>NC_079469.1:242500-2870000 GCF_026250575.1 Diorhabda carinulata
ACGAGACGCCCCGGGAGTGCGAAGCGTTTACAATTTTTATTTGCAAATCGCTTATCCTCCCTTGGTCTACGCGAGGTAAACCTTTACTTTCATTACGCCTTTAGGTTTAGTTATTTCCCAATGACTCGCGCACATGCTAGACTCCTTGGTCCGTGTTTCAAGACGGGTCCTGAAATTACCCAAATCGATAGCGTCGTTGATCGGCGTTTCAAAACGAGGTCTGTTCGAGAACACCGTAACCAACAGTCGTTCCGGGACAGAATCGGCATTATGTCCGATTACCGTCAAACACGAAACGCTCTTGCTACGGGCCGAACGCTAATTAATCTAGCGGCCCCGCGCCATATTTCTACCGTCGAGCGAGTCTGTCGGAACATCGAGGGTCCCCATGAATTCGAATAAAATCAAGTGGTCTACCACCTCGAGTCTTAGACAGACACCCAACGGATCACGACGTCCTACTAGAGGAAAAGTGCACGCGTTCGATATCGATTAGAAAAACGTAAAACGCGATTTATTGTAATATGCCGAAACACAAACAATATCCGTCATACAAACGTTCAACTTCAATTATCGAAACGCGAATGAATTTCCTCTTTCGACCTTTCGGGTTTCTCAGGTTTACCCCTGAACGGTTTCAGGTACTCTTGAACTCTCTCTTCAAAGTGCTTTTCAACTTTCCCTCACGGTACTTGTTCGCTATCGGTCTCGTGGTCATATTTAGCCTTAGATGGAGTTTACCACCCACTTAGGGCTGCACTCTCAAGCAACCCGACTCTCAGGAGAGATCCTCACGCAATCGGCAACGGTCGCTACGGGCCTGGCACCCTCTATGGGCTGTGGCCCCGTTCAAGAAGGACTTGGACGCGCCGCACGATCTCGTGATAAACGGATCCTCCCTAACACCACATTTCCCGGTGGCCGATATCGACCACGGGATTCGGTGCTGGGCTTTTCCCTGTTCGCTCGCAGCTACTGAGGGAATCCTAGTTAGTTTCTTTTCCTCCGCTTAGTAATATGCTTAAATTCAGCGGGTAATCTCACCTGCTCTGAGGTCGATATATTATATATATATCTCGTATAATATTTAAATACAATTCGCCAAACTATCATAAAAAAAACGTGTGTTTAATAATATCATCTCTCATATGAAATATAACATTATTTGTTTTTATTTAAAGAGTCGGCAGCAGCAGCAGCAACACACCACCAGCCTTTATACATATATAATATTTTTAATATATATAATTCATATATTTTGTCGATATACCGTGTGTATAAGTGAGATAAATAAAACACTGGTCAGACGTCCAGTCTTCGAAACTTTATTATTTCTCTCGGACACGACGACCGCGTTATCATTTTTTAAATATATTATATATACACACACTTATTTATCGACTATATATACGTCGTATATATGTATAATATATATATATATATATTATATATAAATATAACTCTCTACCAAATAAATTTTATGTATTTCATATAAATACACGATTAATTTATGGTATAGCGGGTTGTGTTCAAAAATTGCGTAACTTTTTCTATAAAAATTTACGCTGCTTTTCGCACTTTAGGATGCCGCACAAATACAAAAAAAAATACGCCCAAGTTTGTATGTGCATGTGTTTTTTCTTAATTAGTGTGCGTTATTGTTTCACATCCAACACGCTTAGGCATTATTTTTCTTTAATAAATAGAAAAATTTTAAATTCTAAGCAGTCTTTTAAATTGATACGACCCTCAGTCAGGAGTGGTCCGGGAACGAGTATCCGAGGACCGCAATGTGCGTTCGAAATGTCGATGTTCATGTGTCCTGCAGTTCACAAGTTGACGCGCAATTAGCTGCGTACTTCATCGACCCACGAGCCAAGTGATTCACCGTTCAGGGTAATCATTTTATTATTATGTCGTTTTCTCATATTCTATTCGTCGTATTTTTAATATTTGATTATTAAATTAATAATATTATTATAATATCTTATACGCGTATAGAAAATTTATATAACGACATTTTTTATATATATATATATATATATATATATATATATATATATATATTATATATATATATATATATATATATATATATTATAATAAATGGTAATTATTCGAAACTTTTAGAGAAATTATAATATCGTACTCTGATATATCTGTAAAATTTTAACCGCTGCACATGTTTTATTACAAACGAGGCGCGCATAGACAGATATCTCGCACGATATATTCCTCTTTATTATTACAGTTTTTTTTTATCTTGAAAGTTTTATACAAATTTCGACGGTCGGGCGTAAATCTTCGAACACCTTCGAAATAATACATAAAATATTATTTCTAAAACGAATTTTTATACATATCGATAGAATCGACATGTGCTTAAGTTTCGTTTAGGTACCCGGATGAAAATGTCTCAATAACATATAATCATCACATATAATCTTGTCGATATTTTCTTGTATTACCTTCAAACGATAAAAAACTTAGGTAATAATATAATAAACGAAATAAAATTTATCCATAAAAATATAGACACACACGAAAACAGACGACGTTTCAATAAACTATATATTTTTCGTTTATTATAATAACGATTCTTTATCAGAACGTTTTTAGTTAACAAGAAATTTTGTTAATGATCGTTCCGTCAATCGTTATAATATATAATAATACATATGTTGTTATTGTTGTGTCGTCATCGTCGTCGACGCCTTCTATAATCTATGATAAAAATTTTTCGTTATATTTTTATTGGAAAAATTTATATATGTAAATATATTTTTATAGACGTATGAATTATATTTGTCTTTTTTTTTCAAATTTTATTCGAAACTTGTTCGAATTTTGTAAAAAAAAAGATTTCAATATATATACATCTATAATATATATATATATATATATATATATATATATATATATATATATATATATATATATATATATATATAATTTATAACATATATAAATTTCTTGTGAAGAGTTCGATAATTTTGTAGAAGAAAATTTTCTTTTACAATTAATACAGACTTGATTTCGTTTTTTTTTTGTTTAAAAACGAACAAATACTCTGTATTGATCCTTCCGCAGGTTCACCTACGGAAACCTTGTTACGACTTTTACTTCCTCTAAATGATCAAGTTTGGTCATCTTTCCGAAGATAGACTTTGAAAATTTTCAATCCACACGAAGTGACAATCGACCTCAATGGGCTTCAATGGATGTTAACCGACGATATCTGACAATGTTAGATGCACACTCACTCAAATAAATGAGAAATGTTGAAATTCGACTTCAAATTAGGAAGATACACTTTGAAAATTTTCAATCAACACAAAGTGACAATCGACCTCAATGGGCTTCAATGGATGTTAATCGATGATATCTGACAAAGTTAGATGCAAACTCACTCAAATATATAAGAAATGTCGAAATTCGACTTCCAATTAGGAAGATAGACTTTGAAAATTTTCAATCCACACAAAGTGATAATCGACCTCAATGGTCTTCAATGGAAGTGAATCTACGATTTCTGACAAAGATAGTCGCAAACTCACTCAAATATATGAAAAATGTTGAGATTCGACTTCAAATTAGGAAGATAGACTTTGAAAATTCTCAATCAACACAAAGTGACAATCGATATCAGTGGGCTTCAATGGATGTTAACCGACGATATCTGACAAAGTTAGATGCAAACTTACTCAAATATATAAGAAATGTTGAAATTCGACTTCAAATTACTTTGAAAATTTTCAATCCACACAAAGTGACAATCGACCTCAATTGGCTTCAATGGAAGTGAATCTACGATTTCTGACAAAGTTAGTTGCAAACTCACTCAAATATATAAGAATTGATGAGATTCGACTTCAAATTAGGAAGATAGACTTTGAAAATTTTCAATTAACACAAAGTGACAGTAGACCTCAATGGGCTTCAATGGAAATAAATCGACGATTGCTGACTAAGTTAGTTGCAAACTCACTCAAATATATGAAAAATGTTGAGATTCGACTTCAAATTAGGAAGATAGACTTTGAAAATTTTCAATCAACACAAAGTGACAATCGACCTCAATGGGCTTCAATGGATGTTAATCGATGATATCTGACAAAGTTAGATGCAAACTCACTCAAATATATAAGAAATGTCGAAATTCGACTTCCAATTAGGAAGATAGACTTTGAAAATTTTCAATCCACACAAAGTGATAATCGACCTCAATGGTCTTCAATGGAAGTGAATCTACGATTTCTGACAAAGATAGTCGCAAACTCACTCAAATATATGAAAAATGTTGAGATTCGACTTCAAATTTGGAAGATAGACTTTGAAAATTTTCAATCAACACAAAGTAACAATCGACCTCAATGGGCTTCAATGGATGTTAACCGACGATATCTGACAAAGTTAGATGCAAACTTACTCAAATATATAAGAAATGTTGAAATTCGACTTCAAATTACGAAAAGAGACTTTGAAAATTTTCAATCCACACAAAGTGACAATCGACCTCAATGGGCTTCAATGGAAGTGAATCTACGATTTCTGACAAAGTTAGTTGCAAACTCACTCAAATATATAAGAATTGATGAGATTCGACTTCAAATTAGGAAGATAGACTTTGAAAATTTTCAATTAACACAAAGTGACAATAGACCTCAATGGGCTTCAATGGAAATAAATCGACGATTGCTGACTAAGTTAGTTGCAAACTCACTCAAATATATGAAAAATGTTGAGATTCGACTTCCAATTAGGAAGATAGACTTTGAAAATTTTCAATCAACACCAAGTGACAATCGACCTCAATGGGCTTCAATGGATGTTAATCGACGATATCTGACAAAGTTGGATGCAAACTCACTGAAATATATGAGAAATGTTGAAATTCGACTTCAAATTAGGAAGATAGACTTTGAAAATTATCAAACAACACAAAGTGACAATCGACCTCAATGGGCTTCAATGGAAGTAAACCTACGATTTCTGACAAAGTTAGTTGCAAACTCACTCAAATATATATGAATTGATGAGATTGGACTTCAAATTAGGAAGATAGACTTTGAGAATTTTCAATTAACACAAAGTGACAATCGACCTCAATGGGCTTCAATGGAAGTGAATCTACGATATCTGACAAAGTTAGATGCAAACTCATCCAAATATATGAGAAATGTTGAAATTCGACTTCAAGTTAGGAAGATAGACTTTGAAAATTTTCAATCCACACAAAGTGACAATCGACCTCAATGGGCTTCAATGGAAGTGAATCTACGATTTCTGACAAAGTTAGTTGCAAACTCACTCAAATTTATAAGAATTGATGAGATTCGACTTCAAATCAGGAAGATAGTCTTTGAAAATTTTCAATTAACACAAAGTGACAATCGACCTCAATGGGCTTCAATGGAAATAAATCGACGATTGCTGACTAAATTAGTTGCAAACTCACTCAAATATATGAAAAATGTTGAGATTCGACTTCAAATTAGGAAGATACACTTTGAAAATTTTCAATCCACACAAAGTGACAATCGACCTCAATGGGCTTCAATGGATGTTAACCGACGATATCTGAAAAATTTAGTTGCAAACTCACTCAAATATATAAGAATTGATGAGATTCGACTTCAAATTAGGAAGATAGACTTTGAAAATTTTCAATCAACACAAAGTGACAATCGACCTCAATGGGATTCAATGGATGTTAATCGACGATATCTGACAAAGTTAGTTGCAAACTCACTCAAATAAATGAGAAATGTTGAAATTCGACTTCAAATTAGGAAGATAGACTTTGAAAATTTTCAATCAACACAAAGTGACAATCGACCTCAATGGGCTTCAATGGATGTTAATCGACGATATCTGACAAAGTTGGATGCAAATTCACTGAAATATATGAGAAATGTTGAAATTCGACTTCAAATTAGGAAGATAGACTTTGAAAATTATCAAACAACACAAAGTGACAATCGACCTCAATGGGCTTCAATGGAAGTAAACCTACGATTTCTGACAAAGTTAGTTGCAAACTCACTCAAATATATATGAATTGATGAGATTGGACTTTAAATTAGGAAGATAGACTTTGAGAATTTTCAATTAACACAAAGTGACAATCGACCTCAATGGGCTTCAATGGAAGTAAATCTACGATTTCTGACAAAGTTAGTTGCAATCTCACTCAAATATATAAGAATTGATGAGATTCGACTTCAAATAAGGAAGATAGACTTTAAAAATTTTCAATCAACAGAAAGTGACAATCGACATCGATGGGCTTCAATGGAAGTAAATCGACGATTTCTGACAAAGTTAGTTGCAAACTCACTCAAATATATAAGAATTGATGAGATTCGACTTCAAGTTAGGAATATAAACTTTGAAAATGTTCAATTAACACAAAGTGACAATCGACCTCAATGGGCTTCAATGGAAGTGAATCTAAGATTTCTGACAAAGTTAGTTGCAAACTCACTCAAATATATAAGAATTGATGAGATTCGACTTCAAATAAGGAAGATAGACTTTGAAAATTTTCAATCAACACAAAGTGACAATCGACATCGATGGGCTTCAATGGAAGTAAATCGACGATTTCTGACAAAGTAAGTTGCAAACTCACTCAAATATAAAAGAATTGATGAGATTCGACTCCAAATAAGGAAGATAGACTTTGAAAATTTTCAATCAACACAAAGTGACAATCGACATCGATGGGCTTCAATGGAAGTGAATCGACGATTTCTGACAAAGTAAGTTGCAAACTCACTCAAATATATAAGAATTGATGAGATTCGACTTCAAATTAGGAATATAAACTTTGAAAATGTTCAATTAACACAATGTGACAATCGACCTCAATGGGCTTCAATGGGAGTAAATCTACGATTTCTGAAAAAGTTAGTTGCAAACTCACTCAAATATATGAAAAATGTTGAGACTTGACTTCAAATTAGGAAGATAGACTTTGAAAATTTTCAATTAACACAAAGTGACAATCGACCTCAATGGGATTCAATGGATGTTAATCGACGATATCTGACAAAGTTAGATGCAAACTCACTCAAATATATGAGAAATGTTGAAAAATTTGACTTCAAGTTAGGAAGATAGACTTTGAAAATTATCAATCAACACAAAGTGACAATCGACCTCAATGGGCTTCAATGGATGTTAATCGACGATATCTGACAAAGTTAGATGCAAACTCACTCAAATATATGAGAAATGTTGAAATTCGACTTTAAGTTAGGAAGATAGTCTTTGAAAATTATCAATCAACACAAAGTGACAATCGACCTCAATGGGCTTCAATGGATGTTAAACGACCATATCTGACAATGTTAGATGCAAACTCACTCAAATATATGAGAAATGTTGAAATTCGACTTTAAGTTAGGAAGATAGACTTTGAAAATTATCAATCAACACAAAGTGACAATCGACATCGATTGGCTTCAATGGAAGTAAATCGACGATATCTGACAAAGTTAGATGCAAACTCACTCAAATATATGAGAAATGTTGAAATTCGACTTCAAGTTAGGAAGATAGACTTTGAAAATTTTCAATCAACACAAAGTGACAATCGACATCGATGGGCTTCAATAGATGTTAATCGACGATATCTGACAAAGTTAGATGCAAACTCACTCAAATATATGAGAAATGTTGAAATTCGACTTCAAGTTAGGAAGATAGACTTTGAAAATTATCAATCAACACAAAGTGACAATCGACATCGATGGGCTTCAATGGAAGTAAATCTACGATATCTGACAAAGTTAGATGCAAACTCACTCAAATATATGAGAAATGTTGAAATTCGACTTCAAGTTAGGAAGATAGACTTTGAAAATTTTCAATCAACACAAAGTGACAATCGACCTCAATGGGCTTCAATGGAAATAAATCGACGATATCTGACAAAGTTAGATGCAAACTCACTCAAATATATGAAAAATGTTGAAATTCGACTTTAAGTTAGGAAGATAGACTTTGAAAATTTTCAATTAACACAAAGTGACAATCGACCTCAATGGGCTTCAATGGATGTTAATCGACGATATCTGACAAAGTTAGTTGCAAACTCACTTAAATATATAAGAATTGATGAGATTCGAATTCAAATTAGGAAGATAGACTTTGAAAATTTTCAATTAACACAAAGTGACAATCGACCTCAATGGGCTTCAATGGATGTTAATCGACGATATCTGACAAAGTTAGTTGCAAACTTAATCCAATATATGAGAAATGTTGAAATTCGACTTCAAGTTAGGAAGATAGACTTTGAAAATTATCAATCAACACAAAGTGACAATCGACCTCAATGGGCTTCAATGGATGTTAATCGACGATATCTGACAAAGTTAGATGCAAACTCACTCAAATAAATGAGAAATGTTGAAATTCGACTTCAAATTAGGAAGATAGACTTTGAAAATTTTCAATCAACACAAAGTGACAATCGACCTCAATGGGCTTCAATGGATGTTAATCGACGATATCTGACAAAGTTGGATGCAAACTCACTGAAATATATGAGAAATGTTGAAATTCGACTTCAAATTAGGAAGATAGACTTTGAAAATTATCAAACAACACAAAGTGACAATCGACCTCAATGGGCTTCAATGGAAGTAAACCTACGATTTCTGACAAAGTTAGTTGCAAACTCACTCAAATATATATGAATTGATGAGATTGGACTTTAAATTAGGAAGATAGACTTTGAGAATTTTCAATTAACACAAAGTGACAATCGACCTCAATGGGCTTCAATGGAAGTGAATCTACGATTTCTGACAAAGTTAGTTGCAATCTCACTCAAATATATAAGAATTGATGAGATTCGACTTCAAATAAGGAAGATAGACTTTGAAAATTTTCAATCAACACAAAGTGACAATCGACATCGATGGGCTTCAATGGAAGTAAATCGACAATTTCTGACAAAGTTAGTTGCAAACTCACTCAAATATATAAGAATTGATGAGATTCGACTTCAAGTTAGGAATATAAACTTTGAAAATGTTCAATTAACATAAAGTGACAATCGACCTCAATGGGCTTCAATGGAAGTGAATCTAAGATTTCTGACAAAGTTAGTTGCAAACTCACTCAAATATATAAGAATTGATGAGATTCGACTTCAAATAAGGAAGATAGACTTTGAAAATTTTCAATCAACACAAAGTGACAATCGACATCGATGGGCTTCAATGGAAGTAAATCGACGATTTCTGACAAAGTTAGTTGCAAACTCACTCAAATATATAAGAATTGATGAGATTCGACTTCAAATTAGGAATATAAACTTTGAAAATGTTCAATTAACACAATGTGACAATCGACCTCAATGGGCTTCAATAGGAGTAAATCTACGATTTCTGAAAAAGTTAGTTGCAAACTCACTCAAATATATGAAAAATGTTGAGACTTGACTTCAAATTAGGAAGATAGACTTTGAAAATTTTCAATTAACACAAAGTGACAATCGACCTCAATGGGATTCAATGGATGTTAATCGACGATATCTGACAAAGTTAGATGCAAACTCACTCAAATATATGAGAAATGTTGAAATTTGACTTCAAGTTAGGAAGATAGACTTTGAAAATTATCAATCAACACAAAGTGACAATCGACCTCAATGGGCTTCAATGGATGTTAATCGACGATATCTGACAAAGTTAGATGCAAACTCACTCAAATATATGAGAAATGTTGAAATTCGACTTTAAGTTAGGAAGATAGTCTTTGCAAATTATCAATCAACACAAAGTGACAATCGACCTCAATGGGCTTCAATGGATGTTAAACGACCATATCTGACAATGTTAGATGCAAACTCACTCAAATATATGAGAAATGTTGAAATTCGACTTCAAGTTAGGAAGATAGACTTTGAAAATTTTCAATCAACACAAAGTGACAATCGACATCGATGGGCTTCAATGGATGTTAATCGACGATATCTGACAAAGTTAGATGCAAACTCACTCAAATATATGAGAAATGTTGAAATTCGACTTCAAGTTAGGAAGATAGACTTTGAAAATTATCAATCAACACAAAGTGACAATCGACATCGATGGGCTTCAATGGAAGTAAATCTACGATATCTGACAAAGTTAGATGCAAACTCACTCAAATATATGAGAAATGTTGAAATTCGACTTCAAGTTAGGAAGATAGACTTTGAAAATTTTCAATCAACACAAAGTGACAATCGACATCGATGGGCTTCAATGGATGTTAATCGACGATATCTGACAAAGTTAGATGCAAACTCACTCAAATATATGAGAAATGTTGAAATTCGACTTCAAGTTAGGAAGATAGACTTTGAAAATTTTCAATCAACACAAAGTGACAATCGACATCGATGGGCTTCAATGGGAGTAAATCTACGATTTCTGAAAAAGTTAGTTGCAAACTCACTCAAATATATGAGAAATGTTGAAATTCGACTTCAAGTTAGGAAGATAGACTTTGAAAATTTTCAATCAACACAAAGTGACAATCGACCTCAATGGGCTTCAATGGAAATAAATCGACGATATCTGACAAAGTTAGATGCAAACTCACTCAAATATATGAAAAATGTTGAAATTCGACTTTAAGTTAGGAAGATAGACTTTGAAAATTTTGAATTAACACAAAGTGACAATCGACCTCAATGGGCTTCAATGGATGTTAATCGACGATATCTGACAAAGTTAGTTGCAAACTCACTTGAATATATAAGAATTGATGAGATTCGAATTCAAATTAGGAAGATAGACTTTGAAAATTTTCAATTAACACAAAGTGACAATCTACCTCAATGGGCTTCAATGGAAGTGAATCTACGATATCTGACAAAGTTAGATGCAAACTCACTCAAATATATGAGAAATGTTGAAATTCGACTTCAAGTTAGGAAGATAGACTTTGAAAATTTTCAATCAACACAAAGTGACAATCGACATCGATGGGCTTCAATGGATGTTAATCAACGATATCTGACAAAGTTAGATGCAAACTCACTCAAATATATAAGAATTGATGAGATTCGACTTCAAATTAGGAAGATAGACTTTGAAAATTTTCAATTAACACAAAGTGACAATCGACCTCAATGGGCTTCAATGGAAGTGAATCTACGATATCTGACAAAGTTAGATGCAAACTCATCCAAATATATGAGAAATGTTGAAATTCGACTTCAAGTTAGGAAGATAGACCTTGAAAATTTTCAATCAACACAAAGTGACAATCGACCTCAATGGGCTTCAATGGATGTTAATCGACGATATCTGACAAAGTTAGTTGCAAACTTACTCAAATATATGTGAAATGTTGAAATTCGACTTCAAATTAGGAAGATAGACTTTGAGAATTTTCAATTAACACAAACTGACAATCGACCTCAATGGGCTTCAATGGATGTTAACCGACGATATCTGACAAAGTTAGTTGCAAACTCACTTAAATATATAAGAATTGATGAGATTCGAATTCAAATTAGGAAGATAGACTTTGAAAATTTTCAATTAACACAAAGTGACAATCTACCTCAATGGGCTTCAATGGAAGTGAATCTACGATATCTGACAAAGTTAGATGCAAACTCATCCAAATTTATGAGAAATGTTGAAATTCGACTTCAAGTTAGGAAGATAGACTTTGAAAATTTTCAATCAACAAAAAGTGACAATCGACCTCAATGGGCTTCAATGGATGTTAACTGACGATATCTGACAAAGTTAGTTGCAAACTCACTTAAATATATAAGAATTGATGAGATTCGAATTCAAATTAGGAAGATAGACTTTGAAAATTTTCAATTAACACAAAGTGACAATCTACCTCAATGGGCTTCAATGGAAGTGAATCTACGATATCTGACAAAGTTAGATGCAAACTCATCCAAATATATGAGAAATGTTGAAATTCGACTTCAAGTTAGGAAGATAGACTTTGAAAATTTTCAATCAACACAAAGTGACAATCGACCTCAATGGGCTTCAATGGATGTTAATCGACGATATCTGACAAAGTTAGTTGCAAACTCACTCAAATATATGTGAAATGTTGAAATTCGACTTCAAATTAGGAAGAGAGACTTTGAAAATTTTCAATCCACACAAAGTGACAATCGACCTCAATGGGCTTCAATGGAAGTGAATCTACGATTTCTGACAAAGTTAGTTGCAAACTCACTCAAATTTATAAGAATTGATGAGATTCGACTTCAAATCAGGAAGATAGTCTTTGATCATTTTCAATTAACACAAAGTGACAATCGACCTCAATGGGCTTCAATGGATGTTAACCGACGATATCTGAAAAATTTAGTTGCAAACTCACTCAAATATATAAGAATTGATGAGATTCGACTTCAAATTAGGAAGATAGACTTTGAAAATTTTCAATCAACACAAAGTGACAATCGACCTCAATGGGATTCAATGGATGTTAATCGACGATATCTGACAAAGTTAGTTGCAAACTTAATCCAATATATGAGAAATGTTGAAATTCGACTTCAAGTTAGGAAGATAGACTTTGAAAATTATCAATCAACACAAAGTGACAATCGACCTCAATGGGCTTCAATGGATGTTAATCGACGATATCTGACAAAGTTAGATGCAAACTCACTCAAATAAATGAGAAATGTTGAAATTCGACTTCAAATTAGGAAGATAGACTTTGAAAATTTTCAATCAACACAAAGTGACAATCGACCTCAATGGGCTTCAATGGATGTTAATCGACGATATCTGACAAAGTTGGATGCAAACTCACTGAAATATATGAGAAATGTTGAAATTCGACTCCAAATTAGGAAGATAGACTTTGAAAATTATCAAACAACACAAAGTGACAATCGACCTCAATGGGCTTCAATGGAAGTAAACCTACGATTTCTGACAAAGTTAGTTGCAAACTCACTCAAATATATATGAATTGATGAGATTGGACTTTAAATTAGGAAGATAGACTTTGAGAATTTTCAATTAACACAAAGTGACAATCGACCTCAATGGGCTTCAATGGAAGTGAATCTACGATTTCTGACAAAGTTAGTTGCAATCTCACTCAAATATATAAGAATTGATGAGATTCGACTTCAAATAAGGAAGATAGACTTTAAAAATTTTCAATCAACAGAAAGTGACAATCGACATCGATGGGCTTCAATGGAAGTAAATCGACGATTTCTGACAAAGTTAGTTGCAATCTCACTCAAATATATAAGAATTGATGAGATTCGACTTCAAGTTAGGAATATAAACTTTGAAAATGTTCAATTAACACAAAGTGACAATCGACCTCAATGGGCTTCAATGGAAGTGAATCTAAGATTTCTGACAAAGTTAGTTGCAAACTCACTCAAATATATAAGAATTGATGAGATTCGACTTCAAATAAGGAAGATAGACTTTGAAAATTTTCAATCAACACAAAGTGACAATCGACATCGATGGGCTTCAATGGAAGTAAATCGACGATTTCTGACAAAGTAAGTTGCAAACTCACTCAAATATAAAAGAATTGATGAGATTCGACTCCAAATAAGGAAGATAGACTTTGAAAATTTTCAATCAACACAAAGTGACAATCTACATCGATGGGCTTCAATGGAAGTAAATCGACGATTTCTGACAAAGTAAGTTGCAAACTCACTCAAATATATAAGAATTGATGAGATTCGACTTCAAATTAGGAATATAAACTTTGAAAATGTTCAATTAACACAATGTGACAATCGACCTCAATGGGCTTCAATGGGAGTAAATCTACGATTTCTGAAAAAGTTAGTTGCAAACTCACTCAAATATATGAAAAATGTTGAGACTTGACTTCAAATTAGGAAGATAGACTTTGAAAATTTTCAATTAACACAAAGTGACAATCGACCTCAATGGGATTCAATGGATGTTAATCGACGATATCTGACAAAGTTAGATGCAAACTCACTCAAATATATGAGAAATGTTGAAAAATTTGACTTCAAGTTAGGAAGATAGACTTTGAAAATTATCAATCAACACAAAGTGACAATCGACCTCAATGGGCTTCAATGGATGTTAATCGACGATATCTGACAAAGTTAGATGCAAACTCACTCAAATATATGAGAAATGTTGAAATTCGACTTTAAGTTAGGAAGATAGTCTTTGAAAATTATCAATCAACACAAAGTGACAATCGACCTCAATGGGCTTCAATGGATGTTAAACGACCATATCTGACAATGTTAGATGCAAACTCACTCAAATATATGAGAAATGTTGAAATTCGACTTTAAGTTAGGAAGATAGACTTTGAAAATTATCAATCAACACAAAGTGACAATCGACATCGATTGGCTTCAATGGAAGTAAATCGACGATATCTGACAAAGTTAGATGCAAACTCACTCAAATATATGAGAAATGTTGAAATTCGACTTCAAGTTAGGAAGATAGACTTTGAAAATTTTCAATCAACACAAAGTGACAATCGACATCGATGGGCTTCAATAGATGTTAATCGACGATATCTGACAAAGTTAGATGCAAACTCACTCAAATATATGAGAAATGTTGAAATTCGACTTCAAGTTAGGAAGATAGACTTTGAAAATTATCAATCAACACAAAGTGACAATCGACATCGATGGGCTTCAATGGAAGTAAATCTACGATATCTGACAAAGTTAGATGCAAACTCACTCAAATATATGAGAAATGTTGAAATTCGACTTCAAGTTAGGAAGATGGACTTTGAAAATTTTCAATCAACACAAAGTGACAATCGACATCGATGGGCTTCAATGGATGTTAATCGACGATATCTGACAAAGTTAGATGCAAACTCACTCAAATATATGAGAAATGTTGAAATTCGACTTCAAGTTAGGAAGATAGACTTTGAAAATTTTCAATCAACACAAAGTGACAATCGACATCGATGGGCTTCAATGGGAGTAAATCTACGATTTCTGAAAAAGTTAGTTGCAAACTCACTCAAATATATGAGAAATGTTGAAATTCGACTTCAAGTTAGGAAGATAGACTTTGAAAATTTTCAATCAACACAAAGTGACAATCGACCTCAATGGGCTTCAATGGAAATAAATCGACGATATCTGACAAAGTTAGATGCAAACTCACTCAAATATATGAAAAATGTTGAAATTCGACTTTAAGTTAGGAAGATAGACTTTGAAAATTTTCAATTAACACAAAGTGACAATCGACCTCAATGGGCTTCAATGGATGTTAATCGACGATATCTGACAAAGTTAGTTGCAAACTCACTTAAATATATAAGAATTGATGAGATTCGAATTCAAATTAGGAAGATAGACTTTGAAAATTTTCAATTAACACAAAGTGACAATCGACCTCAATGGGCTTCAATGGATGTTAATCGACGATATCTGACAAAGTTAGTTGCAAACTTAATCCAATATATGAGAAATGTTGAAATTCGACTTCAAGTTAGGAAGATAGACTTTGAAAATTATCAATCAACACAAAGTGACAATCGACCTCAATGGGCTTCAATGGATGTTAATCGACGATATCTGACAAAGTTAGATGCAAACTCACTCAAATAAATGAGAAATGTTGAAATTCGACTTCAAATTAGGAAGATAGACTTTGAAAATTTTCAATCAACACAAAGTGACAATCGACCTCAATGGGCTTCAATGGATGTTAATCGACGATATCTGACAAAGTTGGATGCAAACTCACTGAAATATATGAGAAATGTTGAAATTCGACTTCAAATTAGGAAGATAGACTTTGAAAATTATCAAACAACACAAAGTGACAATCGACCTCAATGGGCTTCAATGGAAGTAAACCTACGATTTCTGACAAAGTTAGTTGCAAACTCACTCAAATATATATGAATTGATGAGATTGGACTTTAAATTAGGAAGATAGACTTTGAGAATTTTCAATTAACACAAAGTGACAATCGACCTCAATGGGCTTCAATGGAAGTGAATCTACGATTTCTGACAAAGTTAGTTGCAATCTCACTCAAATATATAAGAATTGATGAGATTCGACTTCAAATAAGGAAGATAGACTTTGAAAATTTTCAATCAACACAAAGTGACAATCGACATCGATGGGCTTCAATGGAAGTAAATCGACAATTTCTGACAAAGTTAGTTGCAAACTCACTCAAATATATAAGAATTGATGAGATTCGACTTCAAGTTAGGAATATAAACTTTGAAAATGTTCAATTAACATAAAGTGACAATCGACCTCAATGGGCTTCAATGGAAGTGAATCTAAGATTTCTGACAAAGTTAGTTGCAAACTCACTCAAATATATAAGAATTGATGAGATTCGACTTCAAATAAGGAAGATAGACTTTGAAAATTTTCAATCAACACAAAGTGACAATCGACATCGATGGGCTTCAATGGAGGTAAATCGACGATTTCTGACAAAGTAAGTTGCAAACTCACTCAAATATAAAAGAATTGATGAGATTCGACTCCAAATAAGGAAGATAGACTTTGAAAATTTTCAATCAACACAAAGTGACAATCGACATCGATGGGCTTCAATGGAAGTAAATCGACGATTTCTGACAAAGTTAGTTGCAAACTCACTCAAATATATAAGAATTGATGAGATTCGACTTCAAATTAGGAATATAAACTTTGAAAATGTTCAATTAACACAATGTGACAATCGACCTCAATGGGCTTCAATAGGAGTAAATCTACGATTTCTGAAAAAGTTAGTTGCAAACTCACTCAAATATATGAAAAATGTTGAGACTTGACTTCAAATTAGGAAGATAGACTTTGAAAATTTTCAATTAACACAAAGTGACAATCGACCTCAATGGGATTCAATGGATGTTAATCGACGATATCTGACAAAGTTAGATGCAAACTCACTCAAATATATGAGAAATGTTGAAATTTGACTTCAAGTTAGGAAGATAGACTTTGAAAATTATCAATCAACACAAAGTGACAATCGACCTCAATGGGCTTCAATGGATGTTAATCGACGATATCTGACAAAGTTAGATGCAAACTCACTCAAATATATGAGAAATGTTGAAATTCGACTTTAAGTTAGGAAGATAGTCTTTGAAAATTATCAATCAACACAAAGTGACAATCGACCTCAATGGGCTTCAATGGATGTTAAACGACCATATCTGACAATGTTAGATGCAAACTCACTCAAATATATGAGAAATGTTGAAATTCGACTTCAAGTTAGGAAGATAGACTTTGAAAATTTTCAATCAACACAAAGTGACAATCGACATCGATGGGCTTCAATGGATGTTAATCGACGATATCTGACAAAGTTAGATGCAAACTCACTCAAATATATGAGAAATGTTGAAATTCGACTTCAAGTTAGGAAGATAGACTTTGAAAATTATCAATCAACACAAAGTGACAATCGACATCGATGGGCTTCAATGGAAGTAAATCTACGATATCTGACAAAGTTAGATGCAAACTCACTCAAATATATGAGAAATGTTGAAATTTGACTTCAAGTTAGGAAGATAGCCTTTGAAAATTTTCAATCAACACAAAGTGACAATCGACATCGATGGGCTTCAATGGATGTTAATCGACGATATCTGACAAAGTTAGATGCAAACTCACTCAAATATATGAGAAATGTTGGAATTCGACTTCAAGTTAGGAAGATAGACTTTGAAAATTTTCAATCAACACAAAGTGACAATCGACATCGATGGGCTTCAATGGGAGTAAATCTACGATTTCTGAAAAAGTTAGTTGCAAACTCACTCAAATATATGAGAAATGTTGAAATTCGACTTCAAGTTAGGAAGATAGACTTTGAAAATTTTCAATCAACACAAAGTGACAATCGACCTCAATGGGCTTCAATGGAAATAAATCGACGATATCTGACAAAGTTAGATGCAAACTCACTCAAATATATGAAAAATGTTGAAATTCGACTTTAAGTTAGGAAGATAGACTTTGAAAATTTTGAATTAACACAAAGTGACAATCGACCTCAATGGGCTTCAATGGATGTTAATCGACGATATCTGACAAAGTTAGTTGCAAACTCACTTGAATATATAAGAATTGATGAGATTCGAATTCAAATTAGGAAGATAGACTTTGAAAATTTTCAATTAACACAAAGTGACAATCTACCTCAATGGGCTTCAATGGAAGTGAATCTACGATATCTGACAAAGTTAGATGCAAACTCACTCAAATATATGAGAAATGTTGAAATTCGACTTCAAGTTAGGAAGATAGACTTTGAAAATTTTCAATCAACACAAAGTGACAATCGACATCGATGGGCTTCAATGGATGTTAATCAACGATATCTGACAAAGTTAGATGCAAACTCACTCAAATATATAAGAATTGATGAGATTCGACTTCAAATTAGGAAGATAGACTTTGAAAATTTTCAATTAACACAAAGTGACAATCGACCTCAATGGGCTTCAATGGAAGTGAATCTACGATATCTGACAAAGTTAGATGCAAACTCATCCAAATATATGAGAAATGTTGAAATTCGACTTCAAGTTAGGAAGATAGACCTTGAAAATTTTCAATCAACACAAAGTGACAATCGACCTCAATGGGCTTCAATGGATGTTAATCGACGATATCTGACAAAGTTAGTTGCAAACTTACTCAAATATATGTGAAATGTTGAAATTCGACTTCAAATTAGGAAGATAGACTTTGAGAATTTTCAATTAACACAAACTGACAATCGACCTCAATGGGCTTCAATGGATGTTAACCGACGATATCTGACAAAGTTAGTTGCAAACTCACTTAAATATATAAGAATTGATGAGATTCGAATTCAAATTAGGAAGATAGACTTTGAAAATTTTCAATTAACACAAAGTGACAATCTACCTCAATGGGCTTCAATGGAAGTGAATCTACGATATCTGACAAAGTTAGATGCAAACTCATCCAAATTTATGAGAAATGTTGAAATTCGACTTCAAGTTAGGAAGATAGACTTTGAAAATTTTCAATCAACAAAAAGTGACAATCGACCTCAATGGGCTTCAATGGATGTTAACCGACGATATCTGACAAAGTTAGTTGCAAACTCACTTAAATATATAAGAATTGATGAGATTCGAATTCAAATTAGGAAGATAGACTTTGAAAATTTTCAATTAACACAAAGTGACAATCTACCTCAATGGGCTTCAATGGAAGTGAATCTACGATATCTGACAAAGTTAGATGCAAACTCATCCAAATATATGAGAAATGTTGAAATTCGACTTCAAGTTAGGAAGATAGACTTTGAAAATTTTCAATTAACACAAAGTGACAATCTACCTCAATGGGCTTCAATGGAAGTGAATCTACGATATCTGACAAAGTTAGATGCAAACTCATTCAAATATATGAGAAATGTTGAAATTCGACTTCAAGTTAGGAAGATAGACTTTGAAAATTTTCAATCAACACAAAGTGACAATCGACCTCAATGGGCTTCAATGGATGTTAATCGACGATATCTGACAAAGTTAGTTGCAAACTTACTCAAATATATGTGAAATGTTGAAATTCGACTTTAAGTTAGGAAGATAGACTTTGAAAATTATCAATCAACACAAAGTGACAATCGACATCGATTGGCTTCAATGGAAGTAAACCGACGATATCTGACAAAGTTAGATGCAAACTCACTCAAATATATGAGAAATGTTGAAATTCGACTTCAAGTTAGGAAGATAGACTTTGAAAATTTTCAATCAACACAAAGTGACAATCGACATCGATGGGCTTCAATGGATGTTAATCGACGATATCTGACAAAGTTAGATGCAAACTCACTCAAATATATGAGAAATGTTGAAATTCGACTTCAAGTTAGGAAGATAGACTTTGAAAATTATCAATCAACACAAAGTGACAATCGACCTCAATGGGCTTCAATGGAAATAAATCGACGATATCTGACAAAGTTAGATGCAAACTAACTCAAATATATGAAGAATGTTGAAATTCGACTTTAAGTTAGGAAGATAGACTTTGAAAATTTTCAATTAACACAAAGTGACAATCGACCTCAATGGGCTTCAATGGATGTTAATCGACGATATCTGACAAAGTTAGTTGCAAACTCACTTGAATATATAAGAATTGATGAGATTCGAATTCAAATTAGGAAGATAGACTTTGAAAATTTTCAATTAACACAAAGTGACAATCTACCTCAATGGGCTTCAATGGAAGTGAATCTACGATATCTGACAAAGTTAGATGCAAACTCACTCAAATATATGAGAAATGTTGAAATTCGACTTCAAGTTAGGAAGATAGACTTTGAAAATTATCAATCAACACAAAGTGACAATCGACCTCAATGGGCTTCAATGGAAATAAATCGACGATATCTGACAAAGTTAGATGCAAACTAACTCAAATATATGAAGAATGTTGAAATTCGACTTCAAGTTAGGAAGATAGACTTTGAAAATTTTCAATCAACAAAAAGTGACAATCGACCTCAATGGGCTTCAATGGATGTTAACCGACGATATCTGACAAAGTTAGTTGCAAACTCACTTAAATATATAAGAATTGATGAGATTCGAATTCAAATTAGGAAGATAGACTTTGAAAATTTTCAATTAACACAAAGTGACAATCTACCTCAATGGGCTTCAATGGAAGTGAATCTACGATATCTGACAAAGTTAGATGCAAACTCATCCAAATATATGAGAAATGTTGAAATTCGACTTCAAGTTAGGAAGATAGACTTTGAAAATTTTCAATTAACACAAAGTGACAATCTACCTCAATGGGCTTCAATGGAAGTGAATCTACGATATCTGACAAAGTTAGATGCAAACTCATTCAAATATATGAGAAATGTTGAAATTCGACTTCAAGTTAGGAAGATAGACTTTGAAAATTTTCAATCAACACAAAGTGACAATCGACCTCAATGGGCTTCAATGGATGTTAATCGACGATATCTGACAAAGTTAGTTGCAAACTTACTCAAATATATGTGAAATGTTGAAATTCGACTTTAAGTTAGGAAGATAGACTTTGAAAATTATCAATCAACACAAAGTGACAATCGACATCGATTGGCTCCAATGGAAGTAAATCGACGATATCTGACAAAGTTAGATGCAAACTCACTCAAATATATGAGAAATGTTGAAATTCGACTTCAAGTTAGGAAGATAGACTTTGAAAATTTTCAATCAACACAAAGTGACAATCGACATCGATGGGCTTCAATGGATGTTAATCGACGATATCTGACAAAGTTAGATGCAAACTCACTCAAATATATGAGAAATGTTGAAATTCGACTTCAAGTTAGGAAGATAGACTTTGAAAATTATCAATCAACACAAAGTGACAATCGACATCGATGGGCTTCAATGGAAGTAAATCTACGATATCTGACAAAGTTAGATGCAAACTCACTCAAATATATGAGAAATGTTGAAATTCGACTTGTAGTTAGGAAGATAGACTTTGAAAATTTTCAATCAACACAAAGTGACAATCGACATCGATGGGCTTCAATGGATGTTAATCGACGATATCTGACAAAGTTAGATGCAAACTCACTCAAATATATGAGAAATGTTGAAATTCGACTTCAAGTTAGGAAGATAGACTTTGAAAATTTTCAATCAACACAAAGTGACAATCGACATCGATGGGCTTCAATGGTAGTAAATCTACGATTTCTGAAAAAGTTAGTTGCAAACTCACTCAAATATATAAGAAATGTTGAAATTCGACTTCAAGTTAGGAAGATAGACTTTGAAAATTATCAAACAACACAAAGTGACAATCGACCTCAATGGGCTTCAATGGAAGTAAACCTACGATTTCTGACAAAGTTAGTTGCAAACTCACTTAAATATATAAGAATTGATGAGATTCGAATTCAAATTAGGAAGATAGACTTTGAAAATTTTCAATTAACACAAAGTGACAATCTACCTCAATGGGCTTCAATTGAAGTGAATCTACGATATCTGACAAAGTTAGATGCAAACTCATCCAAATATATGAGAAATGTTGAAATTCGACTTCAAGTTAGGAAGATAGACTTTGAAAATTTTCAATTAACACAAAGTGACAATCTACCTCAATGGGCTTCAATGGAAGTGAATCTACGATATCTGACAAAGTTAGATGCAAACTCATTCAAATATATGAGAAATGTTGAAATTCGACTTCAAGTTAGGAAGATAGACTTTGAAAATTTTCAATCAACACAAAGTGACAATCGACCTCAATGGGCTTCAATGGATGTTAATCGACGATATCTGACAAAGTTAGTTGCAAACTTACTCAAATATATGTGAAATGTTGAAATTCGACTTTAAGTTAGGAAGATAGACTTTGAAAATTATCAATCAACACAAAGTGACAATCGACATCGATTGGCTTCAATGGAAGTAAATCGACGATATCTGACAAAGTTAGATGCAAACTCACTCAAATATATGAGAAATGTTGAAATTCGACTTCAAGTTAGGAAGATAGACTTTGAAAATTTTCAATCAACACAAAGTGACAATCGACATCGATGGGCTTCAATGGATGTTAATCGACGATATCTGACAAAGTTAGATGCAAACTCACTCAAATATATGAGAAATGTTGAAATTCGACTTCAAGTTAGGAAGATAGACTTTGAAAATTATCAATCAACACAAAGTGACAATCGACCTCAATGGGCTTCAATGGAAATAAATCGACGATATCTGACAAAGTTAGATGCAAACTCACTCAAATATATGAAAAATGTTGAAATTCGACTTTAAGTTAGGAAGATAGACTTTGAAAATTTTCAATTAACACAAAGTGACAATCGACCTCAATGGGCTTCAATGGATGTTAATCGACGATATCTGACAAAGTTAGTTGCAAACTCACTTGAATATATAAGAATTGATGAGATTCGAATTCAAATTAGGAAGATAGACTTTGAAAATTTTCAATTAACACAAAGTGACAATCTACCTCAATGGGCTTCAATGGAAGTGAATCTACGATATCTGACAAAGTTAGATGCAAACTCACTCAAATATATGAGAAATGTTGAAATTCGACTTCAAGTTAGGAAGATAGACTTTGAAAATTTTCAATCAACACAAAGTGACAATCGACATCGATGGGCTTCAATGGATGTTAATCGACGATATCTGACAAAGTTAGATGCAAACTCACTCAAATATATAAGAATTGATGAGATTCGACTTCAAATTAGGAAGATAGACTTTGAAAATTTTCAATTAACACAAAGTGACAATCGACCTCAATGGGCTTCAATGGAAGTGAATCTACGATATCTGACAAAGTTAGATGCAAACTCATCCAAATATATGAGAAATGTTGAAATTCGACTTCAAGTTAGGAAGATAGACCTTGAAAATTTTCAATCAACACAAAGTGACAATCGACCTCAAAGGGCTTCAATGGATGTTAATCGACGATATCTGACAAAGTTAGTTGCAAACTTACTCAAATATATGTGAAATGTTGAAATTCGACTTCAAATTAGGAAGATAGACTTTGAGAATTTTCAATTAACACAAACTGACAATCGACCTCAATGGGCTTCAATGGATGTTAACCGACGATATCTGTCAAAGTTAGTTGCAAACTCACTTAAATATATAAGAATTGATGAGATTCGAATTCAAATTAGGAAGATAGACTTTGAAAATTTTCAATTAACACAAAGTGACAATCTACCTCAATGGGCTTCAATGGAAGTGAATCTACGATATCTGACAAAGTTAGATGCAAACTCATCCAAATATATGAGAAATGTTGAAATTCGACTTCAAGTTAGGAAGATAGACTTTGAAAATTTTCAATCAACAAAAAGTGACAATCGACCTCAATGGGCTTCAATGGATGTTAACCGACGATATCTGACAAAGTTAGTTGCAAACTCACTTAAATATATAAGAATTGATGAGATTCGAATTCAAATTAGGAAGATAGACTTTGAAAATTTTCAATTAACACAAAGTGACAATCTACCTCAATGGGCTTCAATGGAAGTGAATCTACGATATCTGACAAAGTTAGATGCAAACTCATCCAAATATATGAGAAATGTTGAAATTCGACTTCAAGTTAGGAAGATAGACTTTGAAAATTTTCAATTAACACAAAGTGACAATCTACCTCAATGGGCTTCAATGGAAGTGAATCTACGATATCTGACAAAGTTAGATGCAAACTCATTCAAATATATGAGAAATGTTGAAATTCGACTTCAAGTTAGGAAGATAGACTTTGAAAATTTTCAATCAACACAAAGTGACAATCGACCTCAATGGGCTTCAATGGATGTTAATCGACGATATCTGACAAAGTTAGTTGCAAACTTACTCAAATATATGTGAAATGTTGAAATTCGACTTTAAGTTAGGAAGATAGACTTTGAAAATTATCAATCAACACAAAGTGACAATCGACATCGATTGGCTTCAATGGAAGTAAATCGACGATATCTGACAAAGTTAGATGCAAACTCACTCAAATATATGAGAAATGTTGAAATTCGACTTCAAGTTAGGAAGATAGACTTTGAAAATTTTCAATCAACACAAAGTGACAATCGACATCGATGGGCTTCAATGGATGTTAATCGACGATATCTGACAAAGTTAGATGCAAACTCACTCAAATATATGAGAAATGTTGAAATTCGACTTCAAGTTAGGAAGATAGACTTTGAAAATTATCAATCAACACAAAGTGACAATCGACATCGATGGGCTTCAATGGAAGTAAATCTACGATATCTGACAAAGTTAGATGCAAACTCACTCAAATATATGAGAAATGTTGAAATTCGACTTCAAGTTAGGAAGATAGACTTTGAAAATTTTCAATCAACACAAAGTGACAATCGACATCGATGGGCTTCAATGGATGTTAATCGACGATATCTGACAAAGTTAGATGCAAACTCACTCAAATATATGAGAAATGTTGAAATTCGACTTCAAGTTAGGAAGATAGACTTTGAAAATTTTCAATCAACACAAAGTGACAATCGACATCGATGGGCTTCAATGGGAGTAAATCTACGATTTCTGAAAAAGTTAGTTGCAAACTCACTCAAATATATGAGAAATGTTGAAATTCGACTTCAAGTTAGGAAGATAGACTTTGAAAATTTTCAATCAACACAAAGTGACAATCGACCTCAATGGGCTTCAATGGAAATAAATCGACGATATCTGACAAAGTTAGATGCAAACTCACTCAAATATATGAAAAATGTTGAAATTCGACTTTAAGTTAGGAAGATAGACTTTGAAAATTTTCAATTAACACAAAGTGACAATCGACCTCAATGGGCTTCAATGGATGTTAATCGACGATATCTGACAAAGTTAGTTGCAAACTCACTTAAATATATAAGAATTGATGAGTTTCGAATTCAAATTAGGAAGATAGACTTTGAAAATTTTCAATTAACACAAAGTGACAATCTACCTCAATGGGCTTCAATGGAAGTGAATCTACGATATCTGACAAAGTTAGATGCAAACTCACTCAAATATATGAGAAATGTTGAAATTCGACTTCAAGTTAGGAAGATAGACTTTGAAAATTTTCAATCAACACAAAGTGACAATCGACATCGATGGGCTTCAATGGATGTTAATCGACGATATCTGACAAAGTTAGATGCAAACTCACTCAAATATATAAGAATTGATGAGATTCGACTTCAAATTAGGAAGATAGACTTTGAAAATTTTCAATTAACACAAAGTGACAATCGACCTCAATGGGCTTCAATGGAAGTGAATCTACGATATCTGACAAAGTTAGATGCAAACTCATCCAAATATATGAGAAATGTTGAAATTCGTCTTCAAGTTAGGAAGATAGACTTTGAAAATTTTCAATCAACACAAAGTGACAATCGACCTCAATGGGCTTCAATGGATGTTAATCGACGATATCTGACAAAGTTAGTTGCAAACTTACTCAAATATATGTGAAATGTTGAAATTCGACTTCAAATTAGGAAGATAGACTTTGAGAATTTTCAATTAACACAAACTGACAATCGACCTCAATGGGCTTCAATGGATGTTAACCGACGATATCTGACAAAGTAAGTTGCAAACTCTCTTAAATATATAAGAATTGATGAGATTCGAATTCAAATTAGGAAGATAGACTTTAAAAATTTTCAATTAACACAAAGTGACAATCTACCTCAATGGGCTTCAATGGAAGTGAATCTACGATATCTGACAAAGTTAGATGCAAACTTATCCAAATATATGAGAAATGTTGAAATTCGACTTC
The DNA here is from genome assembly GCF_026250575.1 of Diorhabda carinulata. Taxonomy (NCBI): domain Eukaryota; kingdom Metazoa; phylum Arthropoda; class Insecta; order Coleoptera; family Chrysomelidae; genus Diorhabda; species Diorhabda carinulata. The sequence continues at coordinate 268,870 of NC_079469.1, forward strand.
AAGTTAGGAAGATAGACTTTGAAAATTTTCAATCAACACAAAGTGACAATCGACCTCAATGGGCTTCAATGGATGTTAACCGACGATATCTGACAAAGTTAGTTGCAAACTTACTCAAATATATGTGAAATGTTGAAATTCGACTTCAAATTAGGAAGATAGACTTTGAAAATTTTCAATTAACACAAAGTGACAATCTACCTCAATGGGCTTCAATGGAAGTGAATCTACGATATCTGACAAAGTTAGATGCAAACTCATCCAAATATATGAGAAATGTTGAAATTCGACTTCAAGTTAGGAAGATAGACTTTGAAAATTTTCAATTAACACAAAGTGACAATCTACCTCAATGGGCTTCAATGGAAGTGAATCTACGATATCTGACAAAGTTAGATGCAAACTCATTCAAATATATGAGAAATGTTGGAATTCGACTTCAAGTTAGGAAGATAGACTTTGAAAATTTTCAATCAACACAAAGTGACAATCGACCTCAATGGGCTTCAATGGATGTTAATCGACGATATCTGACAAAGTTAGTTGCAAACTTACTCAAATATATGTGAAATGTTGAAATTCGACTTCAAATTAGGAAGATAGACTTTGAAAATTTTCAATCAACACAAAGTGACAATCGACCTCAATGGGCTTCAATGGATGTTAATCGACGATATCTGACAAAGTTAGTTGCAATCTCACTCAAATATATGAGAAATGTTGAAATTCGACTTCAAGTTAGGAAGATAGACTTTGAAAATTTTCAATCAACACAAAGTGACAATCGACCTCAATGGGCTTCAATGGAAATAAATCGACGATATCTGACAAAGTTAGATGCAAACTCACTCAAATATATGAAAAATGTTGAAATTCGACTTTAAGTTAGGAAGATAGACTTTGAAAATTTTCAATTAACACAAAGTGACAATCGACCTCAATGGGCTTCAATGGAAGTGAATCTACGATATCTGACAAAGTTAGATGCAAACTCATTCAAATATATGAGAAATGTTGAAATTCGACTTCAAGTTAGGAAGATAGACTTTGAAAATTTTCAATCAACACAAAGTGACAATCGACCTCAATGGGCTTCAATGGATGTTAATCGACGATATCTTACAAAGTTAGTTGCAAACTTACTCAAATATATGTGAAATGTTGAAATTCGACTTCAAATTAAGAAGATAGACTTTGAGAATTTTTAATAAACACAAACTGACAATCGACCTCAATGGGCTTCAATGGATGTTAACCGACGATATCTGACAAAGTTAGTTGCAAACTCACTCAAATATATAAGAATTGATGAGATTCGACTTCAAATTAGGAAGATAGACTTTGAAAATTTTCAATTAACACAAAGTGACAATCGACCTCAATGGGCTTCAATGGAAGTGAATCTACGATATCTGACAAAGTTAGATGCAAACTCATCCAAATATATGAGAAATGTTGAAATTCGACTTCAAGTTAGGAAGATAGACTTTGAAAATTTTCAATCAACACAAAGTGACAATCGACCTCAATGGGCTTCAATGGATGTTAATCGACGATATCTGACAAAGTTAGTTGCAAACTTACTCAAATATATGTGAAATCTTGAAATTCGACTTCAAATTAGGAAGATAGACTTTGAGAATTTTCAATTAACACAAACTGACAATCGACCTCAATGGGCTTCAATGGATGTTAACCGACGATATCTGACAAAGTTAGTTGCAAACTCACTTAAATATATAAGAATTGATGAGATTCGAATTCAAATTAGGAAGATAGACTTTGAAAATTTTCAATTAACACAAAGTGACAATCTACCTCAATGGGCTTCAATGGAAGTGAATCTACGATATCTGACAAAGTTAGATGCAAACTCATCCAAATATATGAGAAATGTTGAAATTCGACTTCAAGTTAGGAAGATAGACTTTGAAAATTTTCAATCAACACAAAGTGACAATCGACCTCAATGGGCTTCAATGGATGTTAATCGACGATATCTGACACAATTAGTTGCAAACTCACTCAAATATATAAGAATTGATGAGATTCGACTTCAAATTAGGAAGATAGACTTTGAAAATTTTCAATTAACACAAAGTGACAATCGACCTCAATGGGCTTCAATGGAAGTAAATCTACGATTTCTGACAAAGTTAGTTGCAAACTCACACAAATATATAAGAATTGATGAGATTCGACTTCAAATTAGGAAGATAAACTTTGAAAATTTTCAATTAACACAAAGTGACAATCGACCTCAATGGGATTCAATGGATGTTAATCGACGATATCTGACAAAGTTAGATGCAAACTCACTCAAATAAATGAGAAATGTTGAAATTCGACTTCAAATTAGGGAGATACACTTTGAAAATTTTCAATCAACACAAAGTGACAATCGACCTCAATGGGCTTCAATGGAAGTAAACCTACGATTTCTGACAAATTTAGTTGCAAACTCACTCAAATATATATGAATTGATGAGATTCGACTTCAAATTAGGAAGATAGACTTTGAGAATTTTCAATTAACACAAAGTGACAATCGACCTCAATGGGCTTCAATGGAAGTGAATCTACGATTTCTGACAAAGTTAGTTGCAAACTCACTCAAATATATAAGAATTGATGAGATTCGACTTCAAATTAGGGAGATACACTTTGAAAATTTTCAATTAACACAAAGTGACAATCGACCTCAATGGGCTTCAATGGAAATAAATCGACGACATCTGACAAAGTTAGATGCAAACTCACTCAAATATATGAAAAATGTTGAAATTCGACTCTAAGTTAGGAAGATAGACTTTGAAAATTTTCGATTAACACGAAGTGACAATCGACCTCAATGGGCTTCAATGGAAGTGAATCTACGATATCTGACAAAGTTAGATGCAAACTCATTCAAATATATGAGAAATGTTGAAATTCGACTTCAAGTTAGAAAGATAGACTTTGAAAATTTCCAATCAACACAAAGTGACAATCGACCTCAATGGGCTTCAATGGATGTTAACCGACGATATCTGAAAAAGTTAGTTGCAAACTCACTCAAATATATAAGAATTGATGAGATTCGACTTCAAATTAGGAAGATAGACTTTGAAAATTTTCAATTAACACAAAGTGACAATCGACCTCAATGGGCTTCAATGGAAATAAATCGACGACATCTGACAAAGTTAGATGCAAACTCACTCAAATATATGAAAAATGTTGAAATTCGACTCTAAGTTAGGAAGATAGACTTTGAAAATTTTCGATTAACACGAAGTGACAATCGACCTCAATGGGCTTCAATGAAAGTGAATCTACGATATCTGACAAAGTTAGATGCAAACTCATTCAAATATATGAGAAATGTTGAAATTCGACTTCAAGTTAGAAAGATAGACTTTGAAAATTTTCAATCAACACAAAGTGACAATCGACCTCAATGGGCTTCAATGGATGTTAATCGACGATATCTGACAAAGTTAGTTGCAAACTTACTCAAATATATGTGAAATGTTGAAATTCGACTTCAAATTAGGAAGATAGACTTTAAAAATTTTCAATCAACACAAAGTGACAATCGACCTCAATGGGCTTCAATGGATGTTAATCGACGATATCTGACAAAGTTAGTTGCAATCTCACTCAAATATATGAGAAATGTTGAAATTCGACTTCAAGTTAGGAAGATAGACTTTGAAAATTTTCAATCAACACAAAGTGACAATCGACCTCAATGGGCTTCAATGGAAATAAATCGACGATATCTGACAAAGTTAGATGCAAACTCACTCAAATATATGAAAAATGTTGAAATTCGACTTTAAGTTAGGAAGATAGACTTTGAAAATTTTCAATTAACACAAAGTGACAATCGACCTCAATGGGCTTCAATGGAAGTGAATCTACGATATCTGACAAAGTTAGATGCAAACTCATTCAAATATATGAGAAATGTTGAAATTCGACTTCAAGTTAGGAAGATAGACTTTGAAAATTTTCAATCAACACAAAGTGACAATCGACCTCAATGGGCTTCAATGGATGTTAATCGACGATATCTGACAAAGTTGGTTGCAAACTTACTCAAATATATGTGAAATGTTGAAATTCGACTTCAAATTAGGAAGATAGACTTTGAGAATTTTCAATTAACACAAACTGACAATCGACCTCAATGGGCTTCAATGGATGTTAACCGACGATATCTGACAAAGTTAGTTGCAAACTTCTCAAATATATGAAAAATGTTGAAATTCGACTCTAAGTTAGGAAGATAGACTTTGAAAATTTTCGATTAACACGAAGTGACAATCGACCTCAATGGGCTTCAATGGAAGTGAATCTACGATATCTGACAAAGTTAGATGCAAACTCATTCAAATATATGAGAAATGTTGAAATTCGACTTCAAGTTAGAAAGATAGACTTTGAAAATTTCCAATCAACACAAAGTGACAATCGACCTCAATGGGCTTCAATGGATGTTAACCGACGATATCTGAAAAAGTTAGTTGCAAACTCACTCAAATAAATGAGAAATGTTGAAATTCGACTTCAAATTAGGGAGATACACTTTGAAAATTTTCAATCAACACAAAGTGACAATCGACCTCAATGGGCTTCAATGGAAGTAAACCTACGATTTCTGACAAATTTAGTTGCAAACTCACTCAAATATATATGAATTGATGAGATTCGACTTCAAATTAGGAAGATAGACTTTGAGAATTTTCAATTAACACAAAGTGACAATCGACCTCAATGGGCTTCAATGGAAGTGAATCTACGATTTCTGACAAAGTTAGTTGCAAACTCACTCAAATATATAAGAATTGATGAGATTCGACTTCAAATTAGGGAGATACACTTTGAAAATTTTCAATTAACACAAAGTGACAATCGACCTCAATGGGCTTCAATGGATGTTAATCGACGATATCTGACAAAGTTAGATGCAAACTCACTCAAATAAATGAGAAATGTTGAAATTCGACTTCAAATTAGGGAGATACACTTTGAAAATTTTCAATCAACACAAAGTGACAATCGACCTCAATGGGCTTCAATGGAAGTAAACCTACGATTTCTGACAAATTTAGTTGCAAACTCACTCAAATATATATGAATTGATGAGATTCGACTTCAAATTAGGAAGATAGACTTTGAGAATTTTCAATTAACACAAAGTGACAATCGACCTCAATGGGCTTCAATGGATGTTAATCGACGATATCTGACAAAGTTAGATGCAAACTCACTCAAATAAATGAGAAATGTTGAAATTCGACTTCAAATTAGGGAGATACACTTTGAAAATTTTCAATCAACACAAAGTGACAATCGACCTCAATGGGCTTCAATGGAAGTAAACCTACGATTTCTGACAAATTTAGTTGCAAACTCACTCAAATATATATGAATTGATGAGATTCGACTTCAAATTAGGAAGATAGACTTTGAGAATTTTCAATTAACACAAAGTGACAATCGACCTCAATGGGCTTCAATGGATGTTAATCGACGATATCTGACAAAGTTAGATGCAAACTCACTCAAATAAATGAGAAATGTTGAAATTCGACTTCAAATTAGGGAGATACACTTTGAAAATTTTCAATCAACACAAAGTGACAATCGACCTCAATGGGCTTCAATGGAAGTAAACCTACGATTTCTGACAAATTTAGTTGCAAACTCACTCAAATATATATGAATTGATGAGATTCGACTTCAAATTAGGAAGATAGACTTTGAGAATTTTCAATTAACACAAAGTGACAATCGACCTCAATGGGCTTCAATGGAAGTGAATCTACGATTTCTGACAAAGTTAGTTGCAAACTCACTCAAATATATAAGAATTGATGAGATTCGACTTCAAATTAGGGAGATACACTTTGAAAATTTTCAATTAACACAAAGTGACAATCGACCTCAATGGGCTTCAATGGATGTTAATCGACGATATCTGACAAAGTTAGATGCAAACTCACTCAAATAAATGAGAAATGTTGAAATTCGACTTCAAATTAGGGAGATACACTTTGAAAATTTTCAATCAACACAAAGTGACAATCGACCTCAATGGGCTTCAATGGAAGTAAACCTACGATTTCTGACAAATTTAGTTGCAAACTCACTCAAATATATATGAATTGATGAGATTCGACTTCAAATTAGGAAGATAGACTTTGAGAATTTTCAATTAACACAAAGTGACAATCGACCTCAATGGGCTTCAATGGATGTTAATCGACGATATCTGACAAAGTTAGATGCAAACTCACTCAAATAAATGAGAAATGTTGAAATTCGACTTCAAATTAGGGAGATACACTTTGAAAATTTTCAATTAACACAAAGTGACAATCGACCTCAATGGGCTTCAATGGAAGTGAATCTACGATTTCTGACAAAGTTAGTTGCAAACTCACTCAAATATATGAAAAATGTTGAGACTTGACTTCAAATTAGGAAGATAGACTTTGAAAATTTTCAATTAACACAAAGTGACAATCGACCTCAATGGGATTCAATGGATGTTAATCGACGATATCTGACAAAGTTAGATGCAAACTCACTCAAATATATGAGAAATGTTGAAATTTGACTTCAAGTTAGGAAGATAGACTTTGAAAATTATCAATCAACACAAAGTGACAATCGACCTCAATGGGCTTCAATGGATGTTAATCGACGATATCTGACAAAGTTAGATGCAAACTCACTCAAATATATGAGAAATGTTGAAATTCGACTTTAAGTTAGGAAGATAGTCTTTGAAAATTATCAATCAACACAAAGTGACAATCGACCTCAATGGGCTTCAATGGATGTTAAACGACCATATCTGACAATGTTAGATGCAAACTCACTCAAATATATGAGAAATGTTGAAATTCGACTTCAAGTTAGGAAGATAGACTTTGAAAATTTTCAATCAACACAAAGTGACAATCGACATCGATGGGCTTCAATGGATGTTAATCGACGATATCTGACAAAGTTAGATGCAAACTCACTCAAATATATGAGAAATGTTGAAATTCGACTTCAAGTTAGGAAGATAGACTTTGAAAATTATCAATCAACACAAAGTGACAATCGACATCGATGGGCTTCAATGGAAGTAAATCTACGATATCTGACAAAGTTAGATGCAAACTCACTCAAATATATGAGAAATGTTGAAATTCGACTTCAAGTTAGGAAGATAGACTTTGAAAATTTTCAATCAACACAAAGTGACAATCGACATCGATGGGCTTCAATGGATGTTAATCGACGATATCTGACAAAGTTAGATGCAAACTCACTCAAATATATGAGAAATGTTGAAATTCGACTTCAAGTTAGGAAGATAGACTTTGAAAATTTTCAATCAACACAAAGTGACAATCGACATCGATGGGCTTCAATGGGAGTAAATCTACGATTTCTGAAAAAGTTAGTTGCAAACTCACTCAAATATATGAGAAATGTTGAAATTCGACTTCAAGTTAGGAAGATAGACTTTGAAAATTTTCAATCAACACAAAGTGACAATCGACCTCAATGGGCTTCAATGGAAATAAATCGACGATATCTGACAAAGTTAGATGCAAACTCACTCAAATATATGAAAAATGTTGAAATTCGACTTTAAGTTAGGAAGATAGACTTTGAAAATTTTGAATTAACACAAAGTGACAATCGACCTCAATGGGCTTCAATGGATGTTAATCGACGATATCTGACAAAGTTAGTTGCAAACTCACTTGAATATATAAGAATTGATGAGATTCGAATTCAAATTAGGAAGATAGACTTTGAAAATTTTCAATTAACACAAAGTGACAATCTACCTCAATGGGCTTCAATGGAAGTGAATCTACGATATCTGACAAAGTTAGATGCAAACTCACTCAAATATATGAGAAATGTTGAAATTCGACTTCAAGTTAGGAAGATAGACTTTGAAAATTTTCAATCAACACAAAGTGACAATCGACATCGATGGGCTTCAATGGATGTTAATCAACGATATCTGACAAAGTTAGATGCAAACTCACTCAAATATATAAGAATTGATGAGATTCGACTTCAAATTAGGAAGATAGACTTTGAAAATTTTCAATTAACACAAAGTGACAATCGACCTCAATGGGCTTCAATGGAAGTGAATCTACGATATCTGACAAAGTTAGATGCAAACTCATCCATATATATGAGAAATGTTGAAATTCGACTTCAAGTTAGGAAGATAGACCTTGAAAATTTTCAATCAACACAAAGTGACAATCGACCTCAATGGGCTTCAATGGATGTTAATCGACGATATCTGACAAAGTTAGTTGCAAACTTACTCAAATATATGTGAAATGTTGAAATTCGACTTCAAATTAGGAAGATAGACTTTGAGAATTTTCAATTAACACAAACTGACAATCGACCTCAATGGGCTTCAATGGATGTTAACCGACGATATCTGACAAAGTTAGTTGCAAACTCACTTAAATATATAAGAATTGATGAGATTCGAATTCAAATTAGGAAGATAGACTTTGAAAATTTTCAATTAACACAAAGTGACAATCTACCTCAATGGGCTTCAATGGAAGTGAATCTACGATATCTGACAAAGTTAGATGCAAACTCATCCAAATATATGAGAAATGTTGAAATTCGACTTCAAGTTAGGAAGATAGACTTTGAAAATTTTCAATCAACACAAAGTGACAATCGACCTCAATGGGCTTCAATGGATGTTAATCGACGATATCTGACAAAGTTAGTTGCAAACTTACTCAAATATATGTGAAATGTTGAAATTCGACTTCAAATTAGGAAGAGAGACTTTGAAAATTTTCAATCCACACAAAGTGACAATCGACCTCAATGGGCTTCAATGGAAGTGAATCTACGATTTCTGACAAAGTTAGTTGCAAACTCACTCAAATTTATAAGAATTGATGAGATTCGACTTCAAATCAGGAAGATAGTCTTTGAAAATTTTCAATTAACACAAAGTGACAATCGACCTCAATGGGCTTCAATGGAAATAAATCGACGATTGCTGACTAAATTAGTTGCAAACTCACTCAAATATATGAAAAATGTTGAGATTCGACTTCAAATTAGGAAGATACACTTTGAAAATTTTCAATCCACACAAAGTGACAATCGACCTCAATGGGCTTCAATGGATGTTAACCGACGATATCTGAAAAATTTAGTTGCAAACTCACTTAAATATATAAGAATTGATGAGATTCGACTTCAAATTAGGAAGATAGACTTTGAAAATTTTCAATCAACACAAAGTGACAATCGACCTCAATGGGATTCAATGGATGTTAATCGACGATATCTGACAAAGTTAGTTGCAAACTTAATCCAATATATGAGAAATGTTGAAATTCGACTTCAAGTTAGGAAGATAGACTTTGAAAATTATCAATCAACACAAAGTGACAATCGACCTCAATGGGCTTCAATGGATGTTAATCGACGATATCTGACAAAGTTAGATGCAAACTCACTCAAATAAATGAGAAATGTTGAAATTCGACTTCAAATTAGGAAGATAGACTTTGAAAATTTTCAATCAACACAAAGTGACAATCGACCTCAATGGGCTTCAATGGATGTTAATCGACGATATCTGACAAAGTTGGATGCAAACTCACTGAAATATATGAGAAATGTTGAAATTCGACTCCAAATTAGGAAGATAGACTTTGAAAATTATCAAACAACACAAAGTGACAATCGACCTCAATGGGCTTCAATGGAAGTAAACCTACGATTTCTGACAAAGTTAGTTGCAAACTCACTCAAATATATATGAATTGATGAGATTGGACTTTAAATTAGGAAGATAGACTTTGAGAATTTTCAATTAACACAAAGTGACAATCGACCTCAATGGGCTTCAATGGAAGTGAATCTACGATTTCTGACAAAGTTAGTTGCAATCTCACTCAAATATATAAGAATTGATGAGATTCGACTTCAAATAAGGAAGATAGACTTTAAAAATTTTCAATCAACAGAAAGTGACAATCGACATCGATGGGCTTCAATGGAAGTAAATCGACGATTTCTGACAAAGTTAGTTGCAAACTCACTCAAATATATAAGAATTGATGAGATTCGACTTCAAGTTAGGAATATAAACTTTGAAAATGTTCAATTAACACAAAGTGACAATCGACCTCAATGGGCTTCAATGGAAGTGAATCTAAGATTTCTGACAAAGTTAGTTGCAAACTCACTCAAATATATAAGAATTGATGAGATTCGACTTCAAATAAGGAAGATAGACTTTGAAAATTTTCAATCAACACAAAGTGACAATCGACATCGATGGGCTTCAATGGAAGTAAATCGACGATTTCTGACAAAGTAAGTTGCAAACTCACTCAAATATAAAAGAATTGATGAGATTCGACTCCAAATAAGGAAGATAGACTTTGAAAATTTTCAATCAACACAAAGTGACAATCTACATCGATGGGCTTCAATGGAAGTAAATCGACGATATCTGACAAAGTTGGATGCAAACTCACTGAAATATATGAGAAATGTTGAAATTCGACTCCAAATTAGGAAGATAGACTTTGAGAATTTTCAATTAACACAAACTGACAATCGACCTCAATGGGCTTCAATGGATGTTAACCGACGATATCTGACAAAGTAAGTTGCAAACTCTCTTAAATATATAAGAATTGATGAGATTCGAATTCAAATTAGGAAGATAGACTTTAAAAATTTTCAATTAACACAAAGTGACAATCTACCTCAATGGGCTTCAATGGAAGTGAATCTACGATATCTGACAAAGTTAGATGCAAACTTATCCAAATATATGAGAAATGTTGAAATTCGACTTCAAGTTAGGAAGATAGACTTTGAAAATTTTCAATCAACACAAAGTGACAATCGACCTCAATGGGCTTCAATGGATGTTAACCGACGATATCTGACAAAGTTAGTTGCAAACTCACTTAAATATATAAGGATTGATGAGATTCGAATTCAAATTAGGAAGATAGACTTTGAAAATTTTCAATTAACACAAAGTGACAATCTACCTCAATGGGCTTCAATGGAAGTGAATCTACGATATCTGACAAAGTTAGATGCAAACTCATCCAAATATATGAGAAATGTTGAAATTCGACTTCAAGTTAGGAAGATAGACTTTGAAAATTTTCAATTAACACAAAGTGACAATCTACCTCAATGGGCTTCAATGGAAGTGAATCTACGATATCTGACAAAGTTAGATGCAAACTCATTCAAATATATGAGAAATGTTGGAATTCGACTTCAAGTTAGGAAGATAGACTTTGAAAATTTTCAATCAACACAAAGTGACAATCGACCTCAATGGGCTTCAATGGATGTTAATCGACGATATCTGACAAAGTTAGTTGCAAACTTACTCAAATATATGTGAAATGTTGAAATTCGACTTCAAATTAGGAAGATAGACTTTGAAAATTTTCAATCAACACAAAGTGACAATCGACCTCAATGGGCTTCAATGGATGTTAATCGACGATATCTGACAAAGTTAGTTGCAATCTCACTCAAATATATGAGAAATGTTGAAATTCGACTTCAAGTTAGGAAGATAGACTTTGAAAATTTTCAATCAACACAAAGTGACAATCGACCTCAATGGGCTTCAATGGAAATAAATCGACGATATCTGACAAAGTTAGATGCAAACTCACTCAAATATATGAAAAATGTTGAAATTCGACTTTAAGTTAGGAAGAGAGACTTTGAAAATTTTCAATTAACACAAAGTGACAATCGACCTCAATGGGCTTCAATGGAAGTGAATCTACGATATCTGACAAAGTTAGATGCAAACTCATTCAAATATATGAGAAATGTTGAAATTCGACTTCAAGTTAGGAAGATAGACTTTGAAAATTTTCAATCAACACAAAGTGACAATCGACCTCAATGGGCTTCAATGGATGTTAATCGACGATATCTTACAAAGTTAGTTGCAAACTTACTCAAATATATGTGAAATGTTGAAATTCGACTTCAAATTAAGAAGATAGACTTTGAGAATTTTTAATAAACACAAACTGACAATCGACCTCAATGGGCTTCAATGGATGTTAACCGACGATATCTGACAAAGTTAGTTGCAAACTCACTCAAATATATAAGAATTGATGAGATTCGACTTCAAATTAGGAAGATAGACTTTGAAAATTTTCAATTAACACAAAGTGACAATCGACCTCAATGGGCTTCAATGGAAGTGAATCTACGATATCTGACAAAGTTAGATGCAAACTCATCCAAATATATGAGAAATGTTGAAATTCGACTTCAAGTTAGGAAGATAGACTTTGAAAATTTTCAATCAACACAAAGTGACAATCGACCTCAATGGGCTTCAATGGATGTTAATCGACGATATCTGACAAAGTTAGTTGCAAACTTACTCAAATATATGTGAAATGTTGAAATTCGACTTCAAATTAGGAAGATAGACTTTGAGAATTTTCAATTAACACAAACTGACAATCGACCTCAATGGGCTTCAATGGATGTTAACCGACGATATCTGACAAAGTTAGTTGCAAACTCACTTAAATATATAAGAATTGATGAGATTCGAATTCAAATTAGGAAGATAGACTTTGAAAATTTTCAATTAACACAAAGTGACAATCTACCTCAATGGGCTTCAATGGAAGTGAATCTACGATATCTGACAAAGTTAGATGCAAACTCATCCAAATATATGAGAAATGTTGAAATTCGACTTCAAGTTAGGAAGATAGACTTTGAAAATTTTCAATCAACACAAAGTGACAATCGACCTCAATGGGCTTCAATGGATGTTAATCGACGATATCTGACAAAGTTAGTTGCAAACTCACTCAAATATATAAGAATTGATGAGATTCGACTTCAAATTAGGAAGATAGACTTTGAAAATTTTCAATTAACACAAAGTGACAATCGACCTCAATGGGCTTCAATGGAAGTAAATCTACGATTTCTGACAAAGTTAGTTGCAAACTCACACAAATATATAAGAATTGATGAGATTCGACTTCAAATTAGGAAGATAAACTTTGAAAATTTTCAATTAACACAAAGTGACAATCGACCTCAATGGGATTCAATGGATGTTAATCGACGATATCTGACAAAGTTAGATGCAAACTCACTCAAATAAATGAGAAATGTTGAAATTCGACTTCAAATTAGGGAGATACACTTTGAAAATTTTCAATCAACACAAAGTGACAATCGACCTCAATGGGCTTCAATGGAAGTAATTCTACGATTTCTGACAAATTTAGTTGCAAACTCACTCAAATATATATGAATTGATGAGATTCGACTTCAAATTAGGAAGATAGACTTTGAGAATTTTCAATTAACACAAAGTGACAATCGACCTCAATGGGCTTCAATGGAAGTGAATCTACGATTTCTGACAAAGTTAGTTGCAAACTCACTCAAATATATAAGAATTGATGAGATTCGACTTCAAATTAGGGAGATACACTTTGAAAATTTTCAATTAACACAAAGTGACAATCGACCTCAATGGGCTTCAATGGAAATAAATCGACGACATCTGACAAAGTTAGATGCAAACTCACTCAAATATATGAAAAATGTTGAAATTCGACTCTAAGTTAGGAAGATAGACTTTGAAAATTTTCGATTAACACGAAGTGACAATCGACCTCAATGGGCTTCAATGGAAGTGAATCTACGATATCTGACAAAGTTAGATGCAAACTCATTCAAATATATGAGAAATGTTGAAATTCGACTTCAAGTTAGAAAGATAGACTTTGAAAATTTCCAATCAACACAAAGTGACAATCGACCTCAATGGGCTTCAATGGATGTTAACCGACGATATCTGAAAAAGTTAGTTGCAAACTCACTCAAATATATAAGAATTGATGAGATTCGACTTCAAGTTAGGAAGATAGACTTTAAAAATTTTCAATCAACACAAAGTGACAATCGACCTCAATGGGCTTCAATGGATGTTAATCGACGATATCTGACAAAGTTAGTTGCAATCTCACTCAAATATATGAGAAATGTTGAAATTCGACTTCAAGTTAGGAAGATAGACTTTGAAAATTTTCAATCAACACAAAGTGACAATCGACCTCAATGGGCTTCAATGGAAATAAATCGACGATATCTGACAAAGTTAGATGCAAACTCACTCAAATATATGAAAAATGTTGAAATTCGACTTTAAGTTAGGAAGATAGACTTTGAAAATTTTCAATTAACACAAAGTGACAATCGACCTCAATGGGCTTCAATGGAAGTGAATCTACGATATCTGACAAAGTTAGATGCAAACTCATTCAAATATATGAGAAATGTTGAAATTCGACTTCAAGTTAGGAAGATAGACTTTGAAAATTTTCAATCAACACAAAGTGACAATCGACCTCAATGGGCTTCAATGGATGTTAATCGACGATATCTGACAAAGTTGGTTGCAAACTTACTCAAATATATGTGAAATGTTGAAATTCGACTTCAAATTAGGAAGATAGACTTTGAGAATTTTCAATTAACACAAACTGACAATCGACCTCAATGGGCTTCAATGGATGTTAACCGACGATATCTGACAAAGTTAGTTGCAAACTTCTCAAATATATGAAAAATGTTGAAATTCGACTCTAAGTTAGGAAGATAGACTTTGAAAATTTTCGATTAACACGAAGTGACAATCGACCTCAATGGGCTTCAATGGAAGTGAATCTACGATATCTGACAAAGTTAGATGCAAACTCATTCAAATATATGAGAAATGTTGAAATTCGACTTCAAGTTAGAAAGATAGACTTTGAAAATTTCCAATCAACACAAAGTGACAATCGACCTCAATGGGCTTCAATGGATGTTAACCGACGATATCTGAAAAAGTTAGTTGCAAACTCACTCAAATAAATGAGAAATGTTGAAATTCGACTTCAAATTAGGGAGATACACTTTGAAAATTTTCAATCAACACAAAGTGACAATCGACCTCAATGGGCTTCAATGGAAGTAAACCTACGATTTCTGACAAATTTAGTTGCAAACTCACTCAAATATATATGAATTGATGAGATTCGACTTCAAATTAGGAAGATAGACTTTGAGAATTTTCAATTAACACAAAGTGACAATCGACCTCAATGGGCTTCAATGGAAGTGAATCTACGATTTCTGACAAAGTTAGTTGCAAACTCACTCAAATATATAAGAATTGATGAGATTCGACTTCAAATTAGGGAGATACACTTTGAAAATTTTCAATTAACACAAAGTGACAATCGACCTCAATGGGCTTCAATGGATGTTAATCGACGATATCTGACAAAGTTAGATGCAAACTCACTCAAATAAATGAGAAATGTTGAAATTCGACTTCAAATTAGGGAGATACACTTTGAAAATTTTCAATCAACACAAAGTGACAATCGACCTCAATGGGCTTCAATGGAAGTAAACCTACGATTTCTGACAAATTTAGTTGCAAACTCACTCGAATATATATGAATTGATGAGATTCGACTTCAAATTAGGAAGATAGACTTTGAGAATTTTCAATTAACACAAAGTGACAATCGACCTCAATGGGCTTCAATGGATGTTAATCGACGATATCTGACAAAGTTAGATGCAAACTCACTCAAATAAATGAGAAATGTTGAAATTCGACTTCAAATTAGGGAGATACACTTTGAAAATTTTCAATCAACACAAAGTGACAATCGACCTCAATGGGCTTCAATGGAAGTAAACCTACGATTTCTGACAAATTTAGTTGCAAACTCACTCAAATATATATGAATTGATGAGATTCGACTTCAAATTAGGAAGATAGACTTTGAGAATTTTCAATTAACACAAAGTGACAATCGACCTCAATGGGCTTCAATGGAAGTGAATCTACGATTTCTGACAAATTTAGTTGCAAACTCACTCAAATATATATGAATTGATGAGATTCGACTTCAAATTAGGAAGATAGACTTTGAGAATTTTCAATTAACACAAAGTGACAATCGACCTCAATGGGCTTCAATGGAAGTGAATCTACGATTTCTGACAAAGTTAGTTGCAAACTCACTCAAATATATAAGAATTGATGAGATTCGACTTCAAATTAGGGAGATACACTTTGAAAATTTTCAATTAACACAAAGTGACAATCGACCTCAATGGGCTTCAATGGATGTTAATCGACGATATCTGACAAAGTTAGATGCAAACTCACTCAAATAAATGAGAAATGTTGAAATTCGACTTCAAATTAGGGAGATACACTTTGAAAATTTTCAATCAACACAAAGTGACAATCGACCTCAATGGGCTTCAATGGAAGTAAACCTACGATTTCTGACAAATTTAGTTGCAAACTCACTCGAATATATATGAATTGATGAGATTCGACTTCAAATTAGGAAGATAGACTTTGAGAATTTTCAATTAACACAAAGTGACAATCGACCTCAATGGGCTTCAATGGATGTTAATCGACGATATCTGACAAAGTTAGATGCAAACTCACTCAAATAAATGAGAAATGTTGAAATTCGACTTCAAATTAGGGAGATACACTTTGAAAATTTTCAATCAACACAAAGTGACAATCGACCTCAATGGGCTTCAATGGAAGTAAACCTACGATTTCTGACAAATTTAGTTGCAAACTCACTCAAATATATATGAATTGATGAGATTCGACTTCAAATTAGGAAGATAGACTTTGAGAATTTTCAATTAACACAAAGTGACAATCGACCTCAATGGGCTTCAATGGAAGTGAATCTACGATTTCTGACAAAGTTAGTTGCAAACTCACTCAAATATATGAAAAATGTTGAGACTTGACTTCAAATTAGGAAGATAGACTTTGAAAATTTTCAATTAACACAAAGTGACAATCGACCTCAATGGGATTCAATGGATGTTAATCGACGATATCTGACAAAGTTAGATGCAAACTCACTCAAATATATGAGAAATGTTGAAATTTGACTTCAAGTTAGGAAGATAGACTTTGAAAATTATCAATCAACACAAAGTGACAATCGACCTCAATGGGCTTCAATGGATGTTAATCGACGATATCTGACAAAGTTAGATGCAAACTCACTCAAATATATGAGAAATGTTGAAATTCGACTTTAAGTTAGGAAGATAGTCTTTGAAAATTATCAATCAACACAAAGTGACAATCGACCTCAATGGGCTTCAATGGATGTTAAACGACCATATCTGACAATGTTAGATGCAAACTCACTCAAATATATGAGAAATGTTGAAATTCGACTTCAAGTTAGGAAGATAGACTTTGAAAATTTTCAATCAACACAAAGTGACAATCGACATCGATGGGCTTCAATGGATGTTAATCGACGATATCTGACAAAGTTAGATGCAAACTCACTCAAATATATGAGAAATGTTGAAATTCGACTTCAAGTTAGGAAGATAGACTTTGAAAATTATCAATCAACACAAAGTGACAATCGACATCGATGGGCTTCAATGGAAGTAAATCTACGATATCTGACAAAGTTAGATGCAAACTCACTCAAATATATGAGAAATGTTGAAATTCGACTTCAAGTTAGGAAGATAGACTTTGAAAATTTTCAATCAACACAAAGTGACAATCGACATCGATGGGCTTCAATGGATGTTAATCGACGATATCTGACAAAGTTAGATGCAAACTCACTCAAATATATGAGAAATGTTGAAATTCGACTTCAAGTTAGGAAGATAGACTTTGAAAATTTTCAATCAACACAAAGTGACAATCGACATCGATGGGCTTCAATGGGAGTAAATCTACGATTTCTGAAAAAGTTAGTTGCAAACTCACTCAAATATATGAGAAATGTTGAAATTCGACTTCAAGTTAGGAAGATAGACTTTGAAAATTTTCAATCAACACAAAGTGACAATCGACCTCAATGGGCTTCAATGGAAATAAATCGACGATATCTGACAAAGTTAGATGCAAACTCACTCAAATATATGAAAAATGTTGAAATTCGACTTTAAGTTAGGAAGATAGACTTTGAAAATTTTGAATTAACACAAAGTGACAATCGACCTCAATGGGCTTCAATGGATGTTAATCGACGATATCTGACAAAGTTAGTTGCAAACTCACTTGAATATATAAGAATTGATGAGATTCGAATTCAAATTAGGAAGATAGACTTTGAAAATTTTCAATTAACACAAAGTGACAATCTACCTCAATGGGCTTCAATGGAAGTGAATCTACGATATCTGACAAAGTTAGATGCAAACTCACTCAAATATATGAGAAATGTTGAAATTCGACTTCAAGTTAGGAAGATAGACTTTGAAAATTTTCAATCAACACAAAGTGACAATCGACATCGATGGGCTTCAATGGATGTTAATCAACGATATCTGACAAAGTTAGATGCAAACTCACTCAAATATATAAGAATTGATGAGATTCGACTTCAAATTAGGAAGATAGACTTTGAAAATTTTCAATTAACACAAAGTGACAATCGACCTCAATGGGCTTCAATGGAAGTGAATCTACGATATCTGACAAAGTTAGATGCAAACTCATCCAAATATATGAGAAATGTTGAAATTCGACTTCAAGTTAGGAAGATAGACCTTGAAAATTTTCAATCAACACAAAGTGACAATCGACCTCAATGGGCTTCAATGGATGTTAATCGACGATATCTGACAAAGTTAGTTGCAAACTTACTCAAATATATGTGAAATGTTGAAATTCGACTTCAAATTAGGAAGATAGACTTTGAGAATTTTCAATTAACACAAACTGACAATCGACCTCAATGGGCTTCAATGGATGTTAACCGACGATATCTGACAAAGTTAGTTGCAAACTCACTTAAATATATAAGAATTGATGAGATTCGAATTCAAATTAGGAAGATAGACTTTGAAAATTTTCAATTAACACAAAGTGACAATCTACCTCAATGGGCTTCAATGGAAGTGAATCTACGATATCTGACAAAGTTAGATGCAAACTCATCCAAATTTATGAGAAATGTTGAAATTCGACTTCAAGTTAGGAAGATAGACTTTGAAAATTTTCAATCAACAAAAAGTGACAATCGACCTCAATGGGCTTCAATGGATGTTAACCGACGATATCTGACAAAGTTAGTTGCAAACTCACTTAAATATATAAGAATTGATGAGATTCGAATTCAAATTAGGAAGATAGACTTTGAAAATTTTCAATTAACACAAAGTGACAATCTACCTCAATGGGCTTCAATGGAAGTGAATCTACGATATCTGACAAAGTTAGATGCAAACTCATCCAAATATATGAGAAATGTTGAAATTCGACTTCAAGTTAGGAAGATAGACTTTGAAAATTTTCAATCAACACAAAGTGACAATCGACCTCAATGGGCTTCAATGGATGTTAATCGACGATATCTGACAAAGTTAGTTGCAAACTTACTCAAATATATGTGAAATGTTGAAATTCGACTTCAAATTAGGAAGAGAGACTTTGAAAATTTTCAATCCACACAAAGTGACAATCGACCTCAATGGGCTTCAATGGAAGTGAATCTACGATTTCTGACAAAGTTAGTTGCAAACTCACTCAAATTTATAAGAATTGATGAGATTCGACTTCAAATCAGGAAGATAGTCTTTGAAAATTTTCAATTAACACAAAGTGACAATCGACCTCAATGGGCTTCAATGGAAATAAATCGACGATTGCTGACTAAATTAGTTGCAAACTCACTCAAATATATGAAAAATGTTGAGATTCGACTTCAAATTAGGAAGATACACTTTGAAAATTTTCAATCCACACAAAGTGACAATCGACCTCAATGGGCTTCAATGGATGTTAACCGACGATATCTGAAAAATTTAGTTGCAAACTCACTTAAATATATAAGAATTGATGAGATTCGACTTCAAATTAGGAAGATAGACTTTGAAAATTTTCAATCAACACAAAGTGACAATCGACCTCAATGGGATTCAATGGATGTTAATCGACGATATCTGACAAAGTTAGTTGCAAACTTAATCCAATATATGAGAAATGTTGAAATTCGACTTCAAGTTAGGAAGATAGACTTTGAAAATTATCAATCAACACAAAGTGACAATCGACCTCAATGGGCTTCAATGGATGTTAATCGACGATATCTGACAAAGTTAGATGCAAACTCACTCAAATAAATGAGAAATGTTGAAATTCGACTTCAAATTAGGAAGATAGACTTTGAAAATTTTCAATCAACACAAAGTGACAATCGACCTCAATGGGCTTCAATGGATGTTAATCGACGATATCTGACAAAGTTGGATGCAAACTCACTGAAATATATGAGAAATGTTGAAATTCGACTCCAAATTAGGAAGATAGACTTTGAAAATTATCAAACAACACAAAGTGACAATCGACCTCAATGGGCTTCAATGGAAGTAAACCTACGATTTCTGACAAAGTTAGTTGCAAACTCACTCAAATATATATGAATTGATGAGATTGGACTTTAAATTAGGAAGATAGACTTTGAGAATTTTCAATTAACACAAAGTGACAATCGACCTCAATGGGCTTCAATGGAAGTGAATCTACGATTTCTGACAAAGTTAGTTGCAATCTCACTCAAATATATAAGAATTGATGAGATTCGACTTCAAATAAGGAAGATAGACTTTAAAAATTTTCAATCAACAGAAAGTGACAATCGACATCGATGGGCTTCAATGGAAGTAAATCGACGATTTCTGACAAAGTTAGTTGCAAACTCACTCAAATATATAAGAATTGATGAGATTCGACTTCAAGTTAGGAATATAAACTTTGAAAATGTTCAAATAACACAAAGTGACAATCGACCTCAATGGGCTTCAATGGAAGTGAATCTAAGATTTCTGACAAAGTTAGTTGCAAACTCACTCAAATATATAAGAATTGATGAGATTCGACTTCAAATAAGGAAGATAGACTTTGAAAATTTTCAATCAACACAAAGTGACAATCGACATCGATGGGCTTCAATGGAAGTAAATCGACGATTTCTGACAAAGTAAGTTGCAAACTCACTCAAATATAAAAGAATTGATGAGATTCGACTCCAAATAAGGAAGATAGACTTTGAAAATTTTCAATCAACACAAAGTGACAATCTACATCGATGGGCTTCAATGGAAGTAAATCGACGATATCTGACAAAGTTGGATGCAAACTCACTGAAATATATGAGAAATGTTGAAATTCGACTCCAAATTAGGAAGATAGACTTTGAAAATTATCAAACAACACAAAGTGACAATCGACCTCAATGGGCTTCAATGGATGTTAATCGACGATATCTGACAAAGTTGGATGCAAACTCACTGAAATATATGAGAAATGTTGAAATTCGACTCCAAATTAGGAAGATAGACTTTGAAAATTATCAAACAACACAAAGTGACAATCGACCTCAATGGGCTTCAATGGAAGTGAATCTACGATTTCTGACAAAGTTAGTTGCAATCTCACTCAAATATATAAGAATTGATGAGATTCGACTTCAAATAAGGAAGATAGACTTTAAAAATTTTCAATCAACAGAAAGTGACAATCGACATCGATGGGCTTCAATGGAAGTGAATCTACGATTTCTGACAAAGTTAGTTGCAATCTCACTCAAATATATAAGAATTGATGAGATTCGACTTCAAATTAGGAATATAAACTTTGAAAATGTTCAATTAACACAATGTGACAATCGACCTCAATGGGCTTCAATGGGAGTAAATCTACGATTTCTGAAAAAGTTAGTTGCAAACTCACTCAAATATATGAAAAATGTTGAGACTTGACTTCAAATTAGGAAGATAGACTTTGAAAATTTTCAATTAACACAAAGTGACAATCGACCTCAATGGGATTCAATGGATGTTAATCGACGATATCTGACAAAGTTAGATGCAAACTCACTCAAATATATGAGAAATGTTGAAAAATTTGACTTCAAGTTAGGAAGATAGACTTTGAAAATTATCAATCAACACAAAGTGACAATCGACCTCAATGGGCTTCAATGGATGTTAATCGACGATATCTGACAAAGTTAGATGCAAACTCACTCAAATATATGAGAAATGTTGAAATTCGACTTTAAGTTAGGAAGATAGTCTTTGAAAATTATCAATCAACACAAAGTGACAATCGACCTCAATGGGCTTCAATGGATGTTAAACGACCATATCTGACAATGTTAGATGCAAACTCACTCAAATATATGAGAAATGTTGAAATTCGACTTTAAGTTAGGAAGATAGACTTTGAAAATTATCAATCAACACAAAGTGACAATCGACATCGATTGGCTTCAATGGAAGTAAATCGACGATATCTGACAAAGTTAGATGCAAACTCACTCAAATATATGAGAAATGTTGAAATTCGACTTCAAGTTAGGAAGATAGACTTTGAAAATTTTCAATCAACACAAAGTGACAATCGACATCGATGGGCTTCAATAGATGTTAATCGACGATATCTGACAAAGTTAGATGCAAACTCACTCAAATATATGAGAAATGTTGAAATTCGACTTCAAGTTAGGAAGATAGACTTTGAAAATTATCAATCAACACAAAGTGACAATCGACATCGATGGGCTTCAATGGAAGTAAATCTACGATATCTGACAAAGTTAGATGCAAACTCACTCAAATATATGAGAAATGTTGAAATTCGACTTCAAGTTAGGAAGATAGACTTTGAAAATTTTCAATCAACACAAAGTGACAATCGACATCGATGGGCTTCAATGGATGTTAATCGACGATATCTGACAAAGTTAGATGCAAACTCACTCAAATATATGAGAAATGTTGAAATTCGACTTCAAGTTAGGAAGATAGACTTTGAAAATTTTCAATCAACACAAAGTGACAATCGACATCGATGGGCTTCAATGGGAGTAAATCTACGATTTCTGAAAAAGTTAGTTGCAAACTCACTCAAATATATGAGAAATGTTGAAATTCGACTTCAAGTTAGGAAGATAGACTTTGAAAATTTTCAATCAACACAAAGTGACAATCGACCTCAATGGGCTTCAATGGAAATAAATCGACGATATCTGACAAAGTTAGATGCAAACTCACTCAAATATATGAAAAATGTTGAAATTCGACTTTAAGTTAGGAAGATAGACTTTGAAAATTTTCAATTAACACAAAGTGACAATCGACCTCAATGGGCTTCAATGGATGTTAATCGACGATATCTGACAAAGTTAGTTGCAAACTCACTTAAATATATAAGAATTGATGAGATTCGAATTCAAATTAGGAAGATAGACTTTGAAAATTTTCAATTAACACAAAGTGACAATCGACCTCAATGGGCTTCAATGGATGTTAATCGACGATATCTGACAAAGTTAGTTGCAAACTTAATCCAATATATGAGAAATGTTGAAATTCGACTTCAAGTTAGGAAGATAGACTTTGAAAATTATCAATCAACACAAAGTGACAATCGACCTCAATGGGCTTCAATGGATGTTAATCGACGATATCTGACAAAGTTAGATGCAAACTCACTCAAATAAATGAGAAATGTTGAAATTCGACTTCAAATTAGGAAGATAGACTTTGAAAATTTTCAATCAACACAAAGTGACAATCGACCTCAATGGGCTTCAATGGAAGTAAACCTACGATTTCTGACAAAGTTAGTTGCAAACTCACTCAAATATATATGAATTGATGAGATTGGACTTTAAATTAGGAAGATAGACTTTGAGAATTTTCAATTAACACAAAGTGACAATCGACCTCAATGGGCTTCAATGGAAGTGAATCTACGATTTCTGACAAAGTTAGTTGCAATCTCACTCAAATATATAAGAATTGATGAGATTCGACTTCAAATAAGGAAGATAGACTTTGAAAATTTTCAATCAACACAAAGTGACAATCGACATCGATGGGCTTCAATGGAAGTAAATCGACAATTTCTGACAAAGTTAGTTGCAAACTCACTCAAATATATAAGAATTGATGAGATTCGACTTCAAGTTAGGAATATAAACTTTGAAAATGTTCAATTAACATAAAGTGACAATCGACCTCAATGGGCTTCAATGGAAGTGAATCTAAGATTTCTGACAAAGTTAGTTGCAAACTCACTCAAATATATAAGAATTGATGAGATTCGACTTCAAATAAGGAAGATAGACTTTGAAAATTTTCAATCAACACAAAGTGACAATCGACATCGATGGGCTTCAATGGAGGTAAATCGACGATTTCCGACAAAGTAAGTTGCAAACTCACTCAAATATAAAAGAATTGATGAGATTCGACTCCAAATAAGGAAGATAGACTTTGAAAATTTTCAATCAACACAAAGTGACAATCGACATCGATGGGCTTCAATGGAAGTAAATCGACGATTTCTGACAAAGTTAGTTGCAAACTCACTCAAATATATAAGAATTGATGAGATTCGACTTCAAATTAGGAATATAAACTTTGAAAATGTTCAATTAACACAATGTGACAATCGACCTCAATGGGCTTCAATAGGAGTAAATCTACGATTTCTGAAAAAGTTAGTTGCAAACTCACTCAAATATATGAAAAATGTTGAGACTTGACTTCAAATTAGGAAGATAGACTTTGAAAATTTTCAATTAACACAAAGTGACAATCGACCTCAATGGGATTCAATGGATGTTAATCGACGATATCTGACAAAGTTAGATGCAAACTCACTCAAATATATGAGAAATGTTGAAATTTGACTTCAAGTTAGGAAGATAGACTTTGAAAATTATCAATCAACACAAAGTGACAATCGACCTCAATGGGCTTCAATGGATGTTAATCGACGATATCTGACAAAGTTAGATGCAAACTCACTCAAATATATGAGAAATGTTGAAATTCGACTTTAAGTTAGGAAGATAGTCTTTGAAAATTATCAATCAACACAAAGTGACAATCGACCTCAATGGGCTTCAATGGATGTTAAACGACCATATCTGACAATGTTAGATGCAAACTCACTCAAATATATGAGAAATGTTGAAATTCGACTTCAAGTTAGGAAGATAGACTTTGAAAATTTTCAATCAACACAAAGTGACAATCGACATCGATGGGCTTCAATGGATGTTAATCGACGATATCTGACAAAGTTAGATGCAAACTCACTCAAATATATGAGAAATGTTGAAATTCGACTTCAAGTTAGGAAGATAGACTTTGAAAATTTTCAATCAACACAAAGTGACAATCGACATCGATGGGCTTCAATGGATGTTAATCGACGATATCTGACAAAGTTAGATGCAAACTCACTCAAATATATGAGAAATGTTGAAATTCGACTTCAAGTTAGGAAGATAGACTTTGAAAATTTTCAATCAACACAAAGTGACAATCGACATCGATGGGCTTCAATGGGAGTAAATCTACGATTTCTGAAAAAGTTAGTTGCAAACTCACTCAAATATATGAGAAATGTTGAAATTCGACTTCAAGTTAGGAAGATAGACTTTGAAAATTTTCAATCAACACAAAGTGACAATCGACCTCAATGGGCTTCAATGGAAATAAATCGACGATATCTGACAAAGTTAGATGCAAACTCACTCAAATATATGAAAAATGTTGAAATTCGACTTTAAGTTAGGAAGATAGACTTTGAAAATTTTGAATTAACACAAAGTGACAATCGACCTCAATGGGCTTCAATGGATGTTAATCGACGATATCTGACAAAGTTAGTTGCAAACTCACTTGAATATATAAGAATTGATGAGATTCGAATTCAAATTAGGAAGATAGACTTTGAAAATTTTCAATTAACACAAAGTGACAATCTACCTCAATGGGCTTCAATGGAAGTGAATCTACGATATCTGACAAAGTTAGATGCAAACTCACTCAAATATATGAGAAATGTTGAAATTCGACTTCAAGTTAGGAAGATAGACTTTGAAAATTTTCAATCAACACAAAGTGACAATCGACATCGATGGGCTTCAATGGATGTTAATCAACGATATCTGACAAAGTTAGATGCAAACTCACTCAAATATATAAGAATTGATGAGATTCGACTTCAAATTAGGAAGATAGACTTTGAAAATTTTCAATTAACACAAAGTGACAATCGACCTCAATGGGCTTCAATGGAAGTGAATCTACGATATCTGACAAAGTTAGATGCAAACTCATCCAAATATATGAGAAATGTTGAAATTCGACTTCAAGTTAGGAAGATAGACCTTGAAAATTTTCAATCAACACAAAGTGACAATCGACCTCAATGGGCTTCAATGGATGTTAATCGACGATATCTGACAAAGTTAGTTGCAAACTTACTCAAATATATGTGAAATGTTGAAATTCGACTTCAAATTAGGAAGATAGACTTTGAGAATTTTCAATTAACACAAACTGACAATCGACCTCAATGGGCTTCAATGGATGTTAACCGACGATATCTGACAAAGTTAGTTGCAAACTCACTTAAATATATAAGAATTGATGAGATTCGAATTCAAATTAGGAAGATAGACTTTGAAAATTTTCAATTAACACAAAGTGACAATCTACCTCAATGGGCTTCAATGGAAGTGAATCTACGATATCTGACAAAGTTAGATGCAAACTCATCCAAATTTATGAGAAATGTTGAAATTCGACTTCAAGTTAGGAAGATAGACTTTGAAAATTTTCAATCAACAAAAAGTGAAAATCGACCTCTATGGGCTTCAATGGATGTTAACCGACGATATCTGACAAAGTTAGTTGCAAACTCACTTAAATATATAAGAATTGATGAGATTCGAATTCAAATTAGGAAGATAGACTTTGAAAATTTTCAATTAACACAAAGTGACAATCTACCTCAATGGGCTTCAATGGAAGTGAATCTACGATATCTGACAAAGTTAGATGCAAACTCATCCAAATATATGAGAAATGTTGAAATTCGACTTCAAGTTAGGAAGATAGACTTTGAAAATTTTCAATTAACACAAAGTGACAATCTACCTCAATGGGCTTCAATGGAAGTGAATCTACGATATCTGACAAAGTTAGATGCAAACTCATTCAAATATATGAGAAATGTTGAAATTCGACTTCAAGTTAGGAAGATAGACTTTGAAAATTTTCAATCAACACAAAGTGACAATCGACCTCAATGGGCTTCAATGGATGTTAATCGACGATATCTGACAAAGTTAGTTGCAAACTTACTCAAATATATGTGAAATGTTGAAATTCGACTTTAAGTTAGGAAGATAGACTTTGAAAATTATCAATCAACACAAAGTGACAATCGACATCGATTGGCTTCAATGGAAGTAAATCGACGATATCTGACAAAGTTAGATGCAAACTCACTCAAATATATGAGAAATGTTGAAATTCGACTTCAAGTTAGGAAGATAGACTTTGAAAATTTTCAATCAACACAAAGTGACAATCGACATCGATGGGCTTCAATGGATGTTAATCGACGATATCTGACAAAGTTAGATGCAAACTCACTCAAATATATGAGAAATGTTGAAATTCGACTTCAAGTTAGGAAGATAGACTTTGAAAATTATCAATCAACACAAAGTGACAATCGACCTCAATGGGCTTCAATGGAAATAAATCGACGATATCTGACAAAGTTAGATGCAAACTAACTCAAATATATGAGAAATGTTGAAATTCGACTTCAAGTTAGGAAGATAGACTTTGAAAATTTTCAATCAACACAAAGTGACAATCGACATCGATTGGCTTCAATGGAAGTAAATCGACGATATCTGACAAAGTTAGATGCAAACTCACTCAAATATATGAGAAATGTTGAAATTCGACTTCAAGTTAGGAAGATAGACTTTGAAAATTTTCAATCAACACAAAGTGACAATCGACATCGATGGGCTTCAATGGATGTTAATCGACGATATCTGACAAAGTTAGATGCAAACTCACTCAAATATATGAGAAATGTTGAAATTCGACTTCAAGTTAGGAAGATAGACTTTGAAAATTATCAATCAACACAAAGTGACAATCGACCTCAATGGGCTTCAATGGAAATAAATCGACGATATCTGACAAAGTTAGATGCAAACTCATTCAAATATATGAGAAATGTTGAAATTCGACTTCAAGTTAGGAAGATAGACTTTGAAAATTTTCAATCAACACAAAGTGACAATCGACCTCAATGGGCTTCAATGGATGTTAATCGACGATATCTGACAAAGTTAGTTGCAAACTTACTCAAATATATGTGAAATGTTGAAATTCGACTTTAAGTTAGGAAGATAGACTTTGAAAATTATCAATCAACACAAAGTGACAATCGACATCGATTGGCTTCAATGGAAGTAAATCGACGATATCTGACAAAGTTAGATGCAAACTCACTCAAATATATGAGAAATGTTGAAATTCGACTTCAAGTTAGGAAGATAGACTTTGAAAATTTTCAATCAACACAAAGTGACAATCGACATCGATGGGCTTCAATGGATGTTAATCGACGATATCTGACAAAGTTAGATGCAAACTCACTCAAATATATGAGAAATGTTGAAATTCGACTTTAAGTTAGGAAGATAGACTTTGAAAATTTTCAATTAACACAAAGTGACAATCGACCTCAATGGGCTTCAATGGATGTTAATCGACGATATCTGACAAAGTTAGTTGCAAACTCACTTGAATATATAAGAATTGATGAGATTCGAATTCAAATTAGGAAGATAGACTTTGAAAATTTTCAATTAACACAAAGTGACAATCTACCTCAATGGGCTTCAATGGAAGTGAATCTACGATATCTGACAAAGTTAGATGCAAACTCACTCAAATATATGAGAAATGTTGAAATTCGACTTAAAGTTAGGAAGATAGACTTTGAAAATTTTCAATCAACACAAAGTGACAATCGACATCGATGGGCTTCAATGGATGTTAATCGACGATATCTGACAAAGTTAGATGCAAACTCACTCAAATATATAAGAATTGATGAGATTCGACTTCAAATTAGGAAGATAGACTTTGAAAATTTTCAATTAACACAAAGTGACAATCGACCTCAATGGGCTTCAATGGAAGTGAATCTACGATATCTGACAAAGTTAGATGCAAACTCATCCAAATATATGAGAAATGTTGAAATTCGACTTCAAGTTAGGAAGATAGACCTTGAAAATTTTCAATCAACACAAAGTGACAATCGACCTCAAAGGGCTTCAATGGATGTTAATCGACGATATCTGACAAAGTTAGTTGCAAACTTACTCAAATATATGTGAAATGTTGAAATTCGACTTCAAATTAGGAAGATAGACTTTGAGAATTTTCAATTAACACAAACTGACAATCGACCTCAATGGGCTTCAATGGATGTTAACCGACGATATCTGTCAAAGTTAGTTGCAAACTCACTTAAATATATAAGAATTGATGAGATTCGAATTCAAATTAGGGAGATAGACTTTGAAAATTTTCAATTAACACAAAGTGACAATCTACCTCAATGGGCTTCAATGGAAGTGAATCTACGATATCTGACAAAGTTAGATGCAAACTCATCCAAATATATGAGAAATGTTGAAATTCGACTTCAAGTTAGGAAGATAGACTTTGAAAATTTTCAATCAACAAAAAGTGACAATCGACCTCAATGGGCTTCAATGGATGTTAACCGACGATATCTGACAAAGTTAGTTGCAAACTCACTTAAATATATAAGAATTGATGAGATTCGAATTCAAATTAGGAAGATAGACTTTGAAAATTTTCAATTAACACAAAGTGACAATCTACCTCAATGGGCTTCAATGGAAGTGAATCTACGATATCTGACAAAGTTAGATGCAAACTCATCCAAATATATGAGAAATGTTGAAATTCGACTTCAAGTTAGGAAGATAGACTTTGAAAATTTTCAATTAACACAAAGTGACAATCTACCTCAATGGGCTTCAATGGAAGTGAATCTACGATATCTGACAAAGTTAGATGCAAACTCATTCAAATATATGAGAAATGTTGAAATTCGACTTCAAGTTAGGAAGATAGACTTTGAAAATTTTCAATCAACACAAAGTGACAATCGACATCGATGGGCTTCAATGGATGTTAATCGACGATATCTGACAAAGTTAGTTGCAAACTTACTCAAATATATGTGAAATGTTGAAATTCGACTTTAAGTTAGGAAGATAGACTTTGAAAATTATCAATCAACACAAAGTGACAATCGACATCGATTGGCTTCAATGGAAGTAAATCGACGATATCTGACAAAGTTAGATGCAAACTCACTCAAATATATGAGAAATGTTGAAATTCGACTTCAAGTTAGGAAGATAGACTTTGAAAATTTTCAATCAACACAAAGTGACAATCGACATCGATGGGCTTCAATGGATGTTAATCGACGATATCTGACAAAGTTAGATGCAAACTCACTCAAATATATGAGAAATGTTGAAATTCGACTTCAAGTTAGGAAGATAGACTTTGAAAATTATCAATCAACACAAAGTGACAATCGACCTCAATGGGCTTCAATGGAAATAAATCGACGATATCTGACAAAGTTAGATGCAAACTAACTCAAATATATGAGAAATGTTGAAATTCGACTTCAAGTTAGGAAGATAGACTTTGAAAATTTTCAATCAACACAAAGTGACAATCGACATCGATTGGCTTCAATGGAAGTAAATCGACGATATCTGACAAAGTTAGATGCAAACTCACTCAAATATATGAGAAATGTTGAAATTCGACTTCAAGTTAGGAAGATAGACTTTGAAAATTTTCAATCAACACAAAGTGACAATCGACATCGATGGGCTTCAATGGATGTTAATCGACGATATCTGACAAAGTTAGATGCAAACTCACTCAAATATATGAGAAATGTTGAAATTCGACTTCAAGTTAGGAAGATAGACTTTGAAAATTATCAATCAACACAAAGTGACAATCGACCTCAATGGGCTTCAATGGAAATAAATCGACGATATCTGACAAAGTTAGATGCAAACTCATTCAAATATATGAGAAATGTTGAAATTCGACTTCAAGTTAGGAAGATAGACTTTGAAAATTTTCAATCAACACAAAGTGACAATCGACCTCAATGGGCTTCAATGGATGTTAATCGACGATATCTGACAAAGTTAGTTGCAAACTTACTCAAATATATGTGAAATGTTGAAATTCGACTTTAAGTTAGGAAGATAGACTTTGAAAATTATCAATCAACACAAAGTGACAATCGACATCGATTGGCTTCAATGGAAGTAAATCGACGATATCTGACAAAGTTAGATGCAAACTCACTCAAATATATGAGAAATGTTGAAATTCGACTTCAAGTTAGGAAGATAGACTTTGAAAATTTTCAATCAACACAAAGTGACAATCGACATCGATGGGCTTCAATGGATGTTAATCGACGATATCTGACAAAGTTAGATGCAAACTCACTCAAATATATGAGAAATGTTGAAATTCGACTTTAAGTTAGGAAGATAGACTTTGAAAATTTTCAATTAACACAAAGTGACAATCGACCTCAATGGGCTTCAATGGATGTTAATCGACGATATCTGACAAAGTTAGTTGCAAACTCACTTGAATATATAAGAATTGATGAGATTCGAATTCAAATTAGGAAGATAGACTTTGAAAATTTTCAATTAACACAAAGTGACAATCTACCTCAATGGGCTTCAATGGAAGTGAATCTACGATATCTGACAAAGTTAGATGCAAACTCACTCAAATATATGAGAAATGTTGAAATTCGACTTAAAGTTAGGAAGATAGACTTTGAAAATTTTCAATCAACACAAAGTGACAATCGACATCGATGGGCTTCAATGGATGTTAATCGACGATATCTGACAAAGTTAGATGCAAACTCACTCAAATATATAAGAATTGATGAGATTCGACTTCAAATTAGGAAGATAGACTTTGAAAATTTTCAATTAACACAAAGTGACAATCGACCTCAATGGGCTTCAATGGAAGTGAATCTACGATATCTGACAAAGTTAGATGCAAACTCATCCAAATATATGAGAAATGTTGAAATTCGACTTCAAGTTAGGAAGATAGACTTTGAAAATTTTCAATTAACACAAAGTGACAATCTACCTCAATGGGCTTCAATGGAAGTGAATCTACGATATCTGACAAAGTTAGATGCAAACTCACTCAAATATATGAGAAATGTTGAAATTCGACTTAAAGTTAGGAAGATAGACTTTGAGAATTTTCAATTAACACAAACTGACAATCGACCTCAATGGGCTTCAATGGATGTTAACCGACGATATCTGTCAAAGTTAGTTGCAAACTCACTTAAATATATAAGAATTGATGAGATTCGAATTCAAATTAGGGAGATAGACTTTGAAAATTTTCAATTAACACAAAGTGACAATCTACCTCAATGGGCTTCAATGGAAGTGAATCTACGATATCTGACAAAGTTAGATGCAAACTCATCCAAATATATGAGAAATGTTGAAATTCGACTTCAAGTTAGGAAGATAGACTTTGAAAATTTTCAATCAACAAAAAGTGACAATCGACCTCAATGGGCTTCAATGGATGTTAACCGACGATATCTGACAAAGTTAGTTGCAAACTCACTTAAATATATAAGAATTGATGAGATTCGAATTCAAATTAGGAAGATAGACTTTGAAAATTTTCAATTAACACAAAGTGACAATCTACCTCAATGGGCTTCAATGGAAGTGAATCTACGATATCTGACAAAGTTAGATGCAAACTCATCCAAATATATGAGAAATGTTGAAATTCGACTTCAAGTTAGGAAGATAGACTTTGAAAATTTTCAATTAACACAAAGTGACAATCTACCTCAATGGGCTTCAATGGAAGTGAATCTACGATATCTGACAAAGTTAGATGCAAACTCATTCAAATATATGAGAAATGTTGAAATTCGACTTCAAGTTAGGAAGATAGACTTTGAAAATTTTCAATCAACACAAAGTGACAATCGACATCGATGGGCTTCAATGGATGTTAATCGACGATATCTGACAAAGTTAGTTGCAAACTTACTCAAATATATGTGAAATGTTGAAATTCGACTTTAAGTTAGGAAGATAGACTTTGAAAATTATCAATCAACACAAAGTGACAATCGACATCGATTGGCTTCAATGGAAGTAAATCGACGATATCTGACAATGTTAGATGCAAACTCACTCAAATATATGAGAAATGTTGAAATTCGACTTCAAGTTAGGAAGATAGACTTTGAAAATTTTCAATCAACACAAAGTGACAATCGACATCGATGGGCTTCAATGGATGTTAATCGACGATATCTGACAAAGTTAGATGCAAACTCACTCAAATATATGAGAAATGTTGAAATTCGACTTCAAGTTAGGAAGATAGACTTTGAAAATTATCAATCAACACAAAGTGACAATCGACATCGATGGGCTTCAATGGAAGTAAATCTACGATATCTGACAAAGTTAGATGCAAACTCACTCAAATATATGAGAAATGTTGAAATTCGACTTCAAGTTAGGAAGATAGACTTTGAAAATTTTCAATCAACACAAAGTGACAATCGACATCGATGGGCTTCAATGGATGTTAATCGACGATATCTGACAAAGTTAGATGCAAACTCACTCAAATATATGAGAAATGTTGAAATTCGACTTCAAGTTAGGAAGATAGACTTTGAAAATTTTCAATCAACACAAAGTGACAATCGACATCGATGGGCTTCAATGGGAGTAAATCTACGATTTCTGAAAAAGTTAGTTGCAAACTCACTCAAATATATGAGAAATGTTGAAATTCGACTTCAAGTTAGGAAGATAGACTTTGAAAATTATCAAACAACACAAAGTGACAATCGACCTCAATGGGCTTCAATGGAAGTAAACCTACGATTTCTGACAAAGTTAGTTGCAAACTCACTTAAATATATAAGAATTGATGAGATTCGAATTCAAATTAGGAAGATAGACTTTGAAAATTTTCAATTAACACAAAGTGACAATCTACCTCAATGGGCTTCAATGGAAGTGAATCTACGATATCTGACAAAGTTAGATGCAAACTCATCCAAATATATGAGAAATGTTGAAATTCGACTTCAAGTTAGGAAGATAGACTTTGAAAATTTTCAATTAACACAAAGTGACAATCTACCTCAATGGGCTTCAATGGAAGTGAATCTACGATATCTGACAAAGTTAGATGCAAACTCATTCAAATATATGAGAAATGTTGAAATTCGACTTCAAGTTAGGAAGATAGACTTTGAAAATTTTCAATCAACACAAAGTGACAATCGACCTCAATGGGCTTCAATGGATGTTAATCGACGATATCTGACAAAGTTAGTTGCAAACTTACTCAAATATATGTGAAATGTTGAAATTCGACTTTAAGTTAGGAAGATAGACTTTGAAAATTATCAATCAACACAAAGTGACAATCGACATCGATTGGCTTCAATGGAAGTAAATCGACGATATCTGACAAAGTTAGATGCAAACTCACTCAAATATATGAGAAATGTTGAAATTCGACTTCAAGTTAGGAAGATAGACTTTGAAAATTTTCAATCAACACAAAGTGACAATCGACATCGATGGGCTTCAATGGATGTTAATCGACGATATCTGACAAAGTTAGATGCAAACTCACTCAAATATATGAGAAATGTTGAAATTCGACTTCAAGTTAGGAAGATAGACTTTGAAAATTATCAATCAACACAAAGTGACAATCGACCTCAATGGGCTTCAATGGAAATAAATCGACGATATCTGACAAAGTTAGATGCAAACTCACTCAAATATATGAAAAATGTTGAAATTCGACTTTAAGTTAGGAAGATAGACTTTGAAAATTTTCAATTAACACAAAGTGACAATCGACCTCAATGGGCTTCAATGGATGTTAATCGACGATATCTGACAAAGTTAGTTGCAAACTCACTTGAATATATAAGAATTGATGAGATTCGAATTCAAATTAGGAAGATAGACTTTGAAAATTTTCAATTAACACAAAGTGACAATCTACCTCAATGGGCTTCAATGGAAGTGAATCTACGATATCTGACAAAGTTAGATGCAAACTCACTCAAATATATGAGAAATGTTGAAATTCGACTTCAAGTTAGGAAGATAGACTTTGAAAATTTTCAATCAACACAAAGTGACAATCGACATCGATGGGCTTCAATGGATGTTAATCGACGATATCTGACAAAGTTAGATGCAAACTCACTCAAATATATAAGAATTGATGAGATTCGACTTCAAATTAGGAAGATAGACTTTGAAAATTTTCAATTAACACAAAGTGACAATCGACCTCAATGGGCTTCAATGGAAGTGAATCTACGATATCTGACAAAGTTAGATGCAAACTCATCCAAATATATGAGAAATGTTGAAATTCGACTTCAAGTTAGGAAGATAGACCTTGAAAATTTTCAATCAACACAAAGTGACAATCGACCTCAAAGGGCTTCAATGGATGTTAATCGACGATATCTGACAAAGTTAGTTGCAAACTTACTCAAATATATGTGAAATGTTGAAATTCGACTTCAAATTAGGAAGATAGACTTTGAGAATTTTCAATTAACACAAACTGACAATCGACCTCAATGGGCTGAAATGGATGTTAACCGACGATATCTGTCAAAGTTAGTTGCAAACTCACTTAAATATATAAGAATTGATGAGATTCGAATTCAAATTAGGAAGATAGACTTTGAAAATTTTCAATTAACACAAAGTGACAATCTACCTCAATGGGCTTCAATGGAAGTGAATCTACGATATCTGACAAAGTTAGATGCAAACTCATCCAAATATATGAGAAATGTTGAAATTCGACTTCAAGTTAGGAAGATAGACTTTGAAAATTTTCAATCAACAAAAAGTGACAATCGACCTCAATGGGCTTCAATGGATGTTAACCGACGATATCTGACAAAGTTAGTTGCAAACTCACTTAAATATATAAGAATTGATGAGATTCGAATTCAAATTAGGAAGATAGACTTTGAAAATTTTCAATTAACACAAAGTGACAATCTACCTCAATGCGCTTCAATGGAAGTGAATCTACGATATCTGACAAAGTTAGATGCAAACTCATTCAAATATATGAGAAATGTTGAAATTCGACTTCAAGTTAGGAAGATAGACTTTGAAAATTTTCAATCAACACAAAGTGACAATCGACCTCAATGGGCTTCAATGGATGTTAATCGACGATATCTGACAAAGTTAGTTGCAAACTTACTCAAATATATGTGAAATGTTGAAATTCGACTTTAAGTTAGGAAGATAGACTTTGAAAATTATCAATCAACACAAAGTGACAATCGACATCGATTGGCTTCAATGGAAGTAAATCGACGATATCTGACAAAGTTAGATGCAAACTCACTCAAATATATGAGAAATGTTGAAATTCGACTTCAAGTTAGGAAGATAGACTTTGAAAATTTTCAATTAACACAAAGTGACAATCTACCTCAATGGGCTTCAATGGAAGTGAATCTACGATATCTGACAAAGTTAGATGCAAACTCATTCAAATATATGAGAAATGTTGAAATTCGACTTCAAGTTAGGAAGATAGACTTTGAAAATTTTCAATCAACACAAAGTGACAATCGACCTCAATGGGCTTCAATGGATGTTAATCGACGATATCTGACAAAGTTAGTTGCAAACTTACTCAAATATATGTGAAATGTTGAAATTCGACTTTAAGTTAGGAAGATAGACTTTGAAAATTATCAATCAACACAAAGTGACAATCGACATCGATTGGCTTCAATGGAAGTAAATCGACGATATCTGACAAAGTTAGATGCAAACTCACTCAAATATATGAGAAATGTTGAAATTCGACTTCAAGTTAGGAAGATAGACTTTGAAAATTTTCAATCAACACAAAGTGACAATCGACATCGATGGGCTTCAATGGATGTTAATCGACGATATCTGACAAAGTTAGATGCAAACTCACTCAAATATATGAGAAATGTTGAAATTCGACTTCAAGTTAGGAAGATAGACTTTGAAAATTATCAATCAACACAAAGTGACAATCGACATCGATGGGCTTCAATGGAAGTAAATCTACGATATCTGACAAAGTTAGATGCAAACTCACTCAAATATATGAGAAATGTTGAAATTCGACTTCAAGTTAGGAAGATAGACTTTGAAAATTTTCAATCAACACAAAGTGACAATCGACATCGATGGGCTTCAATGGATGTTAATCGACGATATCTGACAAAGTTAGATGCAAACTCACTCAAATATATGAGAAATGTTGAAATTCGACTTCAAGTTAGGAAGATAGACTTTGAAAATTTTCAATCAACACAAAGTGACAATCGACATCGATGGGCTTCAATGGGAGTAAATCTACGATTTCTGAAAAAGTTAGTTGCAAACTCACTCAAATATATGAGAAATGTTGAAATTCGACTTCAAGTTAGGAAGATAGACTTTGAAAATTTTCAATCAACACAAAGTGACAATCGACCTCAATGGGCTTCAATGGAAATAAATCGACGATATCTGACAAAGTTAGATGCAAACTCACTCAAATATATGAAAAATGTTGAAATTCGACTTTAAGTTAGGAAGATAGACTTTGAAAATTTTCAATTAACACAAAGTGACAATCGACCTCAATGGGCTTCAATGGATGTTAATCGACGATATCTGACAAAGTTAGTTGCAAACTCACTTAAATATATAAGAATTGATGAGATTCGAATTCAAATTAGGAAGATAGACTTTGAAAATTTTCAATTAACACAAAGTGACAATCTACCTCAATGGGCTTCAATGGAAGTGAATCTACGATATCTGACAAAGTTAGATGCAAACTCACTCAAATATATGAGAAATGTTGAAATTCGACTTCAAGTTAGAAAGATAGACTTTGAAAATTTTCAATCAACACAAAGTGACAATCGACCTCAATGGGCTTCAATGGATGTTAACCGACGATATCTGACAAAGTTAGTTGCAAACTCACTTAAATATATAAGGATTGATGAGATTCGAATTCAAATTAGGAAGATAGACTTTGAAAATTTTCAATTAACACAAAGTGACAATCTACCTCAATGGGCTTCAATGGAAGTGAATCTACGATATCTGACAAAGTTAGATGCAAACTCATCCAAATATATGAGAAATGTTGAAATTCGACTTCAAGTTAGGAAGATAGACTTTGAAAATTTTCAATTAACACAAAGTGACAATCTACCTCAATGGGCTTCAATGGAAGTGAATCTACGATATCTGACAAAGTTAGATGCAAACTCATTCAAATATATGAGAAATGTTGGAATTCGACTTCAAGTTAGGAAGATAGACTTTGAAAATTTTCAATCAACACAAAGTGACAATCGACCTCAATGGGCTTCAATGGATGTTAATCGACGATATCTGACAAAGTTAGTTGCAAACTTACTCAAATATATGTGAAATGTTGAAATTCGACTTCAAATTAGGAAGATAGACTTTGAAAATTTTCAATCAACACAAAGTGACAATCGACCTCAATGGGCTTCAATGGATGTTAATCGACGATATCTGACAAAGTTAGTTGCAATCTCACTCAAATATATGAGAAATGTTGAAATTCGACTTCAAGTTAGGAAGATAGACTTTGAAAATTTTCAATCAACACAAAGTGACAATCGACCTCAATGGGCTTCAATGGAAATAAATCGACGATATCTGACAAAGTTAGATGCAAACTCACTCAAATATATGAAAAATGTTGAAATTCGACTTTAAGTTAGGAAGATATACTTTGAAAATTTTCAATTAACACAAAGTGACAATCGACCTCAATGGGCTTCAATGGAAGTGAATCTACGATATCTGACAAAGTTAGATGCAAACTCATTCAAATATATGAGAAATGTTGAAATTCGACTTCAAGTTAGGAAGATAGACTTTGAAAATTTTCAATCAACACAAAGTGACAATCGACCTCAATGGGCTTCAATGGATGTTAATCGACGATATCTTACAAAGTTAGTTGCAAACTTACTCAAATATATGTGAAATGTTGAAATTCGACTTCAAATTAAGAAGATAGACTTTGAGAATTTTTAATAAACACAAACTGACAATCGACCTCAATGGGCTTCAATGGATGTTAACCGACGAATTCTGACAAAGTTAGTTGCAAACTCACTCAAATATATAAGAATTGATGAGATTCGACTTCAAATTAGGAAGATAGACTTTGAAAATTTTCAATTAACACAAAGTGACAATCGACCTCAATGGGCTTCAATGGAAGTGAATCTACGATATCTGACAAAGTTAGATGCAAACTCATCCAAATATATGAGAAATGTTGAAATTCGACTTCAAGTTAGGAAGATAGACTTTGAAAATTTTCAATCAACACAAAGTGACAATCGACCTCAATGGGCTTCAATGGATGTTAATCGACGATATCTGACAAAGTTAGTTGCAAACTTACTCAAATATATGTGAAATGTTGAAATTCGACTTCAAATTAGGAAGATAGACTTTGAGAATTTTCAATTAACACAAACTGACAATCGACCTCAATGGGCTTCAATGGATGTTAACCGACGATATCTGACAAAGTTAGTTGCAAACTCACTTAAATATATAAGAATTGATGAGATTCGAATTCAAATTAGGAAGATAGACTTTGAAAATTTTCAATTAACACAAAGTGACAATCTACCTCAATGGGCTTCAATGGAAGTGAATCTACGATATCTGACAAAGTTAGATGCAAACTCATCCAAATATATGAGAAATGTTGAAATTCGACTTCAAGTTAGGAAGATAGACTTTGAAAATTTTCAATCAACACAAAGTGACAATCGACCTCAATGGGCTTCAATGGATGTTAATCGACGATATCTGACAAAGTTAGATGCAAACTCACTCAAATAAATGAGAAATGTTGAATTTCGACTTCAAATTAGGGAGATACACTTTGAAAATTTTCAATCAACACAAAGTGACAATCGACCTCAATGGGCTTCAATGGAAGTAAACCTACGATTTCTGACAAATTTAGTTGCAAACTCACTCAAATATATATGAATTGATGAGATTCGACTTCAAATTAGGA
Source organism: Diorhabda carinulata (assembly GCF_026250575.1). Classification (NCBI taxonomy): domain Eukaryota; kingdom Metazoa; phylum Arthropoda; class Insecta; order Coleoptera; family Chrysomelidae; genus Diorhabda; species Diorhabda carinulata. The sequence continues at coordinate 309,157 of NC_079469.1, forward strand.
AGATAGACTTTGAGAATTTTCAATTAACACAAAGTGACAATCGACCTCAATGGGCTTCAATGGAAGTGAATCTACGATTTCTGACAAAGTTAGTTGCAAACTCACTCAAATATATAAGAATTGATGAGATTCGACTTCAAATTAGGGAGATACACTTTGAAAATTTTCAATTAACACAAAGTGACAATCGACCTCAATGGGCTTCAATGGAAATAAATCGACGACATCTGACAAAGTTAGATGCAAACTCACTCAAATATATGAAAAATGTTGAAATTCGACTCTAAGTTAGGAAGATAGACTTTGAAAATTTTCGATTAACACGAAGTGACAATCGACCTCAATGGGCTTCAATGGAAGTGAATCTACGATATCTGATAAAGTTAGATGCAAACTCATTCAAATATATGAGAAATGTTGAAATTCGACTTCAAGTTAGAAAGATAGACTTTGAAAATTGCCAATTAACACAAAGTGACAATCGACCTCAATGGGCTTCAATGGATGTTAACCGACGATATCTGAAAAAGTTAGTTGCAAACTCATTCAAATATATAAGAATTGATGAGATTCGACTTCAAATTAGGGAGATACACTTTGAAAATTTTCAATTAACACAAAGTGACAATCGACCTCAATGGGCTTCAATGGAAATAAATCGACGACATCTGACAAAGTTAGATGCAAACTCACTCAAATATATGAAAAATGTTGAAATTCGACTCTAAGTTAGGAAGATAGACTTTGAAAATTTTCGATTAACACGAAGTGACAATCGACCTCAATGGGCTTCAATGAAAGTGAATCTACGATATCTGACAAAGTTAGATGCAAACTCATTCAAATATATGAGAAATGTTGAAATTCGACTTCAAGTTAGAAAGATAGACTTTGAAAATTTTCAATCAACACAAAGTGACAATCGACCTCAATGGGCTTCAATGGATGTTAATCGACGATATCTGACAAAGTTAGTTGCAAACTTACTCAAATATATGTGAAATGTTGAAATTCGACTTCAAATTAGGAAGATAGACTTTGAAAATTTTCAATCAACACAAAGTGACAATCGACCTCAATGGGCTTCAATGGATGTTAATCGACGATATCTGACAAAGTTAGTTGCAATCTCACTCAAATATATGAGAAATGTTGAAATTCGACTTCAAGTTAGGAAGATAGACTTTGAAAATTTTCAATCAACACAAAGTGACAATCGACCTCAATGGGCTTCAATGGAAATAAATCGACGATATCTGACAAAGTTAGATGCAAACTCACTCAAATATATGAAAAATGTTGAAATTCGACTTTAAGTTAGGAAGATAGACTTTGAAAATTTTCAATTAACACAAAGTGACAATCGACCTCAATGGGCTTCAATGGAAGTGAATCTACGATATCTGACAAAGTTAGATGCAAACTCATTCAAATATATGAGAAATGTTGAAATTCGACTTCAAGTTAGGAAGATAGACTTTGAAAATTTTCAATCAACACAAAGTGACAATCGACCTCAATGGGCTTCAATGGATGTTAATCGACGATATCTGACAAAGTTGGTTGCAAACTTACTCAAATATATGTGAAATGTTGAAATTCGACTTCAAATTAGGAAGATAGACTTTGAGAATTTTCAATTAACACAAACTGACAATCGACCTCAATGGGCTTCAATGGATGTTAACCGACGATATCTGACAAAGTTAGTTGCAAACTTCTCAAATATATGAAAAATGTTGAAATTCGACTCTAAGTTAGGAAGATAGACTTTGAAAATTTTCGATTAACACGAAGTGACAATCGACCTCAATGGGCTTCAATGGAAGTGAATCTACGATATCTGACAAAGTTAGATGCAAACTCATTCAAATATATGAGAAATGTTGAAATTCGACTTCAAGTTAGAAAGATAGACTTTGAAAATTTCCAATCAACACAAAGTGACAATCGACCTCAATGGGCTTCAATGGATGTTAACCGACGATATCTGAAAAAGTTAGTTGCAAACTCACTCAAATATATAAGAATTGATGAGATTCGACTTCAAATTAGGAAGATAGACTTTGAAAATTTTCATTCAACACAAAGTGACAATCGACCTCAATGGGCTTCAATGGAAATAAATCGACGATATCTGACAAAGTTAGTTGCAAACTTACTCAAATATATGTGAAATGTTGAAATTCGACTTCAAGTTAGGAAGATAGACTTTGAGAATTTTCAATTAACAAAAACTGACAATCGACCTCAATGGGCTTCAATGGATGTTAACCGACGATATCTGACAAAGTTAGTTGCAAACTCACTCAAATATATGAGAAATGTTGAAATTCGACTTCAAGTTAGGAAGATAGACTTTGAAAATTATCAATCAACACAAAGTGACAATCGACCTCAATGGGCTTCAATGGATGTTAATCGACGATATCTGACAAAGTTAGATGCAAACTCACTCAAATATATGAAAAATGTTGAAATTCGACTTTAAGTTAGGAAGATAGACTTTGAAAATTTTCAATTAACACAAAGTGACAATCGACCTCAATGGGCTTCAATGGAAGTGAATCTACGATATCTGACAAAGTTAGTTGCAAACTCACTCAAATATATAAGAATTGATGAGATCCGACTTCAAATTAGGAAGATAGACTTTGAAAATTTTCAATTAACACAAAGTGACAATCGACCTCAATGGGCTTCAATGGAAGTAAATCTACGATTTCTGACAAAGTTAGTTGCAAACTCACCCAAATATATAAGAATTGATGAGATTCGACTTCAAATTAGGAAGATAAACTTTGAAAATTTTCAATTAACACAAAGTGACAATCGACCTCAATGGGATTCAATGGATGTTAATCGACGATATCTGACAAAGTTAGATGCAAACTCACTCAAATATATGAGGAATGTTGAAATTCGACTTCAAGTTAGGAAGATAGACTTTGAAAATTATCAATCAACACAAAGTGACAATCGACCTCAATGGGCTTCAATGGATGTTAATCGACGATATCTGACAAAGTTAGATGCAAACTCATTCAAATATATGAGAAATGTTGAAATTCGACTTCAAGTTAGGAAGATAGATTTTGAAAATTTTCAATAAACACAAAGTGACAATCGACATCGATGGGCTTCAATGGATGTTAATCGACGATATCTGACAAAGTTAGATGCAAACTCACTCAAATAAATGAGAAATGTTGAAATTCGACTTCAAATTAGGGAGATACACTTTGAAAATTTTCAATCAACACAAAGTGACAATCGACCTCAATGGGCTTCAATGGAAGTAAACCTACGATTTCTGACAAATTTAGTTGCAAACTCACTCAAATATATATGAATTGATGAGATTCGACTTCAAATTAGGAAGATAGACTTTGAGAATTTTCAATTAACACAAAGTGACAATCGACCTCAATGGGCTTCAATGGAAGTGAATCTACGATTTCTGACAAAGTTAGTTGCAAACTCACTCAAATATATAAGAATTGATGAGATTCGACTTCAAATTAGGGAGATACACTTTGAAAATTTTCAATTAACACAAAGTGACAATCGACCTCAATGGGCTTCAATGGAAATAAATCGACGACATCTGACAAAGTTAGATGCAAACTCACTCAAATATATGAAAAATGTTGAAATTCGACTCTAAGTTAGGAAGATAGACTTTGAAAATTTTCGATTAACACGAAGTGACAATCGACCTCAATGGGCTTCAATGGAAGTGAATCTACGATATCTGACAAAGTTAGATGCAAACTCATTCAAATATATGAGAAATGTTGAAATTCGACTTCAAGTTAGAAAGATAGACTTTGAAAATTTCCAATCAACACAAAGTGACAATCGACCTCAATGGGCTTCAATGGATGTTAACCGACGATATCTGAAAAAGTTAGTTGCAAACTCATTCAAATATATAAGAATTGATGAGATTCGACTTCAAATTAGGGAGATACACTTTGAAAATTTTCAATTAACACAAAGTGACAATCGACCTCAATGGGCTTCAATGGAAATAAATCGACGACATCTGACAAAGTTAGATGCAAACTCACTCAAATATATGAAAAATGTTGAAATTCGACTCTAAGTTAGGAAGATAGACTTTGAAAATTTTCGATTAACACGAAGTGACAATCGACCTCAATGGGCTTCAATGAAAGTGAATCTACGATATCTGACAAAGTTAGATGCAAACTCATTCAAATATATGAGAAATGTTGAAATTCGACTTCAAGTTAGAAAGATAGACTTTGAAAATTTTCAATCAACACAAAGTGACAATCGACCTCAATGGGCTTCAATGGATGTTAATCGACGATATCTGACAAAGTTAGTTGCAAACTTACTCAAATATATGTGAAATGTTGAAATTCGACTTCAAATTAGGAAGATAGACTTTGAAAATTTTCAATCAACACAAAGTGACAATCGACCTCAATGGGCTTCAATGGATGTTAATCGACGATATCTGACAAAGTTAGTTGCAATCTCACTCAAATATATGAGAAATGTTGAAATTCGACTTCAAGTTAGGAAGATAGACTTTGAAAATTTTCAATCAACACAAAGTGACAATCGACCTCAATGGGCTTCAATGGAAATAAATCGACGATATCTGACAAAGTTAGATGCAAACTCACTCAAATATATGAAAAATGTTGAAATTCGACTTTAAGTTAGGAAGATAGACTTTGAAAATTTTCAATTAACACAAAGTGACAATCGACCTCAATGGGCTTCAATGGAAGTGAATCTACGATATCTGACAAAGTTAGATGCAAACTCATTCAAATATATGAGAAATGTTGAAATTCGACTTCAAGTTAGGAAGATAGACTTTGAAAATTTTCAATCAACACAAAGTGACAATCGACCTCAATGGGCTTCAATGGATGTTAATCGACGATATCTGACAAAGTTGGTTGCAAACTTACTCAAATATATGTGAAATGTTGAAATTCGACTTCAAATTAGGAAGATAGACTTTGAGAATTTTCAATTAACACAAACTGACAATCGACCTCAATGGGCTTCAATGGATGTTAACCGACGATATCTGACAAAGTTAGTTGCAAACTTCTCAAATATATGGAAAATGTTGAAATTCGACTCTAAGTTAGGAAGATAGACTTTGAAAATTTTCGATTAACACGAAGTGACAATCGACCTCAATGGGCTTCAATGGAAGTGAATCTACGATATCTGACAAAGTTAGATGCAAACTCATTCAAATATATGAGAAATGTTGAAATTCGACTTCAAGTTAGAAAGATAGACTTTGAAAATTTCCAATCAACACAAAGTGACAATCGACCTCAATGGGCTTCAATGGATGTTAACCGACGATATCTGAAAAAGTTAGTTGCAAACTCACTCAAATATATAAGAATTGATGAGATTCGACTTCAAATTAGGAAGATAGACTTTGAAAATTTTCAATTAACACAAAGTGACAATCGACCTCAATGGGCTTCAATGGAAATAAATCGACGACATCTGACAAAGTTAGATGCAAACTCACTCAAATATATGAAAAATGTTGAAATTCGACTCTAAGTTAGGAAGATAGACTTTGAAAATTTTCGATTAACACGAAGTGACAATCGACCTCAATGGGCTTCAATGAAAGTGAATCTACGATATCTGACAAAGTTAGATGCAAACTCATTCAAATATATGAGAAATGTTGAAATTCGACTTCAAGTTAGAAAGATAGACTTTGAAAATTTTCAATCAACACAAAGTGACAATCGACCTCAATGGGCTTCAATGGATGTTAATCGACGATATCTGACAAAGTTAGTTGCAAACTTACTCAAATATATGTGAAATGTTGAAATTCGACTTCAAATTAGGAAGATAGACTTTAAAAATTTTCAATCAACACAAAGTGACAATCGACCTCAATGGGCTTCAATGGATGTTAATCGACGATATCTGACAAAGTTAGTTGCAATCTCACTCAAATATATGAGAAATGTTGAAATTCGACTTCAAGTTAGGAGATAGACTTTGAAAATTTTCAATCAACACAAAGTGACAATCGACCTCAATGGGCTTCAATGGAAATAAATCGACGATATCTGACAAAGTTAGATGCAAACTCACTCAAATATATGAAAAATGTTGAAATTCGACTTTAAGTTAGGAAGATAGACTTTGAAAATTTTCAATTAACACAAAGTGACAATCGACCTCAATGGGCTTCAATGGAAGTGAATCTACGATATCTGACAAAGTTAGATGCAAACTCATTCAAATATATGAGAAATGTTGAAATTCGACTTCAAGTTAGGAAGATAGACTTTGAAAATTTTCAATCAACACAAAGTGACAATCGACCTCAATGGGCTTCAATGGATGTTAATCGACGATATCTGACAAAGTTGGTTGCAAACTTACTCAAATATATGTGAAATGTTGAAATTCGACTTCAAATTAGGAAGATAGACTTTGAGAATTTTCAATTAACACAAACTGACAATTGACCTCAATGGGCTTCAATGGATGTTAACCGACGATATCTGACAAAGTTAGTTGCAAACTTCTCAAATATATGAAAAATGTTGAAATTCGACTCTAAGTTAGGAAGATAGACTTTGAAAATTTTCGATTAACACGAAGTGACAATCGACCTCAATGGGCTTCAATGGAAGTGAATCTACGATATCTGACAAAGTTAGATGCAAACTCATTCAAATATATGAGAAATGTTGAAATTCGACTTCAAGTTAGAAAGATAGACTTTGAAAATTTCCAATCAACACAAAGTGACAATCGACCTCAATGGGCTTCAATGGATGTTAACCGACGATATCTGAAAAAGTTAGTTGCAAACTCACTCAAATATATAAGAATTGATGAGATTCGACTTCAAATTAGGAAGATAGACTTTGAAAATTTTCATTCAACACAAAGTGACAATCGACCTCAATGGGCTTCAATGGAAATAAATCGACGACATCTGACAAAGTTAGATGCAAACTCACTCAAATATATGGAAAATGTTGAAATTCGACTTTAAGTTAGGAAGATAGACTTTGAAAATTTTCGATTAACACGAAGTGACAATCGACCTCAATGGGCTTCAATGGAAGTGAATCTACGATATCTGACAAAGTTAGATGCAAACTCATTCAAATATATGAGAAATGTTGAAATTCGACTTCAAGTTAGGAAGATAGACTTTGAAAATTTTCAAACAACACAAAGTGACAATCGACCTCAATGGGCTTCAATGGATGTTAACCGACGATATCTGAAAAAGTTAGTTGCAAACTCACTCAAATATATAAGAATTGATGAGATTCGACTTCAAATTAGGAAGATAGACTTTGAAAATTTTCATTCAACACAAAGTGACAATCGACCTCAATGGGCTTCAATGGATGTTAATCGACGATATCTGACAAAGTTAGTTGCAAACTTACTCAAATATATGTGAAATGTTGAAATTCGACTTCAAATTAGGAAGATAGACTTTGAGAATTTTCAATTAACACAAACTGACAATCGACCTCAATGGGCTTCAATGGATGTTAACCGACGATATCTGACAAAGTTAGTTGCAAACTCACTCAAATATATAAGAATTGATGAGATTCGACTTCAAATTAGGAAGATAGACTTTGAAAATTTTCAATTAACACAAAGTGACAATGGACCTCAATGGGCTTCAATGGAAGTAAATCTACGATTTCTGACAAAGTTAGTTGCAAACTCACCCAAATATATAAGAATTGATGAGATTCGACTTCAAATTAGGGAGATAAACTTTGAAAATTTTCAATTAACACAAAGTGACAATCGACCTCAATGGGATTCAATGGATGTTAATCGACGATATCTGACAAAGTTAGATGCAAACTCACTCAAATATATAAGAATTGATGAGATTCGACTTCAAATTAGGAAGATAGACTTTGAAAATTTTCATTCAACACAAAGTGACAATCGACCTCAATGGGCTTCAATGGATGTTAATCGACGATATCTGACAAAGTTAGTTGCAAACTTCTCAAATATATGAGAAATGTTGAAATTCGACTTCAAATTAGGAAGATAGACTTTGAGAATTTTCAATTAACACAAACTGACAATCGACCTCAATGGGCTTCAATGGATGTTAACCGACGATATCTGACAAATTTAGTTGCAAACTCACTCAAATATATAAGAATTGATGAGATTCGACTTCAAATTAGGAAGATAGACTTTGAAAATTTTCATTCAACACAAAGTGACAATCGACCTCAATGGGCTTCAATGGATGTTAATCGACGATATCTGACAAAGTTAGTTGCAAACTTACTCAAATATATGTGAAATGTTGAAATTCGACTTCAAATTAGGAAGATAGACTTTGAGAATTTTCAATTAACACAAACTGACAATCGACCTCAATGGGCTTCAATGGATGTTAACCGACGATATCTGACAAATTTAGTTGCAAACTCACTCAAATATATAAGAATTGATGAGATTCGACTTCAAATTAGGAAGATAGACTTTGAAAATTTTCAATTAACACAAAGTGACAATCGACCTCAATGGGCTTCAATGGAAGTAAATCTACGATTTCTGACAAAGTTAGTTGCAAACTCACCCAAATATATAAGAATTGATGAGATTCGACTTCAAATTAGGAAGATAAACTTTGAAAATTTTCAATTAACACAAAGTGACAATCGACCTCAATGGGATTCAATGGATGTTAATCGACGATATCTGACAAAGTTAGATGCAAACTCACTCAAATATATGAGGAATGTTGAAATTCGACTTCAAGTTAGGAAGATAGACTTTGAAAATTATCAATCAACACAAAGTGACAATCGACCTCAATGGGCTTCAATGGATGTTAATCGACGATATCTGACAAAGTTAGATGCAAACTCATTCAAATATATGAGAAATGTTGAAATTCGACTTCAAGTTAGGAAGATAGACTTTGAAAATTTTCAATCAACACAAAGTGACAATCGACATCGATGGGCTTCAATGGATGTTAATCGACGATATCTGACAAAGTTAGATGCAAACTCACTCAAATAAATGAGAAATGTTGAAATTCGACTTCAAATTAGGGAGATACACTTTGAAAATTTTCAATCAACACAAAGTGACAATCGACCTCAATGGGCTTCAATGGAAGTAAACCTACGATTTCTGACAAATTTAGTTGCAAACTCACTCAAATATATATGAATTGATGAGATTCGACTTCAAATTAGGAAGATAGACTTTGAGAATTTTCAATCAACACAAAGTGACAATCGACCTCAATGGGCTTCAATGGATGTTAACCGACGATATCTGAAAAAGTTAGTTGCAAACTCACTCAAATATATAAGAATTGATGAGATTCGACTTCAAATTAGGAAGATAGACTTTGAAAATTTTCTTTCAACACAAAGTGACAATCGACCTCAATGGGCTTCAATGGATGTTAACCGACGATATCTGAAAAAGTTAGTTGCAAACTCACTCGAATATATGAAAAATGTTGAGATTCGACTTCAAATTTGGAAGATAGACTTTGAAAATTTTCAATCAACACAAAGTGACAATCGACCTCTATGGGCTTCAATGGATGTTAACCGACGATATCTGACAAAGTTAGATGCAAACTTACTCAAATATATAAGAAATGTTGAAATTCGACTTCAAATTAGGAAGAGAGACTTTGAAAATTTTCAATCAACACAAAGTGACAATCGACCTCAATGGGCTTCAATGGAAGTGAATCTACGATATCTGACAAAGTTAGATGCAAACTCATTCAAATATATGAGAAATGTTGAAATTCGACTTCAAGTTAGGAAGATAGACTTTGAAAATTTTCAATCAACACAAAGTGACAATCGACCTCAATGGGCTTCAATGGATGTTAACCGACGATATCTGAAAAAGTTAGTTGCAAACTCACTCAAATATATAAGAATTGATGAGATTCGACTTCAAATTAGGAAGATAGACTTTAAAAATTTTCATTCAACACAAAGTGACAATCGACCTCAATGGGCTTCAATGGATGTTAATCGACGATATCTGACAAAGTTAGTTGCAAACTTCTCAAATATATGAGAAATGTTGGAATTCGACTTCAAATTAGGAAGATAGACTTTGAGAATTTTCAATTAACACAAAGTGACAATCGACCTCAATGGGCTTCAGTGGAAGTGAATCTACGATTTCTGACAAAGTTAGTTGCAATCTCACTCAAATATATGAGAAATGTTGAAATTTGACTTCAAGTTAGGAAGATAGACTTTGAAAATTTTCAATCAACACAAAGTGACAATCGACCTCAATGGGCTTCAATGGAAGTGAATCTACGATATCTGACAAAGTGAGATGCAAACTCATTCAAATATATGAGAAATGTTGAAATTCGACTTCAAATTAGGAAGATAGACTTTGAGAATTTTCAATTAACACAAACTGACAATCGACCTCAATGGGCTTCAATGGATGTTAACCGACGATATCTGACAAAGTTAGTTGCAAACTCACTCAAATATATAAGAATTGATGAGAATCGACTTCAAATTAGGAAGATAGACTTTGAAAATTTTCAATTAACACAAAGTGACAATCGACCTCAATGGGCTTCAATGGAAGTGAATCTACGATATCTGACAAAGTTAGATGCAAACTCATTCAAATATATGAGAAATGTTGAAATTCGACTTCAAGTTAGGAAGATAGACTTTGAAAATTTTCAATCAACACAAAGTGACAATCGACCTCAATGGGCTTCAATGGATGTTAACCGACGATATCTGAAAAAGTTAGTTGCAAACTCACTCAAATATATAAGAATTGATGAGATTCGACTTCAAATTAGGAAGATAGACTTTGAAAATTTTCATTCAACACAAAGTGACAATCGACCTCAATGGGCTTCAATGGATGTTAACCGACGATATCTGAAAAAGTTAGTTGCAAACTCACTCAAATATATGAAAAATGTTGAGATTCGACTTCAAATTTGGAAGATAGACTTTGAAAATTTTCAATCAACACAAAGTGACAATCGACCTCAATGGGCTTCAATGGATGTTAACCGACGATATCTGACAAAGTTAGATGCAAACTCACTCAAATATATAAGAAATGTTGAAATTCGACTTCAAATTAGGAAGAGAGACTTTGAAAATTTTCAATCAACACAAAGTGACAATCGACCTCAATGGGCTTCAATGGATGTTAACCGACGATATCTGAAAAAGTTAGTTGCAAACTTACTCAAATATATAAGAAATGTTGAAATTCGACTTCAAATAAGGAAGAGAGACTTTGAAAATTTTCAATCAACACAAAGTGACAATCGACCTCAATAAGCTTCAATGGAAGTGAATCTACGATATCTGACAAAGTTAGATGCAAACTCATTCAAATATATGAGAAATGTTGAAATTCGACTTCAAGTTAGGAAGATAGACTTTGGAAATTTTCAATCAACACAAAGTGACAATCGACCTCAATGGGCTTCAATGGATGTTAACCGACGATATCTGAAAAAGTTAGTTGCAAACTCACTCAAATATATAAGAATTGATGAGATTCGACTTCAAATTAGGAAGATAGACTTTGAAAATTTTCATTCAACACAAAGTGACAATCGACCTCAATGGGCTTCAATGGATGTTAATCGACGATATCTGACAAAGTTAGTTGCAAACTCACCCAAATATATAAGAATTGATGAGATTCGACTTCAAATTAGGAAGATAGACTTTGAAAATTTTCAATCAACACAAAGTGACAATCGACCTCAATGGGCTTCTATGGAAGTGAATCTACGATATCTGACAAAGTTAGATGCAAACTCATTCAAATATAAGAGAAATGTTGAAATTCGACTTCAAGTTAGGAAGATAGACTTTGAAAATTTTCAATCAACACAAAGTGACAATCGACCTCAATGGGCTTCAATGGATGTTAACCGACGATATCTGAAAAAGTTAGTTGCAAACTCACTCAAATATATAAGAATTGATGAGATTCGACTTCAAATTAGGAAGATAGACTTTGAAAATTTTCATTCAACACAAAGTGACAATCGACCTCAATGGGCTTCAATGGATGTTAATCGACGATATCTGACAAAGTTAGTTGCAAACTTCTCAAATATATGAGAAATGTTGAAATTCGACTTCAAGTTAGGAAGATAGACTTTGAAAATTTTCAATCAACACAAAGTGACAATCGACCTCAATGGGCTTCAATGGATGTTAACCGACGATATCTGAAAAAGTTAGTTGCAAACTCACTCAAATATATAAGAATTGATGAGATTCGACTTCAAATTAGGAAGATAGACTTTGAAAATTTTCATTCAACACAAAGTGACAATCGACCTCAATGGGCTTCAATGGATGTTAACCGACGATATCTGAAAAAGTTAGTTGCAAACTCACTCAAATATATGAAAAATGTTGAGATTCGACTTCAAATTTGGAAGATAGACTTTGAAAATTTTCAATCAACACAAAGTGACAATCGACCTCAATGGGCTTCAATGGATGTTAACCGACGATATCTGACAAAGTTAGATGCAAACTTACTCAAATATATAAGAAATGTTGAAATTCGACTTCAAATTAGGAAGAGAGACTTTGAAAATTTTCAATCAACACAAAGTGACAATCGACCTCAATGGGCTTCAATGGATGTTAATCGACGATATCTGACAAAGTTAGTTGCAAACTTCTCAAATATATGAGAAATGTTGAAATTCGACTTCAAGTTAGGAAGATAGACTTTGAAAATTTTCAATCAACACAAAGTGACAATCGACCTCAATGGGCTTCAATGGATGTTAACCGACGATATCTGAAAAAGTTAGTTGCAAACTCACTCAAATATATAAGAATTGATGAGATTCGACTTCAAATTAGGAAGATAGACTTTGAAAATTTTCATTCAACACAAAGTGACAATCGACCTCAATGGGCTTCAATGGATGTTAACCGACGATATCTGAAAAAGTTAGTTGCAAACTCACTCAAATATATGAAAAATGTTGAGATTCGACTTCAAATTTGGAAGATAGACTTTGAAAATTTTCAATCAACACAAAGTGACAATCGACCTCAATGGGCTTCAATGGATGTTAACCGACGATATCTGACAAAGTTAGATGCAAACTTACTCAAATATATAAGAAATGTTGAAATTCGACTTCAAATTAGGAAGAGAGACTTTGAAAATTTTCAATCAACACAAAGTGACAATCGACCTCAATGGGCTTCAATGGATGTTAACCGACGATATCTGAAAAAGTTAGTTGCAAACTTACTCAAATATATAAGAAATGTTGAAATTCGACTTCAAATTAGGAAGAGAGACTTTGAAAATTTTCAATCAACACAAAGTGACAATCGACCTCAATAAGCTTCAATGGAAGTGAATCTACGATATCTGACAAAGTTAGATGCAAACTCATTCAAATATATGAGAAATGTTGAAATTCGACTTCAAGTTAGGAAGATAGACTTTGAAAATTTTCAATCAACACAAAGTGACAATCGACCTCAATGGGCTTCAATGGATGTTAACCGACGATATCTGAAAAAGTTAGTTGCAAACTCACTCAAATATATAAGAATTGATGAGATTCGACTTCAAATTAGGAAGATAGACTTTGAAAATTTTCATTCAACACAAAGTGACAATCGACCTCAATGGGCTTCAATGGATGTTAATCGACGATATCTGACAAAGTTAGTTGCAAACTCACCCAAATATATAAGAATTGATGAGATTCGACTTCAAATTAGGAAGATAGACTTTGAAAATTTTCAATCAACACAAAGTGACAATCGACCTCAATGGGCTTCAATGGATGTTAACCGACGATATCTGAAAAAGTTAGTTGCAAACTCACTCAAATATATAAGAATTGATGAGATTCGACTTCAAATTAGGAAGATAGACTTTGAAAATTTTCAATCAACACAAAGTGACAATCGACCTCAATGGGCTTCAATGGATGTTAACCGACGATATCTGACAAAGTTAGATGCAAACTTACTCAAATATATGAGAAATGTTGAAATTCGACTTCAAATTAGGAAGATAGACTTTGAGAATTTTCAATTAACACAAAGTGACAATCGACCTCAATGGGCTTCAGTGGAAGTGAATCTACGATTTCTGACAAAGTTAGTTGCAATCTCACTCAAATATATGAGAAATGTTGAAATTTGACTTCAAGTTAGGAAGATAGACTTTGAAAATTTTCAATCAACACAAAGTGACAATCGACCTCAATGGGCTTCAATGGAAGTGAATCTACGATATCTGACAAAGTGAGATGCAAACTCATTCAAATATATGAGAAATGTTGAAATTCGACTTCAAGTTAGGAAGATAGACTTTGAAAATTTTCAATCAACACAAAGTGACAATCGACCTCAATGGGCTTCAATGGATGTTAACCGACGATATCTGAAAAAGTTAGTTGCAAACTCACTCAAATATATAAGAATTGATGAGATTCGACTTCAAATTAGGAAGATAGACTTTGAAAATTTTCATTCAACACAAAGTGACAATCGACCTCAATGGGCTTCAATGGATGTTAACCGACGATATCTGAAAAAGTTAGTTGCAAACTCACTCAAATATATGAAAAATGTTGAGATTCGACTTCAAATTTGGAAGATAGACTTTGAAAATTTTCAATCAACACAAAGTGACAATCGACCTCAATGGGCTTCAATGGATGTTAACCGACGATATCTGACAAAGTTAGATGCAAATTTACTCAAATATATAAGAAATGTTGAAATTCGACTTCAAATTAGGAAGAGAGACTTTGAAAATTTTCAATCAACACAAAGTGACAATCGACCTCAATGGGCTTCAATGGATGTTAACCGACGATATCTGAAAAAGTTAGTTGCAAACTTACTCAAATATATAAGAAATGTTGAAATTCGACTTCAAATTAGGAAGAGAGATTTTGAAAATTTTCATTCAACACAAAGTGACAATCGACCTCAATGGGCTTCTATGGAAGTGAATCTACGATATCTGACAAAGTTAGATGCAAACTCATTCAAATATATGAGAAATGTTGAAATTCGACTTCAAGTTAGGAAGATAGACTTTGAAAATTTTCAATCAACACAAAGTGACAATCGACCTCAATGGGCTTCAATGGATGTTAACCGACGATATCTGAAAAAGTTAGTTGCAAACTCACTCAAATATATAAGAATTGATGAGATTCGACTTCAAATTAGGAAGATAGACTTTGAAAATTTTCATTCAACACAAAGTGACAATCGACCTCAATGGGCTTCAATGGATGTTAATCGACGATATCTGACAAAGTTAGTTGCAAACTTCTCAAATATATGAGAAATGTTGAAATTCGACTTCAAATTAGGAAGATAGACTTTGAGAATTTTCAATTAACACAAAGTGACAATCGACCTCAATGGGCTTCAGTGGAAGTGAATCTACGATTTCTGACAAAGTTAGTTGCAATCTCACTCAAATATATGAGAAATGTTGAAATTTGACTTCAAGTTAGGAAGATAGACTTTGAAAATTTTCAATCAACACAAAGTGACAATCGACCTCAATGGGCTTCAATGGAAGTGAATCTACGATATCTGACAAAGTGAGATGCAAACTCATTCAAATATATGAGAAATGTTGAAATTCGACTTCAAATTAGGAAGATAGACTTTGAGAATTTTCAATTAACACAAACTGACAATCGACCTCAATGGGCTTCAATGGATGTTAACCGACGATATCTGACAAAGTTAGTTGCAAACTCACTCAAATATATAAGAATTGATGAGATTCGACTTCAAATTAGGAAGATAGACTTTGAAAATTTTCAATTAACACAAAGTGACAATCGACCTCATGGGCTTCAATGGAAGAAAATCTACGATTTCTGACAAAGTTAGTTGCAAATTCACCCAAATATATAAGAATTGATGAGATTCGACTTCAAATTAGGAAGATAAACTTTGAAAATTTTCAATCAACACAAAGTGACAATCGACCTCAATGGGATTCAATGGATGTTAATCGACGATATCTGACAAAGTTAGATGCAAACTCACTCAAATATATGAGGAATGTTGAAATTCGACTTCAAGTTAGGAAGATAGACTTTGAAAATTATCAATCAACACAAAGTGACAATCGACCTCAATGGGCTTCAATGGAAGTGAATCTACGATATCTGACAAAGTTAGATGCAAACTCATTCAAATATATGAGAAATTTTGAAATTCGACTTCAAGTTAGGAAGATAGACTTTGAAAATTTTCAATCAACACAAAGTGACAATCGACCTCAATGGGCTTCAATGGATGTTAACCGACGATATCTGAAAAAGTTAGTTGCAAACTCACTCAAATATATGAGAATTGATGAGATTCAACTTCAAATTAGGAAGATAGACTTTGAAAATTTTCAATCAACACAAAGTGACAATCGACCTCAATGGGCTTCAATGGAAGTGAATCTACGATATCTGACAAAGTTAGATGCAAACTCATTCAAATATATGAGAAATGTTGAAATTCGACTTCAAGTTAGGAAGATAGACTTTGAAAATTTTCAATCAACACAAAGTGACAATCGACCTCAATGGGCTTCAATGGATGTTAACCGACGATATCTGAAAAAGTTAGTTGCAAACTTACTCAAATATATGAGAATTGATGAGATTCGACTTCAAATTAGGAAGATAGACTTTGAAAGTTTTCAATCAACACAAAGTGACAATCGACCTCAATGGGCTTCAATGGAAGTGAATCTACGATATCTGACAAAGTTAGATGCAAACTCATTCAAATATATGAGAAATGTTGAAATTCGACTTCAAGTTAGGAAGATAGAATTTGAAAATTTTCAATCAACACAAAGTGACAATCGACCTCAATGGGCTTCAATGGATGTTAATCGACGATATCTGACAAAGTTAGTTGCAAACTTACTCAAATATATGTGAAATGTTGAAATTCGACTTTAAGTTAGGAAGATAGACTTTGAAAATTTTCAATTAACACAAAGTGACAATCGACCTCAATGGGCCTCAATGGAAGTGAATCTACGATATCTGACAAAGTTAGATGCAAACTCATTCAAATATATGAGAAATGTTGAAATTCGACTTCAAGTTAGGAAGATAGACTTTCAAAATTTTCAATCAACACAAAGTGATAATCGACCTCAATGGGCTTCAATGGATGTTAATCGACGATATCTGACAAAGTTAGTTGCAAACTTACTCAAATATATGTGAAATGTTGAAATTCGACTTTAAGTTAGGAAGATAGACTTTGAAAATTTTCAATTAACACAAAGTGACAATCGACCTCAATGGGCTTCAATGGAAGTAAGTCTACGATTTCTGACAAAGTTAGTTGCGAACTCACCCAAATATATAAGAATTGATGAGATTCGACCTCAAATTAGGAAGATAAACTTTCAAAATTTCCAATTAACACAAAGTGACAATAGACCTCAATGGGATTCAATGGATATTAATCGACGATATCTGACAAAGTTTGATGCAAACTCACTCAAATATATGAGGAATGTTGGAATTCGACTTCAAGTTAGGAAGATAGACTTTGAAAATTATCAATCAACACAAAGTGACAATCGACCTCAATGGGCTTCAATGGATGTTAATCGACGATATCTGACAAAGTTAGATGCAAACTCACTCAAATATATGAGGAATGTTGAAATTCGACTT
Source organism: Diorhabda carinulata (assembly GCF_026250575.1). Lineage (NCBI taxonomy): Eukaryota > Metazoa > Arthropoda > Insecta > Coleoptera > Chrysomelidae > Diorhabda > Diorhabda carinulata. The sequence continues at coordinate 326,924 of NC_079469.1, forward strand.
CAAGTTAGGAAGATAGAGTTTGAAAATTTTCAATCAACACAAAGTGACAATCGACATCGATGGGCTTCAATCGATGTTAATCGACGATATCTGACAAAGTTAGATGCGAACTCATTCAAATATATGAGAAATGTTGAAATTCGACTTCAAGTTAGGAAGATAGAGTTTGAAAATTTTCAATCAACACAAAGTGACAATCGACATCGATGGGCTTCAATGGATGTTAACCGACGATATCTGAAAAAGTTAGTTGCAAACTTCTCAAATATATGAGAAATGTTGAAATTCGACTTCAAATTAGGAAGATAGACTTTGAGAATTTTCAATTAACACAAAGTGACAATCGACCTCAATGGGCTTCAGTGGAAGTGAATCTACGATTTCTGACAAAGTTAGTTGCAATCTCACTCAAATATATGAGAAATGTTGAAATTTGACTTCAAGTTAGGAAGATAGACTTTGAAAATTTTCAATCAACACAAAGTGACAATCGACCTCAATGGGCTTCAATGGAAGTGAATCTACGATATCTGACAAAGTGAGATGCAAACTCATTCAAATATATGAGAAATGTTGAAATTCGACTTCAAATTAGGAAGATAGACTTTGAGAATTTTCAATTAACACAAACTGACAATCGACCTCAATGGGCTTCAATGGATGTTAACCGACGATATCTGACAAAGTTAGTTGCAAACTCACTCAAATATATAAGAATTGATGAGATTCGACTTCAAATTAGGAAGATAGACTTTGAAAATTTTCAATTAACACAAAGTGACAATCGACCTCAATGGGCTTCAATGGAAGAAAATCTACGATTTCTGACAAAGTTAGTTGCAAATTCACCCAAATATATAAGAATTGATGAGATTCGACTTCAAATTAGGAAGATAAACTTTGAAAATTTTCAATCAACACAAAGTGACAATCGACCTCAATGGGATTCAATGGATGTTAATCGACGATATCTGACAAAGTTAGATGCAAACTCACTCAAATATATGAGGAATGTTGAAATTCGACTTCAAGTTAGGAAGATAGACTTTGAAAATTATCAATCAACACAAAGTGACAATCGACCTCAATGGGCTTCAATGGAAGTGAATCTACGATATCTGACAAAGTTAGATGCAAACTCATTCAAATATATGAGAAATTTTGAAATTCGACTTCAAGTTAGGAAGATAGACTTTGAAAATTTTCAATCAACACAAAGTGACAATCGACCTCAATGGGCTTCAATGGATGTTAACCGACGATATCTGAAAAAGTTAGTTGCAAACTCACTCAAATATATGAGAATTGATGAGATTCAACTTCAAATTAGGAAGATAGACTTTGAAAATTTTCAATCAACACAAAGTGACAATCGACCTCAATGGGCTTCAATGGAAGTGAATCTACGATATCTGACAAAGTTAGATGCAAACTCATTCAAATATATGAGAAATGTTGAAATTCGACTTCAAGTTAGGAAGATAGACTTTGAAAATTTTCAATCAACACAAAGTGACAATCGACCTCAATGGGCTTCAATGGATGTTAACCGACGATATCTGAAAAAGTTAGTTGCAAACTTACTCAAATATATGAGAATTGATGAGATTCGACTTCAAATTAGGAAGATAGACTTTGAAAGTTTTCAATCAACACAAAGTGACAATCGACCTCAATGGGCTTCAATGGAAGTGAATCTACGATATCTGACAAAGTTAGATGCAAACTCATTCAAATATATGAGAAATGTTGAAATTCGACTTCAAGTTAGGAAGATAGAATTTGAAAATTTTCAATCAACACAAAGTGACAATCGACCTCAATGGGCTTCAATGGATGTTAATCGACGATATCTGACAAAGTTAGTTGCAAACTTACTCAAATATATGTGAAATGTTGAAATTCGACTTTAAGTTAGGAAGATAGACTTTGAAAATTTTCAATTAACACAAAGTGACAATCGACCTCAATGGGCCTCAATGGAAGTGAATCTACGATATCTGACAAAGTTAGATGCAAACTCATTCAAATATATGAGAAATGTTGAAATTCGACTTCAAGTTAGGAAGATAGACTTTCAAAATTTTCAATCAACACAAAGTTATAATCGACCTCAATGGGCTTCAATGGATGTTAATCGACGATATCTGACAAAGTTAGTTGCAAACTTACTCAAATATATGTGAAATGTTGAAATTCGACTTTAAGTTAGGAAGATAGACTTTGAAAATTTTCAATTAACACAAAGTGACAATCGACCTCAATGGGCTTCAATGGAAGTAAGTCTACGATTTCTGACAAAGTTAGTTGCGAACTCACCCAAATATATAAGAATTGATGAGATTCGACCTCAAATTAGGAAGATAAACTTTCAAAATTTCCAATTAACACAAAGTGACAATAGACCTCAATGGGATTCAATGGATATTAATCGACGATATCTGACAAAGTTTGATGCAAACTCACTCAAATATATGAGGAATGTTGGAATTCGACTTCAAGTTAGGAAGATAGACTTTGAAAATTATCAATCAACACAAAGTGACAATCGACCTCAATGGGCTTCAATGGATGTTAATCGACGATATCTGACAAAGTTAGATGCAAACTCACTCAAATATATGAGGAATGTTGAAATTCGACTTCAAGTTAGGAAGATAGAGTTTGAAAATTTTCAATCAACACAAAGTGACAATCGACATCGATGGGCTTCAATCGATGTTAATCGACGATATCTGACAAAGTTAGATGCGAACTCATTCAAATATATGAGAAATGTTGAAATTCGACTTCAAGTTAGGAAGATAGAGTTTGAAAATTTTCAATCAACACAAAGTGACAATCGACATCGATGGGCTTCAATGGATGTTAACCGACGATATCTGAAAAAGTTAGTTGCAAACTTACTCAAATATATAAGAAATGTTGAAATTCGACTTCAAATTAGGAAGAGAGACTTTGAAAATTTTCAATCAACACAAAGTGACAATCGACCTCAATGGGCTTCAATGGATGTTAACCGACGATATCTGAAAAAGTTAGTTGCAAACTTACTCAAATATATAAGAAATGTTGAAATTCGACTTCAAATTAGGAAGAGAGACTTTGAAAATTTTCATTCAACACAAAGTGACAATCGACCTCAATGGGCTTCTATGGAAGTGAATCTACGATATCTGACAAAGTTAGATGCAAACTCATTCAAATATATGAGAAATGTTGAAATTCGACTTCAAGTTAGGAAGATAGACTTTGAAAATTTTCAATCAACACAAAGTGACAATCGACCTCAATGGGCTTCAATGGATGTTAACCGACGATATCTGAAAAAGTTAGTTGCAAACTCACTCAAATATATAAGAATTGATGAGATTCGACTTCAAATTAGGAAGATAGCCTTTGAAAATTTTCATTCAACACAAAGTGACAATCGACCTCAATGGGCTTCAATGGATGTTAATCGACGATATCTGACAAAGTTAGTTGCAAACTTCTCAAATATATGAGAAATGTTGAAATTCGACTTCAAATTAGGAAGATAGACTTTGAGAATTTTCAATTAACACAAAGTGACAATCGACCTCAATGGGCTTCAGTGGAAGTGAATCTACGATTTCTGACAAAGTTAGTTGCAATCTCACTCAAATATATGAGAAATGTTGAAATTTGACTTCAAGTTAGGAAGATAGACTTTGAAAATTTTCAATCAACACAAAGTGACAATCGACCTCAATGGGCTTCAATGGAAGTGAATCTACGATATCTGACAAAGTGAGATGCAAACTCATTCAAATATATGAGAAATGTTGAAATTCGACTTCAAATTAGGAAGATAGACTTTGAGAATTTTCAATTAACACAAACTGACAATCGACCTCAATGGGCTTCAATGGATGTTAACCGACGATATCTGACAAAGTTAGTTGCAAACTCACTCAAATATATAAGAATTGATGAGATTCGACTTCAAATTAGGAAGATAGACTTTGAAAATTTTCAATTAACACAAAGTGACAATCGACCTCAATGGGCTTCAATGGAAGTAAATCTACGATTTCTGACAAAGTTAGTTGCAAACTCACCCAAATATATAAGAATTGATGAGATTCGACTTCAAATTAGGAAGATAAACTTTGAAAATTTTCAATTAACACAAAGTGACAATCGACCTCAATGGGATTCAATGGATGTTAATCGACGATATCTGACAAAGTTAGATGCAAACTCACTCAAATATATGAGGAATGTTGAAATTCGACTTCAAGTTAGGAAGATAGACTTTGAAAATTATCAATCAACACAAAGTGACAATCGACCTCAATGGGCTTCAATGGAAGTGAATCTACGATATCTGACAAAGTTAGATGCAAACTCATTCAAATATATGAGAAATTTTGAAATTCGACTTCAAGTTAGGAAGATAGACTTTGAAAATTTTCAATCAACACAAAGTGACAATCGACCTCAATGGGCTTCAATGGATGTTAACCGACGATATCTGAAAAAGTTAGTTGCAAACTCACTCAAATATATGAGAATTGATGAGATTCAACTTCAAATTAGGAAGATAGAATTTGAAAATTTTCAATCAACACAAAGTGACAATCGACCTCAATGGGCTTCAATGGAAGTGAATCTACGATATCTGACAAAGTTAGATGCAAACTCATTCAAATATATGAGAAATGTTGAAATTGGACTTCAAGTTAGGAAGATAGACTTTGAAAATTTTCAATCAACACAAAGTGACAATCGACCTCAATGGGCTTCAATGGATGTTAACCGACGATATCTGAAAAAGTTAGTTGCAAACTCACTCAAATATATGAGAATTGATGAGATTCGACTTCAAATTAGGAAGATAGACTTTGAAAATTTTCAATCAACACAAAGTGACAATCGACCTCAATGGGCTTCAATGGAAGTGAATCTACGATATCTGACAAAGTTAGATGCAAACTCATTCAAATATATGAGAAATGTTGAAATTCGACTTCAAGTTAGGAAGATAGAATTTGAAAATTTTCAATCAACACAAAGTGACAATCGACCTCAATGGGCTTCAATGGATGTTAATCGACGATATCTGACAAAGTTAGTTGCAAACTTACTCAAATATATGTGAAATGTTGAAATTCGACTTTAAGTTAGGAAGATAGACTTTGAAAATTTTCAATTAACACAAAGTGACAATCGACCTCAATGGGCCTCAATGGAAGTGAATCTACGATATCTGACAAAGTTAGATGCAAACTCATTCAAATATATGAGAAATGTTGAAATTCGACTTCAAGTTAGGAAGATAGACTTTGAAAATTTTCAATTAACACAAAGTGACAATCGACCTCAATGGGCTTCAATGGAAGTAAGTCTACGATTTCTGACAAAGTTAGTTGCAAACTCACCCAAATATATAAGAATTGATGAGATTCGACCTCAAATTTGGAAGATAAACTTTCAAAATTTCCAATTAACACAAAGTGACAATAGACCTCAATGGGATTCAATGGATGTTAATCGACGATATCTGACAAAGTTAGATGCAAACTCACTCAAATATATGAGGAATGTTGAAATTCGACTTCAAGTTAGGAAGATAGACTTTGAAAATTATCAATCAACACAAAGTGACAATCGACCTCAATGGGCTTCAATCGATGTTAATCGACGATATCTGACAAAGTTAGATGCGAACTCATTCAAATATATGAGAAATGTTGAAATTCGACTTCAAGTTAGGAAGATAGAGTTTGAAAATTTTCAATCAACACAAAGTGACAATCGACATCGATGGGCTTCAATCGATGTTAATCGACGATATCTGTCAAAGTTAGATGCAAACTCACTCAAATAAATGAGAAATGTTGAAATTCGACTTCAAATTAGGGAGATACACTTTGAAAATTTTCAATCAACACAAAGTGACAATCGACCTCAATGGGCTTCAATGGAAGTAAACCTACGATTTCTGACAAATTTAGTTGCAAACTCACTCAAATATATATGAATTGATGAGATTCGACTTCAAATTAGGAAGATAGACTTTGAGAATTTTCAATTAACACAAAGTGACAATCGACCTCAATGGGCTTCAATGGAAGTGAATCTACGATTTCTGACAAAGTTAGTTGCAAACTCACTCAAATATATAAGAATTGATGAGATTCGACTTCAGATTAGGGAGATACACTTTGAAAATTTTCAATTAACACAAAGTGACAATCGACCTCAATGGGCTTCAATGGAAATAAATCGACGACATCTGACAAAGTTAGATGCAAACTCACTCAAATATATGAAAAATGTTGAAATTCGACTTTAAGTTAGGAAGATAGACTTTGAAAATTTTCGATTAACACGAAGTGACAATCGACCTCAATGGGCTTCAATGGAAGTGAATCTACGATATCTGACAAAGTTAGATGCAAACTCATTCAAATATATGAGAAATGTTGAAATTCGACTTCAAGTTAGGAAGATAGACTTTGAAAATTTTCAATCAACACAAAGTGACAATCGACATCGATGGGCTTCAATCGATGTTAATCGACGATATCTGACAAAGTTAGATGCGAACTCATTCAAATATATGAGAAATGTTGAAATTCGACTTCAAGTTAGGAAGATAGAGTTTGAAAATTTTCAATCAACACAAAGTGACAATCGACATCGATGGGCTTCAATCGATGTTAATCGACGATATCTGTCAAAGTTAGATGCAAACTCACTCAAATAAATGAGAAATGTTGAAATTCGACTTCAAATTAGGGAGATACACTTTGAAAATTTTCAATCAACACAAAGTGACAATCGACCTCAATGGGCTTCAATGGAAGTAAACCTACGATTTCTGACAAATTTAGTTGCAAACTCACTCAAATATATATGAATTGATGAGATTCGACTTCAAATTAGGAAGATAGACTTTGAGAATTTTCAATTAACACAAAGTGACAATCGACCTCAATGGGCTTCAATGGAAGTAAGTCTACGATTTCTGACAAAGTTAGTTGCAAACTCACCCAAATATATAAGAATTGATGAGATTCGACCTCAAATTAGGAAGATAAACTTTCAAAATTTCCAATTAACACAAAGTGACAATAGACCTCAATGGGATTCAATGGATGTTAATCGACGATATCTGACAAAGTTAGATGCAAACTCACTCAAATATATGAGGAATGTTGAAATTCGACTTCAAGTTAGGAAGATAGAGTTTGAAAATTTTCAATCAACACAAAGTGACAATCGACATCGATGGGCTTCAATCGATGTTAATCGACGATATCTGACAAAGTTAGATGCGAACTCATTCAAATATATGAGAAATGTTGAAATTCGACTTCAAGTTAGGAAGATAGAGTTTGAAAATTTTCAATCAACACAAAGTGACAATCGACATCGATGGGCTTCAATCGATGTTAATCGACGATATCTGTCAAAGTTAGATGCAAACTCACTCAAATAAATGAGAAATGTTGAAATTCGACTTCAAATTAGGGAGATACACTTTGAAAATTTTCAATCAACACAAAGTGACAATCGACCTCAATGGGCTTCAATGGAAGTAAACCTACGATTTCTGACAAATTTAGTTGCAAACTCACTCAAATATATATGAATTGATGAGATTCGACTTCAAATTAGGAAGATAGACTTTGAGAATTTTCAATTAACACAAAGTGACAATCGACCTCAATGGGCTTCAATGGAAGTGAATCTACGATTTCTGACAAAGTTAGTTGCAAACTCACTCAAATATATAAGAATTGATGAGATTCGACTTCAAATTAGGGAGATACACTTTGAAAATTTTCAATTAACACAAAGTGACAATCGACCTCAATGGGCTTCAATGGAAATAAATCGACGACATCTGACAAAGTTAGATGCAAACTCACTCAAATATATGAAAAATGTTGAAATTCGACTTTAAGTTAGGAAGATAGACTTTGAAAATTTTCGATTAACACGAAGTGACAATCGACCTCAATGGGCTTCAATGGAAGTGAATCTACGATATCTGACAAAGTTAGATGCAAACTCATTCAAATATATGAGAAATGTTGAAATTCGACTTCAAGTTAGGAAGATAGACTTTGAAAATTTTCAATTAACACAAAGTGACAATCGACCTCAATGGGCTTCAATGGATGTTAACCGACGATATCTGAGAAAGTTAGTTGCAAACTCACTCAAATATATAAGAATTGATGAGATTCGACTTCAAATTAGGAAGATAGACTTCGAAAATTTTCAATCAACACAAAGTGACAATCGACCTCAATGGGCTTCAATGGATGTTAATCGACGATATCTGACAAAGTTAGTTGCAAACTTCTCAAATATATGAGAAATGTTGAAATTCGACTTCAAATTAGGAAGATAGACTTTGAGAATTTTCAATTAACACAAAGTGACAATCGACCTCAATGGGCTTCAGTGGAAGTGAATCTACGATTTCTGACAAAGTTAGTTGCAATCTCACTCAAATATATCAGAAATGTTGAAATTCGACTTTAAATTAGGAAGATAGACTTAGAAAATTTTCACTCAACACAAAGTGACAATCGACCTCAATGGGCTTCAATCAATGTTAATCGACGATATCTGACAAAGTTAGATGCAAACTCCCTCAAATATATGAGAAATGTTGAAATCCGACTTCAAGTTAGGAAGATAGACTTTGAAAATTTTCAATCAACACAAAGTGACAATCGACCTCAGTGGGCTTCAATGGATGTTAACCGACGATATCTGAAAAAGTTAGTTGCAAACTCACTCAAATATATAAGAATTGATGAGATTCGTCTTCAAATTAGGAAGATAGACTTTGAAAATTTTCAATCAACACAAAGTGACAATCGACCTCAATGGGCTTCAATGGAAGTGAATCTACGATTTCTGACAAAGTTAGTTGCAAACTCACCCAAATATATAAGAATTGATGAGATTCGACTTCAAATTAGGAAGATAAACTTTGAAAATTTTCAATTAACACAAAGTGACAATCGACCTCAATGGGATTCAATGGATGTTAATCGACGATATCTGACAAAGTTAGATGCAAACTCACTCAAATATATGAGGAATGTTGAAATTCGACTTCAAGTTAGGAAGATAGACTTTGAAAATTATCAATCAACACAAAGTGACAATCGACAACGATGGGCTTCAATGGATGTTAATCGACGATATCTGACAAAGTTAGATGCAAACTCATTCAAATATATGAGAAATGTTGAAATTCGACTTCAAGTTAGGAAGATAGAGTTTGAAAATTTTCAATCAACACAAAGTGACAATCGACATCGATGGGCTTCAATGGATGTTAATCGACGATATCTGTCAAAGTTAGATGCAAACTCACTCAAATAAATGAGAAATGTTGAAATTCGACTTCAAATTAGGGAGATACACTTTGAAAATTTTCAATCAACACAAAGTGACAATCGACCTCAATGGGCTTCAATGGAAGTAAACCTACGATTTCTGACAAATTTAGTTGCAAACTCACTCAAATATATATGAATTGATGAGATTCGACTTCAAATTAGGAAGATAGACTTTGAGAATTTTCAATTAACAAAAAGTGACAATCGACCTCAATGGGCTTCAATGGAAGTGAATCTACGATTTCTGACAAAGTTAGTTGCAAACTCACTCAAATATATAAGAATTGATGAGATTCGACTTCAAATTAGGGAGATACACTTTGAAAATTTTCAATTAACACAAAGTGACAATCGACCTCAATGGGCTTCAATGGAAATAAATCGACGACATCTGACAAAGTTAGATGCAAACTCACTGAAATATATGAAAAATGTTGAATTTCGACTTTAAGTTAGGAAGATAGACTTTGAAAATTTTCGATTAACACGAAGTGACAATCGACCTCAATGGGCTTCAATGGAAGTGAATCTACGATATCTGACAAAGTTAGATGCAAACTCATTCAAATATATGAGAAATGTTGAAATTCGACTTCAAGTTAGGAAGATAGACTTTGAAAATTTTCAATCAACACAAAGTGACAATCGACCTCAATGGGCTTCAATGGATGTTAACCGACGATATCTGAAAAAGTTAGTTGCAAACTCACTCAAATATATAAGAATTGATGAGATTCGACTTCAAATTAGGAAGATAGACTTCGAAAATTTTCAATCAACACAAAGTGACAATCGACCTCAATGGGCTTCAATGGATGTTAACCGACGATATCTGAAAAAGTTAGTTGCAAACTTACTCAAATATATAAGAAATGTTGAAATTCGACTTCAAATTAGGAAGAGAGACTTTGAAAATTTTCATTCAACACAAAGTGACAATCGACCTCAATGGGCTTCTATGGAAGTGAATCTACGATATCTGACAAAGTTAGATGCAAACTCATTCAAATATATGAGAAATGTTGAAATTCGACTTCAAGTTAGGAAGATAGACTTTGAAAATTTTCAATCAACACAAAGTGACAATCGACCTCAATGGGCTTCAATGGATGTTAACCGACGATATCTGAAAAAGTTAGTTGCAAACTCACTCAAATATATAAGAATTGATGAGATTCGACTTCAAATTAGGAAGATAGACTTCGAAAATTTTCAATCAACACAAAGTGACAATCGACCTCAATGGGCTTCAATGGATGTTAATCGACGATATCTGACAGAGTTAGTTGCAAACTTCTCAAATGTATGAGAAATGTTGAAATTCGACTTCAAATTAGGAAGATAGACTTTGAGAATTTTCAATTAACACAAAGTGACAATCGACCTCAATGGGCTTCAGTGGAAGTGAATCTACGATTTCTGACAAAGTTAGTTGCAATCTCACTCAAATATATCAGAAATGTTGAAATTCGACTTCAAATTAGGAAGAGAGACTTTGAAAATTTTCAATCCACACAAAGTGACAATCGACCTCAATGGGCTTCAATGGAAGTGAATCTACGATATCTGACAAAGTTAGTTGCAAACTTACTCAAATATATGAAAAATGTTGAAATTCGACTTCAAGTTAGGAAGATAGACTTTGAAAATTTTCAATCAACACAAAGTGACAATCGACCTCAGTGGGCTTCAATGGATGTTAACCGACGATATCTGAAAAAGTTAGTTGCAAACTCACTCAAATATATAAGAATTGATGAGATTCGTCTTCAAATTAGGAAGATAGACTTTGAAAATTTTCAATCAACACAAAGTGACAATCGACCTCAATGGGCTTCAATGGAAGTGAATCTACGATTTCTGACAAAGTTAGTTGCAAACTCACCCAAATATATAAGAATTGATGAGATTCGACTTCAAATTAGGAAGATAAACTTTGAAAATTTTCAATTAACACAAAGTGACAATCGACCTCAATGGGATTCAATGGATGTTAATCGACGATATCTGACAAAGTTAGATGCAAACTCACTCAAATATATGAGGAATGTTGAAATTCGACTTCAAGTTAGGAAGATAGACTTTGAAAATTATCAATCAACACAAAGTGACAATCGACAACGATGGGCTTCAATGGATGTTAATCGACGATATCTGACAAAGTTAGATGCAAACTCATTCAAATATATGAGAAATGTTGAAATTCGACTTCAAGTTAGGAAGATAGAGTTTGAAAATTTTCAATCAACACAAAGTGACAATCGACATCGATGGGCTTCAATGGATGTTAATCGACGATATCTGTCAAAGTTAGATGCAAACTCACTCAAATAAATGAGAAATGTTGAAATTCGACTTCAAATTAGGGAGATACACTTTGAAAATTTTCAATCAACACAAAGTGACAATCGACCTCAATGGGCTTCAATGGAAGTAAACCTACGATTTCTGACAAATTTAGTTGCAAACTCACTCAAATATATATGAATTGATGAGATTCGACTTCAAATTAGGAAGATAGACTTTGAGAATTTTCAATTAACAAAAAGTGACAATCGACCTCAATGGGCTTCAATGGAAGTGAATCTACGATTTCTGACAAAGTTAGTTGCAAACTCACTCAAATATATAAGAATTGATGAGATTCGACTTCAAATTAGGGAGATACACTTTGAAAATTTTCAATTAACACAAAGTGACAATCGACCTCAATGGGCTTCAATGGAAATAAATCGACGACATCTGACAAAGTTAGATGCAAACTCACTCAAATATATGAAAAATGTTGAAATTCGACTTTAAGTTAGGAAGATAGACTTTGAAAATTTTCGATTAACACGAAGTGACAATCGACCTCAATGGTCTTCAATGGAAGTGAATCTACGATATCTGACAAAGTTAGATGCAAACTCATTCAAATATATGAGAAATGTTGAAATTCGACTTCAAGTTAGGAAGATAGACTTTGAAAATTTTCAATCAACACAAAGTGACAATCGACCTCAATGGGCTTCAATGGATGTTAACCGACGATATCTGAAAAAGTTAGTTGCAAACTCACTCAAATATATAAGAATTGATGAGATTCGACTTCAAATTAGGAAGATAGACTTCGAAAATTTTCAATCAACACAAAGTGACAATCGACCTCAATGGGCTTCAATGGATGTTAATCGACGATATCTGACAGAGTTAGTTGCAAACTTCTCAAATATATGAGAAATGTTGAAATTCGACTTCAAATTAGGAAGATAGACTTTGAGAATTTTCAATTAACACAAAGTGACAATCGACCTCAATGGGCTTCAGTGGAAGTGAATCTACGATTTCTGACAAAGTTAGTTGCAATCTCACTCAAATATATCAGAAATGTTGAAATTCGACTTCAAATTAGGAAGAGAGACTTTGAAAATTTTCAATCCACACAAAGTGACAATCGACCTCAATGGGCTTCAATGGAAGTGAATCTACGATATCTGACAAAGTTAGTTGCAAACTTACTCAAATATATGGAAAATGTTGAAATTCGACTTCAAGTTAGGAAGATAGACTTTGAAAATTTTCAATCAACACAAAGTGACAATCGACCTCAGTGGGCTTCAATGGATGTTAACCGACGATATCTGAAAAAGTTAGTTGCAAACTCACTCAAATATATAAGAATTGATGAGATTCGTCTTCAAATTAGGAAGATAGACTTTGAAAATTTTCAATCAACACAAAGTGACAATCGACCTCAATGGGCTTCAATGGAAGTGAATCTACGATTTCTGACAAAGTTAGTTGCAAACTCACCCAAATATATAAGAATTGATGAGATTCGACTTCAAATTAGGAAGATAAACTTTGAAAATTTTCAATTAACACAAAGTGACAATCGACCTCAATGGGATTCAATGGATGTTAATCGACGATATCTGACAAAGTTAGATGCAAACTCACTCAAATATATGAGGAATGTTGAAATTCGACTTCAAGTTAGGAAGATAGACTTTGAAAATTATCAATCAACACAAAGTGACAATCGACAACGATGGGCTTCAATGGATGTTAATCGACGATATCTGACAAAGTTAGATGCAAACTCATTCAAATATATGAGAAATGTTGAAATTCGACTTCAAGTTAGGAAGATAGAGTTTGAAAATTTTCAATCAACACAAAGTGACAATCGACATCGATGGGCTTCAATCGATGTTAATCGACGATATCTGTCAAAGTTAGATGCAAACTCACTCAAATAAATGAGAAATGTTGAAATTCGACTTCAAATTAGGGAGATACACTTTGAAAATTTTCAATCAACACAAAGTGACAATCGACCTCAATGGGCTTCAATGGAAGTAAACCTACGATTTCTGACAAATTTAGTTGCAAACTCACTCAAATATATATGAATTGATGAGATTCGACTTCAAATTAGGAAGATAGACTTTGAGAATTTTCAATTAACACAAAGTGACAATCGACCTCAATGGGCTTCAATGGAAGTGAATCTACGATTTCTGACAAAGTTAGTTGCAAACTCACTCAAATATATAAGAATTGATGAGATTCGACTTCAGATTAGGGAGATACACTTTGAAAATTTTCAATTAACACAAAGTGACAATCGACCTCAATGGGCTTCAATGGAAATAAATCGACGACATCTGACAAAGTTAGATGCAAACTCACTCAAATATATGAAAAATGTTGAAATTCGACTTTAAGTTAGGAAGATAGACTTTGAAAATTTTCGATTAACACGAAGTGACAATCGACCTCAATGGGCTTCAATGGAAGTGAATCTACGATATCTGACAAAGTTAGATGCAAACTCATTCAAATATATGAGAAATGTTGAAATTCGACTTCAAGTTAGGAAGATAGACTTTGAAAATTTTCAATCAACACAAAGTGACAATCGACATCGATGGGCTTCAATCGATGTTAATCGACGATATCTGACAAAGTTAGATGCGAACTCATTCAAATATATGAGAAATGTTGAAATTCGACTTCAAGTTAGGAAGATAGAGTTTGAAAATTTTCAATCAACACAAAGTGACAATCGACATCGATGGGCTTCAATCGATGTTAATCGACGATATCTGTCAAAGTTAGATGCAAACTCACTCAAATAAATGAGAAATGTTGAAATTCGACTTCAAATTAGGGAGATACACTTTGAAAATTTTCAATCAACACAAAGTGACAATCGACCTCAATGGGCTTCAATGGAAGTAAACCTACGATTTCTGACAAATTTAGTTGCAAACTCACTCAAATATATATGAATTGATGAGATTCGACTTCAAATTAGGAAGATAGACTTTGAGAATTTTCAATTAACACAAAGTGACAATCGACCTCAATGGGCTTCAATGGAAGTAAGTCTACGATTTCTGACAAAGTTAGTTGCAAACTCACCCAAATATATAAGAATTGATGAGATTCGACCTCAAATTAGGAAGATAAACTTTCAAAATTTCCAATTAACACAAAGTGACAATAGACCTCAATGGGATTCAATGGATGTTAATCGACGATATCTGACAAAGTTAGATGCAAACTCACTCAAATATATGAGGAATGTTGAAATTCGACTTCAAGTTAGGAAGATAGAGTTTGAAAATTTTCAATCAACACAAAGTGACAATCGACATCGATGGGCTTCAATCGATGTTAATCGACGATATCTGACAAAGTTAGATGCGAACTCATTCAAATATATGAGAAATGTTGAAATTCGACTTCAAGTTAGGAAGATAGAGTTTGAAAATTTTCAATCAACACAAAGTGACAATCGACATCGATGGGCTTCAATCGATGTTAATCGACGATATCTGTCAAAGTTAGATGCAAACTCACTCAAATAAATGAGAAATGTTGAAATTCGACTTCAAATTAGGGAGATACACTTTGAAAATTTTCAATCAACACAAAGTGACAATCGACCTCAATGGGCTTCAATGGAAGTAAACCTACGATTTCTGACAAATTTAGTTGCAAACTCACTCAAATATATATGAATTGATGAGATTCGACTTCAAATTAGGAAGATAGACTTTGAGAATTTTCAATTAACACAAAGTGACAATCGACCTCAATGGGCTTCAATGGAAGTGAATCTACGATTTCTGACAAAGTTAGTTGCAAACTCACTCAAATATATAAGAATTGATGAGATTCGACTTCAAATTAGGGAGATACACTTTGAAAATTTTCAATTAACACAAAGTGACAATCGACCTCAATGGGCTTCAATGGAAATAAATCGACGACATCTGACAAAGTTAGATGCAAACTCACTCAAATATATGAAAAATGTTGAAATTCGACTTTAAGTTAGGAAGATAGACTTTGAAAATTTTCGATTAACACGAAGTGACAATCGACCTCAATGGGCTTCAATGGAAGTGAATCTACGATATCTGACAAAGTTAGATGCAAACTCATTCAAATATATGAGAAATGTTGAAATTCGACTTCAAGTTAGGAAGATAGACTTTGAAAATTTTCAATTAACACAAAGTGACAATCGACCTCAATGGGCTTCAATGGATGTTAACCGACGATATCTGAGAAAGTTAGTTGCAAACTCACTCAAATATATAAGAATTGATGAGATTCGACTTCAAATTAGGAAGATAGACTTCGAAAATTTTCAATCAACACAAAGTGACAATCGACCTCAATGGGCTTCAATGGATGTTAATCGACGATATCTGACAAAGTTAGTTGCAAACTTCTCAAATATATGAGAAATGTTGAAATTCGACTTCAAATTAGGAAGATAGACTTTGAGAATTTTCAATTAACACAAAGTGACAATCGACCTCAATGGGCTTCAGTGGAAGTGAATCTACGATTTCTGACAAAGTTAGTTGCAATCTCACTCAAATATATCAGAAATGTTGAAATTCGACTTTAAATTAGGAAGATAGACTTAGAAAATTTTCACTCAACACAAAGTGACAATCGACCTCAATGGGCTTCAATCAATGTTAATCGACGATATCTGACAAAGTTAGATGCAAACTCCCTCAAATATATGAGAAATGTTGAAATCCGACTTCAAGTTAGGAAGATAGACTTTGAAAATTTTCAATCAACACAAAGTGACAATCGACCTCAGTGGGCTTCAATGGATGTTAACCGACGATATCTGAAAAAGTTAGTTGCAAACTCACTCAAATATATAAGAATTGATGAGATTCGTCTTCAAATTAGGAAGATAGACTTTGAAAATTTTCAATCAACACAAAGTGACAATCGACCTCAATGGGCTTCAATGGAAGTGAATCTACGATTTCTGACAAAGTTAGTTGCAAACTCACCCAAATATATAAGAATTGATGAGATTCGACTTCAAATTAGGAAGATAAACTTTGAAAATTTTCAATTAACACAAAGTGACAATCGACCTCAATGGGATTCAATGGATGTTAATCGACGATATCTGACAAAGTTAGATGCAAACTCACTCAAATATATGAGGAATGTTGAAATTCGACTTCAAGTTAGGAAGATAGACTTTGAAAATTATCAATCAACACAAAGTGACAATCGACAACGATGGGCTTCAATGGATGTTAATCGACGATATCTGACAAAGTTAGATGCAAACTCATTCAAATATATGAGAAATGTTGAAATTCGACTTCAAGTTAGGAAGATAGAGTTTGAAAATTTTCAATCAACACAAAGTGACAATCGACATCGATGGGCTTCAATGGATGTTAATCGACGATATCTGTCAAAGTTAGATGCAAACTCACTCAAATAAATGAGAAATGTTGAAATTCGACTTCAAATTAGGGAGATACACTTTGAAAATTTTCAATCAACACAAAGTGACAATCGACCTCAATGGGCTTCAATGGAAGTAAACCTACGATTTCTGACAAATTTAGTTGCAAACTCACTCAAATATATATGAATTGATGAGATTCGACTTCAAATTAGGAAGATAGACTTTGAGAATTTTCAATTAACAAAAAGTGACAATCGACCTCAATGGGCTTCAATGGAAGTGAATCTACGATTTCTGACAAAGTTAGTTGCAAACTCACTCAAATATATAAGAATTGATGAGATTCGACTTCAAATTAGGGAGATACACTTTGAAAATTTTCAATTAACACAAAGTGACAATCGACCTCAATGGGCTTCAATGGAAATAAATCGACGACATCTGACAAAGTTAGATGCAAACTCACTGAAATATATGAAAAATGTTGAATTTCGACTTTAAGTTAGGAAGATAGACTTTGAAAATTTTCGATTAACACGAAGTGACAATCGACCTCAATGGGCTTCAATGGAAGTGAATCTACGATATCTGACAAAGTTAGATGCAAACTCATTCAAATATATGAGAAATGTTGAAATTCGACTTCAAGTTAGGAAGATAGACTTTGAAAATTTTCAATCAACACAAAGTGACAATCGACCTCAATGGGCTTCAATGGATGTTAACCGACGATATCTGAAAAAGTTAGTTGCAAACTCACTCAAATATATAAGAATTGATGAGATTCGACTTCAAATTAGGAAGATAGACTTCGAAAATTTTCAATCAACACAAAGTGACAATCGACCTCAATGGGCTTCAATGGATGTTAACCGACGATATCTGAAAAAGTTAGTTGCAAACTTACTCAAATATATAAGAAATGTTGAAATTCGACTTCAAATTAGGAAGAGAGACTTTGAAAATTTTCATTCAACACAAAGTGACAATCGACCTCAATGGGCTTCTATGGAAGTGAATCTACGATATCTGACAAAGTTAGATGCAAACTCATTCAAATATATGAGAAATGTTGAAATTCGACTTCAAGTTAGGAAGATAGACTTTGAAAATTTTCAATCAACACAAAGTGACAATCGACCTCAATGGGCTTCAATGGATGTTAACCGACGATATCTGAAAAAGTTAGTTGCAAACTCACTCAAATATATAAGAATTGATGAGATTCGACTTCAAATTAGGAAGATAGACTTCGAAAATTTTCAATCAACACAAAGTGACAATCGACCTCAATGGGCTTCAATGGATGTTAATCGACGATATCTGACAGAGTTAGTTGCAAACTTCTCAAATGTATGAGAAATGTTGAAATTCGACTTCAAATTAGGAAGATAGACTTTGAGAATTTTCAATTAACACAAAGTGACAATCGACCTCAATGGGCTTCAGTGGAAGTGAATCTACGATTTCTGACAAAGTTAGTTGCAATCTCACTCAAATATATCAGAAATGTTGAAATTCGACTTCAAATTAGGAAGAGAGACTTTGAAAATTTTCAATCCACACAAAGTGACAATCGACCTCAATGGGCTTCAATGGAAGTGAATCTACGATATCTGACAAAGTTAGTTGCAAACTTACTCAAATATATGAAAAATGTTGAAATTCGACTTCAAGTTAGGAAGATAGACTTTGAAAATTTTCAATCAACACAAAGTGACAATCGACCTCAGTGGGCTTCAATGGATGTTAACCGACGATATCTGAAAAAGTTAGTTGCAAACTCACTCAAATATATAAGAATTGATGAGATTCGTCTTCAAATTAGGAAGATAGACTTTGAAAATTTTCAATCAACACAAAGTGACAATCGACCTCAATGGGCTTCAATGGAAGTGAATCTACGATTTCTGACAAAGTTAGTTGCAAACTCACCCAAATATATAAGAATTGATGAGATTCGACTTCAAATTAGGAAGATAAACTTTGAAAATTTTCAATTAACACAAAGTGACAATCGACCTCAATGGGATTCAATGGATGTTAATCGACGATATCTGACAAAGTTAGATGCAAACTCACTCAAATATATGAGGAATGTTGAAATTCGACTTCAAGTTAGGAAGATAGACTTTGAAAATTATCAATCAACACAAAGTGACAATCGACAACGATGGGCTTCAATGGATGTTAATCGACGATATCTGACAAAGTTAGATGCAAACTCATTCAAATATATGAGAAATGTTGAAATTCGACTTCAAGTTAGGAAGATAGAGTTTGAAAATTTTCAATCAACACAAAGTGACAATCGACATCGATGGGCTTCAATGGATGTTAATCGACGATATCTGTCAAAGTTAGATGCAAACTCACTCAAATAAATGAGAAATGTTGAAATTCGACTTCAAATTAGGGAGATACACTTTGAAAATTTTCAATCAACACAAAGTGACAATCGACCTCAATGGGCTTCAATGGAAGTAAACCTACGATTTCTGACAAATTTAGTTGCAAACTCACTCAAATATATATGAATTGATGAGATTCGACTTCAAATTAGGAAGATAGACTTTGAGAATTTTCAATTAACAAAAAGTGACAATCGACCTCAATGGGCTTCAATGGAAGTGAATCTACGATTTCTGACAAAGTTAGTTGCAAACTCACTCAAATATATAAGAATTGATGAGATTCGACTTCAAATTAGGGAGATACACTTTGAAAATTTTCAATTAACACAAAGTGACAATCGACCTCAATGGGCTTCAATGGAAATAAATCGACGACATCTGACAAAGTTAGATGCAAACTCACTCAAATATATGAAAAATGTTGAAATTCGACTTTAAGTTAGGAAGATAGACTTTGAAAATTTTCGATTAACACGAAGTGACAATCGACCTCAATGGTCTTCAATGGAAGTGAATCTACGATATCTGACAAAGTTAGATGCAAACTCATTCAAATATATGAGAAATGTTGAAATTCGACTTCAAGTTAGGAAGATAGACTTTGAAAATTTTCAATCAACACAAAGTGACAATCGACCTCAATGGGCTTCAATGGATGTTAACCGACGATATCTGAAAAAGTTAGTTGCAAACTCACTCAAATATATAAGAATTGATGAGATTCGACTTCAAATTAGGAAGATAGACTTCGAAAATTTTCAATCAACACAAAGTGACAATCGACCTCAATGGGCTTCAATGGATGTTAATCGACGATATCTGACAGAGTTAGTTGCAAACTTCTCAAATATATGAGAAATGTTGAAATTCGACTTCAAATTAGGAAGATAGACTTTGAGAATTTTCAATTAACACAAAGTGACAATCGACCTCAATGGGCTTCAGTGGAAGTGAATCTACGATTTCTGACAAAGTTAGTTGCAATCTCACTCAAATATATCAGAAATGTTGAAATTCGACTTCAAATTAGGAAGAGAGACTTTGAAAATTTTCAATCCACACAAAGTGACAATCGACCTCAATGGGCTTCAATGGAAGTGAATCTACGATATCTGACAAAGTTAGTTGCAAACTTACTCAAATATATGGAAAATGTTGAAATTCGACTTCAAGTTAGGAAGATAGACTTTGAAAATTTTCAATCAACACAAAGTGACAATCGACCTCAGTGGGCTTCAATGGATGTTAACCGACGATATCTGAAAAAGTTAGTTGCAAACTCACTCAAATATATAAGAATTGATGAGATTCGTCTTCAAATTAGGAAGATAGACTTTGAAAATTTTCAATCAACACAAAGTGACAATCGACCTCAATGGGCTTCAATGGAAGTGAATCTACGATTTCTGACAAAGTTAGTTGCAAACTCACCCAAATATATAAGAATTGATGAGATTCGACTTCAAATTAGGAAGATAAACTTTGAAAATTTTCAATTAACACAAAGTGACAATCGACCTCAATGGGATTCAATGGATGTTAATCGACGATATCTGACAAAGTTAGATGCAAACTCACTCAAATATATGAGGAATGTTGAAATTCGACTTCAAGTTAGGAAGATAGACTTTGAAAATTATCAATCAACACAAAGTGACAATCGACAACGATGGGCTTCAATGGATGTTAATCGACGATATCTGACAAAGTTAGATGCAAACTCATTCAAATATATGAGAAATGTTGAAATTCGACTTCAAGTTAGGAAGATAGAGTTTGAAAATTTTCAATCAACACAAAGTGACAATCGACATCGATGGGCTTCAATGGATGTTAATCGACGATATCTGTCAAAGTTAGATGCAAACTCACTCAAATAAATGAGAAATGTTGAAATTCGACTTCAAATTAGGGAGATACACTTTGAAAATTTTCAATCAACACAAAGTGACAATCGACCTCAATGGGCTTCAATGGAAGTGAATCTACGATATCTGACAAAGTTAGTTGCAAACTTACTCAAATATATGAAAAAAGTTGAAATTCGACTTCAAGTTAGGAAGATAGACTTTGAAAATTTTCAATCAACACAAAGTGACAATCGACCTCAGTGGGCTTCAATGGATGTTAACCGACGATATCTGAAAAAGTTAGTTGCAAACTCACTCAAATATATAAGAATTGATGAGATTCGTCTTCAAATTAGGAAGATAGACTTTGAAAATTTTCAATTAACACAAAGTGACAATCGACCTCAATGGGATTCAATGGATGTTAATCGACGATATCTGACAAAGTTAGATGCAAACTCACTCAAATATATGAGGAATGTTGAAATTCGACTTCAAGTTAGGAAGATAGACTTTGAAAATTATCAATCAACACAAAGTGACAATCGACAACGATGGGCTTCAATGGATGTTAATCGACGATATCTGACAAAGTTAGATGCAAACTCATTCAAATATATGAGAAATGTTGAAATTCGACTTCAAGTTAGGAAGATAGAGTTTGAAAATTTTCAATCAACACAAAGTGACAATCGACATCGATGGGCTTCAATGGATGTTAATCGACGATATCTGTCAAAGTTAGATGCAAACTCACTCAAATAAATGAGAAATGTTGAAATTCGACTTCAAATTAGGGAGATACACTTTGAAAATTTTCAATCAACACAAAGTGACAATCGACCTCAATGGGCTTCAATGGAAGTAAACCTACGATTTCTGACAAATTTAGTTGCAAACTCACTCAAATATATATGAATTGATGAGATTCGACTTCAAATTAGGAAGATAGACTTTGAGAATTTTCAATTAACACAAAGTGACAATCGACCTCAATGGGCTTCAATGGAAGTGAATCTACGATTTCTGACAAAGTTAGTTGCAAACTCACTCAAATATATAAGAATTGATGAGATTCGACTTCAAATTAGGGAGATACACTTTGAAAATTTTCAATTAACACAAAGTGACAATCGACCTCAATGGGCTTCAATGGAAATAAATCGACGACATCTGACAAAGTTAGATGCAAACTCACTCAAATATATGAAAAATGTTGAAATTCGACTTTAAGTTAGGAAGATAGACTTTGAAAATTTTCGATTAACACGAAGTGACAATCGACCTCAATGGGCTTCAGTGGAAGTGAATCTACGATTTCTGACAAAGTTAGATGCAAACTCATTCAAATATATGAGAAATGTTGAAATTCGACTTCAAGTTAGGAAGATAGACTTTGAAAATTTTCAATCAACACAAAGTGACAATCGACCTCAATGGGCTTCAATGGATGTTAACCGACGATATCTGAAAAAGTTAGTTGCAAACTCACTCAAATATATAAGAATTGATGAGATTCGACTTCAAATTCGGAAGATAGACTTTGAAAATTTTCAATCAACACAAAGTGACAATCGACCTCAATGGGCTTCAATGGATGTTAATCGACGATATCTGACAGAGTTAGTTGCAAACTTCTCAAATATATGAGAAATGTTGAAATTCGACTTCAAATTAGGAAGATAGACTTTGAGAATTTTCAATTAACACAAAGTGACAATCGACCTCAATGGGCTTCAGTGGAAGTGAATCTACGATTTCTGACAAAGTTAGTTGCAATCTCACTCAAATATATCAGAAATGTTGAAATTCGACTTTAAATTAGGAAGATAGACTTAGAAAATTTTCACTCAACACAAAGTGACAATCGACCTCAATGGGCTTCAATCAATGTTAATCGACGATATCTGACAAAGTTAGATGCAAACTCCCTCAAATATATGAGAAATGTTGAAATCCGACTTCAAGTTAGGAAGATAGACTTTGAAAATTTTCAATCAACACAAAGTGACAATCGACCTCAATGGGCTTCAATGGATGTTAACCGACGATATCTGAAAAAGTTAGTTGCAAACTCACTCAAATATATAAGAATTGATGAGATTCGACTTCAAATTAGGAAGATAGACTTTGAAAATTTTCAATCAACACAAAGTGACAATCGACCTCAATGGGCTTCAATGGATGTTAATCGACGATATCTGACAAAGTTAGTTGCAAACTTCTCAAATATATGAGAAATGTTGAAATTCGACTTCAAATTAGGAAGATAGACTTTGAGAATTTTCAATTAACACAAAGTGACAATCGACCTCAATGGGCTTCAGTGGAAGTGAATCTACGATTTCTGACAAAGTTAGTTGCAATCTCACTCAAATATATGAGAAATGTTGAAATTTGACTTCAAGTTAGGAAGATAGACTTTGAAAATTTTCAGTTAACACAAAGTGACAATCGACCTCAATGGGCTTCAATGGAAGTGAATCTACGATATCTGACAAAGTTAGTTGCAAACTTACTCAAATATATGAAAAATGTTGAAATTCGACTTCAAGTTAGGAAGATAGACTTTGAAAATTTTCAATCAACACAAAGTGACAATCGACCTCAATGGGCTTCAATGGATGTTAACCGACGATATCTGAAAAAGTTAGTTGCAAACTCACTCAAATATATAAGAATTGATGAGATTCGTCTTCAAATTAGGAAGATAGACTTTGAAAATTTTCAATCAACACAAAGTGACAATCGACCTCAATGGGATTCAATGGATGTTAATCGACGATATCTGACAAAGTTAGATGCAAACTCACTCAAATATATGAGGAATGTTGAAATTCGACTTCAAGTTAGGAAGAGAGACTTTGAAAATTTTCAATCCACACAAAGTGACAATCGACCTCAATGGGCTTCAATGGAAGTGAATCTACGATATCTGACAAAGTTAGTTGCAAACTTACTCAAATATATGAAAAATGTTGAAATTCGACTTCAAGTTAGGAAGATAGACTGAAAATTTTCAATCAACACAAAGTGACAATTGACCTCAGTGGGCTTCAATGGATGTTAACCGACGATATCTGAAAAAGTTAGTTGCAAACTCACTCAAATATATAAGAATTGATGAGATTCGTCTTCAAATTAGGAAGATAGACTTTGAAAATTTTCAATCAACACAAAGTGACAATCGACCTCAATGGGCTTCAATGGATGTTAATCGACGATATCTGACAAAGTTAGTTGCAAACTTCTCAAATATATGAGAAATGTTGAAATTCGACTTCAAATTAGGAAGAGAGACTTTGAAAATTTTCAATCCACACAAAGTGACAATCGACCTCAATGGGCTTCAATGGAAGGGAATCTACGATTTCTGACAAAGTTAGTTGCAAACTCACCCAAATATATAAGAATTGATGAGATTCGACTTCAAATTAGGAAGATAAACTTTGAAAATTTTCAATTAACACAAAGTGACAATCGACCTCAATGGGATTCAATGGATGTTAATCGACGATATCTGACAAAGTTAGATGCAAACTCACTCAAATATATGAGGAATGTTGAAATTCGACTTCAAGTTAGGAAGATAGACTTTGAAAATTATCAATCAACACAAAGTGATAATCGACCTCAATGGGCTTCTGTGAAGAATGTGTCCGTTAGGGTGAAAAGGGGGACATGATCTAGCTATTCGCTAGAATAATGGAAGTTCAAAAATCTCTCACACGTATATTGATAACGTTACATGTCTGTACTGGACAACGATCATAGTTATAATAATAATAATAAGCCGTCGACCCGGATGGATCGAACCAACCAAAATTGCTTACATATTAACTTACATTTCCTATCAATATGCTGACATCTGAAGTAAGGTACCATGCACATTGAAACAGGAAATTATCTTGCAATTATAACAGGCAGTTCAATGTCCATTGCACCTCTTCGGTAAGAGAAAAAAAAATTTTTTTGTTACTGAATACATACATAAAAATTAATAATTAATGAAAAAAAAATTTTTTTTTTTAACAATAATACAACTTAACCCTATTTTTATGAACTTCTACAATTTTGTTATCTATCTTAACTACAATATTTGGATCTTTGATATCGACCACTACATATGGACCTTTAAATATTGGCTCAGTTTTAGAACCAGCTGAATTGCGTAATAAAATCCTATCTCCTATTTTGTAATCAAAAGAATTACAACCCTTATCGTAATTTTGTTTTCGTTTAATTTTTGACTTTATTAAATTTTTTCTCGCATCTTCGCAAGCAGTTTGTAATTGAAATTTTAATTCATTTGGATAATCATCAAAATTGTAAATTGGATCAATTCCATTAGACAGATTTGACGGTTGGTGGCAACTTTTCCCAAAAACTAACTCGTATGGTGTGTATTTCGTTTCTGTGTGAACAGTATTATTATACGAAAAGCACCAGTATGGTACCCACGTGCTCCACGTATTTGGATGCTTTCCCGCGTGGATTCGCAAATATGCACCTAGATGTTTATGAGAATTTTCGAGCGCACCTAATGTTTGATGATGATAAGCTGTTGCGTTCAAATGCTTGATTTTAAGTAATTCACATGAATTTTTGAATACCGACGACATAAATTCTGTACCCTGATCGGTTACGACTTCTTTAGGAATCCCGTAACGCAAAATAAAATTATTCACAAAAGATTTCGATACGGTAACAGATTCTTTATTTTCGATTGGATAGGCTTCTACAAATTTAGTTAACTCACACTGGAGCGTTAAAATATACCTATTATTTTCTATATCTTGCTCTAATGGACCAACCAAATCTAGAAAAACTTTTTGGAATGCTGACGTCGCAGTTGTGGTTACTGTCATTGGTTGCGTACGCTGTATCGAATACTTGTACCTTTGGCAATCGTCGCACTTTTTTACAAAATCTTCAATGTCTCTTTTCATTTTAGACCAAAAGTAGTACTTTTTCACGTTATTGTACATGCGGTTTATACCTGCATGACCTCCCGTAGGTAACATGTGGAAATCGTTTAATATTAATTGTTGCATTTCTCTGCTACAAATTTTTTGACATTTTTTGATAATTGACAATTTTATATCTTTTTCTTTGAATTCTTTAACATTATTTTTTATTTCTTGTACTAGTACTGCGCATTTATCGTTATTTATTATTATTAATTCCGGAATTTTATATTTTACACAAATGTGTCTCAGGTCTCTCAGCGACGCACGTAGTGCTGACGTTGATCGAGTTTCCTGTTTAACGAATATAATATTCGACTCAATGTCATAGACAAATTTTCCTTTATTATAATAATTTTGCATTGTAATTAGTTTATTAAATTCACTTTCTGATATGGGTTTTAATTCAACTGCATCTACAGGCGGTTTCAACAGTTCCACGACTCCAGGGTGATCAGTCCTTTTGTCAAGCAAAATACTGTCGGAACTTCCTATAGTAGCATCGACCATTTTTCGGTTTTGTGCTCTAGT
Source organism: Diorhabda carinulata (assembly GCF_026250575.1). NCBI lineage: Eukaryota > Metazoa > Arthropoda > Insecta > Coleoptera > Chrysomelidae > Diorhabda > Diorhabda carinulata. The sequence continues at coordinate 353,822 of NC_079469.1, forward strand.
CACGGCATACAAACTGGCAATAGAAGTATGACTCAGTTCTTTTAGTTCTTTTGACTCAATTTGAATTCTGGACAAAGCGTCTGCTGTGACATTATCTTTACCTCTAACGTATGAAATAGAGAAATCATACTCTTCTAAAATTAATCTAAATTTTGTTAATCTACTTGATGGATTAGTCATTCCGAACAAATAAATTAAGGGTCTATGATCTGTTAGTATATGAAACTTTTTACCAAACAGATATGGTCTGAACTTTTTGACCGACCATACAATAGAAAGAAGCTCTAACTCAACAGTACAATAATTTTTCTCTGATTTATTAAGAGTTCTACTAGCATAAGCAACAGGCATACCATTAGCGTTCGATAGAACTGCTCCTAAGGCTTTACCTGAAGCATCAGTTCTTAGGATAAAATGATTATTTTCTGAAAAATCTGGGTACTGCAAGATTGGCGGATTAATTAAGACATTTTTCAATGTTTCAAAAGCTTTTTGACATTCGTCGTTCCATGAAAATTTTACTCTTTTCTTTGATAAATGATTCAAAGGTGCTGCAATTTCAGCAAAGTTTTTAATAAATTTTCGATAATAATTAGCAAATGCTACAAAACGCTTTGTTTCGTTCGCATCTTTAGGGACAGGATACTGTTGCATAACGCGGATTTTTTCCGGATCTGGTGAAATACCATTTGCTGATATCACATGACCTAAATATAAAACTTGTTTTTTCAGAAATTGACATTTATTAGGATTTACTTTTAAATTAACTTGTCTGAGACGATTCAAAACTTTAAATTTTGATTGTGATTTTCTAGTGTACTACCAAAAACAATTAAGTCATCTAAATAAACAAAACAACTCTCATAATTTAAGCCTGACATGGCAATCGTCATTGCTCTAGCAAACGCACTAGGGCTAATTTTTAATCCCATTGGTAATCTAGTTAACTGATACTGTCCTCTGTCTGTCGTAAATGCTGTATACTGTCTGGATTCAGAGTCTAATTCGATTTGATGATATCCTTGTGCCAAATCTAAATGTGAAAAATACATAGCTCCACCTAATGAATCTAAAATTTCATCTATACATGGTAATGGAAATTTATCGTCTTTGATTTGTTTATTTAATAAGCGATAATCATACACCACTCTCCAACTTTTATTACCATTACTGTCTGCTTTTTTCGGAACTAATAAAAGAGCACTATTCCAACTTGATTTACTTTTTTCTACAATACCGTCCGCTAACATTTTGTCAATTTGCTTATGAATCTCTGCTTTCTGTGCGTGCGGCAACCGATACGGTTTCACGTAAACGGGCGTTGCTCCGTCTTGTAACTGGATCTTTTGTTTATAAACATTAGTTACTGTAAGTGTGTCATTGTCCAGGTGAAACACATCGTCATATTTTGCACATATTTTATGAATTGACGTTTTTTCCTCGTTACTTAACCCTTCTACATTTATTTTATTCAATAATTTATCAATACGGTCTACTTTTTTCAAAGTTACAAATATCAAAGTTCGATAATTTCTCAATTCTAGGTTTAAAATTTTTCAGCTTAATCTCTCTAACGGTACTATTTAATAATCTAACCGGAATCATATTTTTAACAGGTCTAACAATTAGTCCCGCTGCATATACACCTTTACAAATTTCTTGGGATTCGATTACACTATCGTCATTGTTATCTACCAAAAAATGCTTTATTATTTCACACCTTGGTGGTATTGTTGTACAATAATTGAATTTTGAATCAAGAGGTATTGAAATTTTCTCACCCTTATTCCAAAATAAAAATAAGTATTTTTCGTAATCAATAATAGCTGCATGTTTCAAAAGAAAATCAGCTCCTAAAACTCCATGCATATCGCTACCACATTCATCTACAACATGAAAATCATGACTAACTTTAGTATTTCCTAATAAAAATGTAATATTTGTTTTTCCTTTTGCATATGTTGAACCAGCTATACCGTTGATTTTAATTTTTTCTGAGGAATCAATATACTGGTTGCCACTCAAATGAGATGCAAAAATAATACTTACTGTAGCTCCTGAATCTAATAATAAGTTTAACCCATTCATCCCATACTTAATAGGTACATAACTTAATCCATTTATACATAAACTTAAAATACTATCTTCCTGTTCAATTTTAGGATCGAAAAAACGTATTTACTTCATTCGATTCATTATTGTTACTATTCCTACTGGTACTACCGTTTTCTCTGTTTTCACCACTTCCTATCACGTTACATCTTTGATTATTATTATTTTGATTGTATCTATTATTACCTGATCTTTGATTTCTGTTATTATAACGACCGTTATTTCGTCCTCTAAAGTTATTATTATCACGCTGACGATTGTTTTGGTTATTGTAATTGCTATTCCGGGAATTATAATTATTATTTCTGTTAGTGTGATTGCTATTATTTCTATAACTTCCCCTGTTGTTTCCGTTTGAACGCGAATTACCCCTATACGCGTTATTTTGTCTCGAATCACTCTTGTTACGCGTATGAAAAACTTGTGCTGAAGATGAAGCTTTCTTTGAAATTTCTTCATCTTTCGCGCCACTAATCGCGTCTTTCAATTTTGCATAATTTCGCGCCTTAATAACTGTTCGCAGTTCATGGTTACGTAGACCATTAGCAAACGCATTAATTGCAATTTTTTCATTAGCCACTCTTAAAATTTTGACTGCGCCACCATCTCCATCTGCTTGTGCTAATGTGAGATTGACCAGTAAATCTTCCAATGATTTTCCAAACTCATCTATTGATTTTTCTAATTGTCTCGCGCTATGTAATTCGTTTGACAACGCTGCAGCAGATTTTTTTGTTAATAAATTAGCTTTAATATCTTTAATTAAATCGGCATTAGAATTGTAATTTGATTCTAACCTTAGTTTCGCACTTTGACTAAGTTTCGTTTTTAACACAAAAGTAGTTAACAATTTTTTTCCCGCGACATTTATTAAACCGTCATACAATTCTATAGCATCAATTAATTGTTTAGTAGTATTATCTGTATCGTCCACAGAAGGCAATAAGTTTGCTGCTGTTCTTAAACTAAATTCTTCAGCCATTTCTGCTGTTTCGACTAAATTACTATTAGAGGTAATATTAATTGATCTAGTTTCTAAAATTTGTTTAATTTCTGCAATATTTTTGTCATTTATTTGAACATAATTCTTAGCTTTTTTGTCACATCTTCGCTATGAGTGCTTTTATTAAAATTCTGCTTTGCAAGTTCATATTCTTCTTTTAACCTATCTAATTTACTGAGTTTACTCTTAATTAAAATTATATCGTTCCTACGCTGCTGATTGTCTTTACCTAAATTTCTTAAAAATACCCTAAATTCCTCATACAAATTTTTAATATCCTCAAGATCGCTCATGGATAATAATTGACTAAAATTAACACTTATCTTTTATTCTTCAATTTTGAAATTTCCGAGACGCTTGGACACAACGTCTTGAATTTTGAACTCCTTGCGATTGCGACACATCACAGTTTACACTGCACTACACAACACTTTCTCTGCTGTTTTGGATCTCTTCTCTGATCTTCTTCTCCAAACTTTTCTTGCAACGACGAGTAAGTCGCCATATGATAAGGAACAAAAAAAGTACAAAAGCAATCAATCCCAAAACTTCAGATATGGAAAACTTCTGGCTCCAACTGGTGGTACTGCCTCCGCTATTACCGCTTTGTGCTATAATTACCTCTTCTTTGATTGTGATGATCCCATTACTGCTATCACTTTACTTGCACATTTAGCCACTTTCCACTCAACATTTTAATTTATTTTGGGCTGGCAGGGTCGCCATGTGAAGAATGTGTCCGTTAGGGTGAAAAGGGGGACATGATCTAGCTATTCGCTAGAATAATGGAAGTTCAAAAATCTCTCACACGTATATTGATAACGTTACATGTCTGTACTGGACAACGATCATAGTTATAATAATAATAATAAGCCGTCGACCCGGATGGATCGAACCAACCAAAATTGCTTACATATTAACTTAAATTTCCTATCAATATGCTGACATCTGAAGTAAGGTACCATGCACATTGAAACAGGAAATTATCTTGCAATTATAACAGGCAGTTCAATGTCCATTGCACTTCAATGGATGTTAATCGACGATATCTGACAAAGTTAGATGCAAACTCATTCAAATATATGAGAAATATTGAAATTCGACTTCAAATTAGGAAGATAGACTTTGAAAATTTTCAATCAACACAAAGTGACAATCGACCTCAATGGGCTTCAATGGATGTTAACCGACGATATCTGACAAAGTTAGTTGCAAACTTACTCAAATATATGTGAAATGTTGAGATTCGACTTCAAATTAGGAAGATAGACTTTAAGAATTTTCAATCCACACAAAGAGATAATCGACCTCAATGGGCTTCAATGGAAGTGAATCTACGATTTCTGACAAAATTAGATGCAAACTCATTCAAATATATGAGAAATGTTGAAATACGACTTCAAATTAGGAAGAGAGACTTTGAAAATTTTCAATCAACACAAAGTGACAATCGACCTCAATGGGCTTCAATGGAAGTGAATCTACGATTTCTGACAAAATTAGATGCAAACTCATTCAAATATATGAGAAATGTTGAAATACGACTTCAAGTTAGGAAGATAGACTTTGAAAATTTTCAATCAACACAAAGTGACAATCGACCTCAATGGGCTTCAATGGATGTTAACCGACGATATCTGACAAAGTTAGATGCAAACTCAATCAAATATATAAGAAATGTTGAAATTCGACTTCAAATTAGGAAGAGAGACTTTGAAAATTTTCAATCAACACAAAGTGACAATCGACCTCAATGGGCTTCAATGGAAGTGAATCTACGATTTCTGACAAAATTAGATGCAAACTCATTCAAATATATGAGAAATGTTGAAATACGACTTCAAGTTAGGAAGATAGACTTTGAAAATTTTCAATCAACACAAAGTGACAATCGACCTCAATGGGCTTCAATGGATGTTAACCGACGATATCTGATAAAGTTAGTTGCAAACTTACTCAAATATATGTGAAATGTTGAAATTCGACTTCAAATTAGGAAGAGAGACTTTGAAAATTTTCAATCCACAAAAAGTGACAATCGACCTCAATGGGCTTCAGTGGAAGTGAATCTACGATTTCTGACAAAGTTAGTTGCAATCTCACTCAAATATATGAGAAATGTTGAAATTTGACTACAAGTTCGGAAGATAGACTTTGAAAATTTTCAATCAACACAAAGTGACAATCGACCTCAATGGGCTTCAATGGATGTTAACCGACGATATCTGAAAAAGTTAGTTGCAAACTCACTCAAATATATGAAAAATGTTGAGATTCGACTTCAAATTTGGAAGATAGACTTTGAAAATTTTCAATCAACACAAAGTGACAATCGACCTCAATGGGCTTCAATGGATGTTAACCGACGATATCTGGAAAAGTTAGTTGCAAACTCACTCAAATATATGAGAAATGTTGAGATTCGACTTCAAATTTGGAAGATAGACTTTGAAAATTTTCAATCAACACAAAGTGACAATCGACCTCAATGGGCTTCAATGGATGTTAACCGACGATATCTGACAAAGTTAGATGCAAACTTACTCAAATATATAAGAAATGTTGAAATTCGACTTCAAATTAGGAAGAGAGACTTTGAAAATTTTCAATCAACACAAAGTGACAATCGACATCAGTGGGCTTCAATGGAAGTGAATCTACGATTTCTGACGAAGTTAGTTGCAAACTCACTCAAATATATAAGAATTGATGAGATTCGACTTCAAATTAGGGAGATACACTTTGAAAATTTTCAATTAACAAAAAGTGACAATCGACCTCAATGAGCTTCAATGGAAATAAATCGACGACATCTGTCAAAGTTAGATGCAAACTCACTCAAATATATGAAAAATGTTGAAATTCGACTTTAAGTTAGGAAGATAGACTTTGAAAATTTTCAATTAACACGAAGTGACAATCGACCTCAATGGGCTTCAATGGAAGTGAATCTACGATATCTGACAAAGTTAGATGCAAACTCATTCAAATATATGAGAAATGTTGAAATTCGACTTCAAGTTAGGAAGATAGACTTTGAAAATTTTCAATCAACACAAAGTGACAATCGACCTCAATGGGCTTCAATGGATGTTAACCGACGATATCTGAAAAAGTTAGTTGCAAACTCACTCAAATATATAAGAATTGATGAGATTCGACTTCAAATTAGGAAGATAGACTTTGAAAATTTTCAATCAACACAAAGTGACAATCGACCTCAATGGGCTTCAGTGGAAGTGAATCTACGATTTCTGATAAAGTTAGTTGCAATCTCACTCAAATATATGAGAAATGTTGAAATTTGACTACAAGTTCGGAAGATAGACTTTGAAAATTTTCAATCAACACAAAGTGACAATCGACCTCAATGGGCTTCAATGGATGTTAACCGACGATATCTGACAAAGTTAGATGCAAACTTACTCAAATATATAAGAAATGTTGAAATTCGACTTCAAATTAGGAAGATAGACTTTGAAAATTTTCAATCCACACAAAGTGACAATCGACCTCAATGGGCTTCAATGGAAGTGAATCTACGATTTCTGACAAAGTTAGTTGCAATCTCACTCAAATATATGAGAAATGTTGAAATTTGACTACAAGTTCGGAAGATAGACTTTGAAAATTTTCAATCAACACAAAGTGACAATCGACCTCAATGGGCTTCAATGGATGTTAATCGACGATATATGACAAAGTTGGATACGAACTCACTCAAATATATAAGAAATGTTGAGATTCGACTTCAAATTAGGAAGATAGACTTTGAAAATTTTCAATCCACACAAAGTGATAATCGACCTCAATGGGCTTCAATGGATGTTAATCGACGATATCTGACAAAGTTAGATGCAAACTCAATCAAATATATAAGAAATGTTGAAATTCGACTTCAAATTAGGAAGATAGACTTGAAAATTTTCAATCCACACAAAGTGACAATCGACCTCAATGGGCTTCAGTGGAAGTGAATCTACGATTTCTGACAAAGTTAGTTGCAATCTCACTCAAATATATGAGAAATGTTGAAATTTGACTACAAGTTCGGAAGATAGACTTTGAAAATTTTCAATCAACACAAAGTGACAATCGACCTCAATGGGCTTCAATGGATGTTAACCGACGATATCTGAAAAAGTTAGTTGCAAACTCACTCAAATATATGAAAAATGTTGAGATTCGACTTCAAATTTGGAAGATAGACTTTGAAAATTTTCAATCAACACAAAGTGACAATCGACCTCAATGGGCTTCAATGGATGTTAACCGACGATATCTGACAAAGTTAGATGCAAACTTACTCAAATATATAAGAAATGTTGAAATTCGACTTCAAATTAGGAAGAGAGACTTTGAAAATTTTCAATCAACACAAAGTGACAATCGACATCAGTGGGCTTCAATGGAAGTGAATCTACGATTTCTGACAAAGTAAGTTGCAAACTCACTCAAATATATAAGAATTGATGAGATTCGACTTCAAATTAGGGAGATACACTTTGAAAATTTTCAATTAACACAAAGTGACAATCGACCTCAATGGGCTTCAATGGATGTTAACCGACAATATCTGAAAAAGTTAGTTGCAAACTCACTCAAATATATAAGAATTGATGAGATTCGACTTCAAATTAGGAAGATAGACTTTGAAAATTTTCAATCAACACAAAGTGACAATCGACCTCAATGGGCTTCAATGGATGTTAACCGACGATATCTGACAAAGTTAGATGCAAACTCACTCAAATATATGAGAAATGTTGAAATTCGACTTCAAGTTAGGAAGATAGACTTTGAAAATTTTCAATCAACACAAAGTGACAATCGACCTCAATGGGCTTCAATGGATGTTAACCGACGATATCTGAAAAAGTTAGTTGCAAACTCACTCAAATATATAAGAATTGATGAGATTCGACTCCAAATTAGGAAGATAGACTTTGAAAATTTTCAATCAACACAAAGTGACAATCGACCTCAATGTGCTTCAATGGATGTTAACCGACGATATCTGACAAAGTTAGATGCAAACTCACTCAAATATATAAGAAATGTTGGAATTCGACTTCAAATTAGGAAGATAGACTCTGAAAATTTTCAATTAACACAAAGTGACAATCGACCTCAATGGGCTTCAATGGAAGTGAATCTACGATTGCTGACAAAGTTAGTTGCAAACTCACTCAAATATATAAGAATTGATGAGATTCGACTTCAAATTAGGGAAATAGACTTTGAAAATTTTCAATCAACACAAAGTGACAATCGACCTCAATGGGCTTCAATGGAAGTAAATCTACGATTTCTGACAAAGTTAGTTGCAAACTCACTCAAATATATAAGAATTGATGAGATTCGACTTCAAATTAGGAAGATAGACTTTGAAAATTTTCAATCCACACAAAGTGACAATCGACCTCAATGGGCTTCAATGGAAGTAAATCTACGATTTCTGACAAAGTTAGTTGCAAACTCACTCAAATATATAAGAATTGATGAGATTCGACTTCAAATTAGGAAGATAGACTTTGAAAATTTTCAATACACACAAAGTGACAATCGACCACAATGGGCTTCAATGGAAGTGAATCTACGATTTCTGACAAAGTAAGTTGCAAACTCACTCAAATATATGAAAAATGTTGAGATTCGACTTCAAATTAGTAAGAGAGACTTTTAAAATTTTCAATCCACACAAAGTGACAATCGACCTCAATGGGCTTCAATGGAAGTGAATCTACGATATCTGAAAAAGTTAGATGCAAACTCACTCAAATATATAAGAAATGTCGAAATTCGACTTCAAATTAGGAAGATAGACTTTGGAAATTTTCAATCAACACAAAGTGACAATCGACCTCAATGGGCTTCAATGGAAGTAAATCTACGATTTCTGACAAAGTTAGTTGCAAACTCACTCAAATATATAAGAAATGTCGAAATTCGACTTCAAATTAGGAAGATAGACTTTGAAAATTTTCAATCAACACAAAGTGACAATCGACCTCAATGGGCTTCAATGGATGTTAACCGACGATATCTGACAAAGTTAGATGCAAACTTACTCAAATATATAAGTAATGGTGAAATTCGACTTCAAATTAGGAAGAGAGACTTTGAAAATTTTCAATCCACACAAAGTGACAATCGACCTCAAGGGGCTTCAATGGAAGTGAATCTACGATTTCTGACAAAGTTAGTTGCAAACTCACTCAAATATATAAGAATTGATGAGATTCGACCTCAACTTAGGAAGATGTACTTTAAAAATTTTCAAATAACACAAAGTGACAATCGACCTCAATGGGCTTCAATGGAAGTAAATCTACGATTTCTGACAAAGTTAGTTGCAAACTCACTCAAATATATGAAAAATGTTGAGATTCGACTTCAACTTAGGAAGATATACTTTAAAAATTTTCAATTAACACAAAGTGACAATCGACCTCAATGGGCTTCAATGGAAGTAAATCTACGATTTCTGACAAAGTTAGTTGCAAACTCACTCAAATATATAAGAATTGATGAGATTCGCCTTCAAATTAGGAAGATAGACTTTGAAATATTTCAATCCACACAAAGTGACAATCGACCTCAATGGGCTTCAATGGAAGTAAATCTACGATTTCTGACAAAGTAAGTGGCAAACTCACTCAAATATATGAAAAATGTTGAGATTCGACTTCAAATTAGGAAGAGAGACTGAAAATTTTCAATCAACACAAAATGACAATCGACCTCAATGGGCTTCAATGGAAATAGATCGACGATTGCTGACAAAGTTAGTTGCAAACTCACTCAAATATATGAAAAATGTTGAGATTCGACTTCAAATTAGGAAGATAGACTTTGAAAATTTTCAATTAACAAAAAGTGACAATCGACCTCAATGGGCTTCAATGGATGTTAACCGACGATATCTGACAAAGTTAGATGCAAACTCACTCAAATATATAAGAAATGTTGAGATTCGACTTCAAATTAGGAAGATAGACTTTGAAAATTTTCAATCCACACAAAGTGACAATCGACCTCAATGGGCTTCAATGGAAGTGGATCTACTATTCCTGACAAAGTTAGTTGCAAACTCACTCAAATATATGAAAAATGTTGAGATTCGACTTCAAATTAGGAAGATAGACTTTGAAAATTTTCAATCAACACAAAGTGTCAATTGACCTCAATGGGCTTCAATGGATGTTAACCGACGATATCTGACAAAGTTAGATGCAAACTTACTCAAATATATAAGAAATGTTGAAATTCGACTTCAAATTAGGAAGATAGACTTTGAAAATTTTCAATCAACACAAAGTGACAATATACCTCAATGGGTTTCAATGGAAGTGAATACGATATCTGACAAAGTTAGATGCAAACTCACTCAAATATATAAGAAATGTCGAAATTCGACTTCAAATTAGGGAGATAGACTTTGAAAATTTTCAATCAACACAAAGTGACAATCGACCTCAATGGGCTTCAATGGAAATTAACCGACGATATCTGACAAAGTTAGATGCAAACTTACTCAAATATATAAGAAATGTTTAAATTCGACTTCAAATTAGGAAGATAGACTTTGAAAATTTTCAATCCACACAAAGTGACAATCGACCACAATGGGCTTCAATGGAAGTGAATCTACGATTTCTGACAAAGTAAGTTGCAAACTCACTCAAATATATAAGAAATGGTGAAATTCGACTTCAAATTAGGAAGAGAGACTTTGAAAATTTTCAATCCACACAAAGTGACAATCGACCTCAAGGGGCTTCAATGGAAGTGAATCTACGATTTCTGACAAAGTTAGTTGCAAACTCACTCAAATATATAAGAATTGATGAGATTCGACTTCAAATTAGGAAGATATACTTTAAAAATTTTCAAATAACAAACAGTGACAATCGACCTCAATGGGCTTCAATGGAAGTAAATCTACGATTTCTGACAAAGTTAGTTGCAAACTCACTCAAATATATGAAAAATGTTGAGATTCGACTTCAAATTAGGAAGATAGACTTTGAAAATTTTCAATCAACACAAAGTGTCAATTGACCTCAATGGGCTTCAATGGATGTTAACCGACGATATCTGACAAAGTTAGATGCAAACTTACTCAAATATATAAGAAATGTTGAAATTCGACTTCAAATTAGGAAGATAAACTTTGAAAATTTTCAATCAACACAAAGTGACAATATACCTCAATGGGTTTCAATGGAAGTGAATACGATATCTGACAAAGTTAGATGCAAACTCACTCAAATATATAAGAAATGTCGAAATTCGACTTCAAATTAGGGAGATAGACTTTGAAAATTTTCAATCAACACAAAGTGACAATCGACCTCAATGGGCTTCAATGGAAGTTAACCGACGATATCTGACAAAGTTAGATGCAAACTTACTCAAATATATAAGAAATGTTTAAATTCGACTTCAAATTAGGAAGATAGACTTTGAAAATTTTCAATCCACACAAAGTGACAATCGACCACAATGGGCTTCAATGGAAGTGAATCTACGATTTCTGACAACGTAAGTTGCAAACTCACTCAAATATATGAAAAATGTTGAGATTCGACTTCAAATTAGTAAGAGAGACTTTTAAAATTTTCAATCCACACAAAGTGACAATCGACCTCAATGGGCTTCAATGGAAGTGAATCTACGATATCTGAAAAAGTTAGATGCAAACTCACTCAAATATATAAGAAATGTCGAAATTCGACTTCAAATTAGGAAGATAGACTTTGAAAATTTTCAATCAACACAAAGTGACAATCGACCTCAATGGGCTTCAATGGAAGTAAATCTACGATTTCTGACAAAGTTAGTTGCAAACTCACTCAAATATATAAGAAATGTCGAAATTCGACTTCAAATTAGGAAGATAGACTTTGAAAATTTTCAATCAACACAAAGTGACAATCGACCTCAACGGGCTTCAATGGATGTTAACCGACGATATCTGACAAAGTTAGATGCAAACTTACTCAAATATATAAGAAATGGTGAAATTCGACTTCAAATTAGGAAGAGAGTCTTTGAAAATTTTCAATCCACACAAAGTGACAATCGACCTCAATCGGCTTCAATGGATGTTAACCGACGATATCTGAAAAAGTTAGTTGCAAACTCACTCAAATATATAAGAATTGATGAGATTCGACTCCAAATTAGGAAGATAGACTTTGAAAATTTTCAATCAACACAAAGTGACAATCGACCTCAATGTGCTTCAATGGATGTTAACCGACAATATCTGAAAAAGTTAGTTGCAAACTCACTCAAATATATAAGAATTGATGAGATTCGACTTCAAATTAGGAAGATAGACTTTGAAAATTTTCAATCAACACAAAGTGACAATCGACCTCAATGGGCTTCAATGGATGTTAACCGACGATATCTGAAAAAGTTAGTTGCAAACTCACTCAAATATATAAGAATTGATGAGATTCGACTCCAAATTAGGAAGATAGACTTTGAAAATTTTCAATCAACACAAAGTGACAATCGACCTCAATGTGCTTCAATGGATGTTAACCGACGATATCTGACAAAGTTAGATGCAAACTCACTCAAATATATAAGAAATGTTGGAATTCGACTTCAAATTAGGAAGATAGACTCTGAAAATTTTCAATTAACACAAAGTGACAATCGACCTCAATGGGCTTCAATGGAAGTGAATCTACTATTCCTGACAAAGTTAGTTGCAAACTCACTCAAATATATGAAAAATGTTGAGATTCGACTTCAAATTAGGAAGATAGACTTTGAAAATTTTCAATCAACACAAAGTGTCAATTGACCTCAATGGGCTTCAATGGATGTTAACCGACGATATCTGACAAAGTTAGATGCAAACTTACTCAAATATATAAGAAATGTTGAAATTCGACTTCAAATTAGGAAGATAGACTTTGAAAATTTTCAATCAACACAAAGTGTCAATTGACCTCAATGGGCTTCAATGGATGTTAACCGACGATATCTGACAAAGTTAGATGCAAACTTACTCAAATATATAAGAAATGTTGAAATTCGACTTCAAATTAGGAAGATAGACTTTGAAAATTTTCAATCAACACAAAGTGACAATATACCTCAATGGGTTTCAATGGAAGTGAATACGATATCTGACAAAGTTAGATGCAAACTCACTCAAATATATAAGAAATGTCGAAATTCGACTTCAAATTAGGGAGATAGACTTTGAAAATTTTCAATCAACACAAAGTGACAATCGACCTCAATGGGCTTCAATGGATGTTAACCGACGATATCTGACAAAGTTAGATGCAAACTTACTCAAATATATAAGAAATGTTTAAATTCGACTTCAAATTAGGAAGATAGACTTTGAAAATTTTCAATCCACACAAAGTGACAATCGACCACAATGGGCTTCAATGGAAGTGAATCTACGATTTCTGACAAAGTAAGTTGCAAACTCACTCAAATATATGAAAAATGTTGAGATTCGACTTCAAATTAGTAAGAGAGACTTTTAAAATTTTCAATCCACACAAAGTGACAATCGACCTCAATGGGCTTCAATGGAAGTGAATCTACGATTTCTGACAAAGTTAGTAGAAAAACTAACTCAAATATATAAGAATTGATGAGATTCGACTTCAAATTAGGAAGATAGACTTTGAAAATTTTCAATTAACACAAAGTGACAATCGACCTCAATGGGCTTCAATGGATGTTAACCGACAATATCTGAAAAAGTTAGTTGCAAACTCACTCAAATATATAAGAATTGATGAGATTCGACTTCAAATTAGGAAGATAGACTTTGAAAATTTTCAATCAACACAAAGTGACAATCGACCTCAATGGGCTTCAATGGATGTTAACCGACGATATCTGACAAAGTTAGATGCAAACTCACTCAAATATATGAGAAATGTTGAAATTCGACTTCAAGTTAGGAAGATAGACTTTGAAAATTTTCAATCAACACAAAGTGACAATCGACCTCAATGGGCTTCAATGGATGTTAACCGACGATATCTGAAAAAGTTAGTTGCAAACTCACTCAAATATATAAGAATTGATGAGATTCGACTCCAAATTAGGAAGATAGACTTTGAAAATTTTCAATCAACACAAAGTGACAATCGACCTCAATGTGCTTCAATGGATGTTAACCGACGATATCTGACAAAGTTAGATGCAAACTCACTCAAATATATAAGAAATGTTGGAATTCGACTTCAAATTAGGAAGATAGACTCTGAAAATTTTCAATTAACACAAAGTGACAATCGACCTCAATGGGCTTCAATGGAAGTGAATCTACGATTGCTGACAAAGTTAGTTGCAAACTCACTCAAATATATAAGAATTGATGAGATTCGACTTCAAATTAGGGAAATAGACTTTGAAAATTTTCAATCAACACAAAGTGACAATCGACCTCAATGGGCTTCAATGGAAGTAAATCTACGATTTCTGACAAAGTTAGTTGCAAACTCACTCAAATATATAAGAATTGATGAGATTCGACTTCAAATTAGGAAGATAGACTTTGAAAATTTTCAATCCACACAAAGTGACAATCGACCTCAATGGGCTTCAATGGAAGTAAATCTACGATTTCTGACAAAGTTAGTTGCAAACTCACTCAAATATATAAGAATTGATGAGATTCGACTTCAAATTAGGAAGATAGACTTTGAAAATTTTCAATACACACAAAGTGACAATCGACCACAATGGGCTTCAATGGAAGTGAATCTACGATTTCTGACAAAGTAAGTTGCAAACTCACTCAAATATATGAAAAATGTTGAGATTCGACTTCAAATTAGTAAGAGAGACTTTTAAAATTTTCAATACACACAAAGTGACAATCGACCACAATGGGCTTCAATGGAAGTGAATCTACGATTTCTGACAAAGTAAGTTGCAAACTCACTCAAATATATGAAAAATGTTGAGATTCGACTTCAAATTAGTAAGAGAGACTTTTAAAATTTTCAATCCACACAAAGTGACAATCGACCTCAATGGGCTTCAATGGAAGTGAATCTACGATATCTGAAAAAGTTAGATGCAAACTCACTCAAATATATAAGAAATGTCGAAATTCGACTTCAAATTAGGAAGATAGACTTTGGAAATTTTCAATCAACACAAAGTGACAATCGACCTCAATGGGCTTCAATGGAAGTAAATCTACGATTTCTGACAAAGTTAGTTGCAAACTCACTCAAATATATAAGAAATGTCGAAATTCGACTTCAAATTAGGAAGATAGACTTTGAAAATTTTCAATCAACACAAAGTGACAATCGACCTCAATGGGCTTCAATGGATGTTAACCGACGATATCTGACAAAGTTAGATGCAAACTTACTCAAATATATAAGTAATGGTGAAATTCGACTTCAAATTAGGAAGAGAGACTTTGAAAATTTTCAATCCACACAAAGTGACAATCGACCTCAAGGGGCTTCAATGGAAGTGAATCTACGATTTCTGACAAAGTTAGTTGCAAACTCACTCAAATATATAAGAATTGATGAGATTCGACCTCAACTTAGAAAGATGTACTTTAAAAATTTTCAAATAACACAAAGTGACAATCGACCTCAGTGGGCTTCAATGGAAGTAAATCTACGATTTCTGACAAAGTTAGTTGCAAACTCACTCAAATATATGAAAAATGTTGAGATTCGACTTCAACTTAGGAAGATATACTTTAAAAATTTTCAATTAACACAAAGTGACAATCGACCTCAATGGGCTTCAATGGAAGTAAATCTACGATTTCTGACAAAGTTAGTTGCAAACTCACTCAAATATATAAGAATTGATGAGATTCGCCTTCAAATTAGGAAGATAGACTTTGAAATATTTCAATCCACACAAAGTGACAATCGACCTCAATGGGCTTCAATGGAAGTAAATCTACGATTTCTGACAAAGTAAGTGGCAAACTCACTCAAATATATGAAAAATGTTGAGATTCGACTTCAAATTAGGAAGAGAGACTGAAAATTTTCAATCAACACAAAATGACAATCGACCTCAATGGGCTTCAATGGAAATAGATCGACGATTGCTGACAAAGTTAGTTGCAAACTCACTCAAATATATGAAAAATGTTGAGATTCGACTTCAAATTAGGAAGATAGACTTTGAAAATTTTCAATTAACAAAAAGTGACAATCGACCTCAATGGGCTTCAATGGATGTTAACCGACGATATCTGACAAAGTTAGATGCAAACTCACTCAAATATATAAGAAATGTTGAGATTCGACTTCAAATTAGGAAGATAGACTTTGAAAATTTTCAATCCACACAAAGTGACAATCGACCTCAATGGGCTTCAATGGAAGTGAATCTACTATTCCTGACAAAGTTAGTTGCAAACTCACTCAAATATATGAAAAATGTTGAGATTCGACTTCAAATTAGGAAGATAGACTTTGAAAATTTTCAATCAACACAAAGTGTCAATTGACCTCAATGGGCTTCAATGGATGTTAACCGACGATATCTGACAAAGTTAGATGCAAACTTACTCAAATATATAAGAAATGTTGAAATTCGACTTCAAATTAGGAAGATAGACTTTGAAAATTTTCAATCAACACAAAGTGACAATATACCTCAATGGGTTTCAATGGAAGTGAATACGATATCTGACAAAGTTAGATGCAAACTCACTCAAATATATAAGAAATGTCGAAATTCGACTTCAAATTAGGGAGATAGACTTTGAAAATTTTCAATCAACACAAAGTGACAATCGACCTCAATGGGCTTCAATGGAAATTAACCGACGATATCTGACAAAGTTAGATGCAAACTTACTCAAATATATAAGAAATGTTTAAATTCGACTTCAAATTAGGAAGATAGACTTTGAAAATTTTCAATCCACACAAAGTGACAATCGACCACAATGGGCTTCAATGGAAGTGAATCTACGATTTCTGACAAAGTAAGTTGCAAACTCACTCAAATATATAAGAAATGGTGAAATTCGACTTCAAATTAGGAAGAGAGACTTTGAAAATTTTCAATCCACACAAAGTGACAATCGACCTCAAGGGGCTTCAATGGAAGTGAATCTACGATTTCTGACAAAGTTAGTTGCAAACTCACTCAAATATATAAGAATTGATGAGATTCGACTTCAAATTAGGAAGATATACTTTAAAAATTTTCAAATAACAAACAGTGACAATCGACCTCAATGGGCTTCAATGGAAGTAAATCTACGATTTCTGACAAAGTTAGTTGCAAACTCACTCAAATATATGAAAAATGTTGAGATTCGACTTCAAATTAGGAAGATAGACTTTGAAAATTTTCAATCAACACAAAGTGTCAATTGACCTCAATGGGCTTCAATGGATGTTAACCGACGATATCTGACAAAGTTAGATGCAAACTTACTCAAATATATAAGAAATGTTGAAATTCGACTTCAAATTAGGAAGATAGACTTTGAAAATTTTCAATCAACACAAAGTGACAATATACCTCAATGGGTTTCAATGGAAGTGAATACGATATCTGACAAAGTTAGATGCAAACTCACTCAAATATATAAGAAATGTCGAAATTCGACTTCAAATTAGGGAGATAGACTTTGAAAATTTTCAATCAACACAAAGTGACAATCGACCTCAATGGGCTTCAATGGAAGTTAACCGACGATATCTGACAAAGTTAGATGCAAACTTACTCAAATATATAAGAAATGTTTAAATTCGACTTCAAATTAGGAAGATAGACTTTGAAAATTTTCAATCCACACAAAGTGACAATCGACCACAATGGGCTTCAATGGAAGTGAATCTACGATTTCTGACAACGTAAGTTGCAAACTCACTCAAATATATGAAAAATGTTGAGATTCGACTTCAAATTAGTAAGAGAGACTTTTAAAATTTTCAATCCACACAAAGTGACAATCGACCTCAATGGGCTTCAATGGAAGTGAATCTACGATATCTGAAAAAGTTAGATGCAAACTCACTCAAATATATAAGAAATGTCGAAATTCGACTTCAAATTAGGAAGATAGACTTTGAAAATTTTCAATCAACACAAAGTGACAATCGACCTCAATGGGCTTCAATGGAAGTAAATCTACGATTTCTGACAAAGTTAGTTGCAAACTCACTCAAATATATAAGAAATGTCGAAATTCGACTTCAAATTAGGAAGATAGACTTTGAAAATTTTCAATCAACACAAAGTGACAATCGACCTCAACGGGCTTCAATGGATGTTAACCGACGATATCTGACAAAGTTAGATGCAAACTTACTCAAATATATAAGAAATGGTGAAATTCGACTTCAAATTAGGAAGAGAGTCTTTGAAAATTTTCAATCCACACAAAGTGACAATCGACCTCAAGGGGCTTCAATGGAAGTGAATCTACGATTTCTGACAAAGTTAGTTGCAAACTCACTCAAATATATAAGAATTGATGAGATTTGACTTCAACTTAGGAAGATATACTTTAAAAATTTTTAATTAACACAAAGTGACAATCGACCTCAATGGGCTTCAATGGAAATAGATCGACGATTGCTGACAAAGTTAGTTGCAAACTCACTCAAATATATGAAAAATGTTGAGATTCGACTTCAAATTAGGAAGATAGACTTTGAAAATTTTCAATTAACAAAAAGTGACAATCGACCTCAATGGGCTTCAATGGATGTTAACCGACGATATCTGACAAAGTTAGATGCAAACTTACTCAAATATATAAGAAATGTTGAAATTCGACTCCAAATTAGGAAGATAATCTTTGAAAATTTCCAATCCACACAAAGTGACAATCGACCTCAATGGGCTTCAATGGAAATAGATCGACGATTGCTGACAAAGTTAGTTGCAAACTCACTCAAATATATGAAAAATGTTGAGATTCGACTTCAAATTAGGAAGATAGACTTTGAAAATTTTCAATTAACAAAAAGTGACAATCGACCTCAATGGGCTTCAATGGAAGTGAATCTACTATTCCTGACAAAGTTAGTTGCAAACTCACTCAAATATATGAAAAATGTTGAGATTCGACTTCAAATTAGGAAGATAGACTTTGAAAATTTTCAATCAACACAAAGTGTCAATTGACCTCAATGGGCTTCAATGGATGTTAACCGACGATATCTGACAAAGTTAGATGCAAACTTACTCAAATATATAAGAAATGTTGAAATTCGACTTCAAATTAGGAAGATAGACTTTGAAAATTTTCAATCAACACAAAGTGTCAATTGACCTCAATGGGCTTCAATGGATGTTAACCGACGATATCTGACAAAGTTAGATGCAAACTTACTCAAATATATAAGAAATGTTGAAATTCGACTTCAAATTAGGAAGATAGACTTTGAAAATTTTCAATCAACACAAAGTGACAATATACCTCAATGGGTTTCAATGGAAGTGAATACGATATCTGACAAAGTTAGATGCAAACTCACTCAAATATATAAGAAATGTCGAAATTCGACTTCAAATTAGGGAGATAGACTTTGAAAATTTTCAATCAACACAAAGTGACAATCGACCTCAATGGGCTTCAATGGATGTTAACCGACGATATCTGACAAAGTTAGATGCAAACTTACTCAAATATATAAGAAATGTTTAAATTCGACTTCAAATTAGGAAGATAGACTTTGAAAATTTTCAATCCACACAAAGTGACAATCGACCACAATGGGCTTCAATGGAAGTGAATCTACGATTTCTGACAAAGTAAGTTGCAAACTCACTCAAATATATGAAAAATGTTGAGATTCGACTTCAAATTAGTAAGAGAGACTTTTAAAATTTTCAATCCACACAAAGTGACAATCGACCTCAATGGGCTTCAATGGAAGTAAATCTACGATTTCTGACAAAGTTAGTTGCAAACTCACTCAAATATATGAAAAATGTTGAGATTCGACTTCAAATTAGGAAGATAGACTTTGAAAATTTTCAATCAACACAAAGTGTCAATTGACCTCAATGGGCTTCAATGGATGTTAACCGACGATATCTGACAAAGTTAGATGCAAACTTACTCAAATATATAAGAAATGTTGAAATTCGACTTCAAATTAGGAAGATAGACTTTGAAAATTTTCAATCAACACAAAGTGACAATATACCTCAATGGGTTTCAATGGAAGTGAATACGATATCTGACAAAGTTAGATGCAAACTCACTCAAATATATAAGAAATGTCGAAATTCGACTTCAAATTAGGGAGATAGACTTTGAAAATTTTCAATCAACACAAAGTGACAATCGACCACAATGGGCTTCAATGGAAGTGAATCTACGATTTCTGACAAAGTAAGTTGCAAACTCACTCAAATATATGAAAAATGTTGAGATTCGACTTCAAATTAGTAAGAGAGACTTTTAAAATTTTCAATCCACACAAAGTGACAATTGACCTCAATGGGCTTCAATGGAAGTAAATCTACGATTTCTGACAAAGTTAGTTGCAAACTCACTCAAATATATGAAAAATGTTGAGATTCGACTTCAAATTAGGAAGATAGACTTTGAAAATTTTCAATCAACACAAAGTGTCAATTGACCTCAATGGGCTTCAATGGATGTTAACCGACGATATCTGACAAAGTTAGATGCAAACTTACTCAAATATATAAGAAATGTTGAAATTCGACTTCAAATTAGGAAGATAGACTTTGAAAATTTTCAATCAACACAAAGTGACAATATACCTCAATGGGTTTCAATGGAAGTGAATACGATATCTGACAAAGTTAGATGCAAACTCACTCAAATATATAAGAAATGTCGAAATTCGACTTCAAATTAGGGAGATAGACTTTGAAAATTTTCAATCAACACAAAGTGACAATCGACCTCAATGGGCTTCAATGGAAGTTAACCGACGATATCTGACAAAGTTAGATGCAAACTTACTCAAATATATAAGAAATGTTTAAATTCGACTTCAAATTAGGAAGATAGACTTTGAAAATTTTCAATCCACACAAAGTGACAATCGACCACAATGGGCTTCAATGGAAGTGAATCTACGATTTCTGACAACGTAAGTTGCAAACTCACTCAAATATATGAAAAATGTTGAGATTCGACTTCAAATTAGTAAGAGAGACTTTTAAAATTTTCAATCCACACAAAGTGACAATCGACCTCAATGGGCTTCAATGGAAGTGAATCTACGATATCTGAAAAAGTTAGATGCAAACTCACTCAAATATATAAGAAATGTCGAAATTCGACTTCAAATTAGGAAGATAGACTTTGAAAATTTTCAATCAACACAAAGTGACAATCGACCTCAATGGGCTTCAATGGAAGTAAATCTACGATTTCTGACAAAGTTAGTTGCAAACTCACTCAAATATATAAGAAATGTCGAAATTCGACTTCAAATTAGGAAGATAGACTTTGAAAATTTTCAATCAACACAAAGTGACAATCGACCTCAACGGGCTTCAATGGATGTTAACCGACGATATCTGACAAAGTTAGATGCAAACTTACTCAAATATATAAGAAATGGTGAAATTCGACTTCAAATTAGGAAGAGAGTCTTTGAAAATTTTCAATCCACACAAAGTGACAATCGACCTCAAGGGGCTTCAATGGAAGTGAATCTACGATTTCTGACAAAGTTAGATGCAAACTCACTCAAATATATAAGAATTGATGAGATTCGACTTCAACTTAGGAAGATATACTTTAAAAATTTTTAATTAACACAAAGTGACAATCGACCTCAATGGGCTTCAATGGAAATAGATCGACGATTGCTGACAAAGTTAGTTGCAAACTCACTCAAATATATGAAAAATGTTGAGATTCGACTTCAAATTAGGAAGATAGACTTTGAAAATTTTCAATTAACAAAAAGTGACAATCGACCTCAATGGGCTTCAATGGATGTTAACCGACGATATCTGACAAAGTTAGATGCAAACTTACTCAAATATATAAGAAATGGTGAAATTCGACTTCAAATTAGGAAGAGAGTCTTTGAAAATTTTCAATCCACACAAAGTGACAATCGACCTCAATGGGCTTCAATGGATGTTAACCGACGATATCTGAAAAAGTTAGTTGCAAACTCACTCAAATATATAAGAATTGATGAGATTCGACTCCAAATTAGGAAGATAGACTTTGAAAATTTTCAATCAACACAAAGTGACAATCGACCTCAATGTGCTTCAATGGATGTTAACCGACAATATCTGAAAAAGTTAGTTGCAAACTCACTCAAATATATAAGAATTGATGAGATTCGACTTCAAATTAGGAAGATAGACTTTGAAAATTTTCAATCAACACAAAGTGACAATCGACCTCAATGGGCTTCAATGGATGTTAACCGACGATATCTGAAAAAGTTAGTTGCAAACTCACTCAAATATATAAGAATTGATGAGATTCGACTCCAAATTAGGAAGATAGACTTTGAAAATTTTCAATCAACACAAAGTGACAATCGACCTCAATGTGCTTCAATGGATGTTAACCGACGATATCTGACAAAGTTAGATGCAAACTCACTCAAATATATAAGAAATGTTGGAATTCGACTTCAAATTAGGAAGATAGACTCTGAAAATTTTCAATTAACACAAAGTGACAATCGACCTCAATGGGCTTCAATGGAAGTGAATCTACTATTCCTGACAAAGTTAGTTGCAAACTCACTCAAATATATGAAAAATGTTGAGATTCGACTTCAAATTAGGAAGATAGACTTTGAAAATTTTCAATCAACACAAAGTGTCAATTGACCTCAATGGGCTTCAATGGATGTTAACCGACGATATCTGACAAAGTTAGATGCAAACTTACTCAAATATATAAGAAATGTTGAAATTCGACTTCAAATTAGGAAGATAGACTTTGAAAATTTTCAATCAACACAAAGTGTCAATTGACCTCAATGGGCTTCAATGGATGTTAACCGACGATATCTGACAAAGTTAGATGCAAACTTACTCAAATATATAAGAAATGTTGAAATTCGACTTCAAATTAGGAAGATAGACTTTGAAAATTTTCAATCAACACAAAGTGACAATATACCTCAATGGGTTTCAATGGAAGTGAATACGATATCTGACAAAGTTAGATGCAAACTCACTCAAATATATAAGAAATGTCGAAATTCGACTTCAAATTAGGGAGATAGACTTTGAAAATTTTCAATCAACACAAAGTGACAATCGACCTCAATGGGCTTCAATGGATGTTAACCGACGATATCTGACAAAGTTAGATGCAAACTTACTCAAATATATAAGAAATGTTTAAATTCGACTTCAAATTAGGAAGATAGACTTTGAAAATTTTCAATCCACACAAAGTGACAATCGACCACAATGGGCTTCAATGGAAGTGAATCTACGATTTCTGACAAAGTAAGTTGCAAACTCACTCAAATATATGAAAAATGTTGAGATTCGACTTCAAATTAGTAAGAGAGACTTTTAAAATTTTCAATCCACACAAAGTGACAATCGACCTCAATGGGCTTCGATGGAAGTGAATCTACGATTTCTGACAAAGTTAGTAGAAAAACTAACTCAAATATATAAGAATTGATGAGATTCGACTTCAAATTAGGAAGATAGACTTTGAAAATTTTCAATTAACACAAAGTGACAATCGACCTCAATGGGCTTCAATGGAAGTTAATCTACGATTTCTGACAAAGTTAGTTGCAAACTCACTCAAATATATAAGAATTGATGAGATTCGACTTCAAATTAGGAAGATAGACTTTGAAAATTTTCAATACACACAAAGTGACAATCGACCACAATGGGCTTCAATGGAAGTGAATCTACGATTTCTGACAAAGTAAGTTGCAAACTCACTCAAATATATGAAAAATGTTGAGATTCGACTTCAAATTAGTAAGAGAGACTTTTAAAATTTTCAATCAACACAAAGTGACAATCGACCTCAATGGGCTTCAATGGAAGTAAATCTACGATTTCTGACAAAGTTAGTTGCAAACTCACTCAAATATATAAGAATTGATGAGATTCGACTTCAAATTAGGAAGATAGACTTTGAAAATTTTCAATCCACACAAAGTGACAATCGACCTCAATGGGCTTCAATGGAAGTTAATCTACGATTTCTGACAAAGTTAGTTGCAAACTCACTCAAATATATAAGAATTGATGAGATTCGACTTCAAATTAGGAAGATAGACTTTGAAAATTTTCAATACACACAAAGTGACAATCGACCACAATGGGCTTCAATGGAAGTGAATCTACGATTTCTGACAAAGTAAGTTGCAAACTCACTCAAATATATGAAAAATGTTGAGATTCGACTTCAAATTAGTAAGAGAGACTTTTAAAATTTTCAATCCACACAAAGTGACAATCGACCTCAATGGGCTTCAATGGAAGTAAATCTACGATATCTGAAAAAGTTAGATGCAAACTCACTCAAATATATAAGAAATGTCGAAATTCGACTTCAAATTAGGAAGATAGACTTTGGAAATTTTCAATCAACACAAAGTGACAATCGACCTCAATGGGCTTCAATGGAAGTAAATCTACGATTTCTGACAAAGTTAGTTGCAAACTCACTCAAATATATAAGAAATGTCGAAATTCGACTTCAAATTAGGAAGATAGACTTTGAAAATTTTCAATCAACACAAAGTGACAATCGACCTCAATGGGCTTCAATGGATGTTAACCGACGATATCTGACAAAGTTAGATGCAAACTTACTCAAATATATAAGTAATGGTGAAATTCGACTTCAAATTAGGAAGAGAGACTTTGAAAATTTTCAATCCACACAAAGTGACAATCGACCTCAAGGGGCTTCAATGGAAGTGAATCTACGATTTCTGACAAAGTTAGTTGCAAACTCACTCAAATATATAAGAATTGATGAGATTCGACCTCAACTTAGAAAGATGTACTTTAAAAATTTTCAAATAACACAAAGTGACAATCGACCTCAGTGGGCTTCAATGGAAGTAAATCTACGATTTCTGACAAAGTTAGTTGCAAACTCACTCAAATATATGAAAAATGTTGAGATTCGACTTCAACTTAGGAAGATATACTTTAAAAATTTTCAATTAACACAAAGTGACAATCGACCTCAATGGGCTTCAATGGAAGTAAATCTACGATTTCTGACAAAGTTAGTTGCAAACTCACTCAAATATATAAGAATTGATGAGATTCGCCTTCAAATTAGGAAGATAGACTTTGAAATATTTCAATCCACACAAAGTGACAATCGACCTCAATGGGCTTCAATGGAAGTAAATCTACGATTTCTGACAAAGTAAGTGGCAAACTCACTCAAATATATGAAAAATGTTGAGATTCGACTTCAAATTAGGAAGAGAGACTGAAAATTTTCAATCAACACAAAATGACAATCGACCTCAATGGGCTTCAATGGAAATAGATCGACGATTGCTGACAAAGTTAGTTGCAAACTCACTCAAATATATGAAAAATGTTGAGATTCGACTTCAAATTAGGAAGATAGACTTTGAAAATTTTCAATTAACAAAAAGTGACAATCGACCTCAATGGGCTTCAATGGATGTTAACCGACGATATCTGACAAAGTTAGATGCAAACTCACTCAAATATATAAGAAATGTTGAGATTCGACTTCAAATTAGGAAGATAGACTTTGAAAATTTTCAATCCACACAAAGTGACAATCGACCTCAATGGGCTTCAATGGAAGTGAATCTACTATTCCTGACAAAGTTAGTTGCAAACTCACTCAAATATATGAAAAATGTTGAGATTCGACTTCAAATTAGGAAGATAGACTTTGAAAATTTTCAATCAACACAAAGTGACAATCGACCTCAATGGGCTTCAATGGAAGTAAATCTACGATTTCTGACAAAGTTAGTTGCAAACTCACTCAAATATATAAGAATTGATGAGATTCGACTTCAAATTAGGAAGATAGACTTTGAAAATTTTCAATCCACACAAAGTGACAATCGACCTCAATGGGCTTCAATGGAAGTTAATCTACGATTTCTGACAAAGTTAGTTGCAAACTCACTCAAATATATAAGAATTGATGAGATTCGACTTCAAATTAGGAAGATAGACTTTGAAAATTTTCAATACACACAAAGTGACAATCGACCACAATGGGCTTCAATGGAAGTGAATCTACGATTTCTGACAAAGTAAGTTGCAAACTCACTCAAATATATGAAAAATGTTGAGATTCGACTTCAAATTAGGAAGATAGACTTTGGAAATTTTCAATCAACACAAAGTGACAATCGACCTCAATGGGCTTCAATGGAAGTAAATCTACGATTTCTGACAAAGTTAGTTGCAAACTCACTCAAATATATAAGAAATGTCGAAATTCGACTTCAAATTAGGAAGATAGACTTTGAAAATTTTCAATCAACACAAAGTGACAATCGACCTCAATGGGCTTCAATGGATGTTAACCGACGATATCTGACAAAGTTAGATGCAAACTTACTCAAATATATAAGTAATGGTGAAATTCGACTTCAAATTAGGAAGAGAGACTTTGAAAATTTTCAATCCACACAAAGTGACAATCGACCTCAAGGGGCTTCAATGGAAGTGAATCTACGATTTCTGACAAAGTTAGTTGCAAACTCACTCAAATATATAAGAATTGATGAGATTCGACCTCAACTTAGAAAGATGTACTTTAAAAATTTTCAAATAACACAAAGTGACAATCGACCTCAGTGGGCTTCAATGGAAGTAAATCTACGATTTCTGACAAAGTTAGTTGCAAACTCACTCAAATATATGAAAAATGTTGAGATTCGACTTCAACTTAGGAAGATATACTTTAAAAATTTTCAATTAACACAAAGTGACAATCGACCTCAATGGGCTTCAATGGAAGTAAATCTACGATTTCTGACAAAGTTAGTTGCAAACTCACTCAAATATATAAGAATTGATGAGATTCGCCTTCAAATTAGGAAGATAGACTTTGAAATATTTCAATCCACACAAAGTGACAATCGACCTCAATGGGCTTCAATGGAAGTAAATCTACGATTTCTGACAAAGTAAGTGGCAAACTCACTCAAATATATGAAAAATGTTGAGATTCGACTTCAAATTAGGAAGAGAGACTGAAAATTTTCAATCAACACAAAATGACAATCGACCTCAATGGGCTTCAATGGAAATAGATCGACGATTGCTGACAAAGTTAGTTGCAAACTCACTCAAATATATGAAAAATGTTGAGATTCGACTTCAAATTAGGAAGATAGACTTTGAAAATTTTCAATTAACAAAAAGTGACAATCGACCTCAATGGGCTTCAATGGATGTTAACCGACGATATCTGACAAAGTTAGATGCAAACTCACTCAAATATATAAGAAATGTTGAGATTCGACTTCAAATTAGGAAGATAGACTTTGAAAATTTTCAATCCACACAAAGTGACAATCGACCTCAATGGGCTTCAATGGAAGTGAATCTACTATTCCTGACAAAGTTAGTTGCAAACTCACTCAAATATATGAAAAATGTTGAGATTCGACTTCAAATTAGGAAGATAGACTTTGAAAATTTTCAATCAACACAAAGTGTCAATTGACCTCAATGGGCTTCAATGGATGTTAACCGACGATATCTGACAAAGTTAGATGCAAACTTACTCAAATATATAAGAAATGTTGAAATTCGACTTCAAATTAGGAAGATAGACTTTGAAAATTTTCAATCAACACAAAGTGACAATATACCTCAATGGGTTTCAATGGAAGTGAATACGATATCTGACAAAGTTAGATGCAAACTCACTCAAATATATAAGAAATGTCAAAATTCGACTTCAAATTAGGGAGATAGACTTTGAAAATTTTCAATCAACACAAAGTGACAATCGACCTCAATGGGCTTCAATGGAAATTAACCGACGATATCTGACAAAGTTAGATGCAAACTTACTCAAATATATAAGAAATGTTTAAATTCGACTTCAAATTAGGAAGATAGACTTTGAAAATTTTCAATCCACACAAAGTGACAATCGACCACAATGGGCTTCAATGGAAGTGAATCTACGATTTCTGACAAAGTAAGTTGCAAACTCACTCAAATATATAAGAAATGGTGAAATTCGACTTCAAATTAGGAAGAGAGACTTTGAAAATTTTCAATCCACACAAAGTGACAATCGACCTCAAGGGGCTTCAATGGAAGTGAATCTACGATTTCTGACAAAGTTAGTTGCAAACTCACTCAAATATATAAGAATTGATGAGATTCGACTTCAAATTAGGAAGATATACTTTAAAAATTTTCAAATAACAAACAGTGACAATCGACCTCAATGGGCTTCAATGGAAGTAAATCTACGATTTCTGACAAAGTTAGTTGCAAACTCACTCAAATATATGAAAAATGTTGAGATTCGACTTCAAATTAGGAAGATAGACTTTGAAAATTTTCAATCAACACAAAGTGTCAATTGACCTCAATGGGCTTCAATGGATGTTAACCGACGATATCTGACAAAGTTAGATGCAAACTTACTCAAATATATAAGAAATGTTGAAATTCGACTTCAAATTAGGAAGATAGACTTTGAAAATTTTCAATCAACACAAAGTGACAATATACCTCAATGGGTTTCAATGGAAGTGAATACGATATCTGACAAAGTTAGATGCAAACTCACTCAAATATATAAGAAATGTCGAAATTCGACTTCAAATTAGGGAGATAGACTTTGAAAATTTTCAATCAACACAAAGTGACAATCGACCTCAATGGGCTTCAATGGAAGTTAACCGACGATATCTGACAAAGTTAGATGCAAACTTACTCAAATATATAAGAAATGTTTAAATTCGACTTCAAATTAGGAAGATAGACTTTGAAAATTTTCAATCCACACAAAGTGACAATCGACCACAATGGGCTTCAATGGAAGTGAATCTACGATTTCTGACAACGTAAGTTGCAAACTCACTCAAATATATGAAAAATGTTGAGATTCGACTTCAAATTAGTAAGAGAGACTTTTAAAATTTTCAATCCACACAAAGTGACAATCGACCTCAATGGGCTTCAATGGAAGTGAATCTACGATATCTGAAAAAGTTAGATGCAAACTCACTCAAATATATAAGAAATGTCGAAATTCGACTTCAAATTAGGAAGATAGACTTTGAAAATTTTCAATCAACACAAAGTGACAATCGACCTCAATGGGCTTCAATGGAAGTAAATCTACGATTTCTGACAAAGTTAGTTGCAAACTCACTCAAATATATAAGAAATGTCGAAATTCGACTTCAAATTAGGAAGATAGACTTTGAAAATTTTCAATCAACACAAAGTGACAATCGACCTCAACGGGCTTCAATGGATGTTAACCGACGATATCTGACAAAGTTAGATGCAAACTTACTCAAATATATAAGAAATGGTGAAATTCGACTTCAAATTAGGAAGAGAGTCTTTGAAAATTTTCAATCCACACAAAGTGACAATCGACCTCAAGGGGCTTCAATGGAAGTGAATCTACGATTTCTGACAAAGTTAGTTGCAAACTCACTCAAATATATAAGAATTGATGAGATTCGACTTCAACTTAGGAAGATATACTTTAAAAATTTTTAATTAACACAAAGTGACAATCGACCTCAATGGGCTTCAATGGAAATAGATCGACGATTGCTGACAAAGTTAGTTGCAAACTCACTCAAATATATGAAAAATGTTGAGATTCGACTTCAAATTAGGAAGATAGACTTTGAAAATTTTCAATTAACAAAAAGTGACAATCGACCGCAATGGGCTTCAATGGATGTTAACCGACGATATCTGACAAAGTTAGATGCAAACTTACTCAAATATATAAGAAATGTTGAAATTCGACTCCAAATTAGGAAGATAATCTTTGAAAATTTCCAATCCACACAAAGTGACAATCGACCTCAATGGGCTTCAATGGAAATAGATCGACGATTGCTGACAAAGTTAGTTGCAAACTCACTCAAATATATGAAAAATGTTGAGATTCGACTTCAAATTAGGAAGATAGACTTTGAAAATTTTCAATTAACAAAAAGTGACAATCGACCTCAATGGGCTTCAATGGAAGTGAATCTACTATTCCTGACAAAGTTAGTTGCAAACTCACTCAAATATATGAAAAATGTTGAGATTCGACTTCAAATTAGGAAGATAGACTTTGAAAATTTTCAATCAACACAAAGTGTCAATTGACCTCAATGGGCTTCAATGGATGTTAACCGACGATATCTGACAAAGTTAGATGCAAACTTACTCAAATATATAAGAAATGTTGAAATTCGACTTCAAATTAGGAAGATAGACTTTGAAAATTTTCAATCAACACAAAGTGTCAATTGACCTCAATGGGCTTCAATGGATGTTAACCGACGATATCTGACAAAGTTAGATGCAAACTTACTCAAATATATAAGAAATGTTGAAATTCGACTTCAAATTAGGAAGATAGACTTTGAAAATTTTCAATCAACACAAAGTGACAATATACCTCAATGGGTTTCAATGGAAGTGAATACGATATCTGACAAAGTTAGATGCAAACTCACTCAAATATATAAGAAATGTCGAAATTCGACTTCAAATTAGGGAGATAGACTTTGAAAATTTTCAATCAACACAAAGTGACAATCGACCTCAATGGGCTTCAATGGATGTTAACCGACGATATCTGACAAAGTTAGATGCAAACTTACTCAAATATATAAGAAATGTTTAAATTCGACTTCAAATTAGGAAGATAGACTTTGAAAATTTTCAATCCACACAAAGTGACAATCGACCACAATGGGCTTCAATGGAAGTGAATCTACGATTTCTGACAAAGTAAGTTGCAAACTCACTCAAATATATGAAAAATGTTGAGATTCGACTTCAAATTAGTAAGAGAGACTTTTAAAATTTTCAATCCACACAAAGTGACAATCGACCTCAATGGGCTTCAATGGAAGTGAATCTACGATTTCTGACAAAGTTAGTAGAAAAACTAACTCAAATATATAAGAATTGATGAGATTCGACTTCAAATTAGGAAGATAGACTTTGAAAATTTTCAATCCACACAAAGTGACAATCGACCTCAATGGGCTTCAATGGAAGTGAATCTACGATTTCTGACAAAGTTAGTTGCAAACTCACTCAAATATATAAGAAAAGTCGAAATTCGACTTCAAATTAGGAAGATAGACTTTGAAAATTTTCAATCAACACAAAGTGACAATCGACCTCAATGGGCTTCAATGAATATTAACCGACAATATCTGACAAAGTTGAATGCAAACTTACTCAAATATATAAGAAATGTTGAAATTCGACTTCAAATTAGGAAGATAGACTTTGAAAATTTTCAATCAACACAAAGTGACAATCGACCTCAATGGGCTTCAATGGATGTTAACCGACGATATCTGACAAAGTTAGATGCGAACTTACTCAAATATATAAGAAATGTTTAAATTCGACTTCAAATTAGGAAGATAGACTTTGAAAATTTTCAATCCACACAAAGTGACAATCGACCTCAATGGGCTTCAATGGAATTGAATCTACGATTTCTGACAAAGTTAGTTGCAAACTCACTCAAATATATGAAAAATGTTGAGATTCGACTTCAAATTTGGAAGATAGACTTTGAAAATTTTCAATCAACACAAAGTAACAATCGACCTCAATGGGCTTCAATGGATGTTAACCGACGATATCTGACAAAGTTAGCTGCAAACTCACTCAAATATATAAGAATTGATGAGATTCGACTTCAAATTAGGAAGATAGACTTTGAAAATTTTCAATCAACACAAAGTGACAATCGACCTCAATGTGCTTCAATGGATGTTAACCGACGATATCTGACAAAGTTAGATGCAAACTCACTCAAATATATAAGAAATGTTGAAATTCGACTTCAAATTAGGAAGATAGACTCTGAAAATTTTCAATTAATACAAAGTGACAATCGACCTCAATAGGCTTCAATGGAAGTGAATCTACGATTGCTGACAAAGTTAGTTGCAAACTCACTCAAATATATAAGAATTGATGAGATTCGACTTCAAATTAGGGAAATAGACTTTGAAAATTTTCAATCAACACAAAGTGACAATCGACCTCAATGGGCTTCAATGGAAGTAAATCTACGATTTCTGACAAAGTTAGTTGCAAACTCACTCAAATATATAAGAATTGATGAGATTCGACTTCAAATTAGGAAGATAGACTTTGAAAATTTTCAATCCACACAAAGTGACAATCGACCTCAATGGGCTTCAATGGAAGTAAATCTACGATTTCTGACAAAGTTAGTTGCAAACTCACTCAAATATATAAGAATTGATGAGATTCGACTTCAAATTAGGAAGATAGACTTTGAAAATTTTCAATCCACACAAAGTGACAATCGACCACAATGGGCTTCAATGGAAGTGAATCTACGATTTCTGACAAAGTAAGTTGCAAACTCACTCAAATATATGAAAAATGTTGAGATTCGACTTCAAATTAGTAAGAGAGACTTTTAAAATTTTCAATCCACACAAAGTGACAATCGACCTCAATGGGCTTCAATGGAAGTGAATCTACGATATCTGAAAAAGTTAGATGCAAACTCACTCAAATATATAAGAAATGTCGAAATTCGACTTCAAATTAGGAAGATAGACTTTGGAAATTTTCAATCAACACAAAGTGACAATCGACCTCAATGGGCTTCAATGGAAGTAAATCTACGATTTCTGACAAAGTTAGTTGCAAACTCACTCAAATATATAAGAAATGTCGAAATTCGACTTCAAATTAGGAAGATAGACTTTGAAAATTTTCAATCAACACAAAGTGACAATCGACCTCAATGGGCTTCAATGGATGTTAACCGACGATATCTGACAAAGTTAGATGCGAACTTACTCAAATATATAAGAAATGTTTAAATTCGACTTCAAATTAGGAAGATAGACTTTGAAAATTTTCAATCCACACAAAGTGACAATCGACCTCAATGGGCTTCAATGGAATTGAATCTACGATTTCTGACAAAGTTAGTTGCAAACTCACTCAAATATATGAAAAATGTTGAGATTCGACTTCAAATTTGGAAGATAGACTTTGAAAATTTTCAATCAACACAAAGTAACAATCGACCTCAATGGGCTTCAATGGATGTTAACCGACGATATCTGACAAAGTTAGTTGCAAACTCACTCAAATATATAAGAATTGATGAGATTCGACTTCAAATTAGGAAGATAGACTTTGAAAATTTTCAATTAACACAAAGTGACAATCGACCTCAATGTGCTTCAATGGATGTTAACCGACGATATCTGACAAAGTTAGATGCAAACTCACTCAAATATATAAGAAATGTTGAAATTCGACTTCAAATTAGGAAGATAGACTCTGAAAATTTTCAATTAATACAAAGTGACAATCGACCTCAGTAGGCTTCAATGGAAGTGAATCTACGATTGCTGACAAAGTTAGTTGCAAACTCACTCAAATATATAAGAATTGATGAGATTCGACTTCAAATTAGGGAAATAGACTTTGAAAATTTTCAATCAACACAAAGTGACAATCGACCTCAATGGGCTTCAATGGAAGTAAATCTACGATTTCTGACAAAGTTAGTTGCAAACTCACTCAAATATATAAGAATTGATGAGATTCGACTTCAAATTAGGAAGATAGACTTTGAAAATTTTCAATCCACACAAAGTGACAATCGACCTCAATGGGCTTCAATGGAAGTAAATCTACGATTTCTGACAAAGTTAGTTGCAAAC
This sequence comes from Diorhabda carinulata, assembly GCF_026250575.1. NCBI lineage: Eukaryota > Metazoa > Arthropoda > Insecta > Coleoptera > Chrysomelidae > Diorhabda > Diorhabda carinulata. The sequence goes on from NC_079469.1 coordinate 387,818, forward strand.
TCACTCAAATATATAAGAATTGATGAGATTCGACTTCAAATTAGGAAGATAGACTTTGAAAATTTTCAATCCACACAAAGTGACAATCGACCACAATGGGCTTCAATGGAAGTGAATCTACGATTTCTGACAAAGTAAGTTGCAAACTCACTCAAATATATGAAAAATGTTGAGATTCGACTTCAAATTAGTAAGAGAGACTTTTAAAATTTTCAATCCACACAAAGTGACAATCGACCTCAATGGGCTTCAATGGAAGTGAATCTACGATATCTGAAAAAGTTAGATGCAAACTCACTCAAATATATAAGAAATGTCGAAATTCGACTTCAAATTAGGAAGATAGACTTTGGAAATTTTCAATCAACACAAAGTGACAATCGACCTCAATGGGCTTCAATGGAAGTAAATCTACGATTTCTGACAAAGTTAGTTGCAAACTCACTCAAATATATAAGAAATGTCGAAATTCGACTTCAAATTAGGAAGATAGACTTTGAAAATTTTCAATCAACACAAAGTGACAATCGACCTCAATGGGCTTCAATGGATGTTAACCGACGATATCTGACAAAGTTAGATGCAAACTTACTCAAATATATAAGAAATGGTGAAATTCGACTTCAAATTAGGAAGAGAGACTTTGAAAATTTTCAATCCACACAAAGTGACAATCGACCTCAAGGGGCTTCAATGGAAGTGAATCTACGATTTCTGACAAAGTTAGTTGCAAACTCACTCAAATATATAAGAATTGATGAGATTTGACCTCAACTTAGGAAGATGTACTTTAAAAATTTTCAAATAACACAAAGTGACAATCGACCTCAATGGGCTTCAATGGAAGTAAATCTACGATTTCTGACAAAGTTAGTTGCAAACTCACTCAAATATATGAAAAATGTTGAGATTCGACTTCAACTTAGGAAGATATACTTTAAAAATTTTCAATTAACACAAAGTGACAATCGACCTCAATGGGCTTCAATGGAAGTAAATCTACGATTTCTGACAAAGTTAGTTGCAAACTCACTCAAATATATAAGAATTGATGAGATTCGCCTTCAAATTAGGAAGATAGACTTTGAAAATTTTCAATCCACAAAAAGTGACAATCGACCTCATTGGGCTTCAATGGAAGTAAATCTACGATTTCTGACAAAGTAAGTGGCAAACTCACTCAAATATATGAAAAATGTTGAGATTCGACTTCAAATTAGGAAGAGAGACTGAAAATTTTCAATCAACACAAAATGACAATCGACCTCAATGGGCTTCAATGGAAATAGATCGACGATTGCTGACAAAGTTAGTTGCAAACTCACTCAAATATATGAAAAATGTTGAGATTCGACTTCAAATTAGGAAGATAGACTTTGAAAATTTTCAATTAACAAAAAGTGACAATCGACCTCAATGGGCTTCAATGGATGTTAACCGACGATATCTGACAAAGTTAGATGCAAACTTACTCAAATATATAAGAAATGTTGAGATTCGACTTCAAATTAGGAAGATAGACTTTGAAAATTTTCAATCCAAACAAAGTGACAATCGACCTCAATGGGCTTCAATGGAAGTGAATCTACTATTCCTGACAAAGTTAGTTGCAAACTCACTCAAATATATAAGAAATGTCGAAATTCGACTTCAAATTTGGAAGATAGACTTTGAAAATTTTCAATCAACACAAAGTAACAATCGACCTCAATGGGCTTCAATGGATGTTAACCGACGATATCTGACAAAGTTAGTTGCAAACTCACTCAAATATATAAGAATTGATGAGATTCGACTTCAAATTAGGAAGATAGACTTTGAAAATTTTCAATCAACACAAAGTGACAATCGACCTCAATGTGCTTCAATGGATGTTAACCGACGATATCTGACAAAGTTAGATGCAAACTCACTCAAATATATAAGAAATGTTGAAATTCGACTTCAAATTAGGAAGATAGACTCTGAAAATTTTCAATTAACACAAAGTGACAATCGACCTCAATAGGCTTCAATGGAAGTGAATCTACGATTGCTGACAAAGTTAGTTGCAAACTCACTCAAATATATAAGAATTGATGAGATTCGACTTCAAATTAGGGAAATAGACTTTGAAAATTTTCAATCAACACAAAGTGACAATCGACCTCAATGGGCTTCAATGGAAGTAAATCTACGATTTCTGACAAAGTTAGTTGCAAACTCACTCAAATATATAAGAATTGATGAGATTCGACTTCAAATTAGGAAGATAGACTTTGAAAATTTTCAATCCACACAAAGTGACAATCGACCTCAATGGGCTTCAATGGAAGTAAATCTACGATTTCTGACAAAGTTAGTTGCAAACTCACTCAAATATATAAGAATTGATGAGATTCGACTTCAAATTAGGAAGATAGACTTTGAAAATTTTCAATCCACACAAAGTGACAATCGACCACAATGGGCTTCAATGGAAGTGAATCTACGATTTCTGACAAAGTAAGTTGCAAACTCACTCAAATATATGAAAAATGTTGAGATTCGACTTCAAATTAGTAAGAGAGACTTTTAAAATTTTCAATCCACACAAAGTGACAATCGACCTCAATGGGCTTCAATGGAAGTGAATCTACGATATCTGACAAAGTTAGATGCAAACTCACTCAAATATATAAGAAATGTCGAAATTCGACTTCAAATTAGGAAGATAGACTTTGGAAATTTTCAATCAACACAAAGTGACAATCGACCTCAATGGGCTTCAATGGAAATAAATCTACGATTTCTGACAAAGTTAGTTGCAAACTCACTCAAATATATAAGAAATGTCGAAATTCGACTTCAAATTAGGAAGATAGACTTTGAAAATTTTCAATCAACACAAAGTGACAATCGACCTCAATGGGCTTCAATGGATGTTAACCGACGATATCTGACAAAGTTAGATGCAAACTTACTCAAATATATAAGAAATGGTGAAATTCGACTTCAAATTAGGAAGAGAGACTTTGAAAATTTTCAATCCACACAAAGTGACCATCGACCTCAAGGGGCTTCAATGGAAGTGAATCTACGATTTCTGACAAAGTTAGTTGCAAACTCACTCAAATATAAAAGAATTGATGAGATTCGACCTCAACTTAGGAAGATGTACTTTAAAAATTTTCAAATAACACAAAGTGACAATCGACCTCAATGGGCTTCAATGGAAGTAAATCTACGATTTCTGACAAAGTTAGTTGCAAACTCACTCAAATATATGAAAAATGTTGAGATTCGACTTCAACTTAGGAAGATATACTTTAAAAATTTTCAATTAACACAAAGTGACAATCGACCTCAATGGGCTTCAATGGAAGTAAATCTACGATTTCTGACAAAGTTAGTTGCAAACTCACTCAAATATATAAGAATTGATGAGATTCGCCTTCAAATTAGGAAGATAGACTTTGAAAATTTTCAATCCACACAAAGTGACAATCGACCTCAATGGGCTTCAATGGAAGTAAATCTACGATTTCTGACAAAGTAAGTGGCAAACTCACTCAAATATATGAAAAATGTTGAGATTCGACTTCAAATTAGGAAGAGAGACTGAAAATTTTCAATCAACACAAAATGACAATCGACCTCAATGGGCTTCAATGGAAATAGATCGACGATTGCTGACAAAGTTAGTTGCAAACTCACTCAAATATATGAAAAATGTTGAGATTCGACTTCAAATTAGGAAGATAGACTTTGAAAATTTTCAATTAACAAAAAGTGACAATCGACCTCAAGTGGCTTCAATGGATGTTAACCGACGATATCTGACAAAGTTAGATGCAAACTTACTCAAATATATAAGAAATGGTGAAATTCGACTTCAAATTAGGAAGAGAGACTTTGAAAATTTTCAATCCACACAAAGTGACAATCGACCTCAAGGGGCTTCAATGGAAGTGAATCTACGATTTCTGACAAAGTTAGTTGCAAACTCACTCAAATATATAAGAATTGATGAGATTCGACTTCAACTTAGGAAGATATACTTTAAAAATTTTCAATTAACACAAAGTGACAATCGACCTCAATGGGCTTCAATGGAAATAGATCGACGATTGCTGACAAAGTTAGTTGCAAACTCACTCAAATATATGAAAAATGTTGAGATTCGACTTCAAATTAGGAAGATAGACTTTGAAAATTTTCAATTAACAAAAAGTGACAATCGACCTCAATGGGCTTCAATGGATGTTAACCGACGATATCTGACAAAGTTAGATGCAAACTTACTCAAATATATAAGAAATGTTGAAATTCGACTTCAAATTAGGAAGATAATCTTTGAAAATTTCCAATCCACACAAAGTGACAATCGACCTCAATGGGCTTCAATGGAAATAGATCGACGATTGCTGACAAAGTTAGTTGCAAACTCACTCAAATATATGAAAAATGTTGAGATTCGACTTCAAATTAGGAAGATAGACTATGAAAATTTTCAATTAACAAAAAGTGACAATCGACCTCAATGGGCTTCAATGGATGTTAACCGACGATATCTGACAAAGTTAGATGCAAACTTACTCAAATATATAAGAAATGTTGAAATTCGACTTCAAATTAGGAAGATAATCTTTGAAAATTTCCAATCCACACAAAGTGACAATCGACCTCAATGGGCTTCATTGGAAGTAAATCTACGATTTCTGACAAAGTTAGTTGCAAACTCACTCAAATATATGAAAAATGTTGAGATTCGACTTCAAATTAGGAAGATAGACTTTGAAAATTTTCAATCCACACAAAGTGACAATCGACCTCAATGGGCTTCAATGGAAGTGAATCTACTATTCCTGACAAAGTTAGTTGCGAACTCACTCAAATATATGAAAAATGTTGAGATTCGACTTCAAATTAGGAAGATAGACTTTGAAAATTTTCAATCAACACAAAGTGTCAATTGACCTCAATGGGCTTCAATGGATGTTAACCGACGATATCTGACAAAGTTAGATGCAAACTTACTCAAATATATAAGAAATGTTGAAATTCGACTTCAAATTAGGAAGATAGACTTTGAAAATTTTCAATCAACACAAAGTGACAATATACCTCAATGGGTTTCAATGGAAGTGAATACGATATCTGACAAAGTTAGATGCAAACTCACTCAAATATATAAGAAATGTCGAAATTCGACTTCAAATTAGGGAGATAGACTTTGAAAATTTTCAATCAACACAAAGTGACAATCGACCTCAATGGGCTTCAATGGATGTTAACCGACGATATCTGACAAAGTTAGATGCAAACTTACTCAAATATATAAGAAATGTTTAAATTCGACTTCAAATTAGGAAGATAGACTTTGAAAATTTTCAATCCACACAAAGTGACAATCGACCACAATGGGCTTCAATGGAAGTGAATCTACGATTTCTGACAAAGTAAGTTGCAAACTCACTCAAATATATGAAAAATGTTGAGATTCGACTTCAAATTAGTAAGAGAGACTTTTAAAATTTTCAATCCACACAAAGTGACAATCGACCTCAATGGGCTTCAATGGAAGTGAATCTACGATTTCTGACAAAGTTAGTAGAAAAACTAACTCAAATATATAAGAATTGATGAGATTCGACTTCAAATTAGAAAGATAGACTTTGAAAATTTTCAATCCACACAAAGTGACAATCGACCTCAATGGGCTTCAATGGAAGTGAATCTACGATTTCTGACAAAGTTAGTTGCAAACTCACTCAAATATATGAAAAATGTTGAGATTCGACTTCAAATTTGGAAGATAGACTTTGAAAATTTTCAATCAACACAAAGTGACAATCGACCTCAATGGGCTTCAATGAATATTAACCGACAATATCTGACAAAGTTAGATGCAAACTTACTCAAATATATAAGAAATGTTGAAATTCGACTTCAAATTAGGAAGATAGACTTTGAAAATTTTCAATCAACACAAAGTGACAATCGACCTCAATGGGCTTCAATGGATGTTAACCGACGATATCTGACAAAGTTAGATGCGAACTTACTCAAATATATAAGAAATGTTTAAATTCGACTTCAAATTAGGAAGATAGACTTTGAAAATTTTCAATCCACACAAAGTGACAATCGACCTCAATGGGCTTCAATGGAATTGAATCTACGATTTCTGACAAAGTTAGTTGCAAACTCACTCAAATATATGAAAAATGTTGAGATTCGACTTCAAATTTGGAAGATAGACTTTGAAAATTTTCAATCAACACAAAGTAACAATCGACCTCAATGGGCTTCAATGGATGTTAACCGACGATATCTGACAAAGTTAGATGCAAACTTACTCAAATATATAAGAAATGTTGAAATTCGACTTCAAATTAGGAAGATATACTTTGAAAATTTTCAATCCACACAAAGTGACAATCGACCTCAATGGGCTTCAATGGAAGTGAATCTACGATTTCTGACAAAGTGAGTTGCAAACTCACTCAAATATATGAAAAATGTTGAAATTCGACTTCAAATTAGGAAGATAGACTTTGAAAATTTTCAATCAACACAAAATGACAATCGACCTCAATGGGCTTCAATGGAAGTAAATCTACGATTTCTGACAAAGTTAGTTGCAAACTCACTCAAATATATGAAAAATGTTGAGATTCCACTTCAAATTAGGAAGATAGACTTTGAAAATTTTCAATTAACAAAAAGTGACAATCGACCTCAATGGGCTTCAATGGATGTTAACCGACGATATCTGACAAAGTTAGATGCAAACTTACTCAAATATATAAGAAATGTTGAAATTCGACTTCAAATTAGGAAGATAAACTTTGAAAATTTTCAATCAACACAAAGTGACAATGGACATTGATGGGCTTCAATGGAAGTAAATCGACGATTTCTGACAAAGTTAGTTGCAAACTCACTCAAATATATAAGAATTGATGAGATTCGACTTCAAATTAGGAAGATAGACTTTGAAAATTTCCAATCCACACAAAGTGACAATCGACCTCAATGGGCTTCAATGGAAGTAAATCTACGATTTCTGATAAAGTTAGTTGCAAACTCACTCAAATATATGAAAAATGTTGAGATTCGACTTCAAATTAGGAAGATAGACTTTGAAAATTTTCAATCCACACAAAGTGACAATCGACCTCAATGGGCTTCAATGGAAGTGAATCTACTATTCCTGACAAAGTTAGTTGCAAACTCACTCAAATATATGAAAAATGTTGAGATTCGACTTCAAATTTGGAAGATAGACTTTGAAACTTTTCAATCAACACAAAGTGACAATTGACCTCAATGGACTTCAATGGATGTTAATCGACGATATCTGACAAAGTTAGATGCAAACTTACTCAAATATATAAGAAATGGTGAAATTCGACTCCAAATTAGAAAGAGAGACTTTGAAAATTTTCAATCCACACAAAGTGACAATCGACCTCAATGGGCTTCAATGGATGTTAACCGACGATATCTGACAAAGTTAGATGCAAACTTACTCAAATATATAAGAAATGTTGAAATTCGACTTCAAATTAGGAAGATAGACTTTGAAAATTTTCAATCAACACAAAATGACAATCGACCTCAATGGGCTTCAATGGAAGTAAATCTACGATTTCTGACAAAGTAAGTTGCAAACTCACTCAAATATATGAAAAATGTTGAGATTCGACTTCAAATTAGGAAGAGAGACTGAAAATTTTCAATCAACACAAAATGACAATCGACCTCAATGGGCTTCAATGGAAATAAATCGACGATTGCTGACAAAGTTAGTTGCAAACTCACTCAAATATATGAAAAATGTTGAGATTCGACTTCAAATTAGGAAGATAGACTTTGAAAATTTTCAATTAACAAAAAGTGACAATCGACCTCAATGGGCTTCAATGGATGTTAACCGACGATATCTGACAAAGTTAGATGCAAACTTACTCAAATATATAAGAAATGTTGAAATTCGACTTCAAATTAGGAAGATAAACTTTGAAAATTTTCAATCAACACAAAGTGACAATGGACATTGATGGGCTTCAATGGAAGTAAATCGACGATTTCTGACAAAGTTAGTTGCAAACTCACTCAAATATATAAGAATTGATGAGATTCGACCTCAAATTAGGAAGATAGACTTTGAAAATTTCCAATCCACACAAAGTGACAATCGACCTCAATGGGCTTCAATGGAAGTAAATCTACGATTTCTGATAAAATTAGTTGCAAACTCACTCAAATATATGAAAAATGTTGAGATTCGACTTCAAATTAGGAAGATAGACTTTGAAAATTTTCAATCCACACAAAGTGACAATCGACCTCAATGGGCTTCAATGGAAGTGAATCTACTATTCCTGACAAAGTTAGTTGCAAACTCACTCAAATATATGAAAAATGTTGAGATTCGACTTCAAATTAGGAAGATAGACTTTGAAAATTTTCAATCAACACAAAGTGACAATTGACCTCAATGGGCTTCAATGGATGTTAACCGACGATATCTGACATAGTTAGATGCAAACTTACTCAAATATATAAGAAATGTTGAAATTCGACTTCAAATTAGGAAGATAGACTTTGAAAATTTTCAATCAACACAAAGTGACAATATACCTCAATGGGTTTCAATGGAAGTGAATACGATATCTGACAAAGTTAGATGCAAACTCACTCAAATATATAAGAAATGTTGAAATTCGACTTCAAATTAGGAAGATAAACTTTGAAAATTTTCAAACAACACAAAGTGACAATGGACATTGATGGGCTTCAATGGAAGTAAATCGACGATTTCTGACAAAGTTAGTTGCAAACTCACTCAAATATATAAGAATTGATGAGATTCGACTTCAAATTAGGAAGATAGACTTTGAAAATTTCCAATCCACACAAAGTGACAATCGACCTCAATGGGCTTCAATGGAAGTAAATCTACGATTTCTGATAAAGTTAGTTGCAAACTCACTCAAATATATGAAAAATGTTGAGATTCGACTTCAAATTAGGAAGATAGACTTTGAAAATTTCCAATCCACACAAAGTGACAATCGACCTCAATGGGCTTCAATGGAAGTGAATCTACTATTCCTGACAAAGTTAGTTGCAAACTCACTCAAATATATGAAAAATGTTGAGATTCGACTTCAAATTAGGAAGATAGACTTTGAAAATTTCCAATCCACACAAAGTGACAATCGACCTCAATGGGCTTCAATGGAAGTGAATCTACTATTCCTGACAAAGTTAGATGCGAACTTACTCAAATATATAAGAAATGTTGAAATTCGACTTCAAATTAGGAAGATAGACTGAAAATTTTCAATCCACACAAAGTGACAATCGACCTCAATGGGCTTCAATGGAAGTGAATCTACGATTTCTGACAAAGTAAGTTGCGAACTCACTCAAATATATGAAAAATGTTGAGATTCGACTTCAAATTAGGAAGATAGACTTCGAAAATTTTCAATCCACACAAAGTGACAATCGACCTCAATGGGCTTCAATGGAATTGAATCTACGATTTCTGACAAAGTAAGTTGCGAACTCACTCAAATATATGAAAAATGTTGAGATTCGACTTCAAATTTGGAAGATAGACTTTGAAAATTTTCAATCAACACAAAGTGACAATTGACCTCAATGGGCTTCAATGGATTTTAATCGACGATATCTGACAAAGTTAGATGCAAACTTACTCAAATATATAAGAAATGGTGAAATTCGACTCCAAATTAGGAAGAGAGACTTTGAAAATTTTCAATCCACACAAAGTGACAATCGACCTCAATGGGCTTCAATGGATGTTAATCGACGATATCTGACAAAGTTAGATGCAAACTCACTCAAATATATAAGAAAAGTCGAAATTCGACTTCAAATTAGGAAGATAGACTTTGAAAATTTTCAATCCACACAAAGTGACAATCGACCTCAATGGGTTTCAATGGAAGTGAATACGATATCTGACAAAGTCAGATGCAAACTCACTCTAATATATAAGAAATGTCGAAATTCGACTTCAAATTAGGAAGATAGACTTTGAAAATTTTCAATCAACACAAAGTGACAATCGACCTCAATGGGCTTCAATGGATGTTAACCGACGATATCTGACAAAGTTAGATGCAAACTTACTCAAATATATAAGAAATGTTGAAATTCGACTTCAAATTAGGAAGATAGACTTTGAAAATTTTCAATCCACACAAAGTGACAATCGACCTCAATGGGCTTCAATGGAAGTGAATCTACGATTTCTGACAAAGTAAGTTGCAAACTCACTCAAATATATAAGAAATGTTGAAATTCGACTTCAAATTAGGAAGATAGACTTTGAAAATTTTCAATCAACACAAAGTGACAATCGACCTCAATGGGTTTCAATGGAAGTGAATACGATATCTGACAAAGTTAGATGCAAACTCACTCAAATATATAAGAAATGTCGAAATTCGACTTCAAATTAGGAAGATAGACTTTGAAAATTTTCAATCAACACAAAGTGACAATCGACCTCAATGGGCTTCAATGGAATTGAATCTACGATTTCTGACAAAGTTAGTTGCAAACTCACTCAAATTTATGAAAAATGTTGAGATTTGACTTCAAATTTGGAAGATAGACTTTGAAAATTTTCAATCAACACAAAGTGACAATTGACCTCAATGGGCTTCAATGGATGTTAACCGACGATATCTGAAAAAGTTAGATGCGAACTTACTCAAATATATAAGAAATGTTGAAATTCGACTTCAAATTAGGAAGATAGACTTTGAAAATTTTCAATCAACACAAAGTGACAATCGACCTCAATGGGTTTCAATGGAAGTGAATACGATATCTGACAAAGTTAGATGCAAACTCACTCAAATATATAAGAAATGTCGAAATTCGACTTCAAATTAGGAAGATAGACTTTGAAAATTTTCAATCAACACAAAGTGACAATCGACCTCAATGGGCTTCAATGGAAGTGAATCTACGATTTCTGACAAAGTAAGTTGCAAACTCACTCAAATATATGAAAAATGTTGAGATTCGACTTCACATTAGGAAGATAGACTTTGAAAATTTTCAATCCACACAAAGTGACAATCGACCTCAATGGGCTTCAATGGAAGTGAATCTACTATTCCTGACAAAGTTAGATGCGAACTTACTCAAATATATAAGAAATGTTGAAATTCGACTTCAAATTAGGAAGATAGACTGAAAATTTTCAATCCACACAAAGTGACAATCGACCTCAATGGGCTTCAATGGAAGTGAATCTACGATTTCTGACAAAGTAAGTTGCGAACTCACTCAAATATATGAAAAATGTTGAGATTCGACTTCAAATTAGGAAGATAGACTTCGAAAATTTTCAATCCACACAAAGTGACAATCGACCTCAATGGGCTTCAATGGAATTGAATCTACGATTTCTGACAAAGTAAGTTGCGAACTCACTCAAATATATGAAAAATGTTGAGATTCGACTTCAAATTTGGAAGATAGACTTTGAAAATTTTCAATCAACACAAAGTGACAATTGACCTCAATGGGCTTCAATGGATTTTAATCGACGATATCTGACAAAGTTAGATGCAAACTTACTCAAATATATAAGAAATGGTGAAATTCGACTCCAAATTAGGAAGAGAGACTTTGAAAATTTTCAATCCACACAAAGTGACAATCGACCTCAATGGGCTTCAATGGATGTTAATCGACGATATCTGACAAAGTTAGATGCAAACTCACTCAAATATATAAGAAAAGTCGAAATTCGACTTCAAATTAGGAAGATAGACTTTGAAAATTTTCAATCCACACAAAGTGACAATCGACCTCAATGGGTTTCAATGGAAGTGAATACGATATCTGACAAAGTCAGATGCAAACTCACTCTAATATATAAGAAATGTCGAAATTCGACTTCAAATTAGGAAGATAGACTTTGAAAATTTTCAATCAACACAAAGTGACAATCGACCTCAATGGGCTTCAATGGATGTTAACCGACGATATCTGACAAAGTTAGATGCAAACTTACTCAAATATATAAGAAATGTTGAAATTCGACTTCAAATTAGGAAGATAGACTTTGAAAATTTTCAATCCACACAAAGTGACAATCGACCTCAATGGGCTTCAATGGAAGTGAATCTACGATTTCTGACAAAGTAAGTTGCAAACTCACTCAAATATATAAGAAATGTTGAAATTCGACTTCAAATTAGGAAGATAGACTTTGAAAATTTTCAATCAACACAAAGTGACAATCGACCTCAATGGGTTTCAATGGAAGTGAATACGATATCTGACAAAGTTAGATGCAAACTCACTCAAATATATAAGAAATGTCGAAATTCGACTTCAAATTAGGAAGATAGACTTTGAAAATTTTCAATCAACACAAAGTGACAATCGACCTCAATGGGCTTCAATGGAATTGAATCTACGATTTCTGACAAAGTTAGTTGCAAACTCACTCAAATTTATGAAAAATGTTGAGATTTGACTTCAAATTTGGAAGATAGACTTTGAAAATTTTCAATCAACACAAAGTGACAATTGACCTCAATGGGCTTCAATGGATGTTAACCGACGATATCTGAAAAAGTTAGATGCGAACTTACTCAAATATATAAGAAATGTTGAAATTCGACTTCAAATTAGGAAGATAGACTTTGAAAATTTTCAATCAACACAAAGTGACAATCGACCTCAATGGGTTTCAATGGAAGTGAATACGATATCTGACAAAGTTAGATGCAAACTCACTCAAATATATAAGAAATGTCGAAATTCGACTTCAAATTAGGAAGATAGACTTTGAAAATTTTCAATCAACACAAAGTGACAATCGACCTCAATGGGCTTCAATGGAAGTGAATCTACGATTTCTGACAAAGTAAGTTGCAAACTCACTCAAATATATGAAAAATGTTGAGATTCGACTTCACATTAGGAAGATAGACTTTGAAAATTTTCAATCCACACAAAGTGACAATCGACCTCAAGGGGCTTCAATGGAAGTGAATCTACGATTTCTGACAAAGTTAGTTGCAAACTCACTCAATTATATAAGAATTGATGAGATTCGACTTTAACTTAGGAAGATATACTTTAAAAATTTTCAATTAACACAAAGTGACAATCGACCTCAATGGGCTTAAATGGAAGTAAATCTACGATTTCTGACAAAGTTAGTTGCAAACTCACTCAAATATATGAAAAATGTTGAGATTCGACTTCAAATTAGGAAGATAGACTTTGAAAATTCTCAATCAACACAAAGTGATAATCGATATCAGTGGGCTTCAATGGATGTTAACCGACGATATCTGACAAAGTTAGATGCAAACTTACTCAAATATATGAGAAATGTTGAAATTCGACTTCAAATAAGGAAGATAGACTTTGAAAATTTTCAATCAACACAAAGTGACAATCGACATCGATGGGCTTCAATGGAAGTAAATCGACGATTCCTGACAAAGTTAGTTGCAAACTCACTCAAATATATAAGAATTGATGAGATTCGACTTCAAATTAGGAAGATACACTTCGAAAATTTTCAATCCACACAAAGTGACAATCGACCTCAATGGGCTTCAATGGAATTGAATCTACGATTTCTGACAAAGTTAGTTGCAAACTCACTCAAATATATAAGAAAAGTCGAAATTCGACTTCAAATTAGGAAGATAGACTTTGAAAATTTTCAATCAACACAAAGTGACAATCGACCTCATTGGGCTTCATTGGATGTTAACCGACGATATCTGACAAAGTTAGATGCGAACTCACTCAAATATATGAGAAATGTTGAAATTCGACTTCAAATTAGGAAGATAGACTTTGGAAATTTTCAATCAACACAAAGTGACAATCGACCTCAATGGGTTTCAATGGAAGTGAATACGATATCTGACAAAGTCAGATGCAAACTCACTCAAATATATAAGAAATGTCGAAATTCGACTTCAAATTAGGAAGATAGACTTTGAAAATTTTCAATCAACACAAAGTGACAATCGACCTCAATGGGCTTCAATGGATGTTAACCGACGATATCTGACAAAGTTAGATGCAAACTTACTCAAATATATAAGAAATGTTGAAATTCGACTTCAAATTAGGAAGATAGACTTTGAAAATTTTCAATCCACACAAAGTGACAATCGACCTCAATGGGCTTCAATGGAAGTGAATCTACGATTTCTGACAAAGTAAGTTGCAAACTCACTCAAATATATAAGAAATGTTGAAATTCGACTTCAAATTAGGAAGATAGACTTTGAAAATTTTCAATCAACACAAAGTGACAATCGACCTCAATGGGTTTCAATGGAAGTGAATACGATATCTGACAAAGTTAGATGCAAACTCACTCAAATATATAAGAAATGTCGAAATTCGACTTCAAATTAGGAAGATAGACTTTGAAAATTTTCAATCAACACAAAGTGACAATCGACCTCAATGGGCTTCAATGGAATTGAATCTACGATTTCTGACAAAGTTAGTTGCAAACTCACTCAAATATATGAAAAATGTTGAGATTTGACTTCAAATTTGGAAGATAGACTTTAAAAATTTTCAATCAACACAAAGTGACAATTGACCTCAATGGGCTTCAATGGATGTTAACCGACGATATCTGACAAAGTTAGATGCGAACTTACTCAAACATATAAGAAATGTTGAAATTCGACTTCAAATTAGGAAGATAGACTGAAAATTTTCAATCAACACAAAGTGACAATCGACCTCAATGGGTTTCAATGGAAGTGAATACGATATCTGACAAAGTTAGATGCAAACTCACTCAAATATATAAGAAATGTCGAAATTCGACTTCAAATTAGGAAGATAGACTTTGAAAATTTTCAATCAACACAAAGTGACAATCGACCTCAATGGGTTTCAATGGAAGTGAATACGATATCTGACAAAGTTAGATGCAAACTCACTCAAATATATAAGAAATGTCGAAATTCGACTTCAAATTAGGAAGATAGACTTTGAAAATTTTCAATCAACACAAAGTGACAATCGACCTCAATGGGTTTCAATGGAAGTGAATACGATATCTGACAAAGTTAGATGCAAACTCACTCAAATATATAAGAAATGTCGAAATTCGACTTCAAATTAGGAAGATAGACTTTGAAAATTTTCAATCAACACAAAGTGACAATCGACCTCAATGGGCTTCAATGGAATTGAATCTACGATTTCTGACAAAGTTAGTTGCAAACTCACTCAAATATATGAAAAATGTTGAGATTTGACTTCAAATTTGGAAGATAGACTTTAAAAATTTTCAATCAACACAAAGTGACAATTGACCTCAATGGGCTTCAATGGATGTTAACCGACGATATCTGACAAAGTTAGATGCGAACTTACTCAAACATATAAGAAATGTTGAAATTCGACTTCAAATTAGGAAGATAGACTGAAAATTTTCAATCAACACAAAGTGACAATCGACCTCAATGGGTTTCAATGGAAGTGAATACGATATCTGACAAAGTTAGATGCAAACTCACTCAAATATATAAGAAATGTCGAAATTCGACTTCAAATTAGGAAGATAGACTTTGAAAATTTTCAATCAACACAAAGTGACAATCGACCTCAATGGGCTTCAATGGAAGTGAATCTACGATTTCTGACAAAGTAAGTTGCAAACTCACTCAAATATATGAGAAATGTTGAAATTCGACTTCAAATTAGGAAGATAGACTTTGGAAATTTTCAATCAACACAAAGTGACAATCGACCTCAATGGGTTTCAATGGAAGTGAATACGATATCTGACAAAGTCAGATGCAAACTCACTCAAATATATAAGAAATGTCGAAATTCGACTTCAAATTAGGAAGATAGACTTTGAAAATTTTCAATCAACACAAAGTGACAATCGACCTCAATGGGCTTCAATGGATGTTAACCGACGATATCTGACAAAGTTAGATGCAAACTTACTCAAATATATAAGAAATGTTGAAATTCGACTTCAAATTAGGAAGATAGACTTTGAAAATTTTCAATCCACACAAAGTGACAATCGACCTCAATGGGCTTCAATGGAAGTGAATCTACGATTTCTGACAAAGTAAGTTGCAAACTCACTCAAATATATAAGAAATGTTGAAATTCGACTTCAAATTAGGAAGATAGACTTTGAAAATTTTCAATCAACACAAAGTGACAATCGACCTCAATGGGTTTCAATGGAAGTGAATACGATATCTGACAAAGTTAGATGCAAACTCACTCAAATATATAAGAAATGTCGAAATTCGACTTCAAATTAGGAAGATAGACTTTGAAAATTTTCAATCAACACAAAGTGACAATCGACCTCAATGGGCTTCAATGGAATTGAATCTACGATTTCTGACAAAGTTAGTTGCAAACTCACTCAAATATATGAAAAATGTTGAGATTTGACTTCAAATTTGGAAGATAGACTTTAAAAATTTTCAATCAACACAAAGTGACAATTGACCTCAATGGGCTTCAATGGATGTTAACCGACGATATCTGACAAAGTTAGATGCGAACTTACTCAAATATATAAGAAATGTTGAAATTCGACTTCAAATTAGGAAGATAGACTGAAAATTTTCAATCAACACAAAGTGACAATCGACCTCAATGGGTTTCAATGGAAGTGAATACGATATCTGACAAAGTTAGATGCAAACTCACTCAAATATATAAGAAATGTCGAAATTCGACTTCAAATTAGGAAGATAGACTTTGAAAATTTTCAATCAACACAAAGTGACAATCGACCTCAATGGGCTTCAATGGAAGTGAATCTACGATTTCTGACAAAGTAAGTTGCAAACTCACTCAAATATATGAAAAATGTTGAGATTCGACTTCAAATTAGGAAGATAGACTTTGAAAATTTTCAATCCACACAAAGTGACAATCGACCTCAAGGGGCTTCAATGGAAGTGAATCTACGATTTCTGACAAAGTTAGTTGCAAACTCACTCAATTATATAAGAATTGATGAGATTCGACTTTAACTTAGGAAGATATACTTTAAAAATTTTCAATTAACACAAAGTGACAATCGACCTCAATGGGCTTAAATGGAAGTAAATCTACGATTTCTGACAAAGTTAGTTGCAAACTCACTCAAATATATGAAAAATGTTGAGATTCGACTTCAAATTAGGAAGATAGACTTTGAAAATTCTCAATCAACACAAAGTGATAATCGATATCAGTGGGCTTCAATGGATGTTAACCGACGATATCTGACAAAGTTAGATGCAAACTTACTCAAATATATGAGAAATGTTGAAATTCGACTTCAAATAAGGAAGATAGACTTTGAAAATTTTCAATCAACACAAAGTGACAATCGACATCGATGGGCTTCAATGGAAGTAAATCGACGATTCCTGACAAAGTTAGTTGCAAACTCACTCAAATATATAAGAATTGATGAGATTCGACTTCAAATTAGGAAGATACACTTCGAAAATTTTCAATCCACACAAAGTGACAATCGACCTCAATGGGCTTCAATGGAATTGAATCTACGATTTCTGACAAAGTTAGTTGCAAACTCACTCAAATATATGAAAAATGTTGAGATTCGACATCAGATTTGGAAGATAGACTTTGAAAATTTTCAATCAACACAAAGTGACAATTGACCTCAATGGGCTTCAATGGATGTTAATCGACGATATCTGACAAAGTTAGATGCAAACTTACTCAAATATATAAGAAATGGTGAAATTCGACTCCAAATTAGGAAGAGAGACTTTGAAAATTTTCAATCCACACAAAGTGACAATCGACCTCAATGGGCTTCAATGGATGTTAATCGACGATATCTGACAAAGTTAGATGCAAACTCACTCAAATATATAAGAAAAGTCGAAATTCGACTTCAAATTAGGAAGATAGACTTTGAAAATTTTCAATCAACACAAAGTGACAATCGACCTCAATGGGCTTCAATGGATGTTAACCGACGATATCTGACAAAGTTAGATGCGAATTTACTCAAATATATGAGAAATGTTGAAATTCGACTTCAAATTAGGAAGATAGACTTTGAAAATTTTCAATCAACACAAAGTGACAATCGACCTCAATGGGTTTCAATGGAATTGAATACGATATCTGACAAAGTCAGATGCAAACTCACTCAAATATATAAGAAATGTCGAAATTCGACTTCAAATTAGGAAGATAGACTTTGAAAATTTTCAATCAACACAAAGTGACAATCGACCTCAATGGGCTTCAATGGATGTTAACCGACGATATCTGACAAAGTTAGATGCGAACTTACTCAAATATATAAGAAATGTTGAAATTCGACTTCAAATTAGGAAGATAGACTGAAAATTTTCAATCCACACAAAGTGACAATCGACATCAATGGGCTTCAATGGAAGTGAATCTACGATTTCTGACAAAGTAAGTTGCGAACTCACTCAAATATATGAAAAATGTTGAGATTCGACTTCAAATTAGGAAGATAGACTTCGAAAATTTTCAATCCACACAAAGTGACAATCGACCTCAATGGGCTTCAATGGAATTGAATCTACGATTTCTGACAAAGTTAGTTGCAAACTCACTCAAATATATGAAAAATGTTGAGAATCGACTTCAAATTTGGAAGATAGACTTTGAAAATTTTCAATCAACACAAAGTGACAATTGACCTCAATGGGCTTCAATGGATGTTAATCGACGATATCTGACAAAGTTAGATGCAAACTTACTCAAATATATAAGAAATGGTGAAATTCGACTCCAAATTAGGAAGATAGACTTTGAAAATTTTCAATCCACACAAAGTGACAATCGACCTCAATGGGCTTCAATGGATGTTAATCGACGATATCTGACAAAGTTAGATGCAAACTCACTCAAATATATAAGAAAAGTCGAAATTCGACTTCAAATTAGGAAGATAGACTTTGAAAATTTTCATTCCACACAAAGTGACAATCGACCTCAAGGGACTTCAATGGAAGTGAATCTACGATTTCTGACAAAGTTAGTTGCAAACTCACTCAATTATATAAGAATTGATGAGATTCGACTTTAACTTAGGAAGATATACTTTAAAAATTTTCAATTAACACAAAGTGACAATCGACCTCAATGGGCTTAAATGGAAGTAAATCTACGATTTCTGACAAAGTTAGTTGCAAACTCACTCAAATTTATGAAAAATGTTGAGATTCGACATCAAATTAGGAAGATAGACTTTGAAAATTTTCAATCAACACAAAGTGACAATCGACATCGATGGGCTTCAATGGAAGTAAATCGACGATTCCTGACAAAGTTAGTTGCAAACTCACTCAAATATATAAGAATTGATGAGATTCGACTTCAAATTAGGAAGATACACTTCGAAAATTTTCAATCCACACAAAGTGACAATCGACCTCAATGGGCTTCAATGGAAGTGAATCTACGATTTCTGACAAAGTAAGTTGCGAACTCACTCAAATATATGAAAAATGTTGAGATTCGACTTCAAATTAGGAAGATAGACTTTGAAAATTTTCAATCAACACAAAGTGACAATCGACCTCAATGGGCTTCAATGGATGTTAACCGACGATATCTGACAAAGTTAGATGCGAACTTACTCAAATATATGAGAAATGTTGAAATTCGACTTCAAATTAGGAAGATAGACTTTGAAAATTTTCAATCAACACAAAGTGACAATCGACCTCAATGGGTTTCAATGGAAGTGAATACGATATCTGACAAAGTCAGATGCAAACTCACTAAAATATATAAGAAATGTCGAAATTCGACTTCAAATTAGGAAGATAGACTTTGAAAATTTTCAATCAACACAAAGTGACAATCGACCTCAATAAGCTTCAATGGATGTTAACCGACGATATCTGACAAAGTTAGAAGCGAACTTACTCAAATATATAAGAAATGTTGAAATTCGACTTCAAATTAGGAAGATAGACAGAAAATTTTCAATCCACACAAAGTGACAATCGACATCAATGGGCTTCAATGGAAATAAATCGACGATTGCTGACAAAGTTAGTTGCAAACTCACTCAAATATATGAAAAATGTTGAGATTCGACTTCAAATTAGGAAGATAGACTTTGAAAATTTTCAATTAACAAAAAGTGACAATCGACCTCAATGGGCTTCAATGGATGTTAACCGACGATATCTGACAAAGTTAGATGCAAACTTACTCAAATATATAAGAAATGTTGAAATTCGACTTCAAATTAGGAAGATAAACTTTGAAAATTTTCAATCAACACAAAGTGACAATGGACATTGATGGGCTTCAATGGAAGTAAATCTACGATTTCTGATAAAGTTAGTTGCAAACTCACTCAAATATATGAAAAATGTTGAGATTCGACTTCAAATTAGGAAGATAGACTTTGAAAATTTTCAATCCACACAAAGTGACAATCGACCTCAATGGGCTTCAATGGAAGTGAATCTACTATTCCTGACAAAGTTAGTTGCAAACTCACTCAAATATATGAAAAATGTTGAGATTCGACTTCAAATTAGGAAGATAGACTTTGAAAATTTTCAATCAACACAAAGTGACAATTGACCTCAATGGGCTTCAATGGATGTTAACCGACGATATCTGACAAAGTTAGATGCAAACTTACTCAAATATATAAGAAATGTTGAAATTCGACTTCAAATTAGGAAGATAGACTTTGAAAATTTTCAATCAACAAAAAGTGACAATCGACCTCAATGGGCTTCAATGGATGTTAACCGACGATATCTGACAAAGTTAGATGCGAACTTACTCAAATATATGAGAAATGTTGAAATTCGACTTCAAATTAGGAAGATAGACTTTGAAAATTTTCAATCAACACAAAGTGACAATCGACCTCAATGGGTTTCAATGGAAGTGAATACGATATCTGACAAAGTCAGATGCAAACTCACTCAAATATATAAGAAATGTCGAAATTCGACTTCAAATTAGGAAGATAGACTTTGAAAATTTTCAATCAACACAAAGTGACAATCGACCTCAATGGGCTTCAATGGATGTTAACCGACGATATCTGACAAAGTTAGATGCGAACTTACTCAAATATATAAGAAATGTTGAAATTCGACTTCAAATTAGGAAGATAGACTGAAAATTTTCAATCCACACAAAGTGACAATCGACATCAATGGGCTTCAATGGAAATAAATCGACGATTGCTGACAAAGTTAGTTGCAAACTCACTCAAATATATGAAAAATGTTGAGATTCGACTTCAAATTAGGAAGATAGACTTTGAAAATTTTCAATTAACAAAAAGTGACAATCGACCTCAATGGGCTTCAATGGATGTTAACCGACGATATCTGACAAAGTTAGATGCAAACTTACTCAAATATATAAGAAATGTTGAAATTCGACTTCAAATTAGGAAGATAAACTTTGAAAATTTTCAATCAACACAAAGTGACAATGGACATTGATGGGCTTCAATGGAAGTAAATCGACGATTTCTGACAAAGTTAGTTGCAAACTCACTCAAATATATAAGAATTGATGAGATTCGACTTCAAATTAGGAAGATAGACTTTGAAAATTTCCAATCCACACAAAGTGACAATCGACCTCAATGGGCTTCAATGGAAGTAAATCTACGATTTCTGATAAAGTTAGTTGCAAACTCACTCAAATATATGAAAAATGTTGAGATTCGACTTCAACTTAGGAAGATAGACTTTGAAAATTTTCAATCCACACAAAGTGACAATCGACCTCAATGGGCTTCAATGGAAGTGAATCTACTATTCCTGACAAAGTTAGTTGCAAACTCACTCAAATATATGAAAAATGTTGAGATTCGACTTCAAATTAGGAAGATAGACTTTGAAAATTTTCAATCAACACAAAGTGACAATTGACCTCAATGGGCTTCAATGGATGTTAACCGACGATATCTGACAAAGTTAGATGCAAACTTACTCAAATATATAAGAAATGTTGAAATTCGACTTCAAATTAGGAGGATAGACTGAAAATTTTCAATCAACACAAAGTGACAATATACCTCAATGGGTTTCAATGGAAGTGAATACGATATCTGACAAAGTTAGATGCAAACTCACTCAAATATATAAGAAATGTCGAAATTCGACTTCAAATTAGGGAGATAGACTTTGAAAATTTTCAATCAACACAAAGTGACAATCGACCTCAATGGGCTTCAATGGATGTTAACCGACGATATCTGACAAAGTTAGATGCGAACTTACTCAAATATATAAGAAATGTTGAAATTCGACTTCAAATTAGGAAGATAGACTGAAAATTTTCAATCCACACAAAGTGACAATCGACCTCAATGGGCTTCAATGGAATTGAATCTACGATTTCTGACAAAGTTAGATGCGAACTTACTCAAATATATGAGAAATGTTGAAATTCGACTTCAAATTAGGAAGATAGACTTTGAAAATTTTCAATCAACACAAAGTGACAATCGACCTCAATGGGTTTCAATGGAAGTGAATACGATATCTGACAAAGTCAGATGCAAACTCACTCAAATATATAAGAAATGTCGAAATTCGACTTCAAATTAGGAAGATAGACTTTGAAAATTTTCAATCAACACAAAGTGACAATCGACCTCAATGGGCTTCAATGGATGTTAACCGACGATATCTGACAAAGTTAGATGCAAACTTACTCAAATATATAAGAAATGTTGAAATTCGACTTCAAATTAGGAAGATAGACTTTGAAAATTTTCAATCCACACAAAGTGACAATCGACCTCAATGGGCTTCAATGGAAGTGAATCTACGATTTCTGACAAAGTAAGTTGCAAACTCACTCAAATATATAAGAAATGTTGGAATTCGACTTCAAATTAGGAAGATAGACTTTGAAAATTTTCAATCAACACAAAGTGACAATCGACCTCAATAGGTTTCAATGGAAGTGAATCTACGATTTCTGACAAAGTTAGTTGCAAACTCACTCAAATATATGAAAAATGTTGAGATTTGACTTCAAATTTGGAAGATAGACTTTGAAAATTTTCAATCAACACAAAGTGACAATTGACCTCAATGGGCTTCAATGGATGTTAACCGACGATATCTGACAAAGTTAGATGCGAACTTACTCAAATATATAAGAAATGTTGAAATTCGACTTCAAATTAGGAAGATAGACTTTGAAAATTTTCAATCAACACAAAGTGACAATCGACCTCAATGGGTTTCAATGGAAGTGAATACGATATCTGACAAAGTTAGATGCAAACTCACTCAAATATATAAGAAATGTCGAAATTCGACTTCAAATTAGGAAGATAGACTTTGAAAATTTTCAATCAACACAAAGTGACAATCGACCTCAATGGGCTTCAATGGAAGTGAATCTACGATTTCTGACAAAGTAAGTTGCAAACTCACTCAAATATATGAAAAATGTTGAGATTCGACTTCAAATTAGGAAGATAGACTTTGAAAATTTTCAATCCACACAAAGTGACAATCGACCTCAAGGGGCTTCAATGGAAGTGAATCTACGATTTCTGACAAAGTTAGTTGCAAACTCACTCAATTATATGAGAATTGATGAGATTCGACTTTAACTTAGGAAGATATACTTTAAAAATTTTCAATTAACACAAAGTGACAATCGACCTCAATGGGCTTAAATGGAAGTAAATCTACGATTTCTGACAAAGTTAGTTGCAAACTCACTCAAATATATGAAAAATGTTGAGATTCGACTTCAAATTAGGAAGATAGACTTTGAAAATTCTCAATCAACACAAAGTGACAATCGATATCAGTGGGCTTCAATGGATGTTAACCGACGATATCTGACAAAGTTAGATGCAAACTTACTCAAATATATGAGAAATGTTGAAATTCGACTTCAAATAAGGAAGATAGACTTTGAAAATTTTCAATCAACACAAAGTGACAATCGACATCGATGGGCTTCAATGGAAGTAAATCGACGATTCCTGTCAAAGTTAGTTGCAAACTCACTCAAATATATAAGAATTGATGAGATTCGACTTCAAATTAGGAAGATACACTTTGAAAATTTTCAATCAACACAAAGTGACAATTGACCTCAATGGGCTTCAATGGATGTTAATCGACGATATCTGACAAAGTTAGATGCAAACTTACTCAAATATATAAGAAATGGTGAAATTCGACTCCAAATTAGGAAGAGAGACTTTGAAAATTTTCAATCCACACAAAGTGACAATCGACCTCAATGGGCTTCAATGGATGTTAATCGACGATATCTGACAAAGTTAGATGCAAACTCACTCAAATATATAAGAAAAGTCGAAATTCGACTTCAAATTAGGAAGATAGACTTTGAAAATTTTCACTCAACACAAAGTGACAATCGACCTCATTGGGCTTCAATGGATGTTAACCGACGATATCTGACAAAGTTAGATGCGAACTTACTCAAATATATGAGAAATGTTGAAATTCGACTTCAAATTAGGAAGATAGACTTTGAAAATTTTCAATCAACACAAAGTGACAATTGACCTCAATGGGCTTCAATGGAAGTGAATACGATATCTGACAAAGTCAGATGCAAACTCAGTCAAATATATAAGAAATGTCGAAATTCGACTTCAAATTAGGAAGATAGACTTTGAAAATTTTCAATCAACACAAAGTGACAATCGACCTCAATGGGTTTCAATGGAAGTGAATACGATATCTGACAAAGTCAGATGCAAACTCACTCAAATATATAAGAAATGTCGAAATTCGACTTCAAATTAGGAAGATAGACTTTGAAAATTTTCAATCAACACAAAGTGACAATTGACCTCAATGGGCTTCAATGGATGTTAACCGACGATATCTGACAAAGTTAGATGCAAACTTACTCAAATATATAAGAAATGTTGAAATTCGACTTCAAATTAGGAAGATAGACTTTGAAAATTTTCAATCAACACAAAGTGACAATATACCTCAATGGGTTTCAATGGAAGTGAATACGATATCTGACAAAGTTAGATGCAAACTCACTCAAATATATAAGAAATGTCGAAATTCGACTTCAAATTAGGGAGATAGACTTTGAAAATTTTCAATCAACTCAAAGTGACAATCGACCTCAATGGGCTTCAATGGATGTTAACCGACGATATCTGACAAAGTTAGATGCGAACTTACTCAAATATATAAGAAATGTTGAAATTCGACTTCAAATTAGGAAGATAGACTGAAAATTTCCAATCCACACAAAGTGACAATCGACCTCAATGGGCTTCAATGGAAGTGAATCTACGATTTCTGACAAAGTAAGTTGCGAACTCACTCAAATATATGAAAAATGTTGAGATTCGACTTCAAATTAGGAAGATAGACTTCGAAAATTTTCAATCCACACAAAGTGACAATCGACCTCAATGGGCTTCAATGGAATTGAATCTACGATTTCTGACAAAGTTAGTTGCAAACTTACTCAAATATATGAAAAATGTTTAGATTCGACTTCAAATTTGGAAGATAGACTTTGAAAATTTTCAATCAACACAAAGTGACAATTGACCTCAATGGGCTTCAATGGATGTTAATCGACGATATCTGACAAAGTTAGATGCAAACTTACTCAAATATATAAGAAATGGTGAAATTCGACTCCAAATTAGGAAGAGAGACTTTGAAAATTTTCAATCCACACAAAGTGACAATCGACCTCAATGGGCTTCAATGGAAGTGAATCTACGATTTCTGACAAAGTAAGTTGCGAACTCACTCAAATATATGAAAAATGTTGAGATTCGACTTCAAATTAGGAAGATAGACTTCGAAAATTTTCAATCCACACAAAGTGACAATCGACCTCAATGGGCTTCAATGGAAGTGAATCTACGATTTCTGACAAAGTAAGTTGCAAACTCACTCAAATATATGAAAAATGTTGAGATTCGACTTCAAATTAGGAAGATAGACTTTGAAAATTTTCAATCCACACAAAGTGACAATCGACCTCAAGGGGCTTCAATGGAAGTGAATCTACGATTTCTGACAAAGTTAGTTGCAAACTCACTCAATTATATAAGAATTGATGAGATTCGACTTTAACTTAGGAAGATATACTTTAAAAATTTTCAATTAACACAAAGTGACAATCGACCTCAATGGGCTTAAATGGAAGTAAATCTACGATTTCTGACAAAGTTAGTTGCAAACTCACTCAAATATATGAAAAATGTTGAGATTCGACTTCAAATTAGGAAGATAGACTTTGAAAATTCTCAATCAACACAAAGTGACAATCGATATCAGTGGGCTTCAATGGATGTTAACCGACGATATCTGACAAAGTTAGATGCAAACTTACTCAAATATATGAGAAATGTTGAAATTCGACTTCAAATAAGGAAGATAGACTTTGAAAATTTTCAATCAACACAAAGTGACAATCGACCTCAATGGGTTTCAATGGAAGTGAATACGATATCTGACAAAGTTAGATGCAAACTCACTCAAATATATAAGAAATGTCGAAATTCGACTTCAAATTAGGAAGATAGATTTTGAAAATTTTCAATCAACACAAAGTGACAATCGACCTCAATTGGCTTCAATGGAATTGAATCTACGATTTCTGACAAAGTTAGTTGCAAACTCACTCAAATATATGAAAAATGTTGAGATTTGACTTCAAATTTGGAAGATAGACTTTGAAAATTTTCAATCAACACAAAGTGACAATTGACCTCAATGGGCTTCAATGGATGTTAACCGACGATATCTGACAAAGTTAGATGCGAACTTACTCAAATATATAAGAAATGTTGAAATTCGACTTCAAATTAGGAAGATAGACTTTGAAAATTTTCAATCAACACAAAGTGACAATCGACCTCAATGGGTTTCAATGGAAGTGAATACGATATCTGACAAAGTTAGATGCAAACTCACTCAAATATATAAGAAATGTCGAAATTCGACTTCAAATAAGGAAGATAGACTTTGAAAATTTTCAATCAACACAAAGTGACAATCGATATCAGTGGGCTTCAATGGATGTTAACCGACGATATCTGACAAAGTTAGATGCAAACTCACTCAAATATATAAGAAATGTCGAAATTCGACTTCAAATTAGGAAGATAGACTTTGAAAATTCTCAATCAACACAAAGTGACAATCGATATCAGTGGGCTTCAATGGATGTTAACCGACGATATCTGACAAAGTTAGATGCAAACTCACTCAAATATATAAGAAATGTCGAAATTCGACTTCAAATTAGGAAGATAGACTTTGAAAATTCTCAATCAACACAAAGTGACAATCGATATCAGTGGGCTTCAATGGATGTTAACCGACGATATCTGACAAAGTTAGATGCAAACTCACTCAAATATATAAGAAATGTTGAGATTCGACTTCAAATTAGGAAGATAGACTTTGAAAATTTTCAATCAACACAAAGTGACAATCGACCTCAATGGGTTTCAATGGAAGTGAATACGATATCTGACAAAGTTAGATGCAAACTCACTCAAATATATAAGAAATGTCGAAATTCGACTTCAAATTAGGAAGATAGACTTTGAAAATTTTCAATCAACACAAAGTGACAATCGACCTCAATGGGCTTCAATGGAAGTGAATCTACGATTTCTGACAAAGTAAGTTGCAAACTCACTCAAATATATGAAAAATGTTGAGATTCGACTTCAAATTAGGAAGATAGACTTTGAAAATTTTCAATCCACACAAAGTGACAATCGACCTCAAGGGGCTTCAATGGAAGTGAATCTACGATTTCTGACAAAGTTAGTTGCAAACTCACTCAATTATATAAGAATTGATGAGATTCGACTTTAACTTAGGAAGATATACTTTAAAAATTTTCAATTAACACAAAGTGACAATCGACCTCAATGGGCTTAAATGGAAGTAAATCTACGATTTCTGACAAAGTTAGTTGCAAACTCACTCAAATATATGAAAAATGTTGAGATTCGACTTCAAATTAGGAAGATAGACTTTGAAAATTCTCAATCAACACAAAGTGACAATCGATATCAGTGGGCTTCAATGGATGTTAACCGACGATATCTGACAAAGTTAGATGCAAACTTACTCAAATATATGAGAAATGTCGAAATTCGACTTCAAATAAGGAAGATAGACTTTGAAAATTTTCAATCAACACAAAGTGACAATCGACATCGATGGGCTTCAATGGAAGTAAATCGACGATTCCTGACAAAGTTAGTTGCAAACTCACTCAAATATATAAGAATTGATGAGATTCGACTTCAAATTAGGAAGATACACTTCGAAAATTTTCAATCCACACAAAGTGACAATCGACCTCAATGGGCTTCAATGGAATTGAATCTACGATTTCTGACAAAGTTAGTTGCAAACTCACTCAAATATATGAAAAATGTTGAGATTCGACTTCAAATTTGGAAGATAGACTTTGAAAATTTTCAATCAACACAAAGTGACAATTGACCTCAATGGGCTTCAATGGATGTTAATCGACGATATCTGACAAAGTTAGATGCAAACTTACTCAAATATATAAGAAATGGTGAAATTCGACTCCAAATTAGGAAGAGAGACTTTGAAAATTTTCAATCCACACAAAGTGACAATCGACCTCAATGGGCTTCAATGGATGTTAATCGACGATATCTGACAAAGTTAGATGCAAACTCACTCAAATATATAAGAAAAGTCGAAATTCGACTTCAAATTAGGAAGATAGACTTTGAAAATTTTCACTCAACACAAAGTGACAATCGACCTCATTGGGCTTCAATGGATGTTAACCGACGATATCTGACAAAGTTAGATGCGAACTTACTCAAATATATGAGAAATGTTGAAATTCGACTTCAAATTAGGAAGATAGACTTTGAAAATTTTCAATCAACACAAAGTGACAATCGACCTCAATGGGTTTCAATGAAAGTGAATACGATATCTGACAAAGTCAGATGCAAACTCACTCAAATATATAAGAAATGTCGAAATTCGACTTCAAATTAGGAAGATAGACTTTGAAAATTTTCAATCAACACAAAGTGACAATTGACCTCAATGGGCTTCAATGGATGTTAATCGACGATATCTGACAAAGTTAGATGCAAACTTACTCAAATATATAAGAAATGGTGAAATTCGACTCCAAATTAGGAAGAGAGACTTTGAAAATTTTCAATCCACACAAAGTGACAATCGACCTCAATGGGCTTCAATGGATGTTAATCGACGATATCTGACAAAGTTAGATGCAAACTCACTCAAATATATAAGAAAAGTCGAAATTCGACTTCAAATTAGGAAGATAGACTTTGAAAATTTTCACTCAACACAAAGTGACAATCGACCTCATTGGGCTTCAATGGATGTTAACCGACGATATCTGACAAAGTTAGATGCGAACTTACTCAAATATATGAGAAATGTTGAAATTCGACTTCAAATTAGGAAGATAGACTTTGAAAATTTTCAATCAACACAAAGTGACAATCGACCTCAATGGGTTTCAATGGAGGTGAATACGATATCTGACAAAGTTAGTTGCAAACTCACTCAATTATATAAGAATTGATGAGATTCGACTTTAACTTAGGAAGCTATACTTTAAAAATTTTCAATCCACACAAAGTGACAATCGACCTCAATGGGCTTCAATGGAAGTGAATCTACGATTTCTGACAAAGTAAGTTGCAAACTCACTCAAATATATAAGAAATGTTGAAATTCGACTTCAAATTAGGAAGATAGACTTTGAAAATTTTCAATCAACACAAAGTGACAATCGACTTCAATGGGCTTCAATGGATGTTAACCGACGATATCTGACAAAGTTAGATGCGAACTTACTCAAATATATAAGAAATGTTGAAATTCGACTTCAAATTAGGAAGATAGACTTAGAAAATTTTCAATCAACACAAAGTGACAATCGACCTCAATGGGTTTCAATGGAAGTGAATACGATATCTGACAAAGTTAGATGCAAACTCACTCAAATATATAAGAAATGTCGAAATTCGACTTCAAATTAGGAAGATAGACTTTGAAAATTTTCAATCAACACAAAGTGACAATCGACCTCAATTGGCTTCAATGGAAGTGAATCTACGATTTCTGACAAAGTAAGTTGCAAACTCACTCAAATATATGAAAAATGTTGAGATTCGACTTCAAATTAGGAAGATAGACTTTGAAAATTTTCAATCCACACAAAGTGACAATCGACCTCAAGGGGCTTCAATGGAAGTGAATCTACGATTTCTGACGAAGTTAGTTGCAAACTCACTCAATTATATAAGAATTGATGAGATTCGACTTTAACTTAGGAAGATATACTTTAAAAATTTTCAATTAACACAAAGTGACAATCGACCTCAATGGGCTTAAATGGAAGTAAATCTACGATTTCTGACAAAGTTAGTTGCAAACTCACTCAAATATATGAAAAATGTTGAGATTCGACTTCAAATTTGGAAGATAGACTTTGAAAATTTTCAATCAACACAAAGTGACAATTGACCTCAATGGGCTTCAATGGATGTTAATCGACGATATCTGACAAAGTTAGATGCAAACTTACTCAAATATATAAGAAATGGTGAAATTCGACTTCAAATTAGGAAGATAGACTTTGAAAATTTTCAATCAACACAAAGTGACAATCGACCACAATGGGTTTCAATGGAAGTGAATACGATATCTGACAAAGTCAGATGCAAACTCACTCAAATATATAAGAAATGTCGAAATTCGACTTCAAATTAGGAAGATAGACTTTGAAAATTTTCAATCAACACAAAGTGACAATCGACCTCAATGGGCTTCAATGGATGTTAACCGACGATATCTGACAAAGTCAGATGCAAACTCACTCAAATATATAAGAAATGTCGAAATTCGACTTCAAATTAGGAAGATAGACTTTGAAAATTTTCAATCAACACAAAGTGACAATTGACCTCAATGGGCTTCAATGGATGTTAATCGACGATATCTGACAAAGTTAGATGCAAACTTACTCAAATATATAAGAAATGGTGAAATTCGACTCCAAATTAGGAAGAGAGACTTTGAAAATTTTCAATCCACACAAAGTGACAATCGACCTCAATGGGCTTCAATGGATGTTAATCGACGATATCTGACAAAGTTAGATGCAAACTCACTCAAATATATAAGAAAAGTCGAAATTCGACTTCAAATTAGGAAGATAGACTTTGAAAATTTTCACTCAACACAAAGTGACAATCGACCTCATTGGGCTTCAATGGATGTTAACCGACGATATCTGACAAAGTTAGATGCGAACTTACTCAAATATATGAGAAATGTTGAAATTCGACTTCAAATTAGGAAGATAGACTTTGAAAATTTTCAATCAACACAAAGTGACAATCGACCTCAATGGGTTTCAATGGAGGTGAATACGATATCTGACAAAGTTAGTTGCAAACTCACTCAATTATATAAGAATTGATGAGATTCGACTTTAACTTAGGAAGCTATACTTTAAAAATTTTCAATCCACACAAAGTGACAATCGACCTCAATGGGCTTCAATGGAAGTGAATCTACGATTTCTGACAAAGTAAGTTGCAAACTCACTCAAATATATAAGAAATGTTGAAATTCGACTTCAAATTAGGAAGATAGACTTTGAAAATTTTCAATCAACACAAAGTGACAATCGACTTCAATGGGCTTCAATGGATGTTAACCGACGATATCTGACAAAGTTAGATGCGAACTTACTCAAATATATAAGAAATGTTGAAATTCGACTTCAAATTAGGAAGATAGACTTAGAAAATTTTCAATCAACACAAAGTGACAATCGACCTCAATGGGTTTCAATGGAAGTGAATACGATATCTGACAAAGTTAGATGCAAACTCACTCAAATATATAAGAAATGTCGAAATTCGACTTCAAATTAGGAAGATAGACTTTGAAAATTTTCAATCAACACAAAGTGACAATCGACCTCAATTGGCTTCAATGGAAGTGAATCTACGATTTCTGACAAAGTAAGTTGCAAACTCACTCAAATATATGAAAAATGTTGAGATTCGACTTCAAATTAGGAAGATAGACTTTGAAAATTTTCAATCCACACAAAGTGACAATCGACCTCAAGGGGCTTCAATGGAAGTGAATCTACGATTTCTGACGAAGTTAGTTGCAAACTCACTCAATTATATAAGAATTGATGAGATTCGACTTTAACTTAGGAAGATATACTTTAAAAATTTTCAATTAACACAAAGTGACAATCGACCTCAATGGGCTTAAATGGAAGTAAATCTACGATTTCTGACAAAGTTAGTTGCAAACTCACTCAAATATATGAAAAATGTTGAGATTCGACTTCAAATTTGGAAGATAGACTTTGAAAATTTTCAATCAACACAAAGTGACAATCGACCACAATGGGTTTCAATGGAAGTGAATACGATATCTGACAAAGTCAGATGCAAACTCACTCAAATATATAAGAAATGTCGAAATTCGACTTCAAATTAGGAAGATAGACTTTGAAAATTTTCAATCAACACAAAGTGACAATCGACCTCAATGGGCTTCAATGGATGTTAACCGACGATATCTGACAAAGTCAGATGCAAACTCACTCAAATATATAAGAAATGTCGAAATTCGACTTCAAATTAGGAAGATAGACTTTGAAAATTTTCAATCAACACAAAGTGACAATTGACCTCAATGGGCTTCAATGGATGTTAATCGACGATATCTGACAAAGTTAGATGCAAACTTACTCAAATATATAAGAAATGGTGAAATTCGACTCCAAATTAGGAAGAGAGACTTTGAAAATTTTCAATCCACACAAAGTGACAATCGACCTCAATGGGCTTCAATGGATGTTAATCGACGATATCTGACAAAGTTAGATGCAAACTCACTCAAATATATAAGAAAAGTCGAAATTCGACTTCAAATTAGGAAGATAGACTTTGAAAATTTTCACTCAACACAAAGTGACAATCGACCTCATTGGGCTTCAATGGATGTTAACCGACGATATCTGACAAAGTTAGATGCGAACTTACTCAAATATATGAGAAATGTTGAAATTCGACTTCAAATTAGGAAGATAGACTTTGAAAATTTTCAATCAACACAAAGTGACAATCGACCTCAATGGGTTTCAATGGAGGTGAATACGATATCTGACAAAGTTAGTTGCAAACTCACTCAATTATATAAGAATTGATGAGATTCGACTTTAACTTAGGAAGCTATACTTTAAAAATTTTCAATCCACACAAAGTGACAATCGACCTCAATGGGCTTCAATGGAAGTGAATCTACGATTTCTGACAAAGTAAGTTGCAAACTCACTCAAATATATAAGAAATGTTGAAATTCGACTTCAAATTAGGAAGATAGACTTTGAAAATTTTCAATCAACACAAAGTGACAATCGACTTCAATGGGCTTCAATGGATGTTAACCGACGATATCTGACAAAGTTAGATGCGAACTTACTCAAATATATAAGAAATGTTGAAATTCGACTTCAAATTAGGAAGATAGACTTAGAAAATTTTCAATCAACACAAAGTGACAATCGACCTCAATGGGTTTCAATGGAAGTGAATACGATATCTGACAAAGTTAGATGCAAACTCACTCAAATATATAAGAAATGTCGAAATTCGACTTCAAATTAGGAAGATAGACTTTGAAAATTTTCAATCAACACAAAGTGACAATCGACCTCAATTGGCTTCAATGGAAGTGAATCTACGATTTCTGACAAAGTAAGTTGCAAACTCACTCAAATATATGAAAAATGTTGAGATTCGACTTCAAATTAGGAAGATAGACTTTGAAAATTTTCAATCCACACAAAGTGACAATCGACCTCAAGGGGCTTCAATGGAAGTGAATCTACGATTTCTGACGAAGTTAGTTGCAAACTCACTCAATTATATAAGAATTGATGAGATTCGACTTTAACTTAGGAAGATATACTTTAAAAATTTTCAATTAACACAAAGTGACAATCGACCTCAATGGGCTTAAATGGAAGTAAATCTACGATTTCTGACAAAGTTAGTTGCAAACTCACTCAAATATATGAAAAATGTTGAGATTCGACTTCAAATTTGGAAGATAGACTTTGAAAATTTTCAATCAACACAAAGTGACAATTGACCTCAATGGGCTTCAATGGATGTTAATCGACGATATCTGACAAAGTTAGATGCAAACTTACTCAAATATATAAGAAATGGTGAAATTCGACTTCAAATTAGGAAGATAGACTTTGAAAATTTTCAATCAACACAAAGTGACAATCGACCACAATGGGTTTCAATGGAAGTGAATACGATATCTGACAAAGTCAGATGCAAACTCACTCAAATATATAAGAAATGTCGAAATTCGACTTCAAATTAGGAAGATAGACTTTGAAAATTTTCAATCAACACAAAGTGACAATCGACCTCAATGGGCTTCAATGGATGTTAACCGACGATATCTGACAAAGTCAGATGCAAACTCACTCAAATATATAAGAAATGTCGAAATTCGACTTCAAATTAGGAAGATAGACTTTGAAAATTTTCAATCAACACAAAGTGACAATTGACCTCAATGGGCTTCAATGGATGTTAATCGACGATATCTGACAAAGTTAGATGCAAACTTACTCAAATATATAAGAAATGGTGAAATTCGACTCCAAATTAGGAAGAGAGACTTTGAAAATTTTCAATCCACACAAAGTGACAATCGACCTCAATGGGCTTCAATGGATGTTAATCGACGATATCTGACAAAGTTAGATGCAAACTCACTCAAATATATAAGAAAAGTCGAAATTCGACTTCAAATTAGGAAGATAGACTTTGAAAATTTTCACTCAACACAAAGTGACAATCGACCTCATTGGGCTTCAATGGATGTTAACCGACGATATCTGACAAAGTTAGATGCGAACTTACTCAAATATATGAGAAATGTTGAAATTCGACTTCAAATTAGGAAGATAGACTTTGAAAATTTTCAATCAACACAAAGTGACAATCGACCTCAATGGGTTTCAATGGAGGTGAATACGATATCTGACAAAGTTAGTTGCAAACTCACTCAATTATATAAGAATTGATGAGATTCGACTTTAACTTAGGAAGCTATACTTTAAAAATTTTCAATCCACACAAAGTGACAATCGACCTCAATGGGCTTCAATGGAAGTGAATCTACGATTTCTGACAAAGTAAGTTGCAAACTCACTCAAATATATAAGAAATGTTGAAATTCGACTTCAAATTAGGAAGATAGACTTTGAAAATTTTCAATCAACACAAAGTGACAATCGACTTCAATGGGCTTCAATGGATGTTAACCGACGATATCTGACAAAGTTAGATGCGAACTTACTCAAATATATAAGAAATGTTGAAATTCGACTTCAAATTAGGAAGATAGACTTAGAAAATTTTCAATCAACACAAAGTGACAATCGACCTCAATGGGTTTCAATGGAAGTGAATACGATATCTGACAAAGTTAGATGCAAACTCACTCAAATATATAAGAAATGTCGAAATTCGACTTCAAATTAGGAAGATAGACTTTGAAAATTTTCAATCAACACAAAGTGACAATCGACCTCAATTGGCTTCAATGGAAGTGAATCTACGATTTCTGACAAAGTAAGTTGCAAACTCACTCAAATATATGAAAAATGTTGAGATTCGACTTCAAATTAGGAAGATAGACTTTGAAAATTTTCAATCCACACAAAGTGACAATCGACCTCAAGGGGCTTCAATGGAAGTGAATCTACGATTTCTGACGAAGTTAGTTGCAAACTCACTCAATTATATAAGAATTGATGAGATTCGACTTTAACTTAGGAAGATATACTTTAAAAATTTTCAATTAACACAAAGTGACAATCGACCTCAATGGGCTTAAATGGAAGTAAATCTACGATTTCTGACAAAGTTAGTTGCAAACTCACTCAAATATATGAAAAATGTTGAGATTCGACTTCAAATTTGGAAGATAGACTTTGAAAATTTTCAATCAACACAAAGTGACAATTGACCTCAATGGGCTTCAATGGATGTTAATCGACGATATCTGACAAAGTTAGATGCAAACTTACTCAAATATATAAGAAATGGTGAAATTCGACTTCAAATTAGGAAGATAGACTTTGAAAATTTTCAATCAACACAAAGTGACAATCGACCACAATGGGTTTCAATGGAAGTGAATACGATATCTGACAAAGTCAGATGCAAACTCACTCAAATATATAAGAAATGTCGAAATTCGACTTCAAATTAGGAAGATAGACTTTGAAAATTTTCAATCAACACAAAGTGACAATCGACCTCAATGGGCTTCAATGGATGTTAACCGACGATATCTGACAAAGTCAGATGCAAACTCACTCAAATATATAAGAAATGTCGAAATTCGACTTCAAATTAGGAAGATAGACTTTGAAAATTTTCAATCAACACAAAGTGACAATTGACCTCAATGGGCTTCAATGGATGTTAATCGACGATATCTGACAAAGTTAGATGCAAACTTACTCAAATATATAAGAAATGGTGAAATTCGACTCCAAATTAGGAAGAGAGACTTTGAAAATTTTCAATCCACACAAAGTGACAATCGACCTCAATGGGCTTCAATGGATGTTAATCGACGATATCTGACAAAGTTAGATGCAAACTCACTCAAATATATAAGAAAAGTCGAAATTCGACTTCAAATTAGGAAGATAGACTTTGAAAATTTTCACTCAACACAAAGTGACAATCGACCTCATTGGGCTTCAATGGATGTTAACCGACGATATCTGACAAAGTTAGATGCGAACTTACTCAAATATATGAGAAATGTTGAAATTCGACTTCAAATTAGGAAGATAGACTTTGAAAATTTTCAATCAACACAAAGTGACAATCGACCTCAATGGGTTTCAATGGAGGTGAATACGATATCTGACAAAGTTAGTTGCAAACTCACTCAATTATATAAGAATTGATGAGATTCGACTTTAACTTAGGAAGCTATACTTTAAAAATTTTCAATCCACACAAAGTGACAATCGACCTCAATGGGCTTCAATGGAAGTGAATCTACGATTTCTGACAAAGTAAGTTGCAAACTCACTCAAATATATAAGAAATGTTGAAATTCGACTTCAAATTAGGAAGATAGACTTTGAAAATTTTCAATCAACACAAAGTGACAATCGACTTCAATGGGCTTCAATGGATGTTAACCGACGATATCTGACAAAGTTAGATGCGAACTTACTCAAATATATAAGAAATGTTGAAATTCGACTTCAAATTAGGAAGATAGACTTAGAAAATTTTCAATCAACACAAAGTGACAATCGACCTCAATGGGTTTCAATGGAAGTGAATACGATATCTGACAAAGTTAGATGCAAACTCACTCAAATATATAAGAAATGTCGAAATTCGACTTCAAATTAGGAAGATAGACTTTGAAAATTTTCAATCAACACAAAGTGACAATCGACCTCAATTGGCTTCAATGGAAGTGAATCTACGATTTCTGACAAAGTAAGTTGCAAACTCACTCAAATATATGAAAAATGTTGAGATTCGACTTCAAATTAGGAAGATAGACTTTGAAAATTTTCAATCCACACAAAGTGACAATCGACCTCAAGGGGCTTCAATGGAAGTGAATCTACGATTTCTGACGAAGTTAGTTGCAAACTCACTCAATTATATAAGAATTGATGAGATTCGACTTTAACTTAGGAAGATATACTTTAAAAATTTTCAATTAACACAAAGTGACAATCGACCTCAATGGGCTTAAATGGAAGTAAATCTACGATTTCTGACAAAGTTAGTTGCAAACTCACTCAAATATATGAAAAATGTTGAGATTCGACTTCAAATTTGGAAGATAGACTTTGAAAATTTTCAATCAACACAAAGTGACAATTGACCTCAATGGGCTTCAATGGATGTTAATCGACGATATCTGACAAAGTTAGATGCAAACTTACTCAAATATATAAGAAATGGTGAAATTCGACTTCAAATTAGGAAGATAGACTTTGAAAATTTTCAATCAACACAAAGTGACAATCGACCACAATGGGTTTCAATGGAAGTGAATACGATATCTGACAAAGTCAGATGCAAACTCACTCAAATATATAAGAAATGTCGAAATTCGACTTCAAATTAGGAAGATAGACTTTGAAAATTTTCAATCAACACAAAGTGACAATCGACCTCAATGGGCTTCAATGGATGTTAACCGACGATATCTGACAAAGTCAGATGCAAACTCACTCAAATATATAAGAAATGTCGAAATTCGACTTCAAATTAGGAAGATAGACTTTGAAAATTTTCAATCAACACAAAGTGACAATCGACCTCAATGGGCTTCAATGGATGTTAACCGACGATATCTGACAAAGTTAGATGCGAACTTACTCAAATATATAAGAAATGTTGAAATTCGACTTCAAATTAGGAAGATAGACTGAAAATTTTCAATCCACACAAAGTGACAATCGACATCAATGGGCTTCAATGGAAGTGAATCTACGATTTCTGACAAAGTAAGTTGCGAACTCACTCAAATATATGAAAAATGTTGAGATTCGACTTCAAATTAGGAAGATAGACTTCGAAAATTTTCAATCCACACAAAGTGACAATCGACCTCAATGGGCTTCAATGGAATTGAATCTACGATTTCTGACAAAGTTAGTTGCAAACTCACTCAAATATATGAAAAATGTTGAGAATCGACTTCAAATTTGGAAGATAGACTTTGAAAATTTTCAATCAACACAAAGTGACAATTGACCTCAATGGGCTTCAATGGATGTTAATCGACGATATCTGACAAAGTTAGATGCAAACTTACTCAAATATATAAGAAATGGTGAAATTCGAGTCCAAATTAGGAAGATAGACTTTGAAAATTTTCAATCCACACAAAGTGACAATCGACCTCAATGGGCTTCAATGGATGTTAATCAACGATATCTGACAAAGTTAGATGCAAACTCACTCAAATATAGAAGAAAAGTCGAAATTCGACTTCAAATTAGGAAGATAGACTTTGAAAATTTTCAATCCACACAAAGTGACAATCGACCTCAAGGGGCTTCAATGGAAGTGAATCTACGATTTCTGACAAAGTTAGTTGCAAACTCACTCAATTATATAAGAATTGATGAGATTCGACTTTAACTTAGGAAGATATACTTTAAAAATTTTCAATTAACACAAAGTGACAATCGACCTCAATGGGCTTAAATGGAAGTAAATCTACGATTTCTGACAAAGTTAGTTGCAAACTCACTCAAATATATGAAAAATGTTGAGATTCGACATCAAATTAGGAAGATAGACTTTGAAAATTCTCAATCAACACAAAGTGACAATCGATATCAGTGGGCTTCAATGGATGTTAACCGACGATATCTGACAAAGTTAGATGCAAACTTACTCCAATATATGAGAAATGGTGAAATTCGACTCCAAATTAGGAAGATAGAGTGAAAATTTTCAATCCACACAAAGTGACAATCGACATCAATGGGCTTCAATGGAAGTGAATCTACGATTTCTGACAAAGTAAGTTGCGAACTCACTCAAATATATGAAAAATGTTGAGATTCGACTTCAAATTAGGAAGATAGACTTCGAAAATTTTCAATCCACACAAAGTGACAATCGACCTCAATGGGCTTCAATGGATGTTAACCGAGGATATCTGACAAAGTTAGATGCGAACTTAGTCAAATATATGAGAAATGTTGAAATTCGACTTCAAATTAGGAAGATAGACTTTGAAAATTTTCAATCAACACAAAGTGACAATCGACCTCAATGGGTTTCAATGGAAGTGAATACGATATCTGACAAAGTCAGATGCAAACTCACTCAAATATATAAGAAATGTCGAAATTCGACTTCAAATTAGGAAGATAGACTTTGAAAATTTTCAATCAACACAAAGTGACAATCGACCTCAATGGGCTTCAATGGATGTTAACCGACGATATCTGACAAAGTTAGATGCGAACTTACTCAAATATATAAGAAATGTTGAAATTCGACTTCAAATTAGGAAGATAGACTGAAAATTTTCAATCCACACAAAGTGACAATCGACATCAATGGGCTTCAATGGAAGTGAATCTACGATTTCTGACAAAGTAAGTTGCGAACTCACTCAAATATATGAAAAATGTTGAGATTCGACTTCAAATTAGGAAGATAGACTTCGAAAATTTTCAATCCACACAAAGTGACAATCGACCTCAATGGGGTTCAATGGAATTGAATCTACGATTTCTGACAAAGTTAGTTGCAAACTCACTCAAATATATGAAAAATGTTGAGAATCGACTTCAAATTTGGAAGATAGACTTTGAAAATTTTCAATCAACACAAAGTGACAATTGACCTCAATGGGCTTCAATGGATGTTAATCGACGATATCTGACAAAGTTAGATGCAAACTTACTCAAATATATAAGAAATGGTGAAATTCGAGTCCAAATTAGGAAGATAGACTTTGAAAATTTTCAATCCACACAAAGTGACAATCGACCTCAATGGGCTTCAATGGATGTTAATCAACGATATCTGACAAAGTTAGATGCAAACTCACTCAAATATATAAGAAAAGTCGAAATTCGACTTCAAATTAGGAAGATAGACTTTGAAAATTTTCAATCCACACAAAGTGACAATCGACCTCAAGGGGCTTCAATGGAAGTGAATCTACGATTTCTGACAAAGTTAGTTGCAAACTCACTCAATTATATAAGAATTGATGAGATTCGACTTTAACTTAGGAAGATATACTTTAAAAATTTTCAATTAACACAAAGTGACAATCGACCTCAATGGGCTTAAATGGAAGTAAATCTACGATTTCTGACAAAGTTAGTTGCAAACTCACTCAAATATATGAAAAATGTTGAGATTCGACATCAAATTAGGAA
This sequence comes from Diorhabda carinulata, assembly GCF_026250575.1. Taxonomy (NCBI): domain Eukaryota; kingdom Metazoa; phylum Arthropoda; class Insecta; order Coleoptera; family Chrysomelidae; genus Diorhabda; species Diorhabda carinulata. The sequence goes on from NC_079469.1 coordinate 428,900, forward strand.
GATAGACTTTGAAAATTCTCAATCAACACAAAGTGACAATCGATATCAGTGGGCTTCAATGGATGTTAACCGACGATATCTGACAAAGTTAGATGCAAACTTACTCCAATATATGAGAAATGGTGAAATTCGACTCCAAATTAGGAAGAGAGACTTTGAAAATTTTCAATCAACACAAAGTGACAATCGACCTCAATGGGCTTCAATGGATGTTAACCGAGGATATCTGACAAAGTTAGATGCGAACTTAGTCAAATATATGAGAAATGTTGAAATTCGACTTCAAATTAGGAAGATAGACTTTGAAAATTTTCAATCAACACAAAGTGACAATCGACCTCAATGGGTTTCAATGGAAGTGAATACGATATCTGACAAAGTCAGATGCAAACTCACTCAAATATATAAGAAATGTCGAAATTCGACTTCAAATTAGGAAGATAGACTTTGAAAATTTTCAATCAACACAAAGTGACAATCGACCTCAATGGGCTTCAATGGATGTTAACCGACGATATCTGACAAAGTTAGATGCGAACTTACTCAAATATATAAGAAATGTTGAAATTCGACTTCAAATTAGGAAGATAGACTGAAAATTTTCAATCCACACAAAGTGACAATCGACATCAATGGGCTTCAATGGAAGTGAATCTACGATTTCTGACAAAGTAAGTTGCGAACTCACTCAAATATATGAAAAATGTTGAGATTCGACTTCAAATTAGGAAGATAGACTTCGAAAATTTTCAATCCACACAAAGTGACAATCGACCTCAATGGGCTTCAATGGAATTGAATCTACGATTTCTGACAAAGTTAGTTGCAAACTCACTCAACTATATGAAAAATGTTGAGAATCGACTTCAAATTTGGAAGATAGACTTTGAAAATTTTCAATCAACACAAAGTGACAATTGACCTCAATGGGCTTCAATGGATGTTAATCGACGATATCTGACAAAGTTAGATGCAAACTTACTCAAATATATAAGAAATGGTGAAATTCGAGTCCAAATTAGGAAGATAGACTTTGAAAATTTTCAATCCACACAAAGTGACAATCGACCTCAATGGGCTTCAATGGATGTTAATCAACGATATCTGACAAAGTTAGATGCAAACTCACTCAAATATATAAGAAAAGTCGAAATTCGACTTCAAATTAGGAAGATAGACTTTGAAAATTTTCAATCCACACAAAGTGACAATCGACCTCAAGGGGCTTCAATGGAAGTGAATCTACGATTTCTGACAAAGTTAGTTGCAAACACACTCAATTATATAAGAATTGATGAGATTCGACTTTAACTTAGGAAGATATACTTTAAAAATTTTCAATTAACACAAAGTGACAATCGACCTCAATGGGCTTAAATGGAAGTAAATCTACGATTTCTGACAAAGTTAGTTGCAAACTCACTCAAATATATGAAAAATGTTGAGATTCGACATCAAATTAGGAAGATAGACTTTGAAAATTCTCAATCAACACAAAGTGACAATCGATATCAGTGGGCTTCAATGGATGTTAACCGACGATATCTGACAAAGTTAGATGCAAACTTACTCCAATATATGAGAAATGTTGAAATTCGACTTCAAATAAGGAAGATAGACTTTGAAAATTTTCAATCAACACAAAGTGACAATCGACATCGATGGGCTTCAATGGAAGTAAATCGACGATTCCTGACAAAGTTAGTTGCAAACTCACTCAAATATATAAGAATTGATGAGATTCGACTTCAAATTAGGAAGATACACTTCGAAAATTTTCAATCCACACAAAGTGACAATCGACCTCAATGGGCTTCAATGGAATTGAATCTACGATTTCTGACAAAGTTAGTTGCAAACTCACTCAAATATATGAAAAATGTTGAGATTCGACTTCAAATTTGGAAGATAGACTTTGAAAATTTTCAATCAACACAAAGTGACAATTGACCTCAATGGGCTTCAATGGATGTTAATCGACGATATATGACAAAGTTAGATGCAAACTTACTCAAATATATAAGAAATGGTGAAATTCGATTCCAAATTAGGAAGAGAGACTTTGAAAATTTTCAATCCACACAAAGTGACAATCGACCTCAATGGGCTCCAATGGATGTTAATCGACGATATCTGACAAAGTTAGATGCAAACTCACTCAAATATATAAGAAAAGTCGAAATTCGACTTCAAATTAGGAAGATAGACTTTGAAAATTTTCAATCAACACAAAGTGACAATCGACCTCAATGGGCTTCAATGGATGTTAACCGACGATATCTGACAAAGTTAGATGCGAACTTACTCAAATATATGAGAAATGTTGAAATTCGACTTCAAATTAGGAAGATAGACTTTGAAAATTTTCAATCAACACAAAGTGACAATCGACCTCAATGGGTTTCAATGGAAGTGAATACGATATCTGACAAAGTCAGATGCAAACTCACTCAAATATATAAGAAATGTCGAAATTCGACTTCAAATTAGGAAGATAGACTTTGAAAATTTTCAATCAACACAAAGTGACAATCGACCTCAATGGGCTTCAATGGATGTTAACCGACGATATCTGACAAAGTTAGATGCGAACTTACTCAAATATATAAGAAATGTTGAAATTCGACTTCAAATTAGGAAGATAGACTGAAAATTTTCAATCCACACAAAGTGACAATCGACATCAATGGGCTTCAATGGAAGTGAATCTACGATTTCTGACAAAGTAAGTTGCGAACTCACTCAAATATATGAAAAATGTTGAGATTCGACTTCAAATTAGGAAGATAGACTTCGAAAATTTTCAATCCACACAAAGTGACAATCGACCTCAATGGGCTTCAATGGAATTGAATCTACGATTTCTGACAAAGTTAGTTGCAAACTCACTCAAATATATGAAAAATGTTGAGAATCGACTTCAAATTTGGAAGATAGACTTTGAAAATTTTCAATCAACACAAAGTGACAATTGACCTCAATGGGCTTCAATGGATGTTAATCGACGATATCTGACAAAGTTAGATGCAAACTTACTCAAATATATAAGAAATGGTGAAATTCGACTCCAAATTAGGAAGAGAGACTTTGAAAATTTTCAATCCACACAAAGTGACAATCGACCTCAATGGGCTTCAATGGATGTTAATCGACGATATCTGACAAAGTTAGATGCAAACTCACTCAAATATATAAGAAAAGTCGAAATTCGACTTCAAATTAGGAAGATAGACTTTGAAAATTTTCAATCAACACAAAGTGACAATCGACCTCAATGGGCTTCAATGGATGTTAACCGACGATATCTGACAAAGTTAGATGCGAACTTACTCAAATATATGAGAAATGTTGAAATTCGACTTCAAATTAGGAAGATAGACTTTGAAAATTTTCAATCAACACAAAGTGACAATCGACCTCAATGGGTTTCAATGGAAGTGAATACGATATCTGACAAAGTCAGATGCAAACTCACTCAAATATATAAGAAATGTCGAAATTCGACTTCAAATTAGGAAGATAGACTTTGAAAATTTTCAATCAACACAAAGTGACAATCGACCTCAATGGGCTTCAATGGATGTTAACCGACGATATCTGACAAAGTTAGATGCAAACTTACTCAAATATATAAGAAATGTTGAAATTCGACTTCAAATTAGGAAGGTAGACTTTGAAAATTTTCAATCCACACAAAGTGACAATCGACCTCAATGGGCTTCAATGGAAGTGAATCTACGATTTCTGACAAAGTAAGTTGCAAACTCACTCAAATATATAAGAAATGTTGAAATTCGACTTCAAATTAGGAAGATAGCCTTTGAAAATTTTCAATCAACACAAAGTGACAATCGACCTCAATGGGTTTCAATGGAAGTGAATACGATATCTGACAAAGTTAGATGCAAACTCACTCAAATATATAAGAAATGTCGAAATTCGACTTCAAATTAGGAAGATAGACTTTGAAAATTTTCAATCAACACAAAGTGACAATCGACCTCAATGGGCTTCAATGGAATTGAATCTACGATTTCTGACAAAGTTAGTTGCAAACTCACTCAAATATATAAGAAATGTTGAGATTCGACTTCAAATTTGGAAGATAGACTTCGAAAATTTTTAATCAACACAAAGTAACAATCGACCTCAATGGGCTTCAATGGATGTTAACCGACGATATCTGACAAAGTTAGATGCGAACCTACTCAAATATATGAGAAATGTTGAAATTCGACTTCAAATTAGGAAGATAGACTTTGAAAATTTTCAATCAACACAAAGTGACAATCGACCTCAATGGGTTTCAATGGAAGTGAATACGATATCTGACAAAGTCAGATGCAAACTCACTCAAATATATAAGTAATGTCGAAATTCGACTTCAAATTAGGAAGATAGACTTTGAAAATTTTCAATCAACACAAAGTGACAATCGACCTCAAGGGGCTCAAATGGATGTTAACCGACGATATCTGACAAAGTTAGATGCAAACTTACTCAAATATATAAGAAATGTTGAAATTCGACTTCAAATTAGGGAGATAGACTTTGAAAATTTTCAATCCACACAAAGTGACAATCGACCTCAATGGGCTTCAATGGAAGTGAATCTACGATTTCTGACAAAGTTAGTTGCAAACTCACTCAAATATATGAAAAATGTTGAGATTCGACGTCAAATTAGGAAGATAGACTTTGAAAATTCTCAATCAACACAAAGTGACAATCGATATCAGTGGGCTTCAATGGATGTTAACCGACGATATCTGACAAAGTTAGATGCAAACTTACTCAAATATATGAGAAATGTTGAAATTCGACTTCAAATAAGGAAGATAGACTTTGAAAATTTTCAATCAACACAAAGTGACAATTGACCTCAATGGGCTTCAATGGATGTTAATCGACGATATCTGACAAAGTTAGATGCAAACTTACTCAAATATATAAGAAATGGTGAAATTCGACTCCAAATTAGGAAGAGAGACTTTGAAAATTTTCAATCCACACAAAGTGACAATCGACCTCAATGGGCTTCAATGGATGTTAATCGACGATATCTGACAAAGTTAGATGCAAACTCACTCAAATATATAAGAAAAGTCGAAATTCGACTTCAAATTAGGAAGATAGACTTTGAAAATTTTCAATCAACACAAAGTGACAATCGACCTCAATGGGCTTCAATGGATGTTAACCGACGATATCTGACAAAGTTAGATGCGAACTTACTCAAATATATGAGAAATGTTGAAATTCGACTTCAAATTAGGAAGATAGACTTTGAAAATTTTCAATCAACACAAAGTGACAATCGACCTCAATGGGTTTCAATGGAAGTGAATACGATATCTGACAAAGTCAGATGCAAACTCACTCAAATATATAAGAAATGTCGAAATTCGACTTCAAATTAGGAAGATAGACTTTGAAAATTTTCAATCAACACAAAGTGACAATCGACCTCAATGGGCTTCAATGGATGTTAACCGACGATATCTGACAAAGTTAGATGCAAACTTACTCAAATATATAAGAAATGTTGAAATTCGACTTCAAATTAGGAAGATAGACTTTGAAAATTTTCAATCCACACAAAGTGACAATCGACCTCAATGGGCTTCAATGGAAGTGAATCTACGATTTCTGACAAAGTTAGTTGCAAACTCACTCAAATATATAAGAAATGTTGAAATTCGACTTCAAATTAGGAAGATAGACTTTGAAAATTTTCAATCAACACAAAGTGACAATCGACCTCAATGGGTTTCAATGGAAGTGAATACGATATCTGACAAAGTTAGATGCAAACTCACTCAAATATATAAGAAATGTCGAAATTCGACTTCAAATTAGGAAAATAGACTTTGAAAATTTTCAATCAACACAAAGTGACAATCGACCTCAATGGGCTTCAATGGAATTGAATCTACGATTTCTGACAAAGTTAGTTGCAAACTCACTCAAATATATAAGAAATGTTGAGATTCGACTTCAAATTTGGAAGATAGACTTCGAAAATTTTTAATCAACACAAAGTAACAATCGACCTCAATGGGCTTCAATGGATGTTAACCGACGATATCTGACAAAGTTAGATGCGAACCTACTCAAATATATGAGAAATGTTGAAATTCGACTTCAAATTAGGAAGATAGACTTTGAAAATTTTCAATCAACACAAAGTGACAATCGACCTCAATGGGTTTCAATGGAAGCGAATACGATATCTGACAAAGTCAGATGCAAACTCACTCAAATATATAAGAAATGTCGAAATTCGACTTCAAATTAGGAAGATAGACTTTGAAAATTTTCAATCAACACAAAGTGACAATCGACCTCAATGGGCTCCAATGGATGTTAACCAACGATATCTGACAAAGTTAGATGCAAACTTACTCAAATATATAAGAAATGTTGAAATTCGACTTCAAATTAGGAAGATAGACTTTGAAAATTTTCAATCCACACAAAGTGACAATCGACCTCAATGGGCTTCAATGGAAGTGAATCTACGATTTCTGACAAAGTTAGTTGCAAACTCACTCAAATATATGAAAAATGTTGAGATTCGACGTCAAATTAGGAAGATAGACTTTGAAAATTCTCAATCAACACAAAGTGACAATCGATATCATTGGGCTTCAATGGATGTTAACCGACGATATCTGACAAAGTTAGATGCAAACTTACTCAAATATATGAGAAATGTTGAAATTCGACTTCAAATAAGGAAGATAGACTTTGAAAATTTTCAATCAACACAAAGTGACAATCGACCTCAATGGGCTTCAATGGAAGTAAATCTACGATTTCTGACAAAGTTAGATGCAAACTTACTCAAATATATAAGAAATGTTGAAATTCGTCTTCAAATTAGGAAGATAGACTTTGAAAATTTTTAATCCACACAAAGTGACAATCGACCTCAATGGGCTTCAATGAAAGTGAATCTACGATTTCTGACAAAGTAAGTTGCAAACTCACTCAAATATATGAAGAATGTTGAGATTCGACTTCAAATTAGGAAGATAGACTTTGAAAATTTTCAATCCACACAAAGTGACAATCGACCTCAATGGGCTTCAATGGAAGTGAATCTACGATTTCTGACAAAGTTAGTTGCAAACTCACTCAAATATATGAAAAATGTTGAGATTCGACTTCAAATTTGGAAGATAGACTTTGAAAATTTTCAATCAACACAAAGTAACAATCGACCTCAATGGGCTTCAATGGATGTTAACCGACGATATCTGACAAAGTTAGATGCAAACTTACTCAAATATATAAGAAATGTTGAAATTCGACTTCAAAATAGGAAGATAGACTTTGAAAATTTTCAATCCACACAAAGTGACAATCGACCTCAATGGGCTTCAATGGAAGTGAATCTACGATTTCTGACAAAGTTAGTTGCAAACTCACTCAAATATATGAAAAATGTTGAGATTCGACTTCAAATTAGGAAGATAGACTTTGAAAATTTTCAATCCACACAAAGTGACAATCGACCTCAATGGGCTTCAATGGAAGTGAATCTACGATTTCTGACAAAGTTAGTTGCAAACTCACTCAAATATATGAAAAATGTTGAGATTCGACTTCAAATTTGGAAGATAGACTTTGAAAATTTTCAATCAACACAAAGTGACAATCGACCTCAATGGGCTTCAATGGAATTGAATCTACGATTTCTGACAAAGTTAGTTGCAAACTCACTCAAATATATAAGAAATGTTGAGATTCGACTTCAAATTTGGAAGATAGACTTCGAAAATTTTTAATCAACACAAAGTAACAATCGACCTCAATGGGCTTCAATGGATGTTAACCGACGATATCTGACAAAGTTAGATGCGAACCTACTCAAATATATGAGAAATGTTGAAATTCGACTTCAAATTAGGAAGATAGACTTTGAAAATTTTCAATCAACACAAAGTGACAATCGACCTCAATGGGTTTCAATGGAAGTGAATACGATATCTGACAAAGTCAGATGCAAACTCACTCAAATATATAAGAAATGTCGAAATTCGACTTCAAATTAGGAAGATAGACTTTGAAAATTTTCAATCAACACAAAGTGACAATCGACCTCAAGGGGCTCAAATGGATGTTAACCGACGATATCTGACAAAGTTAGATGCAAACTTACTCAAATATATAAGAAATGTTGAAATTCGACTTCAAATTAGGGAGATAGACTTTGAAAATTTTCAATCCACACAAAGTGACAATCGACCTCAATGGGCTTCAATGGAAGTGAATCTACGATTTCTGACAAAGTTAGTTGCAAACTCACTCAAATATATGAAAAATGTTGAGATTCGACGTCAAATTAGGAAGATAGACTTTGAAAATTCTCAATCAACACAAAGTGACAATCGATATCAGTGGGCTTCAATGGATGTTAACCGACGATATCTGACAAAGTTAGATGCAAACTTACTCAAATATATGAGAAATGTTGAAATTCGACTTCAAATAAGGAAGATAGACTTTGAAAATTTTCAATCAACACAAAGTGACAATTGACCTCAATGGGCTTCAATGGATGTTAATCGACGATATCTGACAAAGTTAGATGCAAACTTACTCAAATATATAAGAAATGGTGAAATTCGACTCCAAATTAGGAAGAGAGACTTTGAAAATTTTCAATCCACACAAAGTGACAATCGACCTCAATGGGCTTCAATGGATGTTAATCGACGATATCTGACAAAGTTAGATGCAAACTCACTCAAATATATAAGAAAAGTCGAAATTCGACTTCAAATTAGGAAGATAGACTTTGAAAATTTTCAATCAACACAAAGTGACAATCGACCTCAATGGGCTTCAATGGATGTTAACCGACGATATCTGACAAAGTTAGATGCGAACTTACTCAAATATATGAGAAATGTTGAAATTCGACTTCAAATTAGGAAGATAGACTTTGAAAATTTTCAATCAACACAAAGTGACAATCGACCTCAATGGGTTTCAATGGAAGTGAATACGATATCTGACAAAGTCAGATGCAAACTCACTCAAATATATAAGAAATGTCGAAATTCGACTTCAAATTAGGAAGATAGACTTTGAAAATTTTCAATCAACACAAAGTGACAATCGACCTCAATGGGCTTCAATGGATGTTAACCGACGATATCTGACAAAGTTAGATGCAAACTTACTCAAATATATAAGAAATGTTGAAATTCGACTTCAAATTAGGAAGATAGACTTTGAAAATTTTCAATCCACACAAAGTGACAATCGACCTCAATGGGCTTCAATGGAAGTGAATCTACGATTTCTGACAAAGTTAGTTGCAAACTCACTCAAATATATAAGAAATGTTGAAATTCGACTTCAAATTAGGAAGATAGACTTTGAAAATTTTCAATCAACACAAAGTGACAATCGACCTCAATGGGTTTCAATGGAAGTGAATACGATATCTGACAAAGTTAGATGCAAACTCACTCAAATATATAAGAAATGTCGAAATTCGACTTCAAATTAGGAAAATAGACTTTGAAAATTTTCAATCAACACAAAGTGACAATCGACCTCAATGGGCTTCAATGGAATTGAATCTACGATTTCTGACAAAGTTAGTTGCAAACTCACTCAAATATATAAGAAATGTTGAGATTCGACTTCAAATTTGGAAGATAGACTTCGAAAATTTTTAATCAACACAAAGTAACAATCGACCTCAATGGGCTTCAATGGATGTTAACCGACGATATCTGACAAAGTTAGATGCGAACCTACTCAAATATATGAGAAATGTTGAAATTCGACTTCAAATTAGGAAGATAGACTTTGAAAATTTTCAATCAACACAAAGTGACAATCGACCTCAATGGGTTTCGATGGAAGCGAATACGATATCTGACAAAGTCAGATGCAAACTCACTCAAATATATAAGAAATGTCGAAATTCGACTTCAAATTAGGAAGATAGACTTTGAAAATTTTCAATCAACACAAAGTGACAATCGACCTCAATGGGCTCCAATGGATGTTAACCGACGATATCTGACAAAGTTAGATGCAAACTTACTCAAATATATAAGAAATGTTGAAATTCGACTTCAAATTAGGAAGATAGACTTTGAAAATTTTCAATCCACACAAAGTGACAATCGACCTCAATGGGCTTCAATGGAAGTGAATCTACGATTTCTGACAAAGTTAGTTGCAAACTCACTCAAATATATGAAAAATGTTGAGATTCGACGTCAAATTAGGAAGATAGACTTTGAAAATTCTCAATCAACACAAAGTGACAATCGATATCATTGGGCTTCAATGGATGTTAACCGACGATATCTGACAAAGTTAGATGCAAACTTACTCAAATATATGAGAAATGTTGAAATTCGACTTCAAATAAGGAAGATAGACTTTGAAAATTTTCAATCAACACAAAGTGACAATCGACCTCAATGGGCTTCAATGGAAGTAAATCTACGATTTCTGACAAAGTTAGATGCAAACTTACTCAAATATATAAGAAATGTTGAAATTCGTCTTCAAATTAGGAAGATAGACTTTGAAAATTTTTAATCCACACAAAGTGACAATCGACCTCAATGGGCTTCAATGAAAGTGAATCTACGATTTCTGACAAAGTAAGTTGCAAACTCACTCAAATATATGAAGAATGTTGAGATTCGACTTCAAATTAGGAAGATAGACTTTGAAAATTTTCAATCCACACAAAGTGACAATCGACCTCAATGGGCTTCAATGGAAGTGAATCTACGATTTCTGACAAAGTTAGTTGCAAACTCACTCAAATATATGAAAAATGTTGAGATTCGACTTCAAATTTGGAAGATAGACTTTGAAAATTTTCAATCAACACAAAGTAACAATCGACCTCAATGGGCTTCAATGGATGTTAACCGACGATATCTGACAAAGTTAGATGCAAACTTACTCAAATATATAAGAAATGTTGAAATTCGACTTCAAAATAGGAAGATAGACTTTGAAAATTTTCAATCCACACAAAGTGACAATCGACCTCAATGGGCTTCAATGGAAGTGAATCTACGATTTCTGACAAAGTTAGTTGCAAACTCACTCAAATATATGAAAAATGTTGAGATTCGACTTCAAATTAGGAAGATAGACTTTGAAAATTTTCAATCCACACAAAGTGACAATCGACCTCAATGGGCTTCAATGGAAGTGAATCTACGATTTCTGACAAAGTTAGTTGCAAACTCACTCAAATATATGAAAAATGTTGAGATTCGACTTCAAATTTGGAAGATAGACTTTGAAAATTTTCAATCAACACAAAGTGACAATCGACCTCAATGGGCTTCAATGGAATTGAATCTACGATTTCTGACAAAGTTAGTTGCAAACTCACTCAAATATATAAGAAATGTTGAGATTCGACTTCAAATTTGGAAGATAGACTTCGAAAATTTTTAATCAACACAAAGTAACAATCGACCTCAATGGGCTTCAATGGATGTTAACCGACGATATCTGACAATGTAAGTTGCAAACTCACTCAAATATATGAAAAATTTTTAGATTCGACTTCAAATTAGGAAGAGAGACTTTGAAAATTTTCAATCAACACAAAATGACAATCGACCTCAATGGGCTTCAATGGAAATAAATCGACGATTGCTGACAAAGTTAGTTGCAAACTCACTCAAATATATAAGAAATGTTGAAATTCGACTTCAAATTAGGAAGATAGACTTTCAAAATTTTCAATCCACACAAAGTGACAATCGACCTCAATGGGCTTCAATGGATGTTAACCGACGATATCTGACAAAGTTAGATGCAAACTTACTCAAATATATAAGAAATATTGAAATTCGACTTCAAAATAGGAAGATAGACTTTGAAAATTTTCAATCCACACAAAGTGACAATCGACCTCAATGGGCTTCAATGGAAGTGAATCTACGATTTCTGACAAAGTTAGTTGCAAACTCACTCAAATATATGAAAAATGTTGAGATTCGACTTCAAATTTGGAAGATAGACTTTGAAAATTTTCAATCAACACAAAGTAACAATCGACCTCAATGGGCTTCAATGGATGTTAACCGACGATATCTGACAAAGTTAGATGCAATTTTACTCAAATATATAAGAAATGTTGAAATTCGACTTCAAATTAGGAAGATAGACTTTGAAAATTTTTAATCCACACAAAGTGACAATCGACCTCAATGGGCTTCAATGGAAGTGAATCTACGATTTCTGACAATGTAAGTTGCAAACTCACTCAAATATATGAAAAATTTTTAGATTCGACTTCAAATTAGGAAGAGAGACTTTGAAAATTTTCAATCAACACAAAATGACAATCGACCTCAATGGGCTTCAATGGAAATAAATCGACGATTGCTGACAAAGTTAGTTGCAAACTCACTCAAATATATGAAAAATGTTGAGATTCGACTTCAAATTAGGAAGATAGACTTTGAAAATTTTCAATTAACAAAAAGTGACAATCGACCTCAATGGGCTTCAATGGATGTTAACCGACGATATCTGACAAAGTTAGATGCAAACTTACTCAAATATATAAGAAATATTGAAATTCGACTTCAAAATAGGAAGATAATCTTTGAAAATTTCCAATCCACACAAAGTGACAATCGACCTCAATGGGCTTCAATGGAAGTAAATCTACGATTTCTGACAAAGTTAGTTGCAAACTCACTCAAATATATGAAAAATGTTGAGATTCGACTTCAAATTAGGAAGATAGACTTTGAAAATTTTCAATCCACACAAAATGACAATCGACCTCAATGGGCTTCAATGGAAGTGAATCTACGATTTCTGACAAAGTTAGTTACAAACTCACTCAAATATATGAAAAATGTTGAGATTCGACTTCAAATTTGGAAGATAGACTTTGAAAATTTTCAATCAACACAAAGTAACAATCGACCTCAATGGGCTTCAATGGATGTTAACCGACGATATCTGACAAAGTTAGATGCAAACTTACTCAAATATATAAGAAATGTTGAAATTCGACTTCAAATTAGGAAGATAGACTTTCAAAATTTTCAATCCACACAAAGTGACAATCGACCTCAATGGGCTTCAATGGAAGTGAATCTACGATTTCTGACAAAGTAAGTTGCAAACTCACTCAAATATATGAAAAATGTTGAGATTCGACTTCAAATTAGGAAGAGAGACTTTGAAAATTTTCAATCAACACAAAATGACAATCGACCTCAATGGGCTTCAATATATGTTAACCGACGATATCTGATAAAGTTAGATGCAAACTTACTCAAATATATAAGAAATGTTGAAATTCGACTTCAAATTAGGAAGATAGACTTTGAAAATTTTCAATCCACACAAAGTGACAATCGACCTCAATGGGCTTCAATGGAAGTGAATCTACTATTCCTGACAAAGTTAGTTACAAACTCACTCAAATATATGAAAAATGTTGAGATTCGACTTCAAATCTGGAAGATAGACTTTGAAAATTTTCAATCAACACAAAGTGACAATCGACCTCAATGGGCTTCAATGGATGTTAACCGACGATATCTGACAAAGTTAGATGCAAACTTACTCAAATATATAAGAAATGTTGAAATTCGTCTTCAAATTAGGAAGATAGACTTTGAAAATTTTTAATCCACACAAAGTGACAATCGACCTCAATGGGCTTCAATGAAAGTGAATCTACGATTTCTGACAAAGTAAGTTGCAAACTCACTCAAATATATGAAGAATGTTGAGATTCGACATCAAATTAGGAAGATAGACTTTGAAAATTTTCAATCAACACAAAATGACAATCGACCTCAATGGGCTTCAATGGAAGTGAATCTACGATTTCTGACAAAGTTAGTTGCAAACTCACTCAAATATATGAAAAATGTTGAGATTCGACTTCAAATTTGGAAGATAGACTTTGAAAATTTTCAATCAACACAAAGTAACAATCGACCTCAATGGGCTTCAATGGAAGTGAATCTACGATTTCTGACAAAGTTAGTTGCAAACTCACTCAAATATATAAGAATTGATGAGATTCGACTTAAAAATTAGGAAGATAGACTTTGAAAATTTTCAATCAACATAAAGTGACAATCGACCTCAATGGGCTTCAATGGATGTTAACCGACGATATCTGACAAAGTTAGATGCAAACTTACTCAAATATATAAGAAATGTTGAAATTCGACTTCAAGTTAGGAAGATAAACTTTGAAAATTTTCAATCAACACAAAGTGACAATGGACATTGATGGGCTTCAATGGAAGTAAATCGACGATTTCTGACAAAGTTAGTTGCAAACTCACTCAGATATATAAGAATTGATGAGATTCGACTTTAAATTAGGAAGATAGACTTTGAAAATTTTCAATCCACACAAAGTGACAATCGACCTCAATGGGCTTCAATGGGAGTAAATCTACGATTTCTGACAAAGTTAGTTGCAAACTCACTCAAATATATGAAAAATGTTGAGATTCGACTTCAAATTTGGAAGATAGACTTTGAAAATTTTCAATCAACACAAAGTGACAATCGACCTCAATGGGCTTCAATGGAAGTGAATCTACGATTTCTGACAAAGTTAGTTGCAAACTCACTCAAATATATAAGAATTGATGAGATTCGACTTAAAAATTAGGAAAATAGACTTTGAAAATTTTCAATCAACATAAAGTGACAATCGACCTCAATGGGCTCCAATGGATGTTAACCGACGATATCTGACAAAGTTAGATGCAAACTTACTCAAATATATAAGAAATGTTGAAATTCGACTTCAAGTTAGGAAGATAAACTTTGAAAATTTTCAATCAACACAAAGTGACAATGGACATTGATGGGCTTCAATGGAAGTAAATCGACGATTTCTGACAAAGTTAGTTGCAAACTCACTCAGATATATAAGAATTGATGAGATTCGACTTTAAATTAGGAAGATAGACTTTGAAAATTTTCAATCCACACAAAGTGACAATCGACCTCAATGGGCTTCAATGGATGTTAACCGACGATATCTGACAAAGTTAGATGCAATCTTACTCAAATATATCAGAAATGTTGAAATTCGACTTCAAATTAGGAAGAGAGACTTTGAAAATTTTCAATCCACACAAAGTGACAATCGACCTCAATGGGCTTCAATGGAAGTGAATCTACGATTTCTGACAATGTAAGTTGCAAACTCACTCAAATATATGAAAAATTTTTAGATTCGACTTCAAATTAGGAAGAGAGACTTTGAAAATTTTCAATCAACACAAAATGACAATCGACCTCAATGGGCTTCAATGGAAATAAATCGACGATTGCTGACAAAGTTAGTTGCAAACTCACTCAAATATATGAAAAATGTTGAGATTCGACTTCAAATTAGGAAGATAGACTTTGAAAATTTTCAATTAACAAAAAGTGACAATCGACCTCAATGGGCTTCAATGGATGTTAACCGACGATATCTGACAAAGTTAGATGCAAACTTACTCAAATATATAAGAAATATTGAAATTCGACTTCAAAATAGGAAGATAGACTTTGAAAATTTTCAATCCACACAAAGTGACAATCGACCTCAATGGGCTTCAATGGAAGTGAATCTACGATTTCTGACAAAGTTAGTTGCAAACTCACTCAAATATATGAAAAATGTTGAGATTCGACTTCAAATTTGGAAGATAGACTTTGAAAATTTTCAATCAACACAAAGTAACAATCGACCTCAATGGGCTTCAATGGATGTTAACCGACGATATCTGACAAAGTTAGATGCAAACTTACTCAAATATATAAGAAATGTTGAAATTCGACTTCAAATTAGGAAGATAGACTTTGAAAATTTTTAATCCACACAAAGTGACAATCGACCTCAATGGGCTTCAATGGAAGTGAATCTACGATTTCTGACAATGTAAGTTGCAAACTCACTCAAATATATGAAAAATTTTTAGATTCGACTTCAAATTAGGAAGAGAGACTTTGAAAATTTTCAATCAACACAAAATGACAATCGACCTCAATGGGCTTCAATGAAAATAAATCGACGATTGCTGACAAAGTTAGTTGCAAACTCACTCAAATATATGAAAAATGTTGAGATTCGACTTCAAATTAGGAAGATAGACTTTGAAAATTTTCAATTAACAAAAAGTGACAATCGACCTCAATGGGCTTCAATGGATGTTAACCGACGATATCTGACAAAGTTAGATGCAAACTTACTCAAATATATAAGAAATATTGAAATTCGACTTCAAAATAGGAAGATAGACTTTGAAAATTTTCAATCCACACAAAATGACAATCGACCTCAATGGGCTTCAATGGAAGTGAATCTACGATTTCTGACAAAGTTAGTTACAAACTCACTCAAATATATGAAAAATGTTGAGATTCGACTTCAAATTTGGAAGATAGACTTTGAAAATTTTCAATCATCACAAAGTAACAATCGACCTCAATGGGCTTCAATGGATGTTAACCGACGATATCTGACAAAGTTAGATGCAAACTTACTCAAATATATAAGAAATGTTGAAATTCGACTTCAAATCAGGAAGATAGACTTTGAAAATTTTCAATCCACACAAAGTGACAATCGACCTCAATGGGCTTCAATGGAAGTGAATCTACGATTTCTGACAAAGTAAGTTGCAAACTCACTCAAATATATGAAAAATGTTGAGATTCGACTTCAAATTAGGAAGAGAGACTTTGAAAATTTTCAATCAACACAAAATGACAATCGACCTCAATGGGCTTCAATATATGTTAACCGACGATATCTGACAAAGTTAGATGCAAACTTACTCAAATATATAAGAAATGTTGAAATTAGACTTCAAATTAGGAAGATAAACTTTGAAAATTTTCAATCAACACAAAGTGACAATGGACATTGATGGGCTTCAATGGAAGTAAATCGACGATTTCTGACAAAGTTAGTTGCAAACTCACTCAAATATATAAGAATTGATGAGATTCGACTTCAAATTAGGAAGATAGACTTTGAAAATTTTCAATCCACACAAAGTGACAATCGACCTCAATGGGCTTCAATGGAAGTAAATCTACGATTTCTGACAAAGTTAGTTGCAAACTCACTCAAATATATGAAAAATGTTGAGATTCGACTTCAAATTAGGAAGATAGACTTTGAAAATTTTCAATCCACACAAAGTGACAATCGACCTCAATGGGCTTCAATGGAAGTGAATCTACTATTCCTGACAAAGTTAGTTACAAACTCACTCAAATATATGAAAAATGTTGAGATTCGACTTCAAATTTGGAAGATAGACTTTGAAAATTTTCAATCAACACAAAGTGACAATCGACCTCAATGGGCTTCAATGGATGTTAACCGACGATATCTGACAAAGTTAGATGCAAACTTACTCAAATATATGAGAAATGTTGAAATTCGTCTTCAAATTAGGAAGATAGACTTTGAAAATTTTTAATCCACACAAAGTGACAATCGACCTCAATGGGCTTCAATGAAAGTGAATCTACGATTTCTGACAAAGTAAGTTGCAAACTCACTCAAATATATGAAGAATGTTGAGATTCGACATCAAATTAGGAAGATAGACTTTGAAAATTTTCAATCAACACAAAATGACAATCGACCTCAATGGGCTTCAATGGAAATAAATCGACGATTGCTGACAAAGTTAGTTGCAAACTCACTCAAATATATGAAAAATGTTGAGATTCGACTTCAAATTAGGAAGATAGACTTTGAAAATTTTCAATTAACAAAAAATGACAATCGACCTCAATGGGCTTCAATGGATGTTAACCGACGATATCTGACAAAGTTAGATGCAAACTGACTCAAATATATAAGAAATATTGAAATTCGACTTCAAAATAGGAAGATAGACTTTGAAAACTTTCAATCCACACAAAGTGACAATCGACCTCAATGGGCTTCAATGGAAGTGAATCTACGATTTCTGACAAAGTAAGTTGCAAACTCACTCAAATATATGAAAAATGTTGAGATTCGACTTCAAATTAGGAAGAGAGACTTTGAAAATTTTCAATCAACACAAAATGACAATCGACCTCAATGGGCTTCAATATATGTTAACCGACGATATCTGACAAAGTTAGATGCAAACTTACTCAAATATATAAGAAATGTTGAAATTCGACTTCAAATTAGGAAGATAAACTTTGAAAATTTTCAATCAACACAAAGTGACAATGGACATTGATGGGCTTCAATGGAAGTAAATCGATGATTTCTGACAAATTTAGTTGCAAACTCACTCAAATATATAAGAATTGATGAGATTCGACTTCAAATTAGGAAGATAGACTTTGAAAATTTTCAATCCACACAAAGTGACAATCGACCTCAATGGGCTTCAATGGAAGTAAATCTACGATTTCTGACAAAGTTAGTTGCAAACTCGCTCAAATATATAAGAATTGATGAGATTCGACTTCAAATTAGGAAGATAGACTTTGAAAATTTTCTATCCACACAAAGTGACAATCGACCTCAATGGGCTTCAATGGAAGTAAATCTACGATTTCTGACAAAGTTAGTTGCAAACTCACTCAAATATATAAGAATTGATGAGATTCGACTTCAAATTAGGAAGATAGACTTTGAAAATTTTTAATCCACACAAAGTGACAATCGACCTCAATGGGCTTCAATGGAAGTGAATCTACGATTTCCGACAAAGTTAGTTACAAACTCACTCAAATATATGAAAAATGTTGAGATTCGACTTCAAATTTGGAAGATAGACTTTGAAAATTTTCAATCAACACAAAGTGACAATCCACCTCAATGGGCTTCAATGGAAGTAAATCTACGATTTCTGACAAAGTTAGTTGCAAACTCACTCAAATATATAAGAATTGATGAGATTCGACTTCAAATTAGGAAGATAGACTTTGAAAATTTTCTATCCACACAAAGTGACAATCGACCTCAATGGGCTTCAATGGAAGTAAATCTACGATTTCTGACAAAGTTAGTTGCAAACTCACTCAAATATACAAGAATTGATGAGATTCGACTTCAAATTAGGAAGATAGACTTTGAAAATTTTTAATCCACACTAAGTGACAATCGACCTCAATGGGCTTCAATGGAAGTGAATCTACGATTTCCGACAAAGTTAGTTACAAACTCACTCAAATATATGAAAAATGTTGAGATTCGACTTCAAATTTGGAAGATAGACTTTGAAAATTTTCAATCAACACAAAGTAACAAGCGACCTCAATGGGCTTCAATGGATGTTAACCGACGATATCTGACAAAGTTAGATGCAAACTTACTCAAATATATGAAGAATGTTGAGATTCGACTTCAAATTAGGAAGATAGACTTTGAAAATTTTCAATCCACACAAAGTGACAATCGACCTCAATGGGCTTCAATGGATGTTAAACGACGATATCTGACAAAGTTAGATGCAAACTTACTCAAATATATAAGAAATGTTGAAATTCGACTTCAAATTAGGAAGATAGACTTTGAAAATTTTCAATCCACACAAAGTGACAATCGACCTCAATGGGCTTCAATGGAAGTGAATCTACGATTTCTGACAAAGTTAGTTGCAAACTCACTCAAATATATGAAAAATGTTGAGATTCGACTTCAAATAAGGAAGAGAGACTTTGAAAATTTTCAATCAACACAAAATGACTATCGACCTCAATGGGCTTCAATATATGTTAACCGACGATATCTGACAAAGTTAGATGCAAACTTACTCAAATATATGAGAAATGTTGAAATTCGACTTCAAATTAGGAAGATAAACTTTGAAAATTTTCAATCAACACAAAGCGACAATGGACATTGATGGGCTTCAATGGAAGTAAATCAACGATTTCTGACAAAGTTAGTTGCAAACTCACTCAAATATATAAGAATTGATGAGATTCGACTTCAAATTAGGAAGATAGACTTTGAAAATTTTCAATCCACACAAAGTGACAATCGACCTCAATGGGCTTCAATGGAAGTAAATCTACGATTTCTGACAAAGTTAGTTGCAAACTCACTCAAATATATAAGAATTGATGAGATTCGACTTCAAATTAGGAAGATAGACTTTGAAAATTTTTAATCCACACAAAGTGACAATCGACCTCAATGGGCTTCAATGGAAGTGAATCTACGATTTCCGACAAAGTTAGTTACAAACTCACTCAAATATATGAAAAATGTTGAGATTCGACTTCAAATTTGGAAGATAGACTTTGAAAATTTTCAATCAACACAAAGTGACAATCGACCTCAATGGGCTTCAATGGAAGTAAATCTACGATTTCTGACAAAGTTAGTTGCAAACTCACTCAAATATATAAGAATTGATGAGATTCGACTTCAAATTAGGAAGATAGACTTTGAAAATTTTCTATCCACACAAAGTGACAATCGGTCTCAATGGGCTTCAATGGAAGTAAATCTACGATTTCCGACAAAGTTAGTTACAAACTCACTCAAATATATGAAGAATGTTGAGATTCGACTTCAAATTTGGAAGATAGACTTTGAAAATTTTCAATCCACACAAAGTGACAATCGACCTCAATGGGCTTCAATGGATGTTAACCGACGATATCTGACAAAGTTAGATGCAAACTTACTCAAATATATAAGAAATGTTGAAATTCGTCTTCAAATTAGGAAGATAGACTTTGAAAATTTTTAATCCACACAAAGTGACAATCGACCTCAATGGGCTTCAATGAAAGTGAATCTACGATTTCTGACAAAGTAAGTTGCAAACTCACTCAAATATATGAAGAATGTTGAGATTCGACTTCAAATTAGGAAGATAGACTTTGAAAATTTTCAATCCACACAAAGTGACAATCGACCTCAATGGGCTTCAATGGAAGTGAATCTACGATTTCTGACAAAGTTAGTTGCAAACTCACTCAAATATATGAAAAATGTTGAGATTCGACTTCAAATTTGGAAGATAGACTTTGAAAATTTTCAATCAACACAAAGTAACAATCGACCTCAATGGGCTTCAATGGATGTTAACCGACGATATCTGACAAAGTTAGATGCAAACTTACTCAAATATATAAGAAATGTTGAAATTCGACTTCAAATTAGGAAGATAAACTTTGAAAATTTTTAATCCACACAAAGTGACAATCGACCTCAATGGGCTTCAATGGAAGTGAATCTACGATTTCCGACAAAGTTAGTTACAAACTCACTCAAATATATGAAGAATGTTGAGATTCGACTTCAAATTTGGAAGATAGACTTTGAAAATTTTCAATCCACACAAAGTGACAATCGACCTCAATGGGCTTCAATGGATGTTAACCGACGATATCTGACAAAGTTAGATGCAAACTTACTCAAATATATAAGAAATGTTGAAATTCGTCTTCAAATTAGGAAGATAGACTTTGAAAATTTTTAATCCACACAAAGTGACAATCGACCTCAATGGGCTTCAATGAAAGTGAATCTACGATTTCTGACAAAGTAAGTTGCAAACTCACTCAAATATATGAAGAATGTTGAGATTCGACTTCAAATTAGGAAGATAGACTTTGAAAATTTTCAATCCACACAAAGTGACAATCGACCTCAATGGGCTTCAATGAAAGTGAATCTACGATTTCTGACAAAGTTAGTTGCAAACTCACTCAAATATATGAAGAATGTTGAGATTCGACTTCAAATTAGGAAGATAGACTTTGAAAATTTTCAATCCACACAAAGTGACAATCGACCTCAATGGGCTTCAATGGAAGTGAATCTACGATTTCTGACAAAGTTAGTTGCAAACTCACTCAAATATATGAAAAATGTTGAGATTCGACTTCAAATTTGGAAGATAGACTTTGAAAATTTTCAATCAACACAAAGTAACAATCGACCTCAATGGGCTTCAATGGATGTTAACCGACGATATCTGACAAAGTTAGATGCAAACTTACTCAAATATATAAGAAATGTTGAAATTCGACTTCAAATTAGGAAGATAAACTTTGAAAATTTTTATTCCACACAAAGTGACAATCGACCTCAATGGGCTTCAATGGAAGTGAATCTACGATTTCCGACAAAGTTAGTTACAAACTCACTCAAATATATGAAGAATGTTGAGATTCGACTTCAAATTTGGAAGATAGACTTTGAAAATTTTCAATCCACACAAAGTGACAATCGACCTCAATGGGCTTCAATGGATGTTAACCGACGATATCTGACAAAGTTAGATGCAAACTTACTCAAATATATAAGAAATGTTGAAATTCGTCTTCAAATTAGGAAGATAGACTTTGAAAATTTTTAATCCACACAAAGTGACAATCGACCTCAATGGGCTTCAATGAAAGTGAATCTACGATTTCTGACAAAGTAAGTTGCAAACTCACTCAAATATATGAAGAATGTTGAGATTCGACTTCAAATTAGGAAGATAGACTTTGAAAATTTTCAATCCACACAAAGTGACAATCGACCTCAATGGGCTTCAATGGAAGTGAATCTACGATTTCTGACAAAGTTAGTTGCAAACTCACTCAAATATATGAAAAATGTTGAGATTCGACTTCAAATTAGGGAGATAGACTTTGAAAATTTTCAATTAACAAAAAGTGACAATCGACCTCAATGGGCTTCAATGGATGTTAACCGACGATATCTGACAAAGTTAGATGCAAACTTACTCAAATATATAAGAAATGTTGAAATTCGACTTCAAATTAGGAAGATAAACTTTGAAAATTTTTAATCCACACAAAGTGACAATCGACCTCAATGGGCTTCAATGAAAGTGAATCTACGATTTCTGACAAAGTAAGTTGCAAACTCACTCAAATATATGAAGAATGTTGAGATTCGACTTCAAATTAGGAAGATAGACTTTGAAAATTTTCAATCCACACAAAGTGACAATCGACCTCAATGGGCTTCAATGGAAGTGAATCTACGATTTCTGACAAAGTTAGTTGCAAACTCACTCAAATATATGAAAAATGTTGAGATTCGACTTCAAATTAGGGAGATAGACTTTGAAAATTTTCAATTAACAAAAAGTGACAATCGACCTCAATGGGCTTCAATGGATGTTAACCGACGATATCTGACAAAGTTAGTTGCAAACTCACTCAAATATATAAGAATTGATGAGATTCGACTTCAAATTAGGAAGATAGACTTTGAAAATTTTTAATCCACACAAAGTGACAATCGACCTCAATGGGCTTCAATGGAAGTGAATCTACGATTTCCGACAAAGTTAGTTACAAACTCACTCAAATATATGAAAAATGTTGAGATTCGACTTCAAATTTGGAAGATAGACTTTGAAAATTTTCAATCAACACAAAGTGACAATCGACCTCAATGGGCTTCAATGGAAGTAAATCTACGATTTCTGACAAAGTTAGTTGCAAACTCACTCAAATATATAAGAATTGATGAGATTCGACTTCAAATTAGGAAGATAGACTTTGAAAATTTTCTATCCACACAAAGTGACAATCGACCTCAATGGGCTTCAATGGAAGTAAATCTACGATTTCTGACAAAGTTAGTTGCCACCTCACTGAAATATATGAGAATTGATGAGATTCGACTTCAAATTAGGAAGATAGACTTTGAAAATTTTTAATCCACACAAAGTGACAATCGACCTCAATGGGCTTCAATGGAAGTGAATCTACGATTTCCGACAAAGTTAGTTACAAACTCACTCAAATATATGAAGAATGTTGAGATTCGACTTCAAGTTAGGAAGATAGACTTTGAAAATTTTCAATCCACACAAAGTGACAATCGACCTCAATGGGCTACAATGGATGTTAACCGACGATATCTGACAAAGTTAGATGCAAACTTACTCAAATATATAAGAAATGTTGAAATTCGTCTTCAAATTAGGAAGATAGACTTTGAAAATTTTTAATCCACACAAAGTGACAATCGACCTCAATGGGCTTCAATGAAAGTGAATCTACGATTTCTGACAAAGTAAGTTGCAAACTCACTCAAATATATGAAGAATGTTGAGATTCGACTTCAAATTAGGAAGATAGACTGAAAATTTTCAATCAACACAAAGTGACAATGGACATTGATGGGCTTCAATGGAAGTAAATCGACGATTTCTGACAAAGTAAGTTGCAAACTCACTCAAATATATGAAGAATGTTGAGATTCGACTTCAAATTAGGAAGATAGACTTTGAAAATTTTCAATCCACACAAAGTGACAATCGACCTCAATGGGCTTCAATGGAAGTGAATCTACGATTTCTGACAAAGTTAGTTGCAAACTCACTCAAATATATGAAAAATGTTGAGATTCGACTTCAAATTTGGAAGATAGACTTTGAAAATTTTCAATCAACACAAAGTAACAATCGACCTCAATGGGCTTCAATGGATGTTAACCGACGATATCTGACAAAGTTAGATGCAAACTTACTCAAATATATAAGAAATGTTGAAATTCGACTTCAAATTAGGAAGATAAACTTTGAAAATTTTTAATCCACACAAAGTGACAATCGACCTCAATGGGCTTCAATGAAAGTGAATCTACGATTTCCGACAAAGTTAGTTACAAACTCACTCAAATATATGAAGAATGTTGAGATTCGACTTCAAATTTGGAAGATAGACTTTGAAAATTTTCAATCCACACAAAGTGACAATCGACCTCAATGGGCTTCAATGGATGTTAACCGACGATATCTGACAAAGTTAGATGCAAACTTACTCAAATATATAAGAAATGTTGAAATTCGTCTTCAAATTAGGAAGATAGACTTTGAAAATTTTTAATCCACACAAAGTGACAATCGACCTCAATGGGCTTCAATGAAAGTGAATCTACGATTTCTGACAAAGTAAGTTGCAAACTCACTCAAATATATGAAGAATGTTGAGATTCGACTTCAAATTAGGAAGATAGACTTTGAAAATTTTCAATCCACACAAAGTGACAATCGACCTCAATGGGCTTCAATGGAAGTGAATCTACGATTTCTGACAAAGTTAGTTGCAAACTCACTCAAATATATGAAAAATGTTGAGATTCGACTTCAAAT
The DNA here is from genome assembly GCF_026250575.1 of Diorhabda carinulata. Lineage (NCBI taxonomy): Eukaryota > Metazoa > Arthropoda > Insecta > Coleoptera > Chrysomelidae > Diorhabda > Diorhabda carinulata. Next base: position 454,003 of record NC_079469.1, read on the forward strand.
TAGGGAGATAGACTTTGAAAATTTTCAATTAACAAAAAGTGACAATCGACCTCAATGGGCTTCAATGGATGTTAACCGACGATATCTGACAAAGTTAGATGCAAACTTACTCAAATATATAAGAAATGTTGAAATTCGACTTCAAATTAGGAAGATAAACTTTGAAAATTTTCAATCAACACAAAGTGACAATGGACATTGATGGGCTTCAATGGAAGTAAATCGACGATTTCTGACAAAGTTAGTTGCAAACTCACTCAAATATATAAGAATTGATGAGATTCGACTTCAAATTAGGAAGATAGACTTTGAAAATTTTCAATCCACACAAAGTGACAATCGACCTCAATGGGCTTCAATGGAAGTGAATCTACGATTTCTGACAAATTAAGTTGCAAACTCACTCAAATATATGAAAAATGTTGAGATTCGACTTCAAGTTAGGAAGATAGACTTTGAAAATTTTCAATCCACACAAAGTGACAATCGACCTCAATGGGCTTCAATGGAAGTAAATCTACGATTTCTGACAAAGTTAGTTGCAAACTCACTCAAATATATGAAAAATGTTGAGATTCGACTTCAAATTAGGAAGATAGACTTTGAAAATTTTCAATCAACACAAAGTGACAATCGACCTCAATGGGCTTCAATGGAAGTAAATCTACGATTTCTGACAAAGTTAGTTGCAAACTCACTCAAATATATAAGAATTGATGAGATTCGACTTCAAATTAGGAAGATAGACTTTGAAAATTTTCAATCAACACAAAGTGACAATCGACCTCAATGGGCTTCAATGGAAGTGAATCTACGATTTCCGACAAAGTTAGTTACAAACTCACTCAAATATATGAAAAATGTTGAGATTCGACTTCAAATTTGGAAGATAGACTTTGAAAATTTTCAATCAACACAAAGTGACAATCGACCTCAATGGGCTTCAATGGAAGTAAATCTACGATTTCTGACAAAGTTAGTTGCAAACTCACTCAAATATATAAGAATTGATGAGATTCGACTTCAAATTAGGAAGATAGACTTTGAAAATTTTCTATCCACACAAAGTGACAATCGACCTCAATGGGCTTCAATGGAAGTAAATCTACGATTTCTGACAAAGTTAGTTGCCACCTCACTGAAATATATGAGAATTGATGAGATTCGACTTCAAATTAGGAAGATAGACTTTGAAAATTTTTAATCCACACAAAGTGACAATCGACCTCAATGGGCTTCAATGGAAGTGAATCTACGATTTCCGACAAAGTTAGTTACAAACTCACTCAAATATATGAAGAATGTTGAGATTCGACTTCAAGTTAGGAAGATAGACTTTGAAAATTTTCAATCCACACAAAGTGACAATCGACCTCAATGGGCTACAATGGATGTTAACCGACGATATCTGACAAAGTTAGATGCAAACTTACTCAAATATATAAGAAATGTTGAAATTCGTCTTCAAATTAGGAAGATAGACTTTGAAAATTTTTAATCCACACAAAGTGACAATCGACCTCAATGGGCTTCAATGAAAGTGAATCTACGATTTCTGACAAAGTAAGTTGCAAACTCACTCAAATATATGAAGAATGTTGAGATTCGACTTCAAATTAGGAAGATAGACTGAAAATTTTCAATCAAAACAAAGTGACAATGGACATTGATGGGCTTCAATGGAAGTAAATCGACGATTTCTGACAAAGTTAGTTGCAAACTCACTCAAATATATAAGAATTGATGAGATTCGACTTCAAATTAGGAAGATAGACTTTGAAAATTTTCAATCAACACAAAGTGACAATCGACCCCAATGGGCTTCAATAGATGTTAACCGACGATATCTGACAAAGTTAGATGCGAACTTACTCAAATATATAAGAAATGTTGAAATTCGACTTCAAATTAGGAAGATAGACTGAAAATTTTCAATCCACACAAAGTGACAATCGACCTCAATGGGCTTCAATGGAAGTGAATCTACGATTTCTGACAAATTAAGTTGCAAACTCACTCAAATATATGAAAAATGTTGAGATTCGACTTCAAGTTAGGAAGATAGACTTTGAAAATTTTCAATCCACACAAAGTGACAATCGACCTCAATGGGCTTCAATGGAAGTAAATCTACGATTTCTGACAAAGTTAGTTGCAAACTCACTCAAATATATGAAAAATGTTGAGATTCGACTTCAAATTAGGAAGATAGACTTTGAAAATTTTCAATCAACACAAAGTGACAATCGACCTCAATGGGCTTCAATGGAAGTAAATCTACGATTTCTGACAAAGTTAGTTGCAAACTTACTCAAATATATAAGAATTGATGAGATTCGACTTCAAATTAGGAAGATAGACTTTGAAAATTTTCAATCAACACAAAGTGACAATCGACCTCAATGGGCTTCAATGGAAGTAAATCTACGATTTCTGACAAAGTTAGTTACAAACTCACTCAAATATATGAAAAATGTTGAGATTCGACTTCAAATTTGGAAGATAGACTTTGAAAATTTTCAATCAACACAAAGTGACAATCGACCTCAATGGGCTTCAATGGAAGTAAATCTACGATTTCTGACTAAGTTAGTTGCAAACTCACTCAAATATATAAGAATTGATGAGATTCGACTTCAAATTAGGAAGATAGACTTTGAAAATTTTCTATCCACACAAAGTGACAATCGACCTCAATGGGCTTCAATGGAAGTAAATCTACGATTTCTGACAAAGTTAGTTGCAAACTCACTCAAATATATAAGAATTGATGAGATTCGACTTCAAATTTGGAAGATAGACTTTGAAAATTTTCAATCAACACAAAGTAACAATCGACCTCAATGGGCTTCAATGGATGTTAACCGACGATATCTGACAAAGTTAGATGCAAACTTACTCAAATATATAAGAAATGTTGAAATTCGTCTTCAAATTAGGAAGATAGACTTTGAAAATTTTTAATCCACACAAAGTGACAATCGACCTCAATGGGCTTCAATGGAAGTGAATCTACGATTTCTGACAAAGTTAGTTGCAAACTCACTCAAATATATGAAGAATGTTGAGATTCGACTTCAAATTAGGAAGATAGACTTTGAAAATTTTCAATCCACACAAAGTGACAATCGACCTCAATGGGCTTCAATGGAAGTGAATCTACGATTTCTGACAAAGTTAGTTGCAAACTCACTCAAATATATGAGAAATGTTGAGATTCGACTTCAAATTTGGAAGATAGACTTTGAAAATTTTCAATCAACACAAAGTAACAATCGACCTCAATGGGCTTCAATGGATGTTAACCGACGATATCTGACAAAGTTAGATGCAAACTTACTCAAATATATAAGAAATGTTGAAATTCGACTTCAAATTAGGAAGATAGACTTTGAAAATTTTCAATCCTCACAAAGTGACAATCGACCTCAATGGGCTTCAATGGATGTTAACCGACGATATCTGACAAAGTTAGATGCAAACTTACTCAAATATATAAGAAATGTTGAAATTCGTCTTCAAATTAGGAAGATAGACTTTGAAAATTTTTAATCCACACAAAGTGACAATCGACCTCAATGGGCTTCAATGAAAGTGAATCTACGATTTCTGACAAAGTAAGTTGCAAACTCACTCAAATATATGAAGAATGTTGAGATTCGACTTCAAATTAGGAAGATAGACTGAAAATTTTCAATCAACACAAAGTGACAATGGACATTGATGGGCTTCAATGGAAGTAAATCGACGATTTCTGACAAAGTTAGTTGCAAACTCACTCAAATATATAAGAATTGATGAGATTCGACTTCAAATTAGAAAGATAGACTTTGAAAATTTTCAATCAACACAAAGTGACAATCGACCTCAATGGGCTTCAATAGATGTTAACCGACGATATCTGACAAAGTTAGATGCGAACTTACTCAAATATATAAGAAATGTTGAAATTCGACTTCAAATTAGGAAGATAGACTGAAAATTTTCAATCCACACAAAGTGACAATCGACCTCAATGGGCTTCAATGGAAGTGAATCTACGATTTCTGACAAATTAAGTTGCAAACTCACTCAAATATATGAAAAATGTTGAGATTCGACTTCAAGTTAGGAAGATAGACTTTGAAAATTTTCAATCCACACAAAGTGACAATCGACCTCAATGGGCTTCAATGGAAGTAAATCTACGATTTCTGACAAAGTTAGTTGCAAACTCACTCAAATATATGAAAAATGTTGAGATTCGACTTCAAATTAGGAAGATAGACTTTGAAAATTTTCAATCAACACAAAGTGACAATCGACCTCAATGGGCTTCAATGGAAGTAAATCTACGATTTCTGACAAAGTTAGTTGCAAACTTACTCAAATATATAAGAATTGATGAGATTCGACTTCAAATTAGGAAGATAGACTTTGAAAATTTTCAATCAACACAAAGTGACAATCGACCTCAATGGGCTTCAATGGAAGTAAATCTACGATTTCTGACAAAGTTAGTTACAAACTCACTCAAATATATGAAAAATGTTGAGATTCGACTTCAAATTTGGAAGATAGACTTTGAAAATTTTCAATCAACACAAAGTGACAATCGACCTCAATGGGCTTCAATGGAAGTAAATCTACGATTTCTGACTAAGTTAGTTGCAAACTCACTCAAATATATAAGAATTGATGAGATTCGACTTCAAATTAGGAAGATAGACTTTGAAAATTTTCTATCCACACAAAGTGACAATCGACCTCAATGGGCTTCAATGGAAGTAAATCTACGATTTCTGACAAAGTTAGTTGCAAACTCACTCAAATATATAAGAATTGATGAGATTCGACTTCAAATTTGGAAGATAGACTTTGAAAATTTTCAATCAACACAAAGTAACAATCGACCTCAATGGGCTTCAATGGATGTTAACCGACGATATCTGACAAAGTTAGATGCAAACTTACTCAAATATATAAGAAATGTTGAAATTCGTCTTCAAATTAGGAAGATAGACTTTGAAAATTTTTAATCCACACAAAGTGACAATCGACCTCAATGGGCTTCAATGGAAGTGAATCTACGATTTCTGACAAAGTTAGTTGCAAACTCACTCAAATATATGAAGAATGTTGAGATTCGACTTCAAATTAGGAAGATAGACTTTGAAAATTTTCAATCCACACAAAGTGACAATCGACCTCAATGGGCTTCAATGGAAGTGAATCTACGATTTCTGACAAAGTTAGTTGCAAACTCACTCAAATATATGAGAAATGTTGAGATTCGACTTCAAATTTGGAAGATAGACTTTGAAAATTTTCAATCAACACAAAGTAACAATCGACCTCAATGGGCTTCAATGGATGTTAACCGACGATATCTGACAAAGTTAGATGCAAACTTACTCAAATATATAAGAAATGTTGAAATTCGACTTCAAATTAGGAAGATAGACTTTGAAAATTTTCAATCCTCACAAAGTGACAATCGACCTCAATGGGCTTCAATGGAAGTGAATCTACGATTTCTGACTAAGTTAGTTACAAACTCACTCAAATATATGAAAAATGTTGAGATTCGACTTCAAATTTGGAAGATAGACTTTGAAAATTTTCAATCAACACAAAGTGACAATCGACCTCAATGGGCTTCAATGGAAGTGAATCTACGATTTCTGACAAAGTAAGTTGCCAACTCACTCAAATATATGAAAAATGTTGAGATTCGACTTCAAATTAGGAAGAGAGACTTTGAAAATTTTCAATCAACACAAAATGACAATCGACCTCAATGGGCTTCAATGGAAATAAATCGACGATTGCTGACAAAGTTAGTTGCAAACTCACTCAAATATATGAAAAATATTGAGATTCGACTTCAAATTAGGAAGATAGACTGAAAATTTTCAATCCACACAAAGTGACAATCGACCTCAATGGGCTTCAATGGAAGTGAATCTACGATTTCTGACAAATTAAGTTGCAAACTCACTCAAATATATGAAAAATGTTGAGATTCGACTTCAAGTTAGGAAGATAGACTTTGAAAATTTTCAATCCACACAAAGTGACAATCGACCTCAATGGGCTTCAATGGAAGTGAATCTACGATTTCTGACAAATTAAGTTGCAAACTCACTCAAATATATGAAAAATGTTGAGATTCGACTTCAAGTTAGGAAGATAGACTTTGAAAATTTTCAATCCACACAAAGTGACAATCGACCTCAATGGGCTTCAATGGAAGTAAATCTACGATTTCTGACAAAGTTAGTTGCAAACTCACTCAAATATATGAAAAATGTTGAGATTCGACTTCAAATTAGGAAGATAGACTTTGAAAATTTTCAATCAACACAAAGTGACAATCGACCTCAATGGGCTTCAATGGAAGTAAATCTACGATTTCTGACAAAGTTAGTTGCAAACTCACTCAAATATATAAGAATTGATGAGATTCGACTTCAAATTAGGAAGATAGACTTTGAAAATTTTCAATCAACACAAAGTGACAATCGACCTCAATGGGCTTCAATGGAAGTAAATCTACGATTTCTGACAAAGTTAGTTACAAACTCACTCAAATATATGAAAAATGTTGAGATTCGACTTCAAATTTGGAAGATAGACTTTGAAAATTTTCAATCAACACAAAGTGACAATCGACCTCAATGGGCTTCAATGGAAGTAAATCTACGATTTCTGACTAAGTTAGTTGCAAACTCACTCAAATATATAAGAATTGATGAGATTCGACTTCAAATTAGGAAGATAGACTTTGAAAATTTTCTATCCACACAAAGTGACAATCGACCTCAATGGGCTTCAATGGAAGTAAATCTACGATTTCTGACAAAGTTAGTTGCAAACTCACTCAAATATATAAGAATTGATGAGATTCGACTTCAAATTAGGAAGATAGACTTTGAAAATTTTTAATCCACACAAAGTGACAATCGACCACAATGGGCTTCAATGGAAGTGAATCTACGATTTCCGACAAAGTTAGTTACAAACTCACTCAAATATATGAAAAATGTTGAGATTCGACTTCAAATTTGGAAGATAGACTTTGAAAATTTTCAATCAACACAAAGTAACAATCGACCTCAATGGGCTTCAATGGATGTTAACCGACGATATCTGACAAAGTTAGATGCAAACTTACTCAAATATATAAGAAATGTTGAAATTCGTCTTCAAATTAGGAAGATAGACTTTGAAAATTTTTAATCCACACAAAGTGACAATCGACCTCAATGGGCTTCAATGGAAGTGAATCTACGATTTCTGACAAAGTTAGTTGCAAACTCACTCAAATATATGAAGAATGTTGAGATTCGACTTCAAATTAGGAAGATAGACTTTGAAAATTTTCAATCCACACAAAGTGACAATCGACCTCAATGGGCTTCAATGGAAGTGAATCTACGATTTCTGACAAAGTTAGTTGCAAACTCACTCAAATATATGAGAAATGTTGAGATTCGACTTCAAATTTGGAAGATAGACTTTGAAAATTTTCAATCAACACAAAGTAACAATCGACCTCAATGGGCTTCAATGGATGTTAACCGACGATATCTGACAAAGTTAGATGCAAACTTACTTAAATATATAAGAAATGTTGAAATTCGACTTCAAATTAGGAAGATAGACTTTGAAAATTTTCAATCCTCACAAAGTGACAATCGACCTCAATGGGCTTCAATGGAAGTGAATCTACGATTTTTGACTAAGTTAGTTACAAACTCACTCAAATATATGAAAAATGTTGAAATTCGACTTCAAATTAGGAAGATAAACTTTGAAAATTTTCAATCCTCACAAAGTGACAATCGACCTCAATGGGCTTCAATGGAAGTGAATCTACGATTTCTGACTAAGTTAGTTACAAACTCACTCAAATATATGAAAAATGTTGAGATTCGACTTCAAATTTGGAAGATAGACTTTGAAAATTTTCAATCAACACAAAGTGACAATCGACCTCAATGGGCTTCAATGGAAGTGAATCTACGATTTCTGACAAAGTAAGTTGCAAACTCACTCAAATATATGAAAAATGTTGAGATTCGACTTCAAATTAGGAAGAGAGACTTTGAAAATTTTCAATCAACACAAAATGACAATCGACCTCAATGGGCTTCAATGGAAATAAATCGACGATTGCTGACAAAGTTAGTTGCAAACTCACTCAAATATATGAAAAATGTTGAGATTCGACTTCAAATTAGGAAGATAGACTTTGAAAATTTTCAATTAACAAAAAGTGACAATCGACCTCAATGGGCTTCAATGGATGTTAACCGACGATATCTGACAAAGTTAGATGCAAACTTACTCAAATATATAAGAAATGTTGAAATTCGACTTCAAATTTGGAAGATAGACTTTGAAAATTTTCAATCAACACAAAGTGACAATCGACCTCAATGGGCTTCAATGGAAGTGAATCTACGATTTCTGACAAAGTAAGTTGCAAACTCACTCAAATATATGAAAAATGTTGAGATTCGACTTCAAATTAGGAAGAGAGACTTTGAAAATTTTCAATCAACACAAAATGACAATCGACCTCAATGGGCTTCAATGGAAATAAATCGACGATTGCTGACAAAGTTAGTTGCAAACTCACTCAAATATATGAAAAATGTTGAGATTCGACTTCAAATTAGGAAGATAGACTTTGAGAATTTTCAATTAACAAAAAGTGACAATCGACCTCAATGGGCTTCAATGGATGTTAACCGACGATATCTGACAAAGTTAGATGCGAACTTACTCAAATATATAAGAAATGTTGAAATTCGACTTCAAATTAGGAAGATAGACTGAAAATTTTCAATCCACACAAAGTGACAATCGACCTCAATGGGCTTCAATGGAAGTGAATCTACGATTTCTGACAAATTAAGTTGCAAACTCACTCAAATATATGAAAAATGTTGAGATTCGACTTCAAGTTAGGAAGATAGACTTTGAGAATTTTCAATCCACACAAAGTGACAATCGACCTCAATGGGCTTCAATGGAAGTAAATCTACGATTTCTGACAAAGTTAGTTGCAAACTCACTCAAATATATGAAAAATGTTGAGATTCGACTTCAAATTAGGAAGATAGACTTTGAAAATTTTCAATCAACACAAAGTGACAATCGACCTCAATGGGCTTCAATGGAAGTAAATCTACGATTTCTGACAAAGTTAGTTACAAACTCACTCAAATATATGGAAAATGTTGAGATTCGACTTCAAATTTGGAAGATAGACTTTGAAAATTTTCAATCAACACAAAGTGACAATCGACCTCAATGGGCTTCAATGGAAGTAAATCTACGATTTCTGACTAAGTTAGTTGCAAACTCACTCAAATATATAAGAATTGATGAGATTCGACTTCAAATTAGGAAGATAGACTTTGAAAATTTTCTATCCACACAAAGTGACAATCGACCTCAATGGGCTTCAATGGAAGTAAATCGACGATTTCTGACAAAGTTAGTTGCAAACTCACTCAAATATATAAGAATTGATGAGATTCGACTTCAAATTAGGAAGATAGACTTTGAAAATTTTTAATCCACACAAAGTGACAATCGACCTCAATGGGCTTCAATGGAAGTGAATCTACGATTTCTGACAAAGTTAGTTACAAACTCACTCAAATATATGAAAAATGTTGAGATTCGACTTCAAATTTGGAAGATAGACTTTGAAAATTTTCAATCAACACAAAGTAACAATCGACCTCAATGGGCTTCAATGGATGTTAACCGACGATATCTGACAAAGTTAGATACAAACTTACTCAAATATATAAGAAATGTTGAAATTCGACTTCAAATTAGGAAGATAGACTTTGAAAATTTTCAATCCACACAAAGTGACAATCGACCTCAATGGGCTTCAATGGAAGTGAATCTACGATTTCTGACAAAGTTAGTTGCAAACTCACTCAAATATATGAAGAATGTTGAGATTCGACTTCAAATTAGGAAGATAGACTTTGAAAATTTTCAATCCACACAAAGTGACAATCGACCTCAATGGGCTTCAATGGAAGTGAATCTACGATTTCTGACAAAGTTAGTTGCAAACTCACTCAAATATATAAGAAATGTTGAGATTCGACTTCAAATTTGGAAGATAGACTTTGAAAATTTTCAATCAACACAAAGTAACAATCGACCTCAATGGGCTTCAATGGATGTTAACCGACGATTTCTGACAAAGTTAGATGCAAACTTACTCAAATATATAAGAAATGTTGAAATTCGACTTCAAATTAGGAAGATAGACTTTGAAAATTTTTAATCCACACAAAGTGACAATCGACCTCAATGGGCTTCAATGGAAGTGAATCTACGATTTCTGACAAAGTAAGTTGCAAACTCACTCAAATATATGAAGAATGTTCAGATTCGACTTCAAATTAGGAAGATAGACTTTGGAAATTTTCAATCCACACAAAGTGACAATCGACCTCAATGGGCTTCAATGGAAGTGAATCTACGATTTCTTACAAAGTTAGTTGCGAACTCACTCAAATATATGAAAAATTTTTAGATTCGACTTCAAATTAGGAAGAGAGACTTTGAAAATTTTCAATCAACACAAAATGACAATCGACCTCAATGGGCTTCAATGGAAATAAATCGACGATTGCTGACAAAATTAGTTGCAAACTCACTCAAATATATGAAAAATGTTGAGATTCGACTTCAAATTTGGAAGATAGACTTTGAAAATTTTCAATCAACACAAAGTAACAATCGACCTCAATGGGCTTCAATGGATATTAACCGACGATATCTGACAAAGTTAGATGCAAACTTACTCAAATATATAAGAAATGTTGAAATTCGACTTCAAATTAGGAAGATAGACTTTGAAAATTTTCAATCCTCACAAAGTGACAATCGACCTCAATGGGCTTCAATGGAAGTGAATCTACGATTTCTGACTAAGTTAGTTACAAACTCACTCAAATATATGAAAAATGTTGAGATTCGACTTCAAATTTGGAAGATAGACTTTGAAAATTTTCAATCAACACAAAGTAACAATCGACCTCAATGGGCTTCAATGGATGTTAACCGACGATATCTGACAAAGTTAGATGCAAACTTACTCAAATATATAAGAAATGTTGAAATTCGACTTCAAATTAGGAAGATAGACTTTGAAAATTTTCAATCCTCACAAAGTGACAATCGACCTCAATGGGCTTCAATGGAAGTGAATCTACGATTTCTGACTAAGTTAGTTACAAACTCACTCAAATATATGAAAAATGTTGAGATTCGACTTCAAATTTGGAAGATAGACTTTGAAAATTTTCAATCCTCACAAAGTGACAATCGACCTCAATGGGCTTCAATGGAAGTGAATCTACGATTTCTGACTAAGGTAGTTACAAACTCACTCAAATATATGAAAAATGTTGAAATCCGAATTCAAATTAGGAAGATAGACTTAGAAAATTTTCACTCAACACAAAGTGACAATCGACCTCAATTGGCTTCAATGGATGTTAATCGACGATATCTGACAAAGTTAGATGCAAACTCACTCAAATATATCAGAAATATTGAAATTCGACTTTAAATTAGGAAGATAGACTTAGAAAATTTTCACTCAACACAAAGTGACAATCGACCTCAATGGGCTAAAATGGATGTTGATCGACGATATCTGACAAAATTAGTTGCGTAAGTTTGCATCTAACTTTGTCAGATATCGTCGGTTAACATCCATTGAAGCCCATTGAGGTCGATTTTTACTTTGTGTTGATTGAAAATTTTCAAAGTCTATCTTCCAAATTTGAAGTCGAATCTCAACATTTTTCATATATTTGAGTGAGTTTGTAACTAACTTAGTCAGAAATCGTAGATTCACTTCCATTGAAGCCCATTGAGGTCGATTGTCACTTTGTGAGGATTGAAAATTTTCAAAGTCTATCTTCCTAATTTGAAGTCGAATTTCAACATTTCTTATATATTTGAGTAAGTTTGCATCTAACTTTGTCAGATATCGTCGGTTAATATCCATTGAAGCCCATTGAGGTCGATTGTCACTTTGTGTTGAAAGAAAATTTTCTAAGTCTATCTTCCTAATTTGAATTCGGATTTCAACATTTCTCATATATTTGAGTGAGTTTGCATCTAACTTTGTCAGATATCGTCGATTAACATCCATTGAAGCCAATTGAGGTCGATTGTCACTTTGTGTTGAGTGAAAATTTTCTAAGTCTATCTTCCTAATTTGAAGTCGAATCTCAACATTTTTCATATATTTGAGTGAGTTTGCAACTTACTTTGTCAGAAATCGTAGATTCACTTCCATTGAAGCCCATTGAGGTCGATTGTCACTTTGTGTTGATTGAAAATTTTCAAAGTCTATCTTCCAAATTTGAAGTCGAATCTCAACATTCTTCATATATTTGAGTGAGTTTGCAACTTACTTTGTCAGAAATCGTAGATTCACTTCTATTGAAGCCCATTGAGGTCGATTGTCACTTTGTGTGGATTAAAAATTTTCAAAGTCTATCTTCCTAATTTGAAGTCGAATTTCAACATTTCTTATATATTTGAGTAAGTTTGCATCTAACTTTGTCAGATATCGTCGGTTAACATATATTGAAGCCCATTGAGGTCGATTGTCACTTTGTGTGGATTAAAAATTTTCAAAGTCTATCTTCCTAATTTGAAGTCGAATTTCAACATTTCTCATATATTTGAGTGAATTTGCATCTAACTTTGTCAGATATCGTCGATTAACATTGATTGAAGCCCATTGAGGTCGATTGTCACTTTGTGTTGAGTGAAAATTTTCTAAGTCTATCTTCCTAATTTAAAGTCGAATTTCAACATTTCTCATATATTTGAGTGAGTTTGCATCTAACTTTGTCAGATATCGTCGATTAACATCCATTTTAGCCCATTGAGGTCGATTGTCACTTTGTGTTGAGTGAAAATTTTCTATGTCTATCTTCCTAATTTAAAGTCGAATTTCAACATTTCTGATATATTTGAGTGAGTTTGCATCTAACTTTGTCAGATATCGTCGATTAACATCCATTGAAGCCAATTGAGGTCGATTGTCACTTTGTGTTGAGTGAAAATTTTCTAAGTCTATCTTCCTAATTTGAAGTCGAATTTCAACATTTCTCATATATTTGAGTGAGATTGCATCTAACTTTGTCAGATATTGTCGATTAACATTGATTGAAGCCCATTGAGGTCGATTGTCACTTTGTGTTGAAAGAAAATTTTCTAAGTCTATCTTCCTAATTTGAATTCGGATTTCAACATTTCTCATATATTTGAGTGAGTTTGCATCTAACTTTGTCAGATATCGTCGATTAACATCCATTGAAGCCAATTGAGGTCGATTGTCACTTTGTGTTGAGTGAAAATTTTCTTAGTCTATCTTCCTAATTTGAAGTCGAATTTCAACATTTCTCATATATTTGAGTGAGATTGCATCTAACTTTGTCAGATATCGTCGATTAACATTGATTGAAGCCCATTGAGGTCGATTGTCACTTTGTGTTGAGTGAAAATTTTCTAAGTCTATCTTCCTAATTTGAAGTCGAATCTCATAAATTCTCATATATTTGAGGGAGTTTGCATCTAACTTTGTCAGATATCGTCGATTAACATTGATTGAAGCCCATTGAGGTCGATTGTCACTTTGTGTTGAAAGAAAATTTTCTAAGTCTATCTTCCTAATTTGAATTCGGATTTCAACATTTCTCATATATTTGAGTGAGTTTGCATCTAACTTTGTCAGATATCGTCGATTAACATCCATTGAAGCCCATTGAGGTCGATTGTCACTTTGTGTTGAAAGAAAATTTTCTAAGTCTATCTTCCTAATTTGAATTCGGATTTCAACATTTCTCATATATTTGAGTGAGTTTGCGTCTAACTTTGTCAGATATCGTCGATTAACATTGATTGAAGCCCATTGAGGTCGATTGTCACTTTGTGTTGAGTGAAAATTTTCTAAGTCTATCTTCCTAATTTAAAGTCGAATTTCAACATTTCTCATATATTTGAGTGAGTTTGCATCTAACTTTGTCAGATATCGTCGATCAACATCCATTTTAGCCCATTGAGGTCGATTGTCACTTTGTGTTGAGTGAAAATTTTCTAAGTCTATCTTCCTAATTTGAATTCGGATTTCAACATTTCTCATATATTTGAGTGAGTTTGCGTCTAACTTTGTCAGATATCGTCGATTAACATTGATTGAAGCCCATTGAGGTCGATTGTCACTTTGTGTTGAGTGAAAATTTTCTAAGTCTATCTTCCTAATTTAAAGTCGAATAAGAATTGATGAGATTCGACTTCAAATTAGGAAGATAGACTTTGAAAATTTTCAATCCACACAAAGTGACAATCGACCTCAATGGGCTTCAATGGAAGTAAATCTACGATTCCTGACAAAGTTAGTTGCAAACTCACTCAAATATATGAAAAATGTTGAGATTCGACATCAAATTAGGAAGATAGACTTAGAAAATTTTCACTCAACACAAAGTGACAATCGACCTCAATGGGCTTCAATGGATGTTAACCGACGATATCTGACAAAGTTAGATGCAAACTTACTCGAATATATAAAAAATGTTGAAATTCGACTTCAAATTAGGAAGATAAACTTTGAAAATTTTCAATCCACACAAAGTGACAATCGACCTCAAGGGACTTCAATGGAAGTGAATCTACGATTTCTGACAAAGTAAGTTGCAAACTCACTCAAATATATGAAAAATGTTGAGATTCGACTTCAAATTTGGAAGATAGACTTTGAAAATTTTCAATCAACACAAAGTGACAATTGACCTCAATGGGCTTCAATGGATGTTAACCGACGATATCTGACAAAGTTAGATGCAAACTTACTCAAATATATAAGAAATGTTGATATTTGACTTCAAATTAGGAAGATAGACTTTGAAAATTTTCAATCCACACAAAGTGACAATCGACCTCAATGGGCTTCAATGGAAGTGAATCTACGATTTCTGACAAAGTAAGTTGCAAACTCACTCAAATATATGAAAAATGTTGAGATTCGACTTCAAATTAGGAAGAGAGACTTTGAAAATTTTCAATCAACACAAAATGACAATCGACCTCAATGGGCTTCAATGGAAATAAATCGACGATTGCTGACAAAGTTAGTTGCAAACTCACTCAAATATATGAAAAATGTTGAGATTCGACTTCAAATTAGGAAGATAGACTGAAAATTTTCAATCCACACAAAGTGACAATCGACCTCAATGGGCTTCAATGGAAGTGAATCTACGATTTCTGACAAATTAAGTTGCAAACTCACTCAAATATATGAAAAATGTTGAGATTCGACTTCAAGTTAGGAAGATAGACTTTGAAAATTTTCAATCAACACAAAGTGACAATCGACCTCAATGGGCTTCAATGGAAGTAAATCTACGATTTCTGACAAAGTTAGTTGCAAACTCACTCAAATATATAAGAATTGATGAGATTCGACTTCAAATTAGGAAGATAGACTTTGAAAATTTTCAATCAACACAAAGTGACAATCGACCTCAATGGGCTTCAATGGAAGTAAATCTACGATTTCTGACAAAGTTAGTTACAAACTCACTCAAATATATGAAAAATGTTGAGATTCGACTTCAAATTTGGAAGATAGACTTTGAAAATTTTCAATCAACACAAAGTGACAATCGACCTCAATGGGCTTCAATGGAAGTAAATCTACGATTTCTGACTAAGTTAGTTGCAAACTCACTCAAATATATAAGAATTGATGAGATTCGACTTCAAATTAGGAAGATAGACTTTGAAAATTTTCTATCCACACAAAGTGACAATCGACCTCAATGGGCTTCAATGGAAGTAAATCTACGATTTCTGACAAAGTTAGTTGCAAACTCACTCAAATATATGAAAAATGTTGAGATTCGACTTCAAATTAGGAAGATAGACTTTGAAAATTTTCAATTAACAAAAAGTGACAATCGACCTCAATGGGCTTCAATGGATGTTAACCGACGATATCTGACAAAGTTAGATGCAAACTTACTCAAATATATAAGAAATGTTGAAATTCGACTTCAAATTAGGAAGATAAACTTTGAAAATTTTCAATCAACACAAAGTGACAATGGACATTGATGGGCTTCAATGGAAATAAATCGACGATTGCTGACAAAGTTAGTTGCAAACTCACTCAAATATATGAAAAATGTTGAGATTCGACTTCAAATTTGGAAGATAGACTTTGAAAATTTTCAATCAACACAAAGTAACAATCGACCTCAATGGGCTTCAATGGATGTTAACCGACGATATCTGACAAAGTTAGATACAAACTTACTCAAATATATAAGAAATGTTGAAATTCGACTTCAAATTAGGAAGATAGACTTTGAAAATTTTCAATCCACACAAAGTGACAATCGACCTCAATGGGCTTCAATGGAAGTGAATCTACGATTTCTGACAAAGTAAGTTGCAAACTCCTTCAAATATATGAAAAATGTTGAGATTCGACTTCAAATTAGGAAGAGAGACTTTGAAAATTTTCAACAACACAAAATGACAATCGACCTCAATGGGCTTCAATGGAAATAAATCGACGATTGCTGACAAAGTTAGTTGCAAACTCACTCAAATATATGAAAAATGTTGAGATTCGACTTCAAATTAGGAAGATAGACTTTGAAAATTTTCAATTAACAAAAAGTGACAATCGACCTCAATGGGCTTCAATGGATGTTAACCGACGATATCTGACAAAGTTAGATGCAAACTTACTCAAATATATAAGAAATGTTGAAATTCGACTTCAAATTAGGAAGATAAACTTTGAAAATTTTCAATCAACACAAAGTGACAATGGACATTGATGGGCTTCAATGGAAGTAAATCGACGATTTCTGACAAAGTTAGTTGCAAACTCACTCAAATATATAAGAATTGATGAGATTCGACTTCAAATTAGGAAGATAGACTTTGAAAATTTTCACTCAACACAAAGTGACAATCGACCTCAATGGGCTTCAATGGATGTTAACCGACGATATCTGACAAAGTTAGATGCAAACTTACTCGAATATATAAAAAATGTTGAAATTCGACTTCAAATTAGGAAGATAAACTTTGAAAATTTTCAATCCACACAAAGTGACAATCGACCTCAAGGGACTTCAATGGAAGTGAATCTACGATTTCTGACAAAGTAAGTTGCAAACTCACTCAAATATATGAAAAATGTTGAGATTCGTCTTCAAATTTGGAAGATAGACTTTGAAAATTTTCAATCAACACAAAGTGACAATTGATTTCAATGGGCTTCAATGGATGTTAACCGACGATATCTGACAAAGTTAGATGCAAACTTACTCAAATATATAAGAAATGTTGAAATTCGACTTCAAATTAGGAAGATAGACTGAAAATTTTCAATCCACACAAAGTGACAATCGACCTCAATGGGCTTCAATGGAAGTGAATCTAGGATTTCTGACAAATTAAGTTGCAAACTCACTCAAATATATGAAAAATGTTGAGATTCGACTTCAAATTAGGAAGAGAGACTTTGAAAATTTTCAATCAACACAAAATGACAATCGACCTCAATGGGCTTCAATGGAAATAAATCGACGATTGCTGACAAAGTTAGTTGCAAACTTACTCAAATATATGAAAAATGTTGAGATTCGACTTCAAATTAGGAAGATAGACTGAAAATTTTCAATCCACACAAAGTGACAATCGACCTCAATGGGCTTCAATGGAAGTGAATCTACGATTTCTGACAAATTAAGTTGCAAACTCACTCAAATATATGAAAAATGTTGAGATTCGACTTCAAGTTAGGAAGATAGACTTTGAAAATTTTCAATCCACACAAAGTGACAATCGACCTCAATGGGCTTCAATGGAAGTAAATCTACGATTTCTGACAAAGTTAGTTGCAAACTCACTCAAATATATGGAAAATGTTGAGATTCGACTTCAAATTAGGAAGATAGACTTTGAAAATTTTCAATCAACACAAAGTGACAACCGACCTCAATGGGCTTCAATGGAAGTAAATCTACGATTTCTGACAAAGTTAGTTGCAAACTCACTCAAATATATAAGAATTGATGAGATTCGACTTCAAATTAGGAAGAGAGACTTTGAAAATTTTCAATCAACACAAAATGACAATCGACCTCAATGGGCTTCAATGGAAATAAATCGACGATTGCTGACAAAGTTAGTTGCAAACTCACTCAAATATATGAAAAATGTTGAGATTCGACTTCAAATTAGGAAGATAGACTTTGAAAATTTTCAATTAACAAAAAGTGACAATCGACCTCAATGGGCTTCAATGGATGTTAACCGACGATATCTGACAAAGTTAGATGCAAACTTACTCAAATATATAAGAAATGTTGGAATTCGACTTCAAATTAGGAAGATAAACTTTGAAAATTTTCAATCAACACAAAGTGACAATGGACATTGATGGGCTTCAATGGAAGTAAATCGACGATTTCTGACAAAGTTAGTTGCAAACTCACTCAAATATATAAGAATTGATGAGATTCGACTTCAAATTAGGAAGATAGACTTTGAAAATTTTCACTCAACACAAAGTGACAATCGACCTCAATGGGCTTCAATGGATGTTAACCGACGATATCTGACAAAGTTAGATGCAAACTTACTCGAATATATAAAAAATGTTGAAATTCGACTTCAAATTAGGAAGATAAACTTTGAAAATTTTCAATCCACACAAAGTGACAATCGACCTCAAGGGACTTCAATGGAAGTGAATCTACGATTTCTGACAAAGTAAGTTGCAAACTCACTCAAATATATGAAAAATGTTGAGATTCGACTTCAAATTTAGAAGATAGACTTTGAAAATTTTCAATCAACACAAAGTGACAATTGACCTCAATGGGCTTCAATGGATGTTAACCGACGATATCTGACAAAGTTAGATGCAAACTTACTCAAATATATAAGAAATGTTGAAATTCGACTTCAAATTAGGAAGATAGACTGAAAATTTTCAATCCACACAAAGTGACAATCGACCTCAATGGGCTTCAATGGAAGTGAATCTACGATTTCTGACAAATTAAGTTGCAAACTCACTCAAATATATGAAAAATGTTGAGATTCGACTTCAAGTTAGGAAGATAGACTTTGAAAATTTTCAATCCACACAAAGTGACAATCGACCTCAATGGGCTTCAATGGAAGTAAATCTACGATTTCTGACAAAGTTAGTTGCAAACTCACTCAAATATATGGAAAATGTTGAGATTCGACTTCAAATTAGGAAGATAGACTTTGAAAATTTTCAATCAACACAAAGTGACAATCGACCTCAATGGGCTTCAATGGAAGTAAATCTACGATTTCTGACAAAGTTAGTTGCAAACTCACTCAAATATATAAGAATTGATGAGATTCGACTTCAAATTAGGAAGATAGACTTTGAAAATTTTCAATCAACACAAAGTGACAATCGACCTCAATGGGCTTCAATGGAAGTAAATCTACGATTTCTGACAAAGTTAGTTACAAACTCACTCAAATATATGAAAAATGTTGAGATTCGACTTCAAATTTGGAAGATAGACTTTGAAAATTTTCAATCAACACAAAGTGACAATCGACCTCAATGGGCTTCAATGGAAGTAAATCTACGATTTCTGACTAAGTTAGTTGCAAACTCACTCAAATATATAAGAATTGATGAGATTCGACTTCAAATTAGGAAGATAGACTTTGAAAATTTTCTATCCACACAAAGTGACAATCGACCTCAATGGGCTTCAATGGAAGTAAATCTACGATTTCTGACAAAGTTAGTTGCAAACTCACTCAAATATATAAGAATTGATGAGATTCGACTTCAAATTAGGAAGATAGACTTTGAAAATTTTCAATCAACACAAAGTAACAATCGACCTCAATGGGCTTCAATGGATGTTAACCGACGATATCTGACAAAGTTAGATGCAAACTTACTCAAATATATAAGAAATGTTGAAATTCGTCTTCAAATTAGGAAGATAGACTTTGAAAATTTTTAATCCACACAAAGTGACAATCGACCTCAATGGGCTTCAATGGAAGTGAAACTACGATTTCTGACAAAGTTAGTTGCAAACTCACTCAAATATATGAAAAATGTTGAGATTCGACTTCAAATTTGGAAGATAGACTTTGAAAATTTTCAATCAACACAAAGTGACAATCGACCTCAATGGGCTTCAATGGAAGTAAATCTACGATTTCTGACTAAGTTAGTTGCAAACTCACTCAAATATATAAGAATTGATGAGATTCGACTTCAAATTAGGAAGATAGACTTTGAAAATTTTCTATCCACACAAAGTGACAATCGACCTCAATGGGCTTCAATGGAAGTGAATCTACGATTTCCGACAAAGTTAGTTACAAACTCACTCAAATATATAAGAATTGATGAGATTCGACTTCAAATTAGGAAGATAGACTTTGAAAATTTTCAATCAACACAAAGTAACAATCGACCTCAATGGGCTTCAATGGATGTTAACCGACGATATCTGACAAAGTTAGATGCAAACTTACTCAAATATATGAGAAATGTTGAAATTCGACTTCAAATTAGAAAGATAGACTTAGAAAATTTTCACTCAACACAAAGTGACAATCGACCTCAATTGGCTTCAATGGATGTTAATCGACGATATCTGACAAAGTTAGATGCAAACTCACTCAAATATATCAGAAATGTTGAAATTCGACTTTAAATTAGGAAGATAGACTTAGAAAATTTTCACTCAACACAAAGTGACAATCGACCTCAATGGGCTAAAATGGATGTTAATCGACGATATCTGACAAAGTTAGATGCAAACTCACTCAAATATATGAGAAATGTTGAAATTCGACTTTAAATTAGGAAGATAGACTTAGAAAATTTTCACTCAACACAAAGTGACAATCGACCTCAATGGGCTTCAATCAATGTTAATCGACGATATCTGACAAAGTTAGACGCAAACTCACTCAAATATATGAGAAATGTTGAAATCCGAATTCAAATTAGGAAGATAGACTTAGAAAATTTTCTTTCAACACAAAGTGACAATCGACCTCAATGGGCTTCAATGGATGTTAATCGACGATATCTGACAAAGTTAGATGCAAACTCACTCAAATATATGAGAAATGTTGAAATCCGAATTCAAATTAGGAAGATAGACTTAGAAAATTTTCTTTCAACACAAAGTGACAATCGACCTCAATGGGCTTCAATCAATGTTAATCGACGATATCTGACAAAGTTAGATGCAAACTCCCTCAAATATATGAGAATTTATGAGATTCGACTTCAAATTAGGAAGATAGACTTAGAAAATTTTCACTCAACACAAAGTGACAATCGACCTCAATGGGCTTCAATCAATGTTAATCGACGATATCTGACAAAGTTAGATGCAATCTCACTCAAATATATGAGAAATGTTGAAATTCGGCTTCAAATTAGGAAGATAGACTAAGAAAATTTTCACTCAACACAAAGTGACAATCGACCTCAATTGGCTTCAATGGATGTTAATCGACGATATCTGACAAAGTTAGATGCAAACTCACTCAAATATATGAGAAATGTTGAAATCCGAATTCAAATTAGGAAGATAGACTTAGAAAATTTTCTTTCAACACAAAGTGACAATCGACCTCAATGGGCTTCAATCAATGTTAATCGACGATATCTGACAAAGTTAGATGCAAACTCACTCAAATATATGAGAAATGTTGAAATTCGACTTCAAATTAGAAAGATAGACTTAGAAAATTTTCACTCAACACAAAGTGACAATCGACCTCAATTGGCTTCAATGGATGTTAATCGACGATATCTGACAAAGTTAGATGCAAACTCACTCAAATATATCAGAAATGTTGAAATTCGACTTTAAATTAGGAAGATAGACTTAGAAAATTTTCACTCAACACAAAGTGACAATCGACCTCAATGGGCTAAAATGGATGTTAATCGACGATATCTGACAAAGTTAGATGCAAACTCACTCAAATATATGAGAAATGTTGAA
Source organism: Diorhabda carinulata (assembly GCF_026250575.1). Taxonomy (NCBI): domain Eukaryota; kingdom Metazoa; phylum Arthropoda; class Insecta; order Coleoptera; family Chrysomelidae; genus Diorhabda; species Diorhabda carinulata. The sequence goes on from NC_079469.1 coordinate 476,124, forward strand.
ATTCGACTTTAAATTAGGAAGATAGACTTAGAAAATTTTCACTCAACACAAAGTGACAATCGACCTCAATGGGCTTCAATCAATGTTAATCGACGATATCTGACAAAGTTAGATGCAAATTCACTCAAATATATGAGAAATGTTGAAATTCGACTTCAAATTAGGAAGATAGACTTTGAAAATTTTTAATCCACGCAAAGTGACAATCGACCTCAATGGGCTTCAATAGAAGTGAATCTACGATTTCTGACAAAGTAAGTTGCAAACTCACTCAAATATATGAAGAATGTTGAGATTCGACTTCAAATTAGGAAGATAGACTTTGGAAATTTTCAATCCACACAAAGTGACAATCGACCTCAATGGGCTTCAATGGAAGTGAATCTACGATTTCTGACAAAGTTAGTTGCGAACTCACTCAAATATATGAAAAAGTTTTAGATTCGACTTCAAATTAGGAAGAGAGACTTTGAAAATTTTCAATCAACACAAAATGACAATCGACCTCAATGGGCTTCAATGGAAATAAATCGACGATTGCTGACAAAATTAGTTGCAAACTCACTCAAATATATGACAAATGTTGAGATTCGACTTCAAATTTGGAAGATAGACTTTGAAAATTTTCAATCAACACAAAGTAACAATCGACCTCAATGGGCTTCAATGGATGTTAACCGACGATATCTGACAAAGTTAGATGCAAACTTACTCAAATATATAAGAAATGTTGAAATTCGACTTCAAATTAGGAAGATAGACTTTGAAAATTTTCAATCCTCACAAAGTGACAATCGACCTCAATGGGCTTCAATGGAAGTGAATCTACGATTTCTGACTAAGTTAGTTACAAACTCACTCAAATATATGAAAAATGTTGAGATTCGACTTCAAATTTGGAAGATAGACTTTGAAAATTTTCAATCAACACAAAGTAACAATCGACCTCAATGGGCTTCAATGGATGTTAACCGACGATATCTGACAAAGTTAGATGCAAACTTACTCAAATATATAAGAAATGTTGAAATTCGACTTCAAATTAGGAAGATAGACTTTGAAAATTTTCAATCCCACAAAGTGACAATCGACCTCAATGGGCTTCAATGGAAGTGAATCTACGATTTCTGACTAAGTTAGTTACAAACTCACTCAAATATATGAAAAATGTTGAGATTCGACTTCAAATTTGGAAGATAGACTTTGAAAATTTTCAATCCTCACAAAGTGACAATCGACCTCAATGGGCTTCAATGGAAGTGAATCTACGATTTCTGACTAAGTTAGTTACAAACTCACTCAAATATATGAAAAATGTTGAGATTCGACTTCAAATTTGGAAGATAGAATTTGAAAATTTTCAATCAACACAAAGTGACAATCGACCTCAATGGGCTTCAATGGAAGTGAATCTACGATTTCTGACAAAGTAAGTTGCAAACTCACTCAAATATATGAAAAATGTTGAGATTCGACTTCAAATTAGGAAGAGAGACTTTGAAAATTTTCAATCAACACAAAATGACAATCGACCTCAATGGGCTTCAATGGAAATAAATCGACGATTGCTGACAAAGTTAGTTGCAAACTCACTCAAATATATGAAAAATGTTGAGATTCGACTTCAAATTAGGAAGATAGACTTTGAAAATTTTCAATTAACAAAAAGTGACAATCGACCTCAATGGGCTTCAATGGATGTTAACCGACGATATCTGACAAAGTTAGATGCAAACTTACTCAAATATATAAGAAATGTTGAAATTCGACTTCAAATTAGGAAGATAAACTTTGAAAATTTTCAATCAATTCAAAGTGACAATGGACATTGATGGGCTTCAATGGAAGTAAATCGACGATTTCTGACAAAGTTAGTTGCAAACTCACTCAAATATATAAGAATTGATGAGATTCGACTTCAAATTAGGAAGATAGACTTTGAAAATTTTCAATCCACACAAAGTGACAATCGACCTCAATGGGCTTCAATGGAAGTGAATCTACGATTTCTGACAAAGTTAGTTGCAAACTCACTCAAATATATGAAAAATGTTGAGATTCGACTTCAAATTTGGAAGATAGACTTTGAAAATTTTCAATCAACACAAAGTAACAATCGACCTCAATGGGCTTCAATGGATGTTAACCGACGATATCTGACAAAGTTAGATACAAACTTACTCAAATATATAAGAAATGTTGAAATTCGACTTCAAATTAGGAAGATAGACTTTGAAAATTTTCAATCCACACAAAGTGACAATCGACCTCAATGGGCTTCAATGGAAGTGAATCTACGATTTCTGACAAAGTAAGTTGCAAACTCCTTCAAATATATGAAAAATGTTGAGATTCGACTTCAAATTAGGAAGAGAGACTTTGAAAATTTTCAATCCTCACAAAGTGACAATCGACCTCAATGGGCTTCAATGGATGTTAACCGACGATATCTGACAAAGTTAGATGCAAACTTACTCAAATATATAAGAAATGTTGAAATTCGACTTCAAATTAGGAAGATAAACTTTGAAAATTTTCAATCAACACAAAGTGACAATGGACATTGATGGGCTTCAATGGAAGTGAATCTACGATTTCTGACAAAGTAAGTTGCAAACTCACTCAAATATATGAAAAATGTTGAGATTCGACTTCAAATTAGGAAGAGAGACTTTGAAAATTTTCAATCAACACAAAATGACAATCGACCTCAATGGGCTTCAATGGAAATAAATCGACGATTGCTGACAAAGTTAGTTGCAAACTCACTCAAATATATGAAAAATGTTGAGATTCGACTTCAAATTAGGAAGATAGACTTTGAAAATTTTCAATTAACAAAAAGTGACAATCGACCTCAATGGGCTTCAATGGATGTTAACCGACGATATCTGACAAAGTTAGATGCAAACTTACTCAAATATATAAGAAATGTTGAAATTCGACTTCAAATTAGGAAGATAAACTTTGAAAATTTTCAATCAACACAAAGTGACAATGGACATTGATGGGCTTCAATGGAAGTAAATCGACGATTTCTGACAAAGTTAGTTGCAAACTCACTCAAATATATAAGAATTGATGAGATTCGACTTCAAATTAGGAAGATAGACTTTGAAAATTTTCAATCCACACAAAGTGACAATCGACCTCAATGGGCTTCAATGGAAGTGAATCTACGATTTCTGACAAAGTTAGTTGCAAACTCACTCAAATATATGAAAAATGTTGAGATTCGACTTCAAATTTGGAAGATAGACTTTGAAAATTTTCAATCAACACAAAGTAACAATCGACCTCAATGGGCTTCAATGGATGTTAACCGACGATATCTGACAAAGTTAGATACAAACTTACTCAAATATATAAGAAATGTTGAAATTCGACTTCAAATTAGGAAGATAGACTTTGAAAATTTTCAATCCACACAAAGTGACAATCGACCTCAATGGGCTTCAATGGAAGTGAATCTACGATTTCTGACAAAGTAAGTTGCAAACTCCTTCAAATATATGAAAAATGTTGAGATTCGACTTCAAATTAGGAAGAGAGACTTTGAAAATTTTCAATCAACACAAAGTAACAATCGACCTCAATGGGCTTCAATGGATGTTAACCGACGATATCTGACAAAGTTAGATGCAAACTTACTCAAATATATAAGAAATGTTGAAATTCGACTTCAAATTAGGAAGATAAACTTTGAAAATTTTCAATCAACACAAAGTGACAATGGACATTGATGGGCTTCAATGGAAGTGAATCTACGATTTCTGACAAAGTAAGTTGCAAACTCACTCAAATATATGAAAAATGTTGAGATTCGACTTCAAATTAGGAAGAGAGACTTTGAAAATTTTCAATCAACACAAAATGACAATCGACCTCAATGGGCTTCAATGGAAATAAATCGACGATTGCTGACAAAGTTAGTTGCAAACTCACTCAAATATATGAAAAATGTTGAGATTCGACTTCAAATTAGGAAGATAGACTTTGAAAATTTTCAATTAACAAAAAGTGACAATCGACCTCAATGGGCTTCAATGGATGTTAACCGACGATATCTGACAAAGTTAGATGCAAACTTACTCAAATATATAAGAAATGTTGAAATTCGACTTCAAATTAGGAAGATAAACTTTGAAAATTTTCAATCAACACAAAGTGACAATGGACATTGATGGGCTTCAATGGAAGTAAATCGACGATTTCTGACAAAGTTAGTTGCAAACTCACTCAAATATATAAGAATTGATGAGATTCGACTTCAAATTAGGAAGATAGACTTTGAAAATTTTCAAACCACACAAAGTGACAATCGACCTCAATGGGCTTCAATGGAAGTAAATCTACGATTCCTGACAAAGTTAGTTGCAAACTCACTCAAATATATGAAAAATGTTGAGATTCGACATCAAATTAGGAAGATAGACTTAGAAAATTTTCACTCAACACAAAGTGACAATCGACCTCAATGGGCTTCAATGGATGTTAACCGACGATATCTGACAAAGTTAGATGCAAACTTACTCGAATATATAAAAAATGTTGAAATTCGACTTCAAATTAGGAAGATAAACTTTGAAAATTTTCAATCCACACAAAGTGACAATCGACCTCAAGGGACTTCAATGGAAGTGAATCTACGATTTCTGACAAAGTAAGTTGCAAACTCACTCAAATATATGAAAAATGTTGAGATTCGACTTCAAATTTGGAAGATAGACTTTGAAAATTTTCAATCAACACAAAGTGACAATTGACCTCAATGGGCTTCAATGGATGTTAACCGACGATATCTGACAAAGTTAGATGCAAACTTACTCAAATATATAAGAAATGTTGATATTCGACTTCAAATTAGGAAGATAGACTTTGAAAATTTTCAATCCACACAAAGTGACAATCGACCTCAATGGGCTTCAATGGAAGTGAATCTACGATTTCTGACAAAGTAAGTTGCAAACTCACTCAAATATATGAAAAATGTTGAGATTCGACTTCAAATTAGGAAGAGAGACTTTGAAAATTTTCAATCAACACAAAATGACAATCGACCTCAATGGGCTTCAATGGAAATAAATCGACGATTGCTGACAAAGTTAGTTGCAAACTCACTCAAATATATGAAAAATGTTGAGATTCGACTTCAAATTAGGAAGATAGACTGAAAATTTTCAATCCACACAAAGTGACAATCGACCTCAATGGGCTTCAATGGAAATGAATCTACGATTTCTGACAAATTAAGTTGCAAACTCACTCAAATATATGAAAAATGTTGAGATTCGACTTCAAGTTAGGAAGATAGACTTTGAAAATTTTCAATCCACACAAAGTGACAATCGACCTCAATGGGCTTCAATGGAAGTAAATCTACGATTTCTGACAAAGTTAGTTGCAAACTCACTCAAATATATGGAAAATGTTGAGATTCGACTTCAAATTAGGAAGATAGACTTTGAAAATTTTCAATCAACACAAAATGGCAATGGACATTGATGGGCTTCAATGGAAGTAAATCTACGATTTCTGACAAAGTTAGTTGCAAACTCACTCAAATATATAAGAATTGATGAGATTCGACTTCAAATTAGGAAGATAGACTTTGAAAATTTTCAATCAACACAAAGTGACAATCGACCTCAATGGGCTTCAATGGAAGTAAATCTACGATTTCTGACAAAGTTAGTTACAAACTCACTCAAATATATGAAAAATGTTGAGATTCGACTTCAAATTTGGAAGATAGACTTTGAAAATTTTCAATCAACACAAAGTGACAATCGACCTCAATGGGCTTCAATGGAAGTAAATCTACGATTTCTGACTAAGTTAGTTGCAAACTCACTCAAATATATAAGAATTGATGAGATTCGACTTCAAATTAGGAAGATAGACTTTGAAAATTTTCTATCCACACAAAGTGACAATCGACCTCAATGGGCTTCAATGGAAGTAAATCTACGATTTCTGACAAAGTTAGTTGCAAACTCACTCAAATATATGAAAAATGTTGAGATTCGACTTCAAATTAGGAAGATAGACTTTGAAAATTTTCAATTAACAAAAAGTGACAATCGACCTCATTGGGCTTCAATGGAAGTTAACCGACGATATCTGACAAAGTTAGATGCAAATTTACTCAAATATATAAGAAATGTTGAAATTCGACTTCAAATTAGGAAGATAAACTTTGAAAATTTTCAATCAACACAAAGTGACAATGGACATTGATGGGCTTCAATGGAAATAAATCGACGATTGCTGACAAAGTTAGTTGCAAACTCACTCAAATATATGAAAAATGTTGAGATTCGACTTCAAATTAGGAAGATAGACTTTGAAAATTTTCAATTAACAAAAAGTGACAATCGACCTCAATGGGCTTCAATGGATGTTAACCGACGATATCTGACAAAGTTAGATGCAAACTTACTCAAATATATAAGAAATGTTGAAATTCGACTTCAAATTAGGAAGATAAACTTTGAAAATTTTCAATCAACACAAAGTGACAATGGACATTGATGGGCTTCAATGGAAGTAAATCGACGATTTCTGACAAAGTTAGTTGCAAACTCACTCAAATATATAAGAATTGATGAGATTCGACTTCAAATTAGGAAGATAGACTTTGAAAATTTTCAATCCACACAAAGTGACAATCGACCTCAATGGGCTTCAATGGAAGTAAATCTACGATTCCTGACAAAGTTAGTTGCAAACTCACTCAAATATATGAAAAATGTTGAGATTCGACATCAAATTAGGAAGATAGACTTAGAAAATTTTCACCCAACACAAAGTGACAATCGACCTCAATGGGCTTCAATGGATGTTAACCGACGATATCTGACAAAGTTAGATGCAAACTTACTCGAATATATAAAAAATGTTGAAATTCGACTTCAAATTAGGAAGATAAACTTTGAAAATTTTCAATCCACACAAAGTGACAATCGACCTCAAGGGACTTCAATGGAAGTGAATCTACGATTTCTGACAAAGTAAGTTGCAAACTCACTCAAATATATGAAAAATGTTGAGATTCGACTTCAAATTTGGAAGATAGACTTAGAAAATTTTCAATCAACACAAAGTGACAATTGACCTCAATGGGCTTCAATGGATGTTAACCGACGATATCTGACAAAGTTAGATGCAAACTTACTCAAATATATAAGAAATGTTGATATTCGACTTCAAATTAGGAAGATAGACTTTGAAAATTTTCAATCCACACAAAGTGACAATCGACCTCAATGGGCTTCAATGGAAGTGAATCTACGATTTCTGACAAAGTAAGTTGCAAACTCACTCAAATATATGAAAAATGTTGAGATTCGACTTCAAATTAGGAAGAGAGACTTTGAAAATTTTCAATCAACACAAAATGACAATCGACCTCAATGGGCTTCAATGGAAATAAATCGACGATTGCTGACAAAGTTAGTTGCAAACTCACTCAAATATATGAAAAATGTTGAGATTCGACTTCAAATTAGGAAGATAGACTGAAAATTTCCAATCCACACAAAGTGACAATCGACCTCAATGGGCTTCAATGGAAGTGAATCTACGATTTCTGACAAATTAAGTTGCAAACTCACTCAAATATATGAAAAATGTTGAGATTCGACTTCAAGTTAGGAAGATAGACTTTGAAAATTTTCAATCCACACAAAGTGACAATCGACCTCAATGGGCTTCAATGGAAGTAAAACTACGATTTCTGACAAAGTTAGTTGCAAACTCACTCAAATATATGGAAAATGTTGAGATTCGACTTCAAATTAGGAAGATAGAGTTTGAAAATTTTCAATCAACACAAAGTGACAATCGACCTCAATGGGCTTCAATGGATGTTAACCGACGATATCTGAAAAAGTTAGTTGCAAACTCACTCAAATATATGAGAATTGATGAGATTCGACTTCAAATTAGGAAGATAGACTTTGAAAATTTTCAATCAACACAAAGTGACAATCGACCTCAATGGGCTTCAATGGAAGTAAATCTACGATTTCTGACAAAGTTAGTTACAAACTCACTCAAATATATGAAAAATGTTGAGATTCGACTTCAAATTTGGAAGATAGACTTTGAAAATTTTCAATCAACAGAAAGTGACAATCGACCTCAATGGGCTTCAATGGAAGTAAATCTACGATTTCTGACTAAGTTAGTTGCAAACTCACTCAAATATATAAGAATTGATGAGATTCGACTTCAAATTAGGAAGATAGACTTTGAAAATTTTCTATCCACACAAAGTGACAATCGACCTCAATGGGCTTCAATGGAAGTAAATCTACGATTTCTGACAAAGTTAGTTGCAAACTCACTCAAATATATGAAAAATGTTGAGATTCGACTTCAAATTAGGAAGATAGACTTTGAAAATTTTCAATTAACAAAAAGTGACAATCGACCTCAATGGGCTTCAATGGATGTTAACCGACGATATCTGACAAAGTTAGATGCAAACTTACTCAAATATATAAGAAATGTTGAAATTCGACTTCAAATTAGGAAGATAAACTTTGAAAATTTTCAATCAACACAAAGTGACAATGGACATTGATGGGCTTCAATGGAAATAAATCGACGATTGCTGACAAAGTTAGTTGCAAACTCACTCAAATATATGAAAAATGTTGAGATTCGACTTCAAATTAGGAAGATAGACTTTGAAAATTTTCAATTAACAAAAAGTGACAATCGACCTCAATGGGCTTCAATGGATGTTAACCGACGATATCTGACAAAGTTAGATACAAACTTACTCAAATATATAAGAAATGTTGAAATTCGACTTCAAATTAGGAAGATAGACTTTGAAAATTTTCAATCCACACAAAGTGACAATCGACCTCAATGGGCTTCAATGGAAGTGAATCTACGATTTCTGACAAAGTTAGTTGCAAACTCACTCAAATATATGAAAAATGTTGAGATTCGACTTCAAATTTGGAAGATAGACTTTGAAAATTTTCAATCAACACAAAGTAACAATCGACCTCAATGGGCTTCAATGGATGTTAACCGACGATATCTGACAAAGTTAGATACAAACTTACTCAAATATATAAGAAATGTTGAAATTCGACTTCAAATTAGGAAGATAGACTTTGAAAATTTTCAATCCACACAAAGTGACAATTGACCTCAATGGGCTTCAATGGAAGTGAATCTACGATTTCTGACAAAGTAAGTTGCAAACTCCTTCAAATATATGAAAAATGTTGAGATTCGACTTCAAATTAGGAAGAGAGACTTTGAAAATTTTCAACAACACAAAATGACAATCGACCTCAATGGGCTTCAATGGAAATAAATCGACGATTGCTGACAAAGTTAGTTGCAAACTCACTCAAATATATGAAAAATGTTGAGATTCGACTTCAAATTAGGAAGATCGACTTTGAAAATTTTCAATTAACAAAAAGTGACAATCGACCTCAATGGGCTTCAATGGATGTTAACCGACGATATCTGACAAAGTTAGATGCAAACTTACTCAAATATATAAGAAATGTTTAAATTCGACTTCAAATTAGGAAGATAAACTTTGAAAATTTTCAATCAACACAAAGTGACAATGGACATTGATGGGCTTCAATGGAAGTGAATCTACGATTTCTGACAAAGTAAGTTGCAAACTCACTCAAATATATGAAAAATGTTGAGATTCGACTTCAAATTAGGAAGAGAGACTTTGAAAATTTTCAATCAACACAAAATGACAATCGACCTCAATGGGCTTCAATGGAAATAAATCGACGATTGCTGACAAAGTTAGTTGCAAACTCACTCAAATATATGAAAAATGTTGAGATTCGACTTCAAATTAGGAAGATAGACTTTGAAAATTTTCAATTAACAAAAAGTGACAATCGACCTCAATGGGCTTCAATGGATGTTAACCGACGATATCTGACAAAGTTAGATGCAAACTTACTCAAATATATAAGAAATGTTGAAATTCGACTTCAAATTAGGAAGATAAACTTTGAAAATTTTCAATCAACACAAAGTGACAATGGACATTGATGGGCTTCAATGGAAGTAAATCGACGATTTCTGACAAAGTTAGTTGCAAACTCACTCAAATATATGAGAATTGATGAGATTCGACTTCAAATTAGGAAGATAGACTTTGAAAATTTTCAATCCACACAAAGTGACAATCGACCTCAATGGGCTTCAATGGAAGTAAATCTACGATTCCTGACAAAGTTAGTTGCAAACTCACTCAAATATATGAAAAATGTTGAGATTCGACATCAAATTAGGAAGATAGACTTAGAAAATTTTCACTCAACACAAAGTGACAATCGACCTCAATGGGCTTCAATGGATGTTAACCGACGATATCTGACAAAGTTAGATGCAAACTTACTCGAATATATAAAAAATGTTGAAATTCGACTTCAAATTAGGAAGATAAACTTTGAAAATTTTCAATCCACACAAAGTGACAATCGACCTCAAGGGACTTCAATGGAAGTGAATCTACGATTTCTGACAAAGTAAGTTGCAAACTCACTCAAATATATGAAAAATGTTGAGATTCGACTTCAAGTTAGGAAGATAGACTTTGAAAATTTTCAATCCACACAAAGTGACAATCGACCTCAATGGGCTTCAATGGAAGTAAATCTACGATTTCTGACAAAGTTAGTTGCAAACTCACTCAAATATATGGAAAATGTTGAGATTCGACTTCAAATTAGGAAGATAGACTTTGAAAATTTTCAATCAACACAAAGTGACAATCGACCTCAATGGGCTTCAATGGAAGTAAATCTACGATTTCTGACAAAGTTAGTTGCAAACTCACTCAAATATATAAGAATTGATGAGATTCGACTTCAAATTAGGAAGATAGACTTTGAAAATTTTCAATCAACACAAAGTGACAATCGACCTCAATGGGCTTCAATGGAAGTAAATCTACGATTTCTGACAAAGTTAGTTACAAACTCACTCAAATATATGAAAAATGTTGAGATTCGACTTCAAATTTGGAAGATAGACTTTGAAAATTTTCAATCAACACAAAGTGACAATCGACCTCAATGGGCTTCAATGGAAGTAAATCTACGATTTCTGACTAAGTTAGTTGCAAACTCACTCAAATATATAAGAATTGATGAGATTCGACTTCAAATTAGGAAGATAGACTTTGAAAATTTTCTATCCACACAAAGTGACAATCGACCTCAATGGGCTTCAATGGAAGTAAATCTACGATTTCTGACAAAGTTAGTTGCAAACTCACTCAAATATATAAGAATTGATGAGATTCGACTTCAAATTAGGAAGATAGACTTTGAAAATTTTCAATCAACACAAAGTAACAATCGACCTCAATGGGCTTCAATGGATGTTAACCGACGATATCTGACAAAGTTAGATGCAAACTTACTCAAATATATAAGAAATGTTGAAATTCGTCTTCAAATTAGGAAGATAGACTTTGAAAATTTTTAATCCACACAAAGTGACAATCGACCTCAATGGGCTTCAATGGAAGTGAATCTACGATTTCTGACAAAGTTAGTTGCAAACTCACTCAAATATATGAAGAATGTTGAGATTCGACTTCAAATTAGGAAGATAGACTTTGAAAATTTTCAATCCACACAAAGTGACAATCGACCTCAATGGGCTTCAATGGAAGTGAATCTACGATTTCTGACAAAGTTAGTTGCAAACTCACTCAAATATATGAGAAATGTTGAGATTCGACTTCAAATTTGGAAGATAGACTTTGAAAATTTTCAATCAACACAAAGTAACAATCGACCTCAATGGGCTTCAATGGATGTTAACCGACGATATCTGACAAAGTTAGATGCAAACTTACTCAAATATATAAGAAATGTTGAAATTCGACTTCAAATTAGGAAGATAGACTTTGAAAATTTTTAATCCACACAAAGTGACAATCGACCTCAATGGGCTTCAATGGAAGTGAATCTACGATTTCTAACAAAGTAAGTTGCAAACTCACTCAAATATATGAAGAATGTTGAGATTCGACTTCAAATTAGGAAGATAGACTTTGGAAATTTTCAATCCATACAAAGTGACAATCGACCTCAATGGGCTTCAATGGAAGTGAATCTACGATTTCTGACAAAGTTAGTTGCGAACTCACTCAAATATATGAAAAATTTTTAGATTCGACTTCAAATTAGGAAGAGAGACTTTGAAAATTTTCAATCAACACAAAATGACAATCGACCTCAATGGGCTTCAATGGAAATAAATCGACGATTGCTGACAAAATTAGTTGCAAACTCACTCAAATATATGAAAAATGTTGAGATTCGACTTCAAATTTGGAAGATAGACTTTGAAAATTTTCAATCAACACAAAGTAACAATCGACCTCAATGGGCTTCAATGGATATTAACCGACGATATCTGACAAAGTTAGATGCAAACTTACTCAAATATATAAGAAATGTTGAAATTCGACTTCAAATTAGGAAGATAGACTTTGAAAATTTTCAATCCTCACAAAGTGACAATCGACCTCAATGGGCTTCAATGGAAGTGAATCTACGATTTCTGACTAAGTTAGTTACAAACTCACTCAAATATATGAAAAATGTTGAGATTCGACTTCAAATTTGGAAGATAGACTTTGAAAATTTTCAATCAACACAAAGTAACAATCGACCTCAATGGGCTTCAATGGATGTTAACCGACGATATCTGACAAAGTTAGATGCAAACTTACTCAAATATATAAGAAATGTTGAAATTCGACTTCAAATTAGGAAGATAGACTTTGAAAATTTTCAATCCTCACAAAGTGACAATCGACCTCAATGGGCTTCAATGGAAGTGAATCTACGATTTCTGACTAAGTTAGTTACAAACTCACTCAAATATATGAAAAATGTTGAGATTCGACTTCAAATTTGGAAGATAGACTTTGAAAATTTTCAATCCTCACAAAGTGACAATCGACCTCAATGGGCTTCAATGGAAGTGAATCTACGATTTCTGACTAAGTTAGTTACAAACTCACTCAAATATATGAAAAATGTTGAGATTCGACTTCAAATTTGGAAGATAGACTTTGAAAATTTTCAATCAACACAAAGTGACAATCGACCTCAATGGGCTTCAATGGAAGTGAATCTACGATTTCTGACAAAGTAAGTTGCAAACTCACTTAAATATATGAAAAATGTTGAGATTCGACTTCAAATTAGGAAAAGAGACTTTGAAAATTTTCAATCAACACAAAATGACAATCGACCTCAATGGGCTTCAATGGAAATAAATCGACGATTGCTGACAAAGTTAGTTGCAAACTCACTCAAATATATGAAAAATGTTGAGATTCGACTTCAAATTAGGAAGATAGACTTTGAAAATTTTCAATTAACAAAAAGTGACAATCGACCTCAATGGGCTTCAATGGATGTTAACCGACGATATCTGACAAAGTTAGATGCAAACTTACTCAAATATATAAGAAATGTTGAAATTCGACTTCAAATTAGGAAGATAAACTTTGAAAATTTTCAATCAACACAAAGTGACAATGGACATTGATGGGCTTCAATGGAAGTAAATCGACGATTTCTGACAAAGTTAGTTGCAAACTCACTCAAATATATAAGAATTGATGAGATTCGACTTCAAATTAGGAAGACAGACTTTGAAAATTTTCAATCCACACAAAGTGACAATCGACCTCAATGGGCTTCAATGGAAGTGAATCTACGATTTCTGAAAAAGTTAGTTGCAAACTCACTCAAATATATGAAAAATGTTGAGATTCGACTTCAAATTTGGAAGACAGACTTTGAAAATTTTCAATCAACACAAAGTAACAATCGACCTCAATGGGCTTCAATGGATGTTAACCGACGATATCTGACAAAGTTAGATACAAACTTACTCAAATATATAAGAAATGTTGAAATTCGACTTCAAATTAGGAAGATAGACTTTGAAAATTTTCAATCCACACAAAGTGACAATCGACCTCAATGGGCTTCAATGGAAGTGAATCTACGATTTCTGACAAAGTAAGTTGCAAACTCCTTCAAATATATGAAAAATGTTGAGATTCGACTTCAAATTAGGAAGAGAGACTTTGAAAATTTTCAACAACACAAAATGACAATCGACCTCAATGGGCTTCAATGGAAATAAATCGACGATTGCTGACAAAGTTAGATGCAAACTCACTCAAATATATGAAAAATGTTGAGATTCGACTTCAAATTAGGAAGATCGACTTTGAAAATTTTCAATTAACAAAAAGTGACAATCGACCTCAATGGGCTTCAATGGATGTTAACCGACGATATCTGACAAAGTTAGATGCAAACTTACTCAAATATATAAGAAATGTTGAAATTCGACTTCAAATTAGGAAGATAAACTTTGAAAATTTTTAATCAACACAAAGTGACAATGGACATTGATGGGCTTCAATGGAAGTGAATCTACGATTTCTGACAAAGTAAGTTGCAAACTCACTCAAATATATGAAAAATGTTGAGATTCGACTTCAAATTAGGAAGAGAGACTTTGAAAATTTTCAATCAACACAAAATGACAATCGACCTCAATGGGCTTCAATGGAAATAAATCGACGATTGCTGACAAAGTTAGTTGCAAACTCACTCAAATATATGAAAAATGTTGAGATTCGACTTCAAATTAGGAAGATAGACTTTGAAAATTTTCAATTAACAAAAAGTGACAATCGACCTCAATGGGCTTCAATGGATGTTAACCGACGATATCTGACAAAGTTAGATGCAAACTTACTCAAATATATAAGAAATGTTGAAATTCGACTTCAAATTAGGAAGATAAACTTTGAAAATTTTCAATCAACACAAAGTGACAATGGACATTGATGGGCTTCAATGGAAGTAAATCGACGATTTCTGACAAAGTTAGTTGCAAACTCACTCAAATATTTAAGAATTGATGAGATTCGACTTCAAATTAGGAAGATAGACTTTGAAAATTTTCAATCCACACAAAGTGACAATCGACCTCAATGGGCTTCAATGGAAGTAAATCTACGATTCCTGACAAAGTTAGTTGCAAACTCACTCAAATATATGAAAAATGTTGAGATTCGACATCAAATTAGGAAGATAGACTTAGAAAATTTTCACTCAACACAAAGTGACAATCGACCTCAATGGGCTTCAATGGATGTTAACCGACGATATCTGACAAAGTTAGATGCAAACTTACTCGAATATATAAAAAATGTTGAAATTCGACTTCAAATTAGGAAGATAAACTTTGAAAATTTTCAATCCACACAAAGTGACAATCGACCTCAAGGGACTTCAATGGTAGTGAATCTACGATTTCTGACAAAGTAAGTTGCAAACTCACTCAAATATATGAAAAATGTTGAGATTCGACTTCAAATTTGGAAGATAGACTTTGAAAATTTTCAATCAACACAAAGTGACAATTGACCTCAATGGGCTTCAATGGATGTTAACCGACGATATCTGACAAAGTTAGATGCAAACTTACTCAAATATATAAGAAATGTTGAAATTCGACTTCAAATTAGGAAGATAGACTGAAAATTTTCAATCCACACAAAGTGACAATCGACCTCAATGGGCTTCAATGGAAGTGAATCTACGATTTCTGACAAATTAAGTTGCAAACTCACTCAAATATATGAAAAATGTTGAGATTCGACTTCAAGTTAGGAAGATAGACTTTGAAAATTTTCAATCCACACAAAGTGACAATCGACCTCAATGGGCTTCAATGGAAGTAAATCTACGATTTCTGACAAAGTTAGTTGCAAACTCACTCAAATATATGAAAAATGTTGAGATTCGACTTCAAATTAGGAAGATAGACTTTGAAAATTTTCAATCAACACAAAGTGACAATCGACCTCAATGGGCTTCAATGGAAGTAAATCTACGATTTCTGACAAAGTTAGTTGCAAACTCACTCAAATATATAAGAATTGATGAGATTCGACTTCAAATTAGGAAGATAGACTTTGAAAATTTTCAATCAACACAAAGTGACAATCGACCTCAATGGGCTTCAATGGAAGTAAATCTACGATTTCTGACAAAGTTAGTTACAAACTCACTCAAATATATGAAAAATGTTGAGATTCGACTTCAAATTTGGAAGATAGACTTTGAAAATTTTCAATCAACACAAAGTGACAATCGACCTCAATGGGCTTCAATGGAAGTAAATCTACGATTTCTGACTAAGTTAGTTGCAAACTCACTCAAATATATAAGAATTGATGAGATTCGACTTCAAATTAGGAAGATAGACTTTGAAAATTTTCTATCCACACAAAGTGACAATCGACCTCAATGGGCTTCAATGGAAGTAAATCTACGATTTCTGACAAAGTTAGTTGCAAACTCACTCAAATATATAAGAATTGATGAGATTCGACTTCAAATTAGGAAGATAGACTTTGAAAATTTTTGATCCACACAAAGTGCGATCGACCTCAATGGGCTTCAATGGAAGTGAATCTACGATTTCCGACAAAGTTAGTTACAAACTCACTCAAATATATGAAAAATGTTGAGATTCGACTTCAAATTTGGAAGATAGACTTTGAAAATTTTCAATCAACACAAAGTAACAATCGACCTCAATGGGCTTCAATGGATGTTAACCGACGATATCTGACAAAGTTAGATGCAAACTTACTCAAATATATAAGAAATGTTGAAATTCGTCTTCAAATTAGAAAGATAGACTTTGAAAATTTTTAATCCACACAAAGTGACAATCGACCTCAATGGGCTTCAATGGAAGTGAATCTACGATTTCTGACAAAGTTAGTTGCAAACTCACTCAAATATATGAAGAATGTTGAGATTCGACTTCAAATTAGGAAGATAGACTTTGGAAATTTTCAATCCACACAAAGTGACAATCGACCTCAATGGGCTTCAATGGAAGTGAATCTACGATTTCTGACAAAGTTAGTTGCGAACTCACTCAAATATATGAAAAATTTTTAGATTCGACTTCAAATTAGGAAGAGAGACTTTGAAAATTTTCAATCAACACAAAATGACAATCGACCTCAATGGGCTTCAATGGAAATAAATCGACGATTGCTGACAAAATTAGTTGCAAACTCACTCAAATATATGAAAAATGTTGAGATTCGACTTCAAATTTGGAAAATAGACTTTGAAAATTTTCAATCAACACAAAGTAACAATCGACCTCAATGGGCTTCAATGGATATTAACCGACGATATCTGACAAAGTTAGATGCAAACTTACTCAAATATATAAGAAATGTTGAAATTCGACTTCAAATTAGGAAGATAGACTTTGAAAATTTTCAATCCTCACAAAGTGACAATCGACCTCAATGGGCTTCAATGGAAGTGAATCTACGATTTCTGACTGAGTTAGTTACAAACTCACTCAAATATATGAAAAATGTTGAGATTCGACTTCAAATTTGGAAGATAGACTTTGAAAATTTTCAATCAACACAAAGTAACAATCGACCTCAATGGGCTTCAATGGATGTTAACCGACGATATCTGACAAAGTTAGATGCAAACTTACTCAAATATATAAGAAATGTTGAAATTCGACTTCAAATTAGGAAGATAGACTTTGAAAATTTTCAATCCTCACAAAGTGACAATCGACCTCAATGGGCTTCAATGGAAGTGAATCTACGATTTCTGACTAAGTTAGTTACAAACTCACTCAAATATATGAAAAATGTTGAGATTCGACTTCAAATTTGGAAGATAGACTTTGAAAATTTTCAATCCTCACAAAGTGACAATCGACCTCAATGGGCTTCAATGGAAGTGAATCTACGATTTCTGACTAAGTTAGTTACAAACTCACTCAAATATATGAAAAATGTTGAGATTCGACTTCAAATTTGGAAGATAGACTTTGAAAATTTTCAATCAACACAAAGTGACAATCGACCTCAATGGGCTTCAATGGAAGTGAATCTACGATTTCTGACAAAGTAAGTTGCAAACTCACTCAAATATATGAAAAATGTTGAGATTCGACTTCAAATTAGGAAGAGAGACTTTGAAAATTTTCAATCAACACAAAATGACAATCGACCTCAATGGGCTTCAATGGAAATAAATCGACGATTGCTGACAAAGTTAGTTGCAAACTCACTCAAATATATGAAAAATGTTGAGATTCGACTTCAAATTAGGAAGATAGACTTTGAAAATTTTCAATTAACAAAAAGTGACAATCGACCTCAATGGGCTTCAATGGATGTTAACCGACGATATCTGACAAAGTTAGATGCAAACTTACTCAAATATATAAGAAATGTTGAAATTCGACTTCAAATTAGGAAGATAAACTTTGAAAATTTTCAATCAACACAAAGTGACAATGGACATTGATGGGCTTCAATGGAAGTAAATCGACGATTTCTGACAAAGTTAGTTGCAAACTCACTCAAATATATAAGAATTGATGAGATTCGACTTCAAATTAGGAAGATAGACTTTGAAAATTTTCAATCCACACAAAGTGACAATCGACCTCAATGGGCTTCAATGGAAGTAAATCTACGATTCCTGACAAAGTTAGTTGCAAACTCACTCAAATATATGAAAAATGTTGAGATTCGACATCAAATTAGGAAGATAGACTTAGAAAATTTTCACTCAACACAAAGTGACAATCGACCTCAATGGGCTTCAATGGATGTTAACCGACGATATCTGACAAAGTTAGATGCAAACTTACTCGAATATATAAAAAATGTTGAAATTCGACTTCAAATTAGGAAGATAAACTTTGAAAATTTTCAATCCACACAAAGTGACAATCGACCTCAAGGGACTTCAATGGAAGTGAATCTACGATTTCTGACAAAGTAAGTTGCAAACTCACTCAAATATATGAAAAATGTTGAGATTCGACTTCAAATTTGGAAGATAGACTTTGAAAATTTTCAATCAACACAAAGTGACAATTGACCTCAATGGGCTTCAATGGATGTTAACCGACGATATCTGACAAAGTTAGATGCAAACTTACTCAAATATATAAGAAATGTTGATATTCGACTTCAAATTAGGAAGATAGACTTTGAAAATTTTCAATCCACACAAAGTGACAATCGACCTCAATGGGCTTCAATGGAAGTGAATCTACGATTTCTGACAAAGTAAGTTGCAAACTCACTCAAATATATGAAAAATGTTGAGATTCGACTTCAAATTAGGAAGAGAGACTTTGAAAATTTTCAATCAACACAAAATGACAATCGACCTCAATGGGCTTCAATGGAAATAAATCGACGATTGCTGACAAAGTTAGTTGCAAACTCACTCAAATATATGAAAAATGTTGAGATTCGACTTCAAATTAGGAAGATAGACTGAAAATTTTCAATCCACACAAAGTGACAATCGACCTCAATGGGCTTCAATGGAAGTGAATCTACGATTTCTGACAAATTAAGTTGCAAACTCACTCAAATATATGAAAAATGTTGAGATTCGACTTCAAGTTAGGAAGATAGACTTTGAAAATTTTCAATCCACACAAAGTGACAATCGACCTCAATGGGCTTCAATGGAAGTAAATCTACGATTTCTGACAAAGTTAGTTGCAAACTCACTCAAATATATAAGAAATGTTGAAATTCGACTTCAAATTAGGAAGATAAACTTTGAAAATTTTCAATCAACACAAAGTGACAATGGACATTGATGGGCTTCAATTGAAGTAAATCGACGATTTCTGACAAAGTTAGTTGCAAACTCACTCAAATATATAAGAATTGATGAGATTCGACTTCAAATTAGGAAGATAGACTTTGAAAATTTTCAATCCACACAAAGTGACAATCGACCTCAATGGGCTTCAATGGAAGTGAATCTACGATTTCTGACAAAGTTAGTTGCAATCTCACTCAAATATATGAAAAATGTTGAGATTCGACTTCAAATTTGGAAGATAGACTTTGAAAATTTTCAATCAACACAAAGTAACAATCGACCTCAATGGGCTTCAATGGATGTTAACCGACGATATCTGACAAAGTTAGATACAAACTTACTCAAATATATAAGAAATGTTGAAATTCGACTTCAAATTAGGAAGATAGACTTTGAAAATTTTCAATCCACACAAAGTGACAATCGACCTCAATGGGCTTCAATGGAAGTGAATCTACGATTTCTGACAAAGTAAGTTGCAAACTCCTTCAAATATATGAAAAATGTTGAGATTCGACTTCAAATTAGGAAGAGAGACTTTGAAAATTTTCAACAACACAAAATGACAATCGACCTCAATGGGCTTCAATGGAAATAAATCGACGATTGCTGACAAAGTTAGTTGCAAACTCACTCAAATATATGAAAAATGTTGAGATTCGACTTCAAATTAGGAAGATCGACTTTGAAAATTTTCAATTAACAAAAAGTGACAATCGACCTCAATGGGCTTCAATGGATGTTAACCGACGATATCTGACAAAGTTAGATGCAAACTTACTCAAATATATAAGAAATGTTGAAATTCGA
Organism: Diorhabda carinulata; assembly: GCF_026250575.1. NCBI lineage: Eukaryota > Metazoa > Arthropoda > Insecta > Coleoptera > Chrysomelidae > Diorhabda > Diorhabda carinulata. The sequence goes on from NC_079469.1 coordinate 496,697, forward strand.
CTTCAAATTAGGAAGATAAACTTTGAAAATTTTCAATCAACACAAAGTGACAATGGACATTGATGGGCTTCAATGGAAGTAAATCGACGATTTCTGACAAAGTTAGTTGCAAACTCACTCAAATATATAAGAATTGATGAGATTCGACTTCAAATTAGGAAGATAGACTTTGAAAATTTTCAATCCACACAAAGTGACAATCGACCTCAATGGGCTTCAATGGAAGTAAATCTACGATTCCTGACAAAGTTAGTTGCAAACTCACTCAAATATATGAAAAATGTTGAGATTCGACATCAAATTAGGAAGATAGACTTTGAAAATTTTCAATCAACACAAAGTGACAATCGACCTCAATGGGCTTCAATGGATGTTAACCGACGATATCTGACCAAGTTAGATGCAAACTTACTCAAATATATAAGAAATGTTGAAATTCGACTTCAAATTAGGAAGATAGACTTTGAAAATTTTCAATCAACACAAAATGGCAATGGACATTGATGGGCTTCAATGGAAGTAAATCGACGATTTCTGACAAAGTTAGTTGCAAACTCACTCAAATATATAAGAATTGATGAGATTCGACTTCAAATTAGGAAGATAGACTTTGAAAATTTTCAATCCACACAAAGTGACAATCGACCTCAATGGGCTCCAATGGAAATAAATCGACGATTGCTGACAAAGTTAGTTGCAAACTCACTCAAATATATGAAAAATGTTGAGATTCGACTTCAAATTAGGAAGATAGACTTTGAAAATTTTCAATTAACAAAAAGTGACAATCGACCTCAATGGGCTTCAATGGATGTTAACCGACGATATCTGACAAAGTTAGATGCAAACTTACTCAAATATATAAGAAATGTTGAAATTCGACTTCAAATTAGGAAGATAAACTTTGAAAATTTTCAATCAACACAAAGTGACAATGGACATTGATGGGCTTCAATGGAAGTAAATCGACGATTTCTGACAAAGTTAGTTGCAAACTCACTCAAATATATAAGAATTGATGAGATTCGACTTCAAATTAGGAAGATAGACTTTGAAAATTTTCAATCCACACAAAGTGACAATCGACCTCAATGGGCTTCAATGGAAGTAAATCTACGATTCCTGACAAAGTTAGTTGCAAACTCACTCAAATATATGAAAAATGTTGAGATTCGACATCAAATTAGGAAGATAGACTTTGAAAATTTTCAATCAACACAAAGTGACAATCGACCTCAATGGGCTTCAATGGATGTTAACCGACGATATCTGACCAAGTTAGATGCAAACTTACTCAAATATATAAGAAATGTTGAAATTCGACTTCAAATTAGGAAGATAGACTTTGAAAATTTTCAATCAACACAAAATGGCAATGGACATTGATGGGCTTCAATGGAAGTAAATCGACGATTTCTGACAAAGTTAGTTGCAAACTCACTCAAATATATAAGAATTGATGAGATTCGACTTCAAATTAGGAAGATAGACTTTGAAAATTTTCAATCCACACAAAGTGACAATCGACCTCAATGGGCTCCAATGGAAATAAATCGACGATTGCTGACAAAGTTAGTTGCAAACTCACTCAAATATATGAAAAATGTTGAGATTCGACTTCAAATTAGGAAGATAGACTTTGAAAATTTTCAATTAACAAAAAGTGACAATCGACCTCAATGGGCTTCAATGGATGTTAACCGACGATATCTGACAAAGTTAGATGCAAACTTACTCAAATATATAAGAAATGTTGAAATTCGACTTCAAATTAGGAAGATAAACTTTGAAAATTTTCAATCGACACAAAGTGACAATGGACATTGATGGGCTTCAATGGAAGTAAATCGACGATTTCTGACAAAGTAAGTTGCAAACTCACTCAAATATATGAAAAATGTTGAGATTCGACTTCAAATTAGGAAGAGAGACTTTGAAAATTTTCAATCAACACAAAATGACAATCGACCTCAATGGGCTCCAATGGAAATAAATCGACGATTGCTGACAAAGTTAGTTGCAAACTCACTCAAATATATAAGAATTGATGAGATTCGACTTCAAATTAGGAAGATAGACTTTGAAAATTTTCAATCCACACAAAGTGACAATCGACTTCAATGGGCTTCAATGGAAGTAAATCTACGATTCCTGACAAAGTTAGTTGCAAACTCACTCAAATATATGAAAAATGTTGGGATTCGACATCAAATTTGGAAGATAGACTTTGAAAATTTTCAATCAACACAAAGTGACAATCGACCTCAGTGGGCTTCAATGGATGTTAACCGACGATATCTGACAAAGTTAGATGCAAACTTACTCGAATATATAAAAAATGTTGAAATTCGACTTCAAATTAGGAAGAGAGACTTTGAAAATTTTCAATCAACACAAAATGACAATCGACCTCAATGGGCTTCAATGGAAATAAATCGACGATTGCTGACAAAGTTAGTTGCAAACTCACTCAAATATATGAAAAATGTTGAGATTCGACTTCAAATTAGGAAGATAGACTGAAAATTTCCAATCCACACAAAGTGACAATCGACCTCAATGGGCTTCAATGGAAGTGAATCTACGATTTCTGACAAATTAAGTTGCAAACTCACTCAAATATATGAAAAATGTTGAGATTCGACTCCAAGTTAGGAAGATAGACTTTGAAAATTTTCAATCCACACAAAGTGACAATCGACCTCAATGGACTTCAATGGAAGTGAATCTACGATTTCTGACAAAGTTAGTTGCAAACTCACACAAATATATGGAAAATGTTGAGATTCGACTTCAAATTGGGAAGATAGACTTCGAAAATTTTCAATCCCCACAAAGTGACAATCGACCTCAATGGGCTTCAATGGAAGTGAATCTACGATTTCTGACAAAGTTAGTTGCAAACTCACTCAAATATATGAAAAATGTTGAGATTCGACTTCAAATTTGGAAGATAGACTTTGAAAATTTTCAATCAACACAAAGTGACAATTGACCTCAATGGGCTTCAATGGATGTTAACCGACGATATCTGACAAAGTTAGTTGCAAACTCACTCAAATATATGGAAAATGTTGAGATTCGACTTCAAATTAGGAAGATAGACTTTGAAAATTTTCAATCCACACAAAGTGACAATCGACCTCAATGGGCTTCAATGGAAGTGAATCTACGATTTCTGACAAAGTAAGTTGCAAACTCACTCAAATATATGAAAAATGTTGAGATTCGACTTCAAATTAGGGAGAGAGACTTTTAAAATTTTCAATCCACACAAAGTGACAATCGACCTCAATGGGCTTCAATGGAAGTGAATCTACGATTTCTGACAAAGTTAGTTGCAAACTCACTCAAATATTTAAGAATTGATGAGATTCGACTTCAAATTAGGAAGATAGACTTCGAAAATTTTCAATCCCCACAAAGTGACAATCGACCTCAATGGGCTTCAATGGAAGTGAATCTACGATTTCTGACAAAGTTAGTTGCAAACTCACTCAAATATATGAAAAATGTTGAGATTCGACTTCAAATTTGGAAGATAGACTTTGAAAATTTTCAATCAACACAAAGTGACAATTGACCTCAATGGGCTTCAATGGATGTTAACCGACGATATCTGACAAAGTTAGATGCAAACTTACTCAAATATATAAGAAATGTTGAAATTCGACTTCATATTAGGAAGATAGACTTTGAAAATTTTCAATCCACACAAAGTGACAATCGACCTCAATGGGCTTCAATGGAAGTGAATCTACGATTTCTGACAAAGTAAGTTGCAAACTCACTCAAATATATGAAAAATGTTGAGATTCGACTTCAAATTAGGAAGATAGACTTCGAAAATTTTCAATCCACACAAAGTGACAATCGACCTCAATGGGCTTCAATGGAAGTGAATCTACGATTTCTGACAAAGTTAGTTGCAAACTCACTCAAATATATGAAAAATGTTGAGATTCGACTTCAAATTTGGAAGATAGACTTTGAAAATTTTCAATCAACACAAAGTGACAATTGACCTCAATGGGCTTCAATGGATGTTAACCGACGATATCTGACAAAGTTAGATGCAAACTTACTCAAATATATAAGAAATGTTGAAATTCGACTTCAAATTAGGAAGATAGACTTCGAAAATTTTCAATCCACACAAAGTGACAATCGACCTCAATGGGCTTGAATGGAAGTGAATCTACGATTTCTGACAAAGTAAGTTGCAAACTCACTCAAATATATGAAAAATGTTGAGATTCGACTTCAAATTAGGAAGAGAGACTTTTAAAATTTTCAATCCACACAAAGTGACAATCGACCTCAATGGGCTTCAATGGAAGTGAATTTACGATTTCTGACAAAGTTAGTTGCAAACTCACTCAAATATTTAAGAATTGATGAGATTCGACTTCAAATTAGGAAGATAGACTTTGAAAATTTTCAATCCACACAAAGTGACAATCGACCTCAATGGGCTTCAATGGAAGTAAATCTACGATTCCTGACAAAGTTAGTTGCAAACTCACTCAAATATATGAAAAATGTTGAGATTCGACATCAAATTAGGAAGATAGACTTAGAAAATTTTCACTCAACACAAAGTGACAATCGACCTCAATGGGCTTCAATGGATGTTAACCGACGATATCTGACAAAGTTAGATGCAAACTTACTCGAATATATAAAAAATGTTGAAATTCGACTTCAAATTAGGAAGATAAACTTTGAAAATTTTCAATCCACACAAAGTGACAATCGACCTCAAGGGACTTCAATGGTAGTGAATCTACGATTTCTGACAAAGTAAGTTGCAAACTCACTCAAATATATGAAAAATGTTGAGATTCGACTTCAAATTTGGAAGATAGACTTTGAAAATTTTCAATCAACACAAAGTGACAATTGACCTCAATGGGCTTCAATGGATGTTAACCGACGATATCTGACAAAGTTAGATGCAAACTTACTCAAATATATAAGAAATGTTGAAATTCGACTTCAAATTAGGAAGATAGACTGAAAATTTTCAATCCACACAAAGTGACAATCGACCTCAATGGGCTTCAATGGAAGTGAATCTACGATTTCTGACAAATTAAGTTGCAAACTCACTCAAATATATGAAAAATGTTGAGATTCGACTTCAAGTTAGGAAGATAGACTTTGAAAATTTTCAATCCACACAAAGTGACAATCGACCTCAATGGGCTTCAATGGAAGTAAATCTACGATTTCTGACAAAGTTAGTTGCAAACTCACTCAAATATATGAAAAATGTTGAGATTCGACTTCAAATTAGGAAGATAGACTTTGAAAATTTTCAATCAACACAAAGTGACAATCGACCTCAATGGGCTTCAATGGAAGTAAATCTACGATTTCTGACAAAGTTAGTTGCAAACTCACTCAAATATATAAGAATTGATGAGATTCGACTTCAAATTAGGAAGATAGACTTTGAAAATTTTCAATCAACACAAAGTGACAATCGACCTCAATGGGCTTCAATGGAAGTAAATCTACGATTTCTGACAAAGTTAGTTACAAACTCACTCAAATATATGAAAAATGTTGAGATTCGACTTCAAATTTGGAAGATAGACTTTGAAAATTTTCAATCAACACAAAGTGACAATCGACCTCAATGGGCTTCAATGGAAGTAAATCTACGATTTCTGACTAAGTTAGTTGCAAACTCACTCAAATATATAAGAATTGATGAGATTCGACTTCAAATTAGGAAGATAGACTTTGAAAATTTTCTATCCACACAAAGTGACAATCGACCTCAATGGGCTTCAATGGAAGTAAATCTACGATTTCTGACAAAGTTAGTTGCAAACTCACTCAAATATATAAGAATTGATGAGATTCGACTTCAAATTAGGAAGATAGACTTTGAAAATTTTTGATCCACACAAAGTGCGATCGACCTCAATGGGCTTCAATGGAAGTGAATCTACGATTTCCGACAAAGTTAGTTACAAACTCACTCAAATATATGAAAAATGTTGAGATTCGACTTCAAATTTGGAAGATAGACTTTGAAAATTTTCAATCAACACAAAGTAACAATCGACCTCAATGGGCTTCAATGGATGTTAACCGACGATATCTGACAAAGTTAGATGCAAACTTACTCAAATATATAAGAAATGTTGAAATTCGTCTTCAAATTAGAAAGATAGACTTTGAAAATTTTTAATCCACACAAAGTGACAATCGACCTCAATGGGCTTCAATGGAAGTGAATCTACGATTTCTGACAAAGTTAGTTGCAAACTCACTCAAATATATGAAGAATGTTGAGATTCGACTTCAAATTAGGAAGATAGACTTTGAAAATTTTCAATCCACACAAAGTGACAATCGACCTCAATGGGCTTCAATGGAAGTGAATCTACGATTTCTGACAAAGTTAGTTGCAAACTCACTCAAATATATGAGAAATATTGAGATTCGACTTCAAATTTGGAAGATAGACTTTGAAAATTTTCAATCAACACAAAGTAACAATCGACCTCAATGGGCTTCAATGGATGTTAACCGACGATATCTGACAAAGTTAGATGCAAACTTACTCAAATATATAAGAAATGTTGAAATTCGACTTCAAATTAGGAAGATAGACTTTGAAAATTTTTAATCCACACAAAGTGACAATCGACCTCAATGGGCTTCAATGGAAGTGAATCTACGATTTCTGACAAAGTAAGTTGCAAACTCACTCAAATATATGAAGAATGTTGAGATTCGACTACAAATTAGGAAGATAGACTTTGGAAATTTTCAATCCACACAAAGTGACAATCGACCTCAATGGGCTTCAATGGAAGTGAATCTACGATTTCTGACAAAGTTAGTTGCGAACTCACTCAAATATATGAAAAATTTTTAGATTCGACTTCAAATTAGGAAGAGAGACTTTGAAAATTTTCAATCAACACAAAATGACAATCGACCTCAATGGGCTTCAATGGAAATAAATCGACGATTGCTGACAAAATTAGTTGCAAACTCACTCAAATATATGAAAAATGTTGAGATTCGACTTCAAATTTGGAAAATAGACTTTGAAAATTTTCAATCAACACAAAGTAACAATCGACCTCAATGGGCTTCAATGGATATTAACCGACGATATCTGACAAAGTTAGATGCAAACTTACTCAAATATATAAGAAATGTTGAAATTCGACTTCAAATTAGGAAGATAGACTTTGAAAATTTTCAATCCTCACAAAGTGACAATCGACCTCAATGGGCTTCAATGGAAGTGAATCTACGATTTCTGACTGAGTTAGTTACAAACTCACTCAAATATATGAAAAATGTTGAGATTCGACTTCAAATTTGGAAGATAGACTTTGAAAATTTTCAATCAACACAAAGTAACAATCGACCTCAATGGGCTTCAATGGATGTTAACCGACGATATCTGACAAAGTTAGATGCAAACTTACTCAAATATATAAGAAATGTTGAAATTCGACTTCAAATTAGGAAGATAGACTTTGAAAATTTTCAATCCTCACAAAGTGACAATCGACCTCAATGGGCTTCAATGGAAGTGAATCTACGATTTCTGACTAAGTTAGTTACAAACTCACTCAAATATATGAAAAATGTTGAGATTCGACTTCAAATTTGGAAGATAGACTTTGAAAATTTTCAATCCTCACAAAGTGACAATCGACCTCAATGGGCTTCAATGGAAGTGAATCTACGATTTCTGACTAAGTTAGTTACAAACTCACTCAAATATATGAAAAATGTTGAGATTCGACTTCAAATTTGGAAGATAGACTTTGAAAATTTTCAATCAACACAAAGTGACAATCGACCTCAATGGGCTTCAATGGAAGTGAATCTACGATTTCTGACAAAGTAAGTTGCAAACTCACTCAAATATATGAAAAATGTTGAGATTCGACTTCAAATTAGGAAGAGAGACTTTGAAAATTTTCAATCAACACAAAATGACAATCGACCTCAATGGGCTTCAATGGAAATAAATCGACGATTGCTGACAAAGTTAGTTGCAAACTCACTCAAATATATGAAAAATGTTGAGATTCGACTTCAAATTAGGAAGATAGACTTTGAAAATTTTCAATTAACAAAAAGTGACAATCGACCTCAATGGGCTTCAATGGATGTTAACCGACGATATCTGACAAAGTTAGATGCAAACTTACTCAAATATATAAGAAATGTTGAAATTCGACTTCAAATTAGGAAGATAAACTTTGAAAATTTTCAATCAACACAAAGTGACAATGGACATTGATGGGCTTCAATGGAAGTAAATCGACGATTTCTGACAAAGTTAGTTGCAAACTCACTCAAATATATAAGAATTGATGAGATTCGACTTCAAATTAGGAAGATAGACTTTGAAAATTTTCAATCCACACAAAGTGACAATCGACCTCAATGGGCTTCAATGGAAGTAAATCTACGATTCCTGACAAAGTTAGTTGCAAACTCACTCAAATATATGAAAAATGTTGAGATTCGACATCAAATTAGGAAGATAGACTTAGAAAATTTTCACTCAACACAAAGTGACAATCGACCTCAATGGGCTTCAATGGATGTTAACCGACGATATCTGACAAAGTTAGATGCAAACTTACTCGAATATATAAAAAATGTTGAAATTCGACTTCAAATTAGGAAGATAAACTTTGAAAATTTTCAATCCACACAAAGTGACAATCGACCTCAAGGGACTTCAATGGAAGTGAATCTACGATTTCTGACAAAGTAAGTTGCAAACTCACTCAAATATATGAAAAATGTTGAGATTCGACTTCAAATTTGGAAGATAGACTTTGAAAATTTTCAATCAACACAAAGTGACAATTGACCTCAATGGGCTTCAATGGATGTTAACCGACGATATCTGACAAAGTTAGATGCAAACTTACTCAAATATATAAGAAATGTTGATATTCGACTTCAAATTAGGAAGATAGACTTTGAAAATTTTCAATCCACACAAAGTGACAATCGACCTCAATGGGCTTCAATGGAAGTGAATCTACGATTTCTGACAGAGTAAGTTGCAAACTCACTCAAATATATGAAAAATGTTGAGATTCGACTTCAAATTAGGAAGAGAGACTTTGAAAATTTTCAATCAACACAAAATGACAATCGACCTCAATGGGCTTCAATGGAAATAAATCGACGATTGCTGACAAAGTTAGTTGCAAACTCACTCAAATATATGAAAAATGTTGAGATTCGACTTCAAATTAGGAAGATAGACTGAAAATTTTCAATCCACACAAAGTGACAATCGACCTCAATGGGCTTCAATGGAAGTGAATCTACGATTTCTGACAAATTAAGTTGCAAACTCACTCAAATATATGAAAAATGTTGAGATTCGACTTCAAGTTAGGAAGATAGACTTTGAAAATTTTCAATCCACACAAAGTGACAATCGACCTCAATGGGCTTCAATGGAAGTAAATCTACGATTTCTGACAAAGTTAGTTGCAAACTCACTCAAATATATAAGAAATGTTGAAATTCGACTTCAAATTAGGAAGATAAACTTTGAAAATTTTCAATCAACACAAAGTGACAATGGACATTGATGGGCTTCAATTGAAGTAAATCGACGATTTCTGACAAAGTTAGTTGCAAACTCACTCAAATATATAAGAATTGATGAGATTCGACTTCAAATTAGGAAGATAGACTTTGAAAATTTTCAATCCACACAAAGTGACAATCGACCTCAATGGGCTTCAATGGAAGTGAATCTACGATTTCTGACAAAGTTAGTTGCAATCTCACTCAAATATATGAAAAATGTTGAGATTCGACTTCAAATTTGGAAGATAGACTTTGAAAATTTTCAATCAACACAAAGTAACAATCGACCTCAATGGGCTTCAATGGATGTTAACCGACGATATCTGACAAAGTTAGATACAAACTTACTCAAATATATAAGAAATGTTGAAATTCGACTTCAAATTAGGAAGATAGACTTTGAAAATTTTCAATCCACACAAAGTGACAATCGACCTCAATGGGCTTCAATGGAAGTGAATCTACGATTTCTGACAAAGTAAGTTGCAAACTCCTTCAAATATATGAAAAATGTTGAGATTCGACTTCAAATTAGGAAGAGAGACTTTGAAAATTTTCAACAACACAAAATGACAATCGACCTCAATGGGCTTCAATGGAAATAAATCTACGATTGCTGACAAAGTTAGTTGCAAACTCACTCAAATATATGAAAAATGTTGAGATTCGACTTCAAATTAGGAAGATCGACTTTGAAAATTTTCAATTAACAAAAAGTGACAATCGACCTCAATGGGATTCAATGGATGTTAACCGACGATATCTGACAAAGTTAGATGCAAACTTACTCAAATATATAAGAAATGTTGAAATTCGACTTCAAATTAGGAAGATAAACTTTGAAAATTTTCAATCAACACAAAGTGACAATGGACATTGATGGGCTTCAATGGAAGTGAATCTACGATTTCTGACAAAGTAAGTTGCAAACTCACTCAAATATATGAAAAATGTTGAGATTCGACTTCAAATTAGGAAGAGAGACTTTGAAAATTTTCAATCAACACAAAATGACAATCGACCTCAATGGGCTTCAATGGAAATAAATCGACGATTGCTGACAAAGTTAGTTGCAAACTCACTCAAATATATGAAAAATGTTGAGATTCGACTTCAAATTAGGAAGATAGACTTTGAAAATTTTCAATTAACAAAAAGTGACAATCGACCTCAATGGGCTTCAATGGATGTTAACCGACGATATCTGACAAAGTTAGATGCAAACTTACTCAAATATATAAGAAATGTTGAAATTCGACTTCAAATTAGGAAGATAAACTTTGAAAATTTTCAATCAACACAAAGTGACAATGGACATTGATGGGCTTCAATGGAAGTAAATCGACGATTTCTGACAAAGTTAGTTGCAAACTCACTCAAATATATAAGAATTGATGAGATTCGACTTCAAATTAGGAAGATAGACTTTGAAAATTTTCAATCCACACAAAGTGACAATCGACCTCAATGGGCTTCAATGGAAGTAAATCTACGATTCCTGACAAAGTTAGTTGCAAACTCACTCAAATATATGAAAAATGTTGAGATTCGACATCAAATTAGGAAGATAGACTTTGAAAATTTTCAATCAACACAAAGTGACAATCGACCTCAATGGGCTTCAATGGATGTTAACCGACGATATCTGACCAAGTTAGATGCAAACTTACTCAAATATATAAGAAATGTTGAAATTCGACTTCAAATTAGGAAGATAGACTTTGAAAATTTTCAATCAACACAAAATGGCAATGGACATTGATGGGCTTCAATGGAAGTAAATCGACGATTTCTGACAAAGTTAGTTGCAAACTCACTCAAATATATAAGAATTGATGAGATTCGACTTCAAATTAGGAAGATAGACTTTGAAAATTTTCAATCCACACAAAGTGACAATCGACCTCAATGGGCTCCAATGGAAATAAATCGACGATTGCTGACAAAGTTAGTTGCAAACTCACTCAAATATATGAAAAATGTTGAGATTCGACTTCAAATTAGGAAGATAGACTTTGAAAATTTTCAATTAACAAAAAGTGACAATCGACCTCAATGGGCTTCAATGGATGTTAACCGACGATATCTGACAAAGTTAGATGCAAACTTACTCAAATATATAAGAAATGTTGAAATTCGACTTCAAATTAGGAAGATAAACTTTGAAAATTTTCAATCGACACAAAGTGACAATGGACATTGATGGGCTTCAATGGAAGTAAATCGACGATTTCTGACAAAGTAAGTTGCAAACTCACTCAAATATATGAAAAATGTTGAGATTCGACTTCAAATTAGGAAGAGAGACTTTGAAAATTTTCAATCAACACAAAATGACAATCGACCTCAATGGGCTCCAATGGAAATAAATCGACGATTGCTGACAAAGTTAGTTGCAAACTCACTCAAATATATAAGAATTGATGAGATTCAACTTCAAATTAGGAAGATAGACTTTGAAAATTTTCAATCCACACAAAGTGACAATCGACTTCAATGGGCTTCAATGGAAGTAAATCTACGATTCCTGACAAAGTTAGTTGCAAACTCACTCAAATATATGAAAAATGTTGGGATTCGACATCAAATTTGGAAGATAGACTTTGAAAATTTTCAATCAACACAAAGTGACAATCGACCTCAGTGGGCTTCAATGGATGTTAACCGACGATATCTGACAAAGTTAGATGCAAACTTACTCGAATATATAAAAAATGTTGAAATTCGACTTCAAATTAGGAAGAGAGACTTTGAAAATTTTCAATCAACACAAAATGACAATCGACCTCAATGGGCTTCAATGGAAATAAATCGACGATTGCTGACAAAGTTAGTTGCAAACTCACTCAAATATATGAAAAATGTTGAGATTCGACTTCAAATTAGGAAGATAGACTGAAAATTTCCAATCCACACAAAGTGACAATCGACCTCAATGGGCTTCAATGGAAGTGAATCTACGATTTCTGACAAATTAAGTTGCAAACTCACTCAAATATATGAAAAATGTTGAGATTCGACTCCAAGTTAGGAAGATAGACTTTGAAAATTTTCAATCCACACAAAGTGACAATCGACCTCAATGGACTTCAATGGAAGTGAATCTACGATTTCTGACAAAGTTAGTTGCAAACTCACACAAATATATGGAAAATGTTGAGATTCGACTTCAAATTGGGAAGATAGACTTCGAAAATTTTCAATCCCCACAAAGTGACAATCGACCTCAATGGGCTTCAATGGAAGTGAATCTACGATTTCTGACAAAGTTAGTTGCAAACTCACTCAAATATATGAAAAATGTTGAGATTCGACTTCAAATTTGGAAGATAGACTTTGAAAATTTTCAATCAACACAAAGTGACAATTGACCTCAATGGGCTTCAATGGATGTTAACCGACGATATCTGACAAAGTTAGTTGCAAACTCACTCAAATATATGGAAAATGTTGAGATTCGACTTCAAATTAGGAAGATAGACTTTGAAAATTTTCAATCCACACAAAGTGACAATCGACCTCAATGGGCTTCAATGGAAGTGAATCTACGATTTCTGACAAAGTAAGTTGCAAACTCACTCAAATATATGAAAAATGTTGAGATTCGACTTCAAATTAGGGAGAGAGACTTTTAAAATTTTCAATCCACACAAAGTGACAATCGACCTCAATGGGCTTCAATGGAAGTGAATCTACGATTTCTGACAAAGTTAGTTGCAAACTCACTCAAATATATGAAAAATGTTGAGATTCGACTTCAAATTTGGAAGATAGACTTTGAAAATTTTTAATCAACACAAAGTGACAATCGACCTCAATGGGCTTCAATGGATGTTAACCGACGATATCTGACAAAGTTAGATGCAAACTTACTCAAATATATAAGAAATGTTGAAATTCGACTTCATATTAGGAAGATAGACTTTGAAAATTTTCAATCCACACAAAGTGACAATCGACCTCAATGGGCTTCAATGGAAGTGAATCTACGATTTCTGACAAAGTAAGTTGCAAACTCACTCAAATATATGAAAAATGTTGAGATTCGACTTCAAATTAGGAAGATAGACTTCGAAAATTTTCAATCCACACAAAGTGACAATCGACCTCAATGGGCTTCAATGGAAGTGAATCTACGATTTCTGACAAAGTTAGTTGCAAACTCACTCAAATATATGAAAAATGTTGAGATTCGACTTCAAATTTGGAAGATAGACTTTGAAAATTTTCAATCAACACAAAGTGACAATTGACCTCAATGGGCTTCAATGGATGTTAACCGACGATATCTGACAAAGTTAGATGCAAACTTACTCAAATATATAAGAAATGTTGAAATTCGACTTCAAATTAGGAAGATAGACTTCGAAAATTTTCAATCCACACAAAGTGACAATCGACCTCAATGGGCTTGAATGGAAGTGAATCTACGATTTCTGACAAAGTAAGTTGCAAACTCACTCAAATATATGAAAAATGTTGAGATTCGACTTCAAATTAGGAAGAGAGACTTTTAAAATTTTCAATCCACACAAAGTGACAATCGACCTCAATGGGCTTCAATGGAAGTGAATTTACGATTTCTGACAAAGTTAGTTGCAAACTCACTCAAATATTTAAGAATTGATGAGATTCGACTTCAAATTAGGAAGATAGACTTTGAAAATTTTCAATCCACACAAAGTGACAATCGACCTCAATGGGCTTCAATGGAAGTGAATCTACGATTTCTGACTAAGTTAGTTACAAACTCACTCAAATATATGAAAAATGTTGAGATTCGACTTCAAATTTGGAAGATAGACTTTGAAAATTTTCAATCAACACAAAGTGACAATCGACCTCAATGGGCTTCAATGGAAGTGAATCTACGATTTCTGACAAAGTAAGTTGCAAACTCACTCAAATATATGAAAAATGTTGAGATTCGACTTCAAATTAGGAAGAGAGACTTTGAAAATTTTCAATCAACACAAAATGACAATCGACCTCAATGGGCTTCAATGGAAATAAATCGACGATTGCTGACAAAGTTAGTTGCAAACTCACTCAAATATATGAAAAATGTTGAGATTCGACTTCAAATTAGGAAGATAGACTTTGAAAATTTTCAATTAACAAAAAGTGACAATCGACCTCAATGGGCTTCAATGGATGTTAACCGACGATATCTGACAAAGTTAGATGCAAACTTACTCAAATATATAAGAAATGTTGAAATTCGACTTCAAATTAGGAAGATAAACTTTGAAAATTTTCAATCAACACAAAGTGACAATGGACATTGATGGGCTTCAATGGAAGTAAATCGACGATTTCTGACAAAGTTAGTTGCAAACTCACTCAAATATATAAGAATTGATGAGATTCGACTTCAAATTAGGAAGATAGACTTTGAAAATTTTCAATCCACACAAAGTGACAATCGACTTCAATGGGCTTCAATGGAAGTAAATCTACGATTCCTGACAAAGTTAGTTGCAAACTCACTCAAATATATGAAAAATGTTGGGATTCGACATCAAATTTGGAAGATAGACTTTGAAAATTTTCAATCAACACAAAGTGACAATCGACCTCAGTGGGCTTCAATGGATGTTAACCGACGATATCTGACAAAGTTAGATGCAAACTTACTCGAATATATAAAAAATGTTGAAATTCGACTTCAAATTAGGAAGATAAACTTTGAAAGTTTTCAATCCACACAAAGTGACAATCGACCTCAATGGGCTTCAATGGAAGTGAATCTACGATTTCTGACTAAGTTAGTTACAAACTCACTCAAATATATGAAAAATGTTGAGATTCGACTTCAAATTTGGAAGATAGACTTTGAAAATTTTCAATCAACACAAAGTGACAATCGACCTCAATGGGCTTCAATGGAAGTGAATCTACGATTTCTGACAAAGTAAGTTGCAAACTCACTCAAATATATGAAAAATGTTGAGATTCGACTTCAAATTAGGAAGAGAGACTTTGAAAATTTTCAATCAACATAAAATGACAATCGACCTCAATGGGCTTCAATGGAAATAAATCGACGATTGCTGACAAAGTTAGTTGCAAACTCACTCAAATATATGAAAAATGTTGAGATTCGACTTCAAATTAGGAAGATAGACTTTGAAAATTTTCAATTAACAAAAAGTGACAATCGACCTCAATGGGCTTCAATGGATGTTAACCGACGATATCTGACAAAGTTAGATGCAAACTTACTCAAATATATAAGAAATTTTGAAATTCGACTTCAAATTAGGAAGATAAACTTTGAAAATTTTCAATCAACACAAAGTGACAATTGACATTGATGGGCTTCAATGGAAGTAAATCGACGATTTCTGACAAAGTTAGTTGCAAACTCACTCAAATATATAAGAATTGATGAGATTCGACTTCAAATTAGGAAGATAGACTTTGAAAATTTTCAATCCACACAAAGTGACAATTGACCTCAATGGGCTCCAATGGAAATAAATCGACGATTGCTGACAAAGTTAGTTGCAAACTCACTCAAATATATGAAAAATGTTGAGATTCGACTTCAAATTAGGAAGATAGACTTTGAAAATTTTCAATTAACAAAAAGTGACAATCGACCTCAATGGGCTTCAATGGATGTTAACCGACGATATCTGACAAAGTTAGATGCAAACTTACTCAAATATATAAGAAATGTTGAAATTCGACTTCAAATTAGGAAGATAAACTTTGAAAATTTTCAATCGACACAAAGTGACAATGGACATTGATGGGCTTCAATGGAAGTAAATCGACGATTTCTGACAAAGTAAGTTGCAAACTCACTCAAATATATGAAAAATGTTGAGATTCGACTTCAAATTAGGAAGAGAGACTTTGAAAATTTTCAATCAACACAAAATGACAATCGACCTCAATGGGCTCCAATGGAAATAAATCGACGATTGCTGACAAAGTTAGTTGCAAACTCACTCAAATATATAAGAATTGATGAGATTCGACTTCAAATTAGGAAGATAGACTTTGAAAATTTTCAATCCACACAAAGTGACAATCGACTTCAATGGGCTTCAATGGAAGTAAATCTACGATTCCTGACAAAGTTAGTTGCAAACTCACTCAAATATATGAAAAATGTTGGGATTCGACATCAAATTTGGAAGATAGACTTTGAAAATTTTCAATCAACACAAAGTGACAATCGACCTCAGTGGGCTTCAATGGATGTTAACCGACGATATCTGACAAAGTTAGATGCAAACTTACTCGAATATATAAAAAATGTTGAAATTCGACTTCAAATTAGGAAGATAAACTTTGAAAATTTTCAATCCACACAAAGTGACAATCGACCTCAATGGACTTCAATGGAAGTGAATCTACGATTTCTGACAAAGTTAGTTGCAAACTCACACAAATATATGGAAAATGTTGAGATTCGACTTCAAATTGGGAAGATAGACTTCGAAAATTTTCA
This sequence comes from Diorhabda carinulata, assembly GCF_026250575.1. Classification (NCBI taxonomy): domain Eukaryota; kingdom Metazoa; phylum Arthropoda; class Insecta; order Coleoptera; family Chrysomelidae; genus Diorhabda; species Diorhabda carinulata. Next base: position 513,774 of record NC_079469.1, read on the forward strand.
ATCCCCACAAAGTGACAATCGACCTCAATGGGCTTCAATGGAAGTGAATCTACGATTTCTGACAAAGTTAGTTGCAAACTCACTCAAATATATGAAAAATGTTGAGATTCGACTTCAAATTTGGAAGATAGACTTTGAAAATTTTCAATCAACACAAAGTGACAATTGACCTCAATGGGCTTCAATGGATGTTAACCGACGATATCTGACAAAGTTAGATGCAAACTTACTCAAATATATAAGAAATGTTGAAATTCGACTTCAAATTAGGAAGATAGACTTTGAAAATTTTCAATCCACACAAAGTGACAATCGACCTCAATGGGCTTCAATGGAAGTGAATCTACGATTTCTGACAAAGTTAGTTGCAAACTCACTCAAATATTTAAGAATTGATGAGATTCGACTTCAAATTAGGAAGATAGACTTTGAAAATTTTCAATCCACACAAAGTGACAATCGTCCTCAATGGGCTTCAATGGAAGTGAATCTACGATTTCTGACAAAGTTAGTTGCAAACTCACTCAAATATATGAAAAATGTTGAGATTCGACTTCAAATTTGGAAGATAGACTTTGAAAATTTTTAATCAACACAAAGTGACAATCGACCTCAATGGGCTTCAATGGATGTTAACCGACGATATCTGACAAAGTTAGATGCAAACTTACTCAAATATATAAGAAATGTTGAAATTCGACTTCATATTAGGAAGATAGACTTTGAAAATTTTCAATCCACACAAAGTGACAATCGACCTCAATGGGCTTCAATGGAAGTGAATCTACGATTTCTGACAAAGTAAGTTGCAAACTCACTCAAATATATGAAAAATGTTGAGATTCGACTTCAAATTAGGAAGATAGACTTCGAAAATTTTCAATCCACACAAAGTGACAATCGACCTCAATGGGCTTCAATGGAAGTGAATCTACGATTTCTGACAAAGTTAGTTGCAAACTCACTCAAAAATATAAGAATTGATGAGATTCGACTTCAAATTAGGAAGATAGACTTTGAAAATTTTCAATCAACACAAAGTGACAATCGACCTCAATGGGCTTCAATGGATGTTAACCGACGATATCTGACAAAGTTAGATGCAAACTTACTCAAATATATAAGAAATGTTGAAATTCGACTTCAAATTAGGAAGATAGACTTCGAAAATTTTCAATCCACACAAAGTGACAATCGACCTCAATGGGCTTGAATGGAAGTGAATCTACGATTTCTGACAAAGTAAGTTGCAAACTCACTCAAATATATGAAAAATGTTGAGATTCGACTTCAAATTAGGAAGAGAGACTTTTAAAATTTTCAATCCACACAAAGTGACAATCGACCTCAATGGGCTTCAATGGAAGTGAATTTACGATTTCTGACAAAGTTAGTTGCAAACTCACTCAAATATTTGAGAATTGATGAGATTCGACTTCAAATTAGGAAGATAGACTTTGAAAATTTTCAATCCACACAAAGTGACAATCGACCTCAATGGGCTTCAATGGAAGTGAATCTACGATTTCTGACTAAGTTAGTTACAAACTCACTCAAATATATGAAAAATGTTGAGATTCGACTTCAAATTTGGAAGATAGACTTTGAAAATTTTCAATCAACACAAAGTGACAATCGACCTCAATGGGCTTCAATGGAAGTGAATCTACGATTTCTGACAAAGTAAGTTGCAAACTCACTCAAATATATGAAAAATGTTGAGATTCGACTTCAAATTAGGAAGAGAGACTTTGAAAATTTTCAATCAACACAAAATGACAATCGACCTCAATGGGCTTCAATGGAAATAAATCGACGATTGCTGACAAAGTTAGTTGCAAACTCACTCAAATATATAAGAATTGATGAGATTCGACTTCAAATTAGGAAGATAGACTTTGAAAATTTTCAATCCACACAAAGTGACAATCGACTTCAATGGGCTTCAATGGAAGTAAATCTACGATTCCTGAAAAAGTTAGTTGCAAACTCACTCAAATATATGAAAAATGTTGGGATTCGACATCAAATTTGGAAGATAGACTTTGAAAATTTTCAATCAACACAAAGTGACAATCGACCTCAGTGGGCTTCAATGGATGTTAACCGACGATATCTGACAAAGTTAGATGCAAACTTACTCGAATATATAAAAAATGTTGAAATTCGACTTCAAATTAGGAAGATAAACTTTGAAAATTTTCAATCCACACAAAGTGACAATCGACCTCAATGGACTTCAATGGAAGTGAATCTACGATTTCTGACAAAGTTAGTTGCAAACTCACACAAATATATGGAAAATGTTGAGATTCGACTTCAAATTGGGAAGATAGACTTCGAAAATTTTCAATCCCCACAAAGTGACAATCGACCTCAATGGGCTTCAATGGAAGTGAATCTACGATTTCTGACAAAGTTAGTTGCAAACTCACTCAAATATATGAAAAATGTTGAGATTCGACTTCAAATTTGGAAGATAGACTTTGAAAATTTTCAATCAACACAAAGTGACAATTGACCTCAATGGGCTTCAATGGATGTTAACCGACGATATCTGACAAAGTTAGATGCAAACTTACTCAAATATATGAAAAATGTTGAGATTCGACTTCAAATTAGGGAGAGAGACTTTTAAAATTTTCAATCCACACAAAGTGACAATCGACCTCAATGGGCTTCAATGGAAGTGAATCTACGATTTCTGACAAAGTTAGTTGCAAACTCACTCAAATATTTAAGAATTGATGAGATTCGACTTCAAATTAGGAAGATAGACTTTGAAAATTTTCAATCCACACAAAGTGACAATCGTCCTCAATGGGCTTCAATGGAAGTGAATCTACGATTTCTGACAAAGTTAGTTGCAAACTCACTCAAATATATGAAAAATGTTGAGATTCGACTTCAAATTTGGAAGATAGACTTTGAAAATTTTTAATCAACACAAAGTGACAATCGACCTCAATGGGCTTCAATGGATGTTAACCGACGATATCTGACAAAGTTAGATGCAAACTTACTCAAATATATAAGAAATGTTGAAATTCGACTTCATATTAGGAAGATAGACTTTGAAAATTTTCAATCCACACAAAGTGACAATCGACCTCAATGGGCTTCAATGGAAGTGAATCTACGATTTCTGACAAAGTAAGTTGCAAACTCACTCAAATATATGAAAAATGTTGAGATTCGACTTCAAATTAGGAAGATAGACTTCGAAAATTTTCAATCCACACAAAGTGACAATCGACCTCAATGGGCTTCAATGGAAGTGAATCTACGATTTCTGACAAAGTTAGTTGCAAACTCACTCAAATATATGAAAAATGTTGAGATTCGACTTCAAATTTGGAAGATAGACTTTGAAAATTTTCAATCAACACAAAGTGACAATTGACCTCAATGGGCTTCAATGGATGTTAACCGACGATATCTGACAAAGTTAGATGCAAACTTACTCAAATATATAAGAAATGTTGAAATTCGACTTCAAATTAGGAAGATAGACTTCGAAAATTTTCAATCCACACAAAGTGACAATCGACCTCAATGGGCTTGAATGGAAGTGAATCTACGATTTCTGACAAAGTAAGTTGCAAACTCACTCAAATATATGAAAAATGTTGAGATTCGACTTCAAATTAGGAAGAGAGACTTTTAAAATTTTCAATCCACACAAAGTGACAATCGACCTCAATGGGCTTCAATGGAAGTGAATTTACGATTTCTGACAAAGTTAGTTGCAAACTCACTCAAATATTTGAGAATTGATGAGATTCGACTTCAAATTAGGAAGATAGACTTTGAAAATTTTCAATCCACACAAAGTGACAATCGACCTCAATGGGCTTCAATGGAAGTGAATCTACGATTTCTGACTAAGTTAGTTACAAACTCACTCAAATATATGAAAAATGTTGAGATTCGACTTCAAATTTGGAAGATAGACTTTGAAAATTTTCAATCAACACAAAGTGACAATCGACCTAAATGGGCTTCAATGGAAGTGAATCTACGATTTCTGACAAAGTAAGTTGCAAACTCACTCAAATATATGAAAAATGTTGAGATTCGACTTTAAATTAGGAAGAGAGACTTTGAAAATTTTCAATCAACACAAAATGACAATCGACCTCAATGGGCTTCAATGGAAATAAATCGACGATTGCTGACAAAGTTAGTTGCAAACTCACTCAAATATATAAGAATTGATGAGATTCGACTTCAAATTAGGAAGATAGACTTTGAAAATTTTCAATCCACACAAAGTGACAATCGACCTCAATGGGCTCCAATGGAAATAAATCGACGATTGCTGACAAAGTTAGTTGCAAACTCACTCAAATATATGAAAAATGTTGAGATTCGACTTCAAATTAGGAAGATAGACTTTGAAAATTTTCAATTAACAAAAAGTGACAATCGACCTCAATGGGCTTCAATGGATGTTAACCGACGATATCTGACAAAGTTAGATGCAAACTTACTCAAATATATAAGAAATGTTGAAATTCGACTTCAAATTAGGAAGATAAACTTTGAAAATTTTCAATCGACACAAAGTGACAATGGACATTGATGGGCTTCAATGGAAGTAAATCGACGATTTCTGACAAAGTAAGTTGCAAACTCACTCAAATATATGAAAAATGTTGAGATTCGACTTCAAATTAGGAAGAGAGACTTTGAAAATTTTCAATCAACACAAAATGACAATCGACCTCAATGGGCTCCAATGGAAATAAATCGACGATTGCTGACAAAGTTAGTTGCAAACTCACTCAAATATATAAGAATTGATGAGATTCGACTTCAAATTAGGAAGATAGACTTTGAAAATTTTCAATCCACACAAAGTGACAATCGACTTCAATGGGCTTCAATGGAAGTAAATCTACGATTCCTGACAAAGTTAGTTGCAAACTCACTCAAATATATGAAAAATGTTGGGATTCGACATCAAATTTGGAAGATAGACTTTGAAAATTTTCAATCAACACAAAGTGACAATCGACCTCAGTGGGCTTCAATGGATGTTAACCGACGATATCTGACAAAGTTAGATGCAAACTTACTCGAATATATAAAAAATGTTGAAATTCGACTTCAAATTGGGAAGATAGACTTCGAAAATTTTCAATCCCCACAAAGTGACAATCGACCTCAATGGGCTTCAATGGAAGTGAATCTACGATTTCTGACAAAGTTAGTTGCAAACTCACTCAAATATATGAAAAATGTTGAGATTCGACTTCAAATTTGGGAGATAGACTTTGAAAATTTTCAATCAACACAAAGTGACAATTGACCTCAATGGGCTTCAATGGATGTTAACCGACGATATCTGACAAAGTTAGATGCAAACTTACTCAAATATATAAGAAATGTTGAAATTCGACTTCAAATTAGGAAGATAGACTTTGAAAATTTTCAATCCACACAAAGTGACAATCGACCTCAATGGGCTTCAATGGAAGTGAATCTACGATTTCTGACAAAGTAATTTGCAAACTCACTCAAATATATGAAAAATGTTGAGATTCGACTTCAAATTAGGGAGAGAGACTTTTAAAATTTTCAATCCACACAAAGTGACAATCGACCTCAATGGGCTTCAATGGAAGTGAATCTACGATTTCTGACAAAGTTAGTTGCAAACTCACTCAAATATTTAAGAATTGATGAGATTCGACTTCAAATTAGGAAGATAGACTTTGAAAATTTTGAATCCACACAAAGTGACAATCGTCCTCAATGGGCTTCAATGGAAGTGAATCTACGATTTCTGACAAAGTTAGTTGCAAACTCACTCAAATATATGAAAAATGTTGAGATTCGACTTCAAATTTGGAAGATAGACTTTGAAAATTTTTAATCAACACAAAGTGACAATCGACCTCAATGGGCTTCAATGGATGTTAACCGACGATATCTGACAAAGTTAGATGCAAACTTACTCAAATATATAAGAAATGTTGAAATTCGACTTCATATTAGGAAGATAGACTTTGAAAATTTTCAATCCACACAAAGTGACAATCGACCTCAATGGGCTTCAATGGAAGTGAATCTACGATTTCTGACAAAGTAAGTTGCAAACTCACTCAAATATATGAAAAATGTTGAGATTCGACTTCAAATTAGGAAGATAGACTTCGAAAATTTTCAATCCACACAAAGTGACAATCGACCTAATGGGCTTCAATGGAAGTGAATCTACGATTTCTGACAAAGTTAGTTGCAAACTCACTCAAATATATGAAAAATGTTGAGATTCGACTTCAAATTTGGAAGATAGACTTTGAAAATTTTCAATCAACACAAAGTGACAATTGACCTCAATGGGCTTCAATGGATGTTAACCGACGATATCTGACAAAGTTAGATGCAAACTTACTCAAATATATAAGAAATGTTGAAATTCGACTTCAAATTAGGAAGATAGACTTCGAAAATTTTCAATCCACACAAAGTGACAATCGACCTCAATGGGCTTGAATGGAAGTGAATCTACGATTTCTGACAAAGTAAGTTGCAAACTCACTCAAATATATGAAAAATGTTGAGATTCGACTTCAAATTAGGAAGAGAGACTTTTAAAATTTTCAATCCACACAAAGTGACAATCGACCTCAATGGGCTTCAATGGAAGTGAATTTACGATTTCTGACAAAGTTAGTTGCAAACTCACTCAAATATTTGAGAATTGATGAGATTCGACTTCAAATTAGGAAGATAGACTTTGAAAATTATCAATCCACACAAAGTGACAATCGACCTCAATGGGCTTCAATGGAAGTGAATCTACGATTTCTGACTAAGTTAGTTACAAACTCACTCAAATATATGAAAAATGTTGAGATTCGACTTCAAATTTGGAAGATAGACTTTGAAAATTTTCAATCAACACAAAGTGACAATCGACCTCAATGGGCTTCAATGGAAGTGAATCTACGATTTCTGACAAAGTAAGTTGCAAACTCACTCAAATATATGAAAAATGTTGAGATTCGACTTCAAATTAGGAAGAGAGACTTTGAAAATTTTCAATCAACACAAAATGACAATCGACCTCAATGGGCTTCAATGGAAATAAATCGACGATTGCTGACAAAGTTAGTTGCAAACTCACTCAAATATATGAAAAATGTTGAGATTCGACTTCAAATTAGGAAGATAGACTTTGAAAATTTTCAATTAACAAAAAGTGACAATCGACCTCAATGGGCTTCAATGGATGTTAACCGACGATATCTGACAAAGTTAGATGCAAACTTACTCAAATATATAAGAAATGTTGAAATTCGACTTCAAATTAGGAAGATAAACTTTGAAAATTTTCAATCCACACAAAGTGACAATCGACCTCAATGGACTTCAATGGAAGTGAATCTACGATTTCTGACAAAGTTAGTTGCAAACTCACACAAATATATGGAAAATGTTGAGATTCGACTTCAAATTGGGAAGATAGACTTCGAAAATTTTCAATCCCCACAAAGTGACAATCGACCTCAATGGGCTTCAATGGAACTGAATCTACTATTCCTGACAAAGTTAGTTGCAAACTCACTCAAATATATAGGAAATGTTGAGATTCGACTTCAAATTTGGAAGATAGACTTTGAAAATTTTCAATCAACACAAAGTGACAATCGACCTCAGTGGGCTTCAATGGATGTTAACCGACGATATCTGACAAAGTTAGATGCAAACTTACTCAAATATATAAGAAATGTTGAAATTCGACTTCAAATTAGGAAGAGAGACTTTGAAAATTTTCAATCCACACAAAGTGACAATCGACCTCAATGGGCACAAAGTTAGTTGCAAACTCACTCAAATATATGAAAAATGTTGAGATTCTACTTCAAATTAGGAAGATAGACTTTGAAAATTTTCAATCCACACAAAGTGACAATCGACCTCAGTGGGCTTCAATGGATGTTAACCGACGATATCTGACAAAGTTAGATGCAAACTTACTCAAATATATAAGAAATGTTGAAATTCGACTTCAAATTAGGAAGAGAGACTTTGAAAATTTTCAATCCACACAAAGTGACAATCGACCTCAATGGGCACAAAGTTAGTTGCAAACTCACTCAAATATATGAAAAATGTTGAGATTCTACTTCAAATTAGGAAGATAGACTTTGAAAATTTTCAATCCACACAAAGTGACAATCGACCTCAATGGGCTTCAATGGAAGTGAATCTACGATTTCTGACAAAGTAAGTTGCAAACTCACTAAAATATATGAAAAATGTTGAGATTCGTTTTCAAATTAGGAAGAGAGGCTTTGAAAATTTTCAATCCACACAAAGTGACAATCGACCTCAATGGGCTTCAATGGAAGTGAATCTACGATTTCTGACAAAGTTAGTTGCAAACTCACTCAGATATATAAGAATTGATGAGATTCGACTTCAAATTAGGAAGATAGACTTTGAAAATTTTCAATCAACACAAAGTGACAATCGACCTCAATGGGCTTCAATGGATGTTAACCGACGATATCTGACAAAGTTAGATGCAAAATTACTCAAATATATAAGAAATGTTGAAATTCGACTTCAAGTTAGGAAGATAAACTTTGAAAATTTTCAATCAACACAAAGTGACAATCGACCTCAATGGGCTTCAATGGATGTTAACCGACGATATCTGACAAAGTTAGATGCAATCTTACTCAAATATATCAGAAATGTTGAAATTCGACTTCAAATTAGGAAGAGAGACTTTGAAATTTTTCAATCCACACAAAGTGACAATCGACCTCAATGGGCTTCAATGGATGTTAATCGACGATATCTGACAAAGTTAGATGCAAACTCACTCAAATATATAGAAAAAGTCGAAATTCGACTTCAAATTAGGAAGATAGACTTTGAAAAGTTTCAATCAACACAAAGTGACAATCGACCTCAATGGGCTTCAATGGAAGTGAATCTACTATTCCTGACAAAGTTAGTTGCAAACTCACTCAAATATATAGGAAATGTTGAGATTCGACTTCAAATTTGGAAGATAGACTTTGAAAATTTTCAATCAGCACAAAGTGACAATCGACCTCAGTGGGCTTCAATGGATGTTAACCGACGATATCTGACAAAGTTAGATGCAAACTTACTCAAATATATAAGAAATGTTGAAATTCGACTTCAAATTAGGAAGAGAGACTTTGAAAATTTTCAATCCACACAAAGTGACAATCGACCTTAATGGGCACAAAGTTAGTTGCAAACTCACTCAAATATATGAAAAATGTTGAGATTCTACATCAAATTAGGAAGATAGACTTTGAAAATTTTCAATCCACACAAAGTGACAATCGACCTCAGTGGGCTTCAATGGATGTTAACCGACGATATCTGACAAAGTTAGATGCAAACTTACTCAAATATATAAGAAATGTTGAAATTCGACTTCAAATTAGGAAGAGAGACTTTGAAAATTTTCAATCCACACAAAGTGACAATCGACCTCAATGGGCACAAAGTTAGTTGCAAACTCACTCAAATATATGAAAAATGTTGAGATTCTACTTCAAATTAGGAAGATAGACTTTGAAAATTTTCAATCCACACAAATTGACAATCGACCTCAATGGGCTTCAATGGAAGTGAATCTACGATTTCTGACAAAGTAAGTTGCAAACTCACTAAAATATATGAAAAATGTTGAGATTCGTTTTCAAATTAGGAAGAGAGACTTTGAAAATTTTCAATCCACACAAAGTGACAATCGACCTCAATGGGCTTCAATGGAAGTGAATCTACGATTTCTGACAAAGTTAGTTGCAAACTCACTCAAATATATATGAATTGATGAGATTCGACTTCAAATTAGGAAGATAGACTTCGAAAATTTTCAATCAACACAAAGTGACAATCGACCTCAATGGGCTTCAATGGATGTTAACCGACGATATCTGACAAAGTTAGATGCAAACTTACTCAAATATATAAGAAATGTTGAAATTCGACTTCAAATTAGGAAGAGAGACTTTGGAAATTTTCAATCCACACAAAGTGACAATCGACCTCAATGGGCACAAAGTTAGTTGCAAACTCACTCAAATATATGAAAAATGTTGAGATTCTACTTCAAATTAGGAAGATAGACTTTGAAAATTTTCAATCCACACAAAGTGACAATCGACCTCAATGGGCTTCAATGGAAGTGAATCTACGATTTCTGACAAAGTAAGTTGCAAACTCACTAAAATATATGAAAAATGTTGAGATTCGTTTTCAAATTAGGAAGAGAGACTTTGAAAATTTTCAATCCACACAAAGTGACAATCGACCTCAATGGGCTTCAATGGAAGTGAATCTACGATTTCTGACAAAGTTAGTTGCAAACTCACTCAAATATATAAGAATTGATGAGATTCGACTTCAAATTAGGAAGATAGACTTCGAAAATTTTCAATCAACACAAAGTGACAATCGACCTCAATGGGCTTCAATGGATGTTAACCGACGATATCTGACAAAGTTAGATGCAAAATTACTCAAATATATAAGAAATGTTGAAATTCGACTTCAAGTTAGGAAGATAAACTTTGAAAATTTTCAATCAACACAAAGTGACAATCGACCTCAATGGGCTTCAATGGATGTTAACCGACGATATCTGACAAAGTTAGATGCAATCTTACTCAAATATATCAGAAATGTTGAAATTCGACTTCAAATTAGGAAGAGAGACTTTGAAAATTTTCAATCCACACAAAGTGACAATCGACCTCAATGGGCTTCAATGGATGTTAATCGACGATATCTGACAAAGTTAGATGCAAACTCACTCAAATATATAAGAAAAGTCGAAATTCGACTTCAAATTAGGAAGATAGACTTTGAAAAGTTTCAATCAACACAAAGTGACAATCGACCTCAATGGGATTCAATGGAAGTGAATACGATATCTGACAAAGTTAGATGCAAACTTACTCAAATATATAAGAAATGTTGAGATTCTACTTCAAATTAGGAAGATAGACTTTGAAAATTTTCAATCCACACAAAGTGACAATCGACCTCAATGGGCTTCAATGGAAGTGAATCTACGATTTCTGACAAAGTAAGTTGCAAACTCACTAAAATATATGAAAAATGTTGAGATTCGTTTTCAAATTAGGAAGAGAGGCTTTGAAAATTTTCAATCCACACAAAGTGACAATCGACCTCAATGGGCTTCAATGGAAGTGAATCTACGATTTCTGACAAAGTTAGTTGCAAACTCACTCAGATATATAAGAATTGATGAGATTCGACTTCAAATTAGGAAGATAGACTTTGAAAATTTTCAATCAACACAAAGTGACAATCGACCTCAATGGGCTTCAATGGATGTTAACCGACGATATCTGACAAAGTTAGATGCAAAATTACTCAAATATATAAGAAATGTTGAAATTCGACTTCAAGTTAGGAAGATAAACTTTGAAAATTTTCAATCAACACAAAGTGACAATCGACCTCAATGGGCTTCAATGGATGTTAACCGACGATATCTGACAAAGTTAGATGCAATCTTACTCAAATATATCAGAAATGTTGAAATTCGACTTCAAATTAGGAAGAGAGACTTTGAAATTTTTCAATCCACACAAAGTGACAATCGACCTCAATGGGCTTCAATGGATGTTAATCGACGATATCTGACAAAGTTAGATGCAAACTCACTCAAATATATAGAAAAAGTCGAAATTCGACTTCAAATTAGGAAGATAGACTTTGAAAAGTTTCAATCAACACAAAGTGACAATCGACCTCAATGGGTTTCAATGGAAGTGAATACGATATCTGACAAAGTTAGATGCAAACTTACTCAAATATATAAGAAATGTTGAAATTCGACTTCAAATTAGGAAGATAGACTTTGAAAATTTCCAATCAACACAAAGTGACAATCGACCTCAATGGGCTTCAATGGATGTTAAACGACGATATCTGACAAAGTTGGATGCAAACTCACTCAAATATATAAGAAATGTCGAAATTCGACTTCAAATAAGGAAGAGAGACTTTGAAAATTTTCAATCCACACAAAGTGACAATCGACCTCAATGGGCTTCAATGGAAGTGAATCTACTATTCCTGACAAAGTTAGTTGCAAACTCACTCAAATATATAGGAAATGTTGAGATTCGACTTCAAATTTGGAAGATAGACTTTGAAAATTTTCAATCAGCACAAAGTGACAATCGACCTCAGTGGGCTTCAATGGATGTTAACCGACGATATCTGACAAAGTTAGATGCAAACTTACTCAAATATATAAGAAATGTTGAAATTCGACTTCAAATTAGGAAGAGAGACTTTGAAAATTTTCAATCCACACAAAGTGACAATCGACCTCAATGGGCACAAAGTTAGTTGCAAACTCACTCAAATATATGAAAAATGTTGAGATTCTACATCAAATTAGGAAGATAGACTTTGAAAATTTTCAATCCACACAAAGTGACAATCGACCTCAGTGGGCTTCAATGGATGTTAACCGACGATATCTGACAAAGTTAGATGCAAACTTACTCAAATATATAAGAAATGTTGAAATTCGACTTCAAATTAGGAAGAGAGACTTTGAAAATTTTCAATCCACACAAAGTGACAATCGACCTCAATGGGCACAAAGTTAGTTGCAAACTCACTCAAATATATGAAAAATGTTGAGATTCTACTTCAAATTAGGAAGATAGACTTTGAAAATTTTCAATCCACACAAAGTGACAATCGACCTCAATGGGCTTCAATGGAAGTGAATCTACGATTTCTGACAAAGTAAGTTGCAAATTCACTAAAATATATGAAAAATGTTGAGATTCGTTTTCAAATTAGGAAGAGAGACTTTGAAAATTTTCAATCCACACAAAGTGACAATCGACCTCAATGGGCTTCAATGGAAGTGAATCTACGATTTCTGACAAAGTTAGTTGCAAACTCACTCAAATATATATGAATTGATGAGATTCGACTTCAAATTAGGAAGATAGACTTCGAAAATTTTCAATCAACACAAAGTGACAATCGACCTCAATGGGCTTCAATGGATGTTAACCGACGATATCTGACAAAGTTAGATGCAAACTTACTCAAATATATAAGAAATGTTGAAATTCGACTTCAAATTAGGAAGAGAGACTTTGGAAATTTTCAATCCACACAAAGTGACAATCGACCTCAATGGGCACAAAGTTAGTTGCAAACTCACTCAAATATATGAAAAATGTTGAGATTCTACTTCAAATTAGGAAGATAGACTTTGAAAATTTTCAATCCACACAAAGTGACAATCGACCTCAATGGGCTTCAATGGAAGTGAATCTACGATTTCTGACAAAGTAAGTTGCAAACTCACTAAAATATATGAAAAATGTTGAGATTCGTTTTCAAATTAGGAAGAGAGACTTTGAAAATTTTCAATCCACACAAAGTGACAATCGACCTCAATGGGCTTCAATGGAAGTGAATCTACGATTTCTGACAAAGTTAGTTGCAAACTCACTCAAATATATAAGAATTGATGAGACTCGACTTCAAATTAGGAAGATAGACTTCGAAAATTTTCAATCAACACAAAGTGACAATCGACCTCAATGGGCTTCAATGGATGTTAACCGACGATATCTGACAAAGTTAGATGCAAAATTACTCAAATATATAAGAAATGTTGAAATTCGACTTCAAGTTAGGAAGATAAACTTTGAAAATTTTCAATCAACACAAAGTGACAATCGACCTCAATGGGCTTCAATGGATGTTAACCGACGATATCTGACAAAGTTAGATGCAATCTTACTCAAATATATCAGAAATGTTGAAATTCGACTTCAAATTAGGAAGAGAGACTTTGAAAATTTTCAATCCACACAAAGTGACAATCGACCTCAATGGGCTTCAATGGATGTTAATCGACGATATCTGACAAAGTTAGATGCAAACTCACTCAAATATATAAGAAAAGTCGAAATTCGACTTCAAATTAGGAAGATAGACTTTGAAAAGTTTCAATCAACACAAAGTGACAATCGACCTCAATGGGTTTCAATGGAAGTGAATACGATATCTGACAAAGTTAGATGCGAACTTACTCAAATATATAAGAAATGTTGAAATTCGACTTCAAATTAGGAAGATAGACTTTGAAAATTTCCAATCAACACAAAGTGACAATCGACCTCAATGGGCTTCAATGGATGTTAATCGACGATATCTGACAAAGTTGGATGCAAACTCACTCAAATATATAAGAAATGTCGAAATTCGACTTCAAGTTAGGAATATAAACTTTGAAAATTTTCAATCAACACAAAGTGACAATCGACCTCAATGGGCTTCAATGGAAGTGAATCTACTATTCCTGACAAAGTTAGTTGCAAACTCACTCAAATATATAGGAAATGTTGAGATTCGACTTCAAATTTGGAAGATAGTCTTTGAAAATTTTCAATCAACACAAAGTGACAATCGACCTCAGTGGGCTTCAATGGATGTTAACCGACGATATCTGACAAAGTTAGATGCAAACTTACTCAAATATATAAGAAATGTTGAAATTCGACTTCAAGTTAGGAATATAAACTTTGAAAATTTTCAATCAACACAAAGTGACAATCGACCTCAATGGGCACAAAGTTAGTTGCAAACTCACTCAAATATATGAAAAATGTTGAGATTCTACATCAAATTAGGAAGATAGACTTTGAAAATTTTCAATCCACACAAAGTGACAATCGACCTCAGTGGGCTTCAATGGATGTTAACCGACGATATCTGACAAAGTTAGATGCAAACTTACTCAAATATATAAGAAATGTTGAAATTCGACTTCAAATTAGGAAGAGAGACTTTGAAAATTTTCAATCCACACAAAGTGACAATCGACCTCAATGGGCACAAAGTTAGTTGCAAACTCACTCAAATATATGAAAAATGTTGAGATTCTACTTCAAATTAGGAAGATAGACTTTGAAAATTTTCAATCCACACAAAGTGACAATCGACCTCAGTGGGCTTCAATGGATGTTAACCGACGATATCTGACAAAGTTAGATGCAAACTTACTCAAATATATAAGAAATGTTGAAATTCGACTTCAAATTAGGAAGATAGACTTTGAAAATTTTCAATCCACACAAAGTGACAATCGACCTCAATGGGCTTCAATGGAAGTGAATCTACGATTTCTGACAAAGTAAGTTGCAAACTCACTAAAATATATGAAAAATGTTGAGATTCGTTTTCAAATTAGGAAGAGAGACTTTGAAAATTTTCAATCCACACAAAGTGACAATCGACCTCAATGGGCTTCAATGGAAGTGAATCTACGATTTCTGACAAAGTTAGTTGCAAACTCACTCAAATATATATGAATTGATGAGATTCGACTTCAAATTAGGAAGATAGACTTCGAAAATTTTCAATCAACACAAAGTGACAATCGACCTCAATGGGCTTCAATGGATGTTAACCGACGATATCTGACAAAGTTAGATACAAAATTACTCAAATATATAAGAAATGTTGAAATTCGACTTCAAGTTAGGAAGATAAACTTTGAAAATTTTCAATCAACACAAAGTGACAATCGACCTCAATGGGCTTCAATGGATGTTAACCGACGATATCTGACAAAGTTAGATGCAATCTTACTCAAATATATCAGAAATGTTGAAATTCGACTTCAAATTAGGAAGAGAGACTTTGAAAATTTTCAATCCACACAAAGTGACAATCGACCTCAATGGGCTTCAATGGATGTTAATCGACGATATCTGACAAAGTTAGATGCAAACTCACTCAAATATATAAGAAAAATCGAAATTCGACTTCAAATTAGGAAGATAGACTTTGAAAATTTTCAATCAACACAAAGTGACAATCGACCTCAATGGGTTTCAATGGAAGTGAATACGGTATCTGACAAAGTTAGATGCAAACTTACTCAAATATATAAGAAATGTTGAAATTCGACTTCAAATTAGGAAAATAGACTTTGAAAAGTTTCAATCCACACAAAGTGACAATCGACCTCAATGGGCTTCAATGGAAGTGAATCTACGATTTCTGACAAAGTTAGTTGAAAACTCACTCAAATATATAAGAATTGATAAGATTCGACTTCAAATTAGGAAGAGAGACTTTGAAAATTTTCAATCCACACAAAGTGACAATCGACCTCAATGGGCTTCAATGGATGTTAATCGACGATATCTGACAAAGTTAGATGCAAAATTACTCAAATATATAAGAAATGTTGAAATTCGACTTCAAGTTAGGAAGATAAACTTTGAAAATTTTCAATCAACACAAAGTGACAATCGACCTCAATGGGCTTCAATGGATGTTAACCGACGATATCTGACAAAGTTAGATGCAATCTTACTCAAATATATGAAAAATGTTGAGATTCGTTTTCAAATTAGGAAGAGAGACTTTGAAAATTTTCAATCCACACAAAGTGACAATCGACCTCAATGGGCTTCAATGGAAGTGAATCTACGATTTCTGACAAAGTTAGTTGCAAACTCACTCAAATATATATGAATTGATGAGATTCGACTTCAAATTAGGAAGATAGACTTCGAAAATTTTCAATCAACACAAAGTGACAATCGACCTCAATGGGCTTCAATGGATGTTAACCGACGATATCTGACAAAGTTAGATGCAAAATTACTCAAATATATAAGAAATGTTGAAATTCGACTTCAAGTTAGGAAGATAAACTTTGAAAATTTTCAATCAACACAAAGTGACAGTCGACCTCAATGGGCTTCAATGGATGTTAACCGACGATATCTGACAAAGTTAGATGCAATCTTACTCAAATATATCAGAAATGTTGAAATTCGACTTCAAATTAGGAAGAGAGACTTTGAAAATTTTCAATCCACACAAAGTGACAATCGACCTCAATGGGCTTCAATGGATGTTAATCGACGATATCTGACAAAGTTAGATGCAAACTCACTCAAATATATAAGAAAAATCGAAATTCGACTTCAAATTAGGAAGATAGACTTTGAAAATTTTCAATCAACACAAAGTGACAATCGACCTCAATGGGTTTCAATGGAAGTGAATACGGTATCTGACAAAGTTAGATGCAAACTTACTCAAATATATAAGAAATGTTGAAATTCGACTTCAAATTAGGAAAATAGACTTTGAAAAGTTTCAATCCACACAAAGTGACAATCGACCTCAATGGGCTTCAATGGAAGTGAATCTACGATTTCTGACAAAGTTAGTTGAAAACTCACTCAAATATATAAGAATTGATGAGATTCGACTTCAAATTAGGAAGAGAGACTTTGAAAATTTTCAATCCACACAAAGTGACAATCGACCTCAATGGGCTTCAATGGATGTTAATCGACGATATCTGACAAAGTTAGATGCAAACTCACTCAAATATATAAGAAAAGTCGAAATTCGACTTCAAATTAGGAAGATAGACTTTGAAAAGTTTCAATCAACACAAAGTGACAATCGACCTCAATGGGTTTCAATGGAAGTGAATACGATATCTGACAAAGTTAGATGCAAACTTACTCAAATATATAAGAAATGTTGAAATTCGACTTCAAATTAGGAAGATAGACTTTGAAAATTTCCAATCAACACAAAGTGACAATCGACCTCAATGGGCTTCAATGGATGTTAATCGACGATATCTGACAAAGTTGGATGCAAACTCACTCAAATATATAAGAAATGTCGAAATTCGACTTCAAATAAGGGAGAGAGACTTTGAAAATTTTCAATCCACACAAAGTGACAATCGACCTCAATGGGCTTCAATGGAAGTGAATCTACTATTCCTGACAAAGTTAGTTGCAAACTCACTCAAATATATAGGAAATGTTGAGATTCGACTTCAAATTTGGAAGATAGACTTTGAAAATATTCAATCAACACAAAGTGACAATCGACCTCAGTGGGCTTCTATGGATGTTAACCGACGATATCTGACAAAGTTAGATGCAAACTTACTCAAATATATAAGAAATGTTGAAATTCGACTTCAAGTTAGGAAGATAAACTTTGAAAATTTTCAATCAACACAAAGTGACAATCGACCTCAATGGGCACAAAGTTAGTTGCAAACTCACTCAAATATATGAAAAATGTTGAGATTCTACATCAAATTAGGAAGATAGACTTTGAAAATTTTCAATCCACACAAAGTGACAATCGACCTCAGTGGGCTTCAATGGATGTTAACCGACGATATCTGACAAAGTTAGATGCAAACTTACTCAAATAGTTAAGAAATGTTGAAATTCGACTTCAAATTAGGAAGATAGACTTTGAAAATTTTCAATCCACACAAAGTGACAATCGACCTCAATGGGCTTCAATGGAAGTGAATCTACGATTTCTGACAAAGTAAGTTGCAAACTCACTAAAATATATGAAAAATGTTGAGATTCGTTTTCAAATTAGGAAGAGAGACTTTGAAAATTTTCAATCCACACAAAGTGACAATCGACCTCAATGGGCTTCAATGGAAGTGAATCTACGATTTCTGACAAAGTTAGTTGCAAACTCACTCAAATATATATGAATTGATGAGATTCGACTTCAAATTAGGAAGATAGACTTCGAAAATTTTCAATCAACACAAAGTGACAATCGACCTCAATGGGCTTCAATGGATGTTAACCGACGATATCTGACAAAGTTAGATGCAAAATTACTCAAATATATAAGAAATGTTGAAATTCGACTTCAAGTTAGGAAGATAAACTTTGAAAATTTTCAATCAACACAAAGTGACAATCGACCTCAATGGGCTTCAATGGATGTTAACCGACGATATCTGACAAAGTTAGATGCATCTTACTCAAATATATCAGAAATGTTGAAATTCGACTTCAAATTAGGAAGAGAGACTTTGAAAATTTTCAATCCACACAAAGTGACAATCGACCTCAATGGGCTTCAATGGATGTTAATCGACGATATCTGACAAAGTTAGATGCAAACTCACTCAAATATATAAGAAAAATCGAAATTCGACTTCAAATTAGGAAGATAGACTTTGAAAATTTTCAATCAACACAAAGTGACAATCGACCTCAATGGGTTTCAATGGAAGTGAATACGATATCTGACAAAGTTAGATGCAAACTTATTCAAATATATAAGAAATGTTGAAATTCGACTTCAAATTAGGAAAATAGACTTTGAAAAGTTTCAATCCACACAAAGTGACAATCGACCTCAATGGGCTTCAATGGAAGTGAATCTACGATTTCTGACAAAGTTAGTTGAAAACTCACTCAAATATATAAGAATTGATGAGATTCGACTTCAAATTAGGAAAATAGACTTTGAAAATTTTCAATCAACACAAAGTGACAATCGACCTCAATGGGCTTCAATGGATGTTAACCGACGATATCTGACAAAGTTAGATGCAAACTTACTCAAATATATAAGAAATGTTGAAATTCGACTTCAAGTTAGGAAGACAAACTTTGAAAATTTTCAATCAACACAAAGTGACAATGGACATTGATGGGCTTCAATGGAAGTAAATCGACGATTTCTGACAAAGTTAGTTGCAAACTCACTCAGATATATAAGAATTGATGAGATTCGACTTCAAATTAGGAAGATAGACTTTGAAAATTTTCAATCCACACAAAGTGACAATCGAACTCAATGGGCTTCAATGGGAGTAAATCTACGATTTCTGACAAAGTTAGTTGCAAACTCACTCAAATATATGAAAAATGTTGAGATTCTACTTCAAATTAGGAAGATAGACTTTGAAAATTTTCAATCCACACAAAGTGACAATCGACCTCAATGGGCTTCAATGGAAGTGAATCTACTATTCCTGACAAAGTTAGTTGCAAACTCACTCAAATATATAAGAAATGTTGAAATTCGACTTCAAATTAGGAAGAGAGACTTTGAAAATTTTCAATCCACACAAAGTGACAATCGTCCTCAATGGGCTTCAATGGGAGTAAATCTACGATTTCTGACAAAGTTAGTTGCAAACTCACTCAAATATATGAAAAATGTTGAGATTCTACTTCAAATTAGGAAGATAGACTTTGAAAATTTTCAATCCACACAAAGTGACAATCGACCTCAATGGGCTTCAATGGAAGTGAATCTACGATTTCTGACAAAGTAAGTTGCAAACTCACTAAAATATATGAAAAATGTTGAGATTCGACTTCAAATTAGGAAGAGAGACTTTGAAAATTTTCAATCCACACAAAGTGACAATCGACCTCAATGGGCTTCAATGGAAGTGAATCTACAATTTCTGACAAAGTTAGTTGCAAACTCACTCAAAAATATAAGAATTGATGAGATTCGACTTCAAATTAGGAAGATAGACTTTGAAAATTTTCAATCAACACAAAGTGACAATCGACCTCAATGGGCTTCAATGGATGTTAACCGACGATATCTGACAAAGTTAGATGCAAACTTACTCAAATATATAAGAAATGTTGAAATTCGACTTCAAGTTAGGAAGATAAACTTTGAAAATTTTCAATCAACACAAAGTGACAATGGACATTGATGGGCTTCAATGGAAGTAAATCGACGATTTCTGACAAAGTTAGTTGCAAACTCACTCAGATATATAAGAATTGATGAGATTCGACTTCAAATTAGGAAGATAGACTTTGAAAATTTTCAATCCACACAAAGTGACAATCGACCTCAATGGGCTTCAATGGGAGTAAATCTACGATTTCTGACAAAGTTAGTTGCAAACTCACTCAAATATATGAAAAATGTTGAGATTCGACTTCAAATTTGGAAGATAGACTTTGAAAATTTTCAATCAACACAAAGTGACAATCGACCTCAATGGGCTTCAATGGATGTTAACCGACGATATCTGACAAAGTTAGATGCAATCTTACTCAAATATATCAGAAATGTTGAAATCCGACTTCAAATTAGGAAGAGAGACTTTGAAAATTTCCAATCCACACAAAGTGACAATCGACCTCAATGGGCTTCAATGGAAGTGAATCTACTATTCCTGACAAAGTTAGTTGCAAACTCACTCAAATATATAGAAAATGTTGAGATTCGACTTCAAATTTGGAAGATAGACTTTGAAAATTTTCAATCAACACAAAGTGACAATCGACCTCAGTGGGCTTCAATGGATGTTAACCGACGATATCTGACAAAGTTAGATGCAAACTTACTCAAAAATATAAGAAATGTTGAAATTCGACTTCAAATTAGGAAGAGAGACTTTGAAAATTTTCAATCCACACAAAGTGACAATCGACCTCAATGGGCTTCAATGGGAGTAAATCTACGATTTCTGACAAAGTTAGTTGCAAACTCACTCAAATATATGAAAAATGTTGAGATTCTACTTCAAATTAGGAAGATAGACTTTGAAAATTTTCAATCCACACAAAGTGACAATCGAACTCAATGGGCTTCAATGGGAGTAAATCTACGATTTCTGACAAAGTTAGTTGCAAACTCACTCAAATATATGAAAAATGTTGAGATTCTACTTCAAATTAGGAAGATAGACTTTGAAAATTTTCAATCCACACAAAGTGACAATCGACCTCAATGGGCTTCAATGGAAGTGAATCTACTATTACTGACAAAGTTAGTTGCAAACTCACTAAAATATATGAACAATGTTGAGATTCGACTTCAAATTAGGAAGAGAGACTTTGAAAATTTTCAATCCACACAAAGTGACAATCGACCTCAATGGGCTTCAATGGAAGTGAATCTACGATTTCTGACAAAGTTAGTTGCAAACTTACTCAAATATATAAGAAATTTTGAAATTCGACTTCAAATTAGGAAGAGAGACTTTGAAAATTTTCAATCCACACAAAGTGACAATCGACCTCAATGGGCTTCAATGGGAGTAAACCTACGATTTCTGCCAAGTTAGTTGCAAACTCACTCAAATATATGAAAAATGTTGAGATTCTACTTCAAATTAGGAAGATAGACTTTGAAAATTTTCAATCCACACAAAGTGACAATCGACCTCAATGGGCTTCAATGGAAGTGAATCTACGATTTCTGACAAAGTTAGATGCGAACTTACTCAAATATATAAGAAATGTTGAAATTCGACTTCAAATTAGGAAGATAGACTTTGAAAATTTCCAATCAACACAAAGTGACAATCGACCTCAATGGGCTTCAATGGATGTTAATCGACGATATCTGACAAAGTTGGATGCAAACTCACTCAAATATATAAGAAATGTCGAAATTCGACTTCAAATAAGGGAGAGAGACTTTGAAAATTTTCAATCCACACAAAGTGACAATCGACCTCAATGGGCTTCAATGGAAGTGAATCTACTATTCCTGACAAAGTTAGTTGCAAACTCACTCAAATATATAGGAAATGTTGAGATTCGACTTCAAATTTGGAAGATAGACTTTGAAAATATTCAATCAACAAAAAGTGACAATCGACCTCAGTGGGCTTCTATGGATGTTAACCGACGATATCTGACAAAGTTAGATGCAAACTTACTCAAATATATAAGAAATGTTGAAATTCGACTTCAAGTTAGGAAGATAAACTTTGAAAATTTTCAATCAACACAAAGTGACAATCGACCTCAATGGGCACAAAGTTAGTTGCAAACTCACTCAAATATATGAAAAATGTTGAGATTCTACATCAAATTAGGAAGATAGACTTTGAAAATTTTCAATCCACACAAAGTGACAATCGACCTCAGTGGGCTTCAATGGATGTTAACCGACGATATCTGACAAAGTTAGATGCAAACTTACTCAAATATATAAGAAATGTTGAAATTCGACTTCAAATTAGGAAGATAGACTTTGAAAATTTTCAATCCACACAAAGTGACAATCGACCTCAATGGGCTTCAATGGAAGTGAATCTACGATTTCTGACAAAGTAAGTTGCAAACTCACTAAAATATATGAAAAATGTTGAGATTCGTTTTCAAATTAGGAAGAGAGACTTTGAAAATTTTCAATCCACACAAAGTGACAATCGACCTCAATGGGCTTCAATGGAAGTAAATCTACGATTTCTGACAAAGTTAGTTGCAAACTCACTCAAATATATATGAATTGATGAGATTCGACTTCAAATTAGGAAGATAGACTTCGAAAATTTTCAATCAACACAAAGTGACAATCGACCTCAATGGGCTTCAATGGATGTTAACCGACGATATCTGACAAAGTTGGATGCAAAATTACTCAAATATATAAGAAATGTTGAAATTCGACTTCAAGTTAGGAAGATAAACTTTGAAAATTTTCAATCAACACAAAGTGACAATCGACCTCAATGGGCTTCAATGGATGTTAACCGACGATATCTGACAAAGTTAGATGCAATCTTACTCAAATATATCAGAAATGTTGAAATTCGACTTCAAATTAGGAAGAGAGACTTTGAAAATTTTCAATCCACACAAAGTGACAATCGACCTCAATGGGCTTCAATGGATGTTAATCGACGATATCTGACAAAGTTAGATGCAAACTCACTCAAATATATAAGAAAAATCGAAATTCGACTTCAAATTAGGAAGATAGACTTTGAAAATTTTCAATCAACACAAAGTGACAATCGACCTCAATGGGTTTCAATGGAAGTGAATACGATATCTGACAAAGTTAGATGCAAACTTATTCAAATATATAAGAAATGTTGAAATTCGACTTCAAATTAGGAAAATAGACTTTGAAAAGTTTCAATCCACACAAAGTGACAATCGACCTCAATGGGCTTCAATGGAAGTGAATCTACGATTTCTGACAAAGTTAGTTGAAAACTCACTCAAATATATAAGAATTGATGAGATTCGACTTCAAATTAGGAAAATAGACTTTGAAAATTTTCAATCAACACAAAGTGACAATCGACCTCAATGGGCTTCAATGGATGTTAACCGACGATATCTGACAAAGTTAGATGCAAACTTACTCAAATATATAAGAAATGTTGAAATTCGACTTCAAGTTAGGAAGACAAACTTTGAAAATTTTCAATCAACACAAAGTGACAATGGACATTGATGGGCTTCAATGGAAGTAAATCGACGATTTCTGACAAAGTTAGTTGCAAACTCACTCAGATATATAAGAATTGATGAGATTCGACTTCAAATTAGGAAGATAGACTTTGAAAATTTTCAATCCACACAAAGTGACAATCGAACTCAATGGGCTTCAATGGGAGTAAATCTACGATTTCTGACAAAGTTAGTTGCAAACTCACTCAAATATATGAAAAATGTTGAGATTCTACTTCAAATTAGGAAGATAGACTTTGAAAATTTTCAATCCACACAAAGTGACAATCGACCTCAATGGGCTTCAATGGAAGTGAATCTACTATTCCTGACAAAGTTAGTTGCAAACTCACTCAAATATATAAGAAATGTTGAAATTCGACTTCAAATTAGGAAGAGAGACTTTGAAAATTTTCAATCCACACAAAGTGACAATCGTCCTCAATGGGCTTCAATGGGAGTAAATCTACGATTTCTGACAAAGTTAGTTGCAAACTCACTCAAATATATGAAAAATGTTGAGATTCTACTTCAAATTAGGAAGATAGACTTTGAAAATTTTCAATCCACACAAAGTGACAATCGACCTCAATGGGCTTCAATGGAAGTGAATCTACGATTTCTGACAAAGTAAGTTGCAAACTCACTAAAATATATGAAAAATGTTGAGATTCGACTTCAAATTAGGAAGAGAGACTTTGAAAATTTTCAATCCACACAAAGTGACAATCGACCTCAATGGGCTTCAATGGAAGTGAATCTACAATTTCTGACAAAGTTAGTTGCAAACTCACTCAAAAATATAAGAATTGATGAGATTCGACTTCAAATTAGGAAGATAGACTTTGAAAATTTTCAATCAACACAAAGTGACAATCGACCTCAATGGGCTTCAATGGATGTTAACCGACGATATCTGACAAAGTTAGATGCAAACTTACTCAAATATATAAGAAATGTTGAAATTCGACTTCAAGTTAGGAAGATAAACTTTGAAAATTTTCAATCAACACAAAGTGACAATGGACATTGATGGGCTTCAATGGAAGTAAATCGACGATTTCTGACAAAGTTAGTTGCAAACTCACTCAGATATATAAGAATTGATGAGATTCGACTTCAAATTAGGAAGATAGACTTTGAAAATTTTCAATCCACACAAAGTGACAATCGACCTCAATGGGCTTCAATGGGAGTAAATCTACGATTTCTGACAAAGTTAGTTGCAAACTCACTCAAATATATGAAAAATGTTGAGATTCGACTTCAAATTTGGAAGATAGACTTTGAAAATTTTCAATCAACACAAAGTGACAATCGACCTCAATGGGCTTCAATGGATGTTAACCGACGATATCTGACAAAGTTAGATGCAATCTTACTCAAATATATCAGAAATGTTGAAATCCGACTTCAAATTAGGAAGAGAGACTTTGAAAATTTCCAATCCACACAAAGTGACAA
The DNA here is from genome assembly GCF_026250575.1 of Diorhabda carinulata. NCBI lineage: Eukaryota > Metazoa > Arthropoda > Insecta > Coleoptera > Chrysomelidae > Diorhabda > Diorhabda carinulata. The sequence goes on from NC_079469.1 coordinate 539,309, forward strand.
TCGACCTCAATGGGCTTCAATGGAAGTGAATCTACTATTCCTGACAAAGTTAGTTGCAAACTCACTCAAATATATAGAAAATGTTGAGATTCGACTTCAAATTTGGAAGATAGACTTTGAAAATTTTCAATCAACACAAAGTGACAATCGACCTCAGTGGGCTTCAATGGATGTTAACCGACGATATCTGACAAAGTTAGATGCAAACTTACTCAAAAATATAAGAAATGTTGAAATTCGACTTCAAATTAGGAAGAGAGACTTTGAAAATTTTCAATCCACACAAAGTGACAATCGACCTCAATGGGCTTCAATGGGAGTAAATCTACGATTTCTGACAAAGTTAGTTGCAAACTCACTCAAATATATGAAAAATGTTGAGATTCTACTTCAAATTAGGAAGATAGACTTTGAAAATTTTCAATCCACACAAAGTGACAATCGAACTCAATGGGCTTCAATGGGAGTAAATCTACGATTTCTGACAAAGTTAGTTGCAAACTCACTCAAATATATGAAAAATGTTGAGATTCTACTTCAAATTAGGAAGATAGACTTTGAAAATTTTCAATCCACACAAAGTGACAATCGACCTCAATGGGCTTCAATGGAAGTGAATCTACTATTACTGACAAAGTTAGTTGCAAACTCACTAAAATATATGAACAATGTTGAGATTCGACTTCAAATTAGGAAGAGAGACTTTGAAAATTTTCAATCCACACAAAGTGACAATCGACCTCAATGGGCTTCAATGGAAGTGAATCTACGATTTCTGACAAAGTTAGTTGCAAACTTACTCAAATATATAAGAAATTTTGAAATTCGACTTCAAATTAGGAAGAGAGACTTTGAAAATTTTCAATCCACACAAAGTGACAATCGACCTCAATGGGCTTCAATGGGAGTAAACCTACGATTTCTGCCAAGTTAGTTGCAAACTCACTCAAATATATGAAAAATGTTGAGATTCTACTTCAAATTAGGAAGATAGACTTTGAAAATTTTCAATCCACACAAAGTGACAATCGACCTCAATGGGCTTCAATGGAAGTGAATCTACGATTTCTGACAAAGTTAGATGCGAACTTACTCAAATATATAAGAAATGTTGAAATTCGACTTCAAATTAGGAAGATAGACTTTGAAAATTTCCAATCAACACAAAGTGACAATCGACCTCAATGGGCTTCAATGGATGTTAATCGACGATATCTGACAAAGTTGGATGCAAACTCACTCAAATATATAAGAAATGTCGAAATTCGACTTCAAATAAGGGAGAGAGACTTTGAAAATTTTCAATCCACACAAAGTGACAATCGACCTCAATGGGCTTCAATGGAAGTGAATCTACTATTCCTGACAAAGTTAGTTGCAAACTCACTCAAATATATAGGAAATGTTGAGATTCGACTTCAAATTTGGAAGATAGACTTTGAAAATATTCAATCAACACAAAGTGACAATCGACCTCAGTGGGCTTCTATGGATGTTAACCGACGATATCTGACAAAGTTAGATGCAAACTTACTCAAATATATAAGAAATGTTGAAATTCGACTTCAAGTTAGGAAGATAAACTTTGAAAATTTTCAATCAACACAAAGTGACAATCGACCTCAATGGGCACAAAGTTAGTTGCAAACTCACTCAAATATATGAAAAATGTTGAGATTCTACATCAAATTAGGAAGATAGACTTTGAAAATTTTCAATCCACACAAAGTGACAATCGACCTCAGTGGGCTTCAATGGATGTTAACCGACGATATCTGACAAAGTTAGATGCAAACTTACTCAAATATATAAGAAATGTTGAAATTCGACTTCAAATTAGGAAGATAGACTTTGAAAATTTTCAATCCACACAAAGTGACAATCGACCTCAATGGGCTTCAATGGAAGTGAATCTACGATTTCTGACAAAGTAAGTTGCAAACTCACTAAAATATATGAAAAATGTTGAGATTCGTTTTCAAATTAGGAAGAGAGACTTTGAAAATTTTCAATCCACACAAAGTGACAATCGACCTCAATGGGCTTCAATGGAAGTGAATCTACGATTTCTGACAAAGTTAGTTGCAAACTCACTCAAATATATATGAATTGATGAGATTCGACTTCAAATTAGGAAGATAGACTTCGAAAATTTTCAATCAACACAAAGTGACAATCGACCTCAATGGGCTTCAATGGATGTTAACCGACGATATCTGACAAAGTTGGATGCAAAATTACTCAAATATATAAGAAATGTTGAAATTCGACTTCAAGTTAGGAAGATAAACTTTGAAAATTTTCAATCAACACAAAGTGACAATCGACCTCAATGGGCTTCAATGGATGTTAACCGACGATATCTGACAAAGTTAGATGCAATCTTACTCAAATATATCAGAAATGTTGAAATTCGACTTCAAATTAGGAAGAGAGACTTTGAAAATTTTCAATCCACACAAAGTGACAATCGACCTCAATGGGCTTCAATGGATGTTAATCGACGATATCTGACAAAGTTAGATGCAAACTCACTCAAATATATAAGAAAAATCGAAATTCGACTTCAAATTAGGAAGATAGACTTTGAAAATTTTCAATCAACACAAAGTGACAATCGACCTCAATGGGTTTCAATGGAAGTGAATACGATATCTGACAAAGTTAGATGCAAACTTATTCAAATATATAAGAAATGTTGAAATTCGACTTCAAATTAGGAAAATAGACTTTGAAAAGTTTCAATCCACACAAAGTGACAATCGACCTCAATGGGCTTCAATGGAAGTGAATCTACGATTTCTGACAAAGTTAGTTGAAAACTCACTCAAATATATAAGAATTGATGAGATTCGACTTCAAATTAGGAAAATAGACTTTGAAAATTTTCAATCAACACAAAGTGACAATCGACCTCAATGGGCTTCAATGGATGTTAACCGACGATATCTGACAAAGTTAGATGCAAACTTACTCAAATATATAAGAAATGTTGAAATTCGACTTCAAGTTAGGAAGACAAACTTTGAAAATTTTCAATCAACACAAAGTGACAATGGACATTGATGGGCTTCAATGGAAGTAAATCGACGATTTCTGACAAAGTTAGTTGCAAACTCACTCAGATATATAAGAATTGATGAGATTCGACTTCAAATTAGGAAGATAGACTTTGAAAATTTTCAATCCACACAAAGTGACAATCGAACTCAATGGGCTTCAATGGGAGTAAATCTACGATTTCTGACAAAGTTAGTTGCAAACTCACTCAAATATATGAAAAATGTTGAGATTCTACTTCAAATTAGGAAGATAGACTTTGAAAATTTTCAATCCACACAAAGTGACAATCGACCTCAATGGGCTTCAATGGAAGTGAATCTACTATTCCTGACAAAGTTAGTTGCAAACTCACTCAAATATATAAGAAATGTTGAAATTCGACTTCAAATTAGGAAGAGAGACTTTGAAAATTTTCAATCCACACAAAGTGACAATCGTCCTCAATGGGCTTCAATGGGAGTAAATCTACGATTTCTGACAAAGTTAGTTGCAAACTCACTCAAATATATGAAAAATGTTGAGATTCTACTTCAAATTAGGAAGATAGACTTTGAAAATTTTCAATCCACACAAAGTGACAATCGACCTCAATGGGCTTCAATGGAAGTGAATCTACGATTTCTGACAAAGTAAGTTGCAAACTCACTAAAATATATGAAAAATGTTGAGATTCGACTTCAAATTAGGAAGAGAGACTTTGAAAATTTTCAATCCACACAAAGTGACAATCGACCTCAATGGGCTTCAATGGAAGTGAATCTACAATTTCTGACAAAGTTAGTTGCAAACTCACTCAAAAATATAAGAATTGATGAGATTCGACTTCAAATTAGGAAGATAGACTTTGAAAATTTTCAATCAACACAAAGTGACAATCGACCTCAATGGGCTTCAATGGATGTTAACCGACGATATCTGACAAAGTTAGATGCAAACTTACTCAAATATATAAGAAATGTTGAAATTCGACTTCAAGTTAGGAAGATAAACTTTGAAAATTTTCAATCAACACAAAGTGACAATGGACATTGATGGGCTTCAATGGAAGTAAATCGACGATTTCTGACAAAGTTAGTTGCAAACTCACTCAGATATATAAGAATTGATGAGATTCGACTTCAAATTAGGAAGATAGACTTTGAAAATTTTCAATCCACACAAAGTGACAATCGACCTCAATGGGCTTCAATGGGAGTAAATCTACGATTTCTGACAAAGTTAGTTGCAAACTCACTCAAATATATGAAAAATGTTGAGATTCGACTTCAAATTTGGAAGATAGACTTTGAAAATTTTCAATCAACACAAAGTGACAATCGACCTCAATGGGCTTCAATGGATGTTAACCGACGATATCTGACAAAGTTAGATGCAATCTTACTCAAATATATCAGAAATGTTGAAATCCGACTTCAAATTAGGAAGAGAGACTTTGAAAATTTCCAATCCACACAAAGTGACAATCGACCTCAATGGGCTTCAATGGAAGTGAATCTACTATTCCTGACAAAGTTAGTTGCAAACTCACTCAAATATATAGAAAATGTTGAGATTCGACTTCAAATTTGGAAGATAGACTTTGAAAATTTTCAATCAACACAAAGTGACAATCGACCTCAGTGGGCTTCAATGGATGTTAACCGACGATATCTGACAAAGTTAGATGCAAACTTACTCAAAAATATAAGAAATGTTGAAATTCGACTTCAAATTAGGAAGAGAGACTTTGAAAATTTTCAATCCACACAAAGTGACAATCGACCTCAATGGGCTTCAATGGGAGTAAATCTACGATTTCTGACAAAGTTAGTTGCAAACTCACTCAAATATATGAAAAATGTTGAGATTCTACTTCAAATTAGGAAGATAGACTTTGAAAATTTTCAATCCACACAAAGTGACAATCGAACTCAATGGGCTTCAATGGGAGTAAATCTACGATTTCTGACAAAGTTAGTTGCAAACTCACTCAAATATATGAAAAATGTTGAGATTCTACTTCAAATTAGGAAGATAGACTTTGAAAATTTTCAATCCACACAAAGTGACAATCGACCTCAATGGGCTTCAATGGAAGTGAATCTACTATTACTGACAAAGTTAGTTGCAAACTCACTAAAATATATGAACAATGTTGAGATTCGACTTCAAATTAGGAAGAGAGACTTTGAAAATTTTCAATCCACACAAAGTGACAATCGACCTCAATGGGCTTCAATGGAAGTGAATCTACGATTTCTGACAAAGTTAGTTGCAAACTTACTCAAATATATAAGAAATTTTGAAATTCGACTTCAAATTAGGAAGAGAGACTTTGAAAATTTTCAATCCACACAAAGTGACAATCGACCTCAATGGGCTTCAATGGGAGTAAACCTACGATTTCTGCCAAGTTAGTTGCAAACTCACTCAAATATATGAAAAATGTTGAGATTCTACTTCAAATTAGGAAGAGAGACTTTGAAAATTTTCAATCCACACAAAGTGACAATCGACCTCAATGGGCTTCAATGGAAGTGAATCTACGATTTCTGACAAAGTAAGTTGCAAACTCACTAAAATATATGAAAAATGTTGAGATTCGACTTCAAATTAGGAAGAGAGACTTTGAAAATTTTCAATCCACACAAAGTGACAATCGACCTCAATGGGCTTCAATGGAAGTGAATCTACGATTTCTGACAAAGTTAGTTGCAAACTCACTCAAATATATAAGAATTGATGAGATTCGACTTCAAATTTGGAAGATAGACTTTGAAAATTTTCAATCCACACAAAGTGACAATCGAACTCAATGGTCTTCAATGGGAGTAAATCTACGATTTCTGACAAAGTTAGTTGCAAACTCACTCAAATATATGAAAAATGTTGAGATTCTACTTCAAATTAGGAAGATAGACTTTGAAAATTTTCAATCCACACAAAGTGACAATCGACCTCAATGGGCTTCAATGGAAGTGAATCTACTATTCCTGACAAAGTTAGTTGCAAACTCACTCAAATATATAGAAAATGTTGAGATTCGAATTCAAATTAGGAAGATAGACTTTGAAAATTTTCAATCCACACAAAGTGACAATCGACCTCAATGGGCTTCAATGGAAGTGAATCTACGATTTCTGACAAAGTTAGTTGCAAACTTACTCAAATATATAAGAAATGTTGAGATTCTACTTCAAATTAGGAAGAGAGACTTTGAAAATTTTCAATCCACACAAAGTGACAATCGTCCTCAATGGGCTTCAATGGAAGTGAATCTACTATTCCTGACAAAGTTAGTTGCAAACTCACTCAAATATATAGAAAATGTTGAGATTCGACTTCAAATTTGGAAGATAGACTTTGAAAATTTTCAATCAACACAAAGTGACAATCGACCTCAGTGGGCTTCAATGGATGTGAATCTACGATTTCTGACAAAGTTAGTTGCAAACTTACTCAAATATATAAGAAATGTTGAAACTCGACTTCAAATTAGGAAGAGAGACTTTGAAAATTTTCAATCCACACAAAGTGACAATCGTCCTCAATGGGCTTCAATGGAAGTGAATCTACTATTCCTGACAAAGTTAGTTGCAAACTCACTCAAATATATAGAAAATGTTGAGATTCGACTTCAAATTTGGAAGATAGACTTTGAAAATTTTCAATCAACACAAAGTGACAATCGACCTCAATGGGCTTCAATGGAAGTGAATCTACGATTTCTGACAAAGTTAGTTGCAAACTTACTCAAATATATAAGAAATGTTGAAACTCGACTTCAAATTAGGAAGAGAGACTTTGAAAATTTCCAATCCACACAAAGTGACAATCGTCCTCAATGGGCTTCAATGGAAGTGAATCTACTATTCCTGACAAAGTTAGTTGCAAACTCACTCAAATATATAGAAAATGTTGAGATTCGAATTCAAATTAGGAAGATAGACTTTGAAAATTTTCAATCCACACAAAGTGACAATCGACCTCAATGGGCTTCAATGGAAGTGAATCTACGATTTCTGACAAAGTTAGTTGCAAACTTACTCAAATATATAAGAAATGTTGAGATTCTACTTCAAATTAGGAAGATAGACTTTGAAAATTTTCAATCCACACAAAGTGACAATCGACCTCAATGGGCTTCAATGGAAGTGAATCTACTATTCCTGACAAAGTTAGTTGCAAACTCACTCAAATATATAGAAAATGTTGAGATTCGACTTCAAATTTGGAAGATAGACTTTGAAAATTTTCAATCAACACAAAGTGACAATCGACCTCAGTGGGCTTCAATGGATGTTAACCGACGATATCTGACAAAGTTAGATGCAAACTTACTCAAATATATAAGAAATGTTGAAATTCGACTTCAAATTAGGAAGAGAGACTTTGAAAATTTTCAATCCACACAAAGTGACAATCGTCCTCAATGGGCTTCAATGGGAGTAAATCTACGATTTCTGACAAAGTTAGTTGCAAACTCACTCAAATATATGAAAAATGTTGAGATTCTACTTCAAATTAGGAAGATAGACTTTGAAAATTTTCAATCCACACAAAGTGACAATCGACCTCAATGGGCTTCAATGGAAGTGAATCTACGATTTCTGACAAAGTAAGTTGCAAACTTACTAAAATATATGAAAAATGTTGAGATTCGACTTCAAATTAGGAAGAGAGACTTTGAAAATTTTCAATCCACACAAAGTGACAATCGACCTCAATGGGCTTCAATGGAAGTGAATCTACGATTTCTGACAAAGTTAGTTGCAAACTCACTCAAAAATATAAGAATTGATGAGATTCGACTTCAAATTAGGAAGATAGACTTTGAAAATTTTCAATCAACACAAAGTGACAATCGACCTCAATGGGCTTCAATGGATGTTAACCGACGATATCTGACAAAGTTAGATGCAAACTTACTCAAATATATAAGAAATGTTGAAATTCGACTTCAAGTTAGGAAGATAAACTTTGAAAATTTTCAATCAACACAAAGTGACAATGGACATTGATGGGCTTCAATGGAAGTAAATCGACGATTTCTGACAAAGTTAGTTGCAAACTCACTCAGATATATAAGAATTGATGAGATTCGACTTCAAATTAGGAAGATAGACTTTGAAAATTTTCAATCCACACAAAGTGACAATCGACCTCAATGGGCTTCAATGGGAGTAAATCTACGATTTCTGACAAAGTTAGTTGCAAACTCACTCAAACATATGAAAAATGTTGAGATTCGACTTCAAATTTGGAAGATAGACTTTGAAAATTTTCAATCAACACAAAGTGACAATCGACCTCAATGGGCTTCAATGGATGTTAACCGACGATATCTGACAAAGTTAGATGCAATCTTACTCAAATATATCAGAAATGTTGAAATCCGACTTCAAATTAGGAAGAGAGACTTTGAAAATTTCCAATCCACACAAAGTGACAATCGACCTCAATGGGCTTCAATGGAAGTGAATCTACTATTCCTGACAAAGTTAGTTGCAAACTCACTCAAATATATAGAAAATGTTGAGATTCGACTTCAAATTTGGAAGATAGACTTTGAAAATTTTCAATCCACACAAAGTGACAATCGACCTCAATGGGCTTCAATGGGAGTAAATCTACGATTTCTGACAAAGTTAGTTGCAAACTCACTCAAATATATGAAAAATGTTGAGATTCTACTTCAAATTAGGAAGATAGACTTTGAAAATTTTCAATCAACACAAAGTGACAATCGACCTCAGTGGGCTTCAATGGATGTTAACCGACGATATCTGACAAAGTTAGATGCAAACTTACTCAAAAATATAAGAAATGTTGAAATTCGACTTCAAATTAGGAAGAGAGACTTTGAAAATTTTCAATCCACACAAAGTGACAATCGACCTCAATGGGCTTCAATGGGAGTAAATCTACGATTTCTGACAAAGTTAGTTGCAAACTCACTCAAATATATGAAAAATGTTGAGATTCTACTTCAAATTAGGAAGATAGACTTTGAAAATTTTCAATCCACACAAAGTGACAATCGAACTCAATGGGCTTCAATGGGAGTAAATCTACGATTTCTGACAAAGTTAGTTGCAAGTTCACTCAAATATATGAAAAATGTTGAGATTCTACTTCAAATTAGGAAGATAGACTTTGAAAATTTTCAATCCACACAAAGTGACAATCGACCTCAATGGGCTTCAATGGAAGTGAATCTACTATTCCTGACAAAGTTAGTTGCAAACTCACTAAAATATATGAACAATGTTGAGATTCGACTTCAAATTAGGAAGAGAGACTTTGAAAATTTTCAATCCACACAAAGTGACAATCGACCTCAATGGGCTTCAATGGGAGTAAACCTACGATTTCTGCCAAGTTAGTTGCAAACTCACTCAAATATATGAAAAATGTTGAGATTCTACTTCTAATTAGGAAGATAGACTTTGAAAATTTTCAATCCACACAAAGTGACAATCGACCTCAATGGGCTTCAATGGAAGTGAATCTACGATTTCTGACAAAGTAAGTTGCAAACTCACTAAAATATATGAAAAATTTTGAGATTCGACTTCAAATTAGGAAGAGAGACTTTGAAAATTTTCAATCCACACAAAGTGACAATCGACCTCAATGGGCTTCAATGGAAGTGAATCTACGATTTCTGACAAAGTTAGTTGCAAACTCACTCAAATATATAAGAATTGATGAGATTCGACTTCAAATTTGGAAGATAGACTTTGAAAATTTTCAATCCACACAAAGTGACAATCGAACTCAATGGGCTTCAATGGGAGTAAATCTACGATTTCTGACAAAGTTAGTTGCAAACTCACTCAAATATATGAAAAATGTTGAGATTCTACTTCAAATTAGGAAGATAGACTTTGAAAATTTTCAATCCACACAAAGTGACAATCGACCTCAATGGGATTCAATGGAAGTGAATCTACGATTTCTGACAAAGTTAGTTGCAAACTTACTCAAATATATAAGAAATGTTGAAATTCGACTTCAAATTAGGAAGAGAGACTTTGAAAATTTTCATTCAACACAAAGTGACAATCGACCTCAATGGGCTTCAATGGAAGTGAATCTACGATTTCTGACAAAGTTAGTTGCAAACTCACTCAAATATATAAGAATTGATGAGATTCGACTTCAAATTTGGAAGATAGACTTTGAAAATTTTCAATCCACACAAAGTGACAATCGAACTCAATGGGCTTCAATGGGAGTAAATCTACGATTTCTGACAAAATTAGTTGCAAACTCACTCAAATATATGAAAAATGTTGAGATTCTACTTCAAATTAGGAAGATAGACTTTGAAAATTTTCAATCCACACAAAGTGACAATCGACCTCAATGGGCTTCAATGGAAGTGAATCTACGATTTCTGACAAAGTTAGTTGCAAACCTACTCAAATATATAAGAAATGTTGAAATTCGACTTCAAATTAGGAAGAGAGACTTTGAAAATTACCAATCCACACAAAGTGACAATCGACCTCAATGGGCTTCAATGGAAGTGAATCTACTATTCCTGACAAAGTTAGTTGCAAACTCACTCAAATATATAGAAAATGTTGAGATTCGACTTCAAATTTGGAAGATAGACTTTGAAAATTTTCAATCAACACAAAGTGACAATCGACCTCAGTGGGCTTCAATGGATGTTAACCGACGATATCTGACAAAGTTAGATGCAAACTTACTCAAAAATATAAGAAATGTTGAAATTGGACTTCAAATTAGGAAGAGAGACTTTGAAAATTTTCAATCCACACAAAGGGACAATCGACCTCAATGGGCTTCAATGGGAGTAAATCTACGATTTCTGACAAAGTTAGTTGCAAACTCACTCAAATATATGAAAAATGTTGAGATTCTACTTCAAATTAGGAAGATAGACTTTGAAAATTTTCAATCCACACAAAGTGACAATCGAACTCAATGGGCTTCAATGGGAGTAAATCTACGATTTCTGACAAAGTTAGTTGCAAGTTCACTCAAATATATGAAAAATGTTGAGATTCTACTTCAAATTAGGAAGATAGACTTTGAAAATTTTCAATCCACACAAAGTGACAATCGACCTCAATGGGCTTCAATGGAAGTGAATCTACTATTCCTGACAAAGTTAGTTGCAAACTCACTAAAATATATGAACAATGTTGAGATTCGACTTCAAATTAGGAAGAGAGACTTTGAAAATTTTCAATCCACACAAAGTGACAATCGACCTCAATGGGCTTCAATGGAAGTGAATCTACGATTTCTGACAAAGTTAGTTGCAAACTTACTCAAATATATAAGAAATTTTGAAATTCGACTTCAAATTAGGAAGATAGACTTAGAAAATTTTCACTCAACACAAAGTGACAATCGACCTCAATTGGCTTCAATGGATGTTAATCGACTATATCTGACAAAGTTAGATGCAAACTCACTCAAATATATCAGAAATATTGAAATTCGACTTCAAATTAGGAAGATAGACTTAGAAAATTTTCACTCAACACAAAGTGACAATCGACCTCAATGGGCTTCAATCAATGTTAATCGACGATATATGACAAAGTTAGATGCAAACTCCCTCAAATATATGAGAAATGTTGAAATCCGACTTCAAATTAGGAAAATAGACTTAGAAAGTTTTCACTCAACACAAAGTGACAATCGACCTCAATGAGCTTCAATGGATGTTAATCGACGATATCTGACAAAGTTAGATGCAAACTCCCTCAAATATATGAGAAATGTTGAAATTCGACTTTAAATTAGGAAGATAGACTTAGAAAATTTTCACTCAACACAAAGTGACAATCGACCTCAATGGGCTTCAATCAATGTTAATCGACGATATCTGACAAAGTTAGATGCAAACTCCCTCAAATATATGAGAAATATTGAAATTCGACTTCAAATTAGGAAGATAGACTTAGAAAATTTTCACTCAACACAAAGTGACAATCGACCTCAATGGGCTTCAATGGATGTTAATTGACGATATCTGACAAAGTTAGATGCAAACTCACTTGAATATGTCAGAAATGTTGAAATTCGACTTCAAATTAGGAAGATAGACTTAGAAAATTTTCACTCAACACAAAGTGACAATCGACCTCAATGGGCTTCAATCAATGTTAATCGACGATATATGACAAAGTTAGATGCAAACTCCCTCAAATATATGAGAAATGTTGAAATTCGACTTCAAATTAGGAAGATAGACTTAGAAAATTTTCACTCAACACAAAGTGACAATCGACCTCAATGGGCTTCAATGGATATTAATCGACGATATCTGACAAAGTTAGATGCAAACTCACTCAAATATATTAGAAATGTTGAAATTCGACTTTAAATTAGGAAGATAGACTTAGAAAATTTTCACTCAACACAAAGTGACAATCGACCTCAATTGGCTTCAATGTATTTTAATCGACGATATCTGACAAAGTTAGATGCAAACTCTCTCAAATATATGAGAAATGTTGAAATCCGACTTCAAATTAGGAAAATAGACTCAGAAAATTTTCACTCAACACAAAGTGACAATCGACCTCAATGGGCTTCAATCAATGTTAATCGACGATATATGACAAAGTTAGATGCAAACTCACTCAAATATATAAGAATTGATGAGATTCGACTTCAAATTTGGAAGATAGACTTTGAAAATTTTCAATCCACACAAAGTGACAATCGAACTCAATGGTCTTCAATGGGAGTAAATCTACGATTTCTGACAAAGTTAGTTGCAAACTCACTCAAATATATGAAAAATGTTGAGATTCGAATTCAAATTAGGAAGATAGACTTTGAAAATTTTCAATCCACACAAAGTGACAATCGACCTCAATGGGCTTCAATAGAAGTGAATCTACGATTTCTGACAAAGTTAGTTGCAAACCTACTCAAATATATAAGAAATGTTGAAATTCGACTTCAAATTAGGAAGAGAGACTTTGAAAATTTTCAATCCACACAAAGTGACAATCGACCTCAATGGGCTTCAATGGATGTTAACCGACGATATCTGACAAAGTTAGATGCAAACTCACTCAAATATATCAGAAATGTTGAAATTCGACTTCAAATTAGGAAGATACACTTAGAAAATTTTCACTCAACACAAAGTGACAATCGACCTCAATGGGCTTCAATCAATGTTAATCGACGATATCTGACAAAGTTAGATGCAAACTCACTCAAATATATGAAAAATGTTGAGATTCGACTTCAAATTAGGAAGATAGACTTTGAAAATTTTCACTCAACACAAAGTGACAATCGACCTCAATGGGCTTCAATCAATGTTAATCGACGATATATGACAAAGTTAGATGCAAACTCCCTCAAATATATGAGAAATGTTGAAATTCGACTTCAAATTAGGAAGATAGACTTAGAAAATTTTCACTCAACACAAAGTGACAATCGACCTCAATGGGCTTCAATGGATATTAATCGACGATATCTGACAAAGTTAGATGCAAACTCACTCAAATATATTAGAAATGTTGAAATTCGACTTTAAATTAGGAAGATAGACTTAGAAAATTTTCACTCAACACAAAGTGACAATCGACCTCAATTGGCTTCAATGTATTTTAATCGACGATATCTGACAAAGTTAGATGCAAACTCTCTCAAATATATGAGAAATGTTGAAATCCGACTTCAAATTAGGAAAATAGACTCAGAAAATTTTCACTCAACACAAAGTGACAATCGACCTCAATGGGCTTCAATCAATGTTAATCGACGATATATGACAAAGTTAGATGCAAACTCACTCAAATATATAAGAATTGATGAGATTCGACTTCAAATTTGGAAGATAGACTTTGAAAATTTTCAATCCACACAAAGTGACAATCGAACTCAATGGTCTTCAATGGGAGTAAATCTACGATTTCTGACAAAGTTAGTTGCAAACTCACTCAAATATATGAAAAATGTTGAGATTCGAATTCAAATTAGGAAGATAGACTTAGAAAATTTTCACTCAACACAAAGTGACAATCGACCTCAATGGGCTTCAATCAATGTTAATCGACGATATCTGACAAAGTTAGATGCAAACTCACTCAAATATATGAGAAATGTTGAAATTCGACTTCAAATTAGGAAGATAGACTTAGAAAATTTTCTTTCAACACAAAGTGACAATCGACCTCAATGGGCTTCAATGGATGTTAATCGACGATATCTGACAAAGTTAGATGCAAACTCACTCAAATATATGAGAAATGTTGAAATTCGACTTTAAATTAGGAAGATAGACTTAGAAAATTTTCACTCAACACAAAGTGACAATCGACCTCAATGGGCTAAAATGGATGTTAATCGACGATATCTGACAAAGTTAGATGCAAACTCACTCAAATATATGAGAAATGTTGAAATTCGACTTTAAATTAGGAAGATAGACTTAGAAAATTTTCACTCAACACAAAGTGACAATCGACCTCAATGGGCTTCAATCAATGTTAATCGACGATATCTGACAAAGTAAGATGCAAACTCACTCAAATATATGAGAAATGTTGAAATTCGACTCCAAATTAGAAAGATAGACTTAGAAAATTTTCACTCAACACAAAGTGACAATCGACCTCAATTGGCTTCAATGGATGTTAATCGACTATATCTGACAAAGTTAGATGCAAACTCACTCAAATATATGAGAAATGTTGAAATTCGACTTTAAATTAGGAAGATAGACTTAGAAAATTTTCTTTCAACACAAAGTGACAATCGACCTCAATGGGCTTCAATGGATGTTAATCGACGATATCTGACAAAGTTAGATGCAAACTCACTCAAATATATGAGAAATGTTGAAATCCGAATTCAAATTAGGAAGATAGACTTAGAAAATTTTCTTTCAACACAAAGTGACAATCGACCTCAATGGGCTTCAATCAATGTTAATCGACGATATCTGACAAAGTTAGATGCAAACTCACTCAAATATATGAGAAATGTTGAAATTCGACTTCAAATTAGGAAGATAGACTTAGAAAATTTTCTTTCAACACAAAGTGACAATCGACCTCAATGGGCTTCAATGGATGTTAATCGACGATATCTGACAAAGTTAGATGCAAACTCACTCAAATATATGAGAAATGTTGAAATTCGACTTTAAATTAGGAAGATAGACTTAGAAAATTTTCACTCAACACAAAGTGACAATTGACCTCAATTGGCTTCAATCAATGTTAATCGACGATATCTGACAAAGTAAGATGCAAACTCACTCAAATATATGAGAAATGTTGAAATTCGACTTTAAATTAGGAAGATAGACTTAGAAAATTTTCTTTCAACACAAAGTGACAATCGACCTCAATGGGCTTCAATGGATGTTAATCGACGATATCTGACAAAGTTAGATGCAAACTCACTCAAATATATGAGAAATGTTGAAATCCGAATTCAAATTAGGAAGATAGACTTAGAAAATTTTCTTTCAACACAAAGTGACAATCGACCTCAATGGGCTTCAATCAATGTTAATCGACGATATCTGACAAAGTTAGATGCAAACTCACTCAAATATATGAGAAATGTTGAAATTCGACTCCAAATTAGAAAGATAGACTTAGAAAATTTTCACTCAACACAAAGTGACAATCGACCTCAATTGGCTTCAATGGATGTTAATCGACGATATCTGACAAAGTTAGATGCAAACTTACTCAAATATATGAGAAATGTTGAAATTCGACTTCAAATTAGGAAGATAGACTTAGAAAATTTTCACTCAACACAAAGTGACAATCGACCTCAATGGGCTAAAATGGATGTTAATCGACGATATCTGACAAAGTTAGATGCAAACTCACTCAAATATATGAGAAATGTTGAAATTCGACTTTAAATTAGGAAGATAGACTTAGAAAATTTTCACTCAACACAAAGTGACAATCGACCTCAATGGGCTTCAATCAATGTTAATCGACGATATCTGACAAAGTTAGATGCAAACTCACTCAAATATATGAGAAATGTTGAAATTCGACTCCAAATTAGAAAGATAGACTTAGAAAATTTTCACTCAACACAAAGTGACAATCGACCTCAATTGGCTTCAATGGATGTTAATCGACTATATCTGACAAACTTAGATGCAAACTCACTCAAATATATGAGAAATGTTGAAATTCGACTTTAAATTAGGAAGATAGACTTAGAAAATTTTCTTTCAACACAAAGTGACAATCGACCTCAATGGGCTTCAATGGATGTTAATCGACGATATCTGACAAAGTTAGATGCAAACTCACTCAAATATATGAGAAATGTTGAAATCCGAATTCAAATTAGGAAGATAGACTTAGAAAATTTTCTTTCAACACAAAGTGACAATCGACCTCAATGGGCTTCAATCAATGTTAATCGACGATATCTGACAAAGTTAGATGCAAACTCACTCAAATATATGAGAAATGTTGAAATTCGACTCCAAATTAGAAAGATAGACTTAGAAAATTTTCACTCAACACAAAGTGACAATCGACCTCAATTGGCTTCAATGGATGTTAATCGACTATATCTGACAAAGTTAGATGCAAACTCACTCAAATATATGAGAAATGTTGAAATTCGACTTTAAATTAGGAAGATAGACTTAGAAAATTTTCTTTCAACACAAAGTGACAATCGACCTCAATGAGCTTCAATGGATGTTAATCGACGATATCTGACAAAGTTAGATGCAAACTCACTCAAATATATGAGAAATGTTGAAATCCGAATTCAAATTAGGAAGATAGACTTAGAAAATTTTCTTTCAACACAAAGTGACAATCGACCTCAATGGGCTTCAATCAATGTTAATCGACGATATCTGACAAAGTTAGATGCAAACTCACTTAAATATATGAGAAATGTTGAAATTCGACTTCAAATTAGGGAGATAGACTTAGAAAATTTTCTTTCAACACAAAGTGACAATCGACCTCAATGGGCTTCAATGGATGTTAATCGACGATATCTGACAAAGTTAGATGCAAACTCACTCAAATATATGAGAAATGTTGAAATTCGACTTTAAATTAGGAAGATAGACTTAGAAAATTTTCACTCAACACAAAGTGACAATCGACCTCAATGGGCTAAAATGGATGTTAATCGACGATATCTGACAAAGTTAGATGCAAACCCACTCAAATATATGAGAAATGTTGAAATTCGACTTTAAATTAGGAAGATAGACTTAGAAAATTTTCACTCAACACAAAGTGACAATCGACCTCAATGGGCTTCAATGGATGTTAATCGACGATATCTGACAAAGTTAGATGCAAACTCACTCAAATATATGAGAAATGTTGAAATTCGACTTCAAATTAGGAAGATAGACTTAGAAAATTTTCACTCAACACAAAGTGACAATCGACCTCAATTGGCTTCAATGGATGTTAATCGACTATATCTGACAAAGTTAGATGCAAACTCACTCAAATATATGAGAAATGTTGAAATTCGACTTTAAATTAGGAAGATAGACTTAGAAAATTTTCTTTCAACACAAAGTGACAATCGACCTCAATGGGCTTCAATGGATGTTAATCGACGATATCTGACAAAGTTAGATGCAAACTCACTCAAATATATGAGAAATGTTGAAATCCGAATTCAAATTAGGAAGATAGACTTAGAAAATTTTCTTTCAACACAAAGTGACAATCGACCTCAATGGGCTTCAATCAATGTTAATCGACGATATCTGACAAAGTTAGATGCAAACTCACTCAAATATATGAGAAATGTTGAAATTCGACTTCAAATTAGGGAGATAGACTTAGAAAATTTTCTTTCAACACAAAGTGACAATCGACCTCAATGGGCTTCAATGGATGTTAATCGACGATATCTGACAAAGTTAGATGCAAACTCACTCAAATATATGAGAAATGTTGAAATTCGACTTTAAATTAGGAAGATAGACTTAGAAAATTTTCACTCAACACAAAGTGACAATTGACCTCAATTGGCTTCAATCAATGTTAATCGACGATATCTGACAAAGTAAGATGCAAACTCACTCAAATATATGAGAAATGTTGAAATTCGACTTTAAATTAGGAAGATAGACTTAGAAAATTTTCTTTCAACACAAAGTGACAATCGACCTCAATGGGCTTCAATGGATGTTAATCGACGATATCTGACAAAGTTAGATGCAAACTCACTCAAATATATGAGAAATGTTGAAATCCGAATTCAAATTAGGAAGATAGACTTAGAAAATTTTCTTTCAACACAAAGTGACAATCGACCTCAATGGGCTTCAATCAATGTTAATCGACGATATCTGACAAAGTTAGATGCAAACTCACTCAAATATATGAGAAATGTTGAAATTCGACTCCAAATTAGAAAGATAGACTTAGAAAATTTTCACTCAACACAAAGTGACAATCGACCTCAATTGGCTTCAATGGATGTTAATCGACGATATCTGACAAAGTTAGATGCAAACTTACTCAAATATATGAGAAATGTTGAAATTCGACTTCAAATTAGGAAGATAGACTTAGAAAATTTTCACTCAACACAAAGTGACAATCGACCTCAATGGGCTAAAATGGATGTTAATCGACGATATCTGACAAAGTTAGATGCAAACCCACTCAAATATATGAGAAATGTTGAAATTCGACTTTAAATTAGGAAGATAGACTTAGAAAATTTTCACTCAACACAAAGTGACAATCGACCTCAATGGGCTTCAATGGATGTTAATCGACGATATCTGACAAAGTTAGATGCAAACTCACTCAAATATATGAGAAATGTTGAAATTCGACTTCAAATTAGGAAGATAGACTTAGAAAATTTTCACTCAACACAAAGTGACAATCGACCTCAATTGGCTTCAATGGATGTTAATCGACTATATCTGACAAAGTTAGATGCAAACTCACTCAAATATATGAGAAATGTTGAAATTCGACTTTAAATTAGGAAGATAGACTTAGAAAATTTTCTTTCAACACAAAGTGACAATCGACCTCAATGGGCTTCAATGGATGTTAATCGACGATATCTGACAAAGTTAGATGCAAACTCACTCAAATATATGAGAAATGTTGAAATCCGAATTCAAATTAGGAAGATAGACTTAGAAAATTTTCTTTCAACACAAAGTGACAATCGACCTCAATGGGCTTCAATCAATGTTAATCGACGATATCTGACAAAGTTAGATGCAAACTCACTCAAATATATGAGAAATGTTGAAATTCGACTTCAAATTAGGGAGATAGACTTAGAAAATTTTCTTTCAACACAAAGTGACAATCGACCTCAATGGGCTTCAATGGATGTTAATCGACGATATCTGACAAAGTTAGATGCAAACTCACTCAAATATATGAGAAATGTTGAAATTCGACTTTAAATTAGGAAGATAGACTTAGAAAATTTTCACTCAACACAAAGTGACAATTGACCTCAATTGGCTTCAATCAATGTTAATCGACGATATCTGACAAAGTAAGATGCAAACTCACTCAAATATATGAGAAATGTTGAAATTCGACTTTAAATTAGGAAGATAGACTTAGAAAATTTTCTTTCAACACAAAGTGACAATCGACCTCAATGGGCTTCAATCAATGTTAATCGACGATATCTGACAAAGTTAGATGCAAACTCACTCAAATATATGAGAAATGTTGAAATTCGACTCCAAATTAGAAAGATAGACTTAGAAAATTTTCACTCAACACAAAGTGACAATCGACCTCAATTGGCTTCAATGGATGTTAATCGACGATATCTGACAAAGTTAGATGCAAACTTACTCAAATATATGAGAAATGTTGAAATTCGACTTCAAATTAGGAAGATAGACTTAGAAAATTTTCACTCAACACAAAGTGACAATCGACCTCAATGGGCTAAAATGGATGTTAATCGACGATATCTGACAAAGTAAGATGCAAACTCACTTAAATATATGAGAAATGTTGAAATTCGACTTCAAATTAGGGAGATAGACTTAGAAAATTTTCTTTCAACACAAAGTGACAATCGACCTCAATGGGCTTCAATGGATGTTAATCGACGATATCTGACAAAGTTAGATGCAAACTCACTCAAATATATGAGAAATGTTGAAATTCGACTTTAAATTAGGAAGATAGACTTAGAAAATTTTCACTCAACACAAAGTGACAATTGACCTCAATTGGCTTCAATCAATGTTAATCGACGATATCTGACAAAGTAAGATGCAAACTCACTCAAATATATGAGAAATGTTGAAATTCGACTTTAAATTAGGAAGATAGACTTAGAAAATTTTCTTTCAACACAAAGTGACAATCGACCTCAATGGGCTTCAATGGATGTTAATCGACGATATCTGACAAAGTTAGATGCAAACTCACTCAAATATATGAGAAATGTTGAAATCCGAATTCAAATTAGGAAGATAGACTTAGAAAATTTTCTTTCAACACAAAGTGACAATCGACCTCAATGGGCTTCAATCAATGTTAATCGACGATATCTGACAAAGTTAGATGCAAACTCACTCAAATATATGAGAAATGTTGAAATTCGACTCCAAATTAGAAAGATAGACTTAGAAAATTTTCACTCAACACAAAGTGACAATCGACCTCAATTGGCTTCAATGGATGTTAATCGACGATATCTGACAAAGTTAGATGCAAACTTACTCAAATATATGAGAAATGTTGAAATTCGACTTCAAATTAGGAAGATAGACTTAGAAAATTTTCACTCAACACAAAGTGACAATCGACCTCAATGGGCTAAAATGGATGTTAATCGACGATATCTGACAAAGTTAGATGCAAACTCACTCAAATATATGAGAAATGTTGAAATTCGACTTTAAATTAGGAAGATAGACTTAGAAAATTTTCACTCAACACAAAGTGACAATCGACCTCAATGGGCTTCAATGGATGTTAATAGACGATATCTGACAAAGTTAGATGCAAACTCACTCAAATATATGAGAAATGTTGAAATTCGACTTCAAATTAGGAAGATAGACTTAGAAAATTTTCACTCAACACAAAGTGACAATCGACCTCAATTGGCTTCAATGGATGTTAATCGACTATATCTGACAAAGTTAGATGCAAACTCACTCAAATATATGAGAAATGTTGAAATTCGACTTTAAATTAGGAAGATAGACTTAGAAAATTTTCTTTCAACACAAAGTGACAATCGACCTCAATGGGCTTCAATGGATGTTAATCGACGATATCTGACAAAGTTAGATGCAAACTCACTCAAATATATGAGAAATGTTGAAATCCGAATTCAAATTAGGAAGATAGACTTAGAAAATTTTCTTTCAACACAAAGTGACAATCGACCTCAATGGGCTTCAATCAATGTTAATCGACGATATCTGACAAAGTTAGATGCAAACTCACTCAAATATATGAGAAATGTTGAAATTCGACTTCAAATTAGGGAGATAGACTTAGAAAATTTTCTTTCAACACAAAGTGACAATCGACCTCAATGGGCTTCAATGGATGTTAATCGACGATATCTGACAAAGTTAGATGCAAACTCACTCAAATATATGAGAAATGTTGAAATTCGACTTTAAATTAGGAAGATAGACTTAGAAAATTTTCACTCAACACAAAGTGACAATTGACCTCAATTGGCTTCAATCAATGTTAATCGACGATATCTGACAAAGTAAGATGCAAACTCACTCAAATATATGAGAAATGTTGAAATTCGACTTTAAATTAGGAAGATAGACTTAGAAAATTTTCTTTCAACACAAAGTGACAATCGACCTCAATGGGCTTCAATGGATGTTAATCGACGATATCTGACAAAGTTAGATGCAAACTCACTCAAATATATGAGAAATGTTGAAATCCGAATTCAAATTAGGAAGATAGACTTAGGAAATTTTCTTTCAACACAAAGTGACAATCGACCTCAATGGGCTTCAATCAATGTTAATCGACGATATCTGACAAAGTTAGATGCAAACTCACTCAAATATATGAGAAATGTTGAAATTCGACTCCAAATTAGAAAGATAGACTTAGAAAATTTTCACTCAACACAAAGTGACAATCGACCTCAATGGGCTTCAATGGATGTTAATCGACGATATCTGACAAAGTTAGATGCAAACTCACTCAAATATATGAGAAATGTTGAAATTCGACTTTAAATTAGGAAGATAGACTTAGAAAATTTTCACTCAACACAAAGTGACAATTGACCTCAATTGGCTTCAATCAATGTTAATCGACGATATCTGACAAAGTAAGATGCAAACTCACTCAAATATATGAGAAATGTTGAAATTCGACTTTAAATTAGGAAGATAGACTTAGAAAATTTTCTTTCAACACAAAGTGACAATCGACCTCAATGGGCTTCAATGGATGTTAATCGACGATATCTGACAAAGTTAGATGCAAACTCACTCAAATATATGAGAAATGTTGAAATCCGAATTCAAATTAGGAAGATAGACTTAGAAAATTTTCTTTCAACACAAAGTGACAATCGACCTCAATGGGCTTCAATCAATGTTAATCGACGATATCTGACAAAGTTAGATGCAAACTCACTCAAATATATGAGAAATGTTGAAATTCGACTCCAAATTAGAAAGATAGACTTAGAAAATTTTCACTCAACACAAAGTGACAATCGACCTCAATTGGCTTCAATGGATGTTAATCGACGATATCTGACAAAGTTAGATGCAAACTTACTCAAATATATGAGAAATGTTGAAATTCGACTTCAAATTAGGAAGATAGACTTAGAAAATTTTCACTCAACACAAAGTGACAATCGACCTCAATGGGCTAAAATGGATGTTAATCGACGATATCTGACAAAGTTAGATGCAAACTCACTCAAATATATGAGAAATGTTGAAATTCGACTTTAAATTAGGAAGATAGACTTAGAAAATTTTCACTCAACACAAAGTGACAATCGACCTCAATGGGCTTCAATGGATGTTAATAGACGATATCTGACAAAGTTAGATGCAAACTCACTCAAATATATGAGAAATGTTGAAATTCGACTTCAAATTAGGAAGATAGACTTAGAAAATTTTCACTCAACACAAAGTGACAATCGACCTCAATTGGCTTCAATGGATGTTAATCGACTATATCTGACAAAGTTAGATGCAAACTCACTCAAATATATGAGAAATGTTGAAATTCGACTTTAAATTAGGAAGATAGACTTAGAAAATTTTCTTTCAACACAAAGTGACAATCGACCTCAATGGGCTTCAATGGATGTTAATCGACGATATCTGACAAAGTTAGATGCAAACTCACTCAAATATATGAGAAATGTTGAAATCCGAATTCAAATTAGGAAGATAGACTTAGAAAATTTTCTTTCAACACAAAGTGACAATCGACCTCAATGGGCTTCAATCAATGTTAATCGACGATATCTGACAAAGTTAGATGCAAACTCACTCAAATATATGAGAAATGTTGAAATTCGACTTCAAATTAGGGAGATAGACTTAGAAAATTTTCTTTCAACACAAAGTGACAATCGACCTCAATGGGCTTCAATGGATGTTAATCGACGATATCTGACAAAGTTAGATGCAAACTCACTCAAATATATGAGAAATGTTGAAATTCGACTTTAAATTAGGAAGATAGACTTAGAAAATTTTCACTCAACACAAAGTGACAATTGACCTCAATTGGCTTCAATCAATGTTAATCGACGATATCTGACAAAGTAAGATGCAAACTCACTCAAATATATGAGAAATGTTGAAATTCGACTTTAAATTAGGAAGATAGACTTAGAAAATTTTCTTTCAACACAAAGTGACAATCGACCTCAATGGGCTTCAATGGATGTTAATCGACGATATCTGACAAAGTTAGATGCAAACTCACTCAAATATATGAGAAATGTTGAAATCCGAATTCAAATTAGGAAGATAGACTTAGGAAATTTTCTTTCAACACAAAGTGACAATCGACCTCAATGGGCTTCAATCAATGTTAATCGACGATATCTGACAAAGTTAGATGCAAACTCACTCAAATATATGAGAAATGTTGAAATTCGACTCCAAATTAGAAAGATAGACTTAGAAAATTTTCACTCAACACAAAGTGACAATCGACCTCAATTGGCTTCAATGGATGTTAATCGACGATATCTGACAAAGTTAGATGCAAACTTACTCAAATATATGAGAAATGTTGAAATTCGACTTCAAATTAGGAAGATAGACTTAGAAAATTTTCACTCAACACAAAGCGACAATCGACCTCTATGGGCTAAAATGGATGTTAATCGACGATATCTGACAAAGTTAGATGCAAACTCACTCAAATATATGAGAAATGTTGAAATTCGACTTCAAATTAGGAAGATAGACTTAGAAAATTTTCTTTCAACACAAAGTGACAATCGACCTCAATGGGCTTCAATGGATGTTAATCGACGATATCTGACAAAGTTAGATGCAAACTCACTCAAATATATGAGAAATGTTGAAATTCGACTTTAAATTAGGAAGATAGACTTAGAAAATTTTCACTCAACACAAAGTGACAATCGACCTCAATGGGCTTCAATCAATGTTAATCGACGATATCTGACAAAGTAAGATGCAAACTCACTCAAATATATGAGAAATGTTGAAATCCGAATTCAAATTAGGAAGATAGACTTAGAAAATTTTCACTCAACACAAAGTGACAATCGACCTCAATGGGCTAAAATGGATGTTAATCGACGATATCTGACAAAGTTAGATGCAAACTCACTCAAATTTATGAGAAATGTTGAAATTCGACTTTAAATTAGGAAGATAGACTTAGAAAATTTTCACTCAACACAAAGTGACAATCGACCTCAATGGGCTTCAATGGATGTTAATCGACGATATCTGACAAAGTTAGATGCAAACTCACTCAAATATATGAGAAATGTTGAAATTCGACTTCAAATTAGGAAGATAGACTTAGAAAATTTTCACTCAACACAAAGTGACAATCGACCTCAATTGGCTTCAATGGATGTTAATCGACTATATCTGACAAAGTTAGATGCAAACTCACTCAAATATATGAGAAATGTTGAAATTCGACTTTAAATTAGGAAGATAGACTTAGACTTCAATGGATGTTAATCGACGATATCTGACAAAGTTAGATGCAAACTCACTCAAATATATGAGAAATGTTGAAATCCGAATTCAAATTAGGAAGATAGACTTAGAAAATTTTCTTTCAACACAAAGTGACAATCGACCTCAATGGGCTTCAATGGATGTTAATCGACGATATCTGACAAAGTTAGATGCAAACTCACTCAAATATATGAGAAATGTTGAAATTCGACTTTAAATTAGGAAGATAGACTTAGAAAATTTTCACTCAACACAAAGTGACAATTGACCTCAATTGGCTTCAATCAATGTTAATCGACGATATCTGACAAAGTAAGATGCAAACTCACTCAAATATATGAGAAATGTTGAAATTCGACTTTAAATTAGGAAGATAGACTTAGAAAATTTTCTTTCAACACAAAGTGACAATCGACCTCAATGGGCTTCAATGGATGTTAATCGACGATATCTGACAAAGTTAGATGCAAACTCACTCAAATATATGAGAAATGTTGAAATTCGACTTTAAATTAGGAAGATAGACTTAGAAAATTTTCTTTCAACACAAAGTGACAATCGACCTCAATGGGCTTCAATCAATGTTAATCGACGATATCTGACAAAGTTAGATGCAAACTCACTCAAATATATGAGAAATGTTGAAATTCGACTCCAAATTAGAAAGATAGACTTAGAAAATTTTCACTCAACACAAAGTGACAATCGACCTCAATTGGCTTCAATGGATGTTAATCGACGATATCTGACAAAGTTAGATGCAAACTTACTCAAATATATGAGAAATGTTGAAATTCGACTTCAAATTAGGAAGATAGACTTAGAAAATTTTCACTCAACACAAAGTGACAATCGACCTCAATGGGCTAAAATGGATGTTAATCGACGATATCTGACAAAGTTAGATGCAAACTCACTCAAATATATGAGAAATGTTGAAATTCGACTTTAAATTAGGAAGATAGACTTAGAAAATTTTCACTCAACACAAAGTGACAATCGACCTCAATGGGCTTCAATGGATGTTAATCGACGATATCTGACAAAGTTAGATGCAAACTCACTCAAATATATGAGAAATGTTGAAATTCGACTTCAAATTAGGAAGATAGACTTAGAAAATTTTCTTTCAACACAAAGTGACAATCGACCTCAATGGGCTTCAATGGATGTTAATCGACGATATCTGACAAAGTTAGATGCAAACTCACTCAAATATATGAGAAATGTTGAAATTCGACTTTAAATTAGGAAGATAGACTTAGAAAATTTTCTTTCAACACAAAGTGACAATCGACCTCAATGGGCTTCAATGGATGTTAATCGACGATATCTGACAAAGTTAGATGCAAACTCACTCAAATATATGAGAAATGTTGAAATCCGAATTCAAATTAGGAAGATAGACTTAGAAAATTTTCTTTCAACACAAAGTGACAATCGACCTCAATGGGCTTCAATCAATGTTAATCGACGATATCTGACAAAGTTAGATGCAAACTCACTCAAATATATGAGAAATGTTGAAATTCGACTTCAAATTAGGGAGATAGACTTAGAAAATTTTCTTTCAACACAAAGTGACAATCGACCTCAATGGGCTTCAATGGATGTTAATCGACGATATCTGACAAAGTTAGATGCAAACTCACTCAAATATATGAGAAATGTTGAAATTCGACTTTAAATTAGGAAGATAGACTTAGAAAATTTTCACTCAACACAAAGTGACAATTGACCTCAATTGGCTTCAATCAATGTTAATCGACGATATCTGACAAAGTTAGATGCAAACTCACTCAAATATATGAGAAATGTTGAAATTCGACTTTAAATTAGGAAGATAGACTTAGAACATTTTCTTTCAACACAAAGTGACAATCGACCTCAATGGGCTTCAATGGATGTTAATCGACGATATCTGACAAAGTTAGATGCAAACTCACTCAAATATATGAGAAATGTTGAAATCCGAATTCAAATTAGGAAGATAGACTTAGAAAATTTTCTTTCAACACAAAGTGACAATCGACCTCAATGGGCTTCAATCAATGTTAATCGACGATATCTGACAAAGTTAGATGCAAACTCACTCAAATATATGAGAAATGTTGAAATTCGACTCCAAATTAGAAAGATAGACTTAGAAAATTTTCACTCAACACAAAGTGACAATCGACCTCAATTGGCTTCAATGGATGTTAATCGACGATATCTGACAAAGTTAGATGCAAACTTACTCAAATATATGAGAAATGTTGAAATTCGACTTCAAATTAGGAAGATAGACTTAGAAAATTTTCACTCAACACAAAGTGACAATCGACCTCAATGGGCTAAAATGGATGTTAATCGACGATATCTGACAAAGTTAGATGCAAACTCACTCAAATATATGAGAAATGTTGAAATTCGACTTTAAATTAGGAAGATAGACTTAGAAAATTTTCACTCAACACAAAGTGACAATCGACCTCAATGGGCTTCAATGGATGTTAATCGACGATATCTGACAAAGTTAGATGCAAACTCACTCAAATATATGAGAAATGTTGAAATTCGACTTCAAATTAGGAAGATAGACTTAGAAAATTTTCTTTCAACACAAAGTGACAATCGACCTCAATGGGCTTCAATGGATGTTAATCGACGATATCTGACAAAGTTAGATGCAAACTCACTCAAATATATGAGAAATGTTGAAATTCGACTTTAAATTAGGAAGATAGACTTAGAAAATTTTCACTCAACACAAAGTGACAATCGACCTCAATGGGCTTCAATCAATGTTAATCGACGATATCTGACAAAGTAAGATGCAAACTCACTCAAATATATGAGAAATGTTGAAATCCGAATTCAAATTAGGAAGATAGACTTAGAAAATTTTCACTCAACACAAAGTGACAATCGACCTCAATGGGCTAAAATGGATGTTAATCGACGATATCTGACAAAGTTAGATGCAAACTCACTCAAATATATGAGAAATGTTGAAATTCGACTTTAAATTAGGAAGATAGACTTAGAAAATTTTCACTCAACACAAAGTGACAATCGACCTCAATGGGCTTCAATCAATGTTAATCGACGATATCTGACAAAGTTAGATGCAAACTCACTCAAATATATGAGAAATGTTGGAATTCGACTCCAAATTAGAAAGATAGACTTAGAAAATTTTCACTCAACACAAAGTGACAATCGACCTCAATTGGTTTCAATGGATGTTAATCGACTATATCTGACAAAGTTAGATGCAAACTCACTCAAATATATGAGAAATGTTGAAATTCGACTTTAAATTTGGAAGATAGACTTAGAAAATTTTCTTTCAACACAAAGTGACAATCGACCTCAATGGGCTTCAATGGATGTTAATCGACGATATCTGACAAAGTTAGATGCAAACTCACTCAAATATATGAGAAATGTTGAAATTCGACTCCAAATTAGAAAGATAGACTTAGAAAATTTTCACTCAACACAAAGTGACAATCGACCTCAATTGGCTTCAATGGATGTTAATCGACGATATCTGACAAAGTTAGATGCAAACTTACTCAAATATATGAGAAATGTTGAAATTCGACTTCAAATTAGGAAGATAGACTTAGAAAATTTTCACTCAACACAAAGTGACAATCGACCTCAATGGGCTAAAATGGATGTTAATCGACGATATCTGACAAAGTTAGATGCAAACTCACTCAAATATATGAGAAATGTTGAAATTCGACTTTAAATTAGGAAGATAGACTTAGAAAATTTTCACTCAACACAAAGTGACAATCGACCTCAATGGGCTTCAATGGATGTTAATCGACGATATCTGACAAAGTTAGATGCAAACTCACTCAAATATATGAGAAATGTTGAAATTCGACTTCAAATTAGGAAGATAGACTTAGAAAATTTTCTTTCAACACAAAGTGACAATCGACCTCAATGGGCTTCAATGGATGTTAATCGACGATATCTGACAAAGTTAGATGCAAACTCACTCAAATATATGAGAAATGTTGAAATTCGACTTTAAATTAGGAAGATAGACTTAGAAAATTTTCACTCAACACAAAGTGACAATCGACCTCAATGGGCTTCAATCAATGTTAATCGACGATATCTGACAAAGTTAGATGCAAACTCACTCAAATATATGAGAAATGTTGGAATTCGACTCCAAATTAGAAAGATAGACTTAGAAAATTTTCACTCAACACAAAGTGACAATCGACCTCAATTGGTTTCAATGGATGTTAATCGACTATATCTGACAAAGTTAGATGCAAACTCACTCAAATATATGAGAAATGTTGAAATTCGACTTTAAATTAGGAAGATAGACTTAGAAAATTTTCTTTCAACACAAAGTGACAATCGACCTCAATTGGCTTCAATGGATGTTAATCGACGATATATGACAAAGTTAGATGCAAACTTACTCAAATATATGAGAAATGTTGAAATTCGACTTCAAATTAGGAAGATAGACTTAGAAAATTTTCACTCAACACAAAGTGACAATCGACCTCAATGGGCTTCAATGGATGTTAATCGACGATATCTGACAAAGTTAGATGCAAACTCACTCAAATATATGAGAAATGTTGAAATTCGACTTTAAATTAGGAAGATAGACTTAGAAAATTTTCACTCAACACAAAGTGACAATTGACCTCAATTGGCTTCAATCAATGTTAATCGACGATATCTGACAAAGTAAGATGCAAACTCACTCAAATATATGAGAAATGTTGAAATTCGACTTTAAATTAGGAAGATAGACTTAGAAAATTTTCTTTCAACACAAAGTGACAATCGACCTCAATGGGCTTCAATGGATGTTAATCGACGATATCTGACAAAGTTAGATGCAAACTCACTCAAATATATGAGAAATGTTGAAATCCGAATTCAAATTAGGAAGATAGACTTAGAAAATTTTCTTTCAACACAAAGTGACAATCGACCTCAATGGGCTTCAATCAATGTTAATCGACGATATCTGACAAAGTTAGATGCAAACTCACTCAATATGAGAAATGTTGAAATTCGACTCCAAATTAGAAAGATAGACTTAAAAAATTTTCACTCAACACAAAGTGACAATCGACCTCAATTGGCTTCAATGGATGTTAATCGACGATATCTGACAAAGTTAGATGCAAACTTACTCAAATATATGAGAAATGTTGAAATTCGACTTCAAATTAGGAAGATAGACTTAGAAAATTTTCACTCAACACAAAGTGACAATCGACCTCAATGGGCTAAAATGGATGTTAATCGACGATATCTGACAAAGTTAGATGCATACTCACTCAAATATATGAGAAATGTTGAAATTCGACTTTAAATTAGGAAGATAGACTTAGAAAATTTTCACTCAACACAAAGTGACAATCGACCTCAATGGGCTTCAATGGATGTTAATCGACGATATCTGACAAAGTTAGATGCAAACTCACTCAAATATATGAGAAATGTTGAAATTCGACTTCAAATTAGGAAGATAGACTTAGAAAATTTTCTTTCAACACAAAGTGACAATCGACCTCAATGGGCTTCAATGGATGTTAATCGACGATATCTGACAAAGTTAGATGCAAACTCACTCAAATATATGAGAAATGTTGAAATTCGACTTTAAATTAGGAAGATAGACTTAGAAAATTTTCACTCAACACAAAGTGACAATCGACCTCAATGGGCTTCAATCAATGTTAATCGACGATATCTGACAAAGTTAGATGCAAACTCACTCAAATATATGAGAAATGTTGAAATCCGAATTCAAATTAGGAAGATAGACTTAGAAAATTTTCTTTCAACACAAAGTGACAATCGACCTCAATGGGCTTCAATCAATGTTAATCGACGATATCTGACAAAGTTAGATGCAAACTCACTCAAATATATGAGAAATGTTGAAATTCGACTTCAAATTAGGAAGATAGACTTAGAAAATTTTCTTTCAACACAAAGTGACAATCGACCTCAATGGGCTTCAATGGATGTTAATCGACGATATCTGACAAAGTTAGATGCAAACTCACTCAAATATATGAGAAATGTTGAAATTCGACTTTAAATTAGGAAGATAGACTTAGAAAATTTTCACTCAACACAAAGTGACAATTGACCTCAATTGGCTTCAATCAATGTTAATCGACGATATCTGACAAAGTAAGATGCAAACTCACTCAAATATATGAGAAATGTTGAAATTCGACTTTAAATTAGGAAGATAGACTTAGAAAATTTTCTTTCAACACAAAGTGACAATCGACCTCAATGGGCTTCAATGGATGTTAATCGACGATATCTGACAAAGTTAGATGCAAACTCACTCAAATATATGAGAAATGTTGAAATCCGAATTCAAATTAGGAAGATAGACTTAGAAAATTTTCTTTCAACACAAAGTGACAATCGACCTCAATGGGCTTCAATCAATGTTAATCGACGATATCTGACAAAGTTAGATGCAAACTCACTCAAATATATGAGAAATGTTGAAATTCGACTCCAAATTAGAAAAATAGACTTAGAAAATTTTCACTCAACACAAAGTGACAATCGACCTCAATTGGCTTCAATGGATGTTAATCGACGATATATGACAAAGTTAGATGCAAACTTACTCAAATATATGAGAAATGTTGAAATTCGACTTCAAATTAGGAAGATAGACTTAGAAAATTTTCACTCAACACAAAGTGACAATCAACCTCAATGGGCTAAAATGGATGTTAATCGACGATATCTGACAAAGTTAGATGCAAACTTACTCAAATATATGAGAAATGTTGAAATTCGACTTCAAATTAGGAAGATAGACTTAGAAAATTTTCACTCAACACAAAGTGACAATCGACCTCAATGGGCTTCAATCAATGTTAATCGACGATATCTGACAAAGTTAGATGCAAACTCACTCAAATATATGAGAAATGTTGAAATTCGACTCCAAATTAGAAAGATAGACTTAGAAAATTTTCACTCAACACAAAGTGACAATCGACCTCAATTGGCTTCAATGGATGTTAATCGACTATATCTGACAAAGTTAGATGCAAACTCACTCAAATATATGAGAAATGTTGAAATTCGACTTTAAATTAGGAAGATAGACTTAGAAAATTTTCTTTCAACACAAAGTGACAATCGACCTCAATGGGCTTCAATGGATGTTAATCGACGATATCTGACAAAGTTAGATGCAAACTCACTCAAATATATGAGAAATGTTGAAATCCGAATTCAAATTAGGAAGATAGACTTAGAAAATTTTCTTTCAACACAAAGTGACAATCGACCTCAATGGGCTTCAATCAATGTTAATCGACGATATCTGACAAAGTTAGATGCAAACTCACTCAAATATATGAGAAATGTTGAAATTCGACTTCAAATTAGGAAGATAGACTTAGAAAATTTTCTTTTAACACAAAGTGACAATCGACCTCAATGGGCTTCAATGGATGTTAATCGACGATATCTGACAAAGTTAGATGCAAACTCACTCAAATATATGAGAAATGTTGAAATCCGAATTCAAATTAGGAAGATAGACTTAGAAAATTTTCTTTCAACACAAAGTGACAATCGACCTCAATGGGCTTCAATCAATGTTAATCGACGATATCTGACAAAGTTAGATGCAAACTCACTCAAATATATGAGAAATGTTGAAATTCGACTTCAAATTAGGGAGATAGACTTAGAAAATTTTCTTTCAACACAAAGTGACAATCGACCTCAATGGGCTTCAATGGATGTTAATCGACGATATCTGACAAAGTTAGATGCAAACTCACTCAAATATATGAGAAATGTTGAAATTCGACTTTAAATTAGGAAGATAGACTTAGAAAATTTTCACTCAACACAAAGTGACAATTGACCTCAATTGGCTTCAATCAATGTTAATCGACGATATCTGACAAAGTAAGATGCAAACTCACTCAAATATATGAGAAATGTTGAAATTCGACTTTAAATTAGGAAGATAGACTTAGAAAATTTTCTTTCAACACAAAGTGACAATCGACCTCAATGGGCTTCAATGGATGTTAATCGACGATATCTGACAAAGTTAGATGCAAACTCACTCAAATATATGAGAAATGTTGAAATCCGAATTCAAATTAGGAAGATAGACTTAGAAAATTTTCTTTCAACACAAAGTGACAATCGACCTCAATGGGCTTCAATCAATGTTAATCGACGATATCTGACAAAGTTAGATGCAAACTCACTCAAATATATGAGAAATGTTGAAATTCGACTCCAAATTAGAAAGATAGACTTAGAAAATTTTCACTCAACACAAAGTGACAATCGACCTCAATTGGCTTCAATGGATGTTAATCGACGATATCTGACAAAGTTAGATGCAAACTTACTCAAATATATGAGAAATGTTGAAATTCGACTTCAAATTAGGAAGATAGACTTAGAAAATTTTCACTCAACACAAAGTGACAATCGACCTCAATGGGCTAAAATGGATGTTAATCGACGATATCTGACAAAGTTAGATGCAAACTCACTCAAATATATGAGAAATGTTGAAATTCGACTTTAAATTAGGAAGATAGACTTAGAAAATTTTCACTCAACACAAAGTGACAATCGACCTCAATGGGCTTCAATGGATGTTAATCGACGATATCTGACAAAGTTAGATGCAAACTCACTCAAATATATGAGAAATGTTGAAATTCGACTTCAAATTAGGAAGATAGACTTAGAAAATTTTCTTTCAACACAAAGTGACAATCGACCTCAATGGGCTTCAATGGATGTTAATCGACGATATCTGACAAAGTTAGATGCAAACTCACTCAAATATATGAGAAATGTTGAAATTCGACTTTAAATTAGGAAGATAGACTTAGAAAATTTTCACTCAACACAAAGTGACAATCGACCTCAATGGGCTTCAATGGATGTTAATCGACGATATCTGACAAAGTTAGATGCAAACTCACTCAAATATATGAGAAATGTTGAAATTCGACTTCAAATTAGGAAGATAGACTTAGAAAATTTTCACTCAACACAAAGTGACAATCGACCTCAATTGGCTTCAATGGATGTTAATCGACTATATCTGACAAAGTTAGATGCAAACTCACTCAAATATATGAGAAATGTTGAAATTCGACTTTAAATTAGGAAGATAGACTTAGAAAATTTTCTTTCAACACAAAGTGACAATCGACCTCAATGGGCTTCAATGGATGTTAATCGACGATATCTGACAAAGTTAGATGCAAACTCACTCAAATATATGAGAAATGTTGAAATTCGACTTTAAATTAGGAAGATAGACTTAGAAAATTTTCACTCAACACAAAGTGACAATTGACCTCAATTGGCTTCAATCAATGTTAATCGACGATATCTGACAAAGTAAGATGCAAACTCACTCAAATATATGAGAAATGTTGAAATTCGACTTTAAATTAGGAAGATAGACTTAGAACATTTTCTTTCAACACAAAGTGACAATCGACCTCAATGGGCTTCAATGGATGTTAATCGACGATATCTGACAAAGTTAGATGCAAACTCACTCAAATATATGAGAAATGTTGAAATCCGAATTCAAATTAGGAAGATAGACTTAGAAAATTTTCTTTCAACACAAAGTGACAATCGACCTCAATGGGCTTCAATCAATGTTAATCGACGATATCTGACAAAGTTAGATGCAAACTCACTCAAATATATGAGAAATGTTGAAATTCGACTCCAAATTAGAAAGATAGACTTAGAAAATTTTCACTCAACACAAAGTGACAATCGACCTCAATTGGCTTCAATGGATGTTAATCGACGATATCTGACAAAGTTAGATGCAAACTTACTCAAATATATGAGAAATGTTGAAATTCGACTTCAAATTAGGAAGATAGACTTAGAAAATTTTCACTCAACACAAAGTGACAATCGACCTCAATGGGCTAAAA
Source organism: Diorhabda carinulata (assembly GCF_026250575.1). NCBI lineage: Eukaryota > Metazoa > Arthropoda > Insecta > Coleoptera > Chrysomelidae > Diorhabda > Diorhabda carinulata. Next base: position 574,532 of record NC_079469.1, read on the forward strand.
TGGATGTTAATCGACGATATCTGACAAAGTTAGATGCAAACTCACTCAAATATATGAGAAATGTTGAAATTCGACTTTAAATTAGGAAGATAGACTTAGAAAATTTTCACTCAACACAAAGTGACAATCGACCTCAATGGGCTTCAATGGATGTTAATCGACGATATCTGACAAAGTTAGATGCAAACTCACTCAAATATATGAGAAATGTTGAAATTCGACTTCAAATTAGGAAGATAGACTTAGAAAATTTTCTTTCAACACAAAGTGACAATCGACCTCAATGGGCTTCAATGGATGTTAATCGACGATATCTGACAAAGTTAGATGCAAACTCACTCAAATATATGAGAAATGTTGAAATTCGACTTTAAATTAGGAAGATAGACTTAGAAAATTTTCACTCAACACAAAGTGACAATCGACCTCAATGGGCTTCAATCAATGTTAATCGACGATATCTGACAAAGTAAGATGCAAACTCACTCAAATATATGAGAAATGTTGAAATCCGAATTCAAATTAGGAAGATAGACTTAGAAAATTTTCACTCAACACAAAGTGACAATCGACCTCAATGGGCTAAAATGGATGTTAATCGACGATATCTGACAAAGTTAGATGCAAACTCACTCAAATATATGAGAAATGTTGAAATTCGACTTTAAATTAGGAAGATAGACTTAGAAAATTTTCACTCAACACAAAGTGACAATCGACCTCAATGGGCTTCAATCAATGTTAATCGACGATATCTGACAAAGTTAGATGCAAACTCACTCAAATATATGAGAAATGTTGGAATTCGACTCCAAATTAGAAAGATAGACTTAGAAAATTTTCACTCAACACAAAGTGACAATCGACCTCAATTGGTTTCAATGGATGTTAATCGACTATATCTGACAAAGTTAGATGCAAACTCACTCAAATATATGAGAAATGTTGAAATTCGACTTTAAATTAGGAAGATAGACTTAGAAAATTTTCTTTCAACACAAAGTGACAATCGACCTCAATGGGCTTCAATGGATGTTAATCGACGATATCTGACAAAGTTAGATGCAAACTCACTCAAATATATGAGAAATGTTGAAATTCGACTCCAAATTAGAAAGATAGACTTAGAAAATTTTCACTCAACACAAAGTGACAATCGACCTCAATTGGCTTCAATGGATGTTAATCGACGATATCTGACAAAGTTAGATGCAAACTTACTCAAATATATGAGAAATGTTGAAATTCGACTTCAAATTAGGAAGATAGACTTAGAAAATTTTCACTCAACACAAAGTGACAATCGACCTCAATGGGCTAAAATGGATGTTAATCGACGATATCTGACAAAGTTAGATGCAAACTCACTCAAATATATGAGAAATGTTGAAATTCGACTTTAAATTAGGAAGATAGACTTAGAAAATTTTCACTCAACACAAAGTGACAATCGACCTCAATGGGCTTCAATGGATGTTAATCGACGATATCTGACAAAGTTAGATGCAAACTCACTCAAATATATGAGAAATGTTGAAATTCGACTTCAAATTAGGAAGATAGACTTAGAAAATTTTCTTTCAACACAAAGTGACAATCGACCTCAATGGGCTTCAATGGATGTTAATCGACGATATCTGACAAAGTTAGATGCAAACTCACTCAAATATATGAGAAATGTTGAAATTCGACTTTAAATTAGGAAGATAGACTTAGAAAATTTTCACTCAACACAAAGTGACAATCGACCTCAATGGGCTTCAATCAATGTTAATCGACGATATCTGACAAAGTAAGATGCAAACTCACTCAAATATATGAGAAATGTTGAAATCCGAATTCAAATTAGGAAGATAGACTTAGAAAATTTTCACTCAACACAAAGTGACAATCGACCTCAATGGGCTAAAATGGATGTTAATCGACGATATCTGACAAAGTTAGATGCAAACTCACTCAAATATATGAGAAATGTTGAAATTCGACTTTAAATTAGGAAGATAGACTTAGAAAATTTTCACTCAACACAAAGTGACAATCGACCTCAATGGGCTTCAATCAATGTTAATCGACGATATCTGACAAAGTTAGATGCAAACTCACTCAAATATATGAGAAATGTTGGAATTCGACTCCAAATTAGAAAGATAGACTTAGAAAATTTTCACTCAACACAAAGTGACAATCGACCTCAATTGGTTTCAATGGATGTTAATCGACTATATCTGACAAAGTTAGATGCAAACTCACTCAAATATATGAGAAATGTTGAAATTCGACTTTAAATTAGGAAGATAGACTTAGAAAATTTTCTTTCAACACAAAGTGACAATCGACCTCAATGGGCTTCAATGGATGTTAATCGACGATATCTGACAAAGTTAGAGGCAAACTCACTCAAATATATGAGAAATGTTGAAATCCGAATTCAAATTAGGAAGATAGGCTTAGAAAATTTTCTTTCAACACAAAGTGACAATCGACCTCAATGGGCTTCAATCGATGTTAATCGACGATATCTGACAAAGTTAGATGCAAACTCACTCAAATATATGAGAAATGTTGAAATTCGACTTCAAATTAGGAAGATAGACTTAGAAAATTTTCTTTCAACACAAAGTGACAATCGACCTCAATGGGCTTCAATGGATGTTAATCGACGATATCTGACAAAGTTAGATGCAAACTCACTCAAATATATGAGAAATGTTGAAATTCGACTTTAAATTAGGAAGATAGACTTAGAAAACTTTCACTCAACACAAAGTGACAATTGACCTCAATTGGCTTCAATCAATGTTAATCGACGATATCTGACAAAGTAAGATGCAAACTCACTCAAATATATGAGAAATGTTGAAATTCGACTTTAAATTAGGAAGATAGACTTAGAAAATTTTCTTTCAACACAAAGTGACAATCGACCTCAATGGGCTTCAATGGATGTTAATCGACGATATCTGACAAAGTTAGATGCAAACTCACTCAAATATATGAGAAATGTTGAAATCCGAATTCAAATTAGGAAGATAGACTTAGAAAATTTTCTTTCAACACAAAGTGACAATCGACCTCAATGGGCTTCAATCAATGTTAATCGACGATATCTGACAAAGTTAGATGCAAACTCACTCAAATATATGAGAAATGTTGAAATTCGACTCCAAATTAGAAAAATAGACTTAGAAAATTTTCACTCAACACAAAGTGACAATCGACCTCAATTGGCTTCAATGGATGTTAATCGACGATATATGACAAAGTTAGATGCAAACTTACTCAAATATATGAGAAATGTTGAAATTCGACTTCAAATTAGGAAGATAGACTTAGAAAATTTTCACTCAACACAAAGTGACAATCGACCTCAATGGGCTTCAATGGATGTTAATCGACGATATCTGACAAAGTTAGATGCAAACTCACTCAAATATATGAGAAATGTTGAAATTCGACTTTAAATTAGGAAGATAGACTTAGAAAATTTTCACTCAACACAAAGTGACAATTGACCTCAATTGGCTTCAATCAATGTTAATCGACGATATCTGACAAAGTAAGATGCAAACTCACTCAAATATATGAGAAATGTTGAAATTCGACTTTAAATTAGGAAGATAGACTTAGAAAATTTTCTTTCAACACAAAGTGACAATCGACCTCAATGGGCTTCAATGGATGTTAATCGACGATATCTGACAAAGTTAGATGCAAACTCACTCAAATATATGAGAAATGTTGAAATCCGAATTCAAATTAGGAAGATAGACTTAGAAAATTTTCTTTCAACACAAAGTGACAATCGACCTCAATGGGCTTCAATCAATGTTAATCGACGATATCTGACAAAGTTAGATGCAAACTCACTCAATATGAGAAATGTTGAAATTCGACTCCAAATTAGAAAGATAGACTTAAAAAATTTTCACTCAACACAAAGTGACAATCGACCTCAATTGGCTTCAATGGATGTTAATCGACGATATCTGACAAAGTTAGATGCAAACTTACTCAAATATATGAGAAATGTTGAAATTCGACTTCAAATTAGGAAGATAGACTTAGAAAATTTTCACTCAACACAAAGTGACAATCGACCTCAATGGGCTAAAATGGATGTTAATCGACGATATCTGACAAAGTTAGATGCAAACTCACTCAAATATATGAGAAATGTTGAAATTCGACTTTAAATTAGGAAGATAGACTTAGAAAATTTTCACTCAACACAAAGTGACAATCGACCTCAATGGGCTTCAATGGATGTTAATCGACGATATCTGACAAAGTTAGATGCAAACTCACTCAAATATATGAGAAATGTTGAAATTCGACTTCAAATTAGGAAGATAGACTTAGAAAATTTTCTTTCAACACAAAGTGACAATCGACCTCAATGGGCTTCAATGGATGTTAATCGACGATATCTGACAAAGTTAGATGCAAACTCACTCAAATATATGAGAAATGTTGAAATTCGACTTTAAATTAGGAAGATAGACTTAGAAAATTTTCACTCAACACAAAGTGACAATCGACCTCAATGGGCTAAAATGGATGTTAATCGACGATATCTGACAAAGTTAGATGCAAACTCACTCAAATATATGAGAAATGTTGAAATTCGACTTTAAATTAGGAAGATAGACTTAGAAAATTTTCACTCAACACAAAGTGACAATCGACCTCAATGGGCTTCAATCAATGTTAATCGACGATATCTGACAAAGTTAGATGCAAACTCACTCAAATATATGAGAAATGTTGGAATTCGACTCCAAATTAGAAAGATAGACTTAGAAAATTTTCACTCAACACAAAGTGACAATCGACCTCAATTGGTTTCAATGGATGTTAATCGACTATATCTGACAAAGTTAGATGCAAACTCACTCAAATATATGAGAAATGTTGAAATTCGACTTTAAATTAGGAAGATAGACTTAGAAAATTTTCTTTCAACACAAAGTGACAATCGACCTCAATGGGCTTCAATGGATGTTAATCGACGATATCTGACAAAGTTAGATGCAAACTCACTCAAATATATGAGAAATGTTGAAATCCGAATTCAAATTAGGAAGATAGACTTAGAAAATTTTCTTTCAACACAAAGTGACAATCGACCTCAATGGGCTTCAATCAATGTTAATCGACGATATCTGACAAAGTTAGATGCAAACTCACTCAAATATATGAGAAATGTTGAAATTCGACTTCAAATTAGGAAGATAGACTTAGAAAATTTTCTTTCAACACAAAGTGACAATCGACCTCAATGGGCTTCAATGGATGTTAATCGACGATATCTGACAAAGTTAGATGCAAACTCACTCAAATATATGAGAAATGTTGAAATTCGACTTTAAATTAGGAAGATAGACTTAGAAAATTTTCACTCAACACAAAGTGACAATTGACCTCAATTGGCTTCAATCAATGTTAATCGACGATATCTGACAAAGTAAGATGCAAACTCACTCAAATATATGAGAAATGTTGAAATTCGACTTTAAATTAGGAAGATAGACTTAGAAAATTTTCTTTCAACACAAAGTGACAATCGACCTCAATGGGCTTCAATGGATGTTAATCGACGATATCTGACAAAGTTAGATGCAAACTCACTCAAATATATGAGAAATGTTGAAATCCGAATTCAAATTAGGAAGATAGACTTAGAAAATTTTCTTTCAACACAAAGTGACAATCGACCTCAATGGGCTTCAATCAATGTTAATCGACGATATCTGACAAAGTTAGATGCAAACTCACTCAAATATATGAGAAATGTTGAAATTCGACTCCAAATTAGAAAAATAGACTTAGAAAATTTTCACTCAACACAAAGTGACAATCGACCTCAATTGGCTTCAATGGATGTTAATCGACGATATATGACAAAGTTAGATGCAAACTTACTCAAATATATGAGAAATGTTGAAATTCGACTTCAAATTAGGAAGATAGACTTAGAAAATTTTCTTTCAACACAAAGTGACAATCGACCTCAATGGGCTTCAATGGATGTTAATCGACGATATCTGACAAAGTTAGATGCAAACTCACTCAAATATATGAGAAATGTTGAAATCCGAATTCAAATTAGGAAGATAGACTTAGAAAATTTTCTTTCAACACAAAGTGACAATCGACCTCAATGGGCTTCAATCAATGTTAATCGACGATATCTGACAAAGTTAGATGCAAACTCACTCAAATATATGAGAAATGTTGAAATTCGACTCCAAATTAGAAAAATAGACTTAGAAAATTTTCACTCAACACAAAGTGACAATCGACCTCAATTGGCTTCAATGGATGTTAATCGACGATATATGACAAAGTTAGATGCAAACTTACTCAAATATATGAGAAATGTTGAAATTCGACTTCAAATTAGGAAGATAGACTTAGAAAATTTTCACTCAACACAAAGTGACAATCGACCTCAATGGGCTTCAATGGATGTTAATCGACGATATCTGACAAAGTTAGATGCAAACTCACTCAAATATATGAGAAATGTTGAAATTCGACTTTAAATTAGGAAGATAGACTTAGAAAATTTTCACTCAACACAAAGTGACAATTGACCTCAATTGGCTTCAATCAATGTTAATCGACGATATCTGACAAAGTAAGATGCAAACTCACTCAAATATATGAGAAATGTTGAAATTCGACTTTAAATTAGGAAGATAGACTTAGAAAATTTTCTTTCAACACAAAGTGACAATCGACCTCAATGGGCTTCAATGGATGTTAATCGACGATATCTGACAAAGTTAGATGCAAACTCACTCAAATATATGAGAAATGTTGAAATCCGAATTCAAATTAGGAAGATAGACTTAGAAAATTTTCTTTCAACACAAAGTGACAATCGACCTCAATGGGCTTCAATCAATGTTAATCGACGATATCTGACAAAGTTAGATGCAAACTCACTCAATATGAGAAATGTTGAAATTCGACTCCAAATTAGAAAGATAGACTTAAAAAATTTTCACTCAACACAAAGTGACAATCGACCTCAATTGGCTTCAATGGATGTTAATCGACGATATCTGACAAAGTTAGATGCAAACTTACTCAAATATATGAGAAATGTTGAAATTCGACTTCAAATTAGGAAGATAGACTTAGAAAATTTTCACTCAACACAAAGTGACAATCGACCTCAATGGGCTAAAATGGATGTTAATCGACGATATCTGACAAAGTTAGATGCAAACTCACTCAAATATATGAGAAATGTTGAAATTCGACTTTAAATTAGGAAGATAGACTTAGAAAATTTTCACTCAACACAAAGTGACAATCGACCTCAATGGGCTTCAATGGATGTTAATCGACGATATCTGACAAAGTTAGATGCAAACTCACTCAAATATATGAGAAATGTTGAAATTCGACTTCAAATTAGGAAGATAGACTTAGAAAATTTTCTTTCAACACAAAGTGACAATCGACCTCAATGGGCTTCAATGGATGTTAATCGACGATATCTGACAAAGTTAGATGCAAACTCACTCAAATATATGAGAAATGTTGAAATTCGACTTTAAATTAGGAAGATAGACTTAGAAAATTTTCACTCAACACAAAGTGACAATCGACCTCAATGGGCTAAAATGGATGTTAATCGACGATATCTGACAAAGTTAGATGCAAACTCACTCAAATATATGAGAAATGTTGAAATTCGACTTTAAATTAGGAAGATAGACTTAGAAAATTTTCACTCAACACAAAGTGACAATCGACCTCAATGGGCTTCAATCAATGTTAATCGACGATATCTGACAAAGTTAGATGCAAACTCACTCAAATATATGAGAAATGTTGGAATTCGACTCCAAATTAGAAAGATAGACTTAGAAAATTTTCACTCAACACAAAGTGACAATCGACCTCAATTGGTTTCAATGGATGTTAATCGACTATATCTGACAAAGTTAGATGCAAACTCACTCAAATATATGAGAAATGTTGAAATTCGACTTTAAATTAGGAAGATAGACTTAGAAAATTTTCTTTCAACACAAAGTGACAATCGACCTCAATGGGCTTCAATGGATGTTAATCGACGATATCTGACAAAGTTAGATGCAAACTCACTCAAATATATGAGAAATGTTGAAATCCGAATTCAAATTAGGAAGATAGACTTAGAAAATTTTCTTTCAACACAAAGTGACAATCGACCTCAATGGGCTTCAATCAATGTTAATCGACGATATCTGACAAAGTTAGATGCAAACTCACTCAAATATATGAGAAATGTTGAAATTCGACTTCAAATTAGGAAGATAGACTTAGAAAATTTTCTTTCAACACAAAGTGACAATCGACCTCAATGGGCTTCAATGGATGTTAATCGACGATATCTGACAAAGTTAGATGCAAACTCACTCAAATATATGAGAAATGTTGAAATTCGACTTTAAATTAGGAAGATAGACTTAGAAAATTTTCACTCAACACAAAGTGACAATTGACCTCAATTGGCTTCAATCAATGTTAATCGACGATATCTGACAAAGTAAGATGCAAACTCACTCAAATATATGAGAAATGTTGAAATTCGACTTTAAATTAGGAAGATAGACTTAGAAAATTTTCTTTCAACACAAAGTGACAATCGACCTCAATGGGCTTCAATGGATGTTAATCGACGATATCTGACAAAGTTAGATGCAAACTCACTCAAATATATGAGAAATGTTGAAATCCGAATTCAAATTAGGAAGATAGACTTAGAAAATTTTCTTTCAACACAAAGTGACAATCGACCTCAATGGGCTTCAATCAATGTTAATCGACGATATCTGACAAAGTTAGATGCAAACTCACTCAAATATATGAGAAATGTTGAAATTCGACTCCAAATTAGAAAAATAGACTTAGAAAATTTTCACTCAACACAAAGTGACAATCGACCTCAATTGGCTTCAATGGATGTTAATCGACGATATATGACAAAGTTAGATGCAAACTTACTCAAATATATGAGAAATGTTGAAATTCGACTTCAAATTAGGAAGATAGACTTAGAAAATTTTCACTCAACACAAAGTGACAATCGACCTCAATGGGCTAAAATGGATGTTAATCGACGATATCTGACAAAGTTAGATGCAAACTTACTCAAATATATGAGAAATGTTGAAATTCGACTTCAAATTAGGAAGATAGACTTAGAAAATTTTCACTCAACACAAAGTGACAATCGACCTCAATGGGCTTCAATCAATGTTAATCGACGATATCTGACAAAGTTAGATGCAAACTCACTCAAATATATGAGAAATGTTGAAATTCGACTCCAAATTAGAAAAATAGACTTAGAAAATTTTCACTCAACACAAAGTGACAATCGACCTCAATTGGCTTCAATGGATGTTAATCGACGATATATGACAAAGTTAGATGCAAACTTACTCAAATATATGAGAAATGTTGAAATTCGACTTCAAATTAGGAAGATAGACTTAGAAAATTTTCACTCAACACAAAGTGACAATCGACCTCAATGGGCTTCAATGGATGTTAATCGACGATATCTGACAAAGTTAGATGCAAACTCACTCAAATATATGAGAAATGTTGAAATTCGACTTTAAATTAGGAAGATAGACTTAGAAAATTTTCACTCAACACAAAGTGACAATTGACCTCAATTGGCTTCAATCAATGTTAATCGACGATATCTGACAAAGTAAGATGCAAACTCACTCAAATATATGAGAAATGTTGAAATTCGACTTTAAATTAGGAAGATAGACTTAGAAAATTTTCTTTCAACACAAAGTGACAATCGACCTCAATGGGCTTCAATGGATGTTAATCGACGATATCTGACAAAGTTAGATGCAAACTCACTCAAATATATGAGAAATGTTGAAATCCGAATTCAAATTAGGAAGATAGACTTAGAAAATTTTCTTTCAACACAAAGTGACAATCGACCTCAATGGGCTTCAATCAATGTTAATCGACGATATCTGACAAAGTTAGATGCAAACTCACTCAATATGAGAAATGTTGAAATTCGACTCCAAATTAGAAAGATAGACTTAAAAAATTTTCACTCAACACAAAGTGACAATCGACCTCAATTGGCTTCAATGGATGTTAATCGACGATATCTGACAAAGTTAGATGCAAACTTACTCAAATATATGAGAAATGTTGAAATTCGACTTCAAATTAGGAAGATAGACTTAGAAAATTTTCACTCAACACAAAGTGACAATCGACCTCAATGGGCTAAAATGGATGTTAATCGACGATATCTGACAAAGTTAGATGCAAACTCACTCAAATATATGAGAAATGTTGAAATTCGACTTTAAATTAGGAAGATAGACTTAGAAAATTTTCACTCAACACAAAGTGACAATCGACCTCAATGGGCTTCAATGGATGTTAATCGACGATATCTGACAAAGTTAGATGCAAACTCACTCAAATATATGAGAAATGTTGAAATTCGACTTCAAATTAGGAAGATAGACTTAGAAAATTTTCTTTCAACACAAAGTGACAATCGACCTCAATGGGCTTCAATGGATGTTAATCGACGATATCTGACAAAGTTAGATGCAAACTCACTCAAATATATGAGAAATGTTGAAATTCGACTTTAAATTAGGAAGATAGACTTAGAAAATTTTCACTCAACACAAAGTGACAATCGACCTCAATGGGCTAAAATGGATGTTAATCGACGATATCTGACAAAGTTAGATGCAAACTCACTCAAATATATGAGAAATGTTGAAATTCGACTTTAAATTAGGAAGATAGACTTAGAAAATTTTCACTCAACACAAAGTGACAATCGACCTCAATGGGCTTCAATCAATGTTAATCGACGATATCTGACAAAGTTAGATGCAAACTCACTCAAATATATGAGAAATGTTGGAATTCGACTCCAAATTAGAAAGATAGACTTAGAAAATTTTCACTCAACACAAAGTGACAATCGACCTCAATTGGTTTCAATGGATGTTAATCGACTATATCTGACAAAGTTAGATGCAAACTCACTCAAATATATGAGAAATGTTGAAATTCGACTTTAAATTAGGAAGATAGACTTAGAAAATTTTCTTTCAACACAAAGTGACAATCGACCTCAATGGGCTTCAATGGATGTTAATCGACGATATCTGACAAAGTTAGATGCAAACTCACTCAAATATATGAGAAATGTTGAAATCCGAATTCAAATTAGGAAGATAGACTTAGAAAATTTTCTTTCAACACAAAGTGACAATCGACCTCAATGGGCTTCAATCAATGTTAATCGACGATATCTGACAAAGTTAGATGCAAACTCACTCAAATATATGAGAAATGTTGAAATTCGACTTCAAATTAGGAAGATAGACTTAGAAAATTTTCTTTCAACACAAAGTGACAATCGACCTCAATGGGCTTCAATGGATGTTAATCGACGATATCTGACAAAGTTAGATGCAAACTCACTCAAATATATGAGAAATGTTGAAATTCGACTTTAAATTAGGAAGATAGACTTAGAAAATTTTCACTCAACACAAAGTGACAATTGACCTCAATTGGCTTCAATCAATGTTAATCGACGATATCTGACAAAGTAAGATGCAAACTCACTCAAATATATGAGAAATGTTGAAATTCGACTTTAAATTAGGAAGATAGACTTAGAAAATTTTCTTTCAACACAAAGTGACAATCGACCTCAATGGGCTTCAATGGATGTTAATCGACGATATCTGACAAAGTTAGATGCAAACTCACTCAAATATATGAGAAATGTTGAAATCCGAATTCAAATTAGGAAGATAGACTTAGAAAATTTTCTTTCAACACAAAGTGACAATCGACCTCAATGGGCTTCAATCAATGTTAATCGACGATATCTGACAAAGTTAGATGCAAACTCACTCAAATATATGAGAAATGTTGAAATTCGACTCCAAATTAGAAAAATAGACTTAGAAAATTTTCACTCAACACAAAGTGACAATCGACCTCAATTGGCTTCAATGGATGTTAATCGACGATATATGACAAAGTTAGATGCAAACTTACTCAAATATATGAGAAATGTTGAAATTCGACTTCAAATTAGGAAGATAGACTTAGAAAATTTTCACTCAACACAAAGTGACAATCGACCTCAATGGGCTAAAATGGATGTTAATCGACGATATCTGACAAAGTTAGATGCAAACTTACTCAAATATATGAGAAATGTTGAAATTCGACTTCAAATTAGGAAGATAGACTTAGAAAATTTTCACTCAACACAAAGTGACAATCGACCTCAATGGGCTTCAATCAATGTTAATCGACGATATCTGACAAAGTTAGATGCAAACTCACTCAAATATATGAGAAATGTTGAAATTCGACTCCAAATTAGAAAGATAGACTTAGAAAATTTTCACTCAACACAAAGTGACAATCGACCTCAATTGGCTTCAATGGATGTTAATCGACTATATCTGACAAAGTTAGATGCAAACTCACTCAAATATATGAGAAATGTTGAAATTCGACTTTAAATTAGGAAGATAGACTTAGAAAATTTTCTTTCAACACAAAGTGACAATCGACCTCAATGGGCTTCAATGGATGTTAATCGACGATATCTGACAAAGTTAGATGCAAACTCACTCAAATATATGAGAAATGTTGAAATCCGAATTCAAATTAGGAAGATAGACTTAGAAAATTTTCTTTCAACACAAAGTGACAATCGACCTCAATGGGCTTCAATCAATGTTAATCGACGATATCTGACAAAGTTAGATGCAAACTCACTCAAATATATGAGAAATGTTGAAATTCGACTTCAAATTAGGAAGATAGACTTAGAAAATTTTCTTTTAACACAAAGTGACAATCGACCTCAATGGGCTTCAATGGATGTTAATCGACGATATCTGACAAAGTTAGATGCAAACTCACTCAAATATATGAGAAATGTTGAAATTCGACTTTAAATTAGGAAGATAGACTTAGAAAATTTTCACTCAACACAAAGTGACAATTGACCTCAATTGGCTTCAATCAATGTTAATCGACGATATCTGACAAAGTTAGATGCAAACTTACTCAAATATATGAGAAATGTTGAAATTCGACTTCAAATTAGGAAGATAGACTTAGAAAATTTTCACTCAACACAAAGTGACAATCGACCTCAATGGGCTAAAATGGATGTTAATCGACGATATCTGACAAAGTTAGATGCAAACTCACTCAAATATATGAGAAATGTTGAAATTCGACTTTAAATTAGGAAGATAGACTTAGAAAATTTTCACTCAACACAAAGTGACAATCGACCTCAATGGGCTTCAATGGATGTTAATCGACGATATCTGACAAAGTTAGATGCAAACTCACTCAAATATATGAGAAATGTTGAAATTCGACTTCAAATTAGGAAGATAGACTTAGAAAATTTTCTTTCAACACAAAGTGACAATCGACCTCAATGGGCTTCAATGGATGTTAATCGACGATATCTGACAAAGTTAGATGCAAACTCACTCAAATATATGAGAAATGTTGAAATTCGACTTTAAATTAGGAAGATAGACTTAGAAAATTTTCACTCAACACAAAGTGACAATCGACCTCAATGGGCTAAAATGGATGTTAATCGACGATATCTGACAAAGTTAGATGCAAACTCACTCAAATATATGAGAAATGTTGAAATTCGACTTTAAATTAGGAAGATAGACTTAGAAAATTTTCACTCAACACAAAGTGACAATCGACCTCAATGGGCTTCAATCAATGTTAATCGACGATATCTGACAAAGTTAGATGCAAACTCACTCAAATATATGAGAAATGTTGGAATTCGACTCCAAATTAGAAAGATAGACTTAGAAAATTTTCACTCAACACAAAGTGACAATCGACCTCAATTGGTTCCAATGGATGTTAATCGACTATATCTGACAAAGTTAGATGCAAACTCACTCAAATATATGAGAAATGTTGAAATTCGACTTTAAATTAGGAAGATAGACTTAGAAAATTTTCTTTCAACACAAAGTGACAATCGACCTCAATGGGCTTCAATGGATGTTAATCGACGATATCTGACAAAGTTAGATGCAAACTCACTCAAATATATGAGAAATGTTGAAATCCGAATTCAAATTAGGAAGATAGACTTAGAAAATTTTCTTTCAACACAAAGTGACAATCGACCTCAATGGGCTTCAATCAATGTTAATCGACGATATCTGACAAAGTTAGATGCAAACTCACTCAAATATATGAGAAATGTTGAAATTCGACTTCAAATTAGGAAGATAGACTTAGAAAATTTTCTTTCAACACAAAGTGACAATCGACCTCAATGGACTTCAATGGATGTTAATCGACGATATCTGACAAAGTTAGATGCAAACTCACTCAAATATATGAGAAATGTTGAAATTCGACTTTAAATTAGGAAGATAGACTTAGAAAATTTTCACTCAACACAAAGTGACAATTGACCTCAATTGGCTTCAATCAATGTTAATCGACGATATCTGACAAAGTAAGATGCAAACTCACTCAAATATATGAGAAATGTTGAAATTCGACTTTAAATTAGGAAGATAGACTTAGAAAATTTTCTTTCAACACAAAGTGACAATCGACCTCAATGGGCTTCAATGGATGTTAATCGACGATATCTGACAAAGTTAGATGCAAACTCACTCAAATATATGAGAAATGTTGAAATCCGAATTCAAATTAGGAAGATAGACTTAGAAAATTTTCTTTCAACACAAAGTGACAATCGACCTCAATGGGCTTCAATCAATGTTAATCGACGATATCTGACAAAGTTAGATGCAAACTCACTCAAATATATGAGAAATGTTGAAATTCGACTCCAAATTAGAAAAATAGACTTAGAAAATTTTCACTCAACACAAAGTGACAATCGACCTCAATTGGCTTCAATGGATGTTAATCGACGATATATGACAAAGTTAGATGCAAACTTACTCAAATATATGAGAAATGTTGAAATTCGACTTCAAATTAGGAAGATAGACTTAGAAAATTTTCACTCAACACAAAGTGACAATCGACCTCAATGGGCTAAAATGGATGTTAATCGACGATATCTGACAAAGTTAGATGCAAACTTACTCAAATATATGAGAAATGTTGAAATTCGACTTCAAATTAGGAAGATAGACTTAGAAAATTTTCACTCAACACAAAGTGACAATCGACCTCAATGGGCTTCAATCAATGTTAATCGACGATATCTGACAAAGTTAGATGCAAACTCACTCAAATATATGAGAAATGTTGAAATTCGACTCCAAATTAGAAAGATAGACTTAGAAAATTTTCACTCAACACAAAGTGACAATCGACCTCAATTGGCTTCAATGGATGTTAATCGACTATATCTGACAAAGTTAGATGCAAACTCACTCAAATATATGAGAAATGTTGAAATTCGACTTTAAATTAGGAAGATAGACTTAGAAAATTTTCTTTCAACACAAAGTGACAATCGACCTCAATGGGCTTCAATGGATGTTAATCGACGATATCTGACAAAGTTAGATGCAAACTCACTCAAATATATGAGAAATGTTGAAATCCGAATTCAAATTAGGAAGATAGACTTAGAAAATTTTCTTTCAACACAAAGTGACAATCGACCTCAATGGGCTTCAATCAATGTTAATCGACGATATCTGACAAAGTTAGATGCAAACTCACTCAAATATATGAGAAATGTTGAAATTCGACTTCAAATTAGGAAGATAGACTTAGAAAATTTTCTTTTAACACAAAGTGACAATCGACCTCAATGGGCTTCAATGGATGTTAATCGACGATATCTGACAAAGTTAGATGCAAACTCACTCAAATATATGAGAAATGTTGAAATTCGACTTTAAATTAGGAAGATAGACTTAGAAAATTTTCACTCAACACAAAGTGACAATTGACCTCAATGGGCTTCAATCAATGTTAATCGACGATATCTGACAAAGTTAGATGCAAACTCACTCAAATATATGAGAAATGTTGAAATTCGACTTCAAATTAGGAAGATAGACTTAGAAAATTTTCTTTCAACACAAAGTGACAATCGACCTCAATGGGCTTCAATGGATGTTAATCGACGATATCTGACAAAGTTAGATGCAAACTCACTCAAATATATGAGAAATGTTGAAATTCGACTTTAAATTAGGAAGATAGACTTAGAAAATTTTCACTCAACACAAAGTGACAATTGACCTCAATTGGCTTCAATCAATGTTAATCGACGATATCTGACAAAGTAAGATGCAAACTCACTCAAATATATGAGAAATGTTGAAATTCGACTTTAAATTAGGAAGATAGACTTAGAAAATTTTCTTTCAACACAAAGTGACAATCGACCTCAATGGGCTTCAATGGATGTTAATCGACGATATCTGACAAAGTTAGATGCAAACTCACTCAAATATATGAGAAATGTTGAAATCCGAATTCAAATTAGGAAGATAGACTTAGAAAATTTTCTTTCAACACAAAGTGACAATCGACCTCAATGGGCTTCAATCAATGTTAATCGACGATATCTGACAAAGTTAGATGCAAACTCACTCAAATATATGAGAAATGTTGAAATTCGACTCCAAATTAGAAAAATAGACTTAGAAAATTTTCACTCAACACAAAGTGACAATCGACCTCAATTGGCTTCAATGGATGTTAATCGACGATATATGACAAAGTTAGATGCAAACTTACTCAAATATATGAGAAATGTTGAAATTCGACTTCAAATTAGGAAGATAGACTTAGAAAATTTTCACTCAACACAAAGTGACAATCGACCTCAATGGGCTAAAATGGATGTTAATCGACGATATCTGACAAAGTTAGATGCAAACTTACTCAAATATATGAGAAATGTTGAAATTCGACTTCAAATTAGGAAGATAGACTTAGAAAATTTTCACTCAACACAAAGTGACAATCGACCTCAATGGGCTTCAATCAATGTTAATCGACGATATCTGACAAAGTTAGATGCAAACTCACTCAAATATATGAGAAATGTTGAAATTCGACTCCAAATTAGAAAGATAGACTTAGAAAATTTTCACTCAACACAAAGTGACAATCGACCTCAATTGGCTTCAATGGATGTTAATCGACTATATCTGACAAAGTTAGATGCAAACTCACTCAAATATATGAGAAATGTTGAAATTCGACTTTAAATTAGGAAGATAGACTTAGAAAATTTTCTTTCAACACAAAGTGACAATCGACCTCAATGGGCTTCAATGGATGTTAATCGACGATATCTGACAAAGTTAGATGCAAACTCACTCAAATATATGAGAAATGTTGAAATCCGAATTCAAATTAGGAAGATAGACTTAGAAAATTTTCTTTCAACACAAAGTGACAATCGACCTCAATGGGCTTCAATCAATGTTAATCGACGATATCTGACAAAGTTAGATGCAAACTCACTCAAATATATGAGAAATGTTGAAATTCGACTTCAAATTAGGAAGATAGACTTAGAAAATTTTCTTTTAACACAAAGTGACAATCGACCTCAATGGGCTTCAATGGATGTTAATCGACGATATCTGACAAAGTTAGATGCAAACTCACTCAAATATATGAGAAATGTTGAAATTCGACTTTAAATTAGGAAGATGGACTTAGAAAATTTTCACTCAACACAAAGTGACAATTGACCTCAATTGGCTTCAATCAATGTTAATCGACGATATCTGACAAAGTTAGATGCAAACTTACTCAAATATATGAGAAATGTTGAAATTCGACTTCAAATTAGGAAGATAGACTTAGAAAATTTTCACTCAACACAAAGTGACAATCGACCTCAATGGGCTAAAATGGATGTTAATCGACGATATCTGACAAAGTTAGATGCAAACTCACTCAAATATATGAGAAATGTTGAAATTCGACTTTAAATTAGGAAGATAGACTTAGAAAATTTTCACTCAACACAAAGTGACAATCGACCTCAATGGGCTTCAATGGATGTTAATCGACGATATCTGACAAAGTTAGATGCAAACTCACTCAAATATATGAGAAATGTTGAAATTCGACTTCAAATTAGGAAGATAGACTTAGAAAATTTTCTTTCAACACAAAGTGACAATCGACCTCAATGGGCTTCAATGGATGTTAATCGACGATATCTGACAAAGTTAGATGCAAACTCACTCAAATATATGAGAAATGTTGAAATTCGACTTTAAATTAGGAAGATAGACTTAGAAAATTTTCACTCAACACAAAGTGACAATCGACCTCAATGGGCTAAAATGGATGTTAATCGACGATATCTGACAAAGTTAGATGCAAACTCACTCAAATATATGAGAAATGTTGAAATTCGACTTTAAATTAGGAAGATAGACTTAGAAAATTTTCACTCAACACAAAGTGACAATCGACCTCAATGGGCTTCAATCAATGTTAATCGACGATATCTGACAAAGTTAGATGCAAACTCACTCAAATATATGAGAAATGTTGGAATTCGACTCCAAATTAGAAAGATAGACTTAGAAAATTTTCACTCAACACAAAGTGACAATCGACCTCAATTGGTTTCAATGGATGTTAATCGACTATATCTGACAAAGTTAGATGCAAACTCACTCAAATATATGAGAAATGTTGAAATTCGACTTTAAATTAGGAAGATAGACTTAGAAAATTTTCTTTCAACACAAAGTGACAATCGACCTCAATGGGCTTCAATGGATGTTAATCGACGATATCTGACAAAGTTAGATGCAAACTCACTCAAATATATGAGAAATGTTGAAATCCGAATTCAAATTAGGAAGATAGACTTAGAAAATTTTCTTTCAACACAAAGTGACAATCGACCTCAATGGGCTTCAATCAATGTTAATCGACGATATCTGACAAAGTTAGATGCAAACTCACTCAAATATATGAGAAATGTTGAAATTCGACTTCAAATTAGGAAGATAGACTTAGAAAATTTTCTTTCAACACAAAGTGACAATCGACCTCAATGGACTTCAATGGATGTTAATCGACGATATCTGACAAAGTTAGATGCAAACTCACTCAAATATATGAGAAATGTTGAAATTCGACTTTAAATTAGGAAGATAGACTTAGAAAATTTTCACTCAACACAAAGTGACAATTGACCTCAATTGGCTTCAATCAATGTTAATCGACGATATCTGACAAAGTAAGATGCAAACTCACTCAAATATATGAGAAATGTTGAAATTCGACTTTAAATTAGGAAGATAGACTTAGAAAATTTTCTTTCAACACAAAGTGACAATCGACCTCAATGGGCTTCAATGGATGTTAATCGACGATATCTGACAAAGTTAGATGCAAACTCACTCAAATATATGAGAAATGTTGAAATCCGAATTCAAATTAGGAAGATAGACTTAGAAAATTTTCTTTCAACACAAAGTGACAATCGACCTCAATGGGCTTCAATCAATGTTAATCGACGATATCTGACAAAGTTAGATGCAAACTCACTCAAATATATGAGAAATGTTGAAATTCGACTCCAAATTAGAAAAATAGACTTAGAAAATTTTCACTCAACACAAAGTGACAATCGACCTCAATTGGCTTCAATGGATGTTAATCGACGATATATGACAAAGTTAGATGCAAACTTACTCAAATATATGAGAAATGTTGAAATTCGACTTCAAATTAGGAAGATAGACTTAGAAAATTTTCACTCAACACAAAGTGACAATCGACCTCAATGGGCTAAAATGGATGTTAATCGACGATATCTGACAAAGTTAGATGCAAACTTACTCAAATATATGAGAAATGTTGAAATTCGACTTCAAATTAGGAAGATAGACTTAGAAAATTTTCACTCAACACAAAGTGACAATCGACCTCAATGGGCTTCAATCAATGTTAATCGACGATATCTGACAAAGTTAGATGCAAACTCACTCAAATATATGAGAAATGTTGAAATTCGACTCCAAATTAGAAAGATAGACTTAGAAAATTTTCACTCAACACAAAGTGACAATCGACCTCAATTGGCTTCAATGGATGTTAATCGACTATATCTGACAAAGTTAGATGCAAACTCACTCAAATATATGAGAAATGTTGAAATTCGACTTTAAATTAGGAAGATAGACTTAGAAAATTTTCTTTCAACACAAAGTGACAATCGACCTCAATGGGCTTCAATGGATGTTAATCGACGATATCTGACAAAGTTAGATGCAAACTCACTCAAATATATGAGAAATGTTGAAATCCGAATTCAAATTAGGAAGATAGACTTAGAAAATTTTCACTCAACACAAAGTGACAATCGACCTCAATGGGCTAAAATGGATGTTAATCGACGATATCTGACAAAGTTAGATGCAAACTTACTCAAATATATGAGAAATGTTGAAATTCGACTTCAAATTAGGAAGATAGACTTAGAAAATTTTCACTCAACACAAAGTGACAATCGACCTCAATGGGCTTCAATCAATGTTAATCGACGATATCTGACAAAGTTAGATGCAAACTCACTCAAATATATGAGAAATGTTGAAATTCGACTCCAAATTAGAAAGATAGACTTAGAAAATTTTCACTCAACACAAAGTGACAATCGACCTCAATTGGCTTCAATGGATGTTAATCGACTATATCTGACAAAGTTAGATGCAAACTCACTCAAATATATGAGAAATGTTGAAATTCGACTTTAAATTAGGAAGATAGACTTAGAAAATTTTCTTTCAACACAAAGTGACAATCGACCTCAATGGGCTTCAATGGATGTTAATCGACGATATCTGACAAAGTTAGATGCAAACTCACTCAAATATATGAGAAATGTTGAAATCCGAATTCAAATTAGGAAGATAGACTTAGAAAATTTTCTTTCAACACAAAGTGACAATCGACCTCAATGGGCTTCAATCAATGTTAATCGACGATATCTGACAAAGTTAGATGCAAACTCACTCAAATATATGAGAAATGTTGAAATTCGACTTCAAATTAGGAAGATAGACTTAGAAAATTTTCTTTTAACACAAAGTGACAATCGACCTCAATGGGCTTCAATGGATGTTAATCGACGATATCTGACAAAGTTAGATGCAAACTCACTCAAATATATGAGAAATGTTGAAATTCGACTTTAAATTAGGAAGATAGACTTAGAAAATTTTCACTCAACACAAAGTGACAATTGACCTCAATTGGCTTCAATCAATGTTAATCGACGATATCTGACAAAGTAAGATGCAAACTCACTCAAATATATGAGAAATGTTGAAATTCGACTTTAAATTAGGAAGATAGACTTAGAAAATTTTCTTTCAACACAAAGTGACAATCGACCTCAATGGGCTTCAATGTATGTTAATCGACGATATCTGACAAAGTTAGATGCAAACTCACTCAAATATATGAGAAATGTTGAAATCCGAATTCAAATTAGGAAGATAGACTTAGAAAATTTTCTTTCAACACAAAGTGACAATCGACCTCAATGGGCTTCAATCAATGTTAATCGACGATATCTGACAAAGTAAGATGCAAACTCACTCAAATATATGAGAAATGTTGAAATTCGACTCCAAATTAGAAAGATAGACTTAGAAAATTTTCACTCAACACAAAGTGACAATCGACCTCAATTGGCTTCAATGGATGTTAATCGACGATATCTGACAAAGTTAGATGCAAACTTACTCAAATATATGAGAAATGTTGAAATTCGACTTCAAATTAGGAAGATAGACTTAGAAAATTTTCACTCAACACAAAGTGACAATCGACCTCAATGGGCTAAAATGGATGTTAATCGACGATATCTGACAAAGTTAGATGCAAACTCACTCAAATATATGAGAAATGTTGAAATTCGACTTTAAATTAGGAAGATAGACTTAGAAAATTTTCACTCAACACAAAGTGACAATCGACCTCAATTGGCTTCAATCAATGTTAATCGACGATATCTGACAAAGTTAGATGCAAACTCACTCAAATTTATGAGAAATGTTGAAATTCGACTCCAAATTAGAAAGATAGACTTAGAAAATTTTCACTCGACACAAAGTGACAATCGACCTCAATTGGCTTCAATGGATGTTAATCGACGATGTCTGACAAAGTTAGATGCAAACTCACTCAAATATATGAGAAATGTTGAAATTCGACTTTAAATTAGGAAGATAGACTTAGAAAATTTTCACTCAACACAAAGTGACAATTGACCTCAATTGGCTTCAATCAATGTTAATCGACGATATCTGACAAAGTAAGATGCAAACTCACTCAAATATATGAGAAATGTTGAAATCCGAATTCAAATTAGGAAGATAGACTTAGAAAATTTTCACTCAACACAAAGTGACAATCGACCTCAATGGGCTTCAATCAATGTTAATCGACGATATCTGACAAAGTTAGACGCAAACTCACTCAAATATATGAGAAATGTTGAAATTCGACTTCAAATTAGGAAGATAGACTTAGAAAATTTTCACTCAACACAAAGTGACAATCGACCTCAATGGGCTAAAATGGATGTTAATCGACGATATCTGACAAAGTTAGATGCAAACTCACTCAAATATATGAGAAATGTTGAAATTCGACTTTAAATTAGGAAGATAGACTTAGAAAATTTTCACTCAACACAAAGTGACAATCGACCTCAATTGGCTTCAATGGATGTTAATCGACGATATCTGACAAAGTTAGATGCAAACTCACTCAAATATATGAGAAATGTTGAAATTCGACTCCAAATTAGAAAGATAGACTTAGAAAATTTTCACTCAACACAAAGTGACAATCGACCTCAATTGGCTTCAATGGATGTTAATCGACTATATCTGACAAAGTTAGATGCAAACTCACTCAAATATATGAGAAATGTTGAAATTCGACTCCAAATTAGAAAAATAGACTTAGAAAATTTTCACTCAACACAAAGTGACAATCGACCTCAATTGGCTTCAATGGATGTTAATCGACGATATATGACAAAGTTAGATGCAAACTTACTCAAATATATGAGAAATGTTGAAATTCGACTTCAAATTAGGAAGATAGACTTAGAAAATTTTCACTCAACACAAAGTGACAATCGACCTCAATGGGCTAAAATGGATGTTAATCGACGATATCTGACAAAGTTAGATGCAAACTTACTCAAATATATGAGAAATGTTGAAATTCGACTTCAAATTAGGAAGATAGACTTAGAAAATTTTCACTCAACACAAAGTGACAATCGACCTCAATGGGCTTCAATCAATGTTAATCGACGATATCTGACAAAGTTAGATGCAAACTCACTCAAATATATGAGAAATGTTGAAATTCGACTCCAAATTAGAAAGATAGACTTAGAAAATTTTCACTCAACACAAAGTGACAATCGACCTCAATTGGCTTCAATGGATGTTAATCGACTATATCTGACAAAGTTAGATGCAAACTCACTCAAATATATGAGAAATGTTGAAATTCGACTTTAAATTAGGAAGATAGACTTAGAAAATTTTCTTTCAACACAAAGTGACAATCGACCTCAATGGGCTTCAATGGATGTTAATCGACGATATCTGACAAAGTTAGATGCAAACTCACTCAAATATATGAGAAATGTTGAAATCCGAATTCAAATTAGGAAGATAGACTTAGAAAATTTTCTTTCAACACAAAGTGACAATCGACCTCAATGGGCTTCAATCAATGTTAATCGACGATATCTGACAAAGTTAGATGCAAACTCACTCAAATATATGAGAAATGTTGAAATTCGACTTCAAATTAGGAAGATAGACTTAGAAAATTTTCTTTTAACACAAAGTGACAATCGACCTCAATGGGCTTCAATGGATGTTAATCGACGATATCTGACAAAGTTAGATGCAAACTCACTCAAATATATGAGAAATGTTGAAATTCGACTTTAAATTAGGAAGATAGACTTAGAAAATTTTCACTCAACACAAAGTGACAATTGACCTCAATTGGCTTCAATCAATGTTAATCGACGATATCTGACAAAGTAAGATGCAAACTCACTCAAATATATGAGAAATGTTGAAATTCGACTTTAAATTAGGAAGATAGACTTAGAAAATTTTCTTTCAACACAAAGTGACAATCGACCTCAATGGGCTTCAATGGATGTTAATCGACGATATCTGACAAAGTTAGATGCAAACTCACTCAAATATATGAGAAATGTTGAAATCCGAATTCAAATTAGGAAGATAGACTTAGAAAATTTTCTTTCAACACAAAGTGACAATCGACCTCAATGGGCTTCAATCAATGTTAATCGACGATATCTGACAAAGTAAGATGCAAACTCACTCAAATATATGAGAAATGTTGAAATTCGACTCCAAATTAGAAAGATAGACTTAGAAAATTTTCACTCAACACAAAGTGACAATCGACCTCAATTGGCTTCAATGGATGTTAATCGACGATATCTGACAAAGTTAGATGCAAACTTACTCAAATATATGAGAAATGTTGAAATTCGACTTCAAATTAGGAAGATAGACTTAGAAAATTTTCACTCAACACAAAGTGACAATCGACCTCAATGGGCTAAAATGGATGTTAATCGACGATATCTGACAAAGTTAGATGCAAACTCACTCAAATATATGAGAAATGTTGAAATTCGACTTTAAATTAGGAAGATAGACTTAGAAAATTTTCACTCAACACAAAGTGACAATCGACCTCAATTGGCTTCAATCAATGTTAATCGACGATATCTGACAAAGTTAGATGCAAACTCACTCAAATTTATGAGAAATGTTGAAATTCGACTTTAAATTAGGAAGATAGACTTAGAAAATTTTCACTCAACACAAAGTGACAATTGACCTCAATTGGCTTCAATCAATGTTAATCGACGATATCTGACAAAGTAAGATGCAAACTCACTCAAATATATGAGAAATGTTGAAATCCGAATTCAAATTAGGAAGATAGACTTAGAAAATTTTCACTCAACACAAAGTGACAATCGACCTCAATGGGCTTCAATCAATGTTAATCGACGATATCTGACAAAGTTAGACGCAAACTCACTCAAATATATGAGAAATGTTGAAATTCGACTTCAAATTAGGAAGATAGACTTAGAAAATTTTCACTCAACACAAAGTGACAATCGACCTCAATGGGCTAAAATGGATGTTAATCGACGATATCTGACAAAGTTAGATGCAAACTCACTCAAATATATGAGAAATGTTGAAATTCGACTTTAAATTAGGAAGATAGACTTAGAAAATTTTCACTCAACACAAAGTGACAATCGACCTCAATGGGCTTCAATCAATGTTAATCGACGATATCTGACAAAGTTAGACGCAAACTCACTCAAATATATGAGAAATGTTGAAATTCGACTTCAAATTAGGAAGATAGACTTAGAAAATTTTCACTCAACACAAAGTGACAATCGACCTCAATGGGCTAAAATGGATGTTAATCGACGATATCTGACAAAGTTAGATGCAAACTCACTCAAATATATGAGAAATGTTGAAATTCGACTTTAAATTAGGAAGATAGACTTAGAAAATTTTCACTCAACACAAAGTGACAATCGACCTCAATGGGCTTCAATCAATGTTAATCGACGATATCTGACAAAGTTAGATGCAAACTCACTCAAATATATGAGAAATGTTGAAATTCGACTCCAAATTAGAAAGATAGACTTAGAAAATTTTCACTCAACACAAAGTGACAATCGACCTCAATTGGCTTCAATGGATGTTAATCGACGATATCTGACAAAGTTAGATCCAAACTCACTCAAATATATGAGAAATGTTGAAATTCGACTTTAAATTAGGAAGATAGACTTAGAAAATTTTCTTTCAACACAAAGTGACAATCGACCTCAATGGGCTTCAATGGATGTTAATCGACGATATCTGACAAAGTTAGATGCAAACTCACTCAAATATATGAGAAATGTTGAAATCCGAATTCAAATTAGGAAGATAGACTTAGAAAATTTTCTTTCAACACAAAGTGACAATCGACCTCAATGGGCTTCAATCAATGTTAATCGACGATATCTGACAAAGTTAGATGCAAACTCACTCAAATATATGAGAAATGTTGAAATTCGACTCCAAATTAGAAAGATAGACTTAGAAAATTTTCACTCAACACAAAGTGACAATCGACCTCAATTGGCTTCAATGGATGTTAATCGACGATATCTGACAAAGTTAGATGCAAACTCACTCAAATATATGAGAAATGTTGAAATTCGACTTTAAATTAGGAAGATAGACTTAGAAAATTTTCACTCAACACAAAGTGACAATTGACCTCAATTGGCTTCAATCAATGTTAATCGACGATATCTGACAAAGTAAGATGCAAACTCACTCAAATATATGAGAAATGTTGAAATCCGAATTCAAATTAGGAAGATAGACTTAGAAAATTTTCACTCAACACAAAGTGACAATCGACCTCAATGGGCTTCAATCAATGTTAATCGACGATATCTGACAAAGTTAGACGCAAACTCACTCAAATATATGAGAAATGTTGAAATTCGACTTCAAATTAGGAAGATAGACTTAGAAAATTTTCACTCAACACAAAGTGACAATCGACCTCAATGGGCTAAAATGGATGTTAATCGACGATATCTGACAAAGTTAGATGCAAACTCACTCAAATATATGAGAAATGTTGAAATTCGACTTTAAATTAGGAAGATAGACTTAGAAAATTTTCACTCAACACAAAGTGACAATCGACCTCAATGGGCTTCAATCAATGTTAATCGACGATATCTGACAAAGTTAGATGCAAACTCACTCAAATATATGAGAAATGTTGAAATTCGACTCCAAATTAGAAAGATAGACTTAGAAAATTTTCACTCAACACAAAGTGACAATCGACCTCAATTGGCTTCAATGGATGTTAATCGACGATATCTGACAAAGTTAGATCCAAACTCACTCAAATATATGAGAAATGTTGAAATTCGACTTTAAATTAGGAAGATAGACTTAGAAAATTTTCTTTCAACACAAAGTGACAATCGACCTCAATGGGCTTCAATGGATGTTAATCGACGATATCTGACAAAGTTAGATGCAAACTCACTCAAATATATGAGAAATGTTGAAATCCGAATTCAAATTAGAAAGATAGACTTAGAAAATTTTCACTCGACACAAAGTGACAATCGACCTCAATTGGCTTCAATCAATGTTAATCGACGATATCTGACAAAGTAAGATGCAAACTCACTCAAATATATGAGAAATGTTGAAATCCGAATTCAAATTAGGAAGATAGACTTAGAAAATTTTCACTCAACACAAAGTGACAATCGACCTCAATGGGCTTCAATCAATGTTAATCGACGATATCTGACAAAGTTAGACGCAAACTCACTCAAATATATGAGAAATGTTGAAATTCGACTTCAAATTAGGAAGATAGACTTAGAAAATTTTCACTCAACACAAAGTGACAATCGACCTCAATGGGCTAAAATGGATGTTAATCGACGATATCTGACAAAGTTAGATGCAAACTCACTCAAATATATGAGAAATGTTGAAATTCGACTTTAAATTAGGAAGATAGACTTAGAAAATTTTCACTCAACACAAAGTGACAATCGACCTCAATGGGCTTCAATCAATGTTAATCGACGATATCTGACAAAGTTAGATGCAAACTCACTCAAATATATGAGAAATGTTGAAATTCGACTCCAAATTAGAAAGATAGACTAAGAAAATTTTCACTCAACACAAAGTGACAATCGACCTCAATGGGCTTCAATCAATGTTAATCGACGATATCTGACAAAGTTAGACGCAAACTCACTCAAATATATGAGAAATGTTGAAATTCGACTTCAAATTAGGAAGATAGACTTAGAAAATTTTCACTCAACACAAAGTGACAATCGACCTCAATGGGCTAAAATGGATGTTAATCGACGATATCTGACAAAGTTAGATGCAAACTCACTCAAATATATGAGAAATGTTGAAATTCGACTTTAAATTAGGAAGATAGACTTAGAAAATTTTCACTCAACACAAAGTGACAATCGACCTCAATGGGCTTCAATCAATGTTAATCGACGATATCTGACAAAGTTAGATGCAAACTCACTCAAATATATGAGAAATGTTGAAATTCGACTCCAAATTAGAAAGATAGACTTAGAAAATTTTCACTCAACACAAAGTGACAATCGACCTCAATTGGCTTCAATGGATGTTAATCGACGATATCTGACAAAGTTAGATCCAAACTCACTCAAATATATGAGAAATGTTGAAATTCGACTTTAAATTAGGAAGATAGACTTAGAAAATTTTCTTTCAACACAAAGTGACAATCGACCTCAATGGGCTTCAATGGATGTTAATCGACGATATCTGACAAAGTTAGATGCAAACTCACTCAAATATATGAGAAATGTTGAAATCCGAATTCAAATTAGAAAGATAGACTTAGAAAATTTTCACTCGACACAAAGTGACAATCGACCTCAATTGGCTTCAATCAATGTTAATCGACGATATCTGACAAAGTAAGATGCAAACTCACTCAAATATATGAGAAATGTTGAAATCCGAATTCAAATTAGGAAGATAGACTTAGAAAATTTTCACTCAACACAAAGTGACAATCGACCTCAATGGGCTTCAATCAATGTTAATCGACGATATCTGACAAAGTTAGACGCAAACTCACTCAAATATATGAGAAATGTTGAAATTCGACTTCAAATTAGGAAGATAGACTTAGAAAATTTTCACTCAACACAAAGTGACAATCGACCTCAATGGGCTAAAATGGATGTTAATCGACGATATCTGACAAAGTTAGATGCAAACTCACTCAAATATATGAGAAATGTTGAAATTCGACTTTAAATTAGGAAGATAGACTTAGAAAATTTTCACTCAACACAAAGTGACAATCGACCTCAATGGGCTTCAATCAATGTTAATCGACGATATCTGACAAAGTTAGATGCAAACTCACTCAAATATATGAGAAATGTTGAAATTCGACTCCAAATTAGAAAGATAGACTTAGAAAATTTTCACTCAACACAAAGTGACAATCGACCTCAATTGGCTTCAATGGATGTTAATCGACGATATCTGACAAAGTTAGATCCAAACTCACTCAAATATATGAGAAATGTTGAAATTCGACTTTAAATTAGGAAGATAGACTTAGAAAATTTTCTTTCAACACAAAGTGACAATCGACCTCAATGGGCTTCAATGGATGTTAATCGACGATATCTGACAAAGTTAGATGCAAACTCACTCAAATATATGAGAAATGTTGAAATCCGAATTCAAATTAGGAAGATAGACTTAGAAAATTTTCTTTCAACACAAAGTGACAATCGACCTCAATGGGCTTCAATCAATGTTAATCGACGATATCTGAAAAAGTTAGATGCAAACTCACTCAAATATATGAGAAATGTTGAAATTCGACTCCAAATTAGAAAGATAGACTTAGAAAATTTTCACTCAACACAAAGTGACAATCGACCTCAATTGGCTTCAATGGATGTTAATCGACGATATCTGACAAAGTTAGATGCAAACTCACTCAAATATATGAGAAATGTTGAAATTCGACTTTAAATTAGGAAGATAGACTTAGAAAATTTTCACTCAACACAAAGTGACAATTGACCTCAATTGGCTTCAATCAATGTTAATCGACGATATCTGACAAAGTAAGATGCAAACTCACTCAAATATATGAGAAATGTTGAAATCCGAATTCAAATTAGGAAGATAGACTTAGAAAATTTTCACTCAACACAAAGTGACAATCGACCTCAATGGGCTTCAATCAATGTTAATCGACGATATCTGACAAAGTTAGACGCAAACTCACTCAAATATATGAGAAATGTTGAAATTCGACTTCAAATTAGGAAGATAGACTTAGAAAATTTTCACTCAACACAAAGTGACAATCGACCTCAATGGGCTTCAATCAATGTTAATCGACGATATCTGACAAAGTTAGATGCAAACTCACTCAAATATATGAGAAATGTTGAAATTCGACTCCAAATTAGAAAGATAGACTTAGAAAATTTTCACTCAACACAAAGTGACAATCGACCTCAATGGGCTTCAATCAATGTTAATCGACGATATCTGACAAAGTTAGATGCAAACTCACTCAAATATATGAGAAATGTTGAAATTCGACTCCAAATTAGAAAGATAGACTTAGAAAATTTTCACTCAACACAAAGTGACAATCGACCTCAATTGGCTTCAATGGATGTTAATCGACGATATCTGACAAAGTTAGATCCAAACTCACTCAAATATATGAGAAATGTTGAAATTCGACTTTAAATTAGGAAGATAGACTTAGAAAA
The DNA here is from genome assembly GCF_026250575.1 of Diorhabda carinulata. Lineage (NCBI taxonomy): Eukaryota > Metazoa > Arthropoda > Insecta > Coleoptera > Chrysomelidae > Diorhabda > Diorhabda carinulata. The sequence continues at coordinate 605,055 of NC_079469.1, forward strand.
TTTTCTTTCAACACAAAGTGACAATCGACCTCAATTGGCTTCAATCAATGTTAATCGACAATATCTGACAAAGTAAGATGCAAACTCACTCAAATATATGAGAAATGTTGAAATCCGAATTCAAATTAGGAAGATAGACTTAGAAAATTTTCACTCAACACAAAGTGACAATCGACCTCAATGGGCTTCAATCAATGTTAATCGACGATATCTGACAAAGTTAGACGCAAACTCACTCAAATATATGAGAAATGTTGAAATTCGACTTCAAATTAGGAAGATAGACTTAGAAAATTTTCACTCAACACAAAGTGACAATCGACCTCAATGGGCTAAAATGGATGTTAATCGACGATATCTGACAAAGTTAGATGCAAACTCACTCAAATATATGAGAAATGTTGAAATTCGACTTTAAATTAGGAAGATAGACTTAGAAAATTTTCACTCAACACAAAGTGACAATCGACCTCAATGGGCTTCAATCAATGTTAATCGACGATATCTGACAAAGTTAGATGCAAACTCACTCAAATATATGAGAAATGTTGAAATTCGACTCCAAATTAGAAAGATAGACTTAGAAAATTTTCACTCAACACAAAGTGACAATCGACCTCAATTGGCTTCAATGGATGTTAATCGACGATATCTGACAAAGTTAGATCCAAACTCACTCAAATATATGAGAAATGTTGAAATTCGACTTTAAATTAGGAAGATAGACTTAGAAAATTTTCTTTCAACACAAAGTGACAATCGACCTCAATTGGCTTCAATCAATGTTAATCGACAATATCTGACAAAGTAAGATGCAAACTCACTCAAATATATGAGAAATGTTGAAATCCGAATTCAAATTAGGAAGATAGACTTAGAAAATTTTCACTCAACACAAAGTGACAATCGACCTCAATGGGCTTCAATCAATGTTAATCGACGATATCTGACAAAGTTAGACGCAAACTCACTCAAATATATGAGAAATGTTGAAATTCGACTTCAAATTAGGAAGATAGACTTAGAAAATTTTCACTCAACACAAAGTGACAATCGACCTCAATGGGCTAAAATGGATGTTAATCGACGATATCTGACAAAGTTAGATGCAAACTCACTCAAATATATGAGAAATGTTGAAATTCGACTTTAAATTAGGAAGATAGACTTAGAAAATTTTCACTCAACACAAAGTGACAATCGACCTCAATGGGCTTCAATCAATGTTAATCGACGATATCTGACAAAGTTAGATGCAAACTCACTCAAATATATGAGAAATGTTGAAATTCGACTCCAAATTAGAAAGATAGACTTAGAAAATTTTCACTCAACACAAAGTGACAATCGACCTCAATTGGCTTCAATGGATGTTAATCGACGATATCTGACAAAGTTAGATCCAAACTCACTCAAATATATGAGAAATGTTGAAATTCGACTTTAAATTAGGAAGATAGACTTAGAAAATTTTCTTTCAACACAAAGTGACAATCGACCTCAATTGGCTTCAATCAATGTTAATCGACAATATCTGACAAAGTAAGATGCAAACTCACTCAAATATATGAGAAATGTTGAAATCCGAATTCAAATTAGGAAGATAGACTTAGAAAATTTTCACTCAACACAAAGTGACAATCGACCTCAATGGGCTTCAATCAATGTTAATCGACGATATCTGACAAAGTTAGATGCAAACTCACTCAAATATATGAGAAATGTTGAAATTCGACTCCAAATTAGAAAGATAGACTTAGAAAATTTTCACTCAACACAAAGTGACAATCGACCTCAATGGGCTTCAATCAATGTTAATCGACGATATCTGACAAAGTTAGATGCAAACTCACTCAAATATATGAGAAATGTTGAAATTCGACTCCAAATTAGAAAGATAGACTTAGAAAATTTTCACTCAACACAAAGTGACAATCGACCTCAATTGGCTTCAATGGATGTTAATCGACGATATCTGACAAAGTTAGATCCAAACTCACTCAAATATATGAGAAATGTTGAAATTCGACTTTAAATTAGGAAGATAGACTTAGAAAATTTTCTTTCAACACAAAGTGACAATCGACCTCAATTGGCTTCAATCAATGTTAATCGACAATATCTGACAAAGTAAGATGCAAACTCACTCAAATATATGAGAAATGTTGAAATCCGAATTCAAATTAGGAAGATAGACTTAGAAAATTTTCACTCAACACAAAGTGACAATCGACCTCAATGGGCTTCAATCAATGTTAATCGACGATATCTGACAAAGTTAGACGCAAACTCACTCAAATATATGAGAAATGTTGAAATTCGACTTCAAATTAGGAAGATAGACTTAGAAAATTTTCACTCAACACAAAGTGACAATCGACCTCAATGGGCTAAAATGGATGTTAATCGACGATATCTGACAAAGTTAGATGCAAACTCACTCAAATATATGAGAAATGTTGAAATTCGACTTTAAATTAGGAAGATAGACTTAGAAAATTTTCACTCAACACAAAGTGACAATCGACCTCAATGGGCTTCAATCAATGTTAATCGACGATATCTGACAAAGTTAGATGCAAACTCACTCAAATATATGAGAAATGTTGAAATTCGACTCCAAATTAGAAAGATAGACTTAGAAAATTTTCACTCAACACAAAGTGACAATCGACCTCAATGGGCTTCAATCAATGTTAATCGACGATATCTGACAAAGTTAGATGCAAACTCACTCAAATATATGAGAAATGTTGAAATTCGACTCCAAATTAGAAAGATAGACTTAGAAAATTTTCACTCAACACAAAGTGACAATCGACCTCAATTGGCTTCAATGGATGTTAATCGACGATATCTGACAAAGTTAGATCCAAACTCACTCAAATATATGAGAAATGTTGAAATTCGACTTTAAATTAGGAAGATAGACTTAGAAAATTTTCTTTCAACACAAAGTGACAATCGACCTCAATTGGCTTCAATCAATGTTAATCGACAATATCTGACAAAGTAAGATGCAAACTCACTCAAATATATGAGAAATGTTGAAATCCGAATTCAAATTAGGAAGATAGACTTAGAAAATTTTCACTCAACACAAAGTGACAATCGACCTCAATGGGCTTCAATCAATGTTAATCGACGATATCTGACAAAGTTAGACGCAAACTCACTCAAATATATGAGAAATGTTGAAATTCGACTTCAAATTAGGAAGATAGACTTAGAAAATTTTCACTCAACACAAAGTGACAATCGACCTCAATGGGCTAAAATGGATGTTAATCGACGATATCTGACAAAGTTAGATGCAAACTCACTCAAATATATGAGAAATGTTGAAATTCGACTTTAAATTAGGAAGATAGACTTAGAAAATTTTCACTCAACACAAAGTGACAATCGACCTCAATGGGCTTCAATCAATGTTAATCGACGATATCTGACAAAGTTAGATGCAAACTCACTCAAATATATGAGAAATGTTGAAATTCGACTCCAAATTAGAAAGATAGACTTAGAAAATTTTCACTCAACACAAAGTGACAATCGACCTCAATTGGCTTCAATGGATGTTAATCGACGATATCTGACAAAGTTAGATCCAAACTCACTCAAATATATGAGAAATGTTGAAATTCGACTTTAAATTAGGAAGATAGACTTAGAAAATTTTCTTTCAACACAAAGTGACAATCGACCTCAATGGGCTTCAATGGATGTTAATCGACGTTATCTGACAAAGTTAGATGCAAACTCACTCAAATATATGAGAAATGTTGAAATCCGAATTCAAATTAGGAAGATAGACTTAGAAAATTTTCTTTCAACACAAAGTGACAATCGACCTCAATGGGCTTCAATCAATGTTAATCGACGATATCTGACAAAGTTAGATGCAAACTCACTCAAATATATGAGAAATGTTGAAATTCGACTTCAAATTAGGAAGATAGACTTAGAAAATTTTCTTTCAACACAAAGTGACAATCGACCTCAATGGGCTTCAATGGATGTTAATCGACGATATCTGACAAAGTTAGATGCAAACTCACTCAAATATATGAGAAATGTTGAAATTCGACTTTAAATTAGGAAGATAGACTTAGAAAATTTTCTTTCAACACAAAGTGACAATCGACCTCAATGGGCTTCAATGGATGTTAATCGACGATATCTGACAAAGTTAGATGCAAACTCACTCAAATATATGAGAAATGTTGAAATCCGAATTCAAATTAGGAAGATAGACTTAGAAAATTTTCTTTCAACACAAAGTGACAATCGACCTCAATGGGCTTCAATCAATGTTAATCGACGATATCTGACAAAGTTAGATGCAAACTCACTCAAATATATGAGAAATGTTGAAATTCGACTCCAAATTAGAAAGATAGACTTAGAAAATTTTCACTCAACACAAAGTGACAATCGACCTCAATTGGCTTCAATGGATGTTAATCGACGATATCTGACAAAGTTAGATGCAAACTTACTCAAATATATGAGAAATGTTGAAATTCGACTTCAAATTAGGAAGATAGACTTAGAAAATTTTCACTCAACACAAAGTGACAATCGACCTCAATGGGCTAAAATGGATGTTAATCGACGATATCTGACAAAGTTAGATGCAAACTCACTCAAATATATGAGAAATGTTGAAATTCGACTTTAAATTAGGAAGATAGACTTAGAAAATTTTCACTCAACACAAACTGACAATCGACCTCAATGGGCTTCAATCAATGTTAATCGACGATATCTGACAAAGTTAGATGCAAACTCACTCAAATATATGAGAAATGTTGAAATTCGACTCCAAATTAGAAAGATAGACTTAGAAAATTTTCACTCAACACAAAGTGACAATTGACCTCAATTGGCTTCAATCAATGTTAATCGACGATATCTGACAAAGTTAGATGCAAACTCACTCAAATATATGAGAAATGTTGAAATTCGACTTTAAATTAGAAAGATAGACTTAGAAAATTTTCACTCAACACAAAGTGACAATCGACCTCAATTGGCTTCAATGGATGTTAATCGACGATATCTGACAAAGTTAGATGCAAACTCACTCAAATATATGAGAAATGTTGAAATTCGACTTTAAATTAGGAAGATAGACTTAGAAAATTTTCACTCAACACAAAGTGACAATTGACCTCAATTGGCTTCAATCAATGTTAATCGACGATATCTGACAAAGTAAGATGCAAACTCACTCAAATATATGAGAAATGTTGAAATTCGACTCCAAATTAGAAAGATAGACTTAGAAAATTTTCTTTCAACACAAAGTGACAATCGACCTCAATGGGCTTCAATGGATGTTAATCGACGTTATCTGACAAAGTTAGATGCAAACTCACTCAAATATATGAGAAATGTTGAAATCCGAATTCAAATTAGGAAGATAGACTTAGAAAATTTTCTTTCAACACAAAGTGACAATCGACCTCAATGGGCTTCAATCAATGTTAATCGACGATATCTGACAAAGTTAGATGCAAACTCACTCAAATATATGAGAAATGTTGAAATTCGACTTCAAATTAGGAAGATAGACTTAGAAAATTTTCTTTCAACACAAAGTGACAATCGACCTCAATGGGCTTCAATGGATGTTAATCGACGATATCTGACAAAGTTAGATGCAAACTCACTCAAATATATGAGAAATGTTGAAATTCGACTTTAAATTAGGAAGATAGACTTAGAAAATTTTCTTTCAACACAAAGTGACAATCGACCTCAATGGGCTTCAATGGATGTTAATCGACGATATCTGACAAAGTTAGATGCAAACTCACTCAAATATATGAGAAATGTTGAAATCCGAATTCAAATTAGGAAGATAGACTTAGAAAATTTTCTTTCAACACAAAGTGACAATCGACCTCAATGGGCTTCAATCAATGTTAATCGACGATATCTGACAAAGTTAGATGCAAACTCACTCAAATATATGAGAAATGTTGAAATTCGACTCCAAATTAGAAAGATAGACTTAGAAAATTTTCACTCAACACAAAGTGACAATCGACCTCAATTGGCTTCAATGGATGTTAATCGACGATATCTGACAAAGTTAGATGCAAACTTACTCAAATATATGAGAAATGTTGAAATTCGACTTCAAATTAGGAAGATAGACTTAGAAAATTTTCACTCAACACAAAGTGACAATCGACCTCAATGGGCTAAAATGGATGTTAATCGACGATATCTGACAAAGTTAGATGCAAACTCACTCAAATATATGAGAAATGTTGAAATTCGACTTTAAATTAGGAAGATAGACTTAGAAAATTTTCACTCAACACAAACTGACAATCGACCTCAATGGGCTTCAATCAATGTTAATCGACGATATCTGACAAAGTTAGATGCAAACTCACTCAAATATATGAGAAATGTTGAAATTCGACTCCAAATTAGAAAGATAGACTTAGAAAATTTTCACTCAACACAAAGTGACAATTGACCTCAATTGGCTTCAATCAATGTTAATCGACGATATCTGACAAAGTTAGATGCAAACTCACTCAAATATATGAGAAATGTTGAAATTCGACTTTAAATTAGAAAGATAGACTTAGAAAATTTTCACTCAACACAAAGTGACAATCGACCTCAATTGGCTTCAATGGATGTTAATCGACGATATCTGACAAAGTTAGATGCAAACTCACTCAAATATATGAGAAATGTTGAAATTCGACTTTAAATTAGGAAGATAGACTTAGAAAATTTTCACTCAACACAAAGTGACAATTGACCTCAATTGGCTTCAATCAATGTTAATCGACGATATCTGACAAAGTAAGATGCAAACTCACTCAAATATATGAGAAATGTTGAAATTCGACTCCAAATTAGAAAGATAGACTTAGAAAATTTTCTTTCAACACAAAGTGACAATCGACCTCAATTGGCTTCAATCAATGTTAATCGACGATATCTGACAAAGTTAGATGCAAACTCACTCAAATATATGAGAAATGTTGAAATTCGACTCCAAATTAGAAAGATAGACTTAGAAAATTTTCACTCAACACAAAGTGACAATTGACCTCAATTGGCTTCAATCAATGTTAATCGACGATATCTGACAAAGTTAGATGCAAACTCACTCAAATATATGAGAAATGTTGAAATTCGACTTCAAATTAGGAAGATAGACTTAGAAAATTTTCTTTCAACACAAAGTGACAATCGACCTCAATGGGCTTCAATGGATGTTAATCGACGATATCTGACAAAGTTAGATGCAAACTCACTCAAATATATGAGAAATGTTGAAATTCGACTCCAAATTAGAAAGATAGACTTAGAAAATTTTCTTTCAACACAAAGTGACAATCGACCTCAATTGGCTTCAATCAATGTTAATCGACGATATCTGACAAAGTTAGATGCAAACTCACTCAAATATATGAGAAATGTTGAAATTCGACTCCAAATTAGAAAGATAGACTTAGAAAATTTTCACTCAACACAAAGTGACAATTGACCTCAATTGGCTTCAATCAATGTTAATCGACGATATCTGACAAAGTAAGATGCAAACTCACTCAAATATATGAGAAATGTTGAAATTCGACTCCAAATTAGAAAGATAGACTTAGAAAATTTTCACTCAACACAAAGTGACAATCGACCTCAATTGGCTTCAATGGATGTTAATCGACGATATCTGACAAAGTTAGATGCAAACTCACTCAAATATATGAGAAATGTTGAAATTCGACTTTAAATTAGGAAGATAGACTTAGAAAATTTTCACTCAACACAAAGTGACAATTGACCTCAATTGGCTTCAATCAATGTTAATCGACGATATCTGACAAAGTAAGATGCAAACTCACTCAAATATATGAGAAATGTTGAAATTCGACTCCAAATTAGAAAGATAGACTTAGAAAATTTTCTTTCAACACAAAGTGACAATCGACCTCAATTGGCTTCAATCAATGTTAATCGACGATATCTGACAAAGTTAGATGCAAACTCACTCAAATATATGAGAAATGTTGAAATTCGACTCCAAATTAGAAAGATAGACTTAGAAAATTTTCACTCAACACAAAGTGACAATCGACCTCAATGGGCTAAAATGGATGTTAATCGACGATATCTGACAAAGTTAGATGCAAACTCACTCAAATATATGAGAAATGTTGAAATTCGACTCCAAATTAGAAAGATAGACTTAGAAAATTTTCTTTCAACACAAAGTGACAATCGACCTCAATTGGCTTCAATCAATGTTAATCGACGATATCTGACAAAGTTAGATGCAAACTCACTCAAATATATGAGAAATGTTGAAATTCGACTCCAAATTAGAAAGATAGACTTAGAAAATTTTCACTCAACACAAAGTGACAATTGACCTCAATTGGCTTCAATCAATGTTAATCGACGATATCTGACAAAGTTAGATGCAAACTCACTCAAATATATGAGAAATGTTGAAATTCGACTTCAAATTAGGAAGATAGACTTAGAAAATTTTCTTTCAACACAAAGTGACAATCGACCTCAATGGGCTTCAATGGATGTTAATCGACGATATCTGACAAAGTTAGATGCAAACTCACTCAAATATATGAGAAATGTTGAAATTCGACTCCAAATTAGAAAGATAGACTTAGAAAATTTTCTTTCAACACAAAGTGACAATCGACCTCAATTGGCTTCAATCAATGTTAATCGACGATATCTGACAAAGTTAGATGCAAACTCACTCAAATATATGAGAAATGTTGAAATTCGACTCCAAATTAGAAAGATAGACTTAGAAAATTTTCACTCAACACAAAGTGACAATTGACCTCAATTGGCTTCAATCAATGTTAATCGACGATATCTGACAAAGTTAGATGCAAACTCACTCAAATATATGAGAAATGTTGAAATTCGACTTTAAATTAGAAAGATAGACTTAGAAAATTTTCACTCAACACAAAGTGACAATCGACCTCAATTGGCTTCAATGGATGTTAATCGACGATATCTGACAAAGTTAGATGCAAACTCACTCAAATATATGAGAAATGTTGAAATTCGACTTTAAATTAGGAAGATAGACTTAGAAAATTTTCACTCAACACAAAGTGACAATTGACCTCAATTGGCTTCAATCAATGTTAATCGACGATATCTGACAAAGTAAGATGCAAACTCACTCAAATATATGAGAAATGTTGAAATTCGACTCCAAATTAGAAAGATAGACTTAGAAAATTTTCTTTCAACACAAAGTGACAATCGACCTCAATTGGCTTCAATCAATGTTAATCGACGATATCTGACAAAGTTAGATGCAAACTCACTCAAATATATGAGAAATGTTGAAATTCGACTCCAAATTAGAAAGATAGACTTAGAAAATTTTCTTTCAACACAAAGTGACAATCGACCTCAATTGGCTTCAATCAATGTTAATCGACGATATCTGACAAAGTTAGATGCAAACTCACTCAAATATATGAGAAATGTTGAAATTCGACTCCAAATTAGAAAGATAGACTTAGAAAATTTTCACTCAACACAAAGTGACAATTGACCTCAATTGGCTTCAATCAATGTTAATCGACGATATCTGACAAAGTAAGATGCAAACTCACTCAAATATATGAGAAATGTTGAAATTCGACTCCAAATTAGAAAGATAGACTTAGAAAATTTTCACTCAACACAAAGTGACAATCGACCTCAATTGGCTTCAATGGATGTTAATCGACGATATCTGACAAAGTTAGATGCAAACTCACTCAAATATATGAGAAATGTTGAAATTCGACTTTAAATTAGGAAGATAGACTTAGAAAATTTTCACTCAACACAAAGTGACAATTGACCTCAATTGGCTTCAATCAATGTTAATCGACGATATCTGACAAAGTAAGATGCAAACTCACTCAAATATATGAGAAATGTTGAAATTCGACTCCAAATTAGAAAGATAGACTTAGAAAATTTTCTTTCAACACAAAGTGACAATCGACCTCAATTGGCTTCAATCAATGTTAATCGACGATATCTGACAAAGTTAGATGCAAACTCACTCAAATATATGAGAAATGTTGAAATTCGACTCCAAATTAGAAAGATAGACTTAGAAAATTTTCACTCAACACAAAGTGACAATCGACCTCAATGGGCTAAAATGGATGTTAATCGACGATATCTGACAAAGTTAGATGCAAACTCACTCAAATATATGAGAAATGTTGAAATTCGACTCCAAATTAGAAAGATAGACTTAGAAAATTTTCTTTCAACACAAAGTGACAATCGACCTCAATTGGCTTCAATCAATGTTAATCGACGATATCTGACAAAGTTAGATGCAAACTCACTCAAATATATGAGAAATGTTGAAATTCGACTCCAAATTAGAAAGATAGACTTAGAAAATTTTCACTCAACACAAAGTGACAATTGACCTCAATTGGCTTCAATCAATGTTAATCGACGATATCTGACAAAGTTAGATGCAAACTCACTCAAATATATGAGAAATGTTGAAATTCGACTTCAAATTAGGAAGATAGACTTAGAAAATTTTCTTTCAACACAAAGTGACAATCGACCTCAATGGGCTTCAATGGATGTTAATCGACGATATCTGACAAAGTTAGATGCAAACTCACTCAAATATATGAGAAATGTTGAAATTCGACTCCAAATTAGAAAGATAGACTTAGAAAATTTTCTTTCAACACAAAGTGACAATCGACCTCAATTGGCTTCAATCAATGTTAATCGACGATATCTGACAAAGTTAGATGCAAACTCACTCAAATATATGAGAAATGTTGAAATTCGACTCCAAATTAGAAAGATAGACTTAGAAAATTTTCACTCAACACAAAGTGACAATTGACCTCAATTGGCTTCAATCAATGTTAATCGACGATATCTGACAAAGTAAGATGCAAACTCACTCAAATATATGAGAAATGTTGAAATTCGACTCCAAATTAGAAAGATAGACTTAGAAAATTTTCACTCAACACAAAGTGACAATCGACCTCAATTGGCTTCAATGGATGTTAATCGACGATATCTGACAAAGTTAGATGCAAACTCACTCAAATATATGAGAAATGTTGAAATTCGACTTTAAATTAGGAAGATAGACTTAGAAAATTTTCACTCAACACAAAGTGACAATTGACCTCAATTGGCTTCAATCAATGTTAATCGACGATATCTGACAAAGTAAGATGCAAACTCACTCAAATATATGAGAAATGTTGAAATTCGACTCCAAATTAGAAAGATAGACTTAGAAAATTTTCTTTCAACACAAAGTGACAATCGACCTCAATTGGCTTCAATCAATGTTAATCGACGATATCTGACAAAGTTAGATGCAAACTCACTCAAATATATGAGAAATGTTGAAATTCGACTCCAAATTAGAAAGATAGACTTAGAAAATTTTCACTCAACACAAAGTGACAATCGACCTCAATGGGCTAAAATGGATGTTAATCGACGATATCTGACAAAGTTAGATGCAAACTCACTCAAATATATGAGAAATGTTGAAATTCGACTCCAAATTAGAAAGATAGACTTAGAAAATTTTCTTTCAACACAAAGTGACAATCGACCTCAATTGGCTTCAATCAATGTTAATCGACGATATCTGACAAAGTTAGATGCAAACTCACTCAAATATATGAGAAATGTTGAAATTCGACTCCAAATTAGAAAGATAGACTTAGAAAATTTTCACTCAACACAAAGTGACAATTGACCTCAATTGGCTTCAATCAATGTTAATCGACGATATCTGACAAAGTTAGATGCAAACTCACTCAAATATATGAGAAATGTTGAAATTCGACTTCAAATTAGGAAGATAGACTTAGAAAATTTTCTTTCAACACAAAGTGACAATCGACCTCAATGGGCTTCAATGGATGTTAATCGACGATATCTGACAAAGTTAGATGCAAACTCACTCAAATATATGAGAAATGTTGAAATCCGAATTCAAATTAGGAAGATAGACTTAGAAAATTTTCACTCAACACAAAGTGACAATCGACCTCAATTGGCTTCAATGGATGTTAATCGACGATATCTGACAAAGTTAGATGCAAACTCACTCAAATATATGAGAAATGTTGAAATTCGACTTTAAATTAGGAAGATAGACTTAGAAAATTTTCTTTCAACACAAAGTGACAATCGACCTCAATTGGCTTCAGTCAATGTTAATCGACGATATCTGACAAAGTTAGATGCAAACTCACTCAAATATATGAGAAATGTTGAAATTCGACTCCAAATTAGAAAGATAGACTTAGAAAATTTTCACTCAACACAAAGTGACAATTGACCTCAATTGGCTTCAATCAATGTTAATCGACGATATCTGACAAAGTTAGATGCAAACTCACTCAAATATATGAGAAATGTTGAAATTCGACTTTAAATTAGAAAGATAGACTTAGAAAATTTTCACTCAACACAAAGTGACAATCGACCTCAATTGGCTTCAATGGATGTTAATCGACGATATCTGACAAAGTTAGATGCAAACTCACTCAAATATATGAGAAATGTTGAAATTCGACTTTAAATTAGGAAGATAGACTTAGAAAATTTTCACTCAACACAAAGTGACAATTGACCTCAATTGGCTTCAATCAATGTTAATCGACGATATCTGACAAAGTAAGATGCAAACTCACTCAAATATATGAGAAATGTTGAAATTCGACTCCAAATTAGAAAGATAGACTTAGAAAATTTTCTTTCAACACAAAGTGACAATCGACCTCAATTGGCTTCAATCAATGTTAATCGACGATATCTGACAAAGTTAGATGCAAACTCACTCAAATATATGAGAAATGTTGAAATTCGACTCCAAATTAGAAAGATAGACTTAGAAAATTTTCACTCAACACAAAGTGACAATTGACCTCAATTGGCTTCAATCAATGTTAATCGACGATATCTGACAAAGTTAGATGCAAACTCACTCAAATATATGAGAAATGTTGAAATTCGACTTCAAATTAGGAAGATAGACTTAGAAAATTTTCTTTCAACACAAAGTGACAATCGACCTCAATGGGCTTCAATGGATGTTAATCGACGATATCTGACAAAGTTAGATGCAAACTCACTCAAATATATGAGAAATGTTGAAATTCGACTCCAAATTAGAAAGATAGACTTAGAAAATTTTCTTTCAACACAAAGTGACAATCGACCTCAATTGGCTTCAATCAATGTTAATCGACGATATCTGACAAAGTTAGATGCAAACTCACTCAAATATATGAGAAATGTTGAAATTCGACTCCAAATTAGAAAGATAGACTTAGAAAATTTTCACTCAACACAAAGTGACAATTGACCTCAATTGGCTTCAATCAATGTTAATCGACGATATCTGACAAAGTTAGATGCAAACTCACTCAAATATATGAGAAATGTTGAAATTCGACTTTAAATTAGAAAGATAGACTTAGAAAATTTTCACTCAACACAAAGTGACAATCGACCTCAATTGGCTTCAATGGATGTTAATCGACGATATCTGACAAAGTTAGATGCAAACTCACTCAAATATATGAGAAATGTTGAAATTCGACTCCAAATTAGAAAGATAGACTTAGAAAATTTTCTTTCAACACAAAGTGACAATCGACCTCAATTGGCTTCAATCAATGTTAATCGACGATATCTGACAAAGTTAGATGCAAACTCACTCAAATATATGAGAAATGTTGAAATTCGACTTTAAATTAGAAAGATAGACTTAGAAAATTTTCACTCAACACAAAGTGACAATCGACCTCAATTGGCTTCAATGGATGTTAATCGACGATATCTGACAAAGTTAGATGCAAACTCACTCAAATATATGAGAAATGTTGAAATTCGACTCCAAATTAGAAAGATAGACTTAGAAAATTTTCTTTCAACACAAAGTGACAATCGACCTCAATTGGCTTCAATCAATGTTAATCGACGATATCTGACAAAGTAAGATGCAAACTCACTCAAATATATGAGAAATGTTGAAATTCGACTCCAAATTAGAAAGATAGACTTAGAAAATTTTCTTTCAACACAAAGTGACAATCGACCTCAATTGGCTTCAATCAATGTTAATCGACGATATCTGACAAAGTTAGATGCAAACTCACTCAAATATATGAGAAATGTTGAAATTCGACTCCAAATTAGAAAGATAGACTTAGAAAATTTTCACTCAACACAAAGTGACAATTGACCTCAATTGGCTTCAATCAATGTTAATCGACGATATCTGACAAAGTTAGATGCAAACTCACTCAAATATATTAGAAATGTTGAAATTCGACTTCAAATTAGGAAGATAGACTTAGAAAATTTTCTTTCAACACAAAGTGACAATCGACCTCAATGGGCTTCAATGGATGTTAATCGACGATATCTGACAAAGTTAGATGCAAACTCACTCAAATATATGAGAAATGTTGAAATTCGACTTTAAATTAGGAAGATAGACTTAGAAAATTTTCACTCAACACAAAGTGACAATTGACCTCAATTGGCTTCAATCAATGTTAATCGACGATATCTGACAAAGTTAGATGCAAACTCACTCAAATATATGAGAAATGTTGAAATTCGACTCCAAATTAGAAAGATAGACTTAGAAAATTTTCTTTCAACACAAAGTGACAATCGACCTCAATTGGCTTCAATCAATGTTAATCGACGATATCTGACAAAGTTAGATGCAAACTCACTCAAATATATGAGAAATGTTGAAATTCGACTCCAAATTAGAAAGATAGACTTAGAAAATTTTCACTCAACACAAAGTGACAATCGACCTCAATGGGCTAAAATGGATGTTAATCGACGATATCTGACAAAGTTAGATGCAAACTCACTCAAATATATGAGAAATGTTGAAATTCGACTTTAAATTAGGAAGATAGACTTAGAAAATTTTCACTCAACACAAAGTGACAATCGACCTCAATGGGCTTCAATCAATGTTAATCGACGATATCTGACAAAGTTAGATGCAAACTCACTCAAATATATGAGAAATGTTGAAATTCGACTCCAAATTAGAAAGATAGACTTAGAAAATTTTCACTCAACACAAAGTGACAATCGACCTCAATTGGCTTCAATGGATGTTAATCGACGATATCTGACAAAGTTAGATGCAAACTCACTCAAATATATGAGAAATGTTGAAATTCGACTTTAAATTAGGAAGATAGACTTAGAAAATTTTCACTCAACACAAAGTGACAATTGACCTCAATTGGCTTCAATCAATGTTAATCGACGATATCTGACAAAGTAAGATGCAAACTCACTCAAATATATGAGAAATGTTGAAATTCGACTCCAAATTAGAAAGATAGACTTAGAAAATTTTCTTTCAACACAAAGTGACAATCGACCTCAATTGGCTTCAATCAATGTTAATCGACGATATCTGACAAAGTTAGATGCAAACTCACTCAAATATATGAGAAATGTTGAAATTCGACTCCAAATTAGATAGATAGACTTAGAAAATTTTCACTCAACACAAAGTGACAATTGACCTCAATTGGCTTCAATCAATGTTAATCGACGATATCTGACAAAGTTAGATGCAAACTCACTCAAATATATGAGAAATGTTGAAATTCGACTTCAAATTAGGAAGATAGACTTAGAAAATTTTCTTTCAACACAAAGTGACAATCGACCTCAATGGGCTTCAATGGATGTTAATCGACGATATCTGACAAAGTTAGATGCAAACTCACTCAAATATATGAGAAATGTTGAAATTCGACTCCAAATTAGAAAGATAGACTTAGAAAATTTTCTTTCAACACAAAGTGACAATCGACCTCAATTGGCTTCAATCAATGTTAATCGACGATATCTGACAAAGTTAGATGCAAACTCACTCAAATATATGAGAAATGTTGAAATTCGACTCCAAATTAGAAAGATAGACTTAGAAAATTTTCACTCAACACAAAGTGACAATTGACCTCAATTGGCTTCAATCAATGTTAATCGACGATATCTGACAAAGTAAGATGCAAACTCACTCAAATATATGAGAAATGTTGAAATTCGACTCCAAATTAGAAAGATAGACTTAGAAAATTTTCACTCAACACAAAGTGACAATCGACCTCAATTGGCTTCAATGGATGTTAATCGACGATATCTGACAAAGTTAGATGCAAACTCACTCAAATATATGAGAAATGTTGAAATTCGACTTTAAATTAGGAAGATAGACTTAGAAAATTTTCACTCAACACAAAGTGACAATTGACCTCAATTGGCTTCAATCAATGTTAATCGACGATATCTGACAAAGTAAGATGCAAACTCACTCAAATATATGAGAAATGTTGAAATTCGACTCCAAATTAGAAAGATAGACTTAGAAAATTTTCTTTCAACACAAAGTGACAATCGACCTCAATTGGCTTCAATCAATGTTAATCGACGATATCTGACAAAGTTAGATGCAAACTCACTCAAATATATGAGAAATGTTGAAATTCGACTCCAAATTAGAAAGATAGACTTAGAAAATTTTCTTTCAACACAAAGTGACAATCGACCTCAATTGGCTTCAATCAATGTTAATCGACGATATCTGACAAAGTTAGATGCAAACTCACTCAAATATATGAGAAATGTTGAAATTCGACTCCAAATTAGAAAGATAGACTTAGAAAATTTTCACTCAACACAAAGTGACAATCGACCTCAATGGGCTAAAATGGATGTTAATCGACGATATCTGACAAAGTTAGATGCAAACTCACTCAAATATATGAGAAATGTTGAAATTCGACTTTAAATTAGGAAGATAGACTTAGAAAATTTTCACTCAACACAAAGTGACAATCGACCTCAATGGGCTTCAATCAATGTTAATCGACGATATCTGACAAAGTTAGATGCAAACTCACTCAAATATATGAGAAATGTTGAAATTCGACTCCAAATTAGAAAGATAGACTTAGAAAATTTTCACTCAACACAAAGTGACAATCGACCTCAATTGGCTTCAATGGATGTTAATCGACGATATCTGACAAAGTTAGATGCAAACTCACTCAAATATATGAGAAATGTTGAAATTCGACTTTAAATTAGGAAGATAGACTTAGAAAATTTTCACTCAACACAAAGTGACAATTGACCTCAATTGGCTTCAATCAATGTTAATCGACGATATCTGACAAAGTAAGATGCAAACTCACTCAAATATATGAGAAATGTTGAAATTCGACTCCAAATTAGAAAGATAGACTTAGAAAATTTTCTTTCAACACAAAGTGACAATCGACCTCAATTGGCTTCAATCAATGTTAATCGACGATATCTGACAAAGTTAGATGCAAACTCACTCAAATATATGAGAAATGTTGAAATTCGACTCCAAATTAGATAGATAGACTTAGAAAATTTTCACTCAACACAAAGTGACAATTGACCTCAATTGGCTTCAATCAATGTTAATCGACGATATCTGACAAAGTTAGATGCAAACTCACTCAAATATATGAGAAATGTTGAAATTCGACTTCAAATTAGGAAGATAGACTTAGAAAATTTTCTTTCAACACAAAGTGACAATCGACCTCAATGGGCTTCAATGGATGTTAATCGACGATATCTGACAAAGTTAGATGCAAACTCACTCAAATATATGAGAAATGTTGAAATTCGACTCCAAATTAGAAAGATAGACTTAGAAAATTTTCTTTCAACACAAAGTGACAATCGACCTCAATTGGCTTCAATCAATGTTAATCGACGATATCTGACAAAGTTAGATGCAAACTCACTCAAATATATGAGAAATGTTGAAATTCGACTCCAAATTAGAAAGATAGACTTAGAAAATTTTCACTCAACACAAAGTGACAATTGACCTCAATTGGCTTCAATCAATGTTAATCGACGATATCTGACAAAGTAAGATGCAAACTCACTCAAATATATGAGAAATGTTGAAATTCGACTCCAAATTAGAAAGATAGACTTAGAAAATTTTCACTCAACACAAAGTGACAATCGACCTCAATTGGCTTCAATGGATGTTAATCGACGATATCTGACAAAGTTAGATGCAAACTCACTCAAATATATGAGAAATGTTGAAATTCGACTTTAAATTAGGAAGATAGACTTAGAAAATTTTCACTCAACACAAAGTGACAATTGACCTCAATTGGCTTCAATCAATGTTAATCGACGATATCTGACAAAGTAAGATGCAAACTCACTCAAATATATGAGAAATGTTGAAATTCGACTCCAAATTAGAAAGATAGACTTAGAAAATTTTCTTTCAACACAAAGTGACAATCGACCTCAATTGGCTTCAATCAATGTTAATCGACGATATCTGACAAAGTTAGATGCAAACTCACTCAAATATATGAGAAATGTTGAAATTCGACTCCAAATTAGAAAGATAGACTTAGAAAATTTTCACTCAACACAAAGTGACAATTGACCTCAATTGGCTTCAATCAATGTTAATCGACGATATCTGACAAAGTTAGATGCAAACTCACTCAAATATATGAGAAATGTTGAAATTCGACTTCAAATTAGGAAGATAGACTTAGAAAATTTTCTTTCAACACAAAGTGACAATCGACCTCAATGGGCTTCAATGGATGTTAATCGACGATATCTGACAAAGTTAGATGCAAACTCACTCAAATATATGAGAAATGTTGAAATTCGACTCCAAATTAGAAAGATAGACTTAGAAAATTTTCTTTCAACACAAAGTGACAATCGACCTCAATTGGCTTCAATCAATGTTAATCGACGATATCTGACAAAGTTAGATGCAAACTCACTCAAATATATGAGAAATGTTGAAATTCGACTCCAAATTAGAAAGATAGACTTAGAAAATTTTCACTCAACACAAAGTGACAATTGACCTCAATTGGCTTCAATCAATGTTAATCGACGATATCTGACTAAGTTAGATGCAAACTCACTCAAATATATGAGAAATGTTGAAATTCGACTCCAAATTAGAAAGATAGACTTAGAAAATTTTCTTTCAACACAAAGTGACAATCGACCTCAATTGGCTTCAATCAATGTTAATCGACGATATCTGACAAAGTTAGATGCAAACTCACTCAAATATATGAGAAATGTTGAAATTCGACTCCAAATTAGAAAGATAGACTTAGAAAATTTTCACTCAACACAAAGTGACAATTGACCTCAATTGGCTTCAATCAATGTTAATCGACGATATCTGACAAAGTTAGATGCAAACTCACTCAAATATATGAGAAATGTTGAAATTCGACTTCAAATTAGGAAGATAGACTTAGAAAATTTTCTTTCAACACAAAGTGACAATCGACCTCAATGGGCTTCAATGGATGTTAATCGACGATATCTGACAAAGTTAGATGCAAACTCACTCAAATATATGAGAAATGTTGAAATCCGAATTCAAATTAGGAAGATAGACTTAGAAAATTTTCACTCAACACAAAGTGACAATCGACCTCAATTGGCTTCAATGGATGTTAATCGACGATATCTGACAAAGTTAGATGCAAACTCACTCAAATATATGAGAAATGTTGAAATTCGACTTTAAATTAGGAAGATAGACTTAGAAAATTTTCTTTCAACACAAAGTGACAATCGACCTCAATTGGCTTCAATCAATGTTAATCGACGATATCTGACAAAGTTAGATGCAAACTCACTCAAATATATGAGAAATGTTGAAATTCGACTCCAAATTAGAAAGATAGACTTAGAAAATTTTCACTCAACACAAAGTGACAATTGACCTCAATTGGCTTCAATCAATGTTAATCGACGATATCTGACAAAGTTAGATGCAAACTCACTCAAATATATGAGAAATGTTGAAATTCGACTTTAAATTAGAAAGATAGACTTAGAAAATTTTCACTCAACACAAAGTGACAATCGACCTCAATTGGCCTCAATGGATGTTAATCGACGATATCTGACAAAGTTAGATGCAAACTCACTCAAATATATGAGAAATGTTGAAATTCGACTTTAAATTAGGAAGATAGACTTAGAAAATTTTCACTCAACACAAAGTGACAATTGACCTCAATTGGCTTCAATCAATGTTAATCGACGATATCTGACAAAGTTAGATGCAAACTCACTCAAATATATGAGAAATGTTGAAATTCGACTTTAAATTAGAAAGATAGACTTAGAAAATTTTCACTCAACACAAAGTGACAATCGACCTCAATTGGCCTCAATGGATGTTAATCGACGATATCTGACAAAGTTAGATGCAAACTCACTCAAATATATGAGAAATGTTGAAATTCGACTCCAAATTAGAAAGATAGACTTAGAAAATTTTCTTTCAACACAAAGTGACAATCGACCTCAATTGGCTTCAATCAATGTTAATCGACGATATCTGACAAAGTTAGATGCAAACTCACTCAAATATATGAGAAATGTTGAAATTCGACTCCAAATTAGAAAGATAGACTTAGAAAATTTTCACTCAACACAAAGTGACAATTGACCTCAATTGGCTTCAATCAATGTTAATCGACGATATCTGACAAAGTTAGATGCAAACTCACTCAAATATATGAGAAATGTTGAAATTCGACTTCAAATTAGGAAGATAGACTTAGAAAATTTTCTTTCAACACAAAGTGACAATCGACCTCAATGGGCTTCAATGGATGTTAATCGACGATATCTGACAAAGTTAGATGCAAACTCACTCAAATATATGAGAAATGTTGAAATTCGACTCCAAATTAGAAAGATAGACTTAGAAAATTTTCTTTCAACACAAAGTGACAATCGACCTCAATTGGCTTCAATCAATGTTAATCGACGATATCTGACAAAGTTAGATGCAAACTCACTCAAATATATGAGAAATGTTGAAATTCGACTCCAAATTAGAAAGATAGACTTAGAAAATTTTCACTCAACACAAAGTGACAATTGACCTCAATTGGCTTCAATCAATGTTAATCGACGATATCTGACAAAGTTAGATGCAAACTCACTCAAATATATGAGAAATGTTGAAATTCGACTTTAAATTAGAAAGATAGACTTAGAAAATTTTCACTCAACACAAAGTGACAATCGACCTCAATTGGCTTCAATGGATGTTAATCGACGATATCTGACAAAGTTAGATGCAAACTCACTCAAATATATGAGAAATGTTGAAATTCGACTCCAAATTAGAAAGATAGACTTAGAAAATTTTCTTTCAACACAAAGTGACAATCGACCTCAATTGGCTTCAATCAATGTTAATCGACGATATCTGACAAAGTTAGATGCAAACTCACTCAAATATATGAGAAATGTTGAAATTCGACTTTAAATTAGAAAGATAGACTTAGAAAATTTTCACTCAACACAAAGTGACAATCGACCTCAATTGGCTTCAATGGATGTTAATCGACGATATCTGACAAAGTTAGATGCAAACTCACTCAAATATATGAGAAATGTTGAAATTCGACTCCAAATTAGAAAGATAGACTTAGAAAATTTTCTTTCAACACAAAGTGACAATCGACCTCAATTGGCTTCAATCAATGTTAATCGACGATATCTGACAAAGTAAGATGCAAACTCACTCAAATATATGAGAAATGTTGAAATTCGACTCCAAATTAGAAAGATAGACTTAGAAAATTTTCTTTCAACACAAAGTGACAATCGACCTCAATTGGCTTCAATCAATGTTAATCGACGATATCTGACAAAGTTAGATGCAAACTCACTCAAATATATGAGAAATGTTGAAATTCGACTCCAAATTAGAAAGATAGACTTAGAAAATTTTCACTCAACACAAAGTGACAATCGACCTCAATTGGCTTCAATGGATGTTAATCGACGATATCTGACAAAGTTAGATGCAAACTCACTCAAATATATGAGAAATGTTGAAATTCGACTTTAAATTAGAAAGATAGACTTAGAAAATTTTCACTCAACACAAAGTGACAATCGACCTCAATTGGCTTCAATGGATGTTAATCGACGATATCTGACAAAGTTAGATGCAAACTCACTCAAATATATGAGAAATGTTGAAATTCGACTCCAAATTAGAAAGATAGACTTAGAAAATTTTCTTTCAACACAAAGTGACAATCGACCTCAATTGGCTTCAATCAATGTTAATCGACGATATCTGACAAAGTTAGATGCAAACTCACTCAAATATATGAGAAATGTTGAAATTCGACTTTAAATTAGAAAGATAGACTTAGAAAATTTTCACTCAACACAAAGTGACAATCGACCTCAATTGGCTTCAATGGATGTTAATCGACGATATCTGACAAAGTTAGATGCAAACTCACTCAAATATATGAGAAATGTTGAAATTCGACTCAAAATTAGAAAGATAGACTTAGAAAATTTTCTTTCAACACAAAGTGACAATCGACCTCAATTGGCTTCAATCAATGTTAATCGACGATATCTGACAAAGTAAGATGCAAACTCACTCAAATATATGAGAAATGTTGAAATTCGACTCCAAATTAGAAAGATAGACTTAGAAAATTTTCACTCAACACAAAGTGACAATCGACCTCAATTGGCTTCAATGGATGTTAATCGACGATATCTGACAAAGTTAGATGCAAACTCACTCAAATATATGAGAAATGTTGAAATTCGACTCAAAATTAGAAAGATAGACTTAGAAAATTTTCTTTCAACACAAAGTGACAATTGACCTCAATTGGCTTCAATCAATGTTAATCGACGATATCTGACAAAGTTAGATGCAAACTCACTCAAATATATGAGAAATGTTGAAATTCGACTCCAAATTAGAAAGATAGACTTAGAAAATTTTCACTCAACACAAAGTGACAATCGACCTCAATTGGCTTCAATGGATGTTAATCGACGATATCTGACAAAGTTAGATGCAAACTCACTCAAATATATGAGAAATGTTGAAATTCGACTTTAAATTAGAAAGATAGACTTAGAAAATTTTCACTCAACACAAAGTGACAATCGACCTCAATTGGCTTCAATGGATGTTAATCGACGATATCTGACAAAGTTAGATGCAAACTCGCTCAAATATATGAGAAATGTTGAAATTCGACTCCAAATTAGAAAGATAGACTTAGAAAATTTTCTTTCAACACAAAGTGACAATCGACCTCAATTGGCTTCAATCAATGTTAATCGACGATATCTGACAAAGTTAGATGCAAACTCACTCAAATATATGAGAAATGTTGAAATTCGACTTTAAATTAGAAAGATAGACTTAGAAAATTTTCACTCAACACAAAGTGACAATCGACCTCAATTGGCTTCAATGGATGTTAATCGACGATATCTGACAAAGTTAGATGCAAACTCACTCAAATATATGAGAAATGTTGAAATTCGACTCAAAATTAGAAAGATAGACTTAGAAAATTTTCTTTCAACACAAAGTGACAATCGACCTCAATTGGCTTCAATCAATGTTAATCGACGATATCTGACAAAGTAAGATGCAAACTCACTCAAATATATGAGAAATGTTGAAATTCGACTCCAAATTAGAAAGATAGACTTAGAAAATTTTCTTTCAACACAAAGTGACAATCGACCTCAATTGGCTTCAATCAATGTTAATCGACGATATCTGACAAAGTTAGATGCAAACTCACTCAAATATATGAGAAATGTTGAAATTCGACTCCAAATTAGAAAGATAGACTTAGAAAATTTTCACTCAACACAAAGTGACAATTGACCTCAATTGGCTTCAATCAATGTTAATCGACGATATCTGACAAAGTTAGATGCAAACTCACTCAAATATATGAGAAATGTTGAAATTCGACTTCAAATTAGGAAGATAGACTTAGAAAATTTTCTTTCAACACAAAGTGACAATCGACCTCAATGGGCTTCAATGGATGTTAATCGACGATATCTGACAAAGTTAGATGCAAACTCACTCAAATATATGAGAAATGTTGAAATTCGACTTTAAATTAGGAAGATAGACTTAGAAAATTTTCACTCAACACAAAGTGACAATTGACCTCAATTGGCTTCAATCAATGTTAATCGACGATATCTGACAAAGTTAGATGCAAACTCACTCAAATATATGAGAAATGTTGAAATTCGACTCCAAATTAGAAAGATAGACTTAGAAAATTTTCACTCAACACAAAGTGACAATTGACCTCAATTGGCTTCAATCAATGTTAATCGACGATATCTGACAAAGTTAGATGCAAACTCACTCAAATATATGAGAAATGTTGAAATTCGACTCCAAATTAGAAAGATAGACTTAGAAAATTTTCACTCAACACAAAGTGACAATCGACCTCAATGGGCTAAAATGGATGTTAATCGACGATATCTGACAAAGTAAGATGCAAACTCACTCAAATATATGAGAAATGTTGAAATTCGACTCCAAATTAGAAAGATAGACTTAGAAAATTTTCTTTCAACACAAAGTGACAATCGACCTCAATTGGCTTCAATCAATGTTAATCGACGATATCTGACAAAGTTAGATGCAAACTCACTCAAATATATGAGAAATGTTGAAATTCGACTCCAAATTAGAAAGATAGACTTAGAAAATTTTCACTCAACACAAAGTGACAATTGACCTCAATTGGCTTCAATCAATGTTAATCGACGATATCTGACAAAGTTAGATGCAAACTCACTCAAATATATGAGAAATGTTGAAATTCGACTTCAAATTAGGAAGATAGACTTAGAAAATTTTCTTTCAACACAAAGTGACAATCGACCTCAATGGGCTTCAATGGATGTTAATCGACGATATCTGACAAAGTTAGATGCAAACTCACTCAAATATATGAGAAATGTTGAAATCCGAATTCAAATTAGGAAGATAGACTTAGAAAATTTTCACTCAACACAAAGTGACAATCGACCTCAATTGGCTTCAATGGATGTTAATCGACGATATCTGACAAAGTTAGATGCAAACTCACTCAAATATATGAGAAATGTTGAAATTCGACTTTAAATTAGGAAGATAGACTTAGAAAATTTTCTTTCAACACAAAGTGACAATCGACCTCAATTGGCTTCAATCAATGTTAATCGACGATATCTGACAAAGTTAGATGCAAACTCACTCAAATATATGAGAAATGTTGAAATTCGACTCCAAATTAGAAAGATAGACTTAGAAAATTTTCACTCAACACAAAGTGACAATTGACCTCAATTGGCTTCAATCAATGTTAATCGACGATATCTGACAAAGTTAGATGCAAACTCACTCAAATATATGAGAAATGTTGAAATTCGACTTCAAATTAGGAAGATAGACTTAGAAAATTTTCTTTCAACACAAAGTGACAATCGACCTCAATGGGCTTCAATGGATGTTAATCGACGATATCTGACAAAGTTAGATGCAAACTCACTCAAATATATGAGAAATGTTGAAATTCGACTTTAAATTAGGAAGATAGACTTAGAAAATTTTCACTCAACACAAAGTGACAATTGACCTCAATTGGCTTCAATCAATGTTAATCGACGATATCTGACAAAGTTAGATGCAAACTCACTCAAATATATGAGAAATGTTGAAATTCGACTCCAAATTAGAAAGATAGACTTAGAAAATTTTCACTCAACACAAAGTGACAATCGACCTCAATTGGCTTCAATGGATGTTAATCGACGATATCTGACAAAGTTAGATGCAAACTCACTCAAATATATGAGAAATGTTGAAATTCGACTCCAAATTAGAAAGATAGACTTAGAAAATTTTCTTTCAACACAAAGTGACAATCGACCTCAATTGGCTTCAATCAATGTTAATCGACGATATCTGACAAAGTTAGATGCAAACTCACTCAAATATATGAGAAATGTTGAAATTCGACTCCAAATTAGAAAGATAGACTTAGAAAATTTTCACTCAACACAAAGTGACAATTGACCTCAATTGGCTTCAATCAATGTTAATCGACGATATCTGACAAAGTTAGATGCAAACTCACTCAAATATATGAGAAATGTTGAAATTCGACTTCAAATTAGGAAGATAGACTTAGAAAATTTTCACTCAACACAAAGTGACAATTGACCTCAATTGGCTTCAATCAATGTTAATCGACGATATCTGACAAAGTTAGATGCAAACTCACTCAAATATATGAGAAATGTTGAAATTCGACTTCAAATTAGGAAGATAGACTTAGAAAATTTTCTTTCAACACAAAGTGACAATCGACCTCAATGGGCTTCAATGGATGTTAATCGACGATATCTGACAAAGTTAGATGCAAACTCACTCAAATATATGAGAAATGTTGAAATTCGACTTTAAATTAGGAAGATAGACTTAGAAAATTTTCACTCAACACAAAGTGACAATTGACCTCAATTGGCTTCAATCAATGTTAATCGACGATATCTGACAAAGTTAGATGCAAACTCACTCAAATATATGAGAAATGTTGAAATTCGACTCCAAATTAGAAAGATAGACTTAGAAAATTTTCACTCAACACAAAGTGACAATCGACCTCAATTGGCTTCAATGGATGTTAATCGACGATATCTGACAAAGTTAGATGCAAACTCACTCAAATATATGAGAAATGTTGAAATTCGACTCCAAATTAGAAAGATAGACTTAGAAAATTTTCTTTCAACACAAAGTGACAATCGACCTCAATTGGCTTCAATCAATGTTAATCGACGATATCTGACAAAGTTAGATGTAAACTCACTCAAATATATGAGAAATGTTGAAATTCGACTCCAAATTAGAAAGATAGACTTAGAAAATTTTCACTCAACACAAAGTGACAATTGACCTCAATTGGCTTCAATGGATGTTAATCGACGATATCTGACAAAGTTAGATGCAAACTCACTCAAATATATGAGAAATGTTGAAATTCGACTTCAAATTAGGAAGATAGACTTAGAAAATTTTCACTCAACACAAAGTGACAATCGACCTCAATTGGCTTCAATGGATGTTAATCGACGATATCTGACAAAGTTAGATGCAAACTCACTCAAATATATGAGAAATGTTGAAATTCGACTTTAAATTAGGAAGATAGACTTAGAAAATTTTCACTCAACACAAAGTGACAATCGACCTCAATTGGCTTCAATGGATGTTAATCGACGATATCTGACAAAGTTAGATGCAAACTCACTCAAATATATGAGAAATGTTGAAATTCGACTTTAAATTAGGAAGATAGACTTAGAAAATTTTCACTCAACACAAAGTGACAATCGACCTCAATGGGCTTCAATGGATGTTAATCGACGATATCTGACAAAGTTAGATGCAAACTCACTCAAATATATGAGAAATGTTGAAATCCGAATTCAAATTAGGAAGATAGACTTAGAAAATTTTCACTCAACACAAAGTGACAATCGACCTCAATTGGCTTCAATGGATGTTAATCGACGATATCTGACAAAGTTAGATGCAAACTCACTCAAATATATGAGAAATGTTGAAATTCGACTTTAAATTAGGAAGATAGACTTAGAAAATTTTCACTCAACACAAAGTGACAATTGACCTCAATTGGCTTCAATCAATGTTAATCGACGATATCTGACAAAGTTAGATGCAAACTCACTCAAATATATGAGAAATGTTGAAATTCGACTCCAAATTAGAAAGATAGACTTAGAAAATTTTCACTCAACACAAAGTGACAATCGACCTCAATGGGCTAAAATGGATGTTAATCGACGATATCTGACAAAGTTAGATGCAAACTCACTCAAATATATGAGAAATGTTGAAATTCGACTTTAAATTAGGAAGATAGACTTAGAAAATTTTCACTCAACACAAAGTGACAATTGACCTCAATTGGCTTCAATCAATGTTAATCGACGATATCTGACAAAGTTAGATGCAAACTCACTCAAATATATGAGAAATGTTGAAATTCGACTCCAAATTAGAAAGATAGACTTAGAAAATTTTCACTCAACACAAAGTGACAATCGACCTCAATGAGCTAAAATGGATGTTAATCGACGATATCTGACAAAGTTAGATGCAAACTCACTCAAATATATGAGAAATGTTGAAATTCGACTTTAAATTAGGAAGATAGACTTAGAAAATTTTCACTCAACACAAAGTGACAATTGACCTCAATTGGCTTCAATCAATGTTAATCGACGATATCTGACAAAGTAAGATGCAAACTCACTCAAATATATGAGAAATGTTGAAATTCTACTCCAAATTAGAAAGATAGACTTAGAAAATTTTCACTCAACACAAAGTGACAATTGACCTCAATTGGCTTCAATCAATGTTAATCGACGATATCTGACAAAGTTAGATGCAAACTCACTCAAATATATGAGAAATGTTGAAATTCGACTTCAAATTAGGAAGATAGACTTAGAAAATTTTCTTTCAACACAAAGTGACAATCGACCTCAATGGGCTTCAATGGATGTTAATCGACGATATCTGACAAAGTTAGATGCAAACTCACTCAAATATATGAGAAATGTTGAAATTCGACTTTAAATTAGGAAGATAGACTTAGAAAATTTTCACTCAACACAAAGTGACAATCGACCTCAATTGGCTTCAATGGATGTTAATCGACGATATCTGACAAAGTTAGATGCAAACTCACTCAAATATATGAGAAATGTTGAAATTCGACTTTAAATTAGGAAGATAGACTTAGAAAATTTTCACTCAACACAAAGTGACAATTGACCTCAATTGGCTTCAATCAATGTTAATCGACGATATCTGACAAAGTTAGATGCAAACTCACTCAAATATATGAGAAATGTTGAAATTCGACTTCAAATTAGGAAGATAGACTTAGAAAATTTTCTTTCAACACAAAGTGACAATCGACCTCAATGGGCTTCAATGGATGTTAATCGACGATATCTGACAAAGTTAGATGCAAACTCACTCAAATATATGAGAAATGTTGAAATCCGAATTCAAATTAGGAAGATAGACTTAGAAAATTTTCACTCAACACAAAGTGACAATCGACCTCAATTGGCTTCAATGGATGTTAATCGACGATATCTGACAAAGTTAGATGCAAACTCACTCAAATATATGAGAAATGTTGAAATTCGACTTTAAATTAGGAAGATAGACTTAGAAAATTTTCTTTCAACACAAAGTGACAATCGACCTCAATTGGCTTCAATCAATGTTAATCGACGATATCTGACAAAGTTAGATGCAAACTCACTCAAATATATGAGAAATGTTGAAATTCGACTTTAAATTAGGAAGATAGACTTAGAAAATTTTCACTCAACACAAAGTGACAATTGACCTCAATTGGCTTCAATCAATGTTAATCGACGATATCTGACAAAGTTAGATGCAAACTCACTCAAATATATGAGAAATGTTGAAATTCGACTCCAAATTAGAAAGATAGACTTAGAAAATTTTCACTCAACACAAAGTGACAATTGACCTCAATTGGCTTCAATCAATGTTAATCGACGATATCTGACAAAGTTAGATGCAAACTCACTCAAATATATGAGAAATGTTGAAATTCGACTCCAAATTAGAAAGATAGACTTAGAAAATTTTCACTCAACACAAAGTGACAATCGACCTCAATGGGCTAAAATGGATGTTAATCGACGATATCTGACAAAGTAAGATGCAAACTCACTCAAATATATGAGAAATGTTGAAATTCGACTCCAAATTAGAAAGATAGACTTAGAAAATTTTCTTTCAACACAAAGTGACAATCGACCTCAATTGGCTTCAATCAATGTTAATCGACGATATCTGACAAAGTTAGATGCAAACTCACTCAAATATATGAGAAATGTTGAAATTCGACTCCAAATTAGAAAGATAGACTTAGAAAATTTTCACTCAACACAAAGTGACAATTGACCTCAATTGGCTTCAATCAATGTTAATCGACGATATCTGACAAAGTTAGATGCAAACTCACTCAAATATATGAGAAATGTTGAAATTCGACTTCAAATTAGGAAGATAGACTTAGAAAATTTTCTTTCAACACAAAGTGACAATCGACCTCAATGGGCTTCAATGGATGTTAATCGACGATATCTGACAAAGTTAGATGCAAACTCACTCAAATATATGAGAAATGTTGAAATCCGAATTCAAATTAGGAAGATAGACTTAGAAAATTTTCACTCAACACAAAGTGACAATCGACCTCAATTGGCTTCAATGGATGTTAATCGACGATATCTGACAAAGTTAGATGCAAACTCACTCAAATATATGAGAAATGTTGAAATTCGACTTTAAATTAGGAAGATAGACTTAGAAAATTTTCTTTCAACACAAAGTGACAATCGACCTCAATTGGCTTCAATCAATGTTAATCGACGATATCTGACAAAGTTAGATGCAAACTCACTCAAATATATGAGAAATGTTGAAATTCGACTCCAAATTAGAAAGATAGACTTAGAAAATTTTCACTCAACACAAAGTGACAATTGACCTCAATTGGCTTCAATCAATGTTAATCGACGATATCTGACAAAGTTAGATGCAAACTCACTCAAATATATGAGAAATGTTGAAATTCGACTTCAAATTAGGAAGATAGACTTAGAAAATTTTCTTTCAACACAAAGTGACAATCGACCTCAATGGGCTTCAATGGATGTTAATCGACGATATCTGACAAAGTTAGATGCAAACTCACTCAAATATATGAGAAATGTTGAAATTCGACTTTAAATTAGGAAGATAGACTTAGAAAATTTTCACTCAACACAAAGTGACAATTGACCTCAATTGGCTTCAATCAATGTTAATCGACGATATCTGACAAAGTTAGATGCAAACTCACTCAAATATATGAGAAATGTTGAAATTCGACTCCAAATTAGAAAGATAGACTTAGAAAATTTTCACTCAACACAAAGTGACAATCGACCTCAATTGGCTTCAATGGATGTTAATCGACGATATCTGACAAAGTTAGATGCAAACTCACTCAAATATATGAGAAATGTTGAAATTCGACTCCAAATTAGAAAGATAGACTTAGAAAATTTTCTTTCAACACAAAGTGACAATCGACCTCAATTGGCTTCAATCAATGTTAATCGACGATATCTGACAAAGTTAGATGCAAACTCACTCAAATATATGAGAAATGTTGAAATTCGACTCCAAATTAGAAAGATAGACTTAGAAAATTTTCACTCAACACAAAGTGACAATTGACCTCAATTGGCTTCAATCAATGTTAATCGACGATATCTGACAAAGTTAGATGCAAACTCACTCAAATATATGAGAAATGTTGAAATTCGACTTCAAATTAGGAAGATAGACTTAGAAAATTTTCACTCAACACAAAGTGACAATTGACCTCAATTGGCTTCAATCAATGTTAATCGACGATATCTGACAAAGTTAGATGCAAACTCACTCAAATATATGAGAAATGTTGAAATTCGACTTCAAATTAGGAAGATAGACTTAGAAAATTTTCTTTCAACACAAAGTGACAATCGACCTCAATGGGCTTCAATGGATGTTAATCGACGATATCTGACAAAGTTAGATGCAAACTCACTCAAATATATGAGAAATGTTGAAATTCGACTTTAAATTAGGAAGATAGACTTAGAAAATTTTCACTCAACACAAAGTGACAATTGACCTCAATTGGCTTCAATCAATGTTAATCGACGATATCTGACAAAGTTAGATGCAAACTCACTCAAATATATGAGAAATGTTGAAATTCGACTCCAAATTAGAAAGATAGACTTAGAAAATTTTCACTCAACACAAAGTGACAATCGACCTCAATTGGCTTCAATGGATGTTAATCGACGATATCTGACAAAGTTAGATGCAAACTCACTCAAATATATGAGAAATGTTGAAATTCGACTCCAAATTAGAAAGATAGACTTAGAAAATTTTCTTTCAACACAAAGTGACAATCGACCTCAATTGGCTTCAATCAATGTTAATCGACGATATCTGACAAAGTTAGATGTAAACTCACTCAAATATATGAGAAATGTTGAAATTCGACTCCAAATTAGAAAGATAGACTTAGAAAATTTTCACTCAACACAAAGTGACAATTGACCTCAATTGGCTTCAATGGATGTTAATCGACGATATCTGACAAAGTTAGATGCAAACTCACTCAAATATATGAGAAATGTTGAAATTCGACTTCAAATTAGGAAGATAGACTTAGAAAATTTTCACTCAACACAAAGTGACAATCGACCTCAATTGGCTTCAATGGATGTTAATCGACGATATCTGACAAAGTTAGATGCAAACTCACTCAAATATATGAGAAATGTTGAAATTCGACTTTAAATTAGGAAGATAGACTTAGAAAATTTTCACTCAACACAAAGTGACAATCGACCTCAATTGGCTTCAATGGATGTTAATCGACGATATCTGACAAAGTTAGATGCAAACTCACTCAAATATATGAGAAATGTTGAAATTCGACTTTAAATTAGGAAGATAGACTTAGAAAATTTTCACTCAACACAAAGTGACAATCGACCTCAATGGGCTTCAATGGATGTTAATCGACGATATCTGACAAAGTTAGATGCAAACTCACTCAAATATATGAGAAATGTTGAAATCCGAATTCAAATTAGGAAGATAGACTTAGAAAATTTTCACTCAACACAAAGTGACAATCGACCTCAATTGGCTTCAATGGATGTTAATCGACGATATCTGACAAAGTTAGATGCAAACTCACTCAAATATATGAGAAATGTTGAAATTCGACTTTAAATTAGGAAGATAGACTTAGAAAATTTTCACTCAACACAAAGTGACAATTGACCTCAATTGGCTTCAATCAATGTTAATCGACGATATCTGACAAAGTTAGATGCAAACTCACTCAAATATATGAGAAATGTTGAAATTCGACTCCAAATTAGAAAGATAGACTTAGAAAATTTTCACTCAACACAAAGTGACAATCGACCTCAATGGGCTAAAATGGATGTTAATCGACGATATCTGACAAAGTTAGATGCAAACTCACTCAAATATATGAGAAATGTTGAAATTCGACTTTAAATTAGGAAGATAGACTTAGAAAATTTTCACTCAACACAAAGTGACAATTGACCTCAATTGGCTTCAATCAATGTTAATCGACGATATCTGACAAAGTTAGATGCAAACTCACTCAAATATATGAGAAATGTTGAAATTCGACTCCAAATTAGAAAGATAGACTTAGAAAATTTTCACTCAACACAAAGTGACAATCGACCTCAATGAGCTAAAATGGATGTTAATCGACGATATCTGACAAAGTTAGATGCAAACTCACTCAAATATATGAGAAATGTTGAAATTCGACTTTAAATTAGGAAGATAGACTTAGAAAATTTTCACTCAACACAAAGTGACAATTGACCTCAATTGGCTTCAATCAATGTTAATCGACGATATCTGACAAAGTAAGATGCAAACTCACTCAAATATATGAGAAATGTTGAAATTCTACTCCAAATTAGAAAGATAGACTTAGAAAATTTTCACTCAACACAAAGTGACAATTGACCTCAATTGGCTTCAATCAATGTTAATCGACGATATCTGACAAAGTTAGATGCAAACTCACTCAAATATATGAGAAATGTTGAAATTCGACTTCAAATTAGGAAGATAGACTTAGAAAATTTTCTTTCAACACAAAGTGACAATCGACCTCAATGGGCTTCAATGGATGTTAATCGACGATATCTGACAAAGTTAGATGCAAACTCACTCAAATATATGAGAAATGTTGAAATTCGACTTTAAATTAGGAAGATAGACTTAGAAAATTTTCACTCAACACAAAGTGACAATCGACCTCAATTGGCTTCAATCAATGTTAATCGACGATATCTGACAAAGTTAGATGTAAACTCACTCAAATATATGAGAAATGTTGAAATTCGACTTTAAATTAGGAAGATAGACTTAGAAAATTTTCACTCAACACAAAGTGACAATTGACCTCAATTGGCTTCAATCAATGTTAATCGACGATATCTGACAAAGTTAGATGCAAACTCACTCAAATATATGAGAAATGTTGAAATTCGACTTCAAATTAGGAAGATAGACTTAGAAAATTTTCTTTCAACACAAAGTGACAATCGACCTCAATGGGCTTCAATGGATGTTAATCGACGATATCTGACAAAGTTAGATGCAAACTCACTCAAATATATGAGAAATGTTGAAATCCGAATTCAAATTAGGAAGATAGACTTAGAAAATTTTCACTCAACACAAAGTGACAATCGACCTCAATTGGCTTCAATGGATGTTAATCGACGATATCTGACAAAGTTAGATGCAAACTCACTCAAATATATGAGAAATGTTGAAATTCGACTTTAAATTAGGAAGATAGACTTAGAAAATTTTCTTTCAACACAAAGTGACAATCGACCTCAATTGGCTTCAATCAATGTTAATCGACGATATCTGACAAAGTTAGATGCAAACTCACTCAAATATATGAGAAATGTTGAAATTCGACTCCAAATTAGAAAGATAGACTTAGAAAATTTTCACTCAACACAAAGTGACAATTGACCTCAATTGGCTTCAATCAATGTTAATCGACGATATCTGACAAAGTTAGATGCAAACTCACTCAAATATATGAGAAATGTTGAAATTCGACTTCAAATTAGGAAGATAGACTTAGAAAATTTTCTTTCAACACAAAGTGACAATCGACCTCAATGGGCTTCAATGGATGTTAATCGACGATATCTGACAAAGTTAGATGCAAACTCACTCAAATATATGAGAAATGTTGAAATTCGACTTTAAATTAGGAAGATAGACTTAGAAAATTTTCACTCAACACAAAGTGACAATTGACCTCAATTGGCTTCAATCAATGTTAATCGACGATATCTGACAAAGTTAGATGCAAACTCACTCAAATATATGAGAAATGTTGAAATTCGACTCCAAATTAGAAAGATAGACTTAGAAAATTTTCACTCAACACAAAGTGACAATCGACCTCAATTGGCTTCAATGGATGTTAATCGACGATATCTGACAAAGTTAGATGCAAACTCACTCAAATATATGAGAAATGTTGAAATTCGACTCCAAATTAGAAAGATAGACTTAGAAAATTTTCTTTCAACACAAAGTGACAATCGACCTCAATTGGCTTCAATCAATGTTAATCGACGATATCTGACAAAGTTAGATGCAAACTCACTCAAATATATGAGAAATGTTGAAATTCGACTCCAAATTAGAAAGATAGACTTAGAAAATTTTCACTCAACACAAAGTGACAATTGACCTCAATTGGCTTCAATCAATGTTAATCGACGATATCTGACAAAGTTAGATGCAAACTCACTCAAATATATGAGAAATGTTGAAATTCGACTTCAAATTAGGAAGATAGACTTAGAAAATTTTCTTTCAACACAAAGTGACAATCGACCTCAATGGGCTTCAATGGATGTTAATCGACGATATCTGACAAAGTTAGATGCAAACTCACTCAAATATATGAGAAATGTTGAAATCCGAATTCAAATTAGGAAGATAGACTTAGAAAATTTTCACTCAACACAAAGTGACAATCGACCT
Source organism: Diorhabda carinulata (assembly GCF_026250575.1). Lineage (NCBI taxonomy): Eukaryota > Metazoa > Arthropoda > Insecta > Coleoptera > Chrysomelidae > Diorhabda > Diorhabda carinulata. The sequence goes on from NC_079469.1 coordinate 640,807, forward strand.
CAATTGGCTTCAATGGATGTTAATCGACGATATCTGACAAAGTTAGATGCAAACTCACTCAAATATATGAGAAATGTTGAAATTCGACTCCAAATTAGAAAGATAGACTTAGAAAATTTTCACTCAACACAAAGTGACAATCGACCTCAATTGGCTTCAATCAATGTTAATCGACGATATCTGACAAAGTTAGATGCAAACTCACTCAAATATATGAGAAATGTTGAAATTCGACTCCAAATTAGAAAGATAGACTTAGAAAATTTTCACTCAACACAAAGTGACAATTGACCTCAATTGGCTTCAATCAATGTTAATCGACGATATCTGACAAAGTTAGATGCAAACTCACTCAAATATATGAGAAATGTTGAAATTCGACTTCAAATTAGGAAGATAGACTTAGAAAATTTTCTTTCAACACAAAGTGACAATCGACCTCAATGGGCTTCAATGGATGTTAATCGACGATATCTGACAAAGTTAGATGCAAACTCACTCAAATATATGAGAAATGTTGAAATCCGAATTCAAATTAGGAAGATAGACTTAGAAAATTTTCACTCAACACAAAGTGACAATCGACCTCAATTGGCTTCAATGGATGTTAATCGACGATATCTGACAAAGTTAGATGCAAACTCACTCAAATATATGAGAAATGTTGAAATTCGACTTTAAATTAGGAAGATACACTTAGAAAATTTTCTTTCAACACAAAGTGACAATCGACCTCAATTGGCTTCAATCAATGTTAATCGACGATATCTGACAAAGTTAGATGCAAACTCACTCAAATATATGAGAAATGTTGAAATTCGACTCCAAATTAGAAAGATAGACTTAGAAAATTTTCACTCAACACAAAGTGACAATTGACCTCAATTGGCTTCAATCAATGTTAATCGACGATATCTGACAAAGTTAGATGCAAACTCACTCAAATATATGAGAAATGTTGAAATTCGACTTCAAATTAGGAAGATAGACTTAGAAAATTTTCTTTCAACACAAAGTGACAATCGACCTCAATGGGCTTCAATGGATGTTAATCGACGATATCTGACAAAGTTAGATGCAAACTCACTCAAATATATGAGAAATGTTGAAATTCGACTTTAAATTAGGAAGATAGACTTAGAAAATTTTCACTCAACACAAAGTGACAATTGACCTCAATTGGCTTCAATCAATGTTAATCGACGATATCTGACAAAGTAAGATGCAAACTCACTCAAATATATGAGAAATGTTGAAATTCGACTCCAAATTAGAAAGATAGACTTAGAAAATTTTCACTCAACACAAAGTGACAATCGACCTCAATGGGCTAAAATGGATGTTAATCGACGATATCTGACAAAGTTAGATGCAAACTCACTCAAATATATGAGAAATGTTGAAATTCGACTCCAAATTAGAAAGATAGACTTAGAAAATTTTCACTCAACACAAAGTGACAATTGACCTCAATTGGCTTCAATCAATGTTAATCGACGATATCTGACAAAGTTAGATGCAAACTCACTCAAATATATGAGAAATGTTGAAATTCGACTTCAAATTAGGAAGATAGACTTAGAAAATTTTCACTCAACACAAAGTGACAATCGACCTCAATTGGCTTCAATGGATGTTAATCGACGATATCTGACAAAGTTAGATGCAAACTCACTCAAATATATGAGAAATGTTGAAATTCGACTTTAAATTAGGAAGATAGACTTAGAAAATTTTCACTCAACACAAAGTGACAATTGACCTCAATTGGCTTCAATCAATGTTAATCGACGATATCTGACAAAGTAAGATGCAAACTCACTCAAATATATGAGAAATGTTGAAATTCGACTCCAAATTAGAAAGATAGACTTAGAAAATTTTCACTCAACACAAAGTGACAATCGACCTCAATTGGCTTCAATCAATGTTAATCGACGATATCTGACAAAGTTAGATGCAAACTCACTCAAATATATGAGAAATGTTGAAATTCGACTTTAAATTAGGAAGATAGACTTAGAAAATTTTCACTCAACACAAAGTGACAATTGACCTCAATTGGCTTCAATCAATGTTAATCGACGATATCTGACAAAGTTAGATGCAAACTCACTCAAATATATGAGAAATGTTGAAATTCGACTCCAAATTAGAAAGATAAGACTTAGAAAATTTTCACTCAACACAAAGTGACAATCGACCTCAATGGGCTAAAATGGATGTTAATCGACGATATCTGACAAAGTTAGATGCAAACTCACTCAAATATATGAGAAATGTTGAAATTCGACTCCAAATTAGAAAGATAGACTTAGAAAATTTTCACTCAACACAAAGTGACAATCGACCTCAATGGGCTAAAATGGATGTTAATCGACGATATCTGACAAAGTTAGATGCAAACTCACTCAAATATATGAGAAATGTTGAAATTCGACTCCAAATTAGAAAGATAGACTTAGAAAATTTTCTTTCAACACAAAGTGACAATCGACCTCAATTGGCTTCAATCAATGTTAATCGACGATATCTGACAAAGTTAGATGCAAACTCACTCAAATATATGAGAAATGTTGAAATTCGACTCCAAATTAGAAAGATAGACTTAGAAAATTTTCACTCAACACAAAGTGACAATCGACCTCAATGGGCTAAAATGGATGTTAATCGACGATATCTGACAAAGTTAGATGCAAACTCACTCAAATATATGAGAAATGTTGAAATTCGACTTTAAATTAGGAAGATAGACTTAGAAAATTTTCACTCAACACAAAGTGACAATCGACCTCAATGGGCTTCAATCAATGTTAATCGACGATATCTGACAAAGTTAGATGCAAACTCACTCAAATATATGAGAAATGTTGAAATTCGACTCCAAATTAGAAAGATAGACTTAGAAAATTTTCACTCAACACAAAGTGACAATCGACCTCAATTGGCTTCAATGGATGTTAATCGACGATATCTGACAAAGTTAGATGCAAACTCACTCAAATATATGAGAAATGTTGAAATTCGACTTTAAATTAGGAAGATAGACTTAGAAAATTTTCACTCAACACAAAGTGACAATTGACCTCAATTGGCTTCAATCAATGTTAATCGACGATATCTGACAAAGTGAGATGCAAACTCACTCAAATATATGAGAAATGTTGAAATTCGACTTTAAATTAGGAAGATAGACTTAGAAAATTTTCACTCAACACAAAGTGACAATTGACCTCAATTGGCTTCAATCAATGTTAATCGACGATATCTGACAAAGTAAGATGCAAACTCACTCAAATATATGAGAAATGTTGAAATTCGACTCCAAATTAGAAAGATAGACTTAGAAAATTTTCACTCAACACAAAGTGACAATCGACCTCAATTGGCTTCAATGGATGTTAATCGACGATATCTGACAAAGTTAGATGCAAACTCACTCAAATATATGAGAAATGTTGAAATTCGACTCCAAATTAGAAAGATAGACTTAGAAAATTTTCTTTCAACACAAAGTGACAATCGACCTCAATTGGCTTCAATCAATGTTAATCGACGATATCTGACAAAGTTAGATGCAAACTCACTCAAATATATGAGAAATGTTGAAATTCGACTCCAAATTAGAAAGATAGACTTAGAAAATTTTCACTCAACACAAAGTGACAATTGACCTCAATTGGCTTCAATCAATGTTAATCGACGATATCTGACAAAGTTAGATGCAAACTCACTCAAATATATGAGAAATGTTGAAATTCGACTTCAAATTAGGAAGATAGACTTAGAAAATTTTCTTTCAACACAAAGTGACAATCGACCTCAATGGGCTTCAATGGATGTTAATCGACGATATCTGACAAAGTTAGATGCAAACTCACTCAAATATATGAGAAATGTTGAAATTCGACTTTAAATTAGGAAGATAGACTTAGAAAATTTTCACTCAACACAAAGTGACAATTGACCTCAATTGGCTTCAATCAATGTTAATCGACGATATCTGACAAAGTAAGATGCAAACTCACTCAAATATATGAGAAATGTTGAAATTCGACTCCAAATTAGAAAGATAGACTTAGAAAATTTTCACTCAACACAAAGTGACAATCGACCTCAATGGGCTAAAATGGATGTTAATCGACGATATCTGACAAAGTTAGATGCAAACTCACTCAAATATATGAGAAATGTTGAAATTCGACTCCAAATTAGAAAGATAGACTTAGAAAATTTTCACTCAACACAAAGTGACAATTGACCTCAATTGGCTTCAATCAATGTTAATCGACGATATCTGACAAAGTTAGATGCAAACTCACTCAAATATATGAGAAATGTTGAAATTCGACTTCAAATTAGGAAGATAGACTTAGAAAATTTTCACTCAACACAAAGTGACAATCGACCTCAATTGGCTTCAATGGATGTTAATCGACGATATCTGACAAAGTTAGATGCAAACTCACTCAAATATATGAGAAATGTTGAAATTCGACTTTAAATTAGGAAGATAGACTTAGAAAATTTTCACTCAACACAAAGTGACAATTGACCTCAATTGGCTTCAATCAATGTTAATCGACGATATCTGACAAAGTAAGATGCAAACTCACTCAAATATATGAGAAATGTTGAAATTCGACTCCAAATTAGAAAGATAGACTTAGAAAATTTTCACTCAACACAAAGTGACAATCGACCTCAATTGGCTTCAATCAATGTTAATCGACGATATCTGACAAAGTTAGATGCAAACTCACTCAAATATATGAGAAATGTTGAAATTCGACTTTAAATTAGGAAGATAGACTTAGAAAATTTTCACTCAACACAAAGTGACAATTGACCTCAATTGGCTTCAATCAATGTTAATCGACGATATCTGACAAAGTTAGATGCAAACTCACTCAAATATATGAGAAATGTTGAAATTCGACTCCAAATTAGAAAGATAAGACTTAGAAAATTTTCACTCAACACAAAGTGACAATCGACCTCAATGGGCTAAAATGGATGTTAATCGACGATATCTGACAAAGTTAGATGCAAACTCACTCAAATATATGAGAAATGTTGAAATTCGACTCCAAATTAGAAAGATAGACTTAGAAAATTTTCACTCAACACAAAGTGACAATCGACCTCAATGGGCTAAAATGGATGTTAATCGACGATATCTGACAAAGTTAGATGCAAACTCACTCAAATATATGAGAAATGTTGAAATTCGACTCCAAATTAGAAAGATAGACTTAGAAAATTTTCTTTCAACACAAAGTGACAATCGACCTCAATTGGCTTCAATCAATGTTAATCGACGATATCTGACAAAGTTAGATGCAAACTCACTCAAATATATGAGAAATGTTGAAATTCGACTCCAAATTAGAAAGATAGACTTAGAAAATTTTCACTCAACACAAAGTGACAATCGACCTCAATGGGCTAAAATGGATGTTAATCGACGATATCTGACAAAGTTAGATGCAAACTCACTCAAATATATGAGAAATGTTGAAATTCGACTTTAAATTAGGAAGATAGACTTAGAAAATTTTCACTCAACACAAAGTGACAATCGACCTCAATGGGCTTCAATCAATGTTAATCGACGATATCTGACAAAGTTAGATGCAAACTCACTCAAATATATGAGAAATGTTGAAATTCGACTCCAAATTAGAAAGATAGACTTAGAAAATTTTCACTCAACACAAAGTGACAATCGACCTCAATTGGCTTCAATGGATGTTAATCGACGATATCTGACAAAGTTAGATGCAAACTCACTCAAATATATGAGAAATGTTGAAATTCGACTTTAAATTAGGAAGATAGACTTAGAAAATTTTCACTCAACACAAAGTGACAATTGACCTCAATTGGCTTCAATCAATGTTAATCGACGATATCTGACAAAGTGAGATGCAAACTCACTCAAATATATGAGAAATGTTGAAATTCGACTTTAAATTAGGAAGATAGACTTAGAAAATTTTCACTCAACACAAAGTGACAATTGACCTCAATTGGCTTCAATCAATGTTAATCGACGATATCTGACAAAGTAAGATGCAAACTCACTCAAATATATGAGAAATGTTGAAATTCGACTCCAAATTAGAAAGATAGACTTAGAAAATTTTCACTCAACACAAAGTGACAATCGACCTCAATTGGCTTCAATGGATGTTAATCGACGATATCTGACAAAGTTAGATGCAAACTCACTCAAATATATGAGAAATGTTGAAATTCGACTCCAAATTAGAAAGATAGACTTAGAAAATTTTCTTTCAACACAAAGTGACAATCGACCTCAATTGGCTTCAATCAATGTTAATCGACGATATCTGACAAAGTTAGATGCAAACTCACTCAAATATATGAGAAATGTTGAAATTCGACTCCAAATTAGAAAGATAGACTTAGAAAATTTTCACTCAACACAAAGTGACAATTGACCTCAATTGGCTTCAATCAATGTTAATCGACGATATCTGACAAAGTTAGATGCAAACTCACTCAAATATATGAGAAATGTTGAAATTCGACTTCAAATTAGGAAGATAGACTTAGAAAATTTTCTTTCAACACAAAGTGACAATCGACCTCAATGGGCTTCAATGGATGTTAATCGACGATATCTGACAAAGTTAGATGCAAACTCACTCAAATATATGAGAAATGTTGAAATCCGAATTCAAATTAGGAAGATAGACTTAGAAAATTTTCACTCAACACAAAGTGACAATCGACCTCAATTGGCTTCAATGGATGTTAATCGACGATATCTGACAAAGTTAGATGCAAACTCACTCAAATATATGAGAAATGTTGAAATTCGACTCCAAATTAGAAAGATAGACTTAGAAAATTTTCACTCAACACAAAGTGACAATTGACCTCAATTGGCTTCAATCAATGTTAATCGACGATATCTGACAAAGTTAGATGCAAACTCACTCAAATATATGAGAAATGTTGAAATTCGACTTCAAATTAGGAAGATAGACTTAGAAAATTTTCTTTCAACACAAAGTGACAATCGACCTCAATGGGCTTCAATGGATGTTAATCGACGATATCTGACAAAGTTAGATGCAAACTCACTCAAATATATGAGAAATGTTGAAATTCGACTCCAAATTAGAAAGATAGACTTAGAAAATTTTCTTTCAACACAAAGTGACAATCGACCTCAATTGGCTTCAATCAATGTTAATCGACGATATCTGACAAAGTTAGATGCAAACTCACTCAAATATATGAGAAATGTTGAAATTCGACTCCAAATTAGAAAGATAGACTTAGAAAATTTTCACTCAACACAAAGTGACAATCGACCTCAATGGGCTAAAATGGATGTTAATCGACGATATCTGACAAAGTTAGATGCAAACTCACTCAAATATATGAGAAATGTTGAAATTCGACTTTAAATTAGGAAGATAGACTTAGAAAATTTTCACTCAACACAAAGTGACAATCGACCTCAATGGGCTTCAATCAATGTTAATCGACGATATCTGACAAAGTTAGATGCAAACTCACTAAAATATATGAGAAATGTTGAAATTCGACTCCAAATTAGAAAGATAGACTTAGAAAATTTTCACTCAACACAAAGTGACAATCGACCTCAATTGGCTTCAATGGATGTTAATCGACGATATCTGACAAAGTTAGATGCAAACTCACTCAAATATATGAGAAATGTTGAAATTCGACTTTAAATTAGGAAGATAGACTTAGAAAATTTTCACTCAACACAAAGTGACAATTGACCTCAATTGGCTTCAATCAATGTTAATCGACGATATCTGACAAAGTGAGATGCAAACTCACTCAAATATATGAGAAATGTTGAAATTCGACTTTAAATTAGGAAGATAGACTTAGAAAATTTTCACTCAACACAAAGTGACAATTGACCTCAATTGGCTTCAATCAATGTTAATCGACGATATCTGACAAAGTAAGATGCAAACTCACTCAAATATATGAGAAATGTTGAAATTCGACTCCAAATTAGAAAGATAGACTTAGAAAATTTTCACTCAACACAAAGTGACAATCGACCTCAATTGGCTTCAATGGATGTTAATCGACGATATCTGACAAAGTTAGATGCAAACTCACTCAAATATATGAGAAATGTTGAAATTCGACTCCAAATTAGAAAGATAGACTTAGAAAATTTTCTTTCAACACAAAGTGACAATCGACCTCAATTGGCTTCAATCAATGTTAATCGACGATATCTGACAAAGTTAGATGCAAACTCACTCAAATATATGAGAAATGTTGAAATTCGACTCCAAATTAGAAAGATAGACTTAGAAAATTTTCACTCAACACAAAGTGACAATTGACCTCAATTGGCTTCAATCAATGTTAATCGACGATATCTGACAAAGTTAGATGCAAACTCACTCAAATATATGAGAAATGTTGAAATTCGACTTCAAATTAGGAAGATAGACTTAGAAAATTTTCTTTCAACACAAAGTGACAATCGACCTCAATGGGCTTCAATGGATGTTAATCGACGATATCTGACAAAGTTAGATGCAAACTCACTCAAATATATGAGAAATGTTGAAATCCGAATTCAAATTAGGAAGATAGACTTAGAAAATTTTCACTCAACACAAAGTGACAATCGACCTCAATTGGCTTCAATGGATGTTAATCGACGATATCTGACAAAGTTAGATGCAAACTCACTCAAATATATGAGAAATGTTGAAATTCGACTTTAAATTAGGAAGATAGACTTAGAAAATTTTCTTTCAACACAAAGTGACAATCGACCTCAATTGGCTTCAATCAATGTTAATCGACGATATCTGACAAAGTTAGATGCAAACTCACTCAAATATATGAGAAATGTTGAAATTCGACTCCAAATTAGAAAGATAGACTTAGAAAATTTTCACTCAACACAAAGTGACAATTGACCTCAATTGGCTTCAATCAATGTTAATCGACGATATCTGACAAAGTTAGATGCAAACTCACTCAAATATATGAGAAATGTTGAAATTCGACTTCAAATTAGGAAGATAGACTTAGAAAATTTTCTTTCAACACAAAGTGACAATCGACCTCAATGGGCTTCAATGGATGTTAATCGACGATATCTGACAAAGTTAGATGCAAACTCACTCAAATATATGAGAAATGTTGAAATTCGACTTTAAATTAGGAAGATAGACTTAGAAAATTTTCACTCAACACAAAGTGACAATTGACCTCAATTGGCTTCAATCAATGTTAATCGACGATATCTGACAAAGTTAGATGCAAACTCACTCAAATATATGAGAAATGTTGAAATTCGACTCCAAATTAGAAAGATAGACTTAGAAAATTTTCACTCAACACAAAGTGACAATCGACCTCAATGGGCTAAAATGGATGTTAATCGACGATATCTGACAAAGTTAGATGCAAACTCACTCAAATATATGAGAAATGTTGAAATTCGACTTTAAATTAGGAAGATAGACTTAGAAAATTTTCACTCAACACAAAGTGACAATTGACCTCAATTGGCTTCAATCAATGTTAATCGACGATATCTGACAAAGTAAGATGCAAACTCACTCAAATATATGAGAAATGTTGAAATTCGACTCCAAATTAGAAAGATAGGCTTAGAAAATTTTCACTCAACACAAAGTGACAATCGACCTCAATGGGCTAAAATGGATGTTAATCGACGATATCTGACAAAGTTAGATGCAAACTCACTCAAATATATGAGAAATGTTGAAATTCGACTCCAAATTAGAAAGATAGACTTAGAAAATTTTCACTCAACACAAAGTGACAATCGACCTCAATGGGCTAAAATGGATGTTAATCGACGATATCTGACGAAGTTAGATGCAAACTCACTCAAATATATGAGAAATGTTGAAATTCGACTTTAAATTAGGAAGATAGACTTAGAAAATTTTCACTCAACACAAAGTGACAATCGACCTCAATGGGCTTCAATCAATGTTAATCGACGATATCTGACAAAGTTAGATGCAAACTCACTCAAATATATGAGAAATGTTGAAATTCGACTCCAAATTAGAAAGATAGACTTAGAAAATTTTCACTCAACACAAAGTGACAATCGACCTCAATTGGCTTCAATGGATGTTAATCGACGATATCTGACAAAGTTAGATGCAAACTCACTCAAATATATGAGAAATGTTGAAATTCGACTTTAAATTAGGAAGATAGACTTAGAAAATTTTCACTCAACACAAAGTGACAATTGACCTCAATTGGCTTCAATCAATGTTAATCGACGATATCTGACAAAGTAAGATGCAAACTCACTCAAATATATGAGAAATGTTGAAATTCGACTCCAAATTAGAAAGATAGACTTAGAAAATTTTCACTCAACACAAAGTGACAATCGACCTCAATTGGCTTCAATGGATGTTAATCGACGATATCTGACAAAGTTAGATGCAAACTCACTCAAATATATGAGAAATGTTGAAATTCGACTTTAAATTAGGAAGATAGACTTAGAAAATTTTCACTCAACACAAAGTGACAATTGACCTCAATTGGCTTCAATCAATGTTAATCGACGATATCTGACAAAGTAAGATGCAAACTCACTCAAATATATGAGAAATGTTGAAATTCGACTCCAAATTAGAAAGATAGACTTAGAAAATTTTCACTCAACACAAAGTGACAATCGACCTCAATTGGCTTCAATGGATGTTAATCGACGATATCTGACAAAGTTAGATGCAAACTCACTCAAATATATGAGAAATGTTGAAATTCGACTTTAAATTAGGAAGATAGACTTAGAAAATTTTCACTCAACACAAAGTGACAATTGACCTCAATTGGCTTCAATGGATGTTAATCGACGATATCTGACAAAGTTAGATGCAAACTCACTCAAATATATGAGAAATGTTGAAATTCGACTTTAAATTAGGAAGATAGACTTAGAAAATTTTCACTCAACACAAAGTGACAATTGACCTCAATTGGCTTCAATCAATGTTAATCGACGATATCTGACAAAGTTAGATGCAAACTCACTCAAATATATGAGAAATGTTGAAATTCGACTTTAAATTAGGAAGATAGACTTAGAAAATTTTCACTCAACACAAAGTGACAATTGACCTCAATTGGCTTCAATCAATGTTAATCGACGATATCTGACAAAGTAAGATGCAAACTCACTCAAATATATGAGAAATGTTGAAATTCGACTCCAAATTAGAAAGATAGACTTAGAAAATTTTCACTCAACACAAAGTGACAATCGACCTCAATTGGCTTCAATGGATGTTAATCGACGATATCTGACAAAGTTAGATGCAAACTCACTCAAATATATGAGAAATGTTGAAATTCGACTTTAAATTAGGAAGATAGACTTAGAAAATTTTCACTCAACACAAAGTGACAATTGACCTCAATTGGCTTCAATCAATGTTAATCGACGATATCTGACAAAGTAAGATGCAAACTCACTCAAATATATGAGAAATGTTGAAATTCGACTCCAAACTAGAAAGATAGACTTAGAAAATTTTCACTCAACACAAAGTGACAATCGACCTCAATTGGCTTCAATGGATGTTAATCGACGATATCTGACAAAGTTAGATGCAAACTCACTCAAATATATGAGAAATGTTGAAATTCGACTTTAAATTAGGAAGATAGACTTAGAAAATTTTCTTTCAACACAAAGTGACAATCGACCTCAATTGGCTTCAATCAATGTTAATCGACGATATCTGACAAAGTTAGATGCAAGCTCACTCAAATATATGAGAAATGTTGAAATTCGACTCCAAATTAGAAAGATAGACTTAGAAAATTTTCACTCAACACAAAGTGACAATTGACCTCAATTGGCTTCAATCAATGTTAATCGACGATATCTGACAAAGTTAGATGCAAACTCACTCAAATATATGAGAAATGTTGAAATTCGACTTCAAATTAGGAAGATAGACTTAGAAAATTTTCTTTCAACACAAAGTGACAATCGACCTCAATGGGCTTCAATGGATGTTAATCGACGATATCTGACAAAGTTAGATGCAAACTCACTCAAATATATGAGAAATGTTGAAATTCGACTTTAAATTAGGAAGATAGACTTAGAAAATTTTCACTCAACACAAAGTGACAATTGACCTCAATTGGCTTCAATGGATGTTAATCGACGATATCTGACAAAGTTAGATGCAAACTCACTCAAATATATGAGAAATGTTGAAATTCGACTTTAAATTAGGAAGATAGACTTAGAAAATTTTCACTCAACACAAAGTGACAATTGACCTCAATTGGCTTCAATCAATGTTAATCGACGATATCTGACAAAGTTAGATGCAAACTCACTCAAATATATGAGAAATGTTGAAATTCGACTTTAAATTAGGAAGATAGACTTAGAAAATTTTCACTCAACACAAAGTGACAATTGACCTCAATTGGCTTCAATCAATGTTAATCGACGATATCTGACAAAGTAAGATGCAAACTCACTCAAATATATGAGAAATGTTGAAATTCGACTCCAAATTAGAAAGATAGACTTAGAAAATTTTCACTCAACACAAAGTGACAATCGACCTCAATTGGCTTCAATGGATGTTAATCGACGATATCTGACAAAGTTAGATGCAAACTCACTCAAATATATGAGAAATGTTGAAATTCGACTTTAAATTAGGAAGATAGACTTAGAAAATTTTCACTCAACACAAAGTGACAATTGACCTCAATTGGCTTCAATCAATGTTAATCGACGATATCTGACAAAGTAAGATGCAAACTCACTCAAATATATGAGAAATGTTGAAATTCGACTCCAAACTAGAAAGATAGACTTAGAAAATTTTCACTCAACACAAAGTGACAATCGACCTCAATTGGCTTCAATGGATGTTAATCGACGATATCTGACAAAGTTAGATGCAAACTCACTCAAATATATGAGAAATGTTGAAATTCGACTTTAAATTAGGAAGATAGACTTAGAAAATTTTCTTTCAACACAAAGTGACAATCGACCTCAATTGGCTTCAATCAATGTTAATCGACGATATCTGACAAAGTTAGATGCAAGCTCACTCAAATATATGAGAAATGTTGAAATTCGACTCCAAATTAGAAAGATAGACTTAGAAAATTTTCACTCAACACAAAGTGACAATTGACCTCAATTGGCTTCAATCAATGTTAATCGACGATATCTGACAAAGTTAGATGCAAACTCACTCAAATATATGAGAAATGTTGAAATTCGACTTCAAATTAGGAAGATAGACTTAGAAAATTTTCTTTCAACACAAAGTGACAATCGACCTCAATGGGCTTCAATGGATGTTAATCGACGATATCTGACAAAGTTAGATGCAAACTCACTCAAATATATGAGAAATGTTGAAATTCGACTTTAAATTAGGAAGATAGACTTAGAAAATTTTCACTCAACACAAAGTGACAATTGACCTCAATTGGCTTCAATCAATGTTAATCGACGATATCTGACAAAGTTAGATGCAAACTCACTCAAATATATGAGAAATGTTGAAATTCGACTCCAAATTAGAAAGATAGACTTAGAAAATTTTCACTCAACACAAAGTGACAATCGACCTCAATGGGCTAAAATGGATGTTAATCGACGATATCTGACAAAGTTAGATGCAAACTCACTCAAATATATGAGAAATGTTGAAATTCGACTTTAAATTAGGAAGATAGACTTAGAAAATTTTCACTCAACACAAAGTGACAATTGACCTCAATTGGCTTCAATCAATGTTAATCGACGATATCTGACAAAGTAAGATGCAAACTCACTCAAATATATGAGAAATGTTGAAATTCGACTCCAAATTAGAAAGATAGACTTAGAAAATTTTCACTCAACACAAAGTGACAATCGACCTCAATGGGCTAAAATGGATGTTAATCGACGATATCTGACAAAGTTAGATGCAAACTCACTCAAATATATGAGAAATGTTGAAATTCGACTCCAAATTAGAAAGATAGACTTAGAAAATTTTCACTCAACACAAAGTGACAATCGACCTCAATGGGCTAAAATGGATGTTAATCGACGATATCTGACAAAGTTAGATGCAAACTCACTCAAATATATGAGAAATGTTGAAATTCGACTTTAAATTAGGAAGATAGACTTAGAAAATTTTCACTCAACACAAAGTGACAATCGACCTCAATGGGCTTCAATCAATGTTAATCGACGATATCTGACAAAGTTAGATGCAAACTCACTCAAATATATGAGAAATGTTGAAATTCGACTCCAAATTAGAAAGATAGACTTAGAAAATTTTCACTCAACACAAAGTGACAATCGACCTCAATTGGCTTCAATGGATGTTAATCGACGATATCTGACAAAGTTAGATGCAAACTCACTCAAATATATGAGAAATGTTGAAATTCGACTTTAAATTAGGAAGATAGACTTAGAAAATTTTCACTCAACACAAAGTGACAATTGACCTCAATTGGCTTCAATCAATGTTAATCGACGATATCTGACAAAGTAAGATGCAAACTCACTCAAATATATGAGAAATGTTGAAATTCGACTCCAAATTAGAAAGATAGACTTAGAAAATTTTCACTCAACACAAAGTGACAATCGACCTCAATTGGCTTCAATGGATGTTAATCGACGATATCTGACAAAGTTAGATGCAAACTCACTCAAATATATGAGAAATGTTGAAATTCGACTTTAAATTAGGAAGATAGACTTAGAAAATTTTCACTCAACACAAAGTGACAATTGACCTCAATTGGCTTCAATCAATGTTAATCGACGATATCTGACAAAGTAAGATGCAAACTCACTCAAATATATGAGAAATGTTGAAATTCGACTCCAAATTAGAAAGATAGACTTAGAAAATTTTCACTCAACACAAAGTGACAATCGACCTCAATTGGCTTCAATGGATGTTAATCGACGATATCTGACAAAGTTAGATGCAAACTCACTCAAATATATGAGAAATGTTGAAATTCGACTTTAAATTAGGAAGATAGACTTAGAAAATTTTCACTCAACACAAAGTGACAATTGACCTCAATTGGCTTCAATCAATGTTAATCGACGATATCTGACAAAGTTAGATGCAAACTCACTCAAATATATGAGAAATGTTGAAATTCGACTTTAAATTAGGAAGATAGACTTAGAAAATTTTCACTCAACACAAAGTGACAATTGACCTCAATTGGCTTCAATCAATGTTAATCGACGATATCTGACAAAGTTAGATGCAAACTCACTCAAATATATGAGAAATGTTGAAATTCGACTCCAAATTAGAAAGATAGACTTAGAAAATTTTCACTCAACACAAAGTGACAATCGACCTCAATGGGCTAAAATGGATGTTAATCGACGATATCTGACAAAGTTAGATGCAAACTCACTCAAATATATGAGAAATGTTGAAATTCGACTCCAAATTAGAAAGATAGACTTGGAAAATTTTCACTCAACACAAAGTGACAATCGACCTCAATGGGCTAAAATGGATGTTAATCGACGATATCTGACAAAGTTAGATGCAAACTCACTCAAATATATGAGAAATGTTGAAATTCGACTTTAAATTAGGAAGATAGACTTAGAAAATTTTCACTCAACACAAAGTGACAATCGACCTCAATGGGCTTCAATCAATGTTAATCGACGATATCTGACAAAGTTAGATGCAAACTCACTCAAATATATGAGAAATGTTGAAATTCGACTCCAAATTAGAAAGATAGACTTAGAAAATTTTCACTCAACACAAAGTGACAATCGACCTCAATTGGCTTCAATGGATGTTAATCGACGATATCTGACAAAGTTAGATGCAAACTCACTCAAATATATGAGAAATGTTGAAATTCGACTTTAAATTAGGAAGATAGACTTAGAAAATTTTCACTCAACACAAAGTGACAATTGACCTCAATTGGCTTCAATCAATGTTAATCGACGATATCTGACAAAGTAAGATGCAAACTCACTCAAATATATGAGAAATGTTGAAATTCGACTCCAAATTAGAAAGATAGACTTAGAAAATTTTCACTCAACACAAAGTGACAATCGACCTCAATTGGCTTCAATGGATGTTAATCGACGATATCTGACAAAGTTAGATGCAAACTCACTCAAATATATGAGAAATGTTGAAATTCGACTTTAAATTAGGAAGATAGACTTAGAAAATTTTCACTCAACACAAAGTGACAATTGACCTCAATTGGCTTCAATCAATGTTAATCGACGATATCTGACAAAGTAAGATGCAAACTCACTCAAATATATGAGAAATGTTGAAATTCGACTCCAAATTAGAAAGATAGACTTAGAAAATTTTCACTCAACACAAAGTGACAATCGACCTCAATTGGCTTCAATGGATGTTAATCGACGATATCTGACAAAGTTAGATGCAAACTCACTCAAATATATGAGAAATGTTGAAATTCGACTTTAAATTAGGAAGATAGACTTAGAAAATTTTCACTCAACACAAAGTGACAATTGACCTCAATTGGCTTCAATCAATGTTAATCGACGATATCTGACAAAGTTAGATGCAAACTCACTCAAATATATGAGAAATGTTGAAATTCGACTTTAAATTAGGAAGATAGACTTAGAAAATTTTCACTCAACACAAAGTGACAATTGACCTCAATTGGCTTCAATCAATGTTAATCGACGATATCTGACAAAGTTAGATGCAAACTCACTCAAATATATGAGAAATGTTGAAATTCGACTTTAAATTAGGAAGATAGACTTAGAAAATTTTCACTCAACACAAAGTGACAATTGACCTCAATTGGCTTCAATCAATGTTAATCGACGATATCTGACAAAGTTAGATGCAAACTCACTCAAATATATGAGAAATGTTGAAATTCGACTTCAAATTAGGAAGATAGACTTAGAAAATTTTCTTTCAACACAAAGTGACAATCGACCTCAATGGGCTTCAATGGATGTTAATCGACGATATCTGACAAAGTTAGATGCAAACTCACTCAAATATATGAGAAATGTTGAAATTCGACTTTAAATTAGGAAGATAGACTTAGAAAATTTTCACTCAACACAAAGTGACAATTGACCTCAATTGGCTTCAATCAATGTTAATCGACGATATCTGACAAAGTTAGATGCAAACTCACTCAAATATATGAGAAATGTTGAAATTCGACTCCAAATTAGAAAGATAGACTTAGAAAATTTTCACTCAACACAAAGTGACAATTGACCTCAATTGGCTTCAATCAATGTTAATCGACGATATCTGACAAAGTTAGATGCAAACTCACTCAAATATATGAGAAATGTTGAAATTCGACTTCAAATTAGGAAGATAGACTTAGAAAATTTTCTTTCAACACAAAGTGACAATCGACCTCAATGGGCTTCAATGGATGTTAATCGACGGTATCTGACAAAGTTAGATGCAAACTCACTCAAATATATGAGAAATGTTGAAATTCGACTTTAAATTAGGAAGATAGACTTAGAAAATTTTCACTCAACACAAAGTGACAATTGACCTCAATTGGCTTCAATCAATGTTAATCGACGATATCTGACAAATTTAGATGCAAACTCACTCAAATATATGAGAAATGTTGAAATTCGACTTTAAATTAGGAAGATAGACTTAGAAAATTTTCACTCAACACAAAGTGACAATCGACCTCAATGGGCTTCAATCAATGTTAATCGACGATATCTGACAAAGTTAGATGCAAACTCACTCAAATATATGAGAAATGTTGAAATTCGACTCCAAATTAGAAAGATAGACTTAGAAAATTTTCACTCAACACAAAGTGACAATCGACCTCAATTGGCTTCAATGGATGTTAATCGACGATATCTGACAAAGTTAGATGCAAACTCACTCAAATATATGAGAAATGTTGAAATTCGACTTTAAATTAGGAAGATAGACTTAGAAAATTTTCACTCAACACAAAGTGACAATTGACCTCAATTGGCTTCAATCAATGTTAATCGACGATATCTGACAAAGTAAGATGCAAACTCACTCAAATATATGAGAAATGTTGAAATTCGACTCCAAATTAGAAAGATAGACTTAGAAAATTTTCACTCAACACAAAGTGACAATCGACCTCAATTGGCTTCAATGGATGTTAATCGACGATATCTGACAAAGTTAGATGCAAACTCACTCAAATATATGAGAAATGTTGAAATTCGACTTTAAATTAGGAAGATAGACTTAGAAAATTTTCACTCAACACAAAGTGACAATTGACCTCAATTGGCTTCAATCAATGTTAATCGACGATATCTGACAAAGTAAGATGCAAACTCACTCAAATATATGAGAAATGTTGAAATTCGACTCCAAATTAGAAAGATAGACTTAGAAAATTTTCACTCAACACAAAGTGACAATCGACCTCAATTGGCTTCAATGGATGTTAATCGACGATATCTGACAAAGTTAGATGCAAACTCACTCAAATATATGAGAAATGTTGAAATTCGACTTTAAATTAGGAAGATAGACTTAGAAAATTTTCACTCAACACAAAGTGACAATTGACCTCAATTGGCTTCAATCAATGTTAATCGACGATATCTGACAAAGTAAGATGCAAACTCACTCAAATATATGAGAAATGTTGAAATTCGACTCCAAATTAGAAAGATAGACTTAGAAAATTTTCACTCAACACAAAGTGACAATCGACCTCAATTGGCTTCAATGGATGTTAATCGACGATATCTGACAAAGTTAGATGCAAACTCACTCAAATATATGAGAAATGTTGAAATTCGACTTTAAATTAGGAAGATAGACTTAGAAAATTTTCACTCAACACAAAGTGACAATTGACCTCAATTGGCTTCAATCAATGTTAATCGACGATATCTGACAAAGTTAGATGCAAACTCACTCAAATATATGAGAAATGTTGAAATTCGACTTTAAATTAGGAAGATAGACTTAGAAAATTTTCACTCAACACAAAGTGACAATTGACCTCAATTGGCTTCAATCAATGTTAATCGACGATATCTGACAAAGTTAGATGCAAACTCACTCAAATATATGAGAAATGTTGAAATTCGACTTTAAATTAGGAAGATAGACTTAGAAAATTTTCACTCAACACAAAGTGACAATTGACCTCAATTGGCTTCAATCAATGTTAATCGACGATATCTGACAAAGTTAGATGCAAACTCACTCAAATATATGAGAAATGTTGAAATTCGACTTCAAATTAGGAAGATAGACTTAGAAAATTTTCTTTCAACACAAAGTGACAATCGACCTCAATGGGCTTCAATGGATGTTAATCGACGATATCTGACAAAGTTAGATGCAAACTCACTCAAATATATGAGAAATGTTGAAATTCGACTTTAAATTAGGAAGATAGACTTAGAAAATTTTCACTCAACACAAAGTGACAATTGACCTCAATTGGCTTCAATCAATGTTAATCGACGATATCTGACAAAGTTAGATGCAAACTCACTCAAATATATGAGAAATGTTGAAATTCGACTCCAAATTAGAAAGATAGACTTAGAAAATTTTCACTCAACACAAAGTGACAATTGACCTCAATTGGCTTCAATCAATGTTAATCGACGATATCTGACAAAGTTAGATGCAAACTCACTCAAATATATGAGAAATGTTGAAATTCGACTCCAAATTAGAAAGATAGACTTAGAAAATTTTCACTCAACACAAAGTGACAATCGACCTCAATGGGCTAAAATGGATGTTAATCGACGATATCTGACAAAGTTAGATGCAAACTCACTCAAATATATGAGAAATGTTGAAATTCGACTTTAAATTAGGAAGATAGACTTAGAAAATTTTCACTCAACACAAAGTGACAATTGACCTCAATTGGCTTCAATCAATGTTAATCGACGATATCTGACAAAGTAAGATGCAAACTCACTCAAATATATGAGAAATGTTGAAATTCGACTCCAAATTAGAAAGATAGACTTAGAAAATTTTCACTCAACACAAAGTGACAATCGACCTCAATGGGCTAAAATGGATGTTAATCGACGATATCTGACAAAGTTAGATGCAAACTCACTCAAATATATGAGAAATGTTGAAATTCGACTCCAAATTAGAAAGATAGACTTAGAAAATTTTCACTCAACACAAAGTGACAATCGACCTCAATGGGCTAAAATGGATGTTAATCGACGATATCTGACGAAGTTAGATGCAAACTCACTCAAATATATGAGAAATGTTGAAATTCGACTTTAAATTAGGAAGATAGACTTAGAAAATTTTCACTCAACACAAAGTGACAATCGACCTCAATGGGCTTCAATCAATGTTAATCGACGATATCTGACAAAGTTAGATGCAAACTCACTCAAATATATGAGAAATGTTGAAATTCGACTCCAAATTAGAAAGATAGACTTAGAAAATTTTCACTCAACACAAAGTGACAATCGACCTCAATTGGCTTCAATGGATGTTAATCGACGATATCTGACAAAGTTAGATGCAAACTCACTCAAATATATGAGAAATGTTGAAATTCGACTTTAAATTAGGAAGATAGACTTAGAAAATTTTCACTCAACACAAAGTGACAATTGACCTCAATTGGCTTCAATCAATGTTAATCGACGATATCTGACAAAGTAAGATGCAAACTCACTCAAATATATGAGAAATGTTGAAATTCGACTCCAAATTAGAAAGATAGACTTAGAAAATTTTCACTCAACACAAAGTGACAATCGACCTCAATTGGCTTCAATGGATGTTAATCGACGATATCTGACAAAGTTAGATGCAAACTCACTCAAATATATGAGAAATGTTGAAATTCGACTTTAAATTAGGAAGATAGACTTAGAAAATTTTCACTCAACACAAAGTGACAATTGACCTCAATTGGCTTCAATCAATGTTAATCGACGATATCTGACAAAGTAAGATGCAAACTCACTCAAATATATGAGAAATGTTGAAATTCGACTCCAAATTAGAAAGATAGACTTAGAAAATTTTCACTCAACACAAAGTGACAATCGACCTCAATTGGCTTCAATGGATGTTAATCGACGATATCTGACAAAGTTAGATGCAAACTCACTCAAATATATGAGAAATGTTGAAATTCGACTTTAAATTAGGAAGATAGACTTAGAAAATTTTCACTCAACACAAAGTGACAATTGACCTCAATTGGCTTCAATGGATGTTAATCGACGATATCTGACAAAGTTAGATGCAAACTCACTCAAATATATGAGAAATGTTGAAATTCGACTTTAAATTAGGAAGATAGACTTAGAAAATTTTCACTCAACACAAAGTGACAATTGACCTCAATTGGCTTCAATCAATGTTAATCGACGATATCTGACAAAGTTAGATGCAAACTCACTCAAATATATGAGAAATGTTGAAATTCGACTTTAAATTAGGAAGATAGACTTAGAAAATTTTCACTCAACACAAAGTGACAATTGACCTCAATTGGCTTCAATCAATGTTAATCGACGATATCTGACAAAGTAAGATGCAAACTCACTCAAATATATGAGAAATGTTGAAATTCGACTCCAAATTAGAAAGATAGACTTAGAAAATTTTCACTCAACACAAAGTGACAATCGACCTCAATTGGCTTCAATGGATGTTAATCGACGATATCTGACAAAGTTAGATGCAAACTCACTCAAATATATGAGAAATGTTGAAATTCGACTTTAAATTAGGAAGATAGACTTAGAAAATTTTCACTCAACACAAAGTGACAATTGACCTCAATTGGCTTCAATCAATGTTAATCGACGATATCTGACAAAGTTAGATGCAAACTCACTCAAATATATGAGAAATGTTGAAATTCGACTTTAAATTAGGAAGATAGACTTAGAAAATTTTCACTCAACACAAAGTGACAATTGACCTCAATTGGCTTCAATCAATGTTAATCGACGATATCTGACAAAGTTAGATGCAAACTCACTCAAATATATGAGAAATGTTGAAATTCGACTCCAAATTAGAAAGATAGACTTAGAAAATTTTCACTCAACACAAAGTGACAATCGACCTCAATGGGCTAAAATGGATGTTAATCGACGATATCTGACAAAGTTAGATGCAAACTCACTCAAATATATGAGAAATGTTGAAATTCGACTCCAAATTAGAAAGATAGACTTGGAAAATTTTCACTCAACACAAAGTGACAATCGACCTCAATGGGCTAAAATGGATGTTAATCGACGATATCTGACAAAGTTAGATGCAAACTCACTCAAATATATGAGAAATGTTGAAATTCGACTTTAAATTAGGAAGATAGACTTAGAAAATTTTCACTCAACACAAAGTGACAATCGACCTCAATGGGCTTCAATCAATGTTAATCGACGATATCTGACAAAGTTAGATGCAAACTCACTCAAATATATGAGAAATGTTGAAATTCGACTCCAAATTAGAAAGATAGACTTAGAAAATTTTCACTCAACACAAAGTGACAATCGACCTCAATTGGCTTCAATGGATGTTAATCGACGATATCTGACAAAGTTAGATGCAAACTCACTCAAATATATGAGAAATGTTGAAATTCGACTTTAAATTAGGAAGATAGACTTAGAAAATTTTCACTCAACACAAAGTGACAATTGACCTCAATTGGCTTCAATCAATGTTAATCGACGATATCTGACAAAGTAAGATGCAAACTCACTCAAATATATGAGAAATGTTGAAATTCGACTCCAAATTAGAAAGATAGACTTAGAAAATTTTCACTCAACACAAAGTGACAATCGACCTCAATTGGCTTCAATGGATGTTAATCGACGATATCTGACAAAGTTAGATGCAAACTCACTCAAATATATGAGAAATGTTGAAATTCGACTTTAAATTAGGAAGATAGACTTAGAAAATTTTCACTCAACACAAAGTGACAATTGACCTCAATTGGCTTCAATCAATGTTAATCGACGATATCTGACAAAGTAAGATGCAAACTCACTCAAATATATGAGAAATGTTGAAATTCGACTCCAAATTAGAAAGATAGACTTAGAAAATTTTCACTCAACACAAAGTGACAATCGACCTCAATTGGCTTCAATGGATGTTAATCGACGATATCTGACAAAGTTAGATGCAAACTCACTCAAATATATGAGAAATGTTGAAATTCGACTTTAAATTAGGAAGATAGACTTAGAAAATTTTCACTCAACACAAAGTGACAATTGACCTCAATTGGCTTCAATCAATGTTAATCGACGATATCTGACAAAGTTAGATGCAAACTCACTCAAATATATGAGAAATGTTGAAATTCGACTTTAAATTAGGAAGATAGACTTAGAAAATTTTCACTCAACACAAAGTGACAATTGACCTCAATTGGCTTCAATCAATGTTAATCGACGATATCTGACAAAGTTAGATGCAAACTCACTCAAATATATGAGAAATGTTGAAATTCGACTTTAAATTAGGAAGATAGACTTAGAAAATTTTCACTCAACACAAAGTGACAATTGACCTCAATTGGCTTCAATCAATGTTAATCGACGATATCTGACAAAGTTAGATGCAAACTCACTCAAATATATGAGAAATGTTGAAATTCGACTTCAAATTAGGAAGATAGACTTAGAAAATTTTCTTTCAACACAAAGTGACAATCGACCTCAATGGGCTTCAATGGATGTTAATCGACGATATCTGACAAAGTTAGATGCAAACTCACTCAAATATATGAGAAATGTTGAAATTCGACTTTAAATTAGGAAGATAGACTTAGAAAATTTTCACTCAACACAAAGTGACAATTGACCTCAATTGGCTTCAATCAATGTTAATCGACGATATCTGACAAAGTTAGATGCAAACTCACTCAAATATATGAGAAATGTTGAAATTCGACTCCAAATTAGAAAGATAGACTTAGAAAATTTTCACTCAACACAAAGTGACAATTGACCTCAATTGGCTTCAATCAATGTTAATCGACGATATCTGACAAAGTTAGATGCAAACTCACTCAAATATATGAGAAATGTTGAAATTCGACTTCAAATTAGGAAGATAGACTTAGAAAATTTTCTTTCAACACAAAGTGACAATCGACCTCAATGGGCTTCAATGGATGTTAATCGACGGTATCTGACAAAGTTAGATGCAAACTCACTCAAATATATGAGAAATGTTGAAATTCGACTTTAAATTAGGAAGATAGACTTAGAAAATTTTCACTCAACACAAAGTGACAATTGACCTCAATTGGCTTCAATCAATGTTAATCGACGATATCTGACAAATTTAGATGCAAACTCACTCAAATATATGAGAAATGTTGAAATTCGACTTTAAATTAGGAAGATAGACTTAGAAAATTTTCACTCAACACAAAGTGACAATCGACCTCAATGGGCTTCAATCAATGTTAATCGACGATATCTGACAAAGTTAGATGCAAACTCACTCAAATATATGAGAAATGTTGAAATTCGACTCCAAATTAGAAAGATAGACTTAGAAAATTTTCACTCAACACAAAGTGACAATCGACCTCAATTGGCTTCAATGGATGTTAATCGACGATATCTGACAAAGTTAGATGCAAACTCACTCAAATATATGAGAAATGTTGAAATTCGACTTTAAATTAGGAAGATAGACTTAGAAAATTTTCACTCAACACAAAGTGACAATTGACCTCAATTGGCTTCAATCAATGTTAATCGACGATATCTGACAAAGTAAGATGCAAACTCACTCAAATATATGAGAAATGTTGAAATTCGACTCCAAATTAGAAAGATAGACTTAGAAAATTTTCACTCAACACAAAGTGACAATCGACCTCAATTGGCTTCAATGGATGTTAATCGACGATATCTGACAAAGTTAGATGCAAACTCACTCAAATATATGAGAAATGTTGAAATTCGACTTTAAATTAGGAAGATAGACTTAGAAAATTTTCACTCAACACAAAGTGACAATTGACCTCAATTGGCTTCAATCAATGTTAATCGACGATATCTGACAAAGTAAGATGCAAACTCACTCAAATATATGAGAAATGTTGAAATTCGACTCCAAATTAGAAAGATAGACTTAGAAAATTTTCACTCAACACAAAGTGACAATCGACCTCAATTGGCTTCAATGGATGTTAATCGACGATATCTGACAAAGTTAGATGCAAACTCACTCAAATATATGAGAAATGTTGAAATTCGACTTTAAATTAGGAAGATAGACTTAGAAAATTTTCACTCAACACAAAGTGACAATTGACCTCAATTGGCTTCAATCAATGTTAATCGACGATATCTGACAAAGTAAGATGCAAACTCACTCAAATATATGAGAAATGTTGAAATTCGACTCCAAATTAGAAAGATAGACTTAGAAAATTTTCACTCAACACAAAGTGACAATCGACCTCAATTGGCTTCAATGGATGTTAATCGACGATATCTGACAAAGTTAGATGCAAACTCACTCAAATATATGAGAAATGTTGAAATTCGACTTTAAATTAGGAAGATAGACTTAGAAAATTTTCACTCAACACAAAGTGACAATTGACCTCAATTGGCTTCAATCAATGTTAATCGACGATATCTGACAAAGTTAGATGCAAACTCACTCAAATATATGAGAAATGTTGAAATTCGACTTTAAATTAGGAAGATAGACTTAGAAAATTTTCACTCAACACAAAGTGACAATTGACCTCAATTGGCTTCAATCAATGTTAATCGACGATATCTGACAAAGTTAGATGCAAACTCACTCAAATATATGAGAAATGTTGAAATTCGACTTTAAATTAGGAAGATAGACTTAGAAAATTTTCACTCAACACAAAGTGACAATTGACCTCAATTGGCTTCAATCAATGTTAATCGACGATATCTGACAAAGTTAGATGCAAACTCACTCAAATATATGAGAAATGTTGAAATTCGACTTCAAATTAGGAAGATAGACTTAGAAAATTTTCTTTCAACACAAAGTGACAATCGACCTCAATGGGCTTCAATGGATGTTAATCGACGATATCTGACAAAGTTAGATGCAAACTCACTCAAATATATGAGAAATGTTGAAATTCGACTTTAAATTAGGAAGATAGACTTAGAAAATTTTCACTCAACACAAAGTGACAATTGACCTCAATTGGCTTCAATCAATGTTAATCGACGATATCTGACAAAGTTAGATGCAAACTCACTCAAATATATGAGAAATGTTGAAATTCGACTCCAAATTAGAAAGATAGACTTAGAAAATTTTCACTCAACACAAAGTGACAATTGACCTCAATTGGCTTCAATCAATGTTAATCGACGATATCTGACAAAGTTAGATGCAAACTCACTCAAATATATGAGAAATGTTGAAATTCGACTCCAAATTAGAAAGATAGACTTAGAAAATTTTCACTCAACACAAAGTGACAATCGACCTCAATGGGCTAAAATGGATGTTAATCGACGATATCTGACAAAGTTAGATGCAAACTCACTCAAATATATGAGAAATGTTGAAATTCGACTTTAAATTAGGAAGATAGACTTAGAAAATTTTCACTCAACACAAAGTGACAATTGACCTCAATTGGCTTCAATCAATGTTAATCGACGATATCTGACAAAGTAAGATGCAAACTCACTCAAATATATGAGAAATGTTGAAATTCGACTCCAAATTAGAAAGATAGACTTAGAAAATTTTCACTCAACACAAAGTGACAATCGACCTCAATGGGCTAAAATGGATGTTAATCGACGATATCTGACAAAGTTAGATGCAAACTCACTCAAATATATGAGAAATGTTGAAATTCGACTCCAAATTAGAAAGATAGACTTAGAAAATTTTCACTCAACACAAAGTGACAATCGACCTCAATGGGCTAAAATGGATGTTAATCGACGATATCTGACGAAGTTAGATGCAAACTCACTCAAATATATGAGAAATGTTGAAATTCGACTTTAAATTAGGAAGATAGACTTAGAAAATTTTCACTCAACACAAAGTGACAATCGACCTCAATGGGCTTCAATCAATGTTAATCGACGATATCTGACAAAGTTAGATGCAAACTCACTCAAATATATGAGAAATGTTGAAATTCGACTCCAAATTAGAAAGATAGACTTAGAAAATTTTCACTCAACACAAAGTGACAATCGACCTCAATTGGCTTCAATGGATGTTAATCGACGATATCTGACAAAGTTAGATGCAAACTCACTCAAATATATGAGAAATGTTGAAATTCGACTTTAAATTAGGAAGATAGACTTAGAAAATTTTCACTCAACACAAAGTGACAATTGACCTCAATTGGCTTCAATCAATGTTAATCGACGATATCTGACAAAGTAAGATGCAAACTCACTCAAATATATGAGAAATGTTGAAATTCGACTCCAAATTAGAAAGATAGACTTAGAAAATTTTCACTCAACACAAAGTGACAATCGACCTCAATTGGCTTCAATGGATGTTAATCGACGATATCTGACAAAGTTAGATGCAAACTCACTCAAATATATGAGAAATGTTGAAATTCGACTTTAAATTAGGAAGATAGACTTAGAAAATTTTCACTCAACACAAAGTGACAATTGACCTCAATTGGCTTCAATCAATGTTAATCGACGATATCTGACAAAGTAAGATGCAAACTCACTCAAATATATGAGAAATGTTGAAATTCGACTCCAAATTAGAAAGATAGACTTAGAAAATTTTCACTCAACACAAAGTGACAATCGACCTCAATTGGCTTCAATGGATGTTAATCGACGATATCTGACAAAGTTAGATGCAAACTCACTCAAATATATGAGAAATGTTGAAATTCGACTTTAAATTAGGAAGATAGACTTAGAAAATTTTCACTCAACACAAAGTGACAATTGACCTCAATTGGCTTCAATGGATGTTAATCGACGATATCTGACAAAGTTAGATGCAAACTCACTCAAATATATGAGAAATGTTGAAATTCGACTTTAAATTAGGAAGATAGACTTAGAAAATTTTCACTCAACACAAAGTGACAATTGACCTCAATTGGCTTCAATCAATGTTAATCGACGATATCTGACAAAGTTAGATGCAAACTCACTCAAATATATGAGAAATGTTGAAATTCGACTTTAAATTAGGAAGATAGACTTAGAAAATTTTCACTCAACACAAAGTGACAATTGACCTCAATTGGCTTCAATCAATGTTAATCGACGATATCTGACAAAGTAAGATGCAAACTCACTCAAATATATGAGAAATGTTGAAATTCGACTCCAAATTAGAAAGATAGACTTAGAAAATTTTCACTCAACACAAAGTGACAATCGACCTCAATTGGCTTCAATGGATGTTAATCGACGATATCTGACAAAGTTAGATGCAAACTCACTCAAATATATGAGAAATGTTGAAATTCGACTTTAAATTAGGAAGATAGACTTAGAAAATTTTCACTCAACACAAAGTGACAATTGACCTCAATTGGCTTCAATCAATGTTAATCGACGATATCTGACAAAGTAAGATGCAAACTCACTCAAATATATGAGAAATGTTGAAATTCGACTCCAAACTAGAAAGATAGACTTAGAAAATTTTCACTCAACACAAAGTGACAATCGACCTCAATTGGCTTCAATGGATGTTAATCGACGATATCTGACAAAGTTAGATGCAAACTCACTCAAATATATGAGAAATGTTGAAATTCGACTTTAAATTAGGAAGATAGACTTAGAAAATTTTCTTTCAACACAAAGTGACAATCGACCTCAATTGGCTTCAATCAATGTTAATCGACGATATCTGACAAAGTTAGATGCAAACTCACTCAAATATATGAGAAATGTTGAAATTCGACTCCAAATTAGAAAGATAGACTTAGAAAATTTTCACTCAACACAAAGTGACAATTGACCTCAATTGGCTTCAATCAATGTTAATCGACGATATCTGACAAAGTTAGATGCAAACTCACTCAAATATATGAGAAATGTTGAAATTCGACTTCAAATTAGGAAGATAGACTTAGAAAATTTTCTTTCAACACAAAGTGACAATCGACCTCAATGGGCTTCAATGGATGTTAATCGACGATATCTGACAAAGTTAGATGCAAACTCACTCAAATATATGAGAAATGTTGAAATTCGACTTTAAATTAGGAAGATAGACTTAGAAAATTTTCACTCAACACAAAGTGACAATTGACCTCAATTGGCTTCAATCAATGTTAATCGACGATATCTGACAAAGTTAGATGCAAACTCACTCAAATATATGAGAAATGTTGAAATTCGACTCCAAATTAGAAAGATAGACTTAGAAAATTTTCACTCAACACAAAGTGACAATCGACCTCAATGGGCTAAAATGGATGTTAATCGACGATATCTGACAAAGTTAGATGCAAACTCACTCAAATATATGAGAAATGTTGAAATTCGACTTTAAATTAGGAAGATAGACTTAGAAAATTTTCACTCAACACAAAGTGACAATTGACCTCAATTGGCTTCAATCAATGTTAATCGACGATATCTGACAAAGTAAGATGCAAACTCACTCAAATATATGAGAAATGTTGAAATTCGACTCCAAATTAGAAAGATAGACTTAGAAAATTTTCACTCAACACAAAGTGACAATCGACCTCAATTGGCTTCAATGGATGTTAATCGACGATATCTGACAAAGTTAGATGCAAACTCACTCAAATATATGAGAAATGTTGAAATTCGACTTTAAATTAGGAAGATAGACTTAGAAAATTTTCACTCAACACAAAGTGACAATTGACCTCAATTGGCTTCAATCAATGTTAATCGACGATATCTGACAAAGTAAGATGCAAACTCACTCAAATATATGAGAAATGTTGAAATTCGACTCCAAATTAGAAAGATAGACTTAGAAAATTTTCACTCAACACAAAGTGACAATCGACCTCAATTGGCTTCAATGGATGTTAATCGACGATATCTGACAAAGTTAGATGCAAACTCACTCAAATATATGAGAAATGTTGAAATTCGACTTTAAATTAGGAAGATAGACTTAGAAAATTTTCACTCAACACAAAGTGACAATTGACCTCAATTGGCTTCAATCAATGTTAATCGACGATATCTGACAAAGTTAGATGCAAACTCACTCAAATATATGAGAAATGTTGAAATTCGACTTTAAATTAGGAAGATAGACTTAGAAAATTTTCACTCAACACAAAGTGACAATTGACCTCAATTGGCTTCAATCAATGTTAATCGACGATATCTGACAAAGTTAGATGCAAACTCACTCAAATATATGAGAAATGTTGAAATTCGACTCCAAATTAGAAAGATAGACTTAGAAAATTTTCACTCAACACAAAGTGACAATCGACCTCAATGGGCTAAAATGGATGTTAATCGACGATATCTGACAAAGTTAGATGCAAACTCACTCAAATATATGAGAAATGTTGAAATTCGACTTTAAATTAGGAAGATAGACTTAGAAAATTTTCACTCAACACAAAGTGACAATCGACCTCAATGGGCTTCAATCAATGTTAATCGACGATATCTGACAAAGTTAGATGCAAACTCACTCAAATATATGAGAAATGTTGAAATTCGACTCCAAATTAGAAAGATAGACTTAGAAAATTTTCACTCAACACAAAGTGACAATCGACCTCAATTGGCTTCAATGGATGTTAATCGACGATATCTGACAAAGTTAGATGCAAACTCACTCAAATATATGAGAAATGTTGAAATTCGACTCCAAATTAGAAAGATAGACTTAGAAAATTTTCACTCAACACAAAGTGACAATCGACCTCAATGGGCTAAAATGGATGTTAATCGACGATATCTGACAAAGTTAGATGCAAACTCACTCAAATATATGAGAAATGTTGAAATTCGACTTTAAATTAGGAAGATAGACTTAGAAAATTTTCACTCAACACAAAGTGACAATCGACCTCAATGGGCTTCAATCAATGTTAATCGACGATATCTGACAAAGTTAGATGCAAACTCACTCAAATATATGAGAAATGTTGAAATTCGACTCCAAATTAGAAAGATAGACTTAGAAAATTTTCACTCAACACAAAGTGACAATCGACCTCAATTGGCTTCAATGGATGTTAATCGACGATATCTGACAAAGTTAGATGCAAACTCACTCAAATATATGAGAAATGTTGAAATTCGACTTTAAATTAGGAAGATAGACTTAGAAAATTTTCACTCAACACAAAGTGACAATTGACCTCAATTGGCTTCAATCAATGTTAATCGACGATATCTGACAAAGTAAGATGCAAACTCACTCAAATATATGAGAAATGTTGAAATTCGACTCCAAATTAGAAAGATAGACTTAGAAAATTTTCACTCAACACAAAGTGACAATCGACCTCAATTGGCTTCAATGGATGTTAATCGACGATATCTGACAAAGTTAGATGCAAACTCACTCAAATATATGAGAAATGTTGAAATTCGACTTTAAATTAGGAAGATAGACTTAGAAAATTTTCACTCAACACAAAGTGACAATTGACCTCAATTGGCTTCAATCAATGTTAATCGACGATATCTGACAAAGTAAGATGCAAACTCACTCAAATATATGAGAAATGTTGAAATTCGACTCCAAATTAGAAAGATAGACTTAGAAAATTTTCACTCAACACAAAGTGACAATCGACCTCAATTGGCTTCAATGGATGTTAATCGACGATATCTGACAAAGTTAGATGCAAACTCACTCAAATATATGAGAAATGTTGAAATTCGACTTTAAATTAGGAAGATAGACTTAGAAAATTTTCACTCAACACAAAGTGACAATTGACCTCAATTGGCTTCAATCAATGTTAATCGACGATATCTGACAAAGTTAGATGCAAAC
Source organism: Diorhabda carinulata (assembly GCF_026250575.1). Lineage (NCBI taxonomy): Eukaryota > Metazoa > Arthropoda > Insecta > Coleoptera > Chrysomelidae > Diorhabda > Diorhabda carinulata. The sequence continues at coordinate 672,909 of NC_079469.1, forward strand.
TCACTCAAATATATGAGAAATGTTGAAATTCGACTTTAAATTAGGAAGATAGACTTAGAAAATTTTCACTCAACACAAAGTGACAATTGACCTCAATTGGCTTCAATCAATGTTAATCGACGATATCTGACAAAGTTAGATGCAAACTCACTCAAATATATGAGAAATGTTGAAATTCGACTTTAAATTAGGAAGATAGACTTAGAAAATTTTCACTCAACACAAAGTGACAATTGACCTCAATTGGCTTCAATCAATGTTAATCGACGATATCTGACAAAGTTAGATGCAAACTCACTCAAATATATGAGAAATGTTGAAATTCGACTTCAAATTAGGAAGATAGACTTAGAAAATTTTCTTTCAACACAAAGTGACAATCGACCTCAATGGGCTTCAATGGATGTTAATCGACGATATCTGACAAAGTTAGATGCAAACTCACTCAAATATATGAGAAATGTTGAAATTCGACTTTAAATTAGGAAGATAGACTTAGAAAATTTTCACTCAACACAAAGTGACAATTGACCTCAATTGGCTTCAATCAATGTTAATCGACGATATCTGACAAAGTTAGATGCAAACTCACTCAAATATATGAGAAATGTTGAAATTCGACTCCAAATTAGAAAGATAGACTTAGAAAATTTTCACTCAACACAAAGTGACAATTGACCTCAATTGGCTTCAATCAATGTTAATCGACGATATCTGACAAAGTTAGATGCAAACTCACTCAAATATATGAGAAATGTTGAAATTCGACTTCAAATTAGGAAGATAGACTTAGAAAATTTTCTTTCAACACAAAGTGACAATCGACCTCAATGGGCTTCAATGGATGTTAATCGACGGTATCTGACAAAGTTAGATGCAAACTCACTCAAATATATGAGAAATGTTGAAATTCGACTTTAAATTAGGAAGATAGACTTAGAAAATTTTCACTCAACACAAAGTGACAATTGACCTCAATTGGCTTCAATCAATGTTAATCGACGATATCTGACAAAGTTAGATGCAAACTCACTCAAATATATGAGAAATGTTGAAATTCGACTTTAAATTAGGAAGATAGACTTAGAAAATTTTCACTCAACACAAAGTGACAATCGACCTCAATGGGCTTCAATCAATGTTAATCGACGATATCTGACAAAGTTAGATGCAAACTCACTCAAATATATGAGAAATGTTGAAATTCGACTCCAAATTAGAAAGATAGACTTAGAAAATTTTCACTCAACACAAAGTGACAATCGACCTCAATTGGCTTCAATGGATGTTAATCGACGATATCTGACAAAGTTAGATGCAAACTCACTCAAATATATGAGAAATGTTGAAATTCGACTTTAAATTAGGAAGATAGACTTAGAAAATTTTCACTCAACACAAAGTGACAATTGACCTCAATTGGCTTCAATCAATGTTAATCGACGATATCTGACAAAGTAAGATGCAAACTCACTCAAATATATGAGAAATGTTGAAATTCGACTCCAAATTAGAAAGATAGACTTAGAAAATTTTCACTCAACACAAAGTGACAATCGACCTCAATTGGCTTCAATGGATGTTAATCGACGATATCTGACAAAGTTAGATGCAAACTCACTCAAATATATGAGAAATGTTGAAATTCGACTTTAAATTAGGAAGATAGACTTAGAAAATTTTCACTCAACACAAAGTGACAATTGACCTCAATTGGCTTCAATCAATGTTAATCGACGATATCTGACAAAGTAAGATGCAAACTCACTCAAATATATGAGAAATGTTGAAATTCGACTCCAAATTAGAAAGATAGACTTAGAAAATTTTCACTCAACACAAAGTGACAATCGACCTCAATTGGCTTCAATGGATGTTAATCGACGATATCTGACAAAGTTAGATGCAAACTCACTCAAATATATGAGAAATGTTGAAATTCGACTTTAAATTAGGAAGATAGACTTAGAAAATTTTCACTCAACACAAAGTGACAATTGACCTCAATTGGCTTCAATCAATGTTAATCGACGATATCTGACAAAGTAAGATGCAAACTCACTCAAATATATGAGAAATGTTGAAATTCGACTCCAAATTAGAAAGATAGACTTAGAAAATTTTCACTCAACACAAAGTGACAATCGACCTCAATTGGCTTCAATGGATGTTAATCGACGATATCTGACAAAGTTAGATGCAAACTCACTCAAATATATGAGAAATGTTGAAATTCGACTTTAAATTAGGAAGATAGACTTAGAAAATTTTCACTCAACACAAAGTGACAATTGACCTCAATTGGCTTCAATCAATGTTAATCGACGATATCTGACAAAGTTAGATGCAAACTCACTCAAATATATGAGAAATGTTGAAATTCGACTTTAAATTAGGAAGATAGACTTAGAAAATTTTCACTCAACACAAAGTGACAATTGACCTCAATTGGCTTCAATCAATGTTAATCGACGATATCTGACAAAGTTAGATGCAAACTCACTCAAATATATGAGAAATGTTGAAATTCGACTTTAAATTAGGAAGATAGACTTAGAAAATTTTCACTCAACACAAAGTGACAATTGACCTCAATTGGCTTCAATCAATGTTAATCGACGATATCTGACAAAGTTAGATGCAAACTCACTCAAATATATGAGAAATGTTGAAATTCGACTTCAAATTAGGAAGATAGACTTAGAAAATTTTCTTTCAACACAAAGTGACAATCGACCTCAATGGGCTTCAATGGATGTTAATCGACGATATCTGACAAAGTTAGATGCAAACTCACTCAAATATATGAGAAATGTTGAAATTCGACTTTAAATTAGGAAGATAGACTTAGAAAATTTTCACTCAACACAAAGTGACAATTGACCTCAATTGGCTTCAATCAATGTTAATCGACGATATCTGACAAAGTTAGATGCAAACTCACTCAAATATATGAGAAATGTTGAAATTCGACTCCAAATTAGAAAGATAGACTTAGAAAATTTTCACTCAACACAAAGTGACAATTGACCTCAATTGGCTTCAATCAATGTTAATCGACGATATCTGACAAAGTTAGATGCAAACTCACTCAAATATATGAGAAATGTTGAAATTCGACTTCAAATTAGGAAGATAGACTTAGAAAATTTTCTTTCAACACAAAGTGACAATCGACCTCAATGGGCTTCAATGGATGTTAATCGACGGTATCTGACAAAGTTAGATGCAAACTCACTCAAATATATGAGAAATGTTGAAATTCGACTTTAAATTAGGAAGATAGACTTAGAAAATTTTCACTCAACACAAAGTGACAATTGACCTCAATTGGCTTCAATCAATGTTAATCGACGATATCTGACAAAGTTAGATGCAAACTCACTCAAATATATGAGAAATGTTGAAATTCGACTTTAAATTAGGAAGATAGACTTAGAAAATTTTCACTCAACACAAAGTGACAATCGACCTCAATGGGCTTCAATCAATGTTAATCGACGATATCTGACAAAGTTAGATGCAAACTCACTCAAATATATGAGAAATGTTGAAATTCGACTCCAAATTAGAAAGATAGACTTAGAAAATTTTCACTCAACACAAAGTGACAATCGACCTCAATTGGCTTCAATGGATGTTAATCGACGATATCTGACTAAGTTAGATGCAAACTCACTCAAATATATGAGAAATGTTGAAATTCGACTTTAAATTAGGAAGATAGACTTAGAAAATTTTCACTCAACACAAAGTGACAATTGACCTCAATTGGCTTCAATCAATGTTAATCGACGATATCTGACAAAGTAAGATGCAAACTCACTCAAATATATGAGAAATGTTGAAATTCGACTCCAAATTAGAAAGATAGACTTAGAAAATTTTCACTCAACACAAAGTGACAATCGACCTCAATTGGCTTCAATGGATGTTAATCGACGATATCTGACAAAGTTAGATGCAAACTCACTCAAATATATGAGAAATGTTGAAATTCGACTTTAAATTAGGAAGATAGACTTAGAAAATTTTCACTCAACACAAAGTGACAATTGACCTCAATTGGCTTCAATCAATGTTAATCGACGATATCTGACAAAGTAAGATGCAAACTCACTCAAATATATGAGAAATGTTGAAATTCGACTCCAAATTAGAAAGATAGACTTAGAAAATTTTCACTCAACACAAAGTGACAATCGACCTCAATTGGCTTCAATGGATGTTAATCGACGATATCTGACAAAGTTAGATGCAAACTCACTCAAATATATGAGAAATGTTGAAATTCGACTTTAAATTAGGAAGATAGACTTAGAAAATTTTCACTCAACACAAAGTGACAATTGACCTCAATTGGCTTCAATGGATGTTAATCGACGATATCTGACAAAGTTAGATGCAAACTCACTCAAATATATGAGAAATGTTGAAATTCGACTTTAAATTAGGAAGATAGACTTAGAAAATTTTCACTCAACACAAAGTGACAATTGACCTCAATTGGCTTCAATCAATGTTAATCGACGATATCTGACAAAGTTAGATGCAAACTCACTCAAATATATGAGAAATGTTGAAATTCGACTCCAAATTAGAAAGATAGACTTAGAAAATTTTCACTCAACACAAAGTGACAATCGACCTCAATGGGCTAAAATGGATGTTAATCGACGATATCTGACAAAGTTAGATGCAAACTCACTCAAATATATGAGAAATGTTGAAATTCGACTTTAAATTAGGAAGATAGACTTAGAAAATTTTCACTCAACACAAAGTGACAATCGACCTCAATGGGCTTCAATCAATGTTAATCGACGATATCTGACAAAGTTAGATGCAAACTCACTCAAATATATGAGAAATGTTGAAATTCGACTCCAAATTAGAAAGATAGACTTAGAAAATTTTCACTCAACACAAAGTGACAATCGACCTCAATTGGCTTCAATGGATGTTAATCGACGATATCTGACAAAGTTAGATGCAAACTCACTCAAATATATGAGAAATGTTGAAATTCGACTTTAAATTAGGAAGATAGACTTAGAAAATTTTCACTCAACACAAAGTGACAATTGACCTCAATTGGCTTCAATCAATGTTAATCGACGATATCTGACAAAGTTAGATGCAAACTCACTCAAATATATGAGAAATGTTGAAATTCGACTCCAAATTAGAAAGATAGACTTAGAAAATTTTCACTCAACACAAAGTGACAATCGACCTCAATGGGCTAAAATGGATGTTAGTCGACGATATCTGACAAAGTTAGATGCAAACTCACTCAAATATATGAGAAATGTTGAAATTCGACTTTAAATTAGGAAGATAGACTTAGAAAATTTTCACTCAACACAAAGTGACAATCGACCTCAATGGGCTTCAATCAATGTTAATCGACGATATCTGACAAAGTTAGATGCAAACTCACTCAAATATATGAGAAATGTTGAAATTCGACTCCAAATTAGAAAGATAGACTTAGAAAATTTTCACTCAACACAAAGTGACAATCGACCTCAATTGGCTTCAATGGATGTTAATCGACGATATCTGACAAAGTTAGATGCAAACTCACTCAAATATATGAGAAATGTTGAAATTCGACTTTAAATTAGGAAGATAGACTTAGAAAATTTTCACTCAACACAAAGTGACAATTGACCTCAATTGGCTTCAATCAATGTTAATCGACGATATCTGACAAAGTAAGATGCAAACTCACTCAAATATATGAGAAATGTTGAAATTCGACTCCAAATTAGAAAGATAGACTTAGAAAATTTTCACTCAACACAAAGTGACAATCGACCTCAATTGGCTTCAATCAATGTTAATCGACGATATCTGACAAAGTTAGATGCAAACTCACTCAAATATATGAGAAATGTTGAAATTCGACTTTAAATTAGGAAGATAGACTTAGAAAATTTTCACTCAACACAAAGTGACAATTGACCTCAATTGGCTTCAATCAATGTTAATCGACGATATCTGACAAAGTAAGATGCAAACTCACTCAAATATATGAGAAATGTTGAAATTCGACTCCAAATTAGAAAGATAGACTTAGAAAATTTTCACTCAACACAAAGTGACAATCGACCTCAATGGGCTAAAATGGATGTTAATCGACGATATCTGACAAAGTTAGATGCAAACTCACTCAAATATATGAGAAATGTTGAAATTCGACTTTAAATTAGGAAGATAGACTTAGAAAATTTTCACTCAACACAAAGTGACAATCGACCTCAATGGGCTTCAATCAATGTTAATCGACGATATCTGACAAAGTTAGATGCAAACTCACTCAAATATATGAGAAATGTTGAAATTCGACTCCAAATTAGAAAGATAGACTTAGAAAATTTTCACTCAACACAAAGTGACAATCGACCTCAATGGGCTTCAATCAATGTTAATCGACGATATCTGACAAAGTTAGATGCAAACTCACTCAAATATATGAGAAATGTTGAAATTCGACTCCAAATTAGAAAGATAGACTTAGAAAATTTTCACTCAACACAAAGTGACAATCGACCTCAATTGGCTTCAATGGATGTTAATCGACGATATCTGACAAAGTTAGATGCAAACTCACTCAAATATATGAGAAATGTTGAAATTCGACTTTAAATTAGGAAGATAGACTTAGAAAATTTTCACTCAACACAAAGTGACAATCGACCTCAATGGGCTAAAATGGATGTTAATCGACGATATCTGACAAAGTTAGATGCAAACTCACTCAAATATATGAGAAATGTTGAAATTCGACTCCAAATTAGAAAGATAGACTTAGAAAATTTTCACTCAACACAAAGTGACAATCGACCTCAATGGGCTAAAATGGATGTTAATCGACGATATCTGACAAAGTTAGATGCAAACTCACTCAAATATATGAGAAATGTTGAAATTCGACTTTAAATTAGGAAGATAGACTTAGAAAATTTTCACTCAACACAAAGTGACAATCGACCTCAATGGGCTTCAATCAATGTTAATCGACGATATCTGACAAAGTTAGATGCAAACTCACTCAAATATATGAGAAATGTTGAAATTCGACTCCAAATTAGAAAGATAGACTTAGAAAATTTTCACTCAACACAAAGTGACAATCGACCTCAATTGGCTTCAATGGATGTTAATCGACGATATCTGACAAAGTTAGATGCAAACTCACTCAAATATATGAGAAATGTTGAAATTCGACTTTAAATTAGGAAGATAGACTTAGAAAATTTTCACTCAACACAAAGTGACAATTGACCTCAATTGGCTTCAATCAATGTTAATCGACGATATCTGACAAAGTAAGATGCAAACTCACTCAAATATATGAGAAATGTTGAAATTCGACTCCAAATTAGAAAGATAGACTTAGAAAATTTTCACTCAACACAAAGTGACAATCGACCTCAATTGGCTTCAATGGATGTTAATCGACGATATCTGACAAAGTTAGATGCAAACTCACTCAAATATATGAGAAATGTTGAAATTCGACTTTAAATTAGGAAGATAGACTTAGAAAATTTTCACTCAACACAAAGTGACAATTGACCTCAATTGGCTTCAATCAATGTTAATCGACGATATCTGACAAAGTAAGATGCAAACTCACTCAAATATATGAGAAATGTTGAAATTCGACTCCAAATTAGAAAGATAGACTTAGAAAATTTTCACTCAACACAAAGTGACAATCGACCTCAATTGGCTTCAATGGATGTTAATCGACGATATCTGACAAAGTTAGATGCAAACTCACTCAAATATATGAGAAATGTTGAAATTCGACTTTAAATTAGGAAGATAGACTTAGAAAATTTTCACTCAACACAAAGTGACAATTGACCTCAATTGGCTTCAATCAATGTTAATCGACGATATCTGACAAAGTTAGATGCAAACTCACTCAAATATATGAGAAATGTTGAAATTCGACTTTAAATTAGGAAGATAGACTTAGAAAATTTTCACTCAACACAAAGTGACAATTGACCTCAATTGGCTTCAATCAATGTTAATCGACGATATCTGACAAAGTTAGATGCAAACTCACTCAAATATATGAGAAATGTTGAAATTCGACTTTAAATTAGGAAGATAGACTTAGAAAATTTTCACTCAACACAAAGTGACAATTGACCTCAATTGGCTTCAATCAATGTTAATCGACGATATCTGACAAAGTTAGATGCAAACTCACTCAAATATATGAGAAATGTTGAAATTCGACTTCAAATTAGGAAGATAGACTTAGAAAATTTTCTTTCAACACAAAGTGACAATCGACCTCAATGGGCTTCAATGGATGTTAATCGACGATATCTGACAAAGTTAGATGCAAACTCACTCAAATATATGAGAAATGTTGAAATTCGACTTTAAATTAGGAAGATAGACTTAGAAAATTTTCACTCAACACAAAGTGACAATTGACCTCAATTGGCTTCAATCAATGTTAATCGACGATATCTGACAAAGTTAGATGCAAACTCACTCAAATATATGAGAAATGTTGAAATTCGACTCCAAATTAGAAAGATAGACTTAGAAAATTTTCACTCAACACAAAGTGACAATTGACCTCAATTGGCTTCAATCAATGTTAATCGACGATATCTGACAAAGTTAGATGCAAACTCACTCAAATATATGAGAAATGTTGAAATTCGATTTCAAATTAGGAAGATAGACTTAGAAAATTTTCTTTCAACACAAAGTGACAATCGACCTCAATGGGCTTCAATGGATGTTAATCGACGATATCTGACAAAGTTAGATGCAAACTCACTCAAATATATGAGAAATGTTGAAATTCGACTTTAAATTAGGAAGATAGACTTAGAAAATTTTCACTCAACACAAAGTGACAATTGACCTCAATTGGCTTCAATCAATGTTAATCGACGATATCTGACAAAGTTAGATGCAAACTCACTCAAATATATGAGAAATGTTGAAATTCGACTCCAAATTAGAAAGATAGACTTAGAAAATTTTCACTCAACACAAAGTGACAATCGACCTCAATGGGCTAAAATGGATGTTAATCGACGATATCTGACAAAGTTAGATGCAAACTCACTCAAATATATGAGAAATGTTGAAATTCGACTTTAAATTAGGAAGATAGACTTAGAAAATTTTCACTCAACACAAAGTGACAATCGACCTCAATGGGCTTCAATCAATGTTAATCGACGATATCTGACAAAGTTAGATGCAAACTCACTCAAATATATGAGAAATGTTGAAATTCGACTCCAAATTAGAAAGATAGACTTAGAAAATTTTCACTCAACACAAAGTGACAATCGACCTCAATTGGCTTCAATGGATGTTAATCGACGATATCTGACAAAGTTAGATGCAAACTCACTCAAATATATGAGAAATGTTGAAATTCGACTTTAAATTAGGAAGATAGACTTAGAAAATTTTCACTCAACACAAAGTGACAATTGACCTCAATTGGCTTCAATCAATGTTAATCGACGATATCTGACAAAGTAAGATGCAAACTCACTCAAATATATGAGAAATGTTGAAATTCGACTCCAAATTAGAAAGATAGACTTAGAAAATTTTCACTCAACACAAAGTGACAATCGACCTCAATTGGCTTCAATGGATGTTAATCGACGATATCTGACAAAGTTAGATGCAAACTCACTCAAATATATGAGAAATGTTGAAATTCGACTTTAAATTAGGAAGATAGACTTAGAAAATTTTCACTCAACACAAAGTGACAATTGACCTCAATTGGCTTCAATCAATGTTAATCGACGATATCTGACAAAGTAAGATGCAAACTCACTCAAATATATGAGAAATGTTGAAATTCGACTCCAAATTAGAAAGATAGACTTAGAAAATTTTCACTCAACACAAAGTGACAATCGACCTCAATTGGCTTCAATGGATGTTAATCGACGATATCTGACAAAGTTAGATGCAAACTCACTCAAATATATGAGAAATGTTGAAATTCGACTTTAAATTAGGAAGATAGACTTAGAAAATTTTCACTCAACACAAAGTGACAATTGACCTCAATTGGCTTCAATGGATGTTAATCGACGATATCTGACAAAGTTAGATGCAAACTCACTCAAATATATGAGAAATGTTGAAATTCGACTTTAAATTAGGAAGATAGACTTAGAAAATTTTCACTCAACACAAAGTGACAATTGACCTCAATTGGCTTCAATCAATGTTAATCGACGATATCTGACAAAGTTAGATGCAAACTCACTCAAATATATGAGAAATGTTGAAATTCGACTTCAAATTAGGAAGATAGACTTAGAAAATTTTCTTTCAACACAAAGTGACAATCGACCTCAATGGGCTTCAATGGATGTTAATCGACGATATCTGACAAAGTTAGATGCAAACTCACTCAAATATATGAGAAATGTTGAAATTCGACTTTAAATTAGGAAGATAGACTTAGAAAATTTTCACTCAACACAAAGTGACAATTGACCTCAATTGGCTTCAATCAATGTTAATCGACGATATCTGACAAAGTTAGATGCAAACTCACTCAAATATATGAGAAATGTTGAAATTCGACTCCAAATTAGAAAGATAGACTTAGAAAATTTTCACTCAACACAAAGTGACAATCGACCTCAATGGGCTAAAATGGATGTTAATCGACGATATCTGACAAAGTTAGATGCAAACTCACTCAAATATATGAGAAATGTTGAAATTCGACTTTAAATTAGGAAGATAGACTTAGAAAATTTTCACTCAACACAAAGTGACAATCGACCTCAATGGGCTTCAATCAATGTTAATCGACGATATCTGACAAAGTTAGATGCAAACTCACTCAAATATATGAGAAATGTTGAAATTCGACTCCAAATTAGAAAGATAGACTTAGAAAATTTTCACTCAACACAAAGTGACAATCGACCTCAATTGGCTTCAATGGATGTTAATCGACGATATCTGACAAAGTTAGATGCAAACTCACTCAAATATATGAGAAATGTTGAAATTCGACTTTAAATTAGGAAGATAGACTTAGAAAATTTTCTTTCAACACAAAGTGACAATCGACCTCAATGGGCTTCAATGGATGTTAATCGACGATATCTGACAAAGTTAGATGCAAACTCACTCAAATATATGAGAAATGTTGAAATTCGACTTTAAATTAGGAAGATAGACTTAGAAAATTTTCACTCAACACAAAGTGACAATTGACCTCAATTGGCTTCAATCAATGTTAATCGACGATATCTGACAAAGTTAGATGCAAACTCACTCAAATATATGAGAAATGTTGAAATTCGACTCCAAATTAGAAAGATAGACTTAGAAAATTTTCACTCAACACAAAGTGACAATCGACCTCAATGGGCTAAAATGGATGTTAATCGACGATATCTGACAAAGTTAGATGCAAACTCACTCAAATATATGAGAAATGTTGAAATTCGACTTTAAATTAGGAAGATAGACTTAGAAAATTTTCACTCAACACAAAGTGACAATCGACCTCAATGGGCTTCAATCAATGTTAATCGACGATATCTGACAAAGTTAGATGCAAACTCACTCAAATATATGAGAAATGTTGAAATTCGACTCCAAATTAGAAAGATAGACTTAGAAAATTTTCACTCAACACAAAGTGACAATCGACCTCAATTGGCTTCAATGGATGTTAATCGACGATATCTGACAAAGTTAGATGCAAACTCACTCAAATATATGAGAAATGTTGAAATTCGACTTTAAATTAGGAAGATAGACTTAGAAAATTTTCACTCAACACAAAGTGACAATTGACCTCAATTGGCTTCAATCAATGTTAATCGACGATATCTGACAAAGTAAGATGCAAACTCACTCAAATATATGAGAAATGTTGAAATTCGACTCCAAATTAGAAAGATAGACTTAGAAAATTTTCACTCAACACAAAGTGACAATCGACCTCAATTGGCTTCAATGGATGTTAATCGACGATATCTGACAAAGTTAGATGCAAACTCACTCAAATATATGAGAAATGTTGAAATTCGACTTTAAATTAGGAAGATAGACTTAGAAAATTTTCACTCAACACAAAGTGACAATTGACCTCAATTGGCTTCAATCAATGTTAATCGACGATATCTGACAAAGTAAGATGCAAACTCACTCAAATATATGAGAAATGTTGAAATTCGACTCCAAATTAGAAAGATAGACTTAGAAAATTTTCACTCAACACAAAGTGACAATCGACCTCAATTGGCTTCAATGGATGTTAATCGACGATATCTGACAAAGTTAGATGCAAACTCACTCAAATATATGAGAAATGTTGAAATTCGACTTTAAATTAGGAAGATAGACTTAGAAAATTTTCACTCAACACAAAGTGACAATTGACCTCAATTGGCTTCAATGGATGTTAATCGACGATATCTGACAAAGTTAGATGCAAACTCACTCAAATATATGAGAAATGTTGAAATTCGACTTTAAATTAGGAAGATAGACTTAGAAAATTTTCACTCAACACAAAGTGACAATTGACCTCAATTGGCTTCAATCAATGTTAATCGACGATATCTGACAAAGTTAGATGCAAACTCACTCAAATATATGAGAAATGTTGAAATTCGACTTCAAATTAGGAAGATAGACTTAGAAAATTTTCTTTCAACACAAAGTGACAATCGACCTCAATGGGCTTCAATGGATGTTAATCGACGATATCTGACAAAGTTAGATGCAAACTCACTCAAATATATGAGAAATGTTGAAATTCGACTTTAAATTAGGAAGATAGACTTAGAAAATTTTCACTCAACACAAAGTGACAATTGACCTCAATTGGCTTCAATCAATGTTAATCGACGATATCTGACAAAGTTAGATGCAAACTCACTCAAATATATGAGAAATGTTGAAATTCGACTCCAAATTAGAAAGATAGACTTAGAAAATTTTCACTCAACACAAAGTGACAATCGACCTCAATGGGCTAAAATGGATGTTAATCGACGATATCTGACAAAGTTAGATGCAAACTCACTCAAATATATGAGAAATGTTGAAATTCGACTTTAAATTAGGAAGATAGACTTAGAAAATTTTCACTCAACACAAAGTGACAATCGACCTCAATGGGCTTCAATCAATGTTAATCGACGATATCTGACAAAGTTAGATGCAAACTCACTCAAATATATGAGAAATGTTGAAATTCGACTCCAAATTAGAAAGATAGACTTAGAAAATTTTCACTCAACACAAAGTGACAATCGACCTCAATTGGCTTCAATGGATGTTAATCGACGATATCTGACAAAGTTAGATGCAAACTCACTCAAATATATGAGAAATGTTGAAATTCGACTTTAAATTAGGAAGATAGACTTAGAAAATTTTCACTCAACACAAAGTGACAATTGACCTCAATTGGCTTCAATCAATGTTAATCGACGATATCTGACAAAGTTAGATGCAAACTCACTCAAATATATGAGAAATGTTGAAATTCGACTCCAAATTAGAAAGATAGACTTAGAAAATTTTCACTCAACACAAAGTGACAATCGACCTCAATGGGCTTCAATCAATGTTAATCGACGATATCTGACAAAGTTAGATGCAAACTCACTCAAATATATGAGAAATGTTGAAATTCGACTTTAAATTAGGAAGATAGACTTAGAAAATTTTCACTCAACACAAAGTGACAATCGACCTCAATTGGCTTCAATGGATGTTAATCGACGATATCTGACAAAGTTAGATGCAAACTCACTCAAATATATGAGAAATGTTGAAATTCGACTTTAAATTAGGAAGATAGACTTAGAAAATTTTCACTCAACACAAAGTGACAATTGACCTCAATTGGCTTCAATCAATGTTAATCGACGATATCTGACAAAGTAAGATGCAAACTCACTCAAATGTATGAGAAATGTTGAAATTCGACTCCAAATTAGAAAGATAGACTTAGAAAATTTTCACTCAACACAAAGTGACAATCGACCTCAATGGGCTAAAATGGATGTTAATCGACGATATCTGACAAAGTTAGATGCAAACTCACTCAAATATATGAGAAATGTTGAAATTCGACTTTAAATTAGGAAGATAGACTTAGAAAATTTTCACTCAACACAAAGTGACAATCGACCTCAATGGGCTTCAATCAATGTTAATCGACGATATCTGACAAAGTTAGATGCAAACTCACTCAAATATATGAGAAATGTTGAAATTCGACTCCAAATTAGAAAGATAGACTTAGAAAATTTTCACTCAACACAAAGTGACAATCGACCTCAATTGGCTTCAATGGATGTTAATCGACGATATCTGACAAAGTTAGATGCAAACTCACTCAAATATATGAGAAATGTTGAAATTCGACTTTAAATTAGGAAGATAGACTTAGAAAATTTTCACTCAACACAAAGTGACAATTGACCTCAATTGGCTTCAATCAATGTTAATCGACGATATCTGACAAAGTAAGATGCAAACTCACTCAAATGTATGAGAAATGTTGAAATTCGACTCCAAATTAGAAAGATAGACTTAGAAAATTTTCACTCAACACAAAGTGACAATCGACCTCAATTGGCTTCAATGGATGTTAATCGACGATATCTGACAAAGTTAGATGCAAACTCACTCAAATATATGAGAAATGTTGAAATTCGACTTTAAATTAGGAAGATAGACTTAGAAAATTTTCACTCAACACAAAGTGACAATTGACCTCAATTGGCTTCAATCAATGTTAATCGACGATATCTGACAAAGTAAGATGCAAACTCACTCAAATATATGAGAAATGTTGAAATTCGACTCCAAATTAGAAAGATAGACTTAGAAAATTTTCACTCAACACAAAGTGACAATCGACCTCAATTGGCTTCAATGGATGTTAATCGACGATATCTGACAAAGTTAGATGCAAACTCACTCAAATATATGAGAAATGTTGAAATTCGACTTTAAATTAGGAAGATAGACTTAGAAAATTTTCACTCAACACAAAGTGACAATTGACCTCAATTGGCTTCAATCAATGTTAATCGACGATATCTGACAAAGTTAGATGCAAACTCACTCAAATATATGAGAAATGTTGAAATTCGACTTCAAATTAGGAAGATAGACTTAGAAAATTTTCACTCAACACAAAGTGACAATTGACCTCAATTGGCTTCAATCAATGTTAATCGACGATATCTGACAAAGTTAGATGCAAACTCACTCAAATATATAAGAAATGTTGAAATTCGACTTTAAATTAGGAAGATAGACTTAGAAAATTTTCACTCAACACAAAGTGACAATTGACCTCAATTGGCTTCAATCAATGTTAATCGACGATAACTGACAAAGTTAGATGCAAACTCACTCAAATATATGAGAAATGTTGAAATTCGACTTCAAATTAGGAAGATAGACTTAGAAAATTTTCTTTCAACACAAAGTGACAATCGACCTCAATGGGCTTCAATGGATGTTAATCGACGATATCTGACAAAGTTAGATGCAAACTCACTCAAATATATGAGAAATGTTGAAATTCGACTTTAAATTAGGAAGATAGACTTAGAAAATTTTCACTCAACACAAAGTGACAATTGACCTCAATTGGCTTCAATCAATGTTAATCGACGATATCTGACAAAGTTAGATGCAAACTCACTCAAATATATGAGAAATGTTGAAATTCGACTCCAAATTAGAAAGATAGACTTAGAAAATTTTCACTCAACACAAAGTGACAATTGACCTCAATTGGCTTCAATCAATGTTAATCGACGATATCTGACAAAGTTAGATGCAAACTCACTCAAATATATGAGAAATGTTGAAATTCGACTTCAAATTAGGAAGATAGACTTAGAAAATTTTCTTTCAACACAAAGTGACAATCGACCTCAATGGGCTTCAATGGATGTTAATCGACGATATCTGACAAAGTTAGATGCAAACTCACTCAAATATATGAGAAATGTTGAAATTCGACTTTAAATTAGGAAGATAGACTTAGAAAATTTTCACTCAACACAAAGTGACAATCGACCTCAATGGGCTTCAATCAATGTTAATCGACGATATCTGACAAAGTTAGATGCAAACTCACTCAAATATATGAGAAATGTTGAAATTCGACTCCAAATTAGAAAGATAGACTTAGAAAATTTTCACTCAACACAAAGTGACAATCGACCTCAATTGGCTTCAATGGATGTTAATCGACGATATCTGACAAAGTTAGATGCAAACTCACTCAAATATATGAGAAATGTTGAAATTCGACTTTAAATTAGGAAGATAGACTTAGAAAATTTTCACTCAACACAAAGTGACAATTGACCTCAATTGGCTTCAATCAATGTTAATCGACGATATCTGACAAAGTAAGATGCAAACTCACTCAAATATATGAGAAATGTTGAAATTCGACTCCAAATTAGAAAGATAGACTTAGAAAATTTTCACTCAACACAAAGTGACAATCGACCTCAATTGGCTTCAATGGATGTTAATCGACGATATCTGACAAAGTTAGATGCAAACTCACTCAAATATATGAGAAATGTTGAAATTCGACTTTAAATTAGGAAGATAGACTTAGAAAATTTTCACTCAACACAAAATGACAATTGACCTCAATTGGCTTCAATCAATGTTAATCGACGATATCTGACAAAGTAAGATGCAAACTCACTCAAATATATGAGAAATGTTGAAATTCGACTCCAAATTAGAAAGATAGACTTAGAAAATTTTCACTCAACACAAAGTGACAATCGACCTCAATTGGCTTCAATGGATGTTAATCGACGATATCTGACAAAGTTAGATGCAAACTCACTCAAATATATGAGAAATGTTGAAATTCGACTTTAAATTAGGAAGATAGACTTAGAAAATTTTCACTCAACACAAAGTGACAATTGACCTCAATTGGCTTCAATCAATGTTAATCGACGATATCTGACAAAGTTAGATGCAAACTCACTCAAATATATGAGAAATGTTGAAATTCGACTTTAAATTAGGAAGATAGACTTAGAAAATTTTCACTCAACACAAAGTGACAATTGACCTCAATTGGCTTCAATCAATGTTAATCGACGATATCTGACAAAGTTAGATGCAAACTCACTCAAATATATGAGAAATGTTGAAATTCGACTTCAAATTAGGAAGATAGACTTAGAAAATTTTCTTTCAACACAAAGTGACAATCGACCTCAATGGGCTTCAATGGATGTTAATCGACGATATCTGACAAAGTTAGATGCAAACTCACTCAAATATATGAGAAATGTTGAAATTCGACTTTAAATTAGGAAGATAGACTTAGAAAATTTTCACTCAACACAAAGTGACAATTGACCTCAATTGGCTTCAATCAATGTTAATCGACGATATCTGACAAAGTTAGATGCAAACTCACTCAAATATATGAGAAATGTTGAAATTCGACTCCAAATTAGAAAGATAGACTTAGAAAATTTTCACTCAACACAAAGTGACAATTGACCTCAATTGGCTTCAATCAATGTTAATCGACGATATCTGACAAAGTTAGATGCAAACTCACTCAAATATATGAGAAATGTTGAAATTCGACTTCAAATTAGGAAGATAGACTTAGAAAATTTTCTTTCAACACAAAGTGACAATCGACCTCAATGGGCTTCAATGGATGTTAATCGACGATATCTGACAAAGTTAGATGCAAACTCACTCAAATATATGAGAAATGTTGAAATTCGACTTTAAATTAGGAAGATAGACTTAGAAAATTTTCACTCAACACAAAGTGACAATTGACCTCAATTGGCTTCAATCAATGTTAATCGACGATATCTGACAAAGTTAGATGCAAACTCACTCAAATATATGAGAAATGTTGAAATTCGACTCCAAATTAGAAAGATAGACTTAGAAAATTTTCACTCAACACAAAGTGACAATTGACCTCAATTGGCTTCAATCAATGTTAATCGACGATATCTGACAAAGTTAGATGCAAACTCACTCAAATATATGAGAAATGTTGAAATTCGACTTTAAATTAGGAAGATAGACTTAGAAAATTTTCACTCAACACAAAGTGACAATCGACCTCAATTGGCTTCAATGGATGTTAATCGACGATATCTGACAAAGTTAGATGCAAACTCACTCAAATATATGAGAAATGTTGAAATTCGACTCCAAATTAGAAAGATAGACTTAGAAAATTTTCACTCAACACAAAGTGACAATCGACCTCAATGGGCTAAAATGGATGTTAATCGACGATATCTGACAAAGTTAGATGCAAACTCACTCAAATATATGAGAAATGTTGAAATTCGACTTTAAATTAGGAAGATAGACTTAGAAAATTTTCACTCAACACAAAGTGACAATCGACCTCAATGGGCTTCAATCAATGTTAATCGACGATATCTGACAAAGTTAGATGCAAACTCACTCAAATATATGAGAAATGTTGAAATTCGACTCCAAATTAGAAAGATAGACTTAGAAAATTTTCACTCAACACAAAGTGACAATCGACCTCAATTGGCTTCAATGGATGTTAATCGACGATATCTGACAAAGTTAGATGCAAACTCACTCAAATATATGAGAAATGTTGAAATTCGACTTTAAATTAGGAAGATAGACTTAGAAAATTTTCACTCAACACAAAGTGACAATTGACCTCAATTGGCTTCAATCAATGTTAATCGACGATATCTGACAAAGTAAGATGCAAACTCACTCAAATATATGAGAAATGTTGAAATTCGACTCCAAATTAGAAAGATAGACTTAGAAAATTTTCACTCAACACAAAGTGACAATCGACCTCAATTGGCTTCAATGGATGTTAATCGACGATATCTGACAAAGTTAGATGCAAACTCACTCAAATATATGAGAAATGTTGAAATTCGACTTTAAATTAGGAAGATAGACTTAGAAAATTTTCACTCAACACAAAGTGACAATTGACCTCAATTGGCTTCAATCAATGTTAATCGACGATATCTGACAAAGTAAGATGCAAACTCACTCAAATATATGAGAAATGTTGAAATTCGACTCCAAATTAGAAAGATAGACTTAGAAAATTTTCACTCAACACAAAGCGACAATCGACCTCAATTGGCTTCAATGGATGTTAATCGACGATATCTGACAAAGTTAGATGCAAACTCACTCAAATATATGAGAAATGTTGAAATTCGACTTTAAATTAGGAAGATAGACTTAGAAAATTTTCACTCAACACAAAGTGACAATTGACCTCAATTGGCTTCAATGGATGTTAATCGACGATATCTGACAAAGTTAGATGCAAACTCACTCAAATATATGAGAAATGTTGAAATTCGACTTTAAATTAGGAAGATAGACTTAGAAAATTTTCACTCAACACAAAGTGACAATTGACCTCAATTGGCTTCAATCAATGTTAATCGACGATATCTGACAAAGTTAGATGCAAACTCACTCAAATATATGAGAAATGTTGAAATTCGACTTCAAATTAGGAAGATAGACTTAGAAAATTTTCTTTCAACACAAAGTGACAATCGACCTCAATGGGCTTCAATGGATGTTAATCGACGATATCTGACAAAGTTAGATGCAAACTCACTCAAATATATGAGAAATGTTGAAATTCGACTTTAAATTAGGAAGATAGACTTAGAAAATTTTCACTCAACACAAAGTGACAATTGACCTCAATTGGCTTCAATCAATGTTAATCGACGATATCTGACAAAGTTAGATGCAAACTCACTCAAATATATGAGAAATGTTGAAATTCGACTCCAAATTAGAAAGATAGACTTAGAAAATTTTCACTCAACACAAAGTGACAATCGACCTCAATGGGCTAAAATGGATGTTAATCGACGATATCTGACAAAGTTAGATGCAAACTCACTCAAATATATGAGAAATGTTGAAATTCGACTTTAAATTAGGAAGATAGACTTAGAAAATTTTCACTCAACACAAAGTGACAATCGACCTCAATGGGCTTCAATCAATGTTAATCGACGATATCTGACAAAGTTAGATGCAAACTCACTCAAATATATGAGAAATGTTGAAATTCGACTCCAAATTAGAAAGATAGACTTAGAAAATTTTCACTCAACACAAAGTGACAATCGACCTCAATTGGCTTCAATGGATGTTAATCGACGATATCTGACAAAGTTAGATGCAAACTCACTCAAATATATGAGAAATGTTGAAATTCGACTTTAAATTAGGAAGATAGACTTAGAAAATTTTCACTCAACACAAAGTGACAATTGACCTCAATTGGCTTCAATCAATGTTAATCGACGATATCTGACAAAGTTAGATGCAAACTCACTCAAATATATGAGAAATGTTGAAATTCGACTCCAAATTAGAAAGATAGACTTAGAAAATTTTCACTCAACACAAAGTGACAATCGACCTCAATGGGCTTCAATCAATGTTAATCGACGATATCTGACAAAGTTAGATGCAAACTCACTCAAATATATGAGAAATGTTGAAATTCGACTCCAAATTAGAAAGATAGACTTAGAAAATTTTCACTCAACACAAAGTGACAATCGACCTCAATTGGCTTCAATGGATGTTAATCGACGATATCTGACAAAGTTAGATGCAAACTCACTCAAATATATGAGAAATGTTGAAATTCGACTTTAAATTAGGAAGATAGACTTTGAAAATTTTCAATCATCACAAAGTGACAATCGACCTCAATGGGCTTCAATGAATGTTTATCGACGATATCTGATAAAGTTAGATGCAAACTCACTCAAATATATGAGAAATGTAGAAATTCGACTCCAAATTAGAAAGACAGACTTAGAAAATTTTCACTCAACACAAAGTGACAATCGACCTCAATTGGCTTCAATGGATGTTAATCGACGATATCTGACAAAGTTAGATGCAAACTCACTCAAATATATGAGAAATGTTGAAATTCGACTTTAAATTAGGAAGATAGACTTAGAAAATTTTCACTCAACACAAAGTGACAATTGACCTCAATTGGCTTCGATCAATGTTAATCGACGATATCTGACAAAGTAAGATGCAAACTCACTCAAATATATGAGAAATGTTGAAATTCGACTCCAAATTAGAAAGATAGACTTAGAAAATTTTCACTCAACACAAAGTGACAATCGACCTCAATTGGCTTCAATGGATGTTAATCGACGATATCTGACAAAGTTAGATGCAAACTCACTCAAATATATGAGAAATGTTGAAATTCGACTTTAAATTAGGAAGATAGACTTAGAAAATTTTCACTCAACACAAAGTGACAATTGACCTCAATTGGCTTCAATCAATGTTAATCGACGATATCTGACAAAGTTAGATGCAAACTCACTCAAATATATGAGAAATGTTGAAATTCGACTTTAAATTAGGAAGATAGACTTAGAAAATTTTCACTCAACACAAAGTGACAATTGACCTCAATTGGCTTCAATCAATGTTAATCGACGATATCTGACAAAGTTAGATGCAAACTCACTCAAATATATAAGAAATGTTGAAATTCGACTTTAAATTAGGAAGATAGACTTAGAAAATTTTCACTCAACACAAAGTGACAATTGACCTCAATTGGCTTCAATCAATGTTAATCGACGATATCTGACAAAGTTAGATGCAAACTCACTCAAATATATGAGAAATGTTGAAATTCGACTTCAAATTAGGAAGATAGACTTAGAAAATTTTCTTTCAACACAAAGTGACAATCGACCTCAATGGGCTTCAATGGATGTTAATCGACGATATCTGACAAAGTTAGATGCAAACTCACTCAAATATATGAGAAATGTTGAAATTCGACTTTAAATTAGGAAGATAGACTTAGAAAATTTTCACTCAACACAAAGTGACAATTGACCTCAATTGGCTTCAATCAATGTTAATCGACGATATCTGACAAAGTTAGATGCAAACTCACTCAAATATATGAGAAATGTTGAAATTCGACTCCAAATTAGAAAGATAGACTTAGAAAATTTTCACTCAACACAAAGTGACAATTGACCTCAATTGGCTTCAATCAATGTTAATCGACGATATCTGACAAAGTTAGATGCAAACTCACTCAAATATATGAGAAATGTTGAAATTCGACTTCAAATTAGGAAGATAGACTTAGAAAATTTTCTTTCAACACAAAGTGACAATCGACCTCAATGGGCTTCAATGGATGTTAATCGACGATATCTGACAAAGTTAGATGCAAACTCACTCAAATATATGAGAAATGTTGAAATTCGACTTTAAATTAGGAAGATAGACTTAGAAAATTTTCACTCAACACAAAGTGACAATCGACCTCAATGGGCTTCAATCAATGTTAATCGACGATATCTGACAAAGTTAGATGCAAACTCACTCAAATATATGAGAAATGTTGAAATTCGACTCCAAATTAGAAAGATAGACTTAGAAAATTTTCACTCAACACAAAGTGACAATCGACCTCAATTGGCTTCAATGGATGTTAATCGACGATATCTGACAAAGTTAGATGCAAACTCACTCAAATATATGAGAAATGTTGAAATTCGACTTTAAATTAGGAAGATAGACTTAGAAAATTTTCACTCAACACAAAGTGACAATTGACCTCAATTGGCTTCAATCAATGTTAATCGACGATATCTGACAAAGTAAGATGCAAACTCACTCAAATGTATGAGAAATGTTGAAATTCGACTCCAAATTAGAAAGATAGACTTAGAAAATTTTCACTCAACACAAAGTGACAATCGACCTCAATTGGCTTCAATGGATGTTAATCGACGATATCTGACAAAGTTAGATGCAAACTCACTCAAATATATGAGAAATGTTGAAATTCGACTTTAAATTAGGAAGATAGACTTAGAAAATTTTCACTCAACACAAAGTGACAATTGACCTCAATTGGCTTCAATCAATGTTAATCGACGATATCTGACAAAGTAAGATGCAAACTCACTCAAATATATGAGAAATGTTGAAATTCGACTCCAAATTAGAAAGATAGACTTAGAAAATTTTCACTCAACACAAAGTGACAATCGACCTCAATTGGCTTCAATGGATGTTAATCGACGATATCTGACAAAGTTAGATGCAAACTCACTCAAATATATGAGAAATGTTGAAATTCGACTTTAAATTAGGAAGATAGACTTAGAAAATTTTCACTCAACACAAAGTGACAATTGACCTCAATTGGCTTCAATCAATGTTAATCGACGATATCTGACAAAGTAAGATGCAAACTCACTCAAATATATGAGAAATGTTGAAATTCGACTCCAAATTAGAAAGATAGACTTAGAAAATTTTCACTCAACACAAAGTGACAATCGACCTCAATTGGCTTCAATGGATGTTAATCGACGATATCTGACAAAGTTAGATGCAAACTCACTCAAATATATGAGAAATGTTGAAATTCGACTTTAAATTAGGAAGATAGACTTAGAAAATTTTCACTCAACACAAAGTGACAATTGACCTCAATTGGCTTCAATCAATGTTAATCGACGATATCTGACAAAGTTAGATGCAAACTCACTCAAATATATGAGAAATGTTGAAATTCGACTTTAAATTAGGAAGATAGACTTAGAAAATTTTCACTCAACACAAAGTGACAATTGACCTCAATTGGCTTCAATCAATGTTAATCGACGATATCTGACAAAGTTAGATGCAAACTCACTCAAATATATAAGAAATGTTGAAATTCGACTTTAAATTAGGAAGATAGACTTAGAAAATTTTCACTCAACACAAAGTGACAATTGACCTCAATTGGCTTCAATCAATGTTAATCGACGATATCTGACAAAGTTAGATGCAAACTCACTCAAATATATGAGAAATGTTGAAATTCGACTTCAAATTAGGAAGATAGACTTAGAAAATTTTCTTTCAACACAAAGTGACAATCGACCTCAATGGGCTTCAATGGATGTTAATCGACGATATCTGACAAAGTTAGATGCAAACTCACTCAAATATATGAGAAATGTTGAAATTCGACTTTAAATTAGGAAGATAGACTTAGAAAATTTTCACTCAACACAAAGTGACAATTGACCTCAATTGGCTTCAATCAATGTTAATCGACGATATCTGACAAAGTTAGATGCAAACTCACTCAAATATATGAGAAATGTTGAAATTCGACTCCAAATTAGAAAGATAGACTTAGAAAATTTTCACTCAACACAAAGTGACAATTGACCTCAATTGGCTTCAATCAATGTTAATCGACGATATCTGACAAAGTTAGATGCAAACTCACTCAAATATATGAGAAATGTTGAAATTCGACTTCAAATTAGGAAGATAGACTTAGAAAATTTTCTTTCAACACAAAGTGACAATCGACCTCAATGGGCTTCAATGGATGTTAATCGACGATATCTGACAAAGTTAGATGCAAACTCACTCAAATATATGAGAAATGTTGAAATTCGACTTTAAATTAGGAAGATAGACTTAGAAAATTTTCACTCAACACAAAGTGACAATCGACCTCAATGGGCTTCAATCAATGTTAATCGACGATATCTGACAAAGTTAGATGCAAACTCACTCAAATATATGAGAAATGTTGAAATTCGACTCCAAATTAGAAAGATAGACTTAGAAAATTTTCACTCAACACAAAGTGACAATCGACCTCAATTGGCTTCAATGGATGTTAATCGACGATATCTGACAAAGTTAGATGCAAACTCACTCAAATATATGAGAAATGTTGAAATTCGACTTTAAATTAGGAAGATAGACTTAGAAAATTTTCACTCAACACAAAGTGACAATTGACCTCAATTGGCTTCAATCAATGTTAATCGACGATATCTGACAAAGTAAGATGCAAACTCACTCAAATGTATGAGAAATGTTGAAATTCGACTCCAAATTAGAAAGATAGACTTAGAAAATTTTCACTCAACACAAAGTGACAATCGACCTCAATTGGCTTCAATGGATGTTAATCGACGATATCTGACAAAGTTAGATGCAAACTCACTCAAATATATGAGAAATGTTGAAATTCGACTTTAAATTAGGAAGATAGACTTAGAAAATTTTCACTCAACACAAAGTGACAATTGACCTCAATTGGCTTCAATCAATGTTAATCGACGATATCTGACAAAGTAAGATGCAAACTCACTCAAATATATGAGAAATGTTGAAATTCGACTCCAAATTAGAAAGATGGACTTAGAAAATTTTCACTCAACACAAAGTGACAATCGACCTCAATTGGCTTCAATGGATGTTAATCGACGATATCTGACAAAGTTAGATGCAAACTCACTCAAATATATGAGAAATGTTGAAATTCGACTTTAAATTAGGAAGATAGACTTAGAAAATTTTCACTCAACACAAAGTGACAATTGACCTCAATTGGCTTCAATCAATGTTAATCGACGATATCTGACAAAGTTAGATGCAAACTCACTCAAATATATGAGAAATGTTGAAATTCGACTTTAAATTAGGAAGATAGACTTAGAAAATTTTCACTCAACACAAAGTGACAATTGACCTCAATTGGCTTCAATGGATGTTAATCGACGATATCTGACAAAGTTAGATGCAAACTCACTCAAATATATGAGAAATGTTGAAATTCGACTTTAAATTAGGAAGATAGACTTAGAAAATTTTCACTCAACACAAAGTGACAATTGACCTCAATTGGCTTCAATCAATGTTAATCGACGATATCTGACAAAGTAAGATGCAAACTCACTCAAATATATGAGAAATGTTGAAATTCGACTCCAAATTAGAAAGATAGACTTAGAAAATTTTCACTCAACACAAAGTGACAATCGACCTCAATTGGCTTCAATCAATGTTAATCGACGATATCTGACAAAGTTAGATGCAAACTCACTCAAATATATGAGAAATGTTGAAATTCGACTTTAAATTAGGAAGATAGACTTAGAAAATTTTCACTCAACACAAAGTGACAATTGACCTCAATTGGCTTCAATCAATGTTAATCGACGATATCTGACAAAGTTAGATGCAAACTCACTCAAATATATGAGAAATGTTGAAATTCGACTCCAAATTAGAAAGATAGACTTAGAAAATTTTCACTCAACACAAAGTGACAATCGACCTCAATGGGCTAAAATGGATGTTAATCGACGATATCTGACAAAGTTAGATGCAAACTCACTCAAATATATGAGAAATGTTGAAATTCGACTCCAAATTAGAAAGATAGACTTAGAAAATTTTCACTCAACACAAAGTGACAATCGACCTCAATGGGCTAAAATGGATGTTAATCGACGATATCTGACAAAGTTAGATGCAAACTCACTCAAATATATGAGAAATGTTGAAATTCGACTTTAAATTAGGAAGATAGACTTAGAAAATTTTCACTCAACACAAAGTGACATTCGACCTCAATGGGCTTCAATCAATGTTAATCGACGATATCTGACAAAGTTAGATGCAAACTCACTCAAATATATGAGAAATGTTGAAATTCGACTCCAAATTAGAAAGATAGACTTAGAAAATTTTCACTCAACACAAAGTGACAATCGACCTCAATTGGCTTCAATGGATGTTAATCGACGATATCTGACAAAGTTAGATGCAAACTCACTCAAATATATGAGAAATGTTGAAATTCGACTTTAAATTAGGAAGATAGACTTAGAAAATTTTCACTCAACACAAAGTGACAATTGACCTCAATTGGCTTCAATCAATGTTAATCGACGATATCTGACAAAGTAAGATGCAAACTCACTCAAATATATGAGAAATGTTGAAATTCGACTCCAAATTAGAAAGATAGACTTAGAAAATTTTCACTCAACACAAAGTGACAATCGACCTCAATTGGCTTCAATCAATGTTAATCGAAGATATCTGACAAAGTTAGATGCAAACTCACTCAAATATATGAGAAATGTTGAAATTCGACTTTAAATTAGGAAGATAGACTTAGAAAATTTTCACTCAACACAAAGTGACAATTGACCTCAATTGGCTTCAATCAATGTTAATCGACGATATCTGACAAAGTAAGATGCAAACTCACTCAAATATATGAGAAATGTTGAAATTCGACTTTAAATTAGGAAGATAGACTTAGAAAATTTTCACTCAACACAAAGTGACAATTGACCTCAATTGGCTTCAATCAATGTTAATCGACGATATCTGACAAAGTTAGATGCAAACTCACTCAAATATATGAGAAATGTTGAAATTCGACTCCAAATTAGAAAGATAGACTTAGAAAATTTTCACTCAACACAAAGTGACAATCGACCTCAATGGGCTAAAATGGATGTTAATCGACGATATCTGACAAAGTTAGATGCAAACTCACTTAAATATATGAGAAATGTTGAAATTCGACTCCAAATTAGAAAGATAGACTTAGAAAATTTTCACTCAACACAAAGTGACAATCGACCTCAATGGGCTTCAATCAATGTTAATCGACGATATCTGACAAAGTTAGATGCAAACTCACTCAAATATATGAGAAATGTTGAAATTCGACTCCAAATTAGAAAGATAGACTTAGAAAATTTTCACTCAACACAAAGTGACAATCGACCTCAATGGGCTTCAATCAATGTTAATCGACGATATCTGACAAAGTTAGATGCAAACTCACTCAAATATATGAGAAATGTTGAAATTCGACTCCAAATTAGAAAGATAGACTTAGAAAATTTTCACTCAACACAAAGTGACAATCGACCTCAATTGGCTTCAATGGATGTTAATCGACGATATCTGACAAAGTAAGATGCAAACTCACTCAAATATATGAGAAATGTTGAAATTCGACTCCAAATTAGAAAGATAGACTTAGAAAATTTTCACTCAACACAAAGTGACAATCGACCTCAATTGGCTTCAATCAATGTTAATCGACGATATCTGACAAAGTTAGATGCAAACTCACTCAAATATATGAGAAATGTTGAAATTCGACTTTAAATTAGGAAGATAGACTTAGAAAATTTTCACTCAACACAAAGTGACAATCGACCTCAATTGGCTTCAATCAATGTTAATCGACGATATCTGACAAAGTTAGATGCAAACTCACTCAAATATATGAGAAATGTTGAAATTCGACTTTAAATTAGGAAGATAGACTTAGAAAATTTTCACTCAACACAAAGTGACAATTGACCTCAATTGGCTTCAATCAATGTTAATCGACGATATCTGACAAAGTTAGATGCAAACTCACTCAAATATATGAGAAATGTTGAAATTCGACTCCAAATTAGAAAGATAGACTTAGAAAATTTTCACTCAACACAAAGTGACAATCGACCTCAATGGGCTAAAATGGATGTTAATCGACGATATCTGACAAAGTTAGATGCAAACTCACTCAAATATATGAGAAATGTTGAAATTCGACTTTAAATTAGGAAGATAGACTTAGAAAATTTTCACTCAACACAAAGTGACAATTGACCTCAATTGGCTTCAATCAATGTTAATCGACGATATCTGACAAAGTAAGATGCAAACTCACTCAAATATATGAGAAATGTTGAAATTCGACTCCAAATTAGAAAGATAGACTTAGAAAATTTTCACTCAACACAAAGTGACAATCGACCTCAATTGGCTTCAATGGATGTTAATCGACGATATCTGACAAAGTTAGATGCAAACTCACTCAAATATATGAGAAATGTTGAAATTCGACTCCAAATTAGAAAGATAGACTTAGAAAATTTTCACTCAACACAAAGTGACAATCGACCTCAATGGGCTAAAATGGATGTTAATCGACGATATCTGACAAAGTTAGATGCAAACTCACTCAAATATATGAGAAATGTTGAAATTCGACTTTAAATTAGGAAGATAGACTTAGAAAATTTTCACTCAACACAAAGTGACAATCGACCTCAATGGGCTTCAATCAATGTTAATCGACGATATCTGACAAAGTTAGATGCAAACTCACTCAAATATATGAGAAATGTTGAAATTCGACTCCAAATTAGAAAGATAGACTTAGAAAATTTTCACTCAACACAAAGTGACAATCGACCTCAATTGGCTTCAATGGATGTTAATCGACGATATCTGACAAAGTTAGATGCAAACTCACTCAAATATATGAGAAATGTTGAAATTCGACTTTAAATTAGGAAGATAGACTTAGAAAATTTTCACTCAACACAAAGTGACAATTGACCTCAATTGGCTTCAATCAATGTTAATCGACGATATCTGACAAAGTAAGATGCAAACTCACTCAAATATATGAGAAATGTTGAAATTCGACTCCAAATTAGAAAGATAGACTTAGAAAATTTTCACTCAACACAAAGTGACAATCGACCTCAATTGGCTTCAATGGATGTTAATCGACGATATCTGACAAAGTTAGATGCAAACTCACTCAAATATATGAGAAATGTTGAAATTCGACTTTAAATTAGGAAGATAGACTTAGAAAATTTTCACTCAACACAAAGTGACAATTGACCTCAATTGGCTTCAATCAATGTTAATCGACGATATCTGACAAAGTAAGATGCAAACTCACTCAAATATATGAGAAATGTTGAAATTCGACTCCAAATTAGAAAGATAGACTTAGAAAATTTTCACTCAACACAAAGCGACAATCGACCTCAATTGGCTTCAATGGATGTTAATCGACGATATCTGACAAAGTTAGATGCAAACTCACTCAAATATATGAGAAATGTTGAAATTCGACTTTAAATTAGGAAGATAGACTTAGAAAATTTTCACTCAACACAAAGTGACAATTGACCTCAATTGGCTTCAATGGATGTTAATCGACGATATCTGACAAAGTTAGATGCAAACTCACTCAAATATATGAGAAATGTTGAAATTCGACTTTAAATTAGGAAGATAGACTTAGAAAATTTTCACTCAACACAAAGTGACAATTGACCTCAATTGGCTTCAATCAATGTTAATCGACGATATCTGACAAAGTTAGATGCAAACTCACTCAAATATATGAGAAATGTTGAAATTCGACTTCAAATTAGGAAGATAGACTTAGAAAATTTTCTTTCAACACAAAGTGACAATCGACCTCAATGGGCTTCAATGGATGTTAATCGACAATATCTGACAAAGTTAGATGCAAACTCACTCAAATATATGAGAAATGTTGAAATTCGACTTTAAATTAGGAAGATAGACTTAGAAAATTTTCACTCAACACAAAGTGACAATTGACCTCAATTGGCTTCAATCAATGTTAATCGACGATATCTGACAAAGTTAGATGCAAACTCACTCAAATATATGAGAAATGTTGAAATTCGACTCCAAATTAGAAAGATAGACTTAGAAAATTTTCACTCAACACAAAGTGACAATCGACCTCAATGGGCTAAAATGGATGTTAATCGACGATATCTGACAAAGTTAGATGCAAACTCACTCAAATATATGAGAAATGTTGAAATTCGACTTTAAATTAGGAAGATAGACTTAGAAAATTTTCACTCAACACAAAGTGACAATCGACCTCAATGGGCTTCAATCAATGTTAATCGACGATATCTGACAAAGTTAGATGCAAACTCACTCAAATATATGAGAAATGTTGAAATTCGACTCCAAATTAGAAAGATAGACTTAGAAAATTTTCACTCAACACAAAGTGACAATCGACCTCAATTGGCTTCAATGGATGTTAATCGACGATATCTGACAAAGTTAGATGCAAACTCACTCAAATATATGAGAAATGTTGAAATTCGACTTTAAATTAGGAAGATAGACTTAGAAAATTTTCACTCAACACAAAGTGACAATTGACCTCAATTGGCTTCAATCAATGTTAATCGACGATATCTGACAAAGTTAGATGCAAACTCACTCAAATATATGAGAAATGTTGAAATTCGACTCCAAATTAGAAAGATAGACTTAGAAAATTTTCACTCAACACAAAGTGACAATCGACCTCAATGGGCTTCAATCAATGTTAATCGACGATATCTGACAAAGTTAGATGCAAACTCACTCAAATATATGAGAAATGTTGAAATTCGACTCCAAATTAGAAAGATAGACTTAGAAAATTTTCACTCAACACAAAGTGACAATCGACCTCAATTGGCTTCAATGGATGTTAATCGACGATATCTGACAAAGTTAGATGCAAACTCACTCAAATATATGAGAAATGTTGAAATTCGACTTTAAATTAGGAAGATAGACTTAGAAAATTTTCACTCAACACAAAGTGACAATTGACCTCAATTGGCTTCAATCAATGTTAATCGACGATATCTGACAAAGTAAGATGCAAACTCACTCAAATATATGAGAAATGTAGAAATTCGACTCCAAATTAGAAAGACAGACTTAGAAAATTTTCACTCAACACAAAGTGACAATCGACCTCAATTGGCTTCAATGGATGTTAATCGACGATATCTGACAAAGTTAGATGCAAACTCACTCAAATATATGAGAAATGTTGAAATTCGACTTTAAATTAGGAAGATAGACTTAGAAAATTTTCACTCAACACAAAGTGACAATTGACCTCAAATGGCTTCAATCAATGTTAATCGACGATATCTGACAAAGTAAGATGCAAACTCACTCAAATATATGAGAAATGTTGAAATTCGACTCCAAATTAGAAAGATAGACTTAGAAAATTTTCACTCAACACAAAGTGACAATCGACCTCAATTGGCTTCAATGGATGTTAATCGACGATATCTGACAAAGTTAGATGCAAACTCACTCAAATATATGAGAAATGTTGAAATTCGACTTTAAATTAGGAAGATAGACTTAGAAAATTTTCACTCAACACAAAGTGACAATCGACCTCAATGGGCTTCAATCAATGTTAATCGACGATATCTGACAAAGTTAGATGCAAACTCACTCAAATATATGAGAAATGTTGAAATTCGACTCCAAATTAGAAAGATAGACTTAGAAAATTTTCACTCAACACAAAGTGACAATCGACCTCAATTGGCTTCAATGGATGTTAATCGACGATATCTGACAAAGTTAGATGCAAACTCACTCAAATATATGAGAAATGTTGAAATTCGACTTTAAATTAGGAAGATAGACTTAGAAAATTTTCACTCAACACAAAGTGACAATTGACCTCAATTGGCTTCAATCAATGTTAATCGACGATATCTGACAAAGTTAGATGCAAACTCACTCAAATATATGAGAAATGTTGAAATTCGACTCCAAATTAGAAAGATAGACTTAGAAAATTTTCACTCAACACAAAGTGACAATCGACCTCAATGGGCTTCAATCAATGTTAATCGACGATATCTGACAAAGTTAGATGCAAACTCACTCAAATATATGAGAAATGTTGAAATTCGACTCCAAATTAGAAAGATAGACTTAGAAAATTTTCACTCAACACAAAGTGACAATCGACCTCAATTGGCTTCAATGGATGTTAATCGACGATATCTGACAAAGTTAGATGCAAACTCACTCAAATATATGAGAAATGTTGAAATTCGACTTTAAATTAGGAAGATAGACTTAGAAAATTTTCACTCAACACAAAGTGACAATTGACCTCAATTGGCTTCAATCAATGTTAATCGACGATATCTGACAAAGTAAGATGCAAACTCACTCAAATATATGAGAAATGTAGAAATTCGACTCCAAATTAGAAAGACAGACTTAGAAAATTTTCACTCAACACAAAGTGACAATCGACCTCAATTGGCTTCAATGGATGTTAATCGACGATATCTGACAAAGTTAGATGCAAACTCACTCAAATATATGAGAAATGTTGAAATTCGACTTTAAATTAGGAAGATAGACTTAGAAAATTTTCACTCAACACAAAGTGACAATTGACCTCAAATGGCTTCAATCAATGTTAATCGACGATATCTGACAAAGTAAGATGCAAACTCACTCAAATATATGAGAAATGTTGAAATTCGACTCCAAATTAGAAAGATAGACTTAGAAAATTTTCACTCAACACAAAGTGACAATCGACCTCAATTGGCTTCAATGGATGTTAATCGACGATATCTGACAAAGTTAGATGCAAACTCACTCAAATATATGAGAAATGTTGAAATTCGACTTTAAATTAGGAAGATAGACTTAGAAAATTTTCACTCAACACAAAGTGACAATTGACCTCAATTGGCTTCAATCAATGTTAATCGACGATATCTGACAAAGTTAGATGCAAACTCACTCAAATATATGAGAAATGTTGAAATTCGACTTTAAATTAGGAAGATAGACTTAGAAAATTTTCACTCAACACAAAGTGACAATTGACCTCAATTGGCTTCAATCAATGTTAATCGACGATATCTGACAAAGTTAGATGCAAACTCACTCAAATATATAAGAAATGTTGAAATTCGACTTTAAATTAGGAAGATAGACTTAGAAAATTTTCACTCAACACAAAGTGACAATTGACCTCAATTGGCTTCAATCAATGTTAATCGACGATATCTGACAAAGTTAGATGCAAACTCACTCAAATATATGAGAAATGTTGAAATTCGACTTCAAATTAGGAAGATAGACTTAGAAAATTTTCTTTCAACACAAAGTGACAATCGACCTCAATGGGCTTCAATGGTTGTTAATCGACGATATCTGACAAAGTTAGATGCAAACTCACTCAAATATATGAGAAATGTTGAAATTCGACTTTAAATTAGGAAGATAGACTTAGAAAATTTTCACTCAACACAAAGTGACAATTGACCTCAATTGGCTTCAATCAATGTTAATCGACGATATCTGACAAAGTTAGATGCAAACTCACTCAAATATATGAGAAATGTTGAAATTCGACTCCAAATTAGAAAGATAGACTTAGAAAATTTTCACTCAACACAAAGTGACAATTGACCTCAATTGGCTTCAATCAATGTTAATCGACGATATCTGACAAAGTTAGATGCAAACTCACTCAAATATATGAGAAATGTTGAAATTCGACTTCAAATTAGGAAGATAGACTTAGAAAATTTTCTTTCAACACAAAGTGACAATCGACCTCAATGGGCTTCAATGGATGTTAATCGACGATATCTGACAAAGTTAGATGCAAACTCACTCAAATATATGAGAAATGTTGAAATTCGACTTTAAATTAGGAAGATAGACTTAGAAAATTTTCACTCAACACAAAGTGACAATCGACCTCAATGGGCTTCAATCAATGTTAATCGACGATATCTGACAAAGTTAGATGCAAACTCACTCAAATATATGAGAAATGTTGAAATTCGACTCCAAATTAGAAAGATAGACTTAGAAAATTTTCACTCAACACAAAGTGACAATCGACCTCAATTGGCTTCAATGGATGTTAATCGACGATATCTGACAAAGTTAGATGCAAACTCACTCAAATATATGAGAAATGTTGAAATTCGACTTTAAATTAGGAAGATAGACTTAGAAAATTTTCACTCAACACAAAGTGACAATTGACCTCAATTGGCTTCAATCAATGTTAATCGACGATATCTGACAAAGTAAGATGCAAACTCACTCAAATATATGAGAAATGTTGAAATTCGACTCCAAATTAGAAAGATAGACTTAGAAAATTTTCACTCAACACAAAGTGACAATCGACCTCAATTGGCTTCAATGGATGTTAATCGACGATATCTGACAAAGTTAGATGCAAACTCACTCAAATATATGAGAAATGTTGAAATTCGACTTTAAATTAGGAAGATAGACTTAGAAAATTTTCACTCAACACAAAGTGACAATTGACCTCAATTGGCTTCAATCAATGTTAATCGACGATATCTGACAAAGTAAGATGCAAACTCACTCAAATATATGAGAAATGTTGAAATTCGACTCCAAATTAGAAAGATAGACTTAGAAAATTTTCACTCAACACAAAGCGACAATCGACCTCAATTGGCTTCAATGGATGTTAATCGACGATATCTGACAAAGTTAGATGCAAACTCACTCAAATATATGAGAAATGTTGAAATTCGACTTTAAATTAGGAAGATAGACTTAGAAAATTTTCACTCAACACAAAGTGACAATTGACCTCAATTGGCTTCAATGGATGTTAATCGACGATATCTGACAAAGTTAGATGCAAACTCACTCAAATATATGAGAAATGTTGAAATTCGACTTTAAATTAGGAAGATAGACTTAGAAAATTTTCACTCAACACAAAGTGACAATTGACCTCAATTGGCTTCAATCAATGTTAATCGACGATATCTGACAAAGTTAGATGCAAACTCACTCAAATATATGAGAAATGTTGAAATTCGACTTCAAATTAGGAAGATAGACTTAGAAAATTTTCTTTCAACACAAAGTGACAATTGACCTCAATGGGCTTCAATGGATGTTAATCGACAATATCTGACAAAGTTAGATGCAAACTCACTCAAATATATGAGAAATGTTGAAATTCGACTCCAAATTAGAAAGATAGACTTAGAAAATTTTCACTCAACACAAAGTGACAATCGACCTCAATGGGCTAAAATGGATGTTAATCGACGATATCTGACAAAGTTAGATGCAAACTCACTCAAATATATGAGAAATGTTGAAATTCGACTTTAAATTAGGAAGATAGACTTAGAAAATTTTCACTCAACACAAAGTGACAATCGACCTCAATGGGCTTCAATCAATGTTAATCGACGATATCTGACAAAGTTAGATGCAAACTCACTCAAATATATGAGAAATGTTGAAATTCGACTCCAAATTAGAAAGATAGACTTAGAAAATTTTCACTCAACACAAAGTGACAATCGACCTCAATTGGCTTCAATGGATGTTAATCGACGATATCTGACAAAGTTAGATGCAAACTCACTCAAATATATGAGAAATGTTGAAATTCGACTTTAAATTAGGAAGATAGACTTAGAAAATTTTCACTCAACACAAAGTGACAATTGACCTCAATTGGCTTCAATCAATGTTAATCGACGATATCTGACAAAGTTAGATGCAAACTCACTCAAATATATGAGAAATGTTGAAATTCGACTCCAAATTAGAAAGATAGACTTAGAAAATTTTCACTCAACACAAAGTGACAATCGACCTCAATGGGCTTCAATCAATGTTAATCGACGATATCTGACAAAGTTAGATGCAAACTCACTCAAATATATGAGAAATGTTGAAATTCGACTCCAAATTAGAAAGATAGACTTAGAAAATTTTCACTCAACACAAAGTGACAATCGACCTCAATTGGCTTCAATGGATGTTAATCGACGATATCTGACAAAGTTAGATGCAAACTCACTCAAATATATGAGAAATGTTGAAATTCGACTTTAAATTAGGAAGATAGACTTAGAAAATTTTCACTCAACACAAAGTGACAATTGACCTCAATTGGCTTCAATCAATGTTAATCGACGATATCTGACAAAGTAAGATGCAAACTCACTCAAATATATGAGAAATGTAGAAATTCGACTCCAAATTAGAAAGACAGACTTAGAAAATTTTCACTCAACACAAAGTGACAATCGACCTCAATTGGCTTCAATGGATGTTAATCGACGATATCTGACAAAGTTAGATGCAAACTCACTCAAATATATGAGAAATGTTGAAATTCGACTTTAAATTAGGAAGATAGACTTAGAAAATTTTCACTCAACACAAAGTGACAATTGACCTCAAATGGCTTCAATCAATGTTAATCGACGATATCTGACAAAGTAAGATGCAAACTCACTCAAATATATGAGAAATGTTGAAATTCGACTCCAAATTAGAAAGATAGACTTAGAAAATTTTCACTCAACACAAAGTGACAATCGACCTCAATTGGCTTCAATGGATGTTAATCGACGATATCTGACAAAGTTAGATGCAAACTCACTCAAATATATGAGAAATGTTGAAATTCGACTTTAAATTAGGAAGATAGACTTAGAAATCTTTCACTCAACACAAAGTGACAATTGACCTCAATTGGCTTCAATCAATGTTAATCGA
Source organism: Diorhabda carinulata (assembly GCF_026250575.1). Classification (NCBI taxonomy): domain Eukaryota; kingdom Metazoa; phylum Arthropoda; class Insecta; order Coleoptera; family Chrysomelidae; genus Diorhabda; species Diorhabda carinulata. The sequence goes on from NC_079469.1 coordinate 710,073, forward strand.
CGATATCTGACAAAGTTAGATGCAAACTCACTCAAATATATGAGAAATGTTGAAATTCGACTTTAAATTAGGAAGATAGACTTAGAAAATTTTCACTCAACACAAAGTGACAATTGACCTCAATTGGCTTCAATCAATGTTAATCGACGATATCTGACAAAGTTAGATGCAAACTCACTCAAATATATAAGAAATGTTGAAATTCGACTTTAAATTAGGAAGATAGACTTAGAAAATTTTCACTCAACACAAAGTGACAATTGACCTCAATTGGCTTCAATCAATGTTAATCGACGATATCTGACAAAGTTAGATGCAAACTCACTCAAATATATGAGAAATGTTGAAATTCGACTTCAAATTAGGAAGATAGACTTAGAAAATTTTCTTTCAACACAAAGTGACAATCGACCTCAATGGGCTTCAATGGATGTTAATCGACGATATCTGACAAAGTTAGATGCAAACTCACTCAAATATATGAGAAATGTTGAAATTCGACTTTAAATTAGGAAGATAGACTTAGAAAATTTTCACTCAACACAAAGTGACAATTGACCTCAATTGGCTTCAATCAATGTTAATCGACGATATCTGACAAAGTTAGATGCAAACTCACTCAAATATATGAGAAATGTTGAAATTCGACTCCAAATTAGAAAGATAGACTTAGAAAATTTTCACTCAACACAAAGTGACAATTGACCTCAATTGGCTTCAATCAATGTTAATCGACGATATCTGACAAAGTTAGATGCAAACTTACTCAAATATATGAGAAATGTTGAAATTCGACTTCAAATTAGGAAGATAGACTTAGAAAATTTTCTTTCAACACAAAGTGACAATCGACCTCAATGGGCTTCAATGGATGTTAATCGACGATATCTGACAAAGTTAGATGCAAACTCACTCAAATATATGAGAAATGTTGAAATTCGACTTTAAATTAGGAAGATAGACTTAGAAAATTTTCACTCAACACAAAGTGACAATCGACCTCAATGGGCTTCAATCAATGTTAATCGACGATATCTGACAAAGTTAGATGCAAACTCACTCAAATATATGAGAAATGTTGAAATTCGACTCCAAATTAGAAAGATAGACTTAGAAAATTTTCACTCAACACAAAGTGACAATCGACCTCAATTGGCTTCAATGGATGTTAATCGACGATATCTGACAAAGTTAGATGCAAACTCACTCAAATATATGAGAAATGTTGAAATTCGACTTTAAATTAGGAAGATAGACTTAGAAAATTTTCACTCAACACAAAGTGACAATTGACCTCAATTGGCTTCAATCAATGTTAATCGACGATATCTGACAAAGTAAGATGCAAACTCACTCAAATGTATGAGAAATGTTGAAATTCGACTCCAAATTAGAAAGATAGACTTAGAAAATTTTCACTCAACACAAAGTGACAATCGACCTCAATTGGCTTCAATGGATGTTAATCGACGATATCTGACAAAGTTAGATGCAAACTCACTCAAATATATGAGAAATGTTGAAATTCGACTTTAAATTAGGAAGATAGACTTAGAAAATTTTCACTCAACACAAAGTGACAATTGACCTCAATTGGCTTCAATCAATGTTAATCGACGATATCTGACAAAGTAAGATGCAAACTCACTCAAATATATGAGAAATGTTGAAATTCGACTCCAAATTAGAAAGATAGACTTAGAAAATTTTCACTCAACACAAAGTGACAATCGACCTCAATTGGCTTCAATGGATGTTAATCGACGATATCTGACAAAGTTAGATGCAAACTCACTCAAATATATGAGAAATGTTGAAATTCGACTTTAAATTAGGAAGATAGACTTAGAAAATTTTCACTCAACACAAAGTGACAATTGACCTCAATTGGCTTCAATCAATGTTAATCGACGATATCTGACAAAGTAAGATGCAAACTCACTCAAATATATGAGAAATGTTGAAATTCGACTCCAAATTAGAAAGATAAACTTAGAAAATTTTCACTCAACACAAAGTGACAATCGACCTCAATTGGCTTCAATGGATGTTAATCGACGATATCTGACAAAGTTAGATGCAAACTCACTCAAATATATGAGAAATGTTGAAATTCGACTTTAAATTAGGAAGATAGACTTAGAAAATTTTCACTCAACACAAAGTGACAATTGACCTCAATTGGCTTCAATCAATGTTAATCGACGATATCTGACAAAGTTAGATGCAAACTCACTCAAATATATGAGAAATGTTGAAATTCGACTTTAAATTAGGAAGATAGACTTAGAAAATTTTCACTCAACACAAAGTGACAATTGACCTCAATTGGCTTCAATCAATGTTATTCGACGATATCTGACAAAGTTAGATGCAAACTCACTCAAATATATAAGAAATGTTGAAATTCGACTTTAAATTAGGAAGATAGACTTAGAAAATTTTCACTCAACACAAAGTGACAATTGACCTCAATTGGCTTCAATCAATGTTAATCGACGATATCTGACAAAGTTAGATGCAAACTCACTCAAATATATGAGAAATGTTGAAATTCGACTTCAAATTAGGAAGATAGACTTAGAAAATTTTCTTTCAACACAAAGTGACAATCGACCTCAATGGGCTTCAATGGATGTTAATCGACGATATCTGACAAAGTTAGATGCAAACTCACTCAAATATATGAGAAATGTTGAAATTCGACTTTAAATTAGGAAGATAGACTTAGAAAATTTTCACTCAACACAAAGTGACAATTGACCTCAATTGGCTTCAATCAATGTTAATCGACGATATCTGACAAAGTTAGATGCAAACTCACTCAAATATATGAGAAATGTTGAAATTCGACTCCAAATTAGAAAGATAGACTTAGAAAATTTTCACTCAACACAAAGTGACAATTGACCTCAATTGGCTTCAATCAATGTTAATCGACGATATCTGACAAAGTTAGATGCAAACTCACTCAAATATATGAGAAATGTTGAAATTCGACTTCAAATTAGGAAGATAGACTTAGAAAATTTTCTTTCAACACAAAGTGACAATCGACCTCAATGGGCTTCAATGGATGTTAATCGACGATATCTGACAAAGTTAGATGCAAACTCACTCAAATATATGAGAAATGTTGAAATTCGACTTTAAATTAGGAAGATAGACTTAGAAAATTTTCACTCAACACAAAGTAACAATCGACCTCAATGGGCTTCAATCAATGTTAATCGACGATATCTGACAAAGTTAGATGCAAACTCACTCAAATATATGAGAAATGTTGAAATTCGACTCCAAATTAGAAAGATAGACTTAGAAAATTTTCACTCAACACAAAGTGACAATCGACCTCAATTGGCTTCAATGGATGTTAATCGACGATATCTGACAAAGTTAGATGCAAACTCACTCAAATATATGAGAAATGTTGAAATTCGACTTTAAATTAGGAAGATAGACTTAGAAAATTTTCACTCAACACAAAGTGACAATCGACCTCAATTGGCTTCAATGGATGTTAATCGACGATATCTGACAAAGTTAGATGCAAACTCACTCAAATATATGAGAAATGTTGAAATTCGACTTTAAATTAGGAAGATAGACTTAGAAAATTTTCACTCAACACAAAGTGACAATCGACCTCAATTGGCTTCAATGGATGTTAATCGACGATATCTGACAAAGTTAGATGCAAACTCACTCAAATATATGAGAAATGTTGAAATTCGACTTTAAATTAGGAAGATAGACTTAGAAAATTTTCACTCAACACAAAGTGACAATTGACCTCAATTGGCTTCAATCAATGTTAATCGACGATATCTGACAAAGTAAGATGCAAACTCACTCAAATATATGAGAAATGTTGAAATTCGACTCCAAATTAGAAAGATGGACTTAGAAAATTTTCACTCAACACAAAGTGACAATCGACCTCAATTGGCTTCAATGGATGTTAATCGACGATATCTGACAAAGTTAGATGCAAACTCACTCAAATATATGAGAAATGTTGAAATTCGACTTTAAATTAGGAAGATAGACTTAGAAAATTTTCACTCAACACAAAGTGACAATTGACCTCAATTGGCTTCAATCAATGTTAATCGACGATATCTGACAAAGTTAGATGCAAACTCACTCAAATATATGAGAAATGTTGAAATTCGACTTTAAATTAGGAAGATAGACTTAGAAAATTTTCACTCAACACAAAGTGACAATTGACCTCAATTGGCTTCAATGGATGTTAATCGACGATATCTGACAAAGTTAGATGCAAACTCACTCAAATATATGAGAAATGTTGAAATTCGACTTTAAATTAGGAAGATAGACTTAGAAAATTTTCACTCAACACAAAGTGACAATTGACCTCAATTGGCTTCAATCAATGTTAATCGACGATATCTGACAAAGTTAGATGCAAACTCACTCAAATATATGAGAAATGTTGAAATTCGACTTTAAATTAGGAAGATAGACTTAGAAAATTTTCACTCAACACAAAGTGACAATTGACCTCAATTGGCTTCAATCAATGTTAATCGACGATATCTGACAAAGTAAGATGCAAACTCACTCAAATATATGAGAAATGTTGAAATTCGACTCCAAATTAGAAAGATAGACTTAGAAAATTTTCACTCAACACAAAGTGACAATCGACCTCAATTGGCTTCAATCAATGTTAATCGACGATATCTGACAAAGTTAGATGCAAACTCACTCAAATATATGAGAAATGTTGAAATTCGACTTTAAATTAGGAAGATAGACTTAGAAAATTTTCACTCAACACAAAGTGACAATTGACCTCAATTGGCTTCAATCAATGTTAATCGACGATATCTGACAAAGTTAGATGCAAACTCACTCAAATATATGAGAAATGTTGAAATTCGACTCCAAATTAGAAAGATAGACTTAGAAAATTTTCACTCAACACAAAGTGACAATCGACCTCAATGGGCTAAAATGGATGTTAATCGACGATATCTGACAAAGTTAGATGCAAACTCACTCAAATATATGAGAAATGTTGAAATTCGACTCCAAATTAGAAAGATAGACTTAGAAAATTTTCACTCAACACAAAGTGACAATCGACCTCAATGGGCTAAAATGGATGTTAATCGACGATATCTGACAAAGTTAGATGCAAACTCACTCAAATATATGAGAAATGTTGAAATTCGACTTTAAATTAGGAAGATAGACTTAGAAAATTTTCACTCAACACAAAGTGACAATCGACCTCAATGGGCTTCAATCAATGTTAATCGACGATATCTGACAAAGTTAGATGCAAACTCACTCAAATATATGAGAAATGTTGAAATTCGACTCCAAATTAGAAAGATAGACTTAGAAAATTTTCACTCAACACAAAGTGACAATCGACCTCAATTGGCTTCAATGGATGTTAATCGACGATATCTGACAAAGTTAGATGCAAACTCACTCAAATATATGAGAAATGTTGAAATTCGACTTTAAATTAGGAAGATAGACTTAGAAAATTTTCACTCAACACAAAGTGACAATTGACCTCAATTGGCTTCAATCAATGTTAATCGACGATATCTGACAAAGTAAGATGCAAACTCACTCAAATATATGAGAAATGTTGAAATTCGACTCCAAATTAGAAAGATAGACTTAGAAAATTTTCACTCAACACAAAGTGACAATCGACCTCAATTGGCTTCAATCAATGTTAATCGACGATATCTGACAAAGTTAGATGCAAACTCACTCAAATATATGAGAAATGTTGAAATTCGACTTTATATTAGGAAGATAGACTTAGAAAATTTTCACTCAACACAAAGTGACAATTGACCTCAATTGGCTTCAATCAATGTTAATCGACGATATCTGACAAAGTAAGATGCAAACTCACTCAAATATATGAGAAATGTTGAAATTCGACTTTAAATTAGGAAGATAGACTTAGAAAATTTTCACTCAACACAAAGTGACAATTGACCTCAATTGGCTTCAATCAATGTTAATCGACGATATCTGACAAAGTTAGATGCAAACTCACTCAAATATATGAGAAATGTTGAAATTCGACTCCAAATTAGAAAGATAGACTTAGAAAATTTTCACTCAACACAAAGTGACAATCGACCTCAATGGGCTAAAATGGATGTTAATCGACGATATCTGACAAAGTTAGATGCAAACTCACTCAAATATATGAGAAATGTTGAAATTCGACTCCAAATTAGAAAGATAGACTTAGAAAATTTTCACTCAACACAAAGTGACAATCGACCTCAATGGGCTTCAATCAATGTTAATCGACGATATCTGACAAAGTTAGATGCAAACTCACTCAAATATATGAGAAATGTTGAAATTCGACTCCAAATTAGAAAGATAGACTTAGAAAATTTTCACTCAACACAAAGTGACAATCGACCTCAATGGGCTTCAATCAATGTTAATCGACGATATCTGACAAAGTTAGATGCAAACTCACTCAAATATATGAGAAATGTTGAAATTCGACTCCAAATTAGAAAGATAGACTTAGAAAATTTTCACTCAACACAAAGTGACAATCGACCTCAATTGGCTTCAATGGATGTTAATCGACGATATCTGACAAAGTAAGATGCAAACTCACTCAAATATATGAGAAATGTTGAAATTCGACTCCAAATTAGAAAGATAGACTTAGAAAATTTTCACTCAACACAAAGTGACAATCGACCTCAATTGGCTTCAATCAATGTTAATCGACGATATCTGACAAAGTTAGATGCAAACTCACTCAAATATATGAGAAATGTTGAAATTCGACTTTAAATTAGGAAGATAGACTTAGAAAATTTTCACTCAACACAAAGTGACAATCGACCTCAATTGGCTTCAATCAATGTTAATCGACGATATCTGACAAAGTTAGATGCAAACTCACTCAAATATATGAGAAATGTTGAAATTCGACTTTAAATTAGGAAGATAGACTTAGAAAATTTTCACTCAACACAAAGTGACAATTGACCTCAATTGGCTTCAATCAATGTTAATCGACGATATCTGACAAAGTTAGATGCAAACTCACTCAAATATATGAGAAATGTTGAAATTCGACTCCAAATTAGAAAGATAGACTTAGAAAATTTTCACTCAACACAAAGTGACAATCGACCTCAATGGGCTAAAATGGATGTTAATCGACGATATCTGACAAAGTTAGATGCAAACTCACTCAAATATATGAGAAATGTTGAAATTCGACTCCAAATTAGAAAGATAGACTTAGAAAATTTTCACTCAACACAAAGTGACAATTGACCTCAATTGGCTTCAATCAATGTTAATCGACGATATCTGACAAAGTAAGATGCAAACTCACTCAAATATATGAGAAATGTTGAAATTCGACTCCAAATTAGAAAGATAGACTTAGAAAATTTTCACTCAACACAAAGTGACAATTGACCTCAATTGGCTTCAATCAATGTTAATCGACGATATCTGACAAAGTAAGATGCAAACTCACTCAAATATATGAGAAATGTTGAAATTCGACTCCAAATTAGAAAGATAGACTTAGAAAATTTTCACTCAACACAAAGTGACAATCGACCTCAATTGGCTTCAATCAATGTTAATCGACGATATCTGACAAAGTTAGATGCAAACTCACTCAAATATATGAGAAATGTTGAAATTCGACTTTAAATTAGGAAGATAGACTTAGAAAATTTTCACTCAACACAAAGTGACAATTGACCTCAATTGGCTTCAATCAATGTTAATCGACGATATCTGACAAAGTAAGATGCAAACTCACTCAAATATATGAGAAATGTTGAAATTCGACTTTAAATTAGAAAGATAGACTTAGAAAATTTTCACTCAACACAAAGTGACAATCGACCTCAATGGGCTAAAATGGATGTTAATCGACGATATCTGACAAAGTTAGATGCAAACTCACTCAAATATATGGGAAATGTTGAAATTCGACTCCAAATTAGAAAGATAGACTTAGAAAATTTTCACTCAACACAAAGTGACAATCGACCTCAATGGGCTTCAATCAATGTTAATCGACGATATCTGACAAAGTTAGATGCAAACTCACTCAAATATATGAGAAATGTTGAAATTCGACTCCAAATTAGAAAGATAGACTTAGAAAATTTTCACTCAACACAAAGTGACAATCGACCTCAATGGGCTTCAATCAATGTTAATCGACGATATCTGACAAAGTTAGATGCAAACTCACTCAAATATATGAGAAATGTTGAAATTCGACTCCAAATTAGAAAGATAGACTTAGAAAATTTTCACTCAACACAAAGTGACAATCGACCTCAATTGGCTTCAATGGATGTTAATCGACGATATCTGACAAAGTAAGATGCAAACTCACTCAAATATATGAGAAATGTTGAAATTCGACTCCAAATTAGAAAGATAGACTTAGAAAATTTTCACTCAACACAAAGTGACAATCGACCTCAATTGGCTTCAATCAATGTTAATCGACGATATCTGACAAAGTTAGATGCAAACTCACTCAAATATATGAGAAATGTTGAAATTCGACTTTAAATTAGGAAGATAGACTTAGAAAATTTTCACTCAACACAAAGTGACAATCGACCTCAATTGGCTTCAATCAATGTTAATCGACGATATCTGACAAAGTTAGATGCAAACTCACTCAAATATATGAGAAATGTTGAAATTCGACTTTAAATTAGGAAGATAGACTTAGAAAATTTTCACTCAACACAAAGTGACAATTGACCTCAATTGGCTTCAATCAATGTTAATCGACGATATCTGACAAAGTTAGATGCAAACTCACTCAAATATATGAGAAATGTTGAAATTCGACTCCAAATTAGAAAGATAGACTTAGAAAATTTTCACTCAACACAAAGTGACAATCGACCTCAATGGGCTAAAATGGATGTTAATCGACGATATCTGACAAAGTTAGATGCAAACTCACTCAAATATATGAGAAATGTTGAAATTCGACTTTAAATTAGGAAGATAGACTTAGAAAATTTTCACTCAACACAAAGTGACAATTGACCTCAATTGGCTTCAATCAATGTTAATCGACGATATCTGACAAAGTAAGATGCAAACTCACTCAAATATATGAGAAATGTTGAAATTCGACTCCAAATTAGAAAGATAGACTTAGAAAATTTTCTTTCAACACAAAGTGACAATCGACCTCAATTGGCTTCAATCAATGTTAATCGACGATATCTGACAAAGTTAGATGCAAACTCACTCAAATATATGAGAAATGTTGAAATTCGACTCCAAATTAGAAAGATAGACTTAGAAAATTTTCACTCAACACAAAGTGACAATTGACCTCAATTGGCTTCAATCAATGTTAATCGACGATATCTGACAAAGTTAGATGCAAACTCACTCAAATATATGAGAAATGTTGAAATTCGACTTTAAATTAGGAAGATAGACTTAGAAAATTTTCACTCAACACAAAGTGACAATTGACCTCAATTGGCTTCAATCAATGTTAATCGACGATATCTGACAAAGTAAGATGCAAACTCACTCAAATATATAAGAAATGTTGAAAATCGACTCCAAATTAGGAAGATAGACTTAGAAAATTTTCTTTCAACACAAAGTGACAATCGACCTCAATGGGCTTCAATGGATGTTAATCGACGATATCTGACAAAGTTAGATGCAAACTCACTCAAATATATGAGAAATGTTGAAATTCGACTCCAAATTAGAAAGATAGACTTAGAAAATTTTCACTCAACACAAAGTGACAATCGACCTCAATTGGCTTCAATGGATGTTAATCGACGATATCTGACAAAGTTAGATGCAAACTCACTCAAATATATGAGAAATGTTGAAATTCGACTTTAAATTAGGAAGATAGACTTAGAAAATTTTCACTCAACACAAAGTGACAATCGACCTCAATGGGCTTCAATCAATGTTAATCGACGATATCTGACAAAGTTAGATGCAAACTCACTCAAATATATGAGAAATGTTGAAATTCGACTTTAAATTAGGAAGATAGACTTAGAAAATTTTCACTCAACACAAAGTGACAATTGACCTCAATTGGCTTCAATCAATGTTAATCGACGATATCTGACAAAGTAAGATGCAAACTCACTCAAATGTATGAGAAATGTTGAAATTCGACTCCAAATTAGAAAGATAGACTTAGAAAATTTTCACTCAACACAAAGTGACAATCGACCTCAATTGGCTTCAATGGATGTTAATCGACGATATCTGACAAAGTTAGATGCAAACTCACTCAAATATATGAGAAATGTTGAAATTCGACTTTAAATTAGGAAGATAGACTTAGAAAATTTTCACTCAACACAAAGTGACAATTGACCTCAATTGGCTTCAATCAATGTTAATCGACGATATCTGACAAAGTAAGATGCAAACTCACTCAAATATATGAGAAATGTTGAAATTCGACTCCAAATTAGAAAGATAGACTTAGAAAATTTTCACTCAACACAAAGTGACAATCGACCTCAATTGGCTTCAATGGATGTTAATCGACGATATCTGACAAAGTTAGATGCAAACTCACTCAAATATATGAGAAATGTTGAAATTCGACTTTAAATTAGGAAGATAGACTTAGAAAATTTTCACTCAACACAAAGTGACAATTGACCTCAATTGGCTTCAATGGATGTTAATCGACGATATCTGACAAAGTTAGATGCAAACTCACTCAAATATATGAGAAATGTTGAAATTCGACTTTAAATTAGGAAGATAGACTTAGAAAATTTTCACTCAACACAAAGTGACAATTGACCTCAATTGGCTTCAATGGATGTTAATCGACGATATCTGACAAAGTTAGATGCAAACTCACTCAAATATATGAGAAATGTTGAAATTCGACTTTAAATTAGGAAGATAGACTTAGAAAATTTTCACTCAACACAAAGTGACAATTGACCTCAATTGGCTTCAATCAATGTTAATCGACGATATCTGACAAAGTTAGATGCAAACTCACTCAAATATATGAGAAATGTTGAAATTCGACTCCAAATTAGAAAGATAGACTTAGAAAATTTTCACTCAACACAAAGTGACAATCGACCTCAATTGGCTTCAATGGATGTTAATCGACGATATCTGACAAAGTTAGATGCAAACTCACTCAAATATATGAGAAATGTTGAAATTCGACTTTAAATTAGGAAGATAGACTTAGAAAATTTTCACTCAACACAAAGTGACAATCGACCTCAATGGGCTTCAATCAATGTTAATCGACGATATCTGACAAAGTTAGATGCAAACTCACTCAAATATATGAGAAATGTTGAAATTCGACTTTAAATTAGGAAGATAGACTTAGAAAATTTTCACTCAACACAAAGTGACAATTGACCTCAATTGGCTTCAATCAATGTTAATCGACGATATCTGACAAAGTAAGATGCAAACTCACTCAAATGTATGAGAAATGTTGAAATTCGACTCCAAATTAGAAAGATAGACTTAGAAAATTTTCACTCAACACAAAGTGACAATCGACCTCAATTGGCTTCAATGGATGTTAATCGACGATATCTGACAAAGTTAGATGCAAACTCACTCAAATATATGAGAAATGTTGAAATTCGACTTTAAATTAGGAAGATAGACTTAGAAAATTTTCATTCAACACAAAGTGACAATTGACCTCAATTGGCTTCAATCAATGTTAATCGACGATATCTGACAAAGTAAGATGCAAACTCACTCAAATATATGAGAAATGTTGAAATTCGACTCCAAATTAGAAAGATAGACTTAGAAAATTTTCACTCAACACAAAGTGACAATCGACCTCAATTGGCTTCAATGGATGTTAATCGACGATATCTGACAAAGTTAGATGCAAACTCACTCAAATATATGAGAAATGTTGAAATTCGACTTTAAATTAGGAAGATAGACTTAGAAAATTTTCACTCAACACAAAGTGACAATTGACCTCAATTGGCTTCAATCAATGTTAATCGACGATATCTGACAAAGTTAGATGCAAACTCACTCAAATATATGAGAAATGTTGAAATTCGACTTTAAATTAGGAAGATAGACTTAGAAAATTTTCACTCAACACAAAGTGACAATTGACCTCAATTGGCTTCAATGGATGTTAATCGACGATATCTGACAAAGTTAGATGCAAACTCACTCAAATATATGAGAAATGTTGAAATTCGACTTTAAATTAGGAAGATAGACTTAGAAAATTTTCACTCAACACAAAGTGACAATTGACCTCAATTGGCTTCAATCAATGTTAATCGACGATATCTGACAAAGTTAGATGCAAACTCACTCAAATATATGAGAAATGTTGAAATTCGACTTCAAATTAGGAAGATAGACTTAGAAAATTTTCTTTCAACACAAAGTGACAATCGACCTCAATGGGCTTCAATGGATGTTAATCGACGATATCTGACAAAGTTAGATGCAAACTCACTCAAATATATGAGAAATGTTGAAATTCGACTTTAAATTAGGAAGATAGACTTAGAAAATTTTCACTCAACACAAAGTGACAATTGACCTCAATTGGCTTCAATCAATGTTAATCGACGATATCTGACAAAGTTAGATGCAAACTCACTCAAATATATGAGAAATGTTGAAATTCGACTCCAAATTAGAAAGATAGACTTAGAAAATTTTCACTCAACACAAAGTGACAATCGACCTCAATGGGCTAAAATGGATGTTAATCGACGATATCTGACAAAGTTAGATGCAAACTCACTCAAATATATGAGAAATGTTGAAATTCGACTTTAAATTAGGAAGATAGACTTAGAAAATTTTCACTCAACACAAAGTGACAATCGACCTCAATGGGCTTCAATCAATGTTAATCGACGATATCTGACAAAGTTAGATGCAAACTCACTCAAATATATGAGAAATGTTGAAATTCGACTCCAAATTAGAAAGATAGACTTAGAAAATTTTCACTCAACACAAAGTGACAATCGACCTCAATTGGCTTCAATGGATGTTAATCGACGATATCTGACAAAGTTAGATGCAAACTCACTCAAATATATGAGAAATGTTGAAATTCGACTTTAAATTAGGAAGATAGACTTAGAAAATTTTCACTCAACACAAAGTGACAATTGACCTCAATTGGCTTCAATCAATGTTAATCGACGATATCTGACAAAGTAAGATGCAAACTCACTCAAATGTATGAGAAATGTTGAAATTCGACTCCAAATTAGAAAGATAGACTTAGAAGATTTTCACTCAACACAAAGTGACAATCGACCTCAATTGGCTTCAATGGATGTTAATCGACGATATCTGACAAAGTTAGATGCAAACTCACTCAAATATATGAGAAATGTTGAAATTCGACTTTAAATTAGGAAGATAGATTTAGAAAATTTTCACTCAACACAAAGTGACAATTGACCTCAATTGGCTTCAATCAATGTTAATCGACGATATCTGACAAAGTAAGATGCAAACTCACTCAAATATATGAGAAATGTTGAAATTCGACTCCAAATTAGAAAGATGGACTTAGAAAATTTTCACTCAACACAAAGTGACAATCGACCTCAATTGGCTTCAATGGATGTTAATCGACGATATCTGACAAAGTTAGATGCAAACTCACTCAAATATATGAGAAATGTTGAAATTCGACTTTAAATTAGGAAGATAGACTTAGAAAATTTTCACTCAACACAAAGTGACAATTGACCTCAATTGGCTTCAATCAATGTTAATCGACGATATCTGACAAAGTTAGATGCAAACTCACTCAAATATATGAGAAATGTTGAAATTCGACTTTAAATTAGGAAGATAGACTTAGAAAATTTTCACTCAACACAAAGTGACAATTGACCTCAATTGGCTTCAATGGATGTTAATCGACGATATCTGACAAAGTTAGATGCAAACTCACTCAAATATATGAGAAATGTTGAAATTCGACTTTAAATTAGGAAGATAGACTTAGAAAATTTTCACTCAACACAAAGTGACAATTGACCTCAATTGGCTTCAATCAATGTTAATCGACGATATCTGACAAAGTTAGATGCAAACTCACTCAAATATATGAGAAATGTTGAAATTCGACTTTAAATTAGGAAGATAGACTTAGAAAATTTTCACTCAACACAAAGTGACAATTGACCTCAATTGGCTTCAATCAATGTTAATCGACGATATCTGACAAAGTAAGATGCAAACTCACTCAAATATATGAGAAATGTTGAAATTCGACTCCAAATTAGAAAGATAGACTTAGAAAATTTTCACTCAACACAAAGTGACAATCGACCTCAATTGGCTTCAATCAATGTTAATCGACGATATCTGACAAAGTTAGATGCAAACTCACTCAAATATATGAGAAATGTTGAAATTCGACTTTAAATTAGGAAGATAGACTTAGAAAATTTTCACTCAACACAAAGTGACAATTGACCTCAATTGGCTTCAATCAATGTTAATCGACGATATCTGACAAAGTTAGATGCAAACTCACTCAAATATATGAGAAATGTTGAAATTCGACTCCAAATTAGAAAGATAGACTTAGAAAATTTTCACTCAACACAAAGTGACAATCGACCTCAATGGGCTAAAATGGATGTTAATCGACGATATCTGACAAAGTTAGATGCAAACTCACTCAAATATATGAGAAATGTTGAAATTCGACTCCAAATTAGAAAGATAGACTTAGAAAATTTTCACTCAACACAAAGTGACAATCGACCTCAATGGGCTAAAATGGATGTTAATCGACGATATCTGACAAAGTTAGATGCAAACTCACTCAAATATATGAGAAATGTTGAAATTCGACTTTAAATTAGGAAGATAGACTTAGAAAATTTTCACTCAACACAAAGTGACAATCGACCTCAATGGGCTTCAATCAATGTTAATCGACGATATCTGACAAAGTTAGATGCAAACTCACTCAAATATATGAGAAATGTTGAAATTCGACTCCAAATTAGAAAGATAGACTTAGAAAATTTTCACTCAACACAAAGTGACAATCGACCTCAATTGGCTTCAATGGATGTTAATCGACGATATCTGACAAAGTTAGATGCAAACTCACTCAAATATATGAGAAATGTTGAAATTCGACTTTAAATTAGGAAGATAGACTTAGAAAATTTTCACTCAACACAAAGTGACAATTGACCTCAATTGGCTTCAATCAATGTTAATCGACGATATCTGACAAAGTAAGATGCAAACTCACTCAAATATATGAGAAATGTTGAAATTCGACTCCAAATTAGAAAGATAGACTTAGAAAATTTTCACTCAACACAAAGTGACAATCGACCTCAATTGGCTTCAATCAATGTTAATCGACGATATCTGACAAAGTTAGATGCAAACTCACTCAAATATATGAGAAATGTTGAAATTCGACTTTAAATTAGGAAGATAGACTTAGAAAATTTTCACTCAACACAAAGTGACAATTGACCTCAATTGGCTTCAATCAATGTTAATCGACGATATCTGACAAAGTAAGATGCAAACTCACTCAAATATATGAGAAATGTTGAAATTCGACTTTAAATTAGGAAGATAGACTTAGAAAATTTTCACTCAACACAAAGTGACAATTGACCTCAATTGGCTTCAATCAATGTTAATCGACGATATCTGACAAAGTTAGATGCAAACTCACTCAAATATATGAGAAATGTTGAAATTCGACTCCAAATTAGAAAGATAGACTTAGAAAATTTTCACTCAACACAAAGTGACAATCGACCTCAATGGGCTAAAATGGATGTTAATCGACGATATCTGACAAAGTTAGATGCAAACTCACTCAAATATATGAGAAATGTTGAAATTCGACTCCAAATTAGAAAGATAGACTTAGAAAATTTTCACTCAACACAAAGTGACAATCGACCTCAATGGGCTTCAATCAATGTTAATCGACGATATCTGACAAAGTTAGATGCAAACTCACTCAAATATATGAGAAATGTTGAAATTCGACTCCAAATTAGAAAGATAGACTTAGAAAATTTTCACTCAACACAAAGTGACAATCGACCTCAATGGGCTTCAATCAATGTTAATCGACGATATCTGACAAAGTTAGATGCAAACTCACTCAAATATATGAGAAATGTTGAAATTCGACTCCAAATTAGAAAGATAGACTTAGAAAATTTTCACTCAACACAAAGTGACAATCGACCTCAATTGGCTTCAATGGATGTTAATCGACGATATCTGACAAAGTAAGATGCAAACTCACTCAAATATATGAGAAATGTTGAAATTCGACTCCAAATTAGAAAGATAGACTTAGAAAATTTTCACTCAACACAAAGTGACAATCGACCTCAATTGGCTTCAATCAATGTTAATCGACGATATCTGACAAAGTTAGATGCAAACTCACTCAAATATATGAGAAATGTTGAAATTCGACTTTAAATTAGGAAGATAGACTTAGAAAATTTTCACTCAACACAAAGTGACAATCGACCTCAATTGGCTTCAATCAATGTTAATCGACGATATCTGACAAAGTTAGATGCAAACTCACTCAAATATATGAGAAATGTTGAAATTCGACTTTAAATTAGGAAGATAGACTTAGAAAATTTTCACTCAACACAAAGTGACAATTGACCTCAATTGGCTTCAATCAATGTTAATCGACGATATCTGACAAAGTTAGATGCAAACTCACTCAAATATATGAGAAATGTTGAAATTCGACTCCAAATTAGAAAGATAGACTTAGAAAATTTTCACTCAACACAAAGTGACAATCGACCTCAATGGGCTAAAATGGATGTTAATCGACGATATCTGACAAAGTTAGATGCAAACTCACTCAAATATATGAGAAATGTTGAAATTCGACTCCAAATTAGAAAGATAGACTTAGAAAATTTTCACTCAACACAAAGTGACAATCGACCTCAATGGGCTTCAATCAATGTTAATCGACGATATCTGACAAAGTTAGATGCAAACTCACTCAAATATATGAGAAATGTTGAAATTCGACTCCAAATTAGAAAGATAGACTTAGAAAATTTTCACTCAACACAAAGTGACAATCGACCTCAATTGGCTTCAATCAATGTTAATCGACGATATCTGACAAAGTTAGATGCAAACTCACTCAAATATATGAGAAATGTTGAAATTCGACTCCAAATTAGAAAGATAGACTTAGAAAATTTTCACTCAACACAAAGTGACAATCGACCTCAATTGGCTTCAATCAATGTTAATCGACGATATCTGACAAAGTTAGATGCAAACTCACTCAAATATATGAGAAATGTTGAAATTCGACTTTAAATTAGGAAGATAGACTTAGAAAATTTTCACTCAACACAAAGTGACAATTGACCTCAATTGGCTTCAATCAATGTTAATCGACGATATCTGACAAAGTAAGATGCAAACTCACTCAAATATATGAGAAATGTTGAAATTCGACTCCAAATTAGGAAGATAGACTTAGAAAATTTTCTTTCAACACAAAGTGACAATCGACCTCAATGGGCTTCAATGGATGTTAATCGACGATATCTGACAAAGTTAGATGCAAACTCACTCAAATATATGAGAAATGTTGAAATTCGACTTTAAATTAGGAAGATAGACTTAGAAAATTTTCACTCAACACAAAGTGACAATTGACCTCAATTGGCTTCAATCAATGTTAATCGACGATATCTGACAAAGTTAGATGCAAACTCACTCAAATATATGAGAAATGTTGAAATTCGACTCCAAATTAGAAAGATAGACTTAGAAAATTTTCACTCAACACAAAGTGACAATCGACCTCAATTGGCTTCAATGGATGTTAATCGACGATATCTGACAAAGTTAGATGCAAACTCACTCAAATATATGAGAAATGTTGAAATTCGACTTTAAATTAGGAAGATAGACTTAGAAAATTTTCACTCAACACAAAGTGACAATCGACCTCAATGGGCTTCAATCAATGTTAATCGACGATATCTGACAAAGTTAGATGCAAACTCACTCAAATATATGAGAAATGTTGAAATTCGACTTTAAATTAGGAAGATAGACTTAGAAAATTTTCACTCAACACAAAGTGACAATTGACCTCAATTGGCTTCAATCAATGTTAATCGACGATATCTGACAAAGTAAGATGCAAACTCACTCAAATGTATGAGAAATGTTGAAATTCGACTCCAAATTAGAAAGATAGACTTAGAAAATTTTCACTCAACACAAAGTGACAATCGACCTCAATTGGCTTCAATGGATGTTAATCGACGATATCTGACAAAGTTAGATGCAAACTCACTCAAATATATGAGAAATGTTGAAATTCGACTTTAAATTAGGAAGATAGACTTAGAAAATTTTCACTCAACACAAAGTGACAATTGACCTCAATTGGCTTCAATCAATGTTAATCGACGATATCTGACAAAGTAAGATGCAAACTCACTCAAATATATGAGAAATGTTGAAATTCGACTCCAAATTAGAAAGATAGACTTAGAAAATTTTCACTCAACACAAAGTGACAATCGACCTCAATTGGCTTCAATGGATGTTAATCGACGATATCTGACAAAGTTAGATGCAAACTCACTCAAATATATGAGAAATGTTGAAATTCGACTTTAAATTAGGAAGATAGACTTAGAAAATTTTCACTCAACACAAAGTGACAATTGACCTCAATTGGCTTCAATCAATGTTAATCGACGATATCTGACAAAGTTAGATGCAAACTCACTCAAATATATGAGAAATGTTGAAATTCGACTTTAAATTAGGAAGATAGACTTAGAAAATTTTCACTCAACACAAAGTGACAATTGACCTCAATTGGCTTCAATGGATGTTAATCGACGATATCTGACAAAGTTAGATGCAAACTCACTCAAATATATGAGAAATGTTGAAATTCGACTTTAAATTAGGAAGATAGACTTAGAAAATTTTCACTCAACACAAAGTGACAATTGACCTCAATTGGCTTCAATCAATGTTAATCGACGATATCTGACAAAGTTAGATGCAAACTCACTCAAATATATGAGCAATGTTGAAATTCGACTCCAAATTAGAAAGATAGACTTAGAAAATTTTCACTCAACACAAAGTGACAATCGACCTCAATTGGCTTCAATGGATGTTAATCGACGATATCTGACAAAGTTAGATGCAAACTCACTCAAATATATGAGAAATGTTGAAATTCGACTTTAAATTAGGAAGATAGACTTAGAAAATTTTCACTCAACACAAAGTGACAATCGACCTCAATGGGCTTCAATCAATGTTAATCGACGATATCTGACAAAGTTAGATGCAAACTCACTCAAATATATGAGAAATGTTGAAATTCGACTTTAAATTAGGAAGATAGACTTAGAAAATTTTCACTCAACACAAAGTGACAATTGACCTCAATTGGCTTCAATCAATGTTAATCGACGATATCTGACAAAGTAAGATGCAAACTCACTCAAATGTATGAGAAATGTTGAAATTCGACTCCAAATTAGAAAGATAGACTTAGAAAATTTTCACTCAACACAAAGTGACAATCGACCTCAATTGGCTTCAATGGATGTTAATCGACGATATCTGACAAAGTTAGATGCAAACTCACTCAAATATATGAGAAATGTTGAAATTCGACTTTAAATTAGGAAGATAGACTTAGAAAATTTTCACTCAACACAAAGTGACAATTGACCTCAATTGGCTTCAATCAATGTTAATCGACGATATCTGACAAAGTAAGATGCAAACTCACTCAAATATATGAGAAATGTTGAAATTCGACTCCAAATTAGAAAGATAGACTTAGAAAATTTTCACTCAACACAAAGTGACAATCGACCTCAATTGGCTTCAATGGATGTTAATCGACGATATCTGACAAAGTTAGATGCAAACTCACTCAAATATATGAGAAATGTTGAAATTCGACTTTAAATTAGGAAGATAGACTTAGAAAATTTTCACTCAACACAAAGTGACAATTGACCTCAATTGGCTTCAATCAATGTTAATCGACGATATCTGACAAAGTTAGATGCAAACTCACTCAAATATATGAGAAATGTTGAAATTCGACTTTAAATTAGGAAGATAGACTTAGAAAATTTTCACTCAACACAAAGTGACAATTGACCTCAATTGGCTTCAATGGATGTTAATCGACGATATCTGACAAAGTTAGATGCAAACTCACTCAAATATATGAGAAATGTTGAAATTCGACTTTAAATTAGGAAGATAGACTTAGAAAATTTTCACTCAACACAAAGTGACAATTGACCTCAATTGGCTTCAATCAATGTTAATCGACGATATCTGACAAAGTTAGATGCAAACTCACTCAAATATATGAGAAATGTTGAAATTCGACTTCAAATTAGGAAGATAGACTTAGAAAATTTTCTTTCAACACAAAGTGACAATCGACCTCAATGGGCTTCAATGGATGTTAATCGACGATATCTGACAAAGTTAGATGCAAACTCACTCAAATATATGAGAAATGTTGAAATTCGACTTTAAATTAGGAAGATAGACTTAGAAAATTTTCACTCAACACAAAGAGACAATTGACCTCAATTGGCTTCAATCAATGTTAATCGACGATATCTGACAAAGTTAGATGCAAACTCACTCAAATATATGAGAAATGTTGAAATTCGACTCCAAATTAGAAAGATAGACTTAGAAAATTTTCACTCAACACAAAGTGACAATCGACCTCAATGGGCTAAAATGGATGTTAATCGACGATATCTGACAAAGTTAGATGCAAACTCACTCAAATATATGAGAAATGTTGAAATTCGACTTTAAATTAGGAAGATAGACTTAGAAAATTTTCACTCAACACAAAGTGACAATCGACCTCAATGGGCTTCAATCAATGTTAATCGACGATATCTGACAAAGTTAGATGCAAACTCACTCAAATATATGAGAAATGTTGAAATTCGACTCCAAATTAGAAAGATAGACTTAGAAAATTTTCACTCAACACAAAGTGACAATCGACCTCAATTGGCTTCAATGGATGTTAATCGACGATATCTGACAAAGTTAGATGCAAACTCACTCAAATATATGAGAAATGTTGAAATTCGACTTTAAATTAGGAAGATAGACTTAGAAAATTTTCACTCAACACAAAGTGACAATTGACCTCAATTGGCTTCAATCAATGTTAATCGACGATATCTGACAAAGTAAGATGCAAACTCACTCAAATATATGAGAAATGTTGAAATTCGACTCCAAATTAGAAAGATAGACTTAGAAAATTTTCACTCAACACAAAGTGACAATCGACCTCAATTGGCTTCAATCAATGTTAATCGACGATATCTGACAAAGTTAGATGCAAACTCACTCAAATATATGAGAAATGTTGAAATTCGACTTTAAATTAGGAAGATAGACTTAGAAAATTTTCACTCAACACAAAGTGACAATTGACCTCAATTGGCTTCAATCAATGTTAATCGACGATATCTGACAAAGTTAGATGCAAACTCACTCAAATATATGAGAAATGTTGAAATTCGACTCCAAATTAGAAAGATAGACTTAGAAAATTTTCACTCAACACAAAGTGACAATCGACCTCAATGGGCTAAAATGGATGTTAATCGACGATATCTGACAAAGTTAGATGCAAACTCACTCAAATATATGAGAAATGTTGAAATTCGACTCCAAATTAGAAAGATAGACTTAGAAAATTTTCACTCAACACAAAGTGACAATCGACCTCAATGGGCTAAAATGGATGTTAATCGACGATATCTGACAAAGTTAGATGCAAACTCACTCAAATATATGAGAAATGTTGAAATTCGACTTTAAATTAGGAAGATAGACTTAGAAAATTTTCACTCAACACAAAGTGACAATCGACCTCAATGGGCTTCAATCAATGTTAATCGACGATATCTGACAAAGTTAGATGCAAACTCACTCAAATATATGAGAAATGTTGAAATTCGACTCCAAATTAGAAAGATAGACTTAGAAAATTTTCACTCAACACAAAGTGACAATCGACCTCAATTGGCTTCAATGGATGTTAATCGACGATATCTGACAAAGTTAGATGCAAACTCACTCAAATATATGAGAAATGTTGAAATTCGACTTTAAATTAGGAAGATAGACTTAGAAAATTTTCACTCAACACAAAGTGACAATTGACCTCAATTGGCTTCAATCAATGTTAATCGACGATATCTGACAAAGTAAGATGCAAACTCACTCAAATATATGAGAAATGTTGAAATTCGACTCCAAATTAGAAAGATAGACTTAGAAAATTTTCACTCAACACAAAGTGACAATCGACCTCAATTGGCTTCAATCAATGTTAATCGACGATATCTGACAAAGTTAGATGCAAACTCACTCAAATATATGAGAAATGTTGAAATTCGACTTTAAATTAGGAAGATAGACTTAGAAAATTTTCACTCAACACAAAGTGACAATCGACCTCAATTGGCTTCAATCAATGTTAATCGACGATATCTGACAAAGTTAGATGCAAACTCACTCAAATATATGAGAAATGTTGAAATTCGACTTTAAATTAGGAAGATAGACTTAGAAAATTTTCACTCAACACAAAGTGACAATTGACCTCAATTGGCTTCAATCAATGTTAATCGACGATATCTGACAAAGTTAGATGCAAACTCACTCAAATATATGAGAAATGTTGAAATTCGACTCCAAATTAGAAAGATAGACTTAGAAAATTTTCACTCAACACAAAGTGACAATCGACCTCAATGGGCTAAAATGGATGTTAATCGACGATATCTGACAAAGTTAGATGCAAACTCACTCAAATATATGAGAAATGTTGAAATTCGACTTTAAATTAGGAAGATAGACTTAGAAAATTTTCACTCAACACAAAGTGACAATTGACCTCAATTGGCTTCAATCAATGTTAATCGACGATATCTGACAAAGTTAGATGCAAACTCACTCAAATATATGAGAAATGTTGAAATTCGACTCCAAATTAGAAAGATAGACTTAGAAAATTTTCTTTCAACACAAAGTGACAATCGACCTCAATGGGCTTCAATGGATGTTAATCGACGATATCTGACAAAGTTAGATGCAAACTCACTCAAATATATGAGAAATGTTGAAATTCGACTTTAAATTAGGAAGATAGACTTAGAAAATTTTCACTCAACACAAAGTGACAATTGACCTCAATTGGCTTCAATCAATGTTAATCGACGATATCTGACAAAGTTAGATGCAAACTCACTCAAATATATGAGAAATGTTGAAATTCGACTTTAAATTAGGAAGATAGACTTAGAAAATTTTCACTCAACACAAAGTGAC
Organism: Diorhabda carinulata; assembly: GCF_026250575.1. Lineage (NCBI taxonomy): Eukaryota > Metazoa > Arthropoda > Insecta > Coleoptera > Chrysomelidae > Diorhabda > Diorhabda carinulata. Next base: position 733,557 of record NC_079469.1, read on the forward strand.
AATCGACCTCAATGGGCTTCAATCAATGTTAATCGACGATATCTGACAAAGTTAGATGCAAACTCACTCAAATATATGAGAAATGTTGAAATTCGACTCCAAATTAGAAAGATAGACTTAGAAAATTTTCACTCAACACAAAGTGACAATCGACCTCAATTGGCTTCAATGGATGTTAATCGACGATATCTGACAAAGTTAGATGCAAACTCACTCAAATATATGAGAAATGTTGAAATTCGACTTTAAATTAGGAAGATAGACTTAGAAAATTTTCACTCAACACAAAGTGACAATTGACCTCAATTGGCTTCAATCAATGTTAATCGACGATATCTGACAAAGTAAGATGCAAACTCACTCAAATATATGAGAAATGTTGAAATTCGACTCCAAATTAGAAAGATAGACTTAGAAAATTTTCACTCAACACAAAGTGACAATCGACCTCAATTGGCTTCAATCAATGTTAATCGACGATATCTGACAAAGTTAGATGCAAACTCACTCAAATATATGAGAAATGTTGAAATTCGACTTTAAATTAGGAAGATAGACTTAGAAAATTTTCACTCAACACAAAGTGACAATTGACCTCAATTGGCTTCAATCAATGTTAATCGACGATATCTGACAAAGTTAGATGCAAACTCACTCAAATATATGAGAAATGTTGAAATTCGACTCCAAATTAGAAAGATAGACTTAGAAAATTTTCACTCAACACAAAGTGACAATCGACCTCAATGGGCTAAAATGGATGTTAATCGACGATATCTGACAAAGTTAGATGCAAACTCACTCAAATATATGAGAAATGTTGAAATTCGACTCCAAATTAGAAAGATAGACTTAGAAAATTTTCACTCAACACAAAGTGACAATCGACCTCAATGGGCTAAAATGGATGTTAATCGACGATATCTGACAAAGTTAGATGCAAACTCACTCAAATATATGAGAAATGTTGAAATTCGACTTTAAATTAGGAAGATAGACTTAGAAAATTTTCACTCAACACAAAGTGACAATCGACCTCAATGGGCTTCAATCAATGTTAATCGACGATATCTGACAAAGTTAGATGCAAACTCACTCAAATATATGAGAAATGTTGAAATTCGACTCCAAATTAGAAAGATAGACTTAGAAAATTTTCACTCAACACAAAGTGACAATCGACCTCAATTGGCTTCAATGGATGTTAATCGACGATATCTGACAAAGTTAGATGCAAACTCACTCAAATATATGAGAAATGTTGAAATTCGACTTTAAATTAGGAAGATAGACTTAGAAAATTTTCACTCAACACAAAGTGACAATTGACCTCAATTGGCTTCAATCAATGTTAATCGACGATATCTGACAAAGTAAGATGCAAACTCACTCAAATATATGAGAAATGTTGAAATTCGACTCCAAATTAGAAAGATAGACTTAGAAAATTTTCACTCAACACAAAGTGACAATCGACCTCAATTGGCTTCAATCAATGTTAATCGACGATATCTGACAAAGTTAGATGCAAACTCACTCAAATATATGAGAAATGTTGAAATTCGACTTTAAATTAGGAAGATAGACTTAGAAAATTTTCACTCAACACAAAGTGACAATCGACCTCAATTGGCTTCAATCAATGTTAATCGACGATATCTGACAAAGTTAGATGCAAACTCACTCAAATATATGAGAAATGTTGAAATTCGACTTTAAATTAGGAAGATAGACTTAGAAAATTTTCACTCAACACAAAGTGACAATTGACCTCAATTGGCTTCAATCAATGTTAATCGACGATATCTGACAAAGTTAGATGCAAACTCACTCAAATATATGAGAAATGTTGAAATTCGACTCCAAATTAGAAAGATAGACTTAGAAAATTTTCACTCAACACAAAGTGACAATCGACCTCAATGGGCTAAAATGGATGTTAATCGACGATATCTGACAAAGTTAGATGCAAACTCACTCAAATATATGAGAAATGTTGAAATTCGACTTTAAATTAGGAAGATAGACTTAGAAAATTTTCACTCAACACAAAGTGACAATTGACCTCAATTGGCTTCAATCAATGTTAATCGACGATATCTGACAAAGTTAGATGCAAACTCACTCAAATATATGAGAAATGTTGAAATTCGACTCCAAATTAGAAAGATAGACTTAGAAAATTTTCTTTCAACACAAAGTGACAATCGACCTCAATGGGCTTCAATGGATGTTAATCGACGATATCTGACAAAGTTAGATGCAAACTCACTCAAATATATGAGAAATGTTGAAATTCGACTTTAAATTAGGAAGATAGACTTAGAAAATTTTCACTCAACACAAAGTGACAATTGACCTCAATTGGCTTCAATCAATGTTAATCGACGATATCTGACAAAGTTAGATGCAAACTCACTCAAATATATGAGAAATGTTGAAATTCGACTCCAAATTAGAAAGATAGACTTAGAAAATTTTCACTCAACACAAAGTGACAATCGACCTCAATGGGCTAAAATGGATGTTAATCGACGATATCTGACAAAGTTAGATGCAAACTCACTCAAATATATGAGAAATGTTGAAATTCGACTTTAAATTAGGAAGATAGACTTAGAAAATTTTCACTCAACACAAAGTGACAATCGACCTCAATGGGCTTCAATCAATGTTAATCGACGATATCTGACAAAGTTAGATGCAAACTCACTCAAATATATGAGAAATGTTGAAATTCGACTCCAAATTAGAAAGATAGACTTAGAAAATTTTCACTCAACACAAAGTGACAATCGACCTCAATTGGCTTCAATGGATGTTAATCGACGATATCTGACAAAGTTAGATGCAAACTCACTCAAATATATGAGAAATGTTGAAATTCGACTTTAAATTAGGAAGATAGACTTAGAAAATTTTCACTCAACACAAAGTGACAATTGACCTCAATTGGCTTCAATCAATGTTAATCGACGATATCTGACAAAGTAAGATGCAAACTCACTCAAATATATGAGAAATGTTGAAATTCGACTCCAAATTAGAAAGATAGACTTAGAAAATTTTCTTTCAACACAAAGTGACAATCGACCTCAATTGGCTTCAATCAATGTTAATCGACGATATCTGACAAAGTTAGATGCAAACTCACTCAAATATATGAGAAATGTTGAAATTCGACTCCAAATTAGAAAGATAGACTTAGAAAATTTTCACTCAACACAAAGTGACAATTGACCTCAATTGGCTTCAATCAATGTTAATCGACGATATCTGACAAAGTTAGATGCAAACTCACTCAAATATATGAGAAATGTTGAAATTCGACTTTAAATTAGGAAGATAGACTTAGAAAATTTTCACTCAACACAAAGTGACAATTGACCTCAATTGGCTTCAATCAATGTTAATCGACGATATCTAACAAAGTTAGATGCAAACTCACTCAAATATATGAGAAATGTTGAAATTCGACTCCAAATTAGAAAGATAGACTTAGAAAATTTTCACTCAACACAAAGTGACAATCGACCTCAATGGGCTTCAATGGATGTTAATCGACGATATCTGACAAAGTTAGATGCAAACTCACTCAAATATATGAGAAATGTTGAAATTCGACTTTAAATTAGGAAGATAGACTTAGAAAATTTTCACTCAACACAAAGTGACAATTGACCTCAATTGGCTTCAATCAATGTTAATCGACGATATCTGACAAAGTTAGATGCAAACTCACTCAAATATATGAGAAATGTTGAAATTCGACTCCAAATTAGAAAGATAGACTTAGAAAATTTTCACTCAACACAAAGTGACAATCGACCTCAATGGGCTAAAATGGATGTTAATCGACGATATCTGACAAAGTTAGATGCAAACTCACTCAAATATATGAGAAATGTTGAAATTCGACTTTAAATTAGGAAGATAGACTTAGAAAATTTTCACTCAACACAAAGTGACAATCGACCTCAATGGGCTTCAATCAATGTTAATCGACGATATCTGACAAAGTTAGATGCAAACTCACTCAAATATATGAGAAATGTTGAAATTCGACTCCAAATTAGAAAGATAGACTTAGAAAATTTTCACTCAACACAAAGTGACAATCGACCTCAATTGGCTTCAATGGATGTTAATCGACGATATCTGACAAAGTTAGATGCAAACTCACTCAAATATATGAGAAATGTTGAAATTCGACTTTAAATTAGGAAGATAGACTTAGAAAATTTTCACTCAACACAAAGTGACAATTGACCTCAATTGGCTTCAATCAATGTTAATCGACGATATCTGACAAAGTAAGATGCAAACTCACTCAAATATATGAGAAATGTTGAAATTCGACTCCAAATTAGAAAGATAGACTTAGAAAATTTTCTTTCAACACAAAGTGACAATCGACCTCAATTGGCTTCAATCAATGTTAATCGACGATATCTGACAAAGTTAGATGCAAACTCACTCAAATATATGAGAAATGTTGAAATTCGACTCCAAATTAGAAAGATAGACTTAGAAAATTTTCACTCAACACAAAGTGACAATTGACCTCAATTGGCTTCAATCAATGTTAATCGACGATATCTGACAAAGTTAGATGCAAACTCACTCAAATATATGAGAAATGTTGAAATTCGACTTTAAATTAGGAAGATAGACTTAGAAAATTTTCACTCAACACAAAGTGACAATTGACCTCAATTGGCTTCAATCAATGTTAATCGACGATATCTGACAAAGTAAGATGCAAACTCACTCAAATATATGAGAAATGTTGAAATTCGACTCCAAATTAGGAAGATAGACTTAGAAAATTTTCTTTCAACACAAAGTGACAATCGACCTCAATGGGCTTCAATGGATGTTAATCGACGATATCTGACAAAGTTAGATGCAAACTCACTCAAATATATGAGAAATGTTGAAATTCGACTTTAAATTAGGAAGATAGACTTAGAAAATTTTCACTCAACACAAAGTGACAATTGACCTCAATTGGCTTCAATCAATGTTAATCGACGATATCTGACAAAGTTAGATGCAAACTCACTCAAATATATGAGAAATGTTGAAATTCGACTCCAAATTAGAAAGATAGACTTAGAAAATTTTCACTCAACACAAAGTGACAATCGACCTCAATGGGCTAAAATGGATGTTAATCGACGATATCTGACAAAGTTAGATGCAAACTCACTCAAATATATGAGAAATGTTGAAATTCGACTTTAAATTAGGAAGATAGACTTAGAAAATTTTCACTCAACACAAAGTGACAATCGACCTCAATGGGCTTCAATCAATGTTAATCGACGATATCTGACAAAGTTAGATGCAAACTCACTCAAATATATGAGAAATGTTGAAATTCGACTCCAAATTAGAAAGATAGACTTAGAAAATTTTCACTCAACACAAAGTGACAATCGACCTCAATTGGCTTCAATGGATGTTAATCGACGATATCTGACAAAGTTAGATGCAAACTCACTCAAATATATGAGAAATGTTGAAATTCGACTTTAAATTAGGAAGATAGACTTAGAAAATTTTCACTCAACACAAAGTGACAATTGACCTCAATTGGCTTCAATCAATGTTAATCGACGATATCTGACAAAGTAAGATGCAAACTCACTCAAATATATGAGAAATGTTGAAATTCGACTCCAAATTAGAAAGATAGACTTAGAAAATTTTCTTTCAACACAAAGTGACAATCGACCTCAATTGGCTTCAATCAATGTTAATCGACGATATCTGACAAAGTTAGATGCAAACTCACTCAAATATATGAGAAATGTTGAAATTCGACTCCAAATTAGAAAGATAGACTTAGAAAATTTTCACTCAACACAAAGTGACAATTGACCTCAATTGGCTTCAATCAATGTTAATCGACGATATCTGACAAAGTTAGATGCAAACTCACTCAAATATATGAGAAATGTTGAAATTCGACTTTAAATTAGGAAGATAGACTTAGAAAATTTTCACTCAACACAAAGTGACAATTGACCTCAATTGGCTTCAATCAATGTTAATCGACGATATCTGACAAAGTAAGATGCAAACTCACTCAAATATATGAGAAATGTTGAAATTCGACTCCAAATTAGGAAGATAGACTTAGAAAATTTTCTTTCAACACAAAGTGACAATCGACCTCAATGGGCTTCAATGGATGTTAATCGACGATATCTGACAAAGTTAGATGCAAACTCACTCAAATATATGAGAAATGTTGAAATTCGACTTTAAATTAGGAAGATAGACTTAGAAAATTTTCACTCAACACAAAGTGACAATTGACCTCAATTGGCTTCAATCAATGTTAATCGACGATATCTGACAAAGTTAGATGCAAACTCACTCAAATATATGAGAAATGTTGAAATTCGACTCCAAATTAGAAAGATAGACTTAGAAAATTTTCACTCAACACAAAGTGACAATCGACCTCAATGGGCTAAAATGGATGTTAATCGACGATATCTGACAAAGTTAGATGCAAACTCACTCAAATATATGAGAAATGTTGAAATTCGACTTTAAATTAGGAAGATAGACTTAGAAAATTTTCACTCAACACAAAGTGACAATCGACCTCAATGGGCTTCAATCAATGTTAATCGACGATATCTGACAAAGTTAGATGCAAACTCACTCAAATATATGAGAAATGTTGAAATTCGACTCCAAATTAGAAAGATAGACTTAGAAAATTTTCACTCAACACAAAGTGACAATTGACCTCAATTGGCTTCAATCAATGTTAATCGACGATATCTGACAAAGTTAGATGCAAACTCACTCAAATATATGAGAAATGTTGAAATTCGACTTCAAATTAGGAAGATAGACTTAGAAAATTTTCTTTCAACACAAAGTGACAATCGACCTCAATGGGCTTCAATGGATGTTAATCGACGATATCTGACAAAGTTAGATGCAAACTCACTCAAATATATGAGAAATGTTGAAATTCGACTTTAAATTAGGAAGATAGACTTAGAAAATTTTCACTCAACACAAAGTGACAATTGACCTCAATTGGCTTCAATCAATGTTAATCGACGATATCTGACAAAGTTAGATGCAAACTCACTCAAATATATGAGAAATGTTGAAATTCGACTCCAAATTAGAAAGATAGACTTAGAAAATTTTCACTCAACACAAAGTGACAATCGACCTCAATGGGCTAAAATGGATGTTAATCGACGATATCTGACAAAGTTAGATGCAAACTCACTCAAATATATGAGAAATGTTGAAATTCGACTTTAAATTAGGAAGATAGACTTAGAAAATTTTCACTCAACACAAAGTGACAATCGACCTCAATGGGCTTCAATCAATGTTAATCGACGATATCTGACAAAGTTAGATGCAAACTCACTCAAATATATGAGAAATGTTGAAATTCGACTCCAAATTAGAAAGATAGACTTAGAAAATTTTCACTCAACACAAAGTGACAATTGACCTCAATTGGCTTCAATCAATGTTAATCGACGATATCTGACAAAGTTAGATGCAAACTCACTCAAATATATGAGAAATGTTGAAATTCGACTTCAAATTAGGAAGATAGACTTAGAAAATTTTCTTTCAACACAAAGTGACAATCGACCTCAATGGGCTTCAATGGATGTTAATCGACGATATCTGACAAAGTTAGATGCAAACTCACTCAAATATATGAGAAATGTTGAAATTCGACTTTAAATTAGGAAGATAGACTTAGAAAATTTTCACTCAACACAAAGTGACAATTGACCTCAATTGGCTTCAATCAATGTTAATCGACGATATCTGACAAAGTTAGATGCAAACTCACTCAAATATATGAGAAATGTTGAAATTCGACTCCAAATTAGAAAGATAGACTTGGAAAATTTTCACTCAACACAAAGTGACAATTGACCTCAATTGGCTTCAATCAATGTTAATCGACGATATCTGACAAAGTTAGATGCAAACTCACTCAAATATATGAGAAATGTTGAAATTCGACTTCAAATTAGGAAGATAGACTTAGAAAATTTTCTTTCAACACAAAGTGACAATCGACCTCAATGGGCTTCAATGGATGTTAATCGACGATATCTGACAAAGTTAGATGCAAACTCACTCAAATATATGAGAAATGTTGAAATTCGACTTTAAATTAGGAAGATAGACTTAGAAAATTTTCACTCAACACAAAGTGACAATTGACCTCAATTGGCTTCAATCAATGTTAATCGACGATATCTGACAAAGTTAGATGCAAACTCACTCAAATATATGAGAAATGTTGAAATTCGACTTTAAATTAGGAAGATAGACTTAGAAAATTTTCACTCAACACAAAGTGACAATTGACCTCAATTGGCTTCAATCAATGTTAATCGACGATATCTGACAAAGTTAGATGCAAACTCACTCAAATATATGAGAAATGTTGAAATTCGACTCCAAATTAGAAAGATAGACTTAGAAAATTTTCACTCAACACAAAGTGACAATCGACCTCAATGGGCTAAAATGGATGTTAATCGACGATATCTGACAAAGTTAGATGCAAACTCACTCAAATATATGAGAAATGTTGAAATTCGACTCCAAATTAGAAAGATAGACTTAGAAAATTTTCACTCAACACAAAGTGACAATCGACCTCAATGGGCTAAAATGGATGTTAATCGACGATATCTGACAAAGTTAGATGCAAACTCACTCAAATATATGAGAAATGTTGAAATTCGACTTTAAATTAGGAAGATAGACTTAGAAAATTTTCACTCAACACAAAGTGACAATTGACCTCAATTGGCTTCAATCAATGTTAATCGACGATATCTGACAAAGTAAGATGCAAACTCACTCAAATATATGAGAAATGTTGAAATTCGACTCCAAATTAGAAAGATAGACTTAGAAAATTTTCACTCAACACAAAGTGACAATCGACCTCAATGGGCTAAAATGGATGTTAATCGACGATATCTGACAAAGTTAGATGCAAACTCACTCAAATATATGAGAAATGTTGAAATTCGACTTTAAATTAGGAAGATAGACTTAGAAAATTTTCACTCAACACAAAGTGACAATTGACCTCAATTGGCTTCAATCAATGTTAATCGACGATATCTGACAAAGTAAGATGCAAACTCACTCAAATATATGAGAAATGTTGAAATTCGACTCCAAATTAGAAAGATAGACTTAGAAAATTTTCACTCAACACAAAGTGACAATCGACCTCAATTGGCTTCAATCAATGTTAATCGACGATATCTGACTAAGTTAGATGCAAACTCACTCAAATATATGAGAAATGTTGAAATTCGACTTTAAATTAGGAAGATAGACTTAGAAAATTTTCACTCAACACAAAGTGACAATCGACCTCAATTGGCTTCAATCAATGTTAATCGACGATATCTGACAAAGTTAGATGCAAACTCACTCAAATATATGAGAAATGTTGAAATTCGACTTTAAATTAGGAAGATAGACTTAGAAAATTTTCACTCAACACAAAGTGACAATTGACCTCAATTGGCTTCAATCAATGTTAATCGACGATATCTGACAAAGTTAGATGCAAACTCACTCAAATATATGAGAAATGTTGAAATTCGACTCCAAATTAGAAAGATAGACTTAGAAAATTTTCACTCAACACAAAGTGACAATCGACCTCAATGGGCTAAAATGGATGTTAATCGACGATATCTGACAAAGTTAGATGCAAACTCACTCAAATATATGAGAAATGTTGAAATTCGACTCCAAATTAGAAAGATAGACTTAGAAAATTTTCACTCAACACAAAGTGACAATCGACCTCAATGGGCTTCAATCAATGTTAATCGACGATATCTGACAAAGTTAGATGCAAACTCACTCAAATATATGAGAAATGTTGAAATTCGACTCCAAATTAGAAAGATAGACTTAGAAAATTTTCACTCAACACAAAGTGACAATCGACCTCAATTGGCTTCAATCAATGTTAATCGACGATATCTGACAAAGTTAGATGCAAACTCACTCAAATATATGAGAAATGTTGAAATTCGACTCCAAATTAGAAAGATAGACTTAGAAAATTTTCACTCAACACAAAGTGACAATCGACCTCAATTGGCTTCAATGGATGTTAATCGACGATATCTGACAAAGTTAGATGCAAACTCACTCAAATATATGAGAAATGTTGAAATTCGACTTTAAATTAGGAAGATAGACTTAGAAAATTTTCACTCAACACAAAGTGACAATTGACCTCAATTGGCTTCAATCAATGTTAATCGACGATATCTGACAAAGTAAGATGCAAACTCACTCAAATATATGAGAAATGTTGAAATTCGACTCCAAATTAGAAAGATAGACTTAGAAAATTTTCACTCAACACAAAGTGACAATCGACCTCAATTGGCTTCAATGGATGTTAATCGACGATATCTGACAAAGTTAGATGCAAACTCACTCAAATATATGAGAAATGTTGAAATTCGACTTTAAATTAGGAAGATAGACTTAGAAAATTTTCACTCAACACAAAGTGACAATTGACCTCAATTGGCTTCAATCAATGTTAATCGACGATATCTGACAAAGTAAGATGCAAACTCACTCAAATATATGAGAAATGTTGAAATTCGACTCCAAATTAGAAAGATAGACTTAGAAAATTTTCACTCAACACAAAGTGACAATCGACCTCAATTGGCTTCAATGGATGTTAATCGACGATATCTGACAAAGTTAGATGCAAACTCACTCAAATATATGAGAAATGTTGAAATTCGACTTTAAATTAGGAAGATAGACATAGAAAATTTTCACTCAACACAAAGTGACAATTGACCTCAATTGGCTTCAATCAATGTTAATCGACGATATCTGACAAAGTAAGATGCAAACTCACTCAAATATATGAGAAATGTTGAAATTCGACTCCAAATTAGAAAGATAGACTTAGAAAATTTTCACTCAACACAAAGTGACAATCGACCTCAATTGGCTTCAATCAATGTTAATCGACGATATCTGACAAAGTTAGATGCAAACTCACTCAAATATATGAGAAATGTTGAAATTCGACTTTAAATTAGGAAGATAGACTTAGAAAATTTTCACTCAACACAAAGTGACAATTGACCTCAATTGGCTTCAATCGATGTTAATCGACGATATCTGACAAAGTTAGATGCAAACTCACTCAAATATATGAGAAATGTTGAAATTCGACTCCAAATTAGAAAGATAGACTTAGAAAATTTTCACTCAACACAAAGTGACAATCGACCTCAATGGGCTAAAATGGATGTTAATCGACGATATCTGACAAAGTTAGATGCAAACTCACTCAAATATATGAGAAATGTTGAAATTCGACTCCAAATTAGAAAGATAGACTTAGAAAATTTTCACTCAACACAAAGTGACAATCGACCTCAATTGGCTTCAATCAATGTTAATCGACGATATCTGACAAAGTAAGATGCAAACTCACTCAAATATATGAGAAATGTTGAAATTCGACTCCAAATTAGAAAGATAGACTTAGAAAATTTTCACTCAACACAAAGTGACAATCGACCTCAATTGGCTTCAATGGATGTTAATCGACGATATCTGACAAAGTTAGATGCAAACTCACTCAAATATATGAGAAATGTTGAAATTCGACTTTAAATTAGGAAGATAGACTTAGAAAATTTTCACTCAACACAAAGTGACAATTGACCTCAATTGGCTTCAATCAATGTTAATCGACGATATCTGACAAAGTAAGATGCAAACTCACTCAAATATATGAGAAATGTTGAAATTCGACTCCAAATTAGAAAGATAGACTTAGAAAATTTTCACTCAACACAAAGTGACAATCGACCTCAATTGGCTTCAATGGATGTTAATCGACGATATCTGACAAAGTTAGATGCAAACTCACTCAAATATATGAGAAATGTTGAAATTCGACTTTAAATTAGGAAGATAGACATAGAAAATTTTCACTCAACACAAAGTGACAATTGACCTCAATTGGCTTCAATCAATGTTAATCGACGATATCTGACAAAGTAAGATGCAAACTCACTCAAATATATGAGAAATGTTGAAATTCGACTCCAAATTAGAAAGATAGACTTAGAAAATTTTCACTCAACACAAAGTGACAATCGACCTCAATTGGCTTCAATCAATGTTAATCGACGATATCTGACAAAGTTAGATGCAAACTCACTCAAATATATGAGAAATGTTGAAATTCGACTTTAAATTAGGAAGATAGACTTAGAAAATTTTCACTCAACACAAAGTGACAATTGACCTCAATTGGCTTCAATCGATGTTAATCGACGATATCTGACAAAGTTAGATGCAAACTCACTCAAATATATGAGAAATGTTGAAATTCGACTCCAAATTAGAAAGATAGACTTAGAAAATTTTCACTCAACACAAAGTGACAATCGACCTCAATGGGCTAAAATGGATGTTAATCGACGATATCTGACAAAGTTAGATGCAAACTCACTCAAATATATGAGAAATGTTGAAATTCGACTCCAAATTAGAAAGATAGACTTAGAAAATTTTCACTCAACACAAAGTGACAATCGACCTCAATGGGCTAAAATGGATGTTAATCGACGATATCTGACAAAGTTAGATGCAAACTCACTCAAATATATGAGAAATGTTGAAATTCGACTTTAAATTAGGAAGATAGACTTAGAAAATTTTCACTCAACACAAAGTGACAATCGACCTCAATGGGCTTCAATCAATGTTAATCGACGATATCTGACAAAGTTAGATGCAAACTCACTCAAATATATGAGAAATGTTGAAATTCGACTCCAAATTAGAAAGATAGACTTAGAAAATTTTCACTCAACACAAAGTGACAATCGACCTCAATTGGCTTCAATGGATGTTAATCGACGATATCTGACAAAGTTAGATGCAAACTCACTCAAATATATGAGAAATGTTGAAATTCGACTTTAAATTAGGAAGATAGACTTAGAAAATTTTCACTCAACACAAAGTGACAATTGACCTCAATTGGCTTCAATCAATGTTAATCGACGATATCTGACAAAGTAAGATGCAAACTCACTCAAATATATGAGAAATGTTGAAATTCGACTCCAAATTAGAAAGATAGACTTAGAAAATTTTCACTCAACACAAAGTGACAATCGACCTCAATTGGCTTCAATCAATGTTAATCGACGATATCTGACAAAGTTAGATGCAAACTCACTCAAATATATGAGAAATGTTGAAATTCGACTTTAAATTAGGAAGATAGACTTAGAAAATTTTCACTCAACACAAAGTGACAATTGACCTCAATTGGCTTCAATCAATGTTAATCGACGATATCTGACAAAGTTAGATGCAAACTCACTCAAATATATGAGAAATGTTGAAATTCGACTCCAAATTAGAAAGATAGACTTAGAAAATTTTCACTCAACACAAAGTGACAATCGACCTCAATGGGCTAAAATGGATGTTAATCGACGATATCTGACAAAGTTAGATGCAAACTCACTCAAATATATGAGAAATGTTGAAATTCGACTCCAAATTAGAAAGATAGACTTAGAAAATTTTCACTCAACACAAAGTGACAATCGACCTCAATGGGCTAAAATGGATGTTAATCGACGATATCTGACAAAGTTAGATGCAAACTCACTCAAATATATGAGAAATGTTGAAATTCGACTCCAAATTAGAAAGATAGACTTAGAAAATTTTCTTTCAACACAAAGTGACAATCGACCTCAATTGGCTTCAATCAATGTTAATCGACGATATCTGACAAAGTTAGATGCAAACTCACTCAAATATATGAGAAATGTTGAAATTCGACTCCAAATTAGAAAGATAGACTTAGAAAATTTTCACTCAACACAAAGTGACAATCGACCTCAATGGGCTAAAATGGATGTTAATCGACGATATCTGACAAAGTTAGATGCAAACTCACTCAAATATATGAGAAATGTTGAAATTCGACTTTAAATTAGGAAGATAGACTTAGAAAATTTTCACTCAACACAAAGTGACAATCGACCTCAATGGGCTTCAATCAATGTTAATCGACGATATCTGACAAAGTTAGATGCAAACTCACTCAAATATATGAGAAATGTTGAAATTCGACTCCAAATTAGAAAGATAGACTTAGAAAATTTTCACTCAACACAAAGTGACAATCGACCTCAATTGGCTTCAATGGATGTTAATCGACGATATCTGACAAAGTTAGATGCAAACTCACTCAAATATATGAGAAATGTTGAAATTCGACTTTAAATTAGGAAGATAGACTTAGAAAATTTTCACTCAACACAAAGTGACAATTGACCTCAATTGGCTTCAATCAATGTTAATCGACGATATCTGACAAAGTAAGATGCAAACTCACTCAAATATATGAGAAATGTTGAAATTCGACTCCAAATTAGAAAGATAGACTTAGAAAATTTTCTTTCAACACAAAGTGACAATCGACCTCAATTGGCTTCAATCAATGTTAATCGACGATATCTGACAAAGTTAGATGCAAACTCACTCAAATATATGAGAAATGTTGAAATTCGACTCCAAATTAGAAAGATAGACTTAGAAAATTTTCACTCAACACAAAGTGACAATTGACCTCAATTGGCTTCAATCAATGTTAATCGACGATATCTGACAAAGTTAGATGCAAACTCACTCAAATATATGAGAAATGTTGAAATTCGACTTTAAATTAGGAAGATAGACTTAGAAAATTTTCACTCAACACAAAGTGACAATTGACCTCAATTGGCTTCAATCAATGTTAATCGACGATATCTGACAAAGTAAGATGCAAACTCACTCAAATATATGAGAAATGTTGAAATTCGACTCCAAATTAGGAAGATAGACTTAGAAAATTTTCTTTCAACACAAAGTGACAATCGACCTCAATGGGCTTCAATGGATGTTAATCGACGATATCTGACAAAGTTAGATGCAAACTCACTCAAATATATGAGAAATGTTGAAATTCGACTTTAAATTAGGAAGATAGACTTAGAAAATTTTCACTCAACACAAAGTGACAATTGACCTCAATTGGCTTCAATCAATGTTAATCGACGATATCTGACAAAGTAAGATGCAAACTCACTCAAATATATGAGAAATGTTGAAATTCGACTCCAAATTAGAAAGATAGACTTAGAAAATTTTCACTCAACACAAAGTGACAATCGACCTCAATGGGCTAAAATGGATGTTAATCGACGATATCTGACAAAGTTAGATGCAAACTCACTCAAATATATGAGAAATGTTGAAATTCGACTTTAAATTAGGAAGATAGACTTAGAAAATTTTCACTCAACACAAAGTGACAATCGACCTCAATGGGCTTCAATCAATGTTAATCGACGATATCTGACAAAGTTAGATGCAAACTCACTCAAATATATGAGAAATGTTGAAATTCG
Source organism: Diorhabda carinulata (assembly GCF_026250575.1). Classification (NCBI taxonomy): domain Eukaryota; kingdom Metazoa; phylum Arthropoda; class Insecta; order Coleoptera; family Chrysomelidae; genus Diorhabda; species Diorhabda carinulata. The sequence continues at coordinate 749,087 of NC_079469.1, forward strand.
ACTCCAAATTAGAAAGATAGACTTAGAAAATTTTCACTCAACACAAAGTGACAATTGACCTCAATTGGCTTCAATCAATGTTAATCGACGATATCTGACAAAGTTAGATGCAAACTCACTCAAATATATGAGAAATGTTGAAATTCGACTTCAAATTAGGAAGATAGACTTAGAAAATTTTCTTTCAACACAAAGTGACAATCGACCTCAATGGGCTTCAATGGATGTTAATCGACGATATCTGACAAAGTTAGATGCAAACTCACTCAAATATATGAGAAATGTTGAAATTCGACTTTAAATTAGGAAGATAGACTTAGAAAATTTTCACTCAACACAAAGTGACAATTGACCTCAATTGGCTTCAATCAATGTTAATCGACGATATCTGACAAAGTTAGATGCAAACTCACTCAAATATATGAGAAATGTTGAAATTCGACTCCAAATTAGAAAGATAGACTTAGAAAATTTTCACTCAACACAAAGTGACAATCGACCTCAATGGGCTAAAATGGATGTTAATCGACGATATCTGACAAAGTTAGATGCAAACTCACTCAAATATATGAGAAATGTTGAAATTCGACTCCAAATTAGAAAGATAGACTTAGAAAATTTTCACTCAACACAAAGTGACAATCGACCTCAATGGGCTAAAATGGATGTTAATCGACGATATCTGACAAAGTTAGATGCAAACTCACTCAAATATATGAGAAATGTTGAAATTCGACTCCAAATTAGAAAGATAGACTTAGAAAATTTTCACTCAACACAAAGTGACAATCGACCTCAATGGGCTAAAATGGATGTTAATCGACGATATCTGACAAAGTTAGATGCAAACTCACTCAAATATATGAGAAATGTTGAAATTCGACTCCAAATTAGAAAGATAGACTTAGAAAATTTTCTTTCAACACAAAGTGACAATCGACCTCAATTGGCTTCAATCAATGTTAATCGACGATATCTGACAAAGTTAGATGCAAACTCACTCAAATATATGAGAAATGTTGAAATTCGACTCCAAATTAGAAAGATAGACTTAGAAAATTTTCACTCAACACAAAGTGACAATCGACCTCAATGGGCTAAAATGGATGTTAATCGACGATATCTGACAAAGTTAGATGCAAACTCACTCAAATATATGAGAAATGTTGAAATTCGACTTTAAATTAGGAAGATAGACTTAGAAAATTTTCACTCAACACAAAGTGACAATCGACCTCAATGGGCTTCAATCAATGTTAATCGACGATATCTGACAAAGTTAGATGCAAACTCACTCAAATATATGAGAAATGTTGAAATTCGACTCCAAATTAGAAAGATAGACTTAGAAAATTTTCACTCAACACAAAGTGACAATCGACCTCAATTGGCTTCAATGGATGTTAATCGACGATATCTGACAAAGTTAGATGCAAACTCACTCAAATATATGAGAAATGTTGAAATTCGACTTTAAATTAGGAAGATAGACTTAGAAAATTTTCACTCAACACAAAGTGACAATTGACCTCAATTGGCTTCAATCAATGTTAATCGACGATATCTGACAAAGTAAGATGCAAACTCACTCAAATATATGAGAAATGTTGAAATTCGACTCCAAATTAGAAAGATAGACTTAGAAAATTTTCTTTCAACACAAAGTGACAATCGACCTCAATTGGCTTCAATCAATGTTAATCGACGATATCTGACAAAGTTAGATGCAAACTCACTCAAATATATGAGAAATGTTGAAATTCGACTCCAAATTAGAAAGATAGACTTAGAAAATTTTCACTCAACACAAAGTGACAATTGACCTCAATTGGCTTCAATCAATGTTAATCGACGATATCTGACAAAGTTAGATGCAAACTCACTCAAATATATGAGAAATGTTGAAATTCGACTTTAAATTAGGAAGATAGACTTAGAAAATTTTCACTCAACACAAAGTGACAATTGACCTCAATTGGCTTCAATCAATGTTAATCGACGATATCTGACAAAGTAAGATGCAAACTCACTCAAATATATGAGAAATGTTGAAATTCGACTCCAAATTAGGAAGATAGACTTAGAAAATTTTCTTTCAACACAAAGTGACAATCGACCTCAATGGGCTTCAATGGATGTTAATCGACGATATCTGACAAAGTTAGATGCAAACTCACTCAAATATATGAGAAATGTTGAAATTCGACTTTAAATTAGGAAGATAGACTTAGAAAATTTTCACTCAACACAAAGTGACAATTGACCTCAATTGGCTTCAATCAATGTTAATCGACGATATCTGACAAAGTAAGATGCAAACTCACTCAAATATATGAGAAATGTTGAAATTCGACTCCAAATTAGAAAGATAGACTTAGAAAATTTTCACTCAACACAAAGTGACAATCGACCTCAATGGGCTAAAATGGATGTTAATCGACGATATCTGACAAAGTTAGATGCAAACTCACTCAAATATATGAGAAATATTGAAATTCGACTTTAAATTAGGAAGATAGACTTAGAAAATTTTCACTCAACACAAAGTGACAATCGACCTCAATGGGCTTCAATCAATGTTAATCGACGATATCTGACAAAGTTAGATGCAAACTCACTCAAATATATGAGAAATGTTGAAATTCGACTCCAAATTAGAAAGATAGACTTAGAAAATTTTCACTCAACACAAAGTGACAATTGACCTCAATTGGCTTCAATCAATGTTAATCGACGATATCTGACAAAGTTAGATGCAAACTCACTCAAATATATGAGAAATGTTGAAATTCGACTTCAAATTAGGAAGATAGACTTAGAAAATTTTCTTTCAACACAAAGTGACAATCGACCTCAATGGGCTTCAATGGATGTTAATCGACGATATCTGACAAAGTTAGATGCAAACTCACTCAAATATATGAGAAATGTTGAAATTCGACTTTAAATTAGGAAGATAGACTTAGAAAATTTTCACTCAACACAAAGTGACAATTGACCTCAATTGGCTTCAATCAATGTTAATCGACGATATCTGACAAAGTTAGATGCAAACTCACTCAAATATATGAGAAATGTTGAAATTCGACTCCAAATTAGAAAGATAGACTTAGAAAATTTTCACTCAACACAAAGTGACAATCGACCTCAATGGGCTAAAATGGATGTTAATCGACGATATCTGACAAAGTTAGATGCAAACTCACTCAAATATATGAGAAATGTTGAAATTCGACTTTAAATTAGGAAGATAGACTTAGAAAATTTTCACTCAACACAAAGTGACAATCGACCTCAATGGGCTTCAATCAATGTTAATCGACGATATCTGACAAAGTTAGATGCAAACTCACTCAAATATATGAGAAATGTTGAAATTCGACTTTAAATTAGGAAGATAGACTTAGAAAATTTTCACTCAACACAAAGTGACAATCGACCTCAATGGGCTTCAATCAATGTTAATCGACGATATCTGACAAAGTTAGATGCAAACTCACTCAAATATATGAGAAATGTTGAAATTCGACTCCAAATTAGAAAGATAGACTTAGAAAATTTTCACTCAACACAAAGTGACAATCGACCTCAATTGGCTTCAATGGATGTTAATCGACGATATCTGACAAAGTTAGATGCAAACTCACTCAAATATATGAGAAATGTTGAAATTCGACTTTAAATTAGGAAGATAGACTTAGAAAATTTTCACTCAACACAAAGTGACAATCGACCTCAATGGGCTAAAATGGATGTTAATCGACGATATCTGACAAAGTTAGATGCAAACTCACTCAAATATATGAGAAATGTTGAAATTCGACTTTAAATTAGGAAGATAGACTTAGAAAATTTTCACTCAACACAAAGTGACAATCGACCTCAATGGGCTTCAATCAATGTTAATCGACGATATCTGACAAAGTTAGATGCAAACTCACTCAAATATATGAGAAATGTTGAAATTCGACTCCAAATTAGAAAGATAGACTTAGAAAATTTTCACTCAACACAAAGTGACAATCGACCTCAATTGGCTTCAATGGATGTTAATCGACGATATCTGACAAAGTTAGATGCAAACTCACTCAAATATATGAGAAATGTTGAAATTCGACTTTAAATTAGGAAGATAGACTTAGAAAATTTTCACTCAACACAAAGTGACAATTGACCTCAATTGGCTTCAATCAATGTTAATCGACGATATCTGACAAAGTAAGATGCAAACTCACTCAAATATATGAGAAATGTTGAAATTCGACTCCAAATTAGAAAGATAGACTTAGAAAATTTTCACTCAACACAAAGTGACAATCGACCTCAATGGGCTTCAATCAATGTTAATCGACGATATCTGACAAAGTTAGATGCAAACTCACTCAAATATATGAGAAATGTTGAAATTCGACTTTAAATTAGGAAGATAGACTTAGAAAATTTTCTTTCAACACAAAGTGACAATCGACCTCAATTGGCTTCAATCAATGTTAATCGACGATATCTGACAAAGTTAGATGCAAACTCACTCAAATATATGAGAAATGTTGAAATTCGACTCCAAATTAGAAAGATAGACTTAGAAAATTTTCACTCAACACAAAGTGACAATCGACCTCAATGGGCTAAAATGGATGTTAATCGACGATATCTGACAAAGTTAGATGCAAACTCACTCAAATATATGAGAAATGTTGAAATTCGACTTTAAATTAGGAAGATAGACTTAGAAAATTTTCACTCAACACAAAGTGACAATCGACCTCAATGGGCTTCAATCAATGTTAATCGACGATATCTGACAAAGTTAGATGCAAACTCACTCAAATATATGAGAAATGTTGAAATTCGACTCCAAATTAGAAAGATAGACTTAGAAAATTTTCACTCAACACAAAGTGACAATCGACCTCAATTGGCTTCAATGGATGTTAATCGACGATATCTGACAAAGTAAGATGCAAACTCACTCAAATATATGAGAAATGTTGAAATTCGACTCCAAATTAGAAAGATAGACTTAGAAAATTTTCTTTCAACACAAAGTGACAATCGACCTCAATTGGCTTCAATCAATGTTAATCGACGATATCTGACAAAGTTAGATGCAAACTCACTCAAATATATGAGAAATGTTGAAATTCGACTCCAAATTAGAAAGATAGACTTAGAAAATTTTCACTCAACACAAAGTGACAATTGACCTCAATTGGCTTCAATCAATGTTAATCGACGATATCTGACAAAGTTAGATGCAAACTCACTCAAATATATGAGAAATGTTGAAATTCGACTTTAAATTAGGAAGATAGACTTAGAAAATTTTCACTCAACACAAAGTGACAATTGACCTCAATTGGCTTCAATCAATGTTAATCGACGATATCTGACAAAGTAAGATGCAAACTCACTCAAATATATGAGAAATGTTGAAATTCGACTCCAAATTAGGAAGATAGACTTAGAAAATTTTCTTTCAACACAAAGTGACAATCGACCTCAATGGGCTTCAATGGATGTTAATCGACGATATCTGACAAAGTTAGATGCAAACTCACTCAAATATATGAGAAATGTTGAAATTCGACTTTAAATTAGGAAGATAGACTTAGAAAATTTTCACTCAACACAAAGTGACAATTGACCTCAATTGGCTTCAATCAATGTTAATCGACGATATCTGACAAAGTTAGATGCAAACTCACTCAAATATATGAGAAATGTTGAAATTCGACTCCAAATTAGAAAGATAGACTTAGAAAATTTTCACTCAACACAAAGTGACAATCGACCTCAATGGGCTAAAATGGATGTTAATCGACGATATCTGACAAAGTTAGATGCAAACTCACTCAAATATATGAGAAATGTTGAAATTCGACTTTAAATTAGGAAGATAGACTTAGAAAATTTTCACTCAACACAAAGTGACAATCGACCTCAATGGGCTTCAATCAATGTTAATCGACGATATCTGACAAAGTTAGATGCAAACTCACTCAAATATATGAGAAATGTTGAAATTCGACTCCAAATTAGAAAGATAGACTTAGAAAATTTTCACTCAACACAAAGTGACAATTGACCTCAATTGGCTTCAATCAATGTTAATCGACGATATCTGACAAAGTTAGATGCAAACTCACTCAAATATATGAGAAATGTTGAAATTCGACTTCAAATTAGGAAGATAGACTTAGAAAATTTTCTTTCAACACAAAGTGACAATCGACCTCAATGGGCTTCAATGGATGTTAATCGACGATATCTGACAAAGTTAGATGCAAACTCACTCAAATATATGAGAAATGTTGAAATTCGACTTTAAATTAGGAAGATAGACTTAGAAAATTTTCACTCAACACAAAGTGACAATCGACCTCAATGGGCTTCAATCAATGTTAATCGACGATATCTGACAAAGTTAGATGCAAACTCACTCAAATATATGAGAAATGTTGAAATTCGACTCCAAATTAGAAAGATAGACTTAGAAAATTTTCACTCAACACAAAGTGACAATCGACCTCAATTGGCTTCAATGGATGTTAATCGACGATATCTGACAAAGTTAGATGCAAACTCACTCAAATATATGAGAAATGTTGAAATTCGACTTTAAATTAGGAAGATAGACTTAGAAAATTTTCACTCAACACAAAGTGACAATTGACCTCAATTGGCTTCAATCAATGTTAATCGACGATATCTGACAAAGTAAGATGCAAACTCACTCAAATATATGAGAAATGTTGAAATTCGACTCCAAATTAGAAAGATAGACTTAGAAAATTTTCACTCAACACAAAGTGACAATCGACCTCAATTGGCTTCAATCAATGTTAATCGACGATATCTGACAAAGTTAGATGCAAACTCACTCAAATATATGAGAAATGTTGAAATTCGACTTTAAATTAGGAAGATAGACTTAGAAAATTTTCACTCAACACAAAGTGACAATTGACCTCAATTGGCTTCAATCAATGTTAATCGACGATATCTGACAAAGTTAGATGCAAACTCACTCAAATATATGAGAAATGTTGAAATTCGACTCCAAATTAGGAAGATAGACTTAGAAAATTTTCACTCAACACAAAGTGACAATTGACCTCAATTGGCTTCAATCAATGTTAATCGACGATATCTGACAAAGTAAGATGCAAACTCACTCAAATATATGAGAAATGTTGAAATTCGACTCCAAATTAGGAAGATAGACTTAGAAAATTTTCTTTCAACACAAAGTGACAATCGACCTCAATGGGCTTCAATGGATGTTAATCGACGATATCTGACAAAGTTAGATGCAAACTCACTCAAATATATGAGAAATGTTGAAATTCGACTTTAAATTAGGAAGATAGACTTAGAAAATTTTCACTCAACACAAAGTGACAATTGACCTCAATTGGCTTCAATCAATGTTAATCGACGATATCTGACAAAGTTAGATGCAAACTCACTCAAATATATGAGAAATGTTGAAATTCGACTCCAAATTAGAAAGATAGACTTAGAAAATTTTCACTCAACACAAAGTGACAATCGACCTCAATGGGCTAAAATGGATGTTAATCGACGATATCTGACAAAGTTAGATGCAAACTCACTCAAATATATGAGAAATGTTGAAATTCGACTTTAAATTAGGAAGATAGACTTAGAAAATTTTCACTCAACACAAAGTGACAATCGACCTCAATGGGCTTCAATCAATGTTAATCGACGATATCTGACAAAGTTAGATGCAAACTCACTCAAATATATGAGAAATGTTGAAATTCGACTCCAAATTAGAAAGATAGACTTAGAAAATTTTCACTCAACACAAAGTGACAATTGACCTCAATTGGCTTCAATCAATGTTAATCGACGATATCTGACAAAGTTAGATGCAAACTCACTCAAATATATGAGAAATGTTGAAATTCGACTTCAAATTAGGAAGATAGACTTAGAAAATTTTCTTTCAACACAAAGTGACAATCGACCTCAATGGGCTTCAATGGATGTTAATCGACGATATCTGACAAAGTTAGATGCAAACTCACTCAAATATATGAGAAATGTTGAAATTCGACTTTAAATTAGGAAGATAGACTAAGAAAATTTTCACTCAACACAAAGTGACAATTGACCTCAATTGGCTTCAATCAATGTTAATCGACGATATCTGACAAAGTTAGATGCAAACTCACTCAAATATATGAGAAATGTTGAAATTCGACTCCAAATTAGAAAGATAGACTTAGAAAATTTTCACTCAACACAAAGTGACAATCGACCTCAATGGGCTAAAATGGATGTTAATCGACGATATCTGACAAAGTTAGATGCAAACTCACTCAAATATATGAGAAATGTTGAAATTCGACTTTAAATTAGGAAGATAGACTTAGAAAATTTTCACTCAACACAAAGTGACAATCGACCTCAATGGGCTTCAATCAATGTTAATCGACGATATCTGACAAAGTTAGATGCAAACTCACTCAAATATATGAGAAATGTTGAAATTCGACTCCAAATTAGAAAGATAGACTTAGAAAATTTTCACTCAACACAAAGTGACAATCGACCTCAATTGGCTTCAATGGATGTTAATCGACGATATCTGACAAAGTTAGATGCAAACTCACTCAAATATATGAGAAATGTTGAAATTCGACTTTAAATTAGGAAGATAGACTTAGAAAATTTTCACTCAACACAAAGTGACAATTGACCTCAATTGGCTTCAATCAATGTTAATCGACGATATCTGACAAAGTAAGATGCAAACTCACTCAAATATATGAGAAATGTTGAAATTCGACTCCAAATTAGAAAGATAGACTTAGAAAATTTTCACTCAACACAAAGTGACAATCGACCTCAATGGGCTTCAATCAATGTTAATCGACGATATCTGACAAAGTTAGATGCAAACTCACTCAAATATATGAGAAATGTTGAAATTCGACTCCAAATTAGAAAGATAGACTTAGAAAATTTTCACTCAACACAAAGTGACAATTGACCTCAATTGGCTTCAATCAATGTTAATCGACGATATCTGACAAAGTTAGATGCAAACTCACTCAAATATATGAGAAATGTTGAAATTCGACTTTAAATTAGGAAGATAGACTTAGAAAATTTTCACTCAACACAAAGTGACAATTGACCTCAATTGGCTTCAATCAATGTTAATCGACGATATCTGACAAAGTTAGATGCAAACTCACTCAAATATATGAGAAATGTTGAAATTCGACTCCAAATTAGAAAGATAGACTTAGAAAATTTTCACTCAACACAAAGTGACAATCGACCTCAATGGGCTAAAATGGATGTTAATCGACGATATCTGACAAAGTTAGATGCAAACTCACTCAAATATATGAGAAATGTTGAAATTCGACTTTAAATTAGGAAGATAGACTTAGAAAATTTTCACTCAACACAAAGTGACAATCGACCTCAATGGGCTTCAATCAATGTTAATCGACGATATCTGACAAAGTTAGATGCAAACTCACTCAAATATATGAGAAATGTTGAAATTCGACTCCAAATTAGAAAGATAGACTTAGAAAATTTTCACTCAACACAAAGTGACAATCGACCTCAATTGGCTTCAATGGATGTTAATCGACGATATCTGACAAAGTTAGATGCAAACTCACTCAAATATATGAGAAATGTTGAAATTCGACTTTAAATTAGGAAGATAGACTTAGAAAATTTTCACTCAACACAAAGTGACAATTGACCTCAATTGGCTTCAATCAATGTTAATCGACGATATCTGACAAAGTAAGATGCAAACTCACTCAAATATATGAGAAATGTTGAAATTCGACTCCAAATTAGAAAGATAGACTTAGAAAATTTTCACTCAACACAAAGTGACAATCGACCTCAATTGGCTTCAATCAATGTTAATCGACGATATCTGACAAAGTTAGATGCAAACTCACTCAAATATATGAGAAATGTTGAAATTCGACTTTAAATTAGGAAGATAGACTTAGAAAATTTTCACTCAACACAAAGTGACAATTGACCTCAATTGGCTTCAATCAATGTTAATCGACGATATCTGACAAAGTTAGATGCAAACTCACTCAAATATATGAGAAATGTTGAAATTCGACTCCAAATTAGAAAGATAGACTTAGAAAATTTTCACTCAACACAAAGTGACAATCGACCTCAATGGGCTAAAATGGATGTTAATCGACGATATCTGACAAAGTTAGATGCAAACTCACTCAAATATATGAGAAATGTTGAAATTCGACTTTAAATTAGGAAGATAGACTTAGAAAATTTTCACTCAACACAAAGTGACAATCGACCTCAATGGGCTTCAATCAATGTTAATCGACGATATCTGACAAAGTTAGATGCAAACTCACTCAAATATATGAGAAATGTTGAAATTCGACTCCAAATTAGAAAGATAGACTTAGAAAATTTTCACTCAACACAAAGTGACAATCGACCTCAATTGGCTTCAATGGATGTTAATCGACGATATCTGACAAAGTTAGATGCAAACTCACTCAAATATATGAGAAATGTTGAAATTCGACTTTAAATTAGGAAGATAGACTTAGAAAATTTTCACTCAACACAAAGTGACAATCGACCTCAATTGGCTTCAATCAATGTTAATCGACGATATCTGACAAAGTTAGATGCAAACTCACTCAAATATATGAGAAATGTTGAAATTCGACTTTAAATTAGGAAGATAGACTTAGAAAATTTTCACTCAACACAAAGTGACAATTGACCTCAATTGGCTTCAATCAATGTTAATCGACGATATCTGACAAAGTTAGATGCAAACTCACTCAAATATATGAGAAATGTTGAAATTCGACTCCAAATTAGAAAGATAGACTTAGAAAATTTTCACTCAACACAAAGTGACAATCGACCTCAATGGGCTAAAATGGATGTTAATCGACGATATCTGACAAAGTTAGATGCAAACTCACTCAAATATATGAGAAATGTTGAAATTCGACTCCAAATTAGAAAGATAGACTTAGAAAATTTTCACTCAACACAAAGTGACAATCGACCTCAATGGGCTAAAATGGATGTTAATCGACGATATCTGACAAAGTTAGATGCAAACTCACTCAAATATATGAGAAATGTTGAAATTCGACTCCAAATTAGAAAGATAGACTTAGAAAATTTTCTTTCAACACAAAGTGACAATCGACCTCAATTGGCTTCAATCAATGTTAATCGACGATATCTGACAAAGTTAGATGCAAACTCACTCAAATATATGAGAAATGTTGAAATTCGACTCCAAATTAGAAAGATAGACTTAGAAAATTTTCACTCAACACAAAGTGACAATCGACCTCAATGGGCTAAAATGGATGTTAATCGACGATATCTGACAAAGTTAGATGCAAACTCACTCAAATATATGAGAAATGTTGAAATTCGACTTTAAATTAGGAAGATAGACTTAGAAAATTTTCACTCAACACAAAGTGACAATCGACCTCAATGGGCTTCAATCAATGTTAATCGACGATATCTGACAAAGTTAGATGCAAACTCACTCAAATATATGAGAAATGTTGAAATTCGACTCCAAATTAGAAAGATAGACTTAGAAAATTTTCACTCAACACAAAGTGACAATCGACCTCAATTGGCTTCAATGGATGTTAATCGACGATATCTGACAAAGTTAGATGCAAACTCACTCAAATATATGAGAAATGTTGAAATTCGACTTTAAATTAGGAAGATAGACTTAGAAAATTTTCACTCAACACAAAGTGACAATTGACCTCAATTGGCTTCAATCAATGTTAATCGACGATATCTGACAAAGTAAGATGCAAACTCACTCAAATATATGAGAAATGTTGAAATTCGACTCCAAATTAGAAAGATAGACTTAGAAAATTTTCTTTCAACACAAAGTGACAATCGACCTCAATTGGCTTCAATCAATGTTAATCGACGATATCTGACAAAGTTAGATGCAAACTCACTCAAATATATGAGAAATGTTGAAATTCGACTCCAAATTAGAAAGATAGACTTAGAAAATTTTCACTCAACACAAAGTGACAATTGACCTCAATTGGCTTCAATCAATGTTAATCGACGATATCTGACAAAGTTAGATGCAAACTCACTCAAATATATGAGAAATGTTGAAATTCGACTTTAAATTAGGAAGATAGACTTAGAAAATTTTCACTCAACACAAAGTGACAATTGACCTCAATTGGCTTCAATCAATGTTAATCGACGATATCTGACAAAGTAAGATGCAAACTCACTCAAATATATGAGAAATGTTGAAATTCGACTCCAAATTAGGAAGATAGACTTAGAAAATTTTCTTTCAACACAAAGTGACAATCGACCTCAATGGGCTTCAATGGATGTTAATCGACGATATCTGACAAAGTTAGATGCAAACTCACTCAAATATATGAGAAATGTTGAAATTCGACTTTAAATTAGGAAGATAGACTTAGAAAATTTTCACTCAACACAAAGTGACAATTGACCTCAATTGGCTTCAATCAATGTTAATCGACGATATCTGACAAAGTTAGATGCAAACTCACTCAAATATATGAGAAATGTTGAAATTCGACTCCAAATTAGAAAGATAGACTTAGAAAATTTTCACTCAACACAAAGTGACAATCGACCTCAATGGGCTAAAATGGATGTTAATCGACGATATCTGACAAAGTTAGATGCAAACTCACTCAAATATATGAGAAATGTTGAAATTCGACTTTAAATTAGGAAGATAGACTTAGAAAATTTTCACTCAACACAAAGTGACAATCGACCTCAATGGGCTTCAATCAATGTTAATCGACGATATCTGACAAAGTTAGATGCAAACTCACTCAAATATATGAGAAATGTTGAAATTCGACTCCAAATTAGAAAGATAGACTTAGAAAATTTTCACTCAACACAAAGTGACAATTGACCTCAATTGGCTTCAATCAATGTTAATCGACGATATCTGACAAAGTTAGATGCAAACTCACTCAAATATATGAGAAATGTTGAAATTCGACTTCAAATTAGGAAGATAGACTTAGAAAATTTTCTTTCAACACAAAGTGACAATCGACCTCAATGGGCTTCAATGGATGTTAATCGACGATATCTGACAAAGTTAGATGCAAACTCACTCAAATATATGAGAAATGTTGAAATTCGACTTTAAATTAGAAAGATAGACTTAGAAAATTTTCACTCAACACAAAGTGACAATCGACCTCAATTGGCTTCAATGGATGTTAATCGACGATATCTGACAAAGTTAGATGCAAACTCACTCAAATATATGAGAAATGTTGAAATTCGACTTTAAATTAGGAAGATAGACTTAGAAAATTTTCACTCAACACAAAGTGACAATTGACCTCAATTGGCTTCAATCAATGTTAATCGACGATATCTGACAAAGTAAGATGCAAACTCACTCAAATATATGAGAAATGTTGAAATTCGACTCCAAATTAGAAAGATAGACTTAGAAAATTTTCTTTCAACACAAAGTGACAATCGACCTCAATTGGCTTCAATCAATGTTAATCGACGATATCTGACAAAGTTAGATGCAAACTCACTCAAATATATGAGAAATGTTGAAATTCGACTCCAAATTAGAAAGATAGACTTAGAAAATTTTCACTCAACACAAAGTGACAATTGACCTCAATTGGCTTCAATCAATGTTAATCGACGATATCTGACAAAGTTAGATGCAAACTCACTCAAATATATGAGAAATGTTGAAATTCGACTTCAAATTAGGAAGATAGACTTAGAAAATTTTCTTTCAACACAAAGTGACAATCGACCTCAATGGGCTTCAATGGATGTTAATCGACGATATCTGACAAAGTTAGATGCAAACTCACTCAAATATATGAGAAATGTTGAAATTCGACTCCAAATTAGAAAGATAGACTTAGAAAATTTTCTTTCAACACAAAGTGACAATCGACCTCAATTGGCTTCAATCAATGTTAATCGACGATATCTGACAAAGTTAGATGCAAACTCACTCAAATATATGAGAAATGTTGAAATTCGACTCCAAATTAGAAAGATAGACTTAGAAAATTTTCACTCAACACAAAGTGACAATTGACCTCAATTGGCTTCAATCAATGTAAATCGACGATATCTGACAAAGTTAGATGCAAACTCACTCAAATATATGAGAAATGTTGAAATTCGACTTCAAATTAGGAAGATAGACTTAGAAAATTTTCTTTCAACACAAAGTGACAATCGACCTCAATGGGCTTCAATGGATGTTAATCGACGATATCTGACAAAGTTAGATGCAAACTCACTCAAATATATGAGAAATGTTGAAATTCGACTTTAAATTAGAAAGATAGACTTAGAAAATTTTCACTCAACACAAAGTGACAATCGACCTCAATGGGCTTCAATGGATGTTAATCGACGATATCTGACAAAGTTAGATGCAAACTCACTCAAATATATGAGAAATGTTGAAATCCGAATTCAAATTAGGAAGATAGACTTAGAAAATTTTCTTTCAACACAAAGTGACAATCGACCTCAATGGGCTTCAATCAATGTTAATCGACGATATCTGACAAAGTTAGATGCAAACTCACTCAAATATATGAGAAATGTTGAAATTCGACTCCAAATTAGAAAGATAGACTTAGAAAATTTTCACTCAACACAAAGTGACAATCGACCTCAATTGGCTTCAATGGATGTTAATCGACGATATCTGACAAAGTTAGATGCAAACTCACTCAAATATATGAGAAATGTTGAAATTCGACTCCAAATTAGAAAGATAGACTTAGAAAATTTTCTTTCAACACAAAGTGACAATCGACCTCAATTGGCTTCAATCAATGTTAATCGACGATATCTGACAAAGTTAGATGCAAACTCACTCAAATATATGAGAAATGTTGAAATTCGACTCCAAATTAGAAAGATAGACTTAGAAAATTTTCACTCAACACAAAGTGACAATTGACCTCAATTGGCTTCAATCAATGTTAATCGACGATATCTGACAAAGTTAGATGCAAACTCACTCAAATATATGAGAAATGTTGAAATTCGACTTCAAATTAGGAAGATAGACTTAGAAAATTTTCTTTCAACACAAAGTGACAATCGACCTCAATGGGCTTCAATGGATGTTAATCGACGATATCTGACAAAGTTAGATGCAAACTCACTCAAATATATGAGAAATGTTGAAATTCGACTTTAAATTAGGAAGATAGACTTAGAAAATTTTCACTCAACACAAAGTGACAATTGACCTCAATTGGCTTCAATCAATGTTAATCGACGATTTCTGACAAAGTTAGATGCAAACTCACTCAAATATATGAGAAATGTTGAAATTCGACTCCAAATTAGAAAGATAGACTTAGAAAATTTTCACTCAACACAAAGTGACAATCGACCTCAATTGGCTTCAATCAATGTTAATCGACGATATCTGACAAAGTTAGATGCAAACTCACTCAAATATATGAGAAATGTTGAAATTCGACTCCAAATTAGAAAGATAGACTTAGAAAATTTTCACTCAACACAAAGTGACAATTGACCTCAATTGGCTTCAATCAATGTTAATCGACGATATCTGACAAAGTTAGATGCAAACTCACTCAAATATATGAGAAATGTTGAAATTCGACTTCAAATTAGGAAGATAGACTTAGAAAATTTTCTTTCAACACAAAGTGACAATCGACCTCAATGGGCTTCAATGGATGTTAATCGACGATATCTGACAAAGTTAGATGCAAACTCACTCAAATATATGAGAAATGTTGAAATTCGACTCCAAATTAGAAAGATAGACTTAGAAAATTTTCTTTCAACACAAAGTGACAATCGACCTCAATTGGCTTCAATCAATGTTAATCGACGATATCTGACAAAGTTAGATGCAAACTCACTCAAATATATGAGAAATGTTGAAATTCGACTCCAAATTAGAAAGATAGACTTAGAAAATTTTCACTCAACACAAAGTGACAATTGACCTCAATTGGCTTCAATCAATGTTAATCGACGATATCTGACAAAGTTAGATGCAAACTCACTCAAATATATGAGAAATGTTGAAATTCGACTTCAAATTAGGAAGATAGACTTAGAAAATTTTCTTTCAACACAAAGTGACAATCGACCTCAATGGGCTTCAATGGATGTTAATCGACGATATCTGACAAAGTTAGATGCAAACTCACTCAAATATATGAGAAATGTTGAAATTCGACTTTAAATTAGGAAGATAGACTTAGAAAATTTTCACTCAACACAAAGTGACAATTGACCTCAATTGGCTTCAATCAATGTTAATCGACGATATCTGACAAAGTTAGATGCAAACTCACTCAAATATATGAGAAATGTTGAAATTCGACTCCAAATTAGAAAGATAGACTTAGAAAATTTTCACTCAACACAAAGTGACAATCGACCTCAATGGGCTAAAATGGATGTTAATCGACGATATCTGACAAAGTTAGATGCAAACTCACTCAAATATATGAGAAATGTTGAAATTCGACTTCAAATTAGGAAGATAGACTTAGAAAATTTTCTTTCAACACAAAGTGACAATCGACCTCAATGGGCTTCAATGGATGTTAATCGACGATATCTGACAAAGTTAGATGCAAACTCACTCAAATAAATGAGAAATGTTGAAATTCGACTTTAAATTAGGAAGATAGACTTAGAAAATTTTCACTCAACACAAAGTGACAATTGACCTCAATTGGCTTCAATCAATGTTAATCGACGATATCTGACAAAGTTAGATGCAAACTCACTCAAATATATGAGAAATGTTGAAATTCGACTCCAAATTAGAAAGATAGACTTAGAAAATTTTCACTCAACACAAAGTGAAAATTGACCTCAATTGGCTTCAATCAATGTTAATCGACGATATCTGACAAAGTTAGATGCAAACTCACTCAAATATATGAGAAATGTTGAAATTCGACTCCAAATTAGAAAGATAGACTTAGAAAATTTTCACTCAACACAAAGTGACAATTGACCTCAATTGGCTTCAATCAATGTTAATCGACGATATCTGACAAAGTTAGATGCAAACTCACTCAAATATATGAGAAATGTTGAAATTCGACTTCAAATTAGGAAGATAGACTTAGAAAATTTTCTTTCAACACAAAGTGACAATCGACCTCAATGGGCTTCAATGGATGTTAATCGACGATATCTGACAAAGTTAGATGCAAACTCACTCAAATATATGAGAAATGTTGAAATTCGACTCCAAATTAGAAAGATAGACTTAGAAAATTTTCACTCAACACAAAGTGACAATCGACCTCAATTGGCTTCAATCAATGTTAATCGACGATATCTGACAAAGTTAGATGCAAACTCACTCAAATATATGAGAAATGTTGAAATTCGACTTTAAATTAGGAAGATAGACTTAGAAAATTTTCTTTCAACACAAAGTGACAATCGACCTCAATGGGCTTCAATGGATGTTAATCGACGATATCTGACAAAGTTAGATGCAAACTCACTCAAATATATGAGAAATGTTGAAATTCGACTTTAAATTAGGAAGATAGACTTAGAAAATTTTCACTCAACACAAAGTGACAATTGACCTCAATTGGCTTCAATCAATGTTAATCGACGATATCTGACAAAGTTAGATGCAAACTCACTCAAATATATGAGAAATGTTGAAATTCGACTCCAAATTAGAAAGATAGACTTAGAAAATTTTCACTCAACACAAAGTGACAATCGACCTCAATGGGCTAAAATGGATGTTAATCGACGATATCTGACAAAGTTAGATGCAAACTCACTCAAATATATGAGAAATGTTGAAATTCGACTCCAAATTAGAAAGATAGACTTAGAAAATTTTCACTCAACACAAAGTGACAATTGACCTCAATTGGCTTCAATCAATGTTAATCGACGATATCTGACAAAGTTAGATGCAAACTCACTCAAATATATGAGAAATGTTGAAATTCGACTTCAAATTAGGAAGATAGACTTAGAAAATTTTCTTTCAACACAAAGTGACAATCGACCTCAATGGGCTTCAATGGATGTTAATCGACGATATCTGACAAAGTTAGATGCAAACTCACTCAAATATATGAGAAATGTTGAAATTCGACTCCAAATTAGAAAGATAGACTTAGAAAATTTTCTTTCAACACAAAGTGACAATCGACCTCAATTGGCTTCAATCAATGTTAATCGACGATATCTGACAAAGTTAGATGCAAACTCACTCAAATATATGAGAAATGTTGAAATTCGACTCCAAATTAGGAAGATAGACTTAGAAAATTTTCTTTCAACACAAAGTGACAATCGACCTCAATGGGCTTCAATGGATGTTAATCGACGATATCTGACAAAGTTAGATGCAAACTCACTCAAATATATGAGAAATGTTGAAATTCGACTTTAAATTAGGAAGATAGACTTAGAAAATTTTCACTCAACACAAAGTGACAATTGACCTCAATTGGCTTCAATCAATGTTAATCGACGATATCTGACAAAGTTAGATGCAAACTCACTCAAATATATGAGAAATGTTGAAATTCGACTCCAAATTAGAAAGATAGACTTAGAAAATTTTCACTCAACACAAAGTGACAATCGACCTCAATGGGCTAAAATGGATGTTAATCGACGATATCTGACAAAGTTAGATGCAAACTCACTCAAATATATGAGAAATGTTGAAATTCGACTCCAAATTAGAAAGATAGACTTAGAAAATTTTCTTTCAACACAAAGTGACAATCGACCTCAATTGGCTTCAATCAATGTTAATCGACGATATCTGACAAAGTTAGATGCAAACTCACTCAAATATATGAGAAATGTTGAAACTCGACTCCAAATTAGAAAGATAGACTTAGAAAATTTTCACTCAACACAAAGTGACAATTGACCTCAATTGGCTTCAATCAATGTTAATCGACGATATCTGACAAAGTTAGATGCAAACTCACTCAAATATATGAGAAATGTTGAAATTCGACTTCAAATTAGGAAGATAGACTTAGAAAATTTTCTTTCAACACAAAGTGACAATCGACCTCAATGGGCTTCAATGGATGTTAATCGACGATATCTGACAAAGTTAGATGCAAACTCACTCAAATATATGAGAAATGTTGAAATTCGACTTTAAATTAGGAAGATAGACTTAGAAAATTTTCACTCAACACAAAGTGACAATTGACCTCAATTGGCTTCAATCAATGTTAATCGACGATATCTGACAAAGTTAGATGCAAACTCACTCAAATATATGAGAAATGTTGAAATTCGACTCCAAATTAGAAAGATAGACTTAGAAAATTTTCACTCAACACAAAGTGACAATCGACCTCAATTGGCTTCAATCAATGTTAATCGACGATATCTGACAAAGTTAGATGCAAACTCACTCAAATATATGAGAAATGTTGAAATTCGACTCCAAATTAGGAAGATAGACTTAGAAAATTTTCTTTCAACACAAAGTGACAATCGACCTCAATGGGCTTCAATGGATGTTAATCGACGATATCTGACAAAGTTAGATGCAAACTCACTCAAATATATGAGAAATGTTGAAATTCGACTTTAAATTAGGAAGATAGACTTAGAAAATTTTCACTCAACACAAAGTGACAATTGACCTCAATTGGCTTCAATCAATGTTAATCGACGATATCTGACAAAGTTAGATGCAAACTCACTCAAATATATGAGAAATGTTGAAATTCGACTCCAAATTAGAAAGATAGACTTAGAAAATTTTCACTCAACACAAAGTGACAATCGACCTCAATGGGCTAAAATGGATGTTAATCGACGATATCTGACAAAGTTAGATGCAAACTCACTCAAATATATGAGAAATGTTGAAATTCGACTCCAAATTAGAAAGATAGACTTAGAAAATTTTCTTTCAACACAAAGTGACAATCGACCTCAATTGGCTTCAATCAATGTTAATCGACGATATCTGACAAAGTTAGATGCATACTCACTCAAATATATGAGAAATGTTGAAATTCGACTCCAAATTAGAAAGATAGACTTAGAAAATTTTCACTCAACACAAAGTGACAATCGACCTCAATGGGCTAAAATGGATGTTAATCGACGATATCTGACAAAGTTAGATGCAAACTCACTCAAATATATGAGAAATGTTGAAATTCGACTCCAAATTAGAAAGATAGACTTAGAAAATTTTCACTCAACACAAAGTGACAATCGACCTCAATGGGCTAAAATGGATGTTAATCGACGATATCTGACAAAGTTAGATGCAAACTCACTCAAATATATGAGAAATGTTGAAATTCGACTTCAAATTAGGAAGATAGACTTAGAAAATTTTCTTTCAACACAAAGTGACAATCGACCTCAATGGGCTTCAATGGATGTTAATCGACGATATCTGACAAAGTTAGATGCAAACTCACTCAAATAAATGAGAAATGTTGAAATTCGACTTTAAATTAGGAAGATAGACTTAGAAAATTTTCACTCAACACAAAGTGACAATTGACCTCAATTGGCTTCAATCAATGTTAATCGACGATATCTGACAAAGTTAGATGCAAACTCACTCAAATATATGAGAAATGTTGAAATTCGACTTCAAATTAGGAAGATAGACTTAGAAAATTTTCTTTCAACACAAAGTGACAATCGACCTCAATGGGCTTCAATGGATGTTAATCGACGATATCTGACAAAGTTAGATGCAAACTCACTCAAATATATGAGAAATGTTGAAATTCGACTTTAAATTAGGAAGATAGACTTAGAAAATTTTCACTCAACACAAAGTGACAATTGACCTCAATTGGCTTCAATCAATGTTAATCGACGATATCTGACAAAGTTAGATGCAAACTCACTCAAATATATGAGAAATGTTGAAATTCGACTCCAAATTAGAAAGATAGACTTAGAAAATTTTCACTCAACACAAAGTGACAATCGACCTCAATGGGCTAAAATGGATGTTAATCGACGATATCTGACAAAGTTAGATGCAAACTCACTCAAATATATGAGAAATGTTGAAATTCGACTCCAAATTAGAAAGATAGACTTAGAAAATTTTCTTTCAACACAAAGTGACAATCGACCTCAATTGGCTTCAATCAATGTTAATCGACGATATCTGACAAAGTTAGATGCAAACTCACTCAAATATATGAGAAATGTTGAAATTCGACTCCAAATTAGAAAGATAGACTTAGAAAATTTTCACTCAACACAAAGTGACAATTGACCTCAATTGGCTTCAATCAATGTTAATCGACGATATCTGACAAAGTTAGATGCAAACTCACTCAAATATATGAGAAATGTTGAAATTCGACTTCAAATTAGGAAGATAGACTTAGAAAATTTTCTTTCAACACAAAGTGACAATCGACCTCAATGGGCTTCAATGGATGTTAATCGACGATATCTGACAAAGTTAGATGCAAACTCACTCAAATATATGAGAAATGTTGAAATTCGACTCCAAATTAGAAAGATAGACTTAGAAAATTTTCTTTCAACACAAAGTGACAATCGACCTCAATTGGCTTCAATCAATGTTAATCGACGATATCTGACAAAGTTAGATGCAAACTCACTCAAATATATGAGAAATGTTGAAATTCGACTCCAAATTAGAAAGATAGACTTAGAAAATTTTCACTCAACACAAAGTGACAATTGACCTCAATTGGCTTCAATCAATGTTAATCGACGATATCTGACAAAGTTAGATGCAAACTCACTCAAATATATGAGAAATGTTGAAATTCGACTTCAAATTAGGAAGATAGACTTAGAAAATTTTCTTTCAACACAAAGTGACAATCGACCTCAATGGGCTTCAATGGATGTTAATCGACGATATCTGACAAAGTTAGATGCAAACTCACTCAAATATATGAGAAATGTTGAAATTCGACTCCAAATTAGAAAGATAGACTTAGAAAATTTTCTTTCAACACAAAGTGACAATCGACCTCAATTGGCTTCAATCAATGTTAATCGACGATATCTGACAAAGTTAGATGCAAACTCACTCAAATATATGAGAAATGTTGAAATTCGACTCCAAATTAGAAAGATAGACTTAGAAAATTTTCACTCAACACAAAGTGACAATTGACCTCAATTGGCTTCAATCAATGTTAATCGACGATATCTGACAAAGTTAGATGCAAACTCACTCAAATATATGAGAAATGTTGAAATTCGACTTCAAATTAGGAAGATAGACTTAGAAAATTTTCTTTCAACACAAAGTGACAATCGACCTCAATGGGCTTCAATGGATGTTAATCGACGATATCTGACAAAGTTAGATGCAAACTCACTCAAATATATGAGAAATGTTGAAATTCGACTTTAAATTAGGAAGATAGACTTAGAAAATTTTCACTCAACACAAAGTGACAATTGACCTCAATTGGCTTCAATCAATGTTAATCGACGATATCTGACAAAGTTAGATGCAAACTCACTCAAATATATGAGAAATGTTGAAATTCGACTCCAAATTAGAAAGATAGACTTAGAAAATTTTCACTCAACACAAAGTGACAATCGACCTCAATGGGCTAAAATGGATGTTAATCGACGATATCTGACAAAGTTAGATGCAAACTCACTCAAATATATGAGAAATGTTGAAATTCGACTCCAAATTAGAAAGATAGACTTAGAAAATTTTCTTTCAACACAAAGTGACAATCGACCTCAATTGGCTTCAATCAATGTTAATCGACGATATCTGACAAAGTTAGATGCAAACTCACTCAAATATATGAGAAATGTTGAAATTCGACTCCAAATTAGAAAGATAGACTTAGAAAATTTTCACTCAACACAAAGTGACAATTGACCTCAATTGGCTTCAATCAATGTTAATCGACGATATCTGACAAAGTTAGATGCAAACTCACTCAAATATATGAGAAATGTTGAAATTCGACTTCAAATTAGGAAGATAGACTTAGAAAATTTTCTTTCAACACAAAGTGACAATCGACCTCAATGGGCTTCAATGGATGTTAATCGACGATATCTGACAAAGTTAGATGCAAACTCACTCAAATATATGAGAAATGTTGAAATTCGACTTTAAATTAGGAAGATAGACTTAGAAAATTTTCACTCAACACAAAGTGACAATTGACCTCAATTGGCTTCAATCAATGTTAATCGACGATATCTGACAAAGTTAGATGCAAACTCACTCAAATATATGAGAAATGTTGAAATTCGACTCCAAATTAGAAAGATAGACTTAGAAAATTTTCACTCAACACAAAGTGACAATCGACCTCAATGGGCTAAAATGGATGTTAATCGACGATATCTGACAAAGTTAGATGCAAACTCACTCAAATATATGAGAAATGTTGAAATTCGACTCCAAATTAGAAAGATAGACTTAGAAAATTTTCTTTCAACACAAAGTGACAATCGACCTCAATTGGCTTCAATCAATGTTAATCGACGATATCTGACAAAGTTAGATGCAAACTCACTCAAATATATGAGAAATGTTGAAATTCGACTCCAAATTAGAAAGATAGACTTAGAAAATTTTCACTCAACACAAAGTGACAATTGACCTCAATTGGCTTCAATCAATGTTAATCGACGATATCTGACAAAGTTAGATGCAAACTCACTCAAATATATGAGAAATGTTGAAATTCTACTTCAAATTAGGAAGATAGACTTAGAAAATTTTCTTTCAACACAAAGTGACAATCGACCTCAATGGGCTTCAATGGATGTTAATCGACGATATCTGACAAAGTTAGATGCAAACTCACTCAAATATATGAGAAATGTTGAAATTCGACTCCAAATTAGAAAGATAGACTTAGAAAATTTTCTTTCAACACAAAGTGACAATCGACCTCAATTGGCTTCAATCAATGTTAATCGACGATATCTGACAAAGTTAGATGCAAACTCACTCAAATATATGAGAAATGTTGAAATTCGACTCCAAATTAGAAAGATAGACTTAGAAAATTTTCTTTCAACACAAAGTGACAATCGACCTCAATTGGCTTCAATCAATGTTAATCGACGATATCTGACAAAGTTAGATGCATACTCACTCAAATATATGAGAAATGTTGAAATTCGACTCCAAATTAGAAAGATAGACTTAGAAAATTTTCACTCAACACAAAGTGACAATCGACCTCAATGGGCTAAAATGGATGTTAATCGACGATATCTGACAAAGTTAGATGCAAACTCACTCAAATATATGAGAAATGTTGAAATTCGACTCCAAATTAGAAAGATAGACTTAGAAAATTTTCACTCAACACAAAGTGACAATCGACCTCAATGGGCTAAAATGGATGTTAATCGACGATATCTGACAAAGTTAGATGCAAACTCACTCAAATATATGAGAAATGTTGAAATTCGACTTCAAATTAGGAAGATAGACTTAGAAAATTTTCTTTCAACACAAAGTGACAATCGACCTCAATGGGCTTCAATGGATGTTAATCGACGATATCTGACAAAGTTAGATGCAAACTCACTCAAATAAATGAGAAATGTTGAAATTCGACTTTAAATTAGGAAGATAGACTTAGAAAATTTTCACTCAACACAAAGTGACAATTGACCTCAATTGGCTTCAATCAATGTTAATCGACGATATCTGACAAAGTTAGATGCAAACTCACTCAAATATATGAGAAATGTTGAAATTCGACTTCAAATTAGGAAGATAGACTTAGAAAATTTTCTTTCAACACAAAGTGACAATCGACCTCAATGGGCTTCAATGGATGTTAATCGACGATATCTGACAAAGTTAGATGCAAACTCACTCAAATATATGAGAAATGTTGAAATTCGACTTTAAATTAGGAAGATAGACTTAGAAAATTTTCACTCAACACAAAGTGACAATTGACCTCAATTGGCTTCAATCAATGTTAATCGACGATATCTGACAAAGTTAGATGCAAACTCACTCAAATATATGAGAAATGTTGAAATTCGACTCCAAATTAGAAAGATAGACTTAGAAAATTTTCACTCAACACAAAGTGACAATCGACCTCAATGGGCTAAAATGGATGTTAATCGACGATATCTGACAAAGTTAGATGCAAACTCACTCAAATATATGAGAAATGTTGAAATTCGACTCCAAATTAGAAAGATAGACTTAGAAAATTTTCTTTCAACACAAAGTGACAATCGACCTCAATTGGCTTCAATCAATGTTAATCGACGATATCTGACAAAGTTAGATGCAAACTCACTCAAATATATGAGAAATGTTGAAATTCGACTCCAAATTAGAAAGATAGACTTAGAAAATTTTCACTCAACACAAAGTGACAATTGACCTCAATTGGCTTCAATCAATGTTAATCGACGATATCTGACAAAGTTAGATGCAAACTCACTCAAATATATGAGAAATGTTGAAATTCGACTTCAAATTAGGAAGATAGACTTAGAAAATTTTCTTTCAACACAAAGTGACAATCGACCTCAATGGGCTTCAATGGATGTTAATCGACGATATCTGACAAAGTTAGATGCAAACTCACTCAAATATATGAGAAATGTTGAAATTCGACTCCAAATTAGAAAGATAGACTTAGAAAATTTTCTTTCAACACAAAGTGACAATCGACCTCAATTGGCTTCAATCAATGTTAATCGACGATATCTGACAAAGTTAGATGCAAACTCACTCAAATATATGAGAAATGTTGAAATTCGACTCCAAATTAGAAAGATAGACTTAGAAAATTTTCACTCAACACAAAGTGACAATTGACCTCAATTGGCTTCAATCAATGTTAATCGACGATATCTGACAAAGTTAGATGCAAACTCACTCAAATATATGAGAAATGTTGAAATTCGACTTCAAATTAGGAAGATAGACTTAGAAAATTTTCTTTCAACACAAAGTGACAATCGACCTCAATGGGCTTCAATGGATGTTAATCGACGATATCTGACAAAGTTAGATGCAAACTCACTCAAATATATGAGAAATGTTGAAATTCGACTCCAAATTAGAAAGATAGACTTAGAAAATTTTCTTTCAACACAAAGTGACAATCGACCTCAATTGGCTTCAATCAATGTTAATCGACGATATCTGACAAAGTTAGATGCAAACTCACTCAAATATATGAGAAATGTTGAAATTCGACTCCAAATTAGAAAGATAGACTTAGAAAATTTTCACTCAACACAAAGTGACAATTGACCTCAATTGGCTTCAATCAATGTTAATCGACGATATCTGACAAAGTTAGATGCAAACTCACTCAAATATATGAGAAATGTTGAAATTCGACTTCAAATTAGGAAGATAGACTTAGAAAATTTTCTTTCAACACAAAGTGACAATCGACCTCAATGGGCTTCAATGGATGTTAATCGACGATATCTGACAAAGTTAGATGCAAACTCACTCAAATATATGAGAAATGTTGAAATTCGACTTTAAATTAGGAAGATAGACTTAGAAAATTTTCACTCAACACAAAGTGACAATTGACCTCAATTGGCTTCAATCAATGTTAATCGACGATATCTGACAAAGTTAGATGCAAACTCACTCAAATATATGAGAAATGTTGAAATTCGACTCCAAATTAGAAAGATAGACTTAGAAAATTTTCACTCAACACAAAGTGACAATCGACCTCAATGGGCTAAAATGGATGTTAATCGACGATATCTGACAAAGTTAGATGCAAACTCACTCAAATATATGAGAAATGTTGAAATTCGACTCCAAATTAGAAAGATAGACTTAGAAAATTTTCTTTCAACACAAAGTGACAATCGACCTCAATTGGCTTCAATCAATGTTAATCGACGATATCTGACAAAGTTAGATGCAAACTCACTCAAATATATGAGAAATGTTGAAATTCGACTCCAAATTAGAAAGATAGACTTAGAAAATTTTCACTCAACACAAAGTGACAATTGACCTCAATTGGCTTCAATCAATGTTAATCGACGATATCTGACAAAGTTAGATGCAAACTCACTCAAATATATGAGAAATGTTGAAATTCGACTTCAAATTAGGAAGATAGACTTAGAAAATTTTCTTTCAACACAAAGTGACAATCGACCTCAATGGGCTTCAATGGATGTTAATCGACGATATCTGACAAAGTTAGATGCAAACTCACTCAAATATATGAGAAATGTTGAAATTCGACTTTAAATTAGGAAGATAGACTTAGAAAATTTTCACTCAACACAAAGTGACAATTGACCTCAATTGGCTTCAATCAATGTTAATCGACGATATCTGACAAAGTTAGATGCAAACTCACTCAAATATATGAGAAATGTTGAAATTCGACTCCAAATTAGAAAGATAGACTTAGAAAATTTTCACTCAACACAAAGTGACAATCGACCTCAATGGGCTAAAATGGATGTTAATCGACGATATCTGACAAAGTTAGATGCAAACTCACTCAAATATATGAGAAATGTTGAAATTCGACTCCAAATTAGAAAGATAGACTTAGAAAATTTTCTTTCAACACAAAGTGACAATCGACCTCAATTGGCTTCAATCAATGTTAATCGACGATATCTGACAAAGTTAGATGCAAACTCACTCAAATATATGAGAAATGTTGAAATTCGACTCCAAATTAGAAAGATAGACTTAGAAAATTTTCACTCAACACAAAGTGACAATTGACCTCAATTGGCTTCAATCAATGTTAATCGACGATATCTGACAAAGTTAGATGCAAACTCACTCAAATATATGAGAAATGTTGAAATTCTACTTCAAATTAGGAAGATAGACTTAGAAAATTTTCTTTCAACACAAAGTGACAATCGACCTCAATGGGCTTCAATGGATGTTAATCGACGATATCTGACAAAGTTAGATGCAAACTCACTCAAATATATGAGAAATGTTGAAATTCGACTCCAAATTAGAAAGATAGACTTAGAAAATTTTCTTTCAACACAAAGTGACAATCGACCTCAATTGGCTTCAATCAATGTTAATCGACGATATCTGACAAAGTTAGATGCAAACTCACTCAAATATATGAGAAATGTTGAAATTCGACTCCAAATTAGAAAGATAGACTTAGAAAATTTTCTTTCAACACAAAGTGACAATCGACCTCAATTGGCTTCAATCAATGTTAATCGACGATATCTGACAAAGTTAGATGCATACTCACTCAAATATATGAGAAATGTTGAAATTCGACTCCAAATTAGAAAGATAGACTTAGAAAATTTTCACTCAACACAAAGTGACAATCGACCTCAATGGGCTAAAATGGATGTTAATCGACGATATCTGACAAAGTTAGATGCAAACTCACTCAAATATATGAGAAATGTTGAAATTCGACTCCAAATTAGAAAGATAGACTTAGAAAATTTTCACTCAACACAAAGTGACAATCGACCTCAATGGGCTAAAATGGATGTTAATCGACGATATCTGACAAAGTTAGATGCAAACTCACTCAAATATATGAGAAATGTTGAAATTCGACTTCAAATTAGGAAGATAGACTTAGAAAATTTTCTTTCAACACAAAGTGACAATCGACCTCAATGGGCTTCAATGGATGTTAATCGACGATATCTGACAAAGTTAGATGCAAACTCACTCAAATAAATGAGAAATGTTGAAATTCGACTTTAAATTAGGAAGATAGACTTAGAAAATTTTCACTCAACACAAAGTGACAATTGACCTCAATTGGCTTCAATCAATGTTAATCGACGATATCTGACAAAGTTAGATGCAAACTCACTCAAATATATGAGAAATGTTGAAATTCGACTTCAAATTAGGAAGATAGACTTAGAAAATTTTCTTTCAACACAAAGTGACAATCGACCTCAATGGGCTTCAATGGATGTTAATCGACGATATCTGACAAAGTTAGATGCAAACTCACTCAAATATATGAGAAATGTTGAAATTCGACTTTAAATTAGGAAGATAGACTTAGAAAATTTTCACTCAACACAAAGTGACAATTGACCTCAATTGGCTTCAATCAATGTTAATCGACGATATCTGACAAAGTTAGATGCAAACTCACTCAAATATATGAGAAATGTTGAAATTCGACTCCAAATTAGAAAGATAGACTTAGAAAATTTTCACTCAACACAAAGTGACAATCGACCTCAATGGGCTAAAATGGATGTTAATCGACGATATCTGACAAAGTTAGATGCAAACTCACTCAAATATATGAGAAATGTTGAAATTCGACTCCAAATTAGAAAGATAGACTTAGAAAATTTTCTTTCAACACAAAGTGACAATCGACCTCAATTGGCTTCAATCAATGTTAATCGACGATATCTGACAAAGTTAGATGCAAACTCACTCAAATATATGAGAAATGTTGAAATTCGACTCCAAATTAGAAAGATAGACTTAGAAAATTTTCACTCAACACAAAGTGACAATTGACCTCAATTGGCTTCAATCAATGTTAATCGACGATATCTGACAAAGTTAGATGCAAACTCACTCAAATATATGAGAAATGTTGAAATTCGACTTCAAATTAGGAAGATAGACTTAGAAAATTTTCTTTCAACACAAAGTGACAATCGACCTCAATGGGCTTCAATGGATGTTAATCGACGATATCTGACAAAGTTAGATGCAAACTCACTCAAATATATGAGAAATGTTGAAATTCGACTCCAAATTAGAAAGATAGACTTAGAAAATTTTCTTTCAACACAAAGTGACAATCGACCTCAATTGGCTTCAATCAATGTTAATCGACGATATCTGACAAAGTTAGATGCAAACTCACTCAAATATATGAGAAATGTTGAAATTCGACTCCAAATTAGAAAGATAGACTTAGAAAATTTTCACTCAACACAAAGTGACAATTGACCTCAATTGGCTTCAATCAATGTTAATCGACGATATCTGACAAAGTTAGATGCAAACTCACTCAAATATATGAGAAATGTTGAAATTCGACTTCAAATTAGGAAGATAGACTTAGAAAATTTTCTTTCAACACAAAGTGACAATCGACCTCAATGGGCTTCAATGGATGTTAATCGACGATATCTGACAAAGTTAGATGCAAACTCACTCAAATATATGAGAAATGTTGAAATTCGACTCCAAATTAGAAAGATAGACTTAGAAAATTTTCTTTCAACACAAAGTGACAATCGACCTCAATTGGCTTCAATCAATGTTAATCGACGATATCTGACAAAGTTAGATGCAAACTCACTCAAATATATGAGAAATGTTGAAATTCGACTCCAAATTAGAAAGATAGACTTAGAAAATTTTCACTCAACACAAAGTGACAATTGACCTCAATTGGCTTCAATCAATGTTAATCGACGATATCTGACAAAGTTAGATGCAAACTCACTCAAATATATGAGAAATGTTGAAATTCGACTTCAAATTAGGAAGATAGACTTAGAAAATTTTCTTTCAACACAAAGTGACAATCGACCTCAATGGGCTTCAATGGATGTTAATCGACGATATCTGACAAAGTTAGATGCAAACTCACTCAAATATATGAGAAATGTTGAAATTCGACTTTAAATTAGGAAGATAGACTTAGAAAATTTTCACTCAACACAAAGTGACAATTGACCTCAATTGGCTTCAATCAATGTTAATCGACGATATCTGACAAAGTTAGATGCAAACTCACTCAAATATATGAGAAATGTTGAAATTCGACTCCAAATTAGAAAGATAGACTTAGAAAATTTTCACTCAACACAAAGTGACAATCGACCTCAATGGGCTAAAATGGATGTTAATCGACGATATCTGACAAAGTTAGATGCAAACTCACTCAAATATATGAGAAATGTTGAAATTCGACTCCAAATTAGAAAGATAGACTTAGAAAATTTTCTTTCAACACAAAGTGACAATCGACCTCAATTGGCTTCAATCAATGTTAATCGACGATATCTGACAAAGTTAGATGCAAACTCACTCAAATATATGAGAAATGTTGAAATTCGACTCCAAATTAGAAAGATAGACTTAGAAAATTTTCACTCAACACAAAGTGACAATTGACCTCAATTGGCTTCAATCAATGTTAATCGACGATATCTGACAAAGTTAGATGCAAACTCACTCAAATATATGAGAAATGTTGAAATTCGACTTCAAATTAGGAAGATAGACTTAGAAAATTTTCTTTCAACACAAAGTGACAATCGACCTCAATGGGCTTCAATGGATGTTAATCGACGATATCTGACAAAGTTAGATGCAAACTCACTCAAATATATGAGAAATGTTGAAATTCGACTTTAAATTAGGAAGATAGACTTAGAAAATTTTCACTCAACACAAAGTGACAATTGACCTCAATTGGCTTCAATCAATGTTAATCGACGATATCTGACAAAGTTAGATGCAAACTCACTCAAATATATGAGAAATGTTGAAATTCGACTCCAAATTAGAAAGATAGACTTAGAAAATTTTCACTCAACACAAAGTGACAATCGACCTCAATGGGCTAAAATGGATGTTAATCGACGATATCTGACAAAGTTAGATGCAAACTCACTCAAATATATGAGAAATGTTGAAATTCGACTCCAAATTAGAAAGATAGACTTAGAAAATTTTCTTTCAACACAAAGTGACAATCGACCTCAATTGGCTTCAATCAATGTTAATCGACGATATCTGACAAAGTTAGATGCAAACTCACTCAAATATATGAGAAATGTTGAAATTCGACTCCAAATTAGAAAGATACACTTAGAAAATTTTCACTCAACACAAAGTGACAATTGACCTCAATTGGCTTCAATCAATGTTAATCGACGATATCTGACAAAGTTAGATGCAAACTCACTCAAATATATGAGAAATGTTGAAATTCTACTTCAAATTAGGAAGATAGACTTAGAAAATTTTCTTTCAACACAAAGTGACAATCGACCTCAATGGGCTTCAATGGATGTTAATCGACGATATCTGACAAAGTTAGATGCAAACTCACTCAAATATATGAGAAATGTTGAAATTCGACTCCAAATTAGAAAGATAGACTTAGAAAATTTTCTTTCAACACAAAGTGACAATCGACCTCAATTGGCTTCAATCAATGTTAATCGACGATATCTGACAAAGTTAGATGCAAACTCACTCAAATATATGAGAAATGTTGAAATTCGACTCCAAATTAGAAAGATAGACTTAGAAAATTTTCACTCAACACAAAGTGACAATTGACCTCAATTGGCTTCAATCAATGTTAATCGACGATATCTGACAAAGTTAGATGCAAACTCACTCAAATATATGAGAAATGTTGAAATTCGACTTCAAATTAGGAAGATAGACTTAGAAAATTTTCACTCAACACAAAGTGACAATCGACCTCAATTGGCTTCAATCAATGTTAATCGACGATATCTGACAAAGTTAGATGCAAACTCACTCAAATATATGAGAAATGTTGAAATTCGACTCCAAATTAGGAAGATAGACTTAGAAAATTTTCTTTCAACACAAAGTGACAATCGACCTCAATGGGCTTCAATGGATGTTAATCGACGATATCTGACAAAGTTAGATGCAAACTCACTCAAATATATGAGAAATGTTGAAATTCGACTTTAAATTAGGAAGATAGACTTAGAAAATTTTCACTCAACACAAAGTGACAATTGACCTCAATTGGCTTCAATCAATGTTAATCGACGATATCTGACAAAGTTAGATGCAAACTCACTCAAATATATGAGAAATGTTGAAATTCGACTCCAAATTAGAAAGATAGACTTAGAAAATTTTCACTCAACACAAAGTGACAATCGACCTCAATGGGCTAAAATGGATGTTAATCGACGATATCTGACAAAGTTAGATGCAAACTCACTCAAATATATGAGAAATGTTGAAATTCGACTCCAAATTAGAAAGATAGACTTAGAAAATTTTCTTTCAACACAAAGTGACAATCGACCTCAATTGGCTTCAATCAATGTTAATCGACGATATCTGACAAAGTTAGATGCATACTCACTCAAATATATGAGAAATGTTGAAATTCGACTCCAAATTAGAAAGATAGACTTAGAAAATTTTCACTCAACACAAAGTGACAATCGACCTCAATGGGCTAAAATGGATGTTAATCGACGATATCTGACAAAGTTAGATGCAAACTCACTCAAATATATGAGAAATGTTGAAATTCGACTCCAAATTAGAAAGATAGACTTAGAAAATTTTCACTCAACACAAAGTGACAATCGACCTCAATGGGCTAAAATGGATGTTAATCGACGATATCTGACAAAGTTAGATGCAAACTCACTCAAATATATGAGAAATGTTGAAATTCGACTTCAAATTAGGAAGATAGACTTAGAAAATTTTCTTTCAACACAAAGTGACAATCGACCTCAATGGGCTTCAATGGATGTTAATCGACGATATCTGACAAAGTTAGATGCAAACTCACTCAAATAAATGAGAAATGTTGAAATTCGACTTTAAATTAGGAAGATAGACTTAGAAAATTTTCACTCAACACAAAGTGACAATTGACCTCAATTGGCTTCAATCAATGTTAATCGACGATATCTGACAAAGTTAGATGCAAACTCACTCAAATATATGAGAAATGTTGAAATTCGACTTCAAATTAGGAAGATAGACTTAGAAAATTTTCTTTCAACACAAAGTGACAATCGACCTCAATGGGCTTCAATGGATGTTAATCGACGATATCTGACAAAGTTAGATGCAAACTCACTCAAATATATGAGAAATGTTGAAATTCGACTTTAAATTAGGAAGATAGACTTAGAAAATTTTCACTCAACACAAAGTGACAATTGACCTCAATTGGCTTCAATCAATGTTAATCGACGATATCTGACAAAGTTAGATGCAAACTCACTCAAATATATGAGAAATGTTGAAATTCGACTCCAAATTAGAAAGATAGACTTAGAAAATTTTCTTTCAACACAAAGTGACAATCGACCTCAATTGGCTTCAATCAATGTTAATCGACGATATCTGACAAAGTTAGATGCAAACTCACTCAAATATATGAGAAATGTTGAAATTCGACTCCAAATTAGAAAGATAGACTTAGAAAATTTTCACTCAACACAAAGTGACAATTGACCTCAATTGGCTTCAATCAATGTTAATCGACGATATCTGACAAAGTTAGATGCAAACTCACTCAAATATATGAGAAATGTTGAAATTCGACTTCAAATTAGGAAGATAGACTTAGAAAATTTTCTTTCAACACAAAGTGACAATCGACCTCAATGGGCTTCAATGGATGTTAATCGACGATATCTGACAAAGTTAGATGCAAACTCACTCAAATATATGAGAAATGTTGAAATTCGACTTTAAATTAGGAAGATAGACTTAGAAAATTTTCACTCAACACAAAGTGACAATTGACCTCAATTGGCTTCAATCAATGTTAATCGACGATATCTGACAAAGTTAGATGCAAACTCACTCAAATATATGAGAAATGTTGAAATTCGACTCCAAATTAGAAAGATAGACTTAGAAAATTTTCACTCAACACAAAGTGACAATCGACCTCAATGGGCTAAAATGGATGTTAATCGACGATATCTGACAAAGTTAGATGCAAACTCACTCAAATATATGAGAAATGTTGAAATTCGACTCCAAATTAGAAAGATAGACTTAGAAAATTTTCTTTCAACACAAAGTGACAATCGACCTCAATTGGCTTCAATCAATGTTAATCGACGATATCTGACAAAGTTAGATGCAAACTCACTCAAATATATGAGAAATGTTGAAATTCGACTCCAAATTAGAAAGATAGACTTAGAAAATTTTCTTTCAACACAAAGTGACAATCGACCTCAATTGGCTTCAATCAATGTTAATCGACGATATCTGACAAAGTTAGATGCAAACTCACTCAAATATATGAGAAATGTTGAAATTCGACTCCAAATTAGAAAGATAGACTTAGAAAATTTTCACTCAACACAAAGTGACAATTGACCTCAATTGGCTTCAATCAATGTTAATCGACGATATCTGACAAAGTTAGATGCAAACTCACTCAAATATATGAGAAATGTTGAAATTCGACTTCAAATTAGGAAGATAGACTTAGAAAATTTTCTTTCAACACAAAGTGACAATCGACCTCAATGGGCTTCAATGGATGTTAATCGACGATATCTGACAAAGTTAGATGCAAACTCACTCAAATATATGAGAAATGTTGAAATTCGACTCCAAATTAGAAAGATAGACTTAGAAAATTTTCTTTCAACACAAAGTGACAATCGACCTCAATTGGCTTCAATCAATGTTAATCGACGATATCTGACAAAGTTAGATGCAAACTCACTCAAATATATGAGAAATGTTGAAATTCGACTCCAAATTAGAAAGATAGACTTAGAAAATTTTCACTCAACACAAAGTGACAATTGACCTCAATTGGCTTCAATCAATGTTAATCGACGATATCTGACAAAGTTAGATGCAAACTCACTCAAATATATGAGAAATGTTGAAATTCGACTTCAAATTAGGAAGATAGACTTAGAAAATTTTCTTTCAACACAAAGTGACAATCGACCTCAATGGGCTTCAATGGATGTTAATCGACGATATCTGACAAAGTTAGATGCAAACTCACTCAAATATATGAGAAATGTTGAAATTCGACTCCAAATTAGAAAGATAGACTTAGAAAATTTTCTTTCAACACAAAGTGACAATCGACCTCAATTGGCTTCAATCAATGTTAATCGACGATATCTGACAAAGTTAGATGCAAACTCACTCAAATATATGAGAAATGTTGAAATTCGACTCCAAATTAGAAAGATAGACTTAGAAAATTTTCACTCAACACAAAGTGACAATTGACCTCAATTGGCTTCAATCAATGTTAATCGACGATATCTGACAAAGTTAGATGCAAACTCACTCAAATATATGAGAAATGTTGAAATTCGACTTCAAATTAGGAAGATAGACTTAGAAAATTTTCTTTCAACACAAAGTGACAATCGACCTCAATGGGCTTCAATGGATGTTAATCGACGATATCTGACAAAGTTAGATGCAAACTCACTCAAATATATGAGAAATGTTGAAATTCGACTTTAAATTAGGAAGATAGACTTAGAAAATTTTCACTCAACACAAAGTGACAATTGACCTCAATTGGCTTCAATCAATGTTAATCGACGATATCTGACAAAGTTAGATGCAAACTCACTCAAATATATGAGAAATGTTGAAATTCGACTCCAAATTAGAAAGATAGACTTAGAAAATTTTCTTTCAACACAAAGTGACAATCGACCTCAATTGGCTTCAATCAATGTTAATCGACGATATCTGACAAAGTTAGATGCAAACTCACTCAAATATATGAGAAATGTTGAAATTCGACTCCAAATTAGAAAGATAGACTTAGAAAATTTTCACTCAACACAAAGTGACAATTGACCTCAATTGGCTTCAATCAATGTTAATCGACGATATCTGACAAAGTTAGATGCAAACTCACTCAAATATATGAGAAATGTTGAAATTCGACTTCAAATTAGGAAGATAGACTTAGAAAATTTTCTTTCAACACAAAGTGACAATCGACCTCAATGGGCTTCAATGGATGTTAATCGACGATATCTGACAAAGTTAGATGCAAACTCACTCAAATATATGAGAAATGTTGAAATTCGACTTTAAATTAGGAAGATAGACTTAGAAAATTTTCACTCAACACAAAGTGACAATTGACCTCAATTGGCTTCAATCAATGTTAATCGACGATATCTGACAAAGTTAGATGCAAACTCACTCAAATATATGAGAAATGTTGAAATTCGACTCCAAATTAGAAAGATAGACTTAGAAAATTTTCACTCAACACAAAGTGACAATCGACCTCAATGGGCTAAAATGGATGTTAATCGACGATATCTGACAAAGTTAGATGCAAACTCACTCAAATATATGAGAAATGTTGAAATTCGACTCCAAATTAGAAAGATAGACTTAGAAAATTTTCTTTCAACACAAAGTGACAATCGACCTCAATTGGCTTCAATCAATGTTAATCGACGATATCTGACAAAGTTAGATGCAAACTCACTCAAATATATGAGAAATGTTGAAATTCGACTCCAAATTAGAAAGATAGACTTAGAAAATTTTCTTTCAACACAAAGTGACAATCGACCTCAATTGGCTTCAATCAATGTTAATCGACGATATCTGACAAAGTTAGATGCAAACTCACTCAAATATATGAGAAATGTTGAAATTCGACTCCAAATTAGAAAGATAGACTTAGAAAATTTTCACTCAACACAAAGTGACAATTGACCTCAATTGGCTTCAATCAATGTTAATCGACGATATCTGACAAAGTTAGATGCAAACTCACTCAAATATATGAGAAATGTTGAAATTCGACTTCAAATTAGGAAGATAGACTTAGAAAATTTTCTTTCAACACAAAGTGACAATCGACCTCAATGGGCTTCAATGGATGTTAATCGACGATATCTGACAAAGTTAGATGCAAACTCACTCAAATATATGAGAAATGTTGAAATTCGACTCCAAATTAGAAAGATAGACTTAGAAAATTTTCTTTCAACACAAAGTGACAATCGACCTCAATTGGCTTCAATCAATGTTAATCGACGATATCTGACAAAGTTAGATGCAAACTCACTCAAATATATGAGAAATGTTGAAATTCGACTCCAAATTAGAAAGATAGACTTAGAAAATTTTCACTCAACACAAAGTGACAATTGACCTCAATTGGCTTCAATCAATGTTAATCGACGATATCTGACAAAGTTAGATGCAAACTCACTCAAATATATGAGAAATGTTGAAATTCGACTTCAAATTAGGAAGATAGACTTAGAAAATTTTCTTTCAACACAAAGTGACAATCGACCTCAATGGGCTTCAATGGATGTTAATCGACGATATCTGACAAAGTTAGATGCAAACTCACTCAAATATATGAGAAATGTTGAAATTCGACTCCAAATTAGAAAGATAGACTTAGAAAATTTTCTTTCAACACAAAGTGACAATCGACCTCAATTGGCTTCAATCAATGTTAATCGACGATATCTGACAAAGTTAGATGCAAACTCACTCAAATATATGAGAAATGTTGAAATTCGACTCCAAATTAGAAAGATAGACTTAGAAAATTTTCACTCAACACAAAGTGACAATTGACCTCAATTGGCTTCAATCAATGTTAATCGACGATATCTGACAAAGTTAGATGCAAACTCACTCAAATATATGAGAAATGTTGAAATTCGACTTCAAATTAGGAAGATAGACTTAGAAAATTTTCTTTCAACACAAAGTGACAATCGACCTCAATGGGCTTCAATGGATGTTAATCGACGATATCTGACAAAGTTAGATGCAAACTCACTCAAATATATGAGAAATGTTGAAATTCGACTTTAAATTAGGAAGATAGACTTAGAAAATTTTCACTCAACACAAAGTGACAATTGACCTCAATTGGCTTCAATCAATGTTAATCGACGATATCTGACAAAGTTAGATGCAAACTCACTCAAATATATGAGAAATGTTGAAATTCGACTCCAAATTAGAAAGATAGACTTAGAAAATTTTCACTCAACACAAAGTGACAATCGACCTCAATGGGCTAAAATGGATGTTAATCGACGATATCTGACAAAGTTAGATGCAAACTCACTCAAATATATGAGAAATGTTGAAATTCGACTCCAAATTAGAAAGATAGACTTAGAAAATTTTCTTTCAACACAAAGTGACAATCGACCTCAATTGGCTTCAATCAATGTTAATCGACGATATCTGACAAAGTTAGATGCAAACTCACTCAAATATATGAGAAATGTTGAAATTCGACTCCAAATTAGAAAGATAGACTTAGAAAATTTTCACTCAACACAAAGTGACAATTGACCTCAATTGGCTTCAATCAATGTTAATCGACGATATCTGACAAAGTTAGATGCAAACTCACTCAAATATATGAGAAATGTTGAAATTCGACTTCAAATTAGGAAGATAGACTTAGAAAATTTTCTTTCAACACAAAGTGACAATCGACCTCAATGGGCTTCAATGGATGTTAATCGACGATATCTGACAAAGTTAGATGCAAACTCACTCAAATATATGAGAAATGTTGAAATTCGACTTTAAATTAGGAAGATAGACTTAGAAAATTTTCACTCAACACAAAGTGACAATTGACCTCAATTGGCTTCAATCAATGTTAATCGACGATATCTGACAAAGTTAGATGCAAACTCACTCAAATATATGAGAAATGTTGAAATTCGACTCCAAATTAGAAAGATAGACTTAGAAAATTTTCACTCAACACAAAGTGACAATCGACCTCAATGGGCTAAAATGGATGTTAATCGACGATATCTGACAAAGTTAGATGCAAACTCACTCAAATATATGAGAAATGTTGAAATTCGACTCCAAATTAGAAAGATAGACTTAGAAAATTTTCTTTCAACACAAAGTGACAATCGACCTCAATTGGCTTCAATCAATGTTAATCGACGATATCTGACAAAGTTAGATGCAAACTCACTCAAATATATGAGAAATGTTGAAATTCGACTCCAAATTAGAAAGATAGACTTAGAAAATTTTCACTCAACACAAAGTGACAATTGACCTCAATTGGCTTCAATCAATGTTAATCGACGATATCTGACAAAGTTAGATGCAAACTCACTCAAATATATGAGAAATGTTGAAATTCTACTTCAAATTAGGAAGATAGACTTAGAAAATTTTCTTTCAACACAAAGTGACAATCGACCTCAATGGGCTTCAATGGATGTTAATCGACGATATCTGACAAAGTTAGATGCAAACTCACTCAAATATATGAGAAATGTTGAAATTCGACTCCAAATTAGAAAGATAGACTTAGAAAATTTTCTTTCAACACAAAGTGACAATCGACCTCAATTGGCTTCAATCAATGTTAATCGACGATATCTGACAAAGTTAGATGCAAACTCACTCAAATATATGAGAAATGTTGAAATTCGACTCCAAATTAGAAAGATAGACTTAGAAAATTTTCACTCAACACAAAGTGACAATTGACCTCAATTGGCTTCAATCAATGTTAATCGACGATATCTGACAAAGTTAGATGCAAACTCACTCAAATATATGAGAAATGTTGAAATTCGACTTCAAATTAGGAAGATAGACTTAGAAAATTTTCTTTCAACACAAAGTGACAATCGACCTCAATGGGCTTCAATGGATGTTAATCGACGATATCTGACAAAGTTAGATGCAAACTCACTCAAATATATGAGAAATGTTGAAATTCGACTTTAAATTAGGAAGATAGACTTAGAAAATTTTCACTCAACACAAAGTGACAATTGACCTCAATTGGCTTCAATCAATGTTAATCGACGATATCTGACAAAGTTAGATGCAAACTCACTCAAATATATGAGAAATGTTGAAATTCGACTCCAAATTAGAAAGATAGACTTAGAAAATTTTCACTCAACACAAAGTGACAATCGACCTCAATGGGCTAAAATGGATGTTAATCGACGATATCTGACAAAGTTAGATGCAAACTCACTCAAATATATGAGAAATGTTGAAATTCGACTCCAAATTAGAAAGATAGACTTAGAAAATTTTCTTTCAACACAAAGTGACAATCGACCTCAATTGGCTTCAATCAATGTTAATCGACGATATCTGACAAAGTTAGATGCAAACTCACTCAAATATATGAGAAATGTTGAAATTCGACTCCAAATTAGAAAGATAGACTTAGAAAATTTTCACTCAACACAAAGTGACAATCGACCTCAATGGGCTTCAATGGATGTTAATCGACGATATCTGACAAAGTTAGATGCAAACTCACTCAAATATATGAGAAATGTTGAAATTCGACTCCAAATTAGAAAGATAGACTTAGAAAATTTTCTTTCAACACAAAGTGACAATCGACCTCAATTGGCTTCAATCAATGTTAATCGACGATATCTGACAAAGTTAGATGCAAACTCACTCAAATATATGAGAAATGTTGAAATTCGACTCCAAATTAGAAAGATAGACTTAGAAAATTTTCACTCAACACAAAGTGACAATTGACCTCAATTGGCTTCAATCAATGTTAATCGACGATATCTGACAAAGTTAGATGCAAACTCACTCAAATATATGAGAAATGTTGAAATTCGACTCCAAATTAGAAAGATAGACTTAGAAAATTTTCACTCAACACAAAGTGACAATCGACCTCAATGGGCTAAAATGGATGTTAATCGACGATATCTGACAAAGTTAGATGCAAACTCACTCAAATATATGAGAAATGTTGAAATTCGACTCCAAATTAGAAAGATAGACTTAGAAAATTTTCTTTCAACACAAAGTGACAATCGACCTCAATTGGCTTCAATCAATGTTAATCGACGATATCTGACAAAGTTAGATGCAAACTCACTCAAATATATGAGAAATGTTGAAATTCGACTCCAAATTAGAAAGATAGACTTAGAAAATTTTCACTCAACACAAAGTGACAATTGACCTCAATTGGCTTCAATCAATGTTAATCGACGATATCTGACAAAGTTAGATGCAAACTCACTCAAATATATGAGAAATGTTGAAATTCGACTCCAAATTAGAAAGATAGACTTAGAAAATTTTCTTTCAACACAAAGTGACAATCGACCTCAATTGGCTTCAATCAATGTTAATCGACGATATCTGACAAAGTTAGATGCAAACTCACTCAAATATATGAGAAATGTTGAAATTCGACTCCAAATTAGAAAGATAGACTTAGAAAATTTTCACTCAACACAAAGTGACAATCGACCTCAATGGGCTAAAATGGATGTTAATCGACGATATCTGACAAAGTTAGATGCAAACTCACTCAAATATATGAGAAATGTTGAAATTCGACTCCAAATTAGAAAGATAGACTTAGAAAATTTTCTTTCAACACAAAGTGACAATCGACCTCAATTGGCTTCAATCAATGTTAATCGACGATATCTGACAAAGTTAGATGCAAACTCACTCAAATATATGAGAAATGTTGAAATTCGACTCCAAATTAGAAAGATAGACTTAGAAAATTTTCACTCAACACAAAGTGACAATTGACCTCAATTGGCTTCAATCAATGTTAATCGACGATATCTGACAAAGTTAGATG
This sequence comes from Diorhabda carinulata, assembly GCF_026250575.1. Lineage (NCBI taxonomy): Eukaryota > Metazoa > Arthropoda > Insecta > Coleoptera > Chrysomelidae > Diorhabda > Diorhabda carinulata. The sequence goes on from NC_079469.1 coordinate 791,533, forward strand.
CAAACTCACTCAAATATATGAGAAATGTTGAAATTCGACTCCAAATTAGAAAGATAGACTTAGAAAATTTTCTTTCAACACAAAGTGACAATCGACCTCAATTGGCTTCAATCAATGTTAATCGACGATATCTGACAAAGTTAGATGCAAACTCACTCAAATATATGAGAAATGTTGAAATTCGACTCCAAATTAGAAAGATAGACTTAGAAAATTTTCACTCAACACAAAGTGACAATTGACCTCAATTGGCTTCAATCAATGTTAATCGACGATATCTGACAAAGTTAGATGCAAACTCACTCAAATATATGAGAAATGTTGAAATTCGACTCCAAATTAGAAAGATAGACTTAGAAAATTTTCTTTCAACACAAAGTGACAATCGACCTCAATTGGCTTCAATCAATGTTAATCGACGATATCTGACAAAGTTAGATGCAAACTCACTCAAATATATGAGAAATGTTGAAATTCGACTCCAAATTAGAAAGATAGACTTAGAAAATTTTCACTCAACACAAAGTGACAATTGACCTCAATTGGCTTCAATCAATGTTAATCGACGATATCTGACAAAGTTAGATGCAAACTCACTCAAATATATGAGAAATGTTGAAATTCGACTTCAAATTAGGAAGATAGACTTAGAAAATTTTCTTTCAACACAAAGTGACAATCGACCTCAATGGGCTTCAATGGATGTTAATCGACGATATCTGACAAAGTTAGATGCAAACTCACTCAAATATATGAGAAATGTTGAAATTCGACTTTAAATTAGGAAGATAGACTTAGAAAATTTTCACTCAACACAAAGTGACAATTGACCTCAATTGGCTTCAATCAATGTTAATCGACGATATCTGACAAAGTTAGATGCAAACTCACTCAAATATATGAGAAATGTTGAAATTCGACTTCAAATTAGGAAGATAGACTTAGAAAATTTTCACTCAACACAAAGTGACAATTGACCTCAATTGGCTTCAATCAATGTTAATCGACGATATCTGACAAAGTTAGATGCAAACTCACTCAAATATATGAGAAATGTTGAAATTCGACTCCAAATTAGAAAGATAGACTTAGAAAATTTTCACTCAACACAAAGTGACAATCGACCTCAATGGGCTAAAATGGATGTTAATCGACGATATCTGACAAAGTTAGATGCAAACTCACTCAAATATATGAGAAATGTTGAAATTCGACTTCAAATTAGGAAGATAGACTTAGAAAATTTTCTTTCAACACAAAGTGACAATCGACCTCAATGGGCTTCAATGGATGTTAATCGACGATATCTGACAAAGTTAGATGCAAACTCACTCAAATATATGAAAAATGTTGAAATTCGACTTTAAATTAGGAAGATAGACTTAGAAAATTTTCACTCAACACAAAGTGACAATTGACCTCAATTGGCTTCAATCAATGTTAATCGACGATATCTGACAAAGTTAGATGCAAACTCACTCAAATATATGAGAAATGTTGAAATTCGACTCCAAATTAGAAAGATAGACTTAGAAAATTTTCACTTAACACAAAGTGACAATCGACCTCAATGGGCTAAAATGGATGTTAATCGACGATATCTGACAAAGTTAGATGCAAACTCACTCAAATATATGAGAAATGTTGAAATTCGACTCCAAATTAGAAAGATAGACTTAGAAAATTTTCTTTCAACACAAAGTGACAATCGACCTCAATTGGCTTCAATCAATGTTAATCGACGATATCTGACAAAGTTAGATGCAAACTCACTCAAATATATGAGAAATGTTGAAATTCGACTCCAAATTAGAAAGATAGACTTAGAAAATTTTCACTCAACACAAAGTGACAATTGACCTCAATTGGCTTCAATCAATGTTAATCGACGATATCTGACAAAGTTAGATGCAAACTCACTCAAATATATGAGAAATGTTGAAATTCGACTTCAAATTAGGAAGATAGACTTAGAAAATTTTCTTTCAACACAAAGTGACAATCGACCTCAATGGGCTTCAATGGATGTTAATCGACGATATCTGACAAAGTTAGATGCAAACTCACTCAAATATATGAGAAATGTTGAAATTCGACTTTAAATTAGGAAGATAGACTTAGAAAATTTTCACTCAACACAAAGTGACAATTGACCTCAATTGGCTTCAATCAATGTTAATCGACGATATCTGACAAAGTTAGATGCAAACTCACTCAAATATATGAGAAATGTTGAAATTCGACTCCAAATTAGAAAGATAGACTTAGAGAATTTTCACTCAACACAAAGTGACAATCGACCTCAATGGGCTAAAATGGATGTTAATCGACGATATCTGACAAAGTTAGATGCAAACTCACTCAAATATATGAGAAATGTTGAAATTCGACTCCAAATTAGAAAGATAGACTTAGAAAATTTTCTTTCAACACAAAGTGACAATCGACCTCAATTGGCTTCAATCAATGTTAATCGACGATATCTGACAAAGTTAGATGCAAACTCACTCAAATATATGAGAAATGTTGAAATTCGACTCCAAATTAGAAAGATAGACTTAGAAAATTTTCACTCAACACAAAGTGACAATTGACCTCAATTGGCTTCAATCAATGTTAATCGACGATATCTGACAAAGTTAGATGCAAACTCACTCAAATATATGAGAAATGTTGAAATTCGACTTCAAATTAGGAAGATAGACTTAGAAAATTTTCTTTCAACACAAAGTGACAATCGACCTCAATGGGCTTCAATGGATGTTAATCGACGATATCTGACAAAGTTAGATGCAAACTCACTCAAATATATGAGAAATGTTGAAATTCGACTCCAAATTAGAAAGATAGACTTAGAAAATTTTCTTTCAACACAAAGTGACAATCGACCTCAATTGGCTTCAATCAATGTTAATCGACGATATCTGACAAAGTTAGATGCAAACTCACTCAAATATATGAGAAATGTTGAAATTCGACTCCAAATTAGAAAGATAGACTTAGAAAATTTTCACTCAACACAAAGTGACAATTGACCTCAATTGGCTTCAATCAATGTTAATCGACGATATCTGACAAAGTTAGATGCAAACTCACTCAAATATATGAGAAATGTTGAAATTCGACTCCAAATTAGAAAGATAGACTTAGAAAATTTTCTTTCAACACAAAGTGACAATCGACCTCAATTGGCTTCAATCAATGTTAATCGACGATATCTGACAAAGTTAGATGCAAACTCACTCAAATATATGAGAAATGTTGAAATTCGACTCCAAATTAGAAAGATAGACTTAGAAAATTTTCTTTCAACACAAAGTGACAATCGACCTCAATTGGCTTCAATCAATGTTAATCGACGATATCTGACAAAGTTAGATGCAAACTCACTCAAATATATGAGAAATGTTGAAATTCGACTCCAAATTAGAAAGATAGACTTAGAAAATTTTCACTCAACACAAAGTGACAATTGACCTCAATTGGCTTCAATCAATGTTAATCGACGATATCTGACAAAGTTAGATGCAAACTCACTCAAATATATGAGAAATGTTGAAATTCGACTTCAAATTAGGAAGATAGACTTAGAAAATTTTCTTTCAACACAAAGTGACAATCGACCTCAATGGGCTTCAATGGATGTTAATCGACGATATCTGACAAAGTTAGATGCAAACTCACTCAAATATATGAGAAATGTTGAAATTCGACTTTAAATTAGGAAGATAGACTTAGAAAATTTTCACTCAACACAAAGTGACAATTGACCTCAATTGGCTTCAATCAATGTTAATCGACGATATCTGACAAAGTTAGATGCAAACTCACTCAAATATATGAGAAATGTTGAAATTCGACTCCAAATTAGAAAGATAGACTTAGAAAATTTTCACTCAACACAAAGTGACAATCGACCTCAATGGGCTAAAATGGATGTTAATCGACGATATCTGACAAAGTTAGATGCAAACTCACTCAAATATATGAGAAATGTTGAAATTCGACTCCAAATTAGAAAGATAGACTTAGAAAATTTTCTTTCAACACAAAGTGACAATCGACCTCAATTGGCTTCAATCAATGTTAATCGACGATATCTGACAAAGTTAGATGCAAACTCACTCAAATATATGAGAAATGTTGAAATTCGACTTCAAATTAGGAAGATAGACTTAGAAAATTTTCTTTCAACACAAAGTGACAATCGACCTCAATGGGCTTCAATGGATGTTAATCGACGATATCTGACAAAGTTAGATGCAAACTCACTCAAATATATGAGAAATGTTGAAATTCGACTCCAAATTAGAAAGATAGACTTAGAAAATTTTCTTTCAACACAAAGTGACAATCGACCTCAATTGGCTTCAATCAATGTTAATCGACGATATCTGACAAAGTTAGATGCAAACTCACTCAAATATATGAGAAATGTTGAAATTCGACTCCAAATTAGAAAGATAGACTTAGAAAATTTTCACTCAACACAAAGTGACAATTGACCTCAATTGGCTTCAATCAATGTTAATCGACGATATCTGACAAAGTTAGATGCAAACTCACTCAAATATATGAGAAATGTTGAAATTCGACTCCAAATTAGAAAGATAGACTTAGAAAATTTTCTTTCAACACAAAGTGACAATCGACCTCAATTGGCTTCAATCAATGTTAATCGACGATATCTGACAAAGTTAGATGCAAACTCACTCAAATATATGAGAAATGTTGAAATTCGACTCCAAATTAGAAAGATAGACTTAGAAAATTTTCACTCAACACAAAGTGACAATTGACCTCAATTGGCTTCAATCAATGTTAATCGACGATATCTGACAAAGTTAGATGCAAACTCACTCAAATATATGAGAAATGTTGAAATTCGACTTCAAATTAGGAAGATAGACTTAGAAAATTTTCTTTCAACACAAAGTGACAATCGACCTCAATGGGCTTCAATGGATGTTAATCGACGATATCTGACAAAGTTAGATGCAAACTCACTCAAATATATGAGAAATGTTGAAATTCGACTCCAAATTAGAAAGATAGACTTAGAAAATTTTCTTTCAACACAAAGTGACAATCGACCTCAATTGGCTTCAATCAATGTTAATCGACGATATCTGACAAAGTTAGATGCAAACTCACTCAAATATATGAGAAATGTTGAAATTCGACTCCAAATTAGAAAGATAGACTTAGAAAATTTTCACTCAACACAAAGTGACAATTGACCTCAATTGGCTACAATCAATGTTAATCGACGATATCTGACAAAGTTAGATGCAAACTCACTCAAATATATGAGAAATGTTGAAATTCGACTTCAAATTAGGAAGATAGACTTAGAAAATTTTCTTTCAACACAAAGTGACAATCGACCTCAATGGGCTTCAATGGATGTTAATCGACGATATCTGACAAAGTTAGATGCAAACTCACTCAAATATATGAGAAATGTTGAAATTCGACTTTAAATTAGGAAGATAGACTTAGAAAATTTTCACTCAACACAAAGTGACAATTGACCTCAATTGGCTTCAATCAATGTTAATCGACGATATCTGACAAAGTTAGATGCAAACTCACTCAAATATATGAGAAATGTTGAAATTCGACTCCAAATTAGAAAGATAGACTTAGAAAATTTTCACTCAACACAAAGTGACAATCGACCTCAATGGGCTAAAATGGATGTTAATCGACGATATCTGACAAAGTTAGATGCAAACTCACTCAAATATATGAGAAATGTTGAAATTCGACTTCAAATTAGGAAGATAGACTTAGAAAATTTTCTTTCAACACAAAGTGACAATCGACCTCAATGGGCTTCAATGGATGTTAATCGACGATATCTGACAAAGTTAGATGCAAACTCACTCAAATATATGAAAAATGTTGAAATTCGACTTTAAATTAGGAAGATAGACTTAGAAAATTTTCACTCAACACAAAGTGACAATTGACCTCAATTGGCTTCAATCAATGTTAATCGACGATATCTGACAAAGTTAGATGCAAACTCACTCAAATATATGAGAAATGTTGAAATTCGACTCCAAATTAGAAAGATAGACTTAGAAAATTTTCACTCAACACAAAGTGACAATCGACCTCAATGGGCTAAAATGGATGTTAATCGACGATATCTGACAAAGTTAGATGCAAACTCACTCAAATATATGAGAAATGTTGAAATTCGACTCCAAATTAGAAAGATAGACTTAGAAAATTTTCTTTCAACACAAAGTGACAATCGACCTCAATTGGCTTCAATCAATGTTAATCGACGATATCTGACAAAGTTAGATGCAAACTCACTCAAATATATGAGAAATGTTGAAATTCGACTCCAAATTAGAAAGATAGACTTAGAAAATTTTCTTTCAACACAAAGTGACAATCGACCTCAATTGGCTTCAATCAATGTTAATCGACGATATCTGACAAAGTTAGATGCAAACTCACTCAAATATATGAGAAATGTTGAAATTCGACTCCAAATTAGAAAGATAGACTTAGAAAATTTTCACTCAACACAAAGTGACAATTGACCTCAATTGGCTTCAATCAATGTTAATCGACGATATCTGACAAAGTTAGATGCAAACTCACTCAAATATATGAGAAATGTTGAAATTCGACTCCAAATTAGAAAGATAGACTTAGACAATTTTCTTTCAACACAAAGTGACAATCGACCTCAATTGGCTTCAATCAATGTTAATCGACGATATCTGACAAAGTTAGATGCAAACTCACTCAAATATATGAGAAATGTTGAAATTCGACTCCAAATTAGAAAGATAGACTTAGAAAATTTTCTTTCAACACAAAGTGACAATCGACCTCAATGGGCTTCAATGGATGTTAATCGACGATATCTGACAAAGTTAGATGCAAACTCACTCAAATATATGAGAAATGTTGAAATTCGACTCCAAATTAGAAAGATAGACTTAGAAAATTTTCTTTCAACACAAAGTGACAATCGACCTCAATTGGCTTCAATCAATGTTAATCGACGATATCTGACAAAGTTAGATGCAAACTCACTCAAATATATGAGAAATGTTGAAATTCGACTCCAAATTAGAAAGATAGACTTAGAAAATTTTCACTCAACACAAAGTGACAATTGACCTCAATTGGCTACAATCAATGTTAATCGACGATATCTGACAAAGTTAGATGCAAACTCACTCAAATATATGAGAAATGTTGAAATTCGACTTCAAATTAGGAAGATAGACTTAGAAAATTTTCTTTCAACACAAAGTGACAATCGACCTCAATGGGCTTCAATGGATGTTAATCGACGATATCTGACAAAGTTAGATGCAAACTCACTCAAATATATGAGAAATGTTGAAATTCGACTTTAAATTAGGAAGATAGACTTAGAAAATTTTCACTCAACACAAAGTGACAATTGACCTCAATTGGCTTCAATCAATGTTAATCGACGATATCTGACAAAGTTAGATGCAAACTCACTCAAATATATGAGAAATGTTGAAATTCGACTCCAAATTAGAAAGATAGACTTAGAAAATTTTCACTCAACACAAAGTGACAATCGACCTCAATGGGCTAAAATGGATGTTAATCGACGATATCTGACAAAGTTAGATGCAAACTCACTCAAATATATGAGAAATGTTGAAATTCGACTTCAAATTAGGAAGATAGACTTAGAAAATTTTCTTTCAACACAAAGTGACAATCGACCTCAATGGGCTTCAATGGATGTTAATCGACGATATCTGACAAAGTTAGATGCAAACTCACTCAAATATATGAGAAATGTTGAAATTCGACTCCAAATTAGAAAGATAGACTTAGAAAATTTTCTTTCAACACAAAGTGACAATCGACCTCAATTGGCTTCAATCAATGTTAATCGACGATATCTGACAAAGTTAGATGCAAACTCACTCAAATATATGAGAAATGTTGAAATTCGACTCCAAATTAGAAAGATAGACTTAGAAAATTTTCACTCAACACAAAGTGACAATTGACCTCAATTGGCTTCAATCAATGTTAATCGACGATATCTGACAAAGTTAGATGCAAACTCACTCAAATATATGAGAAATGTTGAAATTCGACTTCAAATTAGGAAGATAGACTTAGAAAATTTTCTTTCAACACAAAGTGACAATCGACCTCAATGGGCTTCAATGGATGTTAATCGACGATATCTGACAAAGTTAGATGCAAACTCACTCAAATATATGAGAAATGTTGAAATTCGACTTTAAATTAGGAAGATAGACTTAGAAAATTTTCACTCAACACAAAGTGACAATTGACCTCAATTGGCTTCAATCAATGTTAATCGACGATATCTGACAAAGTTAGATGCAAACTCACTCAAATATATGAGAAATGTTGAAATTCGACTCCAAATTAGAAAGATAGACTTAGAAAATTTTCACTCAACACAAAGTGACAATCGACCTCAATGGGCTAAAATGGATGTTAATCGACGATATCTGACAAAGTTAGATGCAAACTCACTCAAATATATGAGAAATGTTGAAATTCGACTCCAAATTAGAAAGATAGACTTAGAAAATTTTCTTTCAACACAAAGTGACAATCGACCTCAATTGGCTTCAATCAATGTTAATCGACGATATCTGACAAAGTTAGATGCAAACTCACTCAAATATATGAGAAATGTTGAAATTCGACTCCAAATTAGAAAGATAGACTTAGAAAATTTTCACTCAACACAAAGTGACAATTGACCTCAATTGGCTTCAATCAATGTTAATCGACGATATCTGACAAAGTTAGATGCAAACTCACTCAAATATATGAGAAATGTTGAAATTCGACTTCAAATTAGGAAGATAGACTTAGAAAATTTTCTTTCAACACAAAGTGACAATCGACCTCAATGGGCTTCAATGGATGTTAATCGACGATATCTGACAAAGTTAGATGCAAACTCACTCAAATATATGAGAAATGTTGAAATTCGACTTTAAATTAGGAAGATAGACTTAGAAAATTTTCACTCAACACAAAGTGACAATTGACCTCAATTGGCTTCAATCAATGTTAATCGACGATATCTGACAAAGTTAGATGCAAACTCACTCAAATATATGAGAAATGTTGAAATTCGACTCCAAATTAGAAAGATAGACTTAGAAAATTTTCACTCAACACAAAGTGACAATCGACCTCAATGGGCTAAAATGGATGTTAATCGACGATATCTGACAAAGTTAGATGCAAACTCACTCAAATATATGAGAAATGTTGAAATTCGACTCCAAATTAGAAAGATAGACTTAGAAAATTTTCTTTCAACACAAAGTGACAATCGACCTCAATTGGCTTCAATCAATGTTAATCGACGATATCTGACAAAGTTAGATGCAAACTCACTCAAATATATGAGAAATGTTGAAATTCGACTCCAAATTAGAAAGATAGACTTAGAAAATTTTCACTCAACACAAAGTGACAATTGACCTCAATTGGCTTCAATCAATGTTAATCGACGATATCTGACAAAGTTAGATGCAAACTCACTCAAATATATGAGAAATGTTGAAATTCTACTTCAAATTAGGAAGATAGACTTAGAAAATTTTCTTTCAACACAAAGTGACAATCGACCTCAATGGGCTTCAATGGATGTTAATCGACGATATCTGACAAAGTTAGATGCAAACTCACTCAAATATATGAGAAATGTTGAAATTCGACTCCAAATTAGAAAGATAGACTTAGAAAATTTTCTTTCAACACAAAGTGACAATCGACCTCAATTGGCTTCAATCAATGTTAATCGACGATATCTGACAAAGTTAGATGCAAACTCACTCAAATATATGAGAAATGTTGAAATTCGACTCCAAATTAGAAAGATAGACTTAGAAAATTTTCACTCAACACAAAGTGACAATTGACCTCAATTGGCTTCAATCAATGTTAATCGACGATATCTGACAAAGTTAGATGCAAACTCACTCAAATATATGAGAAATGTTGAAATTCGACTTCAAATTAGGAAGATAGACTTAGAAAATTTTCTTTCAACACAAAGTGACAATCGACCTCAATGGGCTTCAATGGATGTTAATCGACGATATCTGACAAAGTTAGATGCAAACTCACTCAAATATATGAGAAATGTTGAAATTCGACTTTAAATTAGGAAGATAGACTTAGAAAATTTTCACTCAACACAAAGTGACAATTGACCTCAATTGGCTTCAATCAATGTTAATCGACGATATCTGACAAAGTTAGATGCAAACTCACTCAAATATATGAGAAATGTTGAAATTCGACTCCAAATTAGAAAGATAGACTTAGAAAATTTTCACTCAACACAAAGTGACAATCGACCTCAATGGGCTAAAATGGATGTTAATCGACGATATCTGACAAAGTTAGATGCAAACTCACTCAAATATATGAGAAATGTTGAAATTCGACTCCAAATTAGAAAGATAGACTTAGAAAATTTTCTTTCAACACAAAGTGACAATCGACCTCAATTGGCTTCAATCAATGTTAATCGACGATATCTGACAAAGTTAGATGCAAACTCACTCAAATATATGAGAAATGTTGAAATTCGACTCCAAATTAGAAAGATAGACTTAGAAAATTTTCACTCAACACAAAGTGACAATCGACCTCAATGGGCTTCAATGGATGTTAATCGACGATATCTGACAAAGTTAGATGCAAACTCACTCAAATATATGAGAAATGTTGAAATTCGACTCCAAATTAGAAAGATAGACTTAGAAAATTTTCTTTCAACACAAAGTGACAATCGACCTCAATTGGCTTCAATCAATGTTAATCGACGATATCTGACAAAGTTAGATGCAAACTCACTCAAATATATGAGAAATGTTGAAATTCGACTCCAAATTAGAAAGATAGACTTAGAAAATTTTCACTCAACACAAAGTGACAATTGACCTCAATTGGCTTCAATCAATGTTAATCGACGATATCTGACAAAGTTAGATGCAAACTCACTCAAATATATGAGAAATGTTGAAATTCGACTCCAAATTAGAAAGATAGACTTAGAAAATTTTCACTCAACACAAAGTGACAATCGACCTCAATGGGCTAAAATGGATGTTAATCGACGATATCTGACAAAGTTAGATGCAAACTCACTCAAATATATGAGAAATGTTGAAATTCGACTCCAAATTAGAAAGATAGACTTAGAAAATTTTCTTTCAACACAAAGTGACAATCGACCTCAATTGGCTTCAATCAATGTTAATCGACGATATCTGACAAAGTTAGATGCAAACTCACTCAAATATATGAGAAATGTTGAAATTCGACTCCAAATTAGAAAGATAGACTTAGAAAATTTTCACTCAACACAAAGTGACAATTGACCTCAATTGGCTTCAATCAATGTTAATCGACGATATCTGACAAAGTTAGATGCAAACTCACTCAAATATATGAGAAATGTTGAAATTCGACTCCAAATTAGAAAGATAGACTTAGAAAATTTTCTTTCAACACAAAGTGACAATCGACCTCAATTGGCTTCAATCAATGTTAATCGACGATATCTGACAAAGTTAGATGCAAACTCACTCAAATATATGAGAAATGTTGAAATTCGACTCCAAATTAGAAAGATAGACTTAGAAAATTTTCACTCAACACAAAGTGACAATTGACCTCAATTGGCTTCAATCAATGTTAATCGACGATATCTGACAAAGTTAGATGCAAACTCACTCAAATATATGAGAAATGTTGAAATTCGACTTCAAATTAGGAAGATAGACTTAGAAAATTTTCTTTCAACACAAAGTGACAATCGACCTCAATGGGCTTCAATGGATGTTAATCGACGATATCTGACAAAGTTAGATGCAAACTCACTCAAATATATGAGAAATGTTGAAATTCGACTCCAAATTAGAAAGATAGACTTAGAAAATTTTCTTTCAACACAAAGTGACAATCGACCTCAATTGGCTTCAATCAATGTTAATCGACGATATCTGACAAAGTTAGATGCAAACTCACTCAAATATATGAGAAATGTTGAAATTCGACTCCAAATTAGAAAGATAGACTTAGAAAATTTTCACTCAACACAAAGTGACAATTGACCTCAATTGGCTTCAATCAATGTTAATCGACGATATCTGACAAAGTTAGATGCAAACTCACTCAAATATATGAGAAATGTTGAAATTCGACTTCAAATTAGGAAGATAGACTTAGAAAATTTTCTTTCAACACAAAGTGACAATCGACCTCAATGGGCTTCAATGGATGTTAATCGACGATATCTGACAAAGTTAGATGCAAACTCACTCAAATATATGAGAAATGTTGAAATTCGACTTTAAATTAGGAAGATAGACTTAGAAAATTTTCACTCAACACAAAGTGACAATTGACCTCAATTGGCTTCAATCAATGTTAATCGACGATATCTGACAAAGTTAGATGCAAACTCACTCAAATATATGAGAAATGTTGAAATTCGACTCCAAATTAGAAAGATAGACTTAGAAAATTTTCACTCAACACAAAGTGACAATCGACCTCAATGGGCTAAAATGGATGTTAATCGACGATATCTGACAAAGTTAGATGCAAACTCACTCAAATATATGAGAAATGTTGAAATTCGACTTCAAATTAGGAAGATAGACTTAGAAAATTTTCTTTCAACACAAAGTGACAATCGACCTCAATGGGCTTCAATGGATGTTAATCGACGATATCTGACAAAGTTAGATGCAAACTCACTCAAATATATGAAAAATGTTGAAATTCGACTTTAAATTAGGAAGATAGACTTAGAAAATTTTCACTCAACACAAAGTGACAATTGACCTCAATTGGCTTCAATCAATGTTAATCGACGATATCTGACAAAGTTAGATGCAAACTCACTCAAATATATGAGAAATGTTGAAATTCGACTCCAAATTAGAAAGATAGACTTAGAAAATTTTCACTTAACACAAAGTGACAATCGACCTCAATGGGCTAAAATGGATGTTAATCGACGATATCTGACAAAGTTAGATGCAAACTCACTCAAATATATGAGAAATGTTGAAATTCGACTCCAAATTAGAAAGATAGACTTAGAAAATTTTCTTTCAACACAAAGTGACAATCGACCTCAATTGGCTTCAATCAATGTTAATCGACGATATCTGACAAAGTTAGATGCAAACTCACTCAAATATATGAGAAATGTTGAAATTCGACTCCAAATTAGAAAGATAGACTTAGAAAATTTTCACTCAACACAAAGTGACAATTGACCTCAATTGGCTTCAATCAATGTTAATCGACGATATCTGACAAAGTTAGATGCAAACTCACTCAAATATATGAGAAATGTTGAAATTCGACTTCAAATTAGGAAGATAGACTTAGAAAATTTTCTTTCAACACAAAGTGACAATCGACCTCAATGGGCTTCAATGGATGTTAATCGACGATATCTGACAAAGTTAGATGCAAACTCACTCAAATATATGAGAAATGTTGAAATTCGACTTTAAATTAGGAAGATAGACTTAGAAAATTTTCACTCAACACAAAGTGACAATTGACCTCAATTGGCTTCAATCAATGTTAATCGACGATATCTGACAAAGTTAGATGCAAACTCACTCAAATATATGAGAAATGTTGAAATTCGACTCCAAATTAGAAAGATAGACTTAGAGAATTTTCACTCAACACAAAGTGACAATCGACCTCAATGGGCTAAAATGGATGTTAATCGACGATATCTGACAAAGTTAGATGCAAACTCACTCAAATATATGAGAAATGTTGAAATTCGACTCCAAATTAGAAAGATAGACTTAGAAAATTTTCTTTCAACACAAAGTGACAATCGACCTCAATTGGCTTCAATCAATGTTAATCGACGATATCTGACAAAGTTAGATGCAAACTCACTCAAATATATGAGAAATGTTGAAATTCGACTCCAAATTAGAAAGATAGACTTAGAAAATTTTCACTCAACACAAAGTGACAATTGACCTCAATTGGCTTCAATCAATGTTAATCGACGATATCTGACAAAGTTAGATGCAAACTCACTCAAATATATGAGAAATGTTGAAATTCGACTTCAAATTAGGAAGATAGACTTAGAAAATTTTCTTTCAACACAAAGTGACAATCGACCTCAATGGGCTTCAATGGATGTTAATCGACGATATCTGACAAAGTTAGATGCAAACTCACTCAAATATATGAGAAATGTTGAAATTCGACTCCAAATTAGAAAGATAGACTTAGAAAATTTTCTTTCAACACAAAGTGACAATCGACCTCAATTGGCTTCAATCAATGTTAATCGACGATATCTGACAAAGTTAGATGCAAACTCACTCAAATATATGAGAAATGTTGAAATTCGACTCCAAATTAGAAAGATAGACTTAGAAAATTTTCACTCAACACAAAGTGACAATTGACCTCAATTGGCTTCAATCAATGTTAATCGACGATATCTGACAAAGTTAGATGCAAACTCACTCAAATATATGAGAAATGTTGAAATTCGACTCCAAATTAGAAAGATAGACTTAGAAAATTTTCTTTCAACACAAAGTGACAATCGACCTCAATTGGCTTCAATCAATGTTAATCGACGATATCTGACAAAGTTAGATGCAAACTCACTCAAATATATGAGAAATGTTGAAATTCGACTCCAAATTAGAAAGATAGACTTAGAAAATTTTCTTTCAACACAAAGTGACAATCGACCTCAATTGGCTTCAATCAATGTTAATCGACGATATCTGACAAAGTTAGATGCAAACTCACTCAAATATATGAGAAATGTTGAAATTCGACTCCAAATTAGAAAGATAGACTTAGAAAATTTTCACTCAACACAAAGTGACAATTGACCTCAATTGGCTTCAATCAATGTTAATCGACGATATCTGACAAAGTTAGATGCAAACTCACTCAAATATATGAGAAATGTTGAAATTCGACTTCAAATTAGGAAGATAGACTTAGAAAATTTTCTTTCAACACAAAGTGACAATCGACCTCAATGGGCTTCAATGGATGTTAATCGACGATATCTGACAAAGTTAGATGCAAACTCACTCAAATATATGAGAAATGTTGAAATTCGACTTTAAATTAGGAAGATAGACTTAGAAAATTTTCACTCAACACAAAGTGACAATTGACCTCAATTGGCTTCAATCAATGTTAATCGACGATATCTGACAAAGTTAGATGCAAACTCACTCAAATATATGAGAAATGTTGAAATTCGACTCCAAATTAGAAAGATAGACTTAGAAAATTTTCACTCAACACAAAGTGACAATCGACCTCAATGGGCTAAAATGGATGTTAATCGACGATATCTGACAAAGTTAGATGCAAACTCACTCAAATATATGAGAAATGTTGAAATTCGACTCCAAATTAGAAAGATAGACTTAGAAAATTTTCTTTCAACACAAAGTGACAATCGACCTCAATTGGCTTCAATCAATGTTAATCGACGATATCTGACAAAGTTAGATGCAAACTCACTCAAATATATGAGAAATGTTGAAATTCGACTTCAAATTAGGAAGATAGACTTAGAAAATTTTCTTTCAACACAAAGTGACAATCGACCTCAATGGGCTTCAATGGATGTTAATCGACGATATCTGACAAAGTTAGATGCAAACTCACTCAAATATATGAGAAATGTTGAAATTCGACTCCAAATTAGAAAGATAGACTTAGAAAATTTTCTTTCAACACAAAGTGACAATCGACCTCAATTGGCTTCAATCAATGTTAATCGACGATATCTGACAAAGTTAGATGCAAACTCACTCAAATATATGAGAAATGTTGAAATTCGACTCCAAATTAGAAAGATAGACTTAGAAAATTTTCACTCAACACAAAGTGACAATTGACCTCAATTGGCTTCAATCAATGTTAATCGACGATATCTGACAAAGTTAGATGCAAACTCACTCAAATATATGAGAAATGTTGAAATTCGACTCCAAATTAGAAAGATAGACTTAGAAAATTTTCTTTCAACACAAAGTGACAATCGACCTCAATTGGCTTCAATCAATGTTAATCGACGATATCTGACAAAGTTAGATGCAAACTCACTCAAATATATGAGAAATGTTGAAATTCGACTCCAAATTAGAAAGATAGACTTAGAAAATTTTCACTCAACACAAAGTGACAATTGACCTCAATTGGCTTCAATCAATGTTAATCGACGATATCTGACAAAGTTAGATGCAAACTCACTCAAATATATGAGAAATGTTGAAATTCGACTTCAAATTAGGAAGATAGACTTAGAAAATTTTCTTTCAACACAAAGTGACAATCGACCTCAATGGGCTTCAATGGATGTTAATCGACGATATCTGACAAAGTTAGATGCAAACTCACTCAAATATATGAGAAATGTTGAAATTCGACTCCAAATTAGAAAGATAGACTTAGAAAATTTTCTTTCAACACAAAGTGACAATCGACCTCAATTGGCTTCAATCAATGTTAATCGACGATATCTGACAAAGTTAGATGCAAACTCACTCAAATATATGAGAAATGTTGAAATTCGACTCCAAATTAGAAAGATAGACTTAGAAAATTTTCACTCAACACAAAGTGACAATTGACCTCAATTGGCTACAATCAATGTTAATCGACGATATCTGACAAAGTTAGATGCAAACTCACTCAAATATATGAGAAATGTTGAAATTCGACTTCAAATTAGGAAGATAGACTTAGAAAATTTTCTTTCAACACAAAGTGACAATCGACCTCAATGGGCTTCAATGGATGTTAATCGACGATATCTGACAAAGTTAGATGCAAACTCACTCAAATATATGAGAAATGTTGAAATTCGACTTTAAATTAGGAAGATAGACTTAGAAAATTTTCACTCAACACAAAGTGACAATTGACCTCAATTGGCTTCAATCAATGTTAATCGACGATATCTGACAAAGTTAGATGCAAACTCACTCAAATATATGAGAAATGTTGAAATTCGACTCCAAATTAGAAAGATAGACTTAGAAAATTTTCACTCAACACAAAGTGACAATCGACCTCAATGGGCTAAAATGGATGTTAATCGACGATATCTGACAAAGTTAGATGCAAACTCACTCAAATATATGAGAAATGTTGAAATTCGACTTCAAATTAGGAAGATAGACTTAGAAAATTTTCTTTCAACACAAAGTGACAATCGACCTCAATGGGCTTCAATGGATGTTAATCGACGATATCTGACAAAGTTAGATGCAAACTCACTCAAATATATGAAAAATGTTGAAATTCGACTTTAAATTAGGAAGATAGACTTAGAAAATTTTCACTCAACACAAAGTGACAATTGACCTCAATTGGCTTCAATCAATGTTAATCGACGATATCTGACAAAGTTAGATGCAAACTCACTCAAATATATGAGAAATGTTGAAATTCGACTCCAAATTAGAAAGATAGACTTAGAAAATTTTCACTCAACACAAAGTGACAATCGACCTCAATGGGCTAAAATGGATGTTAATCGACGATATCTGACAAAGTTAGATGCAAACTCACTCAAATATATGAGAAATGTTGAAATTCGACTCCAAATTAGAAAGATAGACTTAGAAAATTTTCTTTCAACACAAAGTGACAATCGACCTCAATTGGCTTCAATCAATGTTAATCGACGATATCTGACAAAGTTAGATGCAAACTCACTCAAATATATGAGAAATGTTGAAATTCGACTCCAAATTAGAAAGATAGACTTAGAAAATTTTCTTTCAACACAAAGTGACAATCGACCTCAATTGGCTTCAATCAATGTTAATCGACGATATCTGACAAAGTTAGATGCAAACTCACTCAAATATATGAGAAATGTTGAAATTCGACTCCAAATTAGAAAGATAGACTTAGAAAATTTTCACTCAACACAAAGTGACAATTGACCTCAATTGGCTTCAATCAATGTTAATCGACGATATCTGACAAAGTTAGATGCAAACTCACTCAAATATATGAGAAATGTTGAAATTCGACTTCAAATTAGGAAGATAGACTTAGAAAATTTTCTTTCAACACAAAGTGACAATCGACCTCAATGGGCTTCAATGGATGTTAATCGACGATATCTGACAAAGTTAGATGCAAACTCACTCAAATATATGAGAAATGTTGAAATTCGACTCCAAATTAGAAAGATAGACTTAGAAAATTTTCTTTCAACACAAAGTGACAATCGACCTCAATTGGCTTCAATCAATGTTAATCGACGATATCTGACAAAGTTAGATGCAAACTCACTCAAATATATGAGAAATGTTGAAATTCGACTCCAAATTAGAAAGATAGACTTAGAAAATTTTCACTCAACACAAAGTGACAATTGACCTCAATTGGCTTCAATCAATGTTAATCGACGATATCTGACAAAGTTAGATGCAAACTCACTCAAATATATGAGAAATGTTGAAATTCGACTCCAAATTAGAAAGATAGACTTAGAAAATTTTCTTTCAACACAAAGTGACAATCGACCTCAATTGGCTTCAATCAATGTTAATCGACGATATCTGACAAAGTTAGATGCAAACTCACTCAAATATATGAGAAATGTTGAAATTCGACTCCAAATTAGAAAGATAGACTTAGAAAATTTTCACTCAACACAAAGTGACAATTGACCTCAATTGGCTTCAATCAATGTTAATCGACGATATCTGACAAAGTTAGATGCAAACTCACTCAAATATATGAGAAATGTTGAAATTCGACTTCAAATTAGGAAGATAGACTTAGAAAATTTTCTTTCAACACAAAGTGACAATCGACCTCAATGGGCTTCAATGGATGTTAATCGACGATATCTGACAAAGTTAGATGCAAACTCACTCAAATATATGAGAAATGTTGAAATTCGACTCCAAATTAGAAAGATAGACTTAGAAAATTTTCTTTCAACACAAAGTGACAATCGACCTCAATTGGCTTCAATCAATGTTAATCGACGATATCTGACAAAGTTAGATGCAAACTCACTCAAATATATGAGAAATGTTGAAATTCGACTCCAAATTAGAAAGATAGACTTAGAAAATTTTCACTCAACACAAAGTGACAATTGACCTCAATTGGCTACAATCAATGTTAATCGACGATATCTGACAAAGTTAGATGCAAACTCACTCAAATATATGAGAAATGTTGAAATTCGACTTCAAATTAGGAAGATAGACTTAGAAAATTTTCTTTCAACACAAAGTGACAATCGACCTCAATGGGCTTCAATGGATGTTAATCGACGATATCTGACAAAGTTAGATGCAAACTCACTCAAATATATGAGAAATGTTGAAATTCGACTTCAAATTAGGAAGATAGACTTAGAAAATTTTCTTTCAACACAAAGTGACAATCGACCTCAATTGGCTTCAATCAATGTTAATCGACGATATCTGACAAAGTTAGATGCAAACTCACTCAAATATATGAGAAATGTTGAAATTCGACTCCAAATTAGAAAGATAGACTTAGAAAATTTTCACTCAACACAAAGTGACAATTGACCTCAATTGGCTACAATCAATGTTAATCGACGATATCTGACAAAGTTAGATGCAAACTCACTCAAATATATGAGAAATGTTGAAATTCGACTTCAAATTAGGAAGATAGACTTAGAAAATTTTCTTTCAACACAAAGTGACAATCGACCTCAATGGGCTTCAATGGATGTTAATCGACGATATCTGACAAAGTTAGATGCAAACTCACTCAAATATATGAGAAATGTTGAAATTCGACTTTAAATTAGGAAGATAGACTTAGAAAATTTTCACTCAACACAAAGTGACAATTGACCTCAATTGGCTTCAATCAATGTTAATCGACGATATCTGACAAAGTTAGATGCAAACTCACTCAAATATATGAGAAATGTTGAAATTCGACTCCAAATTAGAAAGATAGACTTAGAAAATTTTCACTCAACACAAAGTGACAATCGACCTCAATGGGCTAAAATGGATGTTAATCGACGATATCTGACAAAGTTAGATGCAAACTCACTCAAATATATGAGAAATGTTGAAATTCGACTTCAAATTAGGAAGATAGACTTAGAAAATTTTCTTTCAACACAAAGTGACAATCGACCTCAATGGGCTTCAATGGATGTTAATCGACGATATCTGACAAAGTTAGATGCAAACTCACTCAAATATATGAAAAATGTTGAAATTCGACTTTAAATTAGGAAGATAGACTTAGAAAATTTTCACTCAACACAAAGTGACAATTGACCTCAATTGGCTTCAATCAATGTTAATCGACGATATCTGACAAAGTTAGATGCAAACTCACTCAAATATATGAGAAATGTTGAAATTCGACTCCAAATTAGAAAGATAGACTTAGAAAATTTTCACTCAACACAAAGTGACAATCGACCTCAATGGGCTAAAATGGATGTTAATCGACGATATCTGACAAAGTTAGATGCAAACTCACTCAAATATATGAGAAATGTTGAAATTCGACTCCAAATTAGAAAGATAGACTTAGAAAATTTTCTTTCAACACAAAGTGACAATCGACCTCAATTGGCTTCAATCAATGTTAATCGACGATATCTGACAAAGTTAGATGCAAACTCACTCAAATATATGAGAAATGTTGAAATTCGACTCCAAATTAGAAAGATAGACTTAGAAAATTTTCTTTCAACACAAAGTGACAATCGACCTCAATTGGCTTCAATCAATGTTAATCGACGATATCTGACAAAGTTAGATGCAAACTCACTCAAATATATGAGAAATGTTGAAATTCGACTCCAAATTAGAAAGATAGACTTAGAAAATTTTCACTCAACACAAAGTGACAATTGACCTCAATTGGCTTCAATCAATGTTAATCGACGATATCTGACAAAGTTAGATGCAAACTCACTCAAATATATGAGAAATGTTGAAATTCGACTCCAAATTAGAAAGATAGACTTAGAAAATTTTCTTTCAACACAAAGTGACAATCGACCTCAATTGGCTTCAATCAATGTTAATCGACGATATCTGACAAAGTTAGATGCAAACTCACTCAAATATATGAGAAATGTTGAAATTCGACTCCAAATTAGAAAGATAGACTTAGAAAATTTTCACTCAACACAAAGTGACAATTGACCTCAATTGGCTTCAATCAATGTTAATCGACGATATCTGACAAAGTTAGATGCAAACTCACTCAAATATATGAGAAATGTTGAAATTCGACTTCAAATTAGGAAGATAGACTTAGAAAATTTTCTTTCAACACAAAGTGACAATCGACCTCAATGGGCTTCAATGGATGTTAATCGACGATATCTGACAAAGTTAGATGCAAACTCACTCAAATATATGAGAAATGTTGAAATTCGACTCCAAATTAGAAAGATAGACTTAGAAAATTTTCTTTCAACACAAAGTGACAATCGACCTCAATTGGCTTCAATCAATGTTAATCGACGATATCTGACAAAGTTAGATGCAAACTCACTCAAATATATGAGAAATGTTGAAATTCGACTCCAAATTAGAAAGATAGACTTAGAAAATTTTCACTCAACACAAAGTGACAATTGACCTCAATTGGCTACAATCAATGTTAATCGACGATATCTGACAAAGTTAGATGCAAACTCACTCAAATATATGAGAAATGTTGAAATTCGACTTCAAATTAGGAAGATAGACTTAGAAAATTTTCTTTCAACACAAAGTGACAATCGACCTCAATGGGCTTCAATGGATGTTAATCGACGATATCTGACAAAGTTAGATGCAAACTCACTCAAATATATGAGAAATGTTGAAATTCGACTTTAAATTAGGAAGATAGACTTAGAAAATTTTCACTCAACACAAAGTGACAATTGACCTCAATTGGCTTCAATCAATGTTAATCGACGATATCTGACAAAGTTAGATGCAAACTCACTCAAATATATGAGAAATGTTGAAATTCGACTCCAAATTAGAAAGATAGACTTAGAAAATTTTCACTCAACACAAAGTGACAATCGACCTCAATGGGCTAAAATGGATGTTAATCGACGATATCTGACAAAGTTAGATGCAAACTCACTCAAATATATGAGAAATGTTGAAATTCGACTTCAAATTAGGAAGATAGACTTAGAAAATTTTCTTTCAACACAAAGTGACAATCGACCTCAATGGGCTTCAATGGATGTTAATCGACGATATCTGACAAAGTTAGATGCAAACTCACTCAAATATATGAAAAATGTTGAAATTCGACTTTAAATTAGGAAGATAGACTTAGAAAATTTTCACTCAACACAAAGTGACAATTGACCTCAATTGGCTTCAATCAATGTTAATCGACGATATCTGACAACGTTAGATGCAAACTCACTCAAATATATGAGAAATGTTGAAATTCGACTCCAAATTAGAAAGATAGACTTAGAAAATTTTCACTCAACACAAAGTGACAATCGACCTCAATGGGCTAAAATGGATGTTAATCGACGATATCTGACAAAGTTAGATGCAAACTCACTCAAATATATGAGAAATGTTGAAATTCGACTCCAAATTAGAAAGATAGACTTAGAAAATTTTCTTTCAACACAAAGTGACAATCGACCTCAATTGGCTTCAATCAATGTTAATCGACGATATCTGACAAAGTTAGATGCAAACTCACTCAAATATATGAGAAATGTTGAAATTCGACTCCAAATTAGAAAGATAGACTTAGAAAATTTTCTTTCAACACAAAGTGACAATCGACCTCAATTGGCTTCAATCAATGTTAATCGACGATATCTGACAAAGTTAGATGCAAACTCACTCAAATATATGAGAAATGTTGAAATTCGACTCCAAATTAGAAAGATAGACTTAGAAAATTTTCACTCAACACAAAGTGACAATTGACCTCAATTGGCTTCAATCAATGTTAATCGACGATATCTGACAAAGTTAGATGCAAACTCACTCAAATATATGAAAAATGTTGAAATTCGACTTTAAATTAGGAAGATAGACTTAGAAAATTTTCACTCAACACAAAGTGACAATTGACCTCAATTGGCTTCAATCAATGTTAATCGACGATATCTGACAAAGTTAGATGCAAACTCACTCAAATATATGAGAAATGTTGAAATTCGACTCCAAATTAGAAAGATAGACTTAGAAAATTTTCACTCAACACAAAGTGACAATCGACCTCAATGGGCTAAAATGGATGTTAATCGACGATATCTGACAAAGTTAGATGCAAACTCACTCAAATATATGAGAAATGTTGAAATTCGACTCCAAATTAGAAAGATAGACTTAGAAAATTTTCTTTCAACACAAAGTGACAATCGACCTCAATTGGCTTCAATCAATGTTAATCGACGATATCTGACAAAGTTAGATGCAAACTCACTCAAATATATGAGAAATGTTGAAATTCGACTCCAAATTAGAAAGATAGACTTAGAAAATTTTCTTTCAACACAAAGTGACAATCGACCTCAATTGGCTTCAATCAATGTTAATCGACGATATCTGACAAAGTTAGATGCAAACTCACTCAAATATATGAGAAATGTTGAAATTCGACTCCAAATTAGAAAGATAGACTTAGAAAATTTTCACTCAACACAAAGTGACAATTGACCTCAATTGGCTTCAATCAATGTTAATCGACGATATCTGACAAAGTTAGATGCAAACTCACTCAAATATATGAGAAATGTTGAAATTCGACTCCAAATTAGAAAGATAGACTTAGAAAATTTTCTTTCAACACAAAGTGACAATCGACCTCAATTGGCTTCAATCAATGTTAATCGACGATATCTGACAAAGTTAGATGCAAACTCACTCAAATATATGAGAAATGTTGAAATTCGACTCCAAATTAGAAAGATAGACTTAGAAAATTTTCACTCAACACAAAGTGACAATTGACCTCAATTGGCTTCAATCAATGTTAATCGACGATATCTGACAAAGTTAGATGCAAACTCACTCAAATATATGAGAAATGTTGAAATTCGACTTCAAATTAGGAAGATAGACTTAGAAAATTTTCTTTCAACACAAAGTGACAATCGACCTCAATGGGCTTCAATGGATGTTAATCGACGATATCTGACAAAGTTAGATGCAAACTCACTCAAATATATGAGAAATGTTGAAATTCGACTCCAAATTAGAAAGATAGACTTAGAAAATTTTCTTTCAACACAAAGTGACAATCGACCTCAATTGGCTTCAATCAATGTTAATCGACGATATCTGACAAAGTTAGATGCAAACTCACTCAAATATATGAGAAATGTTGAAATTCGACTCCAAATTAGAAAGATAGACTTAGAAAATTTTCACTCAACACAAAGTGACAATTGACCTCAATTGGCTACAATCAATGTTAATCGACGATATCTGACAAAGTTAGATGCAAACTCACTCAAATATATGAGAAATGTTGAAATTCGACTTCAAATTAGGAAGATAGACTTAGAAAATTTTCTTTCAACACAAAGTGACAATCGACCTCAATGGGCTTCAATGGATGTTAATCGACGATATCTGACAAAGTTAGATGCAAACTCACTCAAATATATGAGAAATGTTGAAATTCGACTTTAAATTAGGAAGATAGACTTAGAAAATTTTCACTCAACACAAAGTGACAATTGACCTCAATTGGCTTCAATCAATGTTAATCGACGATATCTGACAAAGTTAGATGCAAACTCACTCAAATATATGAGAAATGTTGAAATTCGACTCCAAATTAGAAAGATAGACTTAGAAAATTTTCACTCAACACAAAGTGACAATCGACCTCAATGGGCTAAAATGGATGTTAATCGACGATATCTGACAAAGTTAGATGCAAACTCACTCAAATATATGAGAAATGTTGAAATTCGACTTCAAATTAGGAAGATAGACTTAGAAAATTTTCTTTCAACACAAAGTGACAATCGACCTCAATGGGCTTCAATGGATGTTAATCGACGATATCTGACAAAGTTAGATGCAAACTCACTCAAATATATGAAAAATGTTGAAATTCGACTTTAAATTAGGAAGATAGACTTAGAAAATTTTCACTCAACACAAAGTGACAATTGACCTCAATTGGCTTCAATCAATGTTAATCGACGATATCTGACAAAGTTAGATGCAAACTCACTCAAATATATGAGAAATGTTGAAATTCGACTCCAAATTAGAAAGATAGACTTAGAAAATTTTCTTTCAACACAAAGTGACAATCGACCTCAATTGGCTTCAATCAATGTTAATCGACGATATCTGACAAAGTTAGATGCAAACTCACTCAAATATATGAGAAATGTTGAAATTCGACTCCAAATTAGAAAGATAGACTTAGAAAATTTTCTTTCAACACAAAGTGACAATCGACCTCAATTGGCTTCAATCAATGTTAATCGACGATATCTGACAAAGTTAGATGCAAACTCACTCAAATATATGAGAAATGTTGAAATTCGACTCCAAATTAGAAAGATAGACTTAGAAAATTTTCACTCAACACAAAGTGACAATCGACCTCAATGGGCTAAAATGGATGTTAATCGACGATATCTGACAAAGTTAGATGCAAACTCACTCAAATATATGAAAAATGTTGAAATTCGACTTTAAATTAGGAAGATAGACTTAGAAAATTTTCACTCAACACAAAGTGACAATTGACCTCAATTGGCTTCAATCAATGTTAATCGACGATATCTGACAACGTTAGATGCAAACTCACTCAAATATATGAGAAATGTTGAAATTCGACTCCAAATTAGAAAGATAGACTTAGAAAATTTTCACTCAACACAAAGTGACAATCGACCTCAATGGGCTAAAATGGATGTTAATCGACGATATCTGACAAAGTTAGATGCAAACTCACTCAAATATATGAGAAATGTTGAAATTCGACTCCAAATTAGAAAGATAGACTTAGAAAATTTTCTTTCAACACAAAGTGACAATCGACCTCAATTGGCTTCAATCAATGTTAATCGACGATATCTGACAAAGTTAGATGCAAACTCACTCAAATATATGAGAAATGTTGAAATTCGACTCCAAATTAGAAAGATAGACTTAGAAAATTTTCTTTCAACACAAAGTGACAATCGACCTCAATTGGCTTCAATCAATGTTAATCGACGATATCTGACAAAGTTAGATGCAAACTCACTCAAATATATGAGAAATGTTGAAATTCGACTCCAAATTAGAAAGATAGACTTAGAAAATTTTCACTCAACACAAAGTGACAATTGACCTCAATTGGCTTCAATCAATGTTAATCGACGATATCTGACAAAGTTAGATGCAAACTCACTCAAATATATGAAAAATGTTGAAATTCGACTTTAAATTAGGAAGATAGACTTAGAAAATTTTCACTCAACACAAAGTGACAATCGACCTCAATGGGCTTCAATGGATGTTAATCGACGATATCTGACAAAGTTAGATGCAAACTCACTCAAATATATGAAAAATGTTGAAATTCGACTTTAAATTAGGAAGATAGACTTAGAAAATTTTCTTTCAACACAAAGTGACAATCGACCTCAATTGGCTTCAATCAATGTTAATCGACGATATCTGACAAAGTTAGATGCAAACTCACTCAAATATATGAGAAATGTTGAAATTCGACTCCAAATTAGAAAGATAGACTTAGAAAATTTTCACTCAACACAAAGTGACAATTGACCTCAATTGGCTTCAATCAATGTTAATCGACGATATCTGACAAAGTTAGATGCAAACTCACTCAAATATATGAAAAATGTTGAAATTCGACTCCAAATTAGAAAGATAGACTTAGAAAATTTTCACTCAACACAAAGTGACAATCGACCTCAATGGGCTTCAATGGATGTTAATCGACGATATCTGACAAAGTTAGATGCAAACTCACTCAAATATATGAAAAATGTTGAAATTCGACTTTAAATTAGGAAGATAGACTTAGAAAATTTTCACTCAACACAAAGTGACAATTGACCTCAATTGGCTTCAATCAATGTTAATCGACGATATCTGACAACGTTAGATGCAAACTCACTCAAATATATGAGAAATGTTGAAATTCGACTCCAAATTAGAAAGATAGACTTAGAAAATTTTCACTCAACACAAAGTGACAATCGACCTCAATGGGCTAAAATGGATGTTAATCGACGATATCTGACAAAGTTAGATGCAAACTCACTCAAATATATGAGAAATGTTGAAATTCGACTCCAAATTAGAAAGATAGACTTAGAAAATTTTCTTTCAACACAAAGTGACAATCGACCTCAATTGGCTTCAATCAATGTTAATCGACGATATCTGACAAAGTTAGATGCAAACTCACTCAAATATATGAGAAATGTTGAAATTCGACTCCAAATTAGAAAGATAGACTTAGAAAATTTTCTTTCAACACAAAGTGACAATCGACCTCAATTGGCTTCAATCAATGTTAATCGACGATATCTGACAAAGTTAGATGCAAACTCACTCAAATATATGAGAAATGTTGAAATTCGACTCCAAATTAGAAAGATAGACTTAGAAAATTTTCACTCAACACAAAGTGACAATTGACCTCAATTGGCTTCAATCAATGTTAATCGACGATATCTGACAAAGTTAGATGCAAACTCACTCAAATATATGAAAAATGTTGAAATTCGACTTTAAATTAGGAAGATAGACTTAGAAAATTTTCACTCAACACAAAGTGACAATTGACCTCAATTGGCTTCAATCAATGTTAATCGACGATATCTGACAAAGTTAGATGCAAACTCACTCAAATATATGAGAAATGTTGAAATTCGACTCCAAATTAGAAAGATAGACTTAGAAAATTTTCACTCAACACAAAGTGACAATCGACCTCAATGGGCTAAAATGGATGTTAATCGACGATATCTGACAAAGTTAGATGCAAACTCACTCAAATATATGAGAAATGTTGAAATTCGACTCCAAATTAGAAAGATAGACTTAGAAAATTTTCTTTCAACACAAAGTGACAATCGACCTCAATTGGCTTCAATCAATGTTAATCGACGATATCTGACAAAGTTAGATGCAAACTCACTCAAATATATGAGAAATGTTGAAATTCGACTCCAAATTAGAAAGATAGACTTAGAAAATTTTCTTTCAACACAAAGTGACAATCGACCTCAATTGGCTTCAATCAATGTTAATCGACGATATCTGACAAAGTTAGATGCAAACTCACTCAAATATATGAGAAATGTTGAAATTCGACTCCAAATTAGAAAGATAGACTTAGAAAATTTTCACTCAACACAAAGTGACAATTGACCTCAATTGGCTTCAATCAATGTTAATCGACGATATCTGACAAAGTTAGATGCAAACTCACTCAAATATATGAGAAATGTTGAAATTCGACTCCAAATTAGAAAGATAGACTTAGAAAATTTTCTTTCAACACAAAGTGACAATCGACCTCAATTGGCTTCAATCAATGTTAATCGACGATATCTGACAAAGTTAGATGCAAACTCACTCAAATATATGAGAAATGTTGAAATTCGACTCCAAATTAGAAAGATAGACTTAGAAAATTTTCACTCAACACAAAGTGACAATTGACCTCAATTGGCTTCAATCAATGTTAATCGACGATATCTGACAAAGTTAGATGCAAACTCACTCAAATATATGAGAAATGTTGAAATTCGACTTCAAATTAGGAAGATAGACTTAGAAAATTTTCTTTCAACACAAAGTGACAATCGACCTCAATGGGCTTCAATGGATGTTAATCGACGATATCTGACAAAGTTAGATGCAAACTCACTCAAATATATGAGAAATGTTGAAATTCGACTCCAAATTAGAAAGATAGACTTAGAAAATTTTCTTTCAACACAAAGTGACAATCGACCTCAATTGGCTTCAATCAATGTTAATCGACGATATCTGACAAAGTTAGATGCAAACTCACTCAAATATATGAGAAATGTTGAAATTCGACTCCAAATTAGAAAGATAGACTTAGAAAATTTTCACTCAACACAAAGTGACAATTGACCTCAATTGGCTACAATCAATGTTAATCGACGATATCTGACAAAGTTAGATGCAAACTCACTCAAATATATGAGAAATGTTGAAATTCGACTTCAAATTAGGAAGATAGACTTAGAAAATTTTCTTTCAACACAAAGTGACAATCGACCTCAATGGGCTTCAATGGATGTTAATCGACGATATCTGACAAAGTTAGATGCAAACTCACTCAAATATATGAGAAATGTTGAAATTCGACTTTAAATTAGGAAGATAGACTTAGAAAATTTTCACTCAACACAAAGTGACAATTGACCTCAATTGGCTTCAATCAATGTTAATCGACGATATCTGACAAAGTTAGATGCAAACTCACTCAAATATATGAGAAATGTTGAAATTCGACTCCAAATTAGAAAGATAGACTTAGAAAATTTTCACTCAACACAAAGTGACAATCGACCTCAATGGGCTAAAATGGATGTTAATCGACGATATCTGACAAAGTTAGATGCAAACTCACTCAAATATATGAGAAATGTTGAAATTCGACTTCAAATTAGGAAGATAGACTTAGAAAATTTTCTTTCAACACAAAGTGACAATCGACCTCAATGGGCTTCAATGGATGTTAATCGACGATATCTGACAAAGTTAGATGCAAACTCACTCAAATATATGAAAAATGTTGAAATTCGACTTTAAATTAGGAAGATAGACTTAGAAAATTTTCACTCAACACAAAGTGACAATTGACCTCAATTGGCTTCAATCAATGTTAATCGACGATATCTGACAAAGTTAGATGCAAACTCACTCAAATATATGAGAAATGTTGAAATTCGACTCCAAATTAGAAAGATAGACTTAGAAAATTTTCTTTCAACACAAAGTGACAATCGACCTCAATTGGCTTCAATCAATGTTAATCGACGATATCTGACAAAGTTAGATGCAAACTCACTCAAATATATGAGAAATGTTGAAATTCGACTCCAAATTAGAAAGATAGACTTAGAAAATTTTCTTTCAACACAAAGTGACAATCGACCTCAATTGGCTTCAATCAATGTTAATCGACGATATCTGACAAAGTTAGATGCAAACTCACTCAAATATATGAGAAATGTTGAAATTCGACTCCAAATTAGAAAGATAGACTTAGAAAATTTTCACTCAACACAAAGTGACAATTGACCTCAATTGGCTTCAATCAATGTTAATCGACGATATCTGACAAAGTTAGATGCAAACTCACTCAAATATATGAGAAATGTTGAAATTCGACTTCAAATTAGGAAGATAGACTTAGAAAATTTTCTTTCAACACAAAGTGACAATCGACCTCAATGGGCTTCAATGGATGTTAATCGACGATATCTGACAAAGTTAGATGCAAACTCACTCAAATATATGAGAAATGTTGAAATTCGACTTTAAATTAGGAAGATAGACTTAGAAAATTTTCACTCAACACAAAGTGACAATTGACCTCAATTGGCTTCAATCAATGTTAATCGACGATATCTGACAAAGTTAGATGCAAACTCACTCAAATATATGAGAAATGTTGAAATTCGACTCCAAATTAGAAAGATAGACTTAGAAAATTTTCACTCAACACAAAGTGACAATCGACCTCAATGGGCTAAAATGGATGTTAATCGACGATATCTGACAAAGTTAGATGCAAACTCACTCAAATATATGAGAAATGTTGAAATTCGACTTCAAATTAGGAAGATAGACTTAGAAAATTTTCACTCAACACAAAGTGACAATTGACCTCAATTGGCTTCAATCAATGTTAATCGACGATATCTGACAAAGTTAGATGCAAACTCACTCAAATATATGAGAAATGTTGAAATTCGACTCCAAATTAGAAAGATAGACTTAGAAAATTTTCACTCAACACAAAGTGACAATCGACCTCAATGGGCTAAAATGGATGTTAATCGACGATATCTGACAAAGTTAGATGCAAACTCACTCAAATATATGAGAAATGTTGAAATTCGACTTCAAATTAGGAAGATAGACTTAGAAAATTTTCTTTCAACACAAAGTGACAATCGACCTCAATGGGCTTCAATGGATGTTAATCGACGATATCTGACAAAGTTAGATGCAAACTCACTCAAATATATGAAAAATGTTGAAATTCGACTTTAAATTAGGAAGATAGACTTAGAAAATTTTCACTCAACACAAAGTGACAATTGACCTCAATTGGCTTCAATCAATGTTAATCGACGATATCTGACAAAGTTAGATGCAAACTCACTCAAATATATGAGAAATGTTGAAATTCGACTCCAAATTAGAAAGATAGACTTAGAAAATTTTCACTCAACACAAAGTGACAATCGACCTCAATGGGCTAAAATGGATGTTAATCGACGATATCTGACAAAGTTAGATGCAAACTCACTCAAATATATGAGAAATGTTGAAATTCGACTCCAAATTAGAAAGATAGACTTAGAAAATTTTCTTTCAACACAAAGTGACAATCGACCTCAATTGGCTTCAATCAATGTTAATCGACGATATCTGACAAAGTTAGATGCAAACTCACTCAAATATATGAGAAATGTTGAAATTCGACTCCAAATTAGAAAGATAGACTTAGAAAATTTTCACTCAACACAAAGTGACAATTGACCTCAATTGGCTTCAATCAATGTTAATCGACGATATCTGACAAAGTTAGATGCAAACTCACTCAAATATATGAGAAATGTTGAAATTCGACTTCAAATTAGGAAGATAGACTTAGAAAATTTTCTTTCAACACAAAGTGACAATCGACCTCAATGGGCTTCAATGGATGTTAATCGACGATATCTGACAAAGTTAGATGCAAACTCACTCAAATATATGAGAAATGTTGAAATTCGACTTTAAATTAGGAAGATAGACTTAGAAAATTTTCACTCAACACAAAGTGACAATTGACCTCAATTGGCTTCAATCAATGTTAATCGACGATATCTGACAAAGTTAGATGCAAACTCACTCAAATATATGAGAAATGTTGAAATTCGACTCCAAATTAGAAAGATAGACTTAGAAAATTTTCACTCAACACAAAGTGACAATCGACCTCAATGGGCTAAAATGGATGTTAATCGACGATATCTGACAAAGTTAGATGCAAACTCACTCAAATATATGAGAAATGTTGAAATTCGACTTCAAATTAGGAAGATAGACTTAGAAAATTTTCTTTCAACACAAAGTGACAATCGACCTCAATGGGCTTCAATGGATGTTAATCGACGATATCTGACAAAGTTAGATGCAAACTCACTCAAATATATGAAAAATGTTGAAATTCGACTTTAAATTAGGAAGATAGACTTAGAAAATTTTCACTCAACACAAAGTGACAATTGACCTCAATTGGCTTCAATCAATGTTAATCGACGATATCTGACAAAGTTAGATGCAAACTCACTCAAATATATGAGAAATGTTGAAATTCGACTCCAAATTAGAAAGATAGACTTAGAAAATTTTCACTCAACACAAAGTGACAATCGACCTCAATGGGCTAAAATGGATGTTAATCGACGATATCTGACAAAGTTAGATGCAAACTCACTCAAATATATGAGAAATGTTGAAATTCGACTCCAAATTAGAAAGATAGACTTAGAAAATTTTCTTTCAACACAAAGTGACAATCGACCTCAATTGGCTTCAATCAATGTTAATCGACGATATCTGACAAAGTTAGATGCAAACTCACTCAAATATATGAGAAATGTTGAAATTCGACTCCAAATTAGAAAGATAGACTTAGAAAATTTTCACTCAACACAAAGTGACAATTGACCTCAATTGGCTTCAATCAATGTTAATCGACGATATCTGACAAAGTTAGATGCAAACTCACTCAAATATATGAGAAATGTTGAAATTCGACTTCAAATTAGGAAGATAGACTTAGAAAATTTTCTTTCAACACAAAGTGACAATCGACCTCAATGGGCTTCAATGGATGTTAATCGACGATATCTGACAAAGTTAGATGCAAACTCACTCAAATATATGAGAAATGTTGAAATTCGACTTTAAATTAGGAAGATAGACTTAGAAAATTTTCACTCAACACAAAGTGACAATTGACCTCAATTGGCTTCAATCAATGTTAATCGACGATATCTGACAAAGTTAGATGCAAACTCACTCAAATATATGAGAAATGTTGAAATTCGACTCCAAATTAGAAAGATAGACTTAGAAAATTTTCACTCAACACAAAGTGACAATCGACCTCAATGGGCTAAAATGGATGTTAATCGACGATATCTGACAAAGTTAGATGCAAACTCACTCAAATATATGAGAAATGTTGAAATTCGACTCCAAATTAGAAAGATAGACTTAGAAAATTTTCTTTCAACACAAAGTGACAATCGACCTCAATTGGCTTCAATCAATGTTAATCGACGATATCTGACAAAGTTAGATGCAAACTCACTCAAATATATGAGAAATGTTGAAACTCGACTCCAAATTAGAAAGATAGACTTAGAAAATTTTCACTCAACACAAAGTGACAATTGACCTCAATTGGCTTCAATCAATGTTAATCGACGATATCTGACAAAGTTAGATGCAAACTCACTCAAATATATGAGAAATGTTGAAATTCGACTTCAAATTAGGAAGATAGACTTAGAAAATTTTCTTTCAACACAAAGTGACAATCGACCTCAATGGGCTTCAATGGATGTTAATCGACGATATCTGACAAAGTTAGATGCAAACTCACTCAAATATATGAGAAATGTTGAAATTCGACTTTAAATTAGGAAGATAGACTTAGAAAATTTTCACTCAACACAAAGTGACAATTGACCTCAATTGGCTTCAATCAATGTTAATCGACGATATCTGACAAAGTTAGATGCAAACTCACTCAAATATATGAGAAATGTTGAAATTCGACTCCAAATTAGAAAGATAGACTTAGAAAATTTTCACTCAACACAAAGTGACAATCGACCTCAATTGGCTTCAATCAATGTTAATCGACGATATCTGACAAAGTTAGATGCAAACTCACTCAAATATATGAGAAATGTTGAAATTCGACTCCAAATTAGAAAGATAGACTTAGAAAATTTTCACTCAACACAAAGTGACAATTGACCTCAATTGGCTTCAATCAATGTTAATCGACGATATCTGACAAAGTTAGATGCAAACTCACTCAAATATATGAGAAATGTTGAAATTCGACTCCAAATTAGAAAGATAGACTTAGAAAATTTTCACTCAACACAAAGTGACAATCGACCTCAATGGGCTAAAATGGATGTTAATCGACGATATCTGACAAAGTTAGATGCAAACTCACTCAAATATATGAGAAATGTTGAAATTCGACTCCAAATTAGAAAGATAGACTTAGAAAATTTTCTTTCAACACAAAGTGACAATCGACCTCAATTGGCTTCAATCAATGTTAATCGACGATATCTGACAAAGTTAGATGCAAACTCACTCAAATATATGAGAAATGTTGAAATTCGACTCCAAATTAGAAAGATAGACTTAGAAAATTTTCACTCAACACAAAGTGACAATTGACCTCAATTGGCTTCAATCAATGTTAATCGACGATATCTGACAAAGTTAGATGCAAACTCACTCAAATATATGAGAAATGTTGAAATTCGACTTCAAATTAGGAAGATAGACTTAGAAAATTTTCTTTCAACACAAAGTGACAATCGACCTCAATGGGCTTCAATGGATGTTAATCGACGATATCTGACAAAGTTAGATGCAAACTCACTCAAATATATGAGAAATGTTGAAATTCGACTTTAAATTAGGAAGATAGACTTAGAAAATTTTCACTCAACACAAAGTGACAATTGACCTCAATTGGCTTCAATCAATGTTAATCAACGATATCTGACAAAGTTAGATGCAAACTCACTCAAATATATGAGAAATGTTGAAATTCGACTCCAAATTAGAAAGATAGACTTAGAAAATTTTCTTTCAACACAAAGTGACAATCGACCTCAATGGGCTTCAATGGATGTTAATCGACGATATCTGACAAAGTTAGATGCAAACTCACTCAAATATATGAGAAATGTTGAAATTCGACTTTAAATTAGGAAGATAGACTTAGAAAATTTTCACTCAACACAAAGTGACAATTGACCTCAATTGGCTTCAATCAATGTTAATCGACGATATCTGACAAAGTTAGATGCAAACTCACTCAAATATATGAGAAATGTTGAAATTCGACTCCAAATTAGAAAGATAGACTTAGAAAATTTTCACTCAACACAAAGTGACAATCGACCTCAATGGGCTAAAATGGATGTTAATCGACGATATCTGACAAAGTTAGATGCAAACTCACTCAAATATATGAGAAATGTTGAAATTCGACTCCAAATTAGAAAGATAGACTTAGAAAATTTTCTTTCAACACAAAGTGACAATCGACCTCAATTGGCTTCAATGGATGTTAATCGACGATATCTGACAAAGTTAGATGCAAACTCACTCAAATATATGAGAAATGTTGAAATTCGACTTTAAATTAGGAAGATAGACTTAGAAAATTTTCACTCAACACAAAGTGACAATTGACCTCAATTGGCTTCAATCAATGTTAATCGACGATATCTGACAAAGTTAGATGCAAACTCACTCAAATATATGAGAAATGTTGAAATTCGACTCCAAATTAGAAAGATAGACTTAGAAAATTTTCACTCAACACAAAGTGACAATCGACCTCAATGGGCTAAAATGGATGTTAATCGACGATATCTGACAAAGTTAGATGCAAACTCACTCAAATATATGAGAAATGTTGAAATTCGACTCCAAATTAGAAAGATAGACTTAGAAAATTTTCTTTCAACACAAAGTGACAATCGACCTCAATTGGCTTCAATGGATGTTAATCGACGATATCTGACAAAGTTAGATGCAAACTCACTCAAATATATGAGAAATGTTGAAATTCGACTTTAAATTAGGAAGATAGACTTAGAAAATTTTCACTCAACACAAAGTGACAATTGACCTCAATTGGCTTCAATCAATGTTAATCGACGATATCTGACAAAGTTAGATGCAAACTCACTCAAATATATGAGAAATGTTGAAATTCGACTCCAAATTAGAAAGATAGACTTAGAAAATTTTCACTCAACACAAAGTGACAATCGACCTCAATGGGCTAAAATGGATGTTAATCGACGATATCTGACAAAGTTAGATGCAAACTCACTCAAATATATGAGAAATGTTGAAATTCGACTCCAAATTAGAAAGATAGACTTAGAAAATTTTCACTCAACACAAAGTGACAATCGACCTCAATGGGCTAAAATGGATGTTAATCGACGATATCTGACAAAGTTAGATGCAAACTCACTCAAATATATGAGAAATGTTGAAATTCGACTTCAAATTAGGAAGATAGACTTAGAAAATTTTCTTTCAACACAAAGTGACAATCGACCTCAATGGGCTTCAATGGATGTTAATCGACGATATCTGACAAAGTTAGATGCAAACTCACTCAAATATATGAGAAATGTTGAAATTCGACTTTAAATTAGGAAGATAGACTTAGAAAATTTTCACTCAACACAAAGTGACAATTGACCTCAATTGGCTTCAATCAATGTTAATCGACGATATCTGACAAAGTTAGATGCAAACTCACTCAAATATATGAGAAATGTTGAAATTCGACTCCAAATTAGAAAGATAGACTTAGAAAATTTTCACTCAACACAAAGTGACAATCGACCTCAATGGGCTAAAATGGATGTTAATCGACGATATCTGACAAAGTTAGATGCAAACTCACTCAAATATATGAGAAATGTTGAAATTCGACTCCAAATTAGAAAGATAGACTTAGAAAATTTTCTTTCAACACAAAGTGACAATCGACCTCAATTGGCTTCAATCAATGTTAATCGACGATATCTGACAAAGTTAGATGCAAACTCACTCAAATATATGAGAAATGTTGAAATTCGACTCCAAATTAGAAAGATAGACTTAGAAAATTTTCACTCAACACAAAGTGACAATTGACCTCAATTGGCTTCAATCAATGTTAATCGACGATATCTGACAAAGTTAGATGGAAACTCACTCAAATATATGAGAAATGTTGAAATTCGACTTCAAATTAGGAAGATAGACTTAGAAAATTTTCTTTCAACACAAAGTGACAATCGACCTCAATGGGCTTCAATGGATGTTAATCGACGATATCTGACAAAGTTAGATGCAAACTCACTCAAATATATGAGAAATGTTGAAATTCGACTCCAAATTAGAAAGATAGACTTAGAAAATTTTCTTTCAACACAAAGTGACAATCGACCTCAATTGGCTTCAATCAATGTTAATCGACGATATCTGACAAAGTTAGATGCAAACTCACTCAAATATATGAGAAATGTTGAAATTCGACTCCAAATTAGAAAGATAGACTTAGAAAATTTTCACTCAACACAAAGTGACAATTGACCTCAATTGGCTTCAATCAATGTTAATCGACGATATCTGACAAAGTTAGATGCAAACTCACTCAAATATATGAGAAATGTTGAAATTCGACTTCAAATTAGGAAGATAGACTTAGAAAATTTTCTTTCAACACAAAGTGACAATCGACCTCAATGGGCTTCAATGGATGTTAATCGACGATATCTGACAAAGTTAGATGCAAACTCACTCAAATATATGAGAAATGTTGAAATTCGACTTTAAATTAGGAAGATAGACTTAGAAAATTTTCACTCAACACAAAGTGACAATTGACCTCAATTGGCTTCAATCAATGTTAATCGACGATATCTGACAAAGTTAGATGCAAACTCACTCAAATATATGAGAAATGTTGAAATTCGACTCCAAATTAGAAAGATAGACTTAGAAAATTTTCACTCAACACAAAGTGACAATCGACCTCAATGGGCTAAAATGGATGTTAATCGACGATATCTGACAAAGTTAGATGCAAACTCACTCAAATATATGAGAAATGTTGAAATTCGACTCCAAATTAGAAAGATAGACTTAGAAAATTTTCTTTCAACACAAAGTGACAATCGACCTCAATTGGCTTCAATCAATGTTAATCGACGATATCTGACAAAGTTAGATGCAAACTCACTCAAATATATGAGAAATGTTGAAATTCGACTCCAAATTAGAAAGATAGACTTAGAAAATTTTCACTCAACACAAAGTGACAATTGACCTCAATTGGCTTCAATCAATGTTAATCGACGATATCTGACAAAGTTAGATGCAAACTCACTCAAATATATGAGAAATGTTGAAATTCGACTTCAAATTAGGAAGATAGACTTAGAAAATTTTCTTTCAACACAAAGTGACAATCGACCTCAATGGGCTTCAATGGATGTTAATCGACGATATCTGACAAAGTTAGATGCAAACTCACTCAAATATATGAGAAATGTTGAAATTCGACTCCAAATTAGAAAGATAGACTTAGAAAATTTTCTTTCAACACAAAGTGACAATCGACCTCAATTGGCTTCAATCAATGTTAATCGACGATATCTGACAAAGTT
The DNA here is from genome assembly GCF_026250575.1 of Diorhabda carinulata. Lineage (NCBI taxonomy): Eukaryota > Metazoa > Arthropoda > Insecta > Coleoptera > Chrysomelidae > Diorhabda > Diorhabda carinulata. The sequence goes on from NC_079469.1 coordinate 830,336, forward strand.
AGATGCAAACTCACTCAAATATATGAGAAATGTTGAAATTCGACTCCAAATTAGAAAGATAGACTTAGAAAATTTTCACTCAACACAAAGTGACAATTGACCTCAATTGGCTTCAATCAATGTTAATCGACGATATCTGACAAAGTTAGATGCAAACTCACTCAAATATATGAGAAATGTTGAAATTCGACTTCAAATTAGGAAGATAGACTTAGAAAATTTTCTTTCAACACAAAGTGACAATCGACCTCAATGGGCTTCAATGGATGTTAATCGACGATATCTGACAAAGTTAGATGCAAACTCACTCAAATATATGAGAAATGTTGAAATTCGACTTTAAATTAGGAAGATAGACTTAGAAAATTTTCACTCAACACAAAGTGACAATTGACCTCAATTGGCTTCAATCAATGTTAATCGACGATATCTGACAAAGTTAGATGCAAACTCACTCAAATATATGAGAAATGTTGAAATTCGACTCCAAATTAGAAAGATAGACTTAGAAAATTTTCACTCAACACAAAGTGACAATCGACCTCAATGGGCTAAAATGGATGTTAATCGACGATATCTGACAAAGTTAGATGCAAACTCACTCAAATATATGAGAAATGTTGAAATTCGACTCCAAATTAGAAAGATAGACTTAGAAAATTTTCTTTCAACACAAAGTGACAATCGACCTCAATTGGCTTCAATCAATGTTAATCGACGATATCTGACAAAGTTAGATGCAAACTCACTCAAATATATGAGAAATGTTGAAATTCGACTCCAAATTAGAAAGATAGACTTAGAAAATTTTCACTCAACACAAAGTGACAATCGACCTCAATGGGCTAAAATGGATGTTAATCGACGATATCTGACAAAGTTAGATGCAAACTCACTCAAATATATGAGAAATGTTGAAATTCGACTTTAAATTAGGAAGATAGACTTAGAAAATTTTCACTCAACACAAAGTGACAATCGACCTCAATGGGCTTCAATCAATGTTAATCGACGATATCTGACAAAGTTAGATGCAAACTCACTCAAATATATGAGAAATGTTGAAATTCGACTCCAAATTAGAAAGATAGACTTAGAAAATTTTCACTCAACACAAAGTGACAATCGACCTCAATTGGCTTCAATGGATGTTAATCGACGATATCTGACAAAGTTAGATGCAAACTCACTCAAATATATGAGAAATGTTGAAATTCGACTTTAAATTAGGAAGATAGACTTAGAAAATTTTCACTCAACACAAAGTGACAATTGACCTCAATTGGCTTCAATCAATGTTAATCGACGATATCTGACAAAGTAAGATGCAAACTCACTCAAATATATGAGAAATGTTGAAATTCGACTCCAAATTAGAAAGATAGACTTAGAAAATTTTCTTTCAACACAAAGTGACAATCGACCTCAATTGGCTTCAATCAATGTTAATCGACGATATCTGACAAAGTTAGATGCAAACTCACTCAAATATATGAGAAATGTTGAAATTCGACTCCAAATTAGAAAGATAGACTTAGAAAATTTTCACTCAACACAAAGTGACAATTGACCTCAATTGGCTTCAATCAATGTTAATCGACGATATCTGACAAAGTTAGATGCAAACTCACTCAAATATATGAGAAATGTTGAAATTCGACTTCAAATTAGGAAGATAGACTTAGAAAATTTTCTTTCAACACAAAGTGACAATCGACCTCAATGGGCTTCAATGGATGTTAATCGACGATATCTGACAAAGTTAGATGCAAACTCACTCAAATATATGAGAAATGTTGAAATTCGACTTTAAATTAGGAAGATAGACTTAGAAAATTTTCACTCAACACAAAGTGACAATTGACCTCAATTGGCTTCAATCAATGTTAATCGACGATATCTGACAAAGTTAGATGCAAACTCACTCAAATATATGAGAAATGTTGAAATTCGACTCCAAATTAGAAAGATAGACTTAGAAAATTTTCACTCAACACAAAGTGACAATCGACCTCAATGGGCTAAAATGGATGTTAATCGACGATATCTGACAAAGTTAGATGCAAACTCACTCAAATATATGAGAAATGTTGAAATTCGACTCCAAATTAGAAAGATAGACTTAGAAAATTTTCTTTCAACACAAAGTGACAATCGACCTCAATTGGCTTCAATCAATGTTAATCGACGATATCTGACAAAGTTAGATGCAAACTCACTCAAATATATGAGAAATGTTGAAATTCGACTCCAAATTAGAAAGATAGACTTAGAAAATTTTCACTCAACACAAAGTGACAATTGACCTCAATTGGCTTCAATCAATGTTAATCGACGATATCTGACAAAGTTAGATGCAAACTCACTCAAATATATGAGAAATGTTGAAATTCGACTTCAAATTAGGAAGATAGACTTAGAAAATTTTCTTTCAACACAAAGTGACAATCGACCTCAATGGGCTTCAATGGATGTTAATCGACGATATCTGACAAAGTTAGATGCAAACTCACTCAAATATATGAGAAATGTTGAAATTCGACTCCAAATTAGAAAGATAGACTTAGAAAATTTTCTTTCAACACAAAGTGACAATCGACCTCAATGGGCTTCAATCAATGTTAATCGACGATATCTGACAAAGTTAGACGCAAACTCACTCAAATATATGAGAAATGTTGAAATTCGACTTCAAATTAGGAAGATAGACTTAGAAAATTTTCACTCAACACAAAGTGACAATCGACCTCAATGGGCTAAAATGGATGTTAATCGACGATATCTGACAAAGTTAGATGCAAACTCACTCAAATATATGAGAAATGTTGAAATTCGACTTTAAATTAGGAAGATAGACTTAGAAAATTTTCACTCAACACAAAGTGACAATCGACCTCAATGGGCTTCAATCAATGTTAATCGACGATATCTGACAAAGTTAGATGCAAACTCACTCAAATATATGAGAAATGTTGAAATTCGACTCCAAATTAGAAAGATAGACTTAGAAAATTTTCACTCAACACAAAGTGACAATCGACCTCAATTGGCTTCAATGGATGTTAATCGACGATATCTGACAAAGTTAGATCCAAACTCACTCAAATATATGAGAAATGTTGAAATTCGACTTTAAATTAGGAAGATAGACTTAGAAAATTTTCTTTCAACACAAAGTGACAATCGACCTCAATGGGCTTCAATGGATGTTAATCGACGTTATCTGACAAAGTTAGATGCAAACCCACTCAAATATATGAGAAATGTTGAAATCCGAATTCAAATTAGGAAGATAGACTTAGAAAATTTTCTTTCAACACAAAGTGACAATCGACCTCAATGGGCTTCAATCAATGTTAATCGACGATATCTGACAAAGTAAGATGCAAACTCACTCAAATATATGAGAAATGTTGAAATTCGACTCCAAATTAGAAAGATAGACTTAGAAAATTTTCACTCAACACAAAGTGACAATCGACCTCAATGGGCTAAAATGGATGTTAATCGACGATATCTGACAAAGTTAGATGCAAACTCACTCAAATATATGAGAAATGTTGAAATTCGACTTTAAATTAGGAAGATAGACTTAGAAAATTTTCACTCAACACAAAGTGACAATCGACCTCAATGGGCTTCAATGGATGTTAATCGACGATATCTGACAAAGTTAGATGCAAACTCACTCAAATATATGAGAAATGTTGAAATTCGACTTTAAATTAGGAAGATAGACTTAGAAAATTTTCACTCAACACAAAGTGACAATTGACCTCAATGGGCTTCAATCAATGTTAATCGACGATATCTGACAAAGTTAGATGCAAACTCACTCAAATATATGAGAAATGTTGAAATTCGACTCCAAATTAGAAAGATAGACTTAGAAAATTTTCACTCAACACAAAGTGACAATCGACCTCAATTGGCTTCAATGGATGTTAATCGACGATATCTGACAAAGTTAGATGCAAACTTACTCAAATATATGAGAAATGTTGAAATTCGACTTCAAATTAGGAAGATAGACTTAGAAAATTTTCACTCAACACAAAGTGACAATTGACCTCAATTGGCTTCAATCAATGTTAATCGACGATATCTGACAAAGTTAGATGGAAACTCACTCAAATATATGAGAAATGTTGAAATTCGACTTCAAATTAGGAAGATAGACTTAGAAAATTTTCTTTCAACACAAAGTGACAATCGACCTCAATGGGCTTCAATGGATGTTAATCGACGATATCTGACAAAGTTAGATGCAAACTCACTCAAATATATGAGAAATGTTGAAATTCGACTCCAAATTAGAAAGATAGACTTAGAAAATTTTCTTTCAACACAAAGTGACAATCGACCTCAATTGGCTTCAATCAATGTTAATCGACGATATCTGACAAAGTTAGATGCAAACTCACTCAAATATATGAGAAATGTTGAAATTCGACTCCAAATTAGAAAGATAGACTTAGAAAATTTTCACTCAACACAAAGTGACAATTGACCTCAATTGGCTTCAATCAATGTTAATCGACGATATCTGACAAAGTTAGATGCAAACTCACTCAAATATATGAGAAATGTTGAAATTCGACTTCAAATTAGGAAGATAGACTTAGAAAATTTTCTTTCAACACAAAGTGACAATCGACCTCAATGGGCTTCAATGGATGTTAATCGACGATATCTGACAAAGTTAGATGCAAACTCACTCAAATATATGAGAAATGTTGAAATTCGACTTTAAATTAGGAAGATAGACTTAGAAAATTTTCACTCAACACAAAGTGACAATTGACCTCAATTGGCTTCAATCAATGTTAATCGACGATATCTGACAAAGTTAGATGCAAACTCACTCAAATATATGAGAAATGTTGAAATTCGACTCCAAATTAGAAAGATAGACTTAGAAAATTTTCACTCAACACAAAGTGACAATCGACCTCAATGGGCTAAAATGGATGTTAATCGACGATATCTGACAAAGTTAGATGCAAACTCACTCAAATATATGAGAAATGTTGAAATTCGACTCCAAATTAGAAAGATAGACTTAGAAAATTTTCTTTCAACACAAAGTGACAATCGACCTCAATTGGCTTCAATCAATGTTAATCGACGATATCTGACAAAGTTAGATGCAAACTCACTCAAATATATGAGAAATGTTGAAATTCGACTCCAAATTAGAAAGATAGACTTAGAAAATTTTCACTCAACACAAAGTGACAATTGACCTCAATTGGCTTCAATCAATGTTAATCGACGATATCTGACAAAGTTAGATGCAAACTCACTCAAATATATGAGAAATGTTGAAATTCGACTTCAAATTAGGAAGATAGACTTAGAAAATTTTCTTTCAACACAAAGTGACAATCGACCTCAATGGGCTTCAATGGATGTTAATCGACGATATCTGACAAAGTTAGATGCAAACTCACTCAAATATATGAGAAATGTTGAAATTCGACTCCAAATTAGAAAGATAGACTTAGAAAATTTTCTTTCAACACAAAGTGACAATCGACCTCAATTGGCTTCAATCAATGTTAATCGACGATATCTGACAAAGTTAGATGCAAACTCACTCAAATATATGAGAAATGTTGAAATTCGACTCCAAATTAGAAAGATAGACTTAGAAAATTTTCACTCAACACAAAGTGACAATTGACCTCAATTGGCTTCAATCAATGTTAATCGACGATATCTGACAAAGTTAGATGCAAACTCACTCAAATATATGAGAAATGTTGAAATTCGACTTCAAATTAGGAAGATAGACTTAGAAAATTTTCTTTCAACACAAAGTGACAATCGACCTCAATGGGCTTCAATGGATGTTAATCGACGATATCTGACAAAGTTAGATGCAAACTCACTCAAATATATGAGAAATGTTGAAATTCGACTTTAAATTAGGAAGATAGACTTAGAAAATTTTCACTCAACACAAAGTGACAATTGACCTCAATTGGCTTCAATCAATGTTAATCGACGATATCTGACAAAGTTAGATGCAAACTCACTCAAATATATGAGAAATGTTGAAATTCGACTCCAAATTAGAAAGATAGACTTAGAAAATTTTCACTCAACACAAAGTGACAATCGACCTCAATGGGCTAAAATGGATGTTAATCGACGATATCTGACAAAGTTAGATGCAAACTCACTCAAATATATGAGAAATGTTGAAATTCGACTCCAAATTAGAAAGATAGACTTAGAAAATTTTCTTTCAACACAAAGTGACAATCGACCTCAATTGGCTTCAATGGATGTTAATCGACGATATCTGACAAAGTTAGATGCAAACTCACTCAAATATATGAGAAATGTTGAAATTCGACTCCAAATTAGAAAGATAGACTTAGAAAATTTTCTTTCAACACAAAGTGACAATCGACCTCAATTGGCTTCAATCAATGTTAATCGACGATATCTGACAAAGTTAGATGCAAACTCACTCAAATATATGAGAAATGTTGAAATTCGACTCCAAATTAGAAAGATAGACTTAGAAAATTTTCACTCAACACAAAGTGACAATTGACCTCAATTGGCTTCAATCAATGTTAATCGACGATATCTGACAAAGTTAGATGCAAACTCACTCAAATATATGAGAAATGTTGAAATTCGACTTCAAATTAGGAAGATAGACTTAGAAAATTTTCTTTCAACACAAAGTGACAATCGACCTCAATGGGCTTCAATGGATGTTAATCGACGATATCTGACAAAGTTAGATGCAAACTCACTCAAATATATGAGAAATGTTGAAATTCGACTTTAAATTAGGAAGATAGACTTAGAAAATTTTCACTCAACACAAAGTGACAATTGACCTCAATTGGCTTCAATCAATGTTAATCGACGATATCTGACAAAGTTAGATGCAAACTCACTCAAATATATGAGAAATGTTGAAATTCGACTCCAAATTAGAAAGATAGACTTAGAAAATTTTCACTCAACACAAAGTGACAATCGACCTCAATGGGCTAAAATGGATGTTAATCGACGATATCTGACAAAGTTAGATGCAAACTCACTCAAATATATGAGAAATGTTGAAATTCGACTCCAAATTAGAAAGATAGACTTAGAAAATTTTCTTTCAACACAAAGTGACAATCGACCTCAATTGGCTTCAATCAATGTTAATCGACGATATCTGACAAAGTTAGATGCAAACTCACTCAAATATATGAGAAATGTTGAAATTCGACTCCAAATTAGAAAGATAGACTTAGAAAATTTTCACTCAACACAAAGTGACAATTGACCTCAATTGGCTTCAATCAATGTTAATCGACGATATCTGACAAAGTTAGATGCAAACTCACTCAAATATATGAGAAATGTTGAAATTCGACTTCAAATTAGGAAGATAGACTTAGAAAATTTTCTTTCAACACAAAGTGACAATCGACCTCAATGGGCTTCAATGGATGTTAATCGACGATATCTGACAAAGTTAGATGCAAACTCACTCAAATATATGAGAAATGTTGAAATTCGACTCCAAATTAGAAAGATAGACTTAGAAAATTTTCTTTCAACACAAAGTGACAATCGACCTCAATGGGCTTCAATCAATGTTAATCGACGATATCTGACAAAGTTAGACGCAAACTCACTCAAATATATGAGAAATGTTGAAATTCGACTTCAAATTAGGAAGATAGACTTAGAAAATTTTCACTCAACACAAAGTGACAATCGACCTCAATGGGCTAAAATGGATGTTAATCGACGATATCTGACAAAGTTAGATGCAAACTCACTCAAATATATGAGAAATGTTGAAATTCGACTTTAAATTAGGAAGATAGACTTAGAAAATTTTCACTCAACACAAAGTGACAATCGACCTCAATGGGCTTCAATCAATGTTAATCGACGATATCTGACAAAGTTAGATGCAAACTCACTCAAATATATGAGAAATGTTGAAATTCGACTCCAAATTAGAAAGATAGACTTAGAAAATTTTCACTCAACACAAAGTGACAATCGACCTCAATTGGCTTCAATGGATGTTAATCGACGATATCTGACAAAGTTAGATCCAAACTCACTCAAATATATGAGAAATGTTGAAATTCGACTTTAAATTAGGAAGATAGACTTAGAAAATTTTCTTTCAACACAAAGTGACAATCGACCTCAATGGGCTTCAATGGATGTTAATCGACGTTATCTGACAAAGTTAGATGCAAACCCACTCAAATATATGAGAAATGTTGAAATCCGAATTCAAATTAGGAAGATAGACTTAGAAAATTTTCTTTCAACACAAAGTGACAATCGACCTCAATGGGCTTCAATCAATGTTAATCGACGATATCTGACAAAGTTAGATGCAAACTCACTCAAATATATGAGAAATGTTGAAATTCGACTTCAAATTAGGAAGATAGACTTAGAAAATTTTCTTTCAACACAAAGTGACAATCGACCTCAATGGGCTTCAATGGATGTTAATCGACGATATCTGACAAAGTTAGATGCAAACTCACTCAAATATATGAGAAATGTTGAAATTCGACTTTAAATTAGGAAGATAGACTTAGAAAATTTTCACTCAACACAAAGTGACAATTGACCTCAATGGGCTTCAATCAATGTTAATCGACGATATCTGACAAAGTTAGATGCAAACTCACTCAAATATATGAGAAATGTTGAAATTCGACTCCAAATTAGAAAGATAGACTTAGAAAATTTTCACTCAACACAAAGTGACAATCGACCTCAATTGGCTTCAATGGATGTTAATCGACGATATCTGACAAAGTTAGATGCAAACTTACTCAAATATATGAGAAATGTTGAAATTCGACTTCAAATTAGGAAGATAGACTTAGAAAATTTTCACTCAACACAAAGTGACAATTGACCTCAATTGGCTTCAATCAATGTTAATCGACGATATCTGACAAAGTTAGATGGAAACTCACTCAAATATATGAGAAATGTTGAAATTCGACTTCAAATTAGGAAGATAGACTTAGAAAATTTTCTTTCAACACAAAGTGACAATCGACCTCAATGGGCTTCAATGGATGTTAATCGACGATATCTGACAAAGTTAGATGCAAACTCACTCAAATATATGAGAAATGTTGAAATTCGACTCCAAATTAGAAAGATAGACTTAGAAAATTTTCTTTCAACACAAAGTGACAATCGACCTCAATTGGCTTCAATCAATGTTAATCGACGATATCTGACAAAGTTAGATGCAAACTCACTCAAATATATGAGAAATGTTGAAATTCGACTCCAAATTAGAAAGATAGACTTAGAAAATTTTCACTCAACACAAAGTGACAATTGACCTCAATTGGCTTCAATCAATGTTAATCGACGATATCTGACAAAGTTAGATGCAAACTCACTCAAATATATGAGAAATGTTGAAATTCGACTTCAAATTAGGAAGATAGACTTAGAAAATTTTCTTTCAACACAAAGTGACAATCGACCTCAATGGGCTTCAATGGATGTTAATCGACGATATCTGACAAAGTTAGATGCAAACTCACTCAAATATATGAGAAATGTTGAAATTCGACTTTAAATTAGGAAGATAGACTTAGAAAATTTTCACTCAACACAAAGTGACAATTGACCTCAATTGGCTTCAATCAATGTTAATCGACGATATCTGACAAAGTTAGATGCAAACTCACTCAAATATATGAGAAATGTTGAAATTCGACTCCAAATTAGAAAGATAGACTTAGAAAATTTTCACTCAACACAAAGTGACAATCGACCTCAATGGGCTAAAATGGATGTTAATCGACGATATCTGACAAAGTTAGATGCAAACTCACTCAAATATATGAGAAATGTTGAAATTCGACTCCAAATTAGAAAGATAGACTTAGAAAATTTTCTTTCAACACAAAGTGACAATCGACCTCAATTGGCTTCAATCAATGTTAATCGACGATATCTGACAAAGTTAGATGCAAACTCACTCAAATATATGAGAAATGTTGAAATTCGACTCCAAATTAGAAAGATAGACTTAGAAAATTTTCACTCAACACAAAGTGACAATTGACCTCAATTGGCTTCAATCAATGTTAATCGACGATATCTGACAAAGTTAGATGCAAACTCACTCAAATATATGAGAAATGTTGAAATTCGACTTCAAATTAGGAAGATAGACTTAGAAAATTTTCTTTCAACACAAAGTGACAATCGACCTCAATGGGCTTCAATGGATGTTGATCGACGATATCTGACAAAGTTAGATGCAAACTCACTCAAATATATGAGAAATGTTGAAATTCGACTCCAAATTAGAAAGATAGACTTAGAAAATTTTCTTTCAACACAAAGTGACAATCGACCTCAATTGGCTTCAATCAATGTTAATCGACGATATCTGACAAAGTTAGATGCAAACTCACTCAAATATATGAGAAATGTTGAAATTCGACTCCAAATTAGAAAGATAGACTTAGAAAATTTTCACTCAACACAAAGTGACAATTGACCTCAATTGGCTTCAATCAATGTTAATCGACGATATCTGACAAAGTTAGATGCAAACTCACTCAAATATATGAGAAATGTTGAAATTCGACTTCAAATTAGGAAGATAGACTTAGAAAATTTTCTTTCAACACAAAGTGACAATCGACCTCAATGGGCTTCAATGGATGTTAATCGACGATATCTGACAAAGTTAGATGCAAACTCACTCAAATATATGAGAAATGTTGAAATTCGACTTTAAATTAGGAAGATAGACTTAGAAAATTTTCACTCAACACAAAGTGACAATTGACCTCAATTGGCTTCAATCAATGTTAATCGACGATATCTGACAAAGTTAGATGCAAACTCACTCAAATATATGAGAAATGTTGAAATTCGACTCCAAATTAGAAAGATAGACTTAGAAAATTTTCACTCAACACAAAGTGACAATCGACCTCAATGGGCTAAAATGGATGTTAATCGACGATATCTGACAAAGTTAGATGCAAACTCACTCAAATATATGAGAAATGTTGAAATTCGACTCCAAATTAGAAAGATAGACTTAGAAAATTTTCTTTCAACACAAAGTGACAATCGACCTCAATTGGCTTCAATCAATGTTAATCGACGATATCTGACAAAGTTAGATGCAAACTCACTCAAATATATGAGAAATGTTGAAATTCGACTCCAAATTAGAAAGATAGACTTAGAAAATTTTCACTCAACACAAAGTGACAATCGACCTCAATGGGCTAAAATGGATGTTAATCGACGATATCTGACAAAGTTAGATGCAAACTCACTCAAATATATGAGAAATGTTGAAATTCGACTTTAAATTAGGAAGATAGACTTAGAAAATTTTCACTCAACACAAAGTGACAATCGACCTCAATGGGCTTCAATCAATGTTAATCGACGATATCTGACAAAGTTAGATGCAAACTCACTCAAATATATGAGAAATGTTGAAATTCGACTCCAAATTAGAAAGATAGACTTAGAAAATTTTCACTCAACACAAAGTGACAATCGACCTCAATGGGCTAAAATGGATGTTAATCGACGATATCTGACAAAGTTAGATGCAAACTCACTCAAATATATGAGAAATGTTGAAATTCGACTCCAAATTAGAAAGATAGACTTAGAAAATTTTCACTCAACACAAAGTGACAATTGACCTCAATTGGCTTCAATCAATGTTAATCGACGATATCTGACAAAGTTAGATGCAAACTCACTCAAATATATGAGAAATGTTGAAATTCGACTTCAAATTAGGAAGATAGACTTAGAAAATTTTCTTTCAACACAAAGTGACAATCGACCTCAATGGGCTTCAATGGATGTTAATCGACGATATCTGACAAAGTTAGATGCAAACTCACTCAAATATATGAGAAATGTTGAAATTCGACTTTAAATTAGGAAGATAGACTTAGAAAATTTTCACTCAACACAAAGTGACAATTGACCTCAATTGGCTTCAATCAATGTTAATCGACGATATCTGACAAAGTTAGATGCAAACTCACTCAAATATATGAGAAATGTTGAAATTCGACTCCAAATTAGAAAGATAGACTTAGAAAATTTTCACTCAACACAAAGTGACAATCGACCTCAATGGGCTAAAATGGATGTTAATCGACGATATCTGACAAAGTTAGATGCAAACTCACTCAAATATATGAGAAATGTTGAAATTCGACTCCAAATTAGAAAGATAGACTTAGAAAATTTTCTTTCAACACAAAGTGACAATCGACCTCAATTGGCTTCAATCAATGTTAATCGACGATATCTGACAAAGTTAGATGCAAACTCACTCAAATATATGAGAAATGTTGAAATTCGACTCCAAATTAGAAAGATAGACTTAGAAAATTTTCACTCAACACAAAGTGACAATTGACCTCAATTGGCTTCAATCAATGTTAATCGACGATATCTGACAAAGTTAGATGCAAACTCACTCAAATATATGAGAAATGTTGAAATTCGACTTCAAATTAGGAAGATAGACTTAGAAAATTTTCTTTCAACACAAAGTGACAATCGACCTCAATGGGCTTCAATGGATGTTAATCGACGATATCTGACAAAGTTAGATGCAAACTCACTCAAATATATGAGAAATGTTGAAATTCGACTCCAAATTAGAAAGATAGACTTAGAAAATTTTCTTTCAACACAAAGTGACAATCGACCTCAATTGGCTTCAATCAATGTTAATCGACGATATCTGACAAAGTTAGATGCAAACTCACTCAAATATATGAGAAATGTTGAAATTCGACTCCAAATTAGAAAGATAGACTTAGAAAATTTTCACTCAACACAAAGTGACAATTGACCTCAATTGGCTTCAATCAATGTTAATCGACGATATCTGACAAAGTTAGATGCAAACTCACTCAAATATATGAGAAATGTTGAAATTCGACTTCAAATTAGGAAGATAGACTTAGAAAATTTTCTTTCAACACAAAGTGACAATCGACCTAAATGGGCTTCAATGGATGTTAATCGACGATATCTGACAAAGTTAGATGCAAACTCACTCAAATATATGAGAAATGTTGAAATTCGACTTTAAATTAGGAAGATAGACTTAGAAAATTTTCACTCAACACAAAGTGACAATTGACCTCAATTGGCTTCAATCAATGTTAATCGACGATATCTGACAAAGTTAGATGCAAACTCACTCAAATATATGAGAAATGTTGAAATTCGACTCCAAATTAGAAAGATAGACTTAGAAAATTTTCACTCAACACAAAGTGACAATCGACCTCAATGGGCTAAAATGGATGTTAATCGACGATATCTGACAAAGTTAGATGCAAACTCACTCAAATATATGAGAAATGTTGAAATTCGACTCCAAATTAGAAAGATAGACTTAGAAAATTTTCTTTCAACACAAAGTGACAATCGACCTCAATTGGCTTCAATCAATGTTAATCGACGATATCTGACAAAGTTAGATGCAAACTCACTCAAATATATGAGAAATGTTGAAATTCGACTCCAAATTAGAAAGATAGACTTAGAAAATTTTCACTCAACACAAAGTGACAATCGACCTCAATGGGCTAAAATGGATGTTAATCGACGATATCTGACAAAGTTAGATGCAAACTCACTCAAATATATGAGAAATGTTGAAATTCGACTTTAAATTAGGAAGATAGACTTAGAAAATTTTCACTCAACACAAAGTGACAATCGACCTCAATGGGCTTCAATCAATGTTAATCGACGATATCTGACAAAGTTAGATGCAAACTCACTCAAATATATGAGAAATGTTGAAATTCGACTCCAAATTAGAAAGATAGACTTAGAAAATTTTCACTCAACACAAAGTGACAATCGACCTCAATTGGCTTCAATGGATGTTAATCGACGATATCTGACAAAGTTAGATGCAAACTCACTCAAATATATGAGAAATGTTGAAATTCGACTTTAAATTAGGAAGATAGACTTAGAAAATTTTCACTCAACACAAAGTGACAATTGACCTCAATTGGCTTCAATCAATGTTAATCGACGATATCTGACAAAGTAAGATGCAAACTCACTCAAATATATGAGAAATGTTGAAATTCGACTCCAAATTAGAAAGATAGACTTAGAAAATTTTCTTTCAACACAAAGTGACAATCGACCTCAATTGGCTTCAATCAATGTTAATCGACGATATCTGACAAAGTTAGATGCAAACTCACTCAAATATATGAGAAATGTTGAAATTCGACTCCAAATTAGAAAGATAGACTTAGAAAATTTTCACTCAACACAAAGTGACAATTGACCTCAATTGGCTTCAATCAATGTTAATCGACGATATCTGACAAAGTTAGATGCAAACTCACTCAAATATATGAGAAATGTTGAAATTCGACTTCAAATTAGGAAGATAGACTTAGAAAATTTTCTTTCAACACAAAGTGACAATCGACCTCAATGGGCTTCAATGGATGTTAATCGACGATATCTGACAAAGTTAGATGCAAACTCACTCAAATATATGAGAAATGTTGAAATTCGACTTTAAATTAGGAAGATAGACTTAGAAAATTTTCACTCAACACAAAGTGACAATTGACCTCAATTGGCTTCAATCAATGTTAATCGACGATATCTGACAAAGTTAGATGCAAACTCACTCAAATATATGAGAAATGTTGAAATTCGACTCCAAATTAGAAAGATAGACTTAGAAAATTTTCACTCAACACAAAGTGACAATCGACCTCAATGGGCTAAAATGGATGTTAATCGACGATATCTGACAAAGTTAGATGCAAACTCACTCAAATATATGAGAAATGTTGAAATTCGACTCCAAATTAGAAAGATAGACTTAGAAAATTTTCTTTCAACACAAAGTGACAATCGACCTCAATTGGCTTCAATCAATGTTAATCGACGATATCTGACAAAGTTAGATGCAAACTCACTCAAATATATGAGAAATGTTGAAATTCGACTCCAAATTAGAAAGATAGACTTAGAAAATTTTCACTCAACACAAAGTGACAATCGACCTCAATGGGCTAAAATGGATGTTAATCGACGATATCTGACAAAGTTAGATGCAAACTCACTCAAATATATGAGAAATGTTGAAATTCGACTTTAAATTAGGAAGATAGACTTAGAAAATTTTCACTCAACACAAAGTGACAATCGACCTCAATGGGCTTCAATCAATGTTAATCGACGATATCTGACAAAGTTAGATGCAAACTCACTCAAATATATGAGAAATGTTGAAATTCGACTCCAAATTAGAAAGATAGACTTAGAAAATTTTCACTCAACACAAAGTGACAATCGACCTCAATTGGCTTCAATGGATGTTAATCGACGATATCTGACAAAGTTAGATGCAAACTCACTCAAATATATGAGAAATGTTGAAATTCGACTTTAAATTAGGAAGATAGACTTAGAAAATTTTCACTCAACACAAAGTGACAATTGACCTCAATTGGCTTCAATCAATGTTAATCGACGATATCTGACAAAGTAAGATGCAAACTCACTCAAATATATGAGAAATGTTGAAATTCGACTCCAAATTAGAAAGATAGACTTAGAAAATTTTCTTTCAACACAAAGTGACAATCGACCTCAATTGGCTTCAATCAATGTTAATCGACGATATCTGACAAAGTTAGATGCAAACTCACTCAAATATATGAGAAATGTTGAAATTCGACTCCAAATTAGAAAGATAGACTTAGAAAATTTTCACTCAACACAAAGTGACAATTGACCTCAATTGGCTTCAATCAATGTTAATCGACGATATCTGACAAAGTTAGATGCAAACTCACTCAAATATATGAGAAATGTTGAAATTCGACTTCAAATTAGGAAGATAGACTTAGAAAATTTTCTTTCAACACAAAGTGACAATCGACCTCAATGGGCTTCAATGGATGTTAATCGACGATATCTGACAAAGTTAGATGCAAACTCACTCAAATATATGAGAAATGTTGAAATTCGACTTTAAATTAGGAAGATAGACTTAGAAAATTTTCACTCAACACAAAGTGACAATTGACCTCAATTGGCTTCAATCAATGTTAATCGACGATATCTGACAAAGTTAGATGCAAACTCACTCAAATATATGAGAAATGTTGAAATTCGACTCCAAATTAGAAAGATAGACTTAGAAAATTTTCACTCAACACAAAGTGACAATCGACCTCAATGGGCTAAAATGGATGTTAATCGACGATATCTGACAAAGTTAGATGCAAACTCACTCAAATATATGAGAAATGTTGAAATTCGACTCCAAATTAGAAAGATAGACTTAGAAAATTTTCTTTCAACACAAAGTGACAATCGACCTCAATTGGCTTCAATCAATGTTAATCGACGATATCTGACAAAGTTAGATGCAAACTCACTCAAATATATGAGAAATGTTGAAATTCGACTCCAAATTAGAAAGATAGACTTAGAAAATTTTCACTCAACACAAAGTGACAATTGACCTCAATTGGCTTCAATCAATGTTAATCGACGATATCTGACAAAGTTAGATGCAAACTCACTCAAATATATGAGAAATGTTGAAATTCGACTTCAAATTAGGAAGATAGACTTAGAAAATTTTCTTTCAACACAAAGTGACAATCGACCTCAATGGGCTTCAATGGATGTTAATCGACGATATCTGACAAAGTTAGATGCAAACTCACTCAAATATATGAGAAATGTTGAAATTCGACTCCAAATTAGAAAGATAGACTTAGAAAATTTTCTTTCAACACAAAGTGACAATCGACCTCAATGGGCTTCAATCAATGTTAATCGACGATATCTGACAAAGTTAGACGCAAAATCACTCAAATATATGAGAAATGTTGAAATTCGACTTCAAATTAGGAAGATAGACTTAGAAAATTTTCACTCAACACAAAGTGACAATCGACCTCAATGGGCTAAAATGGATGTTAATCGACGATATCTGACAAAGTTAGATGCAAACTCACTCAAATATATGAGAAATGTTGAAATTCGACTTTAAATTAGGAAGATAGACTTAGAAAATTTTCACTCAACACAAAGTGACAATCGACCTCAATGGGCTTCAATCAATGTTAATCGACGATATCTGACAAAGTTAGATGCAAACTCACTCAAATATATGAGAAATGTTGAAATTCGACTCCAAATTAGAAAGATAGACTTAGAAAATTTTCACTCAACACAAAGTGACAATCGACCTCAATTGGCTTCAATGGATGTTAATCGACGATATCTGACAAAGTTAGATCCAAACTCACTCAAATATATGAGAAATGTTGAAATTCGACTTTAAATTAGGAAGATAGACTTAGAAAATTTTCTTTCAACACAAAGTGACAATCGACCTCAATGGGCTTCAATGGATGTTAATCGACGTTATCTGACAAAGTTAGATGCAAACTCACTCAAATATATGAGAAATGTTGAAATCCGAATTCAAATTAGGAAGATAGACTTAGAAAATTTTCTTTCAACACAAAGTGACAATCGACCTCAATGGGCTTCAATCAATGTTAATCGACGATATCTGACAAAGTTAGATGCAAACTCACTCAAATATATGAGAAATGTTGAAATTCGACTTCAAATTAGGAAGATAGACTTAGAAAATTTTCTTTCAACACAAAGTGACAATCGACCTCAATGGGCTTCAATGGATGTTAATCGACGATATCTGACAAAGTTAGATGCAAACTCACTCAAATATATGAGAAATGTTGAAATTCGACTTTAAATTAGGAAGATAGACTTAGAAAATTTTCACTCAACACAAAGTGACAATTGACCTCAATGGGCTTCAATCAATGTTAATCGACGATATCTGACAAAGTTAGATGCAAACTCACTCAAATATATGAGAAATGTTGAAATTCGACTCCAAATTAGAAAGATAGACTTAGAAAATTTTCACTCAACACAAAGTGACAATCGACCTCAATTGGCTTCAATGGATGTTAATCGACGATATCTGACAAAGTTAGATGCAAACTTACTCAAATATATGAGAAATGTTGAAATTCGACTTCAAATTAGGAAGATAGACTTAGAAAATTTTCACTCAACACAAAGTGACAATCGACCTCAATGGGCTAAAATGGATGTTAATCGACGATATCTGACAAAGTTAGATGCAAACTCACTCAAATATATGAGAAATGTTGAAATTCGACTTTAAATTAGGAAGATAGACTTGGAAAATTTTCACTCAACACAAACTGACAATCGACCTCAATGGGCTTCAATCAATGTTAATCGACGATATCTGACAAAGTTAGATGCAAACTCACTCAAATATATGAGAAATGTTGAAATTCGACTCCAAATTAGAAAGATAGACTTAGAAAATTTTCACTCAACACAAAGTGACAATTGACCTCAATTGGCTTCAATCAATGTTAATCGACGATATCTGACAAAGTTAGATGCAAACTCACTCAAATATATGAGAAATGTTGAAATTCGACTTTAAATTAGAAAGATAGACTTAGAAAATTTTCACTCAACACAAAGTGACAATCGACCTCAATTGGCTTCAATGGATGTTAATCGACGATATCTGACAAAGTTAGATGCAAACTCACTCAAATATATGAGAAATGTTGAAATTCGACTTTAAATTAGGAAGATAGACTTAGAAAATTTTCACTCAACACAAAGTGACAATTGACCTCAATTGGCTTCAATCAATGTTAATCGACGATATCTGACAAAGTAAGATGCAAACTCACTCAAATATATGAGAAATGTTGAAATTCGACTCCAAATTAGAAAGATAGACTTAGAAAATTTTCTTTCAACACAAAGTGACAATCGACCTCAATTGGCTTCAATCAATGTTAATCGACGATATCTGACAAAGTTAGATGCAAACTCACTCAAATATATGAGAAATGTTGAAATTCGACTCCAAATTAGAAAGATAGACTTAGAAAATTTTCACTCAACACAAAGTGACAATTGACCTCAATTGGCTTCAATCAATGTTAATCGACGATATCTGACAAAGTTAGATGCAAACTCACTCAAATATATGAGAAATGTTGAAATTCGACTTCAAATTAGGAAGATAGACTTAGAAAATTTTCTTTCAACACAAAGTGACAATCGACCTCAATGGGCTTCAATGGATGTTAATCGACGATATCTGACAAAGTTAGATGCAAACTCACTCAAATATATGAGAAATGTTGAAATTCGACTCCAAATTAGAAAGATAGACTTAGAAAATTTTCTTTCAACACAAAGTGACAATCGACCTCAATTGGCTTCAATCAATGTTAATCGACGATATCTGACAAAGTTAGATGCAAACTCACTCAAATATATGAGAAATGTTGAAATTCGACTCCAAATTAGAAAGATAGACTTAGAAAATTTTCACTCAACACAAAGTGACAATTGACCTCAATTGGCTTCAATCAATGTTAATCGACGATATCTGACAAAGTAAGATGCAAACTCACTCAAATATATGAGAAATGTTGAAATTCGACTCCAAATTAGAAAGATAGACTTAGAAAATTTTCACTCAACACAAAGTGACAATCGACCTCAATTGGCTTCAATGGATGTTAATCGACGATATCTGACAAAGTTAGATGCAAACTCACTCAAATATATGAGAAATGTTGAAATTCGACTTTAAATTAGGAAGATAGACTTAGAAAATTTTCACTCAACACAAAGTGACAATTGACCTCAATTGGCTTCAATCAATGTTAATCGACGATATCTGACAAAGTAAGATGCAAACTCACTCAAATATATGAGAAATGTTGAAATTCGACTCCAAATTAGAAAGATAGACTTAGAAAATTTTCTTTCAACACAAAGTGACAATCGACCTCAATTGGCTTCAATCAATGTTAATCGACGATATCTGACAAAGTTAGATGCAAACTCACTCAAATATATGAGAAATGTTGAAATTCGACTCCAAATTAGAAAGATAGACTTAGAAAATTTTCTTTCAACACAAAGTGACAATCGACCTCAATGGGCTTCAATGGATGTTAATCGACGATATCTGACAAAGTTAGATGCAAACTCACTCAAATATATGAGAAATGTTGAAATTCGACTTTAAATTAGGAAGATAGACTTAGAAAATTTTCACTCAACACAAAGTGACAATTGACCTCAATTGGCTTCAATCAATGTTAATCGACGATATCTGACAAAGTTAGATGCAAACTCACTCAAATATATGAGAAATGTTGAAATTCGACTCCAAATTAGAAAGATAGACTTAGAAAATTTTCACTCAACACAAAGTGACAATCGACCTCAATGGGCTAAAATGGATGTTAATCGACGATATCTGACAAAGTTAGATGCAAACTCACTCAAATATATGAGAAATGTTGAAATTCGACTCCAAATTAGAAAGATAGACTTAGAAAATTTTCTTTCAACACAAAGTGACAATCGACCTCAATTGGCTTCAATCAATGTTAATCGACGATATCTGACAAAGTTAGATGCAAACTCACTCAAATATATGAGAAATGTTGAAATTCGACTCCAAATTAGAAAGATAGACTTAGAAAATTTTCACTCAACACAAAGTGACAATTGACCTCAATTGGCTTCAATGGATGTTAATCGACGATATCTGACAAAGTTAGATGCAAACTCACTCAAATATATGAGAAATGTTGAAATTCGACTTTAAATTAGGAAGATAGACTTAGAAAATTTTCACTCAACACAAAGTGACAATTGACCTCAATTGGCTTCAATCAATGTTAATCGACGATATCTGACAAAGTTAGATGCAAACTCACTCAAATATATGAGAAATGTTGAAATTCGACTCCAAATTAGAAAGATAGACTTAGAAAATTTTCACTCAACACAAAGTGACAATCGACCTCAATGGGCTAAAATGGATGTTAATCGACGATATCTGACAAAGTTAGATGCAAACTCACTCAAATATATGAGAAATGTTGAAATTCGACTCCAAATTAGAAAGATAGACTTAGAAAATTTTCTTTCAACACAAAGTGACAATCGACCTCAATTGGCTTCAATCAATGTTAATCGACGATATCTGACAAAGTTAGATGCAAACTCACTCAAATATATGAGAAATGTTGAAATTCGACTCCAAATTAGAAAGATAGACTTAGAAAATTTTCACTCAACACAAAGTGACAATTGACCTCAATTGGCTTCAATCAATGTTAATCGACGATATCTGACAAAGTTAGATGCAAACTCACTCAAATATATGAGAAATGTTGAAATTCGACTTCAAATTAGGAAGATAGACTTAGAAAATTTTCTTTCAACACAAAGTGACAATCGACCTCAATGGGCTTCAATGGATGTTAATCGACGATATCTGACAAAGTTAGATGCAAACTCACTCAAATATATGAGAAATGTTGAAATCCGAATTCAAATTAGGAAGATAGACTTAGAAAATTTTCACTCAACACAAAGTGACAATCGACCTCAATTGGCTTCAATGGATGTTAATCGACGATATCTGACAAAGTTAGATGCAAACTCACTCAAATATATGAGAAATGTTGAAATTCGACTTTAAATTAGGAAGATAGACTTAGAAAATTTTCTTTCAACACAAAGTGACAATCGACCTCAATTGGCTTCAATCAATGTTAATCGACGATATCTGACAAAGTTAGATGCAAACTCACTCAAATATATGAGAAATGTTGAAATTCGACTCCAAATTAGAAAGATAGACTTAGAAAATTTTCACTCAACACAAAGTGACAATTGACCTCAATTGGCTTCAATCAATGTTAATCGACGATATCTGACAAAGTTAGATGCAAACTCACTCAAATATATGAGAAATGTTGAAATTCGACTTTAAATTAGAAAGATAGACTTAGAAAATTTTAACTCAACACAAAGTGACAATCGACCTCAATTGGCTTCAATGGATGTTAATCGACGATATCTGACAAAGTTAGATGCAAACTCACTCAAATATATGAGAAATGTTGAAATTCGACTTTAAATTAGGAAGATAGACTTAGAAAATTTTCACTCAACACAAAGTGACAATTGACCTCAATTGGCTTCAATCAATGTTAATCGACGATATCTGACAAAGTAAGATGCAAACTCACTCAAATATATGAGAAATGTTGAAATTCGACTCCAAATTAGAAAGATAGACTTAGAAAATTTTCACTCAACACAAAGTGACAATTGACCTCAATTGGCTTCAATCAATGTTAATCGACGATATCTGACAAAGTTAGATGCAAACTCACTCAAATATATGAGAAATGTTGAAATTCGACTTCAAATTAGGAAGATAGACTTAGAAAATTTTCTTTCAACACAAAGTGACAATCGACCTCAATGGGCTTCAATGGATGTTAATCGACGATATCTGACAAAGTTAGATGCAAACTCACTCAAATATATGAGAAATGTTGAAATTCGACTCCAAATTAGAAAGATAGACTTAGAAAATTTTCTTTCAACACAAAGTGACAATCGACCTCAATTGGCTTCAATCAATGTTAATCGACGATATCTGACAAAGTTAGATGCAAACTCACTCAAATATATGAGAAATGTTGAAATTCGACTCCAAATTAGAAAGATAGACTTAGAAAATTTTCACTCAACACAAAGTGACAATTGACCTCAATTGGCTTCAATCAATGTTAATCGACGATATCTGACAAAGTTAGATGCAAACTCACTCAAATATATGAGAAATGTTGAAATTCGACTTCAAATTAGGAAGATAGACTTAGAAAATTTTCTTTCAACACAAAGTGACAATCGACCTCAATGGGCTTCAATGGATGTTAATCGACGATATCTGACAAAGTTAGATGCAAACTCACTCAAATATATGAGAAATGTTGAAATTCGACTTTAAATTAGAAAGATAGACTTAGAAAATTTTCACTCAACACAAAGTGACAATCGACCTCAATTGGCTTCAATGGATGTTAATCGACGATATCTGACAAAGTTAGATGCAAACTCACTCAAATATATGAGAAATGTTGAAATTCGACTTTAAATTAGGAAGATAGACTTAGAAAATTTTCACTCAACACAAAGTGACAATTGACCTCAATTGGCTTCAATCAATGTTAATCGACGATATCTGACAAAGTAAGATGCAAACTCACTCAAATATATGAGAAATGTTGAAATTCGACTCCAAATTAGAAAGATAGACTTAGAAAATTTTCTTTCAACACAAAGTGACAATCGACCTCAATTGGCTTCAATCAATGTTAATCGACGATATCTGACAAAGTTAGATGCAAACTCACTCAAATATATGAGAAATGTTGAAATTCGACTCCAAATTAGAAAGATAGACTTAGAAAATTTTCACTCAACACAAAGTGACAATTGACCTCAATTGGCTTCAATCAATGTTAATCGACGATATCTGACAAAGTTAGATGCAAACTCACTCAAATATATGAGAAATGTTGAAATTCGACTTCAAATTAGGAAGATAGACTTAGAAAATTTTCTTTCAACACAAAGTGACAATCGACCTCAATGGGCTTCAATGGATGTTAATCGACGATATCTGACAAAGTTAGATGCAAACTCACTCAAATATATGAGAAATGTTGAAATTCGACTTTAAATTAGGAAGATAGACTTAGAAAATTTTCACTCAACACAAAGTGACAATTGACCTCAATTGGCTTCAATCAATGTTAATCGACGATATCTGACAAAGTTAGATGCAAACTCACTCAAATATATGAGAAATGTTGAAATTCGACTCCAAATTAGAAAGATAGACTTAGAAAATTTTCTTTCAACACAAAGTGACAATCGACCTCAATTGGCTTCAATCAATGTTAATCGACGATATCTGACAAAGTTAGATGCAAACTCACTCAAATATATGAGAAATGTTGAAATTCGACTCCAAATTAGAAAGATAGACTTAGAAAATTTTCACTCAACACAAAGTGACAATTGACCTCAATTGGCTTCAATCAATGTTAATCGACGATATCTGACAAAGTTAGATGCAAACTCACTCAAATATATGAGAAATGTTGAAATTCGACTTTAAATTAGAAAGATAGACTTAGAAAATTTTAACTCAACACAAAGTGACAATCGACCTCAATTGGCTTCAATGGATGTTAATCGACGATATCTGACAAAGTTAGATGCAAACTCACTCAAATATATGAGAAATGTTGAAATTCGACTTTAAATTAGGAAGATAGACTTAGAAAATTTTCACTCAACACAAAGTGACAATTGACCTCAATTGGCTTCAATCAATGTTAATCGACGATATCTGACAAAGTAAGATGCAAACTCACTCAAATATATGAGAAATGTTGAAATTCGACTCCAAATTAGAAAGATAGACTTAGAAAATTTTCTTTCAACACAAAGTGACAATCGACCTCAATTGGCTTCAATCAATGTTAATCGACGATATCTGACAAAGTTAGATGCAAACTCACTCAAATATATGAGAAATGTTGAAATTCGACTCCAAATTAGAAAGATAGACTTAGAAAATTTTCACTCAACACAAAGTGACAATTGACCTCAATTGGCTTCAATCAATGTTAATCGACGATATCTGACAAAGTTAGATGCAAACTCACTCAAATATATGAGAAATGTTGAAATTCGACTTCAAATTAGGAAGATAGACTTAGAAAATTTTCTTTCAACACAAAGTGACAATCGACCTCAATGGGCTTCAATGGATGTTAATCGACGATATCTGACAAAGTTAGATGCAAACTCACTCAAATATATGAGAAATGTTGAAATTCGACTCCAAATTAGAAAGATAGACTTAGAAAATTTTCTTTCAACACAAAGTGACAATCGACCTCAATTGGCTTCAATCAATGTTAATCGACGATATCTGACAAAGTTAGATGCAAACTCACTCAAATATATGAGAAATGTTGAAATTCGACTCAAAATTAGAAAGATAGACTTAGAAAATTTTCACTCAACACAAAGTGACAATTGACCTCAATTGGCTTCAATCAATGTTAATCGACGATATCTGACAAAGTTAGATGCAAACTCACTCAAATATATGAGAAATGTTGAAATTCGACTTCAAATTAGGAAGATAGACTTAGAAAATTTTCTTTCAACACAAAGTGACAATCGACCTCAATGGGCTTCAATGGATGTTAATCGACGATATCTGACAAAGTTAGATGCAAACTCACTCAAATATATGAGAAATGTTGAAATTCGACTTTAAATTAGAAAGATAGACTTAGAAAATTTTCACTCAACACAAAGTGACAATCGACCTCAATTGGCTTCAATGGATGTTAATCGACGATATCTGACAAAGTTAGATGCAAACTCACTCAAATATATGAGAAATGTTGAAATTCGACTTTAAATTAGGAAGATAGACTTAGAAAATTTTCACTCAACACAAAGTGACAATTGACCTCAATTGGCTTCAATCAATGTTAATCGACGATATCTGACAAAGTAAGATGCAAACTCACTCAAATATATGAGAAATGTTGAAATTCGACTCCAAATTAGAAAGATAGACTTAGAAAATTTTCTTTCAACACAAAGTGACAATCGACCTCAATTGGCTTCAATCAATGTTAATCGACGATATCTGACAAAGTTAGATGCAAACTCACTCAAATATATGAGAAATGTTGAAATTCGACTCCAAATTAGAAAGATAGACTTAGAAAATTTTCACTCAACACAAAGTGACAATTGACCTCAATTGGCTTCAATCAATGTTAATCGACGATATCTGACAAAGTTAGATGCAAACTCACTCAAATATATGAGAAATGTTGAAATTCGACTTCAAATTAGGAAGATAGACTTAGAAAATTTTCTTTCAACACAAAGTGACAATCGACCTCAATGGGCTTCAATGGATGTTAATCGACGATATCTGACAAAGTTAGATGCAAACTCACTCAAATATATGAGAAATGTTGAAATTCGACTTTAAATTAGGAAGATAGACTTAGAAAATTTTCACTCAACACAAAGTGACAATTGACCTCAATTGGCTTCAATCAATGTTAATCGACGATATCTGACAAAGTTAGATGCAAACTCACTCAAATATATGAGAAATGTTGAAATTCGACTCCAAATTAGAAAGATAGACTTAGAAAATTTTCACTCAACACAAAGTGACAATCGACCTCAATGGGCTAAAATGGATGTTAATCGACGATATCTGACAAAGTTAGATGCAAACTCACTCAAATATATGAGAAATGTTGAAATTCGACTTTAAATTAGGAAGATAGACTTAGAAAATTTTCACTCAACACAAAGTGACAATTGACCTCAATTGGCTTCAATCAATGTTAATCGACGATATCTGACAAAGTTAGATGCAAACTCACTCAAATATATGAGAAATGTTGAAATTCGACTCCAAATTAGAAAGATAGACTTAGAAAATTTTCACTCAACACAAAGTGACAATCGACCTCAATGGGCTAAAATGGATGTTAATCGACGATATCTGACAAAGTTAGATGCAAACTCACTCAAATATATGAGAAATGTTGAAATTCGACTTTAAATTAGGAAGATAGACTTAGAAAATTTTCACTCAACACAAAGTGACAATTGACCTCAATTGGCTTCAATCAATGTTAATCGACGATATCTGACAAAGTAAGATGCAAACTCACTCAAATATATGAGAAATGTTGAAATTCGACTCCAAATTAGAAAGATAGACTTAGAAAATTTTCACTCAACACAAAGTGACAATCGACCTCAATGGGCTAAAATGGATGTTAATCGACGATATCTGACAAAGTTAGATGCAAACTCACTCAAATATATGAGAAATGTTGAAATTCGACTCCAAATTAGAAAGATAGACTTAGAAAATTTTCTTTCAACACAAAGTGACAATCGACCTCAATTGGCTTCAATCAATGTTAATCGACGATATCTGACAAAGTTAGATGCAAACTCACTCAAATATATGAGAAATGTTGAAATTCGACTCCAAATTAGAAAGATAGACTTAGAAAATTTTCACTCAACACAAAGTGACAATTGACCTCAATTGGCTTCAATCAATGTTAATCGACGATATCTGACAAAGTTAGATGCAAACTCACTCAAATATATGAGAAATGTTGAAATTCGACTTCAAATTAGGAAGATAGACTTAGAAAATTTTCTTTCAACACAAAGTGACAATCGACCTCAATGGGCTTCAATGGATGTTAATCGACGATATCTGACAAAGTTAGATGCAAACTCACTCAAATATATGAGAAATGTTGAAATCCGAATTCAAATTAGGAAGATAGACTTAGAAAATTTTCACTCAACACAAAGTGACAATCGACCTCAATTGGCTTCAATGGATGTTAATCGACGATATCTGACAAAGTTAGATGCAAACTCACTCAAATATATGAGAAATGTTGAAATTCGACTTTAAATTAGGAAGATAGACTTAGAAAATTTTCTTTCAACACAAAGTGACAATCGACCTCAATTGGCTTCAATCAATGTTAATCGACGATATCTGACAAAGTTAGATGCAAACTCACTCAAATATATGAGAAATGTTGAAATTCGACTCCAAATTAGAAAGATAGACTTAGAAAATTTTCACTCAACACAAAGTGACAATTGACCTCAATTGGCTTCAATCAATGTTAATCGACGATATCTGACAAAGTAAGATGCAAACTCACTCAAATATATGAGAAATGTTGAAATTCGACTCCAAATTAGAAAGATAGACTTAGAAAATTTTCACTCAACACAAAGTGACAATCGACCTCAATGGGCTAAAATGGATGTTAATCGACGATATCTGACAAAGTTAGATGCAAACTCACTCAAATATATGAGAAATGTTGAAATTCGACTCCAAATTAGAAAGATAGACTTAGAAAATTTTCTTTCAACACAAAGTGACAATCGACCTCAATTGGCTTCAATCAATGTTAATCGACGATATCTGACAAAGTTAGATGCAAACTCACTCAAATATATGAGAAATGTTGAAATTCGACTCCAAATTAGAAAGATAGACTTAGAAAATTTTCACTCAACACAAAGTGACAATTGACCTCAATTGGCTTCAATCAATGTTAATCGACGATATCTGACAAAGTTAGATGCAAACTCACTCAAATATATGAGAAATGTTGAAATTCGACTTCAAATTAGGAAGATAGACTTAGAAAATTTTCTTTCAACACAAAGTGACAATCGACCTCAATGGGCTTCAATGGATGTTAATCGACGATATCTGACAAAGTTAGATGCAAACTCACTCAAATATATGAGAAATGTTGAAATCCGAATTCAAATTAGGAAGATAGACTTAGAAAATTTTCACTCAACACAAAGTGACAATCGACCTCAATTGGCTTCAATGGATGTTAATCGACGATATCTGACAAAGTTAGATGCAAACTCACTCAAATATATGAGAAATGTTGAAATTCGACTTTAAATTAGGAAGATAGACTTAGAAAATTTTCTTTCAACACAAAGTGACAATCGACCTCAATTGGCTTCAATCAATGTTAATCGACGATATCTGACAAAGTTAGATGCAAACTCACTCAAATATATGAGAAATGTTGAAATTCGACTCCAAATTAGAAAGATAGACTTAGAAAATTTTCACTCAACACAAAGTGACAATTGACCTCAATTGGCTTCAATCAATGTTAATCGACGATATCTGACAAAGTTAGATGCAAACTCACTCAAATATATGAGAAATGTTGAAATTCGACTTCAAATTAGGAAGATAGACTTAGAAAATTTTCTTTCAACACAAAGTGACAATCGACCTCAATGGGCTTCAATGGATGTTAATCGACGATATCTGACAAAGTTAGATGCAAACTCACTCAAATATATGAGAAATGTTGAAATTCGACTTTAAATTAGGAAGATAGACTTAGAAAATTTTCACTCAACACAAAGTGACAATCGACCTCAATTGGCTTCAATGGATGTTAATCGACGATATCTGACAAAGTTAGATGCAAACTCACTCAAATATATGAGAAATGTTGAAATTCGACTCCAAATTAGAAAGATAGACTTAGAAAATTTTCTTTCAACACAAAGTGACAATCGACCTCAATTGGCTTCAATCAATGTTAATCGACGATATCTGACAAAGTTAGATGCAAACTCACTCAAATATATGAGGAATGTTGAAATTCGACTCCAAATTAGAAAGATAGACTTAGAAAATTTTCACTCAACACAAAGTGACAATTGACCTCAATTGGCTTCAATCAATGTTAATCGACGATATCTGACAAAGTTAGATGCAAACTCACTCAAATATATGAGAAATGTTGAAATTCGACTTCAAATTAGGAAGATAGACTTAGAAAATTTTCTTTCAACACAAAGTGACAATCGACCTCAATGGGCTTCAATGGATGTTAATCGACGATATCTGACAAAGTTAGATGCAAACTCACTCAAATATATGAGAAATGTTGAAATTCGACTCCAAATTAGAAAGATAGACTTAGAAAATTTTCTTTCAACACAAAGTGACAATCGACCTCAATTGGCTTCAATCAATGTTAATCGACGATATCTGACAAAGTTAGATGCAAACTCACTCAAATATATGAGAAATGTTGAAATTCGACTCAAAATTAGAAAGATAGACTTAGAAAATTTTCACTCAACACAAAGTGACAATTGACCTCAATTGGCTTCAATCAATGTTAATCGACGATATCTGACAAAGTTAGATGCAAACTCACTCAAATATATGAGAAATGTTGAAATTCGACTTCAAATTAGGAAGATAGACTTAGAAAATTTTCTTTCAACACAAAGTGACAATCGACCTCAATGGGCTTCAATGGATGTTAATCGACGATATCTGACAAAGTTAGATGCAAACTCACTCAAATATATGAGAAATGTTGAAATTCGACTTTAAATTAGAAAGATAGACTTAGAAAATTTTCACTCAACACAAAGTGACAATCGACCTCAATTGGCTTCAATGGATGTTAATCGACGATATCTGACAAAGTTAGATGCAAACTCACTCAAATATATGAGAAATGTTGAAATTCGACTTTAAATTAGGAAGATAGACTTAGAAAATTTTCACTCAACACAAAGTGACAATTGACCTCAATTGGCTTCAATCAATGTTAATCGACGATATCTGACAAAGTAAGATGCAAACTCACTCAAATATATGAGAAATGTTGAAATTCGACTCCAAATTAGAAAGATAGACTTAGAAAATTTTCTTTCAACACAAAGTGACAATCGACCTCAATTGGCTTCAATCAATGTTAATCGACGATATCTGACAAAGTTAGATGCAAACTCACTCAAATATATGAGAAATGTTGAAATTCGACTCCAAATTAGAAAGATAGACTTAGAAAATTTTCACTCAACACAAAGTGACAATTGACCTCAATTGGCTTCAATCAATGTTAATCGACGATATCTGACAAAGTTAGATGCAAACTCACTCAAATATATGAGAAATGTTGAAATTCGACTTCAAATTAGGAAGATAGACTTAGAAAATTTTCTTTCAACACAAAGTGACAATCGACCTCAATGGGCTTCAATGGATGTTAATCGACGATATCTGACAAAGTTAGATGCAAACTCACTCAAATATATGAGAAATGTTGAAATTCGACTTTAAATTAGGAAGATAGACTTAGAAAATTTTCACTCAACACAAAGTGACAATTGACCTCAATTGGCTTCAATCAATGTTAATCGACGATATCTGACAAAGTTAGATGCAAACTCACTCAAATATATGAGAAATGTTGAAATTCGACTCCAAATTAGAAAGATAGACTTAGAAAATTTTCACTCAACACAAAGTGACAATCGACCTCAATGGGCTAAAATGGATGTTAATCGACGATATCTGACAAAGTTAGATGCAAACTCACTCAAATATATGAGAAATGTTGAAATTCGACTTTAAATTAGGAAGATAGACTTAGAAAATTTTCACTCAACACAAAGTGACAATTGACCTCAATTGGCTTCAATCAATGTTAATCGACGATATCTGACAAAGTTAGATGCAAACTCACTCAAATATATGAGAAATGTTGAAATTCGACTCCAAATTAGAAAGATAGACTTAGAAAATTTTCACTCAACACAAAGTGACAATCGACCTCAATGGGCTAAAATGGATGTTAATCGACGATATCTGACAAAGTTAGATGCAAACTCACTCAAATATATGAGAAATGTTGAAATTCGACTTTAAATTAGGAAGATAGACTTAGAAAATTTTCACTCAACACAAAGTGACAATTGACCTCAATTGGCTTCAATCAATGTTAATCGACGATATCTGACAAAGTAAGATGCAAACTCACTCAAATATATGAGAAATGTTGAAATTCGACTCCAAATTAGAAAGATAGACTTAGAAAATTTTCACTCAACACAAAGTGACAATCGACCTCAATGGGCTAAAATGGATGTTAATCGACGATATCTGACAAAGTTAGATGCAAACTCACTCAAATATATGAGAAATGTTGAAATTCGACTCCAAATTAGAAAGATAGACTTAGAAAATTTTCTTTCAACACAAAGTGACAATCGACCTCAATTGGCTTCAATCAATGTTAATCGACGATATCTGACAAAGTTAGATGCAAACTCACTCAAATATATGAGAAATGTTGAAATTCGACTCCAAATTAGAAAGATAGACTTAGAAAATTTTCACTCAACACAAAGTGACAATTGACCTCAATTGGCTTCAATCAATGTTAATCGACGATATCTGACAAAGTTAGATGCAAACTCACTCAAATATATGAGAAATGTTGAAATTCGACTTCAAATTAGGAAGATAGACTTAGAAAATTTTCTTTCAACACAAAGTGACAATCGACCTCAATGGGCTTCAATGGATGTTAATCGACGATATCTGACAAAGTTAGATGCAAACTCACTCAAATATATGAGAAATGTTGAAATCCGAATTCAAATTAGGAAGATAGACTTAGAAAATTTTCACTCAACACAAAGTGACAATCGACCTCAATTGGCTTCAATGGATGTTAATCGACGATATCTGACAAAGTTAGATGCAAACTCACTCAAATATATGAGAAATGTTGAAATTCGACTTTAAATTAGGAAGATAGACTTAGAAAATTTTCTTTCAACACAAAGTGACAATCGACCTCAATTGGCTTCAATCAATGTTAATCGACGATATCTGACAAAGTTAGATGCAAACTCACTCAAATATATGAGAAATGTTGAAATTCGACTCCAAATTAGAAAGATAGACTTAGAAAATTTTCACTCAACACAAAGTGACAATTGACCTCAATTGGCTTCAATCAATGTTAATCGACGATATCTGACAAAGTAAGATGCAAACTCACTCAAATATATGAGAAATGTTGAAATTCGACTCCAAATTAGAAAGATAGACTTAGAAAATTTTCACTCAACACAAAGTGACAATCGACCTCAATGGGCTAAAATGGATGTTAATCGACGATATCTGACAAAGTTAGATGCAAACTCACTCAAATATATGAGAAATGTTGAAATTCGACTCCAAATTAGAAAGATAGACTTAGAAAATTTTCTTTCAACACAAAGTGACAATCGACCTCAATTGGCTTCAATCAATGTTAATCGACGATATCTGACAAAGTTAGATGCAAACTCACTCAAATATATGAGAAATGTTGAAATTCGACTCCAAATTAGAAAGATAGACTTAGAAAATTTTCACTCAACACAAAGTGACAATTGACCTCAATTGGCTTCAATCAATGTTAATCGACGATATCTGACAAAGTTAGATGCAAACTCACTCAAATATATGAGAAATGTTGAAATTCGACTTCAAATTAGGAAGATAGACTTAGAAAATTTTCTTTCAACACAAAGTGACAATCGACCTCAATGGGCTTCAATGGATGTTAATCGACGATATCTGACAAAGTTAGATGCAAACTCACTCAAATATATGAGAAATGTTGAAATCCGAATTCAAATTAGGAAGATAGACTTAGAAAATTTTCACTCAACACAAAGTGACAATCGACCTCAATTGGCTTCAATGGATGTTAATCGACGATATCTGACAAAGTTAGATGCAAACTCACTCAAATATATGAGAAATGTTGAAATTCGACTTTAAATTAGGAAGATAGACTTAGAAAATTTTCTTTCAACACAAAGTGACAATCGACCTCAATTGGCTTCAATCAATGTTAATCGACGATATCTGACAAAGTTAGATGCAAACTCACTCAAATATATGAGAAATGTTGAAATTCGACTCCAAATTAGAAAGATAGACTTAGAAAATTTTCACTCAACACAAAGTGACAATTGACCTCAATTGGCTTCAATCAATGTTAATCGACGATATCTGACAAAGTTAGATGCAAACTCACTCAAATATATGAGAAATGTTGAAATTCGACTTCAAATTAGGAAGATAGACTTAGAAAATTTTCTTTCAACACAAAGTGACAATCGACCTCAATGGGCTTCAATGGATGTTAATCGACGATATCTGACAAAGTTAGATGCAAACTCACTCAAATATATGAGAAATGTTGAAATTCGACTTTAAATTAGGAAGATAGACTTAGAAAATTTTCACTCAACACAAAGTGACAATCGACCTCAATTGGCTTCAATGGATGTTAATCGACGATATCTGACAAAGTTAGATGCAAACTCACTCAAATATATGAGAAATGTTGAAATTCGACTCCAAATTAGAAAGATAGACTTAGAAAATTTTCTTTCAACACAAAGTGACAATCGACCTCAATTGGCTTCAATCAATGTTAATCGACGATATCTGACAAAGTTAGATGCAAACTCACTCAAATATATGAGGAATGTTGAAATTCGACTCCAAATTAGAAAGATAGACTTAGAAAATTTTCACTCAACACAAAGTGACAATTGACCTCAATTGGCTTCAATCAATGTTAATCGACGATATCTGACAAAGTTAGATGCAAACTCACTCAAATATATGAGAAATGTTGAAATTCGACTTCAAATTAGGAAGATAGACTTAGAAAATTTTCTTTCAACACAAAGTGACAATCGACCTCAATGGGCTTCAATGGATGTTAATCGACGATATCTGACAAAGTTAGATGCAAACTCACTCAAATATATGAGAAATGTTGAAATTCGACTTTAAATTAGGAAGATAGACTTAGAAAATTTTCACTCAACACAAAGTGACAATTGACCTCAATTGGCTTCAATCAATGTTAATCGACGATATCTGACAAAGTAAGATGCAAACTCACTCAAATATATGAGAAATGTTGAAATTCGACTCCAAATTAGAAAGATAGACTTAGAAAATTTTCACTCAACACAAAGTGACAATCGACCTTAATGGGCTAAAATGGATGTTAATCGACGATATCTGACAAAGTTAGATGCAAACTCACTCAAATATATGAGAAATGTTGAAATTCGACTCCAAATTAGAAAGATAGACTTAGAAAATTTTCTTTCAACACAAAGTGACAATCGACCTCAATTGGCTTCAATCAATGTTAATCGACGATATCTGACAAAGTTAGATGCAAACTCACTCAAATATATGAGAAATGTTGAAATTCGACTCCAAATTAGAAAGATAGACTTAGAAAATTTTCACTCAACACAAAGTGACAATTGACCTCAATTGGCTTCAATCAATGTTAATCGACGATATCTGACAAAGTTAGATGCAAACTCACTCAAATATATGAGAAATGTTGAAATTCGACTTCAAATTAGGAAGATAGACTTAGAAAATTTTCTTTCAACACAAAGTGACAATCGACCTCAATGGGCTTCAATGGATGTTAATCGACGATATCTGACAAAGTTAGATGCAAACTCACTCAAATATATGAGAAATGTTGAAATCCGAATTCAAATTAGGAAGATAGACTTAGAAAATTTTCACTCAACACAAAGTGACAATCGACCTCAATTGGCTTCAATGGATGTTAATCGACGATATCTGACAAAGTTAGATGCAAACTCACTCAAATATATGAGAAATGTTGAAATTCGACTTTAAATTAGGAAGATAGACTTAGAAAATTTTCTTTCAACACAAAGTGACAATCGACCTCAATTGGCTTCAATCAATGTTAATCGACGATATCTGACAAAGTTAGATGCAAACTCACTCAAATATATGAGAAATGTTGAAATTCGACTCCAAATTAGAAAGATAGACTTAGAAAATTTTCACTCAACACAAAGTGACAATTGACCTCAATTGGCTTCAATCAATGTTAATCGACGATATCTGACAAAGTTAGATGCAAACTCACTCAAATATATGAGAAATGTTGAAATTCGACTTCAAATTAGGAAGATAGACTTAGAAAATTTTCTTTCAACACAAAGTGACAATCGACCTCAATGGGCTTCAATGGATGTTAATCGACGATATCTGACAAAGTTAGATGCAAACTCACTCAAATATATGAGAAATGTTGAAATTCGACTTTAAATTAGGAAGATAGACTTAGAAAATTTTCACTCAACACAAAGTGACAATTGACCTCAATTGGCTTCAATCAATGTTAATCGACGATATCTGACAAAGTTAGATGCAAACTCACTCAAATATATGAGAAATGTTGAAATTCGACTCCAAATTAGAAAGATAGACTTAGAAAATTTTCACTCAACACAAAGTGACAATCGACCTCAATTGGCTTCAATGGATGTTAATCGACGATATCTGACAAAGTTAGATGCAAACTCACTCAAATATATGAGAAATGTTGAAATTCGACTCCAAATTAGAAAGATAGACTTAGAAAATTTTCTTTCAACACAAAGTGACAATCGACCTCAATTGGCTTCAATCAATGTTAATCGACGATATCTGACAAAGTTAGATGCAAACTCACTCAAATATATGAGAAATGTTGAAATTCGACTCCAAATTAGAAAGATAGACTTAGAAAATTTTCACTCAACACAAAGTGACAATTGACCTCAATTGGCTTCAATCAATGTTAATCGACGATATCTGACAAAGTTAGATGCAAACTCACTCAAATATATGAGAAATGTTGAAATTCGACTTCAAATTAGGAAGATAGACTTAGAAAATTTTCTTTCAACACAAAGTGACAATCGACCTCAATGGGCTTCAATGGATGTTAATCGACGATATCTGACAAAGTTAGATGCAAACTCACTCAAATATATGAGAAATGTTGAAATTCGACTTTAAATTAGGAAGATAGACTTAGAAAATTTTCACTCAACACAAAGTGACAATTGACCTCAATTGGCTTCAATCAATGTTAATCGACGATATCTGACAAAGTTAGATGCAAACTCACTCAAATATATGAGAAATGTTGAAATTCGACTCCAAATTAGAAAGATAGACTTAGAAAATTTTCACTCAACACAAAGTGACAATCGACCTCAATTGGCTTCAATGGATGTTAATCGACGATATCTGACAAAGTTAGATGCAAACTCACTCAAATATATGAGAAATGTTGAAATTCGACTCCAAATTAGAAAGATAGACTTAGAAAATTTTCACTCAACACAAAGTGACAATCGACCTCAATTGGCTTCAATGGATGTTAATCGACGATATCTGACAAAGTTAGATGCAAACTCACTCAAATATATGAGAAATGTTGAAATTCGACTCCAAATTAGAAAGATAGACTTAGAAAATTTTCTTTCAACACAAAGTGACAATCGACCTCAATTGGCTTCAATCAATGTTAATCGACGATATCTGACAAAGTTAGATGCAAACTCACTCAAATATATGAGAAATGTTGAAATTCGACTTTAAATTAGGAAGATAGACTTAGAAAATTTTCACTCAACACAAAGTGACAATTGACCTCAATTGGCTTCAATCAATGTTAATCGACGATATCTGACAAAGTAAGATGCAAACTCACTCAAATATATGAGAAATGTTGAAATTCGACTCCAAATTAGAAAGATAGACTTAGAAAATTTTCACTCAACACAAAGTGACAATCGACCTCAATTGGCTTCAATGGATGTTAATCGACGATATCTGACAAAGTTAGATGCAAACTCACTCAAATATATGAGAAATGTTGAAATTCGACTCCAAATTAGAAAGATAGACTTAGAAAATTTTCACTCAACACAAAGTGACAATTGACCTCAATTGGCTTCAATCAATGTTAATCGACGATATCTGACAAAGTTAGATGCAAACTCACTCAAATATATGAGAAATGTTGAAATTCGACTTCAAATTAGGAAGATAGACTTAGAAAATTTTCTTTCAACACAAAGTGACAATCGACCTCAATGGGCTTCAATGGATGTTAATCGACGATATCTGACAAAGTTAGATGCAAACTCACTCAAATATATGAGAAATGTTGAAATCCGAATTCAAATTAGGAAGATAGACTTAGAAAATTTTCACTCAACACAAAGTGACAATCGACCTCAATTGGCTTCAATGGATGTTAATCGACGATATCTGACAAAGTTAGATGCAAACTCACTCAAATATATGAGAAATGTTGAAATTCGACTTTAAATTAGGAAGATAGACTTAGAAAATTTTCTTTCAACACAAAGTGACAATCGACCTCAATTGGCTTCAATCAATGTTAATCGACGATATCTGACAAAGTTAGATGCAAACTCACTCAAATATATGAGAAATGTTGAAATTCGACTCCAAATTAGAAAGATAGACTTAGAAAATTTTCACTCAACACAAAGTGACAATTGACCTCAATTGGCTTCAATCAATGTTAATCGACGATATCTGACAAAGTTAGATGCAAACTCACTCAAATATATGAGAAATGTTGAAATTCGACTTCAAATTAGGAAGATAGACTTAGAAAATTTTCTTTCAACACAAAGTGACAATCGACCTCAATGGGCTTCAATGGATGTTAATCGACGATATCTGACAAAGTTAGATGCAAACTCACTCAAATATATGAGAAATGTTGAAATTCGACTTTAAATTAGGAAGATAGACTTAGAAAATTTTCACTCAACACAAAGTGACAATTGACCTCAATTGGCTTCAATCAATGTTAATCGACGATATCTGACAAAGTTAGATGCAAACTCACTCAAATATATGAGAAATGTTGAAATTCGACTCCAAATTAGAAAGATAGACTTAGAAAATTTTCACTCAACACAAAGTGACAATCGACCTCAATTGGCTTCAATGGATGTTAATCGACGATATCTGACAAAGTTAGATGCAAACTCACTCAAATATATGAGAAATGTTGAAATTCGACTCCAAATTAGAAAGATAGACTTAGAAAATTTTCTTTCAACACAAAGTGACAATCGACCTCAATTGGCTTCAATCAATGTTAATCGACGATATCTGACAAAGTTAGATGCAAACTCACTCAAATATATGAGAAATGTTGAAATTCGACTCCAAATTAGAAAGATAGACTTAGAAAATTTTCACTCAACACAAAGTGACAATTGACCTCAATTGGCTTCAATCAATGTTAATCGACGATATCTGACAAAGTTAGATGCAAACTCACTCAAATATATGAGAAATGTTGAAATTCGACTTCAAATTAGGAAGATAGACTTAGAAAATTTTCTTTCAACACAAAGTGACAATCGACCTCAATGGGCTTCAATGGATGTTAATCGACGATATCTGACAAAGTTAGATGCAAACTCACTCAAATATATGAGAAATGTTGAAATTCGACTTTAAATTAG
Source organism: Diorhabda carinulata (assembly GCF_026250575.1). Taxonomy (NCBI): domain Eukaryota; kingdom Metazoa; phylum Arthropoda; class Insecta; order Coleoptera; family Chrysomelidae; genus Diorhabda; species Diorhabda carinulata. Next base: position 869,198 of record NC_079469.1, read on the forward strand.
GAAGATAGACTTAGAAAATTTTCACTCAACACAAAGTGACAATTGACCTCAATTGGCTTCAATCAATGTTAATCGACGATATCTGACAAAGTTAGATGCAAACTCACTCAAATATATGAGAAATGTTGAAATTCGACTCCAAATTAGAAAGATAGACTTAGAAAATTTTCACTCAACACAAAGTGACAATCGACCTCAATTGGCTTCAATGGATGTTAATCGACGATATCTGACAAAGTTAGATGCAAACTCACTCAAATATATGAGAAATGTTGAAATTCGACTCCAAATTAGAAAGATAGACTTAGAAAATTTTCTTTCAACACAAAGTGACAATCGACCTCAATTGGCTTCAATCAATGTTAATCGACGATATCTGACAAAGTTAGATGCAAACTCACTCAAATATATGAGAAATGTTGAAATTCGACTCCAAATTAGAAAGATAGACTTAGAAAATTTTCACTCAACACAAAGTGACAATTGACCTCAATTGGCTTCAATCAATGTTAATCGACGATATCTGACAAAGTTAGATGCAAACTCACTCAAATATATGAGAAATGTTGAAATTCGACTTCAAATTAGGAAGATAGACTTAGAAAATTTTCTTTCAACACAAAGTGACAATCGACCTCAATGGGCTTCAATGGATGTTAATCGACGATATCTGACAAAGTTAGATGCAAACTCACTCAAATATATGAGAAATGTTGAAATCCGAATTCAAATTAGGAAGATAGACTTAGAAAATTTTCACTCAACACAAAGTGACAATCGACCTCAATTGGCTTCAATGGATGTTAATCGACGATATCTGACAAAGTTAGATGCAAACTCACTCAAATATATGAGAAATGTTGAAATTCGACTTTAAATTAGGAAGATAGACTTAGAAAATTTTCTTTCAACACAAAGTGACAATCGACCTCAATTGGCTTCAATCAATGTTAATCGACGATATCTGACAAAGTTAGATGCAAACTCACTCAAATATATGAGAAATGTTGAAATTCGACTCCAAATTAGAAAGATAGACTTAGAAAATTTTCACTCAACACAAAGTGACAATTGACCTCAATTGGCTTCAATCAATGTTAATCGACGATATCTGACAAAGTTAGATGCAAACTCACTCAAATATATGAGAAATGTTGAAATTCGACTTCAAATTAGGAAGATAGACTTAGAAAATTTTCTTTCAACACAAAGTGACAATCGACCTCAATGGGCTTCAATGGATGTTAATCGACGATATCTGACAAAGTTAGATGCAAACTCACTCAAATATATGAGAAATGTTGAAATTCGACTTTAAATTAGGAAGATAGACTTAGAAAATTTTCACTCAACACAAAGTGACAATTGACCTCAATTGGCTTCAATCAATGTTAATCGACGATATCTGACAAAGTTAGATGCAAACTCACTCAAATATATGAGAAATGTTGAAATTCGACTCCAAATTAGAAAGATAGACTTAGAAAATTTTCACTCAACACAAAGTGACAATCGACCTCAATGGGCTAAAATGGATGTTAATCGACGATATCTGACAAAGTTAGATGCAAACTCACTCAAATATATGAGAAATGTTGAAATTCGACTTTAAATTAGGAAGATAGACTTAGAAAATTTTCACTCAACACAAAGTGACAATTGACCTCAATTGGCTTCAATCAATGTTAATCGACGATATCTGACAAAGTAAGATGCAAACTCACTCAAATATATGAGAAATGTTGAAATTCGACTCCAAATTAGAAAGATAGACTTAGAAAATTTTCACTCAACACAAAGTGACAATCGACCTCAATGGGCTAAAATGGATGTTAATCGACGATATCTGACAAAGTTAGATCCAAACTCACTCAAATATATGAGAAATGTTGAAATTCGACTCCAAATTAGAAAGATAGACTTAGAAAATTTTCACTCAACACAAAGTGACAATTGACCTCAATTGGCTTCAATGGATGTTAATCGACGATATCTGACAAAGTTAGATGCAAACTCACTCAAATATATGAGAAATGTTGAAATTCGACTTTAAATTAGGAAGATAGACTTAGAAAATTTTCACTCAACACAAAGTGACAATTGACCTCAATTGGCTTCAATCAATGTTAATCGACGATATCTGACAAAGTTAGATGCAAACTCACTCAAATATATGAGAAATGTTGAAATTCGACTTCAAATTAGGAAGATAGACTTAGAAAATTTTCTTTCAACACAAAGTGACAATCGACCTCAATGGGCTTCAATGGATGTTAATCGACGATATCTGACAAAGTTAGATGCAAACTCACTCAAATATATGAGAAATGTTGAAATTCGACTTTAAATTAGGAAGATAGACTTAGAAAATTTTCACTCAACACAAAGTGACAATTGACCTCAATTGGCTTCAATCAATGTTAATCGACGATATCTGACAAAGTTAGATGCAAACTCACTCAAATATATGAGAAATGTTGAAATTCGACTCCAAATTAGAAAGATAGACTTAGAAAATTTTCACTCAACACAAAGTGACAATTGACCTCAATTGGCTTCAATGGATGTTAATCGACGATATCTGACAAAGTTAGATGCAAACTCACTCAAATATATGAGAAATGTTGAAATTCGACTTTAAATTAGGAAGATAGACTTAGAAAATTTTCACTCAACACAAAGTGACAATTGACCTCAATTGGCTTCAATCAATGTTAATCGACGATATCTGACAAAGTTAGATGCAAACTCACTCAAATATATGAGAAATGTTGAAATTCGACTTCAAATTAGGAAGATAGACTTAGAAAATTTTCTTTCAACACAAAGTGACAATCGACCTCAATGGGCTTCAATGGATGTTAATCGACGATATCTGACAAAGTTAGATGCAAACTCACTCAAATATATGAGAAATGTTGAAATTCGACTTTAAATTAGGAAGATAGACTTAGAAAATTTTCACTCAACACAAAGTGACAATTGACCTCAATTGGCTTCAATCAATGTTAATCGACGATATCTGACAAAGTTAGATGCAAACTCACTCAAATATATGAGAAATGTTGAAATTCGACTCCAAATTAGAAAGATAGACTTAGAAAATTTTCACTCAACACAAAGTGACAATCGACCTCAATGGGCTAAAATGGATGTTAATCGACGATATCTGACAAAGTTAGATGCAAACTCACTCAAATATATGAGAAATGTTGAAATTCGACTTTAAATTAGGAAGATAGACTTAGAAAATTTTCACTCAACACAAAGTGACAATCGACCTCAATGGGCTTCAATCAATGTTAATCGACGATATCTGACAAAGTTAGATGCAAACTCACTCAAATATATGAGAAATGTTGAAATTCGACTCCAAATTAGAAAGATAGACTTAGAAAATTTTCACTCAACACAAAGTGACAATCGACCTCAATTGGCTTCAATGGATGTTAATCGACGATATCTGACAAAGTTAGATGCAAACTCACTCAAATATATGAGAAATGTTGAAATTCGACTTTAAATTAGGAAGATAGACTTAGAAAATTTTCACTCAACACAAAGTGACAATTGACCTCAATTGGCTTCAATCAATGTTAATCGACGATATCTGACAAAGTAAGATGCAAACTCACTCAAATATATGAGAAATGTTGAAATTCGACTCCAAATTAGAAAGATAGACTTAGAAAATTTTCACTCAACACAAAGTGACAATCGACCTCAATTGGCTTCAATCAATGTTAATCGACGATATCTGACAAAGTTAGATGCAAACTCACTCAAATATATGAGAAATGTTGAAATTCGACTTTAAATTAGGAAGATAGACTTAGAAAATTTTCACTCAACACAAAGTGACAATTGACCTCAATTGGCTTCAATCAATGTTAATCGACGATATCTGACAAAGTTAGATGCAAACTCACTCAAATATATGAGAAATGTTGAAATTCGACTCCAAATTAGAAAGATAGACTTAGAAAATTTTCACTCAACACAAAGTGACAATCGACCTCAATGGGCTAAAATGGATGTTAATCGACGATATCTGACAAAGTTAGATGCAAACTCACTCAAATATATGAGAAATGTTGAAATTCGACTCCAAATTAGAAAGATAGACTTAGAAAATTTTCACTCAACACAAAGTGACAATCGACCTCAATGGGCTAAAATGGATGTTAATCGACGATATCTGACAAAGTTAGATGCAAACTCACTCAAATATATGAGAAATGTTGAAATTCGACTCCAAATTAGAAAGATAGACTTAGAAAATTTTCTTTCAACACAAAGTGACAATCGACCTCAATTGGCTTCAATCAATGTTAATCGACGATATCTGACAAAGTTAGATGCAAACTCACTCAAATATATGAGAAATGTTGAAATTCGACTCCAAATTAGAAAGATAGACTTAGAAAATTTTCACTCAACACAAAGTGACAATCGACCTCAATGGGCTAAAATGGATGTTAATCGACGATATCTGACAAAGTTAGATGCAAACTCACTCAAATATATGAGAAATGTTGAAATTCGACTTTAAATTAGGAAGATAGACTTAGAAAATTTTCACTCAACACAAAGTGACAATCGACCTCAATGGGCTTCAATCAATGTTAATCGACGATATCTGACAAAGTTAGATGCAAACTCACTCAAATATATGAGAAATGTTGAAATTCGACTCCAAATTAGAAAGATAGACTTAGAAAATTTTCACTCAACACAAAGTGACAATCGACCTCAATTGGCTTCAATGGATGTTAATCGACGATATCTGACAAAGTTAGATGCAAACTCACTCAAATATATGAGAAATGTTGAAATTCGACTTTAAATTAGGAAGATAGACTTAGAAAATTTTCACTCAACACAAAGTGACAATTGACCTCAATTGGCTTCAATCAATGTTAATCGACGATATCTGACAAAGTAAGATGCAAACTCACTCAAATATATGAGAAATGTTGAAATTCGACTCCAAATTAGAAAGATAGACTTAGAAAATTTTCACTCAACACAAAGTGACAATTGACCTCAATTGGCTTCAATCAATGTTAATCGACGATATCTGACAAAGTTAGATGCAAACTCACTCAAATATATGAGAAATGTTGAAATTCGACTTTAAATTAGGAAGATAGACTTAGAAAATTTTCACTCAACACAAAGTGACAATTGACCTCAATTGGCTTCAATCAATGTTAATCGACGATATCTGACAAAGTAAGATGCAAACTCACTCAAATATATGAGAAATGTTGAAATTCGATTCCAAATTAGAAAGATAGACTTAGAAAATTTTCACTCAACACAAAGTGACAATCGACCTCAATTGGCTTCAATGGATGTTAATCGACGATATCTGACAAAGTTAGATGCAAACTCACTCAAATATATGAGAAATGTTGAAATTCGACTCCAAATTAGAAAGATAGACTTAGAAAATTTTCTTTCAACACAAAGTGACAATCGACCTCAATTGGCTTCAATCAATGTTAATCGACGATATCTGACAAAGTTAGATGCAAACTCACTCAAATATATGAGAAATGTTGAAATTCGACTCCAAATTAGAAAGATAGACTTAGAAAATTTTCACTCAACACAAAGTGACAATTGACCTCAATTGGCTTCAATCAATGTTAATCGACGATATCTGACAAAGTTAGATGCAAACTCACTCAAATATATGAGAAATGTTGAAATTCGACTTCAAATTAGGAAGATAGACTTAGAAAATTTTCTTTCAACACAAAGTGACAATCGACCTCAATGGGCTTCAATGGATGTTAATCGACGATATCTGACAAAGTAAGATGCAAACTCACTCAAATATATGAGAAATGTTGAAATTCGACTCCAAATTAGAAAGATAGACTTAGAAAATTTTCACTCAACACAAAGTGACAATTGACCTCAATTGGCTTCAATCAATGTTAATCGACGATATCTGACAAAGTTAGATGCAAACTCACTCAAATATATGAGAAATGTTGAAATTCGACTTTAAATTAGGAAGATAGACTTAGAAAATTTTCTTTCAACACAAAGTGACAATCGACCTCAATTGGCTTCAATCAATGTTAATCGACGATATCTGACAAAGTTAGATGCAAACTCACTCAAATATATGAGAAATGTTGAAATTCGACTCCAAATTAGAAAGATAGACTTAGAAAATTTTCACTCAACACAAAGTGACAATTGACCTCAATTGGCTTCAATCAATGTTAATCGACGATATCTGACAAAGTTAGATGCAAACTCACTCAAATATATGAGAAATGTTGAAATTCGACTTCAAATTAGGAAGATAGACTTAGAAAATTTTCTTTCAACACAAAGTGACAATCGACCTCAATGGGCTTCAATGGATGTTAATCGACGATATCTGACAAAGTTAGATGCAAACTCACTCAAATATATGAGAAATGTTGAAATTCGACTTTAAATTAGGAAGATAGACTTAGAAAATTTTCACTCAACACAAAGTGACAATTGACCTCAATTGGCTTCAATCAATGTTAATCGACGATATCTGACAAAGTTAGATGCAAACTCACTCAAATATATGAGAAATGTTGAAATTCGACTCCAAATTAGAAAGATAGACTTAGAAAATTTTCACTCAACACAAAGTGACAATCGACCTCAATGGGCTAAAATGGATGTTAATCGACGATATCTGACAAAGTTAGATGCAAACTCACTCAAATATATGAGAAATGTTGAAATTCGACTTTAAATTAGGAAGATAGACTTAGAAAATTTTCACTCAACACAAAGTGACAATTGACCTCAATTGGCTTCAATCAATGTTAATCGACGATATCTGACAAAGTAAGATGCAAACTCACTCAAATATATGAGAAATGTTGAAATTCGACTCCAAATTAGAAAGATAGACTTAGAAAATTTTCACTCAACACAAAGTGACAATCGACCTCAATGGGCTTCAATGGATGTTAATCGACGATATCTGACAAAGTTAGATGCAAACTCACTCAAATATATGAGAAATGTTGAAATCCGAATTCAAATTAGGAAGATAGACTTAGAAAATTTTCACTCAACACAAAGTGACAATCGACCTCAATTGGCTTCAATGGATGTTAATCGACGATATCTGACAAAGTTAGATGCAAACTCACTCAAATATATGAGAAATGTTGAAATTCGACTTTAAATTAGGAAGATAGACTTAGAAAATTTTCTTTCAAACAAAGTGACAATCGACCTCAATTGGCTTCAATCAATGTTAATCGACGATATCTGACAAAGTTAGATGCAAACTCACTCAAATATATGAGAAATGTTGAAATTCGACTCCAAATTAGAAAGATAGACTTAGAAAATTTTCACTCAACACAAAGTGACAATTGACCTCAATTGGCTTCAATCAATGTTAATCGACGATATCTGACAAAGTTAGATGCAAACTCACTCAAATATATGAGAAATGTTGAAATTCGACTTCAAATTAGGAAGATAGACTTAGAAAATTTTCTTTCAACACAAAGTGACAATCGACCTCAATGGGCTTCAATGGATGTTAATCGACGATATCTGACAAAGTTAGATGCAAACTCACTCAAATATATGAGAAATGTTGAAATTCGACTTTAAATTAGGAAGATAGACTTAGAAAATTTTCACTCAACACAAAGTGACAATTGACCTCAATTGGCTTCAATCAATGTTAATCGACGATATCTGACAAAGTTAGATGCAAACTCACTCAAATATATGAGAAATGTTGAAATTCGACTCCAAATTAGAAAGATAGACTTAGAAAATTTTCACTCAACACAAAGTGACAATCGACCTCAATTGGCTTCAATGGATGTTAATCGACGATATCTGACAAAGTTAGATGCAAACTCACTCAAATATATGAGAAATGTTGAAATTCGACTCCAAATTAGAAAGATAGACTTAGAAAATTTTCTTTCAACACAAAGTGACAATCGACCTCAATTGGCTTCAATCAATGTTAATCGACGATATCTGACAAAGTTAGATGCAAACTCACTCAAATATATGAGAAATGTTGAAATTCGACTCCAAATTAGAAAGATAGACTTAGAAAATTTTCACTCAACACAAAGTGACAATTGACCTCAATTGGCTTCAATCAATGTTAATCGACGATATCTGACAAAGTTAGATGCAAACTCACTCAAATATATGAGAAATGTTGAAATTCGACTTCAAATTAGGAAGATAGACTTAGAAAATTTTCTTTCAACACAAAGTGACAATCGACCTCAATGGGCTTCAATGGATGTTAATCGACGATATCTGACAAAGTTAGATGCAAACTCACTCAAATATATGAGAAATGTTGAAATTCGACTTTAAATTAGGAAGATAGACTTAGAAAATTTTCACTCAACACAAAGTGACAATTGACCTCAATTGGCTTCAATCAATGTTAATCGACGATATCTGACAAAGTTAGATGCAAACTCACTCAAATATATGAGAAATGTTGAAATTCGACTCCAAATTAGAAAGATAGACTTAGAAAATTTTCACTCAACACAAAGTGACAATCGACCTCAATGGGCTAAAATGGATGTTAATCGACGATATCTGACAAAGTTAGATGCAAACTCACTCAAATATATGAGAAATGTTGAAATTCGACTTTAAATTAGGAAGATAGACTTAGAAAATTTTCACTCAACACAAAGTGACAATTGACCTCAATTGGCTTCAATCAATGTTAATCGACGATATCTGACAAAGTAAGATGCAAACTCACTCAAATATATGAGAAATGTTGAAATTCGACTCCAAATTAGAAAGATAGACTTAGAAAATTTTCACTCAACACAAAGTGACAATCGACCTCAATGGGCTTCAATGGATGTTAATCGACGATATCTGACAAAGTTAGATGCAAACTCACTCAAATATATGAGAAATGTTGAAATCCGAATTCAAATTAGGAAGATAGACTTAGAAAATTTTCACTCAACACAAAGTGACAATCGACCTCAATTGGCTTCAATGGATGTTAATCGACGATATCTGACAAAGTTAGATGCAAACTCACTCAAATATATGAGAAATGTTGAAATTCGACTTTAAATTAGGAAGATAGACTTAGAAAATTTTCTTTCAAACAAAGTGACAATCGACCTCAATTGGCTTCAATCAATGTTAATCGACGATATCTGACAAAGTTAGATGCAAACTCACTCAAATATATGAGAAATGTTGAAATTCGACTCCAAATTAGAAAGATAGACTTAGAAAATTTTCTTTCAACACAAAGTGACAATCGACCTCAATGGGCTTCAATGGATGTTAATCGACGATATCTGACAAAGTTAGATGCAAACTCACTCAAATATATGAGAAATGTTGAAATTCGACTTTAAATTAGGAAGATAGACTTAGAAAATTTTCACTCAACACAAAGTGACAATTGACCTCAATTGGCTTCAATCAATGTTAATCGACGATATCTGACAAAGTTAGATGCAAACTCACTCAAATATATGAGAAATGATGAAATCCGAATTCAAATTAGGTAGATAGACTTAGAAAATTTTCACTCAACACAAAGTGACAATCGACCTCAATTGGCTTCAATGGATGTTAATCGACGATATCTGACAAAGTTAGATGCAAACTCACTCAAATATATGAGAAATGTTGAAATTCGACTTTAAATTAGGAAGATAGACTTAGAAAATTTTCTTTCAAACAAAGTGACAATCGACCTCAATTGGCTTCAATCAATGTTAATCGACGATATCTGACAAAGTTAGATGCAAACTCACTCAAATATATGAGAAATGTTGAAATTCGACTCCAAATTAGAAAGATAGACTTAGAAAATTTTCTTTCAACACAAAGTGACAATCGACCTCAATGGGCTTCAATGGATGTTAATCGACGATATCTGACAAAGTTAGATGCAAACTCACTCAAATATATGAGAAATGTTGAAATTCGACTTTAAATTAGGAAGATAGACTTAGAAAATTTTCACTCAACACAAAGTGACAATTGACCTCAATTGGCTTCAATCAATGTTAATCGACGATATCTGACAAAGTTAGATGCAAACTCACTCAAATATATGAGAAATGTTGAAATTCGACTTCAAATTAGGAAGATAGACTTAGAAAATTTTCTTTCAACACAAAGTGACAATCGACCTCAATGGGCTTCAATGGATGTTAATCGACGATATCTGACAAAGTTAGATGCAAACTCACTCAAATATATGAGAAATGTTGAAATTCGACTTTAAATTAGGAAGATAGACTTAGAAAATTTTCACTCAACACAAAGTGACAATTGACCTCAATTGGCTTCAATCAATGTTAATCGACGATATCTGACAAAGTTAGATGCAAACTCACTCAAATATATGAGAAATGTTGAAATTCGACTCCAAATTAGAAAGATAGACTTAGAAAATTTTCACTCAACACAAAGTGACAATCGACCTCAATTGGCTTCAATGGATGTTAATCGACGATATCTGACAAAGTTAGATGCAAACTCACTCAAATATATGAGAAATGTTGAAATTCGACTCCAAATTAGAAAGATAGACTTAGAAAATTTTCTTTCAACACAAAGTGACAATCGACCTCAATTGGCTTCAATCAATGTTAATCGACGATATCTGACAAAGTTAGATGCAAACTCACTCAAATATATGAGAAATGTTGAAATTCGACTCCAAATTAGAAAGATAGACTTAGAAAATTTTCACTCAACACAAAGTGACAATTGACCTCAATTGGCTTCAATCAATGTTAATCGACGATATCTGACAAAGTTAGATGCAAACTCACTCAAATATATGAGAAATGTTGAAATTCGACTTCAAATTAGGAAGATAGACTTAGAAAATTTTCTTTCAACACAAAGTGACAATCGACCTCAATGGGCTTCAATGGATGTTAATCGACGATATCTGACAAAGTTAGATGCAAACTCACTCAAATATATGAGAAATGTTGAAATCCGAATTCAAATTAGGAAGATAGACTTAGAAAATTTTCACTCAACACAAAGTGACAATCGACCTCAATTGGCTTCAATGGATGTTAATCGACGATATCTGACAAAGTTAGATGCAAACTCACTCAAATATATGAGAAATGTTGAAATTCGACTTTAAATTAGGAAGATAGACTTAGGAAATTTTCTTTCAACACAAAGTGACAATCGACCTCAATTGGCTTCAATCAATGTTAATCGACGATATCTGACAAAGTTAGATGCAAACTCACTCAAATATATGAGAAATGTTGAAATTCGACTCCAAATTAGAAAGATAGACTTAGAAAATTTTCACTCAACACAAAGTGACAATTGACCTCAATTGGCTTCAATCAATGTTAATCGACGATATCTGACAAAGTTAGATGCAAACTCACTCAAATATATGAGAAATGTTGAAATTCGACTTCAAATTAGGAAGATAGACTTAGAAAATTTTCTTTCAACACAAAGTGACAATCGACCTCAATGGGCTTCAATGGATGTTAATCGACGATATCTGACAAAGTTAGATGCAAACTCACTCAAATATATGAGAAATGTTGAAATTCGACTTTAAATTAGGAAGATAGACTTAGAAAATTTTCACTCAACACAAAGTGACAATTGACCTCAATTGGCTTCAATCAATGTTAATCGACGATATCTGACAAAGTTAGATGCAAACTCACTCAAATATATGAGAAATGTTGAAATTCGACTCCAAATTAGAAAGATAGACTTAGAAAATTTTCACTCAACACAAAGTGACAATCGACCTCAATGGGCTAAAATGGATGTTAATCGACGATATCTGACAAAGTTAGATGCAAACTCACTCAAATATATGAGAAATGTTGAAATTCGACTTTAAATTAGGAAGATAGACTTAGAAAATTTTCACTCAACACAAAGTGACAATTGACCTCAATTGGCTTCAATCAATGTTAATCGACGATATCTGACAAAGTAAGATGCAAACTCACTCAAATATATGAGAAATGTTGAAATTCGACTTTAAATTAGGAAGATAGACTTAGAAAATTTTCACTCAACACAAAGTGACAATTGACCTCAATTGGCTTCAATCAATGTTAATCGACGATATCTGACAAAGTTAGATGCAAACTCACTCAAATATATGAGAAATGTTGAAATTCGACTCCAAATTAGAAAGATAGACTTAGAAAATTTTCACTCAACACAAAGTGACAATCGACCTCAATGGGCTAAAATGGATGTTAATCGACGATATCTGACAAAGTTAGATGCAAACTCACTCAAATATATGAGAAATGTTGAAATTCGACTTTAAATTAGGAAGATAGACTTAGAAAATTTTCACTCAACACAAAGTGACAATTGACCTCAATTGGCTTCAATCAATGTTAATCGACGATATCTAACAAAGTAAGATGCAAACTCACTCAAATATATGAGAAATGTTGAAATTCGACTCCAAATTAGAAAGATAGACTTAGAAAATTTTCACTCAACACAAAGTGACAATCGACCTCAATGGGCTAAAATGGATGTTAATCGACGATATCTGACAAAGTTAGATGCAAACTCACTCAAATATATGAGAAATGTTGAAATTCGACTCCAAATTAGAAAGATAGACTTAGAAAATTTTCACTCAACACAAAGTGACAATTGACCTCAATTGGCTTCAATGGATGTTAATCGACGATATCTGACAAAGTTAGATGCAAACTCACTCAAATATATGAGAAATGTTGAAATTCGACTTTAAATTAGGAAGATAGACTTAGAAAATTTTCACTCAACACAAAGTGACAATTGACCTCAATTGGCTTCAATCAATGTTAATCGACGATATCTGACAAAGTTAGATGCAAAATCACTCAAATATATGAGAAATGTTGAAATTCGACTTCAAATTAGGAAGATAGACTTAGAAAATTTTCTTTCAACACAAAGTGACAATCGACCTCAATGGGCTTCAATGGATGTTAATCGACGATATCTGACAAAGTTAGATGCAAACTCACTCAAATATATGAGAAATGTTGAAATTCGACTTTAAATTAGGAAGATAGACTTAGAAAATTTTCACTCAACACAAAGTGACAATCGACCTCAATTGGCTTCAATGGATGTTAATCGACGATATCTGACAAAGTTAGATGCAAACTCACTCAAATATATGAGAAATGTTGAAATTCGACTCCAAATTAGAAAGATAGACTTAGAAAATTTTCTTTCAACACAAAGTGACAATCGACCTCAATTGGCTTCAATCAATGTTAATCGACGATATCTGACAAAGTTAGATGCAAACTCACTCAAATATATGAGAAATGTTGAAATTCGACTCCAAATTAGAAAGATAGACTTAGAAAATTTTCACTCAACACAAAGTGACAATTGACCTCAATTGGCTTCAATCAATGTTAATCGACGATATCTGACAAAGTTAGATGCAAACTCACTCAAATATATGAGAAATGTTGAAATTCGACTTCAAATTAGGAAGATAGACTTAGAAAATTTTCTTTCAACACAAAGTGACAATCGACCTCAATGGGCTTCAATGGATGTTAATCGACGATATCTGACAAAGTTAGATGCAAACTCACTCAAATATATGAGAAATGTTGAAATCCGAATTCAAATTAGGAAGATAGACTTAGAAAATTTTCACTCAACACAAAGTGACAATCGACCTCAATTGGCTTCAATGGATGTTAATCGACGATATCTGACAAAGTTAGATGCAAACTCACTCAAATATATGAGAAATGTTGAAATTCGACTTTAAATTAGGAAGATAGACTTAGAAAATTTTCTTTCAACACAAAGTGACAATCGACCTCAATTGGCTTCAATCAATGTTAATCGACGATATCTGACAAAGTTAGATGCAAACTCACTCAAATATATGAGAAATGTTGAAATTCGACTCCAAATTAGAAAGATAGACTTAGAAAATTTTCACTCAACACAAAGTGACAATTGACCTCAATTGGCTTCAATCAATGTTAATCGACGATATCTGACAAAGTTAGATGCAAACTCACTCAAATATATGAGAAATGTTGAAATTCGACTTCAAATTAGGAAGATAGACTTAGAAAATTTTCTTTCAACACAAAGTGACAATCGACCTCAATGGGCTTCAATGGATGTTAATCGACGATATCTGACAAAGTTAGATGCAAACTCACTCAAATATATGAGAAATGTTGAAATTCGACTTTAAATTAGGAAGATAGACTTAGAAAATTTTCACTCAACACAAAGTGACAATTGACCTCAATTGGCTTCAATCAATGTTAATCGACGATATCTGACAAAGTTAGATGCAAACTCACTCAAATATATGAGAAATGTTGAAATTCGACTCCAAATTAGAAAGATAGACTTAGAAAATTTTCACTCAACACAAAGTGACAATCGACCTCAATGGGCTAAAATGGATGTTAATCGACGATATCTGACAAAGTTAGATGCAAACTCACTCAAATATATGAGAAATGTTGAAATTCGACTTTAAATTAGGAAGATAGACTTAGAAAATTTTCACTCAACACAAAGTGACAATTGACCTCAATTGGCTTCAATCAATGTTAATCGACGATATCTGACAAAGTAAGATGCAAACTCACTCAAATATATGAGAAATGTTGAAATTCGACTCCAAATTAGAAAGATAGACTTAGAAAATTTTCACTCAACACAAAGTGACAATCGACCTCAATGGGCTAAAATGGATGTTAATCGACGATATCTGACAAAGTTAGATGCAAACTCACTCAAATATATGAGAAATGTTGAAATTCGACTCCAAATTAGAAAGATAGACTTAGAAAATTTTCACTCAACACAAAGTGACAATTGACCTCAATTGGCTTCAATGGATGTTAATCGACGATATCAGACAAAGTTAGATGCAAACTCACTCAAATATATGAGAAATGTTGAAATTCGACTTTAAATTAGGAAGATAGACTTAGAAAATTTTCACTCAACACAGTGACAATTGACCTCAATTGGCTTCAATCAATGTTAATCGACGATATCTGACAAAGTTAGATGCAAACTCACTCAAATATATGAGAAATGTTGAAATTCGACTTCAAATTAGGAAGATAGACTTAGAAAATTTTCACTCAACACAAAGTGACAATCGACCTCAATGGGCTTCAATCAATGTTAATCGACGATATCTGACAAAGTTAGATGCAAACTCACTCAAATATATGAGAAATGTTGAAATTCGACTCCAAATTAGAAAGATAGACTTAGAAAATTTTCACTCAACACAAAGTGACAATCGACCTCAATTGGCTTCAATGGATGTTAATCGACGATATCTGACAAAGTTAGATGCAAACTCACTCAAATATATGAGAAATGTTGAAATTCGACTTTAAATTAGGAAGATAGACTTAGAAAATTTTCATTCAACACAAAGTGACAATTGACCTCAATTGGCTTCAATCAATGTTAATCGACGATATCTGACAAAGTAAGATGCAAACTCACTCAAATATATGAGAAATGTTGAAATTCGACTCCAAATTAGAAAGATAGACTTAGAAAATTTTCACTCAACACAAAGTGACAATCGACCTCAATTGGCTTCAATCAATGTTAATCGACGATATCTGACAAAGTTAGATGCAAACTCACTCAAATATATGAGAAATGTTGAAATTCGACTTTAAATTAGGAAGATAGACTTAGAAAATTTTCACTCAACACAAAGTGACAATTGACCTCAATTGGCTTCAATCAATGTTAATCGACGATATCTGACAAAGTTAGATGCAAACTCACTCAAATATATGAGAAATGTTGAAATTCGACTCCAAATTAGAAAGATAGACTTAGAAAATTTTCACTCAACACAAAGTGACAATCGACCTCAATGGGCTAAAATGGATGTTAATCGACGATATCTGACAAAGTTAGATGCAAACTCACTCAAATATATGAGAAATGTTGAAATTCGACTCCAAATTAGAAAGATAGACTTAGAAAATTTTCACTCAACACAAAGTGACAATTGACCTCAATTGGCTTCAATGGATGTTAATCGACGATATCTGACAAAGTTAGATGCAAACTCACTCAAATATATGAGAAATGTTGAAATTCGACTTTAAATTAGGAAGATAGACTTAGAAAATTTTCACTCAACACAAAGTGACAATTGACCTCAATTGGCTTCAATCAATGTTAATCGACGATATCTGACAAAGTTAGATGCAAAATCACTCAAATATATGAGAAATGTTGAAATTCGACTTCAAATTAGGAAGATAGACTTAGAAAATTTTCTTTCAACACAAAGTGACAATCGACCTCAATGGGCTTCAATGGATGTTAATCGACGATATCTGACAAAGTTAGATGCAAACTCACTCAAATATATGAGAAATGTTGAAATTCGACTTTAAATTAGGAAGATAGACTTAGAAAATTTTCACTCAACACAAAGTGACAATCGACCTCAATTGGCTTCAATGGATGTTAATCGACGATATCTGACAAAGTTAGATGCAAACTCACTCAAATATATGAGAAATGTTGAAATTCGACTCCAAATTAGAAAGATAGACTTAGAAAATTTTCTTTCAACACAAAGTGACAATCGACCTCAATTGGCTTCAATCAATGTTAATCGACGATATCTGACAAAGTTAGATGCAAACTCACTCAAATATATGAGAAATGTTGAAATTCGACTCCAAATTAGAAAGATAGACTTAGAAAATTTTCACTCAACACAAAGTGACAATTGACCTCAATTGGCTTCAATCAATGTTAATCGACGATATCTGACAAAGTTAGATGCAAACTCACTCAAATATATGAGAAATGTTGAAATTCGACTTCAAATTAGGAAGATAGACTTAGAAAATTTTCTTTCAACACAAAGTGACAATCGACCTCAATGGGCTTCAATGGATGTTAATCGACGATATCTGACAAAGTTAGATGCAAACTCACTCAAATATATGAGAAATGTTGAAATCCGAATTCAAATTAGGAAGATAGACTTAGAAAATTTTCACTCAACACAAAGTGACAATCGACCTCAATTGGCTTCAATGGATGTTAATCGACGATATCTGACAAAGTTAGATGCAAACTCACTCAAATATATGAGAAATGTTGAAATTCGACTTTAAATTAGGAAGATAGACTTAGAAAATTTTCTTTCAACACAAAGTGACAATCGACCTCAATTGGCTTCAATCAATGTTAATCGACGATATCTGACAAAGTTAGATGCAAACTCACTCAAATATATGAGAAATGTTGAAATTCGACTCCAAATTAGAAAGATAGACTTAGAAAATTTTCACTCAACACAAAGTGACAATTGACCTCAATTGGCTTCAATCAATGTTAATCGACGATATCTGACAAAGTTAGATGCAAACTCACTCAAATATATGAGAAATGTTGAAATTCGACTTCAAATTAGGAAGATAGACTTAGAAAATTTTCTTTCAACACAAAGTGACAATCGACCTCAATGGGCTTCAATGGATGTTAATAGACGATATCTGACAAAGTTAGATGCAAACTCACTCA
This sequence comes from Diorhabda carinulata, assembly GCF_026250575.1. NCBI lineage: Eukaryota > Metazoa > Arthropoda > Insecta > Coleoptera > Chrysomelidae > Diorhabda > Diorhabda carinulata. The sequence continues at coordinate 886,796 of NC_079469.1, forward strand.
AATATATGAGAAATGTTGAAATTCGACTTTAAATTAGGAAGATAGACTTAGAAAATTTTCACTCAACACAAAGTGACAATTGACCTCAATTGGCTTCAATCAATGTTAATCGACGATATCTGACAAAGTTAGATGCAAACTCACTCAAATATATGAGAAATGTTGAAATTCGACTCCAAATTAGAAAGATAGACTTAGAAAATTTTCACTCAACACAAAGTGACAATCGACCTCAATGGGCTAAAATGGATGTTAATCGACGATATCTGACAAAGTTAGATGCAAACTCACTCAAATATATGAGAAATGTTGAAATTCGACTTTAAATTAGGAAGATAGACTTAGAAAATTTTCACTCAACACAAAGTGACAATTGACCTCAATTGGCTTCAATCAATGTTAATCGACGATATCTGACAAAGTAAGATGCAAACTCACTCAAATATATGAGAAATGTTGAAATTCGACTCCAAATTAGAAAGATAGACTTAGAAAATTTTCACTCAACACAAAGTGACAATCGACCTCAATGGGCTAAAATGGATGTTAATCGACGATATCTGACAAAGTTAGATGCAAACTCACTCAAATATATGAGAAATGTTGAAATTCGACTCCAAATTAGAAAGATAGACTTAGAAAATTTTCACTCAACACAAAGTGACAATTGACCTCAATTGGCTTCAATGGATGTTAATCGACGATATCTGACAAAGTTAGATGCAAACTCACTCAAATATATGAGAAATGTTGAAATTCGACTTTAAATTAGGAAGATAGACTTAGAAAATTTTCACTCAACACAGTGACAATTGACCTCAATTGGCTTCAATCAATGTTAATCGACGATATCTGACAAAGTTAGATGCAAACTCACTCAAATATATGAGAAATGTTGAAATTCGACTTCAAATTAGGAAGATAGACTTAGAAAATTTTCACTCAACACAAAGTGACAATCGACCTCAATGGGCTTCAATCAATGTTAATCGACGATATCTGACAAAGTTAGATGCAAACTCACTCAAATATATGAGAAATGTTGAAATTCGACTCCAAATTAGAAAGATAGACTTAGAAAATTTTCACTCAACACAAAGTGACAATCGACCTCAATTGGCTTCAATGGATGTTAATCGACGATATCTGACAAAGTTAGATGCAAACTCACTCAAATATATGAGAAATGTTGAAATTCGACTTTAAATTAGGAAGATAGACTTAGAAAATTTTCATTCAACACAAAGTGACAATTGACCTCAATTGGCTTCAATCAATGTTAATCGACGATATCTGACAAAGTAAGATGCAAACTCACTCAAATATATGAGAAATGTTGAAATTCGACTCCAAATTAGAAAGATAGACTTAGAAAATTTTCACTCAACACAAAGTGACAATCGACCTCAATTGGCTTCAATCAATGTTAATCGACGATATCTGACAAAGTTAGATGCAAACTCACTCAAATATATGAGAAATGTTGAAATTCGACTTTAAATTAGGAAGATAGACTTAGAAAATTTTCACTCAACACAAAGTGACAATTGACCTCAATTGGCTTCAATCAATGTTAATCGACGATATCTGACAAAGTTAGATGCAAACTCACTCAAATATATGAGAAATGTTGAAATTCGACTCCAAATTAGAAAGATAGACTTAGAAAATTTTCACTCAACACAAAGTGACAATCGACCTCAATGGGCTAAAATGGATGTTAATCGACGATATCTGACAAAGTTAGATGCAAACTCACTCAAATATATGAGAAATGTTGAAATTCGACTCCAAATTAGAAAGATAGACTTAGAAAATTTTCACTCAACACAAAGTGACAATCGACCTCAATGGGCTAAAATGGATGTTAATCGACGATATCTGACAAAGTTAGATGCAAACTCACTCAAATATATGAGAAATGTTGAAATTCGACTCCAAATTAGAAAGATAGACTTAGAAAATTTTCACTCAACACAAAGTGACAATCGACCTCAATTGGCTTCAATGGATGTTAATCGACGATATCTGACAAAGTTAGATGCAAACTCACTGAAATATATGAGAAATGTTGAAATTCGACTTTAAATTAGGAAGATAGACTTAGAAAATTTTCACTCAACACAAAGTGACAATCGACCTCAATGGGCTAAAATGGATGTTAATCGACGATATCTGACAAAGTTAGATGCAAACTCACTCAAATATATGAGAAATGTTGAAATTCGACTTTAAATTAGGAAGATAGACTTAGAAAATTTTCACTCAACACAAAGTGACAATCGACCTCAATGGGCTTCAATCAATGTTAATCGACGATATCTGACAAAGTTAGATGCAAACTCACTCAAATATATGAGAAATGTTGAAATTCGACTCCAAATTAGAAAGATAGACTTAGAAAATTTTCACTCAACACAAAGTGACAATCGACCTCAATTGGCTTCAATGGATGTTAATCGACGATATCTGACAAAGTTAGATGCAAACTCACTCAAATATATGAGAAATGTTGAAATTCGACTTTAAATTAGGAAGATAGACTTAGAAAATTTTCACTCAACACAAAGTGACAATTGACCTCAATTGGCTTCAATCAATGTTAATCGACGATATCTGACAAAGTAAGATGCAAACTCACTCAAATATATGAGAAATGTTGAAATTCGACTCCAAATTAGAAAGATAGACTTAGAAAATTTTCTTTCAACACAAAGTGACAATCGACCTCAATTGGCTTCAATCAATGTTAATCGACGATATCTGACAAAGTTAGATGCAAACTCACTCAAATATATGAGAAATGTTGAAATTCGACTCCAAATTAGAAAGATAGACTTAGAAAATTTTCACTCAACACAAAGTGACAATTGACCTCAATTGGCTTCAATCAATGTTAATCGACGATATCTGACAAAGTTAGATGCAAACTCACTCAAATATATGAGAAATGTTGAAATTCGACTTTAAATTAGGAAGATAGACTTAGAAAATTTTCACTCAACACAAAGTGACAATTGACCTCAATTGGCTTCAATCAATGTTAATCGACGATATCTGACAAAGTAAGACGCAAACTTACTCAAATATATGAGAAATGTTGAAATTCGACTCCAAATTAGAAAGATAGACTTAGAAAATTTTCACTCAACACAAAGTGACAATCGACCTCAATTGGCTTCAATGGATGTTAATCGACGATATCTGACAAAGTTAGATGCAAACTCACTCAAATATATGAGAAATGTTGAAATTCGACTCCAAATTAGAAAGATAGACTTAGAAAATTTTCTTTCAACACAAAGTGACAATCGACCTCAATTGGCTTCAATCAATGTTAATCGACGATATCTGACAAAGTTAGATGCAAACTCACTCAAATATATGAGAAATGTTGAAATTCGACTCCAAATTAGAAAGATAGACTTAGAAAATTTTCACTCAACACAAAGTGACAATCGACCTCAATGGGCTAAAATGGATGTTAATCGACGATATCTGACAAAGTTAGATGCAAACTCACTCAAATATATGAGAAATGTTGAAATTCGACTCCAAATTAGAAAGATAGACTTAGAAAATTTTCACTCAACACAAAGTGACAATTGACCTCAATTGGCTTCAATGGATGTTAATCGACGATATCTGACAAAGTTAGATGCAAACTCACTCAAATATATGAGAAATGTTGAAATTCGACTTTAAATTAGGAAGATAGACTTAGAAAATTTTCACTCAACACAGTGACAATTGACCTCAATTGGCTTCAATCAATGTTAATCGACGATATCTGACAAAGTTAGATGCAAACTCACTCAAATATATGAGAAATGTTGAAATTCGACTTCAAATTAGGAAGATAGACTTAGAAAATTTTCACTCAACACAAAGTGACAATCGACCTCAATGGGCTTCAATCAATGTTAATCGACGATATCTGACAAAGTTAGATGCAAACTCACTCAAATATATGAGAAATGTTGAAATTCGACTCCAAATTAGAAAGATAGACTTAGAAAATTTTCACTCAACACAAAGTGACAATCGACCTCAATTGGCTTCAATGGATGTTAATCGACGATATCTGACAAAGTTAGATGCAAACTCACTCAAATATATGAGAAATGTTGAAATTCGACTTTAAATTAGGAAGATAGACTTAGAAAATTTTCATTCAACACAAAGTGACAATTGACCTCAATTGGCTTCAATCAATGTTAATCGACGATATCTGACAAAGTAAGATGCAAACTCACTCAAATATATGAGAAATGTTGAAATTCGACTCCAAATTAGAAAGATAGACTTAGAAAATTTTCACTCAACACAAAGTGACAATCGACCTCAATTGGCTTCAATCAATGTTAATCGACGATATCTGACAAAGTTAGATGCAAACTCACTCAAATATATGAGAAATGTTGAAATTCGACTTTAAATTAGGAAGATAGACTTAGAAAATTTTCACTCAACACAAAGTGACAATTGACCTCAATTGGCTTCAATCAATGTTAATCGACGATATCTGACAAAGTTAGATGCAAACTCACTCAAATATATGAGAAATGTTGAAATTCGACTCCAAATTAGAAAGATAGACTTAGAAAATTTTCACTCAACACAAAGTGACAATCGACCTCAATGGGCTAAAATGGATGTTAATCGACGATATCTGACAAAGTTAGATGCAAACTCACTCAAATATATGAGAAATGTTGAAATTCGACTCCAAATTAGAAAGATAGACTTAGAAAATTTTCACTCAACACAAAGTGACAATCGACCTCAATGGGCTAAAATGGATGTTAATCGACGATATCTGACAAAGTTAGATGCAAACTCACTCAAATATATGAGAAATGTTGAAATTCGACTCCAAATTAGAAAGATAGACTTAGAAAATTTTCACTCAACACAAAGTGACAATCGACCTCAATTGGCTTCAATGGATGTTAATCGACGATATCTGACAAAGTTAGATGCAAACTCACTCAAATATATGAGAAATGTTGAAATTCGACTTTAAATTAGGAAGATAGACTTAGAAAATTTTCACTCAACACAAAGTGACAATCGACCTCAATGGGCTAAAATGGATGTTAATCGACGATATCTGACAAAGTTAGATGCAAACTCACTCAAATATATGAGAAATGTTGAAATTCGACTTTAAATTAGGAAGATAGACTTAGAAAATTTTCACTCAACACAAAGTGACAATCGACCTCAATGGGCTTCAATCAATGTTAATCGACGATATCTGACAAAGTTAGATGCAAACTCACTCAAATATATGAGAAATGTTGAAATTCGACTCCAAATTAGAAAGATAGACTTAGAAAATTTTCACTCAACACAAAGTGACAATCGACCTCAATTGGCTTCAATGGATGTTAATCGACGATATCTGACAAAGTTAGATGCAAACTCACTCAAATATATGAGAAATGTTGAAATTCGACTTTAAATTAGGAAGATAGACTTAGAAAATTTTCACTCAACACAAAGTGACAATTGACCTCAATTGGCTTCAATCAATGTTAATCGACGATATCTGACAAAGTAAGATGCAAACTCACTCAAATATATGAGAAATGTTGAAATTCGACCTCAAATTAGAAAGATAGACTTAGAAAATTTTCTTTCAACACAAAGTGACAATCGACCTCAATTGGCTTCAATCAATGTTAATCGACGATATCTGACAAAGTTAGATGCAAACTCACTCAAATATATGAGAAATGTTGAAATTCGACTCCAAATTAGAAAGATAGACTTAGAAAATTTTCACTCAACACAAAGTGACAATTGACCTCAATTGGCTTCAATCAATGTTAATCGACGATATCTGACAAAGTTAGATGCAAACTCACTCAAATATATGAGAAATGTTGAAATTCGACTTTAAATTAGGAAGATAGACTTAGAAAATTTTCACTCAACACAAAGTGACAATTGACCTCAATTGGCTTCAATCAATGTTAATCGACGATATCTGACAAAGTAAGATGCAAACTCACTCAAATATATGAGAAATGTTGAAATTCGACTCCAAATTAGAAAGATAGACTTAGAAAATTTTCACTCAACACAAAGTGACAATCGACCTCAATTGGCTTCAATCAATGTTAATCGACGATATCTGACAAAGTTAGATGCAAACTCACTCAAATATATGAGAAATGTTGAAATTCGACTCCAAATTAGAAAGATAGACTTAGAAAATTTTCTTTCAACACAAAGTGACAATCGACCTCAATTGGCTTCAATCAATGTTAATCGACGATATCTGACAAAGTTAGATGCAAACTCACTCAAATATATGAGAAATGTTGAAATTCGACTCCAAATTAGAAAGATAGACTTAGAAAATTTTCACTCAACACAAAGTGACAATTGACCTCAATTGGCTTCAATCAATGTTAATCGACGATATCTGACAAAGTTAGATGCAAACTCACTCAAATATATGAGAAATGTTGAAATTCGACTTCAAATTAGGAAGATAGACTTAGAAAATTTTCTTTCAACACAAAGTGACAATCGACCTCAATGGGCTTCAATGGATGTTAATCGACGATATCTGACAAAGTTAGATGCAAACTCACTCAAATATATGAGAAATGTTGAAATCCGAATTCAAATTAGGAAGATAGACTTAGAAAATTTTCACTCAACACAAAGTGACAATCGACCTCAATTGGCTTCAATGGATGTTAATCGACGATATCTGACAAAGTTAGATGCAAACTCACTCAAATATATGAGAAATGTTGAAATTCGACTCCAAATTAGAAAGATAGACTTAGAAAATTTTCTTTCAACACAAAGTGACAATCGACCTCAATTGGCTTCAATCAATGTTAATCGACGATATCTGACAAAGTTAGATGCAAACTCACTCAAATATATGAGAAATGTTGAAATTCGACTCCAAATTAGAAAGATAGACTTAGAAAATTTTCACTCAACACAAAGTGACAATTGACCTCAATTGGCTTCAATCAATGTTAATCGACGATATCTGACAAAGTTAGATGCAAACTCACTCAAATATATGAGAAATGTTGAAATTCGACTTCAAATTAGGAAGATAGACTTAGAAAATTTTCTTTCAACACAAAGTGACAATCGACCTCAATGGGCTTCAATGGATGTTAATCGACGATATCTGACAAAGTTAGATGCAAACTCACTCAAATATATGAGAAATGTTGAAATTCGACTTTAAATTAGGAAGATAGACTTAGAAAATTTTCACTCAACACAAAGTGACAATTGACCTCAATTGGCTTCAATCAATGTTAATCGACGATATCTGACAAAGTTAGATGCAAACTCACTCAAATATATGAGAAATGTTGAAATTCGACTCCAAATTAGAAAGATAGACTTAGAAAATTTTCACTCAACACAAAGTGACAATCGACCTCAATGGGCTAAAATGGATGTTAATCGACGATATCTGACAAAGTTAGATGCAAACTCACTCAAATATATGAGAAATGTTGAAATTCGACTTTAAATTAGGAAGATAGACTTAGAAAATTTTCACTCAACACAAAGTGACAATTGACCTCAATTGGCTTCAATCAATGTTAATCGACGATATCTGACAAAGTAAGATGCAAACTCACTCAAATATATGAGAAATGTTGAAATTCGACTCCAAATTAGAAAGATAGACTTAGAAAATTTTCACTCAACACAAAGTGACAATCGACCTCAATGGGCTAAAATGGATGTTAATCGACGATATCTGACAAAGTTAGATGCAAACTCACTCAAATATATGAGAAATGTTGAAATTCGACTCCAAATTAGAAAGATAGACTTAGAAAATTTTCACTCAACACAAAGTGACAATCGACCTCAATGGGCTAAAATGGATGTTAATCGACGATATCTGACAAAGTTAGATGCAAACTCACTCAAATATATGAGAAATGTTGAAATTCGACTTTAAATTAGGAAGATAGACTTAGAAAATTTTCTTTCAACACAAAGTGACAATCGACCTCAATTGGCTTCAATCAATGTTAATCGACGATATCTGACAAAGTTAGATGCAAACTCACTCAAATATATGAGAAATGTTGAAATTCGACTCCAAATTAGAAAGATAGACTTAGAAAATTTTCACTCAACACAAAGTGACAATTGACCTCAATTGGCTTCAATCAATGTTAATCGACGATATCTGACAAAGTTAGATGCAAACTCACTCAAATATATGAGAAATGTTGAAATTCGACTTCAAATTAGGAAGATAGACTTAGAAAATTTTCTTTCAACACAAAGTGACAATCGACCTCAATGGGCTTCAATGGATGTTAATCGACGATATCTGACAAAGTTAGATGCAAACTCACTCAAATATATGAGAAATGTTGAAATTCGACTTTAAATTAGGAAGATAGACTTAGAAAATTTTCACTCAACACAAAGTGACAATCGACCTCAATGGGCTTCAATCAATGTTAATCGACGATATCTGACAAAGTTAGATGCAAACTCACTCAAATATATGAGAAATGTTGAAATTCGACTCCAAATTAGAAAGATAGACTTAGAAAATTTTCACTCAACACAAAGTGACAATCGACCTCAATTGGCTTCAATGGATGTTAATCGACGATATCTGACAAAGGTAGATGCAAACTCACTCAAATATATGAGAAATGTTGAAATTCGACTTTAAATTAGGAAGATAGACTTAGAAAATTTTCACTCAACACAAAGTGACAATTGACCTCAATTGGCTTCAATCAATGTTAATCGACGATATCTGACAAAGTAAGATGCAAACTCACTCAAATATATGAGAAATGTTGAAATTCGACTCCAAATTAGAAAGATAGACTTAGAAAATTTTCACTCAACACAAAGTGACAATCGACCTCAATGGGCTAAAATGGATGTTAATCGACGATATCTGACAAAGTTAGATGCAAACTCACTCAAATATATGAGAAATGTTGAAATTCGACTCCAAATTAGAAAGATAGACTTAGAAAATTTTCACTCAACACAAAGTGACAATCGACCTCAATGGGCTAAAATGGATGTTAATCGACGATATCTGACAAAGTTAGATGCAAACTCACTCAAATATATGAGAAATGTTGAAATTCGACTTTAAATTAGGAAGATAGACTTAGAAAATTTTCACTCAACACAAAGTGACAATCGACCTCAATGGGCTTCAATCAATGTTAATCGACGATATCTGACAAAGTTAGATGCAAACTCACTCAAATATATGAGAAATGTTGAAATTCGACTCCAAATTAGAAAGATAGACTTAGAAAATTTTCACTCAACACAAAGTGACAATCGACCTCAATTGGCTTCAATGGATGTTAATCGACGATATCTGACAAAGTTAGATGCAAACTCAGTCAAATATATGAGAAATGTTGAAATTCGACTTTAAATTAGGAAGATAGACTTAGAAAATTTTCACTCAACACAAAGTGACAATTGACCTCAATTGGCTTCAATCAATGTTAATCGACGATATCTGACAAAGTAAGATGCAAACTCACTCAAATATATGAGAAATGTTGAAATTCGACTCCAAATTAGAAAGATAGACTTAGAAAATTTTCACTCAACACAAAGTGACAATCGACCTCAATGGGCTAAAATGGATGTTAATCGACGATATCTGACAAAGTTAGATGCAAACTCACTCAAATATATGAGAAATGTTGAAATTCGACTCCAAATTAGAAAGATAGACTTAGAAAATTTTCACTCAACACAAAGTGACAATTGACCTCAATTGGCTTCAATGGATGTTAATCGACGATATCTGACAAAGTTAGATGCAAACTCACTCAAATATATGAGAAATGTTGAAATTCGACTTTAAATTAGGAAGATAGACTTAGAAAATTTTCACTCAACACAGTGACAATTGACCTCAATTGGCTTCAATCAATGTTAATCGACGATATCTGACAAAGTTAGATGCAAACTCACTCAAATATATGAGAAATGTTGAAATTCGACTTCAAATTAGGAAGATAGACTTAGAAAATTTTCACTCAACACAAAGTGACAATCGACCTCAATGGGCTTCAATCAATGTTAATCGACGATATCTGACAAAGTTAGATGCAAACTCACTCAAATATATGAGAAATGTTGAAATTCGACTCCAAATTAGAAAGATAGACTTAGAAAATTTTCACTCAACACAAAGTGACAATCGACCTCAATTGGCTTCAATGGATGTTAATCGACGATATCTGACAAAGTTAGATGCAAACTCACTCAAATATATGAGAAATGTTGAAATTCGACTTTAAATTAGGAAGATAGACTTAGAAAATTTTCATTCAACACAAAGTGACAATTGACCTCAATTGGCTTCAATCAATGTTAATCGACGATATCTGACAAAGTTAGATGCAAACTCACTCAAATATATGAGAAATGTTGAAATTCGACTTTAAATTAGGAAGATAGACTTAGAAAATTTTCACTCAACACAAAGTGACAATTGACCTCAATTGGCTTCAATCAATGTTAATCGACGATATCTGACAAAGTAAGATGCAAACTCACTCAAATATATGAGAAATGTTGAAATTCGACTCCAAATTAGAAAGATAGACTTAGAAAATTTTCTTTCAACACAAAGTGACAATCGACCTCAATTGGCTTCAATCAATGTTAATCGACGATATCTGACAAAGTTAGATGCAAACTCACTCAAATATATGAGAAATGTTGAAATTCGACTCCAAATTAGAAAGATAGACTTAGAAAATTTTCACTCAACACAAAGTGACAATTGACCTCAATTGGCTTCAATCAATGTTAATCGACGATATCTGACAAAGTTAGATGCAAACTCACTCAAATATATGAGAAATGTTGAAATTCGACTTTAAATTAGGAAGATAGACTTAGAAAATTTTCACTCAACACAAAGTGACAATTGACCTCAATTGGCTTCAATCAATGTTAATCGACGATATCTGACAAAGTAAGATGCAAACTCACTCAAATATATGAGAAATTTTGAAATTCGACTCCAAATTAGAAAGATAGACTTAGAAAATTTTCACTCAACACAAAGTGACAATCGACCTCAATTGGCTTCAATGGATGTTAATCGACGATATCTGACAAAGTTAGATGCAAACTCACTCAAATATATGAGAAATGTTGAAATTCGACTCCAAATTAGAAAGATAGACTTAGAAAATTTTCTTTCAACACAAAGTGACAATCGACCTCAATTGGCTTCAATCAATGTTAATCGACGATATCTGACAAAGTTAGATGCAAACTCACTCAAATATATGAGAAATGTTGAAATTCGACTCCAAATTAGAAAGATAGACTTAGAAAATATTCACTCAACACAAAGTGACAATCGACCTCAATGGGCTAAAATGGATGTTAATCGACGATATCTGACAAAGTTAGATGCAAACTCACTCAAATATATGAGAAATGTTGAAATTCGACTCCAAATTAGAAAGATAGACTTAGAAAATTTTCACTCAACACAAAGTGACAATCGACCTCAATTGGCTTCAATGGATGTTAATCGACGATATCTGACAAAGTTAGATGCAAACTCAGTCAAATATATGAGAAATGTTGAAATTCGACTTTAAATTAGGAAGATAGACTTAGAAAATTTTCACTCAACACAAAGTGACAATTGACCTCAATTGGCTTCAATCAATGTTAATCGACGATATCTGACAAAGTAAGATGCAAACTCACTCAAATATATGAGAAATGTTGAAATTCGACTCCAAATTAGAAAGATAGACTTAGAAAATTTTCACTCAACACAAAGTGACAATCGACCTCAATGGGCTAAAATGGATGTTAATCGACGATATCTGACAAAGTTAGATGCAAACTCACTCAAATATATGAGAAATGTTGAAATTCGACTCCAAATTAGAAAGATAGACTTAGAAAATTTTCACTCAACACAAAGTGACAATTGACCTCAATTGGCTTCAATGGATGTTAATCGACGATATCTGACAAAGTTAGATGCAAACTCACTCAAATATATGAGAAATGTTGAAATTCGACTTTAAATTAGGAAGATAGACTTAGAAAATTTTCACTCAACACAGTGACAATTGACCTCAATTGGCTTCAATCAATGTTAATCGACGATATCTGACAAAGTTAGATGCAAACTCACTCAAATATATGAGAAATGTTGAAATTCGACTTCAAATTAGGAAGATAGACTTAGAAAATTTTCACTCAACACAAAGTGACAATCGACCTCAATGGGCTTCAATCAATGTTAATCGACGATATCTGACAAAGTTAGATGCAAACTCACTCAAATATATGAGAAATGTTGAAATTCGACTCCAAATTAGAAAGATAGACTTAGAAAATTTTCACTCAACACAAAGTGACAATCGACCTCAATTGGCTTCAATGGATGTTAATCGACGATATCTGACAAAGTTAGATGCAAACTCACTCAAATATATGAGAAATGTTGAAATTCGACTTTAAATTAGGAAGATAGACTTAGAAAATTTTCATTCAACACAAAGTGACAATTGACCTCAATTGGCTTCAATCAATGTTAATCGACGATATCTGACAAAGTTAGATGCAAACTCACTCAAATATATGAGAAATGTTGAAATTCGACTTTAAATTAGGAAGATAGACTTAGAAAATTTTCACTCAACACAAAGTGACAATTGACCTCAATTGGCTTCAATCAATGTTAATCGACGATATCTGACAAAGTAAGATGCAAACTCACTCAAATATATGAGAAATGTTGAAATTCGACTCCAAATTAGAAAGATAGACTTAGAAAATTTTCTTTCAACACAAAGTGACAATCGACCTCAATTGGCTTCAATCAATGTTAATCGACGATATCTGACAAAGTTAGATGCAAACTCACTCAAATATATGAGAAATGTTGAAATTCGACTCCAAATTAGAAAGATAGACTTAGAAAATTTTCACTCAACACAAAGTGACAATTGACCTCAATTGGCTTCAATCAATGTTAATCGACGATATCTGACAAAGTTAGATGCAAACTCACTCAAATATATGAGAAATGTTGAAATTCGACTTTAAATTAGGAAGATAGACTTAGAAAATTTTCACTCAACACAAAGTGACAATTGACCTCAATTGGCTTCAATCAATGTTAATCGACGATATCTGACAAAGTAAGATGCAAACTCACTCAAATATATGAGAAATATTGAAATTCGACTCCAAATTAGAAAGATAGACTTAGAAAATTTTCACTCAACACAAAGTGACAATCGACCTCAATTGGCTTCAATGGATGTTAATCGACGATATCTGACAAAGTTAGATGCAAACTCACTCAAATATATGAGAAATGTTGAAATTCGACTCCAAATTAGAAAGATAGACTTAGAAAATTTTCTTTCAACACAAAGTGACAATCGACCTCAATTGGCTTCAATCAATGTTAATCGACGATATCTGACAAAGTTAGATGCAAACTCACTCAAATATATGAGAAATGTTGAAATTCGACTCCAAATTAGAAAGATAGACTTAGAAAATTTTCACTCAACACAAAGTGACAATCGACCTCAATGGGCTAAAATGGATGTTAATCGACGATATCTGACAAAGTTAGATGCAAACTCACTCAAATATATGAGAAATGTTGAAATTCGACTCCAAATTAGAAAGATAGACTTAGAAAATTTTCACTCAACACAAAGTGACAATTGACCTCAATTGGCTTCAATGGATGTTAATCGACGATATCTGACAAAGTTAGATGCAAACTCACTCAAATATATGAGAAATGTTGAAATTCGACTTTAAATTAGGAAGATAGACTTAGAAAATTTTCACTCAACACAGTGACAATTGACCTCAATTGGCTTCAATCAATGTTAATCGACGATATCTGACAAAGTTAGATGCAAACTCACTCAAATATATGAGAAATGTTGAAATTCGACTTCAAATTAGGAAGATAGACTTAGAAAATTTTCACTCAACACAAAGTGACAATCGACCTCAATGGGCTTCAATCAATGTTAATCGACGATATCTGACAAAGTTAGATGCAAACTCACTCAAATATATGAGAAATGTTGAAATTCGACTCCAAATTAGAAAGATAGACTTAGAAAATTTTCACTCAACACAAAGTGACAATTGACCTCAATTGGCTTCAATGGATGTTAATCGACGATATCTGACAAAGTTAGATGCAAACTCACTCAAATATATGAGAAATGTTGAAATTCGACTTTAAATTAGGAAGATAGACTTAGAAAATTTTCACTCAACACAGTGACAATTGACCTCAATTGGCTTCAATCAATGTTAATCGACGATATCTGACAAAGTTAGATGCAAACTCACTCAAATATATGAGAAATGTTGAAATTCGACTTCAAATTAGGAAGATAGACTTAGAAAATTTTCACTCAACACAAAGTGACAATCGACCTCAATGGGCTTCAATCAATGTTAATCGACGATATCTGACAAAGTTAGATGCAAACTCACTCAAATATATGAGAAATGTTGAAATTCGACTCCAAATTAGAAAGATAGACTTAGAAAATTTTCACTCAACACAAAGTGACAATCGACCTCAATTGGCTTCAATGGATGTTAATCGACGATATCTGACAAAGTTAGATGCAAACTCACTCAAATATATGAGAAATGTTGAAATTCGACTTTAAATTAGGAAGATAGACTTAGAAAATTTTCATTCAACACAAAGTGACAATTGACCTCAATTGGCTTCAATCAATGTTAATCGACGATATCTGACAAAGTTAGATGCAAACTCACTCAAATATATGAGAAATGTTGAAATTCGACTTTAAATTAGGAAGATAGACTTAGAAAATTTTCACTCAACACAAAGTGACAATTGACCTCAATTGGCTTCAATCAATGTTAATCGACGATATCTGACAAAGTAAGATGCAAACTCACTCAAATATATGAGAAATGTTGAAATTCGACTCCAAATTAGAAAGATAGACTTAGAAAATTTTCTTTCAACACAAAGTGACAATCGACCTCAATTGGCTTCAATCAATGTTAATCGACGATATCTGACAAAGTTAGATGCAAACTCACTCAAATATATGAGAAATGTTGAAATTCGACTCCAAATTAGAAAGATAGACTTAGAAAATTTTCACTCAACACAAAGTGACAATTGACCTCAATTGGCTTCAATCAATGTTAATCGACGATATCTGACAAAGTTAGATGCAAACTCACTCAAATATATGAGAAATGTTGAAATTCGACTTTAAATTAGGAAGATAGACTTAGAAAATTTTCACTCAACACAAAGTGACAATTGACCTCAATTGGCTTCAATCAATGTTAATCGACGATATCTGACAAAGTAAGATGCAAACTCACTCAAATATATGAGAAATATTGAAATTCGACTCCAAATTCGAAAGATAGACTTAGAAAATTTTCACTCAACACAAAGTGACAATCGACCTCAATTGGCTTCAATGGATGTTAATCGACGATATCTGACAAAGTTAGATGCAAACTCACTCAAATATATGAGAAATGTTGAAATTCGACTCCAAATTAGAAAGATAGACTTAGAAAATTTTCTTTCAACACAAAGTGACAATCGACCTCAATTGGCTTCAATCAATGTTAATCGACGATATCTGACAAAGTTAGATGCAAACTCACTCAAATATATGAGAAATGTTGAAATTCGACTCCAAATTAGAAAGATAGACTTAGAAAATTTTCACTCAACACAAAGTGACAATCGACCTCAATGGGCTAAAATGGATGTTAATCGACGATATCTGACAAAGTTAGATGCAAACTCACTCAAATATATGAGAAATGTTGAAATTCGACTCCAAATTAGAAAGATAGACTTAGAAAATTTTCACTCAACACAAAGTGACAATCGACCTCAATTGGCTTCAATGGATGTTAATCGACGATATCTGACAAAGTTAGATGCAAACTCAGTCAAATATATGAGAAATGTTGAAATTCGACTTTAAATTAGGAAGATAGACTTAGAAAATTTTCACTCAACACAAAGTGACAATTGACCTCAATTGGCTTCAATCAATGTTAATCGACGATATCTGACAAAGTAAGATGCAAACTCACTCAAATATATGAGAAATGTTGAAATTCGACTCCAAATTAGAAAGATAGACTTAGAAAATTTTCACTCAACACAAAGTGACAATCGACCTCAATGGGCTAAAATGGATGTTAATCGACGATATCTGACAAAGTTAGATGCAAACTCACTCAAATATATGAGAAATGTTGAAATTCGACTCCAAATTAGAAAGATAGACTTAGAAAATTTTCACTCAACACAAAGTGACAATTGACCTCAATTGGCTTCAATGGATGTTAATCGACGATATCTGACAAAGTTAGATGCAAACTCACTCAAATATATGAGAAATGTTGAAATTCGACTTTAAATTAGGAAGATAGACTTAGAAAATTTTCACTCAACACAGTGACAATTGACCTCAATTGGCTTCAATCAATGTTAATCGACGATATCTGACAAAGTTAGATGCAAACTCACTCAAATATATGAGAAATGTTGAAATTCGACTTCAAATTAGGAAGATAGACTTAGAAAATTTTCACTCAACACAAAGTGACAATCGACCTCAATGGGCTTCAATCAATGTTAATCGACGATATCTGACAAAGTTAGATGCAAACTCACTCAAATATATGAGAAATGTTGAAATTCGACTCCAAATTAGAAAGATAGACTTAGAAAATTTTCACTCAACACAAAGTGACAATCGACCTCAATTGGCTTCAATGGATGTTAATCGACGATATCTGACAAAGTTAGATGCAAACTCACTCAAATATATGAGAAATGTTGAAATTCGACTTTAAATTAGGAAGATAGACTTAGAAAATTTTCATTCAACACAAAGTGACAATTGACCTCAATTGGCTTCAATCAATGTTAATCGACGATATCTGACAAAGTTAGATGCAAACTCACTCAAATATATGAGAAATGTTGAAATTCGACTTTAAATTAGGAAGATAGACTTAGAAAATTTTCACTCAACACAAAGTGACAATTGACCTCAATTGGCTTCAATCAATGTTAATCGACGATATCTGACAAAGTAAGATGCAAACTCACTCAAATATATGAGAAATGTTGAAATTCGACTCCAAATTAGAAAGATAGACTTAGAAAATTTTCTTTCAACACAAAGTGACAATCGACCTCAATTGGCTTCAATCAATGTTAATCGACGATATCTGACAAAGTTAGATGCAAACTCACTCAAATATATGAGAAATGTTGAAATTCGACTCCAAATTAGAAAGATAGACTTAGAAAATTTTCACTCAACACAAAGTGACAATTGACCTCAATTGGCTTCAATCAATGTTAATCGACGATATCTGACAAAGTTAGATGCAAACTCACTCAAATATATGAGAAATGTTGAAATTCGACTTTAAATTAGGAAGATAGACTTAGAAAATTTTCACTCAACACAAAGTGACAATTGACCTCAATTGGCTTCAATCAATGTTAATCGACGATATCTGACAAAGTAAGATGCAAACTCACTCAAATATATGAGAAATATTGAAATTCGACTCCAAATTAGAAAGATAGACTTAGAAAATTTTCACTCAACACAAAGTGACAATCGACCTCAATTGGCTTCAATGGATGTTAATCGACGATATCTGACAAAGTTAGATGCAAACTCACTCAAATATATGAGAAATGTTGAAATTCGACTCCAAATTAGAAAGATAGACTTAGAAAATTTTCTTTCAACACAAAGTGACAATCGACCTCAATTGGCTTCAATCAATGTTAATCGACGATATCTGACAAAGTTAGATGCAAACTCACTCAAATATATGAGAAATGTTGAAATTCGACTCCAAATTAGAAAGATAGACTTAGAAAATTTTCACTCAACACAAAGTGACAATCGACCTCAATGGGCTAAAATGGATGTTAATCGACGATATCTGACAAAGTTAGATGCAAACTCACTCAAATATATGAGAAATGTTGAAATTCGACTCCAAATTAGAAAGATAGACTTAGAAAATTTTCACTCAACACAAAGTGACAATTGACCTCAATTGGCTTCAATGGATGTTAATCGACGATATCTGACAAAGTTAGATGCAAACTCACTCAAATATATGAGAAATGTTGAAATTCGACTTTAAATTAGGAAGATAGACTTAGAAAATTTTCACTCAACACAGTGACAATTGACCTCAATTGGCTTCAATCAATGTTAATCGACGATATCTGACAAAGTTAGATGCAAACTCACTCAAATATATGAGAAATGTTGAAATTCGACTTCAAATTAGGAAGATAGACTTAGAAAATTTTCACTCAACACAAAGTGACAATCGACCTCAATGGGCTTCAATCAATGTTAATCGACGATATCTGACAAAGTTAGATGCAAACTCACTCAAATATATGAGAAATGTTGAAATTCGACTCCAAATTAGAAAGATAGACTTAGAAAATTTTCACTCAACACAAAGTGACAATCGACCTCAATTGGCTTCAATGGATGTTAATCGACGATATCTGACAAAGTTAGATGCAAACTCACTCAAATATATGAGAAATGTTGAAATTCGACTTTAAATTAGGAAGATAGACTTAGAAAATTTTCATTCAACACAAAGTGACAATTGACCTCAATTGGCTTCAATCAATGTTAATCGACGATATCTGACAAAGTAAGATGCAAACTCACTCAAATATATGAGAAATGTTGAAATTCGACTCCAAATTAGAAAGATAGACTTAGAAAATTTTCACTCAACACAAAGTGACAATCGACCTCAATTGGCTTCAATCAATGTTAATCGACGATATCTGACAAAGTTAGATGCAAACTCACTCAAATATATGAGAAATGTTGAAATTCGACTTTAAATTAGGAAGATAGACTTAGAAAATTTTCACTCAACACAAAGTGACAATTGACCTCAATTGGCTTCAATCAATGTTAATCGACGATATCTGACAAAGTTAGATGCAGACTCACTCAAATATATGAGAAATGTTGAAATTCGACTCCAAATTAGAAAGATAGACTTAGAAAATTTTCACTCAACACAAAGTGACAATCGACCTCAATGGGCTAAAATGGATGTTAATCGACGATATCTGACAAAGTTAGATGCAAACTCACTCAAATATATGAGAAATGTTGAAATTCGACTCCAAATTAGAAAGATAGACTTAGAAAATTTTCACTCAACACAAAGTGACAATCGACCTCAATGGGCTAAAATGGATGTTAATCGACGATATCTGACAAAGTTAGATGCAAACTCACTCAAATATATGAGAAATGTTGAAATTCGACTCCAAATTAGAAAGATAGACTTAGAAAATTTTCACTCAACACAAAGTGACAATCGACCTCAATTGGCTTCAATGGATGTTAATCGACGATATCTGACAAAGTTAGATGCAAACTCACTCAAATATATGAGAAATGTTGAAATTCGACTTTAAATTAGGAAGATAGACTTAGAAAATTTTCTTTCAACACAAAGTGACAATCGACCTCAATTGGCTTCAATCAATGTTAATCGACGATATCTGACAAAGTTAGATGCAAACTCACTCAAATATATGAGAAATGTTGAAATTCGACTCCAAATTAGAAAGATAGACTTAGAAAATTTTCACTCAACACAAAGTGACAATTGACCTCAATTGGCTTCAATCAATGTTAATCGACGATATCTGACAAAGTTAGATGCAAACTCACTCAAATATATGAGAAATGTTGAAATTCGACTTCAAATTAGGAAGATAGACTTAGAAAATTTTCACTCAACACAGTGACAATTGACCTCAATTGGCTTCAATCAATGTTAATCGACGATATCTGACAAAGTTAGATGCAAACTCACTCAAATATATGAGAAATGTTGAAATTCGACTTCAAATTAGGAAGATAGACTTAGAAAATTTTCACTCAACACAAAGTGACAATCGACCTCAATGGGCTTCAATCAATGTTAATCGACGATATCTGACAAAGTTAGATGCAAACTCACTCAAATATATGAGAAATGTTGAAATTCGACTCCAAATTAGAAAGATAGACTTAGAAAATTTTCACTCAACACAAAGTGACAATCGACCTCAATTGGCTTCAATGGATGTTAATCGACGATATCTGACAAAGTTAGATGCAAACTCACTCAAATATATGAGAAATGTTGAAATTCGACTTTAAATTAGGAAGATAGACTTAGAAAATTTTCATTCAACACAAAGTGACAATTGACCTCAATTGGCTTCAATCAATGTTAATCGACGATATCTGACAAAGTAAGATGCAAACTCACTCAAATATATGAGAAATGTTGAAATTCGACTCCAAATTAGAAAGATAGACTTAGAAAATTTTCACTCAACACAAAGTGACAATCGACCTCAATTGGCTTCAATCAATGTTAATCGACGATATCTGACAAAGTTAGATGCAAACTCACTCAAATATATGAGAAATGTTGAAATTCGACTTTAAATTAGGAAGATAGACTTAGAAAATTTTCACTCAACACAAAGTGACAATTGACCTCAATTGGCTTCAATCAATGTTAATCGACGATATCTGACAAAGTTAGATGCAAACTCACTCAAATATATGAGAAATGTTGAAATTCGACTCCAAATTAGAAAGATAGACTTAGAAAATTTTCACTCAACACAAAGTGACAATCGACCTCAATGGGCTAAAATGGATGTTAATCGACGATATCTGACAAAGTTAGATGCAAACTCACTCAAATATATGAGAAATGTTGAAATTCGACTCCAAATTAGAAAGATAGACTTAGAAAATTTTCACTCAACACAAAGTGACAATCGACCTCAATGGGCTAAAATGGATGTTAATCGACGATATCTGACAAAGTTAGATGCAAACTCACTCAAATATATGAGAAATGTTGAAATTCGACTCCAAATTAGAAAGATAGACTTAGAAAATTTTCACTCAACACAAAGTGACAATCGACCTCAATTGGCTTCAATGGATGTTAATCGACGATATCTGACAAAGTTAGATGCAAACTCACTCAAATATATGAGAAATGTTGAAATTCGACTTTAAATTAGGAAGATAGACTTAGAAAATTTTCACTCAACACAAAGTGACAATCGACCTCAATGGGCTAAAATGGATGTTAATCGACGATATCTGACAAAGTTAGATGCAAACTCACTCAAATATATGAGAAATGTTGAAATTCGACTTTAAATTAGGAAGATAGACTTAGAAAATTTTCACTCAACACAAAGTGACAATCGACCTCAATGGGCTTCAATCAATGTTAATCGACGATATCTGACAAAGTTAGATGCAAACTCACTCAAATATATGAGAAATGTTGAAATTCGACTCCAAATTAGAAAGATAGACTTAGAAAATTTTCACTCAACACAAAGTGACAATCGACCTCAATTGGCTTCAATGGATGTTAATCGACGATATCTGACAAAGTTAGATGCAAACTCACTCAAATATATGAGAAATGTTGAAATTCGACTTTAAATTAGGAAGATAGACTTAGAAAATTTTCACTCAACACAAAGTGACAATTGACCTCAATTGGCTTCAATCAATGTTAATCGACGATATCTGACAAAGTAAGATGCAAACTCACTCAAATATATGAGAAATGTTGAAATTCGACTCCAAATTAGAAAGATAGACTTAGAAAATTTTCTTTCAACACAAAGTGACAATCGACCTCAATTGGCTTCAATCAATGTTAATCGACGATATCTGACAAAGTTAGATGCAAACTCACTCAAATATATGAGAAATGTTGAAATTCGACTCCAAATTAGAAAGATAGACTTAGAAAATTTTCACTCAACACAAAGTGACAATTGACCTCAATTGGCTTCAATCAATGTTAATCGACGATATCTGACAAAGTTAGATGCAAACTCACTCAAATATATGAGAAATGTTGAAATTCGACTTTAAATTAGGAAGATAGACTTAGAAAATTTTCACTCAACACAAAGTGACAATTGACCTCAATTGGCTTCAATCAATGTTAATCGACGATATCTGACAAAGTAAGATGCAAACTCACTCAAATATATGAGAAATGTTGAAATTCGACTCCAAATTAGAAAGATAGACTTAGAAAATTTTCACTCAACACAAAGTGACAATCGACCTCAATTGGCTTCAATGGATGTTAATCGACGATATCTGACAAAGTTAGATGCAAACTCACTCAAATATATGAGAAATGTTGAAATTCGACTTTAAATTAGGAAGATAGACTTAGAAAATTTTCTTTCAACACAAAGTGACAATCGACCTCAATTGGCTTCAATCAATGTTAATCGACGATATCTGACAAAGTTAGATGCAAACTCACTCAAATATATGAGAAATGTTGAAATTCGACTCCAAATTAGAAAGATAGACTTAGAAAATTTTCACTCAACACAAAGTGACAATTGACCTCAATTGGCTTCAATCAATGTTAATCGACGATATCTGACAAAGTTAGATGCAAACTCACTCAAATATATGAGAAATGTTGAAATTCGACTTCAAATTAGGAAGATAGACTTAGAAAATTTTCACTCAACACAGTGACAATTGACCTCAATTGGCTTCAATCAATGTTAATCGACGATATCTGACAAAGTTAGATGCAAACTCACTCAAATATATGAGAAATGTTGAAATTCGACTTCAAATTAGGAAGATAGACTTAGAAAATTTTCACTCAACACAAAGTGACAATCGACCTCAATGGGCTTCAATCAATGTTAATCGACGATATCTGACAAAGTTAGATGCAAACTCACTCAAATATATGAGAAATGTTGAAATTCGACTCCAAATTAGAAAGATAGACTTAGAAAATTTTCACTCAACACAAAGTGACAATCGACCTCAATTGGCTTCAATGGATGTTAATCGACGATATCTGACAAAGTTAGATGCAAACTCACTCAAATATATGAGAAATGTTGAAATTCGACTTTAAATTAGGAAGATAGACTTAGAAAATTTTCATTCAACACAAAGTGACAATTGACCTCAATTGGCTTCAATCAATGTTAATCGACGATATCTGACAAAGTAAGATGCAAACTCACTCAAATATATGAGAAATGTTGAAATTCGACTCCAAATTAGAAAGATAGACTTAGAAAATTTTCACTCAACACAAAGTGACAATCGACCTCAATTGGCTTCAATCAATGTTAATCGACGATATCTGACAAAGTTAGATGCAAACTCACTCAAATATATGAGAAATGTTGAAATTCGACTTTAAATTAGGAAGATAGACTTAGAAAATTTTCACTCAACACAAAGTGACAATTGACCTCAATTGGCTTCAATCAATGTTAATCGACGATATCTGACAAAGTTAGATGCAAACTCACTCAAATATATGAGAAATGTTGAAATTCGACTCCAAATTAGAAAGATAGACTTAGAAAATTTTCACTCAACACAAAGTGACAATCGACCTCAATGGGCTAAAATGGATGTTAATCGACGATATCTGACAAAGTTAGATGCAAACTCACTCAAATATATGAGAAATGTTGAAATTCGACTCCAAATTAGAAAGATAGACTTAGAAAATTTTCACTCAACACAAAGTGACAATCGACCTCAATGGGCTAAAATGGATGTTAATCGACGATATCTGACAAAGTTAGATGCAAACTCACTCAAATATATGAGAAATGTTGAAATTCGACTCCAAATTAGAAAGATAGACTTAGAAAATTTTCACTCAACACAAAGTGACAATCGACCTCAATTGGCTTCAATGGATGTTAATCGACGATATCTGACAAAGTTAGATGCAAACTCACTCAAATATATGAGAAATGTTGAAATTCGACTTTAAATTAGGAAGATAGACTTAGAAAATTTTCACTCAACACAAAGTGACAATCGACCTCAATGGGCTAAAATGGATGTTAATCGACGATATCTGACAAAGTTAGATGCAAACTCACTCAAATATATGAGAAATGTTGAAATTCGACTTTAAATTAGGAAGATAGACTTAGAAAATTTTCACTCAACACAAAGTGACAATCGACCTCAATGGGCTTCAATCAATGTTAATCGACGATATCTGACAAAGTTAGATGCAAACTCACTCAAATATATGAGAAATGTTGAAATTCGACTCCAAATTAGAAAGATAGACTTAGAAAATTTTCACTCAACACAAAGTGACAATCGACCTCAATTGGCTTCAATGGATGTTAATCGACGATATCTGACAAAGTTAGATGCAAACTCACTCAAATATATGAGAAATGTTGAAATTCGACTTTAAATTAGGAAGATAGACTTAGAAAATTTTCACTCAACACAAAGTGACAATTGACCTCAATTGGCTTCAATCAATGTTAATCGACGATATCTGACAAAGTAAGATGCAAACTCACTCAAATATATGAGAAATGTTGAAATTCGACTCCAAATTAGAAAGATAGACTTAGAAAATTTTCTTTCAACACAAAGTGACAATCGACCTCAATTGGCTTCAATCAATGTTAATCGACGATATCTGACAAAGTTAGATGCAAACTCACTCAAATATATGAGAAATGTTGAAATTCGACTCCAAATTAGAAAGATAGACTTAGAAAATTTTCACTCAACACAAAGTGACAATTGACCTCAATTGGCTTCAATCAATGTTAATCGACGATATCTGACAAAGTTAGATGCAAACTCACTCAAATATATGAGAAATGTTGAAATTCGACTTTAAATTAGGAAGATAGACTTAGAAAATTTTCACTCAACACAAAGTGACAATTGACCTCAATTGGCTTCAATCAATGTTAATCGACGATATCTGACAAAGTAAGATGCAAACTCACTCAAATATATGAGAAATGTTGAAATTCGACTCCAAATTAGAAAGATAGACTTAGAAAATTTTCACTCAACACAAAGTGACAATCGACCTCAATTGGCTTCAATGGATGTTAATCGACGATATCTGACAAAGTTAGATGCAAACTCACTCAAATATATGAGAAATGTTGAAATTCGACTCCAAATTAGAAAGATAGACTTAGAAAATTTTCTTTCAACACAAAGTGACAATCGACCTCAATTGGCTTCAATCAATGTTAATCGACGATATCTGACAAAGTTAGATGCAAACTCACTCAAATATATGAGAAATGTTGAAATTCGACTCCAAATTAGAAAGATAGACTTAGAAAATTTTCACTCAACACAAAGTGACAATTGACCTCAATTGGCTTCAATCAATGTTAATCGACGATATCTGACAAAGTTAGATGCAAACTCACTCAAATATATGAGAAATGTTGAAATTCGACTTCAAATTAGGAAGATAGACTTAGAAAATTTTCTTTCAACACAAAGTGACAATCGACCTCAATGGGCTTCAATGGATGTTAATCGACGATATCTGACAAAGTTAGATGCAAACTCACTCAAATATATGAGAAATGTTGAAATCCGAATTCAAATTAGGAAGATAGACTTAGAAAATTTTCACTCAACACAAAGTGACAATCGACCTCAATTGGCTTCAATGGATGTTAATCGACGATATCTGACAAAGTTAGATGCAAACTCACTCAAATATATGAGAAATGTTGAAATTCGACTTTAAATTAGGAAGATAGACTTAGAAAATTTTCTTTCAACACAAAGTGACAATCGACCTCAATTGGCTTCAATCAATGTTAATCGACGATATCTGACAAAGTTAGATGCAAACTCACTCAAATATATGAGAAATGTTGAAATTCGACTCCAAATTAGAAAGATAGACTTAGAAAATTTTCACTCAACACAAAGTGACAATTGACCTCAATTGGCTTCAATCAATGTTAATCGACGATATCTGACAAAGTTAGATGCAAACTCACTCAAATATATGAGAAATGTTGAAATTCGACTTCAAATTAGGAAGATAGACTTAGAAAATTTTCTTTCAACACAAAGTGACAATCGACCTCAATGGGCTTCAATGGATGTTAATCGACGATATCTGACAAAGTTAGATGCAAACTCACTCAAATATATGAGAAATGTTGAAATTCGACTTTAAATTAGGAAGATAGACTTAGAAAATTTTCACTCAACACAAAGTGACAATTGACCTCAATTGGCTTCAATCAATGTTAATCGACGATATCTGACAAAGTTAGATGCAAACTCACTCAAATATATGAGAAATGTTGAAATTCGACTCCAAATTAGAAAGATAGACTTAGAAAATTTTCACTCAACACAAAGTGACAATCGACCTCAATGGGCTAAAATGGATGTTAATCGACGATATCTGACAAAGTTAGATGCAAACTCACTCAAATATATGAGAAATGTTGAAATTCGACTTTAAATTAGGAAGATAGACTTAGAAAATTTTCTTTCAACACAAAGTGACAATCGACCTCAATGGGCTTCAATCAATGTTAATCGACGATATCTGACAAAGTAAGATGCAAACTCACTCAAATATATGAGAAATGTTGAAATTCGACTCCAAATTAGAAAGATAGACTTAGAAAATTTTCACTCAACACAAAGTGACAATCGACCTCAATGGGCTAAAATGGATGTTAATCGACGATATCTGACAAAGTTAGATGCAAACTCACTCAAATATATGAGAAATGTTGAAATTCGACTCCAAATTAGAAAGATAGACTTAGAAAATTTTCACTCAACACAAAGTGACAATCGACCTCAATGGGCTAAAATGGATGTTAATCGACGATATCTGACAAAGTTAGATGCAAACTCACTCAAATATATGAGAAATGTTGAAATTCGACTTTAAATTAGGAAGATAGACTTAGAAAATTTTCACTCAACACAAAGTGACAATCGACCTCAATGGGCTTCAATCAATGTTAATCGACGATATCTGACAAAGTTAGATGCAAACTCACTCAAATATATGAGAAATGTTGAAATTCGACTCCAAATTAGAAAGATAGACTTAGAAAATTTTCACTCAACACAAAGTGACAATCGACCTCAATTGGCTTCAATGGATGTTAATCGACGATATCTGACAAAGTTAGATGCAAACTCAGTCAAATATATGAGAAATGTTGAAATTCGACTTTAAATTAGGAAGATAGACTTAGAAAATTTTCACTCAACACAAAGTGACAATTGACCTCAATTGGCTTCAATCAATGTTAATCGACGATATCTGACAAAGTAAGATGCAAACTCACTCAAATATATGAGAAATGTTGAAATTCGACTCCAAATTAGAAAGATAGACTTAGAAAATTTTCACTCAACACAAAGTGACAATCGACCTCAATTGGCTTCAATGGATGTTAATCGACGATATCTGACAAAGTTAGATGCAAACTCACTCAAATATATGAGAAATGTTGAAATTCGACTTTAAATTAGGAAGATAGACTTAGAAAATTTTCACTCAACACAAAGTGACAATTGACCTCAATTGGCTTCAATCAATGTTAATCGACGATATCTGACAAAGTAAGATGCAAACTCACTCAAATATATGAGAAATGTTGAAATTCGACTCCAAATTAGAAAGATAGACTTAGAAAATTTTCACTCAACACAAAGTGACAATCGACCTCAATTGGCTTCAATGGATGTTAATCGACGATATCTGACAAAGTTAGATGCAAACTCACTCAAATATATGAGAAATGTTGAAATTCGACTTCAAATTAGGAAGATAGACTTAGAAAATTTTCTTTCAACACAAAGTGACAATCGACCTCAATGGGCTTCAATGGATGTTAATCGACGATATCTGACAAAGTTAGATGCAAACTCACTCAAATATATGAGAAATGTTGAAATCCGAATTCAAATTAGGAAGATAGACTTAGAAAATTTTCACTCAACACAAAGTGACAATCGACCTCAATTGGCTTCAATGGATGTTAATCGACGATATCTGACAAAGTTAGATGCAAACTCACTCAAATATATGAGAAATGTTGAAATTCGACTTTAAATTAGGAAGATAGACTTAGAAAATTTTCTTTCAACACAAAGTGACAATCGACCTCAATTGGCTTCAATCAATGTTAATCGACGATATCTGACAAAGTTAGATGCAAACTCACTCAAATATATGAGAAATGTTGAAATTCGACTCCAAATTAGAAAGATAGACTTAGAAAATTTTCTTTCAACACAAAGTGACAATCGACCTCAATTGGCTTCAATCAATGTTAATCGACGATATCTGACAAAGTTAGATGCAAACTCACTCAAATATATGAGAAATGTTGAAATTCGACTTTAAATTAGGAAGATAGACTTAGAAAATTTTCACTCAACACAAAGTGACAATTGACCTCAATTGGCTTCAATCAATGTTAATCGACGATATCTGACAAAGTAAGATGCAAACTCACTCAAATATATGAGAAATGTTGAAATTCGACTTTAAATTAGGAAGATAGACTTAGAAAATTTTCACTCAACACAAAGTGACAATTGACCTCAATTGGCTTCAATCAATGTTAATCGACGATATCTGACAAAGTTAGATGCAAACTCACTCAAATATATGAGAAATGTTGAAATTCGACTCCAAATCAGAAAGATAGACTTAGAAAATTTTCACTCAACACAAAGTGACAATCGACCTCAATGGGCTAAAATGGATGTTAATCGACGATATCTGACAAAGTTAGATGCAAACTCACTCAAATATATGAGAAATGTTGAAATTCGACTTTAAATTAGGAAGATAGACTTAGAAAATTTTCACTCAACACAAAGTGACAATCGACCTCAATGGGCTTCAATCAATGTTAATCGACGATATCTGACAAAGTTAGATGCAAACTCACTCAAATATATGAGAAATGTTGAAATCCGAATTCAAATTAGGAAGATAGACTTAGAAAATTTTCACTCAACACAAAGTGACAATCGACCTCAATTGGCTTCAATGGATGTTAATCGACGATATCTGACAAAGTTAGATGCAAACTCACTCAAATATATGAGAAATGTTGAAATTCGACATTAAATTAGGAAGATAGACTTAGAAAATTTTCTTTCAACACAAAGTGACAATCGACCTCAATTGGCTTCAATCAATGTTAATCGACGATATCTGACAAAGTTAGATGCAAACTCACTCAAATATATGAGAAATGTTGAAATTCGACTCCAAATTAGAAAGATAGACTTAGAAAATTTTCACTCAACACAAAGTGACAATTGACCTCAATTGGCTTCAATCAATGTTAATCGACGATATCTGACAAAGTTAGATGCAAACTCACTCAAATATATGAGAAATGTTGAAATTCGACTTCAAATTAGGAAGATAGACTTAGAAAATTTTCTTTCAACACAAAGTGACAATCGACCTCAATGGGCTTCAATGGATGTTAATCGACGATATCTGACAAAGTTAGATGCAAACTCACTCAAATATATGAGAAATGTTGAAATTCGACTTTAAATTAGGAAGATAGACTTAGAAAATTTTCACTCAACACAAAGTGACAATTGACCTCAATTGGCTTCAATCAATGTTAATCGACGATATCTGACAAAGTTAGATGCAAACTCACTCAAATATATGAGAAATGTTGAAATTCGACTCCAAATCAGAAAGATAGACTTAGAAAATTTTCTTTCAACACAAAGTGACAATCGACCTCAATTGGCTTCAATCAATGTTAATCGACGATATCTGACAAAGTTAGATGCAAACTCACTCAAATATATGAGAAATGTTGAAATTCGACTTTAAATTAGGAAGATAGACTTAGAAAATTTTCACTCAACACAAAGTGACAATTGACCTCAATTGGCTTCAATCAATGTTAATCGACGATATCTGACAAAGTAAGATGCAAACTCACTCAAATATATGAGAAATGTTGAAATTCGACTTTAAATTAGGAAGATAGACTTAGAAAATTTTCACTCAACACAAAGTGACAATTGACCTCAATTGGCTTCAATCAATGTTAATCGACGATATCTGACAAAGTTAGATGCAAACTCACTCAAATATATGAGAAATGTTGAAATTCGACTCCAAATCAGAAAGATAGACTTAGAAAATTTTCACTCAACACAAAGTGACAATCGACCTCAATGGGCTAAAATGGATGTTAATCGACGATATCTGACAAAGTTAGATGCAAACTCACTCAAATATATGAGAAATGTTGAAATTCGACTTTAAATTAGGAAGATAGACTTAGAAAATTTTCACTCAACACAAAGTGACAATCGACCTCAATGGGCTTCAATCAATGTTAATCGACGATATCTGACAAAGTTAGATGCAAACTCACTCAAATATATGAGAAATGTTGAAATCCGAATTCAAATTAGGAAGATAGACTTAGAAAATTTTCACTCAACACAAAGTGACAATCGACCTCAATTGGCTTCAATGGATGTTAATCGACGATATCTGACAAAGTTAGATGCAAACTCACTCAAATATATGAGAAATGTTGAAATTCGACATTAAATTAGGAAGATAGACTTAGAAAATTTTCTTTCAACACAAAGTGACAATCGACCTCAATTGGCTTCAATCAATGTTAATCGACGATATCTGACAAAGTTAGATGCAAACTCACTCAAATATATGAGAAATGTTGAAATTCGACTCCAAATTAGAAAGATAGACTTAGAAAATTTTCACTCAACACAAAGTGACAATTGACCTCAATTGGCTTCAATCAATGTTAATCGACGATATCTGACAAAGTTAGATGCAAACTCACTCAAATATATGAGAAATGTTGAAATTCGACTTCAAATTAGGAAGATAGACTTAGAAAATTTTCTTTCAACACAAAGTGACAATCGACCTCAATGGGCTTCAATGGATGTTAATCGACGATATCTGACAAAGTTAGATGCAAACTCACTCAAATATATGAGAAATGTTGAAATTCGACTTTAAATTAGGAAGATAGACTTAGAAAATTTTCACTCAACACAAAGTGACAATTGACCTCAATTGGCTTCAATCAATGTTAATCGACGATATCTGACAAAGTTAGATGCAAACTCACTCAAATATATGAGAAATGTTGAAATTCGACTCCAAATCAGAAAGATAGACTTAGAAAATTTTCACTCAACACAAAGTGACAATCGACCTCAATGGGCTAAAATGGATGTTAATCGACGATATCTGACAAAGTTAGATGCAAACTCACTCAAATATATGAGAAATGTTGAAATTCGACTTTAAATTAGGAAGATAGACTTAGAAAATTTTCACTCAACACAAAGTGACAATCGACCTCAATGGGCTTCAATCAATGTTAATCGACGATATCTGACAAAGTTAGATGCAAACTCACTCAAATATATGAGAAATGTTGAAATCCGAATTCAAATTAGGAAGATAGACTTAGAAAATTTTCACTCAACACAAAGTGACAATCGACCTCAATTGGCTTCAATGGATGTTAATCGACGATATCTGACAAAGTTAGATGCAAACTCACTCAAATATATGAGAAATGTTGAAATTCGACATTAAATTAGGAAGATAGACTTAGAAAATTTTCTTTCAACACAAAGTGACAATCGACCTCAATTGGCTTCAATCAATGTTAATCGACGATATCTGACAAAGTTAGATGCAAACTCACTCAAATATATGAGAAATGTTGAAATTCGACTCCAAATTAGAAAGATAGACTTAGAAAATTTTCACTCAACACAAAGTGACAATTGACCTCAATTGGCTTCAATCAATGTTAATCGACGATATCTGACAAAGTTAGATGCAAACTCACTCAAATATATGAGAAATGTTGAAATTCGACTTCAAATTAGGAAGATAGACTTAGAAAATTTTCTTTCAACACAAAGTGACAATCGACCTCAATGGGCTTCAATGGATGTTAATCGACGATATCTGACAAAGTTAGATGCAAACTCACTCAAATATATGAGAAATGTTGAAATTCGACTTTAAATTAGGAAGATAGACTTAGAAAATTTTCACTCAACACAAAGTGACAATTGACCTCAATTGGCTTCAATCAATGTTAATCGACGATATCTGACAAAGTTAGATGCAAACTCACTCAAATATATGAGAAATGTTGAAATTCGACTCCAAATTAGAAAGATAGACTTAGAAAATTTTCACTCAACACAAAGTGACAATCGACCTCAATGGGCTAAAATGGATGTTAATCGACGATATCTGACAAAGTTAGATGCAAACTCACTCAAATATATGAGAAATGTTGAAATTCGACTTTAAATTAGGAAGATAGACTTAGAAAATTTTCACTCAACACAAAGTGACAATTGACCTCAATTGGCTTCAATCAATGTTAATCGACGATATCTGACAAAGTAAGATGCAAACTCACTCAAATATATGAGAAATGTTGAAATTCGACTCCAAATTAGAAAGATAGACTTAGAAAATTTTCACTCAACACAAAGTGACAATCGACCTCAATGGGCTAAAATGGATGTTAATCGACGATATCTGACAAAGTTAGATGCAAACTCACTCAAATATATGAGAAATGTTGAAATTCGACTCCAAATTAGAAAGATAGACTTAGAAAATTTTCACTCAACACAAAGTGACAATCGACCTCAATGGGCTAAAATGGATGTTAATCGACGATATCTGACAAAGTTAGATGCAAACTCACTCAAATATATGAGAAATGTTGAAATTCGACTTTAAATTAGGAAGATAGACTTAGAAAATTTTCTTTCAACACAAAGTGACAATCGACCTCAATGGGCTTCAATGGATGTTAATCGACGATATCTGACAAAGTTAGATGCAAACTCACTCAAATATATGAGAAATGTTGAAATTCGACTTTAAATTAGGAAGATAGACTTAGAAAATTTTCACTCAACACAAAGTGACAATTGACCTCAATTGGCTTCAATCAATGTTAATCGACGATATCTGACAAAGTTAGATGCAAACTCACTCAAATATATGAGAAATGTTGAAATTCGACTCCAAATTAGAAAGATAGACTTAGAAAATTTTCACTCAACACAAAGTGACAATCGACCTCAATGGGCTAAAATGGATGTTAATCGACGATATCTGACAAAGTTAGATGCAAACTCACTCAAATATATGAGAAATGTTGAAATTCGACTTTAAATTAGGAAGATAGACTTAGAAAATTTTCACTCAACACAAAGTGACAATTGACCTCAATTGGCTTCAATCAATGTTAATCGACGATATCTGACAAAGTAAGATGCAAACTCACTCAAATATATGAGAAATGTTGAAATTCGACTCCAAATTAGAAAGATAGACTTAGAAAATTTTCACTCAACACAAAGTGACAATCGACCTCAATGGGCTAAAATGGATGTTAATCGACGATATCTGACAAAGTTAGATGCAAACTCACTCAAATATATGAGAAATGTTGAAATTCGACTCCAAATTAGAAAGATAGACTTAGAAAATTTTCACTCAACACAAAGTGACAATCGACCTCAATGGGCTAAAATGGATGTTAATCGACGATATCTGACAAAGTTAGATGCAAACTCACTCAAATATATGAGAAATGTTGAAATTCGACTTTAAATTAGGAAGATAGACTTAGAAAATTTTCACTCAACACAAAGTGACAATCGACCTCAATGGGCTTCAATCAATGTTAATCGACGATATCTGACAAAGTTAGATGCAAACTCACTCAAATATATGAGAAATGTTGAAATTCGACTCCAAATTAGAAAGATAGACTTAGAAAATTTTCACTCAACACAAAGTGACAATCGACCTCAATTGGCTTCAATGGATGTTAATCGACGATATCTGACAAAGTTAGATGCAAACTCAGTCAAATATATGAGAAATGTTGAAATTCGACTTTAAATTAGGAAGATAGACTTAGAAAATTTTCACTCAACACAAAGTGACAATTGACCTCAATTGGCTTCAATCAATGTTAATCGACGATATCTGACAAAGTAAGATGCAAACTCACTCAAATATATGAGAAATGTTGAAATTCGACTCCAAATTAGAAAGATAGACTTAGAAAATTTTCACTCAACACAAAGTGACAATCGACCTCAATTGGCTTCAATGGATGTTAATCGACGATATCTGACAAAGTTAGATGCAAACTCACTCAAATATATGAGAAATGTTGAAATTCGACTTTAAATTAGGAAGATAGACTTAGAAAATTTTCACTCAACACAAAGTGACAATTGACCTCAATTGGCTTCAATCAATGTTAATCGACGATATCTGACAAAGTAAGATGCAAACTCACTCAAATATATGAGAAATGTTGAAATTCGACTCCAAATTAGAAAGATAGACTTAGAAAATTTTCACTCAACACAAAGTGACAATCGACCTCAATTGGCTTCAATGGATGTTAATTGACGATATCTGACAAAGTTAGATGCAAACTCACTCAAATATATGAGAAATGTTGAAATTCGACTTCAAATTAGGAAGATAGACTTAGAAAATTTTCTTTCAACACAAAGTGACAATCGACCTCAATGGGCTTCAATGGATGTTAATCGACGATATCTGACAAAGTTAGATGCAAACTCACTCAAATATATGAGAAATGTTGAAATCCGAATTCAAATTAGGAAGATAGACTTAGAAAATTTTCACTCAACACAAAGTGACAATCGACCTCAATTGGCTTCAATGGATGTTAATCGACGATATCTGACAAAGTTAGATGCAAACTCACTCAAATATATGAGAAATGTTGAAATTCGACTTTAAATTAGGAA
Source organism: Diorhabda carinulata (assembly GCF_026250575.1). NCBI lineage: Eukaryota > Metazoa > Arthropoda > Insecta > Coleoptera > Chrysomelidae > Diorhabda > Diorhabda carinulata. The sequence goes on from NC_079469.1 coordinate 921,655, forward strand.
GATAGACTTAGAAAATTTTCTTTCAACACAAAGTGACAATCGACCTCAATTGGCTTCAATCAATGTTAATCGACGATATCTGACAAAGTTAGATGCAAACTCACTCAAATATATGAGAAATGTTGAAATTCGACTCCAAATTAGAAAGATAGACTTAGAAAATTTTCACTCAACACAAAGTGACAATCGACCTCAATGGGCTAAAATGGATGTTAATCGACGATATCTGACAAAGTTAGATGCAAACTCACTCAAATATATGAGAAATGTTGAAATTCGACTTTAAATTAGGAAGATAGACTTAGAAAATTTTCACTCAACACAAAGTGACAATTGACCTCAATTGGCTTCAATCAATGTTAATCGACGATATCTGACAAAGTAAGATGCAAACTCACTCAAATATATGAGAAATGTTGAAATTCGACTTTAAATTAGGAAGATAGACTTAGAAAATTTTCACTCAACACAAAGTGACAATTGACCTCAATTGGCTTCAATCAATGTTAATCGACGATATCTGACAAAGTTAGATGCAAACTCACTCAAATATATGAGAAATGTTGAAATTCGACTCCAAATTAGAAAGATAGACTTAGAAAATTTTCACTCAACACAAAGTGACAATCGACCTCAATGGGCTAAAATGGATGTTAATCGACGATATCTGACAAAGTTAGATGCAAACTCACTCAAATATATGAGAAATGTTGAAATTCGACTTTAAATTAGGAAGATAGACTTAGAAAATTTTCACTCAACACAAAGTGACAATCGACCTCAATGGGCTTCAATCAATGTTAATCGACGATATCTGACAAAGTTAGATGCAAACTCACTCAAATATATGAGAAATGTTGAAATTCGACTCCAAATTAGAAAGATAGACTTAGAAAATTTTCACTCAACACAAAGTGACAATCGACCTCAATTGGCTTCAATGGATGTTAATCGACGATATCTGACAAAGTTAGATGCAAACTCACTCAAATATATGAGAAATGTTGAAATTCGACTTTAAATTAGGAAGATAGACTTAGAAAATTTTCACTCAACACAAAGTGACAATTGACCTCAATTGGCTTCAATCAATGTTAATCGACGATATCTGACAAAGTAAGATGCAAACTCACTCAAATATATGAGAAATGTTGAAATTCGACTCCAAATTAGAAAGATAGACTTAGAAAATTTTCACTCAACACAAAGTGACAATCGACCTCAATGGGCTTCAATCAATGTTAATCGACGATATCTGACAAAGTTAGATGCAAACTCACTCAAATATATGAGAAATGTTGAAATTCGACTTTAAATTAGGAAGATAGACTTAGAAAATTTTCACTCAACACAAAGTGACAATTGACCTCAATTGGCTTCAATCAATGTTAATCGACGATATCTGACAAAGTTAGATGCAAACTCACTCAAATATATGAGAAATGTTGAAATTCGACTCCAAATTAGAAAGATAGACTTAGAAAATTTTCACTCAACACAAAGTGACAATCGACCTCAATTGGCTTCAATGGATGTTAATCGACGATATCTGACAAAGTTAGATGCAAACTCACTCAAATATATGAGAAATGTTGAAATTCGACTTTAAATTAGGAAGATAGACTTAGAAAATTTTCACTCAACACAAAGTGACAATCGACCTCAATGGGCTTCAATCAATGTTAATCGACGATATCTGACAAAGTTAGATGCAAACTCACTCAAATATATGAGAAATGTTGAAATTCGACTCCAAATTAGAAAGATAGACTTAGAAAATTTTCACTCAACACAAAGTGACAATCGACCTCAATTGGCTTCAATGGATGTTAATCGACGATATCTGACAAAGTTAGATGCAAACTCACTCAAATATATGAGAAATGTTGAAATTCGACTCCAAATTAGAAAGATAGACTTAGAAAATTTTCACTCAACACAAAGTGACAATCGACCTCAATGGGCTAAAATGGATGTTAATCGACGATATCTGACAAAGTTAGATGCAAACTCACTCAAATATATGAGAAATGTTGAAATTCGACTTTAAATTAGGAAGATAGACTTAGAAAATTTTCACTCAACACAAAGTGACAATCGACCTCAATGGGCTAAAATGGATGTTAATCGACGATATCTGACAAAGTTAGATGCAAACTCACTCAAATATATGAGAAATGTTGAAATTCGACTTTAAATTAGGAAGATAGACTTAGAAAATTTTCACTCAACACAAAGTGACAATCGACCTCAATGGGCTTCAATCAATGTTAATCGACGATATCTGACAAAGTTAGATGCAAACTCACTCAAATATATGAGAAATGTTGAAATTCGACTCCAAATTAGAAAGATAGACTTAGAAAATTTTCACTCAACACAAAGTGACAATCGACCTCAATGGGCTAAAATGGATGTTAATCGACGATATCTGACAAAGTTAGATGCAAACTCACTCAAATATATGACAAATGTTGAAATTCGACTCCAAATTAGAAAGATAGACTTAGAAAATTTTCACTCAACACAAAGTGACAATCGACCTCAATGGGCTAAAATGGATGTTAATCGACGATATCTGACAAAGTTAGATGCAAACTCACTCAAATATATGAGAAATGTTGAAATTCGACTTTAAATTAGGAAGATAGACTTAGAAAATTTTCACTCAACACAAAGTGACAATCGACCTCAATGGGCTTCAATCAATGTTAATCGACGATATCTGACAAAGTTAGATGCAAACTCACTCAAATATATGAGAAATGTTGAAATTCGACTCCAAATTAGAAAGATAGACTTAGAAAATTTTCACTCAACACAAAGTGACAATCGACCTCAATTGGCTTCAATGGATGTTAATCGACGATATCTGACAAAGTTAGATGCAAACTCACTCAAATATATGAGAAATGTTGAAATTCGACTTTAAATTAGGAAGATAGACTTAGAAAATTTTCACTCAACACAAAGTGACAATTGACCTCAATTGGCTTCAATCAATGTTAATCGACGATATCTGACAAAGTAAGATGCGAACTCACTCAAATATATGAGAAATGTTGAAATTCGACTCCAAATTAGAAAGATACCCTTAGAAAATTTTCTTTCAACACAAAGTGACAATCGACCTCAATTGGCTTCAATCAATGTTAATCGACGATATCTGACAAAGTTAGATGCAAACTCACTCAAATATATGAGAAATGTTGAAATTCGACTCCAAATTAGAAAGATAGACTTAGAAAATTTTCACTCAACACAAAGTGACAATTGACCTCAATTGGCTTCAATCAATGTTAATCGACGATATCTGACAAAGTTAGATGCAAACTCACTCAAATATATGAGAAATGTTGAAATTCGACTTTAAATTAGGAAGATAGACTTAGAAAATTTTCACTCAACACAAAGTGACAATTGACCTCAATTGGCTTCAATCAATGTTAATCGACGATATCTGACAAAGTAAGATGCAAACTCACTCAAATATATGAGAAATGTTGAAATTCGACTCCAAATTAGAAAGATAGACTTAGAAAATTTTCACTCAACACAAAGTGACAATCGACCTCAATTGGCTTCAATGGATGTTAATCGACGATATCTGACAAAGTTAGATGCAAACTCACTCAAATATATGAGAAATGTTGAAATTCGACTCCAAATTAGAAAGATAGACTTAGAAAATTTTCTTTCAACACAAAGTGACAATCGACCTCAATTGGCTTCAATCAATGTTAATCGACGATATCTGACAAAGTTAGATGCAAACTCACTCAAATATATGAGAAATGTTGAAATTCGACTCCAAATTAGAAAGATAGACTTAGAAAATTTTCACTCAACACAAAGTGACAATTGACCTCAATTGGCTTCAATCAATGTTAATCGACGATATCTGACAAAGTTAGATGCAAACTCACTCAAATATATGAGAAATGTTGAAATTCGACTTCAAATTAGGAAGATAGACTTAGAAAATTTTCTTTCAACACAAAGTGACAATCGACCTCAATGGGCTTCAATGGATGTTAATCGACGATATCTGACAAAGTTAGATGCAAACTCACTCAAATATATGAGAAATGTTGAAATCCGAATTCAAATTAGGAAGATAGACTTAGAAAATTTTCACTCAACACAAAGTGACAATCGACCTCAATTGGCTTCAATGGATGTTAATCGACGATATCTGACAAAGTTAGATGCAAACTCACTCAAATATATGAGAAATGTTGAAATTCGACTCCAAATTAGAAAGATAGACTTAGAAAATTTTCTTTCAACACAAAGTGACAATCGACCTCAATTGGCTTCAATCAATGTTAATCGACGATATCTGACAAAGTTAGATGCAAACTCACTCAAATATATGAGAAATGTTGAAATTCGACTCCAAATTAGAAAGATAGACTTAGAAAATTTTCACTCAACACAAAGTGACAATTGACCTCAATTGGCTTCAATCAATGTTAATCGACGATATCTGACAAAGTTAGATGCAAACTCACTCAAATATATGAGAAATGTTGAAATTCGACTTCAAATTAGGAAGATAGACTTAGAAAATTTTCTTTCAACACAAAGTGACAATCGACCTCAATGGGCTTCAATGGATGTTAATCGACGATATCTGACAAAGTTAGATGCAAACTCACTCAAATATATGAGAAATGTTGAAATCCGAATTCAAATTAGGAAGATAGACTTAGAAAATTTTCACTCAACACAAAGTGACAATCGACCTCAATTGGCTTCAATGGATGTTAATCGACGATATCTGACAAAGTTAGATGCAAACTCACTCAAATATATGAGAAATGTTGAAATTCGACTCCAAATTAGAAAGATAGACTTAGAAAATTTTCACTCAACACAAAGTGACAATCGACCTCAATTGGCTTCAATGGATGTTAATCGACGATATCTGACAAAGTTAGATGCAAACTCACTCAAATATATGAGAAATGTTGAAATTCGACTTTAAATTAGGAAGATAGACTTAGAAAATTTTCACTCAACACAAAGTGACAATTGACCTCAATTGGCTTCAATCAATGTTAATCGACGATATCTGACAAAGTAAGATGCAAACTCACTCAAATATATGAGAAATGTTGAAATTCGACTCCAAATTAGAAAGATAGACTTAGAAAATTTTCACTCAACACAAAGTGACAATCGACCTCAATTGGCTTCAATCAATGTTAATCGACGATATCTGACAAAGTTAGATGCAAACTCACTCAAATATATGAGAAATGTTGAAATTCGACTTTAAATTAGGAAGATAGACTTAGAAAATTTTCACTCAACACAAAGTGACAATTGACCTCAATTGGCTTCAATCAATGTTAATCGACGATATCTGACAAAGTTAGATGCAAACTCACTCAAATATATGAGAAATGTTGAAATTCGACTCCAAATTAGAAAGATAGACTTAGAAAATTTTCACTCAACACAAAGTGACAATCGACCTCAATGGGCTAAAATGGATGTTAATCGACGATATCTGACAAAGTTAGATGCAAACTCACTCAAATATATGAGAAATGTTGAAATTCGACTCCAAATTAGAAAGATAGACTTAGAAAATTTTCACTCAACACAAAGTGACAATCGACCTCAATGGGCTAAAATGGATGTTAATCGACGATATCTGACAAAGTTAGATGCAAACTCACTCAAATATATGAGAAATGTTGAAATTCGACTCCAAATTAGAAAGATAGACTTAGAAAATTTTCTTTCAACACAAAGTGACAATCGACCTCAATTGGCTTCAATCAATGTTAATCGACGATATCTGACAAAGTTAGATGCAAACTCACTCAAATATATGAGAAATGTTGAAATTCGACTCCAAATTAGAAAGATAGACTTAGAAAATTTTCACTCAACACAAAGTGACAATCGACCTCAATGGGCTAAAATGGATGTTAATCGACGATATCTGACAAAGTTAGATGCAAACTCACTCAAATATATGAGAAATGTTGAAATTCGACTTTAAATTAGGAAGATAGACTTAGAAAATTTTCACTCAACACAAAGTGACAATCGACCTCAATGGGCTTCAATCAATGTTAATCGACGATATCTGACAAAGTTAGATGCAAACTCACTCAAATATATGAGAAATGTTGAAATTCGACTCCAAATTAGAAAGATAGACTTAGAAAATTTTCACTCAACACAAAGTGACAATCGACCTCAATTGGCTTCAATGGATGTTAATCGACGATATCTGACAAAGTTAGATGCAAACTCACTCAAATATATGAGAAATGTTGAAATTCGACTTTAAATTAGGAAGATAGACTTAGAAAATTTTCACTCAACACAAAGTGACAATTGACCTCAATTGGCTTCAATCAATGTTAATCGACGATATCTGACAAAGTAAGATGCAAACTCACTCAAATATATGAGAAATGTTGAAATTCGACTCCAAATTAGAAAGATAGACTTAGAAAATTTTCTTTCAACACAAAGTGACAATCGACCTCAATTGGCTTCAATCAATGTTAATCGACGATATCTGACAAAGTTAGATGCAAACTCACTCAAATATATGAGAAATGTTGAAATTCGACTCCAAATTAGAAAGATAGACTTAGAAAATTTTCACTCAACACAAAGTGACAATTGACCTCAATTGGCTTCAATCAATGTTAATCGACGATATCTGACAAAGTTAGATGCAAACTCACTCAAATATATGAGAAATGTTGAAATTCGACTTTAAATTAGGAAGATAGACTTAGAAAATTTTCACTCAACACAAAGTGACAATTGACCTCAATTGGCTTCAATCAATGTTAATCGACGATATCTGACAAAGTAAGATGCAAACTCACTCAAATATATGAGAAATGTTGAAATTCGACTCCAAATTAGAAAGATAGACTTAGAAAATTTTCACTCAACACAAAGTGACAATCGACCTCAATTGGCTTCAATGGATGTTAATCGACGATATCTGACAAAGTTAGATGCAAACTCACTCAAATATATGAGAAATGTTGAAATTCGACTCCAAATTAGAAAGATAGACTTAGAAAATTTTCTTTCAACACAAAGTGACAATCGACCTCAATTGGCTTCAATCAATGTTAATCGACGATATCTGACAAAGTTAGATGCAAACTCACTCAAATATATGAGAAATGTTGAAATTCGACTCCAAATTAGAAAGATAGACTTAGAAAATTTTCACTCAACACAAAGTGACAATTGACCTCAATTGGCTTCAATCAATGTTAATCGACGATATCTGACAAAGTTAGATGCAAACTCACTCAAATATATGAGAAATGTTGAAATTCGACTTCAAATTAGGAAGATAGACTTAGAAAATTTTCTTTCAACACAAAGTGACAATCGACCTCAATGGGCTTCAATGGATGTTAATCGACGATATCTGACAAAGTTAGATGCAAACTCACTCAAATATATGAGAAATGTTGAAATCCGAATTCAAATTAGGAAGATAGACTTAGAAAATTTTCACTCAACACAAAGTGACAATCGACCTCAATTGGCTTCAATGGATGTTAATCGACGATATCTGACAAAGTTAGATGCAAACTCACTCAAATATATGAGAAATGTTGAAATTCGACTCCAAATTAGAAAGATAGACTTAGAAAATTTTCACTCAACACAAAGTGACAATCGACCTCAATTGGCTTCAATGGATGTTAATCGACGATATCTGACAAAGTTAGATGCAAACTCACTCAAATATATGAGAAATGTTGAAATTCGACTTTAAATTAGGAAGATAGACTTAGAAAATTTTCACTCAACACAAAGTGACAATTGACCTCAATTGGCTTCAATCAATGTTAATCGACGATATCTGACAAAGTAAGATGCAAACTCACTCAAATATATGAGAAATGTTGAAATTCGACTCCAAATTAGAAAGATAGACTTAGAAAATTTTCACTCAACACAAAGTGACAATCGACCTCAATTGGCTTCAATCAATGTTAATCGACGATATCTGACAAAGTTAGATGCAAACTCACTCAAATATATGAGAAATGTTGAAATTCGACTTTAAATTAGGAAGATAGACTTAGAAAATTTTCACTCAACACAAAGTGACAATTGACCTCAATTGGCTTCAATCAATGTTAATCGACGATATCTGACAAAGTTAGATGCAAACTCACTCAAATATATGAGAAATGTTGAAATTCGACTCCAAATTAGAAAGATAGACTTAGAAAATTTTCACTCAACACAAAGTGACAATCGACCTCAATGGGCTAAAATGGATGTTAATCGACGATATCTGACAAAGTTAGATGCAAACTCACTCAAATATATGAGAAATGTTGAAATTCGACTCCAAATTAGAAAGATAGACTTAGAAAATTTTCACTCAACACAAAGTGACAATCGACCTCAATGGGCTAAAATGGATGTTAATCGACGATATCTGACAAAGTTAGATGCAAACTCACTCAAATATATGAGAAATGTTGAAATTCGACTCCAAATTAGAAAGATAGACTTAGAAAATTTTCTTTCAACACAAAGTGACAATCGACCTCAATTGGCTTCAATCAATGTTAATCGACGATATCTGACAAAGTTAGATGCAAACTCACTCAAATATATGAGAAATGTTGAAATTCGACTCCAAATTAGAAAGATAGACTTAGAAAATTTTCACTCAACACAAAGTGACAATCGACCTCAATGGGCTAAAATGGATGTTAATCGACGATATCTGACAAAGTTAGATGCAAACTCACTCAAATATATAAGAAATGTTGAAATTCGACTTTAAATTAGGAAGATAGACTTAGAAAATTTTCACTCAACACAAAGTGACAATCGACCTCAATGGGCTTCAATCAATGTTAATCGACGATATCTGACAAAGTTAGATGCAAACTCACTCAAATATATGAGAAATGTTGAAATTCGACTCCAAATTAGAAAGATAGACTTAGAAAATTTTCACTCAACACAAAGTGACAATCGAACTCAATTGGCTTCAATGGATGTTAATCGACGATATCTGACAAAGTTAGATGCAAACTCACTCAAATATATGAGAAATGTTGAAATTCGACTTTAAATTAGGAAGATAGACTTAGAAAATTTTCACTCAACACAAAGTGACAATTGACCTCAATTGGCTTCAATCAATGTTAATCGACGATATCTGACAAAGTAAGATGCAAACTCACTCAAATATATGAGAAATGTTGAAATTCGACTCCAAATTAGAAAGATAGACTTAGAAAATTTTCTTTCAACACAAAGTGACAATCGACCTCAATTGGCTTCAATCAATGTTAATCGACGATATCTGACAAAGTTAGATGCAAACTCACTCAAATATATGAGAAATGTTGAAATTCGACTCCAAATTAGAAAGATAGACTTAGAAAATTTTCACTCAACACAAAGTGACAATTGACCTCAATTGGCTTCAATCAATGTAAATCGACGATATCTGACAAAGTTAGATGCAAACTCACTCAAATATATGAGAAATGTTGAAATTCGACTTTAAATTAGGAAGATAGACTTAGAAAATTTTCACTCAACACAAAGTGACAATTGACCTCAATTGGCTTCAATCAATGTTAATCGACGATATCTGACAAAGTAAGATGCAAACTCACTCAAATATATGAGAAATGTTGAAATTCGACTCCAAATTAGAAAGATAGACTTAGAAAATTTTCACTCAACACAAAGTGACAATCGACCTCAATTGGCTTCAATGGATGTTAATCGACGATATCTGACAAAGTTAGATGCAAACTCACTCAAATATATGAGAAATGTTGAAATTCGACTCCAAATTAGAAAGATAGACTTAGAAAATTTTCTTTCAACACAAAGTGACAATCGACCTCAATTGGCTTCAATCAATGTTAATCGACGATATCTGACAAAGTTAGATGCAAACTCACTCAAATATATGAGAAATGTTGAAATTCGACTCCAAATTAGAAAGATAGACTTAGAAAATTTTCACTCAACACAAAGTGACAATTGACCTCAATTGGCTTCAATCAATGTTAATCGACGATATCTGACAAAGTTAGATGCAAACTCACTCAAATATATGAGAAATGTTGAAATTCGACTTCAAATTAGGAAGATAGACTTAGAAAATTTTCTTTCAACACAAAGTGACAATCGACCTCAATGGGCTTCAATGGATGTTAATCGACGATATCTGACAAAGTTAGATGCAAACTCACTCAAATATATGAGAAATGTTGAAATCCGAATTCAAATTAGGAAGATAGACTTAGAAAATTTTCACTCAACACAAAGTGACAATCGACCTCAATTGGCTTCAATGGATGTTAATCGACGATATCTGACAAAGTTAGATGCAAACTCACTCAAATATATGAGAAATGTTGAAATTCGACTTTAAATTAGGAAGATAGACTTAGAAAATTTTCTTTCAACACAAAGTGACAATCGACCTCAATTGGCTTCAATCAATGTTAATCGACGATATCTGACAAAGTTAGATGCAAACTCACTCAAATATATGAGAAATGTTGAAATTCGACTCCAAATTAGAAAGATAGACTTAGAAAATTTTCACTCAACACAAAGTGACAATTGACCTCAATTGGCTTCAATCAATGTTAATCGACGATATCTGACAAAGTTAGATGCAAACTCACTCAAATATATGAGAAATGTTGAAATTCGACTTCAAATTAGGAAGATAGACTTAGAAAATTTTCTTTCAACACAAAGTGACAATCGACCTCAATGGGCTTCAATGGATGTTAATCGACGATATCTGACAAAGTTAGATGCAAACTCACTCAAATATATGAGAAATGTTGAAATTCGACTTTAAATTAGGAAGATAGACTTAGAAAATTTTCACTCAACACAAAGTGACAATTGACCTCAATTGGCTTCAATCAATGTTAATCGACGATATCTTACAAAGTTAGATGCAAACTCACTCAAATATATGAGAAATGTTGAAATTCGACTCCAAATTAGAAAGATAGACTTAGAAAATTTTCACTCAACACAAAGTGACAATCGACCTCAATGGGCTAAAATGGATGTTAATCGACGATATCTGACAAAGTTAGATGCAAACTCACTCAAATATATGAGAAATGTTGAAAGTCGACTTTAAATTAGGAAGATAGACTTAGAAAATTTTCACTCAACACAAAGTGACAATTGACCTCAATTGGCTTCAATCAATGTTAATCGACGATATCTGACAAAGTAAGATGCAAACTCACTCAAATATATGAGAAATGTTGAAATTCGACTCCAAATTAGAAAGATAGACTTAGAAAATTTTCACTCAACACAAAGTGACAATCGACCTCAATGGGCTAAAATGGATGTTAATCGACGATATCTGACAAAGTTAGATGCAAACTCACTCAAATATATGAGAAATGTTGAAATTCGACTCCAAATTAGAAAGATAGACTTAGAAAATTTTCACTCAACACAAAGTGACAATCGACCTCAATGGGCTAAAATGGATGTTAATCGACGATATCTGACAAAGTTAGATGCAAACTCACTCAAATATATGAGAAATGTTGAAATTCGACTTTAAATTAGGAAGATAGACTTAGAAAATTTTCACTCAACACAAAGTGACAATCGACCTCAATGGGCTTCAATCAATGTTAATCGACGATATCTGACAAAGTTAGATGCAAACTCACTCAAATATATGAGAAATGTTGAAATTCGACTCCAAATTAGAAAGATAGACTTAGAAAATTTTCACTCAACACAAAGTGACAATCGACCTCAATTGGCTTCAATGGATGTTAATCGACGATATCTGACAAAGTTAGATGCAAACTCAGTCAAATATATGAGAAATGTTGAAATTCGACTTTAAATTAGGAAGATAGACTTAGAAAATTTTCACTCAACACAAAGTGACAATTGACCTCAATTGGCTTCAATCAATGTTAATCGACGATATCTGACAAAGTAAGATGCAAACTCACTCAAATATATGAGAAATGTTGAAATTCGACTCCAAATTAGAAAGATAGACTTAGAAAATTTTCACTCAACACAAAGTGACAATCGACCTCAATTGGCTTCAATGGATGTTAATCGACGATATCTGACAAAGTTAGATGCAAACTCACTCAAATATATGAGAAATGTTGAAATTCGACTTTAAATTAGGAAGATAGACTTAGAAAATTTTCACTCAACACAAAGTGACAATTGACCTCAATTGGCTTCAATCAATGTTAATCGACGATATCTGACAAAGTAAGATGCAAACTCACTCAAATATATGAGAAATGTTGAAATTCGACTCCAAATTAGAAAGATAGACTTAGAAAATTTTCACTCGACACAAAGTGACAATCGACCTCAATTGGCTTCAATGGATGTTAATCGACGATATCTGACAAAGTTAGATGCAAACTCACTCAAATATATGAGAAATGTTGAAATTCGACTTCAAATTAGGAAGATAGACTTAGAAAATTTTCTTTCAACACAAAGTGACAATCGACCTCAATGGGCTTCAATGGATGTTAATCGACGATATCTGACAAAGTTAGATGCAAACTCACTCAAATATATGAGAAATGTTGAAATCCGAATTCAAATTAGGAAGATAGACTTAGAAAATTTTCACTCAACACAAAGTGACAATCGACCTCAATTGGCTTCAATGGATGTTAATCGACGATATCTGACAAAGTTAGATGCAAACTCACTCAAATATATGAGAAATGTTGAAATTCGACTTTAAATTAGGAAGATAGACTTAGAAAATTTTCTTTCAACACAAAGTGACAATCGACCTCAATTGGCTTCAATCAATGTTAATCGACGATATCTGACAAAGTTAGATGCAAACTCACTCAAATATATGAGAAATGTTGAAATTCGACTCCAAATTAGAAAGATAGACTTAGAAAATTTTCACTCAACACAAAGTGACAATTGACCTCAATTGGCTTCAATCAATGTTAATCGACGATATCTGACAAAGTTAGATGCAAACTCACTCAAATATATGAGAAATGTTGAAATTCGACTTCAAATTAGGAAGATAGACTTAGAAAATTTTCTTTCAACACAAAGTGACAATCGACCTCAATGGGCTTCAATGGATGTTAATCGACGATATCTGACAAAGTTAGATGCAAACTCACTCAAATATATGAGAAATGTTGAAATTCGACTTTAAATTAGGAAGATAGACTTAGAAAATTTTCACTCAACACAAAGTGACAATTGACCTCAATTGGCTTCAATCAATGTTAATCGACGATATCTGACAAAGTTAGATGCAAACTCACTCAAATATATGAGAAATGTTGAAATTCGACTCCAAATTAGAAAGATAGACTTAGAAAATTTTCACTCAACACAAAGTGACAATCGACCTCAATGGGCTAAAATGGATGTTAATCGACGATATCTGACAAAGTTAGATGCAAACTCACTCAAATATATGAGAAATGTTGAAATTCGACTTTAAATTAGGAAGATAGACTTAGAAAATTTTCACTCAACACAAAGTGACAATTGACCTCAATTGGCTTCAATCAATGTTAATCGACGATATCTGACAAAGTAAGATGCAAACTCACTCAAATATATGAGAAATGTTGAAATTCGACTCCAAATTAGAAAGATAGACTTAGAAAATTTTCACTCAACACAAAGTGACAATCGACCTCAATGGGCTAAAATGGATGTTAATCGACGATATCTGACAAAGTTAGATGCAAACTCACTCAAATATATGAGAAATGTTGAAATTCGACTTTAAATTAGGAAGATAGACTTAGAAAATTTTCACTCAACACAAAGTGACAATCGACCTCAATGGGCTTCAATCAATGTTAATCGACGATATCTGACAAAGTTAGATGCAAACTCACTCAAATATATGAGAAATGTTGAAATTCGACTCCAAATTAGAAAGATAGACTTAGAAAATTTTCACTCAACACAAAGTGACAATCGACCTCAATTGGCTTCAATGGATGTTAATCGACGATATCTGACAAAGTTAGATGCAAACTCACTCAAATATATGAGAAATGTTGAAATTCGACTTTAAATTAGGAAGATAGACTTAGAAAATTTTCACTCAACACAAAGTGACAATTGACCTCAATTGGCTTCAATCAATGTTAATCGACGATATCTGACAAAGTAAGATGCAAACTCACTCAAATATATGAGAAATGTTGAAATTCGACTCCAAATTAGAAAGATAGACTTAGAAAATTTTCACTCAACACAAAGTGACAATCGACCTCAATTGGCTTCAATGGATGTTAATCGACGATATCTGACAAAGTTAGATGCAAACTCACTCAAATATATGAGAAATGTTGAAATTCGACTTTAAATTAGGAAGATAGACTTAGAAAATTTTCACTCAACACAAAGTGACAATTGACCTCAATTGGCTTCAATCAATGTTAATCGACGATATCTGACAAAGTAAGATGCAAACTCACTCAAATATATGAGAAATGTTGAAATTCGACTCCAAATTAGAAAGATAGACTTAGAAAATTTTCACTCAACACAAAGTGACAATCGACCTCAATTGGCTTCAATGGATGTTAATCGACGATATCTGACAAAGTTAGATGCAAACTCACTCAAATATATGAGAAATGTTGAAATTCGACTTTAAATTAGGAAGATAGACTTAGAAAATTTTCACTCAACACAAAGTGACAATTGACCTCAATTGGCTTCAATCAATGTTAATCGACGATATCTGACAAAGTTAGATGCAAACTCACTCAAATATATGAGAAATGTTGAAATTCGACTTTAAATTAGGAAGATAGACTTAGAAAATTTTCACTCAACACAAAGTGACAATTGACCTCAATTGGCTTCAATCAATGTTAATCGACGATATCTGACAAAGTTAGATGCAAACTCACTCAAATATATGAGAAATGTTGAAATTCGACTTTAAATTAGGAAGATAGACTTAGAAAATTTTCACTCAACACAAAGTGACAATTGACCTCAATTGGCTTCAATCAATGTTAATCGACGATATCTGACAAAGTTAGATGCAAACTCACTCAAATATATGAGAAATGTTGAAATTCGACTCCAAATTAGAAAGATAGACTTAGAAAATTTTCACTCAACACAAAGTGACAATTGACCTCAATTGGCTTCAATCAATGTTATTCGACGATATCTGACAAAGTTAGATGCAAACTCACTCAAATATATGAGAAATGTTGAAATTCGACTTCAAATTAGGAAGATAGACTTAGAAAATTTTCTTTCAACACAAAGTGACAATCGACCTCAATGGGCTTCAATGGATGTTAATCGACGATATCTGACAAAGTTAGATGCAAACTCACTCAAATATATGAGAAATGTTGAAATTCGACTTTAAATTAGGAAGATAGACTTAGAAAATTTTCACTCAACACAAAGTGACAATTGACCTCAATTGGCTTCAATCAATGTTAATCGACGATATCTGACAAAGTTAGATGCAAACTCACTCAAATATATGAGAAATGTTGAAATTCGACTCCAAATTAGAAAGATAGACTTAGAAAATTTTCACTCAACACAAAGTGACAATCGACCTCAATGGGCTAAAATGGATGTTAATCGACGATATCTGACAAAGTTAGATGCAAACTCACTCAAATATATGAGAAATGTTGAAATTCGACTTTAAATTAGGAAGATAGACTTAGAAAATTTTCACTCAACACAAAGTGACAATCGACCTCAATGGGCTTCAATCAATGTTAATCGACGATATCTGACAAAGTTAGATGCAAACTCACTCAAATATATGAGAAATGTTGAAATTCGACTCCAAATTAGAAAGATAGACTTAGAAAATTTTCACTCAACACAAAGTGACAATCGACCTCAATTGGCTTCAATGGATGTTAATCGACGATATCTGACAAAGTTAGATGCAAACTCACTCAAATATATGAGAAATGTTGAAATTCGACTTTAAATTAGGAAGATAGACTTAGAAAATTTTCACTCAACACAAAGTGACAATTGACCTCAATTGGCTTCAATCAATGTTAATCGACGATATCTGACAAAGTAAGATGCAAACTCACTCAAATATATGAGAAATGTTGAAATTCGACTCCAAATTAGAAAGATAGACTTAGAAAATTTTCACTCAACACAAAGTGACAATCGACCTCAATTGGCTTCAATGGATGTTAATCGACGATATCTGACAAAGTTAGATGCAAACTCACTCAAATATATGAGAAATGTTGAAATTCGACTTTAAATTAGGAAGATAGACTTAGAAAATTTTCACTCAACACAAAGTGACAATTGACCTCAATTGGCTTCAATCAATGTTAATCGACGATATCTGACAAAGTAAGATGCAAACTCACTCAAATATATGAGAAATGTTGAAATTCGACTTTAAATTAGGAAGATAGACTTAGAAAATTTTCACTCAACACAAAGTGACAATTGACCTCAATTGGCTTCAATCAATGTTAATCGACGATATCTGACAAAGTAAGATGCAAACTCACTCAAATATATGAGAAATGTTGAAATTCGACTTTAAATTAGGAAGATAGACTTAGAAAATTTTCACTCAACACAAAGTGACAATTGACCTCAATTGGCTTCAATCAATGTTAATCGACGATATCTGACAAAGTAAGATGCAAACTCACTCAAATATATGAGAAATGTTGAAATTCGACTCCAAATTAGAAAGATAGACTTAGAAAATTTTCACTCAACACAAAGTGACAATTGACCTCAATTGGCTTCAATCAATGTTAATCGACGATATCTGACAAAGTTAGATGCAAACTCACTCAAATATATGAGAAATGTTGAAATTCGACTTCAAATTAGGAAGATAGACTTAGAAAATTTTCTTTCAACACAAAGTGACAATCGACCTCAATGGGCTTCAATGGATGTTAATCGACGATATCTGACAAAGTTAGATGCAAACTCACTCAAATATATGAGAAATGTTGAAATTCGACTTTAAATTAGGAAGATAGACTTAGAAAATTTTCACTCAACACAAAGTGACAATTGACCTCAATTGGCTTCAATCAATGTTAATCGACGATATCTGACAAAGTTAGATGCAAACTCACTCAAATATATGAGAAATGTTGAAATTCGACTCCAAATTAGAAAGATAGACTTAGAAAATTTTCACTCAACACAAAGTGACAATCGACCTCAATGGGCTAAAATGGATGTTAATCGACGATATCTGACAAAGTTAGATGCAAACTCACTCAAATATATGAGAAATGTTGAAATTCGACTTTAAATTAGGAAGATAGACTTAGAAAATTTTCACTCAACACAAAGTGACAATTGACCTCAATTGGCTTCAATCAATGTTAATCGACGATATCTGACAAAGTAAGATGCAAACTCACTCAAATATATGAGAAATGTTGAAATTCGACTCCAAATTAGAAAGATAGACTTAGAAAATTTTCACTCAACACAAAGTGACAATCGACCTCAATGGGCTAAAATGGATGTTAATCGACGATATCTGACAAAGTTAGATGCAAACTCACTCAAATATATGAGAAATGTTGAAATTCGACTTTAAATTAGGAAGATAGACTTAGAAAATTTTCACTCAACACAAAGTGACAATCGACCTCAATGGGCTTCAATCAATGTTAATCGACGATATCTGACAAAGTTAGATGCAAACTCACTCAAATATATGAGAAATGTTGAAATTCGACTTTAAATTAGGAAGATAGACTTAGAAAATTTTCACTCAACACAAAGTGACAATCGACCTCAATGGGCTTCAATCAATGTTAATCGACGATATCTGACAAAGTTAGATGCAAACTCACTCAAATATATGAGAAATGTTGAAATTCGACTCCAAATTAGAAAGATAGACTTAGAAAATTTTCACTCAACACAAAGTGACAATCGACCTCAATTGGCTTCAATGGATGTTAATCGACGATATCTGACAAAGTTAGATGCAAACTCACTCAAATATATGAGAAATGTTGAAATTCGACTTTAAATTAGGAAGATAGACTTAGAAAATTTTCACTCAACACAAAGTGACAATTGACCTCAATTGGCTTCAATCAATGTTAATCGACGATATCTGACAAAGTAAGATGCAAACTCACTCAAATATATGAGAAATGTTGAAATTCGACTTTAAATTAGGAAGATAGACTTAGAAAATTTTCACTCAACACAAAGTGACAATTGACCTCAATTGGCTTCAATCAATGTTAATCGACGATATCTGACAAAGTAAGATGCAAACTCACTCAAATATATGAGAAATGTTGAAATTCGACTCCAAATTAGAAAGATAGACTTAGAAAATTTTCACTCAACACAAAGTGACAATTGACCTCAATTGGCTTCAATCAATGTTAATCGACGATATCTGACAAAGTTAGATGCAAACTCACTCAAATATATGAGAAATGTTGAAATTCGACTTCAAATTAGGAAGATAGACTTAGAAAATTTTCTTTCAACACAAAGTGACAATCGACCTCAATGGGCTTCAATGGATGTTAATCGACGATATCTGACAAAGTTAGATGCAAACTCACTCAAATATATGAGAAATGTTGAAATTCGACTTTAAATTAGGAAGATAGACTTAGAAAATTTTCACTCAACACAAAGTGACAATTGACCTCAATTGGCTTCAATCAATGTTAATCGACGATATCTGACAAAGTTAGATGCAAACTCACTCAAATATATGAGAAATGTTGAAATTCGACTCCAAATTAGAAAGATAGACTTAGAAAATTTTCACTCAACACAAAGTGACAATCGACCTCAATGGGCTAAAATGGATGTTAATCGACGATATCTGACAAAGTTAGATGCAAACTCACTCAAATATATGAGAAATGTTGAAATTCGACTTTAAATTAGGAAGATAGACTTAGAAAATTTTCACTCAACACAAAGTGACAATTGACCTCAATTGGCTTCAATCAATGTTAATCGACGATATCTGACAAAGTAAGATGCAAACTCACTCAAATATATGAGAAATGTTGAAATTCGACTCCAAATTAGAAAGATAGACTTAGAAAATTTTCACTCAACACAAAGTGACAATCGACCTCAATGGGCTAAAATGGATGTTAATCGACGATATCTGACAAAGTTAGATGCAAACTCACTCAAATATATGAGAAATGTTGAAATTCGACTTTAAATTAGGAAGATAGACTTAGAAAATTTTCACTCAACACAAAGTGACAATCGACCTCAATGGGCTTCAATCAATGTTAATCGACGATATCTGACAAAGTTAGATGCAAACTCACTCAAATATATGAGAAATGTTGAAATTCGACTTTAAATTAGGAAGATAGACTTAGAAAATTTTCACTCAACACAAAGTGACAATCGACCTCAATGGGCTTCAATCAATGTTAATCGACGATATCTGACAAAGTTAGATGCAAACTCACTCAAATATATGAGAAATGTTGAAATTCGACTCCAAATTAGAAAGATAGACTTAGAAAATTTTCACTCAACACAAAGTGACAATCGACCTCAATTGGCTTCAATGGATGTTAATCGACGATATCTGACAAAGTTAGATGCAAACTCACTCAAATATATGAGAAATGTTGAAATTCGACTCCAAATTAGAAAGATAGACTTAGAAAATTTTCACTCAACACAAAGTGACAATCGACCTCAATTGGCTTCAATGGATGTTAATCGACGATATCTGACAAAGTTAGATGCAAACTCACTCAAATATATGAGAAATGTTGAAATTCGACTTTAAATTAGGAAGATAGACTTAGAAAATTTTCACTCAACACAAAGTGACAATTGACCTCAATTGGCTTCAATCAATGTTAATCGACGATATCTGACAAAGTAAGATGCAAACTCACTCAAATATATGAGAAATGTTGAAATTCGACTTTAAATTAGGAAGATAGACTTAGAAAATTTTCACTCAACACAAAGTGACAATTGACCTCAATTGGCTTCAATCAATGTTAATTGACGATATCTGACAAAGTAAGATGCAAACTCACTCAAATATATGAGAAATGTTGAAATTCGACTTTAAATTAGGAAGATAGACTTAGAAAATTTTCACTCAACACAAAGTGACAATTGACCTCAATTGGCTTCAATCAATGTTAATCGACGATATCTGACAAAGTAAGATGCAAACTCACTCAAATATATGAGAAATGTTGAAATTCGACTCCAAATTAGAAAGATAGACTTAGAAAATTTTCACTCAACACAAAGTGACAATTGACCTCAATTGGCTTCAATCAATGTTAATCGACGATATCTGACAAAGTTAGATGCAAACTCACTCAAATATATGAGAAATGTTGAAATTCGACTTCAAATTAGGAAGATAGACTTAGAAAATTTTCTTTCAACACAAAGTGACAATCGACCTCAATGGGCTTCAATGGATGTTAATCGACGATATCTGACAAAGTTAGATGCAAACTCACTCAAATATATGAGAAATGTTGAAATTCGACTTTAAATTAGGAAGATAGACTTAGAAAATTTTCACTCAACACAAAGTGACAATTGACCTCAATTGGCTTCAATCAATGTTAATCGACGATATCTGACAAAGTTAGATGCAAACTCACTCAAATATATGAGAAATGTTGAAATTCGACTCCAAATTAGAAAGATAGACTTAGAAAATTTTCACTCAACACAAAGTGACAATCGACCTCAATGGGCTAAAATGGATGTTAATCGACGATATCTGACAAAGTTAGATGCAAACTCACTCAAATATATGAGAAATGTTGAAATTCGACTTTAAATTAGGAAGATAGACTTAGAAAATTTTCACTCAACACAAAGTGACAATTGACCTCAATTGGCTTCAATCAATGTTAATCGACGATATCTGACAAAGTAAGATGCAAACTCACTCAAATATATGAGAAATGTTGAAATTCGACTCCAAATTAGAAAGATAGACTTAGAAAATTTTCACTCAACACAAAGTGACAATCGACCTCAATGGGCTAAAATGGATGTTAATCGACGATATCTGACAAAGTTAGATGCAAACTCACTCAAATATATGAGAAATGTTGAAATTCGACTTTAAATTAGGAAGATAGACTTAGAAAATTTTCACTCAACACAAAGTGACAATTGACCTCAATTGGCTTCAATCAATGTTAATCGACGATATCTGACAAAGTAAGATGCAAACTCACTCAAATATATGAGAAATGTTGAAATTCGACTCCAAATTAGAAAGATAGACTTAGAAAATTTTCACTCAACACAAAGTGACAATCGACCTCAATTGGCTTCAATGGATGTTAATCGACGATATCTGACAAAGTTAGATGCAAACTCACTCAAATATATGAGAAATGTTGAAATTCGACTTTAAATTAGGAAGATAGACTTAGAAAATTTTCACTCAACACAAAGTGACAATTGACCTCAATTGGCTTCAATCAATGTTAATCGACGATATCTGACAAAGTAAGATGCAAACTCACTCAAATATATGAGAAATGTTGAAATTCGACTTTAAATTAGGAAGATAGACTTAGAAAATTTTCACTCAACACAAAGTGACAATTGACCTCAATTGGCTTCAATCAATGTTAATCGACGATATCTGACAAAGTAAGATGCAAACTCACTCAAATATATGAGAAATGTTGAAATTCGACTTTAAATTAGGAAGATAGACTTAGAAAATTTTCACTCAACACAAAGTGACAATTGACCTCAATTGGCTTCAATCAATGTTAATCGACGATATCTGACAAAGTAAGATGCAAACTCACTCAAATATATGAGAAATGTTGAAATTCGACTCCAAATTAGAAAGATAGACTTAGAAAATTTTCACTCAACACAAAGTGACAATTGACCTCAATTGGCTTCAATCAATGTTAATCGACGATATCTGACAAAGTTAGATGCAAACTCACTCAAATATATGAGAAATGTTGAAATTCGACTTCAAATTAGGAAGATAGACTTAGAAAATTTTCTTTCAACACAAAGTGACAATCGACCTCAATGGGCTTCAATGGATGTTAATCGACGATATCTGACAAAGTTAGATGCAAACTCACTCAAATATATGAGAAATGTTGAAATTCGACTTTAAATTAGGAAGATAGACTTAGAAAATTTTCACTCAACACAAAGTGACAATTGACCTCAATTGGCTTCAATCAATGTTAATCGACGATATCTGACAAAGTTAGATGCAAACTCACTCAAATATATGAGAAATGTTGAAATTCGACTCCAAATTAGAAAGATAGACTTAGAAAATTTTCACTCAACACAAAGTGACAATCGACCTCAATGGGCTAAAATGGATGTTAATCGACGATATCTGACAAAGTTAGATGCAAACTCACTCAAATATATGAGAAATGTTGAAATTCGACTTTAAATTAGGAAGATAGACTTAGAAAATTTTCACTCAACACAAAGTGACAATTGACCTCAATTGGCTTCAATCAATGTTAATCGACGATATCTGACAAAGTAAGATGCAAACTCACTCAAATATATGAGAAATGTTGAAATTCGACTCCAAATTAGAAAGATAGACTTAGAAAATTTTCACTCAACACAAAGTGACAATCGACCTCAATGGGCTAAAATGGATGTTAATCGACGATATCTGACAAAGTTAGATGCAAACTCACTCAAATATATGAGAAATGTTGAAATTCGACTTTAAATTAGGAAGATAGACTTAGAAAATTTTCACTCAACACAAAGTGACAATCGACCTCAATGGGCTTCAATCAATGTTAATCGACGATATCTGACAAAGTTAGATGCAAACTCACTCAAATATATGAGAAATGTTGAAATTCGACTTTAAATTAGGAAGATAGACTTAGAAAATTTTCACTCAACACAAAGTGACAATCGACCTCAATGGGCTTCAATCAATGTTAATCGACGATATCTGACAAAGTTAGATGCAAACTCACTCAAATATATGAGAAATGTTGAAATTCGACTCCAAATTAGAAAGATAGACTTAGAAAATTTTCACTCAACACAAAGTGACAATCGACCTCAATTGGCTTCAATGGATGTTAATCGACGATATCTGACAAAGTTAGATGCAAACTCACTCAAATATATGAGAAATGTTGAAATTCGACTCCAAATTAGAAAGATAGACTTAGAAAATTTTCACTCAACACAAAGTGACAATCGACCTCAATTGGCTTCAATGGATGTTAATCGACGATATCTGACAAAGTTAGATGCAAACTCACTCAAATATATGAGAAATGTTGAAATTCGACTTTAAATTAGGAAGATAGACTTAGAAAATTTTCACTCAACACAAAGTGACAATTGACCTCAATTGGCTTCAATCAATGTTAATCGACGATATCTGACAAAGTAAGATGCAAACTCACTCAAATATATGAGAAATGTTGAAATTCGACTTTAAATTAGGAAGATAGACTTAGAAAATTTTCACTCAACACAAAGTGACAATTGACCTCAATTGGCTTCAATCAATGTTAATCGACGATATCTGACAAAGTAAGATGCAAACTCACTCAAATATATGAGAAATGTTGAAATTCGACTTTAAATTAGGAAGATAGACTTAGAAAATTTTCACTCAACACAAAGTGACAATTGACCTCAATTGGCTTCAATCAATGTTAATCGACGATATCTGACAAAGTTAGATGCAAACTCACTCAAATATATGAGAAATGTTGAAATTCGACTCCAAATTAGAAAGATAGACTTAGAAAATTTTCACTCAACACAAAGTGACAATCGACCTCAATGGGCTAAAATGGATGTTAATCGACGATATCTGACAAAGTTAGATGCAAACTCACTCAAATATATGAGAAATGTTGAAATTCGACTTTAAATTAGGAAGATAGACTTAGAAAATTTTCACTCAACACAAAGTGACAATTGACCTCAATTGGCTTCAATCAATGTTAATCGACGATATCTGACAAAGTAAGATGCAAACTCACTCAAATATATGAGAAATGTTGAAATTCGACTCCAAATTAGAAAGATAGACTTAGAAAATTTTCACTCAACACAAAGTGACAATCGACCTCAATGGGCTAAAATGGATGTTAATCGACGATATCTGACAAAGTTAGATGCAAACTCACTCAAATATATGAGAAATGTTGAAATTCGACTTTAAATTAGGAAGATAGACTTAGAAAATTTTCACTCAACACAAAGTGACAATCGACCTCAATGGGCTTCAATCAATGTTAATCGACGATATCTGACAAAGTTAGATGCAAACTCACTCAAATATATGAGAAATGTTGAAATTCGACTTTAAATTAGGAAGATAGACTTAGAAAATTTTCACTCAACACAAAGTGACAATCGACCTCAATGGGCTTCAATCAATGTTAATCGACGATATCTGACAAAGTTAGATGCAAACTCACTCAAATATATGAGAAATGTTGAAATTCGACTCCAAATTAGAAAGATAGACTTAGAAAATTTTCACTCAACACAAAGTGACAATCGACCTCAATTGGCTTCAATGGATGTTAATCGACGATATCTGACAAAGTTAGATGCAAACTCACTCAAATATATGAGAAATGTTGAAATTCGACTCCAAATTAGAAAGATAGACTTAGAAAATTTTCACTCAACACAAAGTGACAATCGACCTCAATTGGCTTCAATGGATGTTAATCGACGATATCTGACAAAGTTAGATGCAAACTCACTCAAATATATGAGAAATGTTGAAATTCGACTTTAAATTAGGAAGATAGACTTAGAAAATTTTCACTCAACACAAAGTGACAATTGACCTCAATTGGCTTCAATCAATGTTAATCGACGATATCTGACAAAGTAAGATGCAAACTCACTCAAATATATGAGAAATGTTGAAATTCGACTTTAAATTAGGAAGATAGACTTAGAAAATTTTCACTCAACACAAAGTGACAATTGACCTCAATTGGCTTCAATCAATGTTAATCGACGATATCTGACAAAGTAAGATGCAAACTCACTCAAATATATGAGAAATGTTGAAATTCGACTTTAAATTAGGAAGATAGACTTAGAAAATTTTCACTCAACACAAAGTGACAATTGACCTCAATTGGCTTCAATCAATGTTAATCGACGATATCTGACAAAGTAAGATGCAAACTCACTCAAATATATGAGAAATGTTGAAATTCGACTCCAAATTAGAAAGATAGACTTAGAAAATTTTCACTCAACACAAAGTGACAATTGACCTCAATTGGCTTCAATCAATGTTAATCGACGATATCTGACAAAGTTAGATGCAAACTCACTCAAATATATGAGAAATGTTGAAATTCGACTTCAAATTAGGAAGATAGACTTAGAAAATTTTCTTTCAACACAAAGTGACAATCGACCTCAATGGGCTTCAATGGATGTTAATCGACGATATCTGACAAAGTTAGATGCAAACTCACGCAAATATATGAGAAATGTTGAAATTCGACTTTAAATTAGGAAGATAGACTTAGAAAATTTTCACTCAACACAAAGTGACAATTGACCTCAATTGGCTTCAATCAATGTTAATCGACGATATCTGACAAAGTTAGATGCAAACTCACTCAAATATATGAGAAATGTTGAAATTCGACTCCAAATTAGAAAGATAGACTTAGAAAATTTTCACTCAACACAAAGTGACAATCGACCTCAATGGGCTAAAATGGATGTTAATCGACGATATCTGACAAAGTTAGATGCAAACTCACTCAAATATATGAGAAATGTTGAAATTCGACTTTAAATTAGGAAGATAGACTTAGAAAATTTTCACTCAACACAAAGTGACAATTGACCTCAATTGGCTTCAATCAATGTTAATCGACGATATCTGACAAAGTAAGATGCAAACTCACTCAAATATATGAGAAATGTTGAAATTCGACTCCAAATTAGAAAGATAGACTTAGAAAATTTTCACTCAACACAAAGTGACAATCGACCTCAATGGGCTAAAATGGATGTTAATCGACGATATCTGACAAAGTTAGATGCAAACTCACTCAAATATATGAGAAATGTTGAAATTCGACTTTAAATTAGGAAGATAGACTTAGAAAATTTTCACTCAACACAAAGTGACAATCGACCTCAATGGGCTTCAATCAATGTTAATCGACGATATCTGACAAAGTTAGATGCAAACTCACTCAAATATATGAGAAATGTTGAAATTCGACTCCAAATTAGAAAGATAGACTTAGAAAATTTTCACTCAACACAAAGTGACAATCGACCTCAATTGGCTTCAATGGATGTTAATCGACGATATCTGACAAAGTTAGATGCAAACTCACTCAAATATATGAGAAATGTTGAAATTCGACTTTAAATTAGGAAGATAGACTTAGAAAATTTTCACTCAACACAAAGTGACAATTGACCTCAATTGGCTTCAATCAATGTTAATCGACGATATCTGACAAAGTAAGATGCAAACTCACTCAAATATATGAGAAATGTTGAAATTCGACTCCAAATTAGAAAGATAGACTTAGAAAATTTTCACTCAACACAAAGTGACAATCGACCTCAATTGGCTTCAATGGATGTTAATCGACGATATCTGACAAAGTTAGATGCAAACTCACTCAAATATATGAGAAATGTTGAAATTCGACTTTAAATTAGGAAGATAGACTTAGAAAATTTTCACTCAACACAAAGTGACAATTGACCTCAATTGGCTTCAATCAATGTTAATCGACGATATCTGACAAAGTAAGATGCAAACTCACTCAAATATATGAGAAATGTTGAAATTCGACTCCAAATTAGAAAGATAGACTTAGAAAATTTTCACTCAACACAAAGTGACAATCGACCTCAATGGGCTAAAATGGATGTTAATCGACGATATCTGACAAAGTTAGATGCAAACTCACTCAAATATATGAGAAATGTTGAAATTCGACTTTAAATTAGGAAGATAGACTTAGAAAATTTTCACTCAACACAAAGTGACAATTGACCTCAATTGGCTTCAATCAATGTTAATCGACGATATCTGACAAAGTAAGATGCAAACTCACTCAAATATATGAGAAATGTTGAAATTCGACTCCAAATTAGAAAGATAGACTTAGAAAATTTTCACTCAACACAAAGTGACAATCGACCTCAATGGGCTAAAATGGATGTTAATCGACGATATCTGACAAAGTTAGATGCAAACTCACTCAAATATATGAGAAATGTTGAAATTCGACTTTAAATTAGGAAGATAGACTTAGAAAATTTTCACTCAACACAAAGTGACAATCGACCTCAATGGGCTTCAATCAATGTTAATCGACGATATCTGACAAAGTTAGATGCAAACTCACTCAAATATATGAGAAATGTTGAAATTCGACTCCAAATTAGAAAGATAGACTTAGAAAATTTTCACTCAACACAAAGTGACAATCGACCTCAATTGGCTTCAATGGATGTTAATCGACGATATCTGACAAAGTTAGATGCAAACTCACTCAAATATATGAGAAATGTTGAAATTCGACTTTAAATTAGGAAGATAGACTTAGAAAATTTTCACTCAACACAAAGTGACAATTGACCTCAATTGGCTTCAATCAATGTTAATCGACGATATCTGACAAAGTAAGATGCAAACTCACTCAAATATATGAGAAATGTTGAAATTCGACTCCAAATTAGAAAGATAGACTTAGAAAATTTTCACTCAACACAAAGTGACAATCGACCTCAATTGGCTTCAATGGATGTTAATCGACGATATCTGACAAAGTTAGATGCAAACTCACTCAAATATATGAGAAATGTTGAAATTCGACTTTAAATTAGGAAGATAGACTTAGAAAATTTTCACTCAACACAAAGTGACAATTGACCTCAATTGGCTTCAATCAATGTTAATCGACGATATCTGACAAAGTAAGATGCAAACTCACTCAAATATATGAGAAATGTTGAAATTCGACTCCAAATTAGAAAGATAGACTTAGAAAATTTTCACTCAACACAAAGTGACAATCGACCTCAATTGGCTTCAATGGATGTTAATCGACGATATCTGACAAAGTTAGATGCAAACTCACTCAAATATATGAGAAATGTTGAAATTCGACTCCAAATTAGAAAGATAGACTTAGAAAATTTTCACTCAACACAAAGTGACAATCGACCTCAATTGGCTTCAATGGATGTTAATCGACGATATCTGACAAAGTTAGATGCAAACTCACTCAAATATATGAGAAATGTTGAAATTCGACTCCAAATTAGAAAGATAGACTTAGAAAATTTTCACTCAACACAAAGTGACAATTGACCTCAATTGGCTTCAATCAATGTTAATCGACGATATCTGACAAAGTTAGATGCAAACTCACTCAAATATATGAGAAATGTTGAAATTCGACTTTAAATTAGGAAGATAGACTTAGAAAATTTTCACTCAACACAAAGTGACAATTGACCTCAATTGGCTTCAATGGATGTTAATCGACGATATCTGACAAAGTTAGATGCAAACTCACTCAAATATATGAGAAATGTTGAAATTCGACTTCAAATTAGGAAGATAGACTTAGAAAATTTTCACTCAACACAAAGTGACAATTGACCTCAATTGGCTTCAATGGATGTTAATCGACGATATCTGACAAAGTTAGATGCAAACTCACTCAAATATATGAGAAATGTTGAAATTCGACTCCAAATTAGAAAGATAGACTTAGAAAATTTTCACTCAACACAAAGTGACAATCGACCTCAATTGGCTTCAATGGATGTTAATCGACGATATCTGACAAAGTTAGATGCAAACTCACTCAAATATATGAGAAATGTTGAAATTCGACTTTAAATTAGGAAGATAGACTTAGAAAATTTTCACTCAACACAAAGTGACAATTGACCTCAATTGGCTTCAATCAATGTTAATCGACGATATCTGACAAAGTTAGATGCAAACTCACTCAAATATATGAGAAATGTTGAAATTCGACTTTAAATTAGGAAGATAGACTTAGAAAATTTTCACTCAACACAAAGTGACAATCGACCTCAATGGGCTTCAATCAATGTTAATCGACGATATCTGACAAAGTTAGATGCAAACTCACTCAAATATATGAGAAATGTTGAAATTCGACTCCAAATTAGAAAGATAGACTTAGAAAATTTTCACTCAACACAAAGTGACAATCGACCTCAATTGGCTTCAATGGATGTTAATCGACGATATCTGACAAAGTTAGATGCAAACTCACTCAAATATATGAGAAATGTTGAAATTCGACTTTAAATTAGGAAGATAGACTTAGAAAATTTTCACTCAACACAAAGTGACAATTGACCTCAATTGGCTTCAATCAATGTTAATCGACGATATCTGACAAAGTAAGATGCAAACTCACTCAAATATATGAGAAATGTTGAAATTCGACTCCAAATTAGAAAGATAGACTTAGAAAATTTTCACTCAACACAAAGTGACAATCGACCTCAATTGGCTTCAATGGATGTTAATCGACGATATCTGACAAAGTTAGATGCAAACTCACTCAAATATATGAGAAATGTTGAAATTCGACTTTAAATTAGGAAGATAGACTTAGAAAATTTTCACTCAACACAAAGTGACAATTGACCTCAATTGGCTTCAATCAATGTTAATCGACGATATCTGACAAAGTAAGATGCAAACTCACTCAAATATATGAGAAATGTTGAAATTCGACTCCAAATTAGAAAGATAGACTTAGAAAATTTTCACTCAACACAAAGTGACAATCGACCTCAATTGGCTTCAATGGATGTTAATCGACGATATCTGACAAAGTTAGATGCAAACTCACTCAAATATATGAGAAATGTTGAAATTCGACTTTAAATTAGGAAGATAGACTTAGAAAATTTTCACTCAACACAAAGTGACAATTGACCTCAATTGGCTTCAATCAATGTTAATCGACGATATCTGACAAAGTTAGATGCAAACTCACTCAAATATATGAGAAATGTTGAAATTCGACTTTAAATTAGGAAGATAGACTTAGAAAATTTTCACTCAACACAAAGTGACAATTGACCTCAATTGGCTTCAATGGATGTTAATCGACGATATCTGACAAAGTTAGATGCAAACTCACTCAAATATATGAGAAATGTTGAAATTCGACTTTAAATTAGGAAGATAGACTTAGAAAATTTTCACTCAACACAAAGTGACAATTGACCTCAATTGGCTTCAATCAATGTTAATCGACGATATCTGACAAAGTTAGATGCAAACTCACTCAAATATATGAGAAATGTTGAAATTCGACTTCAAATTAGGAAGATAGACTTAGAAAATTTTCTTTCAACACAAAGTGACAATCGACCTCAATGGGCTTCAATGGATGTTAATCGACGATATCTGACAAAGTTAGATGCAAACTCACTCAAATATATGAGAAATGTTGAAATTCGACTCCAAATTAGAAAGATAGACTTAGAAAATTTTCACTCAACACAAAGTGACAATCGACCTCAATGGGCTAAAATGGATGTTAATCGACGATATCTGACAAAGTTAGATGCAAACTCACTCAAGTATATGAGAAATGTTGAAATTCGACTTTAAATTAGGAAGATAGACTTAGAAAATTTTCACTCAACACAAAGTGACAATCGACCTCAATGGGCTTCAATCAATGTTAATCGACGATATCTGACAAAGTTAGATGCAAACTCACTCAAATATATGAGAAATGTTGAAATTCGACTCCAAATTAGAAAGATAGACTTAGAAAATTTTCACTCAACACAAAGTGACAATCGACCTCAATTGGCTTCAATGGATGTTAATCGACGATATCTGACAAAGTTAGATGCAAACTCACTCAAATATATGAGAAATGTTGAAATTCGACTTTAAATTAGGAAGATAGACTTAGAAAATTTTCACTCAACACAAAGTGACAATTGACCTCAATTGGCTTCAATCAATGTTAATCGACGATATCTGACAAAGTAAGATGCAAACTCACTCAAATATATGAGAAATGTTGAAATTCGACTCCAAATTAGAAAGATAGACTTAGAAAATTTTCACTCAACACAAAGTGACAATCGACCTCAATTGGCTTCAATCAATGTTAATCGACGATATCTGACAAAGTTAGATGCAAACTCACTCAAATATATGAGAAATGTTGAAATTCGACTTTAAATTAGGAAGATAGACTTAGAAAATTTTCACTCAACACAAAGTGACAATTGACCTCAATTGGCTTCAATCAATGTTAATCGACGATATCTGACAAAGTTAGATGCAAACTCACTCAAATATATGAGAAATGTTGAAATTCGACTCCAAATTAGAAAGATAGACTTAGAAAATTTTCACTCAACACAAAGTGACAATCGACCTCAATGGGCTAAAATGGATGTTAATCGACGATATCTGACAAAGTTAGATGCAAACTCACTCAAATATATGAGAAATGTTGAAATTCGACTCCAAATTAGAAAGATAGACTTAGAAAATTTTCACTCAACACAAAGTGACAATCGACCTCAATTGGCTTCAATGGATGTTAATCGACGATATCTGACAAAGTTAGATGCAAACTCACTCAAATATATGAGAAATGTTGAAATTCGACTTTAAATTAGGAAGATAGACTTAGAAAATTTTCACTCAACACAAAGTGACAATTGACCTCAATTGGCTTCAATCAATGTTAATCGACGATATTTGACAAAGTAAGATGCAAACTCACTCAAATATATGAGAAATGTTGAAATTCGACTCCAAATTAGAAAGATAGACTTAGAAAATTTTCACTCAACACAAAGTGACAATCGACCTCAATTGGCTTCAATGGATGTTAATCGACGATATCTGACAAAGTTAGATGCAAACTCACTCAAATATATGAGAAATGTTGAAATTCGACTTTAAATTAGGAAGATAGACTTAGAAAATTTTCACTCAACACAAAGTGACAATTGACCTCAATTGGCTTCAATCAATGTTAATCGACGATATCTGACAAAGTAAGATGCAAACTCACTCAAATATATGAGAAATGTTGAAATTCGACTCCAAATTAGAAAGATAGACTTAGAAAATTTTCACTCAACACAAAGTGACAATCGACCTCAATTGGCTTCAATGGATGTTAATCGACGATATCTGACAAAGTTAGATGCAAACTCACTCAAATATATGAGAAATGTTGAAATTCGACTTTAAATTAGGAAGATAGACTTAGAAAATTTTCACTCAACACAAAGTGACAATTGACCTCAATTGGCTTCAATCAATGTTAATCGACGATATCTGACAAAGTTAGATGCAAACTCACTCAAATATATGAGAAATGTTGAAATTCGACTTTAAATTAGGAAGATAGACTTAGAAAATTTTCACTCAACACAAAGTGACAATTGACCTCAATTGGCTTCAATCAATGTTAATCGACGATATCTGACAAAGTTAGATGCAAACTCACTCAAATATATGAGAAATGTTGAAATTCGACTTTAAATTAGGAAGATAGACTTTGAAAATTTTCACTCAACACAAAGTGACAATTGACCTCAATTGGCTTCAATCAATGTTAATCGACGATATCTGACAAAGTTAGATGCAAACTCACTCAAATATATGAGAAATGTTGAAATTCGACTTCAAATTAGGAAGATAGACTTAGAAAATTTTCTTTCAACACAAAGTGACAATCGACCTCAATGGGCTTCAATGGATGTTAATCGACGATATCTGACAAAGTTAGATGCAAACTCACTCAAATATATGAGAAATGTTGAAATTCGACTTTAAATTAGGAAGATAGACTTAGAAAATTTTCACTCAACACAAAGTGACAATTGACCTCAATTGGCTTCAATCAATGTTAATCGACGATATCTGACAAAGTTAGATGCAAACTCACTCAAATATATGAGAAATGTTGAAATTCGACTCCAAATTAGAAAGATAGACTTAGAAAATTTTCACTCAACACAAAGTGACAATTGACCTCAATTGGCTTCAATCAATGTTAATCGACGATATCTGACAAAGTTAGATGCAAACTCACTCAAATATATGAGAAATGTTGAAATTCGACTTCAAATTAGGAAGATAGACTTAGAAAATTTTCTTTCAACACAAAGTGACAATCGACCTCAATGGGCTTCAATGGATGTTAATCGACGATATCTGACAAAGTTAGATGCAAACTCACTCAAATATATGAGAAATGTTGAAATTCGACTTTAAATTAGGAAGATAGACTTAGAAAATTTTCACTCAACACAAAGTGACAATTGACCTCAATTGGCTTCAATCAATGTTAATCGACGATATCTGACAAAGTTAGATGCAAACTCACTCAAATATATGAGAAATGTTGAAATTCGACTCCAAATTAGAAAGATAGACTTAGAAAATTTTCACTCAACACAAAGTGACAATCGACCTCAATTGGCTTCAATGGATGTTAATCGACGATATCTGACAAAGTTAGATGCAAACTCACTCAAATATATGAGAAATGTTGAAATTCGACTTTAAATTAGGAAGATAGACTTAGAAAATTTTCACTCAACACAAAGTGACAATTGACCTCAATTGGCTTCAATCAATGTTAATCGACGATATCTGACAAAGTAAGATGCAAACTCACTCAAATATATGAGAAATGTTGAAATTCGACTCCAAATTAGAAAGATAGACTTAGAAAATTTTCACTCAACACAAAGTGACAATCGACCTCAATTGGCTTCAATGGATGTTAATCGACGATATCTGACAAAGTTAGATGCAAACTCACTCAAATATATGAGAAATGTTGAAATTCGACTTCAAATTAGGAAGATAGACTTAGAAAATTTTCTTTCAACACAAAGTGACAATCGACCTCAATGGGCTTCAATGGATGTTAATCGACGATATCTGACAAAGTTAGATGCAAACTCACTCAAATATATGAGAAATGTTGAAATTCGACTTCAAATTAGGAAGATAGACTTAGAAAATTTTCTTTCAACACAAAGTGACAATCGACCTCAATGGGCTTCAATGGATGTTAATCGACGATATCTGACAAAGTTAGATGCAAACTCACTCAAATATATGAGAAATGTTGAAATTCGACTTTAAATTAGGAAGATAGACTTAGAAAATTTTCACTCAACACAAAGTGACAATTGACCTCAATTGGCTTCAATCAATGTTAATCGACGATATCTGACAAAGTTAGATGCAAACTCACTCAAATATATGAGAAATGTTGAAATTCGACTCCAAATTAGAAAGATAGACTTAGAAAATTTTCACTCAACACAAAGTGACAATTGACCTCAATTGGCTTCAATCAATGTTAATCGACGATATCTGACAAAGTTAGATGCAAACTCACTCAAATATATGAGAAATGTTGAAATTCGACTTCAAATTAGGAAGATAGACTTAGAAAATTTTCTTTCAACACAAAGTGACAATCGACCTCAATGGGCTTCAATGGATGTTAATCGACGATATCTGACAAAGTTAGATGCAAACTCACTCAAATATATGAGAAATGTTGAAATTCGACTTTAAATTAGGAAGATAGACTTAGAAAATTTTCACTCAACACAAAGTGACAATTGACCTCAATTGGCTTCAATCAATGTTAATCGACGATATCTGACAAAGTTAGATGCAAACTCACTCAAATATATGAGAAATGTTGAAATTCGACTCCAAATTAGAAAGATAGACTTAGAAAATTTTCACTCAACACAAAGTGACAATCGACCTCAATTGGCTTCAATGGATGTTAATCGACGATATCTGACAAAGTTAGATGCAAACTCACTCAAATATATGAGAAATGTTGAAATTCGACTTTAAATTAGGAAGATAGACTTAGAAAATTTTCACTCAACACAAAGTGACAATTGACCTCAATTGGCTTCAATCAATGTTAATCGACGATATCTGACAAAGTAAGATGCAAACTCACTCAAATATATGAGAAATGTTGAAATTCGACTCCAAATTAGAAAGATAGACTTAGAAAATTTTCACTCAACACAAAGTGACAATCGACCTCAATTGGCTTCAATGGATGTTAATCGACGATATCTGACAAAGTTAGATGCAAACTCACTCAAATATATGAGAAATGTTGAAATTCGACTTTAAATTAGGAAGATAGACTTAGAAAATTTTCACTCAACACAAAGTGACAATTGACCTCAATTGGCTTCAATCAATGTTAATCGACGATATCTGACAAAGTTAGATGCAAACTCACTCAAATATATGAGAAATGTTGAAATTCGACTTTAAATTAGGAAGATAGACTTAGAAAATTTTCACTCAACACAAAGTGACAATTGACCTCAATTGGCTTCAATCAATGTTAATCGACGATATCTGACAAAGTTAGATGCAAACTCACTCAAATATATGAGAAATGTTGAAATTCGACTTTAAATTAGGAAGATAGACTTTGAAAATTTTCACTCAACACAAAGTGACAATTGACCTCAATTGGCTTCAATCAATGTTAATCGACGATATCTGACAAAGTTAGATGCAAACTCACTCAAATATATGAGAAATGTTGAAATTCGACTTCAAATTAGGAAGATAGACTTAGAAAATTTTCTTTCAACACAAAGTGACAATCGACCTCAATGGGCTTCAATGGATGTTAATCGACGATATCTGACAAAGTTAGATGCAAACTCACTCAAATATATGAGAAATGTTGAAATTCGACTTTAAATTAGGAAGATAGACTTAGAAAATTTTCACTCAACACAAAGTGACAATTGACCTCAATTGGCTTCAATCAATGTTAATCGACGATATCTGACAAAGTTAGATGCAAACTCACTCAAATATATGAGAAATGTTGAAATTCGACTCCAAATTAGAAAGATAGACTTAGAAAATTTTCACTCAACACAAAGTGACAATTGACCTCAATTGGCTTCAATCAATGTTAATCGACGATATCTGACAAAGTTAGATGCAAACTCACTCAAATATATGAGAAATGTTGAAATTCGACTTCAAATTAGGAAGATAGACTTAGAAAATTTTCTTTCAACACAAAGTGACAATCGACCTCAATGGGCTTCAATGGATGTTAATCGACGATATCTGACAAAGTTAGATGCAAACTCACTCAAATATATGAGAAATGTTGAAATTCGACTTTAAATTAGGAAGATAGACTTAGAAAATTTTCACTCAACACAAAGTGACAATTGACCTCAATTGGCTTCAATCAATGTTAATCGACGATATCTGACAAAGTTAGATGCAAACTCACTCAAATATATGAGAAATGTTGAAATTCGACTCCAAATTAGAAAGATAGACTTAGAAAATTTTCACTCAACACAAAGTGACAATCGACCTCAATGGGCTAAAATGGATGTTAATCGACGATATCTGACAAAGTTAGATGCAAACTCACTCAAATATATGAGAAATGTTGAAATTCGACTTTAAATTAGGAAGATAGACTTAGAAAATTTTCACTCAACACAAAGTGACAATCGACCTCAATGGGCTTCAATCAATGTTAATCGACGATATCTGACAAAGTTAGATGCAAACTCACTCAAATATATGAGAAATGTTGAAATTCGACTCCAAATTAGAAAGATAGACTTAGAAAATTTTCACTCAACACAAAGTGACAATCGACCTCAATTGGCTTCAATGGATGTTAATCGACGATATCTGACAAAGTTAGATGCAAACTCACTCAAATATATGAGAAATGTTGAAATTCGACTTTAAATTAGGAAGATAGACTTAGAAAATTTTCACTCAACACAAAGTGACAATCGACCTCAATGGGCTTCAATCAATGTTAATCGACGATATCTGACAAAGTTAGATGCAAACTCACTCAAATATATGAGAAATGTTGAAATTCGACTCCAAATTAGAAAGATAGACTTAGAAAATTTTCACTCAACACAAAGTGACAATCGACCTCAATTGGCTTCAATGGATGTTAATCGACGATATCTGACAAAGTAAGATGCAAACTCACTCAAATATATGAGAAATGTTGAAATTCGACTCCAAATTAGAAAGATAGACTTAGAAAATTTTCACTCAACACAAAGTGACAATCGACCTCAATGGGCTTCAATCAATGTTAATCGACGATATCTGACAAAGTTAGATGCAAACTCACTCAAATATATGAGAAATGTTGAAATTCGACTCCAAATTAGAAAGATAGACTTAGAAAATTTTCACTCAACACAAAGTGACAATCGACCTCAATTGGCTTCAATGGATGTTAATCGACGATATCTGACAAAGTTAGATGCAAACTCACTCAAATATATGAGAAATGTTGAAATTCGACTTTAAATTAGGAAGATAGACTTAGAAAATTTTCACTCAACACAAAGTGACAATTGACCTCAATTGGCTTCAATCAATGTTAATCGACGATATCTGACAAAGTAAGATGCAAACTCACTCAAATATATGAGAAATGTTGAAATTCGACTCCAAATTAGAAAGATAGACTTAGAAAATTTTCACTCAACACAAAGTGACAATCGACCTCAATTGGCTTCAATGGATGTTAATCGACGATATCTGACAAAGTTAGATGCAAACTCACTCAAATATATGAGAAATGTTGAAATTCGACTTTAAATTAGGAAGATAGACTTAGAAAATTTTCACTCAACACAAAGTGACAATTGACCTCAATTGGCTTCAATCAATGTTAATCGACGATATCTGACAAAGTAAGATGCAAACTCACTCAAATATATGAGAAATGTTGAAATTCGACTCCAAATTAGAAAGATAGACTTAGAAAATTTTCACTCAACACAAAGTGACAATCGACCTCAATTGGCTTCAATGGATGTTAATCGACGATATCTGACAAAGTTAGATGCAAACTCACTCAAATATATGAGAAATGTTGAAATTCGACTTTAAATTAGGAAGATAGACTTAGAAAATTTTCACTCAACACAAAGTGACAATTGACCTCAATTGGCTTCAATCAATGTTAATCGACGATATCTGACAAAGTTAGATGCAAACTCACTCAAATATATGAGAAATGTTGAAATTCGACTTTAAATTAGGAAGATAGACTTAGAAAATTTTCACTCAACACAAAGTGACAATTGACCTCAATTGGCTTCAATCAATGTTAATCGACGATATCTGACAAAGTTAGATGCAAACTCACTCAAATATATGAGAAATGTTGAAATTCGACTTTAAATTAGGAAGATAGACTTAGAAAATTTTCACTCAACACAAAGTGACAATCGACCTCAATTGGCTTCAATGGATGTTAATCGACGATATCTGACAAAGTTAGATGCAAACTCACTCAAATATATGAGAAATGTTGAAATTCGACTTTAAATTAGGAAGATAGACTTAGAAAATTTTCACTCAACACAAAGTGACAATTGACCTCAATTGGCTTCAATCAATGTTAATCGACGATATCTGACAAAGTAAGATGCAAACTCACTCAAATATATGAGAAATGTTGAAATTCGACTCCAAATTAGAAAGATAGACTTAGAAAATTTTCACTCAACACAAAGTGACAATCGACCTCAATTGGCTTCAATGGATGTTAATCGACGATATCTGACAAAGTTAGATGCAAACTCACCCAAATATATGAGAAATGTTGAAATTCGACTTTAAATTAGGAAGATAGACTTAGAAAATTTTCACTCAACACAAAGTGACAATTGACCTCAATTGGCTTCAATCAATGTTAATCGACGATATCTGACAAAGTAAGATGCAAACTCACTCAAATATATGAGAAATGTTGAAATTCGACTCCAAATTAGAAAGATAGACTTAGAAAATTTTCACTCAACACAAAGTGACAATCGACCTCAATTGGCTTCAATGGATGTTAATCGACGATATCTGACAAAGTTAGATGCAAACTCACTCAAATATATGAGAAATGTTGAAATTCGACTTTAAATTAGGAAGATAGACTTAGAAAATTTTCACTCAACACAAAGTGACAATTGACCTCAATTGGCTTCAATCAATGTTAATCGACGATATCTGACAAAGTTAGATGCAAACTCACTCAAATATATGAGAAATTTTGAAATTCGACTTTAAATTAGGAAGATAGACTTAGAAAATTTTCACTCAACACAAAGTGACAATTGACCTCAATTGGCTTCAATCAATGTTAATCGACGATATCTGACAAAGTTAGATGCAAACTCACTCAAATATATGAGAAATGTTGAAATTCGACTTTAAATTAGGAAGATAGACTTAGAAAATTTTCACTCAACACAAAGTGACAATTGACCTCAATTGGCTTCAATCAATGTTAATCGACGATATCTGACAAAGTTAGATGCAAACTCACTCAAATATATGAGAAATGTTGAAATTCGACTTTAAATTAGGAAGATAGACTTAGAAAATTTTCACTCAACACAAAGTGACAATTGACCTCAATTGGCTTCAATCAATGTTAATCGACGATATCTGACAAAGTTAGATGCAAACTCACTCAAATATATGAGAAATGTTGAAATTCGACTTTAAATTAGGAAGATAGACTTAGAAAATTTTCACTCAACACAAAGTGACAATCGACCTCAATTGGCTTCAATGGATGTTAATCGACGATATCTGACAAAGTTAGATGCAAACTCACTCAAATATATGAGAAATGTTGAAATTCGACTTTAAATTAGGAAGATAGACTTAGAAAATTTTCACTCAACACAAAGTGACAATTGACCTCAATTGGCTTCAATC
Source organism: Diorhabda carinulata (assembly GCF_026250575.1). Classification (NCBI taxonomy): domain Eukaryota; kingdom Metazoa; phylum Arthropoda; class Insecta; order Coleoptera; family Chrysomelidae; genus Diorhabda; species Diorhabda carinulata. The sequence continues at coordinate 961,553 of NC_079469.1, forward strand.
AATGTTAATCGACGATATCTGACAAAGTAAGATGCAAACTCACTCAAATATATGAGAAATGTTGAAATTCGACTCCAAATTAGAAAGATAGACTTAGAAAATTTTCACTCAACACAAAGTGACAATCGACCTCAATTGGCTTCAATGGATGTTAATCGACGATATCTGACAAAGTTAGATGCAAACTCACTCAAATATATGAGAAATGTTGAAATTCGACTTTAAATTAGGAAGATAGACTTAGAAAATTTTCACTCAACACAAAGTGACAATTGACCTCAATTGGCTTCAATCAATGTTAATCGACGATATCTGACAAAGTAAGATGCAAACTCACTCAAATATATGAGAAATGTTGAAATTCGACTCCAAATTAGAAAGATAGACTTAGAAAATTTTCACTCAACACAAAGTGACAATTGACCTCAATTGGCTTCAATCAATGTTAATCGACGATATCTGACAAAGTTAGATGCAAACTCACTCAAATATATGAGAAATGTTGAAATTCGACTTTAAATTAGGAAGATAGACTTAGAAAATTTTCACTCAACACAAAGTGACAATCGACCTCAATTGGCTTCAATGGATGTTAATCGACGATATCTGACAAAGTTAGATGCAAACTCACTCAAATATATGAGAAATGTTGAAATTCGACTTTAAATTAGGAAGATAGACTTAGAAAATTTTCACTCAACACAAAGTGACAATTGACCTCAATTGGCTTCAATCAATGTTAATCGACGATATCTGACAAAGTAAGATGCAAACTCACTCAAATATATGAGAAATGTTGAAATTCGACTCCAAATTAGAAAGATAGACTTAGAAAATTTTCACTCAACACAAAGTGACAATCGACCTCAATTGGCTTCAATGGATGTTAATCGACGATATCTGACAAAGTTAGATGCAAACTCACTCAAATATATGAGAAATGTTGAAATTCGACTTTAAATTAGGAAGATAGACTTAGAAAATTTTCACTCAACACAAAGTGACAATTGACCTCAATTGGCTTCAATCAATGTTAATCGACGATATCTGACAAAGTAAGATGCAAACTCACTCAAATATATGAGAAATGTTGAAATTCGACTCCAAATTAGAAAGATAGACTTAGAAAATTTTCACTCAACACAAAGTGACAATCGACCTCAATTGGCTTCAATGGATGTTAATCGACGATATCTGACAAAGTTAGATGCAAACTCACTCAAATATATGAGAAATGTTGAAATTCGACTTTAAATTAGGAAGATAGACTTAGAAAATTTTCACTCAACACAAAGTGACAATTGACCTCAATTGGCTTCAATCAATGTTAATCGACGATATCTGACAAAGTTAGATGCAAACTCACTCAAATATATGAGAAATGTTGAAATTCGACTTTAAATTAGGAAGATAGACTTAGAAAATTTTCACTCAACACAAAGTGACAATTGACCTCAATTGGCTTCAATCAATGTTAATCGACGATATCTGACAAAGTTAGATGCAAACTCACTCAAATATATGAGAAATGTTGAAATTCGACTTTAAATTAGGAAGATAGACTTAGAAAATTTTCACTCAACACAAAGTGACAATTGACCTCAATTGGCTTCAATCAATGTTAATCGACGATATCTGACAAAGTTAGATGCAAACTCACTCAAATATATGAGAAATGTTGAAATTCGACTTTAAATTAGGAAGATAGACTTAGAAAATTTTCACTCAACACAAAGTGACAATTGACCTCAATTGGCTTCAATCAATGTTAATCGACGATATCTGACAAAGTTAGATGCAAACTCACTCAAATATATGAGAAATGTTGAAATTCGACTTTAAATTAGGAAGATAGACTTAGAAAATTTTCACTCAACACAAAGTGACAATCGACCTCAATTGGCTTCAATGGATGTTAATCGACGATATCTGACAAAGTTAGATGCAAACTCACTCAAATATATGAGAAATGTTGAAATTCGACTTTAAATTAGGAAGATAGACTTAGAAAATTTTCACTCAACACAAAGTGACAATTGACCTCAATTGGCTTCAATCAATGTTAATCGACGATATCTGACAAAGTAAGATGCAAACTCACTCAAATATATGAGAAATGTTGAAATTCGACTCCAAATTAGAAAGATAGACTTAGAAAATTTTCACTCAACACAAAGTGACAATCGACCTCAATTGGCTTCAATGGATGTTAATCGACGATATCTGACAAAGTTAGATGCAAACTCACTCAAATATATGAGAAATGTTGAAATTCGACTTTAAATTAGGAAGATAGACTTAGAAAATTTTCACTCAACACAAAGTGACAATTGACCTCAATTGGCTTCAATCAATGTTAATCGACGATATCTGACAAAGTAAGATGCAAACTCACTCAAATATATGAGAAATGTTGAAATTCGACTCCAAATTAGAAAGATAGACTTAGAAAATTTTCACTCAACACAAAGTGACAATTGACCTCAATTGGCTTCAATCAATGTTAATCGACGATATCTGACAAAGTTAGATGCAAACTCACTCAAATATATGAGAAATGTTGAAATTCGACTTTAAATTAGGAAGATAGACTTAGAAAATTTTCACTCAACACAAAGTGACAATCGACCTCAATTGGCTTCAATGGATGTTAATCGACGATATCTGACAAAGTTAGATGCAAACTCACTCAAATATATGAGAAATGTTGAAATTCGACTTTAAATTAGGAAGATAGACTTAGAAAATTTTCACTCAACACAAAGTGACAATTGACCTCAATTGGCTTCAATCAATGTTAATCGACGATATCTGACAAAGTAAGATGCAAACTCACTCAAATATATGAGAAATGTTGAAATTCGACTCCAAATTAGAAAGATAGACTTAGAAAATTTTCACTCAACACAAAGTGACAATCGACCTCAATTGGCTTCAATGGATGTTAATCGACGATATCTGACAAAGTTAGATGCAAACTCACTCAAATATATGAGAAATGTTGAAATTCGACTTTAAATTAGGAAGATAGACTTAGAAAATTTTCACTCAACACAAAGTGACAATTGACCTCAATTGGCTTCAATCAATGTTAATCGACGATATCTGACAAAGTAAGATGCAAACTCACTCAAATATATGAGAAATGTTGAAATTCGACTCCAAATTAGAAAGATAGACTTAGAAAATTTTCACTCAACACAAAGTGACAATCGACCTCAATTGGCTTCAATGGATGTTAATCGACGATATCTGACAAAGTTAGATGCAAACTCACTCAAATATATGAGAAATGTTGAAATTCGACTTTAAATTAGGAAGATAGACTTAGAAAATTTTCACTCAACACAAAGTGACAATTGACCTCAATTGGCTTCAATCAATGTTAATCGACGATATCTGACAAAGTTAGATGCAAACTCACTCAAATATATGAGAAATGTTGAAATTCGACTTTAAATTAGGAAGATAGACTTAGAAAATTTTCACTCAACACAAAGTGACAATTGACCTCAATTGGCTTCAATCAATGTTAATCGACGATATCTGACAAAGTTAGATGCAAACTCACTCAAATATATGAGAAATGTTGAAATTCGACTTTAAATTAGGAAGATAGACTTAGAAAATTTTCACTCAACACAAAGTGACAATTGACCTCAATTGGCTTCAATCAATGTTAATCGACGATATCTGACAAAGTTAGATGCAAACTCACTCAAATATATGAGAAATGTTGAAATTCGACTTTAAATTAGGAAGATAGACTTAGAAAATTTTCACTCAACACAAAGTGACAATTGACCTCAATTGGCTTCAATCAATGTTAATCGACGATATCTGACAAAGTTAGATGCAAACTCACTCAAATATATGAGAAATGTTGAAATTCGACTTTAAATTAGGAAGATAGACTTAGAAAATTTTCACTCAACACAAAGTGACAATCGACCTCAATTGGCTTCAATGGATGTTAATCGACGATATCTGACAAAGTTAGATGCAAACTCACTCAAATATATGAGAAATGTTGAAATTCGACTTTAAATTAGGAAGATAGACTTAGAAAATTTTCACTCAACACAAAGTGACAATTGACCTCAATTGGCTTCAATCAATGTTAATCGACGATATCTGACAAAGTAAGATGCAAACTCACTCAAATATATGAGAAATGTTGAAATTCGACTCCAAATTAGAAAGATAGACTTAGAAAATTTTCACTCAACACAAAGTGACAATCGACCTCAATTGGCTTCAATGGATGTTAATCGACGATATCTGACAAAGTTAGATGCAAACTCACTCAAATATATGAGAAATGTTGAAATTCGACTTTAAATTAGGAAGATAGACTTAGAAAATTTTCACTCAACACAAAGTGACAATTGACCTCAATTGGCTTCAATCAATGTTAATCGACGATATCTGACAAAGTAAGATGCAAACTCACTCAAATATATGAGAAATGTTGAAATTCGACTCCAAATTAGAAAGATAGACTTAGAAAATTTTCACTCAACACAAAGTGACAATTGACCTCAATTGGCTTCAATCAATGTTAATCGACGATATCTGACAAAGTTAGATGCAAACTCACTCAAATATATGAGAAATGTTGAAATTCGACTTTAAATTAGGAAGATAGACTTAGAAAATTTTCACTCAACACAAAGTGACAATTGACCTCAATTGGCTTCAATCAATGTTAATCGACGATATCTGACAAAGTAAGATGCAAACTCACTCAAATATATGAGAAATGTTGAAATTCGACTCCAAATTAGAAAGATAGACTTAGAAAATTTTCACTCAACACAAAGTGACAATCGACCTCAATTGGCTTCAATGGATGTTAATCGACGATATCTGACAAAGTTAGATGCAAACTCACTCAAATATATGAGAAATGTTGAAATTCGACTTTAAATTAGGAAGATAGACTTAGAAAATTTTCACTCAACACAAAGTGACAATTGACCTCAATTGGCTTCAATCAATGTTAATCGACGATATCTGACAAAGTTAGATGCAAACTCACTCAAATATATGAGAAATGTTGAAATTCGACTTTAAATTAGGAAGATAGACTTAGAAAATTTTCACTCAACACAAAGTGACAATTGACCTCAATTGGCTTCAATCAATGTTAATCGACGATATCTGACAAAGTTAGATGCAAACTCACTCAAATATATGAGAAATGTTGAAATTCGACTTTAAATTAGGAAGATAGACTTTGAAAATTTTCACTCAACACAAAGTGACAATTGACCTCAATTGGCTTCAATCAATGTTAATCGACGATATCTGACAAAGTTAGATGCAAACTCACTCAAATATATGAGAAATGTTGAAATTCGACTTCAAATTAGGAAGATAGACTTAGAAAATTTTCTTTCAACACAAAGTGACAATCGACCTCAATGGGCTTCAATGGATGTTAATCGACGATATCTGACAAAGTTAGATGCAAACTCACTCAAATATATGAGAAATGTTGAAATTCGACTTTAAATTAGGAAGATAGACTTAGAAAATTTTCACTCAACACAAAGTGACAATTGACCTCAATTGGCTTCAATCAATGTTAATCGACGATATCTGACAAAGTTAGATGCAAACTCACTCAAATATATGAGAAATGTTGAAATTCGACTCCAAATTAGAAAGATAGACTTAGAAAATTTTCACTCAACACAAAGTGACAATTGACCTCAATTGGCTTCAATCAATGTTAATCGACGATATCTGACAAAGTTAGATGCAAACTCACTCAAATATATGAGAAATGTTGAAATTCGACTTCAAATTAGGAAGATAGACTTAGAAAATTTTCTTTCAACACAAAGTGACAATCGACCTCAATGGGCTTCAATGGATGTTAATCGACGATATCTGACAAAGTTAGATGCAAACTCACTCAAATATATGAGAAATGTTGAAATTCGACTTTAAATTAGGAAGATAGACTTAGAAAATTTTCACTCAACACAAAGTGACAATTGACCTCAATTGGCTTCAATCAATGTTAATCGACGATATCTGACAAAGTTAGATGCAAACTCACTCAAATATATGAGAAATGTTGAAATTCGACTCCAAATTAGAAAGATAGACTTAGAAAATTTTCACTCAACACAAAGTGACAATCGACCTCAATGGGCTAAAATGGATGTTAATCGACGATATCTGACAAAGTTAGATGCAAACTCACTCAAATATATGAGAAATGTTGAAATTCGACTTTAAATTAGGAAGATAGACTTAGAAAATTTTCACTCAACACAAAGTGACAATCGACCTCAATGGGCTTCAATCAATGTTAATCGACGATATCTGACAAAGTTAGATGCAAACTCACTCAAATATATGAGAAATGTTGAAATTCGACTCCAAATTAGAAAGATAGACTTAGAAAATTTTCACTCAACACAAAGTGACAATCGACCTCAATTGGCTTCAATGGATGTTAATCGACGATATCTGACAAAGTTAGATGCAAACTCACTCAAATATATGAGAAATGTTGAAATTCGACTTTAAATTAGGAAGATAGACTTAGAAAATTTTCACTCAACACAAAGTGACAATCGACCTCAATGGGCTTCAATCAATGTTAATCGACGATATCTGACAAAGTTAGATGCAAACTCACTCAAATATATGAGAAATGTTGAAATTCGACTCCAAATTAGAAAGATAGACTTAGAAAATTTTCACTCAACACAAAGTGACAATCGACCTCAATTGGCTTCAATGGATGTTAATCGACGATATCTGACAAAGTAAGATGCAAACTCACTCAAATATATGAGAAATGTTGAAATTCGACTCCAAATTAGAAAGATAGACTTAGAAAATTTTCACTCAACACAAAGTGACAATCGACCTCAATGGGCTTCAATCAATGTTAATCGACGATATCTGACAAAGTTAGATGCAAACTCACTCAAATATATGAGAAATGTTGAAATTCGACTCCAAATTAGAAAGATAGACTTAGAAAATTTTCACTCAACACAAAGTGACAATCGACCTCAATTGGCTTCAATGGATGTTAATCGACGATATCTGACAAAGTTAGATGCAAACTCACTCAAATATATGAGAAATGTTGAAATTCGACTTTAAATTAGGAAGATAGACTTAGAAAATTTTCACTCAACACAAAGTGACAATTGACCTCAATTGGCTTCAATCAATGTTAATCGACGATATCTGACAAAGTAAGATGCAAACTCACTCAAATATATGAGAAATGTTGAAATTCGACTCCAAATTAGAAAGATAGACTTAGAAAATTTTCACTCAACACAAAGTGACAATCGACCTCAATTGGCTTCAATGGATGTTAATCGACGATATCTGACAAAGTTAGATGCAAACTCACTCAAATATATGAGAAATGTTGAAATTCGACTTTAAATTAGGAAGATAGACTTAGAAAATTTTCACTCAACACAAAGTGACAATTGACCTCAATTGGCTTCAATCAATGTTAATCGACGATATCTGACAAAGTAAGATGCAAACTCACTCAAATATATGAGAAATGTTGAAATTCGACTCCAAATTAGAAAGATAGACTTAGAAAATTTTCACTCAACACAAAGTGACAATCGACCTCAATTGGCTTCAATGGATGTTAATCGACGATATCTGACAAAGTTAGATGCAAACTCACTCAAATATATGAGAAATGTTGAAATTCGACTTTAAATTAGGAAGATAGACTTAGAAAATTTTCACTCAACACAAAGTGACAATTGACCTCAATTGGCTTCAATCAATGTTAATCGACGATATCTGACAAAGTTAGATGCAAACTCACTCAAATATATGAGAAATGTTGAAATTCGACTTTAAATTAGGAAGATAGACTTAGAAAATTTTCACTCAACACAAAGTGACAATTGACCTCAATTGGCTTCAATCAATGTTAATCGACGATATCTGACAAAGTTAGATGCAAACTCACTCAAATATATGAGAAATGTTGAAATTCGACTTTAAATTAGGAAGATAGACTTAGAAAATTTTCACTCAACACAAAGTGACAATCGACCTCAATTGGCTTCAATGGATGTTAATCGACGATATCTGACAAAGTTAGATGCAAACTCACTCAAATATATGAGAAATGTTGAAATTCGACTTTAAATTAGGAAGATAGACTTAGAAAATTTTCACTCAACACAAAGTGACAATTGACCTCAATTGGCTTCAATCAATGTTAATCGACGATATCTGACAAAGTAAGATGCAAACTCACTCAAATATATGAGAAATGTTGAAATTCGACTCCAAATTAGAAAGATAGACTTAGAAAATTTTCACTCAACACAAAGTGACAATCGACCTCAATTGGCTTCAATGGATGTTAATCGACGATATCTGACAAAGTTAGATGCAAACTCACTCAAATATATGAGAAATGTTGAAATTCGACTTTAAATTAGGAAGATAGACTTAGAAAATTTTCACTCAACACAAAGTGACAATTGACCTCAATTGGCTTCAATCAATGTTAATCGACGATATCTGACAAAGTAAGATGCAAACTCACTCAAATATATGAGAAATGTTGAAATTCGACTCCAAATTAGAAAGATAGACTTAGAAAATTTTCACTCAACACAAAGTGACAATCGACCTCAATTGGCTTCAATGGATGTTAATCGACGATATCTGACAAAGTTAGATGCAAACTCACTCAAATATATGAGAAATGTTGAAATTCGACTTTAAATTAGGAAGATAGACTTAGAAAATTTTCACTCAACACAAAGTGACAATTGACCTCAATTGGCTTCAATCAATGTTAATCGACGATATCTGACAAAGTTAGATGCAAACTCACTCAAATATATGAGAAATGTTGAAATTCGACTTTAAATTAGGAAGATAGACTTAGAAAATTTTCACTCAACACAAAGTGACAATTGACCTCAATTGGCTTCAATCAATGTTAATCGACGATATCTGACAAAGTTAGATGCAAACTCACTCAAATATATGAGAAATGTTGAAATTCGACTTTAAATTAGGAAGATAGACTTAGAAAATTTTCACTCAACACAAAGTGACAATTGACCTCAATTGGCTTCAATCAATGTTAATCGACGATATCTGACAAAGTTAGATGCAAACTCACTCAAATATATGAGAAATGTTGAAATTCGACTTTAAATTAGGAAGATAGACTTAGAAAATTTTCACTCAACACAAAGTGACAATTGACCTCAATTGGCTTCAATCAATGTTAATCGACGATATCTGACAAAGTTAGATGCAAACTCACTCAAATATATGAGAAATGTTGAAATTCGACTTTAAATTAGGAAGATAGACTTAGAAAATTTTCACTCAACACAAAGTGACAATCGACCTCAATTGGCTTCAATGGATGTTAATCGACGATATCTGACAAAGTTAGATGCAAACTCACTCAAATATATGAGAAATGTTGAAATTCGACTTTAAATTAGGAAGATAGACTTAGAAAATTTTCACTCAACACAAAGTGACAATTGACCTCAATTGGCTTCAATCAATGTTAATCGACGATATCTGACAAAGTAAGATGCAAACTCACTCAAATATATGAGAAATGTTGAAATTCGACTCCAAATTAGAAAGATAGACTTAGAAAATTTTCACTCAACACAAAGTGACAATCGACCTCAATTGGCTTCAATGGATGTTAATCGACGATATCTGACAAAGTTAGATGCAAACTCACTCAAATATATGAGAAATGTTGAAATTCGACTTTAAATTAGGAAGATAGACTTAGAAAATTTTCACTCAACACAAAGTGACAATTGACCTCAATTGGCTTCAATCAATGTTAATCGACGATATCTGACAAAGTAAGATGCAAACTCACTCAAATATATGAGAAATGTTGAAATTCGACTCCAAATTAGAAAGATAGACTTAGAAAATTTTCACTCAACACAAAGTGACAATTGACCTCAATTGGCTTCAATCAATGTTAATCGACGATATCTGACAAAGTTAGATGCAAACTCACTCAAATATATGAGAAATGTTGAAATTCGACTTTAAATTAGGAAGATAGACTTAGAAAATTTTCACTCAACACAAAGTGACAATTGACCTCAATTGGCTTCAATCAATGTTAATCGACGATATCTGACAAAGTTAGATGCAAACTCACTCAAATATATGAGAAATGTTGAAATTCGACTTTAAATTAGGAAGATAGACTTAGAAAATTTTCACTCAACACAAAGTGACAATTGACCTCAATTGGCTTCAATCAATGTTAATCGACGATATCTGACAAAGTTAGATGCAAACTCACTCAAATATATGAGAAATGTTGAAATTCGACTTCAAATTAGGAAGATAGACTTAGAAAATTTTCTTTTAACACAAAGTGACAATCGACCTCAATGGGCTTCAATGGATGTTAATCGACGATATCTGACAAAGTTAGATGCAAACTCACTCAAATATATGAGAAATGTTGAAATTCGACTCCAAATTAGGAAGATAGACTTAGAAAATTTTCACTCAACACAAAGTGACAATTGACCTCAATTGGCTTCAATCAATGTTAATCGACGATATCTGACAAAGTTAGATGCAAACTCACTCAAATATATGAGAAATGTTGAAATTCGACTCCAAATTAGAAAGATAGACTTAGAAAATTTTCACTCAACACAAAGTGACAATTGACCTCAATTGGCTTCAATCAATGTTAATCGACGATATCTGACAAAGTTAGATGCAAACTCACTCAAATATATGAGAAATGTTGAAATTCGACTTCAAATTAGGAAGATAGACTTAGAAAATTTTCTTTTAACACAAAGTGACAATCGACCTCAAAGGGCTTCAATGGATGTTAATCGACGATATCTGACAAAGTTAGATGCAAACTCACTCAAATATATGAGAAATGTTGAAATTCGACTTTAAATTAGGAAGATAGACTTAGAAAATTTTCACTCAACACAAAGTGACAATTGACCTCAATTGGCTTCAATCAATGTTAATCGACGATATCTGACAAAGTTAGATGCAAACTCACTCAAATATATGAGAAATGTTGAAATTCGACTCCAAATTAGAAAGATAGACTTAGAAAATTTTCACTCAACACAAAGTGACAATTGACCTCAATTGGCTTCAATCAATGTTAATCGACGATATCTGACAAAGTTAGATGCAAACTCACTCAAATATATGAGAAATGTTGAAATTCGACTTCAAATTAGGAAGATAGACTTAGAAAATTTTCTTTCAACACAAAGTGACAATCGACCTCAATGGGCTTCAATGGATGTTAATCGACGATATCTGACAAAGTTAGATGCAAACTCACTCAAATATATGAGAAATGTTGAAATTCGACTTTAAATTAGGAAGATAGACTTAGAAAATTTTCACTCAACACAAAGTGACAATTGACCTCAATTGGCTTCAATCAATGTTAATCGACGATATCTGACAAAGTTAGATGCAAACTCACTCAAATATATGAGAAATGTTGAAATTCGACTCCAAATTAGAAAGATAGACTTAGAAAATTTTCACTCAACACAAAGTGACAATCGACCTCAATGGGCTAAAATGGATGTTAATCGACGATATCTGACAAAGTTAGATGCAAACTCACTCAAATATATGAGAAATGTTGAAATTCGACTTTAAATTAGGAAGATAGACTTAGAAAATTTTCACTCAACACAAAGTGACAATCGACCTCAATGGGCTTCAATCAATGTTAATCGACGATATCTGACAAAGTTAGATGCAAACTCACTCAAATATATGAGAAATGTTGAAATTCGACTCCAAATTAGAAAGATAGACTTAGAAAATTTTCACTCAACACAAAGTGACAATCGACCTCAATTGGCTTCAATGGATGTTAATCGACGATATCTGACAAAGTTAGATGCAAACTCACTCAAATATATGAGAAATGTTGAAATTCGACTTTAAATTAGGAAGATAGACTTAGAAAATTTTCACTCAACACAAAGTGACAATTGACCTCAATTGGCTTCAATCAATGTTAATCGACGATATCTGACAAAGTAAGATGCAAACTCACTCAAATATATGAGAAATGTTGAAATTCGACTCCAAATTAGAAAGATAGACTTAGAAAATTTTCACTCAACACAAAGTGACAATCGACCTCAATTGGCTTCAATGGATGTTAATCGACGATATCTGACAAAGTTAGATGCAAACTCACTCAAATATATGAGAAATGTTGAAATTCGACTTTAAATTAGGAAGATAGACTTAGAAAATTTTCACTCAACACAAAGTGACAATTGACCTCAATTGGCTTCAATCAATGTTAATCGACGATATCTGACAAAGTAAGATGCAAACTCACTCAAATATATGAGAAATGTTGAAATTCGACTCCAAATTAGAAAGATAGACTTAGAAAATTTTCACTCAACACAAAGTGACAATCGACCTCAATTGGCTTCAATGGATGTTAATCGACGATATCTGACAAAGTTAGATGCAAACTCACTCAAATATATGAGAAATGTTGAAATTCGACTTTAAATTAGGAAGATAGACTTAGAAAATTTTCACTCAACACAAAGTGACAATTGACCTCAATTGGCTTCAATCAATGTTAATCGACGATATCTGACAAAGTTAGATGCAAACTCACTCAAATATATGAGAAATGTTGAAATTCGACTTTAAATTAGGAAGATAGACTTAGAAAATTTTCACTCAACACAAAGTGACAATTGACCTCAATTGGCTTCAATGGATGTTAATCGACGATATCTGACAAAGTTAGATGCAAACTCACTCAAATATATGAGAAATGTTGAAATTCGACTTTAAATTAGGAAGATAGACTTAGAAAATTTTCACTCAACACAAAGTGACAATTGACCTCAATTGGCTTCAATCAATGTTAATCGACGATATCTGACAAAGTTAGATGCAAACTCACTCAAATATATGAGAAATGTTGAAATTCGACTTCAAATTAGGAAGATAGACTTAGAAAATTTTCTTTCAACACAAAGTGACAATCGACCTCAATGGGCTTCAATGGATGTTAATCGACGATATCTGACAAAGTTAGATGCAAACTCACTCAAATATATGAGAAATGTTGAAATTCGACTCCAAATTAGAAAGATAGACTTAGAAAATTTTCACTCAACACAAAGTGACAATCGACCTCAATGGGCTAAAATGGATGTTAATCGACGATATCTGACAAAGTTAGATGCAAACTCACTCAAATATATGAGAAATGTTGAAATTCGACTTTAAATTAGGAAGATAGACTTAGAAAATTTTCACTCAACACAAAGTGACAATCGACCTCAATGGGCTTCAATCAATGTTAATCGACGATATCTGACAAAGTTAGATGCAAACTCACTCAAATATATGAGAAATGTTGAAATTCGACTCCAAATTAGAAAGATAGACTTAGAAAATTTTCACTCAACACAAAGTGACAATCGACCTCAATTGGCTTCAATGGATGTTAATCGACGATATCTGACAAAGTTAGATGCAAACTCACTCAAATATATGAGAAATGTTGAAATTCGACTTTAAATTAGGAAGATAGACTTAGAAAATTTTCACTCAACACAAAGTGACAATTGACCTCAATTGGCTTCAATCAATGTTAATCGACGATATCTGACAAAGTAAGATGCAAACTCACTCAAATATATGAGAAATGTTGAAATTCGACTCCAAATTAGAAAGATAGACTTAGAAAATTTTCACTCAACACAAAGTGACAATCGACCTCAATTGGCTTCAATCAATGTTAATCGACGATATCTGACAAAGTTAGATGCAAACTCACTCAAATATATGAGAAATGTTGAAATTCGACTTTAAATTAGGAAGATAGACTTAGAAAATTTTCACTCAACACAAAGTGACAATTGACCTCAATTGGCTTCAATCAATGTTAATCGACGATATCTGACAAAGTTAGATGCAAACTCACTCAAATATATGAGAAATGTTGAAATTCGACTCCAAATTAGAAAGATAGACTTAGAAAATTTTCACTCAACACAAAGTGACAATCGACCTCAATGGGCTAAAATGGATGTTAATCGACGATATCTGACAAAGTTAGATGCAAACTCACTCAAATATATGAGAAATGTTGAAATTCGACTCCAAATTAGAAAGATAGACTTAGAAAATTTTCACTCAACACAAAGTGACAATCGACCTCAATGGGCTAAAATGGATGTTAATCGACGATATCTGACAAAGTTAGATGCAAACTCACTCAAATATATGAGAAATGTTGAAATTCGACTTTAAATTAGGAAGATAGACTTAGAAAATTTTCACTCAACACAAAGTGACAATCGACCTCAATGGGCTTCAATCAATGTTAATCGACGATATCTGACAAAGTTAGATGCAAACTCACTCAAATATATGAGAAATGTTGAAATTCGACTCCAAATTAGAAAGATAGACTTAGAAAATTTTCACTCAACACAAAGTGACAATCGACCTCAATTGGCTTCAATGGATGTTAATCGACGATATCTGACAAAGTTAGATGCAAACTCACTCAAATATATGAGAAATGTTGAAATTCGACTTTAAATTAGGAAGATAGACTTAGAAAATTTTCACTCAACACAAAGTGACAATTGACCTCAATTGGCTTCAATCAATGTTAATCGACGATATCTGACAAAGTAAGATGCAAACTCACTCAAATATATGAGAAATGTTGAAATTCGACTCCAAATTAGAAAGATAGACTTAGAAAATTTTCACTCAACACAAAGTGACAATCGACCTCAATTGGCTTCAATGGATGTTAATCGACGATATCTGACAAAGTTAGATGCAAACTCACTCAAATATATGAGAAATGTTGAAATTCGACTTTAAATTAGGAAGATAGACTTAGAAAATTTTCACTCAACACAAAGTGACAATTGACCTCAATTGGCTTCAATCAATGTTAATCGACGATATCTGACAAAGTTAGATGCAAACTCACTCAAATATATGAGAAATGTTGAAATTCGACTTCAAATTAGGAAGATAGACTTAGAAAATTTTCTTTCAACACAAAGTGACAATCGACCTCAATGGGCTTCAATGGATGTTAATCGACGATATCTGACAAAGTTAGATGCAAACTCACTCAAATATATGAGAAATGTTGAAATTCGACTTTAAATTAGGAAGATAGACTTAGAAAATTTTCACTCAACACAAAGTGACAATCGACCTCAATGGGCTTCAATCAATGTTAATCGACGATATCTGACAAAGTTAGATGCAAACTCACTCAAATATATGAGAAATGTTGAAATTCGACTCCAAATTAGAAAGATAGACTTAGAAAATTTTCACTCAACACAAAGTGACAATCGACCTCAATTGGCTTCAATGGATGTTAATCGACGATATCTGACAAAGTTAGATGCAAACTCACTCAAATATATGAGAAATGTTGAAATTCGACTTTAAATTAGGAAGATAGACTTAGAAAATTTTCACTCAACACAAAGTGACAATTGACCTCAATTGGCTTCAATCAATGTTAATCGACGATATCTGACAAAGTAAGATGCAAACTCACTCAAATATATGAGAAATGTTGAAATTCGACTCCAAATTAGAAAGATAGACTTAGAAAATTTTCACTCAACACAAAGTGACAATCGACCTCAATTGGCTTCAATGGATGTTAATCGACGATATCTGACAAAGTTAGATGCAAACTCACTCAAATATATGAGAAATGTTGAAATTCGACTTTAAATTAGGAAGATAGACTTAGAAAATTTTCACTCAACACAAAGTGACAATTGACCTCAATTGGCTTCAATCAATGTTAATCGACGATATCTGACAAAGTAAGATGCAAACTCACTCAAATATATGAGAAATGTTGAAATTCGACTCCAAATTAGAAAGATAGACTTAGAAAATTTTCACTCAACACAAAGTGACAATCGACCTCAATTGGCTTCAATGGATGTTAATCGACGATATCTGACAAAGTTAGATGCAAACTCACTCAAATATATGAGAAATGTTGAAATTCGACTTTAAATTAGGAAGATAGACTTAGAAAATTTTCACTCAACACAAAGTGACAATTGACCTCAATTGGCTTCAATCAATGTTAATCGACGATATCTGACAAAGTTAGATGCAAACTCACTCAAATATATGAGAAATGTTGAAATTCGACTTTAAATTAGGAAGATAGACTTAGAAAATTTTCACTCAACACAAAGTGACAATTGACCTCAATTGGCTTCAATGGATGTTAATCGACGATATCTGACAAAGTTAGATGCAAACTCACTCAAATATATGAGAAATGTTGAAATTCGACTTTAAATTAGGAAGATAGACTTAGAAAATTTTCACTCAACACAAAGTGACAATTGACCTCAATTGGCTTCAATCAATGTTAATCGACGATATCTGACAAAGTTAGATGCAAACTCACTCAAATATATGAGAAATGTTGAAATTCGACTCCAAATTAGAAAGATAGACTTAGAAAATTTTCACTCAACACAAAGTGACAATCGACCTCAATTGGCTTCAATGGATGTTAATCGACGATATCTGACAAAGTTAGATGCAAACTCACTCAAATATATGAGAAATGTTGAAATTCGACTTTAAATTAGGAAGATAGACTTAGAAAATTTTCACTCAACACAAAGTGACAATTGACCTCAATTGGCTTCAATCAATGTTAATCGACGATATCTGACAAAGTAAGATGCAAACTCACTCAAATATATGAGAAATGTTGAAATTCGACTCCAAATTAGAAAGATAGACTTAGAAAATTTTCACTCAACACAAAGTGACAATCGACCTCAATTGGCTTCAATGGATGTTAATCGACGATATCTGACAAAGTTAGATGCAAACTCACTCAAATATATGAGAAATGTTGAAATTCGACTTTAAATTAGGAAGATAGACTTAGAAAATTTTCACTCAACACAAAGTGACAATTGACCTCAATTGGCTTCAATCAATGTTAATCGACGATATCTGACAAAGTTAGATGCAAACTCACTCAAATATATGAGAAATGTTGAAATTCGACTTTAAATTAGGAAGATAGACTTAGAAAATTTTCACTCAACACAAAGTGACAATTGACCTCAATTGGCTTCAATGGATGTTAATCGACGATATCTGACAAAGTTAGATGCAAACTCACTCAAATATATGAGAAATGTTGAAATTCGACTTTAAATTAGGAAGATAGACTTAGAAAATTTTCACTCAACACAAAGTGACAATTGACCTCAATTGGCTTCAATCAATGTTAATCGACGATATCTGACAAAGTTAGATGCAAACTCACTCAAATATATGAGAAATGTTGAAATTCGACTTCAAATTAGGAAGATAGACTTAGAAAATTTTCTTTCAACACAAAGTGACAATCGACCTCAATGGGCTTCAATGGATGTTAATCGACGATATCTGACAAAGTTAGATGCAAACTCACTCAAATATATGAGAAATGTTGAAATTCGACTCCAAATTAGAAAGATAGACTTAGAAAATTTTCACTCAACACAAAGTGACAATCGACCTCAATGGGCTAAAATGGATGTTAATCGACGATATCTGACAAAGTTAGATGCAAACTCACTCAAATATATGAGAAATGTTGAAATTCGACTTTAAATTAGGAAGATAGACTTAGAAAATTTTCACTCAACACAAAGTGACAATCGACCTCAATGGGCTTCAATCAATGTTAATCGACGATATCTGACAAAGTTAGATGCAAACTCACTCAAATATATGAGAAATGTTGAAATTCGACTCCAAATTAGAAAGATAGACTTAGAAAATTTTCACTCAACACAAAGTGACAATCGACCTCAATTGGCTTCAATGGATGTTAATCGACGATATCTGACAAAGTTAGATGCAAACTCACTCAAATATATGAGAAATGTTGAAATTCGACTTTAAATTAGGAAGATAGACTTAGAAAATTTTCACTCAACACAAAGTGACAATTGACCTCAATTGGCTTCAATCAATGTTAATCGACGATATCTGACAAAGTAAGATGCAAACTCACTCAAATATATGAGAAATGTTGAAATTCGACTCCAAATTAGAAAGATAGACTTAGAAAATTTTCACTCAACACAAAGTGACAATCGACCTCAATTGGCTTCAATCAATGTTAATCGACGATATCTGACAAAGTTAGATGCAAACTCACTCAAATATATGAGAAATGTTGAAATTCGACTTTAAATTAGGAAGATAGACTTAGAAAATTTTCACTCAACACAAAGTGACAATTGACCTCAATTGGCTTCAATCAATGTTAATCGACGATATCTGACAAAGTTAGATGCAAACTCACTCAAATATATGAGAAATGTTGAAATTCGACTCCAAATTAGAAAGATAGACTTAGAAAATTTTCACTCAACACAAAGTGACAATCGACCTCAATGGGCTAAAATGGATGTTAATCGACGATATCTGACAAAGTTAGATGCAAACTCACTCAAATATATGAGAAATGTTGAAATTCGACTCCAAATTAGAAAGATAGACTTAGAAAATTTTCACTCAACACAAAGTGACAATCGACCTCAATGGGCTAAAATGGATGTTAATCGACGATATCTGACAAAGTTAGATGCAAACTCACTCAAATATATGAGAAATGTTGAAATTCGACTTTAAATTAGGAAGATAGACTTAGAAAATTTTCACTCAACACAAAGTGACAATCGACCTCAATGGGCTTCAATCAATGTTAATCGACGATATCTGACAAAGTTAGATGCAAACTCACTCAAATATATGAGAAATGTTGAAATTCGACTCCAAATTAGAAAGATAGACTTAGAAAATTTTCACTCAACACAAAGTGACAATCGACCTCAATTGGCTTCAATGGATGTTAATCGACGATATCTGACAAAGTTAGATGCAAACTCACTCAAATATATGAGAAATGTTGAAATTCGACTTTAAATTAGGAAGATAGACTTAGAAAATTTTCACTCAACACAAAGTGACAATTGACCTCAATTGGCTTCAATCAATGTTAATCGACGATATCTGACAAAGTAAGATGCAAACTCACTCAAATATATGAGAAATGTTGAAATTCGACTCCAAATTAGAAAGATAGACTTAGAAAATTTTCACTCAACACAAAGTGACAATCGACCTCAATTGGCTTCAATGGATGTTAATCGACGATATCTGACAAAGTTAGATGCAAACTCACTCAAATATATGAGAAATGTTGAAATTCGACTTTAAATTAGGAAGATAGACTTAGAAAATTTTCACTTAACACAAAGTGACAATTGACCTCAATTGGCTTCAATCAATGTTAATCGACGATATCTGACAAAGTTAGATGCAAACTCACTCAAATATATGAGAAATGTTGAAATTCGACTTCAAATTAGGAAGATAGACTTAGAAAATTTTCTTTCAACACAAAGTGACAATCGACCTCAATGGGCTTCAATGGATGTTAATCGACGATATCTGACAAAGTTAGATGCAAACTCACTCAAATATATGAGAAATGTTGAAATTCGACTTTAAATTAGGAAGATAGACTTAGAAAATTTTCACTCAACACAAAGTGACAATTGACCTCAATTGGCTTCAATCAATGTTAATCGACGATATCTGACAAAGTTAGATGCAAACTCACTCAAATATATGAGAAATGTTGAAATTCGACTCCAAATTAGAAAGATAGACTTAGAAAATTTTCACTCAACACAAAGTGACAATCGACCTCAATGGGCTAAAATGGATGTTAATCGACGATATCTGACAAAGTTAGATGCAAACTCACTCAAATATATGAGAAATGTTGAAATTCGACTCCAAATTAGAAAGATAGACTTAGAAAATTTTCACTCAACACAAAGTGACAATCGACCTCAATTGGCTTCAATGGATGTTAATCGACGATATCTGACAAAGTTAGATGCAAACTCACTCAAATATATGAGAAATGTTGAAATTCGACTTTAAATTAGGAAGATAGACTTAGAAAATTTTCACTCAACACAAAGTGACAATTGACCTCAATTGGCTTCAATCAATGTTAATCGACGATATCTGACAAAGTAAGATGCAAACTCACTCAAATATATGAGAAATGTTGAAATTCGACTCCAAATTAGAAAGATAGACTTAGAAAATTTTCACTCAACACAAAGTGACAATCGACCTCAATTGGCTTCAATGGATGTTAATCGACGATATCTGACAAAGTTAGATGCAAACTCACTCAAATATATGAGAAATGTTGAAATTCGACTTTAAATTAGGAAGATAGACTTAGAAAATTTTCACTCAACACAAAGTGACAATTGACCTCAATTGGCTTCAATCAATGTTAATCGACGATATCTGACAAAGTAAGATGCAAACTCACTCAAATATATGAGAAATGTTGAAATTCGACTCCAAATTAGAAAGATAGACTTAGAAAATTTTCACTCAACACAAAGTGACAATCGACCTCAATTGGCTTCAATGGATGTTAATCGACGATATCTGACAAAGTTAGATGCAAACTCACTCAAATATATGAGAAATGTTGAAATTCGACTTTAAATTAGGAAGATAGACTTAGAAAATTTTCACTCAACACAAAGTGACAATTGACCTCAATTGGCTTCAATCAATGTTAATCGACGATATCTGACAAAGTTAGATGCAAACTCACTCAAATATATGAGAAATGTTGAAATTCGACTTTAAATTAGGAAGATAGACTTAGAAAATTTTCACTCAACACAAAGTGACAATTGACCTCAATTGGCTTCAATGGATGTTAATCGACGATATCTGACAAAGTTAGATGCAAACTCACTCAAATATATGAGAAATGTTGAAATTCGACTTTAAATTAGGAAGATAGACTTAGAAAATTTTCACTCAACACAAAGTGACAATTGACCTCAATTGGCTTCAATCAATGTTAATCGACGATATCTGACAAAGTTAGATGCAAACTCACTCAAATATATGAGAAATGTTGAAATTCGACTTCAAATTAGGAAGATAGACTTAGAAAATTTTCTTTCAACACAAAGTGACAATCGACCTCAATGGGCTTCAATGGATGTTAATCGACGATATCTGACAAAGTTAGATGCAAACTCACTCAAATATATGAGAAATGTTGAAATTCGACTCCAAATTAGAAAGATAGACTTAGAAAATTTTCACTCAACACAAAGTGACAATCGACCTCAATGGGCTAAAATGGATGTTAATCGACGATATCTGACAAAGTTAGATGCAAACTCACTCAAATATATGAGAAATGTTGAAATTCGACTTTAAATTAGGAAGATAGACTTAGAAAATTTTCACTCAACACAAAGTGACAATCGACCTCAATGGGCTTCAATCAATGTTAATCGACGATATCTGACAAAGTTAGATGCAAACTCACTCAAATATATGAGAAATGTTGAAATTCGACTCCAAATTAGAAAGATAGACTTAGAAAATTTTCACTCAACACAAAGTGACAATCGACCTCAATTGGCTTCAATGGATGTTAATCGACGATATCTGACAAAGTTAGATGCAAACTCACTCAAATATATGAGAAATGTTGAAATTCGACTTTAAATTAGGAAGATAGACTTAGAAAATTTTCACTCAACACAAAGTGACAATTGACCTCAATTGGCTTCAATCAATGTTAATCGACGATATCTGACAAAGTAAGATGCAAACTCACTCAAATATATGAGAAATGTTGAAATTCGACTCCAAATTAGAAAGATAGACTTAGAAAATTTTCACTCAACACAAAGTGACAATCGACCTCAATTGGCTTCAATCAATGTTAATCGACGATATCTGACAAAGTTAGATGCAAACTCACTCAAATATATGAGAAATGTTGAAATTCGACTTTAAATTAGGAAGATAGACTTAGAAAATTTTCACTCAACACAAAGTGACAATTGACCTCAATTGGCTTCAATCAATGTTAATCGACGATATCTGACAAAGTTAGATGCAAACTCACTCAAATATATGAGAAATGTTGAAATTCGACTCCAAATTAGAAAGATAGACTTAGAAAATTTTCACTCAACACAAAGTGACAATCGACCTCAATGGGCTAAAATGGATGTTAATCGACGATATCTGACAAAGTTAGATGCAAACTCACTCAAATATATGAGAAATGTTGAAATTCGACTCCAAATTAGAAAGATAGACTTAGAAAATTTTCACTCAACACAAAGTGACAATCGACCTCAATGGGCTAAAATGGATGTTAATCGACGATATCTGACAAAGTTAGATGCAAACTCACTCAAATATATGAGAAATGTTGAAATTCGACTTTAAATTAGGAAGATAGACTTAGAAAATTTTCACTCAACACAAAGTGACAATCGACCTCAATGGGCTTCAATCAATGTTAATCGACGATATCTGACAAAGTTAGATGCAAACTCACTCAAATATATGAGAAATGTTGAAATTCGACTCCAAATTAGAAAGATAGACTTAGAAAATTTTCACTCAACACAAAGTGACAATCGACCTCAATTGGCTTCAATGGATGTTAATCGACGATATCTGACAAAGTTAGATGCAAACTCACTCAAATATATGAGAAATGTTGAAATTCGACTTTAAATTAGGAAGATAGACTTAGAAAATTTTCACTCAACACAAAGTGACAATTGACCTCAATTGGCTTCAATCAATGTTAATCGACGATATCTGACAAAGTAAGATGCAAACTCACTCAAATATATGAGAAATGTTGAAATTCGACTCCAAATTAGAAAGATAGACTTAGAAAATTTTCACTCAACACAAAGTGACAATCGACCTCAATTGGCTTCAATGGATGTTAATCGACGATATCTGACAAAGTTAGATGCAAACTCACTCAAATATATGAGAAATGTTGAAATTCGACTTTAAATTAGGAAGATAGACTTAGAAAATTTTCACTCAACACAAAGTGACAATTGACCTCAATTGGCTTCAATCAATGTTAATCGACGATATCTGACAAAGTTAGATGCAAACTCACTCAAATATATGAGAAATGTTGAAATTCGACTTTAAATTAGGAAGATAGACTTAGAAAATTTTCACTCAACACAAAGTGACAATTGACCTCAATTGGCTTCAATGGATGTTAATCGACGATATCTGACAAAGTTAGATGCAAACTCACTCAAATATATGAGAAATGTTGAAATTCGACTTTAAATTAGGAAGATAGACTTAGAAAATTTTCACTCAACACAAAGTGACAATTGACCTCAATTGGCTTCAATCAATGTTAATCGACGATATCTGACAAAGTTAGATGCAAACTCACTCAAATATATGAGAAATGTTGAAATTCGACTCCAAATTAGAAAGATAGACTTAGAAAATTTTCACTCAACACAAAGTGACAATCGACCTCAATTGGCTTCAATGGATGTTAATCGACGATATCTGACAAAGTTAGATGCAAACTCACTCAAATATATGAGAAATGTTGAAATTCGACTTTAAATTAGGAAGATAGACTTAGAAAATTTTCACTCAACACAAAGTGACAATTGACCTCAATTGGCTTCAATCAATGTTAATCGACGATATCTGACAAAGTTAGATGCAAACTCACTCAAATATATGAGAAATGTTGAAATTCGACTTTAAATTAGGAAGATAGACTTAGAAAATTTTCACTCAACACAAAGTGACAATTGACCTCAATTGGCTTCAATGGATGTTAATCGACGATATCTGACAAAGTTAGATGCAAACTCACTCAAATATATGAGAAATGTTGAAATTCGACTTTAAATTAGGAAGATAGACTTAGAAAATTTTCACTCAACACAAAGTGACAATTGACCTCAATTGGCTTCAATCAATGTTAATCGACGATATCTGACAAAGTTAGATGCAAACTCACTCAAATATATGAGAAATGTTGAAATTCGACTTCAAATTAGGAAGATAGACTTAGAAAATTTTCTTTCAACACAAAGTGACAATCGACCTCAATGGGCTTCAATGGATGTTAATCGACGATATCTGACAAAGTTAGATGCAAACTCACTCAAATATATGAGAAATGTTGAAATTCGACTTTAAATTAGGAAGATAGACTTAGAAAATTTTCACTCAACACAAAGTGACAATTGACCTCAATTGGCTTCAATCAATGTTAATCGACGATATCTGACAAAGTTAGATGCAAACTCACTCAAATATATGAGAAATGTTGAAATTCGACTCCAAATTAGAAAGATAGACTTAGAAAATTTTCACTCAACACAAAGTGACAATCGACCTCAATGGGCTAAAATGGATGTTAATCGACGATATCTGACAAAGTTAGATGCAAACTCACTCAAATATATGAGAAATGTTGAAATTCGACTTTAAATTAGGAAGATAGACTTAGAAAATTTTCACTCAACACAAAGTGACAATCGACCTCAATGGGCTTCAATCAATGTTAATCGACGATATCTGACAAAGTTAGATGCAAACTCACTCAAATATATGAGTAATGTTGAAATTCGACTCCAAATTAGAAAGATAGACTTAGAAAATTTTCACTCAACACAAAGTGACAATCGACCTCAATTGGCTTCAATGGATGTTAATCGACGATATCTGACAAAGTTAGATGCAAACTCACTCAAATATATGAGAAATGTTGAAATTCGACTTTAAGTTAGGAAGATAGACTTAGAAAATTTTCACTCAACACAAAGTGACAATTGACCTCAATTGGCTTCAATGGATGTTAATCGACGATATCTGACAAAGTTAGATGCAAACTCACTCAAATATATGAGAAATGTTGAAATTCGACTTTAAATTAGGAAGATAGACTTAGAAAATTTTCACTCAACACAAAGTGACAATTGACCTCAATTGGCTTCAATCAATGTTAATCGACGATATCTGACAAAGTTAGATGCAAACTCACTCAAATATATGAGAAATGTTGAAATTCGACTCCAAATTAGAAAGATAGACTTAGAAAATTTTCACTCAACACAAAGTGACAATCGACCTCAATGGGCTAAAATGGATGTTAATCGACGATATCTGACAAAGTTAGATGCAAACTCACTCAAATATATGAGAAATGTTGAAATTCGACTTTAAATTAGGAAGATAGACTTAGAAAATTTTCACTCAACACAAAGTGACAATCGACCTCAATGGGCTTCAATCAATGTTAATCGACGATATCTGACAAAGTTAGATGCAAACTCACTCAAATATATGAGAAATGTTGAAATTCGACTCCAAATTAGAAAGATAGACTTAGAAAATTTTCACTCAACACAAAGTGACAATCGACCTCAATTGGCTTCAATGGATGTTAATCGACGATATCTGACAAAGTTAGATGCAAACTCACTCAAATATATGAGAAATGTTGAAATTCGACTTTAAATTAGGAAGATAGACTTAGAAAATTTTCACTCAACACAAAGTGACAATTGACCTCAATTGGCTTCAATCAATGTTAATCGACGATATCTGACAAAGTAAGATGCAAACTCACTCAAATATATGAGAAATGTTGAAATTCGACTCCAAATTAGAAAGATAGACTTAGAAAATTTTCACTCAACACAAAGTGACAATCGACCTCAATTGGCTTCAATCAATGTTAATCGACGATATCTGACAAAGTTAGATGCAAACTCACTCAAATATATGAGAAATGTTGAAATTCGACTTTAAATTAGGAAGATAGACTTTGAAAATTTTCACTCAACACAAAGTGACAATTGACCTCAATTGGCTTCAATCAATGTTAATCGACGATATCTGACAAAGTTAGATGCAAACTCACTCAAATATATGAGAAATGTTGAAATTCGACTCCAAATTAGAAAGATAGACTTAGAAAATTTTCACTCAACACAAAGTGACAATCGACCTCAATGGGCTAAAATGGATGTTAATCGACGATATCTGACAAAGTTAGATGCAAACTCACTCAAATATATGAGAAATGTTGAAATTCGACTCCAAATTAGAAAGATAGACTTAGAAAATTTTCACTCAACACAAAGTGACAATCGACCTCAATGGGCTAAAATGGATGTTAATCGACGATATCTGACAAAGTTAGATGCAAACTCACTCAAATATATGAGAAATGTTGAAATTCGACTTTAAATTAGGAAGATAGACTTAGAAAATTTTCACTCAACACAAAGTGACAATCGACCTCAATGGGCTTCAATCAATGTTAATCGACGATATCTGACAAAGTTAGATGCAAACTCACTCAAATATATGAGAAATGTTGAAATTCGACTCCAAATTAGAAAGATAGACTTAGAAAATTTTCACTCAACACAAAGTGACAATCGACCTCAATTGGCTTCAATGGATGTTAATCGACGATATCTGACAAAGTTAGATGCAAACTCACTCAAATATATGAGAAATGTTGAAATTCGACTTTAAATTAGGAAGATAGACTTAGAAAATTTTCACTCAACACAAAGTGACAATTGACCTCAATTGGCTTCAATCAATGTTAATCGACGATATCTGACAAAGTAAGATGCAAACTCACTCAAATATATGAGAAATGTTGAAATTCGACTCCAAATTAGAAAGATAGACTTGGAAAATTTTCACTCAACACAAAGTGACAATCGACCTCAATTGGCTTCAATCAATGTTAATCGACGATATCTGACAAAGTTAGATGCAAACTCACTCAAATATATGAGAAATGTTGAAATTCGACTTTAAATTAGGAAGATAGACTTAGAAAATTTTCACTCAACACAAAGTGACAATTGACCTCAATTGGCTTCAATCAATGTTAATCGACGATATCTGACAAAGTTAGATGCAAACTCACTCAAATATATGAGAAATGTTGGAATTCGACTCCAAATTAGAAAGATAGACTTAGAAAATTTTCACTCAACACAAAGTGACAATCGACCTCAATGGGCTAAAATGGATGTTAATCGACGATATCTGACAAAGTTAGATGCAAACTCACTCAAATATATGAGAAATGTTGAAATTCGACTCCAAATTAGAAAGATAGACTTAGAAAATTTTCACTCAACACAAAGTGACAATCGACCTCAATGGGCTAAAATGGATGTTAATCGACGATATCTGACAAAGTTTGATGCAAACTCACTCAAATATATGAGAAATGTTGAAATTCGACTTTAAATTAGGAAGATAGACTTAGAAAATTTTCACTCAACACAAAGTGACAATCGACCTCAATGGGCTTCAATCAATGTTAATCGACGATATCTGACAAAGTTAGATGCAAACTCACTCAAATATATGAGAAATGTTGAAATTCGACTCCAAATTAGAAAGATAGACTTAGAAAATTTTCACTCAACACAAAGTGACAATCGACCTCAATTGGCTTCAATGGATGTTAATCGACGATATCTGACAAAGTTAGATGCAAACTCACTCAAATATATGAGAAATGTTGAAATTCGACTTTAAATTAGGAAGATAGACTTAGAAAATTTTCACTCAACACAAAGTGACAATTGACCTCAATTGGCTTCAATCAATGTTAATCGACGATATCTGACAAAGTAAGATGCAAACTCACTCAAATATATGAGAAATGTTGAAATTCGACTCCAAATTAGAAAGATAGACTTAGAAAATTTTCTTTCAACACAAAGTGACAATCGACCTCAATTGGCTTCAATCAATGTTAATCGACGATATCTGACAAAGTTAGATGCAAACTCACTCAAATATATGAAAAATGTTGAAATTCGACTCCAAATTAGAAAGATAGACTTAGAAAATTTTCACTCAACACAAAGTGACAATTGACCTCAATTGGCTTCAATCAATGTTAATCGACGATATCTGACAAAGTTAGATGCAAACTCACTCAAATATATGAGAAATGTTGAAATTCGACTTTAAATTAGGAAGATAGACTTAGAAAATTTTCACTCAACACAAAGTGACAATTGACCTCAATTGGCTTCAATCAATGTTAATCGACGATATCTGACAAAGTAAGATGCAAACTCACTCAAATATATGAGAAATGTTGAAATTCGACTCCAAATTAGGAAGATAGACTTAGAAAATTTTCTTTCAACACAAAGTGACAATCGACCTCAATGGGCTTCAATGGATGTTAATCGACGATATCTGACAAAGTTAGATGCAAACTCACTCAAATATATGAGAAATGTTGAAATTCGACTTTAAATTAGGAAGATAGACTTAGAAAATTTTCACTCAACACAAAGTGACAATTGACCTCAATTGGCTTCAATCAATGTTAATCGACGATATCTGACAAAGTTAGATGCAAACTCACTCAAATATATGAGAAATGTTGAAATTCGACTCCAAATTAGAAAGATAGACTTAGAAAATTTTCACTCAACACAAAGTGACAATCGACCTCAATGGGCTAAAATGGATGTTAATCGACGATATCTGACAAAGTTAGATGCAAACTCACTCAAATATATGAGAAATGTTGAAATTCGACTTTAAATTAGGAAGATAGACTTAGAAAATTTTCACTCAACACAAAGTGACAATCGACCTCAATGGGCTTCAATCAATGTTAATCGACGATATCTGACAAAGTTAGATGCAAACTCACTCAAATATATGAGAAATGTTGAAATTCGACTCCAAATTAGAAAGATAGACTTAGAAAATTTTCACTCAACACAAAGTGACAATTGACCTCAATTGGCTTCAATCAATGTTAATCGACGATATCTGACAAAGTTAGATGCAAACTCACTCAAATATATGAGAAATGTTGAAATTCGACTTCAAATTAGGAAGATAGACTTAGAAAATTTTCTTTCAACACAAAGTGACAATCGACCTCAATGGGCTTCAATGGATGTTAATCGACGATATCTGACAAAGTTAGATGCAAACTCACTCAAATATATGAGAAATGTTGAAATTCGACTTTAAATTAGAAAGATAGACTTAGAAAATTTTCACTCAACACAAAGTGACAATCGACCTCAATTGGCTTCAATGGATGTTAATCGACGATATCTGACAAAGTTAGATGCAAACTCACTCAAATATATGAGAAATGTTGAAATTCGACTTTAAATTAGGAAGATAGACTTAGAAAATTTTCACTCAACACAAAGTGACAATCGACCTCAATGGGCTTCAATCAATGTTAATCGACGATATCTGACAAAGTTAGATGCAAACTCACTCAAATATATGAGAAATGTTGAAATTCGACTCCAAATTAGAAAGATAGACTTAGAAAATTTTCACTCAACACAAAGTGACAATCGACCTCAATTGGCTTCAATGGATGTTAATCGACGATATCTGACAAAGTTAGATGCAAACTCACTCAAATATATGAGAAATGTTGAAATTCGACTTTAAATTAGGAAGATAGACTTAGAAAATTTTCACTCAACACAAAGTGACAATTGACCTCAATTGGCTTCAATCAATGTTAATCGACGATATCTGACAAAGTAAGATGCAAACTCACTCAAATATATGAGAAATGTTGAAATTCGACTCCAAATTAGAAAGATAGACTTAGAAAATTTTCTTTCAACACAAAGTGACAATCGACCTCAATTGGCTTCAATCAATGTTAATCGACGATATCTGACAAAGTTAGATGCAAACTCACTCAAATATATGAAAAATGTTGAAATTCGACTCCAAATTAGAAAGATAGACTTAGAAAATTTTCACTCAACACAAAGTGACAATTGACCTCAATTGGCTTCAATCAATGTTAATCGACGATATCTGACAAAGTTAGATGCAAACTCACTCAAATATATGAGAAATGTTGAAATTCGACTTTAAATTAGGAAGATAGACTTAGAAAATTTTCACTCAACACAAAGTGACAATTGACCTCAATTGGCTTCAATCAATGTTAATCGACGATATCTGACAAAGTTAGATGCAAACTCACTCAAATATATGAGAAATGTTGAAATTCGACTCCAAATTAGAAAGATAGACTTAGAAAATTTTCACTCAACACAAAGTGACAATCGACCTCAATGGGCTAAAATGGATGTTAATCGACGATATCTGACAAAGTTAGATGCAAACTCACTCAAATATATGAGAAATGTTGAAATTCGACTTTAAATTAGGAAGATAGACTTAGAAAATTTTCACTCAACACAAAGTGACAATCGACCTCAATGGGCTTCAATCAATGTTAATCGACGATATCTGACAAAGTTAGATGCAAACTCACTCAAATATATGAGAAATGTTGAAATTCGACTCCAAATTAGAAAGATAGACTTAGAAAATTTTCACTCAACACAAAGTGACAATTGACCTCAATTGGCTTCAATCAATGTTAATCGACGATATCTGACAAAGTTAGATGCAAACTCACTCAAATATATGAGAAATGTTGAAATTCGACTTCAAATTAGGAAGATAGACTTAGAAAATTTTCTTTCAACACAAAGTGACAATCGACCTCAATGGGCTTCAATGGATGTTAATCGACGATATCTGACAAAGTTAGATGCAAACTCACTCAAATATATGAGAAATGTTGAAATTCGACTTTAAATTAGAAAGATAGACTTAGAAAATTTTCACTCAACACAAAGTGACAATCGACCTCAATTGGCTTCAATGGATGTTAATCGACGATATCTGACAAAGTTAGATGCAAACTCACTCAAATATATGAGAAATGTTGAAATTCGACTTTAAATTAGGAAGATAGACTTAGAAAATTTTCACTCAACACAAAGTGACAATCGACCTCAATGGGCTTCAATCAATGTTAATCGACGATATCTGACAAAGTTAGATGCAAACTCACTCAAATATATGAGAAATGTTGAAATTCGACTCCAAATTAGAAAGATAGACTTAGAAAATTTTCACTCAACACAAAGTGACAATCGACCTCAATTGGCTTCAATGGATGTTAATCGACGATATCTGACAAAGTTAGATGCAAACTCACTCAAATATATGAGAAATGTTGAAATTCGACTTTAAATTAGGAAGATAGACTTAGAAAATTTTCACTCAACACAAAGTGACAATTGACCTCAATTGGCTTCAATCAATGTTAATCGACGATATCTGACAAAGTAAGATGCAAACTCACTCAAATATATGAGAAATGTTGAAATTCGACTCCAAATTAGAAAGATAGACTTAGAAAATTTTCTTTCAACACAAAGTGACAATCGACCTCAATTGGCTTCAATCAATGTTAATCGACGATATCTGACAAAGTTAGATGCAAACTCACTCAAATATATGAAAAATGTTGAAATTCGACTCCAAATTAGAAAGATAGACTTAGAAAATTTTCACTCAACACAAAGTGACAATTGACCTCAATTGGCTTCAATCAATGTTAATCGACGATATCTGACAAAGTTAGATGCAAACTCACTCAAATATATGAGAAATGTTGAAATTCGACTTTAAATTAGGAAGATAGACTTAGAAAATTTTCACTCAACACAAAGTGACAATTGACCTCAATTGGCTTCAATCAATGTTAATCGACGATATCTGACAAAGTAAGATGCAAACTCACTCAAATATATGAGAAATGTTGAAATTCGACTCCAAATTAGGAAGATAGACTTAGAAAATTTTCTTTCAACACAAAGTGACAATCGACCTCAATGGGCTTCAATGGATGTTAATCGACGATATCTGACAAAGTTAGATGCAAACTCACTCAAATATATGAGAAATGTTGAAATTCGACTTTAAATTAGGAAGATAGACTTAGAAAATTTTCACTCAACACAAAGTGACAATTGACCTCAATTGGCTTCAATCAATGTTAATCGACGATATCTGACAAAGTTAGATGCAAACTCACTCAAATATATGAGAAATGTTGAAATTCGACTCCAAATTAGAAAGATAGACTTAGAAAATTTTCACTCAACACAAAGTGACAATCGACCTCAATGGGCTAAAATGGATGTTAATCGACGATATCTGACAAAGTTAGATGCAAACTCACTCAAATATATGAGAAATGTTGAAATTCGACTTTAAATTAGGAAGATAGACTTAGAAAATTTTCACTCAACACAAAGTGACAATCGACCTCAATGGGCTTCAATCAATGTTAATCGACGATATCTGACAAAGTTAGATGCAAACTCACTCAAATATATGAGAAATGTTGAAATTCGACTCCAAATTAGAAAGATAGACTTAGAAAATTTTCACTCAACACAAAGTGACAATTGACCTCAATTGGCTTCAATCAATGTTAATCGACGATATCTGACAAAGTTAGATGCAAACTCACTCAAATATATGAGAAATGTTGAAATTCGACTTCAAATTAGGAAGATAGACTTAGAAAATTTTCTTTCAACACAAAGTGACAATCGACCTCAATGGGCTTCAATGGATGTTAATCGACGATATCTGACAAAGTTAGATGCAAACTCACTCAAATATATGAGAAATGTTGAAATTCGACTTTAAATTAGAAAGATAGACTTAGAAAATTTTCACTCAACACAAAGTGACAATCGACCTCAATTGGCTTCAATGGATGTTAATCGACGATATCTGACAAAGTTAGATGCAAACTCACTCAAATATATGAGAAATGTTGAAATTCGACTTTAAATTAGGAAGATAGACTTAGAAAATTTTCACTCAACACAAAGTGACAATTGACCTCAATTGGCTTCAATCAATGTTAATCGACGATATCTGACAAAGTAAGATGCAAACTCACTCAAATATATGAGAAATGTTGAAATTCGACTCCAAATTAGAAAGATAGACTTAGAAAATTTTCTTTCAACACAAAGTGACAATCGACCTCAATTGGCTTCAATCAATGTTAATCGACGATATCTGACAAAGTTAGATGCAAACTCACTCAAATATATGAGAAATGTTGAAATTCGACTCCAAATTAGAAAGATAGACTTAGAAAATTTTCACTCAACACAAAGTGACAATTGACCTCAATTGGCTTCAATCAATGTTAATCGACGATATCTGACAAAGTTAGATGCAAACTCACTCAAATATATGAGAAATGTTGAAATTCGACTTCAAATTAGGAAGATAGACTTAGAAAATTTTCTTTCAACACAAAGTGACAATCGACCTCAATGGGCTTCAATGGATGTTAATCGACGATATCTGACAAAGTTAGATGCAAACTCACTCAAATATATGAGAAATGTTGAAATTCGACTCCAAATTAGAAAGATAGACTTAGAAAATTTTCTTTCAACACAAAGTGACAATCGACCTCAATTGGCTTCAATCAATGTTAATCGACGATATCTGACAAAGTTAGATGCAAACTCACTCAAATATATGAGAAATGTTGAAATTCGACTCCAAATTAGAAAGATAGACTTAGAAAATTTTCACTCAACACAAAGTGACAATTGACCTCAATTGGCTCCAATCAATGTTAATCGACGATATCTGACAAAGTTAGATGCAAACTCACTCAAATATATGAGAAATGTTGAAATTCGACTTCAAATTAGGAAGATAGACTTAGAAAATTTTCTTTCAACACAAAGTGACAATCGACCTCAATGGGCTTCAATGGATGTTAATCGACGATATCTGACAAAGTTAGATGCAAACTCACTCAAATATATGAGAAATGTTGAAATTCGACTTTAAATTAGAAAGATAGACTTAGAAAATTTTCACTCAACACAAAGTGACAATCGACCTCAATGGGCTTCAATGGATGTTAATCGACGATATCTGACAAAGTTAGATGCAAACTCACTCAAATATATGAGAAATGTTGAAATCCGAATTCAAATTAGGAAGATAGACTTAGAAAATTTTCTTTCAACACAAAGTGACAATCGACCTCAATGGGCTTCAATCAATGTTAATCGACGATATCTGACAAAGTTAGATGCAAACTCACTCAAATATATGAGAAATGTTGAAATTCGACTCCAAATTAGAAAGATAGACTTAGAAAATTTTCACTCAACACAAAGTGACAATCGACCTCAATTGGCTTCAATGGATGTTAATCGACGATATCTGACAAAGTTAGATGCAAACTCACTCAAATATATGAGAAATGTTGAAATTCGACTCCAAATTAGAAAGATAGACTTAGAAAATTTTCTTTCAACACAAAGTGACAATCGACCTCAATTGGCTTCAATCAATGTTAATCGACGATATCTGACAAAGTTAGATGCAAACTCACTCAAATATATGAGAAATGTTGAAATTCGACTCCAAATTAGAAAGATAGACTTAGAAAATTTTCACTCAACACAAAGTGACAATTGACCTCAATTGGCTTCAATCAATGTTAATCGACGATATCTGACAAAGTTAGATGCAAACTCACTCAAATATATGAGAAATGTTGAAATTCGACTTCAAATTAGGAAGATAGACTTAGAAAATTTTCTTTCAACACAAAGTGACAATCGACCTCAATGGGCTTCAATGGATGTTAATCGACGATATCTGACAAAGTTAGATGCAAACTCACTCAAATATATGAGAAATGTTGAAATTCGACTTTAAATTAGGAAGATAGACTTAGAAAATTTTCACTCAACACAAAGTGACAATTGACCTCAATTGGCTTCAATCAATGTTAATCGACGATATCTGACAAAGTTAGATGCAAACTCACTCAAATATATGAGAAATGTTGAAATTCGACTCCAAATTAGAAAGATAGACTTAGAAAATTTTCACTCAACACAAAGTGACAATTGACCTCAATTGGCTTCAATCAATGTTAATCGACGATATCTGACAAAGTAAGATGCAAACTCACTCAAATATATGAGAAATGTTGAAATTCGACTCCAAATTAGGAAGATAGACTTAGAAAATTTTCTTTCAACACAAAGTGACAATCGACCTCAATGGGCTTCAATGGATGTTAATCGACGATATCTGACAAAGTTAGATGCAAACTCACTCAAATATATGAGAAATGTTGAAATTCGACTTTAAATTAGGAAGATAGACTTAGAAAATTTTCACTCAACACAAAGTGACAATTGACCTCAATTGGCTTCAATCAATGTTAATCGACGATATCTGACAAAGTTAGATGCAAACTCACTCAAATATATGAGAAATGTTGAAATTCGACTCCAAATTAGAAAGATAGACTTAGAAAATTTTCACTCAACACAAAGTGACAATCGACCTCAATGGGCTAAAATGGATGTTAATCGACGATATCTGACAAAGTTAGATGCAAACTCACTCAAATATATGAGAAATGTTGAAATTCGACTTTAAATTAGGAAGATAGACTTAGAAAATTTTCACTCAACACAAAGTGACAATCGACCTCAATGGGCTTCAATCAATGTTAATCGACGATATCTGACAAAGTTAGATGCAAACTCACTCAAATATATGAGAAATGTTGAAATTCGACTCCAAATTAGAAAGATAGACTTAGAAAATTTTCACTCAACACAAAGTGACAATTGACCTCAATTGGCTTCAATCAATGTTAATCGACGATATCTGACAAAGTTAGATGCAAACTCACTCAAATATATGAGAAATGTTGAAATTCGACTTCAAATTAGGAAGATAGACTTAGAAAATTTTCTTTCAACACAAAGTGACAATCGACCTCAATGGGCTTCAATGGATGTTAATCGACGATATCTGACAAAGTTAGATGCAAACTCACTCAAATATATGAGAAATGTTGAAATTCGACTCCAAATTAGAAAGATAGACTTAGAAAATTTTCACTCAACACAAAGTGACAATCGACCTCAATTGGCTTCAATGGATGTTAATCGACGATATCTGACAAAGTTAGATGCAAACTCACTCAAATATATGAGAAATGTTGAAATTCGACTCCAAATTAGAAAGATAGACTTAGAAAATTTTCACTCAACACAAAGTGACAATTGACCTCAATTGGCTCCAATCAATGTTAATCGACGATATCTGACAAAGTTAGATGCAAACTCACTCAAATATATGAGAAATGTTGAAATTCGACTTCAAATTAGGAAGATAGACTTAGAAAATTTTCTTTCAACACAAAGTGACAATCGACCTCAATGGGCTTCAATGGATGTTAATCGACGATATCTGACAAAGTTAGATGCAAACTCACTCAAATATATGAGAAATGTTGAAATTCGACTTTAAATTAGAAAGATAGACTTAGAAAATTTTCACTCAACACAAAGTGACAATCGACCTCAATGGGCTTCAATGGATGTTAATCGACGATATCTGACAAAGTTAGATGCAAACTCACTCAAATATATGAGAAATGTTGAAATCCGAATTCAAATTAGGAAGATAGACTTAGAAAATTTTCTTTCAACACAAAGTGACAATCGACCTCAATGGGCTTCAATCAATGTTAATCGACGATATCTGACAAAGTTAGATGCAAACTCACTCAAATATATGAGAAATGTTGAAATTCGACTCCAAATTAGAAAGATAGACTTAGAAAATTTTCACTCAACACAAAGTGACAATCGACCTCAATTGGCTTCAATGGATGTTAATCGACGATATCTGACAAAGTTAGATGCAAACTCACTCAAATATATGAGAAATGTTGAAATTCGACTCCAAATTAGAAAGATAGACTTAGAAAATTTTCTTTCAACACAAAGTGACAATCGACCTCAATTGGCTTCAATCAATGTTAATCGACGATATCTGACAAAGTTAGATGCAAACTCACTCAAATATATGAGAAATGTTGAAATTCGACTCCAAATTAGAAAGATAGACTTAGAAAATTTTCACTCAACACAAAGTGACAATTGACCTCAATTGGCTTCAATCAATGTTAATCGACGATATCTGACAAAGTTAGATGCAAACTCACTCAAATATATGAGAAATGTTGAAATTCGACTTCAAATTAGGAAGATAGACTTAGAAAATTTTCTTTCAACACAAAGTGACAATCGACCTCAATGGGCTTCAATGGATGTTAATCGACGATATCTGACAAAGTTAGATGCAAACTCACTCAAATATATGAGAAATGTTGAAATTCGACTTTAAATTAGGAAGATAGACTTAGAAAATTTTCACTCAACACAAAGTGACAATTGACCTCAATTGGCTTCAATCAATGTTAATCGACGATATCTGACAAAGTTAGATGCAAACTCACTCAAATATATGAGAAATGTTGAAATTCGACTCCAAATTAGAAAGATAGACTTAGAAAATTTTCACTCAACACAAAGTGACAATCGACCTCAATGGGCTAAAATGGATGTTAATCGACGATATCTGACAAAGTTAGATGCAAACTCACTCAAATATATGAGAAATGTTGAAATTCGACTCCAAATTAGAAAGATAGACTTAGAAAATTTTCTTTCAACACAAAGTGACAATCGACCTCAATTGGCTTCAATCAATGTTAATCGACGATATCTGACAAAGTTAGATGCAAACTCACTCAAATATATGAGAAATGTTGAAATTCGACTCCAAATTAGAAAGATAGACTTAGAAAATTTTCACTCAACACAAAGTGACAATCGACCTCAATGGGCTAAAATGGATGTTAATCGACGATATCTGACAAAGTTAGATGCAAACTCACTCAAATATATGAGAAATGTTGAAATTCGACTTTAAATTAGGAAGATAGACTTAGAAAATTTTCACTCAACACAAAGTGACAATCGACCTCAATGGGCTTCAATCAATGTTAATCGACGATATCTGACAAAGTTAGATGCAAACTCACTCAAATATATGAGAAATGTTGAAATTCGACTTCAAATTAGGAACATAGACTTAGAAAATTTTCTTTCAACACAAAGTGACAATCGACCTCAATGGGCTTCAATGGATGTTAATCGACGATATCTGACAAAGTTAGATGCAAACTCACTCAAATATATGAGAAATGTTGAAATTCGACTCCAAATTAGAAAGATAGACTTAGAAAATTTTCTTTCAACACAAAGTGACAATCGACCTCAATTGGCTTCAATCAATGTTAATCGACGATATCTGACAAAGTTAGATGCAAACTCACTCAAATATATGAGAAATGTTGAAATTCGACTCCAAATTAGAAAGATAGACTTAGAAAATTTTCACTCAACACAAAGTGACAATCGACCTCAATGGGCTAAAATGGATGTTAATCGACGATATCTGACAAAGTTAGATGCAAACTCACTCAAATATATGAGAAATGTTGAAATTCGACTTTAAATTAGGAAGATAGACTTAGAAAATTTTCACTCAACACAAAGTGACAATCGACCTCAATGGGCTTCAATCAATGTTAATCGACGATATCTGACAAAGTTAGATGCAAACTCACTCAAATATATGAGAAATGTTGAAATTCGACTCCAAATTAGAAAGATAGACTTAGAAAATTTTCACTCAACACAAAGTGACAATCGACCTCAATTGGCTTGAATGGATGTTAATCGACGATATCTGACAAAGTTAGATGCAAACTCAGTCAAATATATGAGAAATGTTGAAATTCGACTTTAAATTAGGAAGATAGACTTAGAAAATTTTCACTCAACACAAAGTGACAATTGACCTCAATTGGCTTCAATCAATGTTAATCGACGATATCTGACAAAGTAAGATGCAAACTCACTCAAATATATGAGAAATGTTGAAATTCGACTCCAAATTAGAAAGATAGACTTAGAAAATTTTCACTCAACACAAAGTGACAATCGACCTCAATTGGCTTCAATGGATGTTAATCGACGATATCTGACAAAGTTAGATGCAAACTCACTCAAATATATGAGAAATGTTGAAATTCGACTTTAAATTAGGAAGATAGACTTAGAAAATTTTCACTCAACACAAAGTGACAATCGACCTCAATTGGCTTCAATGGATGTTAATCGACGATATCTGACAAAGTTAGATGCAAACTCACTCAAATATATGAGAAATGTTGAAATTCGACTTCAAATTAGGAAGATAGACTTAGAAAATTTTCTTTCAACACAAAGTGACAATCGACCTCAATGGGCTTCAATGGATGTTAATCGACGATATCTGACAAAGTTAGATGCAAACTCACTCAAATATATGAGAAATGTTGAAATCCGAATTCAAATTAGGAAGATAGACTTAGAAAATTTTCACTCAACACAAAGTGACAATCGACCTCAATTGGCTTCAATGGATGTTAATCGACGATATCTGACAAAGTTAGATGCAAACTCACTCAAATATATGAGAAATGTTGAAATTCGACTTTAAATTAGGAAGATAGACTTAGAAAATTTTCTTTCAACACAAAGTGACAATCGACCTCAATTGGCTTCAATCAATGTTAATCGACGATATCTGACAAAGTTAGATGCAAACTC
This sequence comes from Diorhabda carinulata, assembly GCF_026250575.1. Taxonomy (NCBI): domain Eukaryota; kingdom Metazoa; phylum Arthropoda; class Insecta; order Coleoptera; family Chrysomelidae; genus Diorhabda; species Diorhabda carinulata. The sequence continues at coordinate 1,000,990 of NC_079469.1, forward strand.
ACTCAAATATATGAGAAATGTTGAAATTCGACTCCAAATTAGAAAGATAGACTTAGAAAATTTTCACTCAACACAAAGTGACAATTGACCTCAATTGGCTTCAATCAATGTTAATCGACGATATCTGACAAAGTTAGATGCAAACTCACTCAAATATATGAGAAATGTTGAAATTCGACTTCAAATTAGGAAGATAGACTTAAAAAATTTTCTTTCAACACAAAGTGACAATCGACCTCAATGGGCTTCAATGGATGTTAATCGACGATATCTGACAAAGTTAGATGCAAACTCACTCAAATATATGAGAAATGTTGAAATTCGACTTTAAATTAGGAAGATAGACTTAGAAAATTTTCACTCAACACAAAGTGACAATTGACCTCAATTGGCTTCAATCAATGTTAATCGACGATATCTGACAAAGTTAGATGCAAACTCACTCAAATATATGAGAAATGTTGAAATTCGACTCCAAATTAGAAAGATAGACTTAGAAAATTTTCACTCAACACAAAGTGACAATCGACCTCAATGGGCTAAAATGGATGTTAATCGACGATATCTGACAAAGTTAGATGCAAACTCACTCAAATATATGAGAAATGTTGAAATTCGACTTTAAATTAGGAAGATAGACTTAGAAAATTTTCACTCAACACAAAGTGACAATTGACCTCAATTGGCTTCAATCAATGTTAATCGACGATATCTGACAAAGTAAGATGCAAACTCACTCAAATATATGAGAAATGTTGAAATTCGACTCCAAATTAGAAAGATAGACTTAGAAAATTTTCACTCAACACAAAGTGACAATCGACCTCAATGGGCTAAAATGGATGTTAATCGACGATATCTGACAAAGTTAGATGCAAACTCACTCAAATATATGAGAAATGTTGAAATTCGACTTTAAATTAGGAAGATAGACTTAGAAAATTTTCACTCAACACAAAGTGACAATCGACCTCAATGGGCTTCAATCAATGTTAATCGACGATATCTGACAAAGTTAGATGCAAACTCACTCAAATATATGAGAAATGTTGAAATTCGACTCCAAATTAGAAAGATAGACTTAGAAAATTTTCACTCAACACAAAGTGACAATCGACCTCAATTGGCTTCAATGGATGTTAATCGACGATATCTGACAAAGTTAGATGCAAACTCACTCAAATATATGAGAAATGTTGAAATTCGACTTTAAATTAGGAAGATAGACTTAGAAAATTTTCACTCAACACAAAGTGACAATTGACCTCAATTGGCTTCAATCAATGTTAATCGACGATATCTGACAAAGTAAGATGCAAACTCACTCAAATATATGAGAAATGTTGAAATTCGACTCCAAATTAGAAAGATAGACTTAGAAAATTTTCACTCAACACAAAGTGACAATCGACCTCAATTGGCTTCAATGGATGTTAATCGACGATATCTGACAAAGTTAGATGCAAACTCACTCAAATATATGAGAAATGTTGAAATTCGACTTTAAATTAGGAAGATAGACTTAGAAAATTTTCACTCAACACAAAGTGACAATTGACCTCAATTGGCTTCAATCAATGTTAATCGACGATATCTGACAAAGTAAGATGCAAACTCACTCAAATATATGAGAAATGTTGAAATTCGACTCCAAATTAGAAAGATAGACTTAGAAAATTTTCACTCAACACAAAGTGACAATCGACCTCAATTGGCTTCAATGGATGTTAATCGACGATATCTGACAAAGTTAGATGCAAACTCACTCAAATATATGAGAAATGTTGAAATTCGACTTTAAATTAGGAAGATAGACTTAGAAAATTTTCACTCAACACAAAGTGACAATTGACCTCAATTGGCTTCAATCAATGTTAATCGACGATATCTGACAAAGTTAGATGCAAACTCACTCAAATATATGAGAAATGTTGAAATTCGACTTTAAATTAGGAAGATAGACTTAGAAAATTTTCACTCAACACAAAGTGACAATTGACCTCAATTGGCTTCAATCAATGTTAATCGACGATATCTGACAAAGTTAGATGCAAACTCACTCAAATATATGAGAAATGTTGAAATTCGACTTTAAATTAGGAAGATGGACTTAGAAAATTTTCACTCAACACAAAGTGACAATTGACCTCAATTGGCTTCAATCAATGTTAATCGACGATATCTGACAAAGTTAGATGCAAACTCACTCAAATATATGAGAAATGTTGAAATTCGACTTCAAATTAGGAAGATAGACTTAGAAAATTTTCTTTCAACACAAAGTGACAATCGACCTCAATGGGCTTCAATGGATGTTAATCGACGATATCTGACAAAGTTAGATGCAAACTCACTCAAATATATGAGAAATGTTGAAATTCGACTTTAAATTAGGAAGATAGACTTAGAAAATTTTCACTCAACACAAAGTGACAATTGACCTCAATTGGCTTCAATCAATGTTAATCGACGATATCTGACAAAGTTAGATGCAAACTCACTCAAATATATGAGGAATGTTGAAATTCGACTCCAAATTAGAAAGATAGACTTAGAAAATTTTCACTCAACACAAAGTGACAATTGACCTCAATTGGCTTCAATCAATGTTAATCGACGATATCTGACAAAGTTAGATGCAAACTCACTCAAATATATGAGAAATGTTGAAATTCGACTTCAAATTAGGAAGATAGACTTAGAAAATTTTCTTTCAACACAAAGTGACAATCGACCTCAATGGGCTTCAATGGATGTTAATCGACGATATCTGACAAAGTTAGATGCAAACTCACTCAAATATATGAGAAATGTTGAAATTCGACTTCAAATTAGGAAGATAGACTTAGAAAATTTTCTTTCAACACAAAGTGACAATCGACCTCAATGGGCTTCAATGGATGTTAATCGACGATATCTGACAAAGTTAGATGCAAACTCACTCAAATATATGAGAAATGTTGAAATTCGACTTTAAATTAGAAAGATAGACTTAGAAAATTTTCACTCAACACAAAGTGACAATCGACCTCAATTGGCTTCAATGGATGTTAATCGACGATATCTGACAAAGTTAGATGCAAACTCACTCAAATATATGAGAAATGTTGAAATTCGACTTTAAATTAGGAAGATAGACTTAGAAAATTTTCACTCAACACAAAGTGACAATCGACCTCAATGGGCTTCAATCAATGTTAATCGACGATATCTGACAAAGTTAGATGCAAACTCACTCAAATATATGAGAAATGTTGAAATTCGACTCCAAATTAGAAAGATAGACTTAGAAAATTTTCACTCAACACAAAGTGACAATCGACCTCAATTGGCTTCAATGGATGTTAATCGACGATATCTGACAAAGTTAGATGCAAACTCACTCAAATATATGAGAAATGTTGAAATTCGACTTTAAATTAGGAAGATAGACTTAGAAAATTTTCACTCAACACAAAGTGACAATTGACCTCAATTGGCTTCAATCAATGTTAATCGACGATATCTGACAAAGTAAGATGCAAACTCACTCAAATATATGAGAAATGTTGAAATTCGACTCCAAATTAGAAAGATAGACTTAGAAAATTTTCACTCAACACAAAGTGACAATTGACCTCAATTGGCTTCAATCAATGTTAATCGACGATATCTGACAAAGTTAGATGCAAACTCACTCAAATATATGAGAAATGTTGAAATTCGACTTTAAATTAGGAAGATAGACTTAGAAAATTTTCACTCAACACAAAGTGACAATTGACCTCAATTGGCTTCAATGGATGTTAATCGACGATATCTGACAAAGTTAGATGCAAACTCACTCAAATATATGAGAAATGTTGAAATTCGACTTTAAATTAGGAAGATAGACTTAGAAAATTTTCACTCAACACAAAGTGACAATTGACCTCAATTGGCTTCAATCAATGTTAATCGACGATATCTGACAAAGTTAGATGCAAACTCACTCAAATATATGAGAAATGTTGAAATTCGACTTCAAATTAGGAAGATAGACTTAGAAAATTTTCTTTCAACACAAAGTGACAATCGACCTCAATGGGCTTCAATGGATGTTAATCGACGATATCTGACAAAGTTAGATGCAAACTCACTCAAATATATGAGAAATGTTGAAATTCGACTTTAAATTAGGAAGATAGACTTAGAAAATTTTCACTCAACACAAAGTGACAATTGACCTCAATTGGCTTCAATCAATGTTAATCGACGATATCTGACAAAGTTAGATGCAAACTCACTCAAATATATGAGAAATGTTGAAATTCGACTCCAAATTAGAAAGATAGACTTAGAAAATTTTCACTCAACACAAAGTGACAATCGACCTCAATGGGCTAAAATGGATGTTAATCGACGATATCTGACAAAGTTAGATGCAAACTCACTCAAATATATGAGAAATGTTGAAATTCGACTTTAAATTAGGAAGATAGACTTAGAAAATTTTCACTCAACACAAAGTGACAATCGACCTCAATGGGCTTCAATCAATGTTAATCGACGATATCTGACAAAGTTAGATGCAAACTCACTCAAATATATGAGAAATGTTGAAATTCGACTCCAAATTAGAAAGATAGACTTAGAAAATTTTCACTCAACACAAAGTGACAATCGACCTCAATTGGCTTCAATCAATGTTAATCGACGATATCTGACAAAGTTAGATGCAAACTCACTCAAATATATGAGAAATGTTGAAATTCGACTCCAAATTAGAAAGATAGACTTAGCAAATTTTCACTCAACACAAAGTGACAATCGACCTCAATGGGCTAAAATGGATGTTAATCGACGATATCTGACAAAGTTAGATGCAAACTCACTCAAATATATGAGAAATGTTGAAATTCGACTTTAAATTAGGAAGATAGACTTAGAAAATTTTCACTCAACACAAAGTGACAATTGACCTCAATTGGCTTCAATCAATGTTAATCGACGATATCTGACAAAGTAAGATGCAAACTCACTCAAATATATGAGAAATGTTGAAATTCGACTCCAAATTAGAAAGATAGACTTAGAAAATTTTCACTCAACACAAAGTGACAATCGACCTCAATTGGCTTCAATGGATGTTAATCGACGATATCTGACAAAGTTAGATGCAAACTCACTCAAATATATGAGAAATGTTGAAATTCGACTTTAAATTAGGAAGATAGACTTAGAAAATTTTCACTCAACACAAAGTGACAATTGACCTCAATTGGCTTCAATCAATGTTAATCGACGATATCTGACAAAGTAAGATGCAAACTCACTCAAATATATGAGAAATGTTGAAATTCGACTCCAAATTAGAAAGATAGACTTAGAAAATTTTCACTCAACACAAAGTGACAATCGACCTCAATTGGCTTCAATGGATGTTAATCGACGATATCTGACAAAGTTAGATGCAAACTCACTCAAATATATGAGAAATGTTGAAATTCGACTTTAAATTAGGAAGATAGACTTAGAAAATTTTCACTCAACACAAAGTGACAATTGACCTCAATTGGCTTCAATCAATGTTAATCGACGATATCTGACAAAGTTAGATGCAAACTCACTCAAATATATGAGAAATGTTGAAATTCGACTTTAAATTAGGAAGATAGACTTAGAAAATTTTCACTCAACACAAAGTGACAATTGATCTCAATTGGCTTCAATCAATGTTAATCGACGATATCTGACAAAGTTAGATGCAAACTCACTCAAATATATGAGAAATGTTGAAATTCGACTTTAAATTAGGAAGATAGACTTAGAAAATTTTCACTCAACACAAAGTGACAATTGACCTCAATTGGCTTCAATCAATGTTAATCGACGATATCTGACAAAGTTAGATGCAAACTCACTCAAATATATGAGAAATGTTGAAATTCGACTTCAAATTAGGAAGATAGACTTAGAAAATTTTCTTTCAACACAAAGTGACAATCGACCTCAATGGGCTTCAATGGATGTTAATCGACGATATCTGACAAAGTTAGATGCAAACTCACTCAAATATATGAGAAATGTTGAAATTCGACTTTAAATTAGGAAGATAGACTTAGAAAATTTTCACTCAACACAAAGTGACAATTGACCTCAATTGGCTTCAATCAATGTTAATCGACGATATCTGACAAAGTTAGATGCAAACTCACTCAAATATATGAGGAATGTTGAAATTCGACTCCAAATTAGAAAGATAGACTTAGAAAATTTTCACTCAACACAAAGTGACAATCGACCTCAATTGGCTTCAATGGATGTTAATCGACGATATCTGACAAAGTTAGATGCAAACTCACTCAAATATATGAGAAATGTTGAAATTCGACTTTAAATTAGGAAGATAGACTTAGAAAATTTTCACTCAACACAAAGTGACAATTGACCTCAATTGGCTTCAATCAATGTTAATCGACGATATCTGACAAAGTTAGATGCAAACTCACTCAAATATATGAGAAATGTTGAAATTCGACTTTAAATTAGGAAGATAGACTTAGAAAATTTTCACTCAACACAAAGTGACAATTGACCTCAATTGGCTTCAATCAATGTTAATCGACGATATCTGACAAAGTTAGATGCAAACTCACTCAAATATATGAGAAATGTTGAAATTCGACTTTAAATTAGGAAGATAGACTTAGAAAATTTTCTTTCAACACAAAGTGACAATTGACCTCAATTGGCTTCAATCAATGTTAATCGACGATATCTGACAAAGTTAGATGCAAACTCACTCAAATATATGAGAAATGTTGAAATTCGACTTCAAATTAGGAAGATAGACTTAGAAAATTTTCTTTCAACACAAAGTGACAATCGACCTCAATGGGCTTCAATGGATGTTAATCGACGATATCTGACAAAGTTAGATGCAAACTCACTCAAATATATGAGAAATGTTGAAATTCGACTTTAAATTAGGAAGATAGACTTAGAAAATTTTCACTCAACACAAAGTGACAATTGACCTCAATTGGCTTCAATCAATGTTAATCGACGATATCTGACAAAGTTAGATGCAAACTCACTCAAATATATGAGGAATGTTGAAATTCGACTCCAAATTAGAAAGATAGACTTAGAAAATTTTCACTCAACACAAAGTGACAATTGACCTCAATTGGCTTCAATCAATGTTAATCGACGATATCTGACAAAGTTAGATGCAAACTCACTCAAATATATGAGAAATGTTGAAATTCGACTTCAAATTAGGAAGATAGACTTAGAAAATTTTCTTTCAACACAAAGTGACAATCGACCTCAATGGGCTTCAATGGATGTTAATCGACGATATCTGACAAAGTTAGATGCAAACTCACTCAAATATATGAGAAAAGTTGAAATTCGACTTCAAATTAGGAAGATAGACTTAGAAAATTTTCTTTCAACACAAAGTGACAATCGACCTCAATGGGCTTCAATGGATGTTAATCGACGATATCTGACAAAGTTAGATGCAAACTCACTCAAATATATGAGAAATGTTGAAATTCGACTTTAAATTAGAAAGATAGACTTAGAAAATTTTCACTCAACACAAAGTGACAATCGACCTCAATTGGCTTCAATGGATGTTAATCGACGATATCTGACAAAGTTAGATGCAAACTCACTCAAATATATGAGAAATGTTGAAATTCGACTTTAAATTAGGAAGATAGACTTAGAAAATTTTCACTCAACACAAAGTGACAATCGACCTCAATGGGCTTCAATCAATGTTAATCGACGATATCTGACAAAGTTAGATGCAAACTCACTCAAATATATGAGAAATGTTGAAATTCGACTCCAAATTAGAAAGATAGACTTAGAAAATTTTCACTCAACACAAAGTGACAATCGACCTCAATTGGCTTCAATGGATGTTAATCGACGATATCTGACAAAGTTAGATGCAAACTCACTCAAATATATGAGAAATGTTGAAATTCGACTTTAAATTAGGAAGATAGACTTAGAAAATTTTCACTCAACACAAAGTGACAATTGACCTCAATTGGCTTCAATCAATGTTAATCGACGATATCTGACAAAGTAAGATGCAAACTCACTCAAATATATGAGAAATGTTGAAATTCGACTCCAAATTAGAAAGATAGACTTAGAAAATTTTCACTCAACACAAAGTGACAATCGACCTCAATTGGCTTCAATGGATGTTAATCGACGATATCTGACAAAGTTAGATGCAAACTCACTCAAATATATGAGAAATGTTGAAATTCGACTTTAAATTAGGAAGATAGACTTAGAAAATTTTCACTCAACACAAAGTGACAATTGACCTCAATTGGCTTCAATCAATGTTAATCGACGATATCTGACAAAGTTAGATGCAAACTCACTCAAATATATGAGAAATGTTGAAATTCGACTTTAAATTAGGAAGATAGACTTAGAAAATTTTCACTCAACACAAAGTGACAATTGACCTCAATTGGCTTCAATGGATGTTAATCGACGATATCTGACAAAGTTAGATGCAAACTCACTCAAATATATGAGAAATGTTGAAATTCGACTTTAAATTAGGAAGATAGACTTAGAAAATTTTCACTCAACACAAAGTGACAATTGACCTCAATTGGCTTCAATCAATGTTAATCGACGATATCTGACAAAGTTAGATGCAAACTCACTCAAATATATGAGAAATGTTGAAATTCGACTTCAAATTAGGAAGATAGACTTAGAAAATTTTCTTTCAACACAAAGTGACAATCGACCTCAATGGGCTTCAATGGATGTTAATCGACGATATCTGACAAAGTTAGATGCAAACTCACTCAAATATATGAGAAATGTTGAAATTCGACTTTAAATTAGGAAGATAGACTTAGAAAATTTTCACTCAACACAAAGTGACAATTGACCTCAATTGGCTTCAATCAATGTTAATCGACGATATCTGACAAAGTTAGATGCAAACTCACTCAAATATATGAGAAATGTTGAAATTCGACTCCAAATTAGAAAGATAGACTTAGAAAATTTTCACTCAACACAAAGTGACAATCGACCTCAATGGGCTAAAATGGATGTTAATCGACGATATCTGACAAAGTTAGATGCAAACTCACTCAAATATATGAGAAATGTTGAAATTCGACTTTAAATTAGGAAGATAGACTTAGAAAATTTTCACTCAACACAAAGTGACAATCGACCTCAATGGGCTTCAATCAATGTTAATCGACGATATCTGACAAAGTTAGATGCAAACTCACTCAAATATATGAGAAATGTTGAAATTCGACTCCAAATTAGAAAGATAGACTTAGAAAATTTTCACTCAACACAAAGTGACAATCGACCTCAATTGGCTTCAATGGATGTTAATCGACGATATCTGACAAAGTTAGATGCAAACTCACTCAAATATATGAGAAATGTTGAAATTCGACTTTAAATTAGGAAGATAGACTTAGAAAATTTTCACTCAACACAAAGTGACAATTGACCTCAATTGGCTTCAATCAATGTTAATCGACGATATCTGACAAAGTAAGATGCAAACTCACTCAAATATATGAGAAATGTTGAAATTCGACTCCAAATTAGAAAGATAGACTTAGAAAATTTTCACTCAACACAAAGTGACAATCGACCTCAATTGGCTTCAATCAATGTTAATCGACGATATCTGACAAAGTTAGATGCAAACTCACTCAAATATATGAGAAATGTTGAAATTCGACTTTAAATTAGGAAGATAGACTTAGAAAATTTTCACTCAACACAAAGTGACAATTGACCTCAATTGGCTTCAATCAATGTTAATCGACGATATCTGACAAAGTTAGATGCAAACTCACTCAAATATATGAGAAATGTTGAAATTCGACTCCAAATTAGAAAGATAGACTTAGAAAATTTTCACTCAACACAAAGTGACAATCGACCTCAATGGGCTAAAATGGATGTTAATCGACGATATCTGACAAAGTTAGATGCAAACTCACTCAAATATATGAGAAATGTTGAAATTCGACTCCAAATTAGAAAGATAGACTTAGAAAATTTTCACTCAACACAAAGTGACAATCGACCTCAATGGGCTAAAATGGATGTTAATCGACGATATCTGACAAAGTTAGATGCAAACTCACTCAAATATATGAGAAATGTTGAAATTCGACTTTAAATTAGAAAGATAGACTTAGAAAATTTTCACTCAACACAAAGTGACAATCGACCTCAATGGGCTTCAATCAATGTTAATCGACGATATCTGACAAAGTTAGATGCAAACTCACTCAAATATATGAGAAATGTTGAAATTCGACTCCAAATTAGAAAGATAGACTTAGAAAATTTTCACTCAACACAAAGTGACAATCGACCTCAATTGGCTTCAATGGATGTTAATCGACGATATCTGACAAAGTTAGATGCAAACTCACTCAAATATATGAGAAATGTTGAAATTCGACTTTAAATTAGGAAGATAGACTTAGAAAATTTTCACTCAACACAAAGTGACAATTGACCTCAATTGGCTTCAATCAATGTTAATCGACGATATCTGACAAAGTAAGATGCAAACTCACTCAAATATATGAGAAATGTTGAAATTCGACTCCAAATTAGAAAGATAGACTTAGAAAATTTTCACTCAACACAAAGTGACAATCGACCTCAATTGGCTTCAATGGATGTTAATCGACGATATCTGACAAAGTTAGATGCAAACTCACTCAAATATATGAGAAATGTTGAAATTCGACTTTAAATTAGGAAGATAGACTTAGAAAATTTTCACTCAACACAAAGTGACAATTGACCTCAATTGGCTTCAATCAATGTTAATCGACGATATCTGACAAAGTTAGATGCAAACTCACTCAAATATATGAGAAATGTTGAAATTCGACTTTAAATTAGGAAGATAGACTTAGAAAATTTTCACTCAACACAAAGTGACAATTGACCTCAATTGGCTTCAATGGATGTTAATCGACGATATCTGACAAAGTTAGATGCAAACTCACTCAAATATATGAGAAATGTTGAAATTCGACTTTAAATTAGGAAGATAGACTTAGAAAATTTTCACTCAACACAAAGTGACAATTGACCTCAATTGGCTTCAATCAATGTTAATCGACGATATCTGACAAAGTTAGATGCAAACTCACTCAAATATATGAGAAATGTTGAAATTCGACTTCAAATTAGGAAGATAGACTTAGAAAATTTTCTTTCAACACAAAGTGACAATCGACCTCAATGGGCTTCAATGGATGTTAATCGACGATATCTGACAAAGTTAGATGCAAACTCACTCAAATATATGAGAAATGTTGAAATTCGACTTTAAATTAGGAAGATAGACTTAGAAAATTTTCACTCAACACAAAGTGACAATTGACCTCAATTGGCTTCAATCAATGTTAATCGACGATATCTGACAAAGTTAGATGCAAACTCACTCAAATATATGAGAAATGTTGAAATTCGACTCCAAATTAGAAAGATAGACTTAGAAAATTTTCACTCAACACAAAGTGACAATCGACCTCAATGGGCTAAAATGGATGTTAATCGACGATATCTGACAAAGTTAGATGCAAACTCACTCAAATATATGAGAAATGTTGAAATTCGACTCCAAATTAGAAAGATAGACTTAGAAAATTTTCACTCAACACAAAGTGACAATCGACCTCAATGGGCTAAAATGGATGTTAATCGACGATATCTGACAAAGTTAGATGCAAACTCACTCAAATATATGAGAAATGTTGAAATTCGACTTTAAATTAGGAAGATAGACTTAGAAAATTTTCACTCAACACAAAGTGACAATCGACCTCAATGGGCTTCAATCAATGTTAATCGACGATATCTGACAAAGTTAGATGCAAACTCACTCAAATATATGAGAAATGTTGAAATTCGACTTTAAATTAGGAAGATAGACTTAGAAAATTTTCACTCAACACAAAGTGACAATCGACCTCAATGGGCTTCAATCAATGTTAATCGACGATATCTGACAAAGTTAGATGCAAACTCACTCAAATATATGAGAAATGTTGAAATTCGACTCCAAATTAGAAAGATAGACTTAGAAAATTTTCACTCAACACAAAGTGACAATCGACCTCAATTGGCTTCAATGGATGTTAATCGACGATATCTGACAAAGTTAGATGCAAACTCACTCAAATATATGAGAAATGTTGAAATTCGACTTTAAATTAGGAAGATAGACTTAGAAAATTTTCACTCAACACAAAGTGACAATTGACCTCAATTGGCTTCAATCAATGTTAATCGACGATATCTGACAAAGTAAGATGCAAACTCACTCAAATATATGAGAAATGTTGAAATTCGACTCCAAATTAGAAAGATAGACTTAGAAAATTTTCACTCAACACAAAGTGACAATCGACCTCAATTGGCTTCAATGGATGTTAATCGACGATATCTGACAAAGTTAGATGCAAACTCACTCAAATATATGAGAAATGTTGAAATTCGACTTTAAATTAGGAAGATAGACTTAGAAAATTTTCACTCAACACAAAGTGACAATTGACCTCAATTGGCTTCAATCAATGTTAATCGACGATATCTGACAAAGTTAGATGCAAACTCACTCAAATATATGAGAAATGTTGAAATTCGACTTTAAATTAGGAAGATAGACTTAGAAAATTTTCACTCAACACAAAGTGACAATTGACCTCAATTGGCTTCAATGGATGTTAATCGACGATATCTGACAAAGTTAGATGCAAACTCACTCAAATATATGAGAAATGTTGAAATTCAACTTTAAATTAGGAAGATAGACTTAGAAAATTTTCACTCAACACAAAGTGACAATTGACCTCAATTGGCTTCAATCAATGTTAATCGACGATATCTGACAAAGTTAGATGCAAACTCACTCAAATATATGAGAAATGTTGAAATTCGACTCCAAATTAGAAAGATAGACTTAGAAAATTTTCACTCAACACAAAGTGACAATCGACCTCAATGGGCTAAAATGGATGTTAATCGACGATATCTGACAAAGTTAGATGCAAACTCACTCAAATATATGAGAAATGTTGAAATTCGACTTTAAATTAGGAAGATAGACTTAGAAAATTTTCACTCAACACAAAGTGACAATCGACCTCAATGGGCTTCAATCAATGTTAATCGACGATATCTGACAAAGTTAGATGCAAACTCACTCAAATATATGAGAAATGTTGAAATTCGACTCCAAATTAGAAAGATAGACTTAGAAAATTTTCACTCAACACAAAGTGACAATCGACCTCAATTGGCTTCAATGGATGTTAATCGACGATATCTGACAAAGTTAGATGCAAACTCACTCAAATATATGAGAAATGTTGAAATTCGACTTTAAATTAGGAAGATAGACTTAGAAAATTTTCACTCAACACAAAGTGACAATTGACCTCAATTGGCTTCAATCAATGTTAATCGACGATATCTGACAAAGTTAGATGCAAACTCACTCAAATATATGAGAAATGTTGAAATTCGACTTCAAATTAGGAAGATAGACTTAGAAAATTTTCTTTCAACACAAAGTGACAATCGACCTCAATGGGCTTCAATGGATGTTAATCGACGATATCTGACAAAGTTAGATGCAAACTCACTCAAATATATGAGAAATGTTGAAATTCGACTTTAAATTAGGAAGATAGACTTAGAAAATTTTCACTCAACACAAAGTGACAATTGACCTCAATTGGCTTCAATCAATGTTAATCGACGATATCTGACAAAGTTAGATGCAAACTCACTCAAATATATGAGAAATGTTGAAATTCGACTCCAAATTAGAAAGATAGACTTAGAAAATTTTCACTCAACACAAAGTGACAATCGACCTCAATGGGCTAAAATGGATGTTAATCGACGATATCTGACAAAGTTAGATGCAAACTCACTCAAATATATGAGAAATGTTGAAATTCGACTTTAAATTAGGAAGATAGACTTAGAAAATTTTCACTCAACACAAAGTGACAATCGACCTCAATGGGCTTCAATCAATGTTAATCGACGATATCTGACAAAGTTAGATGCAAACTCACTCAAATATATGAGAAATGTTGAAATTCGACTCCAAATTAGAAAGATAGACTTAGAAAATTTTCACTCAACACAAAGTGACAATCGACCTCAATTGGCTTCAATGGATGTTAATCGACGATATCTGACAAAGTTAGATGCAAACTCACTCAAATATATGAGAAATGTTGAAATTCGACTTTAAATTAGGAAGATAGACTTAGAAAATTTTCACTCAACACAAAGTGACAATTGACCTCAATTGGCTTCAATCAATGTTAATCGACGATATCTGACAAAGTAAGATGCAAACTCACTCAAATATATGAGAAATGTTGAAATTCGACTTTAAATTAGGAAGATAGACTTAGAAAATTTTCACTCAACACAAAGTGACAATCGACCTCAATTGGCTTCAATGGATGTTAATCGACGATATCTGACAAAGTTAGATGCAAACTCACTCAAATATATGAGAAATGTTGAAATTCGACTTTAAATTAGGAAGATAGACTTAGAAAATTTTCACTCAACACAAAGTGACAATTGACCTCAATTGGCTTCAATCAATGTTAATCGACGATATCTGACAAAGTTAGATGCAAACTCACTCAAATATATGAGAAATGTTGAAATTCGACTCCAAATTAGAAAGATAGACTTAGAAAATTTTCACTCAACACAAAGTGACAATCGACCTCAATGGGCTAAAATGGATGTTAATCGACGATATCTGACAAAGTTAGATGCAAACTCACTCAAATATATGAGAAATGTTGAAATTCGACTCCAAATTAGAAAGATAGACTTAGAAAATTTTCACTCAACACAAAGTGACAATCGACCTCAATGGGCTAAAATGGATGTTAATCGACGATATCTGACAAAGTTAGATGCAAACTCACTCAAATATATGAGAAATGTTGAAATTCGACTTTAAATTAGAAAGATAGACTTAGAAAATTTTCACTCAAAACAAAGTGACAATCGACCTCAATGGGCTTCAATCAATGTTAATCGACGATATCTGACAAAGTTAGATGCAAACTCACTCAAATATATGAGAAATGTTGAAATTCGACTCCAAATTAGAAAGATAGACTTAGAAAATTTTCACTCAACACAAAGTGACAATCGACCTCAATTGGCTTCAATGGATGTTAATCGACGATATCTGACAAAGTTAGATGCAAACTCACTCAAATATATGAGAAATGTTGAAATTCGACTTTAAATTAGGAAGATAGACTTAGAAAATTTTCACTCAACACAAAGTGACAATTGACCTCAATTGGCTTCAATCAATGTTAATCGACGATATCTGACAAAGTAAGATGCAAACTCACTCAAATATATGAGAAATGTTGAAATTCGACTCCAAATTAGAAAGATAGACTTAGAAAATTTTCACTCAACACAAAGTGACAATCGACCTCAATTGGCTTCAATGGATGTTAATCGACGATATCTGACAAAGTTAGATGCAAACTCACTCAAATATATGAGAAATGTTGAAATTCGACTTTAAATTAGGAAGATAGACTTAGAAAATTTTCACTCAACACAAAGTGACAATTGACCTCAATTGGCTTCAATCAATGTTAATCGACGATATCTGACAAAGTTAGATGCAAACTCACTCAAATATATGAGAAATGTTGAAATTCGACTTTAAATTAGGAAGATAGACTTAGAAAATTTTCACTCAACACAAAGTGACAATTGACCTCAATTGGCTTCAATGGATGTTAATCGACGATATCTGACAAAGTTAGATGCAAACTCACTCAAATATATGAGAAATGTTGAAATTCGACTTTAAATTAGGAAGATAGACTTAGAAAATTTTCACTCAACACAAAGTGACAATTGACCTCAATTGGCTTCAATCAATGTTAATCGACGATATCTGACAAAGTTAGATGCAAACTCACTCAAATATATGAGAAATGTTGAAATTCGACTTCAAATTAGGAAGATAGACTTAGAAAATTTTCTTTCAACACAAAGTGACAATCGACCTCAATGGGCTTCAATGGATGTTAATCGACGATATCTGACAAAGTTAGATGCAAACTCACTCAAATATATGAGAAATGTTGAAATTCGACTTTAAATTAGGAAGATAGACTTAGAAAATTTTCACTCAACACAAAGTGACAATTGACCTCAATTGGCTTCAATCAATGTTAATCGACGATATCTGACAAAGTTAGATGCAAACTCACTCAAATATATGAGAAATGTTGAAATTCGACTCCAAATTAGAAAGATAGACTTAGAAAATTTTCACTCAACACAAAGTGACAATCGACCTCAATGGGCTAAAATGGATGTTAATCGACGATATCTGACAAAGTTAGATGCAAACTCACTCAAATATATGAGAAATGTTGAAATTCGACTCCAAATTAGAAAGATAGACTTAGAAAATTTTCACTCAACACAAAGTGACAATCGACCTCAATGGGCTAAAATGGATGTTAATCGACGATATCTGACAAAGTTAGATGCAAACTCACTCAAATATATGAGAAATGTTGAAATTCGACTTTAAATTAGGAAGATAGACTTAGAAAATTTTCACTCAACACAAAGTGACAATCGACCTCAATGGGCTTCAATCAATGTTAATCGACGATATCTGACAAAGTTAGATGCAAACTCACTCAAATATATGAGAAATGTTGAAATTCGACTTTAAATTAGGAAGATAGACTTAGAAAATTTTCACTCAACACAAAGTGACAATCGACCTCAATGGGCTTCAATCAATGTTAATCGACGATATCTGACAAAGTTAGATGCAAACTCACTCAAATATATGAGAAATGTTGAAATTCGACTCCAAATTAGAAAGATAGACTTAGAAAATTTTCACTCAACACAAAGTGACAATCGACCTCAATTGGCTTCAATGGATGTTAATCGACGATATCTGACAAAGTTAGATGCAAACTCACTCAAATATATGAGAAATGTTGAAATTCGACTCCAAATTAGAAAGATAGACTTAGAAAATTTTCACTCAACACAAAGTGACAATCGACCTCAATTGGCTTCAATGGATGTTAATCGACGATATCTGACAAAGTTAGATGCAAACTCACTCAAATATATGAGAAATGTTGAAATTCGACTTTAAATTAGGAAGATAGACTTAGAAAATTTTCACTCAACACAAAGTGACAATTGACCTCAATTGGCTTCAATGGATGTTAATCGACGATATCTGACAAAGTTAGATGCAAACTCACTCAAATATATGAGAAATGTTGAAATTCGACTTTAAATTAGGAAGATAGACTTAGAAAATTTTCACTCAACACAAAGTGACAATTGACCTCAATTGGCTTCAATGGATGTTAATCGACGATATCTGACAAAGTTAGATGCAAACTCACTCAAATATATGAGAAATGTTGAAATTCGACTTTAAATTAGGAAGATAGACTTAGAAAATTTTCACTCAACACAAAGTGACAATTGACCTCAATTGGCTTCAATCAATGTTAATCGACGATATCTGACAAAGTTAGATGCAAACTCACTCAAATATATGAGAAATGTTGAAATTCGACTCCAAATTAGAAAGATAGACTTAGAAAATTTTCACTCAACACAAAGTGACAATCGACCTCAATGGGCTAAAATGGATGTTAATCGACGATATCTGACAAAGTTAGATGCAAACTCACTCAAATATATGAGAAATGTTGAAATTCGACTTTAAATTAGGAAGATAGACTTAGAAAATTTTCACTCAACACAAAGTGACAATCGACCTCAATGGGCTTCAATCAATGTTAATCGACGATATCTGACAAAGTTAGATGCAAACTCACTCAAATATATGAGAAATGTTGAAATTCGACTCCAAATTAGAAAGATAGACTTAGAAAATTTTCACTCAACACAAAGTGACAATCGACCTCAATTGGCTTCAATGGATGTTAATCGACGATATCTGACAAAGTTAGATGCAAACTCACTCAAATATATGAGAAATGTTGAAATTCGACTTTAAATTAGGAAGATAGACTTAGAAAATTTTCACTCAACACAAAGTGACAATTGACCTCAATTGGCTTCAATCAATGTTAATCGACGATATCTGACAAAGTTAGATGCAAACTCACTCAAATATATGAGAAATGTTGAAATTCGACTTCAAATTAGGAAGATAGACTTAGAAAATTTTCTTTCAACACAAAGTGACAATCGACCTCAATGGGCTTCAATGGATGTTAATCGACGATATCTGACAAAGTTAGATGCAAACTCACTCAAATATATGAGAAATGTTGAAATTCGACTTTAAATTAGGAAGATAGACTTAGAAAATTTTCACTCAACACAAAGTGACAATTGACCTCAATTGGCTTCAATCAATGTTAATCGACGATATCTGACAAAGTTAGATGCAAACTCACTCAAATATATGAGAAATGTTGAAATTCGACTCCAAATTAGAAAGATAGACTTAGAAAATTTTCACTCAACACAAAGTGACAATCGACCTCAATGGGCTAAAATGGATGTTAATCGACGATATCTGACAAAGTTAGATGCAAACTCACTCAAATATATGAGAAATGTTGAAATTCGACTTTAAATTAGGAAGATAGACTTAGAAAATTTTCACTCAACACAAAGTGACAATCGACCTCAATGGGCTTCAATCAATGTTAATCGACGATATCTGACAAAGTTAGATGCAAACTCACTCAAATATATGAGAAATGTTGAAATTCGACTCCAAATTAGAAAGATAGACTTAGAAAATTTTCACTCAACACAAAGTGACAATCGACCTCAATTGGCTTCAATGGATGTTAATCGACGATATCTGACAAAGTTAGATGCAAACTCACTCAAATATATGAGAAATGTTGAAATTCGACTTTAAATTAGGAAGATAGACTTAGAAAATTTTCACTCAACACAAAGTGACAATTGACCTCAATTGGCTTCAATCAATGTTAATCGACGATATCTGACAAAGTAAGATGCAAACTCACTCAAATATATGAGAAATGTTGAAATTCGACTCCAAATTAGAAAGATAGACTTAGAAAATTTTCACTCAACACAAAGTGACAATCGACCTCAATTGGCTTCAATCAATGTTAATCGACGATATCTGACAAAGTTAGATGCAAACTCACTCAAATATATGAGAAATGTTGAAATTCGACTTTAAATTAGGAAGATAGACTTAGAAAATTTTCACTCAACACAAAGTGACAATTGACCTCAATTGGCTTCAATCAATGTTAATCGACGATATCTGACAAAGTTAGATGCAAACTCACTCAAATATATGAGAAATGTTGAAATTCGACTCCAAATTAGAAAGATAGACTTAGAAAATTTTCACTCAACACAAAGTGACAATCGACCTCAATGGGCTAAAATGGATGTTAATCGACGATATCTGACAAAGTTAGATGCAAACTCACTCAAATATATGAGAAATGTTGAAATTCGACTCCAAATTAGAAAGATAGACTTAGAAAATTTTCACTCAACACAAAGTGACAATCGACCTCAATGGGCTAAAATGGATGTTAATCGACGATATCTGACAAAGTTAGATGCAAACTCACTCAAATATATGAGAAATGTTGAAATTCGACTTTAAATTAGGAAGATAGACTTAGAAAATTTTCACTCAACACAAAGTGACAATCGACCTCAATGGGCTTCAATCAATGTTAATCGACGATATCTGACAAAGTTAGATGCAAACTCACTCAAATATATGAGAAATGTTGAAATTCGACTCCAAATTAGAAAGATAGACTTAGAAAATTTTCACTCAACACAAAGTGACAATCGACCTCAATTGGCTTCAATGGATGTTAATCGACGATATCTGACAAAGTTAGATGCAAACTCACTCAAATATATGAGAAATGTTGAAATTCGACTTTAAATTAGGAAGATAGACTTAGAAAATTTTCACTCAACACAAAGTGACAATTGACCTCAATTGGCTTCAATCAATGTTAATCGACGATATCTGACAAAGTAAGATGCAAACTCACTCAAATATATGAGAAATGTTGAAATTCGACTCCAAATTAGAAAGATAGACTTAGAAAATTTTCACTCAACACAAAGTGACAATCGACCTCAATTGGCTTCAATCAATGTTAATCGACGATATCTGACAAAGTTAGATGCAAACTCACTCAAATATATGAGAAATGTTGAAATTCGACTTTAAATTAGGAAGATAGACTTAGAAAATTTTCACTCAACACAAAGTGACAATTGACCTCAATTGGCTTCAATCAATGTTAATCGACGATATCTGACAAAGTTAGATGCAAACTCACTCAAATATATGAGAAATGTTGAAATTCGACTCCAAATTAGAAAGATAGACTTAGAAAATTTTCACTCAACACAAAGTGACAATCGACCTCAATGGGCTAAAATGGATGTTAATCGACGATATCTGACAAAGTTAGATGCAAACTCACTCAAATATATGAGAAATGTTGAAATTCGACTTCAAATTAGGAAGATCGACTTAGAAAATTTTCTTTCAACACAAAGTGACAATCGACCTCAATGGGCTTCAATGGATGTTAATCGACGATATCTGACAAAGTTAGATGCAAACTCACTCAAATATATGAGAAATGTTGAAATTCGACTTTAAATTAGGAAGATAGACTTAGAAAATTTTCACTCAACACAAAGTGACAATTGACCTCAATTGGCTTCAATCAATGTTAATCGACGATATCTGACAAAGTTAGATGCAAACTCACTCAAATATATGAGAAATGTTGAAATTCGACTCCAAATTAGAAAGATAGACTTAGAAAATTTTCACTCAACACAAAGTGACAATCGACCTCAATGGGCTAAAATGGATGTTAATCGACGATATCTGACAAAGTTAGATGCAAACTCACTCAAATATATGAGAAATGTTGAAATTCGACTCCAAATTAGAAAGATAGACTTAGAAAATTTTCTTTCAACACAAAGTGACAATCGACCTCAATTGGCTTCAATCAATGTTAATCGACGATATCTGACAAAGTTAGATGCAAACTCACTCAAATATATGAGAAATGTTGAAATTCGACTCCAAATTAGAAAGATAGACTTAGAAAATTTTCACTCAACACAAAGTGACAATCGACCTCAATGGGCTAAAATGGATGTTAATCGACGATATCTGACAAAGTTAGATGCAAACTCACTCAAATATATGAGAAATGTTGAAATTCGACTTCAAATTAGGAAGATAGACTTAGAAAATTTTCTTTCAACACAAAGTGACAATCGACCTCAATGGGCTTCAATGGATGTTAATCGACGATATCTGACAAAGTTAGATGCAAACTCACTCAAATATATGAGAAATGTTGAAATTCGACTTTAAATTAGGAAGATAGACTTAGAAAATTTTCACTCAACACAAAGTGACAATTGACCTCAATTGGCTTCAATCAATGTTAATCGACGATATCTGACAAAGTTAGATGCAAACTCACTCAAATATATGAGAAATGTTGAAATTCGACTCCAAATTAGAAAGATAGACTTAGAAAATTTTCACTCAACACAAAGTGACAATCGACCTCAATGGGCTAAAATGGATGTTAATCGACGATATCTGACAAAGTTAGATGCAAACTCACTCAAATATATGAGAAATGTTGAAATTCGACTCCAAATTAGAAAGATAGACTTAGAAAATTTTCTTTCAACACAAAGTGACAATCGACCTCAATTGGCTTCAATCAATGTTAATCGACGATATCTGACAAAGTTAGATGCAAACTCACTCAAATATATGAGAAATGTTGAAATTCGACTCCAAATTAGAAAGATAGACTTAGAAAATTTTCACTCAACACAAAGTGACAATTGACCTCAATTGGCTTCAATCAATGTTAATCGACGATATCTGACAAAGTTAGATGCAAACTCACTCAAATATATGAGAAATGTTGAAATTCGACTTCAAATTAGGAAGATAGACTTAGAAAATTTTCTTTCAACACAAAGTGACAATCGACCTCAATGGGCTTCAATGGATGTTAATCGACGATATCTGACAAAGTTAGATGCAAACTCACTCAAATATATGAGAAATGTTGAAATTCGACTCCAAATTAGAAAGATAGACTTAGAAAATTTTCTTTCAACACAAAGTGACAATCGACCTCAATTGGCTTCAATCAATGTTAATCGACGATATCTGACAAAGTTAGATGCAAACTCACTCAAATATATGAGAAATGTTGAAATTCGACTCCAAATTAGAAAGATAGACTTAGAAAATTTTCACTCAACACAAAGTGACAATTGACCTCAATTGGCTTCAATCAATGTTAATCGACGATATCTGACAAAGTTAGATGCAAACTCACTCAAATATATGAGAAATGTTGAAATTCGACTTCAAATTAGGAAGATAGACTTAGAAAATTTTCTTTCAACACAAAGTGACAATCGACCTCAATGGGCTTCAATGGATGTTAATCGACGATATCTGACAAAGTTAGATGCAAACTCACTCAAATATATGAGAAATGTTGAAATTCGACTTTAAATTAGGAAGATAGACTTAGAAAATTTTCACTCAACACAAAGTGACAATTGACCTCAATTGGCTTCAATCAATGTTAATCGACGATATCTGACAAAGTTAGATGCAAACTCACTCAAATATATGAGAAATGTTGAAATTCGACTCCAAATTAGAAAGATAGACTTAGAAAATTTTCACTCAACACAAAGTGACAATCGACCTCAATGGGCTAAAATGGATGTTAATCGACGATATCTGACAAAGTTAGATGCAAACTCACTCAAATATATGAGAAATGTTGAAATTCGACTCCAAATTAGAAAGATAGACTTAGAAAATTTTCACTCAACACAAAGTGACAATCGACCTCAATTGGCTTGAATGGATGTTAATCGACGATATCTGACAAAGTTAGATGCAAACTCACTCAAATATATGAGAAATGTTGAAATTCGACTTTAAATTAGGAAGATAGACTTAGAAAATTTTCACTCAACACAAAGTGACAATCGACCTCAATGGGCTAAAATGGATGTTAATCGACGATATCTGACAAAGTTAGATGCAAACTCACTCAAATATATGAGAAATGTTGAAATTCGACTCCAAATTAGAAAGATAGACTTAGAAAATTTTCACTCAACACAAAGTGACAATCGACCTCAATTGGCTTGAATGGATGTTAATCGACGATATCTGACAAAGTTAGATGCAAACTCACTCAAATATATGAGAAATGTTGAAATTCGACTTTAAATTAGGAAGATAGACTTAGAAAATTTTCACTCAACACAAAGTGACAATTGACCTCAATTGGCTTCAATCAATGTTAATCGACGATATCTGACAAAGTTAGATGCAAACTCACTCAAATATATGAGAAATGTTGAAATTCGACTTTAAATTAGGAAGATAGACTTAGAAAATTTTCACTCAACACAAAGTGACAATTGACCTCAATTGGCTTCAATCAATGTTAATCGACGATATCTGACAAAGTTAGATGCAAACTCACTCAAATATATGAGAAATGTTGAAATTCGACTTTAAATTAGGAAGATAGACTTAGAAAATTTTCACTCAACACAAAGTGACAATCGACCTCAATGGGCTTCAATCAATGTTAATCGACGATATCTGACAAAGTTAGATGCAAACTCACTCAAATATATGAGAAATGTTGAAATTCGACTCCAAATTAGAAAGATAGACTTAGAAAATTTTCACTCAACACAAAGTGACAATCGACCTCAATTGGCTTGAATGGATGTTAATCGACGATATCTGACAAAGTTAGATGCAAACTCACTCAAATATATGAGAAATGTTGAAATTCGACTCCAAATTAGAAAGATAGACTTAGAAAATTTTCACTCAACACAAAGTGACAATTGACCTCAATTGGCTTCAATCAATGTTAATCGACGATATCTGACAAAGTTAGATGCAAACTCACTCAAATATATGAGAAATGTTGAAATTCGACTTCAAATTAGGAAGATAGACTTAGAAAATTTTCTTTCAACACAAAGTGACAATCGACCTCAATGGGCTTCAATGGATGTTAATCGACGATATCTGACAAAGTTAGATGCAAACTCACTCAAATATATGAGAAATGTTGAAATTCGACTTTAAATTAGGAAGATAGACTTAGAAAATTTTCACTCAACACAAAGTGACAATTGACCTCAATTGGCTTCAATCAATGTTAATCGACGATATCTGACAAAGTTAGATGCAAACTCACTCAAATATATGAGAAATGTTGAAATTCGACTCCAAATTAGAAAGATAGACTTAGAAAATTTTCACTCAACACAAAGTGACAATCGACCTCAATTGGCTTCAATCAATGTTAATCGACGATATCTGACAAAGTTAGATGCAAACTCACTCAAATATATGAGAAATGTTGAAATTCGACTCCAAATTAGAAAGATAGACTTAGAAAATTTTCACTCAACACAAAGTGACAATTGACCTCAATTGGCTTCAATCAATGTTAATCGACGATATCTGACAAAGTTAGATGCAAACTCACTCAAATATATGAGAAATGTTGAAATTCGACTTCAAATTAGGAAGATAGACTTAGAAAATTTTCTTTCAACACAAAGTGACAATCGACCTCAATGGGCTTCAATGGATGTTAATCGACGATATCTGACAAAGTTAGATGCAAACTCACTCAAATATATGAGAAATGTTGAAATTCGACTTTAAATTAGGAAGATAGACTTAGAAAATTTTCACTCAACACAAAGTGACAATTGACCTCAATTGGCTTCAATCAATGTTAATCGACGATATCTGACAAAGTTAGATGCAAACTCACTCAAATATATGAGAAATGTTGAAATTCGACTCCAAATTAGAAAGATAGACTTAGAAAATTTTCACTCAACACAAAGTGACAATCGACCTCAATGGGCTAAAATGGATGTTAATCGACGATATCTGACAAAGTTAGATGCAAACTCACTCAAATATATGAGAAATGTTGAAATTCGACTCCAAATTAGAAAGATAGACTTAGAAAATTTTCTTTCAACACAAAGTGACAATCGACCTCAATTGGCTTCAATCAATGTTAATCGACGATATCTGACAAAGTTAGATGCAAACTCACTCAAATATATGAGAAATGTTGAAATTCGACTCCAAATTAGAAAGATAGACTTAGAAAATTTTCACTCAACACAAAGTGACAATTGACCTCAATTGGCTTCAATCAATGTTAATCGACGATATCTGACAAAGTTAGATGCAAACTCACTCAAATATATGAGAAATGTTGAAATTCGACTTCAAATTAGGAAGATAGACTTAGAAAATTTTCTTTCAACACAAAGTGACAATCGACCTCAATGGGCTTCAATGGATGTTAATCGACGATATCTGACAAAGTTAGATGCAAACTCACTCAAATATATGAGAAATGTTGAAATTCGACTTTAAATTAGGAAGATAGACTTAGAAAATTTTCACTCAACACAAAGTGACAATTGACCTCAATTGGCTTCAATCAATGTTAATCGACGATATCTGACAAAGTTAGATGCAAACTCACTCAAATATATGAGAAATGTTGAAATTCGACTCCAAATTAGAAAGATAGACTTAGAAAATTTTCACTCAACACAAAGTGACAATCGACCTCAATGGGCTAAAATGGATGTTAATCGACGATATCTGACAAAGTTAGATGCAAACTCACTCAAATATATGAGAAATGTTGAAATTCGACTTCAAATTAGGAAGATAGACTTAGAAAATTTTCTTTCAACACAAAGTGACAATCGACCTCAATGGGCTTCAATGGATGTTAATCGACGATATCTGACAAAGTTAGATGCAAACTCACTCAAATATATGAGAAATGTTGAAATTCGACTTTAAATTAGGAAGATAGACTTAGAAAATTTTCACTCAACACAAAGTGACAATTGACCTCAATTGGCTTCAATCAATGTTAATCGACGATATCTGACAAAGTTAGATGCAAACTCACTCAAATATATGAGAAATGTTGAAATTCGACTCCAAATTAGAAAGATAGACTTAGAAAATTTTCACTCAACACAAAGTGACAATCGACCTCAATGGGCTAAAATGGATGTTAATCGACGATATCTGACAAAGTTAGATGCAAACTCACTCAAATATATGAGAAATGTTGAAATTCGACTCCAAATTAGAAAGATAGACTTAGAAAATTTTCTTTCAACACAAAGTGACAATCGACCTCAATTGGCTTCAATCAATGTTAATCGACGATATCTGACAAAGTTAGATGCAAACTCACTCAAATATATGAGAAATGTTGAAATTCGACTCCAAATTAGAAAGATAGACTTAGAAAATTTTCACTCAACACAAAGTGACAATTGACCTCAATTGGCTTCAATCAATGTTAATCGACGATATCTGACAAAGTTAGATGCAAACTCACTCAAATATATGAGAAATGTTGAAATTCGACTTCAAATTAGGAAGATAGACTTAGAAAATTTTCTTTCAACACAAAGTGACAATCGACCTCAATGGGCTTCAATGGATGTTAATCGACGATATCTGACAAAGTTAGATGCAAACTCACTCAAATATATGAGAAATGTTGAAATTCGACTCCAAATTAGAAAGATAGACTTAGAAAATTTTCTTTCAACACAAAGTGACAATCGACCTCAATTGGCTTCAATCAATGTTAATCGACGATATCTGACAAAGTTAGATGCAAACTCACTCAAATATATGAGAAATGTTGAAATTCGACTCCAAATTAGAAAGATAGACTTAGAAAATTTTCACTCAACACAAAGTGACAATTGACCTCAATTGGCTTCAATCAATGTTAATCGACGATATCTGACAAAGTTAGATGCAAACTCACTCAAATATATGAGAAATGTTGAAATTCGACTTCAAATTAGGAAGATAGACTTAGAAAATTTTCTTTCAACACAAAGTGACAATCGACCTCAATGGGCTTCAATGGATGTTAATCGACGATATCTGACAAAGTTAGATGCAAACTCACTCAAATATATGAGAAATGTTGAAATTCGACTTTAAATTAGGAAGATAGACTTAGAAAATTTTCACTCAACACAAAGTGACAATTGACCTCAATTGGCTTCAATCAATGTTAATCGACGATATCTGACAAAGTTAGATGCAAACTCACTCAAATATATGAGAAATGTTGAAATTCGACTCCAAATTAGAAAGATAGACTTAGAAAATTTTCACTCAACACAAAGTGACAATCGACCTCAATGGGCTAAAATGGATGTTAATCGACGATATCTGACAAAGTTAGATGCAAACTCACTCAAATATATGAGAAATGTTGAAATTCGACTCCAAATTAGAAAGATAGACTTAGAAAATTTTCTTTCAACACAAAGTGACAATCGACCTCAATTGGCTTCAATCAATGTTAATCGACGATATCTGACAAAGTTAGATGCAAACTCACTCAAATATATGAGAAATGTTGAAATTCGACTCCAAATTAGAAAGATAGACTTAGAAAATTTTCACTCAACACAAAGTGACAATTGACCTCAATTGGCTTCAATCAATGTTAATCGACGATATCTGACAAAGTTAGATGCAAACTCACTCAAATATATGAGAAATGTTGAAATTCGACTCCAAATTAGAAAGATAGACTTAGAAAATTTTCTTTCAACACAAAGTGACAATCGACCTCAATTGGCTTCAATCAATGTTAATCGACGATATCTGACAAAGTTAGATGCAAACTCACTCAAATATATGAGAAATGTTGAAATTCGACTCCAAATTAGAAAGATAGACTTAGAAAATTTTCACTCAACACAAAGTGACAATTGACCTCAATTGGCTTCAATCAATGTTAATCGACGATATCTGACAAAGTTAGATGCAAACTCACTCAAATATATGAGAAATGTTGAAATTCGACTTCAAATTAGGAAGATAGACTTAGAAAATTTTCTTTCAACACAAAGTGACAATCGACCTCAATGGGCTTCAATGGATGTTAATCGACGATATCTGACAAAGTTAGATGCAAACTCACTCAAATATATGAGAAATGTTGAAATTCGACTTTAAATTAGGAAGATAGACTTAGAAAATTTTCACTCAACACAAAGTGACAATTGACCTCAATTGGCTTCAATCAATGTTAATCGACGATATCTGACAAAGTTAGATGCAAACTCACTCAAATATATGAGAAATGTTGAAATTCGACTCCAAATTAGAAAGATAGACTTAGAAAATTTTCACTCAACACAAAGTGACAATCGACCTCAATGGGCTAAAATGGATGTTAATCGACGATATCTGACAAAGTTAGATGCAAACTCACTCAAATATATGAGAAATGTTGAAATTCGACTCCAAATTAGAAAGATAGACTTAGAAAATTTTCTTTCAACACAAAGTGACAATCGACCTCAATTGGCTTCAATCAATGTTAATCGACGATATCTGACAAAGTTAGATGCAAACTCACTCAAATATATGAGAAATGTTGAAATTCGACTCCAAATTAGAAAGATAGACTTAGAAAATTTTCACTCAACACAAAGTGACAATTGACCTCAATTGGCTTCAATCAATGTTAATCGACGATATCTGACAAAGTTAGATGCAAACTCACTCAAATATATGAGAAATGTTGAAATTCGACTTCAAATTAGGAAGATAGACTTAGAAAATTTTCTTTCAACACAAAGTGACAATCGACCTCAATTGGCTTCAATCAATGTTAATCGACGATATCTGACAAAGTTAGATGCAAACTCACTCAAATATATGAGAAATGTTGAAATTCGACTCCAAATTAGAAAGATAGACTTAGAAAATTTTCACTCAACACAAAGTGACAATTGACCTCAATTGGCTTCAATCAATGTTAATCGACGATATCTGACAAAGTTAGATGCAAACTCACTCAAATATATGAGAAATGTTGAAATTCGACTTCAAATTAGGAAGATAGACTTAGAAAATTTTCTTTCAACACAAAGTGACAATCGACCTCAATGGGCTTCAATGGATGTTAATCGACGATATCTGACAAAGTTAGATGCAAACTCACTCAAATATATGAGAAATGTTGAAATTCGACTTTAAATTAGGAAGATAGACTTAGAAAATTTTCACTCAACACAAAGTGACAATTGACCTCAATTGGCTTCAATCAATGTTAATCGACGATATCTGACAAAGTTAGATGCAAACTCACTCAAATATATGAGAAATGTTGAAATTCGACTCCAAATTAGAAAGATAGACTTAGAAAATTTTCACTCAACACAAAGTGACAATCGACCTCAATGGGCTAAAATGGATGTTAATCGACGATATCTGACAAAGTTAGATGCAAACTCACTCAAATATATGAGAAATGTTGAAATTCGACTCCAAATTAGAAAGATAGACTTAGAAAATTTTCTTTCAACACAAAGTGACAATCGACCTCAATTGGCTTCAATCAATGTTAATCGACGATATCTGACAAAGTTAGATGCAAACTCACTCAAATATATGAGAAATGTTGAAATTCGACTCCAAATTAGAAAGATAGACTTAGAAAATTTTCACTCAACACAAAGTGACAATTGACCTCAATTGGCTTCAATCAATGTTAATCGACGATATCTGACAAAGTTAGATGCAAACTCACTCAAATATATGAGAAATGTTGAAATTCGACTTCAAATTAGGAAGATAGACTTAGAAAATTTTCTTTCAACACAAAGTGACAATCGACCTCAATGGGCTTCAATGGATGTTAATCGACGATATCTGACAAAGTTAGATGCAAACTCACTCAAATATATGAGAAATGTTGAAATTCGACTTTAAATTAGGAAGATAGACTTAGAAAATTTTCACTCAACACAAAGTGACAATTGACCTCAATTGGCTTCAATCAATGTTAATCGACGATATCTGACAAAGTTAGATGCAAACTCACTCAAATATATGAGAAATGTTGAAATTCGACTCCAAATTAGAAAGATAGACTTAGAAAATTTTCACTCAACACAAAGTGACAATCGACCTCAATGGGCTAAAATGGATGTTAATCGACGATATCTGACAAAGTTAGATGCAAACTCACTCAAATATATGAGAAATGTTGAAATTCGACTTCAAATTAGGAAGATAGACTTAGAAAATTTTCTTTCAACACAAAGTGACAATCGACCTCAATGGGCTTCAATGGATGTTAATCGACGATATCTGACAAAGTTAGATGCAAACTCACTCAAATATATGAGAAATGTTGAAATTCGACTTTAAATTAGGAAGATAGACTTAGAAAATTTTCACTCAACACAAAGTGACAATTGACCTCAATTGGCTTCAATCAATGTTAATCGACGATATCTGACAAAGTTAGATGCAAACTCACTCAAATATATGAGAAATGTTGAAATTCGACTCCAAATTAGAAAGATAGACTTAGAAAATTTTCACTCAACACAAAGTGACAATCGACCTCAATGGGCTAAAATGGATGTTAATCGACGATATCTGACAAAGTTAGATGCAAACTCACTCAAATATATGAGAAATGTTGAAATTCGACTCCAAATTAGAAAGATAGACTTAGAAAATTTTCTTTCAACACAAAGTGACAATCGACCTCAATTGGCTTCAATCAATGTTAATCGACGATATCTGACAAAGTTAGATGCAAACTCACTCAAATATATGAGAAATGTTGAAATTCGACTTTAAATTAGGAAGATAGACTTAGAAAATTTTCACTCAACACAAAGTGACAATTGACCTCAATTGGCTTCAATCAATGTTAATCGACGATATCTGACAAAGTTAGATGCAAACTCACTCAAATATATGAGAAATGTTGAAATTCGACTCCAAATTAGAAAGATAGACTTAGAAAATTTTCACTCAACACAAAGTGACAATCGACCTCAATGGGCTAAAATGGATGTTAATCGACGATATCTGACAAAGTTAGATGCAAACTCACTCAAATATATGAGAAATGTTGAAATTCGACTCCAAATTAGAAAGATAGACTCAGAAAATTTTCACTCAACACAAAGTGACAATCGACCTCAATTGGCTTGAATGGATGTTAATCGACGATATCTGACAAAGTTAGATGCAAACTCACTCAAATATATGAGAAATGTTGAAATTCGACTTTAAATTAGGAAGATAGACTTAGAAAATTTTCACTCAACACAAAGTGACAATCGACCTCAATGGGCTAAAATGGATGTTAATCGACGATATCTGACAAAGTTAGATGCAAACTCACTCAAATATATGAGAAATGTTGAAATTCGACTCCAAATTAGAAAGATAGACTTAGAAAATTTTCACTCAACACAAAGTGACAATCGACCTCAATTGGCTTGAATGGATGTTAATCGACGATATCTGACAAAGTTAGATGCAAACTCACTCAAATATATGAGAAATGTTGAAATTCGACTTTAAATTAGGAAGATAGACTTAGAAAATTTTCACTCAACACAAAGTGACAATTGACCTCAATTGGCTTCAATCAATGTTAATCGACGATATCTGACAAAGTTAGATGCAAACTCACTCAAATATATGAGAAATGTTGAAATTCGACTTTAAATTAGGAAGATAGACTTAGAAAATTTTCACTCAACACAAAGTGACAATTGACCTCAATTGGCTTCAATCAATGTTAATCGACGATATCTGACAAAGTTAGATGCAAACTCACTCAAATATATGAGAAATGTTGAAATTCGACTTTAAATTAGGAAGATAGACTTAGAAAATTTTCACTCAACACAAAGTGACAATCGACCTCAATGGGCTTCAATCAATGTTAATCGACGATATCTGACAAAGTTAGATGCAAACTCACTCAAATATATGAGAAATGTTGAAATTCGACTCCAAATTAGAAAGATAGACTTAGAAAATTTTCACTCAACACAAAGTGACAATCGACCTCAATTGGCTTGAATGGATGTTAATCGACGATATCTGACAAAGTTAGATGCAAACTCACTCAAATATATGAGAAATGTTGAAATTCGACTCCAAATTAGAAAGATAGACTTAGAAAATTTTCACTCAACACAAAGTGACAATTGACCTCAATTGGCTTCAATCAATGTTAATCGACGATATCTGACAAAGTTAGATGCAAACTCACTCAAATATATGAGAAATGTTGAAATTCGACTTCAAATTAGGAAGATAGACTTAGAAAATTTTCTTTCAACACAAAGTGACAATCGACCTCAATGGGCTTCAATGGATGTTAATCGACGATATCTGACAAAGTTAGATGCAAACTCACTCAAATATATGAGAAATGTTGAAATTCGACTTTAAATTAGGAAGATAGACTTAGAAAATTTTCACTCAACACAAAGTGACAATTGACCTCAATTGGCTTCAATCAATGTTAATCGACGATATCTGACAAAGTTAGATGCAAACTCACTCAAATATATGAGAAATGTTGAAATTCGACTCCAAATTAGAAAGATAGACTTAGAAAATTTTCACTCAACACAAAGTGACAATCGACCTCAATTGGCTTCAATCAATGTTAATCGACGATATCTGACAAAGTTAGATGCAAACTCACTCAAATATATGAGAAATGTTGAAATTCGACTCAAAATTAGAAAGATAGACTTAGAAAATTTTCACTCAACACAAAGTGACAATTGACCTCAATTGGCTTCAATCAATGTTAATCGACGATATCTGACAAAGTTAGATGCAAACTCACTCAAATATATGAGAAATGTTGAAATTCGACTTCAAATTAGGAAGATAGACTTAGAAAATTTTCTTTCAACACAAAGTGACAATCGACCTCAATGGGCTTCAATGGATGTTAATCGACGATATCTGACAAAGTTAGATGCAAACTCACTCAAATATATGAGAAATGTTGAAATTCGACTTTAAATTAGGAAGATAGACTTAGAAAATTTTCACTCAACACAAAGTGACAATTGACCTCAATTGGCTTCAATCAATGTTAATCGACGATATCTGACAAAGTTAGATGCAAACTCACTCAAATATATGAGAAATGTTGAAATTCGACTCCAAATTAGAAAGATAGACTTAGAAAATTTTCACTCAACACAAAGTGACAATCGACCTCAATGGGCTAAAATGGATGTTAATCGACGATATCTGACAAAGTTAGATGCAAACTCACTCAAATATATGAGGAATGTTGAAATTCGACTCCAAATTAGAAAGATAGACTTAGAAAATTTTCTTTCAACACAAAGTGACAATCGACCTCAATTGGCTTCAATCAATGTTAATCGACGATATCTGACAAAGTTAGATGCAAACTCACTCAAATATATGAGAAATGTTGAAATTCGACTCCAAATTAGAAAGATAGACTTAGAAAATTTTC
This sequence comes from Diorhabda carinulata, assembly GCF_026250575.1. NCBI lineage: Eukaryota > Metazoa > Arthropoda > Insecta > Coleoptera > Chrysomelidae > Diorhabda > Diorhabda carinulata. Next base: position 1,034,571 of record NC_079469.1, read on the forward strand.
ACTCAACACAAAGTGACAATTGACCTCAATTGGCTTCAATCAATGTTAATCGACGATATCTGACAAAGTTAGATGCAAACTCACTCAAATATATGAGAAATGTTGAAATTCGACTTCAAATTAGGAAGATAGACTTAGAAAATTTTCTTTCAACACAAAGTGACAATCGACCTCAATGGGCTTCAATGGATGTTAATCGACGATATCTGACAAAGTTAGATGCAAACTCACTCAAATATATGAGAAATGTTGAAATTCGACTTTAAATTAGGAAGATAGACTTAGAAAATTTTCACTCAACACAAAGTGACAATTGACCTCAATTGGCTTCAATCAATGTTAATCGACGATATCTGACAAAGTTAGATGCAAACTCACTCAAATATATGAGAAATGTTGAAATTCGACTCCAAATTAGAAAGATAGACTTAGAAAATTTTCACTCAACACAAAGTGACAATCGACCTCAATGGGCTAAAATGGATGTTAATCGACGATATCTGACAAAGTTAGATGCAAACTCACTCAAATATATGAGAAATGTTGAAATTCGACTTCAAATTAGGAAGATAGACTTAGAAAATTTTCTTTCAACACAAAGTGACAATCGACCTCAATGGGCTTCAATGGATGTTAATCGACGATATCTGACAAAGTTAGATGCAAACTCACTCAAATATATGAGAAATGTTGAAATTCGACTTTAAATTAGGAAGATAGACTTAGAAAATTTTCACTCAACACAAAGTGACAATTGACCTCAATTGGCTTCAATCAATGTTAATCGACGATATCTGACAAAGTTAGATGCAAACTCACTCAAATATATGAGAAATGTTGAAATTCGACTCCAAATTAGAAAGATAGACTTAGAAAATTTTCACTCAACACAAAGTGACAATCGACCTCAATGGGCTAAAATGGATGTTAATCGACGATATCTGACAAAGTTAGATGCAAACTCAATCAAATATATGAGAAATGTTGAAATTCGACTCCAAATTAGAAAGATAGACTTAGAAAATTTTCTTTCAACACAAAGTGACAATCGACCTCAATTGGCTTCAATCAATGTTAATCGACGATATCTGACAAAGTTAGATGCAAACTCACTCAAATATATGAGAAATGTTGAAATTCGACTCCAAATTAGAAAGATAGACTTAGAAAATTTTCACTCAACACAAAGTGACAATTGACCTCAATTGGCTTCAATCAATGTTAATCGACGATATCTGACAAAGTTAGATGCAAACTCACTCAAATATATGAGAAATGTTGAAATTCGACTTCAAATTAGGAAGATAGACTTAGAAAATTTTCTTTCAACACAAAGTGACAATCGACCTCAATGGGCTTCAATGGATGTTAATCGACGATATCTGACAAAGTTAGATGCAAACTCACTCAAATATATGAGAAATGTTGAAATTCGACTCCAAATTAGAAAGATAGACTTAGAAAATTTTCTTTCAACACAAAGTGACAATCGACCTCAATTGGCTTCAATCAATGTTAATCGACGATATCTGACAAAGTTAGATGCAAACTCACTCAAATATATGAGAAATGTTGAAATTCGACTCCAAATTAGAAAGATAGACTTAGAAAATTTTCACTCAACACAAAGTGACAATTGACCTCAATTGGCTTCAATCAATGTTAATCGACGATATCTGACAAAGTTAGATGCAAACTCACTCAAATATATGAGAAATGTTGAAATTCGACTTCAAATTAGGAAGATAGACTTAGAAAATTTTCTTTCAACACAAAGTGACAATCGACCTCAATGGGCTTCAATGGATGTTAATCGACGATATCTGACAAAGTTAGATGCAAACTCACTCAAATATATGAGAAATGTTGAAATTCGACTTTAAATTAGGAAGATAGACTTAGAAAATTTTCACTCAACACAAAGTGACAATTGACCTCAATTGGCTTCAATCAATGTTAATCGACGATATCTGACAAAGTTAGATGCAAACTCACTCAAATATATGAGAAATGTTGAAATTCGACTCCAAATTAGAAAGATAGACTTAGAAAATTTTCACTCAACACAAAGTGACAATCGACCTCAATGGGCTAAAATGGATGTTAATCGACGATATCTGACAAAGTTAGATGCAAACTCACTCAAATATATGAGAAATGTTGAAATTCGACTCCAAATTAGAAAGATAGACTTAGAAAATTTTCTTTCAACACAAAGTGACAATCGACCTCAATTGGCTTCAATCAATGTTAATCGACGATATCTGACAAAGTTAGATGCAAACTCACTCAAATATATGAGAAATGTTGAAATTCGACTCCAAATTAGAAAGATAGACTTAGAAAATTTTCACTCAACACAAAGTGACAATTGACCTCAATTGGCTTCAATCAATGTTAATCGACGATATCTGACAAAGTTAGATGCAAACTCACTCAAATATATGAGAAATGTTGAAATTCGACTTCAAATTAGGAAGATAGACTTAGAAAATTTTCTTTCAACACAAAGTGACAATCGACCTCAATGGGCTTCAATGGATGTTAATCGACGATATCTGACAAAGTTAGATGCAAACTCACTCAAATATATGAGAAATGTTGAAATTCGACTTTAAATTAGGAAGATAGACTTAGAAAATTTTCACTCAACACAAAGTGACAATTGACCTCAATTGGCTTCAATCAATGTTAATCGACGATATCTGACAAAGTTAGATGCAAACTCACTCAAATATATGAGAAATGTTGAAATTCGACTCCAAATTAGAAAGATAGACTTAGAAAATTTTCACTCAACACAAAGTGACAATCGACCTCAATGGGCTAAAATGGATGTTAATCGACGATATCTGACAAAGTTAGATGCAAACTCACTCAAATATATGAGAAATGTTGAAATTCGACTTCAAATTAGGAAGATAGACTTAGAAAATTTTCTTTCAACACAAAGTGACAATCGACCTCAATGGGCTTCAATGGATGTTAATCGACGATATCTGACAAAGTTAGATGCAAACTCACTCAAATATATGAGAAATGTTGAAATTCGACTTTAAATTAGGAAGATAGACTTAGAAAATTTTCACTCAACACAAAGTGACAATTGACCTCAATTGGCTTCAATCAATGTTAATCGACGATATCTGACAAAGTTAGATGCAAACTCACTCAAATATATGAGAAATGTTGAAATTCGACTCCAAATTAGAAAGATAGACTTAGAAAATTTTCTTTCAACACAAAGTGACAATCGACCTCAATTGGCTTCAATCAATGTTAATCGACGATATCTGACAAAGTTAGATGCAAACTCACTCAAATATATGAGAAATGTTGAAATTCGACTCCAAATTAGAAAGATAGACTTAGAAAATTTTCACTCAACACAAAGTGACAATTGACCTCAATTGGCTTCAATCAATGTTAATCGACGATATCTGACAAAGTTAGATGCAAACTCACTCAAATATATGAGAAATGTTGAAATTCGACTTCAAATTAGGAAGATAGACTTAGAAAATTTTCTTTCAACACAAAGTGACAATCGACCTCAATGGGCTTCAATGGATGTTAATCGACGATATCTGACAAAGTTAGATGCAAACTCACTCAAATATATGAGAAATGTTGAAATTCGACTCCAAATTAGAAAGATAGACTTAGAAAATTTTCTTTCAACACAAAGTGACAATCGACCTCAATTGGCTTCAATCAATGTTAATCGACGATATCTGACAAAGTTAGATGCAAACTCACTCAAATATATGAGAAATGTTGAAATTCGACTCCAAATTAGAAAGATAGACTTAGAAAATTTTCACTCAACACAAAGTGACAATTGACCTCAATTGGCTTCAATCAATGTTAATCGACGATATCTGACAAAGTTAGATGCAAACTCACTCAAATATATGAGAAATGTTGAAATTCGACTTCAAATTAGGAAGATAGACTTAGAAAATTTTCTTTCAACACAAAGTGACAATCGACCTCAATGGGCTTCAATGGATGTTAATCGACGATATCTGACAAAGTTAGATGCAAACTCACTCAAATATATGAGAAATGTTGAAATTCGACTCCAAATTAGAAAGATAGACTTAGAAAATTTTCTTTCAACACAAAGTGACAATCGACCTCAATTGGCTTCAATCAATGTTAATCGACGATATCTGACAAAGTTAGATGCAACTCACTCAAATATATGAGAAATGTTGAAATTCGACTCCAAATTAGAAAGATAGACTTAGAAAATTTTCACTCAACACAAAGTGACAATTGACCTCAATTGGCTTCAATCAATGTTAATCGACGATATCTGACAAAGTTAGATGCAAACTCACTCAAATATATGAGAAATGTTGAAATTCGACTTCAAATTAGGAAGATAGACTTAGAAAATTTTCTTTCAACACAAAGTGACAATCGACCTCAATGGGCTTCAATGGATGTTAATCGACGATATCTGACAAAGTTAGATGCAAACTCACTCAAATATATGAGAAATGTTGAAATTCGACTTTAAATTAGGAAGATAGACTTAGAAAATTTTCACTCAACACAAAGTGACAATTGACCTCAATTGGCTTCAATCAATGTTAATCGACGATATCTGACAAAGTTAGATGCAAACTCACTCAAATATATGAGAAATGTTGAAATTCGACTCCAAATTAGAAAGATAGACTTAGAAAATTTTCACTCAACACAAAGTGACAATCGACCTCAATGGGCTAAAATGGATGTTAATCGACGATATCTGACAAAGTTAGATGCAAACTCACTCAAATATATGAGAAATGTTGAAATTCGACTCCAAATTAGAAAGATAGACTTAGAAAATTTTCTTTCAACACAAAGTGACAATCGACCTCAATTGGCTTCAATCAATGTTAATCGACGATATCTGACAAAGTTAGATGCAAACTCACTCAAATATATGAGAAATGTTGAAATTCGACTTCAAATTAGGAAGATAGACTTAGAAAATTTTCTTTCAACACAAAGTGACAATCGACCTCAATGGGCTTCAATGGATGTTAATCGACGATATCTGACAAAGTTAGATGCAAACTCACTCAAATATATGAGAAATGTTGAAATTCGACTCCAAATTAGAAAGATAGACTTAGAAAATTTTCTTTCAACACAAAGTGACAATCGACCTCAATTGGCTTCAATCAATGTTAATCGACGATATCTGACAAAGTTAGATGCAAACTCACTCAAATATATGAGAAATGTTGAAATTCGACTCCAAATTAGAAAGATAGACTTAGAAAATTTTCACTCAACACAAAGTGACAATTGACCTCAATTGGCTTCAATCAATGTTAATCGACGATATCTGACAAAGTTAGATGCAAACTCACTCAAATATATGAGAAATGTTGAAATTCGACTTCAAATTAGGAAGATAGACTTAGAAAATTTTCTTTCAACACAAAGTGACAATCGACCTCAATGGGCTTCAATGGATGTTAATCGACGATATCTGACAAAGTTAGATGCAAACTCACTCAAATATATGAGAAATGTTGAAATTCGACTTTAAATTAGGAAGATAGACTTAGAAAATTTTCACTCAACACAAAGTGACAATTGACCTCAATTGGCTTCAATCAATGTTAATCGACGATATCTGACAAAGTTAGATGCAAACTCACTCAAATATATGAGAAATGTTGAAATTCGACTCCAAATTAGAAAGATAGACTTAGAAAATTTTCACTCAACACAAAGTGACAATCGACCTCAATGGGCTAAAATGGATGTTAATCGACGATATCTGACAAAGTTAGATGCAAACTCACTCAAATATATGAGAAATGTTGAAATTCGACTCCAAATTAGAAAGATAGACTTAGAAAATTTTCTTTCAACACAAAGTGACAATCGACCTCAATTGGCTTCAATCAATGTTAATCGACGATATCTGACAAAGTTAGATGCAAACTCTTTCAAATATATGAGAAATGTTGAAATTCGACTCCAAATTAGAAAGATAGACTTAGAAAATTTTCACTCAACACAAAGTGACAATTGACCTCAATTGGCTTCAATCAATGTTAATCGACGATATCTGACAAAGTTAGATGCAAACTCACTCAAATATATGAGAAATGTTGAAATTCGACTTCAAATTAGGAAGATAGACTTAGAAAATTTTCTTTCAACACAAAGTGACAATCGACCTCAATGGGCTTCAATGGATGTTAATCGACGATATCTGACAAAGTTAGATGCAAACTCACTCAAATATATGAGAAATGTTGAAATTCGACTTTAAATTAGGAAGATAGACTTAGAAAATTTTCACTCAACACAAAGTGACAATTGACCTCAATTGGCTTCAATCAATGTTAATCGACGATATCTGACAAAGTTAGATGCAAACTCACTCAAATATATGAGAAATGTTGAAATTCGACTCCAAATTAGAAAGATAGACTTAGAAAATTTTCACTCAACACAAAGTGACAATCGACCTCAATGGGCTAAAATGGATGTTAATCGACGATATCTGACAAAGTTAGATGCAAACTCACTCAAATATATGAGAAATGTTGAAATTCGACTCCAAATTAGAAAGATAGACTTAGAAAATTTTCTTTCAACACAAAGTGACAATCGACCTCAATTGGCTTCAATCAATGTTAATCGACGATATCTGACAAAGTTAGATGCAAACTCACTCAAATATATGAGAAATGTTGAAATTCGACTCCAAATTAGAAAGATAGACTTAGAAAATTTTCACTCAACACAAAGTGACAATTGACCTCAATTGGCTTCAATCAATGTTAATCGACGATATCTGACAAAGTTAGATGCAAACTCACTCAAATATATGAGAAATGTTGAAATTCGACTTCAAATTAGGAAGATAGACTTAGAAAATTTTCTTTCAACACAAAGTGACAATCGACCTCAATGGGCTTCAATGGATGTTAATCGACGATATCTGACAAAGTTAGATGCAAACTCACTCAAATATATGAGAAATGTTGAAATTCGACTCCAAATTAGAAAGATAGACTTAGAAAATTTTCTTTCAACACAAAGTGACAATCGACCTCAATTGGCTTCAATCAATGTTAATCGACGATATCTGACAAAGTTAGATGCAAACTCACTCAAATATATGAGAAAAGTTGAAATTCGACTCCAAATTAGAAAGATAGACTTAGAAAATTTTCACTCAACACAAAGTGACAATTGACCTCAATTGGCTTCAATCAATGTTAATCGACGATATCTGACAAAGTTAGATGCAAACTCACTCAAATATATGAGAAATGTTGAAATTCGACTTCAAATTAGGAAGATAGACTTAGAAAATTTTCTTTCAACACAAAGTGACAATCGACCTCAATGGGCTTCAATGGATGTTAATCGACGATATCTGACAAAGTTAGATGCAAACTCACTCAAATATATGAGAAATGTTGAAATTCGACTTTAAATTAGGAAGATAGACTTAGAAAATTTTCACTCAACACAAAGTGACAATCGACCTCAATTGGCTTCAATCAATGTTAATCGACGATATCTGACAAAGTTAGATGCAAACTCACTCAAATATATGAGAAATGTTGAAATTCGACTTTAAATTAGGAAGATAGACTTAGAAAATTTTCACTCAACACAAAGTGACAATTGACCTCAATTGGCTTCAATCAATGTTAATCGACGATATCTGACAAAGTAAGATGCAAACTCACTCAAATATATGAGAAATGTTGAAATTCGACTCCAAATTAGAAAGATAGACTTAGAAAATTTTCTTTCAACACAAAGTGACAATCGACCTCAATTGGCTTCAATCAATGTTAATCGACGATATCTGACAAAGTTAGATGCAAACTCACTCAAATATATGAGAAATGTTGAAATTCGACTCCAAATTAGGAAGATAGACTTAGAAAATTTTCACTCAACACAAAGTGACAATTGACCTCAATTGGCTTCAATCAATGTTAATCGACGATATCTGACAAAGTTAGATGCAAACTCACTCAAATATATGAGAAATGTTGAAATTCGACTTCAAATTAGGAAGATAGACTTAGAAAATTTTCTTTCAACACAAAGTGACAATCGACCTCAATGGGCTTCAATGGATGTTAATCGACGATATCTGACAAAGTTAGATGCAAACTCACTCAAATATATGAGAAATGTTGAAATTCGACTTTAAATTAGGAAGATAGACTTAGAAAATTTTCACTCAACACAAAGTGACAATTGACCTCAATTGGCTTCAATCAATGTTAATCGACGATATCTGACAAAGTTAGATGCAAACTCACTCAAATATATGAGAAATGTTGAAATTCGACTCCAAATTAGAAAGATAGACTTAGAAAATTTTCACTCAACACAAAGTGACAATCGACCTCAATGGGCTAAAATGGATGTTAATCGACGATATCTGACAAAGTTAGATGCAAACTCACTCAAATATATGAGAAATGTTGAAATTCGACTCCAAATTAGAAAGATAGACTTAGAAAATTTTCTTTCAACACAAAGTGACAATCGACCTCAATTGGCTTCAATCAATGTTAATCGACGATATCTGACAAAGTTAGATGCAAACTCACTCAAATATATGAGAAATGTTGAAATTCGACTCCAAATTAGAAAGATAGACTTAGAAAATTTTCACTCAACACAAAGTGACAATTGACCTCAATTGGCTTCAATCAATGTTAATCGACGATATCTGACAAAGTTAGATGCAAACTCACTCAAATATATGAGAAATGTTGAAATTCGACTTCAAATTAGGAAGATAGACTTAGAAAATTTTCTTTCAACACAAAGTGACAATCGACCTCAATGGGCTTCAATGGATGTTAATCGACGATATCTGACAAAGTTAGATGCAAACTCACTCAAATATATGAGAAATGTTGAAATTCGACTCCAAATTAGAAAGATAGACTTAGAAAATTTTCTTTCAACACAAAGTGACAATCGACCTCAATGGGCTTCAATGGATGTTAATCGACGATATCTGACAAAGTTAGATGCAAACTCACTCAAATATATGAGAAATGTTGAAATTCGACTTTAAATTAGGAAGATAGACTTAGAAAATTTTCACTCAACACAAAGTGACAATTGACCTCAATTGGCTTCAATCAATGTTAATCGACGATATCTGACAAAGTTAGATGCAAACTCACTCAAATATATGAGAAATGTTGAAATTCGACTCCAAATTAGAAAGATAGACTTAGAAAATTTTCACTCAACACAAAGTGACAATCGACCTCAATGGGCTAAAATGGATGTTAATCGACGATATCTGACAAAGTTAGATGCAAACTCACTCAAATATATGAGAAATGTTGAAATTCGACTCCAAATTAGAAAGATAGACTTAGAAAATTTTCTTTCAACACAAAGTGACAATCGACCTCAATTGGCTTCAATCAATGTTAATCGACGATATCTGACAAAGTTAGATGCAAACTCACTCAAATATATGAGAAATGTTGAAATTCGACTCCAAATTAGAAAGATAGACTTAGAAAATTTTCACTCAACACAAAGTGACAATTGACCTCAATTGGCTTCAATCAATGTTAATCGACGATATCTGACAAAGTTAGATGCAAACTCACTCAAATATATGAGAAATGTTGAAATTCGACTTCAAATTAGGAAGATAGACTTAGAAAATTTTCTTTCAACACAAAGTGACAATCGACCTCAATGGGCTTCAATGGATGTTAATCGACGATATCTGACAAAGTTAGATGCAAACTCACTCAAATATATGAGAAATGTTGAAATTCGACTTTAAATTAGGAAGATAGACTTAGAAAATTTTCACTCAACACAAAGTGACAATCGACCTCAATTGGCTTCAATCAATGTTAATCGACGATATCTGACAAAGTTAGATGCAAACTCACTCAAATATATGAGAAATGTTGAAATTCGACTCCAAATTAGAAAGATAGACTTAGAAAATTTTCACTCAACACAAAGTGACAATTGACCTCAATTGGCTTCAATCAATGTTAATCGACGATATCTGACAAAGTTAGATGCAAACTCACTCAAATATATGAGAAATGTTGAAATTCGACTTCAAATTAGGAAGATAGACTTAGAAAATTTTCTTTCAACACAAAGTGACAATCGACCTCAATGGGCTTCAATGGATGTTAATCGACGATATCTGACAAAGTTAGATGCAAACTCACTCAAATATATGAGAAATGTTGAAATTCGACTTTAAATTAGGAAGATAGACTTAGAAAATTTTCACTCAACACAAAGTGACAATCGACCTCAATTGGCTTCAATCAATGTTAATCGACGATATCTGACAAAGTTAGATGCAAACTCACTCAAATATATGAGAAATGTTGAAATTCGACTTTAAATTAGGAAGATAGACTTAGAAAATTTTCACTCAACACAAAGTGACAATTGACCTCAATTGGCTTCAATCAATGTTAATCGACGATATCTGACAAAGTAAGATGCAAACTCACTCAAATATATGAGAAATGTTGAAATTCGACTCCAAATTAGAAAGATAGACTTAGAAAATTTTCTTTCAACACAAAGTGACAATCGACCTCAATTGGCTTCAATCAATGTTAATCGACGATATCTGACAAAGTTAGATGCAAACTCACTCAAATATATGAGAAATGTTGAAATTCGACTCCAAATTAGGAAGATAGACTTAGAAAATTTTCACTCAACACAAAGTGACAATTGACCTCAATTGGCTTCAATCAATGTTAATCGACGATATCTGACAAAGTTAGATGCAAACTCACTCAAATATATGAGAAATGTTGAAATTCGACTTCAAATTAGGAAGATAGACTTAGAAAATTTTCTTTCAACACAAAGTGACAATCGACCTCAATGGGCTTCAATGGATGTTAATCGACGATATCTGACAAAGTTAGATGCAAACTCACTCAAATATATGAGAAATGTTGAAATTCGACTTTAAATTAGGAAGATAGACTTAGAAAATTTTCACTCAACACAAAGTGACAATTGACCTCAATTGGCTTCAATCAATGTTAATCGACGATATCTGACAAAGTTAGATGCAAACTCACTCAAATATATGAGAAATGTTGAAATTCGACTCCAAATTAGAAAGATAGACTTAGAAAATTTTCACTCAACACAAAGTGACAATCGACCTCAATGGGCTAAAATGGATGTTAATCGACGATATCTGACAAAGTTAGATGCAAACTCACTCAAATATATGAGAAATGTTGAAATTCGACTCCAAATTAGAAAGATAGACTTAGAAAATTTTCTTTCAACACAAAGTGACAATCGACCTCAATTGGCTTCAATCAATGTTAATCGACGATATCTGACAAAGTTAGATGCAAACTCACTCAAATATATGAGAAATGTTGAAATTCGACTCCAAATTAGAAAGATAGACTTAGAAAATTTTCACTCAACACAAAGTGACAATTGACCTCAATTGGCTTCAATCAATGTTAATCGACGATATCTGACAAAGTTAGATGCAAACTCACTCAAATATATGAGAAATGTTGAAATTCGACTTCAAATTAGGAAGATAGACTTAGAAAATTTTCTTTCAACACAAAGTGACAATCGACCTCAATGGGCTTCAATGGATGTTAATCGACGATATCTGACAAAGTTAGATGCAAACTCACTCAAATATATGAGAAATGTTGAAATTCGACTCCAAATTAGAAAGATAGACTTAGAAAATTTTCTTTCAACACAAAGTGACAATCGACCTCAATGGGCTTCAATGGATGTTAATCGACGATATCTGACAAAGTTAGATGCAAACTCACTCAAATATATGAGAAATGTTGAAATTCGACTTTAAATTAGGAAGATAGACTTAGAAAATTTTCACTCAACACAAAGTGACAATTGACCTCAATTGGCTTCAATCAATGTTAATCGACGATATCTGACAAAGTTAGATGCAAACTCACTCAAATATATGAGAAATGTTGAAATTCGACTCCAAATTAGAAAGATAGACTTAGAAAATTTTCACTCAACACAAAGTGACAATCGACCTCAATGGGCTAAAATGGATGTTAATCGACGATATCTGACAAAGTTAGATGCAAACTCACTCAAATATATGAGAAATGTTGAAATTCGACTCCAAATTAGAAAGATAGACTTAGAAAATTTTCTTTCAACACAAAGTGACAATCGACCTCAATTGGCTTCAATCAATGTTAATCGACGATATCTGACAAAGTTAGATGCAAACTCACTCAAATATATGAGAAATGTTGAAATTCGACTCCAAATTAGAAAGATAGACTTAGAAAATTTTCACTCAACACAAAGTGACAATTGACCTCAATTGGCTTCAATCAATGTTAATCGACGATATCTGACAAAGTTAGATGCAAACTCACTCAAATATATGAGAAATGTTGAAATTCGACTTCAAATTAGGAAGATAGACTTAGAAAATTTTCTTTCAACACAAAGTGACAATCGACCTCAATGGGCTTCAATGGATGTTAATCGACGATATCTGACAAAGTTAGATGCAAACTCACTCAAATATATGAGAAATGTTGAAATTCGACTTTAAATTAGGAAGATAGACTTAGAAAATTTTCACTCAACACAAAGTGACAATCGACCTCAATTGGCTTCAATCAATGTTAATCGACGATATCTGACAAAGTTAGATGCAAACTCACTCAAATATATGAGAAATGTTGAAATTCGACTTTAAATTAGGAAGATAGACTTAGAAAATTTTCACTCAACACAAAGTGACAATTGACCTCAATTGGCTTCAATCAATGTTAATCGACGATATCTGACAAAGTAAGATGCAAACTCACTCAAATATATGAGAAATGTTGAAATTCGACTCCAAATTAGAAAGATAGACTTAGAAAATTTTCTTTCAACACAAAGTGACAATCGACCTCAATTGGCTTCAATCAATGTTAATCGACGATATCTGACAAAGTTAGATGCAAACTCACTCAAATATATGAGAAATGTTGAAATTCGACTCCAAATTAGAAAGATAGACTTAGAAAATTTTCACTCAACACAAAGTGACAATTGACCTCAATTGGCTTCAATCAATGTTAATCGACGATATCTGACAAAGTTAGATGCAAACTCACTCAAATATATGAGAAATGTTGAAATTCGACTTCAAATTAGGAAGATAGACTTAGAAAATTTTCTTTCAACACAAAGTGACAATCGACCTCAATGGGCTTCAATGGATGTTAATCGACGATATCTGACAAAGTTAGATGCAAACTCACTCAAATATATGAGAAATGTTGAAATTCGACTTTAAATTAGGAAGATAGACTTAGAAAATTTTCACTCAACACAAAGTGACAATTGACCTCAATTGGCTTCAATCAATGTTAATCGACGATATCTGACAAAGTTAGATGCAAACTCACTCAAATATATGAGAAATGTTGAAATTCGACTCCAAATTAGAAAGATAGACTTAGAAAATTTTCACTCAACACAAAGTGACAATCGACCTCAATGGGCTAAAATGGATGTTAATCGACGATATCTGACAAAGTTAGATGCAAACTCACTCAAATATATGAGAAATGTTGAAATTCGACTTTAAATTAGGAAGATAGACTTAGAAAATTTTCACTCAACACAAAGTGACAATTGACCTCAATTGGCTTCAATCAATGTTAATCGACGATATCTGACAAAGTTAGATGCAAACTCACTCAAATATATGAGAAATGTTGAAATTCGACTCCAAATTAGAAAGATAGACTTAGAAAATTTTCACTCAACACAAAGTGACAATCGACCTCAATGGGCTAAAATGGATGTTAATCGACGATATCTGACAAAGTTAGATGCAAACTCACTCAAATATATGAGAAATGTTGAAATTCGACTCCAAATTAGAAAGATAGACTTAGAAAATTTTCTTTCAACACAAAGTGACAATCGACCTCAATTGGCTTCAATCAATGTTAATCGACGATATCTGACAAAGTTAGATGCAAACTCACTCAAATATATGAGAAATGTTGAAATTCGACTCCAAATTAGAAAGATAGACTTAGAAAATTTTCACTCAACACAAAGTGACAATTGACCTCAATTGGCTTCAATCAATGTTAATCGACGATATCTGACAAAGTTAGATGCAAACTCACTCAAATATATGAGAAATGTTGAAATTCGACTTCAAATTAGGAAGATAGACTTAGAAAATTTTCTTTCAACACAAAGTGACAATCGACCTCAATGGGCTTCAATGGATGTTAATCGACGATATCTGACAAAGTTAGATGCAAACTCACTCAAATATATGAGAAATGTTGAAATTCGACTCCAAATTAGAAAGATAGACTTAGAAAATTTTCTTTCAACACAAAGTGACAATCGACCTCAATGGGCTTCAATGGATGTTAATCGACGATATCTGACAAAGTTAGATGCAAACTCACTCAAATATATGAGAAATGTTGAAATTCGACTTTAAATTAGGAAGATAGACTTAGAAAATTTTCACTCAACACAAAGTGACAATTGACCTCAATTGGCTTCAATCAATGTTAATCGACGATATCTGACAAAGTTAGATGCAAACTCACTCAAATATATGAGAAATGTTGAAATTCGACTCCAAATTAGAAAGATAGACTTAGAAAATTTTCACTCAACACAAAGTGACAATCGACCTCAATGGGCTAAAATGGATGTTAATCGACGATATCTGACAAAGTTAGATGCAAACTCACTCAAATATATGAGAAATGTTGAAATTCGACTCCAAATTAGAAAGATAGACTTAGAAAATTTTCTTTCAACACAAAGTGACAATCGACCTCAATTGGCTTCAATCAATGTTAATCGACGATATCTGACAAAGTTAGATGCAAACTCACTCAAATATATGAGAAATGTTGAAATTCGACTCCAAATTAGAAAGATAGACTTAGAAAATTTTCACTCAACACAAAGTGACAATTGACCTCAATTGGCTTCAATCAATGTTAATCGACGATATCTGACAAAGTTAGATGCAAACTCACTCAAATATATGAGAAATGTTGAAATTCGACTTCAAATTAGGAAGATAGACTTAGAAAATTTTCTTTCAACACAAAGTGACAATCGACCTCAATGGGCTTCAATGGATGTTAATCGACGATATCTGACAAAGTTAGATGCAAACTCACTCAAATATATGAGAAATGTTGAAATTCGACTTTAAATTAGGAAGATAGACTTAGAAAATTTTCACTCAACACAAAGTGACAATCGACCTCAATTGGCTTCAATCAATGTTAATCGACGATATCTGACAAAGTTAGATGCAAACTCACTCAAATATATGAGAAATGTTGAAATTCGACTTTAAATTAGGAAGATAGACTTAGAAAATTTTCACTCAACACAAAGTGACAATTGACCTCAATTGGCTTCAATCAATGTTAATCGACGATATCTGACAAAGTAAGATGCAAACTCACTCAAATATATGAGAAATGTTGAAATTCGACTCCAAATTAGAAAGATAGACTTAGAAAATTTTCTTTCAACACAAAGTGACAATCGACCTCAATTGGCTTCAATCAATGTTAATCGACGATATCTGACAAAGTTAGATGCAAACTCACTCAAATATATGAGAAATGTTGAAATTCGACTCCAAATTAGAAAGATAGACTTAGAAAATTTTCACTCAACACAAAGTGACAATTGACCTCAATTGGCTTCAATCAATGTTAATCGACGATATCTGACAAAGTTAGATGCAAACTCACTCAAATATATGAGAAATGTTGAAATTCGACTTCAAATTAGGAAGATAGACTTAGAAAATTTTCTTTCAACACAAAGTGACAATCGACCTCAATGGGCTTCAATGGATGTTAATCGACGATATCTGACAAAGTTAGATGCAAACTCACTCAAATATATGAGAAATGTTGAAATTCGACTTTAAATTAGGAAGATAGACTTAGAAAATTTTCACTCAACACAAAGTGACAATTGACCTCAATTGGCTTCAATCAATGTTAATCGACGATATCTGACAAAGTTAGATGCAAACTCACTCAAATATATGAGAAATGTTGAAATTCGACTCCAAATTAGAAAGATAGACTTAGAAAATTTTCACTCAACACAAAGTGACAATCGACCTCAATGGGCTAAAATGGATGTTAATCGACGATATCTGACAAAGTTAGATGCAAACTCACTCAAATATATGAGAAATGTTGAAATTCGACTCCAAATTAGAAAGATAGACTTAGAAAATTTTCTTTCAACACAAAGTGACAATCGACCTCAATTGGCTTCAATCAATGTTAATCGACGATATCTGACAAAGTTAGATGCAAACTCACTCAAATATATGAGAAATGTTGAAATTCGACTCCAAATTAGAAAGATAGACTTAGAAAATTTTCACTCAACACAAAGTGACAATTGACCTCAATTGGCTTCAATCAATGTTAATCGACGATATCTGACAAAGTTAGATGCAAACTCACTCAAATATATGAGAAATGTTGAAATTCGACTTCAAATTAGGAAGATAGACTTAGAAAATTTTCTTTCAACACAAAGTGACAATCGACCTCAATGGGCTTCAATGGATGTTAATCGACGATATCTGACAAAGTTAGATGCAAACTCACTCAAATATATGAGAAATGTTGAAATTCGACTCCAAATTAGAAAGATAGACTTAGAAAATTTTCTTTCAACACAAAGTGACAATCGACCTCAATTGGCTTCAATCAATGTTAATCGACGATATCTGACAAAGTTAGATGCAAACTCACTCAAATATATGAGAAATGTTGAAATTCGACTCCAAATTAGAAAGATAGACTTAGAAAATTTTCACTCAACACAAAGTGACAATTGACCTCAATTGGCTTCAATCAATGTTAATCGACGATATCTGACAAAGTTAGATGCAAACTCACTCAAATATATGAGAAATGTTGAAATTCGACTTCAAATTAGGAAGATAGACTTAGAAAATTTTCTTTCAACACAAAGTGACAATCGACCTCAATGGGCTTCAATGGATGTTAATCGACGATATCTGACAAAGTTAGATGCAAACTCACTCAAATATATGAGAAATGTTGAAATTCGACTTTAAATTAGGAAGATAGACTTAGAAAATTTTCACTCAACACAAAGTGACAATTGACCTCAATTGGCTTCAATCAATGTTAATCGACGATATCTGACAAAGTTAGATGCAAACTCACTCAAATATATGAGAAATGTTGAAATCCGAATTCAAATTAGGAAGATAGACTTAGAAAATTTTCACTCAACACAAAGTGACAATCGACCTCAATTGGCTTCAATGGATGTTAATCGACGATATCTGACAAAGTTAGATGCAAACTCACTCAAATATATGAGAAATGTTGAAATTCGACTTTAAATTAGGAAGATAGACTTAGAAAATTTTCTTTCAACACAAAGTGACAATCGACCTCAATTGGCTTCAATCAATGTTAATCGACGATATCTGACAAAGTTAGATGCAAACTCACTCAAATATATGAGAAATGTTGAAATTCGACTCCAAATTAGAAAGATAGACTTAGAAAATTTTCACTCAACACAAAGTGACAATTGACCTCAATTGGCTTCAATCAATGTTAATCGACGATATCTGACAAAGTTAGATGCAAACTCACTCAAATATATGAGAAATGTTGAAATTCGACTTCAAATTAGGAAGATAGACTTAGAAAATTTTCTTTCAACACAAAGTGACAATCGACCTCAATGGGCTTCAATGGATGTTAATCGACGATATCTGACAAAGTTAGATGCAAACTCACTCAAATATATGAGAAATGTTGAAATTCGACTTTAAATTAGGAAGATAGACTTAGAAAATTTTCACTCAACACAAAGTGACAATCGACCTCAATTGGCTTCAATCAATGTTAATCGACGATATCTGACAAAGTTAGATGCAAACTCACTCAAATATATGAGAAATGTTGAAATTCGACTTTAAATTAGGAAGATAGACTTAGAAAATTTTCACTCAACACAAAGTGACAATTGACCTCAATTGGCTTCAATCAATGTTAATCGACGATATCTGACAAAGTAAGATGCAAACTCACTCAAATATATGAGAAATGTTGAAATTCGACTCCAAATTAGAAAGATAGACTTAGAAAATTTTCTTTCAACACAAAGTGACAATCGACCTCAATTGGCTTCAATCAATGTTAATCGACGATATCTGACAAAGTTAGATGCAAACTCACTCAAATATATGAGAAATGTTGAAATTCGACTCCAAATTAGAAAGATAGACTTAGAAAATTTTCACTCAACACAAAGTGACAATTGACCTCAATTGGCTTCAATCAATGTTAATCGACGATATCTGACAAAGTTAGATGCAAACTCACTCAAATATATGAGAAATGTTGAAATTCGACTTCAAATTAGGAAGATAGACTTAGAAAATTTTCTTTCAACACAAAGTGACAATCGACCTCAATGGGCTTCAATGGATGTTAATCGACGATATCTGACAAAGTTAGATGCAAACTCACTCAAATATATGAGAAATGTTGAAATTCGACTTTAAATTAGGAAGATAGACTTAGAAAATTTTCACTCAACACAAAGTGACAATTGACCTCAATTGGCTTCAATCAATGTTAATCGACGATATCTGACAAAGTTAGATGCAAACTCACTCAAATATATGAGAAATGTTGAAATTCGACTCCAAATTAGAAAGATAGACTTAGAAAATTTTCACTCAACACAAAGTGACAATCGACCTCAATGGGCTAAAATGGATGTTAATCGACGATATCTGACAAAGTTAGATGCAAACTCACTCAAATATATGAGAAATGTTGAAATTCGACTCCAAATTAGAAAGATAGACTTAGAAAATTTTCTTTCAACACAAAGTGACAATCGACCTCAATTGGCTTCAATCAATGTTAATCGACGATATCTGACAAAGTTAGATGCAAACTCACTCAAATATATGAGAAATGTTGAAATTCGACTCCAAATTAGAAAGATAGACTTAGAAAATTTTCACTCAACACAAAGTGACAATTGACCTCAATTGGCTTCAATCAATGTTAATCGACGATATCTGACAAAGTTAGATGCAAACTCACTCAAATATATGAGAAATGTTGAAATTCGACTTCAAATTAGGAAGATAGACTTAGAAAATTTTCTTTCAACACAAAGTGACAATCGACCTCAATGGGCTTCAATGGATGTTAATCGACGATATCTGACAAAGTTAGATGCAAACTCACTCAAATATATGAGAAATGTTGAAATTCGACTCCAAATTAGAAAGATAGACTTAGAAAATTTTCTTTCAACACAAAGTGACAATCGACCTCAATTGGCTTCAATCAATGTTAATCGACGATATCTGACAAAGTTAGATGCAAACTCACTCAAATATATGAGAAATGTTGAAATTCGACTCCAAATTAGAAAGATAGACTTAGAAAATTTTCACTCAACACAAAGTGACAATTGACCTCAATTGGCTTCAATCAATGTTAATCGACGATATCTGACAAAGTTAGATGCAAACTCACTCAAATATATGAGAAATGTTGAAATTCGACTTCAAATTAGGAAGATAGACTTAGAAAATTTTCTTTCAACACAAAGTGACAATCGACCTCAATGGGCTTCAATGGATGTTAATCGACGATATCTGACAAAGTTAGATGCAAACTCACTCAAATATATGAGAAATGTTGAAATTCGACTTTAAATTAGGAAGATAGACTTAGAAAATTTTCACTCAACACAAAGTGACAATTGACCTCAATTGGCTTCAATCAATGTTAATCGACGATATCTGACAAAGTTAGATGCAAACTCACTCAAATATATGAGAAATATTGAAATCCGAATTCAAATTAGGAAGATAGACTTAGAAAATTTTCACTCAACACAAAGTGACAATCGACCTCAATGGGCTAAAATGGATGTTAATCGACGATATCTGACAAAGTTAGATGCAAACTCACTCAAATATATGAGAAATGTTGAAATTCGACTCCAAATTAGAAAGATAGACTTAGAAAATTTTCTTTCAACACAAAGTGACAATCGACCTCAATTGGCTTCAATCAATGTTAATCGACGATATCTGACAAAGTTAGATGCAAACTCACTCAAATATATGAGAAATGTTGAAATTCGACTCCAAATTAGAAATATAGACTTAGAAAATTTTCACTCAACACAAAGTGACAATTGACCTCAATTGGCTTCAATCAATGTTAATCGACGATATCTGATAAAGTTAGATGCAAACTCACTCAAATATATGAGAAATGTTGAAATTCGACTTCAAATGAGGAAGATAGACTTAGAAAATTTTCTTTCAACACAAAGTGACAATCGACCTCAATGGGCTTCAATGGATGTTAATCGACGATATCTGACAAAGTTAGATGCAAACTCACTCAAATATATGAGAAATGTTGAAATTCGACTCCAAATTAGAAAGATAGACTTAGAAAATTTTCTTTCAACACAAAGTGACAATCGACCTCAATTGGCTTCAATCAATGTTAATCGACGATATCTGACAAAGTTAGATGCAAACTCACTCAAATATATGAGAAATGTTGAAATTCGACTCCAAATTAGAAAGATAGACTTAGAAAATTTTCACTCAACACAAAGTGACAATTGACCTCAATTGGCTTCAATCAATGTTAATCGACGATATCTGATAAAGTTAGATGCAAACTCACTCAAATATATGAGAAATGTTGAAATTCGACTTCAAATTAGGAAGATAGACTTAGAAAATTTTCTTTCAACACAAAGTGACAATCGACCTCAATGGGCTTCAATGGATGTTAATCGACGATATCTGACAAAGTTAGATGCAAACTCACTCAAATATATGAGAAATGTTGAAATTCGACTCCAAATTAGAAAGATAGACTTAGAAAATTTTCTTTCAACACAAAGTGACAATCGACCTCAATTGGCTTCAATCAATGTTAATCGACGATATCTGACAAAGTTAGATGCAAACTCACTCAAATATATGAGAAATGTTGAAATTCGACTCCAAATTAGAAAGATAGACTTAGAAAATTTTCACTCAACACAAAGTGACAATTGACCTCAATTGGCTTCAATCAATGTTAATCGACGATATCTGACAAAGTTAGATGCAAACTCACTCAAATATATGAGAAATGTTGAAATTCGACTTCAAATTAGGAAGATAGACTTAGAAAATTTTCTTTCAACACAAAGTGACAATCGACCTCAATGGGCTTCAATGGATGTTAATCGACGATATCTGACAAAGTTAGATGCAAACTCACTCAAATATATGAGAAATGTTGAAATTCGACTTTAAATTAGGAAGATAGACTTAGAAAATTTTCACTCAACACAAAGTGACAATTGACCTCAATTGGCTTCAATCAATGTTAATCGACGATATCTGACAAAGTTAGATGCAAACTCACTCAAATATATGAGAAATGTTGAAATTCGACTCCAAATTAGAAAGATAGACTTAGAAAATTTTCACTCAACACAAAGTGACAATCGACCTCAATGGGCTAAAATGGATGTTAATCGACGATATCTGACAAAGTTAGATGCAAACTCACTCAAATATATGAGAAATGTTGAAATTCGACTTCAAATTAGGAAGATAGACTTAGAAAATTTTCTTTCAACACAAAGTGACAATCGACCTCAATGGGCTTCAATGGATGTTAATCGACGATATCTGACAAAGTTAGATGCAAACTCACTCAAATATATGAGAAATGTTGAAATTCGACTTTAAATTAGGAAGATAGACTTAGAAAATTTTCACTCAACACAAAGTGACAATTGACCTCAATTGGCTTCAATCAATGTTAATCGACGATATCTGACAAAGTTAGATGCAAACTCACTCAAATATATGAGAAATGTTGAAATTCGACTCCAAATTAGAAAGATAGACTTAGAAAATTTTCACTCAACACAAAGTGACAATCGACCTCAATGGGCTAAAATGGATGTTAATCGACGATATCTGACAAAGTAAGATGCAAACTCACTCAAATATATGAGAAATGTTGAAATTCGACTCCAAATTAGAAAGATAGACTTAGAAAATTTTCTTTCAACACAAAGTGACAATCGACCTCAATTGGCTTCAATCAATGTTAATCGACGATATCTGACAAAGTTAGATGCAAACTCACTCAAATATATGAGAAATGTTGAAATTCGACTCCAAATTAGAAAGATAGACTTAGAAAATTTTCACTCAACACAAAGTGACAATCGACCTCAATGGGCTAAAATGGATGTTAATCGACGATATCTGACAAAGTTAGATGCAAACTCACTCAAATATATGAGAAATGTTGAAATTCGACTTTAAATTAGGAAGATAGACTTAGAAAATTTTCACTCAACACAAAGTGACAATCGACCTCAATTGGCTTCAATGGATGTTAATCGACGATATCTGAAAAAGTTAGATGCAAACTCACTCAAATATATGAGAAATGTTGAAATTCGACTTTAAATTAGGAAGATAGACTTAGAAAATTTTCACTCAACACAAAGTGACAATTGACCTCAATTGGCTTCAATCAATGTTAATCGACGATATCTGACAAAGTAAGATGCAAACTCACTCAAATATATGAGAAATGTTGAAATTCGACTCCAAATTAGAAAGATAGACTTAGAAAATTTTCTTTCAACACAAAGTGACAATCGACCTCAATTGGCTTCAATCAATGTTAATCGACGATATCTGACAAAGTTAGATGCAAACTCACTCAAATATATGAGAAATGTTGAAATTCGACTCCAAATTAGAAAGATAGACTTAGAAAATTTTCACTCAACACAAAGTGACAATTGACCTCAATTGGCTTCAATCAATGTTAATCGACGATATCTGACAAAGTTAGATGCAAACTCACTCAAATATATGAGAAATGTTGAAATTCGACTTCAAATTAGGAAGATAGACTTAGAAAATTTTCTTTCAACACAAAGTGACAATCGACCTCAATGGGCTTCAATGGATGTTAATCGACGATATCTGACAAAGTTAGATGCAAACTCACTCAAATATATGAGAAATGTTGAAATTCGACTTTAAATTAGGAAGATAGACTTAGAAAATTTTCACTCAACACAAAGTGACAATTGACCTCAATTGGCTTCAATCAATGTTAATCGACGATATCTGACAAAGTTAGATGCAAACTCACTCAAATATATGAGAAATGTTGAAATTCGACTCCAAATTAGAAAGATAGACTTAGAAAATTTTCACTCAACACAAAGTGACAATCGACCTCAATGGGCTAAAATGGATGTTAATCGACGATATCTGACAAAGTTAGATGCAAACTCACTCAAATATATGAGAAATGTTGAAATTCGACTCCAAATTAGAAAGATAGACTTAGAAAATTTTCTTTCAACACAAAGTGACAATCGACCTCAATTGGCTTCAATCAATGTTAATCGACGATATCTGACAAAGTTAGATGCAAACTCACTCAAATATATGAGAAATGTTGAAATTCGACTCCAAATTAGAAAGATAGACTTAGAAAATTTTCACTCAACACAAAGTGACAATTGACCTCAATTGGCTTCAATCAATGTTAATCGACGATATCTGACAAAGTTAGATGCAAACTCACTCAAATATATGAGAAATGTTGAAATTCGACTTCAAATTAGGAAGATAGACTTAGAAAATTTTCTTTCAACACAAAGTGACAATCGACCTCAATGGGCTTCAATGGATGTTAATCGACGATATCTGACAAAGTTAGATGCAAACTCACTCAAATATATGAGAAATGTTGAAATTCGACTCCAAATTAGAAAGATAGACTTAGAAAATTTTCTTTCAACACAAAGTGACAATCGACCTCAATTGGCTTCAATCAATGTTAATCGACGATATCTGACAAAGTTAGATGCAAACTCACTCAAATATATGAGAAATGTTGAAATTCGACTCCAAATTAGGAAGATAGACTTAGAAAATTTTCACTCAACACAAAGTGACAATCGACCTCAATTGGCTTCAATGGATGTTAATCGACGATATCTGACAAAGTTAGATGCAAACTCACTCAAATATATGAGAAATGTTGAAATTCGACTTTAAATTAGGAAGATAGACTTAGAAAATTTTCTTTCAACACAAAGTGACAATCGACCTCAATTGGCTTCAATCAATGTTAATCGACGATATCTGACAAAGTTAGATGCAAACTCACTCAAATATATGAGAAATGTTGAAATTCGACTCCAAATTAGAAAGATAGACTTAGAAAATTTTCACTCAACACAAAGTGACAATTGACCTCAATTGGCTTCAATCAATGTTAATCGACGATATCTGACAAAGTTAGATGCAAACTCACTCAAATATATGAGAAATGTTGAAATTCGACTTCAAATTAGGAAGATAGACTTAGAAAATTTTCTTTCAACACAAAGTGACAATCGACCTCAATTGGCTTCAATGGATGTTAATCGACGATATCTGACAAAGTTAGATGCAAACTCACTCAAATATATGAGAAATGTTGAAATTCGACTTTAAATTAGGAAGATAGACTTAGAAAATTTTCACTCAACACAAAGTGACAATTGACCTCAATTGGCTTCAATCAATGTTAATCGACGATATCTGACAAAGTTAGATGCAAACTCACTCAAATATATGAGAAATGTTGAAATCCGAATTCAAATTAGGAAGATAGACTTAGAAAATTTTCACTCAACACAAAGTGACAATCGACCTCAATTGGCTTCAATGGATGTTAATCGACGATATCTGACAAAGTTAGATGCAAACTCACTCAAATATATGAGAAATGTTGAAATTCGACTTTAAATTAGGAAGATAGACTTAGAAAATTTTCTTTCAACACAAAGTGACAATCGACCTCAATTGGCTTCAATCAATGTTAATCGACGATATCTGACAAAGTTAGATGCAAACTCACTCA
Source organism: Diorhabda carinulata (assembly GCF_026250575.1). Classification (NCBI taxonomy): domain Eukaryota; kingdom Metazoa; phylum Arthropoda; class Insecta; order Coleoptera; family Chrysomelidae; genus Diorhabda; species Diorhabda carinulata. Next base: position 1,059,647 of record NC_079469.1, read on the forward strand.
AATATATGAGAAATGTTGAAATTCGACTCCAAATTAGAAAGATAGACTTAGAAAATTTTCACTCAACACAAAGTGACAATTGACCTCAATTGGCTTCAATCAATGTTAATCGACGATATCTGACAAAGTTAGATGCAAACTCACTCAAATATATGAGAAATGTTGAAATTCGACTTCAAATTAGGAAGATAGACTTAGAAAATTTTCTTTCAACACAAAGTGACAATCGACCACAATGGGCTTCAATGGATGTTAATCGACGATATCTGACAAAGTTAGATGCAAACTCACTCAAATATATGAGAAATGTTGAAATTCGACTTTAAATTAGGAAGATAGACTTAGAAAATTTTCACTCAACACAAAGTGACAATTGACCTCAATTGGCTTCAATCAATGTTAATCGACGATATCTGACAAAGTTAGATGCAAACTCACTCAAATATATGAGAAATGTTGAAATTCGACTCCAAATTAGAAAGATAGACTTAGAAAATTTTCACTCAACACAAAGTGACAATTGACCTCAATTGGCTTCAATCAATGTTAATCGACGATATCTGACAAAGTTAGATGCAAACTCACTCAAATATATGAGAAATGTTGAAATTCGACTTCAAATTAGGAAGATAGACTTAGAAAATTTTCTTTCAACACAAAGTGACAATCGACCTCAATGGGCTTCAATGGATGTTAATCGACGATATCTGACAAAGTTAGATGCAAACTCACTCAAATATATGAGAAATGTTGAAATTCGACTTTAAATTAGGAAGATAGACTTAGAAAATTTTCACTCAAAACAAAGTGACAATTGACCTCAATTGGCTTCAATCAATGTTAATCGACGATATCTGACAAAGTTAGATGCAAACTCACTTAAATATATGAGAAATGTTGAAATTCGACTTTAAATTAGGAAGATAGACTTAGAAAATTTTCTTTCAACACAAAGTGACAATCGACCTCAATGGGCTTCAATGGATGTTAATCGACGATATCTGACAAAGTTAGATGCAAACTCACTCAAATATATGAGAAATGTTGAAATCCGAATTCAAATTAGGAAGATAGACTTAGAAAATTTTCACTCAACACAAAGTGACAATCGACCTCAATTGGCTTCAATCAATGTTAATCGACGATATCTGACAAAGTTAGATGCAAACTCACTCAAATATATGAGAAATGTTGAAATTCGACTTCAAATTAGGAAGATAGACTTAGAAAATTTTCTTTCAACACAAAGTGACAATCGACCTCAATGGGCTTCAATGGATGTTAATCGACGATATCTGACAAAGTTAGATGCAAACTCACTCAAATATATGAGAAATGTTGAAATTCGACTCCAAATTAGAAAGATAGACTTAGAAAATTTTCTTTCAACACAAAGTGACAATCGACCTCAATTGGCTTCAATCAATGTTAATCGACGATATCTGACAAAGTTAGATGCAAACTCACTCAAATATATGAGAAATGTTGAAATTCGACTCCAAATTAGAAAGATAGACTTAGAAAATTTTCACTCAACACAAAGTGACAATCGACCTCAATTGGCTTCAATGGATGTTAATCGACGATATCTGACAAAGTTAGATGCAAACTCACTCAAATATATGAGAAATGTTGAAATTCGACTTTAAATTAGGAAGATAGACTTAGAAAATTTTCACTCAACACAAAGTGACAATCGACCTCAATGGGCTTCAATCAATGTTAATCGACGATATCTGACAAAGTTAGATGCAAACTCACTCAAATATATGAGAAATGTTGAAATTCGACTCCAAATTAGAAAGATAGACTTAGAAAATTTTCACTCAACACAAAGTGACAATTGACCTCAATTGGCTTCAATCAATGTTAATCGACGATATCTGACAAAGTTAGATGCAAACTCACTCAAATAAATGAGAAATGTTGAAATTCGACTTCAAATTAGGAAGATAGACTTAGAAAATTTTCTTTCAACACAAAGTGACAATCGACCTCAATGGGCTTCAATGGATGTTAATCGACGATATCTGACAAAGTTAGATGCAAACTCACTCAAATATATGAGAAATGTTGAAATTCGACTTTAAATTAGGAAGATAGACTTAGAAAATTTTCACTCAACACAAAGTGACAATTGACCTCAATTGGCTTCAATCAATGTTAATCGACGATATCTGACAAAGTTAGATGCAAACTCACTCAAATATATGAGAAATGTTGAAATTCGACTCCAAATTAGAAAGATAGACTTAGAAAATTTTCACTCAACACAAAGTGACAATCGACCTCAATGGGCTAAAATGGATGTTAATCGACGATATCTGACAAAGTTAGATGCAAACTCACTCAAATATATGAGAAATGTTGAAATTCGACTTTAAATTAGGAAGATAGACTTAGAAAATTTTCACTCAACACAAAGTGACAATTGACCTCAATTGGCTTCAATCAATGTTAATCGACGATATCTGACAAAGTAAGATGCAAACTCACTCAAATATATGAGAAATGTTGAAATTCGACTCCAAATTAGAAAGATAGACTTAGAAAATTTTCACTCAACACAAAGTGACAATCGACCTCAATGGGCTAAAATGGATGTTAATCGACGATATCTGACAAAGTTAGATGCAAACTCACTCAAATATATGAGAAATGTTGAAATTCGACTCCAAATTAGAAAGATAGACTTAGAAAATTTTCACTCAACACAAAGTGACAATTGACCTCAATTGGCTTCAATGGATGTTAATCGACGATATCTGACAAAGTTAGATGCAAACTCACTCAAATATATGAGAAATGTTGAAATTCGACTTTAAATTAGGAAGATAGACTTAGAAAATTTTCACTCAACACAAAGTGACAATTGACCTCAATTGGCTTCAATCAATGTTAATCGACGATATCTGACAAAGTTAGATGCAAACTCACTCAAATATATGAGAAATGTTGAAATTCGACTTCAAATTAGGAAGATAGACTTAGAAAATTTTCTTTCAACACAAAGTGACAATCGACCTCAATGGGCTTCAATGGATGTTAATCGACGATATCTGACAAAGTTAGATGCAAACTCACTCAAATATATGAGAAATGTTGAAATTCGACTCCAAATTAGAAAGATAGACTTAGAAAATTTTCTTTCAACACAAAGTGACAATCGACCTCAATTGGCTTCAATCAATGTTAATCGACGATATCTGACAAAGTTAGATGCAAACTCACTCAAATATATGAGAAATGTTGAAATTCGACTCCAAATTAGAAAGATAGACTTAGAAAATTTTCACTCAACACAAAGTGACAATTGACCTCAATTGGCTTCAATCAATGTTAATCGACGATATCTGACAAAGTTAGATGCAAACTCACTCAAATATATGAGAAATGTTGAAATTCGACTTCAAATTAGGAAGATAGACTTAGAAAATTTTCTTTCAACACAAAGTGACAATCGACCTCAATGGGCTTCAATGGATGTTAATCGACGATATCTGACAAAGTTAGATGCAAACTCACTCAAATATATGAGAAATGTTGAAATCCGAATTCAAATTAGGAAGATAGACTTAGAAAATTTTCACTCAACACAAAGTGACAATCGACCTCAATTGGCTTCAATGGATGTTAATCGACGATATCTGACAAAGTTAGATGCAAACTCACTCAAATATATGAGAAATGTTGAAATTCGACTTTAAATTAGGAAGATAGACTTAGAAAATTTTCTTTCAACACAAAGTGACAATCGACCTCAATTGGCTTCAATCAATGTTAATCGACGATATCTGACAAAGTTAGATGCAAACTCACTCAAATATATGAGAAATGTTGAAATTCGACTCCAAATTAGAAAGATAGACTTAGAAAATTTTCACTCAACACAAAGTGACAATTGACCTCAATTGGCTTCAATCAATGTTAATCGACGATATCTGACAAAGTTAGATGCAAACTCACTCAAATATATGAGAAATGTTGAAATTCGACTTTAAATTAGAAAGATAGACTTAGAAAATTTTCACTCAACACAAAGTGACAATCGACCTCAATTGGCTTCAATGGATGTTAATCGACGATATCTGACAAAGTTAGATGCAAACTCACTCAAATATATGAGAAATGTTGAAATTCGACTTTAAATTAGGAAGATAGACTTAGAAAATTTTCACTCAACACAAAGTGACAATTGACCTCAATTGGCTTCAATCAATGTTAATCGACGATATCTGACAAAGTAAGATGCAAACTCACTCAAATATATGAGAAATGTTGAAATTCGACTCCAAATTAGAAAGATAGACTTAGAAAATTTTCTTTCAACACAAAGTGACAATCGACCTCAATTGGCTTCAATCAATGTTAATCGACGATATCTGACAAAGTTAGATGCAAACTCACTCAAATATATGAGAAATGTTGAAATTCGACTCCAAATTAGAAAGATAGACTTAGAAAATTTTCACTCAACACAAAGTGACAATTGACCTCAATTGGCTTCAATCAATGTTAATCGACGATATCTGACAAAGTTAGATGCAAACTCACTCAAATATATGAGAAATGTTGAAATTCGACTTCAAATTAGGAAGATAGACTTAGAAAATTTTCTTTCAACACAAAGTGACAATCGACCTCAATGGGCTTCAATGGATGTTAATCGACGATATCTGACAAAGTTAGATGCAAACTCACTCAAATATATGAGAAATGTTGAAATTCGACTTTAAATTAGGAAGATAGACTTAGAAAATTTTCACTCAACACAAAGTGACAATTGACCTCAATTGGCTTCAATCAATGTTAATCGACGATATCTGACAAAGTTAGATGCAAACTCACTCAAATATATGAGAAATGTTGAAATTCGACTCCAAATTAGAAAGATAGACTTAGAAAATTTTCACTCAACACAAAGTGACAATCGACCTCAATGGGCTAAAATGGATGTTAATCGACGATATCTGACAAAGTTAGATGCAAACTCACTCAAATATATGAGAAATGTTGAAATTCGACTTTAAATTAGGAAGATAGACTTAGAAAATTTTCACTCAACACAAAGTGACAATTGACCTCAATTGGCTTCAATCAATGTTAATCGACGATATCTGACAAAGTAAGATGCAAACTCACTCAAATATATGAGAAATGTTGAAATTCGACTCCAAATTAGAAAGATAGACTTAGAAAATTTTCACTCAACACAAAGTGACAATCGACCTCAATGGGCTAAAATGGATGTTAATCGACGATATCTGACAAAGTTAGATGCAAACTCACTCAAATATATGAGAAATGTTGAAATTCGACTCCAAATTAGAAAGATAGACTTAGAAAATTTTCACTCAACACAAAGTGACAATTGACCTCAATTGGCTTCAATGGATGTTAATCGACGATATCTGACAAAGTTAGATGCAAACTCACTCAAATATATGAGAAATGTTGAAATTCGACTTTAAATTAGGAAGATAGACTTAGAAAATTTTCACTCAACACAAAGTGACAATTGACCTCAATTGGCTTCAATCAATGTTAATCGACGATATCTGACAAAGTTAGATGCAAACTCACTCAAATATATGAGAAATGTTGAAATTCGACTTCAAATTAGGAAGATAGACTTAGAAAATTTTCTTTCAACACAAAGTGACAATCGACCTCAATGGGCTTCAATGGATGTTAATCGACGATATCTGACAAAGTTAGATGCAAACTCACTCAAATATATGAGAAATGTTGAAATTCGACTCCAAATTAGAAAGATAGACTTAGAAAATTTTCTTTCAACACAAAGTGACAATCGACCTCAATTGGCTTCAATCAATGTTAATCGACGATATCTGACAAAGTTAGATGCAAACTCACTCAAATATATGAGAAATGTTGAAATTCGACTCCAAATTAGAAAGATAGACTTAGAAAATTTTCACTCAACACAAAGTGACAATTGACCTCAATTGGCTTCAATCAATGTTAATCGACGATATCTGACAAAGTTAGATGCAAACTCACTCAAATATATGAGAAATGTTGAAATTCGACTTCAAATTAGGAAGATAGACTTAGAAAATTTTCTTTCAACACAAAGTGACAATCGACCTCAATGGGCTTCAATGGATGTTAATCGACGATATCTGACAAAGTTAGATGCAAACTCACTCAAATATATGAGAAATGTTGAAATCCGAATTCAAATTAGGAAGATAGACTTAGAAAATTTTCACTCAACACAAAGTGACAATCGACCTCAATTGGCTTCAATGGATGTTAATCGACGATATCTGACAAAGTTAGATGCAAACTCACTCAAATATATGAGAAATGTTGAAATTCGACTTTAAATTAGGAAGATAGACTTAGAAAATTTTCTTTCAACACAAAGTGACAATCGACCTCAATTGGCTTCAATCAATGTTAATCGACGATATCTGACAAAGTTAGATGCAAACTCACTCAAATATATGAGAAATGTTGAAATTCGACTCCAAATTAGAAAGATAGACTTAGAAAATTTTCACTCAACACAAAGTGACAATCGACCTCAATTGGCTTCAATGGATGTTAATCGACGATATCTGACAAAGTTAGATGCAAACTCACTCAAATATATGAGAAATGTTGAAATTCGACTTTAAATTAGGAAGATAGACTTAGAAAATTTTCACTCAACACAAAGTGACAATTGACCTCAATTGGCTTCAATCAATGTTAATCGACGATATCTGACAAAGTAAGATGCAAACTCACTCAAATATATGAGAAATGTTGAAATTCGACTCCAAATTAGAAAGATAGACTTAGAAAATTTTCTTTCAACACAAAGTGACAATCGACCTCAATTGGCTTCAATCAATGTTAATCGACGATATCTGACAAAGTTAGATGCAAACTCACTCAAATATATGAGAAATGTTGAAATTCGACTCCAAATTAGAAAGATAGACTTAGAAAATTTTCACTCAACACAAAGTGACAATTGACCTCAATTGGCTTCAATCAATGTTAATCGACGATATCTGACAAAGTTAGATGCAAACTCACTCAAATATATGAGAAATGTTGAAATTCGACTTCAAATTAGGAAGATAGACTTAGAAAATTTTCTTTCAACACAAAGTGACAATCGACCTCAATGGGCTTCAATGGATGTTAATCGACGATATCTGACAAAGTTAGATGCAAACTCACTCAAATATATGAGAAATGTTGAAATTCGACTCCAAATTAGAAAGATAGACTTAGAAAATTTTCTTTCAACACAAAGTGACAATCGACCTCAATTGGCTTCAATCAATGTTAATCGACGATATCTGACAAAGTTAGATGCAAACTCACTCAAATATATGAGAAATGTTGAAATTCGACTCCAAATTAGAAAGATAGACTTAGAAAATTTTCACTCAACACAAAGTGACAATTGACCTCAATTGGCTTCAATCAATGTTAATCGACGATATCTGACAAAGTTAGATGCAAACTCACTCAAATATATGAGAAATGTTGAAATTCGACTTCAAATTAGGAAGATAGACTTAGAAAATTTTCACTCAACACAAAGTGACAATCGACCTCAATGGGCTTCAATGGATGTTAATCGACGATATCTGACAAAGTTAGATGCAAACTCACTCAAATATATGAGAAATGTTGAAATTCGACTTTAAATTAGGAAGATAGACTTAGAAAATTTTCACTCAACACAAAGTGACAATTGACCTCAATTGGCTTCAATCAATGTTAATCGACGATATCTGACAAAGTAAGATGCAAACTCACTCAAATATATGAGAAATGTTGAAATTCGACTCCAAATTAGAAAGATAGACTTAGAAAATTTTCTTTCAACACAAAGTGACAATCGACCTCAATTGGCTTCAATGGATGTTAATCGACGATATCTGACAAAGTTAGATGCAAACTCACTCAAATATATGAGAAATGTTGAAATTCGACTTTAAATTAGGAAGATAGACTTAGAAAATTTTCACTCAACACAAAGTGACAATTGACCTCAATTGGCTTCAATCAATGTTAATCGACGATATCTGACAAAGTTAGATGCAAACTCACTCAAATATATGAGAAATGTTGAAATTCGACTCCAAATTAGAAAGATAGACTTAGAAAATTTTCACTCAACACAAAGTGACAATCGACCTCAATGGGCTAAAATGGATGTTAATCGACGATATCTGACAAAGTTAGATGCAAACTCACTCAAATATATGAGAAATGTTGAAATTCGACTCCAAATTAGAAAGATAGACTTAGAAAATTTTCTTTCAACACAAAGTGACAATCGACCTCAATTGGCTTCAATCAATGTTAATCGACGATATCTGACAAAGTTAGATGCAAACTCACTCAAATATATGAGAAATGTTGAAATTCGACTCCAAATTAGAAAGATAGACTTAGAAAATTTTCACTCAACACAAAGTGACAATTGACCTCAATTGGCTTCAATCAATGTTAATCGACGATATCTGACAAAGTTAGATGCAAACTCACTCAAATATATGAGAAATGTTGAAATTCGACTCCAAATTAGGAAGATAGACTTAGAAAATTTTCTTTCAACACAAAGTGACAATCGACCTCAATGGGCTTCAATGGATGTTAATCGACGATATCTGACAAAGTTAGATGCAAACTCACTCAAATATATGAGAAATGTTGAAATTCGACTCCAAATTAGAAAGATAGACTTAGAAAATTTTCTTTCAACACAAAGTGACAATCGACCTCAATTGGCTTCATTCAATGTTAATCGACGATATCTGACAAAGTTAGATGCAAACTCACTCAAATATATGAGAAATGTTGAAATTCGACTTTAAATTAGGAAGATAGACTTAGAAAATTTTCTTTCAACACAAAGTGACAATCGACCTCAATGGGCTTCAATGGATGTTAATCGATGATATCTGACAAAGTTAGATGCAAACTCACTCAAATATATGAGAAATGTTGAAATCCGAATTCAAATTAGGAAGATAGACTTAGAAAATTTTCACTCAACACAAAGTGACAATCGACCTCAATTGGCTTCAATGGATGTTAATCGACGATATCTGACAAAGTTAGATGCAAACTCACTCAAATATATGAGAAATGTTGAAATTCGACTTTAAATTAGGAAGATAGACTTAGAAAATTTTCTTTCAACACAAAGTGACAATCGACCTCAATTGGCTTCAATCAATGTTAATCGACGATATCTGACAAAGTTAGATGCAAACTCACTCAAATATATGAGAAATGTTGAAATTCGACTCCAAATTAGAAAGATAGACTTAGAAAATTTTCACTCAACACAAAGTGACAATTGACCTCAATTGGCTTCAATCAATGTTAATCGACGATATCTGACAAAGTTAGATGCAAACTCACTCAAATATATGAGAAATGTTGAAATTCGACTTCAAATTAGGAAGATAGACTTAGAAAATTTTCTTTCAACACAAAGTGACAATCGACCTCAATGGGCTTCAATGGATGTTAATCGACGATATCTGACAAAGTTAGATGCAAACTCACTCAAATATATGAGAAATGTTGAAATTCGACTTTAAATTAGGAAGATAGACTTAGAAAATTTTCACTCAACACCAAGTGACAATTGACCTCAATTGGCTTCAATCAATGTTAATCGACGATATCTGACAAAGTTAGATGCAAACTCACTCAAATATATGAGAAATGTTGAAATTCGACTCCAAATTAGAAAGATAGACTTAGAAAATTTTCACTCAACACAAAGTGACAATTGACCTCAATTGGCTTCAATCAATGTTAATCGACGATATCTGACAAAGTTAGATGCAAACTCACTCAAATATATGAGAAATGTTGAAATTCGACTTCAAATTAGGAAGATAGACTTAGAAAATTTTCTTTCAACACAAAGTGACAATCGACCTCAATGGGCTTCAATGGATGTTAATCGACGATATCTGACAAAGTTAGATGCAAACTCACTCAAATATATGAGAAATGTTGAAATTCGACTCCAAATTAGAAAGATAGACTTAGAAAATTTTCTTTCAACACAAAGTGACAATCGACCTCAATTGGCTTCAATCAATGTTAATCGACGATATCTGACAAAGTTAGATGCAAACTCACTCAAATATATGAGAAATGTTGAAATTCGACTCCAAATTAGAAAGATAGACTTAGAAAATTTTCACTCAACACAAAGTGACAATTGACCTCAATTGGCTTCAATCAATGTTAATCGACGATATCTGACAAAGTTAGATGCAAACTCACTCAAATATATGAGAAATGTTGAAATTCGACTTCAAATTAGGAAGATAGACTTAGAAAATTTTCTTTCAACACAAAGTGACAATCGACCTCAATGGGCTTCAATGGATGTTAATCGACGATATCTGACAAAGTTAGATGCAAACTCACTCAAATATATGAGAAATGTTGAAATCCGAATTCAAATTAGGAAGATAGACTTAGAAAATTTTCACTCAACACAAAGTGACAATCGACCTCAATTGGCTTCAATGGATGTTAATCGACGATATCTGACAAAGTTAGATGCAAACTCACTCAAATATATGAGAAATGTTGAAATTCGACTTTAAATTAGGAAGATAGACTTAGAAAATTTTCTTTCAACACAAAGTGACAATCGACCTCAATTGGCTTCAATCAATGTTAATCGACGATATCTGACAAAGTTAGATGCAAACTCACTCAAATATATGAGAAATGTTGAAATTCGACTCCAAATTAGAAAGATAGACTTAGAAAATTTTCACTCAACACAAAGTGACAATTGACCTCAATTGGCTTCAATCAATGTTAATCGACGATATCTGACAAAGTTAGATGCAAACTCACTCAAATATATGAGAAATGTTGAAATTCGACTTTAAATTAGAAAGATAGACTTAGAAAATTTTCACTCAACACAAAGTGACAATCGACCTCAATTGGCTTCAATGGATGTTAATCGACGATATCTGACAAAGTTAGATGCAAACTCACTCAAATATATGAGAAATGTTGAAATTCGACTTTAAATTAGGAAGATAGACTTAGAAAATTTTCACTCAACACAAAGTGACAATTGACCTCAATTGGCTTCAATCAATGTTAATCGACGATATCTGACAAAGTAAGATGCAAACTCACTCAAATATATGAGAAATGTTGAAATTCGACTCCAAATTAGAAAGATAGACTTAGAAAATTTTCTTTCAACACAAAGTGACAATCGACCTCAATTGGCTTCAATCAATGTTAATCGACGATATCTGACAAAGTTAGATGCAAACTCACTCAAATATATGAGAAATGTTGAAATTCGACTCCAAATTAGAAAGATAGACTTAGAAAATTTTCTTTCAACACAAAGTGACAATCGACCTCAATTGGCTTCAATCAATGTTAATCGACGATATCTGACAAAGTTAGATGCAAACTCACTCAAATATATGAGAAATGTTGAAATTCGACTTCAAATTAGGAAGATAGACTTAGAAAATTTTCTTTCAACACAAAGTGACAATCGACCTCAATGGGCTTCAATGGATGTTAATCGACGATATCTGACAAAGTTAGATGCAAACTCACTCAAATATATGAGAAATGTTGAAATTCGACTTTAAATTAGAAAGATAGACTTAGAAAATTTTCACTCAACACAAAGTGACAATTGACCTCAATTGGCTTCAATCAATGTTAATCGACGATATCTGACAAAGTAAGATGCAAACTCACTCAAATATATGAGAAATGTTGAAATTCGACTCCAAATTAGAAAGATAGACTTAGAAAATTTTCTTTCAACACAAAGTGACAATTGACCTCAATTGGCTTCAATCAATGTTAATCGACGATATCTGACAAAGTTAGATGCAAACTCACTCAAATATATGAGAAATGTTGAAATTCGACTCCAAATTAGAAAGATAGACTTAGAAAATTTTCACTCAACACAAAGTGACAATTGACCTCAATTGGCTTCAATCAATGTTAATCGACGATATCTGACAAAGTTAGATGCAAACTCACTCAAATATATGAGAAATGTTGAAATTCGACTTCAAATTAGGAAGATAGACTTAGAAAATTTTCTTTCAACACAAAGTGACAATCGACCTCAATGGGCTTCAATGGATGTTAATCGACGATATCTGACAAAGTTAGATGCAAACTCACTCAAATATATGAGAAATGTTGAAATTCGACTTTAAATTAGGAAGATAGACTTAGAAAATTTTCACTCAACACAAAGTGACAATTGACCTCAATTGGCTTCAATCAATGTTAATCGACGATATCTGACAAAGTAAGATGCAAACTCACTCAAATATATGAGAAATGTTGAAATTCGACTCCAAATTAGAAAGATAGACTTAGAAAATTTTCTTTCAACACAAAGTGACAATTGACCTCAATTGGCTTCAATCAATGTTAATCGACGATATCTGACAAAGTTAGATGCAAACTCACTCAAATATATGAGAAATGTTGAAATTCGACTCCAAATTAGAAAGATAGACTTAGAAAATTTTCACTCAACACAAAGTGACAATTGACCTCAATTGGCTTCAATCAATGTTAATCGACGATATCTGACAAAGTTAGATGCAAACTCACTCAAATATATGAGAAATGTTGAAATTCGACTTCAAATTAGGAAGATAGACTTAGAAAATTTTCTTTCAACACAAAGTGACAATCGACCTCAATGGGCTTCAGTGGATGTTAATCGACGATATCTGACAAAGTTAGATGCAAACTCACTCAAATATATGAGAAATGTTGAAATTCGACTTTAAATTAGGAAGATAGACTTAGAAAATTTTCACTCAACACAAAGTGACAATTGACCTCAATTGGCTTCAATCAATGTTAATCGACGATATCTGACAAAGTTAGATGCAAACTCACTCAAATATATGAGAAATGTTGAAATTCGACTCCAAATTAGAAAGATAGACTTAGAAAATTTTCACTCAACACAAAGTGACAATCGACCTCAATGGGCTAAAATGGATGTTAATCGACAATATCTGACAAAGTTAGATGCAAACTCACTCAAATATATGAGAAATGTTGAAATTCGACTTTAAATTAGGAAGATAGACTTAGAAAATTTTCACTCAACACAAAGTGACAATTGACCTCAATTGGCTTCAATCAATGTTAATCGACGATATCTGACAAAGTAAGATGCAAACTCACTCAAATATATGAGAAATGTTGAAATTCGACTCCAAATTAGAAAGATAGACTTAGAAAATTTTCACTCAACACAAAGTGACAATCGACCTCAATGGGCTAAAATGGATGTTAATCGACGATATCTGACAAAGTTAGATGCAAACTCACTCAAATATATGAGAAATGTTGAAATTCGACTTTAAATTAGGAAGATAGACTTAGAAAATTTTCACTCAACACAAAGTGACAATCGACCTCAATGGGCTTCAATCAATGTTAATCGACGATATCTGACAAAGTTAGATGCAAACTCACTCAAATATATGAGAAATGTTGAAATTCGACTCCAAATTAGAAAGATAGACTTAGAAAATTTTCACTCAACACAAAGTGACAATCGACCTCAATTGGCTTCAATGGATGTTAATCGACGATATCTGACAAAGTTAGATGCAAACTCACTCAAATATATGAGAAATGTTGAAATTCGACTTTAAATTAGGAAGATAGACTTAGAAAATTTTCACTCAACACAAAGTGACAATTGACCTCAATTGGCTTCAATCAATGTTAATCGACGATATCTGACAAAGTAAGATGCAAACTCACTCAAATATATGAGAAATGTTGAAATTCGACTCCAAATTAGAAAGATAGACTTAGAAAATTTTCTTTCAACACAAAGTGACAATCGACCTCAATTGGCTTCAATCAATGTTAATCGACGATATCTGACAAAGTTAGATGCAAACTCACTCAAATATATGAGAAATGTTGAAATTCGACTCCAAATTAGAAAGATAGACTTAGAAAATTTTCACTCAACACAAAGTGACAATTGACCTCAATTGGCTTCAATCAATGTTAATCGACGATATCTGACAAAGTTAGATGCAAACTCACTCAAATATATGAGAAATGTTGAAATTCGACTTCAAATTAGGAAGATAGACTTAGAAAATTTTCTTTCAACACAAAGTGACAATCGACCTCAATGGGCTTCAATGGATGTTAATCGACGATATCTGACAAAGTTAGATGCAAACTCACTCAAATATATGAGAAATGTTGAAATTCGACTTTAAATTAGGAAGATAGACTTAGAAAATTTTCACTCAACACAAAGTGACAATTGACCTCAATTGGCTTCAATCAATGTTAATCGACGATATCTGACAAAGTTAGATGCAAACTCACTCAAATATATGAGAAATGTTGAAATTCGACTCCAAATTAGAAAGATAGACTTAGAAAATTTTCACTCAACACAAAGTGACAATCGACCTCAATGGGCTAAAATGGATGTTAATCGACGATATCTGACAAAGTTAGATGCAAACTCACTCAAATATATGAGAAATGTTGAAATTCGACTTTAAATTAGGAAGATAGACTTAGAAAATTTTCTTTCAACACAAAGTGACAATCGACCTCAATTGGCTTCAATCAATGTTAATCGACGATATCTGACAAAGTTAGATGCAAACTCACTCAAATATATGAGAAATGTTGAAATTCGACTTTAAATTAGGAAGATAGACTTAGAAAATTTTCACTCAACACAAAGTGACAATTGACCTCAATTGGCTTCAATCAATGTTAATCGACGATATCTGACAAAGTTAGATGCAAACTCACTCAAATATATGAGAAATGTTGAAATTCGACTCCAAATTAGAAAGATAGACTTAGAAAATTTTCACTCAACACAAAGTGACAATCGACCTCAATGGGCTAAAATGGATGTTAATCGACGATATCTGACAAAGTTAGATGCAAACTCACTCAAATATATGAGAAATGTTGAAATTCGACTTTAAATTAGGAAGATAGACTTAGAAAATTTTCACTCAACACAAAGTGACAATTGACCTCAATTGGCTTCAATCAATGTTAATCGACGATATCTGACAAAGTAAGATGCAAACTCACTCAAATATATGAGAAATGTTGAAATTCGACTCCAAATTAGAAAGATAGACTTAGAAAATTTTCACTCAACACAAAGTGACAATCGACCTCAATGGGCTAAAATGGATGTTAATCGACGATATCTGACAAAGTTAGATGCAAACTCACTCAAATATATGAGAAATGTTGAAATTCGACTCCAAATTAGAAAGATAGACTTAGAAAATTTTCACTCAACACAAAGTGACAATTGACCTCAATTGGCTTCAATGGATGTTAATCGACGATATCTGACAAAGTTAGATGCAAACTCACTCAAATATATGAGAAATGTTGAAATTCGACTTTAAATTAGGAAGATAGACTTAGAAAATTTTCACTCAACACAAAGTGACAATTGACCTCAATTGGCTTCAATCAATGTTAATCGACGATATCTGACAAAGTTAGATGCAAACTCACTCAAATATATGAGAAATGTTGAAATTCGACTTCAAATTAGGAAGATAGACTTAGAAAATTTTCTTTCAACACAAAGTGACAATCGACCTCAATGGGCTTCAATGGATGTTAATCGACGATATCTGACAAAGTTAGATGCAAACTCACTCAAATATATGAGAAATGTTGAAATTCGACTCCAAATTAGAAAGATAGACTTAGAAAATTTTCTTTCAACACAAAGTGACAATCGACCTCAATTGGCTTCAATCAATGTTAATCGACGATATCTGACAAAGTTAGATGCAAACTCACTCAAATATATGAGAAATGTTGAAATTCGACTCCAAATTAGAAAGATAGACTTAGAAAATTTTCACTCAACACAAAGTGACAATTGACCTCAATTGGCTTCAATCAATGTTAATCGACGATATCTGACAAAGTTAGATGCAAACTCACTCAAATATATGAGAAATGTTGAAATTCGACTTCAAATTAGGAAGATAGACTTAGAAAATTTTCTTTCAACACAAAGTGACAATCGACCTCAATGGGCTTCAATGGATGTTAATCGACGATATCTGACAAAGTTAGATGCAAACTCACTCAAATATATGAGAAATGTTGAAATCCGAATTCAAATTAGGAAGATAGACTTAGAAAATTTTCACTCAACACAAAGTGACAATCGACCTCAATTGGCTTCAATGGATGTTAATCGACGATATCTGACAAAGTTAGATGCAAACTCACTCAAATATATGAGAAATGTTGAAATTCGACTTTAAATTAGGAAGATAGACTTAGAAAATTTTCTTTCAACACAAAGTGACAATCGACCTCAATTGGCTTCAATCAATGTTAATCGACGATATCTGACAAAGTTAGATGCAAACTCACTCAAATATATGAGAAATGTTGAAATTCGACTCCAAATTAGAAAGATAGACTTAGAAAAATTTTCACTCAACACAAAGTGACAATTGACCTCAATTGGCTTCAATCAATGTTAATCGACGATATCTGACAAAGTTAGATGCAAACTCACTCAAATATATGAGAAATGTTGAAATTCGACTTCAAATTAGGAAGATAGACTTAGAAAATTTTCTTTCAACACAAAGTGACAATCGACCTCAATAGGCTTCAATGGATGTTAATCGACGATATCTGACAAAGTTAGATGCAAACTCACTCAAATATATGAGAAATGTTGAAATTCGACTTTAAATTAGGAAGATAGACTTAGAAAATTTTCACTCAACACAAAGTGACAATTGACCTCAATTGGCTTCAATCAATGTTAATCGACGATATCTGACAAAGTTAGATGCAAACTCACTCAAATATATGAGAAATGTTGAAATTCGACTCCAAATTAGAAAGATAGACTTAGAAAATTTTCACTCAACACAAAGTGACAATCGACCTCAATGGGCTAAAATGGATGTTAATCGACGATATCTGACAAAGTTAGATGCAAACTCACTCAAATATATGAGAAATGTTGAAATTCGACTTTAAATTAGGAAGATAGACTTAGAAAATTTTCACTCAACACAAAGTGACAATTGACCTCAATTGGCTTCAATCAATGTTAATCGACGATATCTGACAAAGTAAGATGCAAACTCACTCAAATATATGAGAAATGTTGAAATTCGACTCCAAATTAGAAAGATAGACTTAGAAAATTTTCACTCAACACAAAGTGACAATCGACCTCAATGGGCTAAAATGGATGTTAATCGACGATATCTGACAAAGTTAGATGCAAACTCACTCAAATATATGAGAAATGTTGAAATCCGAATTCAAATTAGGAAGATAGACTTAGAAAATTTTCACTCAACACAAAGTGACAATCGACCTCAATTGGCTTCAATGGATGTTAATCGACGATATCTGACAAAGTTAGATGCAAACTCACTCAAATATATGAGAAATGTTGAAATTCGACTTTAAATTAGGAAGATAGACTTAGAAAATTTTCTTTCAACACAAAGTGACAATCGACCTCAATTGGCTTCAATCAATGTTAATCGACGATATCTGACAAAGTTAGATGCAAACTCACTCAAATATATGAGAAATGTTGAAATTCGACTCCAAATTAGAAAGATAGACTTAGAAAATTTTCACTCAACACAAAGTGACAATTGACCTCAATTGGCTTCAATCAATGTTAATCGACGATATCTGACAAAGTTAGATGCAAACTCACTCAAATATATGAGAAATGTTGAAATTCGACTTCAAATTAGGAAGATAGACTTAGAAAATTTTCTTTCAACACAAAGTGACAATCGACCTCAATGGGCTTCAATGGATGTTAATCGACGATATCTGACAAAGTTAGATGCAAACTCTTTCAAATATATGAGAAATGTTGAAATTCGACTTTAAATTAGGAAGATAGACTTAGAAAATTTTCACTCAACACAAAGTGACAATTGACCTCAATTGGCTTCAATCAATGTTAATCGACGATATCTGACAAAGTTAGATGCAAACTCACTCAAATATATGAGAAATGTTGAAATTCGACTCCAAATTAGAAAGATAGACTTAGAAAATTTTCACTCAACACAAAGTGACAATCGACCTCAATGGGCTAAAATGGATGTTAATCGACGATATCTGACAAAGTTAGATGCAAACTCACTCAAATATATGAGAAATGTTGAAATTCGACTTTAAATTAGGAAGATAGACTTAGAAAATTTTCACTCAACACAAAGTGACAATTGACCTCAATTGGCTTCAATCAATGTTAATCGACGATATCTGACAAAGTAAGATGCAAACTCACTCAAATATATGAGAAATGTTGAAATTCGACTCCAAATTAGAAAGATAGACTTAGAAAATTTTCACTCAACACAAAGTGACAATCGACCTCAATGGGCTAAAATGGATGTTAATCGACGATATCTGACAAAGTTAGATGCAAACTCACTCAAATATATGAGAAATGTTGAAATTCGACTCCAAATTAGAAAGATAGACTTAGAAAATTTTCACTCAACACAAAGTGACAATTGACCTCAATTGGCTTCAATGGATGTTAATCGACGATATCTGACAAAGTTAGATGCAAACTCACTCAAATATATGAGAAATGTTGAAATTCGACTTTAAATTAGGAAGATAGACTTAGAAAATTTTCACTCAACACAAAGTGACAATCGACCTCAATTGGCTTCAATGGATGTTAATCGACGATATCTGACAAAGTTAGATGCAAACTCACTCAAATATATGAGAAATGTTGAAATTCGACTTTAAATTAGGAAGATAGACTTAGAAAATTTTCTTTCAACACAAAGTGACAATCGACCTCAATTGGCTTCAATCAATGTTAATCGACGATATCTGACAAAGTTAGATGCAAACTCACTCAAATATATGAGAAATGTTGAAATTCGACTCCAAATTAGAAAGATAGACTTAGAAAATTTTCACTCAACACAAAGTGACAATTGACCTCAATTGGCTTCAATCAATGTTAATCGACGATATCTGACAAAGTTAGATGCAAACTCACTCAAATATATGAGAAATGTTGAAATTCGACTTCAAATTAGGAAGATAGACTTAGAAAATTTTCTTTCAACACAAAGTGACAATCGACCTCAATGGGCTTCAATGGATGTTAATCGACGATATCTGACAAAGTTAGATGCAAACTCTTTCAAATATATGAGAAATGTTGAAATTCGACTTTAAATTAGGAAGATAGACTTAGAAAATTTTCACTCAACACAAAGTGACAATTGACCTCAATTGGCTTCAATCAATGTTAATCGACGATATCTGACAAAGTTAGATGCAAACTCACTCAAATATATGAGAAATGTTGAAATTCGACTCCAAATTAGAAAGATAGACTTAGAAAATTTTCACTCAACACAAAGTGACAATCGACCTCAATGGGCTAAAATGGATGTTAATCGACGATATCTGACAAAGTTAGATGCAAACTCACTCAAATATATGAGAAATGTTGAAATTCGACTTTAAATTAGGAAGATAGACTTAGAAAATTTTCACTCAACACAAAGTGACAATTGACCTCAATTGGCTTCAATCAATGTTAATCGACGATATCTGACAAAGTAAGATGCAAACTCACTCAAATATATGAGAAATGTTGAAATTCGACTCCAAATTAGAAAGATAGACTTAGAAAATTTTCACTCAACACAAAGTGACAATCGACCTCAATGAGCTAAAATGGATGTTAATCGACGATATCTGACAAAGTTAGATGCAAACTCACTCAAATATATGAGAAATGTTGAAATTCGACTCCAAATTAGAAAGATAGACTTAGAAAATTTTCACTCAACACAAAGTGACAATTGACCTCAATTGGCTTCAATGGATGTTAATCGACGATATCTGACAAAGTTAGATGCAAACTCACTCAAATATATGAGAAATGTTGAAATTCGACTTTAAATTAGGAAGATAGACTTAGAAAATTTTCACTCAACACAAAGTGACAATTGACCTCAATTGGCTTCAATCAATGTTAATCGACGATATCTGACAAAGTTAGATGCAAACTCACTCAAATATATGAGAAATGTTGAAATTCGACTCCAAATTAGAAAGATAGACTTAGAAAATTTTCACTCAACACAAAGTGACAATCGACCTCAATGGGCTAAAATGGATGTTAATCGACGATATCTGACAAAGTTAGATGCAAACTCACTCAAATATATGAGAAATGTTGAAATTCGACTTTAAATTAGGAAGATAGACTTAGAAAATTTTCACTCAACACAAAGTGACAATCGACCTCAATGGGCTTCAATCAATGTTAATCGACGATATCTGACAAAGTTAGATGCAAACTCACTCAAATATATGAGAAATGTTGAAATTCGACTCCAAATTAGAAAGATAGACTTAGAAAATTTTCACTCAACACAAAGTGACAATCGACCTCAATTGGCTTCAATGGATGTTAATCGACGATATCTGACAAAGTTAGATGCAAACTCACTCAAATATATGAGAAATGTTGAAATTCGACTTTAAATTAGGAAGATAGACTTAGAAAATTTTCACTCAACACAAAGTGACAATTGACCTCAATTGGCTTCAATCAATGTTAATCGACGATATCTGACAAAGTTAGATGCAAACTCACTCAAATATATGAGAAATGTTGAAATTCGACTTTAAATTAGGAAGATAGACTTAGAAAATTTTCACTCAACACAAAGTGACAATCGACCTCAATGGGCTTCAATCAATGTTAATCGACGATATCTGACAAAGTTAGATGCAAACTCACTCAAATATATGAGAAATGTTGAAATTCGACTTCAAATTAGGAAGATAGACTTAGAAAATTTTCTTTCAACACAAAGTGACAATCGACCTCAATGGGCTTCAATGGATGTTAATCGACGATATCTGACAAAGTTAGATGCAAACTCACTCAAATATATGAGAAATGTTGAAATTCGACTCCAAATTAGAAAGATAGACTTAGAAAATTTTCACTCAACACAAAGTGACAATTGACCTCAATTGGCTTCAATCAATGTTAATCGACGATATCTGACAAAGTTAGATGCAAACTCACTCAAATATATGAGAAATGTTGAAATTCGACTTCAAATTAGGAAGATAGACTTAGAAAATTTTCTTTCAACACAAAGTGACAATCGACCTCAATGGGCTTCAATGGATGTTAATCGACGATATCTGACAAAGTTAGATGCAAACTCACTCAAATATATGAGAAATGTTGAAATCCGAATTCAAATTAGGAAGATAGACTTAGAAAATTTTCACTCAACACAAAGTGACAATCGACCTCAATTGGCTTCAATGGATGTTAACCGACGATATCTGACAAAGTTAGATGCAAACTCACTCAAATATATGAGAAATGTTGAAATTCGACTTTAAATTAGGAAGATAGACTTAGAAAATTTTCTTTCAACACAAAGTGACAATCGACCTCAATTGGCTTCAATCAATGTTAATCGACGATATCTGACAAAGTTAGATGCAAACTCACTCAAATATATGAGAAATGTTGAAATTCGACTCCAAATTAGAAAGATAGACTTAGAAAATTTTCACTCAACACAAAGTGACAATTGACCTCAATTGGCTTCAATCAATGTTAATCGACGATATCTGACAAAGTTAGATGCAAACTCACTCAAATATATGAGAAATGTTGAAATTCGACTTCAAATTAGGAAGATAGACTTAGAAAATTTTCTTTCAACACAAAGTGACAATCGACCTCAATGGGCTTCAATGGATGTTAATCGACGATATCTGACAAAGTTAGATGCAAACTCACTCAAATATATGAGAAATGTTGAAATTCGACTTTAAATTAGGAAGATAGACTTAGAAAATTTTCACTCAACACAAAGTGACAATTGACCTCAATTGGCTTCAATCAATGTTAATCGACGATATCTGACAAAGTTAGATGCAAACTCACTCAAATATATGAGAAATGTTGAAATTCGACTTTAAATTAGGAAGATAGACTTAGAAAATTTTCACCCAACACAAAGTGACAATTGACCTCAATTGGCTTCAATCAATGTTAATCGACGATATCTGACAAAGTTAGATGCAAACTCACTCAAATATATGAGAAATGTTGAAATTCGACTCCAAATTAGAAAGATAGACTTAGAAAACTTTCACTCAACACAAAGTGACAATCGACCTCAATGGGCTAAAATGGATGTTAATCGACGATATCTGACAAAGTTAGATGCAAACTCACTCAAATATATGAGAAATGTTGAAATTCGACTTTAAATTAGGAAGATAGACTTAGAAAATTTTCACTCAACACAAAGTGACAATCGACCTCAATGGGCTTCAATCAATGTTAATCGACGATATCTGACAAAGTTAGATGCAAACTCACTCAAATATATGAGAAATGTTGAAATTCGACTTTAAATTAGGAAGATAGACTTAGAAAATTTTCACTCAACACAAAGTGACAATTGACCTCAATTGGCTTCAATCAAGGTTAATCGACGATATCTGACAAAGTAAGATGCAAACTCACTCAAATATATGAGAAATGTTGAAATTCGACTCCAAATTAGAAAGATAGACTTAGAAAATTTTCACTCAACACAAAGTGACAATCGACCTCAATGGGCTAAAATGGATGTTAATCGACGATATCTGACAAAGTTAGATGCAAACTCACTCAAATATATGAGAAATGTTGAAATTCGACTCCAAATTAGAAAGATAGACTTAGAAAATTTTCACTCAACACAAAGTGACAATTGACCTCAATTGGCTTCAATGGATGTTAATCGACGATATCTGACAAAGTTAGATGCAAACTCACTCAAATATATGAGAAATGTTGAAATTCGACTTTAAATTAGGAAGATAGACTTAGAAAATTTTCACTCAACACAAAGTGACAATCGACCTCAATTGGCTTCAATGGATGTTAATCGACGATATCTGACAAAGTTAGATGCAAACTCACTCAAATATATGAGAAATGTTGAAATTCGACTTTAAATTAGGAAGATAGACTTAGAAAATTTTCTTTCAACACAAAGTGACAATCGACCTCAATTGGCTTCAATCAATGTTAATCGACGATATCTGACAAAGTTAGATGCAAACTCACTCAAATATATGAGAAATGTTGAAATTCGACTCCAAATTAGAAAGATAGACTTAGAAAATTTTCACTCAACACAAAGTGACAATTGACCTCAATTGGCTTCAATCAATGTTAATCGACGATATCTGACAAAGTTAGATGCAAACTCACTCAAATATATGAGAAATGTTGAAATTCGACTTCAAATTAGGAAGATAGACTTAGAAAATTTTCTTTCAACACAAAGTGACAATCGACCTCAATGGGCTTCAATGGATGTTAATCGACGATATCTGACAAAGTTAGATGCAAACTCTTTCAAATATATGAGAAATGTTGAAATTCGACTTTAAATTAGGAAGATAGACTTAGAAAATTTTCACTCAACACAAAGTGACAATTGACCTCAATTGGCTTCAATCAATGTTAATCGACGATATCTGACAAAGTTAGATGCAAACTCACTCAAATATATGAGAAATGTTGAAATTCGACTCCAAATTAGAAAGATAGACTTAGAAAATTTTCACTCAACACAAAGTGACAATCGACCTCAATGGGCTAAAATGGATGTTAATCGACGATATCTGACAAAGTTAGATGCAAACTCACTCAAATATATGAGAAATGTTGAAATTCGACTTTAAATTAGGAAGATAGACTTAGAAAATTTTCACTCAACACAAAGTGACAATTGACCTCAATTGGCTTCAATCAATGTTAATCGACGATATCTGACAAAGTTAGATGCAAACTCACTCAAATATATGAGAAATGTTGAAATTCGACTTTAAATTAGAAAGATAGACTTAGAAAATTTTCACTCAACACAAAGTGACAATCGACCTCAATGGGCTAAAATGGATGTTAATCGACGATATCTGACAAAGTTAGATGCAAACTCACTCAAATATATGAGAAATGTTGAAATTCGACTTTAAATTAGGAAGATAGACTTAGAAAATTTTCACTCAACACAAAGTGACAATCGACCTCAATGGGCTTCAATCAATGTTAATCGACGATATCTGACAAAGTTAGATGCAAACTCACTCAAATATATGAGAAATGTTGAAATTCGACTCCAAATTAGAAAGATAGACTTAGAAAATTTTCACTCAACACAAAGTGACAATCGACCTCAATTGGCTTCAATGGATGTTAATCGACGATATCTGACAAAGTTAGATGCAAACTCACTCAAATATATGAGAAATGTTGAAATTCGACTTTAAATTAGGAAGATAGACTTAGAAAATTTTCACTCAACACAAAGTGACAATTGACCTCAATTGGCTTCAATCAATGTTAATCGACGATATCTGACAAAGTAAGATGCAAACTCACTCAAATATATGAGAAATGTTGAAATTCGACTCCAAATTAGAAAGATAGACTTAGAAAATTTTCACTCAACACAAAGTGACAATCGACCTCAATTGGCTTCAATGGATGTTAATCGACGATATCTGACAAAGTTAGATGCAAACTCACTCAAATATATGAGAAATGTTGAAATTCGACTTTAAATTAGGAAGATAGACTTAGAAAATTTTCACTCAACACAAAGTGACAATTGACCTCAATTGGCTTCAATCAATGTTAATCGACGATATCTGACAAAGTTAGATGCAAACTCACTCAAATATATGAGAAATGTTGAAATTCGACTTTAAATTAGGAAGATAGACTTAGAAAATTTTCACTCAACACAAAGTGACAATCGACCTCAATGGGCTTCAATCAATGTTAATCGACGATATCTGACAAAGTTAGATGCAAACTCACTCAAATATATGAGAAATGTTGAAATTCGACTTCAAATTAGGAAGATAGACTTAGAAAATTTTCTTTCAACACAAAGTGACAATCGACCTCAATGGGCTTCAATGGATGTTAATCGACGATATCTGACAAAGTTAGATGCAAACTCACTCAAATATATGAGAAATGTTGAAATTCGACTCCAAATTAGAAAGATAGACTTAGAAAATTTTCACTCAACACAAAGTGACAATTGACCTCAATTGGCTTCAATCAATGTTAATCGACGATATCTGACAAAGTTAGATGCAAACTCACTCAAATATATGAGAAATGTTGAAATTCGACTTCAAATTAGGAAGATAGACTTAGAAAATTTTCTTTCAACACAAAGTGACAATCGACCTCAATGGGCTTCAATGGATGTTAATCGACGATATCTGACAAAGTTAGATGCAAACTCACTCAAATATATGAGAAATGTTGAAATCCGAATTCAAATTAGGAAGATAGACTTAGAAAATTTTCACTCAACACAAAGTGACAATCGACCTCAATTGGCTTCAATGGATGTTAATCGACGATATCTGACAAAGTTAGATGCAAACTCACTCAAATATATGAGAAATGTTGAAATTCGACTTTAAATTAGGAAGATAGACTTAGAAAATTTTCTTTCAACACAAAGTGACAATCGACCTCAATTGGCTTCAATCAATGTTAATCGACGATATCTGACAAAGTTAGATGCAAACTCACTCAAATATATGAGAAATGTTGAAATTCGACTCCAAATTAGAAAGATAGACTTAGAAAATTTTCACTCAACACAAAGTGACAATTGACCTCAATTGGCTTCAATCAATGTTAATCGACGATATCTGACAAAGTTAGATGCAAACTCACTCAAATATATGAGAAATGTTGAAATTCGACTCCAAATTAGAAAGATAGACTTAGAAAATTTTCTTTCAACACAAAGTGACAATCGACCTCAATGGGCTTCAATGGATGTTAATCGACGATATCTGACAAAGTTAGATGCAAACTCACTCAAATATATGAGAAATGTTGAAATTCGACTTTAAATTAGGAAGATAGACTTAGAAAATTTTCACTCAACACAAAGTGACAATTGACCTCAATTGGCTTCAATCAATGTTAATCGACGATATCTGACAAAGTTAGATGCAAACTCACTCAAATATATGAGAAATGTTGAAATTCGACTCCAAATTAGAAAGATAGACTTAGAAAATTTTCACTCAACACAAAGTGACAATCGACCTCAATGGGCTAAAATGGATGTTAATCGACGATATCTGACAAAGTTAGATGCAAACTCACTCAAATATATGAGAAATGTTGAAATTCGACTTTAAATTAGGAAGATAGACTTAGAAAATTTTCTTTCAACACAAAGTGACAATCGACCTCAATTGGCTTCAATCAATGTTAATCGACGATATCTGACAAAGTTAGATGCAAACTCACTCAAATATATGAGAAATGTTGAAATTCGACTCCAAATTAGAAAGATAGACTTAGAAAATTTTCACTCAACACAAAGTGACAATTGACCTCAATTGGCTTCAATCAATGTTAATCGACGATATCTGACAAAGTTAGATGCAAACTCACTCAAATATATGAGAAATGTTGAAATTCGACTCCAAATTAGAAAGATAGACTTAGAAAATTTTCTTTCAACACAAAGTGACAATCGACCTCAATGGGCTTCAATGGATGTTAATCGACGATATCTGACAAAGTTAGATGCAAACTCACTCAAATATATGAGAAATGTTGAAATTCGACTTTAAATTAGGAAGATAGACTTAGAAAATTTTCACTCAACACAAAGTGACAATTGACCTCAATTGGCTTCAATCAATGTTAATCGACGATATCTGACAAAGTTAGATGCAAACTCACTCAAATATATGAGAAATGTTGAAATTCGACTCCAAATTAGAAAGATAGACTTAGAAAATTTTCACTCAACACAAAGTGACAATCGACCTCAATGGGCTAAAATGGATGTTAATCGACGATATCTGACAAAGTTAGATGCAAACTCACTCAAATATATGAGAAATGTTGAAATTCGACTTTAAATTAGGAAGATAGACTTAGAAAATTTTCACTCAACACAAAGTGACAATCGACCTCAATGGGCTTCAATCAATGTTAATCGACGATATCTGACAAAGTTAGATGCAAACTCACTCAAATATATGAGAAATGTTGAAATTCGACTCCAAATTAGAAAGATAGACTTAGAAAATTTTCACTCAACACAAAGTGACAATCGACCTCAATTGGCTTCAATGGATGTTAATCGACGATATCTGACAAAGTTAGATGCAAACTCACTCAAATATATGAGAAATGTTGAAATTCGACTTTAAATTAGGAAGATAGACTTAGAAAATTTTCACTCAACACAAAGTGACAATTGACCTCAATTGGCTTCAATCAATGTTAATCGACGATATCTGACAAAGTTAGATGCAAACTCACTCAAATATATGAGAAATGTTGAAATTCGACTTTAAATTAGGAAGATAGACTTAGAAAATTTTCACTCAACACAAAGTGACAATCGACCTCAATGGGCTTCAATCAATGTTAATCGACGATATCTGACAAAGTTAGATGCAAACTCACTCAAATATATGAGAAATGTTGAAATTCGACTTCAAATTAGGAAGATAGACTTAGAAAATTTTCTTTCAACACAAAGTGACAATCGACCTCAATGGGCTTCAATGGATGTTAATCGACGATATCTGACAAAGTTAGATGCAAACTCACTCAAATATATGAGAAATGTTGAAATTCGACTCCAAATTAGAAAGATAGACTTAGAAAATTTTCACTCAACACAAAGTGACAATTGACCTCAATTGGCTTCAATCAATGTTAATCGACGATATCTGACAAAGTTAGATGCAAACTCACTCAAATATATGAGAAATGTTGAAATTCGACTTCAAATTAGAAAGATAGACTTAGAAAATTTTCTTTCAACACAAAGTGACAATCGACCTCAATGGGCTTCAATGGATGTTAATCGACGATATCTGACAAAGTTAGATGCAAACTCACTCAAATATATGAGAAATGTTGAAATCCGAATTCAAATTAGGAAGATAGACTTAGAAAATTTTCACTCAACACAAAGTGACAATCGACCTCAATTGGCTTCAATGGATGTTAATCGACGATATCTGACAAAGTTAGATGCAAACTCACTCAAATATATGAGAAATGTTGAAATTCGACTTTAAATTAGGAAGATAGACTTAGAAAATTTTCTTTCAACACAAAGTGACAATCGACCTCAATTGGCTTCAATCAATGTTAATCGACGATATCTGACAAAGTTAGATGCAAACTCACTCAAATATATGAGAAATGTTGAAATTCGACTCCAAATTAGAAAGATAGACTTAGAAAATTTTCACTCAACACAAAGTGACAATTGACCTCAATTGGCTTCAATCAATGTTAATCGACGATATCTGACAAAGTTAGATGCAAACTCACTCAAATATATGAGAAATGTTGAAATTCGACTCCAAATTAGAAAGATAGACTTAGAAAATTTTCTTTCAACACAAAGTGACAATCGACCTCAATGGGCTTCAATGGATGTTAATCGACGATATCTGACAAAGTTAGATGCAAACTCACTCAAATATATGAGAAATGTTGAAATTCGACTTTAAATTAGGAAGATAGACTAAGAAAATTTTCACTCAACACAAAGTGACAATTGACCTCAATTGGCTTCAATCAATGTTAATCGACGATATCTGACAAAGTTAGATGCAAACTCACTCAAATATATGAGAAATGTTGAAATTCGACTCCAAATTAGAAAGATAGACTTAGAAAATTTTCACTCAACACAAAGTGACAATCGACCTCAATGGGCTAAAATGGATGTTAATCGACGATATCTGACAAAGTTAGATGCAAACTCACTCAAATATATGAGAAATGTTGAAATTCGACTTTAAATTAGGAAGATAGACTTAGAAAATTTTCACTCAACACAAAGTGACAATCGACCTCAATGGGCTTCAATCAATGTTAATCGACGATATCTGACAAAGTTAGATGCAAACTCACTCAAATATATGAGAAATGTTGAAATTCGACTCCAAATTAGAAAGATAGACTTAGAAAATTTTCACTCAACACAAAGTGACAATCGACCTCAATTGGCTTCAATGGATGTTAATCGACGATATCTGACAAAGTTAGATGCAAACTCACTCAAATATATGAGAAATGTTGAAATTCGACTTTAAATTAGGAAGATAGACTTAGAAAATTTTCACTCAACACAAAGTGACAATTGACCTCAATTGGCTTCAATCAATGTTAATCGACGATATCTGACAAAGTTAGATGCAAACTCACTCAAATATATGAGAAATGTTGAAATTCGACTTTAAATTAGGAAGATAGACTTAGAAAATTTTCACTCAACACAAAGTGACAATCGACCTCAATGGGCTTCAATCAATGTTAATCGACGATATCTGACAAAGTTAGATGCAAACTCACTCAAATATATGAGAAATGTTGAAATTCGACTTCAAATTAGGAAGATAGACTTAGAAAATTTTCTTTCAACACAAAGTGACAATCGACCTCAATGGGCTTCAATGGATGTTAATCGACGATATCTGACAAAGTTAGATGCAAACTCACTCAAATATATGAGAAATGTTGAAATTCGACTCCAAATTAGAAAGATAGACTTAGAAAATTTTCACTCAACACAAAGTGACAATTGACCTCAATTGGCTTCAATCAATGTTAATCGACGATATCTGACAAAGTTAGATGCAAACTCACTCAAATATATGAGAAATGTTGAAATTCGACTTCAAATTAGGAAGATAGACTTAGAAAATTTTCTTTCAACACAAAGTGACAATCGACCTCAATGGGCTTCAATGGATGTTAATCGACGATATCTGACAAAGTTAGATGCAAACTCACTCAAATATATGAGAAATGTTGAAATCCGAATTCAAATTAGGAAGATAGACTTAGAAAATTTTCACTGAACACAAAGTGACAATCGACCTCAATTGGCTTCAATGGATGTTAATCGACGATATCTGACAAAGTTAGATGCAAACTCACTCAAATATATGAGAAATGTTGAAATTCGACTTTAAATTAGGAAGATAGACTTAGAAAATTTTCTTTCAACACAAAGTGACAATCGACCTCAATTGGCTTCAATCAATGTTAATCGACGATATCTGACAAAGTTAGATGCAAACTCACTCAAATATATGAGAAATGTTGAAATTCGACTCCAAATTAGAAAGATAGACTTAGAAAATTTTCACTCAACACAAAGTGACAATTGACCTCAATTGGCTTCAATCAATGTTAATCGACGATATCTGACAAAGTTAGATGCAAACTCACTCAAATATATGAGAAATGTTGAAATTCGACTTCAAATTAGGAAGATAGACTTAGAAAATTTTCTTTCAACACAAAGTGACAATCGACCTCAATGGGCTTCAATGGATGTTAATCGACGATATCTGACAAAGTTAGATGCAAACTCACTCAAATATATGAGAAATGTTGAAATTCGACTTTAAATTAGGAAGATAGACTTAGAAAATTTTCACTCAACACAAAGTGACAATTGACCTCAATTGGCTTCAATCAATGTTAATCGACGATATCTGACAAAGTTAGATGCAAACTCACTCAAATATATGAGAAATGTTGAAATTCGACTTCAAATTAGGAAGATAGACTTAGAAAATTTTCTTTCAACACAAAGTGACAATCGACCTCAATGGGCTTCAATGGATGTTAATCGACGATATCTGACAAAGTTAGATGCAAACTCACTCAAATATATGAGAAATGTTGAAATCCGAATTCAAATTAGGAAGATAGACTTAGAAAATTTTCACTCAACACAAAGTGACAATCGACCTCAATGGGCTAAAATGGATGTTAATCGACGATATCTGACAAAGTTAGATGCAAACTCACTCAAATATATGAGAAATGTTGAAATTCGACTTTAAATTAGGAAGATAGACTTAGAAAATTTTCACTCAACACAAAGTGACAATCGACCTCAATGGGCTTCAATCAATGTTAATCGACGATATCTGACAAAGTTAGATGCAAACTCACTCAAATATATGAGAAATGTTGAAATTCGACTCCAAATTAGAAAGATAGACTTAGAAAATTTTCACTCAACACAAAGTGACAATCGACCTCAATTGGCTTCAATGGATGTTAATCGACGATATCTGACAAAGTTAGATGCAAACTCACTCAAATATATGAGAAATGTTGAAATTCGACTTTAAATTAGGAAGATAGACTTAGAAAATTTTCACTCAACACAAAGTGACAATTGACCTCAATTGGCTTCAATCAATGTTAATCGACGATATCTGACAAAGTTAGATGCAAACTCACTCAAATATATGAGAAATGTTGAAATTCGACTTTAAATTAGGAAGATAGACTTAGAAAATTTTCACTCAACACAAAGTGACAATCGACCTCAATGGGCTTCAATCAATGTTAATCGACGATATCTGACAAAGTTAGATGCAAACTCACTCAAATATATGAGAAATGTTGAAATTCGACTTCAAATTAGGAAGATAGACTTAGAAAATTTTCTTTCAACACAAAGTGACAATCGACCTCAATGGGCTTCAATGGATGTTAATCGACGATATCTGACAAAGTTAGATGCAAACTCACTCAAATATATGAGAAATGTTGAAATTCGACTCCAAATTAGAAAGATAGACTTAGAAAATTTTCACTCAACACAAAGTGACAATTGACCTCAATTGGCTTCAATCAATGTTAATCGACGATATCTGACAAAGTTAGATGCAAACTCACTCAAATATATGAGAAATGTTGAAATTCGACTTCAAATTAGGAAGATAGACTTAGAAAATTTTCTTTCAACACAAAGTGACAATCGACCTCAATGGGCTTCAATGGATGTTAATCGACGATATCTGACAAAGTTAGATGCAAACTCACTCAAATATATGAGAAATGTTGAAATCCGAATTCAAATTAGGAAGATAGACTTAGAAAATTTTCACTCAACACAAAGTGACAATCGACCTCAATTGGCTTCAATGGATGTTAATCGACGATATCTGACAAAGTTAGATGCAAACTCACTCAAATATATGAGAAATGTTGAAATTCGACTTTAAATTAGGAAGATAGACTTAGAAAATTTTCTTTCAACACAAAGTGACAATCGACCTCAATTGGCTTCAATCAATGTTAATCGACGATATCTGACAAAGTTAGATGCAAACTCACTCAAATATATGAGAAATGTTGAAATTCGACTCCAAATTAGAAAGATAGACTTAGAAAATTTTCACTCAACACAAAGTGACAATTGACCTCAATTGGCTTCAATCAATGTTAATCGACGATATCTGACAAAGTTAGATGCAAACTCACTCAAATATATGAGAAATGTTGAAATTCGACTTCAAATTAGGAAGATAGACTTAGAAAATTTTCTTTCAACACAAAGTGACAATCGACCTCAATGGGCTTCAATGGATGTTAATCGACGATATCTGACAAAGTTAGATGCAAACTCACTCAAATATATGAGAAATGTTGAAATTCGACTTTAAATTAGGAAGATAGACTTAGAAAATTTTCACTCAACACAAAGTGACAATTGACCTCAATTGGCTTCAATCAATGTTAATCGACGATATCTGACAAAGTTAGATGCAAACTCACTCAAATATATGAGAAATGTTGAAATTCGACTCCAAATTAGAAAGATAGACTTAGAAAATTTTCACTCAACACAAAGTGACAATCGACCTCAATGGGCTAAAATGGATGTTAATCGACGATATCTGACAAAGTTAGATGCAAACTCACTCAAATATATGAGAAATGTTGAAATTCGACTTTAAATTAGGAAGATAGACTTAGAAAATTTTCACTCAACACAAAGTGACAATTGACCTCAATTGGCTTCAATCAATGTTAATCGACGATATCTGACAAAGTAAGATGCAAACTCACTCAAATATATGAGAAATGTTGAAATTCGACTCCAAATTAGAAAGATAGACTTAGAAAATTTTCACTCAACACAAAGTGACAATCGACCTCAATGGGCTAAAATGGATGTTAATCGACGATATCTGACAAAGTTAGATGCAAACTCACTCAAATATATGAGAAATGTTGAAATCAGAATTCAAATTAGGAAGATAGACTTAGAAAATTTTCACTCAACACAAAGTGACAATCGACCTCAATTGGCTTCAATGGATGTTAATCGACGATATCTGACAAAGTTAGATGCAAACTCACTCAAATATATGAGAAATGTTGAAATTCGACTCCAAATTAGAAAGATAGACTTAGAAAATTTTCACTCAACACAAAGTGACAATCGACCTCAATGGGCTAAAATGGATGTTAATCGACGATATCTGACAAAGTTAGATGCAAACTCACTCAAATATATGAGAAATGTTGAAATTCGACTTTAAATTAGGAAGATAGACTTAGAAAATTTTCACTCAACACAAAGTGACAATTGACCTCAATTGGCTTCAATCAATGTTAATCGACGATATCTGACAAAGTAAGATGCAAACTCACTCAAATATATGAGAAATGTTGAAATTCGACTCCAAATTAGAAAGATAGACTTAGAAAATTTTCACTCAACACAAAGTGACAATCGACCTCAATGGGCTAAAATGGATGTTAATCGACGATATCTGACAAAGTTAGATGCAAACTCACTCAAATATATGAGAAATGTTGAAATCAGAATTCAAATTAGGAAGATAGACTTAGAAAATTTTCACTCAACACAAAGTGACAATCGACCTCAATTGGCTTCAATGGATGTTAATCGACGATATCTGACAAAGTTAGATGCAAACTCACTCAAATATATGAGAAATGTTGAAATTCGACTTTAAATTAGGAAGATAGACTTAGAAAATTTTCTTTCAACACAAATTGACAATCGACCTCAATTGGCTTCAATCAATGTTAATCGACGATATCTGACAAAGTTAGATGCAAACTCACTCAAATATATGAGAAATGTTGAAATTCGACTCCAAATTAGAAAGATAGACTTAGAAAATTTTCACTCAACACAAAGTGACAATTGACCTCAATTGGCTTCAATCAATGTTAATCGACGATATCTGACAAAGTTAGATGCAAACTCACTCAAATATATGAGAAATGTTGAAATTCGACTTCAAATTAGGAAGATAGACTTAGAAAATTTTCTTTCAACACAAAGTGACAATCGACCTCAATGGGCTTCAATGGATGTTAATCGACGATATCTGACAAAGTTAGATGCAAACTCACTCAAATATATGAGAAATGTTGAAATTCGACTTTAAATTAGGAAGATAGACTTAGAAAATTTTCACTCAACACAAAGTGACAATTGACCTCAATTGGCTTCAATCAATGTTAATCGACGATATCTGACAAAGTTAGATGCAAACTCACTCAAATATATGAGAAATGTTGAAATTCGACTCCAAATTAGAAAGATAGACTTAGAAAATTTTCACTCAACACAAAGTGACAATCGACCTCAATGGGCTAAAATGGATGTTAATCGACGATATCTGACAAAGTTAGATGCAAACTCACTCAAATATATGAGAAATGTTGAAATTCGACTTTAAATTAGGAAGATAGACTTAGAAAATTTTCACTCAACACAAAGTGACAATTGACCTCAATTGGCTTCAATCAATGTTAATCGACGATATCTGACAAAGTAAGATGCAAACTCACTCAAATATATGAGAAATGTTGAAATTCGACTCCAAATTAGAAAGATAGACTTAGAAAATTTTCACTCAACACAAAGTGACAATCGACCTCAATGGGCTAAAATGGATGTTAATCGACGATATCTGACAAAGTTAGATGCAAACTCACTCAAATATATGAGAAATGTTGAAATTCGACTCCAAATTAGAAAGATAGACTTAGAAAATTTTCACTCAACACAAAGTGACAATTGACCTCAATTGGCTTCAATGGATGTTAATCGACGATATCTGACAAAGTTAGATGCAAACTCACTCAAATATATGAGAAATGTTGAAATTCGACTTTAAATTAGGAAGATAGACTTAGAAAATTTTCACTCAACACAAAGTGACAATTGACCTCAATTGGCTTCAATCAATGTTAATCGACGATATCTGACAAAGTTAGATGCAAACTCACTCAAATATATGAGAAATGTTGAAATTCGACTTCAAATTAGGAAGATAGACTTAGAAAATTTTCTTTCAACACAAAGTGACAATCGACCTCAATGGGCTTCAATGGATGTTAATCGACGATATCTGACAAAGTTAGATGCAAACTCACTCAAATATATGAGAAATGTTGAAATTCGACTCCAAATTAGAAAGATAGACTTAGAAAATTTTCACTCAACACAAAGTGACAATTGACCTCAATTGGCTTCAATCAATGTTAATCGACGATATCTGACAAAGTTAGATGCAAACTCACTCAAATATATGAGAAATGTTGAAATTCGACTTCAAATTAGGAAGATAGACTTAGAAAATTATCTTTCAACACAAAGTGACAATCGACCTCAATGGGCTTCAATGGATGTTAATCGACGATATCTGACAAAGTTAGATGCAAACTCACTCAAATATATGAGAAATGTTGAAATTCGACTTTAAATTAGGAAGATAGACTTAGAAAATTTTCACTCAACACAAAGTGACAATTGACCTCAATTGGCTTCAATCAATGTTAATCGACGATATCTGACAAAGTTAGATGCAAACTCACTCAAATATATGAGAAATGTTGAAATTCGACTCCAAATTAGAAAGATAGACTTAGAAAATTTTCACTCAACACAAAGTGACAATCGACCTCAATGGGCTAAAATGGATGTTAATCGACGATATCTGACAAAGTTAGATGCAAACTCACTCAAATATATGAGAAATGTTGAAATTCGACTTTAAATTAGGAAGATAGACTTAGAAAATTTTCACTCAACACAAAGTGACAATCGACCTCAATGGGCTTCAATCAATGTTAATCGACGATATCTGACAAAGTTAGATGCAAACTCACTCAAATATATGAGAAATGTTGAAATTCGACTCCAAATTAGAAAGATAGACTTAGAAAATTTTCACTCAACACAAAGTGACAATCGACCTCAATTGGCTTCAATGGATGTTAATCGACGATATCTGACAAAGTTAGATGCAAACTCACTCAAATATATGAGAAATGTTGAAATTCGACTTTAAATTAGGAAGATAGACTTAGAAAATTTTCACTCAACACAAAGTGACAATTGACCTCAATTGGCTTCAATCAATGTTAATCGACGATATCTGACAAAGTTAGATGCAAACTCACTCAAATATATGAGAAATGTTGAAATTCGACTTTAAATTAGGAAGATAGACTTAGAAAATTTTCACTCAACACAAAGTGACAATTGACCTCAATTGGCTTCAATCAATGTTAATCGACGATATCTGACAAAGTAAGATGCAAACTCACTCAAATATATGAGAAATGTTGAAATCCGAATTCAAATTAGGAAGATAGACTTAGAAAATTTTCTTTCAACACAAAATGACAATCGACCTCAATGGGCTTCAATCAATGTTAATCGACGATATCTGACAAAGTTAGATGCAAACTCACTCAAATATATGAGAAATGTTGAAATTCGACTCCAAATTAGAAAGATAGACTTAGAAAATTTTCACTCAACACAAAGTGACAATCGACCTCAATTGGCTTCAATGGATGTTAATCGACGATATCTGACAAAGTTAGATGCAAACTTACTCAAATATATGAGAAATGTTGAAATTCGACTTTAAATTAGGAAGATAGACTTAGAAAATTTTCACTCAACACAAAGTGACAATCGACCTCAATGGGCTTCAATCAATGTTAATCGACGATATCTGACAAAGTAAGATGCAAACTCACTCAAATATATGAGAAATGTTGAAATCCGAATTCAAATTAGGAAGATAGACTTAGAAAATTTTCACTCAACACAAAGTGACAATCGACCTCAATGGGCTTCAATGGATGTTAATCGACGATATCTGACAAAGTTAGATGCAAACTTACTCAAATATATGAGAAATGTTGAAATTCGACTTCAAATTAGGAAGATAGACTTAGAAAATTTTCACTCAACACAAAGTGACAATCGACCTCAATGGGCTAAAATGGATGTTAATCGACGATATCTGACAAAGTTAGATGCAAACTCACTCAAATATATGAGAAATGTTGAAATTCGACTTTAAATTAGGAAGATAGACTTAGAAAATTTTCACTCAACACAAAGTGACAATCGACCTCAATGGGCTAAAATGGATGTTAATCGACGATATCTGACAAAGTTAGATGCAAACTCACTCAAATATATGAGAAATGTTGAAATTCGACTTCAAATTAGGAAGATAGACTTAGAAAATTTTCACTCAACACAAAGTGACAATCGACCTCAATGGGCTTCAATCAATGTTAATCGACGATATCTGACAAAGTTAGATGCAAACTCACTCAAATATATGAGAAATGTTGAAATTCGACTCCAAATTAGAAAGATAGACTTAGAAAATTTTCACTCAACACAAAGTGACAATTGACCTCAATTGGCTTCAATCAATGTTAATCGACGATATCTGACAAAGTTAGATGCAAACTCACTCAAATATATGAGAAATGTTGAAATTCGACTTCAAATTAGGAAGATAGACTTAGAAAATTTTCTTTCAACACAAAGTGACAATCGACCTCAATTGGCTTCAATGGATGTTAATCGACGATATCTGACAAAGTTAGATGCAAACTCACTCAAATATATGAGAAATGTTGAAATTCGACTTTAAATTAGGAAGATAGACTTAGAAAATTTTCACTCAACACAAAGTGACAATTGACCTCAATTGGCTTCAATCAATGTTAATCGACGATATCTGACAAAGTTAGATGCAAACTCACTCAAATATATGAGAAATGTTGAAATTCGACTCCAAATTAGAAAGATAGACTTAGAAAATTTTCACTCAACACAAAGTGACAATCGACCTCAATGGGCTAAAATGGATGTTAATCGACGATATCTGACAAAGTTAGATGCAAACTCACTCAAATATATGAGAAATGTTGAAATTCGACTTTAAATTAGGAAGATAGACTTAGAAAATTTTCACTCAACACAAAGTGACAATCGACCTCAATGGGCTTCAATCAATGTTAATCGACGATATCTGACAAAGTTAGATGCAAACTCACTCAAATATATGAGAAATGTTGAAATTCGACTCCAAATTAGAAAGATAGACTTAGAAAATTTTCACTCAACACAAAGTGACAATCGACCTCAATTGGCTTCAATCAATGTTAATCGACGATATCTGACAAAGTTAGATGCAAACTCACTCAAATATATGAGAAATGTTGAAATTCGACTCCAAATTAGAAAGATAGACTTAGAAAATTTTCACTCAACACAAAGTGACAATCGACCTCAATGGGCTTCAATCAATGTTAATCGACGATATCTGACAAAGTTAGATGCAAACTCACTCAAATATATGAGAAATGTTGAAATTCGACTTTAAATTAGGAAGATAGACTTAGAAAATTTTCACTCAACACAAAGTGACAATTGACCTCAATTGGCTTCAATCAATGTTAATCGACGATATCTGACAAAGTTAGATGCAAACTCACTCAAATATATGAGAAATGTTGAAATTCGACTTTAAATTAGGAAGATAGACTTAGAAAATTTTCACTCAACACAAAGTGACAATCGACCTCAATGGGCTTCAATCAATGTTAATCGACGATATCTGACAAAGTTAGATGCAAACTCACTCAAATATATGAGAAATGTTGAAATTCGACTTCAAATTAGGAAGATAGACTTAGAAAATTTTCTTTCAACACAAAGTGACAATCGACCTCAATGGGCTTCAATGGATGTTAATCGACGATATCTGACAAAGTTAGATGCAAACTCACTCAAATATATGAGAAATGTTGAAATTCGACTTTAAATTAGGAAGATAGACTTAGAAAATTTTCACTCAACACAAAGTGACAATTGACCTCAATTGGCTTCAATCAATGTTAATCGACGATATCTGACAAAGTTAGATGCAAACTCACTCAAATATATGAGAAATGTTGAAATTCGACTCCAAATTAGAAAGATAGACTTAGAAAATTTTCACTCAACACAAAGTGACAATCGACCTCAATGGGCTTCAATCAATGTTAATCGACGATATCTGACAAAGTTAGATGCAAACTCACTCAAATATATGAGAAATGTTGAAATTCGACTCCAAATTAGAAAGATAGACTTAGAAAATTTTCACTCAACACAAAGTGACAATCGACCTCAATTGGCTTCAATGGATGTTAATCGACGATATCTGACAAAGTTAGATGCAAACTCACTCAAATATATGAGAAATGTTGAAATTCGACTTTAAATTAGGAAGATAGACTTAGAAAATTTTCACTCAACACAAAGTGACAATCGACCTCAATGGGCTTCAATCAATGTTAATCGACGATATCTGACAAAGTTAGATGCAAACTCACTCAAATATATGAGAAATGTTGAAATTCGACTCCAAATTAGAAAGATAGACTTAGAAAATTTTCACTCAACACAAAGTGACAATCGACCTCAATTGGCTTCAATGGATGTTAATCGACGATATCTGACAAAGTTAGATGCAAACTCACTCAAATATATGAGAAATGTTGAAATTCGACTTTAAATTAGGAAGATAGACTTAGAAAATTTTCACTCAACACAAAGTGACAATTGACCTCAATTGGCTTCAATCAATGTTAATCGACGATATCTGACAAAGTTAGATGCAAACTCACTCAAATATATGAGAAATGTTGAAATTCGACTTTAAATTAGGAAGATAGACTTAGAAAATTTTCACTCAACACAAAGTGACAATCGACCTCAATGGGCTTCAATCAATGTTAATCGACGATATCTGACAAAGTTAGATGCAAACTCACTCAAATATATGAGAAATGTTGAAATTCGACTTCAAATTAGGAAGATAGACTTAGAAAATTTTCTTTCAACACAAAGTGACAATCGACCTCAATGGGCTTCAATGGATGTTAATCGACGATATCTGACAAAGTTAGATGCAAACTCACTCAAATATATGAGAAATGTTGAAATTCGACTTTAAATTAGGAAGATAGACTTAGAAAATTTTCACTCAACACAAAGTGACAATTGACCTCAATTGGCTTCAATCAATGTTAATCGACGATATCTGACAAAGTTAGATGCAAACTCACTCAAATATATGAGAAATGTTGAAATTCGACTCCAAATTAGAAAGATAGACTTAGAAAATTTTCACTCAACACAAAGTGACAATCGACCTCAATGGGCTTCAATCAATGTTAATCGACGATATCTGACAAAGTTAGATGCAAACTCACTCAAATATATGAGAAATGTTGAAATTCGACTCCAAATTAGAAAGATAGACTTAGAAAATTTTCACTCAACACAAAGTGACAATCGACCTCAATTGGCTTCAATGGATGTTAATCGACGATATCTGACAAAGTTAGATGCAAACTCACTCAAATATATGAGAAATGTTGAAATTCGACTTTAAATTAGGAAGATAGACTTAGAAAATTTTCACTCAACACAAAGTGACAATCGACCTCAATGGGCTTCAATCAATGTTAATCGACGATATCTGACAAAGTTAGATGCAAACTCACTCAAATATATGAGAAATGTTGAAATTCGACTCCAAATTAGAAAGATAGACTTAGAAAATTTTCACTCAACACAAAGTGACAATCGACCTCAATTGGCTTCAATGGATGTTAATCGACGATATCTGACAAAGTTAGATGCAAACTCACTCAAATATATGAGAAATGTTGAAATTCGACTTTAAATTAGGAAGATAGACTTAGAAAATTTTCACTCAACACAAAGTGACAATTGACCTCAATTGGCTTCAATCAATGTTAATCGACGATATCTGACAAAGTTAGATGCAAACTCACTCAAATATATGAGAAATGTTGAAATTCGACTTTAAATTAGGAAGATAGACTTAGAAAATTTTCACTCAACACAAAGTGACAATCGACCTCAATGGGCTTCAATCAATGTTAATCGACGATATCTGACAAAGTTAGATGCAAACTCACTCAAATATATGAGAAATGTTGAAATTCGACTTCAAATTAGGAAGATAGACTTAGAAAATTTTCTTTCAACACAAAGTGACAATCGACCTCAATGGGCTTCAATGGATGTTAATCGACGATATCTGACAAAGTTAGATGCAAACTCACTCAAATATATGAGAAATGTTGAAATTCGACTTTAAATTAGGAAGATAGACTTAGAAAATTTTCACTCAACACAAAGTGACAATTGACCTCAATTGGCTTCAATCAATGTTAATCGACGATATCTGACAAAGTTAGATGCAAACTCACTCAAATATATGAGAAATGTTGAAATTCGACTCCAAATTAGAAAGATAGACTTAGAAAATTTTCACTCAACACAAAGTGACAATCGACCTCAATGGGCTTCAATCAATGTTAATCGACGATATCTGACAAAGTTAGATGCAAACTCACTCAAATATATGAGAAATGTTGAAATTCGACTCCAAATTAGAAAGATAGACTTAGAAAATTTTCACTCAACACAAAGTGACAATCGACCTCAATTGGCTTCAATGGATGTTAATCGACGATATCTGACAAAGTTAGATGCAAACTCACTCAAATATATGAGAAATGTTGAAATTCGACTTTAAATTAGGAAGATAGACTTAGAAAATTTTCACTCAACACAAAGTGACAATTGACCTCAATTGGCTTCAATCAATGTTAATCGACGATATCTGACAAAGTTAGATGCAAACTCACTCAAATATATGAGAAATGTTGAAATTCGACTCCAAATTAGAAAGATAGACTTAGAAAATTTTCACTCAACACAAAGTGACAATTGACCTCAATTGGCTTCAATCAATGTTAATCGACGATATCTGACAAAGTTAGATGCAAACTCACTCAAATATATGAGAAATGTTGAAATTCGACTTCAAATTAGGAAGATAGACTTAGAAAATTTTCTTTCAACACAAAGTGACAATCGACCTCAATGGGCTTCAATGGATGTTAATCGACGATATCTGACAAAGTTAGATGCAAACTCACTCAAATATATGAGAAATGTTGAAATTCGACTTTAAATTAGGAAGATAGACTTAGAAAATTTTCTTTCAACACAAAGTGACAATCGACCTCAATGGGCTTCAATGGATGTTAATCGACGATATCTGACAAAGTTAGATGCAAACTCACTCAAATATATGAGAAATGTTGAAATTCGACTTTAAATTAGGAAGATAGACTTAGAAAATTTTCACTCAACACAAAGTGACAATCGACCTCAATGGGCTAAAATGGATGTTAATCGACGATATCTGACAAAGTTAGATGCAAACTCACTCAAATATATGAGAAATGTTGAAATTCGACTTTAAATTAGGAAGATAGACTTAGAAAATTTTCACTCAACACAAAGTGACAATCGACCTCAATGGGCTTCAATCAATGTTAATCGACGATATCTGACAAAGTTAGATGCAAACTCACTCAAATATATGAGAAATGTTGAAATTCGACTCCAAATTAGAAAGATAGACTTAGAAAATTTTCACTCAACACAAAGTGACAATCGACCTCAATTGGCTTCAATGGATGTTAATCGACGATATCTGACAAAGTTAGATGCAAACTCACTCAAATATATGAGAAATGTTGAAATTCGACTTTAAATTAGGAAGATAGACTTAGAAAATTTTCACTCAACACAAAGTGACAATTGACCTCAATTGGCTTCAATCAATGTTAATCGACGATATCTGACAAAGTAAGATGCAAACTCACTCAAATATATGAGAAATGTTGAAATTCGACTCCAAATTAGAAAGATAGACTTAGGAAATTTTCACTCAACACAAAGTGACAATCGACCTCAATTGGCTTCAATGGATGTTAATCGACGATATCTGACAAAGTTAGATGCAAACTCACTCAAATATATGAGAAATGTTGAAATTCGACTTTAAATTAGGAAGATAGACTTAGAAAATTTTCACTCAACACAAAGTGACAATTGACCTCAATTGGCTTCAATCAATGTTAATCGACGATATCTGACAAAGTTAGATGCAAACTCACTCAAATATATGAGAAATGTTGAAATTCGACTTTAAATTAGAAAGATAGACTTAGAAAATTTTCTTTCAACACAAAGTGACAATCGACCTCAATTGGCTTCAATCAATGTTAATCGACGATATCTGACAAAGTTAGATGCAAACTCACTCAAATATATGAGAAATGTTGAAATTCGACTCCAAATTAGAAAGATAGACTTAGAAAATTTTCACTCAACACAAAGTGACAATTGACCTCAATTGGCTTCAATCAATGTTAATCGACGATATCTGACAAAGTTAGATGCAAACTCACTCAAATATATGAGAAATGTTGAAATTCGACTTCAAATTAGGAAGATAGACTTAGAAAATTTTCTTTCAACACAAAGTGACAATCGACCTCAATGGGCTTCAATGGATGTTAATCGACGATATCTGACAAAGTTAGATGCAAACTCACTCAAATATATGAGAAATGTTGAAATCCGAATTCAAATTAGGAAGATAGACTTAGAAAATTTTCACTCAACACAAAGTGACAATCGACCTCAATTGGCTTCAATGGATGTTAATCGACGATATCTGACAAAGTTAGATGCAAACTCACTCAAATATATGAGAAATGTTGAAATTCGACTTTAAATTAGGAAGATAGACTTAGAAAATTTTCTTTCAACACAAAGTGACAATCGACCTCAATTGGCTTCAATCAATGTTAATCGACGATATCTGACAAAGTTAGATGCAAACTCACTCAAATATATGAGAAATGTTGAAATTCGACTCCAAATTAGAAAGATAGACTTAGAAAATTTTCACTCAACACAAAGTGACAATCGACCTCAATTGGCTTCAATCAATGTTAATCGACGATATCTGACAAAGTTAGATGCAAACTCACTCAAATATATGAGAAATGTTGAAATTCGACTTCAAATTAGGAAGATAGACTTAGAAAATTTTCTTTCAACACAAAGTGACAATCGACCTCAATTGGCTTCAATGGATGTTAATCGACGATATCTGACAAAGTTAGATGCAAACTCACTCAAATATATGAGAAATGTTGAAATTCGACTTTAAATTAGGAAGATAGACTTAGAAAATTTTCACTCAACACAAAGTGACAATTGACCTCAATTGGCTTCAATCAATGTTAATCGACGATATCTGACAAAGTAAGATGCAAACTCACTCAAATATATGAGAAATGTTGAAATTCGACTTCAAATTAGGAAGATAGACTTAGAAAATTTTCTTTCAACACAAAGTGACAATCGACCTCAATGGGCTTCAATGGATGTTAATCGACGATATCTGACAAAGTTA
This sequence comes from Diorhabda carinulata, assembly GCF_026250575.1. Lineage (NCBI taxonomy): Eukaryota > Metazoa > Arthropoda > Insecta > Coleoptera > Chrysomelidae > Diorhabda > Diorhabda carinulata. The sequence goes on from NC_079469.1 coordinate 1,104,320, forward strand.
GATGCAAACTCACTCAAATATATGAGAAATGTTGAAATTCGACTTTAAATTAGGAAGATAGACTTAGAAAATTTTCACTCAACACAAAGTGACAATTGACCTCAATTGGCTTCAATCAATGTTAATCGACGATATCTGACAAAGTTAGATGCAAACTCACTCAAATATATGAGAAATGTTGAAATTCGACTCCAAATTAGAAAGATAGACTTAGAAAATTTTCACTCAACACAAAGTGACAATCGACCTCAATGGGCTAAAATGGATGTTAATCGACGATATCTGACAAAGTTAGATGCAAACTCACTCAAATATATGAGAAATGTTGAAATTCGACTTTAAATTAGGAAGATAGACTTAGAAAATTTTCACTCAACACAAAGTGACAATCGACCTCAATGGGCTAAAATGGATGTTAATCGACGATATCTGACAAAGTTAGATGCAAACTCACTCAAATATATGAGAAATGTTGAAATTCGACTTTAAATTAGGAAGATAGACTTAGAAAATTTTCACTCAACACAAAGTGACAATCGACCTCAATGGGCTTCAATCAATGTTAATCGACGATATCTGACAAAGTTAGATGCAAACTCACTCAAATATATGAGAAATGTTGAAATTCGACTCCAAATTAGAAAGATAGACTTAGAAAATTTTCACTCAACACAAAGTGACAATCGACCTCAATTGGCTTCAATGGATGTTAATCGACGATATCTGACAAAGTTAGATGCAAACTCACTCAAATATATGAGAAATGTTGAAATTCGACTTTAAATTAGGAAGATAGACTTAGAAAATTTTCACTCAACACAAAGTGACAATTGACCTCAATTGGCTTCAATCAATGTTAATCGACGATATCTGACAAAGTTAGATGCAAACTCACTCAAATATATGAGAAATGTTGAAATTCGACTTTAAATTAGGAAGATAGACTTAGAAAATTTTCACTCAACACAAAGTGACAATCGACCTCAATGGGCTTCAATCAATGTTAATCGACGATATCTGACAAAGTTAGATGCAAACTCACTCAAATATATGAGAAATGTTGAAATTCGACTTCAAATTAGGAAGATAGACTTAGAAAATTTTCTTTCAACACAAAGTGACAATCGACCTCAATGGGCTTCAATGGATGTTAATCGACGATATCTGACAAAGTTAGATGCAAACTCACTCAAATATATGAGAAATGTTGAAATTCGACTTTAAATTAGGAAGATAGACTTAGAAAATTTTCACTCAACACAAAGTGACAATTGACCTCAATTGGCTTCAATCAATGTTAATCGACGATATCTGACAAAGTTAGATGCAAACTCACTCAAATATATGAGAAATGTTGAAATTCGACTCCAAATTAGAAAGATAGACTTAGAAAATTTTCACTCAACACAAAGTGACAATCGACCTCAATGGGCTTCAATCAATGTTAATCGACGATATCTGACAAAGTTAGATGCAAACTCACTCAAATATATGAGAAATGTTGAAATTCGACTCCAAATTAGAAAGATAGACTTAGAAAATTTTCACTCAACACAAAGTGACAATCGACCTCAATTGGCTTCAATGGATGTTAATCGACGATATCTGACAAAGTTAGATGCAAACTCACTCAAATATATGAGAAATGTTGAAATTCGACTTTAAATTAGGAAGATAGACTTAGAAAATTTTCACTCAACACAAAGTGACAATCGACCTCAATGGGCTTCAATCAATGTTAATCGACGATATCTGACAAAGTTAGATGCAAACTCACTCAAATATATGAGAAATGTTGAAATTCGACTCCAAATTAGAAAGATAGACTTAGAAAATTTTCACTCAACACAAAGTGACAATCGACCTCAATTGGCTTCAATGGATGTTAATCGACGATATCTGACAAAGTTAGATGCAAACTCACTCAAATATATGAGAAATGTTGAAATTCGACTTTAAATTAGGAAGATAGACTTAGAAAATTTTCACTCAACACAAAGTGACAATTGACCTCAATTGGCTTCAATCAATGTTAATCGACGATATCTGACAAAGTTAGATGCAAACTCACTCAAATATATGAGAAATGTTGAAATTCGACTTTAAATTAGGAAGATAGACTTAGAAAATTTTCACTCAACACAAAGTGACAATCGACCTCAATGGGCTTCAATCAATGTTAATCGACGATATCTGACAAAGTTAGATGCAAACTCACTCAAATATATGAGAAATGTTGAAATTCGACTTCAAATTAGGAAGATAGACTTAGAAAATTTTCTTTCAACACAAAGTGACAATCGACCTCAATGGGCTTCAATGGATGTTTATCGACGATATCTGACAAAGTTAGATGCAAACTCACTCAAATATATGAGAAATGTTGAAATTCGACTTTAAATTAGGAAGATAGACTTAGAAAATTTTCACTCAACACAAAGTGACAATTGACCTCAATTGGCTTCAATCAATGTTAATCGACGATATCTGACAAAGTTAGATGCAAACTCACTCAAATATATGAGAAATGTTGAAATTCGACTCCAAATTAGAAAGATAGACTTAGAAAATTTTCACTCAACACAAAGTGACAATCGACCTCAATGGGCTTCAATCAATGTTAATCGACGATATCTGACAAAGTTAGATGCAAACTCACTCAAATATATGAGAAATGTTGAAATTCGACTCCAAATTAGAAAGATAGACTTAGAAAATTTTCACTCAACACAAAGTGACAATCGACCTCAATTGGCTTCAATGGATGTTAATCGACGATATCTGACAAAGTTAGATGCAAACTCACTCAAATATATGAGAAATGTTGAAATTCGACTTTAAATTAGGAAGATAGACTTAGAAAATTTTCACTCAACACAAAGTGACAATTGACCTCAATTGGCTTCAATCAATGTTAATCGACGATATCTGACAAAGTTAGATGCAAACTCACTCAAATATATGAGAAATGTTGAAATTCGACTCCAAATTAGAAAGATAGACTTAGAAAATTTTCACTCAACACAAAGTGACAATTGACCTCAATTGGCTTCAATCAATGTTAATCGACGATATCTGACAAAGTTAGATGCAAACTCACTCAAATATATGAGAAATGTTGAAATTCGACTTCAAATTAGGAAGATAGACTTAGAAAATTTTCTTTCAACACAAAGTGACAATCGACCTCAATGGGCTTCAATGGATGTTAATCGACGATATCTGACAAAGTTAGATGCAAACTCACTCAAATATATGAGAAATGTTGAAATTCGACTTTAAATTAGGAAGATAGACTTAGAAAATTTTCACTCAACACAAAGTGACAATTGACCTCAATTGGCTTCAATCAATGTTAATCGACGATATCTGACAAAGTTAGATGCAAACTCACTCAAATATATGAGAAATGTTGAAATTCGACTCCAAATTAGAAAGATAGACTTAGAAAATTTTCACTCAACACAAAGTGACAATCGACCTCAATGGGCTAAAATGGATGTAAATCGACGATATCTGACAAAGTTAGATGCAAACTCACTCAAATATATGAGAAATGTTGAAATTCGACTTTAAATTAGGAAGATAGACTTAGAAAATTTTCACTCAACACAAAGTGACAATCGACCTCAATGGGCTTCAATCAATGTTAATCGACGATATCTGACAAAGTTAGATGCAAACTCACTCAAATATATGAGAAATGTTGAAATTCGACTCCAAATTAGAAAGATAGACTTAGAAAATTTTCACTCAACACAAAGTGACAATCGACCTCAATTGGCTTCAATGGATGTTAATCGACGATATCTGACAAAGTTAGATGCAAACTCACTCAAATATATGAGAAATGTTGAAATTCGACTTTAAATTAGGAAGATAGACTTAGAAAATTTTCACTCAACACAAAGTGACAATCGACCTCAATGGGCTTCAATCAATGTTAATCGACGATATCTGACAAAGTTAGATGCAAACTCACTCAAATATATGAGAAATGTTGAAATTCGACTCCAAATTAGAAAGATAGACTTAGAAAATTTTCACTCAACACAAAGTGACAATTGACCTCAATTGGCTTCAATCAATGTTAATCGACGATATCTGACAAAGTTAGATGCAAACTCACTCAAATATATGAGAAATGTTGAAATTCGACTTCAAATTAGGAAGATAGACTTAGAAAATTTTCTTTCAACACAAAGTGACAATCGACCTCAATGGGCTTCAATGGATGTTAATCGACGATATCTGACAAAGTTAGATGCAAACTCACTCAAATATATGAGAAATGTTGAAATTCGACTTTAAATTAGGAAGATAGACTTAGAAAATTTTCACTCAACACAAAGTGACAATCGACCTCAATTGGCTTCAATCAATGTTAATCGACGATATCTGACAAAGTTAGATGCAAACTCACTCAAATATATGAGAAATGTTGAAATTCGACTTCAAATTAGGAAGATAGACTTAGAAAATTTTCTTTCAACACAAAGTGACAATCGACCTCAATTGGCTTCAATGGATGTTAATCGACGATATCTGACAAAGTTAGATGCAAACTCACTCAAATATATGAGAAATGTTGAAATTCGACTTTAAATTAGGAAGATAGACTTAGAAAATTTTCACTCAACACAAAGTGACAATCGACCTCAATGGGCTTCAATCAATGTTAATCGACGATATCTGACAAAGTTAGATGCAAACTCACTCAAATATATGAGAAATGTTGAAATTCGACTCCAAATTAGAAAGATAGACTTAGAAAATTTTCACTCAACACAAAGTGACAATCGACCTCAATGGGCTTCAATCAATGTTAATCGACGATATCTGACAAAGTTAGATGCAAACTCACTCAAATATATGAGAAATGTTGAAATTCGACTTCAAATTAGGAAGATAGACTTAGAAAATTTTCTTTCAACACAAAGTGACAATCGACCTCAATGGGCTTCAATGGATGTTAATCGACGATATCTGACAAAGTTAGATGCAAACTCACTCAAATATATGAGAAATGTTGAAATTCGACTTTAAATTAGGAAGATAGACTTAGAAAATTTTCACTCAACACAAAGTGACAATTGACCTCAATTGGCTTCAATCAATGTTAATCGACGATATCTGACAAAGTTAGATGCAAACTCACTCAAATATATGAGAAATGTTGAAATTCGACTCCAAATTAGAAAGATAGACTTAGAAAATTTTCACTCAACACAAAGTGACAATCGACCTCAATGGGCTTCAATCAATGTTAATCGACGATATCTGACAAAGTTAGATGCAAACTCACTCAAATATATGAGAAATGTTGAAATTCGACTCCAAATTAGAAAGATAGACTTAGAAAATTTTCACTCAACACAAAGTGACAATCGACCTCAATTGGCTTCAATGGATGTTAATCGACGATATCTGACAAAGTTAGATGCAAACTCACTCAAATATATGAGAAATGTTGAAATTCGACTTTAAATTAGGAAGATAGACTTAGAAAATTTTCACTCAACACAAAGTGACAATTGACCTCAATTGGCTTCAATCAATGTTAATCGACGATATCTGACAAAGTTAGATGCAAACTCACTCAAATATATGAGAAATGTTGAAATTCGACTCCAAATTAGAAAGATAGACTTAGAAAATTTTCACTCAACACAAAGTGACAATTGACCTCAATTGGCTTCAATCAATGTTAATCGACGATATCTGACAAAGTTAGATGCAAACTCACTCAAATATATGAGAAATGTTGAAATTCGACTTCAAATTAGGAAGATAGACTTAGAAAATTTTCTTTCAACACAAAGTGACAATCGACCTCAATGGGCTTCAATGGATGTTAATCGACGATATCTGACAAAGTTAGATGCAAACTCACTCAAATATATGAGAAATGTTGAAATTCGACTTTAAATTAGGAAGATAGACTTAGAAAATTTTCACTCAACACAAAGTGACAATTGACCTCAATTGGCTTCAATCAATGTTAATCGACGATATCTGACAAAGTTAGATGCAAACTCACTCAAATATATGAGAAATGTTGAAATTCGACTCCAAATTAGAAAGATAGACTTAGAAAATTTTCACTCAACACAAAGTGACAATCGACCTCAATGGGCTAAAATGGATGTTAATCGACGATATCTGACAAAGTTAGATGCAAACTCACTCAAATATATGAGAAATGTTGAAATTCGACTTTAAATTAGGAAGATAGACTTAGAAAATTTTCACTCAACACAAAGTGACAATCGACCTCAATGGGCTTCAATCAATGTTAATCGACGATATCTGACAAAGTTAGATGCAAACTCACTCAAATATATGAGAAATGTTGAAATTCGACTCCAAATTAGAAAGATAGACTTAGAAAATTTTCACTCAACACAAAGTGACAATCGACCTCAATTGGCTTCAATGGATGTTAATCGACGATATCTGACAAAGTTAGATGCAAACTCACTCAAATATATGAGAAATGTTGAAATTCGACTTTAAATTAGGAAGATAGACTTAGAAAATTTTCACTCAACACAAAGTGACAATTGACCTCAATTGGCTTCAATCAATGTTAATCGACGATATCTGACAAAGTAAGATGCAAACTCACTCAAATATATGAGAAATGTTGAAATTCGACTCCAAATTAGAAAGATAGACTTAGGAAATTTTCACTCAACACAAAGTGACAATCGACCTCAATTGGCTTCAATGGATGTTAATCGACGATATCTGACAAAGTTAGATGCAAACTCACTCAAATATATGAGAAATGTTGAAATTCGACTTTAAATTAGGAAGATAGACTTAGAAAATTTTCACTCAACACAAAGTGACAATTGACCTCAATTGGCTTCAATCAATGTTAATCGACGATATCTGACAAAGTTAGATGCAAACTCACTCAAATATATGAGAAATGTTGAAATTCGACTTTAAATTAGAAAGATAGACTTAGAAAATTTTCTTTCAACACAAAGTGACAATCGACCTCAATTGGCTTCAATCAATGTTAATCGACGATATCTGACAAAGTTAGATGCAAACTCACTCAAATATATGAGAAATGTTGAAATTCGACTCCAAATTAGAAAGATAGACTTAGAAAATTTTCACTCAACACAAAGTGACAATTGACCTCAATTGGCTTCAATCAATGTTAATCGACGATATCTGACAAAGTTAGATGCAAACTCACTCAAATATATGAGAAATGTTGAAATTCGACTTCAAATTAGGAAGATAGACTTAGAAAATTTTCTTTCAACACAAAGTGACAATCGACCTCAATGGGCTTCAATGGATGTTAATCGACGATATCTGACAAAGTTAGATGCAAACTCACTCAAATATATGAGAAATGTTGAAATCCGAATTCAAATTAGGAAGATAGACTTAGAAAATTTTCACTCAACACAAAGTGACAATCGACCTCAATTGGCTTCAATGGATGTTAATCGACGATATCTGACAAAGTTAGATGCCAACTCACTCAAATATATGAGAAATGTTGAAATTCGACTTTAAATTAGGAAGATAGACTTAGAAAATTTTCTTTCAACACAAAGTGACAATCGACCTCAATTGGCTTCAATCAATGTTAATCGACGATATCTGACAAAGTTAGATGCAAACTCACTCAAATATATGAGAAATGTTGAAATTCGACTCCAAATTAGAAAGATAGACTTAGAAAATTTTCACTCAACACAAAGTGACAATTGACCTCAATTGGCTTCAATCAATGTTAATCGACGATATCTGACAAAGTTAGATGCAAACTCACTCAAATATATGAGAAATGTTGAAATTCGACTTCAAATTAGGAAGATAGACTTAGAAAATTTTCTTTCAACACAAAGTGACAATCGACCTCAATGGGCTTCAATGGATGTTAATCGACGATATCTGACAAAGTTAGATGCAAACTCACTCAAATATATGAGAAATGTTGAAATTCGACTTTAAATTAGGAAGATAGACTTAGAAAATTTTCACTCAACACAAAGTGACAATTGACCTCAATTGGCTTCAATCAATGTTAATCGACGATATCTGACAAAGTTAGATGCAAACTCACTCAAATATATGAGAAATGTTGAAATTCGACTCCAAATTAGAAAGATAGACTTAGAAAATTTTCACTCAACACAAAGTGACAATCGACCTCAATGGGCTAAAATGGATGTTAATCGACGATATCTGACAAAGTTAGATGCAAACTCACTCAAATATATGAGAAATGTTGAAATTCGACTTTAAATTAGGAAGATAGACTTAGAAAATTTTCACTCAACACAAAGTGACAATTGACCTCAATTGGCTTCAATCAATGTTAATCGACGATATCTGACAAAGTAAGATGCAAACTCACTCAAATATATGAGAAATGTTGAAATTCGACTCCAAATTAGAAAGATAGACTTAGAAAATTTTCACTCAACACAAAGTGACAATCGACCTCAATGGGCTAAAATGGATGTTAATCGACGATATCTGACAAAGTTAGATGCAAACTCACTCAAATATATGAGAAATGTTGAAATTCGACTCCAAATTAGAAAGATAGACTTAGAAAATTTTCACTCAACACAAAGTGACAATCGACCTCAATGGGCTAAAATGGATGTTAATCGACGATATCTGACAAAGTTAGATGCAAACTCACTCAAATATATGAGAAATGTTGAAATTCGACTTTAAATTAGGAACATAGACTTAGAAAATTTTCACTCAACACAAAGTGACAATCGACCTCAATGGGCTTCAATCAATGTTAATCGACGATATCTGACAAAGTTAGATGCAAACTCACTCAAATATATGAGAAATGTTGAAATTCGACTCCAAATTAGAAAGATAGACTTAGAAAATTTTCACTCAACACAAAGTGACAATCGACCTCAATTGGCTTCAATCAATGTTAATCGACGATATCTGACAAAGTTAGATGCAAACTCACTCAAATATATGAGAAATGTTGAAATTCGACTTTAAATTAGGAAGATAGACTTAGAAAATTTTCACTCAACACAAAGTGACAATTGACCTCAATTGGCTTCAATCAATGTTAATCGACGATATCTGACAAAGTAAGATGCAAACTCACTCAAATATATGAGAAATGTTGAAATTCGACTCCAAATTAGAAAGATAGACTTAGAAAATTTTCACTCAACACAAAGTGACAATCGACCTCAATGGGCTAAAATGGATGTTAATCGACGATATCTGACAAAGTTAGATGCAAACTCACTCAAATATATGAGAAATGTTGAAATTCGACTTTAAATTAGGAAGATAGACTTAGAAAATTTTCACTCAACACAAAGTGACAATCGACCTCAATGGGCTTCAATCAATGTTAATCGACGATATCTGACAAAGTTAGATGCAAACTCACTCAAATATATGAGAAATGTTGAAATTCGACTCCAAATTAGAAAGATAGACTTAGAAAATTTTCACTCAACACAAAGTGACAATCGACCTCAATTGGCTTCAATGGATGTTAATCGACGATATCTGACAAAGTTAGATGCAAACTTACTCAAATATATGAGAAATGTTGAAATTCGACTTCAAATTAGGAAGATAGACTTAGAAAATTTTCACTCAACACAAAGTGACAATCGACCTCAATGGGCTAAAATGGATGTTAATCGACGATATCTGACAAAGTTAGATGCAAACTCACTCAAATATATGAGAAATGTTGAAATTCGACTTTAAATTAGGAAGATAGACTTAGAAAATTTTCACTCAACACAAAGTGACAATCGACCTCAATGGGCTTCAATCAATGTTAATCGACGATATCTGACAAAGTTAGATGCAAACTCACTCAAATATATGAGAAATGTTGAAATTCGACTCCAAATTAGAAAGATAGACTTAGAAAATTTTCACTCAACACAAAGTGACAATCGACCTCAATTGGCTTCAATGGACGTTAATCGACGATATCTGACAAAGTTAGATGCAAACTCACTCAAATATATGAGAAATGTTGAAATTCGACTTTAAATTAGGAAGATAGACTTAGAAAATTTTCACTCAACACAAAGTGACAATCGACCTCAATGGGCTTCAATCAATGTTAATCGACGATATCTGACAAAGTTAGATGCAAACTCACTCAAATATATGAGAAATGTTGAAATTCGACTCCAAATTAGAAAGATAGACTTAGAAAATTTTCACTCAACACAAAGTGACAATCGACCTCAATTGGCTTCAATGGATGTTAATCGACGATATCTGACAAAGTTAGATGCAAACTCACTCAAATATATGAGAAATGTTGAAATTCGACTTTAAATTAGGAAGATAGACTTAGAAAATTTTCACTCAACACAAAGTGACAATTGACCTCAATTGGCTTCAATCAATGTTAATCGACGATATCTGACAAAGTTAGATGCAAACTCACTCAAATATATGAGAAATGTTGAAATTCGACTCCAAATTAGAAAGATAGACTTAGAAAATTTTCACTCAACACAAAGTGACAATTGACCTCAATTGGCTTCAATCAATGTTAATCGACGATATCTGACAAAGTTAGATGCAAACTCACTCAAATATATGAGAAATGTTGAAATTCGACTTCAAATTAGGAAGATAGACTTAGAAAATTTTCTTTCAACACAAAGTGACAATCGACCTCAATGGGCTTCAATGGATGTTAATCGACGATATCTGACAAAGTTAGATGCAAACTCACTCAAATATATGAGAAATGTTGAAATTCGACTTTAAATTAGGAAGATAGACTTAGAAAATTTTCACTCAACACAAAGTGACAATTGACCTCAATTGGCTTCAATCAATGTTAATCGACGATATCTGACAAAGTTAGATGCAAACTCACTCAAATATATGAGAAATGTTGAAATTCGACTCCAAATTAGAAAGATAGACTTAGAAAATTTTCACTCAACACAAAGTGACAATCGACCTCAATGGGCTAAAATGGATGTTAATCGACGATATCTGACAAAGTTAGATGCAAACTCACTCAAATATATGAGAAATGTTGAAATTCGACTTTAAATTAGGAAGATAGACTTAGAAAATTTTCACTCAACACAAAGTGACAATCGACCTCAATGGGCTTCAATCAATGTTAATCGACGATATCTGACAAAGTTAGATGCAAACTCACTCAAATATATGAGAAATGTTGAAATTCGACTCCAAATTAGAAAGATAGACTTAGAAAATTTTCACTCAACACAAAGTGACAATCGACCTCAATTGGCTTCAATGGATGTTAATCGACGATATCTGACAAAGTTAGATGCAAACTCACTCAAATATATGAGAAATGTTGAAATTCGACTTTAAATTAGGAAGATAGACTTAGAAAATTTTCACTCAACACAAAGTGACAATTGACCTCAATTGGCTTCAATCAATGTTAATCGACGATATCTGACAAAGTAAGATGCAAACTCACTCAAATATATGAGAAATGTTGAAATTCGACTCCAAATTAGAAAGATAGACTTAGAAAATTTTCACTCAACACAAAGTGACAATCGACCTCAATGGGCTAAAATGGATGTTAATCGACGATATCTGACAAAGTTAGATGCAAACTCACTCAAATATATGAGAAATGTTGAAATTCGACTCCAAATTAGAAAGATAGACTTAGAAAATTTTCACTCAACACAAAGTGACAATCGACCTCAATGGGCTAAAATGGATGTTAATCGACGATATCTGACAAAGTTAGATGCAAACTCACTCAAATATATGAGAAATGTTGAAATTCGACTTTAAATTAGGAAGATAGACTTAGAAAATTTTCACACAACACAAAGTGACAATCGACCTCAATGGGCTTCAATCAATGTTAATCGACGATATCTGACAAAGTTAGATGCAAACTCACTCAAATATATGAGAAATGTTGAAATTCGACTCCAAATTAGAAAGATAGACTTAGAAAATTTTCACTCAACACAAAGTGACAATCGACCTCAATTGGCTTCAATCAATGTTAATCGACGATATCTGACAAAGTTAGATGCAAACTCACTCAAATATATGAGAAATGTTGAAATTCGACTTTAAATTAGGAAGATAGACTTAGAAAATTTTCACTCAACACAAAGTGACAATTGACCTCAATTGGCTTCAATCAATGTTAATCGACGATATCTGACAAAGTAAGATGCAAACTCACTCAAATATATGAGAAATGTTGAAATTCGACTCCAAATTAGAAAGATAGACTTAGAAAATTTTCACTCAACACAAAGTGACAATCGACCTCAATGGGCTAAAATGGATGTTAATCGACGATATCTGACAAAGTTAGATGCAAACTCACTCAAATATATGAGAAATGTTGAAATTCGACTTTAAATTAGGAAGATAGACTTAGAAAATTTTCACTCAACACAAAGTGACAATCGACCTCAATGGGCTTCAATCAATGTTAATCGACGATATCTGACAAAGTTAGATGCAAACTCACTCAAATATATGAGAAATGTTGAAATTCGACTCCAAATTAGAAAGATAGACTTAGAAAATTTTCACTCAACACAAAGTGACAATCGACCTCAATTGGCTTCAATGGATGTTAATCGACGATATCTGACAAAGTTAGATGCAAACTTACTCAAATATATGAGAAATGTTGAAATTCGACTTCAAATTAGGAAGATAGACTTAGAAAATTTTCACTCAACACAAAGTGACAATCGACCTCAATGGGCTAAAATGGATGTTAATCGACGATATCTGACAAAGTTAGATGCAAACTCACTCAAATATATGAGAAATGTTGAAATTCGACTTTAAATTAGGAAGATAGACTTAGAAAATTTTCACTCAACACAAAGTGACAATCGACCTCAATGGGCTTCAATCAATGTTAATCGACGATATCTGACAAAGTTAGATGCAAACTCACTCAAATATATGAGAAATGTTGAAATTCGACTCCAAATTAGAAAGATAGACTTAGAAAATTTTCACTCAACACAAAGTGACAATCGACCTCAATTGGCTTCAATGGACGTTAATCGACGATATCTGACAAAGTTAGATGCAAACTCACTCAAATATATGAGAAATGTTGAAATTCGACTTTAAATTAGGAAGATAGACTTAGAAAATTTTCACTCAACACAAAGTGACAATCGACCTCAATGGGCTTCAATCAATGTTAATCGACGATATCTGACAAAGTTAGATGCAAACTCACTCAAATATATGAGAAATGTTGAAATTCGACTCCAAATTAGAAAGATAGACTTAGAAAATTTTCACTCAACACAAAGTGACAATCGACCTCAATTGGCTTCAATGGATGTTAATCGACGATATCTGACAAAGTTAGATGCAAACTCACTCAAATATATGAGAAATGTTGAAATTCGACTTTAAATTAGGAAGATAGACTTAGAAAATTTTCACTCAACACAAAGTGACAATTGACCTCAATTGGCTTCAATCAATGTTAATCGACGATATCTGACAAAGTTAGATGCAAACTCACTCAAATATATGAGAAATGTTGAAATTCGACTCCAAATTAGAAAGATAGACTTAGAAAATTTTCACTCAACACAAAGTGACAATCGACCTCAATTGGCTTCAATGGATGTTAATCGACGATATCTGACAAAGTTAGATGCGAACTCACTCAAATATATGAGAAATGTTGAAATTCGACTTTAAATTAGGAAGATAGACTTAGAAAATTTTCACTCAACACAAAGTGACAATTGACCTCAATTGGCTTCAATCAATGTTAATCGACGATATCTGACAAAGTTAGATGCAAACTCACTCAAATATATGAGAAATGTTGAAATTCGACTCCAAATTAGAAAGATAGACTTAGAAAATTTTCACTCAACACAAAGTGACAATTGACCTCAATTGGCTTCAATCAATGTTAATCGACGATATCTGACAAAGTTAGATGCAAACTCACTCAAATATATGAGAAATGTTGAAATTCGACTTCAAATTAGGAAGATAGACTTAGAAAATTTTCTTTCAACACAAAGTGACAATCGACCTCAATGGGCTTCAATGGATGTTAATCGACGATATCTGACAAAGTTAGATGCAAACTCACTCAAATATATGAGAAATGTTGAAATTCGACTTTAAATTAGGAAGATAGACTTAGAAAATTTTCACTCAACACAAAGTGACAATTGACCTCAATTGGCTTCAATCAATGTTAATCGACGATATCTGACAAAGTTAGATGCAAACTCACTCAAATATATGAGAAATGTTGAAATTCGACTCCAAATTAGAAAGATAGACTTAGAAAATTTTCACTCAACACAAAGTGACAATCGACCTCAATGGGCTAAAATGGATGTTAATCGACGATATCTGACAAAGTTAGATGCAAACTCACTCAAATATATGAGAAATGTTGAAATTCGACTTTAAATTAGGAAGATAGACTTAGAAAATTTTCACTCAACACAAAGTGACAATCGACCTCAATGGGCTTCAATCAATGTTAATCGACGATATCTGACAAAGTTAGATGCAAACTCACTCAAATATATGAGAAATGTTGAAATTCGACTCCAAATTAGAAAGATAGACTTAGAAAATTTTCACTCAACACAAAGTGACAATCGACCTCAATTGGCTTCAATGGATGTTAATCGACGATATCTGACAAAGTTAGATGCAAACTCACTCAAATATATGAGAAATGTTGAAATTCGACTTTAAATTAGGAAGATAGACTTAGAAAATTTTCACTCAACACAAAGTGACAATTGACCTCAATTGGCTTCAATCAATGTTAATCGACGATATCTGACAAAGTAAGATGCAAACTCACTCAAATATATGAGAAATGTTGAAATTCGACTCCAAATTAGAAAGATAGACTTAGAAAATTTTCACTCAACACAAAGTGACAATCGACCTCAATGGGCTAAAATGGATGTTAATCGACGATATCTGACAAAGTTAGATGCAAACTCACTCAAATATATGAGAAATGTTGAAATTCGACTCCAAATTAGAAAGATAGACTTAGAAAATTTTCACTCAACACAAAGTGACAATCGACCTCAATGGGCTAAAATGGATGTTAATCGACGATATCTGACAAAGTTAGATGCAAACTCACTCAAATATATGAGAAATGTTGAAATTCGACTTTAAATTAGGAAGATAGACTTAGAAAATTTTCACACAACACAAAGTGACAATCGACCTCAATGGGCTTCAATCAATGTTAATCGACGATATCTGACAAAGTTAGATGCAAACTCACTCAAATATATGAGAAATGTTGAAATTCGACTCCAAATTAGAAAGATAGACTTAGAAAATTTTCACTCAACACAAAGTGACAATCGACCTCAATTGGCTTCAATCAATGTTAATCGACGATATCTGACAAAGTTAGATGCAAACTCACTCAAATATATGAGAAATGTTGAAATTCGACTTTAAATTAGGAAGATAGACTTAGAAAATTTTCACTCAACACAAAGTGACAATTGACCTCAATTGGCTTCAATCAATGTTAATCGACGATATCTGACAAAGTAAGATGCAAACTCACTCAAATATATGAGAAATGTTGAAATTCGACTCCAAATTAGAAAGATAGACTTAGAAAATTTTCACTCAACACAAAGTGACAATCGACCTCAATGGGCTAAAATGGATGTTAATCGACGATATCTGACAAAGTTAGATGCAAACTCACTCAAATATATGAGAAATGTTGAAATTCGACTTTAAATTAGGAAGATAGACTTAGAAAATTTTCACTCAACACAAAGTGACAATCGACCTCAATGGGCTTCAATCAATGTTAATCGACGATATCTGACAAAGTTAGATGCAAACTCACTCAAATATATGAGAAATGTTGAAATTCGACTCCAAATTAGAAAGATAGACTTAGAAAATTTTCACTCAACACAAAGTGACAATCGACCTCAATTGGCTTCAATGGATGTTAATCGACGATATCTGACAAAGTTAGATGCAAACTTACTCAAATATATGAGAAATGTTGAAATTCGACTTCAAATTAGGAAGATAGACTTAGAAAATTTTCACTCAACACAAAGTGACAATCGACCTCAATGGGCTAAAATGGATGTTAATCGACGATATCTGACAAAGTTAGATGCAAACTCACTCAAATATATGAGAAATGTTGAAATTCGACTTTAAATTAGGAAGATAGACTTAGAAAATTTTCACTCAACACAAAGTGACAATCGACCTCAATGGGCTTCAATCAATGTTAATCGACGATATCTGACAAAGTTAGATGCAAACTCACTCAAATATATGAGAAATGTTGAAATTCGACTCCAAATTAGAAAGATAGACTTAGAAAATTTTCACTCAACACAAAGTGACAATCGACCTCAATTGGCTTCAATGGACGTTAATCGACGATATCTGACAAAGTTAGATGCAAACTCACTCAAATATATGAGAAATGTTGAAATTCGACTTTAAATTAGGAAGATAGACTTAGAAAATTTTCACTCAACACAAAGTGACAATCGACCTCAATGGGCTTCAATCAATGTTAATCGACGATATCTGACAAAGTTAGATGCAAACTCACTCAAATATATGAGAAATGTTGAAATTCGACTCCAAATTAGAAAGATAGACTTAGAAAATTTTCACTCAACACAAAGTGACAATCGACCTCAATTGGCTTCAATGGATGTTAATCGACGATATCTGACAAAGTTAGATGCAAACTCACTCAAATATATGAGAAATGTTGAAATTCGACTTTAAATTAGGAAGATAGACTTAGAAAATTTTCACTCAACACAAAGTGACAATTGACCTCAATTGGCTTCAATCAATGTTAATCGACGATATCTGACAAAGTTAGATGCAAACTCACTCAAATATATGAGAAATGTTGAAATTCGACTCCAAATTAGAAAGATAGACTTAGAAAATTTTCACTCAACACAAAGTGACAATTGACCTCAATTGGCTTCAATCAATGTTAATCGACGATATCTGACAAAGTTAGATGCAAACTCACTCAAATATATGAGAAATGTTGAAATTCGACTTCAAATTAGGGAGATAGACTTAGAAAATTTTCTTTCAACACAAAGTGACAATCGACCTCAATGGGCTTCAATGGATGTTAATCGACGATATCTGACAAAGTTAGATGCAAACTCACTCAAATATATGAGAAATGTTGAAATTCGACTTTAAATTAGGAAGATAGACTTAGAAAATTTTCACTCAACACAAAGTGACAATTGACCTCAATTGGCTTCAATCAATGTTAATCGACGATATCTGACAAAGTTAGATGCAAACTCACTCAAATATATGAGAAATGTTGAAATTCGACTCCAAATTAGAAAGATAGACTTAGAAAATTTTCACTCAACACAAAGTGACAATCGACCTCAATGGGCTAAAATGGATGTTAATCGACGATATCTGACAAAGTTAGATGCAAACTCACTCAAATATATGAGAAATGTTGAAATTCGACTTTAAATTAGGAAGATAGACTTAGAAAATTTTCACTCAACACAAAGTGACAATCGACCTCAATGGGCTTCAATCAATGTTAATCGACGATATCTGACAAAGTTAGATGCAAACTCACTCAAATATATGAGAAATGTTGAAATTCGACTCCAAATTAGAAAGATAGACTTAGAAAATTTTCACTCAACACAAAGTGACAATCGACCTCAATTGGCTTCAATGGATGTTAATCGACGATATCTGACAAAGTTAGATGCAAACTCACTCAAATATATGAGAAATGTTGAAATTCGACTTTAAATTAGGAAGATAGACTTAGAAAATTTTCACTCAACACAAAGTGACAATTGACCTCAATTGGCTTCAATCAATGTTAATCGACGATATCTGACAAAGTAAGATGCAAACTCACTCAAATATATGAGAAATGTTGAAATTCGACTCCAAATTAGAAAGATAGACTTAGAAAATTTTCACTCAACACAAAGTGACAATCGACCTCAATTGGCTTCAATGGATGTTAATCGACGATATCTGACAAAGTTAGATGCAAACTCACTCAAATATATGAGAAATGTTGAAATTCGACTTCAAATTAGGAAGATAGACTTAGAAAATTTTCACTCAACACAAAGTGACAATCGACCTCAATTGGCTTCAATGGATGTTAATCGACGATATCTGACAAAGTTAGATGCAAACTCACTCAAATATATGAGAAATGTTGAAATTCGACTCCAAATTAGAAAGATAGACTTAGAAAATTTTCTTTCAACACAAAGTGACAATCGACCTCAATTGGCTTCAATCAATGTTAATCGACGATATCTGACAAAGTTAGATGCAAACTCACTCAAATATATGAGAAATGTTGAAATTCGACTCCAAATTAGAAAGATAGACTTAGAAAATTTTCACTCAACACAAAGTGACAATTGACCTCAATTGGCTTCAATCAATGTTAATCGACGATATCTGACAAAGTTAGATGCAAACTCACTCAAATATATGAGAAATGTTGAAATTCGACTTCAAATTAGGAAGATAGACTTAGAAAATTTTCTTTCAACACAAAGTGACAATCGACCTCAATGGGCTTCAATGGATGTTAATCGACGATATCTGACAAAGTTAGATGCAAACTCACTCAAATATATGAGAAATGTTGAAATCCGAATTCAAATTAGGAAGATAGACTTAGAAAATTTTCACTCAACACAAAGTGACAATCGACCTCAATTGGCTTCAATGGATGTTAATCGACGATATCTGACAAAGTTAGATGCAAACTCACTCAAATATATGAGAAATGTTGAAATTCGACTTTAAATTAGGAAGATAGACTTAGAAAATTTTCTTTCAACACAAAGTGACAATCGACCTCAATGGGCTTCAATGGATGTTAATCGACGATATCTGACAAAGTTAGATGCAAACTCACTCAAATATATGAGAAATGTTGAAATTCGACTTTAAATTAGGAAGATAGACTTAGAAAATTTTCACTCAACACAAAGTGACAATTGACCTCAATTGGCTTCAATCAATGTTAATCGACGATATCTGACAAAGTTAGATGCAAACTCACTCAAATATATGAGAAATGTTGAAATTCGACTCCAAATTAGAAAGATAGACTTAGAAAATTTTCACTCAACACAAAGTGACAATCGACCTCAATTGGCTTCAATGGATGTTAATCGACGATATCTGACAAAGTTAGATGCAAACTCACTCAAATATATGAGAAATGTTGAAATTCGACTTTAAATTAGGAAGATAGACTTAGAAAATTTTCACTCAACACAAAGTGACAATTGACCTCAATTGGCTTCAATCAATGTTAATCGACGATATCTGACAAAGTAAGATGCAAACTCACTCAAATATATGAGAAATGTTGAAATTCGACTCCAAATTAGAAAGATAGACTTAGAAAATTTTCACTCAACACAAAGTGACAATCGACCTCAATTGGCTTCAATGGATGTTAATCGACGATATCTGACAAAGTTAGATGCAAACTCACTCAAATATATGAGAAATGTTGAAATTCGACTCCAAATTAGAAAGATAGACTTAGAAAATTTTCTTTCAACACAAAGTGACAATCGACCTCAATTGGCTTCAATCAATGTTAATCGACGATATCTGACAAAGTTAGATGCAAACTCACTCAAATATATGAGAAATGTTGAAATTCGACTCCAAATTAGAAAGATAGACTTAGAAAATTTTCACTCAACACAAAGTGACAATTGACCTCAATTGGCTTCAATCAATGTTAATCGACGATATCTGACAAAGTTAGATGCAAACTCACTCAAATATATGAGAAATGTTGAAATTCGACTTCAAATTAGGAAGATAGACTTAGAAAATTTTCTTTCAACACAAAGTGACAATCGACCTCAATGGGCTTCAATGGATGTTAATCGACGATATCTGACAAAGTTAGATGCAAACTCACTCAAATATATGAGAAATGTTGAAATCCGAATTCAAATTAGGAAGATAGACTTAGAAAATTTTCACTCAACACAAAGTGACAATCGACCTCAATTGGCTTCAATGGATGTTAATCGACGATATCTGACAAAGTTAGATGCAAACTCACTCAAATATATGAGAAATGTTGAAATTCGACTTTAAATTAGGAAGATAGACTTAGAAAATTTTCTTTCAACACAAAGTGACAATCGACCTCAATGGGCTTCAATGGATGTTAATCGACGATATCTGACAAAGTTAGATGCAAACTCACTCAAATATATGAGAAATGTTGAAATTCGACTTTAAATTAGGAAGATAGACTTAGAAAATTTTCACTCAACACAAAGTGACAATTGACCTCAATTGGCTTCAATCAATGTTAATCGACGATATCTGACAAAGTTAGATGCAAACTCACTCAAATATATGAGAAATGTTGAAATTCGACTCCAAATTAGAAAGATAGACTTAGAAAATTTTCACTCAACACAAAGTGACAATCGACCTCAATGGGCTAAAATGGATGTTAATCGACGATATCTGACAAAGTTAGATGCAAACTCACTCAAATATATGAGAAATGTTGAAATTCGACTTTAAATTAGGAAGATAGACTTAGAAAATTTTCACTCAACACAAAGTGACAATCGACCTCAATGGGCTTCAATCAATGTTAATCGACGATATCTGACAAAGTTAGATGCAAACTCACTCAAATATATGAGAAATGTTGAAATTCGACTCCAAATTAGAAAGATAGACTTAGAAAATTTTCACTCAACACAAAGTGACAATCGACCTCAATTGGCTTCAATGGATGTTAATCGACGATATCTGACAAAGTTAGATGCAAACTCACTCAAATATATGAGAAATGTTGAAATTCGACTTTAAATTAGGAAGATAGACTTAGAAAATTTTCACTCAACACAAAGTGACAATTGACCTCAATTGGCTTCAATCAATGTTAATCGACGATATCTGACAAAGTAAGATGCAAACTCACTCAAATATATGAGAAATGTTGAAATTCGACTCCAAATTAGAAAGATAGACTTAGAAAATTTTCACTCAACACAAAGTGACAATCGACCTCAATTGGCTTCAATGGATGTTAATCGACGATATCTGACAAAGTTAGATGCAAACTCACTCAAATATATGAGAAATGTTGAAATTCGACTTTAAATTAGGAAGATAGACTTAGAAAATTTTCTTTCAACACAAAGTGACAATCGACCTCAATTGGCTTCAATCAATGTTAATCGACGATATCTGACAAAGTTAGATGCAAACTCACTCAAATATATGAGAAATGTTGAAATTCGACTCCAAATTAGAAAGATAGACTTAGAAAATTTTCACTCAACACAAAGTGACAATCGACCTCAATGGGCTAAAATGGATGTTAATCGACGATATCTGACAAAGTTAGATGCAAACTCACTCAAATATATGAGAAATGTTGAAATTCGACTTTAAATTAGGAAGATAGACTTAGAAAATTTTCACTCAACACAAAGTGACAATCGACCTCAATGGGCTTCAATCAATGTTAATCGACGATATCTGACAAAGTTAGATGCAAACTCACTCAAATATATGAGAAATGTTGAAATTCGACTCCAAATTAGAAAGATAGACTTAGAAAATTTTCACTCAACACAAAGTGACAATCGACCTCAATTGGCTTCAATGGATGTTAATCGACGATATCTGACAAAGTTAGATGCAAACTTACTCAAATATATGAGAAATGTTGAAATTCGACTTCAAATTAGGAAGATAGACTTAGAAAATTTTCACTCAACACAAAGTGACAATCGACCTCAATGGGCTAAAATGGATGTTAATCGACGATATCTGACAAAGTTAGATGCAAACTCACTCAAATATATGAGAAATGTTGAAATTCGACTTTAAATTAGGAAGATAGACTTAGAAAATTTTCACTCAACACAAAGTGACAATCGACCTCAATGGGCTTCAATCAATGTTAATCGACGATATCTGACAAAGTTAGATGCAAACTCACTCAAATATATGAGAAATGTTGAAATTCGACTCCAAATTAGAAAGATAGACTTAGAAAATTTTCACTCAACACAAAGTGACAATCGACCTCAATTGGCTTCAATGGACGTTAATCGACGATATCTGACAAAGTTAGATGCAAACTCACTCAAATATATGAGAAATGTTGAAATTCGACTTTAAATTAGGAAGATAGACTTAGAAAATTTTCACTCAACACAAAGTGACAATCGACCTCAATGGGCTTCAATCAATGTTAATCGACGATATCTGACAAAGTTAGATGCAAACTCACTCAAATATATGAGAAATGTTGAAATTCGACTCCAAATTAGAAAGATAGACTTAGAAAATTTTCACTCAACACAAAGTGACAATCGACCTCAATTGGCTTCAATGGATGTTAATCGACGATATCTGACAAAGTTAGATGCAAACTCACTCAAATATATGAGAAATGTTGAAATTCGACTTTAAATTAGGAAGATAGACTTAGAAAATTTTCACTCAACACAAAGTGACAATTGACCTCAATTGGCTTCAATCAATGTTAATCGACGATATCTGACAAAGTTAGATGCAAACTCACTCAAATATATGAGAAATGTTGAAATTCGACTCCAAATTAGAAAGATAGACTTAGAAAATTTTCACTCAACACAAAGTGACAATTGACCTCAATTGGCTTCAATCAATGTTAATCGACGATATCTGACAAAGTTAGATGCAAACTCACTCAAATATATGAGAAATGTTGAAATTCGACTTCAAATTAGGAAGATAGACTTAGAAAATTTTCTTTCAACACAAAGTGACAATCGACCTCAATGGGCTTCAATGGATGTTAATCGACGATATCTGACAAAGTTAGATGCAAACTCACTCAAATATATGAGAAATGTTGAAATTCGACTTTAAATTAGGAAGATAGACTTAGAAAATTTTCACTCAACACAAAGTGACAATTGACCTCAATTGGCTTCAATCAATGTTAATCGACGATATCTGACAAAGTTAGATGCAAACTCACTCAAATATATGAGAAATGTTGAAATTCGACTCCAAATTAGAAAGATAGACTTAGAAAATTTTCACTCAACACAAAGTGACAATCGACCTCAATGGGCTAAAATGGATGTTAATCGACGATATCTGACAAAGTTAGATGCAAACTCACTCAAATATATGAGAAATGTTGAAATTCGACTTTAAATTAGGAAGATAGACTTAGAAAATTTTCACTCAACACAAAGTGACAATCGACCTCAATGGGCTTCAATCAATGTTAATCGACGATATCTGACAAAGTTAGATGCAAACTCACTCAAATATATGAGAAATGTTGAAATTCGACTCCAAATTAGAAAGATAGACTTAGAAAATTTTCACTCAACACAAAGTGACAATCGACCTCAATTGGCTTCAATGGATGTTAATCGACGATATCTGACAAAGTTAGATGCAAACTCACTCAAATATATGAGAAATGTTGAAATTCGACTTTAAATTAGGAAGATAGACTTAGAAAATTTTCACTCAACACAAAGTGACAATTGACCTCAATTGGCTTCAATCAATGTTAATCGACGATATCTGACAAAGTAAGATGCAAACTCACTCAAATATATGAGAAATGTTGAAATTCGACTCCAAATTAGAAAGATAGACTTAGAAAATTTTCACTCAACACAAAGTGACAATCGACCTCAATTGGCTTCAATGGATGTTAATCGACGATATCTGACAAAGTTAGATGCAAACTCACTCAAATATATGAGAAATGTTGAAATTCGACTTTAAATTAGGAAGATAGACTTAGAAAATTTTCACTCAACACAAAGTGACAATTGACCTCAATTGGCTTCAATCAATGTTAATCGACGATATCTGACAAAGTAAGATGCAAACTCACTCAAATATATGAGAAATGTTGAAATTCGACTCCAAATTAGAAAGATAGACTTAGAAAATTTTCACTCAACACAAAGTGACAATCGACCTCAATTGGCTTCAATGGATGTTAATCGACGATATCTGACAAAGTTAGATGCAAACTCACTCAAATATATGAGAAATGTTGAAATTCGACTCCAAATTAGAAAGATAGACTTAGAAAATTTTCTTTCAACACAAAGTGACAATCGACCTCAATTGGCTTCAATCAATGTTAATCGACGATATCTGACAAAGTTAGATGCAAACTCACTCAAATATATGAGAAATGTTGAAATTCGACTCCAAATTAGAAAGATAGACTTAGAAAATTTTCACTCAACACAAAGTGACAATTGACCTCAATTGGCTTCAATCAATGTTAATCGACGATATCTGACAAAGTTAGATGCAAACTCACTCAAATATATGAGAAATGTTGAAATTCGACTTCAAATTAGGAAGATAGACTTAGAAAATTTTCTTTCAACACAAAGTGACAATCGACCTCAATGGGCTTCAATGGATGTTAATCGACGATATCTGACAAAGTTAGATGCAAACTCACTCAAATATATGAGAAATGTTGAAATCCGAATTCAAATTAGGAAGATAGACTTAGAAAATTTTCACTCAACACAAAGTGACAATCGACCTCAATTGGCTTCAATGGATGTTAATCGACGATATCTGACAAAGTTAGATGCAAACTCACTCAAATATATGAGAAATGTTGAAATTCGACTTTAAATTAGGAAGATAGACTTAGAAAATTTTCTTTCAACACAAAGTGACAATCGACCTCAATGGGCTTCAATGGATGTTAATCGACGATATCTGACAAAGTTAGATGCAAACTCACTCAAATATATGAGAAATGTTGAAATTCGACTTTAAATTAGGAAGATAGACTTAGAAAATTTTCACTCAACACAAAGTGACAATTGACCTCAATTGGCTTCAATCAATGTTAATCGACGATATCTGACAAAGTTAGATGCAAACTCACTCAAATATATGAGAAATGTTGAAATTCGACTCCAAATTAGAAAGATAGACTTAGAAAATTTTCACTCAACACAAAGTGACAATCGACCTCAATTGGCTTCAATGGATGTTAATCGACGATATCTGACAAAGTTAGATGCAAACTCACTCAAATATATGAGAAATGTTGAAATTCGACTTTAAATTAGGAAGATAGACTTAGAAAATTTTCACTCAACACAAAGTGACAATTGACCTCAATTGGCTTCAATCAATGTTAATCGACGATATCTGACAAAGTAAGATGCAAACTCACTCAAATATATGAGAAATGTTGAAATTCGACTCCAAATTAGAAAGATAGACTTAGAAAATTTTCACTCAACACAAAGTGACAATCGACCTCAATTGGCTTCAATGGATGTTAATCGACGATATCTGACAAAGTTAGATGCAAACTCACTCAAATATATGAGAAATGTTGAAATTCGACTCCAAATTAGAAAGATAGACTTAGAAAATTTTCTTTCAACACAAAGTGACAATCGACCTCAATTGGCTTCAATCAATGTTAATCGACGATATCTGACAAAGTTAGATGCAAACTCACTCAAATATATGAGAAATGTTGAAATTCGACTCCAAATTAGAAAGATAGACTTAGAAAATTTTCACTCAACACAAAGTGACAATTGACCTCAATTGGCTTCAATCAATGTTAATCGACGATATCTGACAAAGTTAGATGCAAACTCACTCAAATATATGAGAAATGTTGAAATTCGACTTCAAATTAGGAAGATAGACTTAGAAAATTTTCTTTCAACACAAAGTGACAATCGACCTCAATGGGCTTCAATGGATGTTAATCGACGATATCTGACAAAGTTAGATGCAAACTCACTCAAATATATGAGAAATGTTGAAATCCGAATTCAAATTAGGAAGATAGACTTAGAAAATTTTCACTCAACACAAAGTGACAATCGACCTCAATGGGCTTCAATCAATGTTAATCGACGATATCTGACAAAGTTAGATGCAAACTCACTCAAATATATGAGAAATGTTGAAATTCGACTCCAAATTAGGAAGATAGACTTAGAAAATTTTCTTTCAACACAAAGTGACAATCGACCTCAATTGGCTTCAATGGATGTTAATCGACGATATCTGACAAAGTTAGATGCAAACTCACTCAAATATATGAGAAATGTTGAAATTCGACTTTAAATTAGGAAGATAGACTTAGAAAATTTTCTTTCAACACAAAGTGACAATCGACCTCAATGGGCTTCAATGGATGTTAATCGACGATATCTGACAAAGTTAGATGCAAACTCACTCAAATATATGAGAAATGTTGAAATTCGACTTTAAATTAGGAAGATAGACTTAGAAAATTTTCACTCAACACAAAGTGACAATTGACCTCAATTGGCTTCAATCAATGTTAATCGACGATATCTGACAAAGTTAGATGCAAACTCACTCAAATATATGAGAAATGTTGAAATTCGACTCCAAATTAGAAAGATAGACTTAGAAAATTTTCACTCAACACAAAGTGACAATCGACCTCAATGGGCTAAAATGGATGTTAATCGACGATATCTGACAAAGTTAGATGCAAACTCACTCAAATATATGAGAAATGTTGAAATTCGACTTTAAATTAGGAAGATAGACTTAGAAAATTTTCACTCAACACAAAGTGACAATCGACCTCAATGGGCTTCAATCAATGTTAATCGACGATATCTGACAAAGTTAGATGCAAACTCACTCAAATATATGAGAAATGTTGAAATTCGACTCCAAATTAGAAAGATAGACTTAGAAAATTTTCACTCAACACAAAGTGACAATCGACCTCAATTGGCTTCAATGGATGTTAATCGACGATATCTGACAAAGTTAGATGCAAACTCACTCAAATATATGAGAAATGTTGAAATTCGACTTTAAATTAGGAAGATAGACTTAGAAAATTTTCACTCAACACAAAGTGACAATTGACCTCAATTGGCTTCAATCAATGTTAATCGACGATATCTGACAAAGTAAGATGCAAACTCACTCAAATATATGAGAAATGTTGAAATTCGACTCCAAATTAGAAAGATAGACTTAGAAAATTTTCACTCAACACAAAGTGACAATCGACCTCAATTGGCTTCAATGGATGTTAATCGACGATATCTGACAAAGTTAGATGCAAACTCACTCAAATATATGAGAAATGTTGAAATTCGACTTTAAATTAGGAAGATAGACTTAGAAAATTTTCTTTCAACACAAAGTGACAATCGACCTCAATTGGCTTCAATCAATGTTAATCGACGATATCTGACAAAGTTAGATGCAAACTCACTCAAATATATGAGAAATGTTGAAATTCGACTCCAAATTAGAAAGATAGACTTAGAAAATTTTCACTCAACACAAAGTGACAATCGACCTCAATGGGCTAAAATGGATGTTAATCGACGATATCTGACAAAGTTAGATGCAAACTCACTCAAATATATGAGAAATGTTGAAATTCGACTTTAAATTAGGAAGATAGACTTAGAAAATTTTCACTCAACACAAAGTGACAATCGACCTCAATGGGCTTCAATCAATGTTAATCGACGATATCTGACAAAGTTAGATGCAAACTCACTCAAATATATGAGAAATGTTGAAATTCGACTCCAAATTAGAAAGATAGACTTAGAAAATTTTCACTCAACACAAAGTGACAATCGACCTCAATTGGCTTCAATGGATGTTAATCGACGATATCTGACAAAGTTAGATGCAAACTCACTCAAATATATGAGAAATGTTGAAATTCGACTTTAAATTAGGAAGATAGACTTAGAAAATTTTCACTCAACACAAAGTGACAATTGACCTCAATTGGCTTCAATCAATGTTAATCGACGATATCTGACAAAGTAAGATGCAAACTCACTCAAATATATGAGAAATGTTGAAATTCGACTCCAAATTAGAAAGATAGACTTAGAAAATTTTCACTCAACACAAAGTGACAATCGACCTCAATTGGCTTCAATGGATGTTAATCGACGATATCTGACAAAGTTCGATGCAAACTCACTCAAATATATGAGAAATGTTGAAATTCGACTTTAAATTAGGAAGATAGACTTAGAAAATTTTCACTCAACACAAAGTGACAATTGACCTCAATTGGCTTCAATCAATGTTAATCGACGATATCTGACAAAGTAAGATGCAAACTCACTCAAATATATGAGAAATGTTGAAATTCGACTCCAAATTAGAAAGATAGACTTAGAAAATTTTCACTCAACACAAAGTGACAATCGACCTCAATTGGCTTCAATGGATGTTAATCGACGATATCTGACAAAGTTAGATGCAAACTCACTCAAATATATGAGAAATGTTGAAATTCGACTCCAAATTAGAAAGATAGACTTAGAAAATTTTCTTTCAACACAAAGTGACAATCGACCTCAATTGGCTTCAATCAATGTTAATCGACGATATCTGACAAAGTTAGATGCAAACTCACTCAAATATATGAGAAATGTTGAAATTCGACTCCAAATTAGAAAGATAGACTTAGAAAATTTTCACTCAACACAAAGTGACAATTGACCTCAATTGGCTTCAATCAATGTTAATCGACGATATCTGACAAAGTTAGATGCAAACTCACTCAAATATATGAGAAATGTTGAAATTCGACTTCAAATTAGGAAGATAGACTTAGAAAATTTTCTTTCAACACAAAGTGACAATCGACCTCAATGGGCTTCAATGGATGTTAATCGACGATATCTGACAAAGTTAGATGCAAACTCACTCAAATATATGAGAAATGTTGAAATCCGAATTCAAATTAGGAAGATAGACTTAGAAAATTTTCACTCAACACAAAGTGACAATCGACCTCAATTGGCTTCAATGGATGTTAATCGACGATATCTGACAAAGTTAGATGCAAACTCACTCAAATATATGAGAAATGTTGAAATTCGACTTTAAATTAGGAAGATAGACTTAGAAAATTTTCTTTCAACACAAAGTGACAATCGACCTCAATTGGCTTCAATCAATGTTAATCGACGATATCTGACAAAGTTAGATGCAAACTCACTCAAATATATGAGAAATGTTGAAATTCGACTCCAAATTAGAAAGATAGACTTAGAAAATTTTCACTCAACACAAAGTGACAATTGACCTCAATTGGCTTCAATCAATGTTAATCGACGATATCTGACAAAGTTAGATGCAAACTCACTCAAATATATGAGAAATGTTGAAATTCGACTTCAAATTAGGAAGATAGACTTAGAAAATTTTCTTTCAACACAAAGTGACAATCGACCTCAATGGGCTTCAATGGATGTTAATCGACGATATCTGACAAAGTTAGATGCAAACTCACTCAAATATATGAGAAATGTTGAAATTCGACTCCAAATTAGAAAGATAGACTTAGAAAATTTTCACTCAACACAAAGTGACAATTGACCTCAATTGGCTTCAATCAATGTTAATCGACGATATCTGACAAAGTTAGATGCAAACTCACTCAAATATATGAGAAATGTTGAAATTCGACTTCAAATTAGGAAGATAGACTTAGAAAATTTTCTTTCAACACAAAGTGACAATCGACCTCAATGGGCTTCAATGGATGTTAATCGACGATATCTGACAAAGTTAGATGCAAACTCACTCAAATATATGAGAAATGTTGAAATCCGAATTCAAATTAGGAAGATAGACTTAGAAAATTTTCACTCAACACAAAGTGACAATCGACCTCAATTGGCTTCAATGGATGTTAATCGACGATATCTGACAAAGTTAGATGCAAACTCACTCAAATATATGAGAAATGTTGAAATTCGACTTTAAATTAGGAAGATAGACTTAGAAAATTTTCTTTCAACACAAAGTGACAATCGACCTCAATTGGCTTCAATCAATGTTAATCGACGATATCTGACAAAGTTAGATGCAAACTCACTCAAATATATGAGAAATGTTGAAATTCGACTCCAAATTAGAAAGATAGACTTAGAAAATTTTCACTCAACACAAAGTGACAATCGACCTCAATGGGCTAAAATGGATGTTAATCGACGATATCTGACAAAGTTAGATGCAAACTCACTCAAATATATGAGAAATGTTGAAATTCGACTTTAAATTAGGAAGATAGACTTAGAAAATTTTCACTCAACACAAAGTGACAATCGACCTCAATGGGCTTCAATCAATGTTAATCGACGATATCTGACAAAGTTAGATGCAAACTCACTCAAATATATGAGAAATGTTGAAATTCGACTCCAAACTAGAAAGATAGACTTAGAAAATTTTCACTCAACACAAAGTGACAATCGACCTCAATTGGCTTCAATGGATGTTAATCGACGATATCTGACAAAGTTAGATGCAAACTCACTCAAATATATGAGAAATGTTGAAATTCGACTTTAAATTAGGAAGATAGACTTAGAAAATTTTCACTCAACACAAAGTGACAATTGACCTCAATTGGCTTCAATCAATGTTAATCGACGATATCTGACAAAGTAAGATGCAAACTCACTCAAATATATGAGAAATGTTGAAATTCGACTCCAAATTAGAAAGATAGACTTAGAAAATTTTCACTCAACACAAAGTGACAATCGACCTCAATTGGCTTCAATGGATGTTAATCGACGATATCTGACAAAGTTAGATGCAAACTCACTCAAATATATGAGAAATGTTGAAATTCGACTTTAAATTAGGAAGATAGACTTAGAAAATTTTCACTCAACACAAAGTGACAATTGACCTCAATTGGCTTCAATCAATGTTAATCGACGATATCTGACAAAGTAAGATGCAAACTCACTCAAATATATGAGAAATGTTGAAATTCGACTCCAAATTAGAAAGATAGACTTAGAAAATTTTCACTCAACACAAAGTGACAATCGACCTCAATTGGCTTCAATGGATGTTAATCGACGATATCTGACAAAGTTAGATGCAAACTCACTCAAATATATGAGAAATGTTGAAATTCGACTCCAAATTAGAAAGATAGACTTAGAAAATTTTCTTTCAACACAAAGTGACAATCGACCTCAATTGGCTTCAATCAATGTTAATCGACGATATCTGACAAAGTTAGATGCAAACTCACTCAAATATATGAGAAATGTTGAAATTCGACTCCAAATTAGAAAGATAGACTTAGAAAATTTTCACTCAACACAAAGTGACAATTGACCTCAATTGGCTTCAATCAATGTTAATCGACGATATCTGACAAAGTTAGATGCAAACTCACTCAAATATATGAGAAATGTTGAAATTCGACTTCAAATTAGGAAGATAGACTTAGAAAATTTTCTTTCAACACAAAGTGACAATCGACCTCAATGGGCTTCAATGGATGTTAATCGACGATATCTGACAAAGTTAGATGCAAACTCACTCAAATATATGAGAAATGTTGAAATCCGAATTCAAATTAGGAAGATAGACTTAGAAAATTTTCACTCAACACAAAGTGACAATCGACCTCAATTGGCTTCAATGGATGTTAATCGACGATATCTGACAAAGTTAGATGCAAACTCACTCAAATATATGAGAAATGTTGAAATTCGACTTTAAATTAGGAAGATAGACTTAGAAAATTTTCTTTCAACACAAAGTGACAATCGACCTCAATTGGCTTCAATCAATGTTAATCGACGATATCTGACAAAGTTAGATGCAAACTCACTCAAATATATGAGAAATGTTGAAATTCGACTCCAAATTAGAAAGATAGACTTAGAAAATTTTCACTCAACACAAAGTGACAATTGACCTCAATTGGCTTCAATCAATGTTAATCGACGATATCTGACAAAGTTAGATGCAAACTCACTCAAATATATGAGAAATGTTGAAATTCGACTTCAAATTAGGAAGATAGACTTAGAAAATTTTCTTTCAACACAAAGTGACAATCGACCTCAATGGGCTTCAATGGATGTTAATCGACGATATCTGACAAAGTTAGATGCAAACTCACTCAAATATATGAGAAATGTTGAAATTCGACTTTAAATTAGGAAGATAGACTTAGAAAATTTTCACTCAACACAAAGTGACAATTGACCTCAATTGGCTTCAATCAATGTTAATCGACGATATCTGACAAAGTTAGATGCAAACTCACTCAAATATATGAGAAATGTTGAAATTCGACTCCAAATTAGAAAGATAGACTTAGAAAATTTTCACTCAACACAAAGTGACAATCGACCTCAATGGGCTAAAATGGATGTTAATCGACGATATCTGACAAAGTTAGATGCAAACTCACTCAAATATATGAGAAATGTTGAAATTCGACTTTAAATTAGGAAGATAGACTTAGAAAATTTTCACTCAACACAAAGTGACAATTGACCTCAATTGGCTTCAATCAATGTTAATCGACGATATCTGACAAAGTAAGATGCAAAATCACTCAAATATATGAGAAATGTTGAAATTCGACTCCAAATTAGAAAGATAGACTTAGAAAATTTTCACTCAACACAAAGTGACAATCGACCTCAATGGGCTAAAATGGATGTTAATCGACGATATCTGACAAAGTTAGATGCAAACTCACTCAAATATATGAGAAATGTTGAAATTCGACTCCAAATTAGAAAGATAGACTTAGAAAATTTTCACTCAACACAAAGTGACAATCGACCTCAATGGGCTAAAATGGATGTTAATCGACGATATCTGACAAAGTTAGATGCAAACTCACTCAAATATATGAGAAATGTTGAAATTCGACTTTAAATTAGGAAGATAGACTTAGAAAATTTTCACTCAACACAAAGTGACAATCGACCTCAATGGGCTTCAATCAATGTTAATCGACGATATCTGACAAAGTTAGATGCAAACTCACTCAAATATATGAGAAATGTTGAAATTCGACTCCAAATTAGAAAGATAGACTTAGAAAATTTTCACTCAACACAAAGTGACAATCGACCTCAATTGGCTTCAATGGATGTTAATCGACGATATCTGACAAAGTTAGATGCAAACTCACTCAAATATATGAGAAATGTTGAAATTCGACTTTAAATTAGGAAGATAGACTTAGAAAATTTTCACTCAACACAAAGTGACAATTGACCTCAATTGGCTTCAATCAATGTTAATCGACGATATCTGACAAAGTAAGATGCAAACTCACTCAAATATATGAGAAATGTTGAAATTCGACTCCAAATTAGAAAGATAGACTTAGAAAATTTTCACTCAACACAAAGTGACAATCGACCTCAATTGGCTTCAATGGATGTTAATCGACGATATCTGACAAAGTTAGATGCAAACTCACTCAAATATATGAGAAATGTTGAAATTCGACTTTAAATTAGGAAGATAGACTTAGAAAATTTTCACTCAACACAAAGTGACAATTGACCTCAATTGGCTTCAATCAATGTTAATCGACGATATCTGACAAAGTAAGATGCAAACTCACTCAAATATATGAGAAATGTTGAAATTCGACTCCAAATTAGAAAGATAGACTTAGAAAATTTTCACTCAACACAAAGTGACAATCGACCTCAATTGGCTTCAATGGATGTTAATCGACGATATCTGACAAAGTTAGATGCAAACTCACTCAAATATATGAGAAATGTTGAAATTCGACTCCAAATTAGAAAGATAGACTTAGAAAATTTTCTTTCAACACAAAGTGACAATCGACCTCAATTGGCTTCAATCAATGTTAATCGACGATATCTGACAAAGTTAGATGCAAACTCACTCAAATAAATGAGAAATGTTGAAATTCGACTCCAAATTAGAAAGATAGACTTAGAAAATTTTCACTCAACACAAAGTGACAATTGACCTCAATTGGCTTCAATCAATGTTAATCGACGATATCTGACAAAGTTAGATGCAAACTCACTCAAATATATGAGAAATGTTGAAATTCGACTTCAAATTAGGAAGATAGACTTAGAAAATTTTCTTTCAACACAAAGTGACAATCGACCTCAATGGGCTTCAATGGATGTTAATCGACGATATCTGACAAAGTTAGATGCAAACTCACTCAAATATATGAGAAATGTTGAAATCCGAATTCAAATTAGGAAGATAGACTTAGAAAATTTTCACTCAACACAAAGTGACAATCGACCTCAATTGGCTTCAATGGATGTTAATCGACGATATCTGACAAAGTTAGATGCAAACTCACTCAAATATATGAGAAATGTTGAAATTCGACTTTAAATTAGGAAGATAGACTTAGAAAATTTTCTTTCAACACAAAGTGACAATCGACCTCAATTGGCTTCAATCAATGTTAATCGACGATATCTGACAAAGTTAGATGCAAACTCACTCAAATATATGAGAAATGTTGAAATTCGACTCCAAATTAGAAAGATAGACTTAGAAAATTTTCACTCAACACAAAGTGACAATTGACCTCAATTGGCTTCAATCAATGTTAATCGACGATATCTGACAAAGTTAGA
Source organism: Diorhabda carinulata (assembly GCF_026250575.1). Classification (NCBI taxonomy): domain Eukaryota; kingdom Metazoa; phylum Arthropoda; class Insecta; order Coleoptera; family Chrysomelidae; genus Diorhabda; species Diorhabda carinulata. The sequence continues at coordinate 1,138,867 of NC_079469.1, forward strand.
TGCAAACTCACTCAAATATATGAGAAATGTTGAAATTCGACTTCAAATTAGGAAGATAGACTTAGAAAATTTTCTTTCAACACAAAGTGACAATCGACCTCAATGGGCTTCAATGGATGTTAATCGACGATATCTGACAAAGTTAGATGCAAACTCACTCAAATATATGAGAAATGTTGAAATTCGACTTTAAATTAGGAAGATAGACTTAGAAAATTTTCACTCAACACAAAGTGACAATTGACCTCAATTGGCTTCAATCAATGTTAATCGACGATATCTGACAAAGTTAGATGCAAACTCACTCAAATATATGAGAAATGTTGAAATTCGACTCCAAATTAGAAAGATAGACTTAGAAAATTTTCACTCAACACAAAGTGACAATCGACCTCAATGGGCTAAAATGGATGTTAATCGACGATATCTGACAAAGTTAGATGCAAACTCACTCAAATATATGAGAAATGTTGAAATTCGACTTTAAATTAGGAAGATAGACTTAGAAAATTTTCACTCAACACAAAGTGACAATTGACCTCAATTGGCTTCAATCAATGTTAATCGACGATATCTGACAAAGTAAGATGCAAACTCACTCAAATATATGAGAAATGTTGAAATTCGACTCCAAATTAGAAAGATAGACTTAGAAAATTTTCACTCAACACAAAGTGACAATCGACCTCAATTGGCTTCAATGGATGTTAATCGACGATATCTGACAAAGTTAGATGCAAACTCACTCAAATATATGAGAAATGTTGAAATTCGACTTCAAATTAGGAAGATAGACTTAGAAAATTTTCTTTCAACACAAAGTGACAATCGACCTCAATGGGCTTCAATGGATGTTAATCGACGATATCTGACAAAGTTAGATGCAAACTCACTCAAATATATGAGAAATGTTGAAATTCGACTCCAAATTAGAAAGATAGAAAATTTTCACTCAACACAAAGTGACAATCGACCTCAATGGGCTAAAATGGATGTTAATCGACGATATCTGACAAAGTTAGATGCAAACTCACTCAAATATATGAGAAATGTTGAAATTCGACTCCAAATTAGAAAGATAGACTTAGAAAATTTTCACTCAACACAAAGTGACAATCGACCTCAATTGGCTTCAATGGATGTTAATCGACGATATCTGACAAAGTTAGATGCAAACTCACTCAAATATATGAGAAATGTTGAAATTCGACTTTAAATTAGGAAGATAGACTTAGAAAATTTTCACTCAACACAAAGTGACAATTGACCTCAATTGGCTTCAATCAATGTTAATCGACGATATCTGACAAAGTAAGATGCAAACTCACTCAAATATATGAGAAATGTTGAAATTCGACTCCAAATTAGAAAGATAGACTTAGAAACTTTTCACTCAACACAAAGTGACAATCGACCTCAATTGGCTTCAATGGATGTTAATCGACGATATCTGACAAAGTTAGATGCAAACTCACTCAAATATATGAGAAATGTTGAAATTCGACTTTAAATTAGGAAGATAGACTTAGAAAATTTTCACTCAACACAAAGTGACAATTGACCTCAATTGGCTTCAATCAATGTTAATCGACGATATCTGACAAAGTAAGATGCAAACTCACTCAAATATATGAGAAATGTTGAAATTCGACTCCAAATTAGAAAGATAGACTTAGAAAATTTTCACTCAACACAAAGTGACAATCGACCTCAATTGGCTTCAATGGATGTTAATCGACGATATCTGACAAAGTTAGATGCAAACTCACTCAAATATATGAGAAATGTTGAAATTCGACTTTAAATTAGGAAGATAGACTTAGAAAATTTTCACTCAACACAAAGTGACAATCGACCTCAATGGGCTTCAATCAATGTTAATCGACGATATCTGACAAAGTTAGATGCAAACTCACTCAAATATATGAGAAATGTTGAAATTCGACTCCAAATTAGAAAGATAGACTTAGAAAATTTTCACTCAACACAAAGTGACAATCGACCTCAATTGGCTTCAATGGATGTTAATCGACGATATCTGACAAAGTTAGATGCAAACTCACTCAAATATATGAGAAATGTTGAAATTCGACTTTAAATTAGGAAGATAGACTTAGAAAATTTTCACTCAACACAAAGTGACAATTGACCTCAATTGGCTTCAATCAATGTTAATCGACGATATCTGACAAAGTTAGATGCAAACTCACTCAAATATATGAGAAATGTTGAAATTCGACTCCAAATTAGAAAGATAGACTTAGAAAATTTTCACTCAACACAAAGTGACAATTGACCTCAATTGGCTTCAATCAATGTTAATCGACGATATCTGACAAAGTTAGATGCAAACTCACTCAAATATATGAGAAATGTTGAAATTCGACTTCAAATTAGGAAGATAGACTTAGAAAATTTTCTTTCAACACAAAGTGACAATCGACCTCAATGGGCTTCAATGGATGTTAATCGACGATATCTGACAAAGTTAGATGCAAACTCACTCAAATATATGAGAAATGTTGAAATTCGACTCCAAATTAGAAAGATAGACTTAGAAAATTTTCACTCAACACAAAGTGACAATCGACCTCAATTGGCTTCAATGGATGTTAATCGACGATATCTGACAAAGTTAGATGCAAACTCACTCAAATATATGAGAAATGTTGAAATTCGACTTTAAATTAGGAAGATAGACTTAGAAAATTTTCACTCAACACAAAGTGACAATTGACCTCAATTGGCTTCAATCAATGTTAATCGACGATATCTGACAAAGTAAGATGCAAACTCACTCAAATATATGAGAAATGTTGAAATTCGACTCCAAATTAGAAAGATAGACTTAGAAACTTTTCACTCAACACAAAGTGACAATCGACCTCAATTGGCTTCAATGGATGTTAATCGACGATATCTGACAAAGTTAGATGCAAACTCACTCAAATATATGAGAAATGTTGAAATTCGACTTTAAATTAGGAAGATAGACTTAGAAAATTTTCACTCAACACAAAGTGACAATTGACCTCAATTGGCTTCAATCAATGTTAATCGACGATATCTGACAAAGTAAGATGCAAACTCACTCAAATATATGAGAAATGTTGAAATTCGACTCCAAATTAGAAAGATAGACTTAGAAAATTTTCACTCAACACAAAGTGACAATCGACCTCAATTGGCTTCAATGGATGTTAATCGACGATATCTGACAAAGTTAGATGCAAACTCACTCAAATATATGAGAAATGTTGAAATTCGACTTTAAATTAGGAAGATAGACTTAGAAAATTTTCACTCAACACAAAGTGACAATCGACCTCAATGGGCTTCAATCAATGTTAATCGACGATATCTGACAAAGTTAGATGCAAACTCACTCAAATATATGAGAAATGTTGAAATTCGACTCCAAATTAGAAAGATAGACTTAGAAAATTTTCACTCAACACAAAGTGACAATCGACCTCAATTGGCTTCAATGGATGTTAATCGACGATATCTGACAAAGTTAGATGCAAACTCACTCAAATATATGAGAAATGTTGAAATTCGACTTTAAATTAGGAAGATAGACTTAGAAAATTTTCACTCAACACAAAGTGACAATTGACCTCAATTGGCTTCAATCAATGTTAATCGACGATATCTGACAAAGTTAGATGCAAACTCACTCAAATATATGAGAAATGTTGAAATTCGACTCCAAATTAGAAAGATAGACTTAGAAAATTTTCACTCAACACAAAGTGACAATTGACCTCAATTGGCTTCAATCAATGTTAATCGACGATATCTGACAAAGTTAGATGCAAACTCACTCAAATATATGAGAAATGTTGAAATTCGACTTCAAATTAGGAAGATAGACTTAGAAAATTTTCTTTCAACACAAAGTGACAATCGACCTCAATGGGCTTCAATGGATGTTAATCGACGATATCTGACAAAGTTAGATGCAAACTCACTCAAATATATGAGAAATGTTGAAATTCGACTTTAAATTAGGAAGATAGACTTAGAAAATTTTCACTCAACACAAAGTGACAATTGACCTCAATTGGCTTCAATCAATGTTAATCGACGATATCTGACAAAGTTAGATGCAAACTCACTCAAATATATGAGAAATGTTGAAATTCGACTCCAAATTAGAAAGATAGACTTAGAAAATTTTCACTCAACACAAAGTGACAATCGACCTCAATGGGCTAAAATGGATGTTAATCGACGATATCTGAAAAAGTTAGATGCAAACTCACTCAAATATATGAGAAATGTTGAAATTCGACTTTAAATTAGGAAGATAGACTTAGAAAATTTTCACTCAACACAAAGTGACAATCGACCTCAATGGGCTTCAATCAATGTTAATCGACGATATCTGACAAAGTTAGATGCAAACTCACTCAAATATATGAGAAATGTTGAAATTCGACTTTAAATTAGGAAGATAGACTTAGAAAATTTTCTTTCAACACAAAGTGACAATCGACCTCAATTGGCTTCAATCAATGTTAATCGACGATATCTGACAAAGTTAGATGCAAACTCACTCAAATATATGAGAAATGTTGAAATTCGACTCCAAATTAGAAAGATAGACTTAGAAAATTTTCACTCAACACAAAGTGACAATTGACCTCAATTGGCTTCAATCAATGTTAATCGACGATATCTGACAAAGTTAGATGCAAACTCACTCAAATATATGAGAAATGTTGAAATTCGACTTCAAATTAGGAAGATAGACTTAGAAAATTTTCTTTCAACACAAAGTGACAATCGACCTCAATGGGCTTCAATGGATGTTAATCGACGATATCTGACAAAGTTAGATGCAAACTCACTCAAATATATGAGAAATGTTGAAATTCGACTTTAAATTAGGAAGATAGACTTAGAAAATTTTCACTCAACACAAAGTGACAATTGACCTCAATTGGCTTCAATCAATGTTAATCGACGATATCTGACAAAGTTAGATGCAAACTCACTCAAATATATGAGAAATGTTGAAATTCGACTCCAAATTAGAAAGATAGACTTAGAAAATTTTCACTCAACACAAAGTGACAATCGACCTCAATGGGCTAAAATGGATGTTAATCGACGATATCTGACAAAGTTAGATGCAAACTCACTCAAATATATGAGAAATGTTGAAATTCGACTTTAAATTAGGAAGATAGACTTAGAAAATTTTCACTCAACACAAAGTGACAATTGACCTCAATTGGCTTCAATCAATGTTAATCGACGATATCTGACAAAGTAAGATGCAAAATCACTCAAATATATGAGAAATGTTGAAATTCGACTCCAAATTAGAAAGATAGACTTAGAAAATTTTCACTCAACACAAAGTGACAATCGACCTCAATGGGCTAAAATGGATGTTAATCGACGATATCTGACAAAGTTAGATGCAAACTCACTCAAATATATGAGAAATGTTGAAATTCGACTCCAAATTAGAAAGATAGACTTAGAAAATTTTCACTCAACACAAAGTGACAATCGACCTCAATGGGCTAAAATGGATGTTAATCGACGATATCTGACAAAGTTAGATGCAAACTCACTCAAATATATGAGAAATGTTGAAATTCGACTTTAAATTAGGAAGATAGACTTAGAAAATTTTCACTCAACACAAAGTGACAATCGACCTCAATGGGCTTCAATCAATGTTAATCGACGATATCTGACAAAGTTAGATGCAAACTCACTCAAATATATGAGAAATGTTGAAATTCGACTCCAAATTAGAAAGATAGACTTAGAAAATTTTCACTCAACACAAAGTGACAATCGACCTCAATTGGCTTCAATGGATGTTAATCGACGATATCTGACAAAGTTAGATGCAAACTCACTCAAATATATGAGAAATGTTGAAATTCGACTTTAAATTAGGAAGATAGACTTAGAAAATTTTCACTCAACACAAAGTGACAATTGACCTCAATTGGCTTCAATCAATGTTAATCGACGATATCTGACAAAGTAAGATGCAAACTCACTCAAATATATGAGAAATGTTGAAATTCGACTCCAAATTAGAAAGATAGACTTAGAAAATTTTCACTCAACACAAAGTGACAATCGACCTCAATTGGCTTCAATGGATGTTAATCGACGATATCTGACAAAGTTAGATGCAAACTCACTCAAATATATGAGAAATGTTGAAATTCGACTCCAAATTAGAAAGATAGACTTAGAAAATTTTCTTTCAACACAAAGTGACAATCGACCTCAATTGGCTTCAATCAATGTTAATCGACGATATCTGACAAAGTTAGATGCAAACTCACTCAAATATATGAGAAATGTTGAAATTCGACTCCAAATTAGAAAGATAGACTTAGAAAATTTTCACTCAACACAAAGTGACAATTGACCTCAATTGGCTTCAATCAATGTTAATCGACGATATCTGACAAAGTTAGATGCAAACTCACTCAAATATATGAGAAATGTTGAAATTCGACTTCAAATTAGGAAGATAGACTTAGAAAATTTTCTTTCAACACAAAGTGACAATCGACCTCAATGGGCTTCAATGGATGTTAATCGACGATATCTGACAAAGTTAGATGCAAACTCACTCAAATATATGAGAAATGTTGAAATCCGAATTCAAATTAGGAAGATAGACTTAGAAAATTTTCACTCAACACAAAGTGACAATCGACCTCAATTGGCTTCAATGGATGTTAATCGACGATATCTGACAAAGTTAGATGCAAACTCACTCAAATATATGAGAAATGTTGAAATTCGACTTTAAATTAGGAAGATAGACTTAGAAAATTTTCTTTCAACACAAAGTGACAATCGACCTCAATTGGCTTCAATCAATGTTAATCGACGATATCTGACAAAGTTAGATGCAAACTCACTCAAATATATGAGAAATGTTGAAATTCGACTCCAAATTAGAAAGATAGACTTAGAAAATTTTCTTTCAACACAAAGTGACAATCGACCTCAATGGGCTTCAATGGATGTTAATCGACGATATCTGACAAAGTTAGATGCAAACTCACTCAAATATATGAGAAATGTTGAAATTCGACTTTAAATTAGGAAGATAGACTTAGAAAATTTTCACTCAACACAAAGTGACAATTGACCTCAATTGGCTTCAATCAATGTTAATCGACGATATCTGACAAAGTTAGATGCAAACTCACTCAAATATATGAGAAATGTTGAAATTCGACTCCAAATTAGAAAGATAGACTTAGAAAATTTTCACTCAACACAAAGTGACAATCGACCTCAATGGGCTAAAATGGATGTTAATCGACGATATCTGACAAAGTTAGATGCAAACTCACTCAAATATATGAGAAATGTTGAAATTCGACTTTAAATTAGGAAGATAGACTTAGAAAATTTTCACTCAACACAAAGTGACAATTGACCTCAATTGGCTTCAATCAATGTTAATCGACGATATCTGACAAAGTAAGATGCAAACTCACTCAAATATATGAGAAATGTTGAAATTCGACTCCAAATTAGAAAGATAGACTTAGAAAATTTTCACTCAACACAAAGTGACAATCGACCTCAATTGGCTTCAATGGATGTTAATCGACGATATCTGACAAAGTTAGATGCAAACTCACTCAAATATATGAGAAATGTTGAAATTCGACTTCAAATTAGGAAGATAGACTTAGAAAATTTTCTTTCAACACAAAGTGACAATCGACCTCAATGGGCTTCAATGGATGTTAATCGACGATATCTGACAAAGTTAGATGCAAACTCACTCAAATATATGAGAAATGTTGAAATTCGACTCCAAATTAGAAAGATAGACTTAGAAAATTTTCACTCAACACAAAGTGACAATCGACCTCAATTGGCTTCAATGGATGTTAATCGACGATATCTGACAAAGTTAGATGCAAACTCACTCAAATATATGAGAAATGTTGAAATTCGACTTTAAATTAGGAAGATAGACTTAGAAAATTTTCACTCAACACAAAGTGACAATTGACCTCAATTGGCTTCAATCAATGTTAATCGACGATATCTGACAAAGTAAGATGCAAACTCACTCAAATATATGAGAAATGTTGAAATTCGACTCCAAATTAGAAAGATAGACTTAGAAAATTTTCACTCAACACAAAGTGACAATCGACCTCAATTGGCTTCAATGGATGTTAATCGACGATATCTGACAAAGTTAGATGCAAACTCACTCAAATATATGAGAAATGTTGAAATTCGACTTTAAATTAGGAAGATAGACTTAGAAAATTTTCACTCAACACAAAGTGACAATTGACCTCAATTGGCTTCAATCAATGTTAATCGACGATATCTGACAAAGTAAGATGCAAACTCACTCAAATATATGAGAAATGTTGAAATTCGACTCCAAATTAGAAAGATAGACTTAGAAAATTTTCACTCAACACAAAGTGACAATCGACCTCAATTGGCTTCAATGGATGTTAATCGACGATATCTGACAAAGTTAGATGCAAACTCACTCAAATATATGAGAAATGTTGAAATTCGACTTTAAATTAGGAAGATAGACTTAGAAAATTTTCACTCAACACAAAGTGACAATCGACCTCAATGGGCTTCAATCAATGTTAATCGACGATATCTGACAAAGTTAGATGCAAACTCACTCAAATATATGAGAAATGTTGAAATTCGACTCCAAATTAGAAAGATAGACTTAGAAAATTTTCACTCAACACAAAGTGACAATCGACCTCAATTGGCTTCAATGGATGTTAATCGACGATATCTGACAAAGTTAGATGCAAACTCACTCAAATATATGAGAAATGTTGAAATTCGACTTTAAATTAGGAAGATAGACTTAGAAAATTTTCACTCAACACAAAGTGACAATTGACCTCAATTGGCTTCAATCAATGTTAATCGACGATATCTGACAAAGTTAGATGCAAACTCACTCAAATATATGAGAAATGTTGAAATTCGACTCCAAATTAGAAAGATAGACTTAGAAAATTTTCACTCAACACAAAGTGACAATTGACCTCAATTGGCTTCAATCAATGTTAATCGACGATATCTGACAAAGTTAGATGCAAACTCACTCAAATATATGAGAAATGTTGAAATTCGACTTCAAATTAGGAAGATAGACTTAGAAAATTTTCTTTCAACACAAAGTGACAATCGACCTCAATGGGCTTCAATGGATGTTAATCGACGATATCTGACAAAGTTAGATGCAAACTCACTCAAATATATGAGAAATGTTGAAATTCGACTTTAAATTAGGAAGATAGACTTAGAAAATTTTCACTCAACACAAAGTGACAATTGACCTCAATTGGCTTCAATCAATGTTAATCGACGATATCTGACAAAGTTAGATGCAAACTCACTCAAATATATGAGAAATGTTGAAATTCGACTCCAAATTAGAAAGATAGACTTAGAAAATTTTCACTCAACACAAAGTGACAATCGACCTCAATGGGCTAAAATGGATGTTAATCGACGATATCTGACAAAGTTAGATGCAAACTCACTCAAATATATGAGAAATGTTGAAATTCGACTTTAAATTAGGAAGATAGACTTAGAAAATTTTCACTCAACACAAAGTGACAATCGACCTCAATGGGCTTCAATCAATGTTAATCGACGATATCTGACAAAGTTAGATGCAAACTCACTCAAATATATGAGAAATGTTGAAATTCGACTCCAAATTAGAAAGATAGACTTAGAAAATTTTCACTCAACACAAAGTGACAATCGACCTCAATTGGCTTCAATGGATGTTAATCGACGATATCTGACAAAGTTAGATGCAAACTCACTCAAATATATGAGAAATGTTGAAATTCGACTTTAAATTAGGAAGATAGACTTAGAAAATTTTCACTCAACACAAAGTGACAATTGACCTCAATTGGCTTCAATCAATGTTAATCGACGATATCTGACAAAGTAAGATGCAAACTCACTCAAATATATGAGAAATGTTGAAATTCGACTCCAAATTAGAAAGATAGACTTAGAAAATTTTCACTCAACACAAAGTGACAATCGACCTCAATTGGCTTCAATGGATGTTAATCGACGATATCTGACAAAGTTAGATGCAAACTCACTCAAATATATGAGAAATGTTGAAATTCGACTTTAAATTAGGAAGATAGACTTAGAAAATTTTCACTCAACACAAAGTGAAAATTGACCTCAATTGGCTTCAATCAATGTTAATCGACGATATCTGACAAAGTTAGATGCAAACTCACTCAAATATATGAGAAATGTTGAAATTCGACTCCAAATTAGAAAGATAGACTTAGAAAATTTTCACTCAACACAAAGTGACAATCGACCTCAATTGGCTTCAATCAATGTTAATCGACGATATCTGACAAAGTTAGATGCAAACTCACTCAAATATATGAGAAATGTTGAAATTCGACTCCAAATTAGAAAGATAGACTTAGAAAATTTTCACTCAACACAAAGTGACAATTGACCTCAATTGGCTTCAATTAATGTTAATCGACGATATCTGACAAAGTTAGATGCAAACTCACTCAAATATATGAGAAATGTTGAAATCCGAATTCAAATTAGGAAGATAGACTTAGAAAATTTTCACTCAACACAAAGTGACAATCGACCTCAATTGGCTTCAATGGATGTTAATCGACGATATCTGACAAAGTTAGATGCAAACTCACTCAAATATATGAGAAATGTTGAAATTCGACTTTAAATTAGGAAGATAGACTTAGAAAATTTTCTTTCAACACAAAGTGACAATCGACCTCAATGGGCTTCAATGGATGTTAATCGACGATATCTGACAAAGTTAGATGCAAACTCACTCAAATATATGAGAAATGTTGAAATTCGACTTTAAATTAGGAAGATAGACTTAGAAAATTTTCACTCAACACAAAGTGACAATTGACCTCAATTGGCTTCAATCAATGTTAATCGACGATATCTGACAAAGTTAGATGCAAACTCACTCAAATATATGAGAAATGTTGAAATTCGACTCCAAATTAGAAAGATAGACTTAGAAAATTTTCTTTCAACACAAAGTGACAATCGACCTCAATTGGCTTCAATCAATGTTAATCGACGATATCTGACAAAGTTAGATGCAAACTCACTCAAATATATGAGAAATGTTGAAATTCGACTCCAAATTAGAAAGATAGACTTAGAAAATTTTCACTCAACACAAAGTGACAATTGACCTCAATTGGCTTCAATTAATGTTAATCGACGATATCTGACAAAGTTAGATGCAAACTCACTCAAATATATGAGAAATGTTGAAATCCGAATTCAAATTAGGAAGATAGACTTAGAAAATTTTCACTCAACACAAAGTGACAATCGACCTCAATTGGCTTCAATGGATGTTAATCGACGATATCTGACAAAGTTAGATGCAAACTCACTCAAATATATGAGAAATGTTGAAATTCGACTTTAAATTAGGAAGATAGACTTAGAAAATTTTCTTTCAACACAAAGTGACAATCGACCTCAATGGGCTTCAATGGATGTTAATCGACGATATCTGACAAAGTTAGATGCAAACTCACTCAAATATATGAGAAATGTTGAAATTCGACTTTAAATTAGGAAGATAGACTTAGAAAATTTTCACTCAACACAAAGTGACAATCGACCTCAATTGGCTTCAATGGATGTTAATCGACGATATCTGACAAAGTTAGATGCAAACTCACTCAAATATATGAGAAATGTTGAAATTCGACTTTAAATTAGGAAGATAGACTTAGAAAATTTTCTTTCAACACAAAGTGACAATCGACCTCAATGGGCTTCAATGGATGTTAATCGACGATATCTGACAAAGTTAGATGCAAACTCACTCAAATATATGAGAAATTTTGAAATTCGACTTTAAATTAGGAAGATAGACTTAGAAAATTTTCACTCAACACAAAGTGACAATTGACCTCAATTGGCTTCAATCAATGTTAATCGACGATATCTGACAAAGTTAGATGCAAACTCACTCAAATATATGAGAAATGTTGAAATTCGACTCCAAATTAGAAAGATAGACTTAGAAAATTTTCACTCAACACAAAGTGACAATCGACCTCAATGGGCTAAAATGGATGTTAATCGACGATATCTGACAAAGTTAGATGCAAACTCACTCAAATATATGAGAAATGTTGAAATTCGACTTTAAATTAGGAAGATAGACTTAGAAAATTTTCACTCAACACAAAGTGACAATCGACCTCAATGGGCTTCAATCAATGTTAATCGACGATATCTGACAAAGTTAGATGCAAACTCACTCAAATATATGAGAAATGTTGAAATTCGACTCCAAATTAGAAAGATAGACTTAGAAAATTTTCCCTCAACACAAAGTGACAATCGACCTCAATTGGCTTCAATGGATGTTAATCGACGATATCTGACAAAGTTAGATGCAAACTCACTCAAATATATGAGAAATGTTGAAATTCGACTTTAAATTAGGAAGATAGACTTAGAAAATTTTCACTCAACACAAAGTGACAATTGACCTCAATTGGCTTCAATCAATGTTAATCGACGATATCTGACAAAGTAAGATGCAAACTCACTCAAATATATGAGAAATGTTGAAATTCGACTCCAAATTAGAAAGATAGACTTAGAAAATTTTCACTCAACACAAAGTGACAATCGACCTCAATTGGCTTCAATGGATGTTAATCGACGATATCTGACAAAGTTAGATGCAAACTCACTCAAATATATGAGAAATGTTGAAATTCGACTCCAAATTAGAAAGATAGACTTAGAAAATTTTCTTTCAACACAAAGTGACAATCGACCTCAATTGGCTTCAATCAATGTTAATCGACGATATCTGACAAAGTTAGATGCAAACTCACTCAAATATATGAGAAATGTTGAAATTCGACTCCAAATTAGAAAGATAGACTTAGAAAATTTTCACTCAACACAAAGTGACAATTGACCTCAATTGGCTTCAATCAATGTTAATCGACGATATCTGACAAAGTTAGATGCAAACTCACTCAAATATATGAGAAATGTTGAAATTCGACTTTAAATTAGGAAGATAGACTTAGAAAATTTTCTTTCAACACAAAGTGACAATCGACCTCAATGGGCTTCAATGGATGTTAATCGACGATATCTGACAAAGTTAGATGCAAACTCACTCAAATATATGAGAAATGTTGAAATTCGACTTTAAATTAGGAAGATAGACTTAGAAAATTTTCACTCAACACAAAGTGACAATTGACCTCAATTGGCTTCAATCAATGTTAATCGACGATATCTGACAAAGTTAGATGCAAACTCACTCAAATATATGAGAAATGTTGAAATTCGACTCCAAATTAGAAAGATAGACTTAGAAAATTTTCACTCAACACAAAGTGACAATCGACCTCAATGGGCTAAAATGGATGTTAATCGACGATATCTGACAAAGTTAGATGCAAACTCACTCAAATATATGAGAAATGTTGAAATTCGACTTTAAATTAGGAAGATAGACTTAGAAAATTTTCACTCAACACAAAGTGACAATCGACCTCAATGGGCTTCAATCAATGTTAATCGACGATATCTGACAAAGTTAGATGCAAACTCACTCAAATATATGAGAAATGTTGAAATTCGACTCCAAATTAGAAAGATAGACTTAGAAAATTTTCCCTCAACACAAAGTGACAATCGACCTCAATTGGCTTCAATGGATGTTAATCGACGATATCTGACAAAGTTAGATGCAAACTCACTCAAATATATGAGAAATGTTGAAATTCGACTTTAAATTAGGAAGATAGACTTAGAAAATTTTCACTCAACACAAAGTGACAATTGACCTCAATTGGCTTCAATCAATGTTAATCGACGATATCTGACAAAGTAAGATGCAAACTCACTCAAATATATGAGAAATGTTGAAATTCGACTCCAAATTAGAAAGATAGACTTAGAAAATTTTCACTCAACACAAAGTGACAATCGACCTCAATTGGCTTCAATGGATGTTAATCGACGATATCTGACAAAGTTAGATGCAAACTCACTCAAATATATGAGAAATGTTGAAATTCGACTCCAAATTAGAAAGATAGACTTAGAAAATTTTCTTTCAACACAAAGTGACAATCGACCTCAATTGGCTTCAATCAATGTTAATCGACGATATCTGACAAAGTTAGATGCAAACTCACTCAAATATATGAGAAATGTTGAAATTCGACTCCAAATTAGAAAGATAGACTTAGAAAATTTTCACTCAACACAAAGTGACAATTGACCTCAATTGGCTTCAATCAATGTTAATCGACGATATCTGACAAAGTTAGATGCAAACTCACTCAAATATATGAGAAATGTTGAAATTCGACTTTAAATTAGGAAGATAGACTTAGAAAATTTTCTTTCAACACAAAGTGACAATCGACCTCAATGGGCTTCAATGGATGTTAATCGACGATATCTGACAAAGTTAGATGCAAACTCACTCAAATATATGAGAAATGTTGAAATTCGACTTTAAATTAGGAAGATAGACTTAGAAAATTTTCACACAACACAAAGTGACAATTGACCTCAATTGGCTTCAATCAATGTTAATCGACGATATCTGACAAAGTTAGATGCAAACTCACTCAAATATATGAGAAATGTTGAAATTCGACTCCAAATTAGAAAGATAGACTTAGAAAATTTTCACTCAACACAAAGTGACAATCGACCTCAATGGGCTAAAATGGATGTTAATCGACGATATCTGACAAAGTTAGATGCAAACTCACTCAAATATATGAGAAATGTTGAAATTCGACTTTAAATTAGGAAGATAGACTTAGAAAATTTTCACTCAACACAAAGTGACAATCGACCTCAATGGGCTTCAATCAATGTTAATCGACGATATCTGACAAAGTTAGATGCAAACTCACTCAAATATATGAGAAATGTTGAAATTCGACTCCAAATTAGAAAGATAGACTTAGAAAATTTTCCCTCAACACAAAGTGACAATCGACCTCAATTGGCTTCAATGGATGTTAATCGACGATATCTGACAAAGTTAGATGCAAACTCACTCAAATATATGAGAAATGTTGAAATTCGACTTTAAATTAGGAAGATAGACTTAGAAAATTTTCACTCAACACAAAGTGACAATTGACCTCAATTGGCTTCAATCAATGTTAATCGACGATATCTGACAAAGTAAGATGCAAACTCACTCAAATATATGAGAAATGTTGAAATTCGACTCCAAATTAGAAAGATAGACTTAGAAAATTTTCACTCAACACAAAGTGACAATCGACCTCAATTGGCTTCAATGGATGTTAATCGACGATATCTGACAAAGTTAGATGCAAACTCACTCAAATATATGAGAAATGTTGAAATTCGACTCCAAATTAGAAAGATAGACTTAGAAAATTTTCTTTCAACACAAAGTGACAATCGACCTCAATTGGCTTCAATCAATGTTAATCGACGATATCTGACAAAGTTAGATGCAAACTCACTCAAATATATGAGAAATGTTGAAATTCGACTCCAAATTAGAAAGATAGACTTAGAAAATTTTCACTCAACACAAAGTGACAATTGACCTCAATTGGCTTCAATCAATGTTAATCGACGATATCTGACAAAGTTAGATGCAAACTCACTCAAATATATGAGAAATGTTGAAATTCGACTTCAAATTAGGAAGATAGACTTAGAAAATTTTCTTTCAACACAAAGTGACAATCGACCTCAATGGGCTTCAATGGATGTTAATCGACGATATCTGACAAAGTTAGATGCAAACTCACTCAAATATATGAGAAATGTTGAAATCCGAATTCAAATTAGGAAGATAGACTTAGAAAATTTTCACTCAACACAAAGTGACAATCGACCTCAATTGGCTTCAATGGATGTTAATCGACGATATCTGACAAAGTTAGATGCAAACTCACTCAAATATATGAGAAATGTTGAAATTCGACTTTAAATTAGGAAGATAGACTTAGAAAATTTTCTTTCAACACAAAGTGACAATCGACCTCAATTGGCTTCAATCAATGTTAATCGACGATATCTGACAAAGTTAGATGCAAACTCACTCAAATATATGAGAAATGTTGAAATTCGACTACAAATTAGAAAGATAGACTTAGAAAATTTTCACTCAACACAAAGTGACAATTGACCTCAATTGGCTTCAATCAATGTTAATCGACGATATCTGACAAAGTTAGATGCAAACTCACTCAAATATATGAGAAATGTTGAAATTCGACTCCAAATTAGAAAGATAGACTTAGAAAATTTTCACTCAACACAAAGTGACAATCGACCTCAATTGGCTTCAATGGATGTTAATCGACGATATCTGACAAAGTTAGATGCAAACTCACTCAAATATATGAGAAATGTTGAAATTCGACTTTAAATTAGGAAGATAGACTTAGAAAATTTTCACTCAACACAAAGTGACAATTGACCTCAATTGGCTTCAATCAATGTTAATCGACGATATCTGACAAAGTAAGATGCAAACTCACTCAAATATATGAGAAATGTTGAAATTCGACTCCAAATTAGAAAGATAGACTTAGAAAATTTTCACTCAACACAAAGTGACAATCGACCTCAATTGGCTTCAATGGATGTTAATCGACGATATCTGACAAAGTTAGATGCAAACTCACTCAAATATATGAGAAATGTTGAAATTCGACTCCAAATTAGAAAGATAGACTTAGAAAATTTTCTTTCAACACAAAGTGACAATCGACCTCAATTGGCTTCAATCAATGTTAATCGACGATATCTGACAAAGTTAGATGCAAACTCACTCAAATATATGAGAAATGTTGAAATTCGACTCCAAATTAGAAAGATAGACTTAGAAAATTTTCACTCAACACAAAGTGACAATTGACCTCAATTGGCTTCAATCAATGTTAATCGACGATATCTGACAAAGTTAGATGCAAACTCACTCAAATATATGAGAAATGTTGAAATTCGACTTCAAATTAGGAAGATAGACTTAGAAAATTTTCTTTCAACACAAAGTGACAATCGACCTCAATGGGCTTCAATGGATGTTAATCGACGATATCTGACAAAGTTAGATGCAAACTCACTCAAATATATGAGAAATGTTGAAATCCGAATTCAAATTAGGAAGATAGACTTAGAAAATTTTCACTCAACACAAAGTGACAATCGACCTCAATTGGCTTCAATGGATGTTAATCGACGATATCTGACAAAGTTAGATGCAAACTCACTCAAATATATGAGAAATGTTGAAATTCGACTTTAAATTAGGAAGATAGACTTAGAAAATTTTCTTTCAACACAAAGTGACAATCGACCTCAATTGGCTTCAATCAATGTTAATCGACGATATCTGACAAAGTTAGATGCAAACTCACTCAAATATATGAGAAATGTTGAAATTCGACTACAAATTAGAAAGATAGACTTAGAAAATTTTCACTCAACACAAAGTGACAATTGACCTCAATTGGCTTCAATCAATGTTAATCGACGATATCTGACAAAGTTAGATGCAAACTCACTCAAATATATGAGAAATGTTGAAATTCGACTCCAAATTAGAAAGATAGACTTAGAAAATTTTCACTCAACACAAAGTGACAATCGACCTCAATTGGCTTCAATGGATGTTAATCGACGATATCTGACAAAGTTAGATGCAAACTCACTCAAATATATGAGAAATGTTGAAATTCGACTTTAAATTAGGAAGATAGACTTAGAAAATTTTCACTCAACACAAAGTGACAATCGACCTCAATGGGCTTCAATGGATGTTAATCGACGATATCTGACAAAGTTAGATGCAAACTCACTCAAATATATGAGAAATGTTGAAATTCGACTTTAAATTAGGAAGATAGACTTAGAAAATTTTCACTCAACACAAAGTGACAATCGACCTCAATGGGCTAAAATGGATGTTAATCGACGATATCTGACAAAGTTAGATGCAAACTCACTCAAATATATGAGAAATGTTGAAATTTGACTCCAAATTAGAAAGATAGACTTAGAAAATTTTCACTCAACACAAAGTGACAATCGACCTCAATGGGCTAAAATGGATGTTAATCGACGATATCTGACAAAGTTAGATGCAAACTCACTCAAATATATGAGAAATGTTGAAATTCGACTTTAAATTAGGAAGATAGACTTAGAAAATTTTCACTCAACACAAAGTGACAATCGACCTCAATGGGCTTCAATCAATGTTAATCGACGATATCTGACAAAGTAAGATGCAAACTCACTCAAATATATGAGAAATGTTGAAATTCGACTCCAAATTAGAAAGATAGACTTGGAAAATTTTCACTCAACACAAAGTGACAATCGACCTCAATTGGCTTCAATGGATGTTAATCGACGATATCTGACAAAGTTAGATGCAAACTCACTCAAATATATGAGAAATGTTGAAATTCGACTTTAAATTAGGAAGATAGACTTAGAAAATTTTCACTCAACACAAAGTGACAATTGACCTCAATTGGCTTCAATCAATGTTAATCGACGATATCTGACAAAGTAAGATGCAAACTCACTCAAATATATGAGAAATGTTGAAATTCGACTCCAAATTAGAAAGATAGACTTAGAAAATTTTCACTCAACACAAAGTGACAATCGACCTCAATTGGCTTCAATGGATGTTAATCGACGATATCTGACAAAGTTAGATGCAAACTCACTCAAATATATGAGAAATGTTGAAATTCGACTCCAAATTAGAAAGATAGACTTAGAAAATTTTCTTTCAACACAAAGTGACAATCGACCTCAATTGGCTTCAATCAATGTTAATCGACGATATCTGACAAAGTTAGATGCAAACTCACTCAAATATATGAGAAATGTTGAAATTCGACTCCAAATTAGAAAGATAGACTTAGAAAATTTTCACTCAACACAAAGTGACAATTGACCTCAATTGGCTTCAATCAATGTTAATCGACGATATCTGACAAAGTTAGATGCAAACTCACTCAAATATATGAGAAATGTTGAAATTCGACTTCAAATTAGGAAGATAGACTTAGAAAATTTTCTTTCAACACAAAGTGACAATCGACCTCAATGGGCTTCAATGGATGTTAATCGACGATATCTGACAAAGTTAGATGCAAACTCACTCAAATATATGAGAAATGTTGAAATCCGAATTCAAATTAGGAAGATAGACTTAGAAAATTTTCACTCAACACAAAGTGACAATCGACCTCAATTGGCTTCAATGGATGTTAATCGACGATATCTGACAAAGTTAGATGCAAACTCACTCAAATATATGAGAAATGTTGAAATTCGACTTTAAATTAGGAAGATAGACTTAGAAAATTTTCTTTCAACACAAAGTGACAATCGACCTCAATTGGCTTCAATCAATGTTAATCGACGATATCTGACAAAGTTAGATGCAAACTCACTCAAATATATGAGAAATGTTGAAATTCGACTCCAAATTAGAAAGATAGACTTAGAAAATTTTCACTCAACACAAAGTGACAATTGACCTCAATTGGCTTCAATCAATGTTAATCGACGATATCTGACAAAGTTAGATGCAAACTCACTCAAATATATGAGAAATGTTGAAATTCGACTTCAAATTAGGAAGATAGACTTAGAAAATTTTCTTTCAACACAAAGTGACAATCGACCTCAATGGGCTTCAATGGATGTTAATCGACGATATCTGACAAAGTTAGATGCAAACTCACTCAAATATATGAGAAATGTTGAAATTCGACTTTAAATTAGGAAGATAGACTTAGAAAATTTTCACTCAACACAAAGTGACAATTGACCTCAATTGGCTTCAATCAATGTTAATCGACGATATCTGACAAAGTTAGATGCAAACTCACTCAAATATATGAGAAATGTTGAAATTCGACTCCAAATTAGAAAGATAGACTTAGAAAATTTTCACTCAACACAAAGTGACAATCGACCTCAATGGGCTAAAATGGATGTTAATCGACGATATCTGACAAAGTTAGATGCAAACTCACTCAAATATATGAGAAATGTTGAAATTCGACTTTAAATTAGGAAGATAGACTTAGAAAATTTTCACTCAACACAAAGTGACAATTGACCTCAATTGGCTTCAATCAATGTTAATCGACGATATCTGACAAAGTAAGATGCAAACTCACTCAAATATATGAGAAATGTTGAAATTCGACTCCAAATTAGAAAGATAGACTTAGAAAATTTTCACTCAACACAAAGTGACAATCGACCTCAATGGGCTAAAATGGATGTTAATCGACGATATCTGACAAAGTTAGATGCAAACTCACCCAAATATATGAGAAATGTTGAAATTCGACTCCAAATTAGAAAGATAGACTTAGAAAATTTTCACTCAACACAAAGTGACAATCGACCTCAATGGGCTAAAATGGATGTTAATCGACGATATCTGACAAAGTTAGATGCAAACTCACTCAAATATATGAGAAATGTTGAAATTCGACTTTAAATTAGGAAGATAGACTTAGAAAATTTTCACTCAACACAAAGTGACAATCGACCTCAATGGGCTTCAATCAATGTTAATCGACGATATCTGACAAAGTTAGATGCAAACTCACTCAAATATATGAGAAATGTTGAAATTCGACTCCAAATTAGAAAGATAGACTTAGAAAATTTTCACTCAACACAAAGTGACAATCGACCTCAATTGGCTTCAATCAATGTTAATCGACGATATCTGACAAAGTTAGATGCAAACTCACTCAAATATATGAGAAATGTTGAAATTCGACTTTAAATTAGGAAGATAGACTTAGAAAATTTTCACTCAACACAAAGTGACAATTGACCTCAATTGGCTTCAATCAATGTTAATCGACGATATCTGACAAAGTAAGATGCAAACTCACTCAAATATATGAGAAATGTTGAAATTCGACTCCAAATTAGAAAGATAGACTTAGAAAATTTTCACTCAACACAAAGTGACAATCGACCTCAATGGGCTAAAATGGATGTTAATCGACGATATCTGACAAAGTTAGATGCAAACTCACTCAAATATATGAGAAATGTTGAAATTCGACTTTAAATTAAGAAGATAGACTTAGAAAATTTTCACTCAACACAAAGTGACAATCGACCTCAATGGGCTTCAATCAATGTTAATCGACGATATCTGACAAAGTTAGATGCAAACTCACTCAAATATATGAGAAATGTTGAAATTCGACTCCAAATTAGAAAGATAGACTTAGAAAATTTTCACTCAACACAAAGTGACAATCGACCTCAATTGGCTTCAATGGATGTTAATCGACGATATCTGACAAAGTTAGATGCAAACTTACTCAAATATATGAGAAATGTTGAAATTCGACTTCAAATTAGGAAGATAGACTTAGAAAATTTTCACTCAACACAAAGTGACAATCGACCTCAATGGGCTTCAATCAATGTTAATCGACGATATCTGACAAAGTTAGATGCAAACTCACTCAAATATATGAGAAATGTTGAAATTCGACTCCAAATTAGAAAGATAGACTTAGAAAATTTTCACTCAACACAAAGTGACAATCGACCTCAATTGGCTTCAATGGATGTTAATCGACGATATCTGACAAAGTTAGATGCAAACTCACTCAAATATATGAGAAATGTTGAAATTCGACTCCAAATTAGAAAGATAGACTTAGAAAATTTTCTTTCAACACAAAGTGACAATCGACCTCAATTGGCTTCAATCAATGTTAATCGACGATATCTGACAAAGTTAGATGCAAACTCACTCAAATATATGAGAAATGTTGAAATTCGACTCCAAATTAGAAAGATAGACTTAGAAAATTTTCACTCAACACAAAGTGACAATTGACCTCAATTGGCTTCAATCAATGTTAATCGACGATATCTGACAAAGTTAGATGCAAACTCACTCAAATATATGAGAAATGTTGAAATTCGACTTCAAATTAGGAAGATAGACTTAGAAAATTTTCTTTCAACACAAAGTGACAATCGACCTCAATGGGCTTCAATGGATGTTAATCGACGATATCTGACAAAGTTAGATGCAAACTCACTCAAATATATGAGAAATGTTGAAATCCGAATTCAAATTAGGAAGATAGACTTAGAAAATTTTCACTCAACACAAAGTGACAATCGACCTCAATTGGCTTCAATGGATGTTAATCGACGATATCTGACAAAGTTAGATGCAAACTCACTCAAATATATGAGAAATGTTGAAATTCGACTTTAAATTAGGAAGATAGACTTAGAAAATTTTCTTTCAACACAAAGTGACAATCGACCTCAATTGGCTTCAATCAATGTTAATCGACGATATCTGACAAAGTTAGATGCAAACTCACTCAAATATATGAGAAATGTTGAAATTCGACTCCAAATTAGAAAGATAGACTTAGAAAATTTTCACTCAACACAAAGTGACAATTGACCTCAATTGGCTTCAATCAATGTTAATCGACGATATCTGACAAAGTTAGATGCAAACTCACTCAAATATATGAGAAATGTTGAAATTCGACTTCAAATTAGGAAGATAGACTTAGAAAATTTTCTTTCAACACAAAGTGACAATCGACCTCAATGGGCTTCAATGGATGTTAATCGACGATATCTGACAAAGTTAGATGCAAACTCACTCAAATATATGAGAAATGTTGAAATTCGACTTTAAATTAGGAAGATAGACTTAGAAAATTTTCACTCAACACAAAGTGACAATTGACCTCAATTGGCTTCAATCAATGTTAATCGACGATATCTGACAAAGTTAGATGCAAACTCACTCAAATATATGAGAAATGTTGAAATTCGACTCCAAATTAGAAAGATAGACTTAGAAAATTTTCACTCAACACAAAGTGACAATCGACCTCAATGGGCTAAAATGGATGTTAATCGACGATATCTGACAAAGTTAGATGCAAACTCACTCAAATATATGAGAAATGTTGAAATTCGACTTTAAATTAGGAAGATAGACTTAGAAAATTTTCACTCAACACAAAGTGACAATTGACCTCAATTGGCTTCAATCAATGTTAATCGACGATATCTGACAAAGTAAGATGCAAACTCACTCAAATATATGAGAAATGTTGAAATTCGACTCCAAATTAGAAAGATAGACTTAGAAAATTTTCACTCAACACAAAGTGACAATCGACCTCAATGGGCTAAAATGGATGTTAATCGACGATATCTGACAAAGTTAGATGCAAACTCACTCAAATATATGAGAAATGTTGAAATTCGACTCCAAATTAGAAAGATAGACTTAGAAAATTTTCACTCAACACAAAGTGACAATCGACCTCAATGGGCTAAAATGGATGTTAATCGACGATATCTGACAAAGTTAGATGCAAACTCACTCAAATATATGAGAAATGTTGAAATTCGACTTTAAATTAGGAAGATAGACTTAGAAAATTTTCACTCAACACAAAGTGACAATCGACCTCAATGGGCTTCAATCAATGTTAATCGACGATATCTGACAAAGTTAAATGCAAACTCACTCAAATATATGAGAAATGTTGAAATTCGACTCCAAATTAGAAAGATAGACTTAGAAAATTTTCACTCAACACAAAGTGACAATCGACCTCAATTGGCTTCAATCAATGTTAATCGACGATATCTGACAAAGTTAGATGCAAACTCACTCAAATATATGAGAAATGTTGAAATTCGACTTTAAATTAGGAAGATAGACTTAGAAAATTTTCACTCAACACAAAGTGACAATTGACCTCAATTGGCTTCAATCAATGTTAATCGACGATATCTGACAAAGTAAGATGCAAACTCACTCAAATATATGAGAAATGTTGAAATTCGACTCCAAATTAGAAAGATAGACTTAGAAAATTTTCACTCAACACAAAGTGACAATCGACCTCAATGGGCTAAAATGGATGTTAATCGACGATATCTGACAAAGTTAGATGCAAACTCACTCAAATATATGAGAAATGTTGAAATTCGACTTTAAATTAGGAAGATAGACTTAGAAAATTTTCACTCAACACAAAGTGACAATCGACCTCAATGGGCTTCAATCAATGTTAATCGACGATATCTGACAAAGTTAGATGCAAACTCACTCAAATATATGAGAAATGTTGAAATTCGACTCCAAATTAGAAAGATAGACTTAGAAAATTTTCACTCAACACAAAGTGACAATCGACCTCAATTGGCTTCAATGGATGTTAATCGACGATATCTGACAAAGTTAGATGCAAACTTACTCAAATATATGAGAAATGTTGAAATTCGACTTCAAATTAGGAAGATAGACTTAGAAAATTTTCACTCAACACAAAGTGACAATCGACCTCAATGGGCTAAAATGGATGTTAATCGACGATATCTGACAAAGTTAGATGCAAACTCACTCAAATATATGAGAAATGTTGAAATTCGACTTTAAATTAGGAAGATAGACTTAGAAAATTTTCACTCAACACAAAGTGACAATCGACCTCAATGGGCTTCAATCAATGTTAATCGACGATATCTGACAAAGTTAGATGCAAACTCACTCAAATATATGAGAAATGTTGAAATTCGACTCCAAATTAGAAAGATAGACTTAGAAAATTTTCACTCAACACAAAGTGACAATCGACCTCAATTGGCTTCAATGGATGTTAATCGACGATATCTGACAAAGTTAGATGCAAACTCACTCAAATATATGAGAAATGTTGAAATTCGACTTTAAATTAGGAAGATAGACTTAGAAAATTTTCACTCAACACAAAGTGACAATTGACCTCAATTGGCTTCAATCAATGTTAATCGACGATATCTGACAAAGTAAGATGCAAACTCACTCAAATATATGAGAAATGTTGAAATTCGACTCCAAATTAGAAAGATAGACTTAGAAAATTTTCACTCAACACAAAGTGACAATCGACCTCAATGGGCTAAAATGGATGTTAATCGACGATATCTGACAAAGTTAGATGCAAACTCACTCAAATATATGAGAAATGTTGAAATTCGACTTTAAATTAGGAAGATAGACTTAGAAAATTTTCACTCAACACAAAGTGACAATCGACCTCAATGGGCTTCAATCAATGTTAATCGACGATATCTGACAAAGTAAGATGCAAACTCACTCAAATATATGAGAAATGTTGAAATTCGACTCCAAATTAGAAAGATAGACTTAGAAAATTTTCACTCAACACAAAGTGACAATCGACCTCAATGGGCTAAAATGGATGTTAATCGACGATATCTGACAAAGTTAGATGCAAACTCACTCAAATATATGAGAAATGTTGAAATTCGACTCCAAATTAGAAAGATAGACTTAGAAAATTTTCACTCGACACAAAGTGACAATCGACCTCAATGGGCTAAAATGGATGTTAATCGACGATATCTGACAAAGTTAGATGCAAACTCACTCAAATATATGAGAAATGTTGAAATTCGACTCCAAATTAGAAAGATAGACTTAGAAAATTTTCACTCAACACAAAGTGACAATCGACCTCAATGGGCTAAAATGGATGTTAATCGACGATATCTGACAAAGTTAGATGCAAACTCACTCAAATATATGAGAAATGTTGAAATTCGACTTTAAATTAGGAAGATAGACTTAGAAAATTTTCACTCAACACAAAGTGACAATCGACCTCAATGGGCTTCAATCAATGTTAATCGACGATATCTGACAAAGTTAGATGCAAACTCACTCAAATATATGAGAAATGTTGAAATTCGACTCCAAATTAGAAAGATAGACTTAGAAAATTTTCACTCAACACAAAGTGACAAACGACCTCAATTGGCTTCAATCAATGTTAATCGACGATATCTGACAAAGTTAGATGCAAACTCACTCAAATATATGAGAAATGTTGAAATTCGACTTTAAATTAGGAAGATAGACTTAGAAAATTTTCACTCAACACAAAGTGACAATTGACCTCAATTGGCTTCAATCAATGTTAATCGACGATATCTGACAAAGTAAGATGCAAACTCACTCAAATATATGAGAAATGTTGAAATTCGACTCCAAATTAGAAAGATAGACTTAGAAAATTTTCACTCAACACAAAGTGACAATCGACCTCAATGGGCTAAAATGGATGTTAATCGACGATATCTGACAAAGTTAGATGCAAACTCACTCAAATATATGAGAAATGTTGAAATTCGACTTTAAATTAGGAAGATAGACTTAGAAAATTTTCACTCAACACAAAGTGACAATCGACCTCAATGGGCTTCAATCAATGTTAATCGACGATATCTGACAAAGTTAGATGCAAACTCACTCAAATATATGAGAAATGTTGAAATTCGACTCCAAATTAGAAAGATAGACTTAGAAAATTTTCACTCAACACAAAGTGACAATCGACCTCAATTGGCTTCAATGGATGTTAATCGACGATATCTGACAAAGTTAGATGCAAACTTACTCAAATATATGAGAAATGTTGAAATTCGACTTCAAATTAGGAAGATAGACTTAGAAAATTTTCACTCAACACAAAGTGACAATCGACCTCAATGGGCTAAAATGGATGTTAATCGACGATATCTGACAAAGTTAGATGCAAACTCACTCAAATATATGAGAAATGTTGAAATTCGACTCCAAATTAGAAAGATAGACTTAGAAAATTTTCACTCAACACAAAGTGACAATCGACCTCAATTGGCTTCAATGGATGTTAATCGACGATATCTGACAAAGTTAGATGCAAACTCACTCAAATATATGAGAAATGTTGAAATTCGACTTTAAATTCGGAAGATAGACTTAGAAAATTTTCACTCAACACAAAGTGACAATTGACCTCAATTGGCTTCAATCAATGTTAATCGACGATATCTGACAAAGTAAGATGCAAACTCACTCAAATATATGAGAAATGTTGAAATTCGACTCCAAATTAGAAAGATAGACTTAGAAAATTTTCACTCAACACAAAGTGACAATCGACCTCAATGGGCTAAAATGGATGTTAATCGACGATATCTGACAAAGTAAGATGCAAACTCACTCAAATATATGAGAAATGTTGAAATTCGACTCCAAATTAGAAAGATAGACTTAGAAAATTTTCACTCAACACAAAGTGACAATCGACCTCAATGGGCTAAAATGGATGTTAATCGACGATATCTGACAAAGTTAGATGCAAACTCACTCAAATATATGAGAAATGTTGAAATTCGACTCCAAATTAGAAAGATAGACTTAGAAAATTTTCACTCAACACAAAGTGACAATCGACCTCAATGGGCTAAAATGGATGTTAATCGACGATATCTGACAAAGTTAGATGCAAACTCACTCAAATATATGAGAAATGTTGAAATTCGACTTTAAATTAGGAAGATAGACTTAGAAAATTTTCACTCAACACAAAGTGACAATCGACCTCAATGGGCTTCAATCAATGTTAATCGACGATATCTGACAAAGTTAGATGCAAACTCACTCAAATATATGAGAAATGTTGAAATTCGACTCCAAATTAGAAAGATAGACTTAGAAAATTTTCACTCAACACAAAGTGACAATCGACCTCAATTGGCTTCAATGGATGTTAATCGACGATATCTGACAAAGTTAGATGCAAACTTACTCAAATATATGAGAAATGTTGAAATTCGACTTCAAATTAGGAAGATAGACTTAGAAAATTTTCACTCAACACAAAGTGACAATCGACCTCAATGGGCTAAAATGGATGTTAATCGACGATATCTGACAAAGTTAGATGCAAACTCACTCAAATATATGAGAAATGTTGAAATTCGACTTTAAATTAGGAAGATAGACTTAGAAAATTTTCACTCAACACAAAGTGACAATCGACCTCAATGGGCTTCAATCAATGTTAATCGACGATATCTGACAAAGTTAGATGCAAACTCACTCAAATATATGAGAAATGTTGAAATTCGACTCCAAATTAGAAAGATAGACTTAGAAAATTTTCACTCAACACAAAGTGACAATCGACCTCAATTGGCTTCAATGGATGTTAATCGACGATATCTGACAAAGTTAGATGCAAACTCACTCAAATATATGAGAAATGTTGAAATTCGACTTTAAATTAGGAAGATAGACTTAGAAAATTTTCACTCAACACAAAGTGACAATTGACCTCAATTGGCTTCAATCAATGTTAATCGACGATATCTGACAAAGTAAGATGCAAACTCACTCAAATATATGAGAAATGTTGAAATTCGACTCCAAATTAGAAAGATAGACTTAGAAAATTTTCACTCAACACAAAGTGACAATCGACCTCAATGGGCTAAAATGGATGTTAATCGACGATATCTGACAAAGTTAGATGCAAACTCACTCAAATATATGAGAAATGTTGAAATTCGACTTTAAATTAGGAAGATAGACTTAGAAAATTTTCACTCAACACAAAGTGACAATCGACCTCAATGGGCTTCAATCAATGTTAATCGACGATATCTGACAAAGTAAGATGCAAACTCACTCAAATATATGAGAAATGTTGAAATTCGACTCCAAATTAGAAAGATAGACTTAGAAAATTTTCACTCAACACAAAGTGACAATCGACCTCAATGGGCTAAAATGGATGTTAATCGACGATATCTGACAAAGTTAGATGCAAACTCACTCAAATATATGAGAAATGTTGAAATTCGACTCCAAATTAGAAAGATAGACTTAGAAAATTTTCACTCGACACAAAGTGACAATCGACCTCAATGGGCTAAAATGGATGTTAATCGACGATATCTGACAAAGTTAGATGCAAACTCACTCAAATATATGAGAAATGTTGAAATTCGACTCCAAATTAGAAAGATAGACTTAGAAAATTTTCACTCAACACAAAGTGACAATCGACCTCAATGGGCTAAAATGGATGTTAATCGACGATATCTGACAAAGTTAGATGCAAACTCACTCAAATATATGAGAAATGTTGAAATTCGACTTTAAATTAGGAAGATAGACTTAGAAAATTTTCACTCAACACAAAGTGACAATCGACCTCAATGGGCTTCAATCAATGTTAATCGACGATATCTGACAAAGTTAGATGCAAACTCACTCAAATATATGAGAAATGTTGAAATTCGACTCCAAATTAGAAAGATAGACTTAGAAAATTTTCACTCAACACAAAGTGACAAACGACCTCAATTGGCTTCAATCAATGTTAATCGACGATATCTGACAAAGTTAGATGCAAACTCACTCAAATATATGAGAAATGTTGAAATTCGACTTTAAATTAGGAAGATAGACTTAGAAAATTTTCACTCAACACAAAGTGACAATTGACCTCAATTGGCTTCAATCAATGTTAATCGACGATATCTGACAAAGTAAGATGCAAACTCACTCAAATATATGAGAAATGTTGAAATTCGACTCCAAATTAGAAAGATAGACTTAGAAAATTTTCACTCAACACAAAGTGACAATCGACCTCAATGGGCTAAAATGGATGTTAATCGACGATATCTGACAAAGTTAGATGCAAACTCACTCAAATATATGAGAAATGTTGAAATTCGACTTTAAATTAGGAAGATAGACTTAGAAAATTTTCACTCAACACAAAGTGACAATCGACCTCAATGGGCTTCAATCAATGTTAATCGACGATATCTGACAAAGTTAGATGCAAACTCACTCAAATATATGAGAAATGTTGAAATTCGACTCCAAATTAGAAAGATAGACTTAGAAAATTTTCACTCAACACAAAGTGACAATCGACCTCAATTGGCTTCAATGGATGTTAATCGACGATATCTGACAAAGTTAGATGCAAACTTACTCAAATATATGAGAAATGTTGAAATTCGACTTCAAATTAGGAAGATAGACTTAGAAAATTTTCACTCAACACAAAGTGACAATCGACCTCAATGGGCTAAAATGGATGTTAATCGACGATATCTGACAAAGTTAGATGCAAACTCACTCAAATATATGAGAAATGTTGAAATTCGACTCCAAATTAGAAAGATAGACTTAGAAAATTTTCACTCAACACAAAGTGACAATCGACCTCAATTGGCTTCAATGGATGTTAATCGACGATATCTGACAAAGTTAGATGCAAACTCACTCAAATATATGAGAAATGTTGAAATTCGACTTTAAATTCGGAAGATAGACTTAGAAAATTTTCACTCAACACAAAGTGACAATTGACCTCAATTGGCTTCAATCAATGTTAATCGACGATATCTGACAAAGTAAGATGCAAACTCACTCAAATATATGAGAAATGTTGAAATTCGACTCCAAATTAGAAAGATAGACTTAGAAAATTTTCACTCAACACAAAGTGACAATCGACCTCAATGGGCTAAAATGGATGTTAATCGACGATATCTGACAAAGTAAGATGCAAACTCACTCAAATATATGAGAAATGTTGAAATTCGACTCCAAATTAGAAAGATAGACTTAGAAAATTTTCACTCAACACAAAGTGACAATCGACCTCAATGGGCTAAAATGGATGTTAATCGACGATATCTGACAAAGTTAGATGCAAACTCACTCAAATATATGAGAAATGTTGAAATTCGACTCCAAATTAGAAAGATAGACTTAGAAAATTTTCACTCAACACAAAGTGACAATCGACCTCAATGGGCTAAAATGGATGTTAATCGACGATATCTGACAAAGTTAGATGCAAACTCACTCAAATATATGAGAAATGTTGAAATTCGACTTTAAATTAGGAAGATAGACTTAGAAAATTTTCACTCAACACAAAGTGACAATCGACCTCAATGGGCTTCAATCAATGTTAATCGACGATATCTGACAAAGTTAGATGCAAACTCACTCAAATATATGAGAAATGTTGAAATTCGACTCCAAATTAGAAAGATAGACTTAGAAAATTTTCACTCAACACAAAGTGACAATCGACCTCAATTGGCTTCAATGGATGTTAATCGACGATATCTGACAAAGTTAGATGCAAACTTACTCAAATATATGAGAAATGTTGAAATTCGACTTCAAATTAGGAAGATAGACTTAGAAAATTTTCACTCAACACAAAGTGACAATCGACCTCAATGGGCTAAAATGGATGTTAATCGACGATATCTGACAAAGTTAGATGCAAACTCACTCAAATATATGAGAAATGTTGAAATTCGACTCCAAATTAGAAAGATAGACTTAGAAAATTTTCACTCAACACAAAGTGACAATCGACCTCAATTGGCTTCAATGGATGTTAATCGACGATATCTGACAAAGTTAGATGCAAACTCACTCAAATATATGAGAAATGTTGAAATTCGACTTTAAATTCGGAAGATAGACTTAGAAAATTTTCACTCAACACAAAGTGACAATTGACCTCAATTGGCTTCAATCAATGTTAATCGACGATATCTGACAAAGTAAGATGCAAACTCACTCAAATATATGAGAAATGTTGAAATTCGACTCCAAATTAGAAAGATAGACTTAGAAAATTTTCACTCAACACAAAGTGACAATCGACCTCAATGGGCTAAAATGGATGTTAATCGACGATATCTGACAAAGTAAGATGCAAACTCACTCAAATATATGAGAAATGTTGAAATTCGACTCCAAATTAGAAAGATAGACTTAGAAAATTTTCACTCAACACAAAGTGACAATCGACCTCAATGGGCTAAAATGGATGTTAATCGACGATATCTGACAAAGTTAGATGCAAACTCACTCAAATATATGAGAAATGTTGAAATTCGACTCCAAATTAGAAAGATAGACTTAGAAAATTTTCACTCAACACAAAGTGACAATCGACCTCAATGGGCTAAAATGGATGTTAATCGACGATATCTGACAAAGTTAGATGCAAACTCACTCAAATATATGAGAAATGTTGAAATTCGACTTTAAATTAGGAAGATAGACTTAGAAAATTTTCACTCAACACAAAGTGACAATCGACCTCAATGGGCTTCAATCAATGTTAATCGACGATATCTGACAAAGTTAGATGCAAACTCACTCAAATATATGAGAAATGTTGAAATTCGACTCCAAATTAGAAAGATAGACTTAGAAAATTTTCACTCAACACAAAGTGACAATCGACCTCAATTGGCTTCAATCAATGTTAATCGACGATATCTGACAAAGTTAGATGCAAACTCACTCAAATATATGAGAAATGTTGAAATTCGACTTTAAATTAGGAAGATAGACTTAGAAAATTTTCACTCAACACAAAGTGACAATTGACCTCAATTGGCTTCAATCAATGTTAATCGACGATATCTGACAAAGTAAGATGCAAACTCACTCAAATATATGAGAAATGTTGAAATTCGACTCCAAATTAGAAAGATAGACTTAGAAAATTTTCACTCAACACAAAGTGACAATCGACCTCAATGGGCTAAAATGGATGTTAATCGACGATATCTGACAAAGTTAGATGCAAACTCACTCAAATATATGAGAAATGTTGAAATTCGACTTTAAATTAGGAAGATAGACTTAGAAAATTTTCACTCAACACAAAGTGACAATCGACCTCAATGGGCTTCAATCAATGTTAATCGACGATATCTGACAAAGTTAGATGCAAACTCACTCAAATATATGAGAAATGTTGAAATTCGACTCCAAATTAGAAAGATAGACTTAGAAAATTTTCACTCAACACAAAGTGACAATCGACCTCAATTGGCTTCAATGGATGTTAATCGACGATATCTGACAAAGTTAGATGCAAACTTACTCAAATATATGAGAAATGTTGAAATTCGACTTCAAATTAGGAAGATAGACTTAGAAAATTTTCACTCAACACAAAGTGACAATCGACCTCAATGGGCTAAAATGGATGTTAATCGACGATATCTGACAAAGTTAGATGCAAACTCACTCAAATATATGAGAAATGTTGAAATTCGACTTTAAATTAGGAAGATAGACTTAGAAAATTTTCACTCAACACAAAGTGACAATCGACCTCAATGGGCTTCAATCAATGTTAATCGACGATATCTGACAAAGTTAGATGCAAACTCACTCAAATATATGAGAAATGTTGAAATTCGACTCCAAATTAGAAAAATAGACTTAGAAAATTTTCACTCAACACAAAGTGACAATCGACCTCAATTGGCTTCAATCAATGTTAATCGACGATATCTGACAAAGTTAGATGCAAACTCACTCAAATATATGAGAAATGTTGAAATTCGACTTTAAATTAGGAAGATAGACTTAGAAAATTTTCACTCAACACAAAGTGACAATTGACCTCAATTGGCTTCAATCAATGTTAATCGACGATATCTGACAAAGTAAGATGCAAACTCACTCAAATATATGAGAAATGTTGAAATTCGACTCCAAATTAGAAAGATAGACTTAGAAAATTTTCACTCAACACAAAGTGACAATCGACCTCAATGGGCTAAAATGGATGTTAATCGACGATATCTGACAAAGTTAGATGCAAACTCACTCAAATATATGAGAAATGTTGAAATTCGACTTTAAATTAGGAAGATAGACTTAGAAAATTTTCACTCAACACAAAGTGACAATCGACCTCAATGGGCTTCAATCAATGTTAATCGACGATATCTGACAAAGTTAGATGCAAACTCACTCAAATATATGAGAAATGTTGAAATTCGACTCCAAATTAGAAAGATAGACTTAGAAAATTTTCACTCAACACAAAGTGACAATCGACCTCAATTGGCTTCAATGGATGTTAATCGACGATATCTGACAAAGTTAGATGCAAACTTACTCAAATATATGAGAAATGTTGAAATTCGACTTTAAATTAGGAAGATAGACTTAGAAAATTTTCTTTCAACACAAAGTGACAATCGACCTCAATTGGCTTCAATCAATGTTAATCGACGATATCTGACAAAGTTAGATGCAAACTCACTCAAATATATGAGAAATGTTGAAATTCGACTCCAAATTAGAAAGATAGACTTAGAAAATTTTCACTCAACACAAAGTGACAATTGACCTCAATTGGCTTCAATCAATGTTAATCGACGATATCTGACAAAGTTAGATGCAAACTCACTCAAATATATGAGAAATGTTGAAATTCGACTTCAAATTAGGAAGATAGACTTAGAAAATTTTCTTTCAACACAAAGTGACAATCGACCTCAATGGGCTTCAATGGATGTTAATCGACGATATCTGACAAAGTTAGATGCAAACTCACTCAAATATATGAGAAATGTTGAAATTCGACTTTAAATTAGGAAGATAGACTTAGAAAATTTTCACTCAACACAAAGTGACAATTGACCTCAATTGGCTTCAATCAATGTTAATCGACGATATCTGACAAAGTTAGATGCAAACTCACTCAAATATATGAGAAATGTTGAAATTCGACTTCAAATTAGGAAGATAGACTTAGAAAATTTTCTTTCAACACAAAGTGACAATCGACCTCAATGGGCTTCAATGGATGTTAATCGACGATATCTGACAAAGTTAGATGCAAACTCACTCAAATATATGAGAAATGTTGAAATTCGACTTTAAATTAGGAAGATAGACTTAGAAAATTTTCACTCAACACAAAGTGACAATTGACCTCAATTGGCTTCAATCAATGTTAATCGACGATATCTGACAAAGTTAGATGCAAACTCACTCAAATATATGAGAAATGTTGAAATTCGACTCCAAATTAGAAAGATAGACTTAGAAAATTTTCACTCAACACAAAGTGACAATCGACCTCAATGGGCTAAAATGGATGTTAATCGACGATATCTGACAAAGTTAGATGCAAACTCACTCAAATATATGAGAAATGTTGAAATTCGACTTTAAATTAGGAAGATAGACTTAGAAAATTTTCACTCAACACAAAGTGACAATTGACCTCAATTGGCTTCAATCAATGTTAATCGACGATATCTGACAAAGTTAGATGCAAACTCACTCAAATATATGAGAAATGTTGAAATTCGACTTCAAATTAGGAAGATAGACTTAGAAAATTTTCTTTCAACACAAAGTGACAATCGACCTCAATGGGCTTCAATGGATGTTAATCGACGATATCTGACAAAGTTAGATGCAAACTCACTCAAATATATGAGAAATGTTGAAATTCGACTTTAAATTAGGAAGATAGACTTAGAAAATTTTCACTCAACACAAAGTGACAATTGACCTCAATTGGCTTCAATCAATGTTAATCGACGATATCTGACAAAGTTAGATGCAAACTCACTCAAATATATGAGAAATGTTGAAATTCGACTCCAAATTAGAAAGATAGACTTAGAAAATTTTCACTCAACACAAAGTGACAATCGACCTCAATGGGCTAAAATGGATGTTAATCGACGATATCTGACAAAGTTAGATGCAAACTCACTCAAATATATGAGAAATGTTGAAATTCGACTTTAAATTAGGAAGATAGACTTAGAAAATTTTCACTCAACACAAAGTGACAATTGACCTCAATTGGCTTCAATCAATGTTAATCGACGATATCTGACAAAGTAAGATGCAAACTCACTCAAATATATGAGAAATGTTGAAATTCGACTCCAAATTAGAAAGATAGACTTAGAAAATTTTCACTCAACACAAAGTGACAATCGACCTCAATGGGCTAAAATGGATGTTAATCGACGATATCTGACAAAGTTAGATGCAAACTCACTCAAATATATGAGAAATGTTGAAATTCGACTCCAAATTAGAAAGATAGACTTAGAAAATTTTCACTCAACACAAAGTGACAATCGACCTCAATGGGCTAAAATGGATGTTAATCGACGATATCTGACAAAGTTAGATGCAAACTCACTCAAATATATGAGAAATGTTGAAATTCGACTTTAAATTAGGAAGATAGACTTAGAAAGTTTTCACTCAACACAAAGTGACAATCGACCTCAATGGGCTTCAATCAATGTTAATCGACGATATCTGACAAAGTTAGATGCAAACTCACTCAAATATATGAGAAATGTTGAAATTCGACTCCAAATTAGAAAGATAGACTTAGAAAATTTTCACTCAACACAAAGTGACAATCGACCTCAATTGGCTTCAATCAATGTTAATCGACGATATCTGACAAAGTTAGATGCAAACTCACTCAAATATATGAGAAATGTTGAAATTCGACTTTAAATTAGGAAGATAGACTTAGAAAATTTTCACTCAACACAAAGTGACAATTGACCTCAATTGGCTTCAATCAATGTTAATCGACGATATCTGACAAAGTAAGATGCAAACTCACTCAAATATATGAGAAATGTTGAAATTCGACTCCAAATTAGAAAGATAGACTTAGAAAATTTTCACTCAACACAAAGTGACAATCGACCTCAATGGGCTAAAATGGATGTTAATCGACGATATCTGACAAAGTTAGATGCAAACTCACTCAAATATATGAGAAATGTTGAAATTCGACTTTAAATTAGGAAGATAGACTTAGAAAATTTTCACTCAACACAAAGTGACAATCGACCTCAATGGGCTTCAATCAATGTTAATCGACGATATCTGACAAAGTTAGATGCAAACTCACTCAAATATATGAGAAATGTTGAAATTCGACTCCAAATTAGAAAGATAGACTTAGAAAATTTTCACTCAACACAAAGTGACAATCGACCTCAATTGGCTTCAATGGATGTTAATCGACGATATCTGACAAAGTTAGATGCAAACTTACTCAAATATATGAGAAATGTTGAAATTCGACTTCAAATTAGGAAGATAGACTTAGAAAATTTTCACTCAACACAAAGTGACAATCGACCTCAATGGGCTAAAATGGATGTTAATCGACGATATCTGACAAAGTTAGATGCAAACTCACTCAAATATATGAGAAATGTTGAAATTCGACTTTAAATTAGGAAGATAGACTTAGAAAATTTTCACTCAACACAAAGTGACAATCGACCTCAATGGGCTTCAATCAATGTTAATCGACGATATCTGACAAAGTTAGATGCAAACTCACTCAAATATATGAGAAATGTTGAAATTCGACTCCAAATTAGAAAGATAGACTTAGAAAATTTTCCTTCAACACAAAGTGACAATCGACCTCAATTGGCTTCAATCAATGTTAATCGACGATATCTGACAAAGTTAGATGCAAACTCACTCAAATATATGAGAAATGTTGAAATTCGACTTTAAATTAGGAAGATAGACTTAGAAAATTTTCACTCAACACAAAGTGACAATTGACCTCAATTGGCTTCAATCAATGTTAATCGACGATATCTGACAAAGTAAGATGCAAACTCACTCAAATATATGAGAAATGTTGAAATTCGACTCCAAATTAGAAAGATAGACTTAGAAAATTTTCACTCAACACAAAGTGACAATCGACCTCAATGGGCTAAAATGGATGTTAATCGACGATATCTGACAAAGTTAGATGCAAACTCACTCAAATATATGAGAAATGTTGAAATTCGACTTTAAATTAGGAAGATAGACTTAGAAAATTTTCACTCAACACAAAGTGACAATCGACCTCAATGGGCTTCAATCAATGTTAATCGACGA
This sequence comes from Diorhabda carinulata, assembly GCF_026250575.1. NCBI lineage: Eukaryota > Metazoa > Arthropoda > Insecta > Coleoptera > Chrysomelidae > Diorhabda > Diorhabda carinulata. Next base: position 1,176,623 of record NC_079469.1, read on the forward strand.
TATCTGACAAAGTTAGATGCAAACTCACTCAAATATATGAGAAATGTTGAAATTCGACTCCAAATTAGAAAGATAGACTTAGAAAATTTTCACTCAACACAAAGTGACAATCGACCTCAATGGGCTAAAATGGATGTTAATCGACGATATCTGACAAAGTTAGATGCAAACTCACTCAAATATATGAGAAATGTTGAAATTCGACTTTAAATTAGGAAGATAGACTTAGAAAATTTTCACTCAACACAAAGTGACAATCGACCTCAATGGGCTTCAATCAATGTTAATCGACGATATCTGACAAAGTTAGATGCAAACTCACTCAAATATATGAGAAATGTTGAAATTCGACTCCAAATTAGAAAGATAGACTTAGAAAATTTTCACTCAACACAAAGTGACAATCGACCTCAATTGGCTTCAATGGATGTTAATCGACGATATCTGACAAAGTTAGATGCAAACTCACTCAAATATATGAGAAATGTTGAAATTCGACTTTAAATTAGGAAGATAGACTTAGAAAATTTTCACTCAACACAAAGTGACAATTGACCTCAATTGGCTTCAATCAATGTTAATCGACGATATCTGACAAAGTAAGATGCAAACTCACTCAAATATATGAGAAATGTTGAAATTCGACTCCAAATTAGAAAGATAGACTTAGAAAATTTTCACTCAACACAAAGTGACAATCGACCTCAATTGGCTTCAATGGATGTTAATCGACGATATCTGACAAAGTTAGATGCAAACTCACTCAAATATATGAGAAATGTTGAAATTCGACTTTAAATTAGGAAGATAGACTTAGAAAATTTTCACTCAACACAAAGTGACAATTGACCTCAATTGGCTTCAATCAATGTTAATCGACGATATCTGACAAAGTAAGATGCAAACTCACTCAAATATATGAGAAATGTTGAAATTCGACTCCAAATTAGAAAGATAGACTTAGAAAATTTTCACTCAACACAAAGTGACAATCGACCTCAATGGGCTAAAATGGATGTTAATCGACGATATCTGACAAAGTTAGATGCAAACTCACTCAAATATATGAGAGATGTTGAAATTCGACTTTAAATTAGGAAGATAGACTTAGAAAATTTTCACTCAACACAAAGTGACAATCGACCTCAATGGGCTTCAATCAATGTTAATCGACGATATCTGACAAAGTTAGATGCAAACTCACTCAAATATATGAGAAATGTTGAAATTCGACTCCAAATTAGAAAGATAGACTTAGAAAATTTTCACTCAACTCAAAGTGACAATCGACCTCAATTGGCTTCAATGGATGTTAATCGACGATATCTGACAAAGTTAGATGCAAACTCACTCAAATATATGAGAAATGTTGAAATTCGACTTTAAATTCGGAAGATAGACTTAGAAAATTTTCACTCAACACAAAGTGACAATTGACCTCAATTGGCTTCAATCAATGTTAATCGACGATATCTGACAAAGTAAGATGCAAACTCACTCAAATATATGAGAAATGTTGAAATTCGACTCCAAATTAGAAAGATAGACTTAGAAAATTTTCACTCAACACAAAGTGACAATCGACCTCAATGGGCTAAAATGGATGTTAATCGACGATATCTGACAAAGTTAGATGCAAACTCACTCAAATATATGAGAAATGTTGAAATTCGACTCCAAATTAGAAAGATAGACTTAGAAAATTTTCACTCAACACAAAGTGACAATCGACCTCAATGGGCTAAAATGGATGTTAATCGACGATATCTGACAAAGTTAGATGCAAACTCACTCAAATATATGAGAAATGTTGAAATTCGACTTTAAATTAGGAAGATAGACTTAGAAAATTTTCACTCAACACAAAGTGACAATCGACCTCAATGGGCTTCAATCAATGTTAATCGACGATATCTGACAAAGTTAGATGCAAACTCACTCAAATATATGAGAAATGTTGAAATTCGACTCCAAATTAGAAAGATAGACTTAGAAAATTTTCACTCAACACAAAGTGACAATCGACCTCAATTGGCTTCAATCAATGTTAATCGACGATATCTGACAAAGTTAGATGCAAACTCACTCAAATATATGAGAAATGTTGAAATTCGACTTTAAATTAGGAAGATAGACTTAGAAAATTTTCACTCAACACAAAGTGACAATTGACCTCAATTGGCTTCAATCAATGTTAATCGACGATATCTGACAAAGTAAGATGCAAACTCACTCAAATATATGAGAAATGTTGAAATTCGACTCCAAATTAGAAAGATAGACTTAGAAAATTTTCACTCAACACAAAGTGACAATCGACCTCAATGGGCTAAAATGGATGTTAATCGACGATATCTGACAAAGTTAGATGCAAACTCACTCAAATATATGAGAAATGTTGAAATTCGACTTTAAATTAGGAAGATAGACTTAGAAAATTTTCACTCAACACAAAGTGACAATCGACCTCAATGGGCTTCAATCAATGTTAATCGACGATATCTGACAAAGTTAGATGCAAACTCACTCAAATATATGAGAAATGTTGAAATTCGACTCCAAATTAGAAAGATAGACTTAGAAAATTTTCACTCAACACAAAGTGACAATCGACCTCAATTGGCTTCAATGGATGTTAATCGACGAAATCTGACAAAGTTAGATGCAAACTTACTCAAATATATGAGAAATGTTGAAATTCGACTTCAAATTAGGAAGATAGACTTAGAAAATTTTCACTCAACACAAAGTGACAATCGACCTCAATGGGCTAAAATGGATGTTAATCGACGATATCTGACAAAGTTAGATGCAAACTCACTCAAATATATGAGAAATGTTGAAATTCGACTTTAAATTAGGAAGATAGACTTAGAAAATTTTCACTCAACACAAACTGACAATCGACCTCAATGGGCTTCAATCAATGTTAATCGACGATATCTGACAAAGTTAGATGCAAACTCACTCAAATATATGAGAAATGTTGAAATTCGACTTTAAATTAGGAAGATAGACTTAGAAAATTTTCACTCAACACAAAGTGACAATCGACCTCAATGGGCTTCAATCAATGTTAATCGACGATATCTGACAAAGTAAGATGCAAACTCACTCAAATATATGAGAAATGTTGAAATTCGACTCCAAATTAGAAAGATAGACTTAGAAAATTTTCACTCAACACAAAGTGACAATCGACCTCAATTGGCTTCAATGGATGTTAATCGACGATATCTGACAAAGTTAGATGCAAACTTACTCAAATATATGAGAAATGTTGAAATTCGACTTTAAATTAGGAAGATAGACTTAGAAAATTTTCTTTCAACACAAAGTGACAATCGACCTCAATTGGCTTCAATCAATGTTAATCGACGATATCTGACAAAGTTAGATGCAAACTCACTCAAATATATGAGAAATGTTGAAATTCGACTCCAAATTAGAAAGATAGACTTAGAAAATTTTCACTCAACACAAAGTGACAATTGACCTCAATTGGCTTCAATCAATGTTAATCGACGATATCTGACAAAGTTAGATGCAAACTCACTCAAATATATGAGAAATGTTGAAATTCGACTTCAAATTAGGAAGATAGACTTAGAAAATTTTCTTTCAACACAAAGTGACAATCGACCTCAATGGGCTTCAATGGATGTTAATCGACGATATCTGACAAAGTTAGATGCAAACTCACTCAAATATATGAGAAATGTTGAAATTCGACTTTAAATTAGGAAGATAGACTTAGAAAATTTTCACTCAACACAAAGTGACAATTGACCTCAATTGGCTTCAATCAATGTTAATCGACGATATCTGACAAAGTTAGATGCAAACTCACTCAAATATATGAGAAATGTTGAAATTCGACTCCAAATTAGAAAGATAGACTTAGAAAATTTTCACTCAACACAAAGTGACAATTGACCTCAATTGGCTTCAATCAATGTTAATCGACGATATCTGACAAAGTTAGATGCAAACTCACTCAAATATATGAGAAATGTTGAAATTCGACTTTAAATTAGGAAGATAGACTTAGAAAATTTTCACTCAACACAAAGTGACAATCGACCTCAATGGGCTTCAATCAATGTTAATCGACGATATCTGACAAAGTTAGATGCAAACTCACTCAAATATATGAGAAATGTTGAAATTCGACTCCAAATTAGAAAGATAGACTTAGAAAATTTTCACTCAACACAAAGTGACAATCGACCTCAATTGGCTTCAATGGATGTTAATCGACGATATCTGACAAAGTTAGATGCAAACTCACTCAAATATATGAGAAATGTTGAAATTCGACTTTAAATTAGGAAGATAGACTTAGAAAATTTTCACTCAACACAAAGTGACAATTGACCTCAATTGGCTTCAATCAATGTTAATCGACGATATCTGACAAAGTAAGATGCAAACTCACTCAAATATATGAGAAATGTTGAAATTCGACTCCAAATTAGAAAGATAGACTTAGAAAATTTTCACTCAACACAAAGTGACAATCGACCTCAATGGGCTAAAATGGATGTTAATCGACGATATCTGACAAAGTTAGATGCAAACTCACTCAAATATATGAGAAATGTTGAAATTCGACTTTAAATTAGGAAGATAGACTTAGAAAATTTTCACTCAACACAAAGTGACAATCGACCTCAATGGGCTTCAATCAATGTTAATCGACGATATCTGACAAAGTTAGATGCAAACTCACTCAAATATATGAGAAATGTTGAAATTCGACTCCAAATTAGAAAGATAGACTTAGAAAATTTTCACTCAACACAAAGTGACAATCGACCTCAATTGGCTTCAATGGATGTTAATCGACGATATCTGACAAAGTTAGATGCAAACTCACTCAAATATATGAGAAATGTTGAAATTCGACTTTAAATTAGGAAGATAGACTTAGAAAATTTTCACTCAACACAAAGTGACAATCGACCTCAATGGGCTTCAATGGATGTTAATCGACGATATCTGACAAAGTTAGATGCAAACTCACTCAAATATATGAGAAATGTTGAAATCCGAATTCAAATTAGGAAGATAGACTTAGAAAATTTTCTTTCAACACAAAGTGACAATCGACCTCAATGGGCTTCAATCAATGTTAATCGACGATATCTGACAAAGTTAGATGCAAACTCACTCAAATATATGAGAAATGTTGAAATTCGACTCCAAATTAGAAAGATAGACTTAGAAAATTTTCACTCAACACAAAGTGACAATCGACCTCAATTGGCTTCAATGGATGTTAATCGACGATATCTGACAAAGTTAGATGCAAACTTACTCAAATATATGAGAAATGTTGAAATTCGACTTCAAATTAGGAAGATAGACTTAGAAAATTTTCACTCAACACAAAGTGACAATCGACCTCAATGGGCTAAAATGGATGTTAATCGACGATATCTGACAAAGTTAGATGCAAACTCACTCAAATATATGAGAAATGTTGAAATTCGACTTTAAATTAGGAAGATAGACTTAGAAAATTTTCACTCAACACAAAGTGACAATCGACCTCAATGGGCTTCAATCAATGTTAATCGACGATATCTGACAAAGTTAGATGCAAACTCACTCAAATATATGAGAAATGTTGAAATTCGACTCCAAATTAGAAAGATAGACTTAGAAAATTTTCACTCAACACAAAGTGACAATCGACCTCAATTGGCTTCAATGGATGTTAATCGACGATATCTGACAAAGTTAGATGCAAACTCACTCAAATATATGAGAAATGTTGAAATTCGACTTTAAATTAGGAAGATAGACTTAGAAAATTTTCACTCAACACAAAGTGACAATTGACCTCAATTGGCTTCAATCAATGTTAATCGACGATATCTGACAAAGTAAGATGCAAACTCACTCAAATATATGAGAAATGTTGAAATTCGACTCCAAATTAGAAAGATAGACTTAGAAAATTTTCACTCAACACAAAGTGACAATCGACCTCAATTGGCTTCAATGGATGTTAATCGACGATATCTGACAAAGTTAGATGCAAACTCACTCAAATATATGAGAAATGTTGAAATTCGACTTTAAATTAGGAAGATAGACTTAGAAAATTTTCACTCAACACAAAGTGACAATTGACCTCAATTGGCTTCAATCAATGTTAATCGACGATATCTGACAAAGTAAGATGCAAACTCACTCAAATATATGAGAAATGTTGAAATTCGACTCCAAATTAGAAAGATAGACTTAGAAAATTTTCACTCAACACAAAGTGACAATCGACCTCAATGGGCTAAAATGGATGTTAATCGACGATATCTGACAAAGTTAGATGCAAACTCACTCAAATATATGAGAAATGTTGAAATTCGACTTTAAATTAGGAAGATAGACTTAGAAAATTTTCACTCAACACAAAGTGACAATCGACCTCAATGGGCTTCAATCAATGTTAATCGACGATATCTGACAAAGTTAGATGCAAACTCACTCAAATATATGAGAAATGTTGAAATTCGACTCCAAATTAGAAAGATAGACTTAGAAAATTTTCACTCAACACAAAGTGACAATCGACCTCAATTGGCTTCAATGGATGTTAATCGACGATATCTGACAAAGTTAGATGCAAACTCACTCAAATATATGAGAAATGTTGAAATTCGACTTTAAATTAGGAAGATAGACTTAGAAAATTTTCACTCAACACAAAGTGACAATTGACCTCAATTGGCTTCAATCAATGTTAATCGACGATATCTGACAAAGTAAGATGCAAACTCACTCAAATATATGAGAAATGTTGAAATTCGACTCCAAATTAGAAAGATAGACTTAGAAAATTTTCACTCAACACAAAGTGACAATCGACCTCAATGGGCTAAAATGGATGTTAATCGACGATATCTGACAAAGTTAGATGCAAACTCACTCAAATATATGAGAAATGTTGAAATTCGACTCCAAATTAGAAAGATAGACTTAGAAAATTTTCACTCAACACAAAGTGACAATTGACCTCAATTGGCTTCAATCAATGTTAATCGACGATATCTGACAAAGTAAGATGCAAACTCACTCAAATATATGAGAAATGTTGAAATTCGACTCCAAATTAGAAAGATAGACTTAGAAAATTTTCACTCAACACAAAGTGACAATCGACCTCAATGGGCTAAAATGGATGTTAATCGACGATATCTGACAAAGTTAGATGCAAACTCACTCAAATATATGAGAAATGTTGAAATTCGACTTTAAATTAGGAAGATAGACTTAGAAAATTTTCACTCAACACAAAGTGACAATCGACCTCAATGGGCTTCAATCAATGTTAATCGACGATATCTGACAAAGTTAGATGCAAACTCACTCAAATATATGAGAAATGTTGAAATTCGACTCCAAATTAGAAAGATAGACTTAGAAAATTTTCACTCAACACAAAGTGACAATCGACCTCAATTGGCTTCAATGGATGTTAATCGACGATATCTGACAAAGTTAGATGCAAACTCACTCAAATATATGAGAAATGTTGAAATTCGACTTTAAATTAGGAAGATAGACTTAGAAAATTTTCACTCAACACAAAGTGACAATCGACCTCAATGGGCTTCAATGGATGTTAATCGACGATATCTGACAAAGTTAGATGCAAACTCACTCAAATATATGAGAAATGTTGAAATTCGACTTTAAATTAGGAAGATAGACTTAGAAAATTTTCACTCAACACAAAGTGACAATTGACCTCAATTGGCTTCAATCAATGTTAATCGACGATATCTGACAAAGTAAGATGCAAACTCACTCAAATATATGAGAAATGTTGAAATTCGACTTTAAATTAGGAAGATAGACTTAGAAAATTTTCTTTCAACACAAAGTGACAATCGACCTCAATGGGCTTCAATGGATGTTAATCGACGATATCTGACAAAGTTAGATGCAAACTCACTCAAATATATGAGAAATGTTGAAATCCGAATTCAAATTAGGAAGATAGACTTAGAAAATTTTCTTTCAACACAAAGTGACAATCGACCTCAATGGGCTTCAATCAATGTTAATCGACGATATCTGACAAAGTTAGATGCAAACTCACTCAAATATATGAGAAATGTTGAAATTCGACTCCAAATTAGAAAGATAGACTTAGAAAATTTTCACTCAACACAAAGTGACAATCGACCTCAATTGGCTTCAATGGATGTTAATCGACGATATCTGACAAAGTTAGATGCAAACTTACTCAAATATATGAGAAATGTTGAAATTCGACTTCAAATTAGGAAGATAGACTTAGAAAATTTTCACTCAACACAAAGTGACAATCGACCTCAATGGGCTAAAATGGATGTTAATCGACGATATCTGACAAAGTTAGATGCAAACTCACTCAAATATATGAGAAATGTTGAAATTCGACTTTAAATTAGGAAGATAGACTTAGAAAATTTTCACTCAACACAAAGTGACAATCGACCTCAATGGGCTTCAATCAATGTTAATCGACGATATCTGACAAAGTTAGATGCAAACTCACTCAAATATATGAGAAATGTTGAAATTCGACTCCAAATTAGAAAGATAGACTTAGAAAATTTTCACTCAACACAAAGTGACAATCGACCTCAATTGGCTTCAATGGATGTTAATCGACGATATCTGACAAAGTTAGATGCAAACTCACTCAAATATATGAGAAATGTTGAAATTCGACTTTAAATTAGGAAGATAGACTTAGAAAATTTTCACTCAACACAAAGTGACAATTGACCTCAATTGGCTTCAATCAATGTTAATCGACGATATCTGACAAAGTAAGATGCAAACTCACTCAAATATATGAGAAATGTTGAAATTCGACTCCAAATTAGAAAGATAGACTTAGAAAATTTTCACTCAACACAAAGTGACAATCGACCTCAATTGGCTTCAATGGATGTTAATCGACGATATCTGACAAAGTTAGATGCAAACTCACTCAAATATATGAGAAATGTTGAAATTCGACTTTAAATTAGGAAGATAGACTTAGAAAATTTTCACTCAACACAAAGTGACAATTGACCTCAATTGGCTTCAATCAATGTTAATCGACGATATCTGACAAAGTAAGATGCAAACTCACTCAAATATATGAGAAATGTTGAAATTCGACTCCAAATTAGAAAGATAGACTTAGAAAATTTTCACTCAACACAAAGTGACAATCGACCTCAATGGGCTAAAATGGATGTTAATCGACGATATCTGACAAAGTTAGATGCAAACTCACTCAAATATATGAGAAATGTTGAAATTCGACTTTAAATTAGGAAGATAGACTTAGAAAATTTTCACTCAACACAAAGTGACAATCGACCTCAATGGGCTTCAATCAATGTTAATCGACGATATCTGACAAAGTTAGATGCAAACTCACTCAAATATATGAGAAATGTTGAAATTCGACTCCAAATTAGAAAGATAGACTTAGAAAATTTTCACTCAACACAAAGTGACAATCGACCTCAATTGGCTTCAATGGATGTTAATCGACGATATCTGACAAAGTTAGATGCAAACTCACTCAAATATATGAGAAATGTTGAAATTCGACTTTAAATTAGGAAGATAGACTTAGAAAATTTTCACTCAACACAAAGTGACAATTGACCTCAATTGGCTTCAATCAATGTTAATCGACGATATCTGACAAAGTAAGATGCAAACTCACTCAAATATATGAGAAATGTTGAAATTCGACTCCAAATTAGAAAGATAGACTTAGAAAATTTTCACTCAACACAAAGTGACAATCGACCTCAATGGGCTAAAATGGATGTTAATCGACGATATCTGACAAAGTTAGATGCAAACTCACTCAAATATATGAGAAATGTTGAAATTCGACTCCAAATTAGAAAGATAGACTTAGAAAATTTTCACTCAACACAAAGTGACAATTGACCTCAATTGGCTTCAATCAATGTTAATCGACGATATCTGACAAAGTAAGATGCAAACTCACTCAAATATATGAGAAATGTTGAAATTCGACTCCAAATTAGAAAGATAGACTTAGAAAATTTTCACTCAACACAAAGTGACAATCGACCTCAATGGGCTAAAATGGATGTTAATCGACGATATCTGACAAAGTTAGATGCAAACTCACTCAAATATATGAGAAATGTTGAAATTCGACTTTAAATTAGGAAGATAGACTTAGAAAATTTTCACTCAACACAAAGTGACAATCGACCTCAATGGGCTTCAATCAATGTTAATCGACGATATCTGACAAAGTTAGATGCAAACTCACTCAAATATATGAGAAATGTTGAAATTCGACTCCAAATTAGAAAGATAGACTTAGAAAATTTTCACTCAACACAAAGTGACAATCGACCTCAATTGGCTTCAATGGATGTTAATCGACGATATCTGACAAAGTTAGATGCAAACTCACTCAAATATATGAGAAATGTTGAAATTCGACTTTAAATTAGGAAGATAGACTTAGAAAATTTTCACTCAACACAAAGTGACAATCGACCTCAATGGGCTTCAATGGATGTTAATCGACGATATCTGACAAAGTTAGATGCAAACTCACTCAAATATATGAGAAATGTTGAAATTCGACTTTAAATTAGGAAGATAGACTTAGAAAATTTTCACTCAACACAAAGTGACAATTGACCTCAATTGGCTTCAATCAATGTTAATCGACGATATCTGACAAAGTAAGATGCAAACTCACTCAAATATATGAGAAATGTTGAAATTCGACTTTAAATTAGGAAGATAGACTTAGAAAATTTTCTTTCAACACAAAGTGACAATCGACCTCAATGGGCTTCAATGGATGTTAATCGACGATATCTGACAAAGTTAGATGCAAACTCACTCAAATATATGAGAAATGTTGAAATCCGAATTCAAATTAGGAAGATAGACTTAGAAAATTTTCTTTCAACACAAAGTGACAATCGACCTCAATGGGCTTCAATCAATGTTAATCGACGATATCTGACAAAGTTAGATGCAAACTCACTCAAATATATGAGAAATGTTGAAATTCGACTCCAAATTAGAAAGATAGACTTAGAAAATTTTCACTCAACACAAAGTGACAATCGACCTCAATTGGCTTCAATGGATGTTAATCGACGATATCTGACAAAGTTAGATGCAAACTTACTCAAATATATGAGAAATGTTGAAATTCGACTTCAAATTAGGAAGATAGACTTAGAAAATTTTCACTCAACACAAAGTGACAATCGACCTCAATGGGCTAAAATGGATGTTAATCGACGATATCTGACAAAGTTAGATGCAAACTCACTCAAATATATGAGAAATGTTGAAATTCGACTTTAAATTAGGAAGATAGACTTAGAAAATTTTCACTCAACACAAAGTGACAATCGACCTCAATGGGCTTCAATCAATGTTAATCGACGATATCTGACAAAGTTAGATGCAAACTCACTCAAATATATGAGAAATGTTGAAATTCGACTCCAAATTAGAAAGATAGACTTAGAAAATTTTCACTCAACACAAAGTGACAATCGACCTCAATTGGCTTCAATGGATGTTAATCGACGATATCTGACAAAGTTAGATGCAAACTCACTCAAATATATGAGAAATGTTGAAATTCGACTTTAAATTAGGAAGATAGACTTAGAAAATTTTCACTCAACACAAAGTGACAATTGACCTCAATTGGCTTCAATCAATGTTAATCGACGATATCTGACAAAGTAAGATGCAAACTCACTCAAATATATGAGAAATGTTGAAATCCGAATTCAAATTAGGAAGATAGACTTAGAAAATTTTCACTCAACACAAAGTGACAATCGACCTCAATGGGCTTCAATCAATGTTAATCGACGATATCTGACAAAGTTAGACGCAAACTCACTCAAATATATGAGAAATGTTGAAATTCGACTCCAAATTAGAAAGATAGACTTAGAAAATTTTCACTCAACACAAAGTGACAATCGACCTCAATGGGCTAAAATGGATGTTAATCGACGATATCTGACAAAGTTAGATGCAAACTCACTCAAATATATGAGAAATGTTGAAATTCGACTCCAAATTAGAAAGATAGACTTAGAAAATTTTCACTCAACACAAAGTGACAATCGACCTCAATGGGCTAAAATGGATGTTAATCGACGATATCTGACAAAGTAAGATGCAAACTCACTCAAATATATGAGAAATGTTGAAATCCGAATTCAAATTAGGAAGATAGACTTAGAAAATTTTCACTCAACACAAAGTGACAATCGACCTCAATGGGCTTCAATCAATGTTAATCGACGATATCTGACAAAGTTAGACGCAAACTCACTCAAATATATGAGAAATGTTGAAATTCGACTCCAAATTAGAAAGATAGACTTAGAAAATTTTCACTCAACACAAAGTGACAATCGACCTCAATGGGCTAAAATGGATGTTAATCGACGATATCTGACAAAGTTAGATGCAAACTCACTCAAATATATGAGAAATGTTGAAATTCGACTCCAAATTAGAAAGATAGACTTAGAAAATTTTCACTCAACACAAAGTGACAATCGACCTCAATTGGCTTCAATGGATGTTAATCGACGATATCTGACAAAGTTAGATGCAAACTCACTCAAATATATGAGAAATGTTGAAATTCGACTTTAAATTAGGAAGATAGACTTAGAAAATTTTCACTCAACACAAAGTGACAATTGACCTCAATTGGCTTCAATCAATGTTAATCGACGATATCTGACAAAGTAAGATGCAAACTCACTCAAATATATGAGAAATGTTGAAATTCGACTCCAAATTAGAAAGATAGACTTAGAAAATTTTCACTCAACACAAAGTGACAATCGACCTCAATGGGCTAAAATGGATGTTAATCGACGATATCTGACAAAGTTAGATGCAAACTCACTCAAATATATGAGAAATGTTGAAATTCGACTTTAAATTAGGAAGATAGACTTAGAAAATTTTCACTCAACACAAAGTGACAATCGACCTCAATGGGCTTCAATCAATGTTAATCGACGATATCTGACAAAGTTAGATGCAAACTCACTCAAATATATGAGAAATGTTGAAATTCGACTCCAAATTAGAAAGATAGACTTAGAAAATTTTCACTCAACACAAAGTGACAATCGACCTCAATTGGCTTCAATGGATGTTAATCGACGATATCTGACAAAGTTAGATGCAAACTCACTCAAATATATGAGAAATGTTGAAATTCGACTTTAAATTAGGAAGATAGACTTAGAAAATTTTCACTCAACACAAAGTGACAATTGACCTCAATTGGCTTCAATCAATGTTAATCGACGATATCTGACAAAGTAAGATGCAAACTCACTCAAATATATGAGAAATGTTGAAATTCGACTCCAAATTAGAAAGATAGACTTAGAAAATTTTCACTCAACACAAAGTGACAATCGACCTCAATGGGCTAAAATGGATGTTAATCGACGATATCTGACAAAGTTAGATGCAAACTCACTCAAATATATGAGAAATGTTGAAATTCGACTCCAAATTAGAAAGATAGACTTAGAAAATTTTCACTCAACACAAAGTGACAATTGACCTCAATTGGCTTCAATCAATGTTAATCGACGATATCTGACAAAGTAAGATGCAAACTCACTCAAATATATGAGAAATGTTGAAATTCGACTCCAAATTAGAAAGATAGACTTAGAAAATTTTCACTCAACACAAAGTGACAATCGACCTCAATGGGCTAAAATGGATGTTAATCGACGATATCTGACAAAGTTAGATGCAAACTCACTCAAATATATGAGAAATGTTGAAATTCGACTTTAAATTAGGAAGATAGACTTAGAAAATTTTCACTCAACACAAAGTGACAATCGACCTCAATGGGCTTCAATCAATGTTAATCGACGATATCTGACAAAGTTAGATGCAAACTCACTCAAATATATGAGAAATGTTGAAATTCGACTCCAAATTAGAAAGATAGACTTAGAAAATTTTCACTCAACACAAAGTGACAATCGACCTCAATTGGCTTCAATGGATGTTAATCGACGATATCTGACAAAGTTAGATGCAAACTCACTCAAATATATGAGAAATGTTGAAATTCGACTTTAAATTAGGAAGATAGACTTAGAAAATTTTCACTCAACACAAAGTGACAATCGACCTCAATGGGCTTCAATGGATGTTAATCGACGATATCTGACAAAGTTAGATGCAAACTCACTCAAATATATGAGAAATGTTGAAATTCGACTTTAAATTAGGAAGATAGACTTAGAAAATTTTCACTCAACACAAAGTGACAATTGACCTCAATTGGCTTCAATCAATGTTAATCGACGATATCTGACAAAGTAAGATGCAAACTCACTCAAATATATGAGAAATGTTGAAATTCGACTTTAAATTAGGAAGATAGACTTAGAAAATTTTCTTTCAACACAAAGTGACAATCGACCTCAATGGGCTTCAATGGATGTTAATCGACGATATCTGACAAAGTTAGATGCAAACTCACTCAAATATATGAGAAATGTTGAAATCCGAATTCAAATTAGGAAGATAGACTTAGAAAATTTTCTTTCAACACAAAGTGACAATCGACCTCAATGGGCTTCAATCAATGTTAATCGACGATATCTGACAAAGTTAGATGCAAACTCACTCAAATATATGAGAAATGTTGAAATTCGACTCCAAATTAGAAAGATAGACTTAGAAAATTTTCACTCAACACAAAGTGACAATCGACCTCAATTGGCTTCAATGGATGTTAATCGACGATATCTGACAAAGTTAGATGCAAACTTACTCAAATATATGAGAAATGTTGAAATTCGACTTCAAATTAGGAAGATAGACTTAGAAAATTTTCACTCAACACAAAGTGACAATCGACCTCAATGGGCTAAAATGGATGTTAATCGACGATATCTGACAAAGTTAGATGCAAACTCACTCAAATATATGAGAAATGTTGAAATTCGACTTTAAATTAGGAAGATAGACTTAGAAAATTTTCACTCAACACAAAGTGACAATCGACCTCAATGGGCTTCAATCAATGTTAATCGACGATATCTGACAAAGTTAGATGCAAACTCACTCAAATATATGAGAAATGTTGAAATTCGACTCCAAATTAGAAAGATAGACTTAGAAAATTTTCACTCAACACAAAAAGACAATCGACCTCAATTGGCTTCAATGGATGTTAATCGACGATATCTGACAAAGTTAGATGCAAACTCACTCAAATATATGAGAAATGTTGAAATTCGACTTTAAATTAGGAAGATAGACTTAGAAAATTTTCACTCAACACAAAGTGACAATCGACCTCAATGGGCTTCAATGGATGTTAATCGACGATATCTGACAAAGTTAGATGCAAACTCACTCAAATATATGAGAAATGTTGAAATTCGACTTTAAATTAGGAAGATAGACTTAGAAAATTTTCACTCAACACAAAGTGACAATTGACCTCAATTGGCTTCAATCAATGTTAATCGACGATATCTGACAAAGTAAGATGCAAACTCACTCAAATATATGAGAAATGTTGAAATTCGACTTTAAATTAGGAAGATAGACTTAGAAAATTTTCTTTCAACACAAAGTGACAATCGACCTCAATGGGCTTCAATGGATGTTAATCGACGATATCTGACAAAGTTAGATGCAAACTCACTCAAATATATGAGAAATGTTGAAATCCGAATTCAAATTAGGAAGATAGACTTAGAAAATTTTCTTTCAACACAAAGTGACAATCGACCTCAATGGGCTTCAATCAATGTTAATCGACGATATCTGACAAAGTTAGATGCAAACTCACTCAAATATATGAGAAATGTTGAAATTCGACTCCAAATTAGAAAGATAGACTTAGAAAATTTTCACTCAACACAAAGTGACAATCGACCTCAATTGGCTTCAATGGATGTTAATCGACGATATCTGACAAAGTTAGATGCAAACTTACTCAAATATATGAGAAATGTTGAAATTCGACTTCAAATTAGGAAGATAGACTTAGAAAATTTTCACTCAACACAAAGTGACAATCGACCTCAATGGGCTAAAATGGATGTTAATCGACGATATCTGACAAAGTTAGATGCAAACTCACTCAAATATATGAGAAATGTTGAAATTCGACTTTAAATTAGGAAGATAGACTTAGAAAATTTTCACTCAACACAAAGTGACAATCGACCTCAATGGGCTTCAATCAATGTTAATCGACGATATCTGACAAAGTTAGATGCAAACTCACTCAAATATATGAGAAATGTTGAAATTCGACTCCAAATTAGAAAGATAGACTTAGAAAATTTTCACTCAACACAAAGTGACAATCGACCTCAATTGGCTTCAATGGATGTTAATCGACGATATCTGACAAAGTTAGATGCAAACTCACTCAAATATATGAGAAATGTTGAAATTCGACTTTAAATTAGGAAGATAGACTTAGAAAATTTTCACTCAACACAAAGTGACAATTGACCTCAATTGGCTTCAATCAATGTTAATCGACGATATCTGACAAAGTAAGATGCAAACTCACTCAAATATATGAGAAATGTTGAAATCCGAATTCAAATTAGGAAGATAGACTTAGAAAATTTTCACTCAACACAAAGTGACAATCGACCTCAATGGGCTTCAATCAATGTTAATCGACGATATCTGACAAAGTTAGACGCAAACTCACTCAAATATATGAGAAATGTTGAAATTCGACTTCAAATTAGGAAGATAGACTTAGAAAATTTTCACTTAACACAAAGTGACAATCGACCTCAATGGGCTAAAATGGATGTTAATCGACGATATCTGACAAAGTTAGATGCAAACTCACTCAAATATATGAGAAATGTTGAAATTCGACTTTAAATTAGGAAGATAGACTTAGAAAATTTTCACTCAACACAAAGTGACAATCGACCTCAATGGGCTTCAATCAATGTTAATCGACGATATCTGACAAAGTTAGATGCAAACTCACTCAAATATATGAGAAATGTTGAAATTCGACTCCAAATTAGAAAGATAGACTTAGAAAATTTTCACTCAACACAAAGTGACAATCGACCTCAATTGGCTTCAATGGATGTTAATCGACGATATCTGACAAAGTTAGATCCAAACTCACTCAAATATATGAGAAATGTTGAAATTCGACTTTAAATTAGGAAGATAGACTTAGAAAATTTTCACTCAACACAAAGTGACAATCGACCTCAATGGGCTTCAATCAATGTTAATCGACGATATCTGACAAAGTTAGATGCAAACTCACTCAAATATATGAGAAATGTTGAAATTCGACTCCAAATTAGAAAGATAGACTTAGAAAATTTTCACTCAACACAAAGTGACAATCGACCTCAATTGGCTTCAATGGATGTTAATCGACGATATCTGACAAAGTTAGATGCAAACTCACTCAAATATATGAGAAATGTTGAAATTCGACTTTAAATTAGGAAGATAGACTTAGAAAATTTTCACTCAACACAAAGTGACAATTGACCTCAATTGGCTTCAATCAATGTTAATCGACGATATCTGACAAAGTAAGATGCAAACTCACTCAAATATATGAGAAATGTTGAAATCCGAATTCAAATTAGGAAGATAGACTTAGAAAATTTTCACTCAACACAAAGTGACAATCGACCTCAATGGGCTTCAATCAATGTTAATCGACGATATCTGACAAAGTTAGACGCAAACTCACTCAAATATATGAGAAATGTTGAAATTCGACTTCAAATTAGGAAGATAGACTTAGAAAATTTTCACTTAACACAAAGTGACAATCGACCTCAATGGGCTAAAATGGATGTTAATCGACGATATCTGACAAAGTTAGATGCAAACTCACTCAAATATATGAGAAATGTTGAAATTCGACTTTAAATTAGGAAGATAGACTTAGAAAATTTTCACTCAACACAAAGTGACAATCGACCTCAATGGGCTTCAATCAATGTTAATCGACGATATCTGACAAAGTTAGATGCAAACTCACTCAAATATATGAGAAATGTTGAAATTCGACTCCAAATTAGAAAGATAGACTTAGAAAATTTTCACTCAACACAAAGTGACAATCGACCTCAATTGGCTTCAATGGATGTTAATCGACGATATCTGACAAAGTTAGATCCAAACTCACTCAAATATATGAGAAATGTTGAAATTCGACTTTAAATTAGGAAGATAGACTTAGAAAATTTTCACTCAACACAAAGTGACAATTGACCTCAATTGGCTTCAATCAATGTTAATCGACGATATCTGACAAAGTAAGATGCAAACTCACTCAAATATATGAGAAATGTTGAAATTCGACTTTAAATTAGGAAGATAGACTTAGAAAATTTTCTTTCAACACAAAGTGACAATCGACCTCAATGGGCTTCAATGGATGTTAATCGACGATATCTGACAAAGTTAGATGCAAACTCACTCAAATATATGAGAAATGTTGAAATCCGAATTCAAATTCGGAAGATAGACTTAGAAAATTTTCTTTCAACACAAAGTGACAATCGACCTCAATGGGCTTCAATCAATGTTAATCGACGATATCTGACAAAGTTAGATGCAAACTCACTCAAATATATGAGAAATGTTGAAATTCGACTTCAAATTAGGAAGATAGACTTAGAAAATTTTCTTTCAACACAAAGTGACAATCGACCTCAATGGGCTTCAATGGATGTTAATCGACGATATCTGACAAAGTTAGATGCAAACTCACTCAAATATATGAGAAATGTTGAAATTCGACTTTAAATTAGGAAGATAGACTAAGAAAATTTTCACTCAACACAAAGTGACAATTGACCTCAATTGGCTTCAATCAATGTTAATCGACGATATCTGACAAAGTAAGATGCAAACTCACTCAAATATATGAGAAATGTTGAAATCCGAATTCAAATTAGGAAGATAGACTTAGAAAATTTTCTTTCAACACAAAGTGACAATCGACCTCAATGGGCTTCAATCAATGTTAATCGACGATATCTGACAAAGTTAGATGCAAACTCACTCAAATATATGAGAAATGTTGAAATTCGACTCCAAATTAGAAAGATAGACTTAGAAAATTTTCACTCAACACAAAGTGACAATCGACCTCAATTGGCTTCAATGGATGTTAATCGACGATATCTGACAAAGTTAGATGCAAACTTACTCAAATATATGAGAAATGTTGAAATTCGACTTTAAATTAGGAAGATAGACTTAGAAAATTTTCACTCAACACAAAGTGACAATTGACCTCAATTGGCTTCAATCAATGTTAATCGACGATATCTGACAAAGTAAGATGCAAACTCACTCAAATATATGAGAAATGTTGAAATCCGAATTCAAATTAGGAAGATAGACTTAGAAAATTTTCTTTCAACACAAAGTGACAATCGACCTCAATGGGCTTCAATCAATGTTAATCGACGATATCTGACAAAGTTAGATGCAAACTCACTCAAATATATGAGAAATGTTGAAATTCGACTCCAAATTAGAAAGATAGACTTAGAAAATTTTCACTCAACACAAAGTGACAATCGACCTCAATTGGCTTCAATGGATGTTAATCGACGATATCTGACAAAGTTAGATGCAAACTTACTCAAATATATGAGAAATGTTGAAATTCGACTTCAAATTAGGAAGATAGACTTAGAAAATTTTCACTCAACACAAAGTGACAATCGACCTCAATGGGCTAAAATGGATGTTAATCGACGATATCTGACAAAGTTAGATGCAAACTCACTCAAATATATGAGAAATGTTGAAATTCGACTCCAAATTAGAAAGATAGACTTAGAAAATTTTCACTCAACACAAAGTGACAATCGACCTCAATTGGCTTCAATGGATGTTAATCGACGATATCTGACAAAGTTAGATGCAAACTTACTCAAATATATGAGAAATGTTGAAATTCGACTTCAAATTAGGAAGATAGACTTAGAAAATTTTCACTCAACACAAAGTGACAATCGACCTCAATGGGCTTCAATCAATGTTAATCGACGATATCTGACAAAGTTAGATGCAAACTCACTCAAATATATGAGAAATGTTGAAATTCGACTCCAAATTAGAAAGATAGACTTAGAAAATTTTCACTCAACACAAAGTGACAATCGACCTCAATTGGCTTCAATGGATGTTAATCGACGATATCTGACAAAGTTAGATCCAAACTCACTCAAATATATGAGAAATGTTGAAATTCGACTTTAAATTAGGAAGATAGACTTAGAAAATTTTCACTCAACACAAAGTGACAATCGACCTCAATGGGCTTCAATCAATGTTAATCGACGATATCTGACAAAGTTAGATGCAAACTCACTCAAATATATGAGAAATGTTGAAATTCGACTCCAAATTAGAAAGATAGACTTAGAAAATTTTCACTCAACACAAAGTGACAATCGACCTCAATTGGCTTCAATGGATGTTAATCGACGATATCTGACAAAGTTAGATGCAAACTCACTCAAATATATGAGAAATGTTGAAATTCGACTTTAAATTAGGAAGATAGACTTAGAAAATTTTCACTCAACACAAAGTGACAATTGACCTCAATTGGCTTCAATCAATGTTAATCGACGATATCTGACAAAGTAAGATGCAAACTCACTCAAATATATGAGAAATGTTGAAATCCGAATTCAAATTAGGAAGATAGACTTAGAAAATTTTCACTCAACACAAAGTGACAATCGACCTCAATGGGCTTCAATCAATGTTAATCGACGATATCTGACAAAGTTAGACGCAAACTCACTCAAATATATGAGAAATGTTGAAATTCGACTTCAAATTAGGAAGATAGACTTAGAAAATTTTCACTTAACACAAAGTGACAATCGACCTCAATGGGCTAAAATGGATGTTAATCGACGATATCTGACAAAGTTAGATGCAAACTCACTCAAATATATGAGAAATGTTGAAATTCGACTTTAAATTAGGAAGATAGACTTAGAAAATTTTCACTCAACACAAAGTGACAATCGACCTCAATGGGCTTCAATCAATGTTAATCGACGATATCTGACAAAGTTAGATGCAAACTCACTCAAATATATGAGAAATGTTGAAATTCGACTCCAAATTAGAAAGATAGACTTAGAAAATTTTCACTCAACACAAAGTGACAATCGACCTCAATTGGCTTCAATGGATGTTAATCGACGATATCTGACAAAGTTAGATCCAAACTCACTCAAATATATGAGAAATGTTGAAATTCGACTTTAAATTAGGAAGATAGACTTAGAAAATTTTCACTCAACACAAAGTGACAATTGACCTCAATTGGCTTCAATCAATGTTAATCGACGATATCTGACAAAGTAAGATGCAAACTCACTCAAATATATGAGAAATGTTGAAATTCGACTTTAAATTAGGAAGATAGACTTAGAAAATTTTCTTTCAACACAAAGTGACAATCGACCTCAATGGGCTTCAATGGATGTTAATCGACGATATCTGACAAAGTTAGATGCAAACTCACTCAAATATATGAGAAATGTTGAAATCCGAATTCAAATTCGGAAGATAGACTTAGAAAATTTTCTTTCAACACAAAGTGACAATCGACCTCAATGGGCTTCAATCAATGTTAATCGACGATATCTGACAAAGTTAGATGCAAACTCACTCAAATATATGAGAAATGTTGAAATTCGACTTCAAATTAGGAAGATAGACTTAGAAAATTTTCTTTCAACACAAAGTGACAATCGACCTCAATGGGCTTCAATGGATGTTAATCGACGATATCTGACAAAGTTAGATGCAAACTCACTCAAATATATGAGAAATGTTGAAATTCGACTTTAAATTAGGAAGATAGACTAAGAAAATTTTCACTCAACACAAAGTGACAATTGACCTCAATTGGCTTCAATCAATGTTAATCGACGATATCTGACAAAGTAAGATGCAAACTCACTCAAATATATGAGAAATGTTGAAATCCGAATTCAAATTAGGAAGATAGACTTAGAAAATTTTCTTTCAACACAAAGTGACAATCGACCTCAATGGGCTTCAATCAATGTTAATCGACGATATCTGACAAAGTTAGATGCAAACTCACTCAAATATATGAGAAATGTTGAAATTCGACTCCAAATTAGAAAGATAGACTTAGAAAATTTTCACTCAACACAAAGTGACAATCGACCTCAATTGGCTTCAATGGATGTTAATCGACGATATCTGACAAAGTTAGATGCAAACTTACTCAAATATATGAGAAATGTTGAAATTCGACTTTAAATTAGGAAGATAGACTTAGAAAATTTTCACTCAACACAAAGTGACAATTGACCTCAATTGGCTTCAATCAATGTTAATCGACGATATCTGACAAAGTAAGATGCAAACTCACTCAAATATATGAGAAATGTTGAAATCCGAATTCAAATTAGGAAGATAGACTTAGAAAATTTTCTTTCAACACAAAGTGACAATCGACCTCAATGGGCTTCAATCAATGTTAATCGACGATATCTGACAAAGTTAGATGCAAACTCACTCAAATATATGAGAAATGTTGAAATTCGACTCCAAATTAGAAAGATAGACTTAGAAAATTTTCACTCAACACAAAGTGACAATCGACCTCAATTGGCTTCAATGGATGTTAATCGACGATATCTGACAAAGTTAGATGCAAACTTACTCAAATATATGAGAAATGTTGAAATTCGACTTCAAATTAGGAAGATAGACTTAGAAAATTTTCACTCAACACAAAGTGACAATCGACCTCAATGGGCTAAAATGGATGTTAATCGACGATATCTGACAAAGTTAGATGCAAACTCACTCAAATATATGAGAAATGTTGAAATTCGACTCCAAATTAGAAAGATAGACTTAGAAAATTTTCACTCAACACAAAGTGACAATCGACCTCAATTGGCTTCAATGGATGTTAATCGACGATATCTGACAAAGTTAGATGCAAATTCACTCAAATATATGAGAAATGTTGAAATTCGACTTTAAATTAGGAAGATAGACTTAGAAAATTTTCACTCAACACAAAGTGACAATTGACCTCAATTGGCTTCAATCAATGTTAATCGACGATATCTGACAAAGTAAGATGCAAACTCACTCAAATATATGAGAAATGTTGAAATTCGACTTTAAATTAGGAAGATAGACTTAGAAAATTTTCTTTCAACACAAAGTGACAATCGACCTCAATGGGCTTCAATCAATGTTAATCGACGATATCTGACAAAGTTAGATGCAAACTCACTCAAATATATGAGAAATGTTGAAATTCGACTCCAAATTAGAAAGATAGACTTAGAAAATTTTCACTCAACACAAAGTGACAATCGACCTCAATTGGCTTCAATGGATGTTAATCGACGATATCTGACAAAGTTAGATGCAAACTTACTCAAATATATGAGAAATGTTGAAATTCGACTTCAAATTAGGAAGATAGACTTAGAAAATTTTCACTCAACACAAAGTGACAATCGACCTCAATGGGCTAAAATGGATGTTAATCGACGATATCTGACAAAGTTAGATGCAAACTCACTCAAATATATGAGAAATGTTGAAATTCGACTTTAAATTAGGAAGATAGACTTAGAAAATTTTCACTCAACACAAAGTGACAATCGACCTCAATGGGCTTCAATCAATGTTAATCGACGATATCTGACAAAGTTAGATGCAAACTCACTCAAATATATGAGAAATGTTGAAATTCGACTCCAAATTAGAAAGATAGACTTAGAAAATTTTCACTCAACACAAAGTGACAATCGACCTCAATTGGCTTCAATGGATGTTAATCGACTATATCTGACAAAGTTAGATGCAAACTCACTCAAATATATGAGAAATGTTGAAATTCGACTTTAAATTAGGAAGATAGACTTAGAAAATTTTCTTTCAACACAAAGTGACAATCGACCTCAATGGGCTTCAATGGATGTTAATCGACGATATCTGACAAAGTTAGATGCAAACTCACTCAAATATATGAGAAATGTTGAAATCCGAATTCAAATTAGGAAGATAGACTTAGAAAATTTTCTTTCAACACAAAGTGACAATCGACCTCAATGGGCTTCAATCAATCTTAATCGACGATATCTGACAAAGTTAGATGCAAACTCACTCAAATATATGAGAAATGTTGAAATTCGACTTCAAATTAGGAAGATAGACTTGGAAAATTTTCTTTCAACACAAAGTGACAATCGACCTCAATGGGCTTCAATGGATGTTAATCGACGATATCTGACAAAGTTAGATGCAAACTCACTCAAATATATGAGAAATGTTGAAATTCGACTTTAAATTAGGAAGATAGACTTAGAAAATTTTCACTCAACACAAAGTGACAATTGACCTCAATTGGCTTCAATCAATGTTAATCGACGATATCTGACAAAGTAAGATGCAAACTCACTCAAATATATGAGAAATGTTGAAATTCGACTTTAAATTAGGAAGATAGACTTAGAAAATTTTCTTTCAACACAAAGTGACAATCGACCTCAATGGGCTTCAATGGATGTTAATCGACGATATCTGACAAAGTTAGATGCAAACTCACTCAAATATATGAGAAATGTTGAAATCCGAATTCAAATTAGGAAGATAGACTTAGAAAATTTTCTTTCAACACAAAGTGACAATCGACCTCAATGGGCTTCAATCAATGTTAATCGACGATATCTGACAAAGTTAGATGCAAACTCACTCAAATATATGAGAAATGTTGAAATTCGACTCCAAATTAGAAAGATAGACTTAGAAAATTTTCACTCAACACAAAGTGACAATCGACCTCAATTGGCTTCAATGGATGTTAATCGACGATATCTGACAAAGTTAGATGCAAACTTACTCAAATATATGAGAAATGTTGAAATTCGACTTCAAATTAGGAAGATAGACTTAGAAAATTTTCACTCAACACAAAGTGACAATCGACCTCAATGGGCTAAAATGGATGTTAATCGACGATATCTGACAAAGTTAGATGCAAACTCACTCAAATATATGAGAAATGTTGAAATTCGACTTTAAATTAGGAAGATAGACTTAGAAAATTTTCACTCAACACAAAGTGACAATCGACCTCAATGGGCTTCAATCAATGTTAATCGACGATATCTGACAAAGTTAGATGCAAACTCACTCAAATATATGAGAAATGTTGAAATTCGACTCCAAATTAGAAAGATAGACTTAGAAAATTTTCACTCAACACAAAGTGACAATCGACCTCAATTGGCTTCAATGGATGTTAATCGACGATATCTGACAAAGTTAGATGCAAACTCACTCAAATATATGAGAAATGTTGAAATTCGACTTTAAATTAGGAAGATAGACTTAGAAAATTTTCACTCAACACAAAGTGACAATCGACCTCAATGGGCTTCAATCAATGTTAATCGACGATATCTGACAAAGTTAGATGCAAACTCACTCAAATATATGAGAAATGTTGAAATCCGAATTCAAATTAGGAAGATAGACTTAGAAAATTTTCTTTCAACACAAAGTGACAATCGACCTCAATGGGCTTCAATCAATGTTAATCGACGATATCTGACAAAGTAAGATGCAAACTCACTCAAATATATGAGAAATGTTGAAATCCGAATTCAAATTAGGAAGATAGACTTAGAAAATTTTCACTCAACACAAAGTGACAATCGACCTCAATGGGCTTCAATCAATGTTAATCGACGATATCTGACAAAGTTAGACGCAAACACTCAAATATATGAGAAATGTTGAAATTCGACTTCAAATTAGGAAGATAGACTTAGAAAATTTTCACTCAACACAAAGTGACAATCGACCTCAATGGGCTTCAATCAATGTTAATCGACGATATCTGACAAAGTTAGATGCAAACTCACTCAAATATATGAGAAATGTTGAAATTCGACTTTAAATTAGGAAGATAGACTTGGAAAATTTTCTTTCAACACAAAGTGACAATCGACCTCAATGGGCTTCAATGGATGTTAATCGACGATATCTGACAAAGTTAGATGCAAACTCACTCAAATATATGAGAAATGTTGAAATTCGACTTTAAATTAGGAAGATAGACTTAGAAAATTTTCACTCAACACAAAGTGACAATTGACCTCAATTGGCTTCAATCAATGTTAATCGACGATATCTGACAAAGTTAGATGCAAACTCACTCAAATATATGAGAAATGTTGAAATTCGACTTTAAATTAGGAAGATAGACTTAGAAAATTTTCTTTCAACACAAAGTGACAATCGACCTCAATGGGCTTCAATGGATGTTAATCGACGATATCTGACAAAGTTAGATGCAAACTCACTCAAATATATGAGAAATGTTGAAATCCGAATTCAAATTAGGAAGATAGACTTAGAAAATTTTCTTTCAACACAAAGTGACAATCGACCTCAATGGGCTTCAATCAATGTTAATCGACGATATCTGACAAAGTTAGATGCAAACTCACTCAAATATATGAGAAATGTTGAAATCCGAATTCAAATTAGGAAGATAGACTTAGAAAATTTTCTTTCAACACAAAGTGACAATCGACCTCAATGGGCTTCAATCAATGTTAATCGACGATATCTGACAAAGTTAGATGCAAACTCACTCAAATATATGAGAAATGTTGAAATTCGACTCCAAATTAGAAAGATAGACTTAGAAAATTTTCACTCAACACAAAGTGACAATCGACCTCAATTGGCTTCAATGGATGTTAATCGACGATATCTGACAAAGTTAGATGCAAACTTACTCAAATATATGAGAAATGTTGAAATTCGACTTCAAATTAGGAAGATAGACTTAGAAAATTTTCACTCAACACAAAGTGACAATCGACCTCAATGGGCTAAAATGGATGTTAATCGACGATATCTGACAAAGTTAGATGCAAACTCACTCAAATATATGAGAAATGTTGAAATTCGACTTTAAATTAGGAAGATAGACTTAGAAAATTTTCACTCAACACAAACTGACAATCGACCTCAATGGGCTTCAATCAATGTTAATCGACGATATCTGACAAAGTTAGATGCAAACTCACTCAAATATATGAGAAATGTTGAAATTCGACTCCAAATTAGAAAGATAGACTTAGAAAATTTTCACTCAACACAAAGTGACAATCGACCTCAATTGGCTTCAATGGATGTTAATCGACGATATCTGACAAAGTTAGATGCAAACTCACTCAAATATATGAGAAATGTTGAAATTCGACTTTAAATTAGGAAGATAGACTTAGAAAATTTTCACTCAACACAAAGTGACAATTGACCTCAATTGGCTTCAATCAATGTTAATCGACGATATCTGACAAAGTAAGATGCAAACTCACTCAAATATATGAGAAATGTTGAAATCCGAATTCAAATTAGGAAGATAGACTTAGAAAATTTTCACTCAACACAAAGTGACAATCGACCTCAATGGGCTTCAATCAATGTTAATCGACGATATCTGACAAAGTTAGACGCAAACACTCAAATATATGAGAAATGTTGAAATTCGACTTCAAATTAGGAAGATAGACTTAGAAAATTTTCACTCAACACAAAGTGACAATCGACCTCAATGGGCTAAAATGGATGTTAATCGACGATATCTGACAAAGTTAGATGCAAACTCACTCAAATATATGAGAAATGTTGAAATTCGACTTTAAATTAGGAAGATAGACTTAGAAAATTTTCACTCAACACAAAGTGACAATCGACCTCAATGGGCTTCAATCAATGTTAATCGACGATATCTGACAAAGTTAGATGCAAACTCACTCAAATATATGAGAAATGTTGAAATTCGACTCCAAATTAGAAAGATAGACTTAGAAAATTTTCACTCAACACAAAGTGACAATCGACCTCAATTGGCTTCAATGGATGTTAATCGACGATATCTGACAAAGTTAGATGCAAACTCACTCAAATATATGAGAAATGTTGAAATTCGACTTTAAATTAGGAAGATAGACTTAGAAAATTTTCTTTCAACACAAAGTGACAATCGACCTCAATGGGCTTCAATGGATGTTAATCGACGATATCTGACAAAGTTAGATGCAAACTCACTCAAATATATGAGAAATGTTGAAATCCGAATTCAAATTAGAAAGATAGACTTAGAAAATTTTCACTCAACACAAAGTGACAATCGACCTCAATTGGCTTCAATGGATGTTAATCGACGATATCTGACAAAGTTAGATGCAAACTTACTCAAATATATGAGAAATGTTGAAATTCGACTTCAAATTAGGAAGATAGACTTAGAAAATTTTCACTCAACACAAAGTGACAATCGACCTCAATGGGCTAAAATGGATGTTAATCGACGATATCTGACAAAGTTAGATGCAAACTCACTCAAATATATGAGAAATGTTGAAATTCGACTTTAAATTAGGAAGATAGACTTAGAAAATTTTCACTCAACACAAACTGACAATCGACCTCAATGGGCTTCAATCAATGTTAATCGACGATATCTGACAAAGTTAGATGCAAACTCACTCAAATATATGAGAAATGTTGAAATTCGACTCCAAATTAGAAAGATAGACTTAGAAAATTTTCACTCAACACAAAGTGACAATCGACCTCAATTGGCTTCAATGGATGTTAATCGACGATATCTGACAAAGTTAGATGCAAACTCACTCAAATATATGAGAAATGTTGAAATTCGACTTTAAATTAGGAAGATAGACTTAGAAAATTTTCACTCAACACAAAGTGACAATTGACCTCAATTGGCTTCAATCAATGTTAATCGACGATATCTGACAAAGTAAGATGCAAACTCACTCAAATATATGAGAAATGTTGAAATCCGAATTCAAATTAGGAAGATAGACTTAGAAAATTTTCACTCAACACAAAGTGACAATCGACCTCAATGGGCTTCAATCAATGTTAATCGACGATATCTGACAAAGTTAGACGCAAACACTCAAATATATGAGAAATGTTGAAATTCGACTTCAAATTAGGAAGATAGACTTAGAAAATTTTCACTCAACACAAAGTGACAATCGACCTCAATGGGCTTCAATCAATGTTAATCGACGATATCTGACAAAGTTAGATGCAAACTCACTCAAATATATGAGAAATGTTGAAATTCGACTCCAAATTAGAAAGATAGACTTAGAAAATTTTCACTCAACACAAAGTGACAATCGACCTCAATTGGCTTCAATGGATGTTAATCGACGATATCTGACAAAGTTAGATGCAAACTCACTCAAATATATGAGAAATGTTGAAATTCGACTTTAAATTAGGAAGATAGACTTAGAAAATTTTCTTTCAACACAAAGTGACAATCGACCTCAATGGGCTTCAATGGATGTTAATCGACGATATCTGACAAAGTTAGATGCAAACTCACTCAAATATATGAGAAATGTTGAAATCCGAATTCAAATTAGGAAGATAGACTTAGAAAATTTTCTTTCAACACAAAGTGACAATCGACCTCAATGGGCTTCAATCAATGTTAATCGACGATATCTGACAAAGTTAGATGCAAACTCACTCAAATATATGAGAAATGTTGAAATTCGACTTCAAATTAGGAAGATAGACTTAGAAAATTTTCTTTCAACACAAAGTGACAATCGACCTCAATGGGCTTCAATGGATGTTAATCGACGATATCTGACAAAGTTAGATGCAAACTCACTCAAATATATGAGAAATGTTGAAATTCGACTTTAAATTAGGAAGATAGACTTAGAAAATTTTCACTCAACACAAAGTGACAATTGACCTCAATTGGCTTCAATCAATGTTAATCGACGATATCTGACAAAGTAAGATGCAAACTCACTCAAATATATGAGAAATGTTGAAATCCGAATTCAAATTAGGAAGATAGACTTAGAAAATTTTCTTTCAACACAAAGTGACAATCGACCTCAATGGGCTTCAATCAATGTTAATCGACGATATCTGACAAAGTTAGATGCAAACTCACTCAAATATATGAGAAATGTTGAAATTCGACTCCAAATTAGAAAGATAGACTTAGAAAATTTTCACTCAACACAAAGTGACAATCGACCTCAATTGGCTTCAATGGATGTTAATCGACGATATCTGACAAAGTTAGATGCAAACTTACTCAAATATATGAGAAATGTTGAAATTCGACTTCAAATTAGGAAGATAGACTTAGAAAATTTTCACTCAACACAAAGTGACAATCGACCTCAATGGGCTAAAATGGATGTTAATCGACGATATCTGACAAAGTTAGATGCAAACTCACTCAAATATATGAGAAATGTTGAAATTCGACTTTAAATTAGGAAGATAGACTTAGAAAATTTTTACTCAACACAAACTGACAATCGACCTCAATGGGCTTCAATCAATGTTAATCGACGATATCTGACAAAGTTAGATGCAAACTCACTCAAATATATGAGAAATGTTGAAATTCGACTCCAAATTAGAAAGATAGACTTAGAAAATTTTCACTCAACACAAAGTGACAATCGACCTCAATTGGCTTCAATGGATGTTAATCGACGATATCTGACAAAGTTAGATGCAAACTCACTCAAATATATGAGAAATGTTGAAATTCGACTTTAAATTAGGAAGATAGACTTAGAAAATTTTCACTCAACACAAAGTGACAATTGACCTCAATTGGCTTCAATCAATGTTAATCGACGATATCTGACAAAGTAAGATGCAAACTCACTCAAATATATGAGAAATGTTGAAATCCGAATTCAAATTAGGAAGATAGACTTAGAAAATTTTCACTCAACACAAAGTGACAATCGACCTCAATGGGCTTCAATCAATGTTAATCGACGATATCTGACAAAGTTAGACGCAAACACTCAAATATATGAGAAATGTTGAAATTCGACTTCAAATTAGGAAGATAGACTTAGAAAATTTTCACTCAACACAAAGTGACAATCGACCTCAATGGGCTAAAATGGATGTTAATCGACGATATCTGACAAAGTTAGATGCAAACTCACTCAAATATATGAGAAATGTTGAAATTCGACTTTAAATTAGGAAGATAGACTTAGAAAATTTTCACTCAACACAAAGTGACAATCGACCTCAATGGGCTTCAATCAATGTTAATCGACGATATCTGACAAAGTTAGATGCAAACTCACTCAAATATATGAGAAATGTTGAAATTCGACTCCAAATTAGAAAGATAGACTTAGAAAATTTTCACTCAACACAAAGTGACAATCGACCTCAATTGGCTTCAATGGATGTTAATCGACGATATCTGACAAAGTTAGATGCAAACTCACTCAAATATATGAGAAATGTTGAAATTCGACTTTAAATTAGGAAGATAGACTTAGAAAATTTTCTTTCAACACAAAGTGACAATCGACCTCAATGGGCTTCAATGGATGTTAATCGACGATATCTGACAAAGTTAGATGCAAACTCACTCAAATATATGAGAAATGTTGAAATCCGAATTCAAATTAGGAAGATAGACTTAGAAAATTTTCTTTCAACACAAAGTGACAATCGACCTCAATGGGCTTCAATCAATGTTAATCGACGATATCTGACAAAGTTAGATGCAAACTCACTCAAATATATGAGAAATGTTGAAATTCGACTTCAAATTAGGAAGATAGACTTAGAAAATTTTCACTCAACACAAAGTGACAATTGACCTCAATTGGCTTCAATCAATGTTAATCGACGATATCTGACAAAGTAAGATGCAAACTCACTCAAATATATGAGAAATGTTGAAATCCGAATTCAAATTAGGAAGATAGACTTAGAAAATTTTCACTCAACACAAAGTGACAATCGACCTCAATGGGCTTCAATCAATGTTAATCGACGATATCTGACAAAGTTAGACGCAAACACTCAAATATATGAGAAATGTTGAAATTCGACTTCAAATTAGGAAGATAGACTTAGAAAATTTTCACTCAACACAAAGTGACAATCGACCTCAATGGGCTAAAATGGATGTTAATCGACGATATCTGACAAAGTTAGATGCAAACTCACTCAAATATATGAGAAATGTTGAAATTCGACTTTAAATTAGGAAGATAGACTTAGAAAATTTTCACTCAACACAAAGTGACAATCGACCTCAATGGGCTTCAATCAATGTTAATCGACGATATCTGACAAAGTTAGATGCAAACTCACTCAAATATATGAGAAATGTTGAAATTCGACTCCAAATTAGAAAGATAGACTTAGAAAATTTTCACTCAACACAAAGTGACAATCGACCTCAATTGGCTTCAATGGATGTTAATCGACGATATCTGACAAAGTTAGATGCAAACTCACTCAAATATATGAGAAATGTTGAAATTCGACTTTAAATTAGGAAGATAGACTTAGAAAATTTTCTTTCAACACAAAGTGACAATCGACCTCAATGGGCTTCAATGGATGTTAATCGACGATATCTGACAAAGTTAGATGCAAACTCACTCAAATATATGAGAAATGTTGAAATCCGAATTCAAATTAGGAAGATAGACTTAGAAAATTTTCTTTCAACACAAAGTGACAATCGACCTCAATGGGCTTCAATCAATGTTAATCGACGATATCTGACAAAGTTAGATGCAAACTCACTCAAATATATGAGAAATGTTGAAATTCGACTTCAAATTAGGAAGATAGACTTAGAAAATTTTCTTTCAACACAAACTGACAATCGACCTCAATGGGCTTCAATCAATGTTAATCGACGATATCTGACAAAGTTAGATGCAAACTCACTCAAATATATGAGAAATGTTGAAATTCGACTCCAAATTAGAAAGATAGACTTAGAAAATTTTCACTCAACACAAAGTGACAATCGACCTCAATTGGCTTCAATGGATGTTAATCGACGATATCTGACAAAGTTAGATGCAAACTCACTCAAATATATGAGAAATGTTGAAATTCGACTTTAAATTAGGAAGATAGACTTAGAAAATTTTCACTCAACACAAAGTGACAATTGACCTCAATTGGCTTCAATCAATGTTAATCGACGATATCTGACAAAGTAAGATGCAAACTCACTCAAATATATGAGAAATGTTGAAATCCGAATTCAAATTAGGAAGATAGACTTAGAAAATTTTCACTCAACACAAAGTGACAATCGACCTCAATGGGCTTCAATCAATGTTAATCGACGATATCTGACAAAGTTAGACGCAAACACTCAAATATATGAGAAATGTTGAAATTCGACTTCAAATTAGGAAGATAGACTTAGAAAATTTTCACTCAACACAAAGTGACAATCGACCTCAATGGGCTAAAATGGATGTTAATCGACGATATCTGACAAAGTTAGATGCAAACTCACTCAAATATATGAGAAATGTTGAAATTCGACTTTAAATTAGGAAGATAGACTTAGAAAATTTTCACTCAACACAAAGTGACAATCGACCTCAATGGGCTTCAATCAATGTTAATCGACGATATCTGACAAAGTTAGATGCAAACTCACTCAAATATATGAGAAATGTTGAAATTCGACTCCAAATTAGAAAGATAGACTTAGAAAATTTTCACTCAACACAAAGTGACAATCGACCTCAATTGGCTTCAATGGATGTTAATCGACGATATCTGACAAAGTTAGATGCAAACTCACTCAAATATATGAGAAATGTTGAAATTCGACTTTAAATTAGGAAGATAGACTTAGAAAATTTTCTTTCAACACAAAGTGACAATCGACCTCAATGGGCTTCAATGGATGTTAATCGACGATATCTGACAAAGTTAGATGCAAACTCACTCAAATATATGAGAAATGTTGAAATCCGAATTCAAATTAGGAAGATAGACTTAGAAAATTTTCTTTCAACACAAAGTGACAATCGACCTCAATGGGCTTCAATCAATGTTAATCGACGATATCTGACAAAGTTAGATGCAAACTCACTCAAATATATGAGAAATGTTGAAATTCGACTTCAAATTAGGAAGATAGACTTAGAAAATTTTCACTCAACACAAAGTGACAATTGACCTCAATTGGCTTCAATCAATGTTAATCGACGATATCTGACAAAGTAAGATGCAAACTCACTCAAATATATGAGAAATGTTGAAATCCGAATTCAAATTAGGAAGATAGACTTAGAAAATTTTCACTCAACACAAAGTGACAATCGACCTCAATGGGCTTCAATCAATGTTAATCGACGATATCTGACAAAGTTAGACGCAAACACTCAAATATATGAGAAATGTTGAAATTCGACTTCAAATTAGGAAGATAGACTTAGAAAATTTTCACTCAACACAAAGTGACAATCGACCTCAATGGGCTAAAATGGATGTTAATCGACGATATCTGACAAAGTAAGATGCAAACTCACTCAAATATATGAGAAATGTTGAAATTCGACTTTAAATTAGGAAGATAGACTTAGAAAATTTTCACTCAACACAAAGTGACAATCGACCTCAATGGGCTTCAATCAATGTTAATCGACGATATCTGACAAAGTTAGATGCAAACTCACTCAAATATATGAGAAATGTTGAAATTCGACTCCAAATTAGAAAGATAGACTTAGAAAATTTTCACTCAACACAAAGTGACAATCGACCTCAATTGGCTTCAATGGATGTTAATCGACGATATCTGACAAAGTTAGATGCAAACTCACTCAAATATATGAGAAATGTTGAAATTCGACTTTAAATTAGGAAGATAGACTTAGAAAATTTTCTTTCAACACAAAGTGACAATCGACCTCAATGGGCTTCAATGGATGTTAATCGACGATATCTGACAAAGTTAGATGCAAACTCACTCAAATATATGAGAAATGTTGAAATCCGAATTCAAATTAGGAAGATAGACTTAGAAAATTTTCTTTCAACACAAAGTGACAATCGACCTCAATGGGCTTCAATCAATGTTAATCGACGATATCTGACAAAGTTAGATGCAAACTCACTCAAATATATGAGAAATGTTGAAATTCGACTTCAAATTAGGAAGATAGACTTAGAAAATTTTCTTTCAACACAAAGTGACAATCGACCTCAATGGGCTTCAATGGATGTTAATCGACGATATCTGACAAAGTTAGATGCAAACTCACTCAAATATATGAGAAATGTTGAAATACGACTTTAAATTAGGAAGATAGACTTAGAAAATTTTCACTCAACACAAAGTGACAATTGACCTCAATTGGCTTCAATCAATGTTAATCGACGATATCTGACAAAGTAAGATGCAAACTCACTCAAATATATGAGAAATGTTGAAATCCGAATTCAAATTAGGAAGATAGACTTAGAAAATTTTCTTTCAACACAAAGTGACAATCGACCTCAATGGGCTTCAATCAATGTTAATCGACGATATCTGACAAAGTTAGATGCAAACTCACTCAAATATATGAGAAATGTTGAAATTCGACTCCAAATTAGAAAGATAGACTTAGAAAATTTTCACTCAACACAAAGTGACAATCGACCTCAATTGGCTTCAATGGATGTTAATCGACGATATCTGACAAAGTTAGATGCAAACTTACTCAAATATATGAGAAATGTTGAAATTCGACTTCAAATTAGGAAGATAGACTTAGAAAATTTTCACTCAACACAAAGTGACAATCGACCTCAATGGGCTAAAATGGATGTTAATCGACGATATCTGACAAAGTTAGATGCAAACTCACTCAAATATATGAGAAATGTTGAAATTCGACTTTAAATTAGGAAGATAGACTTAGAAAATTTTCACTCAACACAAAGTGACAATCGACCTCAATGGGCTTCAATCAATGTTAATCGACGATATCTGACAAAGTAAGATGCAAACTCACTCAAATATATGAGAAATGTTGAAATCCGAATTCAAATTAGGAAGATAGACTTAGAAAATTTTCACTCAACACAAAGTGACAATCGACCTCAATGGGCTTCAATGGATGTTAATCGACGATATCTGACAAAGTTAGATGCAAACTTACTCAAATATATGAGAAATGTTGAAATTCGACTTCAAATTAGGAAGATAGACTTAGAAAATTTTCACTCAACACAAAGTGACAATCGACCTCAATGGGCTAAAATGGATGTTAATCGACGATATCTGACAAAGTTAGATGCAAACTCACTCAAATATATGAGAAATGTTGAAATTCGACTTTAAATTAGGAAGATAGACTTAGAAAATTTTCACTCAACACAAAGTGACAATCGACCTCAATGGGCTTCAATGGATGTTAATCGACGATATCTGACAAAGTTAGATGCAAACTCACTCAAATATATGAGAAATGTTGAAATTCGACTTCAAATTAGGAAGATAGACTTAGAAAATTTTCTTTCAACACAAAGTGACAATCGACCTCAATGGGCTTCAATGGATGTTAATCGACGATATCTGACAAAGTTAGATGCAAACTCACTCAAATATATGAGAAATGTTGAAATTCGACTTTAAATTAGGAAGATAGACTTAGAAAATTTTCACTCAACACAAAGTGACAATCGACCTCAATGGGCTAAAATGGATGTTAATCGACGATATCTGACAAAGTTAGATGCAAACTCACTCAAATATATGAGAAATGTTGAAATTCGACTTTAAATTAGGAAGATAGACTTAGAAAATTTTCACTCAACACAAAGTGACAATCGACCTCAATGGGCTTCAATGGATGTTAATCGACGATATCTGACAAAGTTAGATGCAAACTCACTCAAATATATGAGAAATGTTGAAATTCGACTTCAAATTAGGAAGATAGACTTAGAAAATTTTCTTTCAACACAAAGTGACAATCGACCTCAATGGGCTTCAATGGATGTTAATCGACGATATCTGACAAAGTTAGATGCAAATTCACTCAAATATATGAGAAATGTTGAAATTCGACTTTAAATTAGGAAGATAGACTTAGAAACGTTTCACTCAACACAAAGTGACAATTGACCTCAATTGGCTTCAATCAATGTTAATCGACGATATCTGACAAAGTAAGATGCAAACTCACTCAAATATATGAGAAATGTTGAAATCCGAATTCAAATTAGGAAGATAGACTTAGAAAATTTTCTTTCAACACAAAGTGACAATCGACCTCAATGGGCTTCAATCAATGTTAATCGACGATATCTGACAAAGTTAGATGCAAACTTACTCAAATATATGAGAAATGTTGAAATTCGACTTCAAATTAGGAAGATAGACTTAGAAAATTTTCACTCAACACAAAGTGACAATCGACCTCAATGGGCTAAAATGGATGTTAATCGACGATATCTGACAAAGTTAGATGCAAACTCACTCAAATATATGAGAAATGTTGAAATTCGACTTTAAATTAGGAAGATAGACTTAGAAAATTTTCACTCAACACAAAGTGACAATCGACCTCAATGGGCTTCAATGGATGTTAATCGACGATATCTGACAAAGTTAGATGCAAACTCACTCAAATATATGAGAAATGTTGAAATTCGACTTCAAATTAGGAAGATAGACTTAGAAAATTTTCTTTCAACACAAAGTGACAATCGACCTCAATGGGCTTCAATGGATGTTAATCGACGATATCTGACAAAGTTAGATGCAAACTCACTCAAATATATGAGAAATGTTGAAATCCGAATTCAAATTAGGAAGATAAACTTAGAAAATTTTCTTTCAACACAAAGTGACAATCGACCTCAATGGGCTTCAATCAATGTTAATCGACGATATCTGACAAAGTTAGATGCAAACTCACTCAAATATATGAGAAATGTTGAAATTCGACTTCAAATTAGGAAGATAGACTTAGAAAATTTTCACTCAACACAAAGTGACAATTGACCTCAATTGGCTTCAATCAATGTTAATCGACGATATCTGACAAAGTAAGATGCAAACTCACTCAAATATATGAGAAATGTTGAAATCCGAATTCAAATTAGGAAGATAGACTTAGAAAATTTTCACTCAACACAAAGTGACAATCGACCTCAATGGGCTTCAATCAATGTTAATCGACGATATCTGACAAAGTTAGACGCAAACACTCAAATATATGAGAAATGTTGAAATTCGACTTCAAATTAGGAAGATAGACTTAGAAAATTTTCACTCAACACAAAGTGACAATCGACCTCAATGGGCTAAAATGGATGTTAATCGACGATATCTGACAAAGTTAGATGCAAACTCACTCAAATATATGAGAAATGTTGAAATTCGACTTTAAATTAGGAAGATAGACTTAGAAAATTTTCACTCAACACAAAGTGACAATCGACCTCAATGGGCTTCAATCAATGTTAATCGACGATATCTGACAAAGTTAGATGCAAACTCACTCAAATATATGAGAAATGTTGAAATTCGACTCCAAATTAGAAAGATAGACTTAGAAAATTTTCACTCAACACAAAGTGACAATCGACCTCAATTGGCTTCTATGGATGTTAATCGACGATATCTGACAAAGTTAGATGCAAACTCACTCAAATATATGAGAAATGTTGAAATTCGACTTTAAATTAGGAAGATAGACTTAGAAAATTTTCTTTCAACACAAAGTGACAATCGACCTCAATGGGCTTCAATGGATGTTAATCGACGATATCTGACAAAGTTAGATGCAAACTCACTCAAATATATGAGAAATGTTGAAATCCGAATTCAAATTAGGAAGATAGACTTAGAAAATTTTCTTTCAACACAAAGTGACAATCGACCTCAATGGGCTTCAATCAATGTTAATCGACGATATCTGACAAAGTTAGATGCAAACTCACTCAAATATATGAGAAATGTTGAAATTCGACTTCAAATTAGGAAGATAGACTTAGAAAATTTTCTTTCAACACAAAGTGACAATCGACCTCAATGGGCTTCAATGGATGTTAATCGACGATATCTGACAAAGTTAGATGCAAACTCACTCAAATATATGAGAAATGTTGAAATACGACTTTAAATTAGGAAGATAGACTTAGAAAATTTTCACTCAACACAAAGTGACAATTGACCTCAATTGGCTTCAATCAATGTTAATCGACGATATCTGACAAAGTAAGATGCAAACTCACTCAAATATATGAGAAATGTTGAAATCCGAATTCAAATTAGGAAGATAGACTTAGAAAATTTTCTTTCAACACAAAGTGACAATCGACCTCAATGGGCTTCAATCAATGTTAATCGACGATATCTGACAAAGTTAGATGCAAACTCACTCAAATATATGAGAAATGTTGAAATTCGACTCCAAATTAGAAAGATAGACTTAGAAAATTTTCACTCAACACAAAGTGACAATCGACCTCAATTGGCTTCAATGGATGTTAATCGACGATATCTGACAAAGTTAGATGCAAACTTACTCAAATATATGAGAAATGTTGAAATTCGACTTCAAATTAGGAAGATAGACTTAGAAAATTTTCACTCAACACAAAGTGACAATCGACCTCAATGGGCTAAAATGGATGTTAATCGACGATATCTGACAAAGTTAGATGCAAACTCACTCAAATATATGAGAAATGTTGAAATTCGACTTTAAATTAGGAAGATAGACTTAGAAAATTTTCACTCAACACAAAGTGACAATCGACCTCAATGGGCTTCAATCAATGTTAATCGACGATATCTGACAAAGTAAGATGCAAACTCACTCAAATATATGAGAAATGTTGAAATCCGAATTCAAATTAGGAAGATAGACTTAGAAAATTTTCACTCAACACAAAGTGACAATCGACCTCAATGGGCTTCAATGGATGTTAATCGACGATATCTGACAAAGTTAGATGCAAACTTACTCAAATATATGAGAAATGTTGAAATTCGACTTCAAATTAGGAAGATAGACTTAGAAAATTTTCACTCAACACAAAGTGACAATCGACCTCAATGGGCTAAAATGGATGTTAATCGACGATATCTGACAAAGTTAGATGCAAACTCACTCAAATATATGAGAAATGTTGAAATTCGACTTTAAATTAGGAAGATAGACTTAGAAAATTTTCACTCAACACAAAGTGACAATCGACCTCAATGGGCTTCAATGGATGTTAATCGACGATATCTGACAAAGTTAGATGCAAACTCACTCAAATATATGAGAAATGTTGAAATTCGACTTCAAATTAGGAAGATAGACTTAGAAAATTTTCTTTCAACACAAAGTGACAATCGACCTCAATGGGCTTCAATGGATGTTAATCGACGATATCTGACAAAGTTAGATGCAAACTCACTCAAATATATGAGAAATGTTGAAATTCGACTTTAAATTAGGAAGATAGACTTAGAAAATTTTCACTCAACACAAAGTGACAATCGACCTCAATGGGCTAAAATGGATGTTAATCGACGATATCTGACAAAGTTAGATGCAAACTCACTCAAATATATGAGAAATGTTGAAATTCGACTTTAAATTAGGAAGATAGACTTAGAAAATTTTCACTCAACACAAAGTGACAATCGACCTCAATGGGCTTCAATGGATGTTAATCGACGATATCTGACAAAGTTAGATGCAAACTCACTCAAATATATGAGAAATGTTGAAATTCGACTTCAAATTAGGAAGATAGACTTAGAAAATTTTCTTTCAACACAAAGTGACAATCGACCTCAATGGGCTTCAATGGATGTTAATCGACGATATCTGACAAAGTTAGATGCAAATTCACTCAAATATATGAGAAATGTTGAAATTCGACTTTAAATTAGGAAGATAGACTTAGAAACGTTTCACTCAACACAAAGTGACAATTGACCTCAATTGGCTTCAATCAATGTTAATCGACGATATCTGACAAAGTAAGATGCAAACTCACTCAAATATATGAGAAATGTTGAAATCCGAATTCAAATTAGGAAGATAGACTTAGAAAATTTTCTTTCAACACAAAGTGACAATCGACCTCAATGGGCTTCAATCAATGTTAATCGACGATATCTGACAAAGTTAGATGCAAACTTACTCAAATATATGAGAAATGTTGAAATTCGACTTCAAATTAGGAAGATAGACTTAGAAAATTTTCACTCAACACAAAGTGACAATCGACCTCAATGGGCTAAAATGGATGTTAATCGACGATATCTGACAAAGTTAGATGCAAACTCACTCAAATATATGAGAAATGTTGAAATTCGACTTTAAATTAGGAAGATAGACTTAGAAAATTTTCACTCAACACAAAGTGACAATCGACCTCAATGGGCTTCAATGGATGTTAATCGACGATATCTGACAAAGTTAGATGCAAACTCACTCAAATATATGAGAAATGTTGAAATTCGACTTCAAATTAGGAAGATAGACTTAGAAAATTTTCTTTCAACACAAAGTGACAATCGACCTCAATGGGCTTCAATGGATGTTAATCGACGATATCTGACAAAGTTAGATGCAAACTCACTCAAATATATGAGAAATGTTGAAATCCGAATTCAAATTAGGAAGATAAACTTAGAAAATTTTCTTTCA
The DNA here is from genome assembly GCF_026250575.1 of Diorhabda carinulata. NCBI lineage: Eukaryota > Metazoa > Arthropoda > Insecta > Coleoptera > Chrysomelidae > Diorhabda > Diorhabda carinulata. The sequence goes on from NC_079469.1 coordinate 1,218,304, forward strand.
ACACAAAGTGACAATCGACCTCAATGGGCTTCAATCAATGTTAATCGACGATATCTGACAAAGTTAGATGCAAACTCACTCAAATATATGAGAAATGTTGAAATTCGACTTCAAATTAGGAAGATAGACTTAGAAAATTTTCTTTCAACACAAAGTGACAATCGACCTCAATGGGCTTCAATGGATGTTAATCGACGATATCTGACAAAGTTAGATGCAAACTCACTCAAATATATGAGAAATGTTGAAATTCGACTTTAAATTAGGAAGATAGACTTAGAAAATTTTCACTCAACACAAAGTGACAATTGACCTCAATTGGCTTCAATCAATGTTAATCGACGATATCTGACAAAGTAAGATGCAAACTCACTCAAATATATGAGAAATGTTGAAATCCGAATTCAAATTAGGAAGATAGACTTAGAAAATTTTCTTTCAACACAAAGTGACAATCGACCTCAATGGGCTTCAATCAATGTTAATCGACGATATCTGACAAAGTTAGATGCAAACTCACTCAAATATATGAGAAATGTTGAAATTCGACTCCAAATTAGGAAGATAGACTTAGAAAATTTTCTTTCAACACAAAGTGACAATCGACCTCAATGGGCTTCAATGGATGTTAATCGACGATATCTGACAAAGTTAGATGCAAACTCACTCAAATATATGAGAAATGTTGAAATCCGAATTCAAATTAGGAAGATAAACTTAGAAAATTTTCTTTCAACACAAAGTGACAATCGACCTCAATGGGCTTCAATCAATGTTAATCGACGATATCTGACAAAGTTAGATGCAAACTCACTCAAATATATGAGAAATGTTGAAATTCGACTTCAAATTAGGAAGATAGACTTAGAAAATTTTCTTTCAACACAAAGTGACAATCGACCTCAATGGGCTTCAATGGATGTTAATCGACGATATCTGACAAAGTTAGATGCAAACTCACTCAAATATATGAGAAATGTTGAAATTCGACTTTAAATTAGGAAGATAGACTTAGAAAATTTTCACTCAACACAAAGTGACAATCGACCTCAATTGGCTTCAATGGATGTTAATCGACGATATCTGACAAAGTTAGATGCAAACTTACTCAAATATATGAGAAATGTTGAAATTCGACTTCAAATTAGGAAGATAGACTTAGAAAATTTTCACTCAACACAAAGTGACAATCGACCTCAATGGGCTAAAATGGATGTAAATCGACGATATCTGACAAAGTTAGATGCAAACTCACTCAAATATATGAGAAATGTTGAAATTCGACTTTAAATTAGGAAGATAGACTTAGAAAATTTTCACTCAACACAAAGTGACAATCGACCTCAATGGGCTTCAATCAATGTTAATCGACGATATCTGACAAAGTAAGATGCAAACTCACTCAAATATATGAGAAATGTTGAAATCCGAATTCAAATTAGGAAGATAGACTTAGAAAATTTTCACTCAACACAAAGTGACAATCGACCTCAATGGGCTTCAATGGATGTTAATCGACGATATCTGACAAAGTTAGATGCAAACTTACTCAAATATATGAGAAATGTTGAAATTCGACTTCAAATTAGGAAGATAGACTTAGAAAATTTTCACTCAACACAAAGTGACAATCGACCTCAATGGGCTAAAATGGATGTTAATCGACGATATCTGACAAAGTTAGATGCAAACTCACTCAAATATATGAGAAATGTTGAAATTCGACTTTAAATTAGGAAGATAGACTTAGAAAATTTTCACTCAACACAAAGTGACAATCGACCTCAATGGGCTTCAATGGATGTTAATCGACGATATCTGACAAAGTTAGATGCAAACTCACTCAAATATATGAGAAATGTTGAAATTCGACTTCAAATTAGGAAGATAGACTTAGAAAATTTTCTTTCAACACAAAGTGACAATCGACCTCAATGGGCTTCAATGGATGTTAATCGACGATATCTGACAAAGTTAGATGCAAACTCACTCAAATATATGAGAAATGTTGAAATTCGACTTTAAATTAGGAAGATAGACTTAGAAAATTTTCACTCAACACAAAGTGACAATCGACCTCAATGGGCTAAAATGGATGTTAATCGACGATATCTGACAAAGTTAGATGCAAACTCACTCAAATATATGAGAAATGTTGAAATTCGACTTTAAATTAGGAAGATAGACTTAGAAAATTTTCTTTCAACACAAAGTGACAATCGACCTCAATGGGCTTCAATGGATGTTAATCGACGATATCTGACAAAGTTAGATGCAAACTCACTCAAATATATGAGAAATGTTGAAATCCGAATTCAAATTAGGAAGATAGACTTAGAAAATTTTCTTTCAACACAAAGTGACAATCGACCTCAATGGGCTTCAATGGATGTTAATCGACGATATCTGACAAAGTTAGATGCAAACTCACTCAAATATATGAGAAATGTTGAAATACGACTTTAAATTAGGAAGATAGACTTAGAAAATTTTCACTCAACACAAAGTGACAATTGACCTCAATTGGCTTCAATCAATGTTAATCGACGATATCTGACAAAGTAAGATGCAAACTCACTCAAATATATGAGAAATGTTGAAATCCGAATTCAAATTAGGAAGATAGACTTAGAAAATTTTCTTTCAACACAAAGTGACAATCGACCTCAATGGGCTTCAATCAATGTTAATCGACGATATCTGACAAAGTTAGATGCAAACTCACTCAAATATATGAGAAATGTTGAAATTCGACTCCAAATTAGAAAGATAGACTTAGAAAATTTTCACTCAACACAAAGTGACAATCGACCTCAATTGGCTTCAATGGATGTTAATCGACGATATCTGACAAAGTTAGATGCAAACTTACTCAAATATATGAGAAATGTTGAAATTCGACTTCAAATTAGGAAGATAGACTTAGAAAATTTTCACTCAACACAAAGTGACAATCGACCTCAATGGGCTAAAATGGATGTTAATCGACGATATCTGACAAAGTTAGATGCAAACTCACTCAAATATATGAGAAATGTTGAAATTCGACTTTAAATTAGGAAGATAGACTTAGAAAATTTTCACTCAACACAAAGTGACAATCGACCTCAATGGGCTTCAATCAATGTTAATCGACGATATCTGACAAAGTAAGATGCAAACTCACTCAAATATATGAGAAATGTTGAAATCCGAATTCAAATTAGGAAGATAGACTTAGAAAATTTTCACTCAACACAAAGTGACAATCGACCTCAATGGGCTAAAATGGATGTTAATCGACGATATCTGACAAAGTTAGATGCAAACTCACTCAAATATATGAGAAATGTTGAAATTCGACTTTAAATTAGGAAGATAGACTTAGAAAATTTTCACTCAACACAAAGTGACAATCGACCTCAATGGGCTTCAATGGATGTTAATCGACGATATCTGACAAAGTTAGATGCAAACTCACTCAAATATATGAGAAATGTTGAAATTCGACTTCAAATTAGGAAGATAGACTTAGAAAATTTTCACTCAACACAAAGTGACAATCGACCTCAATGGGCTTCAATGGATGTTAATCGACGATATCTGACAAAGTTAGATGCAAACTCACTCAAATATATGAGAAATGTTGAAATTCGACTTTAAATTAGGAAGATAGACTTAGAAACGTTTCACTCAACACAAAGTGACAATTGACCTCAATTGGCTTCAATCAATGTTAATCGACGATATCTGACAAAGTAAGATGCAAACTCACTCAAATATATGAGAAATGTTGAAATCCGAATTCAAATTAGGAAGATAGACTTAGAAAATTTTCTTTCAACACAAAGTGACAATCGACCTCAATGGGCTTCAATCAATGTTAATCGACGATATCTGACAAAGTTAGATGCAAACTCACTCAAATATATGAGAAATGTTGAAATTCGACTCCAAATTAGAAAGATAGACTTAGAAAATTTTCACTCAACACAAAGTGACAATCGACCTCAATTGGCTTCAATGGATGTTAATCGACGATATCTGACAAAGTTAGATGCAAACTTACTCAAATATATGAGAAATGTTGAAATTCGACTTCAAATTAGAAAGATAGACTTAGAAAATTTTCACTCAACACAAAGTGACAATCGACCTCAATTGGCTTCAATGGATGTTAATCGACGATATCTGACAAAGTTAGATGCAAACTTACTCAAATATATGAGAAATGTTGAAATTCGACTTCAAATTAGGAAGATAGACTTAGAAAATTTTCACTCAACACAAAGTGACAATCGACCTCAATGGGCTAAAATGGATGTTAATCGACGATATCTGACAAAGTTAGATGCAAACTCACTCAAATATATGAGAAATGTTGAAATTCGACTCCAAATTAGAAAGATAGACTTAGAAAATTTTCACTCAACACAAAGTGACAATCGACCTCAATTGGCTTCAATGGATGTTAATCGACGATATCTGACAAAGTTAGATGCAAACTCACTCAAATATATGAGAAATGTTGAAATTCGACTTCAAATTAGGAAGATAGACTTAGAAAATTTTCTTTCAACACAAAGTGACAATCGACCTCAATGGGCTTCAATGGATGTTAATCGACGATATCTGACAAAGTTAGATGCAAACTCACTCAAATATATGAGAAATGTTGAAATTCGACTTTAAATTAGGAAGATAGACTTAGAAAATTTTCACTCAACACAAAGTGACAATCGACCTCAATTGGCTTCAATGGATGTTAATCGACGATATCTGACAAAGTTAGATGCAAACTTACTCAAATATATGAGAAATGTTGAAATTCGACTTCAAATTAGGAAGATAGACTTAGAAAATTTTCACTCAACACAAAGTGACAATCGACCTCAATGGGCTAAAATGGATGTTAATCGACGATATCTGACAAAGTTAGATGCAAACTCACTCAAATATATGAGAAATGTTGAAATTCGACTCCAAATTAGAAAGATAGACTTAGAAAATTTTCACTCAACACAAAGTGACAATCGACCTCAATTGGCTTCAATGGATGTTAATCGACGATATCTGACAAAGTTAGATGCAAACTCACTCAAATATATGAGAAATGTTGAAATTCGACTTCAAATTAGGAAGATAGACTTAGAAAATTTTCTTTCAACACAAAGTGACAATCGACCTCAATGGGCTTCAATGGATGTTAATCGACGATATCTGACAAAGTTAGATGCAAACTCACTCAAATATATGAGAAATGTTGAAATTCGACTTTAAATTAGGAAGATAGACTTAGAAACGTTTCACTCAACACAAAGTGACAATTGACCTCAATTGGCTTCAATCAATGTTAATCGACGATATCTGACAAAGTAAGATGCAAACTCACTCAAATATATGAGAAATGTTGAAATCCGAATTCAAATTAGGAAGATAGACTTAGAAAATTTTCTTTCAACACAAAGTGACAATCGACCTCAATGGGCTTCAATCAATGTTAATCGACGATATCTGACAAAGTTAGATGCAAACTTACTCAAATATATGAGAAATGTTGAAATTCGACTTCAAATTAGGAAGATAGACTTAGAAAATTTTCACTCAACACAAAGTGACAATCGACCTCAATGGGCTTCAATGGATGTTAATCGACGATATCTGACAAAGTTAGATGCAAACTCACTCAAATATATGAGAAATGTTGAAATTCGACTTCAAATTAGGAAGATAGACTTAGAAAATTTTCACTCAACACAAAGTGACAATCGACCTCAATGGGCTAAAATGGATGTTAATCGACGATATCTGACAAAGTTAGATGCAAACTCACTCAAATATATGAGAAATGTTGAAATTCGACTTTAAATTAGGAAGATAGACTTCGAAAATTTTCACTCAACACAAAGTGACAATCGACCTCAATGGGCTTCAATGGATGTTAATCGACGATATCTGACAAAGTTAGATGCAAACTCACTCAAATATATGAGAAATGTTGAAATTCGACTTCAAATTAGGAAGATAGACTTAGAAAATTTTCTTTCAACACAAAGTGACAATCGACCTCAATGGGCTTCAATGGATGTTAATCGACGATATCTGACAAAGTTAGATGCAAACTCACTCAAATATATGAGAAATGTTGAAATTCGACTTTAAATTAGGAAGATAGACTTAGAAAATTTTCACTCAACACAAAGTGACAATCGACCTCAATGGGCTAAAATGGATGTTAATCGACGATATCTGACAAAGTTAGATGCAAACTCACTCAAATATATGAGAAATGTTGAAATTCGACTTTAAATTAGGAAGATAGACTTAGAAAATTTTCACTCAACACAAAGTGACAATCGACCTCAATGGGCTTCAATGGATGTTAATCGACGATATCTGACAAAGTTAGATGCAAACTCACTCAAATATATGAGAAATGTTGAAATTCGACTTCAAATTAGGAAGATAGACTTAGAAAATTTTCTTTCAACACAAAGTGACAATCGACCTCAATGGGCTTCAATGGATGTTAATCGACGATATCTGACAAAGTTAGATGCAAACTCACTCAAATATATGAGAAATGTTGAAATTCGACTTCAAATTAGGAAGATAGACTTAGAAACGTTTCACTCAACACAAAGTGACAATTGACCTCAATTGGCTTCAATCAATGTTAATCGACGATATCTGACAAAGTAAGATGCAAACTCACTCAAATATATGAGAAATGTTGAAATCCGAATTCAAATTAGGAAGATAGACTTAGAAAATTTTCTTTCAACACAAAGTGACAATCGACCTCAATGGGCTTCAATCAATGTTAATCGACGATATCTGACAAAGTTAGATGCAAACTCACTCAAATATATGAGAAATGTTGAAATTCGACTCCAAATTAGAAAGATAGACTTAGAAAATTTTCACTCAACACAAAGTGACAATCGACCTCAATTGGCTTCAATGGATGTTAATCGACGATATCTGACAAAGTTAGATGCAAACTTACTCAAATATATGAGAAATGTTGAAATTCGACTTCAAATTAGAAAGATAGACTTAGAAAATTTTCACTCAACACAAAGTGACAATCGACCTCAATTGGCTTCAATGGATGTTAATCGACGATATCTGACAAAGTTAGATGCAAACTTACTCAAATATATGAGAAATGTTGAAATTCGACTTCAAATTAGGAAGATAGACTTAGAAAATTTTCACTCAACACAAAGTGACAATCGACCTCAATGGGCTAAAATGGATGTTAATCGACGATATCTGACAAAGTTAGATGCAAACTCACTCAAATATATGAGAAATGTTGAAATTCGACTCCAAATTAGAAAGATAGACTTAGAAAATTTTCACTCAACACAAAGTGACAATCGACCTCAATTGGCTTCAATGGATGTTAATCGACGATATCTGACAAAGTTAGATGCAAACTCACTCAAATATATGAGAAATGTTGAAATTCGACTTCAAATTAGGAAGATAGACTCAGAAAATTTTCTTTCAACACAAAGTGACAATCGACCTCAATGGGCTTCAATGGATGTTAATCGACGATATCTGACAAAGTTAGATGCAAACTCACTCAAATATATGAGAAATGTTGAAATTCGACTTTAAATTAGGAAGATAGACTTAGAAAATTTTCACTCAACACAAAGTGACAATCGACCTCAATTGGCTTCAATGGATGTTAATCGACGATATCTGACAAAGTTAGATGCAAACTTACTCAAATATATGAGAAATGTTGAAATTCGACTTCAAATTAGGAAGATAGACTTAGAAAATTTTCACTCAACACAAAGTGACAATCGACCTCAATGGGCTAAAATGGATGTTAATCGACGATATCTGACAAAGTTAGATGCAAACTCACTCAAATATATGAGAAATGTTGAAATTCGACTCCAAATTAGAAAGATAGACTTAGAAAATTTTCACTCAACACAAAGTGACAATCGACCTCAATTGGCTTCAATGGATGTTAATCGACGATATCTGACAAAGTTAGATGCAAACTCACTCAAATATATGAGAAATGTTGAAATTCGACTTCAAATTAGGAAGATAGACTTAGAAAATTTTCTTTCAACACAAAGTGACAATCGACCTCAATGGGCTTCAATGGATGTTAATCGACGATATCTGACAAAGTTAGATGCAAACTCACTCAAATATATGAGAAATGTTGAAATTCGACTTTAAATTAGGAAGATAGACTTAGAAACGTTTCACTCAACACAAAGTGACAATTGACCTCAATTGGCTTCAATCAATGTTAATCGACGATATCTGACAAAGTAAGATGCAAACTCACTCAAATATATGAGAAATGTTGAAATCCGAATTCAAATTAGGAAGATAGACTTAGAAAATTTTCTTTCAACACAAAGTGACAATCGACCTCAATGGGCTTCAATCAATGTTAATCGACGATATCTGACAAAGTTAGATGCAAACTCACTCAAATATATGAGAAATGTTGAAATTCGACTCCAAATTAGAAAGATAGACTTAGAAAATTTTCACTCAACACAAAGTGACAATCGACCTCAATTGGCTTCAATGGATGTTAATCGACGATATCTGACAAAGTTAGATGCAAACTTACTCAAATATATGAGAAATGTTGAAATTCGACTTCAAATTAGGAAGATAGACTTAGAAAATTTTCACTCAACACAAAGTGACAATCGACCTCAATGGGCTAAAATGGATGTTAATCGACGATATCTGACAAAGTTAGATGCAAACTCACTCAAATATATGAGAAATGTTGAAATTCGACTCCAAATTAGAAAGATAGACTTAGAAACGTTTCACTCAACACAAAGTGACAATTGACCTCAATTGGCTTCAATCAATGTTAATCGACGATATCTGACAAAGTAAGATGCAAACTCACTCAAATATATGAGAAATGTTGAAATCCGAATTCAAATTAGGAAGATAGACTTAGAAAATTTTCTTTCAACACAAAGTGACAATCGACCTCAATGGGCTTCAATCAATGTTAATCGACGATATCTGACAAAGTTAGATGCAAACTCACTCAAATATATGAGAAATGTTGAAATTCGACTCCAAATTAGAAAGATAGACTTAGAAAATTTTCACTCAACACAAAGTGACAATCGACCTCAATTGGCTTCAATGGATGTTAATCGACGATATCTGACAAAGTTAGATGCAAACTTACTCAAATATATGAGAAATGTTGAAATTCGACTTCAAATTAGAAAGATAGACTTAGAAAATTTTCACTCAACACAAAGTGACAATCGACCTCAATTGGCTTCAATGGATGTTAATCGACGATATCTGACAAAGTTAGATGCAAACTTACTCAAATATATGAGAAATGTTGAAATTCGACTTCAAATTAGGAAGATAGACTTAGAAAATTTTCACTCAACACAAAGTGACAATCGACCTCAATGGGCTAAAATGGATGTTAATCGACGATATCTGACAAAGTTAGATGCAAACTCACTCAAATATATGAGAAATGTTGAAATTCGACTCCAAATTAGAAAGATAGACTTAGAAAATTTTCACTCAACACAAAGTGACAATCGACCTCAATTGGCTTCAATGGATGTTAATCGACGATATCTGACAAAGTTAGATGCAAACTCACTCAAATATATGAGAAATGTTGAAATTCGACTTCAAATTAGGAAGATAGACTCAGAAAATTTTCTTTCAACACAAAGTGACAATCGACCTCAATGGGCTTCAATGGATGTTAATCGACGATATCTGACAAAGTTAGATGCAAACTCACTCAAATATATGAGAAATGTTGAAATTCGACTTTAAATTAGGAAGATAGACTTAGAAAATTTTCACTCAACACAAAGTGACAATCGACCTCAATTGGCTTCAATGGATGTTAATCGACGATATCTGACAAAGTTAGATGCAAACTTACTCAAATATATGAGAAATGTTGAAATTCGACTTCAAATTAGGAAGATAGACTTAGAAAATTTTCACTCAACACAAAGTGACAATCGACCTCAATGGGCTAAAATGGATGTTAATCGACGATATCTGACAAAGTTAGATGCAAACTCACTCAAATATATGAGAAATGTTGAAATTCGACTCCAAATTAGAAAGATAGACTTAGAAAATTTTCACTCAACACAAAGTGACAATCGACCTCAATTGGCTTCAATGGATGTTAATCGACGATATCTGACAAAGTTAGATGCAAACTCACTCAAATATATGAGAAATGTTGAAATTCGACTTCAAATTAGGAAGATAGACTTAGAAAATTTTCTTTCAACACAAAGTGACAATCGACCTCAATGGGCTTCAATGGATGTTAATCGACGATATCTGACAAAGTTAGATGCAAACTCACTCAAATATATGAGAAATGTTGAAATTCGACTTTAAATTAGGAAGATAGACTTAGAAACGTTTCACTCAACACAAAGTGACAATTGACCTCAATTGGCTTCAATCAATGTTAATCGACGATATCTGACAAAGTAAGATGCAAACTCACTCAAATATATGAGAAATGTTGAAATCCGAATTCAAATTAGGAAGATAGACTTAGAAAATTTTCTTTCAACACAAAGTGACAATCGACCTCAATGGGCTTCAATCAATGTTAATCGACGATATCTGACAAAGTTAGATGCAAACTCACTCAAATATATGAGAAATGTTGAAATTCGACTCCAAATTAGAAAGATAGACTTAGAAAATTTTCACTCAACACAAAGTGACAATCGACCTCAATTGGCTTCAATGGATGTTAATCGACGATATCTGACAAAGTTAGATGCAAACTTACTCAAATATATGAGAAATGTTGAAATTCGACTTCAAATTAGGAAGATAGACTTAGAAAATTTTCACTCAACACAAAGTGACAATCGACCTCAATGGGCTAAAATGGATGTTAATCGACGATATCTGACAAAGTTAGATGCAAACTCACTCAAATATATGAGAAATGTTGAAATTCGACTCCAAATTAGAAAGATAGACTTAGAAAATTTTCACTCAACACAAAGTGACAATCGACCTCAATTGGCTTCAATGGATGTTAATCGACGATATCTGACAAAGTTAGATGCAAACTCACTCAAATATATGAGAAATGTTGAAATTCGACTTTAAATTAGGAAGATAGACTTAGAAAATTTTCACTCAACACAAAGTGACAATTGACCTCAATTGGCTTCAATCAATGTTAATCGACGATATCTGACAAAGTAAGATGCAAACTCACTCAAATATATGAGAAATGTTGAAATCCGAATTCAAATTAGGAAGATAGACTTAGAAAATTTTCTTTCAACACAAAGTGACAATCGACCTCAATGGGCTTCAATCAATGTTAATCGACGATATCTGACAAAGTTAGATGCAAACTTACTCAAATATATGAGAAATGTTGAAATTCGACTTCAAATTAGGAAGATAGACTTAGAAAATTTTCACTCAACACAAAGTGACAATCGACCTCAATGGGCTAAAATGGATGTTAATCGACGATATCTGACAAAGTTAGATGCAAACTCACTCAAATATATGAGAAATGTTGAAATTCGACTTTAAATTAGGAAGATAGACTTAGAAAATTTTCACTCAACACAAAGTGACAATCGACCTCAATGGGCTTCAATCAATGTTAATCGACGATATCTGACAAAGTTAGATGCAAACTCACTCAAATATATGAGAAATGTTGAAATTCGACTCCAAATTAGAAAGATAGACTTAGAAAATTTTCACTCAACACAAAGTGACAATCGACCTCAATTGGCTTCAATGGATGTTAATCGACGATATCTGACAAAGTTAGATGCAAACTCACTTAAATATATGAGAAATGTTGAAATTCGACTTTAAATTAGGAAGATAGACTTAGAAAATTTTCTTTCAACACAAAGTGACAATCGACCTCAATGGGCTTCAATGGATGTTAATCGACGATATCTGACAAAGTTAGATGCAAACTCACTCAAATATATGAGAAATGTTGAAATCCGAATTCAAATTAGGAAGATAGACTTAGAAAATTTTCACTCAACACAAAGTGACAATCGACCTCAATGGGCTTCAATCAATGTTAATCGACGATATCTGACAAAGTTAGATGCAAACTCACTCAAATATATGAGAAATGTTGAAATTCGACTCCAAATTAGAAAGATAGACTTAGAAAATTTTCACTCAACACAAAGTGACAATCGACCTCAATTGGCTTCAATGGATGTTAATCGACGATATCTGACAAAGTTAGATGCAAACTCACTTAAATATATGAGAAATGTTGAAATTCGACTTCAAATTAGGAAGATAGACTTAGAAAATTTTCACTCAACACAAAGTGACAATCGACCTCAATGGGCTAAAATGGATGTTAATCGACGATATCTGACAAAGTTAGATGCAAACTCACTCAAATATATGAGAAATGTTGAAATTCGACTTTAAATTAGGAAGATAGACTTAGAAAATTTTCACTCAACACAAAGTGACAATCGACCTCAATGGGCTTCAATCAATGTTAATCGACGATATCTGACAAAGTTAGATGCAAACTCACTCAAATATATGAGAAATGTTGAAATTCGACTCCAAATTAGAAAGATAGACTTAGAAAATTTTCACTCAACACAAAGTGACAATCGACCTCAATTGGCTTCAATGGATGTTAATCGACGATATCTGACAAAGTTAGATGCAAACTCACTTAAATATATGAGAAATGTTGAAATTCGACTTTAAATTAGGAAGATAGACTTAGAAAATTTTCTTTCAACACAAAGTGACAATCGACCTCAATGGGCTTCAATGGATGTTAATCGACGATATCTGACAAAGTTAGATGCAAACTCACTCAAATATATGAGAAATGTTGAAATCCGAATTCAAATTAGGAAGATAGACTTAGAAAATTTTCTTTCAACACAAAGTGACAATCGACCTCAATGGGCTTCAATCAATGTTATTCGACGATATCTGACAAAGTTAGATGCAAACTCACTCAAATATATGAGAAATGTTGAAATTCGACTTCAAATTAGGAAGATAGACTTAGAAAATTTTCTTTCAACACAAAGTGACAATCGACCTCAATGGGCTTCAATGGATGTTAATCGACGATATCTGACAAAGTTAGATGCAAACTTACTCAAATATATGAGAAATGTTGAAATTCGACTTCAAATTAGGAAGATAGACTTAGAAAATTTTCACTCAACACAAAGTGACAATTGACCTCAATTGGCTTCAATCAATGTTAATCGACGATATCTGACAAAGTAAGATGCAAACTCACTCAAATATATGAGAAATGTTGAAATCCGAATTCAAATTAGGAAGATAGACTTAGAAAATTTTCTTTCATCACAAAGTGACAATCGACCTCAATGGGCTTCAATCAATGTTAATCGACGATATCTGACAAAGTTAGATGCAAACTCACTCAAATATATGAGAAATGTTGAAATTCGACTCCAAATTAGAAAGATAGACTTAGAAAATTTTCACTCAACACAAAGTGACAATCGACCTCAATTGGCTTCAATGGATGTTAATCGACGATATCTGACAAAGTTAGATGCAAACTTACTCAAATATATGAGAAATGTTGAAATTCGACTTCAAATTAGGAAGATAGACTTAGAAAATTTTCACTCAACACAAAGTGACAATCGACCTCAATGGGCTAAAATGGATGTTAATCGACGATATCTGACAAAGTTAGATGCAAACTCACTCAAATATATGAGAAATGTTGAAATTCGACTTTAAATTAGGAAGATAGACTTAGAAAATTTTCACTCAACACAAAGTGACAATCGACCTCAATGGGCTTCAATCAATGTTAATCGACGATATCTGACAAAGTAAGATGCAAACTCACTCAAATATATGAGAAATGTTGAAATCCGAATTCAAATTAGGAAGATAGACTTAGAAAATTTTCACTCAACACAAAGTGACAATCGACCTCAATGGGCTTCAATGGATGTTAATCGACGATATCTGACAAAGTTAGATGCAAACTTACTCAAATATATGAGAAATGTTGAAATTCGACTTCAAATTAGGAAGATAGACTTAGAAAATTTTCACTCAACACAAAGTGACAATCGACCTCAATGGGCTAAAATGGATGTTAATCGACGATATCTGACAAAGTTAGATGCAAACTCACTCAAATATATGAGAAATGTTGAAATTCGACTTTAAATTAGGAAGATAGACTTAGAAAATTTTCACTCAACACAAAGTGACAATCGACCTCAATGGGCTTCAATGGATGTTAATCGACGATATCTGACAAAGTTAGATGCAAACTCACTCAAATATATGAGAAATGTTGAAATTCGACTTCAAATTAGGAAGATAGACTTAGAAAATTTTCTTTCAACACAAAGTGACAATCGACCTCAATGGGCTTCAATGGATGTTAATCGACGATATCTGACAAAGTTAGATGCAAACTCACTCAAATATATGAGAAATGTTGAAATCCGAATTCAAATTAGGAAGATAGACTTAGAAAATTTTCTTTCAACACAAAGTGACAATCGACCTCAATGGGCTTCAATCAATGTTAATCGACGATATCTGACAAAGTTAGATGCAAACTCACTCAAATATATGAGAACTGTTGAAATTCGACTTCAAATTAGGAAGATAGACTTAGAAAATTTTCTTTCAACACAAAGTGACAATCGACCTCAATGGGCTTCAATGGATGTTAATCGACGATATCTGACAAAGTTAGATGCAAACTCACTCAAATATATGAGAAATGTTGAAATTCGACTTTAAATTAGGAAGATAGACTTAGAAAATTTTCACTCAACACAAAGTGACAATTGACCTCAATTGGCTTCAATCAATGTTAATCGACGATATCTGACAAAGTAAGATGCAAACTCACTCAAATATATGAGAAATGTTGAAATCCGAATTCAAATTAGGAAGATAGACTTAGAAAATTTTCTTTCATCACAAAGTGACAATCGACCTCAATTGGCTTCAATGGATGTTAATCGACGATATCTGACAAAGTTAGATGCAAACTTACTCAAATATATTAGAAATGTTGAAATTCGACTTCAAATTAGGAAGATAGACTTAGAAAATTTTCACTCAACACAAAGTGACAATCGACCTCAATGGGCTAAAATGGATGTTAATCGACGATATCTGACAAAGTTAGATGCAAACTCACTCAAATATATGAGAAATGTTGAAATTCGACTTTAAATTAGGAAGATAGACTTAGAAAATTTTCACTCAACACAAAGTGACAATCGACCTCAATGGGCTTCAATCAATGTTAATCGACGATATCTGACAAAGTAAGATGCAAACTCACTCAAATATATGAGAAATGTTGAAATCCGAATTCAAATTAGGAAGATAGACTTAGAAAATTTTCACTCAACACAAAGTGACAATCGACCTCAATGGGCTTCAATGGATGTTAATCGACGATATCTGACAAAGTTAGATGCAAACTTACTCAAATATATGAGAAATGTTGAAATTCGACTTCAAATTAGGAAGATAGACTTAGAAAATTTTCACTCAACACAAAGTGACAATCGACCTCAATGGGCTAAAATGGATGTTAATCGACGATATCTGACAAAGTTAGATGCAAACTCACTCAAATATATGAGAAATGTTGAAATTCGACTTTAAATTAGGAAGATAGACTTAGAAAATTTTCACTCAACACAAAGTGACAATCGACCTCAATGGGCTTCAATGGATGTTAATCGACGATATCTGACAAAGTTAGATGCAAACTCACTCAAATATATGAGAAATGTTGAAATTCGACTTCAAATTAGGAAGATAGACTTAGAAAATTTTCTTTCAACACAAAGTGACAATCGACCTCAATGGGCTTCAATGGATGTTAATCGACGATATCTGACAAAGTTAGATGCAAACTCACTCAAATATATGAGAAATGTTGAAATTCGACTTTAAATTAGGAAGATAGACTTAGAAAATTTTCACTCAACACAAAGTGACAATCGACCTCAATGGGCTAACATGGATGTTAATCGACGATATCTGACAAAGTTAGATGCAAACTCACTCAAATATATGAGAAATGTTGAAATTCGACTTTAAATTAGGAAGATAGACTTAGAAAATTTTCACTCAACACAAAGTGACAATCGACCTCAATGGGCTTCAATGGATGTTAATCGACGATATCTGACAAAGTTAGATGCAAACTCACTCAAATATATGAGAAATGTTGAAATTCGACTTCAAATTAGGAAGATAGACTTAGAAAATTTTCTTTCAACACAAAGTGACAATCGACCTCAATGGGCTTCAATGGATGTTAATCGACGATATCTGACAAAGTTAGATGCAAACTCACTCAAATATATGAGAAATGTTGAAATTCGACTTTAAATTAGGAAGATAGACTTAGAAAATTTTCACTCAACACAAAGTGACAATCGACCTCAATGGGCTTCAATGGATGTTAATCGACGATATCTGACAAAGTTAGATGCAAACTCACTCAAATATATGAGAAATGTTGAAATTCGACTTCAAATTAGGAAGATAGACTTAGAAAATTTTCTTTCAACACAAAGTGACAATCGACCTCAATGGGCTTCAATGGATGTTAATCGACGATATCTGACAAAGTTAGATGCAAACTCACTCAAATATATGAGAAATGTTGAAATTCGACTTTAAATTAGGAAGATAGACTTAGAAAATTTTCACTCAACACAAAGTGACAATTGACCTCAATTGGCTTCAATCAATGTTAATCGACGATATCTGACAAAGTAAGATGCAAACTCACTCAAATATATGAGAAATGTTGAAATCCGAATTCAAATTAGGAAGATAGACTTAGAAAATTTTCTTTCAACACAAAGTGACAATCGACCTCAATGGGCTTCAATCAATGTTAATCGACGATATCTGACAAAGTTAGATGCAAACTCACTCAAATATATGAGAAATGTTGAAATTCGACTCCAAATTAGAAAGATAGACTTAGAAAATTTTCACTCAACACAAAGTGACAATCGACCTCAATTGGCTTCAATGGATGTTAATCGACGATATCTGACAAAGTTAGATGCAAACTTACTCAAATATATGAGAAATGTTGAAATTCGACTTCAAATTAGGAAGATAGACTTAGAAAATTTTCACTCAACACAAAGTGACAATTGACCTCAATTGGCTTCAATCAATGTTAATCGACGATATCTGACAAAGTAAGATGCAAACTCACTCAAATATATGAGAAATGTTGAAATTCGACTTTAAATTAGGAAGATAGACTTAGAAAATTTTCACTCAACACAAAGTGACAATCGACCTCAATGGGCTTCAATCAATGTTAATCGACGATATCTGACAAAGTAAGATGCAAACTCACTCAAATATATGAGAAATGTTGAAATCCGAATTCAAATTAGGAAGATAGACTTAGAAAATTTTCACTCAACACAAAGTGACAATCGACCTCAATGGGCTTCAATGGATGTTAATCGACGATATCTGACAAAGTTAGATGCAAACTTACTCAAATATATGAGAAATGTTGAAATTCGACTTCAAATTAGGAAGATAGACTTAGAAAATTTTCACTCAACACAAAGTGACAATCGACCTCAATGGGCTAAAATGGATGTTAATCGACGATATCTGACAAAGTTAGATGCAAACTCACTCAAATATATGAGAAATGTTGAAATTCGACTTCAAATTAGGAAGATAGACTTAGAAAATTTTCTTTCAACACAAAGTGACAATCGACCTCAATGGGCTTCAATGGATGTTAATCGACGATATCTGACAAAGTTAGATGCAAACTCACTCAAATATATGAGAAATGTTGAAATCCGAATTCAAATTAGGAAGATAGACTTAGAAAATTTTCTTTCAACACAAAGTGACAATCGACCTCAATGGGCTTCAATCAATGTTAATCGACGATATCTGACAAAGTTAGATGCAAACTCACTCAAATATATGAGAACTGTTGAAATTCGACTTCAAATTAGGAAGATAGACTTAGAAAATTTTCTTTCAACACAAAGTGACAATCGACCTCAATGGGCTTCAATGGATGTTAATCGACGATATCTGACAAAGTTAGATGCAAACTCACTCAAATATATGAGAAATGTTGAAATTCGACTTTAAATTAGGAAGATAGACTTAGAAAATTTTCACTCAACACAAAGTGACAATTGACCTCAATTGGCTTCAATCAATGTTAATCGACGATATCTGACAAAGTAAGATGCAAACTCACTCAAATATATGAGAAATGTTGAAATCCGAATTCAAATTAGGAAGATAGACTTAGAAAATTTTCTTTCATCACAAAGTGACAATCGACCTCAATTGGCTTCAATGGATGTTAATCGACGATATCTGACAAAGTTAGATGCAAACTTACTCAAATATATGAGAAATGTTGAAATTCGACTTCAAATTAGGAAGATAGACTTAGAAAATTTTCACTCAACACAAAGTGACAATCGACCTCAATGGGCTAAAATGGATGTTAATCGACGATATCTGACAAAGTTAGATGCAAACTCACTCAAATATATGAGAAATGTTGAAATTCGACTTTAAATTAGGAAGATAGACTTAGAAAATTTTCACTCAACACAAAGTGACAATCGACCTCAATGGGCTTCAATCAATGTTAATCGACGATATCTGACAAAGTAAGATGCAAACTCACTCAAATATATGAGAAATGTTGAAATCCGAATTCAAATTAGGAAGATAGACTTAGAAAATTTTCACTCAACACAAAGTGACAATCGACCTCAATGGGCTTCAATGGATGTTAATCGACGATATCTGACAAAGTTAGATGCAAACTTACTCAAATATATGAGAAATGTTGAAATTCGACTTCAAATTAGGAAGATAGACTTAGAAAATTTTCACTCAACACAAAGTGACAATCGACCTCAATGGGCTAAAATGGATGTTAATCGACGATATCTGACAAAGTTAGATGCAAACTCACTCAAATATATGAGAAATGTTGAAATTCGACTTTAAATTAGGAAGATAGACTTAGAAAATTTTCACTCAACACAAAGTGACAATCGACCTCAATGGGCTTCAATGGATGTTAATCGACGATATCTGACAAAGTTAGATGCAAACTCACTCAAATATATGAGAAATGTTGAAATTCGACTTCAAATTAGGAAGATAGACTTAGAAAATTTTCTTTCAACACAAAGTGACAATCGACCTCAATGGGCTTCAATGGATGTTAATCGACGATATCTGACAAAGTTAGATGCAAACTCACTCAAATATATGAGAAATGTTGAAATTCGACTTTAAATTAGGAAGATAGACTTAGAAAATTTTCACTCAACACAAAGTGACAATCGACCTCAATGGGCTAACATGGATGTTAATCGACGATATCTGACAAAGTTAGATGCAAACTCACTCAAATATATGAGAAATGTTGAAATTCGACTTTAAATTAGGAAGATAGACTTAGAAAATTTTCACTCAACACAAAGTGACAATCGACCTCAATGGGCTTCAATGGATGTTAATCGACGATATCTGACAAAGTTAGATGCAAACTCACTCAAATATATGAGAAATGTTGAAATTCGACTTCAAATTAGGAAGATAGACTTAGAAAATTTTCTTTCAACACAAAGTGACAATCGACCTCAATGGGCTTCAATGGATGTTAATCGACGATATCTGACAAAGTTAGATGCAAACTCACTCAAATATATGAGAAATGTTGAAATTCGACTTTAAATTAGGAAGATAGACTTAGAAAATTTTCACTCAACACAAAGTGACAATCGACCTCAATGGGCTTCAATGGATGTTAATCGACGATATCTGACAAAGTTAGATGCAAACTCACTCAAATATATGAGAAATGTTGAAATTCGACTTCAAATTAGGAAGATAGACTTAGAAAATTTTCTTTCAACACAAAGTGACAATCGACCTCAATGGGCTTCAATGGATGTTAATCGACGATATCTGACAAAGTTAGATGCAAACTCACTCAAATATATGAGAAATGTTGAAATTCGACTTTAAATTAGGAAGATAGACTTAGAAAATTTTCACTCAACACAAAGTGACAATTGACCTCAATTGGCTTCAATCAATGTTAATCGACGATATCTGACAAAGTAAGATGCAAACTCACTCAAATATATGAGAAATGTTGAAATCCGAATTCAAATTAGGAAGATAGACTTAGAAAATTTTCTTTCAACACAAAGTGACAATCGACCTCAATGGGCTTCAATCAATGTTAATCGACGATATCTGACAAAGTTAGATGCAAACTCACTCAAATATATGAGAAATGTTGAAATTCGACTCCAAATTAGAAAGATAGACTTAGAAAATTTTCACTCAACACAAAGTGACAATCGACCTCAATTGGCTTCAATGGATGTTAATCGACGATATCTGACAAAGTTAGATGCAAACTTACTCAAATATATGAGAAATGTTGAAATTCGACTTCAAATTAGGAAGATAGACTTAGAAAATTTTCACTCAACACAAAGTGACAATCGACCTCAATGGGCTAAAATGGATGTTAATCGACGATATCTGACAAAGTTAGATGCAAACTCACTCAAATATATGAGAAATGTTGAAATTCGACTCCAAATTAGAAAGATAGACTTAGAAAATTTTCACTCAACACAAAGTGACAATCGACCTCAATTGGCTTCAATGGATGTTAATCGACGATATCTGACAAAGTTAGATGCAAACTCACTCAAATATATGAGAAATGTTGAAATTCGACTTTAAATTAGGAAGATAGACTTAGAAAATTTTCACTCAACACAAAGTGACAATTGACCTCAATTGGCTTCAATCAATGTTAATCGACGATATCTGACAAAGTAAGATGCAAACTCACTCAAATATATGAGAAATGTTGAAATCCGAATTCAAATTAGGAAGATAGACTTAGAAAATTTTCTTTCAACACAAAGTGACAATCGACCTCAATGGGCTTCAATCAATGTTAATCGACGATATCTGACAAAGTTAGATGCAAACTTACTCAAATATATGAGAAATGTTGAAATTCGACTTCAAATTAGGAAGATAGACTTAGAAAATTTTCACTCAACACAAAGTGACAATCGACCTCAATGGGCTAAAATGGATGTTAATCGACGATATCTGACAAAGTTAGATGCAAACTCACTCAAATATATGAGAAATGTTGAAATTCGACTTTAAATTAGGAAGATAGACTTAGAAAATTTTCACTCAACACAAAGTGACAATCGACCTCAATGGGCTTCAATCAATGTTAATCGACGATATCTGACAAAGTAAGATGCAAACTCACTCAAATATATGAGAAATGTTGAAATCCGAATTCAAATTAGGAAGATAGACTTAGAAAATTTTCTTTCAACACAAAGTGACAATCGACCTCAATGGGCTTCAATCAATGTTAATCGACGATATCTGACAAAGTTAGATGCAAACTCACTCAAATATATGAGAAATGTTGAAATTCGACTCCAAATTAGAAAGATAGACTTAGAAAATTTTCACTCAACACAAAGTGACAATCGACCTCAATTGGCTTCAATGGATGTTAATCGACGATATCTGACAAAGTTAGATGCAAACTTACTCAAATATATGAGAAATGTTGAAATTCGACTTCAAATTAGGAAGATAGACTTAGAAAATTTTCACTCAACACAAAGTGACAATCGACCTCAATGGGCTAAAATGGATGTTAATCGACGATATCTGACAAAGTTAGATGCAAACTCACTCAAATATATGAGAAATGTTGAAATTCGACTCCAAATTAGAAAGATAGACTTAGAAAATTTTCACTCAACACAAAGTGACAATCGACCTCAATTGGCTTCAATGGATGTTAATCGACGATATCTGACAAAGTTAGATGCAAACTCACTCAAATATATGAGAAATGTTGAAATTCGACTTTAAATTAGGAAGATAGACTTAGAAAATTTTCACTCAACACAAAGTGACAATTGACCTCAATTGGCTTCAATCAATGTTAATCGACGATATCTGACAAAGTAAGATGCAAACTCACTCAAATATATGAGAAATGTTGAAATCCGAATTCAAATTAGGAAGATAGACTTAGAAAATTTTCTTTCAACACAAAGTGACAATCGACCTCAATGGGCTTCAATCAATGTTAATCGACGATATCTGACAAAGTTAGATGCAAACTTACTCAAATATATGAGAAATGTTGAAATTCGACTTCAAATTAGGAAGATAGACTTAGAAAATTTTCACTCAACACAAAGTGACAATCGACCTCAATGGGCTAAAATGGATGTTAATCGACGATATCTGACAAAGTTAGATGCAAACTCACTCAAATATATGAGAAATGTTGAAATTCGACTTTAAATTAGGAAGATAGACTTAGAAAATTTTCACTCAACACAAAGTGACAATCGACCTCAATGGGCTTCAATCAATGTTAATCGACGATATCTGACAAAGTTAGATGCAAACTCACTCAAATATATGAGAAATGTTGAAATTCGACTCCAAATTAGAAAGATAGACTTAGAAAATTTTCACTCAACACAAAGTGACAATCGACCTCAATTGGCTTCAATGGATGTTAATCGACGATATCTGACAAAGTTAGATGCAAACTCACTCAAATATATGAGAAATGTTGAAATTCGACTTTAAATTAGGAAGATAGACTTAGAAAATTTTCTTTCAACACAAAGTGACAATCGACCTCAATGGGCTTCAATGGATGTTAATCGACGATATCTGACAAAGTTAGATGCAAACTCACTCAAATATATGAGAAATGTTGAAATCCGAATTCAAATTAGGAAGATAGACTTAGAAAATTTTCTTTCAACACAAAGTGACAATCGACCTCAATGGGCTTCAATCAATGTTAATCGACGATATCTGACAAAGTTAGATGCAAACTCACTCAAATATATGAGAAATGTTGAAATTCGACTTCAAATTAGGAAGATAGACTTAGAAAATTTTCTTTCAACACAAAGTGACAATCGACCTCAATGGGCTTCAATGGATGTTAATCGACGATATCTGACAAAGTTAGATGCAAACTCACTCAAATATATGAGAAATGTTGAAATTCGACTTTAAATTAGGAAGATAGACTTAGAAAATTTTCACTCAACACAAAGTGACAATTGACCTCAATTGGCTTCAATCAATGTTAATCGACGATATCTGACAAAGTTAGACGCAAACTCACTCAAATATATGAGAAATGTTGAAATCGGAATTCAAATTAGGAAGATAGACTTAGAAAATTTTCTTCCAACACAAAGTGACAATCGACCTCAATGGGCTTCAATGGATGTTAATCGACGATATCTGACAAAGTTAGATGCAAACTCACTCAAATATATGAGAAATGTTGAAATCCGAATTCAAATTAGGAAGATAGACTTAGAAAATTTTCTTTCAACACAAAGTGACAATCGACCTCAATGGGCTTCAATCAATGTTAATCGACGATATCTGACAAAGTTAGATGCAAACTCACTCAAATATATGAGAAATGTTGAAATTCGACTTTAAATTAGGAAGATAGACTTAGAAAATTTTCACTCAACACAAAGTGACAATTGACCTCAATTGGCTTCAATCAATGTTAATCGACGATATCTGACAAAGTAAGATGCAAACTCACTCAAATATATGAGAAATGTTGAAATCCGAATTCAAATTAGGAAGATAGACTTAGAAAATTTTCTTTCAACACAAAGTGACAATCGACCTCAATGGGCTTCAATCAATGTTAATCGACGATATCTGACAAAGTTAGATGCAAACTTACTCAAATATATGAGAAATGTTGAAATTCGACTTCAAATTAGGAAGATAGACTTAGAAAATTTTCACTCAACACAAAGTGACAATCGACCTCAATGGGCTAAAATGGATGTTAATCGACGATATCTGACAAAGTTAGATGCAAACTCACTCAAATATATGAGAAATGTTGAAATTCGACTTTAAATTAGGAAGATAGACTTAGAAAATTTTCACTCAACACAAAGTGACAATCGACCTCAATGGGCTTCAATCAATGTTAATCGACGATATCTGACAAAGTAAGATGCAAACTCACTCAAATATATGAGAAATGTTGAAATCCGAATTCAAATTAGGAAGATAGACTTAGAAAATTTTCTTTCAACACAAAGTGACAATCGACCTCAATGGGCT
Organism: Diorhabda carinulata; assembly: GCF_026250575.1. Taxonomy (NCBI): domain Eukaryota; kingdom Metazoa; phylum Arthropoda; class Insecta; order Coleoptera; family Chrysomelidae; genus Diorhabda; species Diorhabda carinulata. The sequence goes on from NC_079469.1 coordinate 1,242,589, forward strand.
TCAATCAATGTTAATCGACGATATCTGACAAAGTTAGATGCAAACTCACTCAAATATATGAGAAATGTTGAAATTCGACTCCAAATTAGAAAGATAGACTTAGAAAATTTTCACTCAACACAAAGTGACAATCGACCTCAATTGGCTTCAATGGATGTTAATCGACGATATCTGACAAAGTTAGATGCAAACTTACTCAAATATATGAGAAATGTTGAAATTCGACTTCAAATTAGGAAGATAGACTTAGAAAATTTTCACTCAACACAAAGTGACAATCGACCTCAATGGGCTAAAATGGATGTTAATCGACGATATCTGACAAAGTTAGATGCAAACTCACTCAAATATATGAGAAATGTTGAAATTCGACTCCAAATTAGAAAGATAGACTTAGAAAATTTTCACTCAACACAAAGTGACAATCGACCTCAATTGGCTTCAATGGATGTTAATCGACGATATCTGACAAAGTTAGATGCAAACTCACTCAAATATATGAGAAATGTTGAAATTCGACTTTAAATTAGGAAGATAGACTTAGAAAATTTTCACTCAACACAAAGTGACAATTGACCTCAATTGGCTTCAATCAATGTTAATCGACGATATCTGACAAAGTAAGATGCAAACTCACTCAAATATATGAGAAATGTTGAAATCCGAATTCAAATTAGGAAGATAGACTTAGAAAATTTTCTTTCAACACAAAGTGACAATCGACCTCAATGGGCTTCAATCAATGTTAATCGACGATATCTGACAAAGTTAGATGCAAACTTACTCAAATATATGAGAAATGTTGAAATTCGACTTCAAATTAGGAAGATAGACTTAGAAAATTTTCACTCAACACAAAGTGACAATCGACCTCAATGGGCTAAAATGGATGTTAATCGACGATATCTGACAAAGTTAGATGCAAACTCACTCAAATATATGAGAAATGTTGAAATTCGACTTTAAATTAGGAAGATAGACTTAGAAAATTTTCACTCAACACAAAGTGACAATCGACCTCAATGGGCTTCAATCAATGTTAATCGACGATATCTGACAAAGTTAGATGCAAACTCACTCAAATATATGAGAAATGTTGAAATTCGACTCCAAATTAGAAAGATAGACTTAGAAAATTTTCACTCAACACAAAGTGACAATCGACCTCAATTGGCTTCAATGGATGTTAATCGACGATATCTGACAAAGTTAGATGCAAACTCACTCAAATATATGAGAAATGTTGAAATTCGACTTTAAATTAGGAAGATAGACTTAGAAAATTTTCTTTCAACACAAAGTGACAATCGACCTCAATGGGCTTCAATGGATGTTAATCGACGATATCTGACAAAGTTAGATGCAAACTCACTCAAATATATGAGAAATGTTGAAATCCGAATTCAAATTAGGAAGATAGACTTAGAAAATTTTCTTTCAACACAAAGTGACAATCGACCTCAATGGGCTTCAATCAATGTTAATCGACGATATCTGACAAAGTTAGATGCAAACTCACTCAAATATATGAGAAATGTTGAAATTCGACTTCAAATTAGGAAGATAGACTTAGAAAATTTTCTTTCAACACAAAGTGACAATCGACCTCAATGGGCTTCAATGGATGTTAATCGACGATATCTGACAAAGTTAGATGCAAACTCACTCAAATATATGAGAAATGTTGAAATTCGACTTTAAATTAGGAAGATAGACTTAGAAAATTTTCACTCAACACAAAGTGACAATTGACCTCAATTGGCTTCAATCAATGTTAATCGACGATATCTGACAAAGTTAGACGCAAACTCACTCAAATATATGAGAAATGTTGAAATCGGAATTCAAATTAGGAAGATAGACTTAGAAAATTTTCTTCCAACACAAAGTGACAATCGACCTCAATGGGCTTCAATGGATGTTAATCGACGATATCTGACAAAGTTAGATGCAAACTCACTCAAATATATGAGAAATGTTGAAATCCGAATTCAAATTAGGAAGATAGACTTAGAAAATTTTCTTTCAACACAAAGTGACAATCGACCTCAATGGGCTTCAATCAATGTTAATCGACGATATCTGACAAAGTTAGATGCAAACTCACTCAAATATATGAGAAATGTTGAAATTCGACTTCAAATTAGGAAGATAGACTTAGAAAATTTTCTTTCAACACAAAGTGACAATCGACCTCAATGGGCTTCAATGGATGTTAATCGACGATATCTGACAAAGTTAGATGCAAACTCACTCAAATATATGAGAAATGTTGAAATTCGACTTTAAATTAGGAAGATAGACTTAGAAAATTTTCACTCAACACAAAGTGACAATTGACCTCAATTGGCTTCAATCAATGTTAATCGACGATATCTGACAAAGTTAGACGCAAACTCACTCAAATATATGAGAAATGTTGAAATCGGAATTCAAATTAGGAAGATAGACTTAGAAAATTTTCTTCCAACACAAAGTGACAATCGACCTCAATGGGCTTCAATCAATGTTAATCGACGATATCTGACAAAGTTAGATGCAAACTCACTCAAATATATGAGAAATGTTGAAATTCGACTTCAAATTAGGAAGATAGACTTAGAAAATTTTCACTCAACACAAAGTGACAATCGACCTCAATGGGCTTCAATCAATGTTAATCGACGATATCTGACAAAGTTAGACGCAAACTCACTCAAATATATCAGAAATGTTGAAATTCGACTTTAAAATAGGAAGATAGACTTAGAAAATTTTCACTCAACACAAAGTGACAATTGACCTCAATTGGCTTCAATCAATGTTAATCGACGATATCTGACAAAGTAAGATGCAAACTCACTCAAATATATGAGAAATGTTGAAATTCGACTCCAAATTAGAAAGATAGACTTAGAAAATTTTCACTCAACACAAAGTGACAATCGACCTCAATTGGCTTCAATGGATGTTAATCGACGATATCTGACAAAGTTAGATGCAAACTTACTCAAATATATGAGAAATGTTGAAATTCGACTTCAAATTAGGAAGATAGACTTAGAAAATTTTCACTCAACACAAAGTGACAATCGACCTCAATGGGCTAAAATGGATGTTAATCGACGATATCTGACAATGTTAGATGCAAACTCACTCAAATATATGAGAAATGTTGAAATTCGACTTTAAATTAGGAAGATAGACTTAGAAAATTTTCACTCAACACAAAGTGACAATCGACCTCAATGGGCTTCAATCAATGTTAATCGACGATATCTGACAAAGTTAGATGCAAACTCACTCAAATATATGAGAAATGTTGAAATTCGACTCCAAATTAGAAAGATAGACTTAGAAAATTTTCACTCAACACAAAGTGACAATCGACCTCAATTGGCTTCAATGGATGTTAATCGACGATATCTGACAAAGTTAGATGCAAACTCACTCAAATATATGAGAAATGTTGAAATTCGACTTTAAATTAGGAAGATAGACTTAGAAAATTTTCACTCAACACAAAGTGACAATTGACCTCAATTGGCTTCAATCAATGTTAATCGACGATATCTGACAAAGTAAGATGCAAACTCACTCAAATATATGAGAAATGTTGAAATCCGAATTCAAATTAGGAAGATAGACTTAGAAAATTTTCTTTCAACACAAAGTGACAATCGACCTCAATGGGCTTCAATCAATGTTAATCGACGATATCTGACAAAGTTAGATGCAAACTCACTCAAATATATGAGAAATGTTGAAATTCGACTCCAAATTAGAAAGATAGACTTAGAAAATTTTCACTCAACACAAAGTGACAATCGACCTCAATTGGCTTCAATGGATGTTAATCGACGATATCTGACAAAGTTAGATGCAAACTTACTCAAATATATGAGAAATGTTGAAATTCGACTTTAAATTAGGAAGATAGACTTAGAAAATTTTCACTCAACACAAAGTGACAATCGACCTCAATGGGCTTCAATCAATGTTAATCGACGATATCTGACAAAGTAAGATGCAAACTCACTCAAATATATGAGAAATGTTGAAATCCGAATTCAAATTAGGAAGATAGACTTAGAAAATTTTCACTCAACACAAAGTGACAATCGACCTCAATGGGCTTCAATGGATGTTAATCGACGATATCTGACAAAGTTAGATGCAAACTTACTCAAATATATGAGAAATGTTGAAATTCGACTTCAAATTAGGAAGATAGACTTAGAAAATTTTCACTCAACACAAAGTGACAATCGACCTCAATGGGCTAAAATGGATGTTAATCGACGATATCTGACAAAGTTAGATGCAAACTCACTCAAATATATGAGAAATGTTGAAATTCGACTTTAAATTAGGAAGATAGACTTAGAAAATTTTCACTCAACACAAAGTGACAATCGACCTCAATGGGCTAAAATGGATGTTAATCGACGATATCTGACAAAGTTAGATGCAAACTCACTCAAATATATGAGAAATGTTGAAATTCGACTTCAAATTAGGAAGATAGACTTAGAAAATTTTCACTCAACACAAAGTGACAATCGACCTCAATGGGCTTCAATCAATGTTAATCGACGATATCTGACAAAGTTAGATGCAAACTCACTCAAATATATGAGAAATGTTGAAATTCGACTTTAAATTAGGAAGATAGACTTAGAAAATTTTCACTCAACACAAAGTGACAATCGACCTCAATGGGCTAAAATGGATGTTAATCGACGATATCTGACAATGTTAGATGCAAACTCACTCAAATATATGAGAAATGTTGAAATTCGACTTTAAATTAGGAAGATAGACTTAGAAAATTTTCACTCAACACAAAGTGACAATCGACCTCAATGGGCTTCAATCAATGTTAATCGACGATATCTGACAAAGTTAGATGCAAACTCACTCAAATATATGAGAAATGTTGAAATTCGACTCCAAATTAGAAAGATAGACTTAGAAAATTTTCACTCAACACAAAGTGACAATCGACCTCAATTGGCTTCAATGGATGTTAATCGACGATATCTGACAAAGTTAGATGCAAACTCACTCAAATATATGAGAAATGTTGAAATTCGACTTTAAATTAGGAAGATAGACTTAGAAAATTTTCACTCAACACAAAGTGACAATTGACCTCAATTGGCTTCAATCAATGTTAATCGACGATATCTGACAAAGTAAGATGCAAACTCACTCAAATATATGAGAAATGTTGAAATCCGAATTCAAATTAGGAAGATAGACTTAGAAAATTTTCTTTCAACACAAAGTGACAATCGACCTCAATGGGCTTCAATCAATGTTAATCGACGATATCTGACAAAGTTAGATGCAAACTCACTCAAATATATGAGAAATGTTGAAATTCGACTCCAAATTAGAAAGATAGACTTAGAAAATTTTCACTCAACACAAAGTGACAATCGACCTCAATTGGCTTCAATGGATGTTAATCGACGATATCTGACAAAGTTAGATGCAAACTTACTCAAATATATGAGAAATGTTGAAATTCGACTTTAAATTAGGAAGATAGACTTAGAAAATTTTCACTCAACACAAAGTGACAATCGACCTCAATGGGCTTCAATCAATGTTAATCGACGATATCTGACAAAGTAAGATGCAAACTCACTCAAATATATGAGAAATGTTGAAATCCGAATTCAAATTAGGAAGATAGACTTAGAAAATTTTCACTCAACACAAAGTGACAATCGACCTCAATGGGCTTCAATGGATGTTAATCGACGATATCTGACAAAGTTAGATGCAAACTTACTCAAATATATGAGAAATGTTGAAATTCGACTTCAAATTAGGAAGATAGACTTAGAAAATTTTCACTCAACACAAAGTGACAATCGACCTCAATGGGCTAAAATGGATGTTAATCGACGATATCTGACAAAGTTAGATGCAAACTCACTCAAATATATGAGAAATGTTGAAATTCGACTTTAAATTAGGAAGATAGACTTAGAAAATTTTCACTCAACACAAAGTGACAATCGACCTCAATGGGCTTCAATGGATGTTAATCGACGATATCTGACAAAGTTAGATGCAAACTCACTCAAATATATGAGAAATGTTGAAATTCGACTTCAAATTAGGAAGATAGACTTAGAAAATTTTCACTCAACACAAAGTGACAATCGACCTCAATGGGCTTCAATCAATGTTAATCGACGATATCTGACAAAGTTAGATGCAAACTCACTCAAATATATGAGAAATGTTGAAATTCGACTTTAAATTAGGAAGATAGACTTAGAAAATTTTCACTCAACACAAAGTGACAATCGACCTCAATGGGCTAAAATGGATGTTAATCGACGATATCTGACAATGTTAGATGCAAACTCACTCAAATATATGAGAAATGTTGAAATTCGACTTTAAATTAGGAAGATAGACTTAGAAAATTTTCACTCAACACAAAGTGACAATCGACCTCAATGGGCTTCAATCAATGTTAATCGACGATATCTGACAAAGTTAGATGCAAACTCACTCAAATATATGAGAAATGTTGAAATTCGACTCCAAATTAGAAAGATAGACTTAGAAAATTTTCACTCAACACAAAGTGACAATCGACCTCAATTGGCTTCAATGGATGTTAATCGACGATATCTGACAAAGTTAGATGCAAACTCACTCAAATATATGAGAAATGTTGAAATTCGACTTTAAATTAGGAAGATAGACTTAGAAAATTTTCACTCAACACAAAGTGACAATCGACCTCAATGGGCTAAAATGGATGTTAATCGACGATATCTGACAAAGTTAGATGCAAACTCACTCAAATATATGAGAAATGTTGAAATTCGACTTCAAATTAGGAAGATAGACTTAGAAAATTTTCACTCAACACAAAGTGACAATCGACCTCAATGGGCTTCAATCAATGTTAATCGACGATATCTGACAAAGTTAGATGCAAACTCACTCAAATATATGAGAAATGTTGAAATTCGACTTTAAATTAGGAAGATAGACTTAGGAAATTTTCACTCAACACAAAGTGACAATCGACCTCAATGGGCTAAAATGGATGTTAATCGACGATATCTGACAATGTTAGATGCAAACTCACTCAAATATATGAGAAATGTTGAAATTCGACTTTAAATTAGGAAGATAGACTTAGAAAATTTTCACTCAACACAAAGTGACAATCGACCTCAATGGGCTTCAATCAATGTTAATCGACGATATCTGACAAAGTTAGATGCAAACTCACTCAAATATATGAGAAATGTTGAAATTCGACTCCAAATTAGAAAGATAGACTTAGAAAATTTTCACTCAACACAAAGTGACAATCGACCTCAATTGGCTTCAATGGATGTTAATCGACGATATCTGACAAAGTTAGATGCAAACTCACTCAAATATATGAGAAATGTTGAAATTCGACTTTAAATTAGGAAGATAGACTTAGAAAATTTTCACTCAACACAAAGTGACAATTGACCTCAATTGGCTTCAATCAATGTTAATCGACGATATCTGACAAAGTAAGATGCAAACTCACTCAAATATATGAGAAATGTTGAAATCCGAATTCAAATTAGGAAGATAGACTTAGAAAATTTTCTTTCAACACAAAGTGACAATCGACCTCAATGGGCTTCAATCAATGTTAATCGACGATATCTGACAAAGTTAGATGCAAACTCACTCAAATATATGAGAAATGTTGAAATTCGACTCCAAATTAGAAAGATAGACTTAGAAAATTTTCACTCAACACAAAGTGACAATCGACCTCAATTGGCTTCAATGGATGTTAATCGACGATATCTGACAAAGTTAGATGCAAACTTACTCAAATATATGAGAAATGTTGAAATTCGACTTTAAATTAGGAAGATAGACTTAGAAAATTTTCACTCAACACAAAGTGACAATCGACCTCAATGGGCTTCAATCAATGTTAATCGACGATATCTGACAAAGTAAGATGCAAACTCACTCAAATATATGAGAAATGTTGAAATCCGAATTCAAATTAGGAAGATAGACTTAGAAAATTTTCACTCAACACAAAGTGACAATCGACCTCAATGGGCTTCAATGGATGTTAATCGACGATATCTGACAAAGTTAGATGCAAACTTACTCAAATATATGAGAAATGTTGAAATTCGACTTCAAATTAGGAAGATAGACTTAGAAAATTTTCACTCAACACAAAGTGACAATCGACCTCAATGGGCTAAAATGGATGTTAATCGACGATATCTGACAAAGTTAGATGCAAACTCACTCAAATATATGAGAAATGTTGAAATTCGACTTTAAATTAGGAAGATAGACTTAGAAAATTTTCACTCAACACAAAGTGACAATCGACCTCAATGGGCTTCAATGGATGTTAATCGACGATATCTGACAAAGTTAGATGCAAACTCACTCAAATATATGAGAAATGTTGAAATTCGACTTCAAATTAGGAAGATAGACTTAGAAAATTTTCTTTCAACACAAAGTGACAATCGACCTCAATGGGCTTCAATGGATGTTAATCGACGATATCTGACAAAGTTAGATGCAAACTCACTCAAATATATGAGAAATGTTGAAATTCGACTTTAAATTAGGAAGATAGACTTAGAAAATTTTCTTTCAACACAAAGTGACAATCGACCTCAATGGGCTTCAATCAATGTTAATCGACGATATCTGACAAAGTTAGATGCAAACTCACTCAAATATATGAGAAATGTTGAAATTCGACTCCAAATTAGAAAGATAGACTTAGAAAATTTTCACTCAACACAAAGTGACAATCGACCTCAATTGGCTTCAATGGATGTTAATCGACGATATCTGACAAAGTTAGATGCAAACTTACTCAAATATATGAGAAATGTTGAAATTCGACTTCAAATTAGGAAGATAGACTTAGAAAATTTTCACTCAACACAAAGTGACAATCGACCTCAATGGGCTAAAATGGATGTTAATCGACGATATCTGACAAAGTTAGATGCAAACTCACTCAAATATATGAGAAATGTTGAAATTCGACTCCAAATTAGAAAGATAGACTTAGAAAATTTTCACTCAACACAAAGTGACAATCGACCTCAATTGGCTTCAATGGATGTTAGTCGACGATATCTGACAAAGTTAGATGCAAACTCACTCAAATATATGAGAAATGTTGAAATTCGACTTTAAATTAGGAAGATAGACTTAGAAAATTTTCACTCAACACAAAGTGACAATCGACCTCAATGGGCTTCAATGGATGTTAATCGACGATATCTGACAAAGTTAGATGCAAACTTACTCAAATATATGAGAAATGTTGAAATTCGACTTCAAATTAGGAAGATAGACTTAGAAAATTTTCACTCAACACAAAGTGACAATCGACCTCAATGGGCTAAAATGGATGTTAATCGACGATATCTGACAAAGTTAGATGCAAACTCACTCAAATATATGAGAAATGTTGAAATTCGACTTTAAATTAGGAAGATAGACTTAGAAAATTTTCACTCAACACAAAGTGACAATCGACCTCAATGGGCTTCAATGGATGTTAATCGACGATATCTGACAAAGTTAGATGCAAACTCACTCAAATATATGAGAAATGTTGAAATTCGACTTCAAATTAGGAAGATAGACTTAGAAAATTTTCTTTCAACACAAAGTGACAATCGACCTCAATGGGCTTCAATGGATGTTAATCGACGATATCTGACAAAGTTAGATGCAAACTCACTCAAATATATGAGAAATGTTGAAATTCGACTTTAAATTAGGAAGATAGACTTAGAAAATTTTCTTTCAACACAAAGTGACAATCGACCTCAATGGGCTTCAATCAATGTTAATCGACGATATCTGACAAAGTTAGATGCAAACTCACTCAAATATATGAGAAATGTTGAAATTCGACTCCAAATTAGAAAGATAGACTTAGAAAATTTTCACTCAACACAAAGTGACAATCGACCTCAATTGGCTTCAATGGATGTTAATCGACGATATCTGACAAAGTTAGATGCAAACTTACTCAAATATATGAGAAATGTTGAAATTCGACTTCAAATTAGGAAGATAGACTTAGAAAATTTTCACTCAACACAAAGTGACAATCGACCTCAATGGGCTAAAATGGATGTTAATCGACGATATCTGACAAAGTTAGATGCAAACTCACTCAAATATATGAGAAATGTTGAAATTCGACTCCAAATTAGAAAGATAGACTTAGAAAATTTTCACTCAACACAAAGTGACAATCGACCTCAATTGGCTTCAATGGATGTTAGTCGACGATATCTGACAAAGTTAGATGCAAACTCACTCAAATATATGAGAAATGTTGAAATTCGACTTTAAATTAGGAAGATAGACTTAGAAAATTTTCACTCAACACAAAGTGACAATTGACCTCAATTGGCTTCAATCAATGTTAATCGACGATATCTGACAAAGTAAGATGCAAACTCACTCAAATATATGAGAAATGTTGAAATCCGAATTCAAATTAGGAAGATAGACTTAGAAAATTTTCTTTCAACACAAAGTGACAATCGACCTCAATGGGCTTCAATCAATGTTAATCGACGATATCTGACAAAGTTAGATGCAAACTTACTCAAATATATGAGAAATGTTGAAATCCGAATTCAAATTAGGAAGATAGACTTAGAAAATTTTCTTTCAACACAAAGTGACAATCGACCTCAATGGGCTTCAATGGATGTTAATCGACGATATCTGACAAAGTTAGATGCAAACTCACTCAAATATATGAGAAATGTTGAAATTCGACTTTAAATTAGGAAGATAGACTTAGAAACGTTTCACTCAACACAAAGTGACAATTGACCTCAATTGGCTTCAATCAATGTTAATCGACGATATCTGACAAAGTAAGATGCAAACTCACTCAAATATATGAGAAATGTTGAAATCCGAATTCAAATTAGGAAGATAGACTTAGAAAATTTTCTTTCAACACAAAGTGACAATCGACCTCAATGGGCTTCAATCAATGTTAATCGACGATATCTGACAAAGTTAGATGCAAACTCACTCAAATATATGAGAAATGTTGAAATTCGACTCCAAATTAGAAAGATAGACTTAGAAAATTTTCACTCAACACAAAGTGACAATCGACCTCAATTGGCTTCAATGGATGTTAATCGACGATATCTGACAAAGTTAGATGCAAACTTACTCAAATATATGAGAAATGTTGAAATTCGACTTCAAATTAGGAAGATAGACTTAGAAAATTTTCACTCAACACAAAGTGACAATCGACCTCAATGGGCTAAAATGGATGTTAATCGACGATATCTGACAAAGTTAGATGCAAACTCACTCAAATATATGAGAAATGTTGAAATTCGACTCCAAATTAGAAAGATAGACTTAGAAAATTTTCACTCAACACAAAGTGACAATCGACCTCAATTGGCTTCAATGGATGTTAGTCGACGATATCTGACAAAGTTAGATGCAAACTCACTCAAATATATGAGAAATGTTGAAATTCGACTTTAAATTAGGAAGATAGACTTAGAAAATTTTCACTCAACACAAAGTGACAATTGACCTCAATTGGCTTCAATCAATGTTAATCGACGATATCTGACAAAGTAAGATGCAAACTTACTCAAATATATGAGAAATGTTGAAATTCGACTTCAAATTAGGAAGATAGACTTAGAAAATTTTCACTCAACACAAAGTGACAATCGACCTCAATGGGCTTCAATCAATGTTAATCGACGGTATCTGACAAAGTTAGATGCAAACTTACTCAAATATATGAGAAATGTTGAAATTCGACTTCAAATTAGGAAGATAGACTTAGAAAATTTTCACTCAACACAAAGTGACAATCGACCTCAATGGGCTAAAATGGATGTTAATCGACGATATCTGACAAAGTTAGATGCAAACTCACTCAAATATATGAGAAATGTTGAAATTCGACTTTAAATTAGGAAGATAGACTTAGAAAATTTTCACTCAACACAAAGTGACAATCGACCTCAATGGGCTTCAATCAATGTTAATCGACGATATCTGACAAAGTTAGATGCAAACTCACTCAAATATATGAGAAATGTTGAAATTCGACTCCAAATTAGAAAGATAGACTTAGAAAATTTTCACTCAACACAAAGTGACAATCGACCTCAATTGGCTTCAATGGATGTTAATCGACGATATCTGACAAAGTTAGATGCAAACTCACTCAAATATATGAGAAATGTTGAAATTCGACTTTAAATTAGGAAGATAGACTTAGAAAATTTTCTTTCAACACAAAGTGACAATCGACCTCAATGGGCTTCAATGGATGTTAATCGACGATATCTGACAAAGTTAGATGTAAACTCACTCAAATATATGAGAAATGTTGAAATCCGAATTCAAATTAGGAAGATAGACTTAGAAAATTTTCTTTCAACACAAAGTGACAATCGACCTCAATGGGCTTCAATCAATGTTAATCGACGATATCTGACAAAGTTAGATGCAAACTTACTCAAATATATGAGAAATGTTGAAATTCGACTTCAAATTAGGAAGATAGACTTAGAAAATTTTCACTCAACACAAAGTGACAATCGACCTCAATGGGCTAAAATGGATGTTAATCGACGATATCTGACAAAGTTAGATGCAAACTCACTCAAATATATGAGAAATGTTGAAATTCGACTTTAAATTAGGAAGATAGACTTAGAAAATTTTCACTCAACACAAAGTGACAATCGACCTCAATGGGCTTCAATCAATGTTAATCGACGATATCTGACAAAGTTAGATGCAAACTCACTCAAATATATGAGAAATGTTGAAATTCGACTCCAAATTAGAAAGATAGACTTAGAAAATTTTCACTCAACACAAAGTGACAATCGACCTCAATTGGCTTCAATGGATGTTAATCGACGATATCTGACAAAGTTAGATGCAAACTCACTCAAATATATGAGAAATGTTGAAATTCGACTTTAAATTAGGAAGATAGACTTAGAAAATTTTCACTCAACACAAAGTGACAATTGACCTCAATTGGCTTCAATCAATGTTAATCGACGATATCTGACAAAGTAAGATGCAAACTCACTCAAATATATGAGAAATGTTGAAATCCGAATTCAAATTAGGAAGATAGACTTAGAAAATTTTCTTTCAACACAAAGTGACAATCGACCTCAATGGGCTTCAATCAATGTTAATCGACGATATCTGACAAAGTTAGATGCAAACTCACTCAAATATATGAGAAATGTTGAAATTCGACTCCAAATTAGAAAGATAGACTTAGAAAATTTTCACTCAACACAAAGTGACAATCGACCTCAATTGGCTTCAATGGATGTTAATCGACGATATCTGACAAAGTTAGATGCAAACTTACTCAAATATATGAGAAATGTTGAAATTCGACTTTAAATTAGGAAGATAGACTTAGAAAATTTTCACTCAACACAAAGTGACAATCGACCTCAATGGGCTTCAATCAATGTTAATCGACGATATCTGACAAAGTAAGATGCAAACTCACTCAAATATATGAGAAATGTTGAAATCCGAATTCAAATTAGGAAGATAGACTTAGAAAATTTTCACTCAACACAAAGTGACAATCGACCTCAATGGGCTTCAATGGATGTTAATCGACGATATCTGACAAAGTTAGATGCAAACTTACTCAAATATATGAGAAATGTTGAAATTCGACTTCAAATTAGGAAGATAGACTTAGAAAATTTTCACTCAACACAAAGTGACAATCGACCTCAATGGGCTAAAATGGATGTTAATCGACGATATCTGACAAAGTTAGATGCAAACTCACTCAAATATATGAGAAATGTTGAAATTCGACTTTAAATTAGGAAGATAGACTTAGAAAATTTTCACTCAACACAAAGTGACAATCGACCTCAATGGGCTTCAATGGATGTTAATCGACGATATCTGACAAAGTTAGATGCAAACTCACTCAAATATATGAGAAATGTTGAAATTCGACTTCAAATTAGGAAGATAGACTTAGAAAATTTTCTTTCAACACAAAGTGACAATCGACCTCAATGGGCTTCAATGGATGTTAATCGACGATATCTGACAAAGTTAGATGCAAACTCACTCAAATATATGAGAAATGTTGAAATTCGACTTCAAATTAGGAAGATAGACTTAGAAAATTTTCTTTCAACACAAAGTGACAATCGACCTCAATGGGCTTCAATGGATGTTAATCGACGATATCTGACAAAGTTAGATGCAAACTCACTCAAATATATGAGAAATGTTGAAATTCGACTCCAAATTAGAAAGATAGACTTAGAAAATTTTCACTCAACACAAAGTGACAATCGACCTCAATTGGCTTCAATGGATGTTAATCGACGATATCTGACAAAGTTAGATGCAAACTCACTCAAATATATGAGAAATGTTGAAATTCGACTTCAAATTAGGAAGATAGACTTAGAAAATTTTCACTCAACACAAAGTGACAATCGACCTCAATGGGCTTCAATCAATGTTAATCGACGATATCTGACAAAGTTAGATGCAAACTCACTCAAATATATGAGAAATGTTGAAATTCGACTCCAAATTAGAAAGATAGACTTAGAAAATTTTCACTCAACACAAAGTGACAATCGACCTCAATTGGCTTCAATGGATGTTAATCGACGATATCTGACAAAGTTAGATGCAAACTTACTCAAATATATGAGAAATGTTGAAATTCGACTTCAAATTAGGAAGATAGACTTAGAAAATTTTCACTCAACACAAAGTGACAATCGACCTCAATGGGCTAAAATGGATGTTAATCGACGATATCTGACAAAGTTAGATGCAAACTCACTCAAATATATGAGAAATGTTGAAATTCGACTCCAAATTAGAAAGATAGACTTAGAAAATTTTCACTCAACACAAAGTGACAATCGACCTCAATTGGCTTCAATGGATGTTAGTCGACGATATCTGACAAAGTTAGATGCAAACTCACTCAAATATATGAGAAATGTTGAAATTCGACTTTAAATTAGGAAGATAGACTTAGAAAATTTTCACTCAACACAAAGTGACAATTGACCTCAATTGGCTTCAATCAATGTTAATCGACGATATCTGACAAAGTAAGATGCAAACTCACTCAAATATATGAGAAATGTTGAAATCCGAATTCAAATTAGGAAGATAGACTTAGAAAATTTTCTTTCAACACAAAGTGACAATCGACCTCAATGGGCTTCAATCAATGTTAATCGACGATATCTGACAAAGTTAGATGCAAACTTACTCAAATATATGAGAAATGTTGAAATCCGAATTCAAATTAGGAAGATAGACTTAGAAAATTTTCTTTCAACACAAAGTGACAATCGACCTCAATGGGCTTCAATCAATGTTAATCGACGATATCTGACAAAGTTAGATGCAAACTCACTCAAATATATGAGAAATGTTGAAATTCGACTCCAAATTAGAAAGATAGACTTAGAAAATTTTCACTCAACACAAAGTGACAATCGACCTCAATTGGCTTCAATGGATGTTAATCGACGATATCTGACAAAGTTAGATGCAAACTTACTCAAATATATGAGAAATGTTGAAATTCGACTTCAAATTAGGAAGATAGACTTAGAAAATTTTCACTCAACACAAAGTGACAATCGACCTCAATGGGCTAAAATGGATGTTAATCGACGATATCTGACAAAGTTAGATGCAAACTCACTCAAATATATGAGAAATGTTGAAATTCGACTCCAAATTAGAAAGATAGACTTAGAAAATTTTCACTCAACACAAAGTGACAATCGACCTCAATTGGCTTCAATGGATGTTAGTCGACGATATCTGACAAAGTTAGATGCAAACTCACTCAAATATATGAGAAATGTTGAAATTCGACTTTAAATTAGGAAGATAGACTTAGAAAATTTTCACTCAACACAAAGTGACAATTGACCTCAATTGGCTTCAATCAATGTTAATCGACGATATCTGACAAAGTAAGATGCAAACTCACTCAAATATATGAGAAATGTTGAAATCCGAATTCAAATTAGGAAGATAGACTTAGAAAATTTTCTTTCAACACAAAGTGACAATCGACCTCAATGGGCTTCAATCAATGTTAATCGACGATATCTGACAAAGTTAGATGCAAACTTACTCAAATATATGAGAAATGTTGAAATTCGACTTCAAATTAGGAAGATAGACTTAGAAAATTTTCACTCAACACAAAGTGACAATCGACCTCAATGGGCTAAAATGGATGTTAATCGACGATATCTGACAAAGTTAGATGCAAACTCACTCAAATATATGAGAAATGTTGAAATTCGACTTTAAATTAGGAAGATAGACTTAGAAAATTTTCACTCAACACAAAGTGACAATCGACCTCAATGGGCTTCAATCAATGTTAATCGACGATATCTGACAAAGTTAGATGCAAACTCACTCAAATATATGAGAAATGTTGAAATTCGACTCCAAATTAGAAAGATAGACTTAGAAAATTTTCACTCAACACAAAGTGACAATCGACCTCAATTGGCTTCAATGGATGTTAATCGACGATATCTGACAAAGTTAGATGCAAACTCACTCAAATATATGAGAAATGTTGAAATTCGACTTTAAATTAGGAAGATAGACTTAGAAAATTTTCTTTCAACACAAAGTGACAATCGACCTCAATGGGCTTCAATGGATGTTAATCGACGATATCTGACAAAGTTAGATGTAAACTCACTCAAATATATGAGAAATGTTGAAATCCGAATTCAAATTAGGAAGATAGACTTAGAAAATTTTCTTTCAACACAAAGTGACAATCGACCTCAATGGGCTTCAATCAATGTTAATCGACGATATCTGACAAAGTTAGATGCAAACTTACTCAAATATATGAGAAATGTTGAAATTCGACTTCAAATTAGGAAGATAGACTTAGAAAATTTTCACTCAACACAAAGTGACAATCGACCTCAATGGGCTAAAATGGATGTTAATCGACGATATCTGACAAAGTTAGATGCAAACTCACTCAAATATATGAGAAATGTTGAAATTCGACTTTAAATTAGGAAGATAGACTTAGAAAATTTTCACTCAACACAAAGTGACAATCGACCTCAATGGGCTTCAATCAATGTTAATCGACGATATCTGACAAAGTTAGATGCAAACTCACTCAAATATATGAGAAATGTTGAAATTCGACTCCAAATTAGAAAGATAGACTTAGAAAATTTTCACTCAACACAAAGTGACAATCGACCTCAATTGGCTTCAATGGATGTTAATCGACGATATCTGACAAAGTTAGATGCAAACTCACTCAAATATATGAGAAATGTTGAAATTCGACTTTAAATTAGGAAGATAGACTTAGAAAATTTTCTTTCAACACAAAGTGACAATCGACCTCAATGGGCTTCAATCAATGTTAATCGACGATATCTGACAAAGTTAGATGCAAACTCACTCAAATATATGAGAAATGTTGAAATTCGACTTCAAATTAGGAAGATAGACTTAGAAAATTTTCTTTCAACACAAAGTGACAATCGACCTCAATGGGCTTCAATGGATGTTAATCGACGATATCTGACAAAGTTAGATGCAAACTCACTCAAATATATGAGAAATGTTGAAATTCGACTTTAAATTAGGAAGATAGACTTAGAAAATTTTCACTCAACACAAAGTGACAATTGACCTCAATTGGCTTCAATCAATGTTAATCGACGATATCTGACAAAGTAAGATGCAAACTCACTCAAATATATGAGAAATGTTGAAATTCGACTCCAAATTAGAAAGATAGACTTAGAAAATTTTCACTCAACACAAAGTGACAATCGACCTCAATTGGCTTCAATGGATGTTAATCGACGATATCTGACAAAGTTAGATGCAAACTTACTCAAATATTTGAGAAATGTTGAAATTCGACTTCAAATTAGGAAGATAGACTTAGAAAATTTTCACTCAACACAAAGTGACAATCGACCTCAATGGGCTAAAATGGATGTTAATCGACGATATCTGACAATGTTAGATGCAAACTCACTCAAATATATGAGAAATGTTGAAATCGGAATTCAAATTAGGAAGATAGACTTAGAAAATTTTCTTCCAACACAAAGTGACAATCGACCTCAATGGGCTTCAATCAATGTTAATCGACGATATCTGACAAAGTTAGATGCAAACTCACTCAAATATATGAGAAATGTTGAAATTCGACTTCAAATTAGGAAGATAGACTTAGAAAATTTTCACTCAACACAAAGTGACAATCGACCTCAATGGGCTTCAATCAATGTTAATCGACGATATCTGACAAAGTTAGACGCAAACTCACTCAAATATATCAGAAATGTTGAAATTCGACTTTAAAATAGGAAGATAGACTTAGAAAATTTTCACTCAACACAAAGTGACAATTGACCTCAATTGGCTTCAATCAATGTTAATCGACGATATCTGACAAAGTAAGATGCAAACTCACTCAAATATATGAGAAATGTTGAAATTCGACTCCAAATTAGAAAGATAGACTTAGAAAATTTTCACTCAACACAAAGTGACAATCGACCTCAATTGGCTTCAATGGATGTTAATCGACGATATCTGACAAAGTTAGATGCAAACTTACTCAAATATATGAGAAATGTTGAAATTCGACTTCAAATTAGGAAGATAGACTTAGAAAATTTTCACTCAACACAAAGTGACAATCGACCTCAATGGGCTAAAATGGATGTTAATCGACGATATCTGACAATGTTAGATGCAAACTCACTCAAATATATGAGAAATGTTGAAATTCGACTTTAAATTAGGAAGATAGACTTAGAAAATTTTCACTCAACACAAAGTGACAATCGACCTCAATGGGCTTCAATCAATGTTAATCGACGATATCTGACAAAGTTAGATGCAAACTCACTCAAATATATGAGAAATGTTGAAATTCGACTTTAAATTAGGAAGATAGACTTAGAAAATTTTCTTTCAACACAAAGTGACAATCGATCTCAATGGGCTTCAATGGATGTTAATCGACGATATCTGACAAAGTTAGATGCAAACTCACTCAAATATATGAGAAATGTTGAAATTCGACTTTAAATTAGGAAGATAGACTTAGAAAATTTTCACTCAACACAAAGTGACAATTGACCTCAATTGGCTTCAATCAATGTTAATCGACGATATCTGACAAAGTAAGATGCAAACTCACTCAAATATATGAGAAATGTTGAAATCCGAATTCAAATTAGGAAGATAGACTTAGAAAATTTTCTTTCAACACAAAGTGACAATCGACCTCAATGGGCTTCAATCAATGTTAATCGACGATATCTGACAAAGTTAGATGCAAACTCACTCAAATATATGAGAAATGTTGAAATTCGACTCCAAATTAGAAAGATAGACTTAGAAAATTTTCACTCAACACAAAGTGACAATCGACCTCAATTGGCTTCAATGGATGTTAATCGACGATATCTGACAAAGTTAGATGCAAACTTACTCAAATATATGAGAAATGTTGAAATTCGACTTCAAATTAGGAAGATAGACTTAGAAAATTTTCACTCAACACAAAGTGACAATCGACCTCAATGGGCTAAAATGGATGTTAATCGACGATATCTGACAAAGTTAGATGCAAACTCACTCAAATATATGAGAAATGTTGAAATTCGACTTTAAATTAGGAAGATAGACTTAGAAAATTTTCACTCAACACAAAGTGACAATCGACCTCAATTGGCTTCAATCAATGTTAATCGACGATATCTGACAAAGTTAGATGCAAACTCACTCAAATATATGAGAAATGTTGAAATTCGACTCCAAATTAGAAAGATAGACTTAGAAAATTTTCACTCAACACAAAGTGACAATCGACCTCAATTGGCTTCAATGGATGTTAATCGACGATATCTGACAAAGTTAGATGCAAACTCACTCAAATATATGAGAAATGTTGAAATTCGACTTTAAATTAGGAAGATAGACTTAGAAAATTTTCTTTCAACACAAAGTGACAATCGACCTCAATGGGCTTCAATGGATGTTAATCGACGATATCTGACAAAGTTAGATGCAAACTCACTCAAATATATGAGAAATGTTGAAATCCGAATTCAAATTAGGAAGATAGACTTAGAAAATTTTCACTCAACACAAAGTGACAATTGACCTCAATTGGCTTCAATCAATGTTAATCGACGATATCTGACAAAGTTAGATGCAAACTCACTCAAATATATGAGAAATGTTGAAATTCGACTCCAAATTAGAAAGATAGACTTAGAAAATTTTCACTCAACACAAAGTGACAATCGACCTCAATTGGCTTCAATGGATGTTAATCGACGATATCTGACAAAGTTAGATGCAAACTCACTCAAATATATGAGAAATGTTGAAATTCGACTTTAAATTAGGAAGATAGACTTAGAAAATTTTCTTTCAACACAAAGTGACAATCGACCTCAATGGGCTTCAATGGATGTTAATCGACGATATCTGACAAAGTTAGATGCAAACTCACTCAAATATATGAGAAATGTTGAAATCCGAATTCAAATTAGGAAGATAGACTTAGAAAATTTTCACTCAACACAAAGTGACAATCGACCTCAATTGGCTTCAATGGATGTTAATCGACGATATCTGACAAAGTTAGATGCAAACTCACTCAAATATATGAGAAATGTTGAAATTCGACTTTAAATTAGGAAGATAGACTTAGAAAATTTTCACTCAACACAAAGTGACAATCGACCTCAATGGGCTTCAATCAATGTTAATCGACGATATCTGACAAAGTTAGATGCAAACTCACTCAAATATATGAGAAATGTTGAAATTCGACTTTAAATTAGGAAGATAGACTTAGAAAATTTTCTTTCAACACAAAGTGACAATCGACCTCAATGGGCTTCAATGGATGTTAATCGACGATATCTGACAAAGTTAGATGCAAACTCACTCAAATATATGAGAAATGTTGAAATCCGAATTCAAATTAGGAAGATAGACTTAGAAAATTTTCACTCAACACAAAGTGACAATCGACCTCAATTGGCTTCAATGGATGTTAATCGACGATATCTGACAAAGTTAGATGCAAACTCACTCAAATATATGAGAAATGTTGAAATTCGACTTTAAATTAGGAAGATAGACTTAGAAAATTTTCACTCAACACAAAGTGACAATCGACCTCAATTGGCTTCAATGGATGTTAATCGACGATATCTGACAAAGTTAGATGCAAACTCACTCAAATATATGAGAAATGTTGAAATTCGACTTTAAATTAGGAAGATAGACTTAGAAAATTTTCACTCAACACAAAGTGACAATCGACCTCAATGGGCTTCAATCAATGTTAATCGACGATATCTGACAAAGTTAGATGCAAACTCACTCAAATATATGAGAAATGTTGAAATTCGACTCCAAATTAGAAAGATAGACTTAGAAAATTTTCACTCAACACAAAGTGACAATCGACCTCAATTGGCTTCAATGGATGTTAATCGACGATATCTGACAAAGTTAGATGCAAACTCACTCAAATATATGAGAAATGTTGAAATTCGACTTTAAATTAGGAAGATAGACTTAGAAAATTTTCTTTCAACACAAAGTGACAATTGACCTCAATTGGCTTCAATCAATGTTAATCGACGATATCTGACAAAGTTAGATGCAAACTCACTCAAATATATGAGAAATGTTGAAATTCGACTCCAAATTAGAAAGATAGACTTAGAAAATTTTCACTCAACACAAAGTGACAATCGACCTCAATTGGCTTCAATGGATGTTAATCGACGATATCTGACAAAGTTAGATGCAAACTCACTCAAATATATGAGAAATGTTGAAATTCGACTTTAAATTAGGAAGATAGACTTAGAAAATTTTCTTTCAACACAAAGTGACAATCGACCTCAATGGGCTTCAATGGATGTTAATCGACGATATCTGACAAAGTTAGATGCAAACTCACTCAAATATATGAGAAATGTTGAAATCCGAATTCAAATTAGGAAGATAGACTTAGAAAATTTTCACTCAACACAAAGTGACAATCGACCTCAATTGGCTTCAATGGATGTTAATCGACGATATCTGACAAAGTTAGATGCAAACTCACTCAAATATATGAGAAATGTTGAAATTCGACTTTAAATTAGGAAGATAGACTTAGAAAATTTTCACTCAACACAAAGTGACAATCGACCTCAATGGGCTTCAATCAATGTTAATCGACGATATCTGACAAAGTTAGATGCAAACTCACTCAAATATATGAGAAATGTTGAAATTCGACTCCAAATTAGAAAGATAGACTTAGAAAATTTTCACTCAACACAAAGTGACAATCGACCTTAATTGGCTTCAATGGATGTTAATCGACGATATCTGACAAAGTTAGATGCAAACTCACTCAAATATATGAGAAATGTTGAAATTCGACTCCAAATTAGAAAGATAGACTTAGAAAATTTTCACTCAACACAAAGTGACAATCGACCTCAATTGGCTTCAATGGATGTTAATCGACGATATCTGACAAAGTTAGATGCAAACTCACTCAAATATATGAGAAATGTTGAAATCCGAATTCAAATTAGGAAGATAGACTTAGAAAATTTTCACTCAACACAAAGTGACAATCGACCTCAATTGGCTTCAATGGATGTTAATCGACGATATCTGACAAAGTTAGATGCAAACTCACTCAAATATATGAGAAATGTTGAAATTCGACTTTAAATTAGGAAGATAGACTTAGAAAATTTTCACTCAACACAAAGTGACAATCGACCTCAATGGGCTTCAATCAATGTTAATCGACGATATCTGACAAAGTTAGATGCAAACTCACTCAAATATATGAGAAATGTTGAAATTCGACTCCAAATTAGAAAGATAGACTTAGAAAATTTTCACTCAACACAAAGTGACAATCGACCTCAATTGGCTTCAATGGATGTTAATCGACGATATCTGACAAAGTTAGATGCAAACTCACTCAAATATATGAGAAATGTTGAAATTCGACTTTAAATTAGGAAGATAGACTTAGAAAATTTTCTTTCAACACAAAGTGACAATCGACCTCAATGGGCTTCAATGGATGTTAATCGACGATATCTGACAAAGTTAGATGCAAACTCACTCAAATATATGAGAAATGTTGAAATCCGAATTCAAATTAGGAAGATAGACTTAGAAAATTTTCTTTCAACACAAAGTGACAATCGACCTCAATGGGCTTCAATCAATGTTAATCGACGATATCTGACAAAGTTAGATGCAAACTCACTCAAATATATGAGAAATGTTGAAATTCGACTTCAAATTAGGAAGATAGACTTAGAAAATTTTCTTTCAACACAAAGTGACAATCGACCTCAATGGGCTTCAATGGATGTTAATCGACGATATCTGACAAAGTTAGATGCAAACTCACTCAAATATATGAGAAATGTTGAAATTCGACTTTAAATTAGGAAGATAGACTTAGAAAATTTTCACTCAACACAAAGTGACAATTGACCTCAATTGGCTTCAATCAATGTTAATCGACGATATCTGACAAAGTTAGACGCAAACTCACTCAAATATATGAGAAATGTTGAAATCGGAATTCAAATTAGGAAGATAGACTTAGAAAATTTTCTTCCAACACAAAGTGACAATCGACCTCAATGGGCTTCAATCAATGTTAATCGACGATATCTGACAAAGTTAGATGCAAACTCACTCAAATATATGAGAAATGTTGAAATTCGACTTCAAATTAGGAAGATAGACTTAGAAAATTTTCACTCAACACAAAGTGACAATCGACCTCAATGGGCTAAAATGGATGTTAATCGACGATATCTGACAAAGTTAGATGCAAACTCACTCAAATATATGAGAAATGTTGAAATTCGACTTTAAATTAGGAAGATAGACTTAGAAAATTTTCACTCAACACAAAGTGACAATCGACCTCAATGGGCTTCAATCAATGTTAATCGACGATATCTGACAAAGTTAGATGCAAACTCACTCAAATATATGAGAAATGTTGAAATTCGACTCCAAATTAGAAAGATAGACTTAGAAAATTTTCACTCAACACAAAGTGACAATCGACCTCAATTGGCTTCAATGGATGTTAATCGACGATATCTGACAAAGTTAGATGCAAACTCACTCAAATATATGAGAAATGTTGAAATTCGACTTTAAATTAGGAAGATAGACTTAGAAAATTTTCTTTCAACACAAAGTGACAATCGACCTCAATGGGCTTCAATGGATGTCAATCGACGATATCTGACAAAGTTAGATGCAAACTCACTCAAATATATGAGAAATGTTGAAATCCGAATTCAAATTAGGAAGATAGACTTAGAAAATTTTCTTTCAACACAAAGTGACAATCGACCTCAATGGGCTTCAATCAATGTTAATCGACGATATCTGACAAAGTTAGATGCAAACTCACTCAAATATATGAGAAATGTTGAAATTCGACTTCAAATTAGGAAGATAGACTTAGAAAATTTTCTTTCAACACAAAGTGACAATCGACCTCAATGGGCTTCAATGGATGTTAATCGACGATATCTGACAAAGTTAGATGCAAACTCACTCAAATATATGAGAAATGTTGAAATTCGACTTTAAATTAGGAAGATAGACTTAGAAAATTTTCACTCAACACAAAGTGACAATTGACCTCAATTGGCTTCAATCAATGTTAATCGACGATATCTGACAAAGTTAGACGCAAACTCACTCAAATATATGAGAAATGTTGAAATCGGAATTCAAATTAGGAAGATAGACTTAGAAAATTTTCTTCCAACACAAAGTGACAATCGACCTCAATGGGCTTCAATCAATGTTAATCGACGATATCTGACAAAGTTAGATGCAAACTCACTCAAATATATGAGAAATGTTGAAATTCGACTTCAAATTAGGAAGATAGACTTAGAAAATTTTCACTCAACACAAAGTGACAATCGACCTCAATGGGCTTCAATCAATGTTAATCGACGATATCTGACAAAGTTAGACGCAAACTCACTCAAATATATCAGAAATGTTGAAATTCGACTTTAAAATAGGAAGATAGACTTAGAAAGTTTTCACTCAACACAAAGTGACAATCGACCTCAATGGGCTTCAATGGATGTTAATCGACGATATCTGACAAAGTTAGATGCAAACTCACTCAAATATATGAGAAATGTTGAAATCCGAATTCAAATTAGGAAGATAGACTTAGAAAATTTTCTTTCAACACAAAGTGACAATCGACCTCAATGGGCTTCAATCAATGTTAATCGACGATATCTGACAAAGTTAGATGCAAACTTACTCAAATATATGAGAAATGTTGAAATTCGACTTCAAATTAGAAAGATAGACTTAGAAAATTTTCACTCAACACAAAGTGACAATCGACCTCAATGGGCTACAATGGATGTTAATCGACGATATCTGACAAAGTTAGATGCAAACTCACTCAAATATATGAGAAATGTTGAAATTCGACTTTAAATTAGGAAGCTAGACTTAGAAAATTTTCACTCAACACAAAGTGACAATTGACCTCAATTGGCTTCAATCAATGTTAATCGACGATATCTGACAAAGTTAGACGCAAACTCACTCAAATATATGAGAAATGTTGAAATCCGAATTCAAATTAGGAAGATAGACTTAGAAAATTTTCTTCCAGCACAAAGTGACAATCGACCTCAATGGGCTTCAATCAATGTTAATCGACGATATCTGACAAAGTTAGATGCAAACTCACTCAAATATATGAGAAATGTTGAAATTCGACTTCAAATTAGGAAGATAGACTTAGAAAATTTTCACTCAACACAAAGTGACAATCGACCTCAATGGGCTTCAATGGATGTTAATCGACGATATCTGACAAAGTTAGATGCAAACTTACTCAAATATATGAGAAATGTTGAAATTCGACTTCAAATTAGGAAGATAGACTTAGAAAATTTTCACTCAACACAAAGTGACAATCGACCTCAATGGGCTAAAATGGATGTTAATCGACGATATCTGACAAAGTTAGATGCAAACTCACTCAAATATATGAGAAATGTTGAAATTCGACTTTAAATTAGGAAGATAGACTTAGAAAATTTTCACTCAACACAAAGTGACAATCGACCTCAATGGGCTTCAATCAATGTTAATCGACGATATCTGACAAAGTTAGATGCAAACTCACTCAAATATATGAGAAATGTTGAAATTCGACTCCAAATTAGAAAGATAGACTTAGAAAATTTTCACTCAACACAAAGTGACAATCGACCTCAATTGGCTTCAATGGATGTTAATCGACGATATCTGACAAAGTTAGATGCAAACTCACTCAAATATATGAGAAATGTTGAAATCCGAATTCAAATTAGGAAGATAGACTTAGAAAATTTTCTTCCAACACAAAGTGACAATCGACCTCAATGGGCTTCAATCAATGTTAATCGACGATATCTGACAAAGTTAGATGCAAACTCACTCAAATATATGAGAAATGTTGAAATTCGACTTCAAATTAGGAAGATAGACTTAGAAAATTTTCACTCAACACAAAGTGACAATCGACCTCAATGGGCTTCAATGGATGTTAATCGACGATATCTGACAAAGTTAGATGCAAACTTACTCAAATATATGAGAAATGTTGAAATTCGACTTTAAATTAGGAAGATAGACTTAGAAAATTTTCACTCAACACAAAGTGACAATCGACCTCAATGGGCTTCAATCAATGTTAATCGACGATATCTGACAAAGTTAGATGCAAACTCACTCAAATATATGAGAAATGTTGAAATTCGACTCCAAATTAGAAAGATAGACTTAGAAAATTTTCACTCAACACAAAGTGACAATCGACCTCAATTGGCTTCAATGGATGTTAATCGACGATATCTGACAAAGTTAGATGCAAACTCACTCAAATATATGAGAAATGTTGAAATTCGACTTTAAATTAGGAAGATAGACTTAGAAAATTTTCACTCAACACAAAGTGACAATTGACCTCAATTGGCTTCAATCAATGTTAATCGACGATATCTGACAAAGTTAGACGCAAACTCACTCAAATATATGAGAAATGTTGAAATCGGAATTCAAATTAGGAAGATAGACTTAGAAAATTTTCTTCCAACACAAAGTGACAATCGACCTCAATGGGCTTCAATCAATGTTAATCGACGATATCTGACAAAGTTAGATGCAAACTCACTCAAATATATGAGAAATGTTGAAATTCGACTTCAAATTAGGAAGATAGACTTAGAAAATTTTCACTCAACACAAAGTGACAATCGACCTCAATGGGCTTCAATCAATGTTAATCGACGATATCTGACAAAGTTAGACGCAAACTCACTCAAATATATCAGAAATGTTGAAATTCGACTTTAAAATAGGAAGATAGACTTAGAAAGTTTTCACTCAACACAAAGTGACAATCGACCTCAATGGGCTTCAATGGATGTTAATCGACGATATCTGACAAAGTTAGATGCAAACTCACTCAAATATATGAGAAATGTTGAAATCCGAATTCAAATTAGGAAGATAGACTTAGAAAATTTTCTTTCAACACAAAGTGACAATCGACCTCAATGGGCTTCAATCAATGTTAATCGACGATATCTGACAAAGTTAGATGCAAACTTACTCAAATATATGAGAAATGTTGAAATTCGACTTCAAATTAGAAAGATAGACTTAGAAAATTTTCACTCAACACAAAGTGACAATCGACCTCAATGGGCTACAATGGATGTTAATCGACGATATCTGACAAAGTTAGATGCAAACTCACTCAAATATATGAGAAATGTTGAAATTCGACTTTAAATTAGGAAGATAGACTTAGAAAATTTTCACTCAACACAAAGTGACAATTGACCTCAATTGGCTTCAATCAATGTTAATCGACGATATCTGACAAAGTTAGACGCAAACTCACTCAAATATATGAGAAATGTTGAAATCCGAATTCAAATTAGGAAGATAGACTTAGAAAATTTTCTTCCAGCACAAAGTGACAATCGACCTCAATGGGCTTCAATCAATGTTAATCGACGATATCTGACAAAGTTAGATGCAAACTCACTCAAATATATGAGAAATGTTGAAATTCGACTTCAAATTAGGAAGATAGACTTAGAAAATTTTCACTCAACACAAAGTGACAATCGACCTCAATGGGCTTCAATGGATGTTAATCGACGATATCTGACAAAGTTAGATGCAAACTTACTCAAATATATGAGAAATGTTGAAATTCGACTTCAAATTAGGAAGATAGACTTAGAAAATTTTCACTCAACACAAAGTGACAATCGACCTCAATGGGCTAAAATGGATGTTAATCGACGATATCTGACAAAGTTAGATGCAAACTCACTCAAATATATGAGAAATGTTGAAATTCGACTTTAAATTAGGAAGATAGACTTAGAAAATTTTCACTCAACACAAAGTGACAATCGACCTCAATGGGCTTCAATCAATGTTAATCGACGATATCTGACAAAGTTAGATGCAAACTCACTCAAATATATGAGAAATGTTGAAATTCGACTCCAAATTAGAAAGATAGACTTAGAAAATTTTCACTCAACACAAAGTGACAATCGACCTCAATTGGCTTCAATGGATGTTAATCGACGATATCTGACAAAGTTAGATGCAAACTCACTCAAATATATGAGAAATGTTGAAATCCGAATTCAAATTAGGAAGATAGACTTAGAAAATTTTCTTCCAACACAAAGTGACAATCGACCTCAATGGGCTTCAATCAATGTTAATCGACGATATCTGACAAAGTTAGATGCAAACTCACTCAAATATATGAGAAATGTTGAAATTCGACTTCAAATTAGGAAGATAGACTTAGAAAATTTTCACTCAACACAAAGTGACAATCGACCTCAATGGGCTTCAATGGATGTTAATCGACGATATCTGACAAAGTTAGATGCAAACTTACTCAAATATATGAGAAATGTTGAAATTCGACTTTAAATTAGGAAGATAGACTTAGAAAATTTTCACTCAACACAAAGTGACAATCGACCTCAATGGGCTTCAATCAATGTTAATCGACGATATCTGACAAAGTTAGATGCAAACTCACTCAAATATATGAGAAATGTTGAAATTCGACTCCAAATTAGAAAGATAGACTTAGAAAATTTTCACTCAACACAAAGTGACAATCGACCTCAATTGGCTTCAATGGATGTTAATCGACGATATCTGACAAAGTTAGATGCAAACTCACTCAAATATATGAGAAATGTTGAAATCCGAATTCAAATTAGGAAGATAGACTTAGAAAATTTTCTTCCAACACAAAGTGACAATCGACCTCAATGGGCTTCAATCAATGTTAATCGACGATATCTGACAAAGTTAGATGCAAACTCACTCAAATATATGAGAAATGTTGAAATTCGACTTCAAATTAGGAAGATAGACTTAGAAAATTTTCACTCAACACAAAGTGACAATCGACCTCAATGGGCTAAAATGGATGTTAATCGACGATATCTGACAAAGTTAGATGCAAACTCACTCAAATATATGAGAAATGTTGAAATTCGACTTTAAATTAGGAAGATAGACTTAGAAAATTTTCACTCAACACAAAGTGACAATCGACCTCAATGGGCTTCAATCAATGTTAATCGACGATATCTGACAAAGTTAGATGCAAACTCACTCAAATATATGAGAAATGTTGAAATTCGACTCCAAATTAGAAAGATAGACTTAGAAAATTTTCACTCAACACAAAGTGACAATCGACCTCAATTGGCTCCAATGGATGTTAATCGACGATATCTGACAAAGTTAGATGCAAACTCACTCAAATATATGAGAAATGTTGAAATTCGACTTTAAATTAGGAAGATAGACTTAGAAAATTTTCTTTCAACACAAAGTGACAATCGATCTCAATGGGCTTCAATGGATGTTAATCGACGATATCTGACAAAGTTAGATGCGAACTTACTCAAATATATGAGAAATGTTGAAATTCGACTTCAAATTAGGAAGATAGACTTAGAAAATTTTCACTCAACACAAAGTGACAATCGACCTCAATGGGCTTCAATCAATGTTAATCGACGATATCTGACAAAGTTAGACGCAAACTCACTCAAATATATGAGAAATGTTGAAATCCGAATTCAAATTAGGAAGATAGACTTAGTAAATTTTCACTCAACACAAAGTGACAATCGACCTCAATTGGCTTCAATGGATGTTAATCGACGATATCTGACAAAGTTAGATGCAAACTCACTCAAATATATGAGAAATGTTGAAATTCGACTTCAAATTAGAAAGATAGACTTAGAAAATTTTCACTCAACACAAAGTGACAATCGACCTCAATTGGCTTCAATCAATGTTAATCGACGATATCTGACAAAGTTAGATGCAAACTCACTCAAATATATGAGAATTTATGAGATTCGACTTCAAATTAGGAAGATAGACTTTGAAAATTTCAATTCAACACAAAATGACAATTGTCCTCAATGGGCTTCAATGAAAGTAAATCAACGATTGCTGACAAAGTTAGTTGCAAACTCACTCAAATATATGAGAATTGATGAGATTCGACTCCAAATTAGGAAGATAGACTTTGAAAATTATGAATCAACACAAAGTGACAATCGACCTCAATGGGCTACAATGGAAGTAAATCCACAATTGCTGATAAAGTTAGTTGCAAACTCACTCAAATATATGAGAATTTATGAGATTTGACTTCAAATTAGGAAGATAGACTTTGGAAATTTTCAATCAACACGAAATGACAATCGACCTCAATGGGCTACAATGGAAGTAAATCGACGATTTCTGACAAAGTTAGTTGCGAACTAACACAAATATATAAGAATCTATGAGATTCGACTTCAAATTAGGAAGATATACTGTGAAAATATTCAATCAACACAAAGTGACAATCGTCCTCAATGGGCTTCAATGAAAGTAAATCGACGATTGCTGACAAAGTTAGTTGCAAACTTACTCAAATATATAAGAATTGATGAGATTCGTCTTCAAATTAGGAAGATAGACTTTGAACATTTTAAATCAACACAAAGTGGCAATCGACCTCAATTGGCTTCAATGGGAATAAATCGACGATTGCTGATAAAGTTAGTTGCAAACTCACTCAAATATATAAGAATTTATGAGATTCGACTTCAAATTAGGAAGATAGACTTTGAAAATATTCAATCAACACAAAGTGACAATCGACCTCAATGGGCTACAATGGAAGTAAATCGACGATTTCTGACAAAGTTAGTTGCAAACTCGCACAAATAAATAAGAATCTATGAGATTCGACTTCAAATTAGGAAGATAGACTTTGAAAATTTTAAATCAACTCGAAGTGACAATCGACCTCAATTGGCTTCAATGGAAGTAAATCGACGATTGCTGATAAAGTTAGTTGCAAACTCACTCAAATATATAAGAATCTATGAGATTCGACTTCGAATTAGGAAGATAGACTTTTAAAAATTTTAAATCAACTCAAAGTGACAATCGACTTCAATTGGCTTCAATGCAAGTAAATCGACGATTGCTGACAAAGTTAGATGCAAACTCACTCAAATATATGAGAATTTATGAGATTCGACTTCAAATTAGGAAGATATACTCTGAAAATATTCAATCAACAAAAAGTGACAATCGTCCTCAATGGGCTTCAATGAAAGTAAATCGACGATTGCTGAAAAAGTTAGTTGCAAACTTACTCAAATATATAAGAATTGATGAGATTCGTCTTCAAATTAGGGAGATAGACTTTGAACATTTTAAATCAACACAAAGTGGCAATCGACCTCAATTGGCTTCAATGGAAGTAAATCGACGATTGCTGACAAAGTTAGTTGCAAACTTACTCAAATATATAAGAATTGATGAAATTCGTCTTCAAATTAGGAAGATAGACTTTGAACATTTTAAATCAACACAAAGTGGCAATCGACCTCAATTGGCTTCAATGGGAATAAATCGACGATTGCTGATAAAGTTAGTTGCAAACTCACTCAAATATATGAGAATTTATGAGATTCGACTTCAAATTAGGAAGATATACTGTGAAAATATTCAATCAACACAAAGTGACAATCGTCCTCAATGGGCTTCAATGAAAGTAAATCGACGATTGCTGACAAAGTTAGTTGCAAACTTACTCAAATATATAAGAATTGATGAGATTCGTCTTCAAATTAGGAAGATAGACTTTGAACATTTTAAATCAACACAAAGTGGCAATCGACCTCAATTGGCTTCAATGGGAATAAATCGACGATTGCTGATAAAGTTAGTTGCAAACTCACTCAAATATATGAGAATTTATGAGATTCGACTTCAAATTAGGAAGATAGACTTTGAAAATATTCAATCAACACAAAGTGACAATCGTCCTCAATGGGCTTCAATGAAAGAAAATCCACGATTGCTGACAAAGTTAGTTGCAAACTTACTCAAATATATAAGAATTGATGAGATTCGTCTTCAAATTAGGAAGATAGACTTTGAAAATTTTAAATCAACTCAAACTGACAATCGACCTCAATGGGCTTCAATGAAAGCAAATCGACGATTGCTGACAAAGTTAGTTGCAAACTCACTCAAATATATGAGAATTGATGAGATTTGACTCCAAATTAGGAAGATAGACTTTGAAAATTATGAATCAACACAAAGTGACAATCGACCTCAAAGAGCTACAATGGAAGTAAATCCACAATTGCTGATAAAGTTAGTTGCAAAATCACTCAAATATATAAGAATATATGAGATTCGACTTCAAATTAGGAAGATAGACTTTGAAAATTTTAAATCAACTCAAAGTGACAATCGACCTCAATTGGCTTCAATGGAAGTAAATCGACGATTGCTGACAAAGTTAGTTGCAAATTCACTCAAATATATGAGAATTTATGAGATTCGACTTCAAATTAGGAAGATATACTCTGAAAATATTGAATCAACACAAAGTTACAATCGACCTCAATGGGCTTCAATGAAAGCAAATCGACGATTGCTGACAAAGTTAGTTGCAAACTCACTCAAATATATAAGAATTGATGAGATTCGTCTTCAAATTAGGAAGATAGACTTTGAACATTTTAAATCAACACAAAGTGGCAATCGACTTCAATTGGCTTCAATGGGAGTAAATCGACGATTGCTGACAAAGTTAGTTGCAAATTCACTCAAATATATGAGAATTTATGAGATTCGACTTCAAATTAAGAAGATATACTCTGAAAATATTGAATCAACACAAAGTGACAATCGTCCTCAATGGGCTTCAATGAAAGAAAATCCACGATTGCTGACAAAGTTAGTTGCAAACTCACTCAAATATATGAGAATTTATGAGATTCGACTTCAAATTAGGAAGATAGACTTTGAAAATATTCAATCAACACAAAGTGACAATCGACCTCAATTGGCTTCAATGGAAGTAAATCGGCGATTGCTGACAAAGTTAGTTGCGAACTAACACAAATATATAAGAATCTATGAGATTCGACTTCAAATTAGGAAGATATACTGTGAAAATATTCAATCAACACAAAGTGACAATCGTCCTCAATGGGCTTCAATGAAAGTAAATCGACGATTGCTGACAAAGTTAGTTGCAAACTTACTCAAATATATCAGAATTGATGAGATTCGTCTTCAAATTAGGAAGATAGACTTTGAACATTTTAAATCAACACAAAGTGGCAATCGACCTCAATTGGCTTCAATAGAAGTAAATCGACGATTGCTAACAAAGTTAGTTGCAAACTTACTCAAATATATAAGAATTGATGAGATTCGTCTTCAAATTAGGAAGATAGACTTTGAACATTTTAAATCAACACAAAGTGGCAATCGACCTCAATTGGCTTCAATAGAAGTAAATCGACGATTGCTAACAAAGTTAGTTGCAAACTTACTCAAATATATAAGAATTGATGAGATTCGTCTTCAAATTAGGAAGATAGACTTTGAAAATTTTAAATCAACTCGAAGTGACAATCGACCTCAATTGGCTTCAATGGAAGTAAATCGACGATTGCTGATAAAGTTAGTTGCAAACTCACACAAATATATAAGAATCTATGAGATTCGACTTCGAATTAGGAAGATAGACTTTTAAAAATTTTAAATCAACTCAAAGTGACAATCGACTTCAATTGGCTTCAATGCAAGTAAATCGACGATTGCTGACAAAGTTAGATGCAAACTCACTCAAATATATGAGAATTTATGAGATTCGACTTCAAATTAGGAAGATATACTCTGAAAATATTCAATCAACAAAAAGTGACAATCGTCCTCAATGGGCTTCAATGAAAGTAAATCGACGATTGCTGAAAAAGTTAGTTGCAAACTTACTCAAATATATAAGAATTGATGAGATTCGTCTTCAAATTAGGAAGATAGACTTTGAACATTTTAAATCAACACAAAGTGGCAATCGACCTCAATTGGCTTCAATGGAAGTAAATCGACGATTGCTGACAAAGTTAGTTGCAAACTTACTCAAATATATAAGAATTGATGAAATTCGTCTTCAAATTAGGAAGATAGACTTTGAACATTTTAAATCAACACAAAGTGGCAATCGACCTCAATTGGCTTCAATGGGAATAAATCGACGATTGCTGATAAAGTTAGTTGCAAACTCACTCAAATATATGAGAATTTATGAGATTCGACTTCAAATTAGGAAGATATACTGTGAAAATATTCAATCAACACAAAGTGACAATCGTCCTCAATGGGCTTCAATGAAAGTAAATCGACGATTGCTGACAAAGTTAGTTGCAAACTTACTCAAATATATAAGAATTGATGAGATTCGTCTTCAAATTAGGAAGATAGACTTTGAACATTTTAAATCAACACAAAGTGGCAATCGACCTCAATTGGCTTCAATGGGAATAAATCGACGATTGCTGATAAAGTTAGTTGCAAACTCACTCAAATATATGAGAATTTATGAGATTCGACTTCAAATTAGGAAGATAGACTTTGAAAATATTCAATCAACACAAAGTGACAATCGTCCTCAATGGGCTTCAATGAAAGAAAATCCACGATTGCTGACAAAGTTAGTTGCAAACTTACTCAAATATATAAGAATTGATGAGATTCGTCTTCAAATTAGGAAGATAGACTTTGAAAATTTTAAATCAACTCAAACTGACAATCGACCTCAATGGGCTTCAATGAAAGCAAATCGACGATTGCTGACAAAGTTAGTTGCAAACTCACTCAAATATATGAGAATTGATGAGATTTGACTCCAAATTAGGAAGATAGACTTTGAAAATTATGAATCAACACAAAGTGACAATCGACCTCAAAGAGCTACAATGGAAGTAAATCCACAATTGCTGATAAAGTTAGTTGCAAAATCACTCAAATATATAAGAATATATGAGATTCGACTTCAAATTAGGAAGATAGACTTTGAAAATTTTAAATCAACTCAAAGTGACAATCGACCTCAATTGGCTTCAATGGAAGTAAATCGACGATTGCTGACAAAGTTAGTTGCAAATTCACTCAAATATATGAGAATTTATGAGATTCGACTTCAAATTAGGAAGATATACTCTGAAAATATTGAATCAACACAAAGTTACAATCGACCTCAATGGGCTTCAATGAAAGCAAATCGACGATTGCTGACAAAGTTAGTTGCAAACTCACTCAAATATATAAGAATTGATGAGATTCGTCTTCAAATTAGGAAGATAGACTTTGAACATTTTAAATCAACACAAAGTGGCAATCGACTTCAATTGGCTTCAATGGGAGTAAATCGACGATTGCTGACAAAGTTAGTTGCAAATTCACTCAAATATATGAGAATTTATGAGATTCGACTTCAAATTAAGAAGATATACTCTGAAAATATTGAATCAACACAAAGTGACAATCGTCCTCAATGGGCTTCAATGAAAGAAAATCCACGATTGCTGACAAAGTTAGTTGCAAACTCACTCAAATATATGAGAATTTATGAGATTCGACTTCAAATTAGGAAGATAGACTTTGAAAATATTCAATCAACACAAAGTGACAATCGACCTCAATTGGCTTCAATGGAAGTAAATCGGCGATTGCTGACAAAGTTAGTTGCGAACTAACACAAATATATAAGAATCTATGAGATTCGACTTCAAATTAGGAAGATATACTGTGAAAATATTCAATCAACACAAAGTGACAATCGTCCTCAATGGGCTTCAATGAAAGTAAATCGACGATTGCTGACAAAGTTAGTTGCAAACTTACTCAAATATATCAGAATTGATGAGATTCGTCTTCAAATTAGGAAGATAGACTTTGAACATTTTAAATCAACACAAAGTGGCAATCGACCTCAATTGGCTTCAATAGAAGTAAATCGACGATTGCTAACAAAGTTAGTTGCAAACTTACTCAAATATATAAGAATTGATGAGATTCGTCTTCAAATTAGGAAGATAGACTTTGAACATTTTAAATCAACACAAAGTGGCAATCGACCTCAATTGGCTTCAATAGAAGTAAATCGACGATTGCTAACAAAGTTAGTTGCAAACTTACTCAAATATATAAGAATTGATGAGATTCGTCTTCAAATTAGGAAGATAGACTTTGAAAATTTTAAATCAACTCGAAGTGACAATCGACCTCAATTGGCTTCAATGGAAGTAAATCGACGATTGCTGATAAAGTTAGTTGCAAACTCACTCAAATATATAAGAATCTATGAGATTCGACTTCGAATTAGGAAGATAGACTTTTAAAAATTTTAAATCAACTCAAAGTGACAATCGACTTCAATTGGCTTCAATGCAAGTAAATCGACGATTGCTGACAAAGTTAGATGCAAACTCACTCAAATATATGAGAATTTATGAGATTCGACTTCAAATTAGGAAGATATACTCTGAAAATATTCAATCAACAAAAAGTGACAATCGTCCTCAATGGGCTTCAATGAAAGTAAATCGACGATTGCTGAAAAAGTTAGTTGCAAACTTACTCAAATATATAAGAATTGATGAGATTCGTCTTCAAATTAGGAAGATAGACTTTGAACATTTTAAATCAACACAAAGTGGCAATCGACCTCAATTGGCTTCAATGGAAGTAAATCGACGATTGCTGACAAAGTTAGTTGCAAACTTACTCAAATATATAAGAATTGATGAAATTCGTCTTCAAATTAGGAAGATAGACTTTGAACATTTTAAATCAACACAAAGTGGCAATCGACCTCAATTGGCTTCAATGGGAATAAATCGACGATTGCTGATAAAGTTAGTTGCAAACTCACTCAAATATATGAGAATTTATGAGATTCGACTTCAAATTAGGAAGATATACTGTGAAAATATTCAATCAACACAAAGTGACAATCGTCCTCAATGGGCTTCAATGAAAGTAAATCGACGATTGCTGACAAAGTTAGTTGCAAACTTACTCAAATATATAAGAATTGATGAGATTCGTCTTCAAATTAGGAAGATAGACTTTGAACATTTTAAATCAACACAAAGTGGCAATCGACCTCAATTGGCTTCAATGGGAATAAATCGACGATTGCTGATAAAGTTAGTTGCAAACTCACTCAAATATATGAGAATTTATGAGATTCGACTTCAAATTAGGAAGATAGACTTTGAAAATATTCAATCAACACAAAGTGACAATCGTCCTCAATGGGCTTCAATGAAAGAAAATCCACGATTGCTGACAAAGTTAGTTGCAAACTTACTCAAATATATAAGAATTGATGAGATTCGTCTTCAAATTAGGAAGATAGACTTTGAAAATTTTAAATCAACTCAAACTGACAATCGACCTCAATGGGCTTCAATGAAAGCAAATCGACGATTGCTGACAAAGTTAGTTGCAAACTCACTCAAATATATGAGAATTGATGAGATTTGACTCCAAATTAGGAAGATAGACTTTGAAAATTATGAATCAACACAAAGTGACAATCGACCTCAAAGAGCTACAATGGAAGTAAATCCACAATTGCTGATAAAGTTAGTTGCAAAATCACTCAAATATATAAGAATATATGAGATTCGACTTCAAATTAGGAAGATAGACTTTGAAAATTTTAAATCAACTCAAAGTGACAATCGACCTCAATTGGCTTCAATGGAAGTAAATCGACGATTGCTGACAAAGTTAGTTGCAAATTCACTCAAATATATGAGAATTTATGAGATTCGACTTCAAATTAGGAAGATATACTCTGAAAATATTGAATCAACACAAAGTGACAATCGACCTCAATGGGCTTCAATGAAAGCAAATCGACGATTGCTGACAAAGTTAGTTGCAAACTCACTCAAATATATAAGAATTGATGAGATTCGTCTTCAAATTAGGAAGATAGACTTTGAACATTTTAAATCAACACAAAGTGGCAATCGACTTCAATTGGCTTCAATGGGAGTAAATCGACGATTGCTGACAAAGTTAGTTGCAAATTCACTCAAATATATGAGAATTTATGAGATTCGACTTCAAATTAAGAAGATATACTCTGAAAATATTGAATCAACACAAAGTGACAATCGTCCTCAATGGGCTTCAATGAAAGAAAATCCACGATTGCTGACAAAGTTAGTTGCAAACTCACTCAAATATATGAGAATTTATGAGATTCGACTTCAAATTAGGAAGATAGACTTTGAAAATATTCAATCAACACAAAGTGACAATCGACCTCAATTGGCTTCAATGGAAGTAAATCGGCGATTGCTGACAAAGTTAGTTGCGAACTAACACAAATATATAAGAATCTATGAGATTCGACTTCAAATTAGGAAGATATACTGTGAAAATATTCAATCAACACAAAGTGACAATCGTCCTCAATGGGCTTCAATGAAAGTAAATCGACGATTGCTGACAAAGTTAGTTGCAAACTTACTCAAATATATCAGAATTGATGAGATTCGTCTTCAAATTAGGAAGATAGACTTTGAACATTTTAAATCAACACAAAGTGGCAATCGACCTCAATTGGCTTCAATAGAAGTAAATCGACGATTGCTAACAAAGTTAGTTGCAAACTTACTCAAATATATAAGAATTGATGAGATTCGTCTTCAAATTAGGAAGATAGACTTTGAACATTTTAAATCAACACAAAGTGGCAATCGACCTCAATTGGCTTCAATGGGAATAAATCGACGATTGCTGATAAAGTTAGTTGCAAACTCACTCAAATATATGAGAATTTATGAGATTCGACTTCAAATAAGGAAGATATACTGTGAAAATATTCAATCAACACAAAGTGACAATCGTCCTCAATGGGCTTCAATGAAAGTAAATCGACGATTGCTGACAAAGTTAGTTGCAAACTTACTCAAATATATAAGAATTGATGAGATTCGTCTTCAAATTAGGAAGATAGACTTTGAACATTTCAAATCAACACAAAGTGGCAATCGACTTCAATTGGCTTCAATGGGAATAAATCGACGATTGCTGATAAAGTTAGTTGCAAACTCACTCAAATATATGAGAATTTATGAGATTCGACTTCAAATAAGGAAGATATACTGTGAAAATATTCAATCAACACAAAGTGACAATCGTCCTCAATGGGCTTCAATGAAAGTAAATCGACGATTGCTGACAAAGTTAGTTGCAAACTCACTCAAATATATGAGAATTTATGAGATTCGACTTCAAATAAGGAAGATATACTGTGAAAATATTCAATCAACACAAAGTGACAATCGTCCTCAATGGGCTTCAATGAAAGTAAATTGACGATTGCTGACAAAGTTAGTTGCAAACTTACTCAAATATATAAGAATTGATGAGATTCGTCTTCAAATTAGGAAGATAGACTTTGAACATTTTAAATCAACACAAAGTGGCAATCGACCTCAATTGGCTTCAATGGAAGTAAATCGACGATTGCTGACAAAGTTAGTTGCAAACTTACTCAAATATATAAGAATTGATGAGATTCGTCTTCAAATTAGGAAGATAGACTTTGAACATTTTAAACCAACACAAAGTGGCAATCGACCTCAATTGGCTTCAATGGAAGTAAATCGACGATTGCTGACAAAGTTAGTTGCAAACTTACTCAAATATATAAGAATTGATGAGATTCGTCTTCAAATTAGGAAGATAGACTTTGAACATTTTAAATCAACACAAAGTGGCAATCGACCTCAATTGGCTTCAATGGGAATAAATCGACGATTGCTGATAAAGTTAGTTGCAAACTCACTCAAATATATGAGAATTTATGAGATTCGACTTCAAATTAGGAAGATAGACTTTGAAAATATTCAATCAACACAAAGTGACAATCGATCTCAATGGGCTACAATGGAAGTAAATCGACGATTTCTGACAAAGTTAGTTGCGAACTAACACAAATATATAAGAATCTATGAGATTCGACTTCAAATTAGGAAGATATACTGTGAAAATATTCAATCAACACAAAGTGACAATCGTCCTCAATGGGCTTCAATGAAAGTAAATCGACGATTGCTGACAAAGTTAGTTGCAAACTTACTCAAATATATAAGAATTGATGAGATTCGTCTTCAAATTAGGAAGATAGACTTTGAACATTTTAAACCAACACAAAGTGGCAATCGACCTCAATTGGCTTCAATGGAAGTAAATCGACGATTGCTGACAAAGTTAGTTGCAAACTTACTCAAATATATAAGAATTGATGAGATTCGTCTTCAAATTAGGAAGATAGACTTTGAACATTTTAAATCAACACAAAGTGGCAATCGACCTCAATTGGCTTCAATGGGAATAAATCGACGATTGCTGATAAAGTTAGTTGCAAACTCACTCAAATATATGAGAATTTATGAGATTCGACTTCAAATTAGGAAGATAGACTTTGAAAATATTCAATCAACACAAAGTGACAATCGACCTCAATGGACTACAATGGAAGTAAATCGACGATTTCTGACAAAGTTAGTTGCAAACTCGCACAAATATATAAGAATCTATGAGATTCGACTTCAAATTAGGAAGATAGACTTTGAAAATTTTCAATCAACTCAAAGTGACAATCGACCTCAATTGGCTTCAATGGAAGTAAATCGACGATTGCTGATAAAGTTAGTTGCAAACTCACTCAAATATATAAGAATCTATGAGATTCGACTTCAAATTAGGAAGATAGACTTTGAAAATTTTAAATCAACTCAAAGTGACAATCGACTTCAATTGGCTTCAATGCAAGTAAATCGACGATTGCTGACAAAGTTAGATGCAAACTCACTCAAATATATGAGAATTTATGAGATTCGACTTCAAATTAGGAAGATATACTCTGAAAATATTCAATCAACACAAAGTGACAATCGTCCTCAATGGGCTTCAATGAAAGTAAATCGACGATTGCTGACAAAGTTAGTTGCAAACTTACTCAAATATATAAGAATTGATGAGATTCGTCTTCAAATTAGGAAGATAGACTTTGAACATTTTAAATCAACACAAAGTGGCAATCGACCTCAATTGGCTTCCATGGGAATAAATCGACGATTGCTGATAAAGTTAGTTGCAAACTCACTCAAATATATAAGAATTTATGAGATTCGACTTCAAATTAGGAAGATAGACTTTGAAAATATTCAATCAACACAAAGTGACAATCGACCTCAATGGACTACAATGGAAGTAAATCGACGATTTCTGACAAAGTTAGTTGCAAACTCGCACAAATATATAAGAATCTATGAGATTCGACTTCAAATTAGGAAGATAGACTTTGAAAATTTTGAATCAACTCAAAGTGACAATCGACCTCAATTGGCTTCAATGGAAGTAAATCGACGATTGCTGATAAAGTTAGTTGCAAACTCACTCAAATATATAAGAATCTATGAGATTCGACTTCAAATTAGGAAGATAGACTTTGAAAATATTCAATCAACACAAAGTGACAATCGACCTCAATGGACTACAATGGAAGTAAATCGACGATTTCTGACAAAGTTAGTTGCAAACTCGCACAAATATATAAGAATCTATGAGATTCGACTTCAAATTAGGAAGATAGACTTTGAAAATTTTAAATCAACACAAAGTGGCAATCGACCTCAATTGGCTTCAATGGGAATAAATCGACGATTGCTGATAAAGTTAGTTGCAAACTCACTCAAATATATGAGAATTTATGAGATTCGACTTCAAATAAGGAAGATATACTGTGAAAATATTCAATCAACACAAAGTGACAATCGTCCTCAATGAGCTTCAATGAAAGTAAATCGACGATTGCTGACAAAGTTAGTTGCAAACTCACTCAAATATATGAGAATTTATGAGATTCGACTTCAAATAAGGAAGATATACTGTGAAAGTATTCAATCAACACAAAGTGACAATCGACCTCAATGGGCTTCAATGAAAGTAAATCGACGATTGCTGACAAAGTTAGTTGCAAACTTACTCAAATATATAAGAATTGATGAGATTCGTCTCCAAATTAGGAAGATAGACTTTGAACATTTTAAATCAACACAAAGTGGCAATCGACCTCAATTGGCTTCAATGGAAGTAAATCGACGATTGCTGACAAAGTTAGTTGCAAACTTACTCAAATATATAAGAATTGATGAGATTCGTCTTCAAATTAGGAAGATAGACTTTGAACATTTTAAATCAACACAAAGTGGCAATCGACCTCAATTGGCTTCAATGGGAATAAATCGACGATTGCTGATAAAGTTAGTTGCAAACTCACTCAAATATATGAGAATTTATGAGATTCGACTTCAAATTAGGAAGATAGACTTTGAAAATATTCAATCAACACAAAGTGACAATCGTCCTCAATGGGCTTCAATGAAAGTAAATCGACGATTACTGACAAAGTTAGTTGCAAACTTACTCAAATATATAAGAATTGATGAGATTCGTCTTCAAATTAGGAAGATAGACTTTGAACATTTTAAATCAACACAAAGTGGCAATCGACCTTAATTGGCTTCAATGGGAATAAATCGACGATTGCTGATAAAGTTAGTTGCAAACTCACTCAAATATATGAGAATTTATGAGATTCGACTTCAAATTAGGAAGATAGACTTTGAAAATATTCAATCAACACAAAGTGACAATCGTCCTCAATGGGCTTCAATGAAAGAAAATCCACGATTGCTGACAAAGTTAGTTGCAAACTTACTCAAATATATAAGAATTGATGAGATTCGTCTTCAAATTAGGAAGATAGACTTTGAAAATTTTAAATCAACTCAAAGTGACAATCGACCTCAATTGGCTTCAATGGAAGTAAATCGACGATTGCTGATAAAGTTAGTTGCAAACTCACTCAAATATATAAGAATATATGAGATTCGACTTCAAATTAGGAAGATAGACTTTGAAAATTTTAAATCAACTCAAAGTGACACTCGACCTCAATTGGCTTCAATGGAAGTAAATCGACGATTGCTGACAAAGTTAGTTGCAAATTCACTCAAATATATGAGAATTTATGAGATTCGACTTCAAATTAAGAAGATATACTCTGAAAATATTGAATCAACACAAAGTGACAATCGACCTCAATGGGCTTCAATGAAAGCAAATCGACGATTGCTGACAAAGTTAGTTGCAAACTCACTCATATATATGAGAATTGATGAGATTTGACTCCAAATTAGGAAGATAGACTTTGAAAATTATGAATCAACACAAAGTGACAATCGACCTCAAAGAGCTACAATGGAAGTAAATCCACAATTGCTGATAAAGTTAGTTGCAAACTCACTCAAATATATAAGAATATATGAAATTCGACTTCAAATTAGGAAGATAGACTTTGAAAATT
The DNA here is from genome assembly GCF_026250575.1 of Diorhabda carinulata. NCBI lineage: Eukaryota > Metazoa > Arthropoda > Insecta > Coleoptera > Chrysomelidae > Diorhabda > Diorhabda carinulata. Next base: position 1,286,654 of record NC_079469.1, read on the forward strand.
TTAAATAAACTCAAAGTGACAATCGACCTCAATTGGCTACAATGGAAGTAAATCCACGATTGCTGATAAAGTTATTTGCAAACTCACTCAAATATATGAGAATTTATGAGATTCGACTTCAAATTAGGAAGATAGACTTTGAAAATATTCAATCAACACAAAGTGACAATCGACCTCAATTGGCTTCAATGGAAGTAAATCGACGATTGCTGATAAAGTTAGTTGCAAACTCACTCAAATATATGAGAATTTATGAGATTCGACTTCAAATTAGGAAGATAGACTTTGAAAATTTCAAATCAACACAAAATGACAATTCACCTCAATGGGCTTCAATGAAAGTAAATCGACGATTGCTGACAAAGTTAGTTGCAAATTCACTCAAATATATGAGAATTTATGAGATTCGACTTCAAATTAAGAAGATATACTCTGAAAATATTGAATCAACACAAAGTGACAATCGACCACAATGGGCTTCAATGAAAGCAAATCGACGATTGCTGACAAAGTTAGTTGCAAACTCACTCAAATATATAAGAATTGATGAGATTCGTCTTCAAATTAGGAAGATAGACTTTGAACATTTTAAATCAACACAAAGTGACAATCGACCTCAATTGGCTTCAATGGAAGTAAATCGACGATTGCTGACAAAGTTAGTTGCAAATTCACTCAAATATATGAGAATTTATGAGATTCGACTTCAAATTAAGAAGATATACTCTGAAAATATTGAATCAACACAAAGTGACAATCGACCTCAATGGGCTTCAATGAAAGCAAATCGACGATTGCTGACAAAGTTAGTTGCAAACTCACTCAAATATATTAGAATTGATGAGATTCGTCTTCAAATTAGGAAGATAGACTTTGAAAATTTTAAATCAACTCAAAGTGACAATCGACCTCAATTGGCTTCAATGGAAGTAAATCGACGATTGCTGATAAAGTTAGTTGCAAACTCACTCAAATATATAAGAATATATGAGATTCGACTTCAAATTAGGAAGATAGACTTTGAAAATTTTAAATCAACTCAAAGTGACAATCGACCTCAATTGGCTTCAATGGAAGTAAATCGACGATTGCTGACAAAGTTAGTTGCAAATTCACTCAAATATATGAGAATTTATGAGATTCGACTTCAAATTAAGAAGATATACTCTGAAAATATTGAATCAACACAAAGTGACAATCGTCCTCAATGGGCTTCAATGAAAGAAAATCCACGATTGCTGACAAAGTTAGTTGCAAACTCACTCAAATATATGAGAATTTATGAGATTCGACTTCAAATTAGGAAGATAGACTTTGAAAATATTCAATCAACACAAAGTGACAATCGTCCTCAATGGGCTTCAATGAAAGTAAATCGACGATTGCTGACAAAGTTAGTTGCAAACTTACTCAAATATATAAGAATTGATGAGATTCGTCTCCAAATTAGGAAGATAGACTTTGAACATTTTAAATCAACACAAAGTGGCAATCGACCTCAATTGGCTTCAATGGAAGTAAATCGACGATTGCTGACAAAGTTAGTTGCAAACTTACTCAAATATATAAGAATTGATGAGATTCGTCTTCAAATTAGGAAGATAGACTTTGAACATTTTAAATCAACACAAAGTGGCAATCGACCTCAATTGGCTTCAATGGGAATAAATCGACGATTGCTGATAAAGTTAGTTGCAAACTCACTCAAATATATGAGAATTTATGAGATTCGACTTCAAATTAGGAAGATAGACTTTGAAAATATTCAATCAACACAAAGTGACAATCGTCCTCAATGGGCTTCAATGAAAGTAAATCGACGATTACTGACAAAGTTCGTTGCAAACTTACTCAAATATATAAGAATTGATGAGATTCGTCTTCAAATTAGGAAGATAGACTTTGAACATTTTAAATCAACACAAAGTGGCAATCGACCTTAATTGGCTTCAATGGGAATAAATCGACGATTGCTGATAAAGTTAGTTGCAAACTCACTCAAATATATGAGAATTTATGAGATTCGACTTCAAATTAGGAAGATAGACTTTGAAAATATTCAATCAACACAAAGTGACAATCGTCCTCAATGGGCTTCAATGAAAGAAAATCCACGATTGCTGACAAAGTTAGTTGCAAACTTACTCAAATATATAAGAATTGATGAGATTCGTCTTCAAATTAGGAAGATAGACTTTGAAAATTTTAAATCAACTCAAAGTGACAATCGACCTCAATTGGCTTCAATGGAAGTAAATCGACGATTGCTGATAAAGTTAGTTGCAAACTCACTCAAATATATAAGAATATATGAGATTCGACTTCAAATTAGGAAGATAGACTTTGAAAATTTTAAATCAACTCAAAGTGACAATCGACCTCAATTGGCTTCAATGGAAGTAAATCGACGATTGCTGACAAAGTTAGTTGCAAATTCACTCAAATATATGAGAATTTATGAGATTCGACTTCAAATTAAGAAGATATACTCTGAAAATATTGAATCAACACAAAGTGACAATCGACCTCAATGGGCTTCAATGAAAGCAAATCGACGATTGCTGACAAAGTTAGTTGCAAACTCACTCATATATATGAGAATTGATGAGATTTGACTCCAAATTAGGAAGATAGACTTTGAACATTTTAAATCAACACAAAGTGGCAATCGACCTTAATTGGCTTCAATGGGAATAAATCGACGATTGCTGATAAAGTTAGTTGCAAACTCACTCAAATATATGAGAATTTATGAGATTCGACTTCAAATTAGGAAGATAGACTTTGAAAATATTCAATCAACACAAAGTGACAATCGTCCTCAATGGGCTTCAATGAAAGGAAATCCACGATTGCTGACAAAGTTAGTTGCAAACTTACTCAAATATATAAGAATTGATGAGATTCGTCTTCAAATTAGGAAGATAGACTTTGAAAATTTTAAATCAACTCAAAGTGACAATCGACCTCAATTGGCTTCAATGGAAGTAAATCGACGATTGCTGACAAAGTTAGTTGCAAATTCACTCAAATATATGAGAATTTATGAGATTCGACTTCAAATTAAGAAGATATACTCTGAAAATATTGAATCAACACAAAGTGACAATCGACCTCAATGGGCTTCAATGAAAGCAAATCGACGATTGCTGACAAAGTTAGTTGCAAACTCACTCAAATATATTAGAATTGATGAGATTCGTCTTCAAATTAGGAAGATAGACTTTGAAAATTTTAAATCAACTCAAAGTGACAATCGACCTCAATTGGCTTCAATGGAAGTAAATCGACGATTGCTGATAAAGTTAGTTGCAAACTCACTCAAATATATAAGAATATATGAGATTCGACTTCAAATTAGGAAGATAGACTTTGAAAATTTTAAATCAACTCAAAGTGACAATCGACCTCAATTGGCTTCAATGGAAGTAAATCGACGATTGCTGACAAAGTTAGTTGCAAATTCACTCAAATATATGAGAATTTATGAGATTCGACTTCAAATTAAGAAGATATACTCTGAAAATATTGAATCAACACAAAGTGACAATCGTCCTCAATGGGCTTCAATGAAAGAAAATCCACGATTGCTGACAAAGTTAGTTGCAAACTCACTCAAATATATGAGAATTTATGAGATTCGACTTCAAATTAGGAAGATAGACTTTGAAAATATTCAATCAACACAAAGTGACAATCGTCCTCAATGGGCTTCAATGAAAGTAAATCGACGATTGCTGACAAAGTTAGTTGCAAACTTACTCAAATATATAAGAATTGATGAGATTCGTCTCCAAATTAGGAAGATAGACTTTGAACATTTTAAATCAACACAAAGTGGCAATCGACCTCAATTGGCTTCAATGGAAGTAAATCGACGATTGCTGACAAAGTTAGTTGCAAACTTACTCAAATATATAAGAATTGATGAGATTCGTCTTCAAATTAGGAAGATAGACTTTGAACATTTTAAATCAATACAAAGTGGCAATCGACCTCAATTGGCTTCAATGGGAATAAATCGACGATTGCTGATAAAGTTAGTTGCAAACTCACTCAAATATATGGGAATTTATGAGATTCGACTTCAAATTAGGAAGATAGACTTTGAAAATATTCAATCAACACAAAGTGACAATCGTCCTCAATGGGCTTCAATGAAAGTAAATCGACGATTACTGACAAAGTTAGTTGCAAACTTACTCAAATATATAAGAATTGATGAGATTCGTCTTCAAATTAGGAAGATAGACTTTGAACATTTTAAATCAACACAAAGTGGCAATCGACCTTAATTGGCTTCAATGGGAATAAATCGACGATTGCTGATAAAGTTAGTTGCAAACTCACTCAAATATATGAGAATTTATGAGATTCGACTTCAAATTAGGAAGATAGACTTTGAAAATATTCAATCAACACAAAGTGACAATCGTCCTCAATGGGCTTCAATGAAAGAAAATCCACGATTGCTGACAAAGTTAGTTGCAAACTTACTCAAATATATAAGAATTGATGAGATTCGTCTTCAAATTAGGAAGATAGACTTTGAAAATTTTAAATCAACTCAAAGTGACAATCGACCTCAATTGGCTTCAATGGAAGTAAATCGACGATTGCTGATAAAGTTAGTTGCAAACTCACTCAAATATATAAGAATATATGAGATTCGACTTCAAATTAGGAAGATAGACTTTGAAAATTTTAAATCAACTCAAAGTGACAATCGACCTCAATTGGCTTCAATGGAAGTAAATCGACGATTGCTGACAAAGTTAGTTGCAAATTCACTCAAATATATGAGAATTTATGAGATTCGACTTCAAATTAAGAAGATATACTCTGAAAATATTGAATCAACACAAAGTGACAATCGACCTCAATGGGCTTCAATGAAAGCAAATCGACGATTGCTGACAAAGTTAGTTGCAAACTCACTCATATATATGAGAATTGATGAGATTTGACTCCAAATTAGGAAGATAGACTTTGAAAATTATGAATCAACACAAAGTGACAATCGACCTCAAAGAGCTACAATGGAAGTAAATCCACAATTGCTGATAAAGTTAGTTGCAAACTCACTCAAATATATAAGAATATATGAGATTCGACTTCAAATTAGGAAGATAGACTTTGAAAATTTTAAATAAACTCAAAGTGACAATCGACCTCAATTGGCTTCAATGGAAGTAAATCGACGATTGCTGACAAAGTTAGTTGCAAATTCACTCAAATCTATGAGAATTTATGAGATTCGACTTCAAATTAAGAAGATATACTCTGAAAATATTGAATCAACACAAAGTGACAATCGACCTCAATGGGCTTCAATGAAAGCAAATCGACGATTGCTGACAAAGTTAGTTGCAAACTCACTCAAATATATAAGAATTGATAAGATTCGTCTTCAAATTAGGAAGATAGACTTTGAACATTTTAAATCAACACAAAGTGGCAATCGACTTCAATTGGCTTCAATAGGAATAAATCGACGATTGCTGATAAAGTTAGTTGCAAACTCACTCAAATATATGAGAATTTATGAGATTCGACTTCAAATTAGGAAGATAGACTTTGAAAATATTCAATCAACACAAAGTGACAATCGTCCTCAATGGGCTTCAATGAAAGAAAATCCACGATTGCTGACAAAGTTAGTTGCAAACTTACTCAAATATATAAGAATTGATGAGATTCGTCTTCAAATTAGGAAGATAGACTTTGAAAATTTTAAATCAACTCAAAGTGACAATCGACCTCAATTTGCTTCAATGGAAGTAAATCGACGATTGCTGACAAAGTTAGTTGCAAATTCACTCAAATATATGAGAATTTATGAGATTCGACTTCAAATTAAGAAGATATACTCTGAAAATATTGAATCAACACAAAGTGACAATCGACCTCAATGGGCTTCAATGAAAGCAAATCGACGATTGCTGACAAAGTTAGTTGCAAACTCACTCAAATATATTAGAATTGATGAGATTCGTCTTCAAATTAGGAAGATAGACTTTGAAAATTTTAAATCAACTCAAAGTGACAATCGACCTCAATTGGCTTCAATGGAAGTAAATCGACGATTGCTGATAAAGTTAGTTGCAAACTCACTCAAATATATAAGAATATATGAGATTCGACTTCAAATTAGGAAGATAGACTTTGAAAATTTTAAATCAACTCAAAGTGACAATCGACCTCAATTGGCTTCAATGAAAGAAAATCCACGATTGCTGACAAAGTTAGTTGCAAACTCACTCAAATATATGAGAATTTATGAGATTCGACTTCAAATTAGGAAGATAGACTTTGAAAATATTCAATCAACACAAAGTGACAATCGACCTCAATTGGCTTCAATGGAAGTAAATCGACGATTGCTGATAAAGTTAGTTGCAAACTCACTCAAATATATGAGAATTTATGAGATTCGAGTTCAAATTAGGAAGATAGACTTTGAAAATATTCAATCAACACAAAGTGACAATCGATCTCAATGGGCTACAATGGAAGTAAATCGACGATTTCTGACAAAGTTAGTTGCGAACTAACACAAATATATAAGAATCTATGAGATTCGACTTCAAATTAGGAAGATATACTGTGAAAATATTCAATCAACACAAAGTGACAATCGTCCTCAATGGGCTTCAATGAAAGTAAATCGACGATTGCTGACAAAGTTAGTTGCAAACTTACTCAAATATATAAGAATTGATGAGATTCGTCTTCAAATTAGGAAGATAGACTTTGAACATTTTAAATCAACACAAAGTGGCAATCGACCTCAATTGGCTTCAATGGAAGTAAATCGACGATTGCTGACAAAGTTAGTTGCAAACTTACTCAAATATATAAGAATTGATGAGATTCGTCTTCAAATTAGGAAGATAGACTTTGAACATTTTAAATCAACACAAAGTGGCAATCGACCTCAATTGGCTTCAATGGGAATAAATCGACGATTGCTGATAAAGTTAGTTGCAAACTCACTCAAATATATGAGAATTTATGAGATTCGACTTCAAATAAGGAAGATAGACTTTGAAAATTTTAAATAAACTCAAAGTGACAATCGACCTCAATGGGCTTCAATAAAAGCAAATCGACGATTGCTGACAAAGTTAGTTGCAAACTCACTCATATATATGAGAATTGATGAGATTTGACTCCAAATTAGGAAGATAGACTTTGAAAATTATGAATCAACACAAAGTGACAATCGACCTCAAAGAGCTACAATGGAAGTAAATCCACAATTGCTGATAAAGTTAGTTGCAAACTCACTCAAATATATAAGAATATATGAGATTCGACTTCAAATTAGGAAGATAGACTTTGAAAATTTTAAATAAACTCAAAGTGACAATCGACCTCAATTGGCTTCAATGGAAGTAAATCGACGATTGCTGACAAAGTTAGTTGCAAATTCACTCAAATATATGAGAATTTATGAGATTCGACTTCAAATTAAGAAGATATACTCTGAAAATATTGAATCAACACAAAGTGACAATCGACCTCAATGGGCTTCAATGAAAGCAAATCGACGATTGCTGACAAAGTTAGTTGCAAACTCACTCAAATATATAAGAATTGATGAGATTCGTCTTCAAATTAGGAAGATAGACTTTGAACATTTTAAATCAACACAAAGTGGCAATCGACTTCAATTGGCTTCAATGGGAATAAATCGACGATTGCTGATAAAGTTAGTTGCAAACTCACTCAAATATATGAGAATTTATGAGATTCGACTTCAAATAAGGAAGATATACTGTGAAAATATTCAATCAACACAAAGTGACAATCGTCCTCAATGGGCTTCAATGAAAGTAAATCGACGATTGCTGACAAAGTTAGTTGCAAACTTACTCAAATATATAAGAATTGATGAGATTCGTCTTCAAATTAGGAAGATAGACTTTGAAAATTTTAAATCAACTCAAAGTGACAATCGACCTCAATTGGCTTCAATGGAAGTAAATCGACGATTGCTGACAAAGTTAGTTGCAAATTCACTCAAATATATGAGAATTTATGAGATTCGACTTCAAATTAAGAAGATATACTCTGAAAATATTGAATCAACACAAAGTGACAATCGACCTCAATGGGCTTCAATGAAAGCAAATCGACGATTGCTGACAAAGTTAGTTGCAAACTCACTCAAATATATTAGAATTGATGAGATTCGTCTTCAAATTAGGAAGATAGACTTTGAAAATTTTAAATCAACTCAAAGTGACAATCGACCTCAATTGGCTTCAATGGAAGTAAATCGACGATTGCTGATAAAGTTAGTTGCAAACTCACTCAAATATATAAGAATATATGAGATTCGACTTCAAATTAGGAAGATAGACTTTGAAAATTTTAAATCAACTCAAAGTGACAATCGACCTCAATTGGCTTCAATGGAAGTAAATCGACGATTGCTGACAAAGTTAGTTGCAAATTCACTCAAATATATGAGAATTTATGAGATTCGACTTCAAATTAAGAAGATATACTCTGAAAATATTGAATCAACACAAAGTGACAATCGTCCTCAATGGGCTTCAATGAAAGAAAATCCACGATTGCTGACAAAGTAAGTTGCAAACTCACTCAAATATATGAGAATTTATGAGATTCGACTTCAAATTAGGAAGATAGACTTTGAAAATATTCAATCAACACAAAGTGACAATCGTCCTCAATGGGCTTCAATGAAAGTAAATCGACGATTGCTGACAAAGTTAGTTGCAAACTTACTCAAATATATAAGAATTGATGAGATTCGTCTCCAAATTAGGAAGATAGACTTTGAACATTTTAAATCAACACAAAGTGGCAATCGACCTCAATTGGCTTCAATGGAAGTAAATCGACGATTGCTGACAAAGTTAGTTGCAAACTTACTCAAATATATAAGAATTGATGAGATTCGTCTTCAAATTAGGAAGATAGACTTTGAAAATTTTAAATCAACTCAAAGTGACAATCGACCTCAATTGGCTTCAATGGAAGTAAATCGACGATTGCTGATAAAGTTAGTTGCAAACTCACTCAAATATATAAGAATATATGAGATTCGACTTCAAATTAGGAAGATAGTCTTTGAAAATTTTAAATCAACTCAAAGTGACAATCGACCTCAAAGAGCTACAATGGAAGTAAATCCACAATTGCTGATAAAGTTAGTTGCAAACTCACTCAAATATATAAGAATATATGAGATTCGACTTCAAATTAGGAAGATAGACTTTGAAAATTTTAAATAAACTCAAAGTGACAATCGACCTCAATTGGCTACAATGGAAGTAAATCCACGATTGCTGATAAAGTTATTTGCAAACTCACTCAAATATATGAGAATTTATGAGATTCGACTTCAAATTAGGAAGATAGACTTTGAAAATATTCAATCAACACAAAGTGACAATCGACCTCAATTGGCTTCAATGGAAGTAAATCGACGATTGCTGATAAAGTTAGTTGCAAACTCACTCAAATATATGAGAATTTATGAGATTCGACTTCAAATTAGGAAGATAGACTTTGAAAATTTCAAATCAACACAAAATGACAATCGACCACAATGGGCTTCAATGAAAGCAAATCGACGATTGCTGACAAAGTTAGTTGCAAACTCACTCAAATATATAAGAATTGATGAGATTCGTCTTCAAATTAGGAAGATAGACTTTGAACATTTTAAATCAACACAAAGTGGCAATCGACTTCAATTGGCTTCAATGGGAATAAATCGACGATTGCCGATAAAGTTAGTTGCAAACTCACTCAAATATATGAGAATTTATGAGATTCGACTTCAAATTAGGAAGATAGACTTTGAAAATATTCAATCAACACAAAGTGACAATCGTCCTCAATGGGCTTCAATGAAAGAAAATCCACGATTGCTGACAAAGTTAGTTGCAAACTTACTCAAATATATAAGAATTGATGAGATTCGTCTTCAAATTAGGAAGATAGACTTTGAAAATTTTAAATCAACTCAAAGTGACAATCGACCTCAATTGGCTTCAATGGAAGTAAATCGACGATTGCTGACAAAGTTAGTTGCAAATTCACTCAAATATATGAGAATTTATGAGATTCGACTTCAAATTAAGAAGATATACTCTGAAAATATTGAATCAACACAAAGTGACAATCGACCTCAATGGGCTTCAATGAAAGCAAATCGACGATTGCTGACAAAGTTAGTTGCAAACTCACTCAAATATATTAGAATTGATGAGATTCGTCTTCAAATTAGGAAGATAGACTTTGAAAATTTTAAATCAACTCAAAGTGACAATCGACCTCAATTGGCTTCAATGGAAGTAAATCGACGATTGCTGATAAAGTTAGTTGCAAACTCACTCAAATATATAAGAATATATGAGATTCGACTTCAAATTAGGAAGATAGACTTTGAAAATTTTAAATCAACTCAAAGTGACAATCGACCTCAATTGGCTTCAATGGAAGTAAATCGACGATTGCTGACAAAGTTAGTTGCAAATTCACTCAAATATATGAGAATTTATGAGATTCGACTTCAAATTAAGAAGATATACTCTGAAAATATTGAATCAACACAAAGTGACAATCGTCCTCAATGGGCTTCAATGAAAGAAAATCCACGATTGCTGACAAAGTTAGTTGCAAACTCACTCAAATATATGAGAATTTATGAGATTCGACTTCAAATTAGGAAGATAGACTTTGAAAATATTCAATCAACACAAAGTGACAATCGTCCTCAATGGGCTTCAATGAAAGTAAATCGACGATTGCTGACAAAGTTAGTTGCAAACTTACTCAAATATATAAGAATTGATGAGATTCGTCTCCAAATTAGGAAGATAGACTTTGAACATTTTAAATCAACACAAAGTGGCAATCGACCTCAATTGGCTTCAATGGAAGTAAATCGACGATTGCTGACAAAGTTAGTTGCAAACTTACTCAAATATATAAGAATTGATGAGATTCGTCTTCAAATTAGGAAGATAGACTTTGAACATTTTAAATCAACACAAAGTGGCAATCGACCTCAATTGGCTTCAATGGGAATAAATCGACGATTGCTGATAAAGTTAGTTGCAAACTCACTCAAATATATGAGAATTTATGAGATTCGACTTCAAATTAGGAAGATAGACTTTGAAAATATTCAATCAACACAAAGTGACAATCGTCCTCAATGGGCTTCAATGAAAGTAAATCGACGATTACTGACAAAGTTAGTTGCAAACTTACTCAAATATATAAGAATTGATGAGATTCGTCTTCAAATTAGGAAGATAGACTTTGAACATTTTAAATCAACACAAAGTGGCAATCGACCTTAATTGGCTTCAATGGGAATAAATCGACGATTGCTGATAAAGTTAGTTGCAAACTCACTCAAATATATGAGAATTTATGAGATTCGACTTCAAATTAGGAAGATAGACTTTGAAAATATTCAATCAACACAAAGTGACAATCGTCCTCAATGGGCTTCAATGAAAGAAAATCCACGATTGCTGACAAAGTTAGTTGCAAACTTACTCAAATATATAAGAATTGATGAGATTCGTCTTCAAATTAGGAAGATAGACTTTGAAAATTTTAAATCAACTCAAAGTGACAATCGACCTCAATTGGCTTCAATGGAAGTAAATCGACGATTGCTGATAAAGTTAGTTGCAAACTCACTCAAATATATAAGAATATATGAGATTCGACTTCAAATTAGGAAGATAGACTTTGAAAATTTTAAATCAACTCAAAGTGACAATCGACCTCAATTGGCTTCAATGGAAGTAAATCGACGATTGCTGACAAAGTTAGTTGCAAATTCACTCAAATATATGAGAATTTATGAGATTCGACTTCAAATTAAGAAGATATACTCTGAAAATATTGAATCAACACAAAGTGACAATCGACCTCAATGGGCTTCAATGAAAGCAAATCGACGATTGCTGACAAAGTTAGTTGCAAACTCACTCATATATATGAGAATTGATGAGATTTGACTCCAAATTAGGAAGATAGACTTTGAAAATTATGAATCAACACAAAGTGACAATCGACCTCAAAGAGCTACAATGGAAGTAAATCCACAATTGCTGATAAAGTTAGTTGCAAACTCACTCAAATATATAAGAATATATGAGATTCGACTTCAAATTAGGAAGATAGACTTTGAAAATTTTAAATAAACTCAAAGTGACAATCGACCTCAATTGGCTTCAATGGAAGTAAATCGACGATTGCTGACAAAGTTAGTTGCAAATTCACTCAAATCTATGAGAATTTATGAGATTCGACTTCAAATTAAGAAGATATACTCTGAAAATATTGAATCAACACAAAGTGACAATCGACCTCAATGGGCTTCAATGAAAGCAAATCGACGATTGCTGACAAAGTTAGTTGCAAACTCACTCAAATATATAAGAATTGATAAGATTCGTCTTCAAATTAGGAAGATAGACTTTGAACATTTTAAATCAACACAAAGTGGCAATCGACCTCAATTGGCTTCAATGGGAATAAATCGACGATTGCTGATAAAGTTAGTTGCAAACTCACTCAAATATATGAGAATTTATGAGATTCGACTTCAAATTAGGAAGATAGACTTTGAAAATATTCAATCAACACAAAGTGACAATCGTCCTCAATGGGCTTCAATGAAAGAAAATCCACGATTGCTGACAAAGTTAGTTGCAAACTTACTCAAATATATAAGAATTGATGAGATTCGTCTTCAAATTAGGAAGATAGACTTTGAAAATTTTAAATCAACTCAAAGTGACAATCGACCTCAATTGGCTTCAATGGAAGTAAATCGACGATTGCTGACAAAGTTAGTTGCAAATTCACTCAAATATATGAGAATTTATGAGATTCGACTTCAAATTAAGAAGATATACTCTGAAAATATTGAATCAACACAAAGTGACAATCGACCTCAATGGGCTTCAATGAAAGCAAATCGACGATTGCTGACAAAGTTAGTTGCAAACTCACTCAAATATATTAGAATTGATGAGATTCGTCTTCAAATTAGGAAGATAGACTTTGAAAATTTTAAATCAACTCAAAGTGACAATCGACCTCAATTGGCTTCAATGGAAGTAAATCGACGATTGCTGATAAAGTTAGTTGCAAACTCACTCAAATATATAAGAATATATGAGATTCGACTTCAAATTAGGAAGATAGACTTTGAAAATTTTAAATCAACTCAAAGTGACAATCGACCTCAATTGGCTTCAATGGAAGTAAATCGACGATTGCTGACAAAGTTAGTTGCAAATTTACTCAAATATATGAGAATTTATGAGATTCGACTTCAAATTAAGAAGATATACTCTGAAAATATTGAATCAACACAAAGTGACAATCGTCCTCAATGGGCTTCAATGAAAGAAAATCCACGATTGCTGACAAAGTTAGTTGCAAACTCACTCAAATATATGAGAATTTATGAGATTCGACTTCAAATTAGGAAGATAGACTTTGAAAATATTCAATCAACACAAAGTGACAATCGACCTCAATTGGCTTCAATGGAAGTAAATCGACGATTGCTGATAAAGTTAGTTGCAAACTCACTCAAATATATGAGAATTTATGAGATTCGAGTTCAAATTAGGAAGATAGACTTTGAAAATATTCAATCAACACAAAGTGACAATCGATCTCAATGGGCTACAATGGAAGTAAATCGACGATTTCTGACAAAGTTAGTTGCGAACTAACACAAATATATAAGAATCTATGAGATTCGACTTCAAATTAGGAAGATATACTGTGAAAATATTCAATCAACACAAAGTGACAATCGTCCTCAATGGGCTTCAATGAAAGTAAATCGACGATTGCTGACAAAGTTAGTTGCAAACTTACTCAAATATATAAGAATTGATGAGATTCGTCTTCAAATTAGGAAGATAGACTTTGAACATTTTAAATCAACACAAAGTGGCAATCGACCTCAATTGGCTTCAATGGAAGTAAATCGACGATTGCTGACAAAGTTAGTTGCAAACTTACTCAAATATATAAGAATTGATGAGATTCGTCTTCAAATTAGGAAGATAGACTTTGAACATTTTAAATCAACACAAAGTGGCAATCGACCTCAATTGGCTTCAATGGGAATAAATCGACGATTGCTGATAAAGTTAGTTGCAAACTCACTCAAATATATGAGAATTTATGAGATTCGACTTCAAATAAGGAAGATAGACTTTGAAAATTTTAAATAAACTCAAAGTGACAATCGACCTCAATGGGCTTCAATAAAAGCAAATCGACGATTGCTGACAAAGTTAGTTGCAAACTCACTCATATATATGAGAATTGATGAGATTTGACTCCAAATTAGGAAGATAGACTTTGAAAATTATGAATCAACACAAAGTGACAATCGACCTCAAAGAGCTACAATGGAAGTAAATCCACAATTGCTGATAAAGTTAGTTGCAAACTCACTCAAATATATAAGAATATATGAGATTCGACTTCAAATTAGGAAGATAGACTTTGAAAATTTTAAATAAACTCAAAGTGACAATCGACCTCAATTGGCTTCAATGGAAGTAAATCGACGATTGCTGACAAAGTTAGTTGCAAATTCACTCAAATATATGAGAATTTATGAGATTCGACTTCAAATTAAGAAGATATACTCTGAAAATATTGAATCAACACAAAGTGACAATCGACCTCAATGGGCTTCAATGAAAGCAAATCGACGATTGCTGACAAAGTTAGTTGCAAACTCACTCAAATATATAAGAATTGATGAGATTCGTCTTCAAATTAGGAAGATAGACTTTGAACATTTTAAATCAACACAAAGTGGCAATCGACTTCAATTGGCTTCAATGGGAATAAATCGACGATTGCTGATAAAGTTAGTTGCAAACTCACTCAAATATATGAGAATTTATGAGATTCGACTTCAAATAAGGAAGATATACTGTGAAAATATTCAATCAACACAAAGTGACAATCGTCCTCAATGGGCTTCAATGAAAGTAAATCGACGATTGCTGACAAAGTTAGTTGCAAACTTACTCAAATATATAAGAATTGATGAGATTCGACTTCAAATTAAGAAGATATACTCTGAAAATATTGAATCAACACAAAGTGACAATCGACCTCAATGGGCTTCAATGAAAGCAAATCGACGATTGCTGACAAAGTTAGTTGCAAACTCACTCAAATATATGAGAATTTATGAGATTCGACTTCAAATTAAAGAGATATACTCTGAAAATATTGAATCAACACAAAGTGACAATCGACCTCAATGGGCTTCAATGAAAGCAAATCGACGATTGCTGACAAAGTTAGTTGCAAACTCACTCAAATATATTAGAATTGATGAGATTCGTCTTCAAATTAGGAAGATAGACTTTGAAAATTTTAAATCAACTCAAAGTGACAATCGACCTCAATTGGCTTCAATGGAAGTAAATCGACGATTGCTGATAAAGTTAGTTGCAAACTCACTCAAATATATAAGAATATATGAGATTCGACTTCAAATTAGGAAGATAGACTTTGAAAATTTTAAATCAACTCAAAGTGACAATCGACCTCAATTGGCTTCAATGGAAGTAAATCGACGATTGCTGACAAAGTTAGTTGCAAATTCACTCAAATATATGAGAATTTATGAGATTCGACTTCAAATTAAGAAGATATACTCTGAAAATATTGAATCAACACAAAGTGACAATCGTCCTCAATGGGCTTCAATGAAAGAAAATCCACGATTGCTGACAAAGTTAGTTGCAAACTCACTCAAATATATGAGAATTTATGAGATTCGACTTCAAATTAGGAAGATAGACTTTGAAAATATTCAATCAACACAAAGTGACAATCGACCTCAATTGGCTTCAATGGAAGTAAATCGACGATTGCTGATAAAGTTAGTTGCAAACTCACTCAAATATATGAGAATTTATGAGATTCGAGTTCAAATTAGGAAGATAGACTTTGAAAATATTCAATCAACACAAAGTGACAATCGATCTCAATGGGCTACAATGGAAGTAAATCGACGATTTCTGACAAAGTTAGTTGCGAACTAACACAAATATATAAGAATCTATGAGATTCGACTTCAAATTAGGAAGATATACTGTGAAAATATTCAATCAACACAAAGTGACAATCGTCCTCAATGGGCTTCAATGAAAGTAAATCGACGATTGCTGACAAAGTTAGTTGCAAACTTACTCAAATATATAAGAATTGATGAGATTCGTCTTCAAATTAGGAAGATAGACTTTGAACATTTTAAATCAACACAAAGTGGCAATCGACCTCAATTGGCTTCAATGAAAGTAAATCGACGATTGCTGACAAAGTTAGTTGCAAACTCACTCAAATATATGAGAATTGATGAGATTCGACTCCAAATTAGGAAGATAGACTTTGAAAATTATGAATCAACACAAAGTGACAATCGACCTCAATGGGCTACAATGGAAGTAAATCCACAATTGCTGATAAAGTTAGTTGCAAACTCACTCAAATATATGAGAATTTATGAGATTTGACTTCAAATTAGGAAGATAGACTTTGAAAATTTTCAATCAACACGAAATGACAATCGACCTCAATGGGCTACAATGGAAGTAAATCCACGATTGCTGATAAAGTTATTTGCAAACTCACTCAAATATATGAGAATTTATGAGATTCGACTTCAAATTAGGAAGATAGACTTTGAAAATATTCAATCAACACAAAGTGACAATCGACCTCAATTGGCTTCAATGGAAGTAAATCGACGATTGCTGATAAAGTTAGTTGCAAACTCACTCAAATATATGAGAATTTATGAGATTCGAGTTCAAATTAGGAAGATAGACTTTGAAAATATTCAATCAACACAAAGTGACAATCGATCTCAATGGGCTACAATGGAAGTAAATCGACGATTTCTGACAAAGTTTGTTGCGAACTAACACAAATATATAAGAATCTATGAGATTCGACTTCAAATTAGGAAGATATACTGTGAAAATATTCAATCAACACAAAGTGACAATCGTCCTCAATGGGCTTCAATGAAAGTAAATCGACGATTGCTGACAAAGTTAGTTGCAAACTTACTCAAATATATAAGAATTGATGAGATTCGTCTTCAAATTAGGAAGATAGACTTTGAACATTTTAAATCAACACAAAGTGGCAATCGACCTCAATTGGCTTCCATGGGAATAAATCGACGATTGCTGATAAAGTTAGTTGCAAACTCACTCAAATATATAAGAATTTATGAGATTCGACTTCAAATTAGGAAGATAGACTTTGAAAATATTCAATCAACACAAAGTGACAATCGACCTCAATGGACTACAATGGAAGTAAATCGACGATTTCTGACAAAGTTAGTTGCAAACTCGCACAAATATATAAGAATCTATGAGATTCGACTTCAAATTAGGAAGATAGACTTTGAAAATTTTGAATCAACTCAAAGTGACAATCGACCTCAATTGGCTTCAATGGAAGTAAATCGACGATTGCTGATAAAGTTAGTTGCAAACTCACTCAAATATATAAGAATCTATGAGATTCGACTTCAAATTAGGAAGATAGACTTTGAAAATTTTAAATCAACTCAAAGTGACAATCGACTTCAATTGGCTTCAATGCAAGTAAATCGACGATTGCTGAAAAAGTTAGATGCAAACTCACTCAAATATATGAGAATTTATGAGATTCGACTTCAAATTAGGAAGATATACTCTGAAAATATTCAATCAACAAAAAGTGACAATCGTCCTCAATGGGCTTCAATGAAAGTAAATCGACGATTGCTGACAAAGTTAGTTGCAAACTTACTCAAATATATAAGAATTGATGAGATTCGTCTTCAAATTAGGAAGATAGACTTTGAACATTTTAAATCAACACAAAGTGGCAATCGACCTCAATTGGCTTCCATGGGAATAAATCGACGATTGCTGATAAAGTTAGTTGCAAACTCACTCAAATATATAAGAATTTATGAGATTCGACTTCAAATTAGGAAGATAGACTTTGAAAATATTCAATCAACACAAAGTGACAATCGACCTCAATGGACTACAATGGAAGTAAATCGACGATTTCTGACAAAGTTAGTTGCAAACTCGCACAAATATATAAGAATCTATGAGATTCGACTTCAAATTAGGAAGATAGACTTTGAAAATTTTGAATCAACTCAAAGTGACAATCGACCTCAATTGGCTTCAATGGAAGTAAATCGACGATTGCTGATAAAGTTAGTTGCAAACTCACTCAAATATATAAGAATCTATGAGATTCGACTTCCTATTAGGAAGATAGACTTTGAAAATTTTAAATCAACTCAAAGTGACAATTGACTTCAATTGGCTTCAATGCAAGTAAATCGACGATTGCTGAAAAAGTTAGATGCAAACTCACTCAAATATATGAGAATTTATGAGATTCGACTTCAAATTAGGAAGATATACTCTGAAAATATTCAATCAACAAAAAGTGACAATCGTCCTCAATGGGCTTCAATGAAAGTAAATCGACGATTGCTGACAAAGTTAGTTGCAAACTTACTCAAATATATGAGAATTGATGAGATTCCTCTTCAAATTAGGAAGATAGACTTTGAACATTTTAAATCAACACAAAGTGGCAATCGACCTCAATTGGCTTCAATGGGAATAAATCGACGATTGCTGATAAAGTTAGTTGCAAACTCACTCAAATATATGAGAATTTATGAGATTCGACTTCAAATGAGGAAGATATACTGTGAAAATATTCAATCAACACAAAGTGACAATCGTCCTCAATGGGCTTCAATGAAAGTAAATCGACTATTGCTGACAAAGTTAGTTGCAAACTTACTCAAATATATAAGAATTGATGAGATTCGTCTTCAAATTAGGAAGATAGACTTTGAACATTTTAAATCAACACAAAGTGGCAATCGACCTCAATTGGCTTCAATGGGAATAAATCGACGATTGCTGATAAAGTTAGTTGCAAACTCACTCAAATATATGAGAATTTATGAGATTCGACTTCAAATAAGGAAGATATACTGTGAAAATATTCAATCAACACAAAGTGACAATCGTCCTCAATGGGCTTCAATGAAAGTAAATCGACGATTGCTGACAAAGTTAGTTGCAAACTTACTCAAATATATAAGAATTGATGAGATTCGTCTTCAAATTAGGAAGATAGACTTTGAACATTTTAAATCAACACAAAGTGGCAATCGACCTCAATTGGCTTCCATGGGAATAAATCGACGATTGCTGATAAAGTTAGTTGCAAACTCACTCAAATATATAAGAAATTATGAGATTCGACTTCAAATTAGGAAGATAGACTTTGAAAATATTCAATCAACACAAAGTGACAATCGACCTCAATGGACTACAATGGAAGTAAATCGACGATTTCTGACAAAGTTAGTTGCAAACTCGCACAAATATATAAGAATCTATGAGATTCGACTTCAAATTAGGAAGATAGACTTTGAAAATTTTGAATCAACTCAAAGTGACAATCGACCTCAATGGGCTACAATGGAAGTAAATCCACAATTGCTGATAAAGTTAGTTGCAAACTCACTCAAATATATGAGAATTTATGAGATTTGACTTCAAATTAGGAAGATAGACTTTGAAAATTTTCAATCAACACGAAATGACAATCGACCTCAATGGGCTACAATGGAAGTAAATCCACGATTGCTGATAAAGTTATTTGCAAACTCACTCAAATATATGAGAATTTATGAGATTCGACTTCAAATTAGGAAGATAGACTTTGAAAATATTCAATCAACACAAAGTGGCAATCGACCTCAATTGGCTTCAATAGAAGTAAATCGACGATTGCTGACAAAGTTAGTTGCAAACTTACTCAAATATATAAGAATTGATGAGATTCATCTTCAAATTAGGAAGATAGACTTTGAACATTTTAAATCAACACAAAGTGGCAATCGACCTCAATTGGCTTCAATGGGAATAAATCGACGATTGCTGATAAAGTTAGTTGCAAACTCACTCAAATATATGAGAATTTATGAGATTCGACTTCAAATAAGGAATATATACTGTGAAAATATTCAATCAACACAAAGTGACAATCGTCCTCAATGGGCTTCAATGAAAGTAAATCGACGATTGCTGACAAAGTTAGTTGCAAACTTACTCAAATATATAAGAATTGATGAGATTCGTCTTCAAATTAGGAAGATAGACTTTGAACATTTTAAATCAACACAAAGTGGCAATCGACCTCAATTGGCTTCAATGGGAATAAATCGACGATTGCTGATAAAGTTAGTTGCAAACTCACTCAAATATATGAGAATTTATGAGATTCAACTTCTAATAAGGAAGATATACTGTGAAAATATTCAATCAACACAAAGTGACAATCGTCCTCAATGGGCTTGAATGAAAGTAAATCGACGATTGCTGACAAAGTTAGTTGCAAACTTACTCAAATATATAAGAATTGATGAGATTCGTCTTCAAATTAGGAAGATAGACTTTGAACATTTTAAATCAACACAAAGTGGCAATCGACCTCAATTGGCTTCAATGGAAGTAAATTGACGATTGCTGACAAAGTTAGTTGCAAACTTACTCAAATATATAAGAATTGATGAGATTCGTCTTCAAATTAGGAAGATAGACTTTGAACATTTTAAATCAACACAAAGTGGCAATCGACCTCAATTGGCTTCAATGGGAATAAATCGACGATTGCTGATAAAGTTAGTTGCAAACTCACTCAAATATATGAGAATTTATGAGATTCGACTTCAACTAAGGAAGATATACTGTGAAAATATTCAATCAACACAAAGTGACAATCGTCCTCAATGGGCTTCAATGAAAGAAAATCCACGATTGCTGACAAAGTTAGTTGCAAACATACTCAAATATATAAGAATTGATGAGATTCGTCTTCAAATTAGGAAGATAGACTTTGAAAATTTTAAATCAACTCAAAGTGACAATCGACCTCAATTGGCTTCAATGGAAGTAAATCGACGATTGCTGATAAAGTTAGTTGCAAACTCACTCAAATATATGAGAATTTATGAGATTCGAGTTCAAATTAGGAAGATAGACTTTGAAAATATCCAATCAACACAAAGTGACAATCGATCTCAATGGGCTACAATGGAAGTAAATCGACGATTTCTGACAAAGTTAGTTGCGAACTAACACAAATATATAAGAATCTATGAGATTCGACTTCAAATTAGGAAGATATACTGTGAAAATATTCAATCAACACAAAGTGACAATCGTCCTCAATGGGCTTCAATGAAAGTAAATCGACGATTGCTGACAAAGTTAGTTGCAAACTTACTCAAATATATAAGAATTGATGAGATTCGTCTTCAAATTAGGAAGATAGACTTTGAACATTTTAAATCAACACAAAGTGGCAATCGAACTCAATTGGCTTCAATGAAAGTAAATCGACGATTGCTGACAAAGTTAGTTGCAAACTCACTCAAATATATGAGAATTGATGAGATTCGACTCCAAATTAGGAAGATAGACTTTGAAAATTATGAATCAACACAAAGTGACAATCGACCTCAATGGGCTTCAATGGAAGTAAATCGACGATTGCTGACAAAGTTAGTTGCAAACTTACTCAAATATATAAGAATTGATGAGATTCGTCTTCAAATTAGGAAGATAGACTTTGAACATTTTAAATCAACACAAAGTGGCAATCGACCTCAATTGGCTTCAATGGGAATAAATCGACGATTGCTGATAAAGTTAGTTGCAAACTCACTCAAATATATGAGAATTTATGAGATTCGACTTCAAATAAGGAAGATAGACTTTGAAAATTTTAAATAAACTCAAAGTGACAATCGACCTCAATGGGCTTCAATGAAAGCAAATCGACGATTGCTGACAAAGTTAGTTGCAAACTCACTCATATATATGAGAATTGATGAGATTTGACTCCAAATTAGGAAGATAGACTTTGAAAATTATGAATCAACACAAAGTGACAATCGACCTCAAAGAGCTACAATGGAAGTAAATCCACAATTGCTGATAAAGTTAGTTGCAAACTCACTCAAATATATAAGAATATATGAGATTCGACTTCAAATTAGGAAGATAGACTTTGAAAATTTTAAATAAACTCAAAGTGACAATCGACCTCAATTGGCTTCAATGGAAGTAAATCGACGATTGCTGACAAAGTTAGTTGCAAATTCACTCAAATATATGAGAATTTATGAGATTCGACTTCAAATTAAGAAGATATACTCTGAAAATATTGAATCAACACAAAGTGACAATCGACCTCAATGGGCTTCAATGAAAGCAAATCGACGATTGCTGACAAAGTTAGTTGCAAACTCACTCAAATATATAAGAATTGATGAGATTCGTCTTCAAATTAGGAAGATAGACTTTGAACATTTTAAATCAACACAAAGTGGCAATCGACTTCAATTGGCTTCAATGGGAATAAATCGACGATTGCTGATAAAGTTAGTTGCAAACTCACTCAAATATATGAGAATTTATGAGATTCGACTTCAAATTAGGAAGATAGACTTTGAAAATATTCAATCAACACAAAGTGACAATCGTCCTCAATGGGCTTCAATGAAAGAAAATCCACGATTGCTGACAAAGTTCGTTGCAAACTTACTCAAATATATAAGAATTGATGAGATTCGTCTTCAAATTAGGAAGATAGACTTTGAAAATTTTAAATCAACTCAAAGTGACAATCGACCTCAATTGGCTTCAATGGAAGTAAATCGACGATTGCTGACAAAGTTAGTTGCAAATT
This sequence comes from Diorhabda carinulata, assembly GCF_026250575.1. Taxonomy (NCBI): domain Eukaryota; kingdom Metazoa; phylum Arthropoda; class Insecta; order Coleoptera; family Chrysomelidae; genus Diorhabda; species Diorhabda carinulata. The sequence goes on from NC_079469.1 coordinate 1,309,523, forward strand.
CACTCAAATATATGAGAATTTATGAGATTCGACTTCAAATTAAGAAGATATACTCTGAAAATATTGAATCAACACAAAGTGACAATCGACCTCAATGGGCTTCAATGAAAGCAAATCGACGATTGCTGACAAAGTTAGTTGCAAACTCACTCAAATATATTAGAATTGATGAGATTCGTCTTCAAATTAGGAAGATAGACTTTGAAAATTTTAAATCAACTCAAAGTGACAATCGACCTCAATGGACTACAATGGAAGTAAATCGACGATTTCTGACAAAGTTAGTTGCAAACTCGCACAAATATATGAGAATCTATGAGATTCGACTTCAAATTAGGAAGATAGACTTTGAAAATTTTGAATCAACTCAAAGTGACAATCGACCTCAATTGGCTTCAATGGAAGTAAATCGACGATTGCTGATAAAGTTAGTTGCAAACTCACTCAAATATATAAGAATCTATGAGATTCGACTTCAAATTAGGAAGATAGACTTTGAAAATTTTAAATCAACTCAAAGTGACAATCGACTTCAATTGGCTTCAATGCAAGTAAATCGACGATTGCTGACAAAGTTAGATGCAAACTCACTCAAATATATGAGAATTTATGAGATTCGACTTCAAATTAGGAAGATATACTCTGAAAATATTCAATCAACAAAAAGTGACAATCGTCCTCAATGGGCTTCAATGAAAGTAAATCGACGATTGCTGATAAAGTTAGTTGCAAACTCACTCAAATATATAAGAATTTATGAGATTCGACTTCAAATTAGGAAGATAGACTTTGAAAATATTCAATCAACACAAAGTGACAATCGACCTCAATGGACTACAATGGAAGTAAATCGACGATTTCTGACAAAGTTAGTTGCAAACTCGCACAAATATATGAGAATCTATGAGATTCGACTTCAAATTAGGAAGATAGACTTTGAAAATTTTGAATCAACTCAAAGTGACAATCGACCTCAATTGGCTTCAATGGAAGTAAATCGACGATTGCTGATAAAGTTAGTTGCAAACTCACTCAAATATATGAGAATTTATGAGATTCGACTTCAAATTAGGAAGATATACTCTGAAAATATTCAATCAACAAAAAGTGACAATCGTCCTCAATGGGCTTCAATGAAAGTAAATCGACGATTGCTGATAAAGTTAGTTGCAAACTCACTCAAATATATAAGAATTTATGAGATTCGACTTCAAATTAGGAAGATAGACTTTGAAAATATTCAATCAACACAAAGTGACAATCGACCTCAATGGACTACAATGGAAGTAAATCGACGATTTCTGACAAAGTTAGTTGCAAACTCGCACAAATATATGAGAATCTATGAGATTCGACTTCAAATTAGGAAGATAGACTTTGAAAATTTTGAATCAACTCAAAGTGACAATCGACCTCAATTGGCTTCAATGGAAGTAAATCGACGATTGCTGATAAAGTTAGTTGCAAACTCACTCAAATATATAAGAATCTATGAGATTCGACTTCAAATTAGGAAGATAGACTTTGAAAATTTTAAATCAACTCAAAGTGACAATCGACTTCAATTGGCTTCAATGCAAGTAAATCGACGATTGCTGACAAAGTTAGATGCAAACTCACTCAAATATATGAGAATTTATGAGATTCGACTTCAAATTAGGAAGATATACTCTGAAAATATTCAATCAACAAAAAGTGACAATCGTCCTCAATGGGCTTCAATGAAAGTAAATCGACGATTGCTGACAAAGTTAGTTGCAAACTTACTCAAATATATGAGAATTGATGAGATTCCTCTTCAAATTAGGAAGATAGACTTTGAACATTTTAAATCAACACAAAGTGGCAATCGACCTCAATTGGCTTCAATGGGAATAAATCGACGATTGCTGATAAAGTTAGTTGCAAACTCACTCAAATATATGAGAATTTATGAGATTCGACTTCAAATAAGGAAGATATACTGTGAAAATATTCAATCAACACAAAGTGACAATCGTCCTCAATGGGCTTCAATGAAAGTAAATCGACTATTGCTGACAAAGTTAGTTGCAAACTTACTCAAATATATAAGAATTGATGAGATTCGTCTTCAAATTAGGAAGATAGACTTTGAACATTTTAAATCAACACAAAGTGGCAATCGACCTCAATTGGCTTCAATGGGAATAAATCGACGATTGCTGATAAAGTTAGTTGCAAACTCACTCAAATATATGAGAATTTATGAGATTCGACTTCAAATAAGGAAGATATACTGTGAAAATATTCAATCAACACAAAGTGACAATCGTCCTCAATGGGCTTCAATGAAAGTAAATCGACGATTGCTGACAAAGTTAGTTGCAAACTTACTCAAATATATAAGAATTGATGAGATTCGTCTTCAAATTAGGAAGATAGACTTTGAACATTTTAAATCAACACAAAGTGGCAATCGACCTCAATTGGCTTCCATGGGAATAAATCGACGATTGCTGATAAAGTTAGTTGCAAACTCACTCAAATATATAAGAAATTATGAGATTCGACTTCAAATTAGGAAGATAGACTTTGAAAATATTCAATCAACACAAAGTGACAATCGACGTCAATGGACTACAATGGAAGTAAATCGACGATTTCTGACAAAGTTAGTTGCAAACTCGCACAAATATATAAGAATCTATGAGATTCGACTTCAAATTAGGAAGATAGACTTTGAAAATTTTGAATCAACTCAAAGTGACAATCGACCTCAATGGGCTACAATGGAAGTAAATCCACGATTGCTGATAAAGTTAGTTGCAAACTCACTCAAATATATGAGAATTTATGAGATTTGACTTCAAATTAGGAAGATAGACTTTGAAAATTTTCAATCAACACGAAATGACAATCGACCTCAATGGGCTACAATGGAAGTAAATCCACGATTGCTGATAAAGTTATTTGCAAACTCACTCAAATATATGAGAATTTATGAGATTCGACTTCAAATTAGGAAGATAGACTTTGAAAATATTCAATCAACACAAAGTGGCAATCGACCTCAATTGGCTTCAATAGAAGTAAATCGACGATTGCTGACAAAGTTAGTTGCAAACTTACTCAAATATATAAGAATTGATGAGATTCATCTTCAAATTAGGAAGATAGACTTTGAACATTTTAAATCAACACAAAGTGGCAATCGACCTCAATTGGCTTCAATGCAAGTAAATCGACGATTGCTGACAAAGTTATTTGCAAACTCACTCAAATATATAAGAATTGATGAGATTCGTCTTCAAATTAGGAAGATAGACTTTGAAAATTTTAAATCAACTCAAAGTGACAATCGACCTCAATTGGCTTCAATGGAAGTAAATCGACGATTGCTGACAAAGTTAGTTGCAAATTCACTCAAATATATGAGAATTTATGAGATTCGACTTCAAATTAAGAAGATATACTCTGAAAATATTGAATCAACACAAAGTGACAATCGACCTCAATGGGCTTCAATGAAAGCAAATCGACGATTGCTGACAAAGTTAGTTGCAAACTCACTCAAATATATTAGAATTGATGAGATTCGTCTTCAAATTAGGAAGATAGACTTTGAAAATTTTAAATCAACTCAAAGTGACAATCGACCTCAATGGACTACAATGGAAGTAAATCGACGATTTCTGACAAAGTTAGTTGCAAACTCGCACAAATATATGAGAATCTATGAGATTCGACTTCAAATTAGGAAGATAGACTTTGAAAATTTTGAATCAACTCAAAGTGACAATCGACCTCAATTGGCTTCAATGGAAGTAAATCGACGATTGCTGATAAAGTTAGTTGCAAACTCACTCAAATATATAAGAATCTATGAGATTCGACTTCAAATTAGGAAGATAGACTTTGAAAATTTTAAATCAACTCAAAGTGACAATCGACTTCAATTGGCTTCAATGCAAGTAAATCGACGATTGCTGACAAAGTTAGATGCAAACTCACTCAAATATATGAGAATTTATGAGATTCGACTTCAAATTAGGAAGATATACTCTGAAAATATTCAATCAACAAAAAGTGACAATCGTCCTCAATGGGCTTCAATGAAAGTAAATCGACGATTGCTGATAAAGTTAGTTGCAAACTCACTCAAATATATAAGAATTTATGAGATTCGACTTCAAATTAGGAAGATAGACTTTGAAAATATTCAATCAACACAAAGTGACAATCGACCTCAATGGACTACAATGGATGTAAATCGACGATTTCTGACAAAGTTAGTTGCAAACTCGCACAAATATATGAGAATCTATGAGATTCGACTTCAAATTAGGAAGATAGACTTTGAAAATTTTGAATCAACTCAAAGTGACAATCGACCTCAATTGGCTTCAATGGAAGTAAATCGACGATTGCTGATAAAGTTAGTTGCAAACTCACTCAAATATATGAGAATTCATGAGATTCGACTTCAAATTAGGAAGATATACTCTGAAAATATTCAATCAACAAAAAGTGACAATCGTCCTCAATGGGCTTCAATGAAAGTAAATCGACGATTGCTGATAAAGTTAGTTGCAAACTCACTCAAATATATAAGAATTTATGAGATTCGACTTCAAATTAGGAAGATAGACTTTGAAAATATTCAATCAACACAAAGTGACAATCGACCTCAATGGACTACAATGGAAGTAAATCGACGATTTCTGACAAAGTTAGTTGCAAACTCGCACAAATATATGAGAATCTATGAGATTCGACTTCAAATTAGGAAGATAGACTTTGAAAATTTTGAATCAACTCAAAGTGACAATCGACCTCAATTGGCTTCAATGGAAGTAAATCGACGATTGCTGATAAAGTTAGTTGCAAACTCACTCAAATATATAAGAATCTATGAGATTCGACTTCAAATTAGGAAGATAGACTTTGAAAATTTTAAATCAACTCAAAGTGACAATCGACTTCAATTGGCTTCAATGCAAGTAAATCGACGATTGCTGACAAAGTTAGATGCAAACTCACTCAAATATATGAGAATTTATGAGATTCGACTTCAAATTAGGAAGATATACTCTGAAAATATTCAATCAACAAAAAGTGACAATCGTCCTCAATGGGCTTCAATGAAAGTAAATCGACGATTGCTGACAAAGTTAGTTGCAAACTTACTCAAATATATGAGAATTGATGAGATTCCTCTTCAAATTAGGAAGATAGACTTTGAACATTTTAAATCAACACAAAGTGGCAATCGACCTCAATTGGCTTCAATGGGAATAAATCGACGATTGCTGATAAAGTTAGTTGCAAACTCACTCAAATATATGAGAATTTATGAGATTCGACTTCAAATAAGGAAGATATACTGTGAAAATATTCAATCAACACAAAGTGACAATCGTCCTCAATGGGCTTCAATGAAAGAAAATCGACTATTGCTGACAAAGTTAGTTGCAAACTTACTCAAATATATAAGAATTGATGAGATTCGTCTTCAAATTAGGAAGATAGACTTTGAACATTTTAAATCAACACAAAGTGGCAATCGACCTCAATTGGCTTCAATGGGAATAAATCGACGATTGCTGATAAAGTTAGTTGCAAACTCACTCAAATATATGAGAATTTATGAGATTCGACTTCAAATAAGGAAGATATACTGTGAAAATATTCAATCAACACAAAGTGACAATCGTCCTCAATGGGCTTCAATGAAAGTAAATCGACGATTGCTGACAAAGTTAGTTGCAAACTTACTCAAATATATAAGAATTGATGAGATTCGTCTTCAAATTAGGAAGATAGACTTTGAACATTTTAAATCAACACAAAGTGGCAATCGACCTCAATTGGCTTCCATGGGAATAAATCGACGATTGCTGATAAAGTTAGTTGCAAACTCACTCAAATATATAAGAAATTATGAGATTCGACTTCAAATTAGGAAGATAGACTTTGAAAATATTCAATCAACACAAAGTGACAATCGACGTCAATGGACTACAATGGAAGTAAATCGACGATTTCTGACAAAGTTAGTTGCAAACTCGCACAAATATATAAGAATCTATGAGATTCGACTTCAAATTAGGAAGATAGACTTTGAAAATTTTGAATCAACTCAAAGTGACAATCGACCTCAATGGGCTACAATGGAAGTAAATCCACGATTGCTGATAAAGTTATTTGCAAACTCACTCAAATATATGAGAATTTATGAGATTCGACTTCAAATTAGGAAGATAGACTTTGAAAATATTCAATCAACACAAAGTGGCAATCGACCTCAATTGGCTTCAATAGAAGTAAATCGACGATTGCTGACAAAGTTAGTTGCAAACTTACTCAAATATATAAGAATTGATGAGATTCATCTTCAAATTAGGAAGATAGACTTTGAACATTTTAAATCAACACAAAGTGGCAATCGACCTCAATTGGCTTCAATGGGAATAAATCGACGATTGCTGATAAAGTTAGTTGCAAACTCACTCAAATATATGAGAATTTATGAGATTCGACTTCAAATAAGGAAGATATACTGTGAAAATATTCAATCAACACAAAGTGACAATCGTCCTCAATGGGCTTCAATGAAAGTAAATCGACGATTGCTGACAAAGTTAGTTGCAAACTTACTCAAATATATAAGAATTGATGAGATTCGTCTTCAAATTAGGAAGATAGACTTTGAACATTTTAAATCAACACAAAGTGGCAATCGACCTCAATTGGCTTCAATGGGAATAAATCGACGATTGCTGATAAAGTTAGTTGCAAACTCACTCAAATATATGAGAATTTATGAGATTCGACTTCAAATAAGGAAGATATACTGTGAAAATATTCAATCAACACAAAGTGACAATCGTCCTCAATGGGCTTCAATGAAAGTAAATCGACGATTGCTGACAAAGTTAGTTGCAAACTTACTCAAATATATAAGAATTGATGAGATTCGTCTTCAAATTAGGAAGATAGACTTTGAACATTTTAAATCAACACAAAGTGGCAATCGACCTCAATTGGCTTCAATGGGAATAAATCGACGATTGCTGATAAAGTTAGTTGCAAACTCACTCAAATATATGAGAATTTATGAGATTCGACTTCAAATAAGGAAGATATACTGTGAAAATATTCAATCAACACAAAGTGACAATCGTCCTCAATGGGCTTCAATGAAAGAAAATCCACGATTGCTGACAAAGTTAGTTGCAAACATACTCAAATATATAAGAATTGATGAGATTCGACTCCAAATTAGGAAGATAGACTTTGAAAATATTCAATCAACACAAAGTGACAATCGACCTCAATAGGCTACAATGAAAGTAAATCCACGATTGCTGATAAAGTTATTTGCAAACTCACTCAAATATATGAGAATTTATGAGATTCGACTTCAAATTAGGAAGATAGACTTTGAAAATATTCAATCAACACAAAGTGACAATCGACCTCAATGGGCTACAATGGAAGTAAATCGACGATTTCTGACAAAGTTAGTTGCGAACTAACACAAATATATAAGAATATATGAGATTCGACTTCAAATTAGGAAGATAGACTTTGAAAATTTTAAATCAACTCAAAGTGACAATCGACCTCAATTGGCTTCAATGGAAGTAAATCGACGATTGCTGACAAAGTTAGTTGCAAATTCACTCAAATATATGAGAATTTATGAGATTCGACTTCAAATTAAGAAGATATACTCTGAAAATATTGAATCAACACAAAGTGACAATCGACCTCAATGGGCTTCAATGAAAGCAAATCGACGATTGCTGACAAAGTTAGTTGCAAACTCACTCAAATATATGAGAATTGATGAGATTTGACTCCAAATTAGGAAGATAGACTTTGAAAATTATGAATCAACACAAAGTGACAATCGACCTCAAAGAGCTACAATGGAAGTAAATCCTCAATTGCTGATAAAGTTAGTTGCAAACTCACTCAAATATATAAGAATATATGAGATTCGACTTCAAATTAGGAAGATAGACTTTGAAAATTTTAAATAAACTCAAAGTGACAATCGACCTCAATTGGCTTCAATGGAAGTAAATCGACGATTGCTGACAAAGTTAGTTGCAAACTCACTCAAATATATAAGAATTGATGAGATTCGTCTTCAAATTAGGAAGATAGACTTTGAACATTTTAAATCAACACAAAGTGGCAATCGACTTTAATTGGCTTCAATGGGAGTAAATCGACGATTTCTGACAGAGTTAGTTGCAAACTCACACAAATATATAAGAATCTATGGGATTCGACTTCAAATTAGGAAGATAGACTTTGAAAATTTTAAATCAACTCAAAGTGACAATCGACCTCAATTGGCTTCAATGGAAGTAAATCGACGATTGCTGACAAAGTTAGTTGCAAATTCACTCAAATATATGAGAATTTATGAGATTCGACTTCAAATTAAGAAGATATACTCTGAAAATATTGAATCAACACAAAGTGACAATCGACCTCAATGGCCTTCAATGAAAGCAAATCGACGATTGCTGACAAAGTTAGTTGCAAACTCACTCAAATATATAAGAATTGATGAGATTCGTCTTCAAATTAGGAAGATAGACTTTGAACATTTTAAATCAACACAAAGTGGCAATCGACTTCAATTGGCTTCAATGGGAGTAAATCGACGATTTCTGACAGAGTTAGTTGCAAACTCACACAAATATATAAGAATCTATGGGATTCGACTTCAAATTAGGAAGATAGACTTTGAAAATTTTAAATCAACTCAAAGTGACAATCGACCTCAATTGGCTTCAATGGAAGTAAATCGACGATTGCTGACAAAGTTAGTTGCAAATTCACTCAAATATATGAGAATTTATGAGATTCGACTTCAAATTAAGAAGATATACTCTGAAAATATTGAATCAACACAAAGTGACAATCGTCCTCAATGGGCTTCAATGAAAGAAAATCTACGATTGCTGACAAAGTTAGTTGCAAACTCACTCAAATATATGAGAATTTATGAGATTCGACTTCAAATTAGGAAGATAGACTTTGAAAATTTTACATCAACACAAAGGGACAATCGACCTCAATGGGCTTCAATGAAAGTAAATCGACGATTACTGACAAAGCTAGTTGCAAACTCACTCAAATATATGAGAATTGATGAGATTCGACTCCAAATTAGGAAGATAGACTTTGAAAATTATGAATCAACACAAAGTGACAATCGACCTCAATGGGCTACAATGGAAGTAAATCCACAATTGCTGATAAAGTTAGTTGCAAACTCACTCAAATATATGAGAATTTATGAGATATGACTTCAAATTAGGAAGATAGACTTTGAAAATTTTCAATCAACACGAAATGACAATCGACCTCAATGGGCTACAATGGAAGTAAATCCACGATTGCTGATAAAGTTATTTGCAAACTCACTCAAATATATGATAATTTATGAGATTCGACTTCAAATTAGGAAGATAGACTTTGAAACTATTCAATCAACACAAAGTGACAATCGACCTCAATTGGCTTCAATGGAAGTAAATCTACGATTGCTGATAAAGTTAGTTGCAAACTCACTCAAATATATGAGAATTTATGAGATTCGAGTTCAAATTAGGAAGATAGACTTTGAAAATATTCAATCAACACAAAGTGACAATCGACCTCAATGGGCTACAATGGAAGTAAATCGACGATTTCTGACAAAGTTAGTTGCGAACTAACACAAATATATAAGAATCTATGAGATTCGACTTCAAATTAGGAAGATAGACTTTGAAAATATTCAATCAACACAAAGTGACAATCGACCTCAATGGGCTACAATGGAAGTAAATCGACGATTGCTGACAAAGTTAGTTGCAAACTCACTCAAATATATGAGAATTTATGAGATTCGACCTCAAATTAGGAAGATAGACTTTGAAAATATTCAATCAACACAAAGTGACAATCGACCTCAATGGGCTTCAATGGAAGTAAATCGACGATTGCTGATAAAGTTAGTTGCAAACTTACTCAAATATATGAGAATTTATGAGATTCGACTTCAAATTAGGAAGATAGACTTTGAAAATATTCAATCAACACAAAGTGACAATCGACCTCAATGGGCTACAATGGAAGTAAATCGACGATTTCTGACAAAGTTAGTTGCGAACTCACTCAAATGTATGAGAATTTATGAGATTCGACTTCAAATTAGGAAGATATACTCTGAAAATATTCAATCAACACAAAGTGACAATCGTCCTCAATGGGCTTCAATGGGAGTAAATCGACGATTGCGACAAAGTTAGTCGCAAACTCACTCAAATATATGAGAATTGATGAGATTCGACTCCAAATTAGGAAGATAGACTTTGAAAATTATGAATCAACACAAAGTGACAATCGACCTCAAAGGGCTACAATGGAAGTAAATCCACAATTGCTGAGAAAGTTAGTTGCAAACACACTAAAATATATGAGAATTTATGAGATTCGACTTCAAATTAGGAAGATAGACTTTGAAAATATTCAATCAACACAAAGTGACAATCGACCTCAATGGGCTACAATGGAAGTAAATCGACGATTGCTGACAAAGTTAGTTGCAAACTCACTCAAATATATAAGAATCTATGAGATTCGACTTCAAATTAGGAAGATAGACTTTGAAAATTTCAAATCAACTCAAAGTGACAATCGACCTCAATTGGCTTCAATGCAAGTAAATCGACGATTGCTGACAAAGTTATTTGCAAACTCACTCAAATATATGAGAATTGATGAGATTCGACTCCAAATTAGGAAGATAGACTTTGAAAATATTCAATCAACACAAAGTGACAATCGACCTCAATAGGCTACAATGAAAGTAAATCCACGATTGCTGATAAAGTTATTTGCAAACTCACTCAAATATATGAGAATTTATGAGATTCGACTTCAAATTAGGAAGATAGACTTTGAAAATATTCAATCAACACAAAGTGACAATCGACCTCAATGGGCTACAATGGAAGTAAATCGACGATTTCTGACAAAGTTAGTTGCGAACTAACACAAATATATAAGAATCTATGAGATTCAACTTCAAATTTGGAAGATAGACTTTGAAAATATTCAATCAACACAAAGTGACAATCGACCTCAATAGGCTACAATGAAAGTAAATCCACGATTGCTGATAAAGTTATTTGCAAACTCACTCAAATATATGAGAATTTATGAGATTCGACTTCAAATTAGGAAGATAGACTTTGAAAATATTCAATCAACACAAAGTGACAATCGACCTCAATGGGCTACAATGGAAGTAAATCGACGATTTCTGACAAAGTTAGTTGCGAACTAACACAAATATATAAGAATCTATGAGATTCAACTTCAAATTTGGAAGATAGACTTTGAAAATATTCAATCAACACAAAGTGACAATCGACTTCAATGGGCTACAATGGAAGTAAATCGACGATTGCTGACAAAGTTAGTTGCAAACTCACTCAAATGTATGAGAATTTATGAGATTCGACTTCAAATTAGGAAGATATACTCTGAAAATATCCAATCAACACAAAGTGACAATCGTCCTCAATGGGCTTCAATGAAAGAAAATCCACGATAGCTGACAAAGTTAGTTGCAAACTTACTCAAATATATAAGAATTGATGAGATTAGTCTTCAAATTAGGAAGAGAGACTTTGAACATTTTAAATCAACACAAAGTGGCAATCGACCTCAATTGGCTTCAATGGGAGTAAATCGACGATTGCTGACAAAGTTAGATGCAAACTCACTCAAATATATGAGAATTTATGAGATTCGACTTCAAATTAGGAAGATAGACTTTGAAAATTTTAAATCAACTCAAAGTGACAATCGACCTCAATGGGCTACAATGGAAGTAAATCGACGATTTCTGACAAAGTTAGTTGCAAACTCACACAAATATATAAGAATCTATGAGATTCGACTTCAAATTAGGAAGATAGACTTTGAAAATTTTAAATCAACTCAAAGTGACGATCGACCTCAATTGGCTTCAATGGAAGTAAATCGACGATTGCTGATAAAGTTAGTTGCAAACTCACTCTAATATATAAGAATCTATGAGATTCGACTTCAAATTAGGTAGATAGACTTTGAAAATTTTAAATCAACTCAAAGTAACAATCGACCTCAATTGGCTTCAATGGAAGTAAATCGACGATTGCTGACAAAGTTAGTTGCAAACTCACTCAAATATATGAGAATTGATGAGATTCGACTCCAAATTAGGAAGATAGACTTTGAAAATTATGAATCAACACAAAGTGACAATCGACCTCAAAGGGCTACAATGGAAGTAAATCCACAATTGCTGAGAAAGTTAGTTGCAAACACACTCAAATATATAAGAATTGATGATATTCGTCTTCAAATTAGGAAGATAGACTTTGAACATTTTAAATCAACACAAAGTGGCAATCGACCTCAATTGGCTTCAATGAAAGAAAATCCACGATTGCTGACAAAGTTAGTTGTGAACTTACTCAAATATATAAGAATTGATGAGATTCGTCTTCAAATTAGGAAGATAGACTTTGAAAATTTTAAATCAACTCAAAGTGACAATCGACCTCAATTGGCTTCAATGGAAGTAAATCGACGATTGCTGACAAATTTAGTTGCAAACTCACTCAAATATATGAGAATTTATGAGATTCGACTTCAAATTAGGAAGATAGACTTTGAAAATTTTAAATCAACTCAAAGTGACAATCGACCTCAATTGGCTTCAATGGAAGTGAATCGACGATTGCTGATAAAGTTAGTTGCAAACTCACTCTAATATATAAGAATCTATGAGATTCGACTTCAAATTAGGAAGATAGACTTTGAACATTTTAAATCAACACAAAGTGACAATCGACCTCAATGGGCTTCAATGAAAGCAAATCGACGATTGCTGACAAAGTTAGTTGCAAACTCACTCAAATATATGAGAATTGATGAGATTCGACTCCAAATTAGGAAGATAGACTTTGAAAATTATGAATCAACACAAAGTGACAATCGACCTCAAAGGGCTTCAATAGAAGTAAATCCACAATTGCTGAGAAAGTTAGTTGCAAACACACTCAAATATATAAGAATTGATGATATTCGTCTTCAAATTAGGAAGATAGACTTTGAACATTTTAAATCAACACAAAGTGGCAATCGACCTCAATTGGCTTCAATGGGAGTAAATCGACGATTGCGACAAAGTTATTTGCAAACTCACTCAAATATATGAGAATTTATGAGATTCGACTTCAAATTAGGAAGATAGACTTTGAAAATATTCAATCAACACAAAGTGACAATCAACCTCAATGGGCTACAATGGAAGTAAATCGACGATTGCTGACAAAGTTAGTTGCAAATTCACTTAAATATATAAGAATCTATGAGATTCGACTTCAAATTAGGAAGATAGACTTTGAAAATTTTAAATCAACTCAAAGTGACAATCGACCTCAATTGGCTTCAATGCAAGTAAATCGACGATTGCTGACAAAGTTATTTGCAAACTCACTCAAATATATGAGAATTGATGAGATTCGACTCCAAATTAGGAAGATAGACTTTGTAAATTATGAATCAACACAAAGTGACAATCGTCCTCAATAGGCTACAATGAAAGTAAATCCACGATTGCTGATAAAGTTATTTTCAAACTCACTCAAATATATGAGAATTTATGAGATTCGACTTCAAATTAGGAAGATAGACTTTGAAAATATTCAATCAACACAAAGTGACAATCGACCTCAATGGGCTACAATGGAAGTAAATCGACGATTTCTGACAAAGTTAGTTGCGAACTAACACAAATATATAAGAGTCTATGAGATTCAACTTCAAATTTGGAAGATAGACTTTGAAAATATTCAATCAACACAAAGTGACAATCGACCTCAATGGGCTACAATGGAAGTAAATCCACAATTGCTGAGAAAGTTAGTTGCAAACACACTCAAATATATAAGAATTGATGATATTCGTCTTCAAATTAGGAAGATAGACTTTGAACATTTTAAATCAACACAAAGTGGCAATCGACCTCAATTGGCTTCAATGAAAGAAAATCCACGATTGCTGACAAAGTTAGTTGTGAACTTACTCAAATATATAAGAATTGATGAGATTCGTCTTCAAATTAGGAAGATAGACTTTGAAAATTTTAAATCAACTCAAAGTGACAATCGACCTCAATTGGCTTCAATGGAAGTAAATCGACGATTGCTGACAAATTTAGTTGCAAACTCACTCAAATATATGAGAATTTATGAGATTCGACTTCAAATTAGGAAGATAGACTTTGAAAATTTTAAATCAACTCAAAGTGACAATCGACCTCAATTGGCTTCAATGGAAGTGAATCGACGATTGCTGATAAAGTTAGTTGCAAACTCACTCTAATATATAAGAATCTATGAGATTCGACTTCAAATTAGGAAGATAGACTTTGAACATTTTAAATCAACACAAAGTGACAATCGACCTCAATGGGCTTCAATGAAAGCAAATCGACGATTGCTGACAAAGTTAGTTGCAAACTCACTCAAATATATGAGAATTGATGAGATTCGACTCCAAATTAGGGAGATAGACTTTGAAAATTATGAATCAACACAAAGTGACAATCGACCTCAAAGGGCTTCAATGGAAGTAAATCCACAATTGCTGAGAAAGTTAGTTGCAAACACACTCAAATATATAAGAATTGATGATATTCGTCTTCAAATTAGGAAGATAGACTTTGAACATTTTAAATCAACACAAAGTGGCAATCGACCTCAATTGGCTTCAATGGGAGTAAATCGACGATTGCGACAAAGTTAGTTGCAAACTCACTCAAATATATGAGAATTTATGAGATTCGACTTCAAATTAGGAAGATAGACTTTGAAAATATTCAATCAACACAAAGTGACAATCAACCTCAATGGGCTACAATGGAAGTAAATCGACGATTGCTGACAAAGTTAGTTGCAAATTCACTTAAATATATAAGAATCTATGAGATTCGACTTCAAATTAGGAAGATAGACTTTGAAAATTTTAAATCAACTCAAAGTGACAATCGACCTCAATTGGCTTCAATGCAAGTAAATCGACGATTGCTGACAAAGTTATTTGCAAACTCACTCAAATATATGAGAATTGATGAGATTCGACTCCAAATTAGGAAGATAGACTTTGTAAATTATGAATCAACACAAAGTGACAATCGACCTCAATAGGTTACAATGAAAGTAAATCCACGATTGCTGATAAAGTTATTTTCAAACTCACTCAAATATATGAGAATTTATGAGATTCGACTTCAAATTAGGAAGATAGACTTTGAAAATATTCAATCAACACAAAGTGACAATCGACCTCAATGGGCTACAATGGAAGTAAATCGACGATTTCTGACAAAGTTAGTTGCGAACTAACACAAATATATAAGAGTCTATGAGATTCAACTTCAAATTTGGAAGATAGACTTTGAAAATATTCAATCAACACAAAGTGACAATCGACCTCAATGGGCTACAATGGAAGTAAATCGACGATTGCTGACAAAGTTAGTTGCAAACTCACTCAAATGTATGAGAATTTATAAGATTCGACTTCAAATTAGGAAGATATACTCTGAAAATATTCAATCAACACAAAGTGACAATCGTCCTCAATGGGCTTCAATGGGAGTAAATCGACGATTGCGACAAAGTTAGTTGCAAACTCACTCAAATATATGAGAATTTATGAGATTCGACTTCAAATTAGGAAGATAGACTTTGAAAATATTCAATCAACACAAAGTGACAATCGACCTCAATGGGCTACAATGGAAGTAAATCGACGATTGCTGACAAAGTTAGTTGCAAACTCACTCAAATATATAAGAATCTATGAGATTCGACTTCAAATTAGGAAGATAGACTTTGAAAATTTTAAATCAACTCAAAGTGACAATCGACCTCAATTGGCTTCAATGCAAGTAAATCGACGATTGCTGAAAAAGTTATTTGCAAACTCACTCAAATATATGAGAATTGATGAGATTCGACTCCAAATTAGGAAGATAGACTTTGAAAATTATGAATCAACACAAAGTGACAATCGACCTCAATGGGCTACAATGGAAGTAAATCCACAATTGCTGATAAAGTTAGTTGCAAACTCACTCAAATATATGAGAATTTATGAGATATGACTTCAAATTAGGAAGATAGACTTTGAAAATTTTCAATCAACACGAAATGACAATCGACCTCAATGGGCTACAATGGAAGTAAATCCACGATTGCTGATAAAGTTATTTGCAAACTCACTCAAATATATGATAATTTATGAGATTCGACTTCAAATTAGGAAGATAGACTTTGAAACTATTCAATCAACACAAAGTGACAATCGACCTCAATTGGCTTCAATGGAAGTAAATCTACGATTGCTGATAAAGTTAGTTGCAAACTCACTCAAATATATGAGAATTTATGAGATTCGAGTTCAAATTAGGAAGATAGACTTTGAAAATATTCAATCAACACAAAGTGACAATCGACCTCAATGGGCTACAATGGAAGTAAATCGACGATTGCTGATAAAGTTAGTTGCGAACTAACACAAATATATAAGAATCTATGAGATTCGACTTCAAATTAGGAAGATAGACTTTGAAAATATTCAATCAACACAAAGTGACAATCGACCTCAATGGGCTACAATGGAAGTAAATCGACGATTGCTGACAAAGTTAGTTGCAAACTCACTCAAATATATGAGAATTTATGAGATTCGACCTCAAATTAGGAAGATAGACTTTGAAAATATTCAATCAACACAAAGTGACAATCGACCTCAATGGGCTTCAATGGAAGTAAATCGACGATTGCTGATAAAGTTAGTTGCAAACTCACTCAAATATATGAGAATTTATGAGATTCGACTTCAAATTAGGAAGATAGACTTTGAAAATATTCAATCAACACAAAGTGACAATCGACCTCAATGGGCTACAATGGAAGTAAATCGACGATTTCTGACAAAGTTAGTTGCGAACTAACACAAATATATAAGAATCTATGAGATTCAACTTCAAATTTGGAAGATAGACTTTGAAAATATTCAATCAACACAAAGTGACAATCGACCTCAATGGGCTACAATGGAAGTAAATCGACGATTGCTGACAAAGTTAGTTGCAAACTCACTCAAATGTATGAGAATTTATGAGATTCGACTTCAAATTAGGAAGATATACTCTGAAAATATTCAATCAACACAAAGTGACAATCGTCCTCAATGGGCTTCAATGGGAGTAAATCGACGATTGCGACAAAGTTAGTTGCAAACTCACTCAAATATATGAGAATTGATGAGATTCGACTCCAAATTAGGAAGATAGACTTTGAAAATTATGAATCAACACAAAGTGACAATCGACCTCAAAGGGCTACAATGGAAGTAAATCCACAATTGCTGAGAAAGTTAGTTGCAAACACACTAAAATATATGAGAATTTATGAGATTCGACTTCAAATTAGGAAGATAGACTTTGAAAATATTCAATCAACACAAAGTGACAATCGACCTCAATGGGCTACAATGGAAGTAAATCGACGATTGCTGACAAAGTTAGTTGCAAACTCACTCAAATATATAAGAATCTATGAGATTCGACTTCAAATTAGGAAGATAGACTTTGAAAATTTCAAATCAACTCAAAGTGACAATCGACCTCAATTGGCTTCAATGCAAGTAAATCGACGATTGCTGACAAAGTTATTTGCAAACTCACTCAAATATATGAGAATTGATGAGATTCGACTCCAAATTAGGAAGATAGACTTTGAAAATATTCAATCAACACAAAGTGACAATCGACCTCAATAGGCTACAATGAAAGTAAATCCACGATTGCTGATAAAGTTATTTGCAAACTCACTCAAATATATGAGAATTTATGAGATTCGACTTCAAATTAGGAAGATAGACTTTGAAAATATTCAATCAAATCAACACAAAGTGACAATCGACCTCAATGGGCTACAATGGATGTAAATCGACGATTTCTGACAAAGTTAGTTGCGAACTAACACAAATATATAAGAATCTATGAGATTCAACTTCAAATTTGGAAGATAGACTTTGAAAATATTCAATCAACACAAAGTGACAATCGACTTCAATGGGCTACAATGGAAGTAAATCGACGATTGCTGACAAAGTTAGTTGCAAACTCACTCAAATGTATGAGAATTTATGAGATTCGACTTCAAATTAGGAAGATATACTCTGAAAATATCCAATCAACACAAAGTGACAATCGTCCTCAATGGGCTTCAATGAAAGAAAATCCACGATAGCTGACAAAGTTAGTTGCAAACTTACTCAAATATATAAGAATTGATGAGATTAGTCTTCAAATTAGGAAGAGAGACTTTGAACATTTTAAATCAACACAAAGTGGCAACCGACCTCAATTGGCTTCAATGGGAGTAAATCGACGATTGCTGACAAAGTTAGATGCAAACTCACTCAAATATATGAGAATTTATGAGATTCGACTTCAAATTAGGAAGATAGACTTTGAAAATTTTAAATCAACTCAAAGTGACAATCGACCTCAATGGGCTACAATGGAAGTAAATCGACGATTTCTGACAAAGTTAGTTGCAAACTCACACAAATATATAAGAATCTATGAGATTCGACTTCAAATTAGGAAGATAGACTTTGAAAATTTTAAATCAACTCAAAGTGACGATCGACCTCAATTGGCTTCAATGGAAGTAAATCGACGATTGCTGATAAAGTTAGTTGCAAACTCACTCTAATATATAAGAATCTATGAGATTCGACTTCAAATTAGGTAGATAGACTTTGAAAATTTTAAATCAACTCAAAGTAACAATCGACCTCAATTGGCTTCAATGGAAGTAAATCGACGATTGCTGACAAAGTTAGTTGCAAACTCACTCAAATATATGAGAATTGATGAGATTCGACTCCAAATTAGGAAGATAGACTTTGAAAATTATGAATCAACACAAAGTGACAATCGACCTCAAAGGGCTACAATGGAAGTAAATCCACAATTGCTGAGAAAGTTAGTTGCAAACACACTCAAATATATAAGAATTGATGATATTCGTCTTCAAATTAGGAAGATAGACTTTGAACATTTTAAATCAACACAAAGTGGCAATCGACCTCAATTGGCTTCAATGAAAGAAAATCCACGATTGCTGACAAAGTTAGTTGTGAACTTACTCAAATATATAAGAATTGATGAGATTCGTCTTCAAATTAGGAAGATAGACTTTGAAAATTTTAAATCAACTCAAAGTGACAATCGACCTCAATTGGCTTCAATGGAAGTAAATCGACGATTGCTGACAAATTTAGTTGCAAACTCACTCAAATATATGAGAATTTATGAGATTCGACTTCAAATTAGGAAGATAGACTTTGAAAATTTTAAATCAACTCAAAGTGACAATCGACCTCAATTGGCTTCAATGGAAGTGAATCGACGATTGCTGATAAAGTTAGTTGCAAACTCACTCTAATATATAAGAATCTATGAGATTCGACTTCAAATTAGGAAGATAGACTTTGAACATTTTAAATCAACACAAAGTGACAATCGACCTCAATGGGCTTCAATGAAAGCAAATCGACGATTGCTGACAAAGTTAGTTGCAAACTCACTCAAATATATGAGAATTGATGAGATTCGACTCCAAATTAGGAAGATAGACTTTGAAAATTATGAATCAACACAAAGTGACAATCGACCTCAAAGGGCTTCAATGGAAGTAAATCCACAATTGCTGAGAAAGTTAGTTGCAAACACACTCAAATATATAAGAATTGATGATATTCGTCTTCAAATTAGGAAGATAGACTTTGAACATTTTAAATCAACACAAAGTGGCAATCGACCTCAATTGGCTTCAATGGGAGTAAATCGACGATTGCGACAAAGTTAGTTGCAAACTCACTCAAATATATGAGAATTTATGAGATTCGACTTCAAATTAGGAAGATAGACTTTGAAAATATTCAATCAACACAAAGTGACAATCAACCTCAATGGGCTACAATGGAAGTAAATCGACGATTGCTGACAAAGTTAGTTGCAAATTCACTTAAATATATAAGAATCTATGAGATTCGACTTCAAATTAGGAAGATAGACTTTGAAAATTTTAAATCAACTCAAAGTGACAATCGACCTCAATTGGCTTCAATGCAAGTAAATCGACGATTGCTGACAAAGTTATTTGCGAACTAACACAAATATATAAGAATCTATGAGATTCAACTTCAAATTTGGAAGATAGACTTTGAAAATATTCAATCAACACAAAGTGACAATCGACCTCAATGGGCTAAAATGGAAGTAAATCGACGATTGCTGACAAAGTTAGTTGCGAACTAACACATATATATAAGAATCTATGAGATTCAACTTCAAATTTGGAAGATAGACTTTGAAAATATTCAATCAACACAAAGTGACAATCGACCTCAATGGGCTACAATGGAAGTAAATCGACGATTGCTGACAAAGTTAGTTGCAAACTCACTCAAATGTATGAGAATTTATAAGATTCGACTTCAAATTAGGAAGATATACTCTGAAAATATTCAATCAACACAAAGTGACAATCGTCCTCAATGGGCTTCAATGGGAGTAAATCGACGATTGCGACAAAGTTAGTTGCAAACTCACTCAAATATATGAGAATTTCTGAGATTCGACTTCAAATTAGGAAGATAGACTTTGAAAATATTCAATCAACACAAAGTGACAATCGACCTCAATGGGCTACAATGGAAGTAAATCGACGATTGCTGACAAAATTAGTTGCAAACTCACTCAAATATATAAGAATCTATGAGATTCAACTTCAAATTTGGAAGATAGACTTTGAAAATATTCAATCAACACAAAGTGACAATCGACCTCAATGGGCTAAAATGGAAGTAAATCGACGATTGCTGACAAAGTTAGTTGCGAACTAACACATATATATAAGAATCTATGAGATTCAACTTCAAATTTGGAAGATAGACTTTGAAAATATTCAATCAACACAAAGTGACAATCGACCTCAATGGGCTACAATGGAAGTAAATCGACGATTGCTGACAAAGTTAGTTGCAAACTCACTCAAATGTATGAGAATTTATAAGATTCGACTTCAAATTAGGAAGATATACTCTGAAAATATTCAATCAACACAAAGTGACAATCGTCCTCAATGGGCTTCAATGGGAGTAAATCGACGATTGCGACAAAGTTAGTTGCAAACTCACTCAAATATATGAGAATTTATGAGATTCGACTTCAAATTAGGAAGATAGACTTTGAAAATATTCAATCAACACAAAGTGACAATCGACCTCAATGGGCTACAATGGAAGTAAATCGACGATTGCTGACAAAATTAGTTGCAAACTCACTCAAATATATAAGAATCTATGAGATTCGACTTCAAATTAGGAAGATAGACTTTGAAAATTTTAAATCAACTCAAAGTGACAATCGACCTCAATTGGCTTCAATGCAAGTAAATCGACGATTGCTGACAAAGTTATTTGCAAACTCACTCAAATATATGAGAATTGATGAGATTCGACTCCAAATTAGGAAGATAGACTTTGAAAATTATGAATCAACACAAAGTGACAATCGACCTCAATAGGCTACAATGAAAGTAAATCCACGATTGCTGATAAAGTTATTTGCAAACTCACTCAAATATATGAGAATTGATGAGATTCGACTCCAAATTAGGAAGATAGACTTTGAAAATTATGAATCAACACAAAGTGACAATCGACCTCAAAGGGCTACAATGGAAGTAAATCCACAATTGCTGAGAAAGTTAGTTGCAAACACACTCAAATATATAAGAATTGATAATATTCGTCTTCAAATTAGGAAGATAGACTTTGAACATTTTAAATCAACACAAAGTGGCAATCGACCTCAATTGGCTTCAATGGGAGTAAATCGACGATTGCGACAAAGTTAGTTGCAAACTCACTCAAATATATGAGAATTTATGAGATTCGACTTCAAATTAGGAAGATAGACTTTGAAAATATTCAATCAACACAAAGTGACAATCGACCTCAATGGGCTACAATGGAAGTAAATCGACGATTGCTGACAAAGTTAGTTGCAAACTCACTCAAATATATAAGAATCTATGAGATTTGACTTCAAATTAGGAAGATAGACTTTGAAAATTTTAAATCAACTCAAAGTGACAATCGACCTCAATTGGCTTCAATGCAAGTAAATCGACGATTGCTGACAAAGTTATTTGCAAACTCACTCAAATATATGAGAATTGATGAGATTCGACTCCAAATTAGGAAGATAGACTTTGAAAATTATGAATCAACACAAAGTGACAATCGACCTCAATAGGCTGCAATGAAAGTAAATCCACGATTGCTGATAAAGTTATTTGCAAACTCACTCAAATATATGAGAATTTATGAGATTCGACTTCAAATTAGGAAGATAGACTTTGAAAATATTCAATCAACACAAAGTGACAATCGACCTCAATGGGCTACAATGGAAGTAAATCGACGATTTCTGACAAAGTTAGTTGCGAACTAACACAAATATATAAGAATCTATGAGATTCAACTTCAAATTTGGAAGATAGACTTTGAACATTTTAAATCAACACAAAGTGGCAATCGACCTCAATGGGCTACAATGGAAGTAAATCGACGATTGCTGACAAAGTTAGTTGCAAACTCACTCAAATGTATGAGAATTTATGAGATTCGACTTCAAATTAGGAAGATATACTCTGAAAATATTCAATCAACACAAAGTGACAATCGTCCTCAATGGGCTTCAATGAAAGAAAATCCACGATAGCTGACAAAGTTAGTTGCAAACTTACTCAAATATATAAGAATTGATGAGATTCGTCTTCAAATTAGGAAGATAGACTTTGAACATTTTAAATCAACACAAAGTGGCAATCGACCTCAATTGGCTTCAATGGGAGTAAATCAACGATTGCTGACAAAGTTAGATGCAAACTCACTCAAATATATGAGAATTTATGAGATTCGACTTCAAATTAGGAAGATAGACTTTGAAAATTTTAAATCAACTCAAAGTGACAATCGACCTCAATGGGCTACAATGGAAGTAAATCGACGATTTCTGACAAAGTTAGTTGCAAACTCACACAAATATATAAGAATCTATGAGATTCGACTTCAAATTGGGAAGATAGACTTTGGAAATTTTAAATCAACTCAAAGTGACGATCGACCTCAATTGGCTTCAATGGAAGTAAATCGACGATTGCTGATAAAGTTAGTTGCAAACTCACTCAAATATATGAGAATTTATGAGATTCGACTTCAAATTAGGAAGATAGAATTTGAAAATTTTGAATCAACACAAAGTGACAATCGACCTCAATTGGCTTCAATGGAAGTAAATCGACGATTGCTGACAAAGTTAGTTGCAAACTTACTCAAATATATAAGAATTGATGAGATTCGTCTTCAAATTAGGAAGATAGACTTTAAAAATTTTGAATCAACACAAAGTGACAATCGACCTCAATTGGCTTCAATGGAAGTAAATCGACGATTGCTGACAATGTTAGTTGCAAACTCACTCAAATATATAAGAATCTATGAGATTTGACTTCAAATTAGGAAGATAGACTTTGAAAATTTTAAATCAACTCAAAGTGACAATCGACCTCAATTGGCTTCAATGCAAGTAAATCGACGATTGCTGATAAAGTTATTTGCAAACTCACTCAAATATATGAGAATTGATGAGATTCGACTCCAAATTAGGAAGATAGACTTTGAAAATTATGAATCAACACAAAGTGACAATCGACCTCAATAGGCTGCAATGAAAGTAAATCCACGATTGCTGATAAAGTTATTTGCAAACTCACTCAAATATATGAGAATTTATGAGATTCGACTTCAAATTAGGAAGATAGACTTTGAAAATATTCAATCAACACAAAGTGACAATCGACCTCAATGGGCTACAATGGAAGTAAATCGACGATTTCTGACAAAGTTAGTTGCGAACTAACACAAATATATAAGAATCTATGAGATTCAACTTCAAATTTGGAAGATAGACTTTGAACATTTTAAATCAACACAAAGTGGCAATCGACCTCAATGGGCTACAATGGAAGTAAATCGACGATTGCTGACAAAGTTAGTTGCAAACTCACTCAAATGTATGAGAATTTATGAGATTCGACTTCAAATTAGGAAGATATACTCTGAAAATATTCAATCAACACAAAGTGACAATCGTCCTCAATGGGCTTCAATGAAAGAAAATCCACGATAGCTGACAAAGTTAGTTGCAAACTTACTCAAATATATAAGAATTGATGAGATTCGTCTTCAAATTAGGAAGATAGACTTTGAACATTTTAAATCAACACAAAGTGGCAATCGACCTCAATTGGCTTCAATGGGAGTAAATCAACGATTGCTGACAAAGTTAGATGCAAACTCACTCAAATATATGAGAATTTATGAGATTCGACTTCAAATTAGGAAGATAGACTTTGAAAATTTTAAATCAACTCAAAGTGACAATCGACCTCAATGGGCTACAATGGAAGTAAATCGACGATTTCTGACAAAGTTAGTTGCAAACTCACACAAATATATAAGAATCTATGAGATTCGACTTCAAATTAGGAAGATAGACTTTGGAAATTTTAAATCAACTCAAAGTGACGATCGACCTCAATTGGCTTCAATGGAAGTGAATCGACGATTGCTGATAAAGTTAGTTGCAAACTCACTCAAATATATGAGAATTTATGAGATTCGACTTCAAATTAGGAAGATAGAATTTGAAAATTTTGAATCAACACAAAGTGACAATCGACCTCAATTGGCTTCAATGGAAGTAAATCGACGATTGCTGACAAAGTTAGTTGCAAACTTACTCAAATATATAAGAATTGATGAGATTCGTCTTCAAATTAGGAAGATAGACTTTGAAAATTTTGAATCAACACAAAGTGACAATCGACCTCAATTGGCTTCAATGGAAGTAAATCGACGATTGCTGACAATGTTAGTTGCAAACTCACTCAAATATATAAGAATCTATGAGATTTGACTTCAAATTAGGAAGATAGACTTTGAAAATTTTAAATCAACTCAAAGTGACAATCGACCTCAATTGGCTTCAATGCAAGTAAATCGACGATTGCTGATAAAGTTATTTGCAAACTCACTCAAATATATGAGAATTGATGAGATTCGACTCCAAATTAGGAAGATAGACTTTGAAAATTATGAATCAACACAAAGTGACAATCGACCTCAATAGGCTGCAATGAAAGTAAATCCACGATTGCTGATAAAGTTATTTGCAAACTCACTCAAATATATGAGAATTTATGAGATTCGACTTCAAATTAGGAAGATAGACTTTGAAAATATTCAATCAACACAAAGTGACAATCGACCTCAATGGGCTACAATGGAAGTAAATCGACGATTTCTGACAAAGTTAGTTGCGAACTAACACAAATATATAAGAATCTATGAGATTCAACTTCAAACTTGGAAGATAGACTTTGAACATTTTAAATCAACACAAAGTGGCAATCGACCTCAATGGGCTACAATGGAAGTAAATCGACGATTGCTGACAAAGTTAGTTGCAAACTCACTCAAATGTATGAGAATTTATGAGATTCGACTTCAAATTAGGAAGATATACTCTGAAAATATTCAATCAACACAAAGTGACAATCGTCCTCAATGGGCTTCAATGAAAGAAAATCCACGATAGCTGACAAAGTTAGTTGCAAACTTACTCAAATATATAAGAATTGATGAGATTCGTCTTCAAATTAGGAAGATAGACTTTGAACATTTTAAATCAACACAAAGTGGCAATCGACCTCAATTGGCTTCAATGGGAGTAAATCGACGATTGCTGACAAAGTTAGATGCAAACTCACTCAAATATATGAGAATTTATGAGATTCGACTTCAAATTAGGAAGATAGACTTTGAAAATTTTAAATCAACTCAAAGTGACAATCGACCTCAATGGGCTACAATGGAAGTAAATCGACGATTTCTGACAAAGTTAGTTGCAAACTCACACAAATATATAAGAATCTATGAGATTCGACTTCAAATTAGGAAGATAGACTTTGGAAATTTTAAATCAACTCAAAGTGACGATCGACCTCAATTGGCTTCAATGGAAGTAAATCGACGATTGCTGATAAAGTTAGTTGCAAACTCACTCAAATATATGAGAATTTATGAGATTCGACTTCAAATTAGGAAGATAGAATTTGAAAATTTTGAATCAACACAAAGTGACAATCGACCTCAATTGGCTTCAATGGAAGTAAATCGACGATTGCTGACAAAGTTAGTTGCAAACTTACTCAAATATATAAGAATTGATGAGATTCGTCTTCAAATTAGGAAGATAGACTTTGAAAATTTTGAATCAACACAAAGTGACAATCGACCTCAATTGGCTTCAATGGAAGTAAATCGACGATTGCTGACAATGTTAGTTGCAAACTCACTCAAATATATGAGAATTTATGAGATTCGACTTCAAATTAGGAAGATAGACTTTGAAAATTTTAAATCAACACAAAGTGACAATCGACCTCAATGGGCTACAATGGAAGTAAATCCACAATTGCTGATAAAGTTAGTTGCAAACTCACTCATATATTTGAGAGTTTATGAGATTTGACTTCAAATTAGGAAGATAGACTTTGAAAATATTCAATCAACACAAAGTGACAATCGACCTCACTTGGCTTCAATGGAAGTAAATCGACGATTGCTGATAAAGTTATTTGCAAACTCACTCAAATATATGAGAATTTATGAGATTCGACTTCAAATTAGGAACATAGACTTTGAAAATATTCAATCAACACAAAGTGACAATCGTCTTCAATGGGCTTCAATGGAAGTAAATCGACGATTGCTGACAAAGTTAATTGCAAACTCACTCAAATATATGAGAATTTATGAGATTCGACTTCAAATTAGGAAGGTAGACTTTGAAAATATTCAATCAACACAAAGTGACAATCGACCTCAATGGGCTTCAATGAAAGCAAATCGACGATTGCTGACAAAGTTAGTTGCAAACTCACTCAAATATATGAGAATTGATGAGATTCGACTCCAAATTAGGAAGATAGACTTTGAAAATTATGAATCAACACAAAGTGACAATCGACCTCAAAGGGCTACAATGGAAGTAAATCCACAATTGCTGATAAAGTTAGTTTCAAACACACTCAAATATATAAGAATTGATGAGATTCGTCTTCAAATTAGGAAGATAGACTTTGAACATTTTAAATCAACACAAAGTGGCAATCGACCTCAATTGGCTTCAATGGGAGTAAATCTACGATTGCTGACAAAGTTAGTTGCAAACTCACTCAAATATATGAGAATTTATGAGATTCGACTCCAAATTAGGAAGATAGACTTTGAAAATTATGAATCAACAAGAAATGACAATCGACCTCAATGGGCTACAATGGAAGTAAATCGACGATTTCTGACAAAGTTAGTTGCAAACTCACACAAATATATAAGAATCTATGAGATTCGAATTCAAATTAGGAAGATAGACTTTGAAAATTATGAATCAACACAAAGTGACAATCGACCTCACTTGGCTTCAATGGAAGTAAATCGACGATTGCTGATAAAGTTATTTGCAAACTCACTCAAATATATGAGAATTTATGAGATTCGACTTCAAATTAGGAACATAGACTTTGAAAATATTCAATCAACACAAAGTGACAATCGTCTTCAATGGGCTTCAATGGAAGTAAATCGACGATTGCTGATAAAGTTAGTTTCAAACACACTCAAATATATAAGAATTGATGAGATTCGTCTTCAAATTAGGAAGATAGACTTTGAACATTTTAAATCAACACAAAGTGGCAATCGACCTCAATTGGCTTCAATGGGAGTAAATCTACGATTGCTGACAAAGTTAGTTGCAAACTCACTCAAATATATGAGAATTTATGAGATTCGACTCCAAATTAGGAAGATAGACTTTGAAAATTATGAATCAACAAGAAATGACAATCGACCTCAATGGGCTACAATGGAAGTAAATCGACGATTTCTGACAAAGTTAGTTGCAAACTCACACAAATATATAAGAATCTATGAGATTCGAATTCAAATTAGGAAGATAGACTTTGAAAATTATGGATCAACACAAAGTGACAATCGACCTCACTTGGCTTCAATGGAAGTAAATCGACGATTGCTGATAAAGTTATTTGCAAACTCACTCAAATATATGAGAATTTATGAGATTCGACTTCAAATTAGGAACATAGACTTTGAAAATATTCAATCAACACAAAGTGACAATCGACCTCAATGGGCTTCAATGAAAGTAAATCGACGATTGCTGACAAAGTTAATTGCAAACACACTCAAATATATAAGAATTGATGAGATTCGTCTTCAAATTAGGAAGATAGACTTTGAAAATATTCAATCAACACAAAGTGACAATCGACCTCAATGGGCTTCAATGAAAGCAAATCGACGATTGCTGACAAAGTTAGTTGCGAACTCACTCAAATATATGAGAATTTATGAGATTTGACTCCAAATTAGGAAGATAGACTTTGAAAATTATGAATCAACACAAAGTGACAATCGACCTCAATGGGCTACAATGGAAGTAAATCCACAATTGCTGATAAAGTTAGTTGCAAACACACTCAAATATATAAGAATTGATGAGATTCGTCTTCAAATTAGGAAGATAGACTTTGAACATTTTAAATCAACACAAAGTGGCAATCGACCTCAATTGGCTTCAATGGGAGTAAATCGACGATTGCTGACAAAGTTAGATGCAAACTCACTCAAATATATGAGAATTTATGAGATTCGACTTCAAATTAGGAAGATAGACTTTGAAAATTTTAAATCAACTCAAAGTGACAATCGACCTCAATGGGCTACAATGGAAGTAAATCGACGATTTCTGACAAAGTTAGTTGCAAACTCACACAAATATATAAGAATCTATGAGATTCGACTTCAAATTAGGAAGATAGACTTTGAAAATTTTAAATCAACTCAAAGTGACGATCGACCTCAATTGGCTTCAATGGAAGTAAATCGACGATTGCTGATAAAGTTAGTTGCAAACTCACTCTAATATATAAGAATCTATGAGATTCGACTTCAAATTAGGTAGATAGACTTTGAAAATTTTAAATCAACTCAAAGTAACAATCGACCTCAATTGGCTTCAATGGAAGTAAATCGACGATTGCTGACAAAGTTATTTGCAAACTCACTCAAATATATGAGAATTTATGAGATTCGACATCAAATTAGGAAGATAGACTTTGAAAATTTTAAATCAACACAAAGTGACAATCGACCTCAATGGGCTACAATGGAAGTAAATCGACGATTTCTGACAAAGTTTGTTGCAAACTCACACAAATATATAAGAATCTATGAGATTCGACTTCAAATTAGGTAGATAGACTTTGAAAATTTTAAATCAACTCAAAGTAACAATCGACCTCAATTGGCTTCAATGGAAGTAAATCGACGATTGCTGACAAAGTTTGTTGCAAACTTACTCAAATATATAAGAATTGATGAGATTCGTCTTCAAATTAGGAAGATAGACTTTGAAAATTTTGAATCAACACAAAGTGACAATCGACCTCAATTGGCTTCAATGGAAGTAAATCGACGATTGCTGACAAAGTTAGTTGCAAACTCACTCAAATATATGAGAATTTATGAGATTCGACATCAAATTAGGAAGATAGACTTTGAAAATTTTAAATCAACACAAAGTGACAATCGACCTCAATGGGCTACAATGGAAGTAAATCCACAATTGCTGATAAAGTTAGTTGCAAACTTACTCATATATTTGAGAATTTATGAGATTTGACTTCAAATTAGGAAGATAGACTTTGAAAATATTCAATCAACACAAAGTGACAATCGACCTCACTTGGCTTCAATGGAAGTAAATCGACGATTGCTGATGAAGTTATTTGCAAACTCACTCAAATATACGAGAATTTATGAGATTCGACTTCAAATTAGGAACATAGACTTTGAAAATATTCAATCAACACAAAGTGACAATCGTCTTCAATGGGCTTCAATGGAAGTAAATCGACGATTGCTGATAAAGTTAGTTGCAAACTTACTCAAATATATAAGAATTGATGAGATTCGTCTTCAAATTAGGAATATAGACTTTGAAAATTTTAAATCAACTCAAAGTGACAATCGACCTCAATGGGCTTCAATGAAAGTAAATCGACGATTGCTGACAAAGTTAATTGCAAACTCATTCAAATATATGAGAATTTATGAGATTCGACTTCAAATTAGGAAGGTAGACTTTGAAAATATTCAATCAACACAAAGTGACAATCGACCTCAATGGGCTTCAATGAAAGCAAATCGACGATTGCTGACAAAGTTAGTTGCAAACTCACTCAAATATATGAGAATTGATGAGATTCGACTCCAAATTAGAAAGAGAGACTTTGAAAATTATGAATCAACACAAAGTGACAATCGACCTCAAACGGCTACAATGGAAGTAAATCCACAATTGCTGATAAAGTTAGTTGCAATCACACTCAAATATATAAGAATTGATGAGATTCGTCTTCAAATAAGGAAGATAGACTTTGAACATTTTAAATCAACACAAAGTGGCAATCGACCTCAATTGGCTTCAATGGGAGTAAATCTACGATTGCTGACAAAGTTAGTTGCAAACTCACTCAAATATATGAGAATTTATGAGATTCGACTCCAAATTAGGAAGATAGACTTTGAAAATTATGAATAAACACAAAGTGACAATCGACCTCAATGGGCTACAATGGAAGTAAATCCACAATTGCTGATAAAGTTAGTTGCAAACTCACTCATATATTTGAGAATTTATGAGATTTGACTTCAAATTAGGAAGATAGACTTTGAAAATATTCAATCAACACAAAGTGACAATCGACCTCACTTGGCTTCAATGGAAGTAAATCGACGATTGCTGATAAAGTTATTTGCAAACTCACTCAAATATATGAGAATTTATGAGATTCGACTTCAAATTAGGAACATAGACTTTGAAAATATTCAATCAACACAAAGTGACAATCGTCTTCAATGGGCTTCAATGGAAGTAAATCGACGATTGCTGACTAAGTTAATTGCAAACTCACTCAAATATATGAGAATTTATGAGATTCGACTTCAAATTAGGAAGGTAGACTTTGAAAATATTCAATCAACACAGTGACAATCGACCTCAATGGGCTCCAATGAAAGCAAATCGACGATTGCTGACAAAGTTAGTTGCAAACTCACTCAAATATATGAGAATTGATGAGATTCGACTCCAAATTAGGAAGATAGACTTTGAAAATTATGAATCAACACAAAGTGACAATCGACCTCAAAGGGCTACAATGGAAGTAAATCCACAATTGCTGATAAAGTTAGTTGCAAACACACTCAAATATATAAGAATTGATGAGATTCGTCTTCAAATTAGGAAGATAGACTTTGAACATTTTAAATCAACACAAAGTGGCAATCGACCTCAATTGGCTCCAATGGGAGTAAATCTACGATTGCTGACAAAGTTAGTTGCAAACTCACTCAAATATATGAGAATTTATGAGATTCGACTCCAAATTAGGAAGATAGACTTTGAAAATTATGAATCAACAAGAAATGACAATCGACCTCAATGGGCTACAATGGAAGTAAATCGACGATTTCTGACAAAGTTAGTTGCAAACTCACACAAATATATAAGAATCTATGAGATTCGAATTCAAATTAGGAAGATAGACTTTGAAAATTATGAATCAACACAAAGTGACAATCGACCTCACTTGGCTTCAATGGAAGTAAATCGACGATTGCTGATAAAGTTATTTGCAAACTCACTCAAATATATGAGAATTTATGAGATTCGACTTCAAATTAGGAACATAGACTTTGAAAATATTCAATCAACACAAAGTGACAATCGTCTTCAATGGGCTTCAATGGAAGTAAATCGACGATTGCTGATAAAGTTAGTTGCAAACTTACTCAAATATATAAGAATTGATGAGATTCGTCTTCAAATTAGGAATATAGACTTTGAAAATTTTAAATCAACTCAAAGTGACAATCGACCTCAATGGGCTTCAATGAAAGTAAATCGACGATTGCTGACAAAGTTAATTGCAAACACACTCAAATATAAAAGAATTGATGAGATTCGTCTTCAAATTAGGAAGATAGACTTTGAAAATATTCAATCAACACAAAGTGACAATCGACCTCAATGGGCTTCAATGAAAGCAAATCGACGATTGCTGACAAAGTTAGTTGCAAACTCACTCAAATATATGAGAATTTATGAGATTTGACTCCAAATTAGGAAGATAGACTTTGAAAATTATGAATCAACACAAAGTGACAATCGACCTCAATGGGCTACAATGGAAGTAAATCCACAATTGCTGATAAAGTTAGTTGCAAACACACTCAAATATATAAGAATTGATGAAATTCGTCTTCAAATTAGGAAGATAGACTTTGAACATTTTAAATCAACACAAAGTGGCAATCGACCTCAATTGGCTTCAATGGGAGTAAATCGACGATTGCTGACAAAGTTAGATGCAAACTCACTCAAATATATGAGAATTTATGAGATTCGACTTCAAATTAGGAAGATAGACTTTGAAAATTTTAAATCAACTCAAAGTGACAATCGACCTCAATGGGCTACAATGGAAGTAAATCGACGATTTCTGACAAAGTTAGTTGCAAACTCACACAAATATATAAGAATCTATGAGATTCGACTTCAAATTAGGAAGATAGACTTTGAAAATTTTAAATCAACTCAAAGTGACGATCGACCTCAATTGGCTTCAATGGAAGTAAATCGACGATTGCTGATAAAGTTAGTTGCAAACTCACTCTAATATATAAGAATCTATGAGATTCGACTTCAAATTAGGTAGATAGACTTTGAAAATTTTAAATCAACTCAAAGTAACAATCGACCTCAATTGGCTTCAATGGAAGTAAATCGACGATTGCTGACAAAGTTAGTTGCAAACTCACTCAAATATATGAGAATTTATGAGATTCGACATCAAATTAGGAAGATAGACTTTGAAAATTTTAAATCAACACAAAGTGACAATCGACCTCAATGGGCTACAATGGAAGTAAATCGACGATTTCTGACAAAGTTTGTTGCAAACTCACACAAATATATAAGAATCTATGAGATTCGACTTCAAATTAGCTAGATAGACTTTGAAAATTTTAAATCAACTCAAAGTAACAATCGACCTCAATTGGCTTCAATGGAAGTAAATCGACGATTGCTGACAAAGTTAGTTGCAAACTTACTCAAATATATAAGAATTGATGAGATTCGTCTTCAAATTAGGAAGATAGACTTTGAAAATTTTGAATCAACACAAAGTGACAATCGACCTCAATTGGCTTCAATGGAAGTAAATCGACGATTGCTGACAGTTAGTTGCAAACTCACTCAAATATATGAGAATTTATGAGAATCGACATCAAATTAGGAAGATAGACTTTGAAAATTTTAAATCAACACAAAGTGACAATCGA
Organism: Diorhabda carinulata; assembly: GCF_026250575.1. Lineage (NCBI taxonomy): Eukaryota > Metazoa > Arthropoda > Insecta > Coleoptera > Chrysomelidae > Diorhabda > Diorhabda carinulata. The sequence continues at coordinate 1,343,267 of NC_079469.1, forward strand.
CCTCAATGGGCTACAATGGAAGTAAATCCACAATTGCTGATAAAGTTAGTTGCAAACTCACTCATATATTTGAGAATTTATGAGATTTGACTTCAAATTAGGAAGATAGACTTTGAAAATATTCAATCAACACAAAGTGACAATCGACCTCACTTGGCTTCAATGGAAGTAAATCGACGATTGCTGATGAAGTTATTTGCAAACTCACTCAAATATATGAGAATTTATGAGATTCGACTTCAAATTAGGAACATAGACTTTGAAAATATTCAATCAACACAAAGTGACAATCGTCTTCAATGGGCTTCAATGGAAGTAAATCGACGATTGCTGATAAAGTTAGTTGCAAACTTACTCAAATATATAAGAATTGATGAGATTCGTCTTCAAATTAGGAATATAGACTTTGAAAATTTTAAATCAACACAAAGTGACAATCGACCTCAATGGGCTTCAATGAAAGCAAATCGACGATTGCTGACAAAGTTAGTTGCAAACTCACTCAAATATATGAGAATTGATGAGATTCGACTCCAAATTAGAAAGATAGACTTTGAAAATTATGAATCAACACAAAGTGACAATCGACCTCAAACGGCTACAATGGAAGTAAATCCACAATTGCTGATAAAGTTAGTTGCAATCACACTCAAATATATAAGAATTGATGAGATTCGTCTTCAAATTAGGAAGATAGACTTTGAACATTTTAAATCAACACAAAGTGGCAATCGACCTCAATTGGCTTCAATGGGAGTAAATCTACGATTGCTGACAAAGTTAGTTGCAAACTCACTCAAATATATGAGAATTTATGAGATTCGACTCCAAATTAGGAAGATAGACTTTGAAAATATTCAATCAACACAAAGTCACAATCGACCTCAATGGGCTACAATGGAAGTAAATCGACGATTTCTGACAAAGTTAGTAGCAAACTCACACAAATATATAAGAATCTATGGGATTCGACTTCAAATTAGGAAGATAGACTTTGAAAATTTTAAATCAACTCAAAGTGACAATCGACCTCAATTGGCTTCAATGCAAGTAAATCGACGATTGCTGACAAAGTCAGTTGCAAACTCACTCAAATATATGAGAATTGATGAGATTCGACTCCAAATTAGGAAGATAGACTTTGAAAATTATGAATCAACAAGACATGACAATCGACCTCAATGGGCTACAATGGAAGTAAATCGATGATTTCTGACAAAGTTAGTTGCAAACTCACACAAATATATAAGAATCTATGAGATTCGAATTCAAATTAGGAAGATAGACTTTGAAAATTATGAATAAACACAAAGTGACAATCGACCTCACTTGGCTTCAATGGAAGTAAATCGACGATTGCTGATAAAGTTATTTGCAAACTCACTCAAATATATGAGAATTTATGAGATTCGACTTCAAATTAGGAACATAGACTTTGAAAATATTCAATCAACACAAAGTGACAATCGTCTTCAATGGGCTTCAATGGAAGTAAATCGACGATTGCTGATAAAGTTAGTTGCAAACTTACTCAAATATATAAGAATTGATGAGATTCGTCTTCAAATTAGGAATATAGACTTTGAAAATTTTAGATCAACTCAAAGTGACAATCGACCTCAATGGGCTTCAATGAAAGTAAATCGACGATTGCTGACAAAGTTAATTGCAAACACACTCAAATATATAAGAATTGATGAGATTCGTCTTCAAATTAGGAAGATAGACTTTGAAAATATTCAATCAACACAAAGTGACAATCGACCTCAATGGGCTTCAATGAAAGCAAATCGACGATTGCTGACAAAGTTAGTTGCAAACTCACTCAAATATATGAGAATTTATGAGATTTGACTCCAAATTAGGAATATAGACTTTGAAAATTTTAAATCAACACAAAGTGACAATCGACCTCAATGGGCTACAATGGGAGTAAATCCACAATTGCTGATAAAGTTAGTTGCAAACTTACTCAAATATATAAGAATTGATGAGATTCGTCTTCAAATTAGGAAGATAGACTTTGAACATTTTAAATCAACACAAAGTGGCAATCGACCTCAATTGGCTTCAATGAAAGTAAATCTACGATTGCTGACAAAGTTAGTTGCAAACTCACTCAAATATATGAGAATTGATGAGATTCGTCTTCAAATTAGGAATATAGACTTTGAAAATTTTAAATCAACTCAAAGTGACAATCGACCTCAATGGGCTTCAATGAAAGTAAATCTACGATTGCTGACAAAGTTAGTTGCAAACTCACTCAAATATATGAGAATTTATGAGATTCGACTTCAAATTAGGAAGATAGACTTTGAAAATATTCAATCAACACAAAGTGACAATCGACCTCAATGGGCTACAATGGAAGTAAATCGACGATTTCTGACAAAGTTGGTTGCAAACTCACACAAATATATAAGAATCTATGAGATTCGAATTCAAATTAGGAAGATAGACTTTGAAAATTATGAATCAACACAAAGTGACAATCGACCTCAATGGGCTACAATGGAAGTAAATCGACGATTGCTGATAAAGTTAGTTGCAAACTTACTCAAATATATAAGAATTGATGAGATTCGTCTTCAAATTAGGAATATAGACTTTGAAAATTTTAAATCAACTCAAAGTGACAATCGACCTCAATGGGCTTCAATGAAAGTAAATCGACGATTGCTGACAAAGTTAATTGCAAACACACTCAAATATATAAGAATTGATGAGATTCGTCTTCAAATTAGGAAGATAGACTTTGAAAATATTCAATCAACACAAAGTGACAATCGACCTCAATGGGCTTCAATGAAAGCAAATCGACGATTGCTGACAAAGTTAGTTGCAAACTCACTCAAATATATGAGAATTTATGAGATTTGACTCCAAATTAGGAAGATAGACTTTGAAAATTATGAATCAACACAAAGTGACAATCGACCTCAATGGGCTACAATGGAAGTAAATCCACAATTGCTGATAAAGTTAGATGCAAACTTACTCAAATATATAAGAATTGATGAGATTCGTCTTCAAATTAGGAAGATAGACTTTGAACATTTTAAATCAACACAAAGTGGCAATCGACCTCAATTTGCTTCAATGGAAGTAAATCGACGATTGCTGATAAAGTTAGTTGCAAACTCACTCAAATATATAAGAATTGATGAGATTCGTCTTCAAATTAGGAATATAGACTTTGAAAATTTTAAATCAACTCAAAGTGACAATCGACCTCAATGGGCTTCAATGAAAGTAAATCTACGATTGCTGACAAAGTTAGTTGCAAACTCACTCAAATATATGAGAATTTATGAGATTCGACTTCAAATTAGGAAGATAGACTTTGAAAATATTCAATCAACACAAAGTGACAATCGACCTCAATGGGCTACAATGGAAGTAAATCGACGATTTCTGACAAAGTTGGTTGCAAACTCACACAAATATATAAGAATCTATGAGATTCGAATTCAAATTAGGAAGATAGACTTTGAAAATTATGAATCAACACAAAGTGACAATCGACCTCAATGGGCTACAATGGAAGTAAATCCACAATTGCTGATAAAGTTATTTGCAAACTCACTCAAATATATGAGAATTTATGAGATTCGACTTCAAATTAGGAACATAGACTTTGAAAATATTCAATCAACACAAAGTGACAATCGTCTTCAATGGGCTTCAATGGAAGTAAATCGACGATTGCTGATAAAGTTAGTTGCAAACTTACTCAAATATATAAGAATTGATGAGATTCGTCTTCAAATTAGGAATATAGACTTTGAAAATTTTAAATCAACTCAAAGTGACAATCGACCTCAATGGGCTTCAATGAAAGTAAATCGACGATTGCTGACAAAGTTAATTGCAAACACACTCAAATATAAAAGAATTGATGAGATTCGTCTTCAAATTAGGAAGATAGACTTTGAAAATATTCAATCAACACAAAGTGACAATCGACCTCAATGGGCTTCAATGAAAGCAAATCGACGATTGCTGACAAAGTTAGTTGCAAACTCACTCAAATATATGAGAATTTATGAGATTTGACTCCAAATTAGGAAGATAGACTTTGAAAATTATGAATCAACACAAAGTGACAATCGACCTCAATGGGCTACAATGGAAGTAAATCCACAATTGCTGATAAAGTTAGTTGCAAACACACTCAAATATATAAGAATTGATGAGATTCGTCTTCAAATTAGGAAGATAGACTTTGAACATTTTAAATCAACACAAAGTGGCAATCGACCTCAATTGGCTTCAATGGGAGTAAATCGACGATTGCTGACAAAGTTAGATGCAAACTCACTCAAATATATGAGAATTTATGAGATTCGACTTCAAATTAGGAAGATAGACTTTGAAAATTTTAAATCAACTCAAAGTGACAATCGACCTCAATGGGCTACAATGGAAGTAAATCGACGATTTCTGACAAAGTTAGTTGCAAACTCACACAAATATATAAGAATCTATGAGATTCGACTTCAAATTAGGAAGATAGACTTTGAAAATTTTAAATCAACTCAAAGTGACGATCGACCTCAATTGGCTTCAATGGAAGTAAATCGACGATTGCTGATAAAGTTAGTTGCAAACTCACTCTAATATATAAGAATCTATGAGATTCGACTTCAAATTAGGTAGATAGACTTTGAAAATTTTAAATCAACTCAAAGTAACAATCGACCTCAATTGGCTTCAATGGAAGTAAATCGACGATTGCTGACAAAGTTAGTTGCAAACTCACTCAAATATATGAGAATTTATGAGATTCGACATCAAATTAGGAAGATAGACTTTGAAAATTTTAAATCAACACAAAGTGACAATCGACCTCAATGGGCTACAATGGAAGTAAATCGACGATTTCTGACAAAGTTTGTTGCAAACTCACACAAATATATAAGAATCTATGAGATTCGACTTCAAATTAGCTAGATAGACTTTGAAAATTTTAAATCAACTCAAAGTAACAATCGACCTCAATTGGCTTCAATGGAAGTAAATCGACGATTGCTGACAAAGTTAGTTGCAAACTTACTCAAATATATAAGAATTGATGAGATTCGTCTTCAAATTAGGAAGATAGACTTTGAAAATTTTGAATCAACACAAAGTGACAATCGACCTCAATTGGCTTCAATGGAAGTAAATCGACGATTGCTGACAAAGTTAGTTGCAAACTCACTCAAATATATGAGAATTTATGAGAATCGACATCAAATTAGGAAGATAGACTTTGAAAATTTTAAATCAACACAAAGTGACAATCGACCTCAATGGGCTACAATGGAAGTAAATCCACAATTGCTGATAAAGTTAGTTGCAAACTCACTCATATATTTGAGAATTTATGAGATTTGACTTCAAATTAGGAAGATAGACTTTGAAAATATTCAATCAACACAAAGTGACAATCGACCTCACTTGGCTTCAATGGAAGTAAATCGACGATTGCTGATGAAGTTATTTGCAAACTCACTCAAATATATGAGAATTTATGAGATTCGACTTCAAATTAGGAACATAGACTTTGAAAATATTCAATCAACACAAAGTGACAATCGTCTTCAATGGGCTTCAATGGAAGTAAATCGACGATTGCTGATAAAGTTAGTTGCAAACTTACTCAAATATATAGGAATTGATGAGATTCGTCTTCAAATTAGGAATATAGACTTTGAAAATTTTAAATCAACACAAAGTGACAATCGACCTCAATGGGCTTCAATGAAAGCAAATCGACGATTGCTGACAAAGTTAGTTGCAAACTCACTCAAATATATGAGAATTGATGAGATTCGACTCCAAATTAGAAAGATAGACTTTGAAAATTATGAATCAACACAAAGTGACAATCGACCTCATACGGCTACAATGGAAGTAAATCCACAATTGCTGATAAAGTTAGTTGCAATCACACTCAAATATATAAGAATTGATGAGATTCGTCTTCAAATTAGGAAGATAGACTTTGAACATTTTAAATCAACACAAAGTGGCAATCGACCTCAATTGGCTTCAATGGGAGTAAATCTACGATTGCTGACAAAGTTAGTTGCAAACTCACTCAAATATATGAGAATTTATGAGATTCGACTCCAAATTAGGAAGATAGACTTTGAAAATATTCAATCAACACAAAGTCACAATCGACCTCAATGGGCTACAATGGAAGTAAATCGACGATTTCTGACAAAGTTAGTAGCAAACTCACACAAATATATAAGAATCTATGGGATTCGACTTCAAATTAGGAAGATAGACTTTGAAAATTTTAAATCAACTCAAAGTAACAATCGACCTCAATTGGCTTCAATGCAAGTAAATCGACGATTGCTGACAAAGTCAGTTGCAAACTCACTCAAATATATGAGAATTGATGAGATTCGACTCCAAATTAGGAAGATAGACTTTGAAAATTATGAATCAACAAGACATGACAATCGACCTCAATGGGCTACAATGGAAGTAAATCGATGATTTCTGACAAAGTTAGTTGCAAACTCACACAAATATATAAGAATCTATGAGATTCGAATTCAAATTAGGAAGATAGACTTTGAAAATTATGAATAAACACAAAGTGACAATCGACCTCACTTGGCTTCAATGGAAGTAAATCGACGATTGCTGATAAAGTTATTTGCAAACTCACTCAAATATATGAGAATTTATGAGATTCGACTTCAAATTAGGAACATAGACTTTGAAAATATTCAATCAACACAAAGTGACAATCGTCTTCAATGGGCTTCAATGGAAGTAAATCGACGATTGCTGATAAAGTTAGTTGCAAACTTACTCAAATATATAAGAATTGATGAGATTCGTCTTCAAATTAGGAATATAGACTTTGAAAATTTTAGATCAACTCAAAGTGACAATCGACCTCAATGGGCTTCAATGAAAGTAAATCGACGATTGCTGACAAAGTTAATTGCAAACACACTCAAATATATAAGAATTGATGAGATTCGTCTTCAAATTAGGAAGATAGACTTTGAAAATATTCAATCAACACAAAGTGACAATCGACCTCAATGGGCTTCAATGAAAGCAAATCGACGATTGCTGACAAAGTTAGTTGCAAACTCACTCAAATATATGAGAATTTATGAGATTTGACTCCAAATTAGGAATATAGACTTTGAAAATTTTAAATCAACACAAAGTGACAATCGACCTCAATGGGCTACAATGGGAGTAAATCCACAATTGCTGATAAAGTTAGTTGCAAACTTACTCAAATATATAAGAATTGATGAGATTCGTCTTCAAATTAGGAAGATAGACTTTGAACATTTTAAATCAACACAAAGTGGCAATCGACCTCAATTGGCTTCAATGAAAGTAAATCTACGATTGCTGACAAAGTTAGTTGCAAACTCACTCAAATATATGAGAATTGATGAGATTCGTCTTCAAATTAGGAATATAGACTTTGAAAATTTTAAATCAACTCAAAGTGACAATCGACCTCAATGGGCTTCAATGAAAGTAAATCTACGATTGCTGACAAAGTTAGTTGCAAACTCACTCAAATATATGAGAATTTATGAGATTCGACTTCAAATTAGGAAGATAGACTTTGAAAATATTCAATCAACACAAAGTGACAATCGACCTCAATGGGCTACAATGGAAGTAAATCGACGATTTCTGACAAAGTTGGTTGCAAACTCACACAAATATATAAGAATCTATGAGATTCGAATTCAAATTAGGAAGATAGACTTTGAAAATTATGAATCAACACAAAGTGACAATCGACCTCAATGGGCTACAATGGAAGTAAATCGACGATTGCTGATAAAGTTAGTTGCAAACTTACTCAAATATATAAGAATTGATGAGATTCGTCTTCAAATTAGGAATATAGACTTTGAAAATTTTAAATCAACTCAAAGTGACAATCGACCTCAATGGGCTTCAATGAAAGTAAATCGACGATTGCTGACAAAGTTAATTGCAAACACACTCAAATATATAAGAATTGATGAGATTCGTCTTCAAATTAGGAAGATAGACTTTGAAAATATTCAATCAACACAAAGTGACAATCGACCTCAATGGGCTTCAATGAAAGCAAATCGACGATTGCTGACAAAGTTAGTTGCAAACTCACTCAAATATATGAGAATTTATGAGATTTGACTCCAAATTAGGAAGATAGACTTTGAAAATTATGAATCAACACAAAGTGACAATCGACCTCAATGGGCTACAATGGAAGTAAATCCACAATTGCTGATAAAGTTAGATGCAAACTTACTCAAATATATAAGAATTGATGAGATTCGTCTTCAAATTAGGAAGATAGACTTTGAACATTTTAAATCAACACAAAGTGGCAATCGACCTCAATTTGCTTCAATGGAAGTAAATCGACGATTGCTGATAAAGTTAGTTGCAAACTCACTCAAATATATAAGAATTGATGAGATTCGTCTTCAAATTAGGAATATAGACTTTGAAAATTTTAAATCAACTCAAAGTGACAATCGACCTCAATGGGCTTCAATGAAAGTAAATCTACGATTGCTGACAAAGTTAGTTGCAAACTCACTCAAATATATGAGAATTTATGAGATTCGACTTCAAATTAGGAAGATAGACTTTGAAAATATTCAATCAACACAAAGTGACAATCGACCTCAATGGGCTACAATGGAAGTAAATCGACGATTTCTGACAAAGTTGGTTGCAAACTCACACAAATATATAAGAATCTATGAGATTCGAATTCAAATTAGGAAGATAGACTTTGAAAATTATGAATCAACACAAAGTGACAATCGACCTCAATGGGCTACAATGGAAGTAAATCCACAATTGCTGATAAAGTTATTTGCAAACTCACTCAAATATATGAGAATTTATGAGATTCGACTTCAAATTAGGAACATAGACTTTGAAAATATTCAATCAACACAAAGTGACAATCGACCTCAATTGGCTTCAATGGAAGTAAATCGACGATTGCTGATAAAGTTAGTTGCAAACACACTCAAATATATAAGAATTGATGAGATTCATCTTCAAATTAGGAAGATAGACTTTGAACATTTTAAATCAACACAAAGTGGCAATCGACCTCAATTGGCTTCAATGGGAGTAAATCGACGATTGCTGACAAAGTTAGTTGCAAACTCACTCAAATATATGAGAATTGATGAGATTCGACTCCAAATTAGGAAGATAGACTTTGAAAATTATGAATCAACACAAAGTGACAATCGACCTCAATAGGCTACAATGAAAGTAAATCCACGATTGCTGATAAAGTTATTTGCAAACTCACTCAAATATATGAGAATTTATGAGATTCGTCTTCAAATTAGGAAGATAGACTTTGAACATTTTAAATCAACACAAAGTGGCAATCGACCTCAATTGGCTTCAATAGGAGTAAATCGACGATTGCTGACAAAGTTAGTTGCAAACTCACTCAAATATATGAGAATTTATGAGATTCGACTTCAAATTAGGAAGATAGACTTTGAAAATATTCAATCAACACAAAGTGACAATCGACCTCAATGGGCTACAATGGAAGTAAATCGACGATTTCTGACAAAGTTAGTTGCAAACTCACACAAATATATAAGAATCTATGTGATTCGACTTCAAATTAGGAAGATAGACTTTGAAAATTTTAAATCAACTCAAAGTGACAATCGACCTCAATTGGCTTCAATGCAAGTAAATCGACGATTGCTGATAAAGTTAGTTGCAAACTCACTCAAATATATGAGAATTGATGAGATTCGACTCCAAATTAGGAAGATAGACTTTGAAAATTATGAATCAACACAAAGTGACAATCGACCTCAATAGGCTACAATGAAAGTAAATCCACGATTGCTGATAAAGTTATTTGCAAACTCACTCAAATATATGAGAATTTATGAGATTCGTCTTCAAATTAGGAAGATAGACTTTGAACATTTTAAATCAACACAAAGTGGCAATCGACCTCAATTGGCTTCAATAGGAGTAAATCGACGATTGCTGACAAAGTTAGTTGCAAACTCACTCAAATATATGAGAATTTATGAGATTCGACTTCAAATTAGGAAGATAGACTTTGAAAATATTCAATCAACACAAAGTGACAATCGACCTCAATGGGCTACAATGGAAGTAAATCGACGATTTCTGACAAAGTTAGTTGCAAACTCACACAAATATATAAGAATCTATGTGATTCGACTTCAAATTAGGAAGATAGACTTTGAAAATTTTAAATCAACTCAAAGTGACAATCGACCTCAATTGGCTTCAATGCAAGTAAATCGACGATTGCTGATAAAGTTAGTTGCAAACACACTCAAATATATGAGAATTGATGAGATTCGACTCCAAATTAGGAAGATAGACTTTGAAAATTTTAAATCAACTCAAAGTGACAATCGACCTCAATTGTCTTCAATGCAAGTAAATCGACGATTGCTGACAAAGTTATTTGCAAACTCACTCAAATATATGAGAATTGATGAGATTCGACTCCAAATTAGGAAGATAGACTTTGAAAATTATGAATCAACACAAAGTGACAATCGACCTCAATAGGCTACAATGAAAGTAAATCCACGATTGCTGATAAAGTTATTTGCAAACTCACTCAAATATATGAGAATTTATGAAATTCGACTTCAAATTAGGAAGATAGACTTTGAAAATATTCAATCAACACAAAGTGACAATCGACCTCAATGGGCTACAATGGAAGTAAATCGACGATTTCTGACAAAGTTAGTTGCGAACTAACACAAATATATAAGAATCTATGAGATTCAACTTCAAATTTGGAAGATAGACTTTGAAAATATTCAATCAACACAAAGTGACAATCGACCTTAATGGGCTACAATGAAAGTAAATCGACGATTGCTGATAAAGTTAGTTGCAAACTCACTCAAATATATGAGAATTGATGAGATTCGACTTCAAATTAGGAAGATAGACTTTGAAAATTTTAAATCAACTCAAAGTGACAATCGACCTCAATTGTCTTCAATGCAAGTAAATCGACGATTGCTGACAAAGTTATTTGCAAACTCACTCAAATATATGAGAATTGATGAGATTCGACTCCAAATTAGGAAGATAGACTTTGAAAATTATGAATCAACACAAAGTGACAATCGACCTCAATAGGCTACAATGAAAGTAAATCCACGATTGCTGATAAAGTTATTTGCAAACTCACTCAAATATATGAGAATTTATGAGATTCGACTTCAAATTAGGAAGATAGACTTTGAAAATATTCAATCAACACAAAGTGACAATCGACCTCAATGGGCTACAATGGAAGTAAATCGACGATTTCTGACAAAGTTAGTTGCGAACTAACACAAATATATAAGAATCTATGAGATTCAACTTCAAATTTGGAAGATAGACTTTGAAAATATTCAATCAACACAAAGTGACAATCGACCTCAAATGGCTACAATGGAAGTAAATCGACGATTGCTGACAAAGTTAGTTGCAAACTCACTCAAATGTATGAGAATTTATGAGATTCGACTTCAAATTAGGAAGATATACTCTGAAAATATTCAATCAACACAAAGTGACAATCGTCCTCAATGGGCTTCAATGAAAGAAAATCCACGATAGCTGACAAAGTTAGTTGCAAACTTACTCAAATATATAAGAATTGATGAGATTCGTCTTCAAATTAGGAAGATAGACTTTGAACATTTTAAATCAACACAAAGTGGCAATCGACCTCAATTGGCTTCAATGGGAGTAAATCGACGATTGCTGACAAAGTTAGTTGCAAACTCACTCAAATATATGAGAATTTATGAGATTCGACTTCAAATTAGGAAGATAGACTTTGAAAATTTTAAATCAACACAAAGTGACAATCGACCTCAATGGGCTACAATGGAAGTAAATCCACAATTGCTGATAAAAATAGTTGCAAATTCACTCAAATATTTGAGAGTTTATGAGATTTGACTTCAAATTAGGAAGATAGACTTTGAAAATATTCAATCAACACAAAGTGACAATCGACCTCTCTTGGCTTCAATGGAAGTAAATCGACGATTGCTGATAAAGTTAGTTGCAAACTCACTCTAATATATAAGAATCTATGAGATTCGACTTCAAATTAGGTAGATAGACTTTGAAAATTTTAAATCAACTCAAAGTAACAATCGACCTCAATTGGCTTCAATGGAAGTAAATCGACGATTGCTGACAAAGTTATTTGCAAACTCACTCAAATATATGAGAATTTATGAGATTCGACTTCAAATTAGGAAGATAGACTTTGAAAATTTTGAATCAACACAAAGTGACAATCGACCTCAATTGGCTTCAATGGAAGTAAATCGACGATTGCTGACAAAGTTAGTTGCAAACTCACTCAAATATATGAGAATTTATGAGATTCGACTTCAAATTAGGAAGATAGACTTTGAAAATATCCAATCAACACAAAGTGACAATCGTCCTCAATGGGCTTCAATGAAAGAAAATCCACGATTGCTGACAAAGTTAGTTGCAAACTCACTCAAATATATGAGAATTGATGAGATTCGACTCCAAATTAGGAAGATAGACTTTGAAAATTATGAATCAACAAGAAATGACAATCGACCTCAATGGGCTACAATGGAAGTAAATCGACGATTTCTGACAAAGTTAGTTGCAAACTCACACAAATATATAAGAATCTATGAGATTCGAATTCAAATTAGGAAGATAGACTTTGAAAATTATGAATCAACACAAAGTGACAATCAACCTCAATGGGCTACAATGGAAGTAAATCCACGATTGCTGATAAAGTTATTTGCAAACTCACTCAAATATATGAGAATTTATGAGATTCGACTTCAAATTAGGAACATAGACTTTGAAAATATTCAATCAACACAAAGTGACAATCGTCTTCAATGGGCTTCAATGGAAGTAAATCGACGGTTGCTGATAAAGTTAGTTGCAAACCTACTCAAATATATAAGAATTGATGAGATTCGTCTTCAAATTAGGAAGATAGACTTTGAAAATTTTGAATCAACACAATGTTACAATCGACCTCAATTGGCTTCAATGGAAGTAAATCGACGATTGCTGACAAAGTTAGTTGCAAACTCACTCAAATATATGAGAATTTATGAGATTCGACTTCAAATTAGGAAGATAGACTTTGAAAATTTTAAATCAAAGTGACAATCGACCTCAATGGGCTTCAATGAAAGTAAATCGAAAATTAATGACAAAGTTAATTGCAAACTCACTCAAATATATGAGAATTGATGAGATTCGACTCCAAATTAGGAATATAGACTTTGAAAATTATGAATCAACACAAAGTGACAATCGACCTCAAAGGGCTACAATGGAAGTAAATCCACAATTGCTGATAAAGTTAGTTGCAAACACACTCAAATATATAAGAATTGATGAGATTCGTCTTCAAATTAGGAAGGTAGGCTTTGAAAATATTCAATCAACACAAAGTGACAATCGACCTCAATGGGCTTCAATGAAAGCAAATCGACGATTGCTGACAAAGTTAGTTGCAAACTTACTCAAATATATAAGAATTGATGAGATTCGTCTTCAAATTAGGAAGATAGACTTTGAAAATTTTGAATCAACACAAAGTGACAATCGACCTCAATTGGCTTCAATGAAAGAAAATCCACGATTGCTGACAAAGTTAGTTGCAAACTTACTCAAATATATAAGAATTGATGAGATTCGTCTTCAAATTAGGAAGATAGACTTTGAAAATTTTGAATCAACACAAAGTGACAATCGACCTCAATTGGCTTCAATGGAAGTAAATCGACGATTGCTGACAAAGTTAGTTGCAAACTCACTCAAATATATGAGAATTGATGAGATTCGACTCCAAATTAGGAAGATAGACTTTGAAAATTATGAATCAACAAGAAATGACAATCGACCTCAATGGGCTACAATGGAAGTAAATCCACGATTGCTGATAAAGTTATTTGCAAACTCACTCAAATATATGAGAATTTATGAGATTCGACTTCAAATTAGGAAGATAGACTTTGAAAATATTCAATCAACACAAAGTGACAATCGACCTCAATGGGCTACAATGGAAGTAAATCGACGATTTCTGACAAAGTTAGTTGCGAACTAACACAAATATATAAGAATCTATGAGATTCAACTTCAAATTTGGAAGATAGACTTTGAAAATATTCAATCAACACAAAGTGACAATCGACCTCAAATGGCTACAATGGAAGTAAATCGACGATTGCTGACAAAGTTAGTTGCAAACTCACTCAAATGTATGAGAATTTATGAGATTCGACTTCAAATTAGGAAGATATACTCTGAAAATATTCAATCAACACAAAGTGACAATCGTCCTCAATGGGCTTCAATGAAAGAAAATCCACAATAGCTGACAAAGTTAGTTGCAAACTCACTCAAATATATGAGAATTTATGAGATTCGACTTCAAATTAGGAAGATAGACTTTGAAAATATCCAATCAACACAAAGTGACAATCGTCCTCAATGGGCTTCAATGAAAGAGAATCCACGATTGCTGACAAAGTTAGTTGCAAACTTACTCAAATATATAAGAATTGATGAGATTCGTCTTCAAATTAGGAAGATAGACTTTGAAAATTTTAAATCAACACAAAGTGACAATCGACCTCAATGGGCTACAATGGAAGTAAATCCACAATTGCTGATAAAAATAGTTGCAAACTCACTCAAATATTTGAGAGTTTATGAGATTTGACTTCAAATTAGGAAGATAGACTTTGAAAATATTCAATCAACACAAAGTGACAATCGACCTCTCTTGGCTTCAATGGAAGTAAATCGACGATTGCTGATAAAGTTAGTTGCAAACTCACTCTAATATATAAGAATCTATGAGATTCGACTTCAAATTAGGTAGATAGACTTTGAAAATTTTAAATCAACTCAAAGTAACAATCGACCTCAATTGGCTTCAATGGAAGTAAATCGACGATTGCTGACAAAGTTATTTGCAAACTCACTCAAATATATGAGAATTTATGAGATTCGACTTCAAATTAGGAAGATAGACTTTGAAAATTTTGAATCAACACAAAGTGACAATCGACCTCAATTGGCTTCAATGGAAGTAAATCGACGATTGCTGACAAAGTTAGTTGCAAACTCACTCAAATATATGAGAATTTATGAGATTCGACTTCAAATTAGGAAGATAGACTTTGAAAATATCCAATCAACACAAAGTGACAATCGTCCTCAATGGGCTTCAATGAAAGAAAATCCACGATTGCTGACAAAGTTAGTTGCAAACTCACTCAAATATATGAGAATTGATGAGATTCGACTCCAAATTAGGAAGATAGACTTTGAAAATTATGAATCAACAAGAAATGACAATCGACCTCAATGGGCTACAATGGAAGTAAATCGACGATTTCTGACAAAGTTAGTTGCAAACTCACACAAATATATAAGAATCTATGAGATTCGAATTCAAATTAGGAAGATAGACTTTGAAAATTATGAATCAACACAAAGTGACAATCAACCTCAATGGGCTACAATGGAAGTAAATCCACGATTGCTGATAAAGTTATTTGCAAACTCACTCAAATATATGAGAATTTATGAGATTCGACTTCAAATTAGGAACATAGACTTTGAAAATATTCAATCAACACAAAGTGACAATCGTCTTCAATGGGCTTCAATGGAAGTAAATCGACGGTTGCTGATAAAGTTAGTTGCAAACCTACTCAAATATATAAGAATTGATGAGATTCGTCTTCAAATTAGGAAGATAGACTTTGAAAATTTTGAATCAACACAATGTTACAATCGACCTCAATTGGCTTCAATGGAAGTAAATCGACGATTGCTGACAAAGTTAGTTGCAAACTCACTCAAATATATGAGAATTTATGAGATTCGACTTCAAATTAGGAAGATAGACTTTGAAAATTTTAAATCAACTCAAAGTGACAATCGACCTCAATGGGCTTCAATGAAAGTAAATCGACGATTAATGACAAAGTTAATTGCAAACTCACTCAAATATATGAGAATTGATGAGATTCGACTCCAAATTAGGAATATAGACTTTGAAAATTATGAATCAACACAAAGTGACAATCGACCTCAAAGGGCTACAATGGAAGTAAATCCACAATTGCTGATAAAGTTAGTTGCAAACACACTCAAATATATAAGAATTGATGAGATTCGTCTTCAAATTAGGAAGGTAGGCTTTGAAAATATTCAATCAACACAAAGTGACAATCGACCTCAATGGGCTTCAATGAAAGCAAATCGACGATTGCTGACAAAGTTAGTTGCAAACTTACTCAAATATATAAGAATTGATGAGATTCGTCTTCAAATTAGGAAGATAGACTTTGAAAATTTTGAATCAACACAAAGTGACAATCGACCTCAATTGGCTTCAATGAAAGAAAATCCACGATTGCTGACAAAGTTAGTTGCAAACTTACTCAAATATATAAGAATTGATGAGATTCGTCTTCAAATTAGGAAGATAGACTTTGAAAATTTTGAATCAACACAAAGTGACAATCGACCTCAATTGGCTTCAATGGAAGTAAATCGACGATTGCTGACAAAGTTAGTTGCAAACTCACTCAAATATATGAGAATTGATGAGATTCGACTCCAAATTAGGAAGATAGACTTTGAAAATTATGAATCAACAAGAAATGACAATCGACCTCAATGGGCTACAATGGAAGTAAATCCACGATTGCTGATAAAGTTATTTGCAAACTCACTCAAATATATGAGAATTTATGAGATTCGACTTCAAATTAGGAAGATAGACTTTGAAAATATTCAATCAACACAAAGTGACAATCGACCTCAATGGGCTACAATGGAAGTAAATCGACGATTTCTGACAAAGTTAGTTGCGAACTAACACAAATATATAAGAATCTATGAGATTCAACTTCAAATTTGGAAGATAGACTTTGAAAATATTCAATCAACACAAAGTGACAATCGACCTCAAATGGCTACAATGGAAGTAAATCGACGATTGCTGACAAAGTTAGTTGCAAACTCACTCAAATGTATGAGAATTTATGAGATTCGACTTCAAATTAGGAAGATATACTCTGAAAATATTCAATCAACACAAAGTGACAATCGTCCTCAATGGGCTTCAATGAAAGAAAATCCACGATAGCTGACAAAGTTAGTTGCAAACTTACTCAAATATATAAGAATTGATGAGATTCGTCTTCAAATTAGGAAGATAGACTTTGAACATTTTAAATCAACACAAAGTGGCAATCGACCTCAATTGGCTTCAATGGGAGTAAATCGACGATTGCTGACAAAGTTAGTTGCAAACTCACTCAAATATATGAGAATTTATGAGATTCGACTTCAAATTAGGAAGATAGACTTTGAAAATTTTAAATCAACACAAAGTGACAATCGACCTCAATGGGCTACAATGGAAGTAAATCCACAATTGCTGATAAAAATAGTTGCAAACTCACTCAAATATTTGAGAGTTTATGAGATTTGACTTCAAATTAGGAAGATAGACTTTGAAAATATTCAATCAACACAAAGTGACAATCGACCTCTCTTGGCTTCAATGGAAGTAAATCGACGATTGCTGATAAAGTTAGTTGCAAACTCACTCTAATATATAAGAATCTATGAGATTCGACTTCAAATTAGGTAGATAGACTTTGAAAATTTTAAATCAACTCAAAGTAACAATCGACCTCAATTGGCTTCAATGGAAGTAAATCGACGATTGCTGACAAAGTTATTTGCAAACTCACTCAAATATATGAGAATTTATGAGATTCGACTTCAAATTAGGAAGATAGACTTTGAAAATATCCAATCAACACAAAGTGACAATCGTCCTCAATGGGCTTCAATGAAAGAAAATCCACGATTGCTGACAAAGTTAGTTGCAAACTCACTCAAATATATGAGAATTGATGAGATTCGACTCCAAATTAGGAAGATAGACTTTGAAAATTATGAATCAACAAGAAATGACAATCGACCTCAATGGGCTACAATGGAAGTAAATCGACGATTTCTGACAAAGTTAGTTGCAAACTCACACAAATATATAAGAATCTATGAGATTCGAATTCAAATTAGGAAGATAGACTTTGAAAATTATGAATCAACACAAAGTGACAATCAACCTCAATGGGCTACAATGGAAGTAAATCCACGATTGCTGATAAAGTTATTTGCAAACTCACTCAAATATATGAGAATTTATGAGATTCGACTTCAAATTAGGAACATAGACTTTGAAAATATTCAATCAACACAAAGTGACAATCGTCTTCAATGGGCTTCAATGGAAGTAAATCGACGGTTGCTGATAAAGTTAGTTGCAAACCTACTCAAATATATAAGAATTGATGAGATTCGTCTTCAAATTAGGAAGATAGACTTTGAAAATTTTGAATCAACACAATGTTACAATCGACCTCAATTGGCTTCAATGGAAGTAAATCGACGATTGCTGACAAAGTTAGTTGCAAACTCACTCAAATATATGAGAATTTATGAGATTCGACTTCAAATTAGGAAGATAGACTTTGAAAATTTTAAATCAACTCAAAGTGACAATCGACCTCAATGGGCTTCAATGAAAGTAAATCGACGATTAATGACAAAGTTAATTGCAAACTCACTCAAATATATGAGAATTGATGAGATTCGACTCCAAATTAGGAATATAGACTTTGAAAATTATGAATCAACACAAAGTGACAATCGACCTCAAAGGGCTACAATGGAAGTAAATCGACGATTGCTGACAAAGTTAGTTGCAAACTCACTCAAATATATGAGAATTTATGAGATTCGACTTCAAATTAGGAAGATAGACTTTGAAAATATCCAATCAACACAAAGTGACAATCGTCCTCAATGGGCTTCAATGAAAGAAAATCCACGATTGCTGACAAAGTTAGTTGCAAACTTACTCAAATATATAAGAATTGATGAGATTCGTCTTCAAATTAGGAAGATAGACTTTGAAAATTTTGAATCAACACAAAGTGACAATCGACCTCAATTGGCTTCAATGGAAGTAAATCGACGATTGCTGACAAAGTTAGTTGCAAACTCACTCAAATATATGAGAATTTATGAGATTCGACTTCAAATTAGGAAGATAGACTTTGAAAATATCCAATCAACACAAAGTGACAATCGTCCTCAATGGGCTTCAATGAAAGAAAATCCACGATTGCTGACAAAGTTAGTTGCAAACTCACTCAAATATATGAGAATTGATGAGATTCGACTCCAAATTAGGAAGATAGACTTTGAAAATTATGAATCAACAAGAAATGACAATCGACCTCAATGGGCTACAATGGAAGTAAATCGACGATTTCTGACAAAGTTAGTTGCAAACTCACACAAATATATAAGAATCTATGAGATTCGAATTCAAATTAGGAAGATAGACTTTGAAAATTATGAATCAACACAAAGTGACAATCAACCTCAATGGGCTACAATGGAAGTAAATCCACGATTGCTGATAAAGTTATTTGCAAACTCACTCAAATATATGAGAATTTATGAGATTCGACTTCAAATTAGGAACATAGACTTTGAAAATATTCAATCAACACAAAGTGACAATCGTCTTCAATGGGCTTCAATGGAAGTAAATCGACGGTTGCTGATAAAGTTAGTTGCAAACCTACTCAAATATATAAGAATTGATGAGATTCGTCTTCAAATTAGGAAGATAGACTTTGAAAATTTTGAATCAACACAATGTTACAATCGACCTCAATTGGCTTCAATGGAAGTAAATCGACGATTGCTGACAAAGTTAGTTGCAAACTCACTCAAATATATGAGAATTTATGAGATTCGACTTCAAATTAGGAAGATAGACTTTGAAAATTTTAAATCAACTCAAAGTGACAATCGACCTCAATGGGCTTCAATGAAAGTAAATCGACGATTAATGACAAAGTTAATTGCAAACTCACTCAAATATATGAGAATTGATGAGATTCGACTCCAAATTAGGAATATAGACTTTGAAAATTATGAATCAACACAAAGTGACAATCGACCTCAAAGGGCTACAATGGAAGTGAATCCACAATTGCTGATAAAGTTAGTTGCAAACACACTCAAATATATAAGAATTGATGAGATTCGTCTTCAAATTAGGAAGGTAGGCTTTGAAAATATTCAATCAACACAAAGTGACAATCGACCTCAATGGGCTTCAATGAAAGCAAATCGACGATTGCTGACAAAGTTAGTTGCAAACTCACTCAAATATATGAGAATTGATGAGATTCGACTCCAAATTAGGAATATAGACTTTGAAAATTATGAATCAACACAAAGTGACAATCGACCTCAAAGGGCTACAATGGAAGTAAATCCACAATTGCTGATAAAGTTAGTTGCAAACACACTCAAATATATAAGAATTGATGAGATTCGTCTTCAAATTAGGAAGATAGACTTTGAACATTTTAAATCAACACAAAGTGGCAATCGACCTCAATTGGCTTCAATAGGAGTAAATCGACGATTGCTGACAAAGTTAGTTGCAAACTCACTCAAATATATGAGAATTTATGAGATTCGACTTCAAATTAGGAAGATAGACTTTGAAAATATTCAATCAACACAAAGTGACAATCGACCTCAATGGGCTACAATGGAAGTAAATCGACGATTTCTGACAAAGTTAGTTGCAAACTCACACAAATATATAAGAATCTATGTGATTCGACTTCAAATTAGGAAGATAGACTTTGAAAATTTTAAATCAACTCAAAGTGACAATCGACCTCAATTGGCTTCAATGCAAGTAAATCGACGATTGCTGACAAAGTTAGTTGCAAACTCACTCAAATATATGAGAATTGATGAGATTCGACTCCAAATTAGGAAGATAGACTTTGAAAATTATGAATCAACAAGAAATGACAATCGACCTCAATGGGCTTCAATGGAAGTAAATCGACGATTGCTGATAAAGTTAGTTGCAAACTCACTCAAATATATGAGAATTTATGAGATTCGACTTCAAATTAGGAACATAGACTTTGAAAATATTCAATCAACACAAAGTGACAATCGTCTTCAATGGGCTTCAATGAAACAAATCGACGATTGCTGACAAAGTTAGTTGCAAACTCACTCAAACATATGAGAATTGATGAGATTCGACTCCAAATTAGGAAGATAGAATTTGAAAATTATGAATCAACACAAAGTGACAATCGACCTCAAAGGGCTACAATGGAAGTAAATCCACGATTGCTGATAAAGTTATTTGCAAACGAATCTCATCAATTCTTATATATTTGAGTGTGTTTGCAACTAACTTTATCAGCAATTGTGGATTTACTTCCATTGTAGCCCTTTGAGGTCGATTGCCACTTTGTGTTGATTCATAATTTTCAAAGTCTATCTTCCTAATTTGGAGTCGAATCTCATCAATTCTCATATATTTGAGTGAGTTTGCAACTAACTTTGTCAGCAATCGTCGATTTGCTTTAATTGAAGCCCATTGAGGTCGATTGTCACTTCGTGTTGATTCATAATTTTCAAAGTCTATCTTCCTAATTTGAATTCGAATCTCATAGATTCTTATATATTTGTGTGAGTTTGCAACTAACTTTGTCAGAAATCGTCGATTTACTTCCATTGTAGCCCATTGAGGTCGATTGTCATTTCTTGTTGATTCATAATTTTCAAAGTCTATCTTCCTAATTTGGATTCGAATCTCATCAATTCTCATATATTTGAGTGAGTTTGCAACTAACTTTGTCAGCAATCGTCGATTTACTTGCATTGAAGCCAATTGAGGTCGATTGTCACTTTGAGTTGATTTAAAATTTTCAAAGTCTATCTTCCTAATTTGAAGTCGAATCCCATAGATTCTTATATATTTGTGTGAGTTTGCAACTAACTTCGTCAGAAATCGTCGATTTACTTCCATTGTAGCCCATTGAGGTTGATTGTCACTTTGTGTTGATTTAAAATTTTCGAAGTCTATCTACCTAATTTGAAGTCGAATCTCATAGATTCTTATATATTAGAGTGAGTTTGCAATTAACTTTGTCAGCAATTGTCGATTTACTTTCATTGAAGCCCATTGTGGACAATTGTCATTTTGTGTTGATTTAAAATTTTCAAAGTCTATCTTCCTAATTTGAAGTCGAATCTCATAAATTCTCATATATTTGAGTGAGTTTGCAATTAACTTTGTCAGCAATTGTCGATTTACTTTCATTGAAGCCCATTGTGGACAATTGTCATTTTGTGTTGATTTAAAATTTTCAAAGTCTATCTTCCTAAATTGAAGTCGAATCTCATAAATTCTCATATATTTGAGTGAGTTTGCAACTAACTTTGTCAGCAATCGTCGATTTACTTCCATTGAAGCCAATTGAGGTCGATTGTCACTTTGTGTTGATTCAAAATTTTCAAAGTCTATCTTCCTAATTTGAAGACGAATTTCATCAATTCTTATATATTTGAGTAAGTTTGCAACTAACTTTGTCAGCAATCGTGGATTTTCTTTCATTGAAGCCCATTGAGGACGATTGTCACTTTGTGTTGATTAAATATTTTCAGAGAATATCTTCTTAATTTGAAGTCGAATCTCATAAATTCTCATATATTTGAGTGAATTTGCAACTAACTTTGTCAGCAATCGTCGATTTACTTCCATTGAAGCCAATTGAGGTCGATTGTTACTTTGAGTTGATTTAAAATTTTCAAAGTCTATCTTCCTAATTTGAAGTCGAATCTCATAAATCCTCATATATTTGAGTGAGTTTGCAACTAACTTTGTCAGCAATCGTGGATTTTCTTTCATTGAAGCCCATTGAGGACGATTGTTACTTTGTGTTGATTGGATATTTTCAAAGTCTATCTTCCTAATTTGAAGTCGAATCTCATAAATTCTCATATATTTGAGTGAGTTTGCAACTAACTTTATCAGCAATCGTCGATTTACTTCCATTGAAGCCAAGTGAGGTCGATTGTCACTTTGTGTTGTTTGAATATTTTCAAAGTCTATCTTCCTAATTTGAAGTCAAATCTCATAAATTCTCAAATATTTGAGTGAGTTTGCAACTAACTTTATCAGCAATTGTGGATTTACTTCCATTGTAGCCCATTGAGGTCGATTGTCACTTTGTGTTGATTCATAATTTTCAAAGTCTATCTTCCTAATTTGGAGTCGAATCTCATCAATTCTCATATATTTGAGTGAGTTTGCAACTAACTTTGTCAGCAATCGTCGATTTATTTTCATTGAAGCCCATTGAGGTCGATTGTCACTTTGTGTTGATTGAATATTTTCAAAGTCTATCTTCCTAATTTGAAGTCGAATCTCATAAATTCTCATATATTTGAGTGAATTTGCAACTAACTTTGTCAGCAATCGTCGATTTACTTCCATTGAAGCCAATTGAGGTCGATTGTTACTTTGTGTTGATTAAATATTTTCAGAGAATATCTTCTTAATTTGAAGTCGAATCTCATAAATTCTCATATATTTGAGTGAATTTGCAACTAACTTTGTCAGCAATCGTCGATTTACTTCCATTGAAGCCAATTGAGGTCGATTGTTACTTTGAGTTGATTTAAAATTTTCAAAGTCTATCTTCCTAATTTGAAGTCGAATCTCATAAATCCTCATATATTTGAGTGAGTTTGCAACTAACTTTGTCAGCAATCGTGGATTTTCTTTCATTGAAGCCCATTGAGGACGATTGTTACTTTGTGTTGATTGGATATTTTCAAAGTCTATCTTCCTAATTTGAAGTCGAATCTCATAAATTCTCATATATTTGAGTGAGTTTGCAACTAACTTTATCAGCAATCGTCGATTTACTTCCATTGAAGCCAAGTGAGGTCGATTGTCACTTTGTGTTGTTTGAATATTTTCAAAGTCTATCTTCCTAATTTGAAGTCAAATCTCATAAATTCTCAAATATTTGAGTGAGTTTGCAACTAACTTTATCAGCAATTGTGGATTTACTTCCATTGTAGCCCATTGAGGTCGATTGTCACTTTGTGTTGATTCATAATTTTCAAAGTCTATCTTCCTAATTTGGAGTCGAATCTCATCAATTCTCATATATTTGAGTGAGTTTGCAACTAACTTTGTCAGCAATCGTCGATTTACTTTCATTGAAGCCCATTGAGGTCGATTGTCACTTTGTGTTGATTGAATATTTTCAAAGTCTATCTTCCTAATTTGAAGTCGAATCTCATAAATTCTCATATATTTGAGTGAGTTTGCAATTAACTTTGTCAGCAATTGTCCATTTACTTTCATTGAAGCCCATTGTGGACAATTGTCATTTTGTGTTGATTTAAAATTTTCAAAGTCTATCTTCCTAATTTGAAGTCGAATCTCATAAATTCTCATATATTTGAGTGAGTTTGCAACTAACTTTGTCAGCAATCGTCGATTTACTTCCATTGAAGCCAATTGAGGTCAATTGTCACTTTGTGTTGATTCAAAATTTTCAAAGTCTATCTTCCTAATTTGAAGACGAATCTCATCAATTCTTATATATTTGAGTAAGTTTGCAACTAACTTTGTCAGCAATCGTGGATTTTCTTTCATTGAAGCCCATTGAGGACGATTGTCACTTTGTGTTGATTGAATATTTTCAGAGAATATCTTCTTAATTTGAAGTCGAATCTCATAAATTCTCATATATTTGAGTGAATTTGCAACTAACTTTGTCAGCAATCGTCGATTTACTTCCATTGAAGCCAATTGAGGTCGATTGTTACTTTGAGTTGATTTAAAATTTTCGAAGTCTATCTACCTAATTTGAAGTCGAATCTCATAGATTCTTATATATTAGAGTGAGTTTGCAATTAACTTTGTCAGCAATTGTCGATTTACTTTCATTGAAGCCCATTGTGGACAATTGTCATTTTGTGTTGATTTAAAATTTTCAAAGTCTATCTTCCTAATTTGAAGTCGAATCTCATAAATTCTCATATATTTGAGTGAGTTTGCAATTAACT
The DNA here is from genome assembly GCF_026250575.1 of Diorhabda carinulata. Lineage (NCBI taxonomy): Eukaryota > Metazoa > Arthropoda > Insecta > Coleoptera > Chrysomelidae > Diorhabda > Diorhabda carinulata. The sequence continues at coordinate 1,368,353 of NC_079469.1, forward strand.
TTGTCAGCAATTGTCGATTTACTTTCATTGAAGCCCATTGTGGACAATTGTCATTTTGTGTTGATTTAAAATTTTCAAAGTCTATCTTCCTAAATTGAAGTCGAATCTCATAAATTCTCATATATTTGAGTGAGTTTGCAACTAACTTTGTCAGCAATCGTCGATTTACTTCCATTGAAGCCAATTGAGGTCGATTGTCACTTTGTGTTGATTCAAAATTTTCAAAGTCTATCTTCCTAATTTGAAGACGAATTTCATCAATTCTTATATATTTGAGTAAGTTTGCAACTAACTTTGTCAGCAATCGTGGATTTTCTTTCATTGAAGCCCATTGAGGACGATTGTCACTTTGTGTTGATTAAATATTTTCAGAGAATATCTTCTTAATTTGAAGTCGAATCTCATAAATTCTCATATATTTGAGTGAATTTGCAACTAACTTTGTCAGCAATCGTCGATTTACTTCCATTGAAGCCAATTGAGGTCGATTGTTACTTTGAGTTGATTTAAAATTTTCAAAGTCTATCTTCCTAATTTGAAGTCGAATCTCATAGATTCTTATATATTTGTGTGAGTTTGCAACTAACTTTGTCAGCAATCGTGGATTTTCTTTCATTGAAGCCCATTGAGGACGATTGTCACTTTGTGTTGATTGGATATTTTCAAAGTCTATCTTCCTAATTTGAAGTCGAATCTCATAAATTCTCATATATTTGAGTGAGTTTGCAACTAACTTTATCAGCAATCGTCGATTTACTTCCATTGAAGCCAAGTGAGGTCGATTGTCACTTTGTGTTGATTGAATATTTTCAAAGTCTATCTTCCTAATTTGAAGTCAAATCTCATAAATTCTCAAATATTTGAGTGAGTTTGCAACTAACGTTATCAGCAAATGTGGATTTACTTCCATTGTAGCCCATTGAGGTCGATTGTCACTTTGTGTTGATTTAAAATGTTCAAAGTCTATGTTCCTAATTTGACGACGAATCTCATCAATTCTTATATATTTGAGTAAGTTTGCAACTAACTTTGTCAGCTATCGTGGATTTTCTTTCATTGAAGCCCATTGAGGACGATTGTCACTTTGTGTTGATTGAATATTTTCAGAGTATATATTCCTAATTTGAAGTCGAATCTCATAAATTCTCATACATTTGAGTGAGTTTGCAACTAACTTTGTCAGCAATCGTCGTTTTACTTCCATTGTAGCCCATTGAGGTCGATTGTCACTTTGTGTTGATTGGATATTTTCAAAGTCTATCTTCCTAATTTGAAGTTGAATCTCATAGATTCTTATATATTTGTGTTAGTTCGCAACTAACTTTGTCAGAAATCGTCGATTTACTTCCATTGTAGCCCATTGAGGTCGATTGTCACTTTGTGTTGATTGAATATTTTCAAAGTCTTTCTTCCTAATTTGAAGTCGAATCTCATAAATTCTCATATATTTGAGTGAGTTTGCAAATAACTTTATCAGCAATCGTGGATTTACTTTCATTGTAGCCCATTGAGGTCGATTGTCACTTTGTGTTGATTTAAAATTTTCAAAGTCTATCTTCCTAATTTGAAGTCGAATCTCATAAATTCTCATATATTTGAGTGAGTTTGCAACTAACTTTGTCAGCAATCGTCGATTTACTCCCATTGAAGCCAATTGAGGTCGATTGCCACTTTGTGTTGATTTAAAATTTTCAAAGTCTATCTTCCTAATTTGAAGTCGAATCTCATAAATTCTCATATATTTGAGTAAGTTTGCAACTAACTTTGTCAGAAATCGTCGATTTACTTCCATTGTAGCCCATTGAGGTCGATTGTCACTTTGTGTTGATTGAATATTTTCAAAGTCTTTCTTCCTAATTTGAAGTCGAATCTCATAAATTCTCATATATTTGAGTGAGTTTGCAAATAACTTTATCAGCAATCGTGGATTTACTTTCATTGTAGCCCATTGAGGTCGATTGTCACTTTGTGTTGATTTAAAATTTTCAAAGTCTATCTTCCTAATTTGAAGTCGAATCTCATAAATTCTCATATATTTGAGTGAGTTTGCAACTAACTTTGTCAGCAATCGTGGATTTTCTTTCATTGAAGCCCATTGAGGACGATTGTCACTTTGTGTTGATTGGATATTTTCAAAGTCTATCTTCCTAATTTGAAGTCGAATCTCATATATTCTCATATATTTGAGTGAGTTTGCAACTAACTTTATCAGCAATCGTCGATTTACTTCCATTGAAGCCAAGTGAGGTCGATTGTCACTTTGTGTTGATTGAATATTTTCAAAGTCTATCTTCCTAATTTGAAGTCAAATCTCATAAATTCTCAAATATTTGAGTGAGTTTGCAACTAACGTTATCAGCAAATGTGGATTTACTTCCATTGTAGCCCATTGAGGTCGATTGTCACTTTGTGTTGATTTAAAATGTTCAAAGTCTATGTTCCTAATTTGACGACGAATCTCATCAATTCTTATATATTTGAGTAAGTTTGCAACTAACTTTGTCAGCTATCGTGGATTTTCTTTCATTGAAGCCCATTGAGGACGATTGTCACTTTGTGTTGATTGAATATTTTCAGAGTATATATTCCTAATTTGAAGTCGAATCTCATAAATTCTCATACATTTGAGTGAGTTTGCAACTAACTTTGTCAGCAATCGTCGTTTTACTTCCATTGTAGCCCATTGAGGTCGATTGTCACTTTGTGTTGATTGGATATTTTCAAAGTCTATCTTCCTAATTTGAAGTCGAATCTCATAAATTCTCATATATTTGAGTGAGTTTGCAACTAACTTTATCAGCAATCGTCGATTTACTTCCAATGAAGCCAAGTGAGGTCGATTGTCACTTTGTGTTGATTGAATATTTTCAAAGTCTATCTTCCTAATTTGAAGTCAAATCTCATAAATTCTCATATATTTGAGTGAGTTTGCAACTAACTTTGTCAGCAATCGTCGATTTACTCCCATTGAAGCCAATTGAGGTCGATTGCCACTTTGTGTTGATTTAAAATGTTCAAAGTCTATCTTCCTAATTTGAAGACGAATCTCATCAATTCTTATATATTTGAGTAAGTTTGCAACTAACTTTGTCAGCTATCGTGGATTTTCTTTCATTGAAGCCCATTGAGGACGATTGTCACCTTGTGTTGATTGAATATTTTCAAAGTCTATCTTCCAAATTTGAAGTTGAATCTCATAGATTCTTATATATTTGTGTTAGTTCGCAACTAACTTTGTCAGAAATCGTCGATTTACTTCCATTGTAGCCCATTGAGGTCGATTGTCACTTTGTGTTGATTGAATATTTTCAAAGTCTTTCTTCCTAATTTGAAGTCGAATCTCATCAATTCTCATATATTTGAGTGAGTTTGCAAATAACTTTATCAGCAATCGTGGATTTACTTTCATTGTAGCCCATTGAGGTCGATTGTCACTTTGTGTTGATTTAAAATTTTCAAAGTCTATCTTCTTAATTTGAAGTCGAATCTCATAAATTCTCATATATTTGAGTGAGTTTGCAACTAACTTTGTCAGCAATCGTCGATTTACTCCCATTGAAGCCAATTGAGGTCGATTGTCACTTTGTGTTGATTGAATATTTTCAAAGTCTATCTTCCAAATTTGAAGTTGAATCTTATAGATTCTTATATATTTGTGTTAGTTCGCAACTAACTTTATCAGCAATCGTGGATTTACTTTCATTGTAGCCCATTGAGGTCGATTGTCACTTTGTGTTGATTTAAAATTTTCAAAGTCTATCTTCCTAATTTGAAGTCGAATCTCATAAATTCTCATATATTTGAGTGAGTTTGCAACTAACTTTGTCAGCAATCGTGGATTTTCTTTCATTGAAGCCCATTGAGGACGATTGTCACTTTGTGTTGATTGGATATTTTCAAAGTCTATCTTCCTAATTTGAAGTCGAATCTCATAAATTCTCATATATTTGAGTGAGTTTGCAACTAACTTTATCAGCAATCGTCGATTTACTTCCATTGAAGCCAAGTGAGGTCGATTGTCACTTTGTGTTGATTGAATATTTTCAAAGTCTATCTTCCTGATTTGAGGTCAAATCTCATAAATTCTCAAATATTTGAGTGAGTTTGCAACTAACTTTATCAGCAATTGTGGATTTACTTCCATTGAAGCCAATTGAGGTCGATTGTCACTTTGAGTTGATTTAAAATTTTCAAAGTCTATCTTCCTAATTTGAAGTCGAATCTCATAGATTCTTATATATTTGTGTGAGTTTGCAACTAACTTTGTCAGAAATCGTCGATTTACTTCCATTGTAGCCCATTGAGGTCGATTGTCACTTTGAGTTGATTTAAAATTTTCAAAGTCTATCTTCCTAATTTGAAGTCGAATCTCATAAATTCTCATATATTTGAGTGAGTTTGCAACTAACCTTGTCAGCAATCGTCGATTTACTCCCATTGAAGCCAATTGAGGTCGATTGCCACTTTGTGTTGATTTAAAATTTTCAAAGTCTATCTTCCTAATTTGAAGACGAATCTCATCAATTCTTATATATTTGAGTAAGTTTGCAACTAACTTTGTCAGCTATCGTGGATTTTCTTTCATTGAAGCCCATTGAGGACGATTGTCACTTTGTGTTGATTGAATATTTTCAGAGTATATATTCCTAATTTGAAGTCGAATCTCATAAATTCTCATATATTTGAGTGAGTTTGCAAATAACTTTATCAGCAATCGTGGATTTACTTTCATTGTAGCCCATTGAGGTCGATTGTCACTTTGTGTTGATTCATAATTTTCAAAGTCTATCTTCCTAATTTGGAGTCGAATCTTATCAATTCTCATATATTTGAGTGAGTTTGCAAATAACTTTGTCAGCAATCGTCGATTTACTTGCATTGAAGCCAATTGAGGTCGATTGTCACTTTGAGTTGATTTAAAATTTTCAAAGTCTATCTTCCTAATTTGAAGTCGAATCTCATCAATTCTTATATATTTGAGTAAGTTTGCAACTAACTTTGTCAGAAATCGTGGATTTTCTTTCATTGAAGCCCATTGAGGACGATTGTCACTTTGTGTTGATTGAATATTTTCAGAGAATATCTTCTTAATTTGAAGTCGAATATCATAAATTCTCATATATTTGAGTGAATTTGCAACTAACTTTGTCAGCAATCGTCGATTTACTTCCATTGAAGCCAATTGAGGTCGATTGTTACTTTGAGTTGATTTAAAATTTTCAAAGTCTATCTACCTAATTTGAAGTCGAATCTCATAGATTCTTATATATTAGAGTGAGTTTGCAACTAACTTTATCAGCAATTGTGGATTTACTTCCATTGTAGCCCATTGAGGTCGATTGTCACTTTGTGTTGATTCATAATTTTCAAATTCTATCTTCCTAATTTGGAGTCGAATCTCATCAATTCTCATATATTTGAGTGAGTTTGCAACTAACTTTGTCAGCAATCGTCGATTTACTTTCATTGAAGCCCATTGAGGTCGATTGTCACTTTGTGTTGATTGAATATTTTCAAAGTCTATCTTCCTAATTTGAAGTCGAATCTCATAAATTCTCATATATTTGAGTGAGTTTGCAATTAACTTTGTCAGCAATTGTCGATTTACTTTCATTGAAGCCCATTGTGGACAATTGTCATTTTGTGTTGATTTAAAATTTCCAAAGTCTATCTTCCTAATTTGAAGTCGAATCTCATAAATGCTCATATATTTGAGTGAGTTTGCAACTAACTTTGTCAGAAATCGTCGATTTACTTCCATTGAAGCCAATTGAGGTCGATTGTCACTTTGTGTTGATTCAAAATTTTCAAAGTCTATCTTCCTAATTTGAAGACGAATCTCATCAATTCTTATATATTTGAGTAAGTTTGCAACTAACTTTGTCAGCAATCGTGGATTTTCTTTCATTGAAGCCCATTGAGGACGATTGTCACTTTGTGTTGATTGAATATTTTCAAGGAATATCTCCTTAATTTGAAGTCGAATCTCATAAATTCTCATATATTTGAGTGAATTTGCAACTAACTTTGTCAGCAATCGTCGATTTACTTCCATTGAAGCCAATTGAGGTCGATTGTTACTTTGAGTTGATTTAAAATTTTCAAAGTCTATCTACCTAATTTGAAGTCGAATCTCATAGATTCTTATATATTAGAGTGAGTTTGCAACTAACTTTATCAGCAATCGTCGATTTACTTCCATTGAAGCCAATTGAGGTCGATTGTCACTTTGAGTTGATTTAAAATTTTCAAAGTCTATCTTCCTAATTTGAAGTCGAATCTCATAGATTCTTATATATTTGTGTGAGTTTGCAACTAACTTTGTCAGAAATCGTCGATTTACTTCCATTGTAGCCCATTGAGGTCGATTGTCACTTTGAGTTGATTTAAAATTTTCAAAGTCTATCTTCCTAATTTGAAGTCGAATCTCATAAATTCTCATATATTTGAGTGAGTTTGCAACTAACCTTGTCAGCAATCGTCGATTTACTCCCATTGAAGCCAATTGAGGTCGATTGCCACTTTGTGTTGATTTAAAATTTTCAAAGTCTATCTTCCTAATTTGAAGACGAATCTCATCAATTCTTATATATTTGAGTAAGTTTGCAACTAACTTTGTCAGCTATCGTGGATTTTCTTTCATTGTAGCCCATTGAGGTCGATTGCCACTTTGTGTTGATTGAATATTTTCAAAGTCTTTCTTCCTAATTTGAAGTCGAATCTCATAAATTCTCATATATTTGAGTGAGTTTGCAAATAACTTTATCAGCAATCGTGGATTTACTTTCATTGTAGCCCATTGAGGTCGATTGTCACTTTGTGTTGATTCATAATTTTCAAAGTCTATCTTCCTAATTTGGAGTCGAATCTCATCAATTCTCATATATTTGAGTGAGTTTGCAAATAACTTTGTCAGCAATCGTCGATTTACTTGCATTGAAGCCAATTGAGGTCGATTGTCACTTTGAGTTGATTTAAAATTTTCAAAGTCTATCTTCCTAATTTGAAGTCGAATCTCATCAATTCTTATATATTTGAGTAAGTTTGCAACTAACTTTGTCAGAAATCGTGGATTTTCTTTCATTGAAGCCCATTGAGGACGATTGTCACTTTGTGTTGATTGAATATTTTCAGAGAATATCTTCTTAATTTGAAGTCGAATATCATAAATTCTCATATATTTGAGTGAATTTGCAACTAACTTTGTCAGCAATCGTCGATTTACTTCCATTGAAGCCAATTGAGGTCGATTGTTACTTTGAGTTGATTTAAAATTTTCAAAGTCTATCTACCTAATTTGAAGTCGAATCTCATAGATTCTTATATATTAGAGTGAGTTTGCAACTAACTTTATCAGCAATTGTGGATTTACTTCCATTGTAGCCCATTGAGGTCGATTGTCACTTTGTGTTGATTCATAATTTTCAAATTCTATCTTCCTAATTTGGAGTCGAATCTCATCAATTCTCATATATTTGAGTGAGTTTGCAACTAACTTTGTCAGCAATCGTCGATTTACTTTCATTGAAGCCCATTGAGGTCGATTGTCACTTTGTGTTGATTGAATATTTTCAAAGTCTATCTTCCTAATTTGGAGTCGAATCTCATCAATTCTCATATATTTGAGTGAGTTTGCAACTAACTTCGTCAGCAATCGTCGATTTACTTTCATTGAAGCCCATTGAGGTCGATTGTCACTTTGTGTTGATTGAATATTTTCAAAGTCTATCTTCCTAATTTGAAGTCGAATCTCATAAATTCTCATATATTTGAGTGAGTTTGCAATTAACTTTGTCAGCAATTGTCGATTTACTTTCATTGAAGCCCATTGTGGACAATTTTCATTTTGTGTTGATTTAAAATTTTCAAAGTCTATCTTCCTAATTTGAAGTCGAATCTCATAAATTCTCATATATTTGAGTGAGTTTGCAACTAACTTTGTCAGCAATCGTCGATTTACTTCTATTGAAGCCAATTGAGGTCGATTGTCACTTTGTGTTGATTCAAAATTTTCAAAGTCTATCCTCCTAATTTGAAGACGAATCTCATCAATTCTTATATATTTGAGTAAGTTTGCAACTAACTTTGTCAGAAATCGTGGATTTTCTTTCATTGAAGCCCATTGAGGACGATTGTCACTTTGTGTTGATTGAATATTTTCAGAGAATATCTTCTTAATTTGAAGTCGAATCTCATAAATTCTCATATATTTGAGTGAATTTGCAACTAACTTTGTCAGCAATCGTCGATTTACTTCCATTGAAGCCAATTGAGGTCGATTGTTACTTTGAGTTGATTTAAAATTTTCAAAGTCTATCTTCCTAATTTGAAGTCGAATCTCATAGATTCTTATATATTAGAGTGAGTTTGCAACTAACTTTATCAGCAATCGTCGATTTACTTCCATTGAAGCCAATTGAGGTCGATTGTCACTTTGAGTTGATTTAAAATTTTCAAAGTCTATCTTCCTAATTTGAAGTCGAATCTCATAGATTCTTATATATTTGTGTGAGTTTGCAACTAACTTCGTCAGAAATCGTCGATTTACCTCCATTGTAGCCCATTGAGGTCGATTGTCACTTTGTGTTGATTGAATATTTTCAAAGTCCATCTTCCTAATTTGAAGTCGAATATCATCAATTCTTATATATTCGAGAGAGTTCGCAACTAACTTTGTCAGCAATCGTCGATTTACTTCCATTGAAGCCAATTGAGGTCGATTGTCACTTTGTGTTGATTGAAAATTTCCAAAGTCTATCTTCCTATTTTTAAGTTGAATCTCATCAATTCTCATATATTTGAGTGAGTTTGCATCTAACTTCGTTAGATATCGTCGATTTACAACCATTGATGCCAGTTTAGGACGATTGTTACTCTGTTTTGATTGAAAATCTGCTTCAATGGATGTAAATCGACGATATCTAACGAAGTTAGATGCAAACTCACTCAAATATATGAGAATTGATGAGATTCAACTTAAAAATAGGAAGATAGACTTTGGAAATTTTCAATCAACACAAAGTGACAATCGACCTCAATTGGCTTCAATGGAAGTAAATCGACGATTGCTGACAAAGTTAGTTGTGAACTTACTCAAATATATAAGAATTGATGAGATTCGTCTTCAAATTAGGAAGATTGACATTGAACATTTTAAATCAACACAAAGTGGCAATCGACCTCAATTGGCTTCAATGGGAGTAAATCGACGATTGCTGACAAAGTTAGTTGCAAACTCACTCAAATATATGAGAATTTATGAGATTCGACTTCAAATTAGGATGATATACTTTGAAAATATTCAATCAACACAAAGTGACAATCGACCTCAATGGGCTACAATGGAAGTAAATCGACGATTTCTGACAAAGTTAGTTGCAAACTCACACGAATATATAAGAATCTATGAGATTCGACTTCAAATTAGGAAGATAGACTTTAACAATTTTAAATCAACTCAAAGTGACAATCGACCTCAATTGGCATCAATGGAAGTAAATCGACGATTGCTGATAAAGTTAGTTGCAAACTCACTCAAATATATGAGAATTTATGAGATTCGACTTCAAATTAGGAAGATAGACTTTGAAAATATTCAATCAACACAAAGTGACAATCGACCTCAATGGGCTACAATGGAAGTAAATCGACGATTTCTGACAAACTTAGTTGCGAACTAACACAAATATATAAGAATCTATGAGATTCAACTTCAAATTAGGAAGATAGACTTTGAAAATATTCAATCAACACAAAGTGACAATCGACCTCAATGGGCTACAATGGAAGTAAATCGACGATTGCTGACAAAGTTAGTTGCAAACTCACTCAAAAATATAAGAGAATTTATGAGATTCGACTTCAAATTAGGAAGATAGACTTTGAAAATATCCAATAAACACAAAGTGACAATCGACCTCAATGGGCTACAATGGAAGTAAATCGACGATTGCTGACAAAGTTAGTTGCAAACTCACTCAAAAATATAAGAGAATTTATGAGATTCGACTTCAAATTAGGAAGATAGACTTTGAAAATATTCAATCAACACAAAGTGACAATCGTCCTCAATGGGCTTCAATGAAAGAAAATCCACGATTGCTGACAAAGTTAGTTGCAAACTCACTCAAATATATGAGAATTTATGAGATTCGACTTCAAATTAGGAAGATAGACTTTGAAAATTTTAAATCAACACAAAATGACAATCGTCCTCAATGGGCTTCAATGAAAGTAAATCGACGATTGCTGACAAAGTTAGTTGCGAACTCACTCAAATATATAAGAATTGATGATATTCGACTTCAAATTAGGAAGATAGACTTTGAAAATTTTGAATCAACACAGAGTGACAATCGACCTCAATTGGCTTCAATGAAAGTAAATCGACGATTGCTGACAAAGTTAGATTGCGAACTCACTCAAATATATAAGAATTGATGATATTCGACTTCAAATTAGGAAGATAGACTTTGAAAATTTTTGATCAATACAGAGTAACAATCGTCCTAAACTGGCATCAATGGTTGTAAATCGACGATATCTAACCAAGTTAGATGCAAACTTACTCAAATATATGAGAATTGATGAGATTCGACTTCAAATTAGGAAGATACACTTTGAAAATTTTCAATCAACACAAAGTGACAATCGACCTCAATGGGCTACAATGTAAGTCAATCGACGATTTCTGACAAAGTTAGTTGCAAACTGACTCAAATATATAAGAATCTATGAGATTCGACTTCAAATTAGGAAGATAGACTTTGAAAATATTCAATCAACACAAAGTGACAATCGACCTCAATGGGCTACAATGGAAGTAAATCGACGATTGCTGACAAAGTTAGTTGCAAACTCACTCAAAAATATAAGAGAATTTATGAGATTCGACTTCAAATTAGGAAGATAGACTTTGAAAATATCCAATAAACACAAAGTGACAATCGACCTCAATGGGCTACAATGGAAGTAAATCGACGATTGCTGACAAAGTTAGTTGCAAACTCACTCAAAAATATAAGAGAATTTATGAGATTCGACTTCAAATTAGGAAGATAGACTTTGAAAATATTCAATCAACACAAAGTGACAATCGTCCTCAATGGGCTTCAATGAAAGAAAATCCACGATTGCTGACAAAGTTAGTTGCAAACTCACTCAAATATATGAGAATTTATGAGATTCGACTTCAAATTAGGAAGATAGACTTTGAAAATTTTAAATCAACACAAAATGACAATCGTCCTCAATGGGCTTCAATGAAAGTAAATCGACGATTGCTGACAAAGTTAGTTGCGAACTCACTCAAATATATAAGAATTGATGATATTCGACTTCAAATTAGGAAGATAGACTTTGAAAATTTTAAATCAACACAAAGTGACAATCGACCTCAATGGGCTCAATGGAAGGAAATCGACGATTGCTGGAAAAGTTAGTTGCAAACACACTCAAATATATAAGAATTGAAGAGATTCCTCTTCAAATTAGGAAGATAGACTTTGAAAATTTTTAATCAACACAAAGTGACAATCGATCTCAATGGGCTACAATGGAAGTAAATCGACGATATTCGACCAAGTTAGATGCAAACTCACTCGAATATATGAGAATTGATGAGAGTCGATTTCAAATTAGGAAGATAGACTTTGAAAATTTTAAATCAACACAAAGTGACAATCGACCTCAATGGGCTCAATGGAAGGAAATCGACGATTGCTGAAAAAGTTAGTTGCCAAAACACTCAAATATATAAGAATTGATGAAATTCGACTTCAAATTAGGAAGATAGACTTTGAAAATTTTTAATCAACACAAAGTGACAATCGATCTCAATCGGCTTCAATGGATGTAAATCGACGATATTCGACCAAGTTAGATGCAAACTCACTCGAATATATGAGAATTGATGAGAGTCGATTTCAAATTAGGAAGATAGACTTTGAAAATTTTAAATCAACACAAAGTGACAATCGACCTCAATGGGCTCAATGGAAGGAAATCGACGATTGCTGAAAAAGTTAGTTGCCAACACACTCAAATATATGAGAATTCATGAGATTCGACTTCAAATTAGGAAGATAGACTTTGAAAATTTTAAATCAACACAAAATGACAATCGTCCTCAATGGGCTTCAATGAAAGTAAATCGACGATTGCTGACAAAGTTAGTTGCGAACTCACTCAAATATATAAGAATTGATGATATTCGACTTCAAATTAGGAAGATAGACTTTGAAAATTGTTAATCAAAACAGAGTAACAATCGTCCTAAACTGGCATCAATGGTTGTAAATCGACGATATCTAACGATGTTAGATGCAAACTCACTCAAATATATGAGAATTGATGAGATTCAACTTAAAAATAGGAAGATAGACTTTGAAAATTTTGAATCAACACAAAGTGACAATCGACCTCAATTGGCTTCAATGGAAGTAAATCGACGATTGCTGACAAAGTTAGTTGCGAACTCACTCAAATATATAAGAATTGATGATATTCGACTTCAAATTAGGAAGATAGACTTTGAAAATTTTGAATCAACACAAAGTGACAATCGACCTCAATTGGCTTCAATGGAAGTAAATCGACGATTGCTGACAAAGTTAGTTGCGAACTCACTCAAATATATAAGAATTGATGATATTCGACTTCAAATTAGGAAGATAGACTTTGAAAATTTTTAATCAAAACAGAGTAACAATCGTCCTAAACTGGCATCAATGGTTGTAAATCGACGATATCTAACCAAGTTAGATGCAAACTCACTCAAATATATGAGAATTGATGAGATTCGACTTCAAATTAGGAAGATAGACTTTGAAAATTTTTAATCAACACAAAGTGACAATCGACCTCAATGGGCGTCAATGGAAGTAAATCGACGATTTCTGACAAAGTTAGTTGCTAACTCACACAAATATATAAGAATCTATGGGATTCGACTTCAAATTGGGAAGATATACTCTGAAAATATTCAATCAACACAAAGTGACAATCGTCCTCAATGGGCTTCAATGAAAGTAAATCGACGATTGCTGACAAATTTAGTTGCAAACTTACTCAAATATATAAGAATTGATGAGATTCGTCTTCAAATTAGGAAGATAGACTTTGAACATTTTAAATCAACACAAAGTGGCAATCAACCTCAATTGGCTTCAATGGGAGTAAATCGACGATTGCTTACAAAGTTAGTTGCACATTCACTCAAATATATGAGAATTTATGAGATTCGACTTCAAATTAAGAAGATATACTCTGAAAATATTCAATCAACACAAAGTGACAATCGTCCTCAATGGGCTTCAATGAAAGAAAATCCACGATTGCTGACAAAGTTAGTTGCAAACTCACTCAAATATATGAGAATTCATGAGATTCGACTTCAAATTAGGAAGATAGACTTTGAAAATTTTAAATCAACACACAATGACAATCGTCCTCAATGGGCTTCAATGAAAGTAAATCGACGATTGCTGACAAAGTTAGTTGCGAACTCACTCAAATATATAAGAATTGATGATATTCGACTTCAAATTAGGAAGATAGACTTTGAAAATTGTTAATCAAAACAGAGTAACAATCGTCCTAAACTGGCATCAATGGTTGTAAATCGACGATATCTAACGATGTTAGATGCAAACTCACTCAAATATATGAGAATTGATGAGATTCAACTTAAAAATAGGAAGATAGACTTTGAAAATTTTGAATCAACACAAAGTGACAATCGACCTCAATTGGCTTCAATGGAAGTAAATCGACGATTGCTGACAAAGTTAGTTGCGAACTCACTCAAATATATAAGAATTGATGATATTCGACTTCAAATTAGGAAGATAGACTTTGAAAATTTTGAATCAACACAAAGTGACAATCGACCTCAATTGGCTTCAATGGAAGTAAATCGACGATTGCTGACAAAGTTAGTTGCGAACTCACTCAAATATATAAGAATTGATGATATTCGACTTCAAATTAGGAAGATAGACTTTGAAAATTTTTAATCAAAACAGAGTAACAATCGTCCTAAACTGGCATCAATGGTTGTAAATCGACGATATCTAACCAAGTTAGATGCAAACTCACTCAAATATATGAGAATTGATGAGATTCGACTTCAAATTAGGAAGATAGACTTTGAAAATTTTTAATCAACACAAAGTGACAATCGATCTCAATGGGCTACAATGGAAGTAAATCGACGATTTCTGACAAAGTTAGTTGGAAACTCACTCAAATATATGAGAATTTATGAGATTCGACTTCAAATTAGGAAGATAGACTTTGAAAATTTTAAATCAACACAATGTGACAATCGACCTCAATCGGCTTCAATGGATGTAAATCGACGATATTCGACCAAGTTAGATGCAAACTCACTCGAATATATGAGAATTGATGAGAGTCGATTTCAAATTAGGAAGATAGACTTTGAAAATTTTAAATCAACTCAAAGTGACATTCGACCTCAATTGGCTTCAATGGAAGTAAATCGACGATCGCTGACAAAGTTAGTTGCAAACTCACTCAAATATTTGAGAATTGATGAGATTCCTCTTCAAATTAGGAAGATAGACTTTGAAAATGTTCAATCAACACAAAGTGACAATCGACCTCAATGGGCGTGAATGGAAGTAAATCGACGATTTCTGACAAAGTTAGTTGCTAACTCACACAAATATATAAGAATCTATGGGATTCGACTTCAAATTGGGAAGATATACTCTGAAAATATTCAATCAACACAAAGTGACAATCGTCCTCAATGGGCTTCAATGAAAGAAAATCGACGATTGCTGACAAATTTAGTTGCAAACTTACTCAAATTTATAAGAATTGATGAGATTCGTCTTCAAATTAGGAAGATAGACTTAGAACATTTTAAATCAACACAAAGTGGCAATCAACCTCAATTGGCTTCAATGGGAGTAAATCGACGATTGCTTACAAAGTTAGTTGCACATTCACTCAAATATATGAGAATTTATGAGATTCGACTTCAAATTAAGAAGATATACTCTGAAAATATTCAATCAACACAAAGTGACAATCGTCCTCAATGGGCTTCAATGAAAGAAAATCCACGATTGCTGACAAAGTTAGTTGCAAACTCACTCAAATATATGAGAATTCATGAGATTCGACTTCAAATTAGGAAGATAGACTTTGAAAATTTTAAATCAACACAAAATGACAATCGTCCTCAATGGGCTTCAATGAAAGTAAATCGACGATTGCTGACAAAGTTAGTTGCGAACTCACTCAAATATATAAGAATTGATGATATTCGACTTCAAATTAGGAAGATAGACTTTGAAAATTGTTAATCAAAACAGAGTAACAATCGTCCTAAACTGGCATCAATGGTTGTAAATCGACGATATCTAACGATGTTAGATGCAAACTCACTCAAATATATGAGAATTGATGAGATTCAACTTAAAAATAGGAAGATAGACTTTGAAAATTTTGAATCAACACAAAGTGACAATCGACCTCAATTGGCTTCAATGGAAGTAAATCGACGATTGCTGACAAAGTTAGTTGCGAACTCACTCAAATATATAAGAATTGATGATATTCGACTTCAAATTAGGAAGATAGACTTTGAAAATTTTGAATCAACACAAAGTGACAATCAACCTCAATTGGCTTCAATGGAAGTAAATCGACGATTGCTGACAAAGTTAGTTGCGAACTCACTCAAATATATAAGAATTGATGATATTCGACTTCAAATTAGGAAGATAGACTTTGAAAATTTTTAATCAAAACAGAGTGACAATCGACCTAAACTGGCATCAATGGTTGTAAATCGACGATATCTGACCAAGTTAGATGCAAATTCACTCAAATATATAAGAATTGATGAGATTCGACTTCAAATTAGGAAGATAGACTTTGAAAATTTTCAATCAACACAAAGTGACAATGGACCTTAACTGGTATCAATAGGTGTAAATCGACGATATCTAACCAAGTTAGATGCAAACTCACTCGAATATATGAGCATTGATGAGATTCGTCTTCAAATTAGGAAGATAGACTTTGAAAATTTTCAATCAACACAAAGTGACAATGGACCTTAACTGGTATCAATGGTTGTAAATCGACGATATCTAACCGAGTTAGATACAAACTCACTCGAATATATGAGCATTGATGAGATTCGTCTTCAAATTAGGAAGATAGACTTTGAAAATTTCCAATCAACACAAAGTGACAATCGACCTAAACAGGCATCAGTGGTTGTAAATCGACGATATCTGACCAAGTTAGATGTAAATTCACTCAAATATAAAAGAATTGATGTGTTTGGACTTAAAACAACGGCAGAAATAGATTTCGAAAATTTTTAATCAAAACAGAGTGACAATCGACCTAAACTGGCATCAATGGTTGTAAATCGACGATATCTGACCAAGTTAGATGCAAATTCACTCAAATATATGAGAATTGATGAGATTCTACTTCTAATTAGGAAGATAGACTTTGAAAATTTTCAATCAACAACAAGTGACAATCCACCTAAACAGGCATCAATAGTTGTAAATCGACGATATCTGACCAAGATAGATGCAAATTCACTCAAATCTATAAGAATTGAGGTGTTTGGACTTGAAATGGAAGAAATAGATTTCGAAAATTTTCAATCAAAACAGAGTGACAATCGACCTAAACTGGCATCAATGGTTGTAAATCGACGATATCTTACCAAGTTAGATGCAAACTCACTCAAATATATCAGAATTGATGAGATTCGACTTCAAATAAGGATGATAGAGTTTGAAAATTTTCAATCAACACAAAGTGACAATCGACCTTAACTAGTATCAATGGTTGTGAATCGACGATATCTGACAAAGTTAGATGCAAACTCACTTAAATATATGAGAATTGATGAGATGTATGGTGAAAAGGTGACGTCATCCGACGTTCCGAAACGTTCGAAAACCGAAAATTATAATTCAGATTTCTTGAATGATTCATTTCGTTTATTCAAAAACAAAATAAAAAAATTTTACTTTCAATGCCGATGCTTAAAGTGAAAACTCCTTTTTGTGCAGATTTTATAAAAATATCAAATGATGATAAAGAAATTGTCGATAGAAAATATTTCAATACTCCAAACTTTATTATTGATTTGAGCACCGATTTGTTTGATTGTTTTGAAGAACATGTAGTGGATTATATTTTGAATATAACCCGGAGAAATCGAAAAGAAACATGCTTGTATTAATGTTAATAATAATGATCAAGCATGTTTCTTTTGGAGTGTAATGAGTGCTTTATTTCCAGCCAAAAACAATAAACAGTTCACATATTCATATCCATATTACAGTACTGTTTTAAATGTAGGTAATTTAGATGTTCCTATGAAAATTAATGTTATCACACAATTTGAGAAAATGAACGATATTTCAATTAACTTATATGATTTAGAATTAGAAGGAAGAAGTAGCACATCTTATATTGTTTGTCCAATAAGATTAACTAATAATAAAGTAGAACGTCATGTTAATTTGCTTATTATACAAAATAAATATTATCCAAAAACTCATGAGGTAGAAGAAAAAGAAGAAGAAATTAAATATTACTATGTATGAATAAAACATTTATCTAGACTTGTTTCCAGTCAAAGTTCTAAAAGTAAAAAAAAAAACTATTCATTTTTGATAGGTGTCTCAATTATTTCACAACAAAAATGTCCATTCGTAATTTATTGCGATTTTGAATCGATGTTAGAAAAATGTTATCATATAACAAGAAAAACTTAAGTATCAGAAACATATAGCTTACAGTGCAGGTTACTATGTAAAATGTACTTTCGGTGATAAACTTTCTTATTATAAAAGTTATCGTGGAATAAATTGTATGGAATGGTTTGCCAATGAATTGATTACAATTGTAAAATTTATATAATCAAAAATAAAAGATGATAAACACATACGAACGAATAATGTTAAAGAGGAAGCAACTCATTGTCACATATGTGAGAAACCATTTTGCTCTACAGATTCCATTGTTTCAGATCATGATCATTTCAGCGGAGAAATCATAGGACTTAGTCATAGAGCTTGTAATTTGAATTTTAAAAAACTTTATATTTGTCCAGTGTTATTTCATAATTTAACCAATTATGATGAACATCTGATGATTAGAGAGATATGCCGAAAAGTGTCAATGTTCTTCCAATTAATAAATAAAAATATATTTCTTTTGCGTTGTTTGAGAGCAATAGTAAAATTAAATTCAGATTCATAGATTCGTACAGATTCATGAGTACTAGCCTTTATGAGTTGGTTTCCTTGTTGCTTAAAGATGAATTCACAAAGGAATTTCATCACTTGGATAAAGAACACTTTGAATTGCTAACTAGAAAAGGAGTATTTCCATATGATTATATTGACAATGTGGACAAATTGTATGAAACAAATTTACCACCGATCGAATGTTTGTACAACAGATTAAATGATGGAGGAATCAGTAAGGAGAAGTAGTAACATGCACCAACCGTATGGAATATGTTCAATATTAAATCATTAGGTAAATATATTTATCTGTATATGAAAACTGACAATATACTTCTTGCTACGGTGATGGAAAATTTTAGACAGACTGCCTTTGTAATTTACGGTATAGATCCACATTGGTACTATACTATGCCCAGTTATACTTGGGATTGTATGTTAAAGTATACGAAATGTAAGCCCCAAATTTTAAAGGATGTGGATATGATCCTTTTCATAGAGAAAGCAATACGAGGAGGAATTTCGATGTGTTGTAATCGTTATTCTAAAGCAAATAATGAATATTTACCTAATTATAATCCTTCAAAACCTTCAAAAAGCCTCCTATATTTAGATGTTAATAACCTATATGGTTGGGCTATGACGGAACCCCTACCGTACGGACATTTCAAATGGCTTGAAAATTTTGATAACTTTAATGTAATGGAAATAGCTGAAATAGCTGACGATGCTGAGGAAGGATTCATTTTGCTAGTGAACTTGGAGTATCCTAAAATTAATGACAACTTTATTTGAAAGGAAAGAATATACATTACACTATAGAAATTTTAAGCAAGCACTAGAACATGGGTTGGTTTTGAAGAAAATTTATAAAGTTCTTCAATTTAAACAATCAAAATGGCTGAAGCCATACATTGATTTAAATACTAGTTTGAGAGCAGCAGCTACCAACAACTTTAAACGAAATCAATTGAAACTTGCCAACAGTGCAATTTATGGTAAAACTCTTGAAGATATTAGACGTCGAGTGGTATCGGTCGTAAATAGATATGAAGGAAGATATGGAGCGAAAAATTTATGAAATTACCAATAAAAATGTCTATGAAGATATTATAAAAAAAGATATTTCAAAATTTGACACCTCCGATTATGCTCCAAATAATCCCTATGGCGTTTCATTAGTCAGTAAAAAAATTCCTGGCCTAATGAAAGATGAAGCAAACGGAAAAATTTTAAGTCATTTTGTTGGATTAAGATCCAAAATGTACGCATATAAATTATATAGTACTGCGAATGAGGAACAAAAAAGAGTAATCAAAAAATCAAAAGGAATTAAAGTTGCAATAATAAAGAACAAGATAACCTTTGAGGATTATGAGAAGTATTTAAGGAAAAAAACTAATAAAATCATAACGCAACAGTCCATTCGATCTTACGCTCACAATATTTATTCCATAGAACAAAAAGTTGGTTTAAGTTACAATGATGATAAACATCAACTACTTCCTTCATCATTTGATACATTGCCGTGAAGTCATTATAGTAATTAGTTTGTTTCAGATAATGGTTTTTGTTCCTTCACTTCAATTTATTGTTTATTTAAAAAAAAACTCATGAACAATGTGATAGAAATCTTCATATACATTTGAAAACCACAGATTTGTCGCTGATAATGATGATTATAGTGACGATTAATATTAAATTTTTTCGAAATAATTGTGAAACATTTTGCTATATTTCAAACTTACTATATATTTTTGAAAAAAGAAATTCAATGTGTACTTTATGTAAGATAATACGATAAGAAATTCTATTTTTAACACTTTTTATATTTACTAATGTTTTTGTTACTTCGAACTAACTATGTATAATAAGAAGTTCATTATTTTAACAGCATGCAAATGGAATTTTTGGTAATATGATAAGAAAACTATTTCAACACTTTGTGAATTTTTTTTTTAGGTCCTTATGAAATACTGTTATACTACTTCTGACTATAAATTTTTTGATGACATTTAATAAATAAAACGAACGCTAAATATTTTTGATTGTTTTATTCTCCATACACTTATTATTCATAAATAGAAAGTACACGAGTAAGAAGTGCTTTTAGTTGCTCCTTCAGACTGGTGTTGGGGCAAGGTATGCCAAAATATTCGCTGAATTTGTCGTAGTAGGAGGTGTCTTGAGTGAAAAAGTAAATGTATCCATGGATATATCGGCATGCAGCAGTAGGATTTTTCGGAAGTCCCAAAAAACAATCGCTAGCTCGACCTCTATTCAAAATTTTCTTAAATCCACACACACACACACACACACACACACACACACACACACACACACACACACACACACACATCCATAAAGAATAATACCTGTAGCCAAATCTGGAGGATTTTTACCTCTAATCCCTCTTTTTGTTGGACTCTCAGCTTTAGGAGCGTTATCGGGTGGTGCTGCGGGAATTGCGAAGACTGTGATCGATCCAAAAAATGCCCAAATGCCATCGACACAATAAAGCTATGGGGTCTATAGGTAAAGGACTGTATTTGCGGAAGAACGCTAATGGTGGATATGGATTATTCTTGAAAAAAAAGAGCTACCATTGAAGCTACCCAATAGAGCATTGTTTGAGTATGAGTTAATCAAGTTTGCCAAATTATTGAAAATAAAATATTACCGAGGTATGTACATGCGCGATTCTCTGCCAAAAAGTGGACCGCGACGATGTGAATCGGCGATTTTAAATTTGGATGTGTCTTAAAATCCAGGCACTCATTGAATAGCATATAGAAAGATAAATGACAGCGTTGAATATTTCGATTCATTTGGTAATCTGAAGCCTCCGAAAGAACTTACAATCAGATTAATTGTGGACATTTGTGTTTGCAATTCCTCTATAATGTCTGAAGCATTGGTGGCGTGGTTAGTTGATGATAGACAATTGTCTTCTTTTACAAGTGCTGAATTGAAAACTATTCCTCTAAAGTATTTGGTAGAAGGAGTTAGACCTTGGGAGCTATTGGACAACTGGCACAAATTACCACAAGAATATTGATCAGATTTCAACTTGCAAATTTGCTTGCTTCGTGCATTACAATAGACCAGATCAACGTACTCATGTAGATGGTCCGGTGAGCTCACAACGCAACTGTCATACATGTAATTATTTTTTGAACAAATAAAAGTTTTCTCCTGAATTGTATTATTTAAATTTATATACGTCACTCATAAACAACAGTATGACTCAGCTGTTGAACTTAACGTCTACATCAAATGAGTTCTCCTTCACACCTCCCACACCGATAATATTGAAACCCTAAAAAGAATACTTTATTGGTGTGTTGGGGTTTCACTCGTATCATTCTATACCGAATATCGATGGTGAGAAATTTTATTTCTACAATAAGAATGATCGTAAGAAAGTGTCCATCATTAACTTCCCATCGGGATGCTACGAAATCTCAGATATTGAAGCTTATCTCATCGATCAATTCAAATCGATGACCAATATGGCCGATATATCTTTGAAGCCCAACAACACTCTTCATTGTGAAATTTATAGTCGACAGTACGCCATCGACTTTGAATACTCTGATAGTTTGGGTAAAATACTCGGATTTTCTCCAAAGATACTGGACGACGTGCCACATGTCTTTTTGGCACTGTGCATTTTAGAGCCCGTACAATGGCGAGAGTCGCTTTTGGCACTGGGCATTTTTGAACCCGTACAATGGCATCTTTGAGAGGTGATTAAATACATACTTCTAAACAAAATACTTGTCGAGGCGAAATAGCGTAGTTTGTTAAGGCGCTGAATTCGACCATGAAGATCGGAGGTTCGATTCCCCGGCTCGACATTTTTATTAAAAAAAAATATTCTATACATTGTTTCGTATGACGTGGGTCGTGACGTCGGATGATGACACGTCTTTCGTGACGTCACGCATGATAAGAGTTGCGTCACGTCGTGTGACGTCACGTGACGTCAACTTTTCTTCTTCCCCATTCTTGAACCCGCTTGGTCTCACTACTTATGATAGATATATCAAAATCTTCCATTTGATTCAATCTTTCGACTGGTTTGAATCGTGTGAAAATCTGTCCATCAGTTTACGAGTTATTCCCGATGTATATTTGATATTGTATAGGTGTTGAATCTCGAAATATTCCACCCAACCTCAACATATGAAATATCAAAATTTTCCATCCAATTCAATCTTTCGATTGGTTCAAATAGTGTGAAAATCCGTCCATTAGTTTCCGAGTTAATCACCGATATACAAAATGGCAAAAGTAGCATATATCTCTCATTTTAAATGTGTTGAATCTCAAGACATTCTACCCAACCTCAACATATGCAATATCAAAATCTTCCTTTTGATTCAATATTTCAATTGCTTTAAATCGTGTGAAATTCCGTCCACCATGAGTTTCCGAGTTATTCGCCGATATATCTTTAATTTCATATACGTGTTGAATCTCGGAATATTCCTCCCAACCTCAACATATGATATATCAAAATCTTCCTTTCAATTCAATCTTTCGATTGATTCAAATAGTGTGAAAATCCGTACATTAGTTTTCGAGTTAATCACTGATATACAAGATGGCAGAAGTAGCATATATCTATTATATTAAATAACCCATGTAACCTGTGGCACAAATACAAGGATAATATGTCAGAAGATATTTTACATCAAATTCGTGTCAGTTCCAGAAATCACGATATTGAGATGAATGAGGAGATACATAATCGTGCTTTACTCTTGATCGAAGATATGTGTTACCTCATGTGCGGTAATTTATTAATCAGGTTAGGAATGCCAGCACCATATCGTGAAATGAATGACGCATTTAATCGAGAATTGGAACGGGAACGTGAATATGATCACCAGGAATTAGATTTAGTAGTTCAAACGAATGTACCCCTGTTGAATTACCAACAAAAGGAAGTTTATGATACTTTAATGAAGGCAATCGATGATGAAAATGGTGGTTTATTATTCCTAGATGCCCCTGGTGGAACTGGCAAGACATTCCTCATGTCATTAGTTTTAGCAACTGTTCGGGCGAGATCTAACATAGCGGTTGCAGTTACTTCTTCTGGAATAGCAGCCACATTGTTAGAAGGATGCCGTACGGCTCATTCAGCATTCAAATTACCGTTAAATCTTCAAACTAGTGAAGAACCAACGTGTAATATTGCAAAACACTCAGCAATGGGCAAAGTTTTAGCGGTATCGAAAATCATCAACTGGGACGAATGCACAATGGCGCATAAACGTGCATTAGAAGCACTTAACCGAACATTAAAAGATTTACGCAATGACTCGAGATGTTTTGGAGGAGCAATGATTTTACTGTCTGGCGATTTCCGCCAAATACTGCCAGTAGTTCCAAGATCTACGGCTGCCGACTAGCATATATCTATTATATTAAATACTAGCTGACCCGGCGAACTTTGTTCCGCCTTAATGGCAATAAATAAGCAGTTTTTTTTAATTGGAAAAAATACAAAAAAAATTAAATACCTACATTAATCATTCATAATTATTTCTGTATTTTAGTACATAGGTTGCTCTTCATTTAAGTACCTTGTGATACACGACATTTTTTGTTTTATTATCAGGCGCAAAAACAAACAACGCAGATGGTCTTCCCACCCCTGAACATGCCACGTATAATTGACCATGGGAAAAACATGAATGTTCTAGATTTAAACCACAAACTTTTAAGGATTGGCGTTGTGATTTGTTGATGGTCATGGCAAATGCAAGACAAATCGGAAATTGAAGTCTTTTAAATTCAAACGGCATATCGGTTGGGATCATCGGTATCCTCGGAATGAGAACTTTCTCACCTTTGAATTTTCCTATCATTATCGTAGCGTAAATTACATTGTTCATCAATTTTCTAACCACCAAACGCGTACCGTTGCACAGTTTTGGTTGGTTTATGTTTCGAAGCATGATTACTACGGAGCAGGGCCGTAGTCAGAACCAAAATTTTAGCAGGGCTATTAGATTTTTTCCCAGGGCCCATATTTTCACATTGAAATATACTGATATTTTAATTTTAAAGGACGATTTACGGACGAAACATACACCGCCATTAAATATGTTTTTTCCCTAAGAAATAAAACCAAATTGAGTGTTAAACATGTTCTATTAAATAAGAATAAATTTATAAATTTAAAAAGTTCTTTAGAACCAACATGAAAAAAATATTTTATTCTTTGACTTACATGTGAACAAATATGCTTTGATAAAAAACAAAAATAACAGAACACTTTTAAAACTCATAACATTTAACACTTATTGTTAGAATATCTACATAGAAAATCATAAAAACAACACAAATACAAATAAAATAAATTTTCAGACAGATAATTAAAATGATTAAAACTAAAAAAGTTGCAATTTTCTTTGTTTACGATTGTTAAATTTTATTAAAAATGACTCCATGTCGAGGGACTCTGTTCTTCGACTTTCAAAAGTCAAGTAAATTAAATCGGCCATAAGAGGCTGACTCATAGAATATCTCTGTGGTCTGTTAATTGCAGTTAATGTTGAAAACGAAGATTCATTTACTGCAGTACTACACCCAAGGGTATATACTGTCGCAAACAGGGCGTATGTATTTTTAAATACTTCCCTTTGTTTATATAATTCAGCAAAAATATCTGACTTTGGTTTATTGTGCATGTAATCCTTGACTACTGCCAACTCCTCCAGAGTTGGTAGTGAAATCCCTAAAAAAATGTATAACACTATAACTTAAGAATTGCTACAAAACAAAATGACACTTACCCAACTTTTCCAGATATTTGATTTTCTCCAGATCAAAAAGCTCAATGCTACTTATTGCATTAATTAGTTCATCATTGTCAGAGAACCTCTCGTTTAATAGGGATAATACAAGGTCCAAGGACTCAAAAAATTCGGCTTCAGTGCAACTTTTACTGGCATTTGGTTTATTAGACATTTCAGACGGCAGTTTTTCCATTACCAGATATTCCTTCATAGTTACGCTTAACTTTGGTACTCTCTTTTCAGTTGGTATTGCTTCCGTATCCTTTAAAAGTTGTGAAGCTTCATTGGCTAAACTTTGATAAGTCTCATTTGTTCTTAGATCTCGAATTTTATTTTTTACTGACTTAATAATTTCATTGGCTTCCTTTAGACTAATTGTACGAGCTTGTAAAGCTGAATCGGCAGGTTCTAAGAGCCCAAGTAACTTCTTCATAAAAACAAGGGTGAATCTAAAGTCGTATTCCAACATAACTGATTTAATCCCAACAGATTTGACTGATAAATACACAGACCAACAGATAAATGACCGATCATTTTTAAATTCATCCAATGATCTTAATATTTCAGTGTACTCCCCCCTTATGGCCGCTCATAACACTAGCACCGTCATAACATTGGCTAAGAAGGTGTTTTGTATCTATTCCATTATCATTAAGAATATTAAGTGTCATATTTGTGAAAGTTTTGGCATCTAACTTTTCTGTAGTGTAAATACCTAGTAAAGATTCAAACACTTTACCATTTTTGACATATCTTACTCCAATTGATACATTTTCTCTGTTGTTTTTATCTCTTGTGCCATCTTCAAGTAATGTAAACCATGGTACATCTGCAGTTTTTAGATCACCAACAACTTGTTCACGTACCATTTCAGCTAAAATAGCTATTATCTCTTTTTGAATATCAGGAGATGTATACTTAGCATTTTGAGGAATATGTGGAAGACATTCGGCCAATTTTTCGTCCTTTTTAATTGTATAATTAAATAAATTTAAGAATAATCCCCGCTCTTGTTCATGCTCAATGTCATAATTGCCCCGAAGAGCTAGTTCATTTACTGTTAAAAACTGAATTATCTCAGCAATCGACTTAACATAATATCTGTATTTTTGCAAAATATCACTATTGATAAGCGTAGACACAGCAGTGCCAGTTAAGTCTCTGATTTTTTTCTCGTTCCACATTTGCATAGCTTTAATGTGAACTGCCGTTTTTTCATGCGCTGGAAATCCATTTTTAAGATCTGTTGCATTTTTCCAGTTACTAAATCCGGAATAGGTATACACCGTGTGTCCTTTGCTTCCATTTGGTTGGAACTGACGACATGCATAACAAAATGCAGCATTTAGCTCTTGGGAATATTCTAGCCACAAAAATCTCTTATACCAGTTAACTTGAAAAGACCGGTTATTTTCTTGTTTGGGATAATTAGCTAGTATTATTTGTTTTATATCCTCACCTTTTGGTGCCAGATCTGGAGCTGAACTGCTGGTTAAACTGGATAAATTGGTTGACCCATCAGCATTTTTCTGACTTTTGGAATTACTGCCCGATGTATCAGGTACAGAGTCAATAGCACGTTTTTTATTAAAAAATTGTCTTATGTCCATTTTTATTCAACTAACTCACGACACTCGCTCAGAAAGTCAAAAACAATACTAAAAATACTCACTAAAGCAGCCGCAAAAAATTTCCCTTGATAAAGAAATAAATATGACAGCTACATGAAAATAATTATAAACGGATTATCGCGCCGGCGCGGAAATTCAACAGGTGGCTCTCGTCTTTCGTAACTTTCCCGACTACCGAGTGCCAAGCAGGTTTGCTCCAGACTAATTTTCCAATCCAATGTGTAAATCTTTACGCCGCCGCGCCCGCCGCGTCTTAACCTACGCGGCACGCGGTGGTATGGTGGTCGGCATGGCACAGGACGGGACTCTACCCGTATAAAAAAAATATATACATATAGAAAATAATACTTGTGAAGTCAAATGACTTGCCGAAATTTTTGACGCGTGCTTATAGTATTTTTTTACCAGGGCTCAAATTTTTTTTACCAGGGCTCTGCCCTGGCCAGCCCCCCTCTAGCTACGGCCCTGCTACGGAGCCAACCTTCAGGCGTAAATTGTGCGGTGGTAAGCCAGGCACGTCCAAAGAGTTTAACAATTCAATTGGATAGTTGGTGGCTTCATCTTCATTTGTGACGCAGTCAATAGATTTGAATGAATGCATTATTCCAATGATCTTATTTTGAATTATGTAGTTTAGGTCATCTACATCTTTATTCTTAGCCGCTAAAATTGCTCGCTCACTCAACCATTCATTATGTTTGGATGTTAAAAATAATTTCTAGAAATACATTGTTGATAAGTTCGTCTTTTGATGAGACAAAATTACAGAAATTATTTGGAAATAATATTAATCCGCTCGATTCATCGACAGGTACTTGACCATTACCGATAGTCAGCAATTGCTCCGAGAAATCTTACAGTAGATGTATCATTAAGCAATGTAATTCTCATGTTTGTTGTCAGTTGCAGTTTCTTCACATAGCGCCATAGATTTGACGATTTGAGGCAAGCGTTTATTTCGTCGGCAGCCGTAGATCTTGGAATTACTGGCAGTATTTGGCGGAAATCGCCAGACAGTAAAATCATTGCTCCTCCAAAACATCTCGAGTCATTGCGTAAATCTTTTAATGTTCGGTTAAGTGCTTCTAATGCACGTTTATGCGCCATTGTGCATTCGTCCCAGTTGATGATTTTCGATACCGCTAAAACTTTGCCCATTGCTGAGTGTTTTGCAATATTACACGTTGGTTCTTCACTAGTTTGAAGATTTAACGGTAATTTGAATGCTGAATGAGCCGTACGGCATCCTTCTAACAATGTGGCTGCTATTCCAGAAGAAGAAGAACAGAGTCCCTCGACATGGAGTCATTTTTAATAAAATTTAACAATCGTAAACAAAGAAAATTGCAACTTTTTTAGTTTTAATCATTTTAATTATCTGTCTGAAAATTTATTTTATTTGTATTTGTGTTGTTTTTATGATTTTCTATGTAGATATTCTAACAATAAGTGTTAAATGTTATGAGTTTTAAAAGTGTTCTGTTATTTTTGTTTTTTATCAAAGCATATTTGTTCACATGTAAGTCAAAGAATAAAATATTTTTTTCATGTTGGTTCTAAAGAACTTTTTAAATTTATAAATTTATTCTTATTTAATAGAACATGTTTAACACTCAATTTGGTTTTATTTCTTAGGGAAAAAACATATTTAATGGCGGTGTATGTTTCGTCCGTAAATCGTCCTTTAAAATTAAAATATCAGTATATTTCAATGTGAAAATATGGGCCCTGGGAAAAAATCTAATAGCCCTGCTAAAATTTTGGTTCTGACTACGGCCCTGCTCCGTAGTAATCATGCTTCGAAACATAAACCAACCAAAACTGTGCAACGGTACGCGTTTGGTGGTTAGAAAATTGATGAACAATGTAATTTACGCTACGATAATGATAGGAAAATTCAAAGGTGAGAAAGTTCTCATTCCGAGGATACCGATGATCCCAACCGATATGCCGTTTGAATTTAAAAGACTTCAATTTCCGATTTGTCTTGCATTTGCCATGACCATCAACAAATCACAACGCCAATCCTTAAAAGTTTGTGGTTTAAATCTAGAACATTCATGTTTTTCCCATGGTCAATTATACGTGGCATGTTCAGGGGTGGGAAGACCATCTGCGTTGTTTGTTTTTGCGCCTGATAATAAAACAAAAAATGTCGTGTATCACAAGGTACTTAAATGAAGAGCAACCTATGTACTAAAATACAGAAATAATTATGAATGATTAATGTAGGTATTTAATTTTTTTTGTATTTTTTCCAATTAAAAAAAACTGCTTATTTATTGCCATTAAGGCGGAACAAAGTTCGCCGGGTCAGCTAGTATTTAATATAATAGATATATGCTAGTCGGCAGCCGTAGATCTTGGAACTACTGGCAGTATTTGGCGGAAATCGCCAGACAGTAAAATCATTGCTCCTCCAAAACATCTCGAGTCATTGCGTAAATCTTTTAATGTTCGGTTAAGTGCTTCTAATGCACGTTTATGCGCCATTGTGCATTCGTCCCAGTTGATGATTTTCGATACCGCTAAAACTTTGCCCATTGCTGAGTGTTTTGCAATATTACACGTTGGTTCTTCACTAGTTTGAAGATTTAACGGTAATTTGAATGCTGAATGAGCCGTACGGCATCCTTCTAACAATGTGGCTGCTATTCCAGAAGAAGTAACTGCAACCGCTATGTTAGATCTCGCCCGAACAGTTGCTAAAACTAATGACATGAGGAATGTCTTGCCAGTTCCACCAGGGGCATCTAGGAATAATAAACCACCATTTTCATCATCGATTGCCTTCATTAAAGTATCATAAACTTCCTTTTGTTGGTAATTCAACAGGGGTACATTCGTTTGAACTACTAAATCTAATTCCTGGTGATCATATTCACGTTCCCGTTCCAATTCTCGATTAAATGCGTCATTCATTTCACGATATGGTGCTGGCATTCCTAACCTGATTAATAAATTACCGCACATGAGGTAACACATATCTTCGATCAAGAGTAAAGCACGATTATGTATCTCCTCATTCATCTCAATATCGTGATTTCTGGAACTGACACGAATTTGATGTAAAATATCTTCTGACATATTATCCTTGTATTTGTGCCACAGGTTACATGGGTTTGATGAAAAACATGTCGAAATTATGATAGCGAATAATGTGCGTATCTGACTTGGAGATGCAGAGATAATGGCTTCAGCTATTGTCGTATCCCAATGACTATCGTTTTCTAATAACTTCAATTCTTCACATGCAGCACGATATGTTGGGAATATTACACCATTAACAGATCGTAGTGACTCAAATGACGTTGGCCCACGCACAACCATGACAGTCTCCGCCGTTAATTTCCGTGGATATCGTTTAGAGCACTTTCCATCGATCATGCAAGGTGATTGGGGATTGATGGCACCACACGGTCCATGAATCATATTAGTAGTAACAACATCATGTAGGTCTGGATCGACTTCATAATCAGGAATCTCGGCACATATGATATCATCTATTTGGTCAGGCTGAATTCTTTCCACTAACCAAATAAGAATGTGTGCGTGCGGCAGGCCTCGCTTTTGCCATTCGATTGAATACATCCAGCATCGAGTATCTCCAAAGACGCGTTGTTTAACAATAAAGTTCACCAGGGACCGAATTTTTTGCCTGAATATACGTGCTGTGATGTCGTGTCTATGACTTGATGTTTGTCCGGGAAGCAGCAATTGAGTAATTTCTATCCATTTTGGATTAGAGGTAAAAGTAATAAAGAGATCGGGCCGACCGTAATGACAAACATATGTCATTGCATCTTGTGCATATTCATGCATATGACGTGGACTACCAATTTATGTCGCCGGCAGAATAGTTAATCGACCAATATTAGCTGCATGTCCTTCAGTACTAACTGCATCACGTAATTGGTTGTACTCCTCAGAACGCAGTTTGGCTTGGTTCAACCTAATGAATGTTAAACGTTCCATTTCTATTTTTACATACATGTCAACGCAATACTGCTGAAACAATCGACGAAACCGCAGCAAATAGTTGTCAGCATTTTGACGAATCATCAAACGATATGCGTAATTGAGCTAACTTTCTTTGTAGTTTCTTCACCTGAAATTAAAAATTTGATAATTAACCATTTCAAAGGCAAATTTTAAAGGCAAACAATACAGACATTAACCATTTTTTTAATAAGCATTATTTTAAATCAGTGTCTTTCACAAATAAATGAAATAAATTATGATACTGATACTCACCATTCAATGGATTTTTCATTTTAATATTAAAATAATATCCATCTTCTCCTTGCCAAAACATCAGCGGGTATTGCAATGTGTCATATGATCGATGAGTTTCAGATATTTGTTGCAGTTGACCATTATCGCGACGTGTAAGCACAATATCGCGTTTTTCCAATTGTTAACCAACAATCAGGATGGCAACTTCGTCTACTGTTGGAGCATTAAATGTCCTTTCGTGTGTTCCAGATGGTCGTTTATCTGCTTTGATGACAACTTTATAGTCATCACTTGGCATGCGCTCTAAAGCACTCTTAAACAACCTGACCAACGCATGATGTTCATGAAGCAGACACTGCAAGTTTTGAAGAATTGCTCGCTTCATTCCTGCATTGATCTCTAGGCGTCGATCAAGTTGTTCTTCCATGTTGCCCATGAAATATATTTGTAAAAATTTATTCTGTGTATCTTCGAAAGGTAGTAATGATCCAATTCGATAATGAATCTGTCCTTTTATCTACAAAATAAAAACCAGACAGTATTAACTGTGTTATAAACACTTTTTTCGGTCGGAGAGTAGAGTTCAGAATTAGCAAATATATTACATAGGTACCAATAGATAAAGTAAGTTATTCTTCAACTACATCTATATAAGTACAAGTGTGAGAAAGCCCGTTCCTCTAAGCATCCACCCCCGGATAAATCCACGAGTGGGTGCGAAGAAGGACATTCCACCACCCCCTGTCATTTTGACAGGTCCTCATCCTCTTTCGCTTTGCAGTTTCGCGCGTAGACTCCTTCCTCTCCCCTGAGTTCTATGGGAGATTCTGGGATGTCTATCTTTTTGTTAAGAGATTAGCCTGTTGGCTATACACTCTTGGCTTCTTGTTCTGGACGTCTTAATGTGTGTGTGTGTGTGTGTGTGTTTCGCTGCCTCGGGTAAACAACCTCTTCCAACCTTATTCGGCAAGAAAAGTTCCAATCTGAGTGGTCTCTCGCCTTCTCTATAGCTGTCCCCGATGTATAACTCTACACTTGCTTATGAAATGCGGAGTTACCGTGTCGGGGGGTGTCCTCTTGTGGGTTGACTCTGAAAACCTGAAAACCTAGGATCGTGGATAGAATTTATTTTTCTTTATTTTGTATGTTTTTGTGTTGTATTTGGGTTTTTTTTATATATACTAACCTACTTAACCTACTTTACCTATTTATCCAATTGTCTTCCGGGTCTCTTGTGTTTCTTATAGTCTTCTTTGGTGTAGCTTATTAGTTTCCTCAATTCTTCGTTGGGATGCGTTGCCAGCTCCTCGAATATCTTTACTGCCCTTTGGTCCATAAAGTCCAATACTTTTTCAGTTTCCGTTTCGCCGTATATTTCTTCGATACTTGTTGTCCAGTGAACATTTAATGCTTGTCTTAGCGTTATGTTTTGTTGAGCCTGTAGTTTCTTCCTGTTTGTTTTGCACGTGTGTCCCCAAGCAACCGAGGCGTACGTTATAATCGGTATTATTATACTCCTTATAAATCTGAGTTTTGTTTCCGTCTTTAACTTGCTTTTTCTACCGATTAATTTTGTTTTGTGTATCCTGCCTCTTTCATCTTGTAAAGCAAGCCCTCATGACATACTCGGTCGAAGGCTTTGCTTACGTCTAGGAAGATTACCCCTATGGATTCTTTCTGGTTGAAACCTTGATTAGTATATTCTACTAGTCTCAAGATTTGTTGTTCGGTGCTGTGGTTTTTCCTGAAGCCGAATTGTTCCTCTGGTATTGTGTTTAAGGTCCTTGTATGTTCGTTCAGAATCCTCAGTATCACTCTCTCTGCTATTTTACTCACGGCAGGTAGCAAAATTATCGGTCTATAGTTTTGGGCGAAAGTGGGATCTCTACCGGATTTTCTCAGCATGATAATGTCTGCTTGTTTCCATCTCGATGGGAAGTGTTTTGCCTTTAGCATGCCACTTATTATGTTCGATAGGTATGCCATACCTTCTTTCGGCATATTTTTCAGCGCTCTGTTCGAGATTTCGTCTATTCCCGGAGCCTTTCTTGCTGATGCGAACCTGAGTAATACCTTTACTTCCATCGGTTTTGCGAATCCTATGGTTTCTTGGTCCTCCTAGTCTTCTAGGTATTCGTTGATGTTTTCTTTTATCATGTCTGAGGAATCCATGTCTTCGTCGGGATGTTCGTTCAGTGTAAACTGGAGTTCCATTGTGTTTTTCAGCTCTTCTGCCTTCTCTTTATCTGTATACGCCATCC
Organism: Diorhabda carinulata; assembly: GCF_026250575.1. Taxonomy (NCBI): domain Eukaryota; kingdom Metazoa; phylum Arthropoda; class Insecta; order Coleoptera; family Chrysomelidae; genus Diorhabda; species Diorhabda carinulata. The sequence goes on from NC_079469.1 coordinate 1,401,559, forward strand.
CGTTGCTTCCGTATATTGGCGGCATTGGTTTTCTTTCTTCTCTTAGGACTTTAGATATGTTCCATAATCCGGGTTTTTGCGGGTCTAATTCGTTTATCCTTCTCTTCCATTCGTCGCTCCTGTGTTCCTGTAATTTTTCTTGAATTTCCTGTTTTATTTCCCTGACTTTCTTTTTATCTTCTGGGTTTTGTGTCCTTTGGGCTCTTCTAGCTATTTTTTTCCCTAATCAGATTTCTCAGATCGTCACTTATATTTTTGAATCTGCCGTATTTGTCTGCTACGGTCATTGTAGTACTTCGTTCTATCGCTTCTGATAGTGCTTCTTCAAAGAAACATACCTGTTCTTCTAGCATCTCCTTGTTTCTTATTTCCGTGATTGGTCCTAAAATCTGTCCTGTTAGCCTTCTGAATTTGTCCCAGTTGGTTTTTCTTAGGGTTCTTCCTGTTTGTCTGTTGCCGCTACCAATGGTGACGGCGATTGGTGAGTAAGCGTCGCCGCCGTCTATGGTCCCGATATCTACAGGCATCGTCATGTCTCTCAACACAGCGATGTCTATAATCTCAGGCCTTCCTCCGTTTGGTGGGTAGTGTGTCGATCTTACTGGTCCTATCACTTTATAGGATGGGTGATCTTCTATAATCTTCTCCAAGTTTCTTCCTTGTCTGTTTCTTCTTGTGATGTACCACGCAGGGGACTTGGCATTCAGATCTCCTATGATAATGCCTTTTTTCCATCTGGGAGTACTGCTAACACGTCTTCCTCGTGTATAGTGGTATCAGGCCGTACGTATGCTGATATTATTCTAATATCGCCCTATGCTGTTTTAATGACTACTATTGTCGCCTCCATGCTAAGTAGTCCGTCCTGTGAGTTTATTCGGTGTTGGTACAGCTCTTTTTTCACTAAGATCGCTGTACCTCCAGAGCGTCCGTTATATCGTCTCTATAGACGTTGTAGCCTGGCCAGGTGAATCTGTGTGTGTTACCTGGCAATCTCGTTTCTTGTAGTGCGAAGACATCATAATCTTCTTTCTCCAAGATCACTCCCATAGTGTTTTGGTTTGTTCGTAGTCCTCCTGTGTTCCACGAGCCGATCTTTATTTGACTAGGAAGGTTGTTTGACATTTTATTTTGATTGTTGTGCTATTAGTGTCGCTATGAGTGTCTGCATCATACTCAGTAGCTCGGGCGTTCCTTGTGCCGCTGGAGCTGGCGTTTTCTTGACCGTTTGGGCGTAGCTGACTCCTTGGGTCGTTGTTTTCTGTGTTGGTTATTTTAATTCCTCTTTTTTTGGATTTTTGGGACACCCCTTGTAGTTGCCTGGGTGGTCATCTTCGCAGTTCCTGCATTTAGACTATTCTGTTTTGCTCAAGGTGCAGTCCGCAGCCCTGTGCGCTCCTGCGCATCTTACACTGTGCACGTCCATTTTGCACGAGCTCTGTCCTTGATGGAAACCTTGGCACCTGTAGCATTGTACAGGTCCGTCGTGTTTCTTCTGTTCTACCACACTTATCTTCGTGTGACAGAGATATTTCAATTTCTTGTTGGACTGCTCTTCTGCAGGCTCGATAACTACCATGTATATAGGTAGCAATTTTCTTGTATTGTCTTTTTTCTGTGTATAGCTGGTGAGTTGCCATACTTTTTTGGGCTTCAGTCGGTTTTCGCTTAGCTCGATTTCTACTTCCGATGCGGGGGTGTTTACTGCTAGTCCTTTTATCACTAGCTTTCGTTCTTTATCTTCTTTGAGTGCGTAAGTATACCACTCGTTTCCTTGTGCTCGCTCAGGAGCATCTTCATTTTATTGAAATCTTCCACTGTATGCGTGGTAATATTTCCTATATAAGTGCCCATTTTGCACTTGGCGTTGATATTTCTTTGTATCAGTTGTTTCCTGATAACGGTCCACATCAGACATTTCACTATGATTGGAGGTGGCCTCCTCTCTGGTTTTTTCTGTTTTTCCTCGCTTCTCTTTATTTTTTTAATTCTTCTTGTATTTCATTTTCACTTTCATTACTGTCATTTTTGTTTTCGTCTGTGGTTTTACTTTCCGTTTTTTTTCGTTTCCTTCTATTTTTCACTTGCGTGAATTTCTCGTCTTCCATTTGACAGTCTTCGCTATTAGTTTCTTCCATGTTTATTCGATTTGTTCGATGAGTGTTGTTACTTTGACGTATATTGTTTCCATCATGTTCTTTATTCTAGCTGTTTGTGTTTCAACTGTTCTCCTCAGGAGCTTGTTTTCCTCATCCTTTTTTTGGTTATCTTCTTTAAGTCTTCTTATTGTGGCTTCAAGAAGCTTCGTTATTCTATCCTTCGACGTCCCTCTACCGTAGTGTTTTTCCCTACTTTTGGAGTTTTCAGGCTCCATGCCTGTAACTCTTGATCTTGATCTTTCTCTTTTTTTTATTTACCTAAAATTACCTGTAATTAACCAGTTAAATATTGAGACGTAATAAGAGTACGGCCACTTTGAATAACGGAATTCTCCGTACAATTAAATTTGCTTTGTTAACAAACTCTCTTCATGCGAAGAAAAATCTCGAAACATATAAAATAAAGGATATACCTGAATGACACATCCTGAAATAGAAACTTTTATCAGGGTCCGCTTTCACTACACTGTCACAGATGTTTACTCGATGAAGTCTCTACGTAACTTTAGCAGTTACAGTACTTATCAAAATATTTCACGTAAACTCAACATATTATATATCATAATCACCACACACCACCACAACCGTGTGGAAATCCATATACTAGTTGGCGAGTTAATCATCAATAAGTCTTTGATTTCAGTAGCATATATCTTTCATATTGTATTTGTGTTGAATCACGGATTATTTCACCTGAACTCAACATATGCTATATCAAAATCTTCCTTTTGATTCAATATTTCGATTGGTTAAAACCGTGTGGAAATCCGTATAATAGTTGGCGAGTTAATCACAGATATACAAAATAGCAGAAGTGGCAAATATCTTTAATATTAAATTTGTGTTGAATCACGAAATATTCCATCTAAACTCAACATATGATGTATCAAAATCTTCCTTTTGATTCAATATTGCGATTGGTTCAAACCGTGTGGAAATCCGTCTACTAGTTTGCGAGTTAATCACCGATATACAAATTGGCAGAAGTAACATATAAACTCAACATGTGATATATCAAAATCTTCCTTTTGATTCAATCTTTCGATTGGTCTAAGACGTGTGGGAATCCGTCTACAAAATTGGGAGTTAATCACCGATATACAAAATGACAGAAGTAGCATATATCTTTTATATTAAATATGTGTTGAATCTCGAAATATTCCACCTAACCTCATCATATGAAGAATCAAAATCTTCCTATTGACTTAATCTTTGGATTGGTTCAAATCGCGTGAAAATCCGTCCACTAGTTTCCGAGTTAATCATCAATATATCTTCAATTTTATAAACGGGGTGAATCTCGAAATATTCCACCTAACCTTAACGTATGAAGAATCAAAATCTTCCTTTTGACTCAATCTTTGGATTGTTCCAAATCGTGTGGAAATCCTTCTATTAGTTTTCGAGTTAATCATCAATAAGTCTTTGATTTCATATACGTGGTGAATCTCGAAATATTCCACCTAACCTCAACATATATATCAAAATCCTCCTTCCGATATGATCTTCCGATTGAACCAAACCGTGTGGAAATTAGTTCTCGAATAAATCATCGATATATGATTTTATATACGAGTTGAATCAAGAAATCTTCCACCTAACATCAACATATGATAAGGTAAAATCTTCCATTTGATTCAATCTTTCGATTGGTTCAAGTCGTGTGATAATCCGTCCACTAGTTTTCGAGTTAATCATCAATATTCCTTTGATTCTATATACGTGTTGAATTTCGAAATATTCCACCTAACCTCAACATATGATAAATCAAAATCTTTTTTTTTTTAATTCAATCTTTCGATTGGTTCAAATAGTGTGAAAATCCTTCTACTAGTTTTCGAGTTAATCATCAATATATCTTTTATTTCATATACGTGTTGTATCTCGAAATATTCTACCTAACCTCAACATATAAAAAACCAAATTTACCTCTAGAATCGATCTTTCGATTGCTTCAAATCGTGTGAAAATCTGTCTACTAGTTTTCGAGTTGATCAACGATATAAAAAATGGGAGAAACAGCATTTATATTTGATGGTAAATATATATTGAATCTTGAAATATTCCACCTAACCTCAATATATGATGAATCAAAATCTTCCTTCTAATTCAATCTTTCGATTGGTTTAAATCCGTCCACTAGTTTGCGAGTTAATCACCGATATACACAATGGCGGAAGTAGCATATATATTTCATATTGAATATGTGTTGAATCTCGAGATATCCCACCTAACCTCAACACATGATATATGAAAATCTTACTCCTGATTCAATCTTTTAATTGGTTTAAATCTTGTGAGCATCCGTCCATTAGTTTCTTTCTTATTTACCGATATATCTTCGATTTTGTATACGTGTTGAATCTCTGAATATCTCACACAACCTCAACATATGATATATCAAAATCTTCCTTTTAGTTCAATCTTTCGAATAATTTAAATCGTGTGCAGTATAATCTTCCTTTTGATTCAATCTTTCTATTGGTTCAAACCGTAAGGAAATCCGTCTACTAATTTGCGAGTTAATCACCGATAATACAAAAATACGCATAATCAGAAATATATTTTTTTAAAAGTAAATACATGTAAATATCCTCTGATCAATTATGAATATTTACTATAGTAACTTTAAGTGGTAGCAATTTTATTATAACGACAAATACCAATTAGAAAAAGGTCGAGGTATCCTTGTTAGATCGTAATCATTATTTTTTATATTATAATGTAATTAAATATGTCCCAGATTTATTTGCCTTGCAAATCGAAAATGTTCTTATACGAGGTGTACCAAGAAATAGATTTTCGTTGACTATTATTAAAAATATTGCTGTTTTCTTATGCATTTGTAAACTATCTTCCAAGATACTACATTATCACTATAAATAAATTTCAAAATTTCGTGACCATGAAAAAAACTTAAGGATAAGTAATGCTGCTATAAAATTCATTCACCTTTCATCGCACTTTCTACCTATGAAGTTGGTGAAAAAGCTAGTTTATCAATAACAGAAAGGATTTACTGTGCTTTAGAAAAGATGTAAGTAGCCAATTATTTCTTAAAACTTACTAAGGAAATTGAATGATTCATGTAAATGCAACCTCCAACAGCTCCCTTGAATCCTTGTTTTTATCCCACTTTATCAAACTTACTCTATTAGTTTGTATAGATGAAATTCTTTAATCTACTTTTTGAAATGCTTAATTTTGATGTGGAATAGAAATTTTGAATCAAACTTCAAAATTTAACTGAAAATATATGCAAGAATTTATAATTCTTCAGAAGATGGTGTTAGGGATTTTAGATTGTTTGGGGAGCTGTTTCGGCTCTTCAGTTGCATCGATATCTAGAAGATATTTTGTTCAAGACTGTACATCTCATTGTTCTTCTCAAAAAATACGTAAACTACCAAAGGAGACTTTTTGTCTGAGGTCTTTGTGTACCACTTCCTAAGATGTTAGCTCTACTGCGTCGAGGTACCTTAGTCTTTTGATGAAATGGGCAGGACATTTGCAGAATAGGTGCTCTTTAGTTATTATAGGGTTACAAGTTTTGAAGAAGAATGAATAAAGACCTAGAAACTACGATAAAAGAATAGAATTTGCAAGAGTAAATGCCCTGCTGTTCCCATAGATTGTTCGCAAAATCTGCTATCCTCTACCTGTTAGAAGACCGACCACAAGTACTCAAACTTATTAGCTGATATGGTTAAGAATCATTTGTAGAGTATTAGGCCTGGAGTGTTTTTCCAGTGAGACACCATCTCATTCTTTGGCCTTCCTTTCAGTTATTGGTGTATTCAGCTTCGAACTACCTTTATACCTGAGAAATGCATTTGGAGCTCACTGAAGATCTTTATTGACCCATGCTTGGCGGTTAATGAGAATATGTTGTTACCAATTTTAAAGTACCTAATATCAATCAAGAAAATGCAGGCAATGGAAAAATTTCTTACAATCAAACTATTGGCATTTTCATGGATTCTAACGTACATTGTGATAAAGTTAAACTTGCACTTTTTCATCGAATTATTGGAAGGTGATACTTCCTATATGACCAATTTTCCTTCGCATTCCTGTACCTATATGTTCAGAATTTACTTTTTTAAGAACAATTATACCAAGATTGATATTTAGTGCATTTCAAATAAAGTTTATTTTTGAACAACAATTGTTGTTGATTGACACATTTCAAAGTTGAGATATTCAATTTATGAAATAACTTATTTTTAATTTAACTCATTTATGTGTTTAATATCAATAACAAAAAAAACTTTCCCCAAATTAACAAATTGTGTATTCATATTTTCAAAAATGCCAAAGAGTTTTACAAGATCTGCAGTCATAGAGGGTCATATTTTTTATTTAAGAAGCTAGTTAAAATTCATTAAAATGCTGCACTTGAAATCGAATCATGAATAAAGTATTATTTTTTATAATATAGTTTTTCAACCTAATTATGCATGATAACAATTGGCATGTGTTTTTAAAATGAAGGAACTGTCTGGAGACGATCCAATTATATGCTAGCGATACCATACTCATTGGTTCCGTCCCTGACCTTTGCTCTCAGGCAATTCTCAAATTGTTGCAGATGATAAAGGGTTCGGTCGATATCCAAAAATCTCAAGGCATAGTTTTGAACCATACCAACACCCAAAGCGTACCAGGTCAACCACGTAGTTTCCGCTTGATGCTTTGGGAAAAACGCCTCAAATTTCGCAGCAAGCCGCTCATTTATTACTTAGACACAGTAGTTCCTCATATTTCATAATTATAAAATATATACCCGAATCTTAATCGAATATATAGAAAACGCCTGCTATACCCTACCCAGTCACCTTTATAAAAAGCTCTTGACTCAGTCTCACCAACAGCATTTGTAGTTACCCAACGTATTTTGGATTAGAAACACAAAACTATTTCTTTACAAATATATCTAAAACAATTTCTCTGCTTGTCTAATGCTATGACAAATTGTTTTATCATACCTAGCTTGGTACGTAATGATAGACTTATAATTTCTTCTCTACTTTAAGGCCCCTTAGTTACGTTGAATTTATGGACAGTTGAGGAATTGCGTACATATTGTGCTCAATGAGGTTGCTCTACTCTAGTATTTCTCGCACGGGTATTTTGAAAATTCACTCTTTATCAAGTAATGAGTTGGTCATCGTCAAATCTACACAAACCGATCATTGATGCTCCGAGTAATTAATTTTTTTCCTAGAACTAATTTTTATACTCTTATATGATTTTTTTGAATGAGAATATGTAAATAAAATGCGTTTTAAATTTCGTTTGTAGCTATAAATAAAATAACACCAATCTAAAGATTTGTACCAACGTCTAAAATTATTTTCGCGATATTATTTGCACTAAAAAGTTGTAAAGTTGCATACACTCTTGTTCAATCTGCTCTAATTGTGACTGTAAGTGCTAATAATGCTGTTTTCATTGGGTTTTCTATTTAACGAATCTTGTTTTGATAAATTTAAATCGCGTATTAAATTTGTTTAACTTCTAATGATAAATTAGTATCGCATTATTCCATTTATAATATTTTCACATCAACGTATCTGTGGAATAATGTAGGTTACACTCACTGTGTGTAAAAAATGATTATGTACCTTAATGATTGATGTATAATATACAATCGGAATTCTAGTTTTAGTTCTACTATTTACAACAACATTGGAAAAGCCCCTGATATGAATGAGAACTATTTGTGGGAATAAAATTCTGTTACTTGCAGGTAATTGAAAATTATTTTATAGATTCAACATACTTTTAAGAAGTAATAGAATTGTTTCTCTCGATATGGACTCTCAATATACTCCATGAATAATTTATGGTTATTTTTTAAACAAAAATAACTTTCAATTCATGTTTGTTTGACGATTTCAGCCGAAGAATTTCAAAGCAGGGACTTCGGAAATGGAGATACGGTGGGTGTGTGTGGCGAAAACTGCGATTTTATCGGCCCCGTAGAAAAAACGGACCCTCCAAATTGCGTCATTATACTTCGAATTTAGCAGGACTACGATTCAGTAAAAGCGAAGCTAATGCAACAGGGGTAAATATAAGAAGTTTGAAAGATGAAGTTCAACAAAACTTATTAGAGTAAGTTAATATAAATTCATTATAAATTCTCAAATTTTACATAAGTACGATCTTAGAAATTATCAAAATTTGAACCAGAGATGTGTCTGTGCACCCATTTTAACAAAAGGCGAGAACTTTTTAGCTCATTTAATGCCACTGGCTATTACCAACTTGTAGAGGAAGAATCAGTATCCAATTTTAGGTTGTCATATCAGAAGTCATGAAACTTTCCACAATAAATCTTCTATTTCTACTGAAAATGAAAAGGCGGCCCTCTGTGGCCAGGGTAGATTACCCTAACATTTTAAGGAGGGCATGAATTAACACTTAAAATTTTCATGAAAGTTACTTTTGATATTATTTTGACTTCATGGAATTTTTTTCATAACATTTACATCTCTCCTAATTGGTGACAGAACGCTATAAATATTTATAAAAAAATTTTTGTCATTTCATAAGGAGCGAAAGATATCAAATATATAAACAATAATTATTTCGCAATACCAGAACGAAAAATGTCTCCGTGCTAGTGAAAGTAAGATAAAAATATGAAAAGCTTACGGGTTAGAGAGAGATCGATTATCGAGCACTATTGGATCTTATTAGATATAAATAACGCTATAGATTTCTCTTAATCTTGTTGCAACATTACTTTAGAGAGAATTTTCTGTACCTTTGACATACATATTCTCTAGGTCATTGTCAAGAATAGTATGGAAAATATTGAAATTGGGTATTCTTTTCTTCTAGAAAAGACAATCTGTAAAAGGTTCATTGCTCTTACCTGTACCTGAGACGGAGTTGTCTCTATTCTTTTATTTAGATTTTGCAGATCCCAACACAGGTACAAACAAAAAATAAGGATGTTCTAACTGGGGATAGAAGATTTATTATATAGCCAATTTTGAAAAATGATTCGACTTAGTATATAATTCTAAGAAAGTGATGTCATTATTTGTTCGCGTTAAAAGTGAAATTGTTATAAACAAAAAACTACAAAAAAAATAAAGCCTCAGATTTCTGTTTATAACAGGAAAATAGTAAATCAATCACCAAAAAAATTTTCTTAAGAAAAAGTCTTGACTCCCTAAAGTAATGGTCAATTTTCACGTGTTATTAGAATTGGCGTCTACATGACCTCTTAAAATCCAGAATATATAACAATAATTGAAAAATTTATAAAAATAATGTAATCTATACAATAAAATAATGGAAATTTCATGGCAAATAATTTTTCATGTATTTAGCAAATTTACGCCATTGTTAATAAAGTAACTTTTCTTAATATTCTGTGTATGAAATGTACGAGGGTTGTTACTCAAGTTTTGTAATATAGCACCAATGATGTCAATACGTGAAATCTGACATTGCCATCATAAAGGTTGACATTTTTTAATGGTGTTGTCATACGAGAGCTATTTGATCTCTTTACATATACTTGAAACATTCGTCTTGGTCAAAAATGGAATTAAATCGCGAACATTTTCGAGCGACGATTATCTGTAACTTTTAACGTGAATTAAACCAATGAAATCACTTGTGGTGATGAAGCATCTCGAGCCACTGTGTTTCGCTGGTTTTTCAAATTCAATCGAGGTCAAAATTCGCCACAGAATGAATTTCGTGAAGGTCGTTCCAAATCGGTTTGAAACATCGATATTGGATATTGCAAGATAGTCATGTGAGATTGACGTATACTTGGGCATTACTCGCATGCCTTCAATATTGCATGAACATTTGACTGTAAAAAATATTTGTTAGCGTTGGATGTCCCGTCATTTGACATTCGCTTAAAAATAGCTCTCGTCGATTGGTGCAGAAAATGCTAAAAAAATTAAATCGCAATGCTTCAAAAAACAGACGACAAATCATGTATCTATGCATATACACCCGAAACTAAACAACAATTCCATTAGAATAACGTAATCAATTTTGAAAGGTACATCGGCATTTTTTTGTTAGAAGTGTTCGAAAAAATCAGATAAATCAATTGCAGAAAAAAGAATCAATCACCTATTGGTTCAAACAAAAACGTTTTTAACAGCCAAAACATTGAATTGATGAGTCATCCGCCTTACATTTCTTATTTGACAACTAATGATTTCTTCTTATTTCCGCACATCAAAAATAAGTTTTGACATTTTCTACACATGAGGAAGCGGTGATGTGTTCAAATCACAAGTTTTGGAGGTATCTCAATCGTAATAGAAAAAATGCTTCTACAATTGGTTCAAACGCATGCAAAAGTGTATTGATCTTAATGGAAAATATTTTGAGAAACAATGAAGTCATCCAATTATAAAAATTTTTTTTTCATTTATCTATCTCAGAACTTGAATAGCAACCTTCGAATATTCAAAAAGTTTATATAATAATTATAAGAATCTAAGATTTTTGGAAGTCTTATGAGTGTACTAATTCAAATTATGATGAAAAACTCCGTTAAAAGTTTATTTTATTCATATGTTGATTTATCAGTAGCTTTAGGTTAGGCCATCGAAAACTTATTGCGTAAGATTTCATGCAAATGGTTTTTACTGTCGTCGAACCTCAAGTCTTTCCTAACATATTGGAGTTAGTGTTAAGGTTCACAGACAAAATGAGAATAGATAATACATATCCATGAAAAGTTATTGAAGTTCAATATTTCATACAATTAATCAGCATTAAAAGAAAAACAAACAAAACAAATTAATTACCTCTATAGTATGACCGCTCATTACAGAGAGTAATCACGTGCATAGTGCGTGAGAGAGAAATTGTAAGCCTGAATCACACCATACACAACACTAAAAGGTATTTAGTGGCAAATTTGAATTGAATTTTAAATGCTTTTTTCAAACTAACATTTTTATTTGAATTTTAAATACTTTATTTTAATATCATATCATATAAATAATACTTTTATTTATCAATTGCATAGCATTCATACATTAAAATCTTCGTTCACTTAGTTAACTACTAAATGTTATACCTACATATTTCACATGTTGCCTTGATTTTTTTAAAAGTATCTATAAATATATATAATTATTATTTTACATTTATCACATTACATTGTCATTGTGACTCTTGTCGTCTTAGCGTTTTATTGGTGGAATTTAAAAACAGTGCCACTTTTATCCAATATGTAAACATTATAGTCTTGGAATATTTTTTTACCCACACTAACCAAAAGATTGCAACTACAATAAAAACAATAACTTAGTTGCAATGAGGAAAATCGCTCCAGTTTTCTATAAATAATAAATATTTATTATGCTTTGTATCCTCAGATGCATTTTGTCAAAATTCTAAAAGTATTAAAGCAATGACGCGTTTAGATTAAATAACGTAAATAGACAGTTTAAATTTAGTTCCATGAATATCACAGCCACTTTTAACAATAAAATTTATTTTAAAATAGAGGATAGTCAATGTATAACATAACTATAATACCACATATTAAAGAATAATAAAAATTAAAGTACATGTTTAACATGCGCTATTATACAGTCACATAATTCTTACTGTAAAAGCGCATGTTAGAAATGTAGTTTAATTTTTAATTTTTATCAAAGTAAATAAATAACATAATAAAACAAAAGCTTAAAATAATTATTAATATAAAATTTTTAGAATATAATAATAATAAATTAATGTAAAGTGCAGCTGTGTGAACTTGACTTTCTTAGACATTGCTTCAGCCAATACGAATCGTTATAAAAGGTACCACTAGCATCCCATGAGCCGATCACGCGTTTTTATTGCTCTCACTACCGACCGGCCAGATTATAATTAGTTGATATGTTTCAAGGTCATGACGGTATTGAATACACCATGGCTAGAGTTCCGATAGGAGGTTCAGATTTTTCAACACGGTTGTATACTTATGCCAACTCATCTTGCGAAGATATAGAATTGACTCAGTTCAAATTATCACAAGAAGATTTGGACTTCAAGGTTAAAACAAATTGTTTGAAGCTGTTAAAAATTTCTTCACACGTTACTCTAACGAAAAATTGACCTGCCCAGAAACACAACTTTCAAGACTTTCATCAAAATGTGAAAAATTTGTATTAGTAATTAGTAATTATCTAGACAACATAGCAGTTCAATTTGAATTCATCATTAAACATATTTTCAATTCATTTGTTAAATAAGCTAATCCTCTAGAAACAAAATATTCTAATATTCAATTAGTTTGAAGTAAAAAGGCACCATATCGTTAAAATGAGTTGACAAATCAAATTTCGACATGCACAGAAACAAAATTACTTTCCTGATCTCATTATATTCGCAAATGTACGAATACCCATTGAAAATAGGAGTCTGATAGGTGAAATTTTTATTTTTTTGTATTATTACTCATATCCAACAAATAAATTACTTAAATATATAAGATATTCCAATCATGTATCACTTAACTATTCTTATTGTTTCAAAAATTTGGAAGTTGATGAACGACTAAAGAATGTTGAAGATTTTTTGTCACCTTTCCAATAAAATTTCATGCATTTTTTTATATATTACAAAAGCTCTAGGCTTCTGCGTGATTAATTTGGTCTACAAAAACAAATAGTAAGTTACATGAAGAAAATTCTAGAAGTATACTGCAGGAACTAATAAGAGCACGACCATATAAAAATGAGAGTCTAATAGCATTTGGAAATAGATTACAATTACTAAAAAGTCAAACGATACAAAGAATTAGTAACAATTTAAATTTAAGGGAAATTGACAAGAGATGTCAAATCAATCATTGCGAAAAAACAGCCTTGAACAACTTTATAGCAGGATGTTCAGGTACCATACGCAATAATATGTACTTGAAAAAGCCTAGCTCATTAGAAGACGCTATGGCTTATGTCGACGAATTTGAGAATTTTGAAAAACTTTACGGCCAATTTTATGAGCCTAGAGTTAGATACAACAATAGCAATAATAATAATAATAATAATTTTAAAACTAATTGAATGAAAAATAGAAATAATCAATATAATAATAACAATCCCTACTATCAACAATATAATAATAATTATAACAGAAACCATTTTAACAATAATCAAAGATATAATAACAACAATAATTATAATAATGAAAGATATAATAGTAATAATAATAATTACAACTTTCCTAGTCAACCTATAAATGTAAATCCCATGCCACAAAGAAGGCAAAACTATCCGACAAATGCACAAGTTTTTGGCACCAGGAAAAATGTTTTCCGGCAAAAGCAAATACCTGTAAACCGTTTACCAAGACCAGAACCGATGTCTACGACATCGAGAAATTTTTCCGATAAACCTAGGAGACGTGTAAACATTAATAACAATTATAATAATAATAATAATGCAAATAATACTAGATATTTCCAATCGAGAAATGAACGACCAAATTTTACATCAGAAGAGTTATATAATAATAATTGTAACAATAACGATAACGAAGAAGAAGAAGAAATAATTGATTTCCAGAATTTATTTGAGTCAGACGAAAATAATGATCGAATCGTAAATTTTCGAAAAGAGCCTCGGAAAAAAAGAATCAAAAATAGAAGAAATAAATTTTACTCCTAATGATCCATTAGCATACTTTGAAAATTTCATAGAATCTAACGAATCAGACCCCAATGAAAAAATAATTGAAATAAATTTTACATCTAATAACTCATCACCAAAAATTCAAAAATTCATAAAAATGAAAGAATCGGAATTAAATGATTGTAAAGAAATAAATGAACAAGTAGAACTAGATCTCAGTAAATTATTTGATGAAGAAGAAAAAGATAAATTGAATGTAACAGGAAAGAATTCAGAAGAAAATATTATAATGGTAGGAGAAACGAATAATGATACAAAATTAGAATTAGAAGTAGAATTATTTGATAAGGTGGAATTAAACTATACAAGATTAGATAAAATAAAAATGAATGAAAATGATATTGAAGTTGAAGTAAAAGAAAATGTAATAGAATTAAATAGAGAAATAAATGGAATAAATAATGATGAGACAATGGAAGAAAATGATATATTAGAAAAAGAATATTATGTTATAAAACCTGAATTAAATACAAATATGTTGGATGAACAAAATCAAAGTAATATCATTGATAAAAGAGAAATAAATAATGAAAATGACGAAGTTGAGATTAATTATGAAACAATTAATAAAGAATTTGATAGAAATAATAATGAAATAAGTTCAAAATATTTCAATAGAATATTAAATGCTATACTAAATGAAAGTTTAATTGAAGAACTATTTTTGAAACGTAGATATTATCATTCATTAAAATGGTACGCAATTCAAGAAATTATAAAATGGATTTTTATACTAAGACCTTTCTTTCTTTATTATTATGTCATAGGAATAGATAAGATTTAGAATGAATAAAAATTAGAATAAGTGAATTACATAGAATAATTAAGATACTTTTAGAAACTAGTCAATATGAAGTACAGAAATCAAAAATGAAAAAGAAAAATATAATCGGCAAAAATATAATTGGCAAGAAATAGATATAAGTAAATTAATCAAAACAAACCTATGAGTTCAGAAGACGTAGAAAACTTTATTAATAATTGTGAATTGTGTTAAATGAATAAATATAATATAAACCCTTCAATAAAATTTGATTTAATATATCAATTTTATTAAGATAGTAAATCTTTCATATTCAACAATAACGAGAAAATGTATCTATCTATCTCTCGTTACGGTCAAGCGTATTCAATGTCAAGTGTGAATGGAACCTCAGTTGTTAATAATATATTAAATTATGTTACTCATCACGGTTTACCTTATAAAATTACAGCTGATTGTGGTTCGGAGTTCAACAACAACGACCTACAAGATTTTTGCAAACTACATAAAATTGAATTACATTATACAACATCAAAGAATAGTAACTCCAATTCACCTGTAGAACGTTTTCACTCTAGTCTTATTGAACATTTCAGATGTATAAAAGAAAATAACAAAGATTTAACACCTAATCAATTAATAAAACATTCAATATTGGCATATAATAATTCAATTCACTCTGTAACGCAATTTACACCATTTGAAATTATTAAAGGTCATATAAATAACCCCGATCCATTTGATTTAGACGATCATTTAATAATATCCAATTATATACAAAATCACAAAGAAACATCAAAATTACTATATGAAAAAATTAAAGACAGGAATGCTAATATTAAAGAAAAAATGATAAATAAGAGAAATGAAAATAGAAATTATCCATCTTCTTATGAAAATCAAGACATAGCCTATATAAAAACAAAATTCCGAGATAAAAAATTACCTAAATTTAAAAAGGCAGAAATCGTAAAAGACTCTGGTATATTATTAGAAACAAATAAAGGAACTTATCATAAAAACATAATTAGAAAACCAAAAATTAAAACAGAAAAAATTGTTACAGAATAATGAAGCTGACAACAGTATTAATATTACTACTAAGACGACTAAGACAGAAGACATAGAAATTACGGAAGTAAATAACTTGTTATTACCCATTAATTTAGGAACTAGTAATCTTATATATACTAAACACACTTTTATATATTATATAGATTTAGAATTTATTCATAAACAAATTAATAATTTGAAACAATATTATTATAGTTTAAAAAATAATTTATCTCAAGCGAACGCTACTGGCTTTTTGGAACCCTAGATTCAGATGACGAAGAAAGATACGATAATGCTATAAATGTTTTACAACAAAATCAAAAACAAATAATTCATGAAGTAAATTTACAAATATCGATACATAAAAAATTAATTGATCATTATAATAAATCGATTATGACTCTATGGACTAATCAACAAAAACTTTCTGATAATTTAGAGAAATTTCACATTTCGATAGAAAATAAAATCATAACTTTGAATAATTTTATAACATTTCACAGTACAATTTCACAGATTAATCTGGATTGTCAAAGTTTGATTACATTGATTGACAATATTGAAAACCCAATAACATTTTCTAAATTAAATACGATTCATAGTTCAGTAATATTTAGTCAAGAAATTTTACAAATGATGAAATACTTAAGTACTATTTATAATGAAGAACAAATCCCAAAATTTAACAATATTTTAACGTATTATCTCTTTCTTGGTTCGCAAGTAACCTTTTCTAAATCTAAAATAATTTTTGCTGCCCATGTTCCAATCCTTAAACCTAAAACCTATGAATTTTTCCATTTATATCCTGTAATCCAAAATCATACGATATTTATCCCTCCTCAACCTTACTTGGCCAAAAATCAAAAAGAAGTCAATTTTATTAAAGAAGAATGTCCAGCATTAGAAGAAAAATATTATTGTAAAGAAACATTTGAGTTAAAAGACAATTGTACTATTGAACTGTTAAATGGACACTCTGGTGAAAATTGTGTTGTTAGTGAAATTAATCTTCAAGAAACTATATTGGAACAAGTAACAAATAACGAACTTTTAGTAATTCCAAATTAAGAAACTGAAGTGATTTCTAAATGTGTTTCGGACCGTTATTTTAAAATAAGTTATCCATCAATTGTAAAAATTTAAAAGAACTGCAGTATTCAAATAGAAAGTGAAATTTTCTCAACTAATATACAAATCAAAAAAGGAAAATTGATAATATTACGAAAATTAAACTTCAAATTTTTAAATAATCAAATTTATAAATCTCTAAATTTAGCCAATAGAGATTTTGACAAATTATACGAAATAAATAAAATTGCTAGAAATATAAAACCAATTCATGAAATTTATAATCCGCAAAGCCATGTATCGATTGGACTATTTACTATAATAATAATAATTTGTGTAATTTTAATAACATTATGGTTAATTCGTAAATAAAAAAGTAAATTTGTAAGAAAACAAAAATTTTAATAAAAGAAGACAGAAACCATCGAATTAGAAGAAAGAAGACAACAAGACCTGAAAAATACCTCCGTCATTTTTCATTCTTAGGGATGGAGGAGGAATTACATGAAGAAAATTCTAGAAGGACATTTTTATAAAACGCAATTGTATTAAATATCGTAAACACTTCATCAGCATTTATTTTATTATAAATATGAATTATTGTAAACAACTTGGTAATGTTTATAGTTAATTCGCTTGTAACCATTCAATAATTGTAATTTTGGTATCAAATAAATTTTTAAAAATAAAATTTCATTACCAAAGTATTGTACGTATGTCATTCGAATGTTGTATTTAGCTTGAATGAAAAGTGCAAAAGTACTTGTGATGCTGCATGTGTTTCTATTTTTGATATGAGTGTTTGTGGGGAGGTTAAGTTTGTTTTCTTTGGAAAACTGGTTCAGGTTTGTTATTGAATGTTTTTTAAGGTCTCTGAGTAATCATTAACTGAAATTAAAGGTTATTATTGGAATAAGTGGGGAAATACCTATTTTATATAAACAATTTTTAGAGAAACAGTGTATCGAAGTAAGTATTGATATCTATATCTAGATATCAATATGTCTAGAATACGAAGTGAATTGCTTATATTATTTAATGTATTTAATACAAAATACATATCCTAAAAATCATGTTGCACAAGGTACTCTTATTTATTTATTCGTCTTTAGTCAAATGATGAACGTTCAAAGGAACATTGACAGGATAATATCAATAATAATCAATTTATTAGTTTATTGGTTTCCTTGGGGTGCTCTGTCCAGTAACGTTTTGGTATTTTGGTTCACACATTTTGATGGAACCTTTCTCCTTACTTATTATTCACTTATCGGGAGAAACATCTAACAATCATGTAGTGGGAGCTCATATTTTCCTAATTTTTTATTACCTCGAAAGCCTCTCACAATTGCAACAAAATATTTCCATGTTTGTAGTTAAGTGGAAAACTCTCTAAATACCTCCATCCTTCCCTTTATTTGTTTTAAATATAAAGAATACTTCCAATTTAATGTGTAAGAGTGGTAATACAGCTTTGTCGGATTGAACCAAAGGCGGATTTTTGACAATATTGCTTTCTGGTTGATACGTAACGTTTGCTGGATAATTCTTCTAAATATGGTGACATTTTGTAGCTTGTGTTCGGAGAAGTCACTCTGGAATCCACAGAGAATTGCAATGACTTTAAAGTCTTCACATATAATATAATAAAACAAAAAGTGCTTGAGTTTCAATGTTATTTCAGTGAAGCATCTAAGCTCCTTGTCTTGTTCCGTATCTATATCTTGCCTCTAGTTTCCTGGCCATCTTCTTCTTTTTCGCATTTTATCATCTAATACTTGTCATTATCTTAAATACTATATAATTAGTGTAGGAATATCACTCACATATATTTTTCTCAATTGTTGTTCATATGATCATATTCAAAGTTCTGAGAATACTCACACCGGTTCCAGAGACCGTAATTAATTTTTCACAAAAACACGTTCATTTCAAATGAATAATAAAGACAGAAATGCATAATCAGAAGTTCTTCTTCTTCCTGCTGTGTATAGGCACCTGTTTTTCTTTACGTCATTGCCTCTGCTCAGTCACCTGGGAGGTTGACTCCATCTTTTCCTAGGTCTTCCAAGGCTTCTTTGTCCTGCTGGTGATTTGTCCCTTGATATTTTCACAATTCGTTCTTCCGTCATGCGGTCAATGTGCTCATTCCATTTTATCTTTCTATCCAGTACCCAGTCATTGATGTTATCTATCCCGTATGTTCGTCTTATGTTTTCACTCCTTTCTCTATCCATTAGTGTTCTTCCTGCTATTCTTCGAACTATTTTCATTTCTGTAGTCTCCAATATCCGTTTCGTTTTAGAGGTCTCAGGTCGGGTCTCTGCTCCATACGATAATATAGGTCTGATTGCGGTCTTGTATATGCGGGCTTTTGCTTCAGTTCGAATGTGTCATTTAGGTATGCTGCTGCTCTTGAGGCTCTTGTAGCTTGGTTTCTTACTTCCGTCTCCACGTCCCCGTGTCCAGATATTTCGATTCCCAAATATTTAAATTTCATTTCCTGGTTTATTATTTTGTTATCCACCACAAGCTTACATCTGATCGGTGTCTTGGAGGTAACCATTGATTTTGTCTTTGCCGCTGATATTATCATATTGAACTTTTTTGCTGTTTTGTTAAATTGGTACAGTAGCCTTTGCAGATCGTCCTCGTTCTCCGCCAACAGTACCGCATCGTCTGCATAGCACAGGATTTTGACTTCTTTATTTCCCATTTTGTATCCTCTTAGTTTGCGTACTTGTTTTATGATTTCATCCATCACTATGTTAAATAGGAGCGGACTGAGAGAGTCCCCTTGCCTAATGCCCCTATTTGCAGGTATCTGTTCAGTTAGGTCATCATTTATTTTTGCTTGGATCGTATTTTTTGAGTATATATTTTCGATTATTTTAATGACATTATATGGTATCTGTCTATCATAGAGAAGGTGTATTATGTCTTTTAATTGTATTCGATCGAAGGCCTTCTGCAAGTCAATGAACCACATGAAGGCCGTTCGATTATATTCGATCGATTTTTCCGTTATTTGTCTTATGACAAATATTGCGTCCGTGCAGGATCTTCCCGATCTGAAACCCTGTTGTTCATCTGCTAGTGAGATACATTCATTTATTTTATTTGTTATTATCTTTGTGGTTAATTTCAGCGTTGTGCATAGTAGATTTATTCCTCTATAGTTCTCGGGCATTTTTTTATCTCCCTTTTTAAATAGTGGAATCGTATGCTATTTCTCCACTCATCTGGTATTCTGTGTAGGGCAAATATTTTTTTATTAGGGTTGTTAGTTGTTGGTTTAGCTTCTCTCCTCCATATTTAAGTAATTCGTTGGCGATGTTATCCGGACCTGGGCTCTTTCTGTTTTTTAGTTTTTGGAGTGCTGTTTCTATATCTTCCTTTTTTATATTAGTCTCATCACTTATTACTATCTCTGGTGTATTTGGCTCGGTTTCGGTCTCTTCTTCCTTATATAGTTCTTCTAAATATTTTACTTAAGTATCTCTTTCTACGTGTCTGGTTCTGATGAGTTCATTTGCTTCTGTTCTCTGATTTCTTATTAATCGCCAGATTTGTTTTTGTAACCCATAGAAGTCGCTTTCCATTCTTTTGGAGAAGGTTTCCCAGTAGTTGTCTTTCATTTGTCTCACTAGTGTTTTTGTATCGTTACGGATTCTCTTGTATTCTTTATATGCTTCTGCCGTTTGTGACGACATGTAGTTTCAGTACGCTTTTTTTTTCTTTTTGCACTGTTCTTTGACCTTGCTGGAGAACCATAATGTTTTGTTCGTTCCTTGTTTTTGTGGTCTTATAGTCCGAGTTCCAAGCGATTCACTTGCTGCTTCTATGATATTTTCTTTTAATCTCTTCCAAGTGTTGTTAATATCATCATTCTCTTCTATCGGGTTTTTATCGATTTTCCCTTTTAAACGGTTTTTATATAGTTCTTTTATGGTTGTGTCCCACATGGATTCGATGTTTATTTTTTCTGTGTGTGCTCTTGGTTTTCTATTCCTTCCCAGATTAAGTTTCATTTTGATAATCAGAAGTTGAGAAGGTATAAGCGCGTAGGCTGATCAATATCGGACTGATAGACCGAACGCGAGTTCTAAAATATGAATCGTCTAATGAAAACTCACTTTTTCATAAACACTTTTATTAAATACAACTTTTACAAGAAATTATACTCAATTAACGATTAACAATATGAATTAAGACTAAGTCAGACTGAGTTGTATAATTTTGGTTTGGTTAATTTATACAAAAAGTCTTGACGACTCGGCATCGTATGTTCCATTCAAATTTTTGTCTATCTATAGCTCTTTCACTTAGCTGAATTAACAGAATCAGCATTAGATATAAATCGGTTTTCAGTTATAAAACTGTAAGCTACCAGCACACACTCGTCTTTCTTGTTGATTCATGTTCAAAGATGAAAAAATTTCTAAGTGATAAATGAGGTATAATCAAATAATTCCTATTCTGCTCATTCAATAAATTTTGTAGATTCCATTGATCAAAAAATCCTTGGAACTATCCAATAATAACTTGAAGTTAATAGGATCAGCTTGGACCAGTCCGAAATGGATGAAATTCATTGAACCTTACGGATATTTGAGAGAAGAAATGTATCAACCGTGGACAAATTATCACTTAAAATTTTTGGATTCATATAAGGAAAATGGCATATATTTTTGGGGGATTACTACTGGCAACGAACCTTCATTAGTATTTAATTTAATTCCATCGCTACCTTTTCCAGGTCCAGCTTTGGTAAATAATATTTTAAGTAAATTTAATAAACATTTTTGGTATGAGCTGAGCTTTGCCAAAACATTCCTACACCAATAGGTTAATATTTAAAAATAAATGAATATATACAAGAACCTTAGCCTACGGACGGGGTTAAAAATTGATGAAATGCTATTAGTAATTGAATATTCAATTTGCCCAAACGACACCAAAGGAAACAAAATACAGTTAAATTTTCACTATAGTTCAATTAGGTAAAGGATGAAAAACAGTAATCCAGAAGCCAACTTTCATCAATTATCAAGGTTTGGTAATCCTCTATATAAGGTTATGTTCTGTAATTTTTGTGTTGTTTCTTTGTATAAACATTGTTACGTTGTCGTCATTTGTGTATATGTAAATCTAATGTTAATTCAACCATATCAAGATAATGAGCACTATGATATAGGGATGCACCAAAAAGTTTGAAACAATTCTATTTTATAGAACAACAAACAAATTATACTTGAAACTTAAAGCTTCAACTGTATTAATTGTGAGCAAAGTATTAACAATTAGTTAGAAAAAATGTATACCTGCCTTAAAAGAAGTTTCAGGTAGAAGTTCTCTATAGTGAGTAATTCCGGCTTTTCAGACAGTGGTTTTAAAATACAATAGGGTTACTCTATTAGAATGCAGAACATATGTAAAAATATAATTATCATGTAAAATCACCAAAATGCCATAACTTATTTCTACCACACAATTAGAACTAGCACTGAGCACTAATAACAAACAGTGGCACGAGGGACGATGTCTACTGTCAAGATTTGTATAATATAATAGGTTGAGTAAAATTCAGTGAACAAATGACATCACTGAACTCTAAGCGTAGTGGGCTACAGAGCATCAACATCTCCACAACTGTTAAGACAGACGCACCTGTACGAGGATTTGTTCGTATAAGTTCTAAGATTATATACTCGATAGATCTGCCACTCTGTATAAAAATTTGATGACAAAGTTTGATCCTAGCGACATCTCTCGAACTGGCTTCGTACCAAGAAAAACGCTTTCTATAATCAAAGATTTGATCTAAGGTTCATATCCATGTTAATTTCGCGGGAAATTTAAAAATAACTCGAGTAATTTTGAATGCTCGAAGCTAGTTGTCGCATCAAATTGTGAATGAAACAAAAGTATTATGGAAAATATGAAAAATTTGCTAACATTTCAAATTCAAATATTGTTGTTCACAAGAAAATATAAATACCTGAAATTAAAATGCTGTTTAAATGAAGTATTTTGTAAAATATTTTGGTTTCATATACAATTTATGTGAGAACCAGGTCCGACCATCTAAATTTCACAATTAAATGGTTTATATAAGATATAGGTAGATGGAATATTGAAACACAGGATGATTATTATAATTTTTATTTTGTTTTTGACATTTTAGAATTATATCTACAAATAAAAAATTTTCCTTTACACTTTAGCAGGCTTAGGACTGTCAACGGTGAGATGTTGGCGTTTTTAAAAAATGTTTCTGTTTATACATGGTACATACAATGGTATATAAAAAACTGATTTTATAACCATGGTTAATTAATGATTACCGTTGTCTTACATGCAGCTTTCCCTATATTTAACATATGCCACATTCATCACAACATCATAGTCTTTATATTGTTGATCTTTGCCTTTCAAAATTTTATTAATAATACCTATGTAATGAAATATGCATATGTTAAAACTGATATTTGAAAACATATCTACATAATCCTTATGATCTGAACAAAATATTGAGGAAGTGTCTGTCAAATCCTCCAAACAAAATATTTGTTTCTTTATGCGTAACGAATTGCTTAACTTGGGCAAGCTTTTGGGGATTTTATCAGAAAAACTTTTAAAAATATCACAGAATTTTGCTGAAGGTGCACATAAAATATCTTTTTTATGTTCCCTAGAATATATTAATGAATTTGCCTTAATTAAATCGTTTGACAATATTATATTTTTACACAAGTGGCATTTGAGACTTTTACATAATTTCTTAGCTACTAAACCTGTCACATAAGGAGTGACAAGATCTAATCCTGTATATTTTGAGCTTCTATTGAATGGTTTATAAATTGGGACATTGACTATTGGAGGAAATACCAATTCTTTTCCTCTGCATAACTTTTCACTAGGATTCATGAGGTTTATTGTCACAGTAAATATAAGTACTTACCAGGTAAATGTAGAGTTGGCAGTGAAAGTTTTTTAAACCTGCCATTGGGGTTTCTACAAATTGGTTCAAAATGAATATCACATATTCTATGTGATGATAATACTGTATCTGCAAGCATTAACTTGGGGTTATTTATTCTTTGCAACCAAATTCTGCAAACGTCTTCATTCCTAGGAATGGAATGTCTATAAAAAAGTAAAATAAGGATAAAATCATTCAACATATTTAACCATTCAACAAAATGATTTCCTAAATACAAATTAATGAAGTTAGGAAGAAAAGAGTTATTCTCGTATAGATATGAACTTGATTTCAATTTAAATATTTTTATGTTGAAAATAGTAAATATTACTCTCACCTTATTGCTTGCTTATTCATGCATCCTGGTACACAGCAGGCCTTTATTCGTTTACTCATATTGAGTAAGTAAACACGACAGCACAATTCGCAACAAATAATAACTTTTAAATGCACAAAAATACAAATAGCTAATAAACAAACAATATCAAACACCTTTGCAAAGATTTTATACACGTTTACAAGAATAGAACTTGTTCATTCAATAATCTTGGTTGTTTCTCGATGCATGATTGCAACTTTTCAGAATTAGAATCCAAATTGACAAACATTTAAAAATAAAACACCAAAAAGTAAGCTTTTAGATGTAAACCGGCAACAAAGATGGCGTTGAAAATCGTCCTGAACTTCTCCTATTCCAGTGCACAGGCCTATAGTATTTCATTTATATGGTTAACATCAACAATTTGGTAAAACTCTTTTAATAAAAATATTAATATACGGGGTGCATAAATTTCAAAATCCAAAGTTGATACAACCCATACTAGAGAGCTGATTTTTTGCAGGGTAGCTAGGATTTCATATAAGTAGGTACATATTTATGTAGTACACAAAGGTAACATAATATTTAGTCTATCAACTGGGTGACCTCTTAACTAAATTCAAATTACACTTTATAACTGGTTTATATCAGGAACGATAGTATATTCACACTCGTGTAACGTCTATAGCAGAATATTTGATTAAAACTATGAAATTGCAGCAGAAAGTCCTGTTTTAGAGTGAAACCGATTCAAAATCTGAACTATCTTCACCAGTATTTATTATTACTGGTTCAATATCTATATTCACCAAATATATTTTTCTAGTAAACCAATCTTCAATTGTTTTTTCGGTGTGTTTAACACAATTATCCCAAACACTTTTCCAATGCCTCTTTCCACAGAGTCAAAACCATTTTATCTCCGCATTCGTCTCTATTAATATACATATAATATGTCTTTTCTGAATAAATTCAGTTCTTTGGAAAGCGCGAAACAGGAAGAACTTAATTTTTTAGATAAGGGGGCAATATGTAACTCCCATATCAAGGAATTGTCCCCAACGAGCCCTAAGAATTTTACAGATTCAATGACGTCAATAGTGGTGTTGTTTAACAAAAAAGGCTGCAATGTATTTTTATATGATAAAACTTTGGTTTTAGAATCGCACCGTGATTTAAAGGTGATTAGGGTGATTGTCCTATGAGTTGCCGTGAGATTTTACCACTGATGTCTAGATAGGCGATGTCGTTTATAAAAAGACAAAATAGGACCTAGTACTGAGCCTTGGGGCACTCCACATTCTATTGGCTTTCAAGATGACATCGTTGTATCAACCCTTACAAGCTGACTTCTGTTGGTAAGGTATGACTTGAACCATGCGAGAGGTGTTCCCCTGAAACCGTTGTACTGCAATTTGTTGATTAAAACATTATGCTTAACACAATCAAAAGTTTTGGAAAAATCAGAAAAAGTTTTTGCAGTGGAGTGATGGCTGTTAGGATAGAGTACACATTATTAAGGAGGGAGAATATAGCATCATTTGTGCATTTATTACTTAAAAACCTAAATTGATGGGTAGTAAGTATTTTATAATTAAACAGAAATGATAAAAGCCTCTTTTTGACCAATCTTTCTATTATCTTAGGTAACGTGGGAAAGAGTGCAATTGGGCAATAATTCGATGCTTGATTTTTATCGCTTCCCTTATGCAGAGGCATAATTATAGCCGTCTTAAGGCAATTGTGAAAAGTACCATTTTAAAACGAAACGTTAGTTTTTAATATAAGTCGATTACTTCCAGATGAGTATTTATTTTGATGTTATTAATTGTACTGCGAAGCTCTGAATTTTATACATTTATGTAGTAATTATTGAGGTTATTAGATGAAGTGGAGATTGTGATCGATGAAGAAAGCTTATTTCTTAGATCATTCACAATGGATCATGTTTCTTTAGAAACCTTACGAGAATTGGCGAGTCTCCTATTATTATAAATATCTTTGGCAGCCAATTGTTTGTTCCGGCGTATTCAGAGGCGTTAAAGATCCATTGGTTTTGCTAATTTCTAAGCTATTTTGATATGATTTATTGCAATTTTGAAATGTTTTCTGATTTTTCAAAATACCTCAAAATATGTTACTATCGCAAATACGATTATACATATTGGATCCATCTAAAATCCGAAGTGATAAATTATGGATTTATTTTTAAATATAGTTTTTTCACTTCGATACACTTGATCAATTGATGTTCCAACTTCTTTATTCTGTCTCAAAAATATGTATTCTTGGGTTCTGTTGTATCTAGGAGCTCCTCATTCTATTGGTATACATAACGTAGCAGTTCGTCGCCAAACTCGATCAATTTGGCTGTGACAAGGACGAAGTAGTGAGTCAGTTTTCTCCTACTCGTCGTAGAATCGGCGGCTCGATATTTCGGCATAGTACAGCTCTGTGACCGTTTGGCTCTTATCTAGGGAGTCAGTCGATATCGATCACACCTTGTGAATCTCAAAACATCAATTTTCTGGAAGAACAATCTTTGCTTTCTTTGGAGCACGTTTGCCATGTGAGATCCTCTATTTCGACTGTTAAATGTTCTCTGGTGTGTTCCAATGGAACCACTCTTTCGTCGACTGTCACAAAATAACAGAGATTCCTTTACTTATATACTATCAAAACCACTCGTACCTTCAATACGACGGTATACCAATACGAGATACTAAATTTTTATTACTTTATCGTTCGTGATAAACGTTTTTGGAGCACCTAGACATGTTTAATGGAAAACCAATGTGCGATCAGATTGAAACTCGTTGTTATCAAGGGTAACCTTACTCAGTTTCCAAAACCTCTTTGATTTTACTCCGCTATTTTCCTTTCATTAACAAGAATCAATTTATCGACCGTCACTGCTCTTTTTTCATTTTTCTGACATCTGTGCAAATGGCGGCTTCCACACGCGATGAAACCAAAAACCAATGGTCCAATGTGGTTGAAACTTCCACAGTAGCCATTTACTAGAGTAGACAATAGTTTCAAATTAATATTTTTTATATCCCGAGTACTACTAACTGAATTCTGTCTTTTCTATTATATCACTATTATTTTTATTTGTATGTTTGTTCTTATATTTATTGTACTATTCTTGTTATGATACCTTACTGTTATATGTATATATCTTATTACAAATAAAGAAATAGAACTTAAGGAACCATGAAATATCAGAAAAGCATAAATTCAATTATAAAGATTCAAAAATTCAACGGAATCTAATACACGAAAAAGGGAATTTTTAGAAATGGTTCACATTCATAAGAACGAAAAAGCTATAAATGATAAAAAAGATCTAAATAATTTAAGTAAAATGTATATTTCTATTTTGTAAATTCTAATGAAACTACAAATAATTTGATTGATTACTGCTATATATTTGAGATGTAGGGATAAAGGAAAAATTCATTTTTCTTATTAGAATAAAGTTCTAAGTTGATTTTATTTTTATTTTGGTATTCATAATGAAGGTAATCTATAGATGAATATAAATAAGCAAATTGTCAGTGACAATATCATATTTTGATAAAGACTTGAAGAAAAGTCGAAGCATCAAAATTTGTCTTTCTTGTAAAAATTATCAGAAAAAAACTAATTTTAAAAGAGAAGAAATCTAAAATCAAGAACATTTAGAGGTCTAAGAAATAAGAAATTAAAGAAATTACAATTTTCATTATCTATTCTATACCATCTGTATCTTCTTGTCTGCTTTTTGGATCTTCTTTGCCTACCCCCTCTTCATATGTATTTTGCTTTAATAGTTTTTTGCCCCTTGTTATGCTATTTTCCTCGATCATTTTCCTTCACCATGATCTTCTAGCTCTTTTTATGTCATCTAATCATTCATTTGATTAGTACCTTTTGAATTCTTCGACATTTTCAATAGTTTCAGCTCCTTTTCCACTAGTATATCTAAATTGGGATTTCTGGAACCGTTGTTGTTATTCATATTGAACACACTGTTTACACTATCTGAACACACGTTTCGATAACAAATTTATCGTCTTCAGAGACTGAAGGTAAACGCCTTGTAGGTCAACTCGAAGGTGTTATTCGTAACCAATAATTCTCGAAAAAAGTGGCCTTAAACTAAATGTTAAGACAGTCCGAAATTATTTTCGTATGTTAATGCCATGTATTAATATTTTAAATACATATTTTTATATAAAAACTCAATTTTAGTTATTTTCTTCAATCTATGAGTTTATCAATTTTAAAACTCCACACGTAGACCTTTATTTCATTTTTTAATAAAACTAATTGTTTTTCCAGTCTATATGGATAGCAAACAATTTTGGACCAGCGATAAGGAATTCAAATTACTCGAATATAAAAATTCTAACACTCGACGATCAAAAACATATGTTTACCATACTTTACAGATCAGGTGAGTATCACATAATGTTATATACAAGGTGATTCATTAAGAATGTCCAATCTCTGAACTGTACCTAGATTCCAGACCTCAAAATATGATGTTTCTGCTCAACATGCCTTATGCAAATATTGCTAGTTTCCGAGATACGGGGTGTTCAAAGTTTAAATTTAAATTTTGATTTTCGCAATAATTTTTTATGTTTTCGCAACTTCTCTTTGAAAATTGGCAATTTTACGTTTTTTGGCATGAGGAATCTTAATTTGCACTCTAATTTAACATTATTAGTAATGTTAAAGGGCGCTAGTTACACTTGTTTGTGTTAATTAAATTAAAGTAAACTTTTTTGGACTAAACATACAACTAAAATAATAAAAAAATATTATAAAGCGTTAAATTCTACAAAAAAAAGTTACTATCCTTTGATTCGTGTAACTCAATCGGTTAATGAGTTATTTGCTTCTAAAAAGTTCAATAAATTTTAATTTTCTCATAAATAAATTTTATTATTCCTTAAATATGTAACAATAAAAAATTTGTAAACAAAAATAAAAAACTTCAAAGCAAATGCTCAAAATGCCCACCATTTACTATACACTTTATGATCCGCTTTCGTAAAGATCTATTAATATCAAAATCACAATCGTGAATTAAGCCGTGTTTAATTTTTCGTTTTTTTTTTTTAAGTAGGCTTGTGTCACTTTTAAACAGTTTGTGTAAAAGCAAAAATTGGATAATAATAAGAATAAGTAATACATTAGTATACCCTTTTATAAACAATTTAATAATTAACAAGTGTAATAGTTATTTATCAAATAATGCCTAGGCATAACGATTTTTCTAATAATGAGATGCGCGATATGAAATGTGTGTTTGCTCAGTTAAATTATAGTGGTCCAGCTGCGGCTCGAAGATATTCACAATTATACCCAAATCGAAGTCAACCCAATTACAAACTGTACCGAAATCCTTACAACCGTTTAGGTGAAACGGGCTCTTTACGCTCAAAAAATGAGCACGGTGCTACAAAAAAAATCACTACCGATTAAGAAGATGAAATTTTAATTTGTGTTACGGAGAATCCATATATCAGTACTCGCCGATTAAGTCTGCAAACAGGTATAAGCCAATCATCTATTTTTAGAATACTGAAGAGGGAAAAATTATCAATACTCTCCTGTTCAGAATTTATTAATTATTTATTAAAGATTTACCTAAGCGTCTACAATTTGCTAATTTTTTTTCAAGATAAACAAAATGTTAACCCAGATTTTCTGGATACAATTCTTTTTACTGGTGAGGCAACATTTACCAGACGAGGAATATTTAATTATAGAAATAATCATTTGTGGGATTCTGAAAATCCACATGCTATGAGGGAAACACATTTTCAGCACGAGTTTAAGGTTAACATTTGGTGTGGTGTAATATGTGGGTATTTAATAGGTCCTTTTGCACTGCCAACCAATTTGCAAATGGTTTCTTCGGAATAACTTGACATGCCGCCATCGTTCTATTAGAGCAACGCAGAATAGTAAATTCTGAAAACCAGCTTTTGTTTGCCACAAGTGTTCCAACGTTTTTCTACACCTAAATATGCGGTTGATACGTTCAAATCACATGTTTTGGAGACCTCGTCAAGAAAAAATAAAAATGCTTCGACAATTGGTTAAAACGCATGTAAAAATGTACTGATCTTAATGGAGAATATTTTGAAAAACAATAAAGCCATATCTAATTATAAATATTTGTTTTTATTTGTCTATTTCAAAACTTAAGTAGCAACCGTCATAATAACAATATATAAATTAACATATAGTGATATTACTTAGTAACAAGTTTCTTTCCGTTTTGTTGACGGATAAATACACAACACGTACACTACGACACTAAGATCTGTCAGGCAGATCACACGGAACATGCTTTCTCAGCCTTCCCTGAGTAGGAGATCTCAATAGAGGTTCAATAGAGCGATTGTGTTGGGGTGCGCATACTTTAGGGAAAAGTGAAATATTTCTTCTTTAATTGACTTCATTTGGGTCACAAGTAGTAACGCTATGCTGGGTACTTTTAACTGAAATTTCGTTAGAATTGTTACAGTTGAGTTGAATTAGTGCCACATAGTTGAATACCATAGCTATGGTGATTTTAAGTGCGATTTTGTGTAGTAGCAGCTTGTTTCTGATTATAAGTTGGGGTCTTCGATTTGTAATTATACAGTTTACTTAGTTTTTGGCCCAGGTGATTTCCTTGATTAGTATGAGTGTTTTCCAGATTATTCGTCTGTCCAGATGAATTCCAAGGTATTTTGCTGCAGAAGATGCCCGCTTAACACTACAGTTGAACAGATCCCTCTTCGTTGGGTGTAGGTAATATGAACAGATTTATTTTGATTCACTTCAATTTTCCAAGTTTTTAACCACGAGGAAATAGTGTCCAAGTTTGTTAGGGTTAAGACAACTTAATTTGGGCGTGCATATACTCGTGATTTTAATACTAGTCATAAAATGTTAACTTCTGTTACCATGTGCCAACTCGTAATAGTGGTTGTCAAGAAAATTAGACAAAACGTGACGGAAGATTATACAGCTCGGAATTTTAATTATAAACCTAACCCACACTACGTTATCTGTTGGTAGAATGAAGAACGGGGAACGCATTCATTATTTTATTTTGACAAAAGATGGTGGCAATAATGGGGGTAGAATTTTAATCAATTGGAAGTGTGCATTTGATGTTATATGGAATTTACAAATTACGGTTTCCACAAATTTTATATTTATAAAGTTATTTTCTATAATGAATCCGTCACGAGCATCATGTACTCGAACTACTTTTTCGTTTACCTGAAATATCCTCGTCTTTATTAGACGCAGCCTTATCTCAACGGATTAAAAAGCGTCAGGGAGTTGTAGCTTAGCCCTTGATTTTATTATCGTTGTATCAACGAAGTATTTATTTTACACATATTTCTATTTTTAGAGCGGTTTCACACTGTATCTTTGAACAATTATACAAATAATTCTGGGAATTACTCTCCTTAGAGAGTATTTTTTCAAGAAATGCAAATTCTGTAGCAGTCGTTCATTTATTTTCATAATTTGACCTAGTAGGTTATTTACCTTGTTGATGACGTTCTTTCTCTCTTTCTCTATTTTATCCACTTCGTATATAAAATTTGTTCATCATCCAACCTAATGAAATTTTATTGAAATAGTTTTTGATTGTGCTGGCTTCATTTTGCGTCTTGTGCTTAATTGTTGATTTGCATTTTTTTATTTTCCGATAATTTGTAACTTGATATCATTCGCTAAAATAATGACCGTAGTTATAAATAATTGAAATAAATTAATTATTTGTTACATGACATTGTTTTTTCACAGCTATGAAGCCGAATTTTATTTATCAGTGTTATCCACTAGTAGTAATGTATATTCCTATTAATTCTTAGGGGTATTGCCATGGGAACCGGCAGCTCTATTGGGATCATGGAGATGAGGAGAAGAATACGCCGTTGCTATACTGGAGGTTTGTTGACGTCTCTTTTTTTCCTACTCTCTTAAAACAATATGTCTGATTATCCTCCACATACGTATCACTGATATATTTTCTGTGATTTGATAGGTTCTCAGACATTGGGTTCTATGTGGGATCGAAAGAAATTTGGCATTGAACGAACAAGGTGGATCGCACATTCAAAACAATTTCGTAGATGCACCTATCATAGTTAATGCGACATTCGGAGAGTTTTACAAGTAACCAATGTACTATGCGATTGGATATTTTTCGAAATTCACCACACCTGGTTCTGTGTTGATTGATGTTTCACCATTTGATGAATCTGTGAGCACCGTTGACTTTAAAAGACCCGATGGCGGTATCTTAATTAATATTATCAATTTGTAAGTAAAACTCTTAATCTCAATAACAGTAATCACAAATTTTATACCTACATTTCATTATTTTCTATTAATAGTAAAGACGCATGCTACCATACGTGAATTTGTAGTTGTTTAGTTGTTTATTATGTTGGAAAGAGCGAGAACTAACATTTATTGAGTTCTAATGAAAAGAATTTGATTTGATTCCTCCCAACAGCCTCTCTTTTTTTTAATTTTGACATTTTTAGCCATCGAATAGTCTTCAACGCATTTTATCATTTGCTTTTATTCTGTACATTGCTATTTTTTTTTTCTTCAAAGTGGTGAAATTCACTTTTTATTTGAAATTTTGCTGAAATTTTATTGAATACAGACGTCAATAAGCTAAGTGTGTATGTTTTAACAATTTGTTTGACATATTTATTGGTGTTAGTATTTCGTATAATGTATGCAATCTAATAGAAAATAGGTGCCAAAAAAAATTGGAC
Source organism: Diorhabda carinulata (assembly GCF_026250575.1). Lineage (NCBI taxonomy): Eukaryota > Metazoa > Arthropoda > Insecta > Coleoptera > Chrysomelidae > Diorhabda > Diorhabda carinulata. The sequence continues at coordinate 1,434,394 of NC_079469.1, forward strand.
TTCAAAATAAGAACATGTGCGACAAATTTTAAATTTCATCGCAATATAGTACCGATACACATTACAATAAATTTCATCAAAATTTCCTTGAGAGATCTTATAGTAGATTATACCATAAAATTTTATCCCCGTATGGATACTTTAAGACAAATTTCATGTACAATTCCAATAGTTTTAGAGTTGCAGCTCAAAATATTGCAATAATCTTGGATTTAACCCAGTATAGAATTATTTACGTGCTGGCATGGATATTTCACGTGTTTCCATCAAAATCAAAAAGAGGAATTATGGATACCAATAGTAGAAACTTCTTGTAGATCTCAACTATTTTTGAAAAGGAGAAATAAAATATATACCCGTCCAATAATTTTGAAATTATATATATATATATATATATATATATATATATATATATATATATATGTATATATATATAATATGTATAATATTTATATTGATCTATAGATTACCTTCATCATAAATATCAAAATAAGGATAAAATCAACTTAGAACTTTGTTCCAATAAGAAAAATTAATTTTTTCTTTGGTTTCCCCATCTCAAATATATAGCGGTAATCAATTAAATTTATTAGAATTTACAAAATAGAGCTATAAATTTTACTTAAATTATTTAGATCTTTTTTATCATTTATAGATTTTTCGTTCTTATGAATGTCAACCATTTCTAAAAATTCTCTTTTTCGTGTATTAGATTCTGTTTCAAGAATTTTTGAATCTTTATAATTGAATATTTGTTTTTTTGATATTCCATAGTTCATTAACGCAGTATTTTTTTATCATATTGATGACCTTTTAGTCTATTTTCTGAATACTGAGATGTCTGCTCTAGACAGCATCACAATTAGTACAAGGCACTTGATATATAATATTACTTCTTTTGTTTTTTGGTGTTTTAGATTTTAATTTAGTGAAATATTTGGATAATGTATTATGTCTTTTATGACTTATACTGATATCATATTTATTAGAATAATTTGATAGTTGTTGGCAATGTCCTTGTACATATGGTAACGAAAAATGTTTTATATTTTGATGTTTCGTTTCAGTTTTGTTTTTAAATTGATTTCTTGAATATGTTATTCATCATTTTTTCCGGTTAATTATTTTCTTTCAATGAAGTTTTTGCTTTTTGAATAGCTAAGCATCTAAATTCAGGATCTTACAGTTGGATGGATCTATCAGCCAAGCTTATTATCACTGATCTTTTTTGTTCTTATGTTATTGTTAATTTTATATAATGTGACATCAAGAAAATTGATTCTATTATTTTGTTCAACCTCGATTGTGAATTGAAGTTTTTCATGATAAGAATTGAATTTTTTACTTACGTTTTCAATTTGATTCTTTGGTACTGCACTAATACAATCATCTACATATCGGAAAAAGAATGGAATTTATATCAAGTTTGCTTAGAACCGTTTCCTCAAGATCTTCCATTACCAATAGTGCCATAACACTTGAAATGGAAGCTCCCATAGCACAACCATCAATTTGTTTGTATATTGCATTTTCATATTTGAAATATGTTGTTGTCAGTGTGAGTTCTATAGCTTTTATAAATTCATTTTGAGGTATTTCTGTATATTCTTTAATTTTGTCCCATTTTTTCATTAATATATTTTTCACAATGGTAATAGGAATATTTGTATATAAAGAAACCATATCTAACGAAATAAATACATATTCGTTAAGAAATTATATATTTTTAATTTTTCTTTGAAATCCCATGTGTTTTTGATATAGTATTTGTTTTGATATAAAATTTTTTTCAAAATATTTAGATAATGAGGTGAGAGGAGTTTGAATACTTGAAACAATCGGTCGAAGGGGAATGTCAGGTTTGTAGAGTTTTGGTAAACCATATATTTTAGGGGGTAAGCCTTGTGAATTTTCAATTTTTTGCGTCTGATGGCGAAATAAAAAGTTGCTCTTCCCAAGATCGGATTAGATCATTATTTTGTTTTTAATAAGAATTCGTAGGGTCTTATTTAATTTTTAACCTTTGGAAATTTAAAAAAATGGCATACTTCGTAAGTATCGAAAAAACACGTGGTATCATGCATTTTCTCATGAAGATTCCGAAAATCTTCTTTTTTCTTCAATATTACGTCTTCTTCTTCTTTGTGTTGATGGGCTCAATCCTTAGACTATCCACCCAGGCTAAGTTATGGTTCATGCAATTTGATTTAACTATCTGAGTTGAGAATATTATTTTTTTCAGCAGTTGAATTATAAGCATGCATTTCAAGCTTAAAACAGAGCTGCCACTAAACAAACAATTAAGCATATTAAAATAAAATCTATTTCTAATGTCACTTCTAATGCTGCTGCATTCTAATAACTTATGTTTCAAGCTCCCTACTTCCCCGCACATGCACGGAGGCGAGTCGACCACTCCAATTCTATAAAGATGCTATATAGTGCCACAATGACCCATTCTCATTCTACCCATCATAGTGATTCTGGCCATATCCAAATTCACTTGACAAAACCACAGTTTTTGATTTATTTTGCCCATCAGTTTATACAGATGTTTTCCTTTTATTATGCATGTTTCTATCCATCCCTCATTTCGCAGGTCCCTTATTTCTTTTTTATGACAGGTAATAAATCTTTATAATCAGTTTCGTTAGAATTGATATAATCTTCATTGAGGCTCTGCTTCCTAATTTTATCCGCCTCCTCATTCCCGTGTATCTAGTATCTGTGGCTAGGTATCCAAGCCAATTTAATTTCTATTTCCATTTGTTTGGCTTCCCATAGATGTTGTCTTGTCATTAACTGTGAGTAGTCTGTATTGCTATCTAGTCCAAATCTTTTTATTTTTTGAATTGCACTACTCGAGTCCGTTAGAATTAAAACCTTAGGTATTTTTCGTTCAATACTTCTTTTGATCGCTACAGCAATTGCTAGGGTTTCAGCCGTGCATATACTGGCGTAGTTCGATACTCCAGCTAATGCTTTGAATGTAGTTGATTTGTCTTTGTTTATCATGTACAGACCAAACCCAGTTTTGTTCTCTTCATTTTTAGAGCCATATGTATATATTGTCTGGTAGTCAGGCCATTTTTCGTGTAGGATGTTTGCTAGAAATATTTGGTTATTATAAGAAAATTTTGAGAGATTAAGATTGTGTGTTTTGACATCCATTAATTGGGATTCGTAAGAATGTGAAAAACATGGGATTAATTGGGTTTTTTAATATGATTGTTTTATGATAATGCTCTATCGAGACCTTTCTTTATTGGAAAATTGGTACATTTGGAAACAAACTTTTGATCTTGGTATTAGTAAGTTGTTAAGTTTTTTTTAATGGATAGTTGTTTGATTATATATTTTTGTGCCAGCCACACCCGTCACCAATTGAGAGGGAGTTCACTAGACTCTGCTAGAAGTGAACTTGTTGGAGTTGAGGAAATGGCACCCATCACCACTCTCAAAGCTTTAAACTGAATTTTGCTAAGTTTGTTTACGTTTTGTTGTGAGACATTATTATTAAATAAAATGGAAACAAAATCTAGGTGCGATCTTAATATAGCTTTGTAAATCATAAGTAGCGTTTTAGGATCTGCTCCCCACCAAGCTGTAGAGATTGATCTCATGACGTCTACCCCTTTTTGTGCTTTCGCGTCAATTTTGACTATGTGTTTTATAAATTTCATTTTTTCATCTAATATAACTCCTAAGTATTTGAATGATGTAACAAATTCGATAACCTCTCCATTAATTTCTATCGGTGATTTCCTTTTTTTGAAATAAGACAGCCTTTGATTTGTGAACCGAGAGCTGTAGAAAATGCTGTTCTAGCTATCTTCCTATGTTATATAAATATTCATTCATATTACTGATTGTTTGATGGATGTTGGTACATTCTGCTATTAAGACTAAGTCATCAGCAAATGCCAATAATTTTACTCCCTCTGTCTTCAAATCAAACATATCATTTGTGTAGATGTTTATGTAAATTAATGGACTTAAAGCCGACCCCTGAGGTAATCCTTTAATACTTCCCCTGGTCTTGATAGTCTTCCACTATAAGTATCTTTAATTTGGATAATTCTACTAGAATAGAGCTTGCTTATTATATCAATAGTTTTTTGTGAAATTTTCAGCTTTTCCAATGTATCTAATAAGATATGTATTCTCACATTATCATAGACTGATTTAATATCAAGAAACCCAGCTAGCAATTTTTTGTTTTTCTTAAAGGATAGAATTATTTTAGTTTCTAACATAATCAAATTGTCGTAGATACTTCTTCCCTTCCTAAATCCACTTTGATTTTGATTAATTAGTGATTCATTTTCCAATTTATATTCTAGACTATTTTTAATTAGATTTTCAAATACTATACTACTATACTATAGTTTATACTATAGTATAGTTTTACTATAGTACAAATTATTTGCGTTTTCCAATCATCCGAGATATTGCTATTTTGATAGATGTGATTGAGTATATTTAAAAGACTGATTTTACATGAAATTGCTAATTTCTTTATTTGAGAATAAATAATGCCTTATACACCTGGAGCAGTATCCTTAGTTTTTCTATTGATTACCACATTTAGTTCTTCTAAAGTTAACTTTTTATCTTCGTTATCAATATGATAATATTGATGTTCATTAGGTATTTCCGGGTCTGTTATGTGGTTGACAAAGTTGTCGAGGTTGTCCTTAACAAAATTTATTTGATGTGATGGATTGTTTTTTATTATTAAATTTCCTAACAGTATTCCAAATATATTTTATGTCATTTTCTCTGTTGATAGTGTTACAAAATGGAATAATGCTATTCTTTTTTTTTGGATTTAAGGGCTTTTTTTACTCGGGCCACCTGTAAATTCATGTTTATATAATTTTTTTGTACTATTATCTAAATATTTTTGTATAGCTGATTTTCTTTCTTTAACCAGCTTGGTGCATTCTTCATCCCACCATATAGTAGACTGCATCTTTTTGTAGCTCTTTCCTTTCTTCTTTGGTACACAAACTGCCGAGGAGGCTTCTTTGATGATTTTAATTATATTTCCATAATTTTCATCAGTTGTCTGGTTTATTATATTTCCTGTTAACGAGTTAAGTTCCTGTTAAGTTAAATAATTGCTTTATAGGTGTAAGGTAGTTGTTCACCTCAGGTAAATAATTATTGTTTGTAAATTCTATTATTATCGGAAAATGATCACTATTTATCCTGTCTGTGGATAATGTTGTCCAAGAACAGCTAAGTCCCAGCTCTTTTGTGCAAAATGTGAGGTCAGTTACGCTTTTATTTTGTCCTGGAAGGATAACTCTTGTCCTGAGCTATCATTAAGAACATCCTGTTGTGTTCTTTCCTACAATACAAACAAGATTTATTTTTAATTTCACACCGTTCTGCTTCATGGCTCTCATTTCCACATTTGTAGCATCTAGCTTTTCCTTTGCATTGTTTTGACGTGTGATTGAAACTGTAGCATTTTAAACATAGTACAACTGGTCTTATGTATGTTCTTACTTCTAACTTATTTGAATATAAATTAACATATCAAGGGAAATTTTTTCAATGGAATGTAAAAATATAGGAACCTGTTGGTACATATGTTATTGACTAGGATACCTTGTCCACTACTCTACGATTTATTCTTCGAGCTTATACAGCTTTATATATATTGTCTGATTCTTCATTTGCTCTTCTTACAATTTCTTCTTCAAATAGATTAGCACCGATTCCTTTCACTACTCCTTTACATGTCAATAAAGAGGCTGGTATGAACATTCCATATCCTTGCTTTTTGATTTCTTCGTTGCTATGGAAGCCATTTGCATAAGTTGGAGTTCTGAAAGTTATTGCAACCCTGTTCTTCCTTTTTTTTCAATCTGTTGAATTCCTTCAATTTCTTGTTTATGCAGGAATCTGTCCAGTTCCACTGGGTGAAGATTGCCTATGTTTTTGTCTTTGTGTTTAATCAGTACCTTGAACGGGTCAGAATCATTGGATATTATAAAAGAGATTTAATGGTTTTCTTCTAATTTGATTGTTTGTAGTTATTGGTTTATTTTCCATAATGGGCGAGCCGGAAGGCTCGCCCTGTCTTTCTTCCATGTGGGGTTATTACTCCTAATTTGTCTTCGATTAAAGACACTTACACAAAAACTACCTTTGGCTTGCCCTAATTGAGCCCATCACCACAAAGAAGAAGAAGAAGTAATATTGAAGAAAAAAGAAGAATTTCATAGTTCAAAAACTTAACCTCTCTCTGTTTATATTTTCTCTCATGTAAACTCAAAATAATTATTTTGTGATGGATTATACTGTAGGAAGTATAGCTGCTTCAATAACTGGTGATAAAATTGAAGTCAAGAGAATTTCAGTCAAACTAAACGAAAAGAAACAAGGTAAGGGTAAAAAGTTGGATATCAAACAACAAGTAAACGAGGGTGGAGACACTAATCTGAAGAAAAATATGCTTATCAACTAGTTAACATAATATAAATGAACACGATAATGAAGAGAGTAGCTCGGAATCTATTTTGAAAACAAAAGAAGATTAAAAAACGCAAAGAAAAAAATGGTATGAGTGATAATCAACAAGGAGAGAATGTAGATAATATTTCATCAATAATTTCTAATAAAATGAAAAATAAAAAATGAAGTATCAAATGATGGATGACAGCACAGTAGACGGTGAAAGAGAACAATTAAATAAGGATAAGGATACTACAGAACCAAATCCAAAAAAAATAAGGTAAAGAAAACAAAATTATCAGCTAGCAGCCATTTAAATGGATCGGTTATCAGTGAAGAAGAACAAGTAAATGGAAAAGATAGTTTAGAACGTAGTCTGAAAATAAAGAAGGCAAAGAAAGATAAATTATTAACAAACAGTGTTGTAAATAGTATAGTTGATAGTGAAGTGTTTCTATAGATTTTAATTGTTTTAAAAATATAAATATGGACCAATTGAAACATAAAGGTTTAGAGGTATACCCGTTGCTGATCCAAAAATACCCAAAAAAGTGGCTGCCATCAAAAAAGAATTTCATCCTGATATAAAGAGTATGTATCTATCTTTTTTTAAGGTGATATTTAATTTCCAAATCACATAGGTAACTAATGGTTATTCATATTAAATTTTATTATTGATTGCTTTAATATTTTCTCATTAGTATTGGCATTTTTTATCGTCATTTTTATAGATTTGTAAACAAGAAGATGCTGAAAATGCAGTTCAACAAAATGGTAATGTTTTCAAAGAACACCATTTGTGTGTTCCTTGGTGTGGTTCTACTACAAAAAATGATGAGTGCAAGGCAATATTTATTGGAAATTTGAATTTTGAATAAGTTTTCTTAATGTCATACATATTTTTGAACATTCAATAAGTATTAATTATATTTATTATTCCTTTGAGTTCTAAGGAGCTGAAGAAGACCAGTTATGGAACTTATTTGAACCTTGTGGTTTGATAAAATCTATTAGAATTGTCAGAGACTCTCGTACCGGTTTAGGAAAAGAATTTGGCCATGTCAATTTCAAAGATGCAGATGCCGTACAATTAGATCTCCAAATGCAAAATGTGAAACGTGGTGATTGGGAATTGAGAATTAAAAGCGAGTCGTATAACTGGTTGCAGATAGGACAGGCGCTAAAAAAACACTATCAGTAGAAATCAAACCCGAAAATTGAATTTTCACGAAAACCATTTCTCAAACTCAAAATCTGATGTGATTTTCGGAATCTCCATGAGAAATTAAGTGATACCACGTGTTTCTTTCTATACTTTCGAAGTATGCCATTTCTTCAAATTTTCAATTTGTTATAAAAATGACAAAAAAAATCTTTTGTCTCCGATTTCGCTCAAATTTTGCACGGGGGGTATTTTGATATGAGGATCCCAGAAAAGCTATCAGTTTCTCCAAAATAAAAATAATTAAGAGGAGAAAAGTCGAGAAAATTGGATTTTCACGAAAACCGTTACTCAAACTCAGAATCTCTTTGTTATAAAAATGAAAAAATTTCTCATAGTTTAGGGTGGTCCTTACCTCCAAATTAAATAAACATTCAGAAAGGATTCTGTTGAATGTTATCTCATGAATACCAAAAATAAGTTCAAAATGTAAAGTAAATAACCAAAGGTATCTAAGAAGAGTCTGCACAATCTTTTTTCGAAAATATCAGCAATCAATCATTGATATAAAGTAAACAAACTATTTCACAAGCAGAAAAAAAGGGTTTTACAATTGCACCCCACATGTTGTTTTTCAAATATAGCCAATATGAACCCAAGGATATAATATAACAGAAATATTTCTAAAATAAACACACCAGACTCCATTATAAACCATTATAAATATTGAATACTAAACACTACCTACACTATAAAAATTTTTTGTAGAATAAAAAGAAATAAAAATGATGTGAAAAACTGCATCAAGTGCTTGATTTTGGGTATTTTCAAATATAAATATGACAAAGCAAAAATGTTTTATCATCTTGTGCTATATTTGAATGTTTATCGATAATATTAGAAAATAGAAAAAGACAATGTAATGTTAATACTATTAATTTTAAATTTCCCAACGATCCTAAAAGTATCAAAGTATAGGGCGGTCATCGTTCTTAAATAAAGATGAATGTAAAAGGATCATAAAAGTTTCCATTGAATGTGATGTTCCTTGAAAATAGATAATTTTACATTTCAGCAACAATAAAAGTATAATAAAGCTGCAATTCCTCAAATAAGAAAAAGGAAGTCCATCTTAAATAATGGATACTTTTAACTAAATACCAACACCAATAGCACCCACTGGTATAATAAAAATAACTTTTGCAAACTCTGGAATTTGTAATTTTTAAAAAAATGTACAAGACTATTACTAAGGTCTATTGAAAAATAGCATTACATGATCATAATAAGAATACTTTTATTATTGAATTATTGAGTGGTTTAACTACAGGACGTTTCCAAAAAATCAAGAAAACCAAATAGACGATCTTTGAATAATGATTGAACCATTCTTAAAGGATTCTGATATCTCATGATATTAAATGAATTAAATGTATTTTTATATCTAGTTATTTTTTTGTCATTTAGCATAATATAGATCTTAAAAGAGTTACACAGAGTGTACCAAAGAATAGAAGATGTCTTTAAAGATCATATTTTGAAATTATCTTGAACTATACAAATTGTTGTGTAGATCTTTTACAAACCAAACTTACAAAATTACAAATTTACATACTTATAAACTTAACGTATAGGGAATACTAAAAAAAATTTACATGTAGATAAATTACAGTGTGATACATTTGAAACAAGAAATATAATGAGAATTTTGATTTTGGGCTCACTTTGTGTATAAAGTAACAAATAATTACAATTTAATCGACTACGAGGATATTGCATCTTATTAAAAAGTGAGTTAGGTAAATTCTTTTTCTTTAACGTACAATAAGTTACAGAGGGCTATTTTATTTACTTATGATTCTTATATAAATTTGTACACACCTCTCAAAAGACTTGAAAATCTTATTTTTAAAAACATTATATTTCGTTCGTTCGAGATAATTTCAAAGTATGATCTCAAAAACATCTAATAAAAGTTTTTAATACGTATTAAAATAACTCCTTAATACTCAGTCTTTAGCAAAATTGACACACCCTGTATATCAATAAAATTTTCGATTGGATTTAAAGAGAACTAAGCACTTAACAAACAATGTTTTCTACTGAAATTAAACTCAAAATTGACGAAATTCAACTATTCAATAACAGATGGCAATGTGGGCATTCGACCATCGTCCACTGTTCGAAAAGTATGTAATTCAATTTTTAGATGTTTCTATTTATATTTGCGTGATGGTTGACACATTATTTGATAAAGGTATGTTTCTTCATTTTAACACAACTTTGATTTTAATGAAAAAATAAATTAGTGTGAAAATAACAGACGCCATCTTCCTTTCAGTTTTGTAAATAATTGAGAAAAAAAAATAGGGGTGACATACGGAATAGCAGAAATAAATATTAAAATAAGCTCAGTATGAGCTTCTTTACACAGATGGCGTCGCAATTTACTAATTTGTGTCCAGAGTAAATACTTTTGATTTCAAAATAAAGTTGTGCCTTTCCATTTTGCAAAACCCATTCGTGAGTATTTCGTTACTCGGTTAAATAGATACGTAAATGGAAATTACCACAGAAATTTCCATATCTCAATCTTTTGGGCTTTTTTTATTTGGAGAACTTCAAATGCAAAATTTTTAAAAATATACCGGCAAAAGTTAAGGATGTGAAAGCAGCTAAACAAACTTTGGTATTCAAAAAGCATAATACAAATAACTGCCCTAGTCTTCAGATCGTGCACCTTCTAAACATTATTTTTCTTAAATAATTTCATTTACCATCATACAGTTTAAAACAAGTAAAAAATTCTTCGCAATCGTGCTCGGCGCAAGAGACTGTAGCGCATTTTTACCTTTAGGTTAGGTTAGGTAAAATAAAACAAGAGAAATTTCAATAAGTTCATTTATTATCATCATAGAAAAAAACATTTTCATTAAACACAATTACAAAAAATAAAAAAACTCCAATGATGACTAAGAAAATAACTGAACTTTAATATCCCATATACCAGCTAACTTTCAATATTGCTAAATTTTGTTAAATAATTTCAGTTTTCATCGTATTTTTCTAATGATAACGCTTTGCAGTAACATTGAAAAGATGAAATAAGCAACCACTACAGAAAGTTGAAATTGTCCAAGGAAATCTTGAATATTTCAAAACCCTATTGTAAAATAAGAAAACGCCAAGTATCACCAATCAATAGTTTGAAGTATGCTTAATCTCCTAAACAAAACATATGATCATTAAATTTTAAACACCCTATATCTCAGACTCTAGGCCCCGTAAGGCTTCTTATTCCTATACCAAAATGAATCATTTATTGAGATCTCTCTGTGGTAAAGCGTTGTCGGTCGAATATAGAAACACCCTGTATATGACAGATGTAAAACTTCTTTCCCTTTTAATAAATAAACGTGAAGGGTATTGTTTTTGAGGCTATGTTACTATTTGATGCTTACAAGTGATTCAATACATTCAATAATTTGTAAATAGTGTAAAATCGCAATAAACTTATTTTAAAACCGTTTTATGGGAATCTGGAGAAAAATTGTATTAAAAATGAACATTCTTTCAAATGGAAGGAAAAGAATAAAAAGTTTGAAATGATAATTCAAAATTAAGCTGAAAGTTACGAGATTTAATCGAAAAAAATAATTTATGTTATTTCTTTCGATAGTTTTTACGATTAAGAATAAATATTGGGTTCAATAAACACAATGAATATATATTCAATATTTTTCATATTCATAAACAATGTTTTTTATACAATATTCAATAAATTTATTTGAAGTTCTAGTTTTGAACAAAAAAAAGAGAAACATAAAGAAGCGCTACACAATCCAGTAAAACTTATGAACGTGTACTTACAGATCCCAATAATTTAGAATCAGGACTGGGGTTACACAGTAACAGGTTACAGTTAAATATTTGATATTTATTAACTTATTACTAATTAGGGAATAAACTATAAAGAAAAAAAAATAATAAAAACCTTTAGAACTACTAATTGAAAAGAAGTTACGAAATACTTTGATTCGAGATGATGAAAATTTATTTTATTTGGCTTTTTAAATATATGCAATTGGTAAACGCTTGAATCGAAGAATCACAAAAGTAGAGCAAGTCTAATAATTGGTGAATCAATATGATTGCCACCAGAGGGTTAACTTATTGAGTCAGTTTAACTGTTTTATTAAAAATTTGTGTCTATGATAATAAAAAATATTACGAAATAGAATAGTCTCATGGTAATTTGATTGATCTTAGTTTTTAAACAAAGAATTTCTCTACTATAATCACTGGACTACGTGGGTCTTGTATTTATATTTGGACGTACTATATATTTATTTTCGCCCAATTTTTATCAAGCTTATTTCAACTTCACTATTAATGAACTGGATAATGTCCAGCTATTATTGAATTAAAATTTGAATAAAAATCAAATATTGGATTTTATCATTTATTTTAATATATGCTCTGATATAACACAGTGAACAATAATAAATTTATTATAGTTAAACATGCAACTATTTTGAAAAAATAACAGGGACAGGTATTTAATATAAAATATACAATTGTGTATACGTTTTTTACAAATCCTTATAAAAATATTGCCAAAATCAACATACAAAAAAAATGTCTGGTATAATTTAAAAAAATATAAACTTTTATTTCTTCGTGATGTTATCATAGTTTTGATTTATTTTCAAATATAATGTTTATTCTAATATTCTGTTAATTTTCAACAATTCTTGGAATAGTGGAATTCTTTCTGAAAATATTCAGTTGTTTTAAAAGTGAATTTTAAAAATTTTGTATCCAATTGTAATACAATAATAGAAATGTTAAAAAGTTGTGATTCATTTCAAAACTTCAATATTAAATTAATCAATTAAGTCTATTCAGACTATTTTTTTTAATGTTGATTGGTTAATATTATCATGAATTTTCTGGACATTTTTTATTTAAAGTGATGAGAAAATATTGAAAAATAATAAATTAACTTTAATAAAAAGAAAAACGCCCTTTGACAACAAAATAAATTAAAATATAAAACTTGAAAAAATTCCTATCTTGTATTATAATTTTTTTAGGCCATAAAAATATTGACATTTATAATATGTTATCTAAAGTACACATTTATTCTGGTGGAGAAAAATTTACCACATCATAATAGTATTTTGTATACACTGGGTAAGTCATATATTATTACTTGATAGAATCTACAAGTTATTATTATTATTCATTGAAGCTACAAATAAAATGCAATAACTTTACATACAATGGACTTTAAAAATACCGAAATATAAAAATAAATATTATTATCGTCTTTCTAACAAAAAGGAAGTTATTATTTCCCTATTCTTAATTCAATAATTTTCAATAGTTTATTCGAGTGATAAATTCATTCTATAAAATGTGACTTACTTTGTACCCAAACTGAATGATCAAGTAAAATTTTCTAATTCAAACCAAACAATAAAACTGTTTCTTTTGTCCTAAGCTGATCACAATTTCAACTCCCATATAACGATATGAGCATCATTACAATTGGCATCTTTGCCGACTATGACGGATTTCACTTTATCAGCGGAACAACACGGCTGCCTGTAATTGATGTAACCCCTACCGCCCATTAATGTTATTACAGTCCGTCTGCCATTATCAAAATTATTGTTTTTATTTTTACTCAATGTCCTAGTTGTATTGTTCATTTGTTTAACACTAGCAGCCTCTTTTTCTAAAATAATTTCTTTTTCTACCACATTCTCACAAACGCCGTTCAGTTGTCTAGATGCATTCGAATTATTTCGTGATACACTACGCGCTAAATTATTCAACCTCACTGCCATGCTTTCCTCAGATCCCGAAGAAGTACACAGACTAGAAGATCGAGAATCCACCGACCAATTTGACAAATCTAGCGATCTCGGTCTGGAGACTTTCATTTTCAATCTTCGATCTAATGTGCTTACTTTGTTAGGTATAGCTAGTTCAGGATCGCTGCGACGGAGTGATTCGTATACCGGATCAGTAAGGATGTTGTCTTCGCGTTCGTAATCTTTAACATACATCAGTTCACTGTAGAGACCGTAGACGTTGTTAGTATCGCCGGAACTTTGTGAGGATGTACTCAAGGATGAAAATATCGATCCTCCATTACCCAAACCTGGACAAATTAAAAACATCGACAATTATTTTTTTATTTAAATCAATATACTGAATGTATTATGTGGTATTAAAAACGTCATTTCTCTTAATATCCTAATAATTTACTGGTTAAGCAAAAATCCTGCATCCCTTTTAGTATAACTCTTTTGAGAGTTTAACCAAGCAAAAAACCGGAAATATATGTCAATGATATTTTATTTATTCTGCAAAGAAAAACTATACATTGACACGCTTAAGCTCTTAACTATAGAAAAAAGAATAAATAAGAAATATTCCAATAGTCTCACTGAATACACTGTTTACACCGCCACTACACCAATACTTAAATTACACTGTCTGACGCGTTTCGATAACCAAGCTCTCGTCTTCAGATACTGAAGGTAAACTGAACTTGTTTATCGAAACGTGCGTCAAACAGTGTAATTGTGAGTGGTGGCGTAAACAGTGTTTTCAGTATGAATATCACCAACGGTTCCAAAAATTCCAACTTAATTCTGATAGTCTAATTGGCTATAATAAACTTTAAAACGTGGTAAAACATATAATCATAAATCTGTTTGTTTTTTATTGTATATCTAATATCTTGTTATCAATATTCTTTCAGTTTCTCAAATTACATTAGCTAATTTCTTGGAGTGATATCTTAGAAAATATTTTGATCAGTTTTTTTGTTTTTTTTTTTAAGTTACTGTCGATTCTGTAATATATTCAATGCCACTGTCTCAAATGGTTAATATTTACTGAGATACCGTGCCAATCATCACTTCAAATATATTCTACTTTTCTTTTAATGTATCCAAAATAATAAGAATTACCATAAATCAGTTTTTTTGAATGCGCTTAATAGTTAGACTAATGAATTGAGGGTATTATTTAGAAAGGTCATCCTCAAGTAGAAAACATACCTCTAGGTAAAGTTTTAGATATTCTTGCTAAATCGTTTTCTTTGCTTCTTCTTTTTCTCAATACAACAGGACTGCTAGCTAAGTATTTCAATTTTGACGATACGCTCTGCATCGAACTATCTGACAACTGTTTTTCCATTTTAGGCCGATTTGGACTCTCATCAAATTTATCAGTAAAACTGCTACTCATACTTTCAGGCTCGGGTTTAGTTTCTTCTTTATTTATAACAGTTTTCATAGTCGAGTTGCTGAAAATTTGGATAAAATTTATTATAGGTACAAAATAAATAGAAAAATCTGAAAAAGTTAAAACTATTAGATTCCTCGATTTAGTTTAAAATGAAAACAAGGGCGTATAACTCCCTAACTACATAATATGCAGTAGAATCTGTTTCATTACAAACTGATAATCATTAAAAAAATACTTTAAATTTAAACTCACTTGTAATTCTTTGGTTGGAGAGCTAACAAGAAAGATATAGGTCCGAAATGAGCGTGATAAGATATGTTAACTCTTCCACTTATAATCGGTACTCCTTCCAATCTCGGCAACGGTATTGTTAGAGCTCTACCTACATTCGTTCCTACCCATAATAACCCTTTGCACGCTAAAAGGGCAGTAACAAATACAACAGATCTATTGTTATTCAATGAATCTCGCGGACCAAGAGAACCGTTTATTCTCATCACAATTGAAGCTATGTTGATGTCTTGTAGATGTTTAAACGTTTCAGTATGATATAAACAAATAGTACTAGAATTTTTCTGAGCTATCCATAATCCGATGCCACTGTGTGCCATTAAATTGACATTTCCGAAATGTTCGTGTTGAATAGTAAAATTCTTTTGTACTTCGCCAGTAATACCATTTAGTACCCAAACTTTCTTTCCGCATGCAGCATAAAGAGATAGATTTATAGGTAATAAACAGGAGACCGGATCAGTTCCTAAATTCAATAATTGTGGTTCTTGGATGAGCCAAGCACCATCTATGGGATTTTTTCTATATATACATATCGTTCCATTGGCTAATGCCACAAAAACGTTATCACAGTGGTATTTAATATGCATTATGACGTCGGATACAATCGTATTGGTTATTTCTTCTTGTTTTTCGGGTTCATCGGCGGCATAGAGATGTAATTTGTGTCTGTCTGTTCCCACCCATACGGTATCAGTGGCTAGATTAGGACAAGGAGGCGAAGAACCTAAAAAAACGTTTTGTATAACTAAAATTTACAATTTTTCTAGAATATGTTACCTTTCACAAATTCCATGGCAGTTATCTGAGTTTCGACCAAAGAAAATGTAGTTAAGTCTTTTAAAACACCCGCTTGTTGATGATGTTGTGCTAATACAGAAATATGACTACTAGCGCCGTCTGTTGTACATACCCATAAGTAGTTTTGGTTCCTATGTCTTCTCTTGGTTGTTTTTGGTAAAGTTACAGTATAGTAACAACCACAGCGTACCTAAAACGGAAATACCAACAAAATAAGTTGATTTAAAACGTTGGAAACAAAAAATTAAATCGTATATTGATTCCAAAATTCCGTCACAAAAATAATTACCTCGGTTTGATGCTGTGAGGTATAAACACTCTGCGACTTCACAAACAGCGGCATCTTTGTAGAAGGCCTCTGTTCTTGCTCAGGTACTTCCCAAGCTGGCGAATTATTAGGATCCAAAGCTAATTGGGCCAATCTTAATTCTGTTATCCAGTCTTTCTTGATATTAGGATTATCGGTTTGAAACGTAAAAATTTCTTCTTTGCCTTTGGTTTTCACTACTAATTGCAAACAACAAGAATCCATCCACGCCATTTCTTCATCTTTTTGTTGGATGGAACTTTGGATTTGATGTAGAATCTTTCTTGCGTTATCCAAATTAATGTCTTTGTAGTTGCCTTTCAGTTGACCTAAGAGAAAAAAACTATAGTTAAAATTATTACACACTATAATTCGACTCCCTCCTCGATAATTTTGTAACTATAGTCTATTTCAGAAAGGTGTAATAAAATGGGGAATTCCGTCCAGTTTCGGTGTCGGCTATAGGTGTAGGTTAGGGGTTCTTAAACTATGGGGTCGTGACCCCAAATGGGGTCTCGTAGCAAAATTCTGCGGTCGCGAGAGATTTTAATGTCAAATATTTACATATACTATTTTATAACATCACTAGAGTTAGCGGAATATAGTGGACTTGCAGCGACTAGACAAGTGCATTTGTTGAAGGTTCTGAGCTATCTCCACCGACAGCAGTAAACGATCGATGATCGCTATTATTATACTGTGGCTATACATTGTTAGTGCGTTTGTCGGTATCATATATGTTGAATAAACCACGAGCCGCTGACTTCCCACTCTGACCGCCACCTCTAAATATCACACACAATCAAAGGGGGAAATGCGCGCGCGTACACACGTGCAATCTGCAGCTAAACAATGATTCAATAACACTGACTGTAATGTGAATTAGCGGAGTGTTGACGCTCTTCAAGTGTGGTCAATTGTCAGTGTTCCGCCGTAACAAGATTTTTTTTATTTATTCGGTAATTAATAAGTCAATTATTATGTGCAATATGTTATTTTTATATATTTATTGTATTTTAGGATCAAAATAATTTTTGTCCATGGATAAATGGCTGAACTTAAATAAGAATGGTAATGACGCAGATGATAATGCAGGCAGGACAAAGTATTGGAAAACAGGCATCTAATGCGCGAAAAAGAAAATATGATGAGTCTTTCCTTCAATTTCGATTTACATTTCAAAATTGTAAGGGTAATGAACAGCTTCTTTGTTTGTTTGTTTGAAAAATTCCTTTGTCGAACAACACTCTCGAATAGAATTTCTGATATTAACAAGGATCAATTAGTACAACTTATTACAAGAATTAAAGAAAGCCCAAAATTTTCAATTCAGTTGGACGAAATAACTGATATTACTAAATTGGCTCAGTTGTTAGTATATGTCAGGTACGTTTATAAAGAATGCGTGGAGGAAGAATTGTTGTTTTATCGTCCTATGGAAGACCATACTTCAGGGAAAGACATATGTTGTAAAGTTGACGAATTTTTAAAAGCAGAAGGTTTAGAATGGAAAAATTGCTGTGGAATATGCACAGATGGTGTAAGAGGGATGAAGGGCAAAAATATTGGTTTTAAATCATTTTTTCAAGCTGTTCATTATGATCATATAACTTTTACTCACTGCCTTATTCGCCGAGAGGCTCTTGCAGCAAAAAAATTAGCACCAGAATTGAACGATATGCTTCAGGATGCTGTTAAGATCATAAATTTTATTAAAAGCCGTGCCCTTAACAGCCGCTTATTTCCAAATCTCTGTAAGGATACGAATTCCAACTACACAACTTTGTTATTACATGCAGCAGTAAGATGGTTGTCAAGAGATCAAAGTTTAAGAAGATTATTATTATTCAAGGACGAGATCGAAATATTTTTAACCGAATGAAAATGTGAACTTGCTGCTTTTTTTCAAAATGACTTATGGTTATCCAAGCTGTGTTATTTGTTAGATATTTTTGCGAAGTTAAACGATCTCAACTTGTCTCTTCAAGGAAAAAATTGCGATATATTTACTTCAAATGATAAAATTGAAAGTTTTATTAAAAAGATCAACATTTGGAAAAGTAGAGTCGAAAAAAATTCGTGCGAAATATTTTCCAGTGTCGACAATTTTATAATCGAGAAAATTCATTGTAAAACTTTTATTGCAAAAATTATTGTAAATCACTTAAAACCGCTAGAAATACAGTTCCATACATATTTTATATTAAATATTTTTTTCCAAAAAATAGTTTGGATTCAAAAGCCGTTTTGGATTGGCTTAAGTGAGATTGATCACCTGCTACTTAGAGCTCAAGAGGAATTTGCTGAGCTTTCGAGTGACTCAAACTCAAAACTACAATTTCATAAGCTATTGACTGAATTCTGGATCGGAACTAGAACTGAATTTCCCACAATTGCTAATATGGCTTTAAATGTACTTAGGCCATTTAACACCACATATTTATGTGAAGTTACTTTCTCAGTTTCAAACATTCCACCAAGATCTGATTTGTTATGCAATGAAAAACAGGCACATCCATCTCATTAAATTTTTTACTTATATTTTAATTTAATACTTACCACGCAACTACTTGAATATATTCGAGCGAATTAAGATGGTCAGAATCCACTCTTATTTTTGAAACTATAATAAATACAATTTTATAATTTTTTGTGCAATTTTTAAATTTAGATTTTTGTATGTTTCAAAACGAATTCTAAAACTATATATTTTCATATGTATATGTATATTGTTACCTAATAAATAAATCATCAAAAAATATTAATTTTTCTTTTATTCTATTTATATGGGGTCGTGAATGACAAAAGTTTAAGAAGCCCTGGTGTAGATTAATTATAACGTCAAGAGGAGATGATAGTTTCTCAGATGACGAATTTAATTTCTCTATAATGTTCAATCAAAAATAAATGTACCTAATAATATGTACTTAATGCCTAATTTTTATTCTGTTAAAATAAAATTCTTTCCTTTTTACGAGTATTCTACCGGCACGCCTTTGGCACACTTGATAAAAAGAAAGAATTTTACAATGAAATCAATGACAAACCATGAAAGGGGCTTAAATATTCGTTGAGTCCCTTTGCATACCTAATGTGGTTTTATTACTCTATACCTTTCTGAAATAAACTATAAAAATGGGAAAGCTTAGAATTACTTCAATTACTTATCTTTTTCCACAGCAGGAGTATTAAATAGAAAAATACATGTACTAAGCTATGTAAAATTCTAAATAAAAGAAAAGCTTACTTGTCAGATCACTTATTCTACTAATAACTTCATAATCGTGCATTAAATTGCTCATCTCAGCGCACAAATTATTTGCATCTTGTGGAGGAGTACCTTCAAACGATCCGTTCGATTTGACACTACCTCCTTTCGATTGTTGCGATGTTAATAGTCTACTAAGGGTCGGCGAGGCGCTGGTATCTTGAATTTCAATATCAGATACGGGATAGGTCCATTTCAGACTCAGTCTTTCGTTGTTGCTGAAATCGTCAGCTGATTTGGAAGCTACCGCTACGCATACAACCAAATCGTTAAGTAGAAGAAGTCTTCTGCTTTTGGCTTTTGTTATCATACCATTTTGACTATATTCCTATGAAGAAAAAGCTACATTGTTCCCCATTTTCATATTTTCCAACATCTACTCACCAATTGCGTAACGTTATCTTCTCTCAAAAGGTAGCGATTACTGTCCGATAGTGGTCTCACTGAGAATTTTCCGCTGATGTTTCGTAACATTTCTTTGAAAGCTTGGTACTGCTCTGCCTCTCTTTTTCGTTCGTTAAGCATCTCTGCTAATGATTCGAGTTGAGTTAAAGCCAATTGTAGAGACATTCTGTCGTGGTGACCATGAGGTGTATATTTTAATAGATCCTAAAATGGAATGATAAAGGTTATTGAAAAATTTAATCAAAGTCACGATTATCTATCGATCGCTAATCCTGTTTACATACCTGTAAAAATAAAATAAATTGCGGGAATCTTTGAACGGGTTTCACCATCAAACCAAAAAATGATAACCGATCAGGGGAGCTAATCTGTTTCACCTACGAATAAACGAATTTTTTATTATACACAGTCCAAAATTAATCATCACTGTATGAAAAACAAATAAAATGTTATAGAATCAAGTATTCAAATAATAAATAGGCGAAAATATGAAGTAAAAAAATAAACCGATCAACGTTCATATTCTGGGAGGTATAAAAAAAATATATTTTTTACAAAAATAAAAAAAATGTGTCAACAAATATCAACATTTTTTCACTGCTTCAACGCCAATATACAGTAATGAAGTTCAAACCTCCAATTCAATTGATTATAGTTTCGGCTGTTTGAAATTTTTGAGGTTAGGTACCATTGTTATTTTTAACTGTCACTGAAAGCGTATGTCTAAAAAATGCCTCGGAAGCGTAAATCTACATTATCTAAAAATTTGTCACGGCAAAAGTTGCACGAAATCAAGAATCTTCGGTACATGCAGAGCTGGGAAGACAGCAACAGCAAGCAAGGCGACAAAGTGATTTCAGAGCTGTTGAACAACTCTTCAGATCCAACAATCACAGGCAAGGAGAATTGTTCGAGCAGAAATTTCATGTGTGAGGAGTGGTCCGTATTTGATGATACTGGATTTCAATATGATCCTACAATGGAATATCACAATCATCCTCTAATTGTTATTGGCTCAATGAATAAAAAATGTCAATAATAATGAAATTGCTCGAGAGCTACATTATGATTTCATAGGACTACAACATCAAGTGACAGAATTAGTACCTCAATTACTTCCAGAGTTTTCCATCAAGTTTTACGTAGAATACATCAGATGCACCAGAAGGAACAGGAAAAACGTTTTTGCTCAACTTATTACTAATCTCCGTCAGAAAAGACCAGAAAATAGCAGTTGCTGTAGCTTAAAATATATTTTAACATTTATTATTGTATTTCAATAAAGCATGTTTTGAAACTTCATTGTATGTAGTAACCAAGCAATAAAATAAAGTTATTATATTGATATGTTTCTATTATAATGATTTCTGATATTTTTTTAATGGATTAGATGGGAACTAAGCCGCTGGTAACAGCTGGTATTAAAATAAAAACAATGATACAATAAATATTATGTACCTTTAAAAAATCAGCAAGTGCTGATTTTCTCTTAGCTTCCATTTTTGCCAGATCCATGGCAACAGAAAAATTATTGATGAATCCGCTATAGATGTCTAAAACGATGGCCTTAGAAAAAGAAGCAATGAACACGTCGCCGATTTTTTCGTCTCTATCCCAATTTCTGACATATTCTGCTATAGCTATTCGAAAAAGAGTATGGCACTGTAAAATTTCCGGGAGCCTATGGAACAAAGTATGTATTTTTGAATTACTTAAAACCGGTGGATTACTTTCTTCTAAAGGCTTTTTATAATCCTAAAACAATAAAAATGGGTGCATTATAATTTATTATTGGTAAAAGTTGAAATGCAATTGAAATAATAACTAATTTTTCATACTCACATTTACTAGCCTTTGTAAAGTAGCTATATAAGAATTTTCACTATGTACAATGGCTGATACTATCATCCTCCTTTTTAACTGTAAGGGGGTTAAATTAGGAGGTGGTTGTGGTAAACTAGGAGGCAATTGTCGTCTTTGGGAAGAATTACAGCTGGCGAAATGAAATCCGGTTTCTTCTTCAACCTAAAATTTATTTACCACAATAATTGAATTGAAAATATTTCGATGATGTTACAAATTTTTTATTTCAAAATAAATTTCTCTTACTTCGGGCAATTGGGGCATTTTGTTCGAATTTGGCGTGGTTCTTTGGACGTCTGCATTTTCAAAGTCGTATTGATGATTATTTCCTCTTCTTATTGAAAACCATCTTGATAATCTACCGTGATTTTGAGGGGAAGTGTCGACAGATAAAGCACTGTCGAGAGACAATCTATTATTTGAACCTATGCCTCCACTTCCCCTCCATTTATCACACAATGTTCGTGCTTTATTTAACGTGTTGCGGAGTTGACCGTTGGTACTTCTAAAAAGAAACAGTATTTTCGATTATATTTATACTTATACTTGATTTATTAAGATAGATTCACATGAATTATGAACAAAAATATTTCAAGTCGTTTGGAGGTTAACTTTCTGAGGAGTTAAGTTAAACATTTTAAAGCTCCATTTAAAAAATCCTTTCTCAGCATTGCTACATGGAATTCTGGCATACCACATATTAATGCATTAACTTTCAAGCAGTCACCAATTAAAATTAATTTACTAAAATTATATCCCAATCGATATAAACCGACTTACTAAAACTCTATGGGATCATTGGCATAGTAGATAACCTGAAAATAGGATATTTCAAATTGAAAAAAAAAGCGTTTAACTATGTGACATCCGCAGGGTTACTGTAATAAAAGACACATATTTTAGTGTCTAATAGCTCTTTATTCAAGTTACTTTCGATTTATTTAAGGATCCTGTAGTTAAGGAACATTCGATATTATTTTTTTTTCTATTACACACTTTTAAAAATGTTATTCTCAGCAATTCCTCTCCTCCTACATTTCATTCTTTTTTATATTTATTAACATTTTCAATTTGATTTCTATTCCCTTAATGTCCATGTAGTAACGCTTATGATAACATTTAAATAATTGGCTCACTTCCAAACCTTTTGATTAAATTTATGTTCGGTTTTTCTTCAGTACACCAAGCGATTCTCAATGAGTTTAATGAATACAGCGAACCAGATGTCGGTAATATTTTTTAAAATGCATTTTTCATTATTTGTTATGGTATTAAATGTAAATTATTGTCTAATGGTGTGTGGTACACTTTTTTTGGTATATAACCAAATAAAAAAATAGTGCCCTGTACTAAAATATTAAATTTTATTCGTTCTATTTATCCTCAAATATTGCCATTCATTATACACTGGCGAGCAAAAAATTGAGGATACTCCAGAAATTGCGAATAATTTTAGCGTCAATATTGATAAGGATTAGTAGGCGTTAAAGCGATTTTTTTCCGAAAAGCTGTCATTCGATGTATTAGAGTACGACTTTCACATTTCCCTTGCCTGTTTTCCAGTTTACTGTTGATTCTTTATGTAAAACCTAACGATCGCAAAGTGTAGTGATTCAACAGGCCCGTAATGTCCCATAGATGCGATTGTCTTAGCAAGAATTGATGCGCTGTTCAAGATGGTCGGGGGCAACTTGAAACTGCAAGAATTGTTGGTGCTAGTCTTAGTGGTGTGTAAAGGGTGTGTACCAGCGCTTTCTGGAGACTGGCCTGATCATTAGAAGACCAATGTCTGGGCGAAAATGAGTTACTACTCAATGAAATGACCGTTTTTTAGTGTCCATAAGTTTGCGGAATAGGACAGCTACTGCAGTTTCACTGCGAAATCAGTTGGAAGGACCGTTAGAAGAAGATTTCATGCTGCCGGACAGTAGTGCAGAAGAATGGCTACAGGTCCCCCGTTGCAACGCCAGCATCATTCTACATGATTGACATTTGCTAAAGATGACGTTCGTTGGAATGATGATGACCGGAGCTGGGTATTTTTCTCAGATGAGTCGCTATTTTGCTTCACTGGGTCAGATGGACGTCGACGAGTGTGAAGAAGATCTGAGGAAAGATATGCTGAAGTTTGCATTGACGAGCGTCTTCCATTTGGCGGTGATTGAGTTATGGTTTGGGCGGAAATCATTACACAAGTTCGTACAGAGTTTGTCTTCATAGAAAATGGCTCCCTAACCTCTCACAGGTACATTACGGAGGTACTAGAAGACCATGGTATGCCTTTCGTGGTTACCATGGGGTGACACATACAGCCAGAATTGTCAGGGAGTATCTGGATGAGGTAGAAATTAGGCGGTTTGACTGGCCAGCCTTCAGCCCAAACATGAATCCCATAGAACATGTTTGGGACGACTGAATCGCAGACACACACCAACACCAAGAAATGCCCATGAGTTGAGAACATTGGGATAACATAGACCAGAATGTGATCCGTAACTTAATTCAAAATATACCGCGCCGACTTCCAACACTCATCAACGCAAGAGGAGGGAATTCACTTTATTAGTGTCAAGTTTTTTTATTTTGTTCGTTCCATATCTTCCCTTATAACAAAATGTTGAATTTCGCCTAAAATGTCTGAACAAAATCTCTGAGACTAAGTTGTATTATTTCGATCTCCGAATCAGTATTTAGGGTGTCTTAAAAATAATTAATAATGGTTAAGGACTAGACATCGAAAGCCAAAACTAAGGGTCGGTAGATTGGTAGATATTAATCCTATACTCAAATTCTCATCAAAAGTGTTCCTTGAATATTAAAAGGGACTTAAAATTCATCAGCTACGACCTTTTCGTCTTCCTTTGAATTGTTGTCCTTTTCGCCAAGGATAATTTTAAGTTGTTACATTTCATTTACTTATTCAAAACACGTCCTACTCGAGCACAAATATAAATCTTCTCGAAATAAAAAATGAAATTAATTTCAAAGAATATCCGATAATATGAACGAGGTGTGATCAGAAAGTTCAATGAATTATTTTATTAAAAACAAAGTAAAATGTCAGAAAAGTAACTTTTTTTCAGTTAGGGGAATGAAGACAGGCATGAAGCGGCTTATAAGCTCCGTTTATAAAAAAAAAGCCGTCGATCTATTTTTCAGGGCTCTTTCTTCGCTAATATCTCCAACTGTTACTTACCTATTTGAATAAACTAGTTTGTACTTTATGCACATTTTCATCTATGTTCGAAGTCGAAGGACGTGTCTATTTTCCTGATACACTGATAAATGTTTCTATTAGATTATCGTAATATTAGTACTGACCTATTACTGGAGGCGACGCTTCGATCACTTTCTTCGTCCGAAGACAGTTCTGGATCGGACCCCGAACACCAACTCTCCTCAGAACTTCTCTGAGAACCTGTGTGTTGCAGGGTGCGGGTGTGTGCGAGAGGTGGCGCCACTCTGTGTTCACATGTTGGCTCCTCCCAAGTTCCAGATCGGATACGTGGTTCATCTTTAACGAAAAAATGGAAATACATACTTATACAAGTTATATATAATATAAAAAAAGCATAAATAGATTCCTAAATATTCACTTGCCATAAAATATAGATAGTAATTACACCATACATTATATCTGTCTGCCATTCTAAATGACCCAATTTTAAAACCATTATTAGGGCAAGTGGCTGACATTCCTGAACGGTCGAATAATTGACTAACGTTCAATATCAAAATATCATCATTGTAAAGTTCAGAAAAAGATTTATTTATATGAATAAATAAATAAACTGAAATATGAATATTTAAATTTTAGATTTCTATTTATATGAATATTTTCTTGATATGTTCGGAAGATATTTTTACACAATGAGAAAATACACCAATGGATTGAATATTTAATATTTCAATAGATACAATATATATCTGTATATCGATAATAAATGTTCATTTTTTCCTAATAAGTTCACCACATGATTCCAATTACTGTGCTATAACAGACCATAAATCTCATATTTTCCTTTCTATTTCCTTATTAACCACGTAACATAGCCATAAATGTTTGTAGTACCCATTGTAGTATGTTCTATCTCACGTTTTCTCTTACAAAAAAATGAGTCCATTATTCAAAATAAAAATTTAATGATTGTTCCAACTTTCAAACACATAAAAATAGAAATGTAATGATATTATACAACTGCCGATTTAGATGCCAAAAAATACAATACAAAGTAATTTCCAATACAAGGTGTTTCCAAATTCATGCAACATAATTCAGAAGTTGATTTATCGTATAAAATTAAAATGTGTACTAAACAAAATTTCCTCAACTCAAGGGTTGCTAATTTCAGCCCCGTATAATGTAACAGGAATATTGAAGAAATGGGAAACGCCCTGTATATCCTCCTATTCATCAAAGCTTTAGTATAAACTTCCGAATAACGCCAAGAGGAGTTGGAAGGTAAAAATAATAGGGAATGGTCACAATCTAATAACGACTAAGAAAATATCGGGATCGAATGCATGCGCGGAAAACGTTAAAAATTCAAAAAAGACCTATTAATGTCACGAAAAAAGAAAGGAAAATAGAAATACGATAGTAAACGTACAGGAACTAACCTAACCAGTTGCAACTGGATCGTTTCCAATTTCTTAATTTTTGTTACCTTTTTAGAATACGCAAGTACTGTTTTGTAGTTTCTTTCTACCCAATTTCGGGGCTTGCCTTCACTTATGTGGTAGAGTACCGTTTGATCCCTCGAGTCTTAGAATTCCTTTTAATTTTAACTCAAAAAACCAAACCATAAAACATGTTTTGTACTTGCGATGTTTTATTTAACTCTAATTCAATAAATAAGCAAAATGGCGGGTATTTCTGCTCTTAGTTACTTGAGCACGAAACGACCGCGATTTTCGACCTTGCGAGATCGCGGGAATTTAAAAATATTTCCATTTCAAATGTAAAATTTCATTGGCGTATTTTCGGAGGTTCAGCCAAATTTGATTTTCAATATAGACGTAATTTGTAATATTTCTATCATACATTAATAATAATTAAGAATAGCAACCGTCCATTTTAAGTATAAAATCATGTTTAATATAAAGTTTATCCATTTTAGAAATACTACGAATATGTTGATATTTGTCTTAGTTTGTACCTATAGTGAATCATAATCGTGGCTCACGAAGTTCTCTTTGAAAGTACATTCACAACCTAAGAATGCCAAGTATGCCGCTTTGCATTGTTTGGTTATAATAAATACAGACGAATAATCGTACAGTGTTACTCTCATTATTATTAGTGAGATACGGTATTTGTTTTAATATTGCTTTTCAACGAAGAAATAAACGTAAATTTCTCACTTAGTTAATATATACGATATTACTATGATGGGTTCCAAAAAACTTGTACAAAATTATGTAGGACATAAATGAATATTTGTAGTGGGCTATTGTAGAATTTAACATTTATTTATGATTTATCATAGGTTTTTTCATTCTATATTTGTCCGAAAACAAATGTATCAAATTATATCCACTTAATAAAAACGCTTTCACAATTTAGTAGGAATTTTCGATAGTATTTAAGTAGGTATATATTTTTTTCACATTTCGCGTTCTTAGTCTCCTTTTAATAGATCTCTCAAAGTTTTTTTTATTATGGTTATAAAAATAAAATTAAGAATGTTATTTAAAACATATAAATTCCATTAAGGTGGGAGAATCGTAGTATACGTTTTAAAATTAGTTAGAATGAGCAAAGTACGTCATGAAAAATGTATTAAAAATAAGGCGTAAATAAATTAGTATGGATTGAAACATTATCTGATCTCTGATCTCTCTTGAGAAAATTTGTGAATAATTTTCAACTAACAAAACTTCATTCAAAATTCTGCGTATTTTATCTAATAGAAAAGTAATATTTAAGAAAATTATATAAATTTTTATCTCTGCGTTACACATTTAATTTTTCCAAACGACATGACCATTTTACTTTTTGTATATCTAATATTTTTAAACGTCTAAAGCTTGATTAAGTTTGAAACGACCCACGCGGAAATTAAAAACCAAATCTAAATTCGCCATTAGTCTAATGTCTACATATGTTATATTTGTTAATGTTTTAGAGGTTATATCAAGGGCATCTTTTAACGTTCTATATACGAAGACCTTTTCCTTTACTATGTTGAAAATTTCTGTTTGATAATTCAGCTGTAATACGGAAAGAGCATTAAAAAATTAAAGTTTATTGATCCTGATAAGAAATACCATTTTTACTCAAGAATTAAAACTACAAAAATGAATTCAATATTTTTTTTTGAAACCAGTTAAATTTGTTCATTGAAAATATACCTCAGTCGATAAAAAAGTTTGTTTGTATACGATATACATTATCATATGAATTAAAACAAATGTCTCTCCGTTCTTTACGTTTGAGTTTAATGTTTACAAATTAATTCAAAACTTCCATCAATCACAACTAATTACGATACGAAAAAGCGAGCATTCGCAACATTATTCAAAATTAATTATAATACACAGCGGGGATTAATCGGCAAGTTCTTAAGCCGAATTTGTTTTTTAATTGACTTCGTTATGACATCTATGTAATTAGATGCATAAACAGCTCTTACAAAAGTAACAGAAAATTACTAGGTCGATAATATTTGTGTAGAGTTGATTGACTTTTGAAAGAGTTATTTGAAAATTATTGAATGGGCACTAAAATTAGACAATTAATAAGTAAAATCGAATTTAGTGTTCTACTTTTACAAAATATAAGTTAACTTGGCCTTACTACCTGCTCGCGAACAATAAATTTGTAAATTGCAAATAGTATTATAGTCTTACTTGAAAATATTTCATATAAAATACCATATTATATCCACAATTATATCAGTATCACTAGCGACGATTAAATTTTTCGAATACTTTTCTGACCTGAATCAATACTAGCATCATATACCTGCAGCAATAGTATCGGATTACCGACTTTTACAAAAAAATTATTAGATTATCTAGATTAGGTTACACCCTTCCGATTCCGTTATAATTTTAGTACGTTCTAGAGAAAAATTAGCTGAAAAATTTGATACATATATGTAGGGCGCGGAAATCATCCCTTCACATAGTTTTTCAACTTTGAAGTTCCAGAAAAAGAAAAATAATTTACACATCATAGTTTTACTTTGCAGAGAATTTAGTCTAGTTTGTTTACATACGACTATCGTTAGTAAATCTATCAATATTTGATTTTTATTTTTTATTCGTGTTGGACCATGAAAAAGATAAAATTCTATGAATTTTTGTGTATTGCTGTTTATTGATTGATATTCTATCAATATTCTCAGTTAAAATTACTGGTTAAATTAGGTTAGAAATGCGAAGCTTAACTATGATGTATAAATTTTTTTTCTTTTTCTGGAATTTGAAAAACTATGTGAAGGGATGATTTCCACGCCTTACATATATATACATATATATATATATATATATATATATATATATATATATATATATATATATATATATATATATATCAAAATTTTCAGCATAATTTACATACTAAAATTTTAACGAAATCGGAGGGGTGTAACCTAATCTAGATAATTACCAATTTTTTTTTTCGAGAAACATTTTTTAATAATGAATTGATCGGATACAGGCATGTATATTTTGGACTTGCAATGATATACTTATTTACTAAGGGATTTTCACTGGAAGCCCTGATATGTTTGTTGGAATCAAGCGGAAATATCTTTCCAATCAAATACATTGTTTTATTACTTATTCTGTTCATTTGTTCTTTTCATTATTTTTCGACAAGCTATACATTTGTATAGTATACTCAGACGATAATTATTTCTTTTTACCTACTTCGTAATATCTAAAATTTTATCACTTGAATATTACACAAAAATTATACGATATTTATTTAATAAAACGAGAAGCTCCTCGAAAATTTTTATTTGAATTAAAAATGAACTCTGAGATGCTATTTTGAAGTGCACAGATGATGATATGATTTCCTTTAGATAGTTGCGAGCTGGTTATTTTGTAATTATAAATTTAGCATAACTTGGGAAACGCCAAAATCTATTTTCAATACGTACGTACAGCAATGTCAAAGTCAATGTAAATATGCATCATACGATGGAGAAAATAATGAGGGATTATTTTCCCTCAAAAATCACTTGTAATAATATCACCTTTTATATTAATTGAAATTATCAAATTAATCAATAACAGTAACAAAAAATAAATGTGTATTTTTTAAATGAATTACAAACAATAATATCTGGTATTATTTTTAATTTTTCGCAGAACCAACTCTTAATGAAGTAAATCATTCACTACATTGTTTGTTGATGTTAAATATGTGCAGAGTGCAAGTTTAAGGATTACAGTGTGAAGTTCATTGCAATGAACTTTCAAGAACACTCACGGATTTGTGGGACTAATAAAGCAGAACCTACAAACTGTACTGTACATTCAACTTTGTTAACATCGAACAATTATGAGGAATAATAAATACAGAATCTTATTTAGTTAGGTTAGATATATTTAATAGGAACAAATTTAATTTCGTTGATGATGAGGCTAGTTGACAAAATTTGGAAATTAGTTTAAAACTATAGCTTAGCATCTATTTCACACCAAATATATATATATATATATATATTACGTTTACAATTGAAAAACAAACCGAATGGTAAATTACATGCAATAACTAACCTAGAAATGTGTACAATGAAAAATATTTTCACAGTCGAATATATTATTTTCCTAGAAATGCTAGCTTGACAATTTCTATCAAAATTGCCCAGAATGCAATTGGGTACATACAATAAGGTTTAATTATTACTAATAAGGCCGACAGTCGGTTTACCATGAAAATTAACATCAATTAAATAATTGCTTTTATTACTAAGTTTAGCGTGAAAACGTATATCAACCAAGGTTCTTTTTAGTGGCAATATACCATTTATTCCATTCTACTATTTAAAATTTTAATATTCAATAAACTAATTCAGATGTAACGAAATCATGTTATGGGCATTGATGGAAGAGTAAAAACCCATTTTTGAGAATCCTTTCTATTCACCAACAACAATACCACTTGATGATTAGAGGATGAATGGTGTCTATAATATTATCATTCCATAAATTACATAAACAATCGACTTTTAAGCTGATTTCACAACTTTTCAAAAAATAAATACCAACGGCTGGTATAAAATTAAGTGAATTATGTCTTCACAACATCGTCAGCTAGGGTAGTCATTTTTAAGGCATCATGTTTTATGTTATTCCAGAGTAGTTTTTTTTTATTTATTCAACTCAAATGTCAGTTATTGTCTCGTACCTGTTATAAAAATTATTTTATGATTATCCAACATTGCAATACTATTTTTCTAACTGTAAAATACCTTTCTATATATTATATGCATATGTAACTAGTTACATAATCTAATAAATATAATATGAAATTACTCCTTTCATCGAATAATTAGAATAATAGAATCACATTCTTAAGATAAAACGACGTAAATTAAATTAATGATGATCTTGAGAGGAAACTCCATTACACGAAAAAAACCATGAATTTCATAAAATAAGAAATTTGGATTGCAGCAGAGCTCTAAAGTTTTGTTTTCATAGAAAAATGAAATATATCAAAAAATATTTATCTATTATAGTTTCCTTATTTAAGAAAGTATTGTAAGCTAATGAAATTAATTTGTAAAAGTATATTTGAATTAATAGACACAGTATCTTTTTCGATCATGCCGTTATCAGATTAATGGATATAATAACAAATAATGATGAAAAAAACAATCTGATTTTAACTGTACTAATGCCACCAACTGACTCATTCCATTTTATAAATTTAGACTAGTGCTATTCGTAGAAATGTGTCTTAACATGACTTGATTGTAGTTTAAGTTTTACTTTTTTATCTGTTCTTTTAAAAGACTCATAAACCTGATTTCTATTTATTTAACCCAACTATGTATAAATGTAAATTAGTAGAGGCGTTATTATGGGACAAATAAACAAATGAGTTCAGAATAATAAGATTTATAATAGGCTTGTTTCCACTAAGAATAAATCGGATGGTTTTGAGCTTCTAATGATTAACTATGATAAATAGTAAATAAAAAACAAATTTTCTACAAAAATAATAAAAGATTAATGATAGTTTTGGAAAATAAAATGAGGCGTTTAATCACGTGACATTAAACACCAATAAGAAAAGCCGGATGTCACACATCGCGAAACGCTTAAAGTGACCAGGTTATTACGAGTTTTCAGCAATTATTGTTAAATTAATAAGGTTAGTTTTTAGTTTAATCTTGAATTTGCCATGGAATCAGCATTTAACAAAGCAAACTGTAGTTAGTAATTTGCCTAAAATTGACGTCGTTATGCTTGACAAATCTTTTGTAATGAACACCTATATTTGTTCATCGGAAATTCGCAGTTTTCAAACTTATATGTAAAGAATAAACAAAGTCTTATTTAATTAGCAGTTACCAGTCAGAGAGTCGCATTTACCCACTGTAGAATGGAAATATTTAATTGATTTTGAGGTTAGCGAATACAAAGTTTCAATATCTTTAACTTAATTAAAAGTCATAACATTTTATATGTTATGTAGGGTATATTATGATAGATTTCGCAAAATTCATTCTATTACTATACATTTAAAATAGATACTTCAAGTTTTGTTTGATACATGAAAATGATCTTCTTAGAAATAATGTGTAGAATTAGTTGATAAAGTAAAAACATGTTGCCTCCTTGTCATTTTTAAACACTTTCTTCGTATTTCTTTATTGTTTGGAACATATATGAATAATTTGTCTGGCGTTTTTATCGTTGTAGTTTCACATTGGGGCACTATACAGTATTTCTAATACGAGGAATTCATTATTTATTAAAAAACACAATTGACTGTCTTAAACAAACATGGCTGTTGCGCGAAGTGTAACGTCATTCAAGACGCCATGCAGTCTTGGCATTTTTTGCGGTCAAGGTCAAATTTGTTTCTAAAAACTCAAAATACTAACGTAAAAAACCTATTTTTCTTAAATAATATATTTTTGGGATGAAATAGATGTTAAGCTATAGTTTTAAACTAATTTCCAAATTTTATCAACTAGCCTATTGTTCTATACAGTCCCGCCTATATTTATTATAATATTTTTAAAATTGTCGTTGAATAAAGTTTCTATCATATTCGATTTAATGGAATATTACCTATTTTTTTAATAACTCCATAACTAAATTGGATTAATAGAACAAATTTTGTTTTAGATAAAAATAAAAGCGAAAAGTGATTTATAAAACATATTGTAATAAAACTAGATATAGATTATATTTTAATAAGTAATACTTGACCTAATTTCTGTATTACATCAATATTATTTTTTGTTGTTGTTTTAAGATAATATAAGTATACATGTATAAATTTTATTTTTCTGTTTTATCAGGAAGGCGACGTTAAATTGGGGCATTGCGTACAAATACCGATGACATAATCACATCGATAAGTATTTTCTCTAATTAAAGTTTCAAAATGAGAAAATTTCTTATTTTGTTCTCAGCATCGACCTACAAGGTCATTATAAGCGGTTACGACAACAAAAAATAAGTTTCTTATTGTTATATATATTAACATCGTATTGGCACTTTTTGAAAAAGCAATAAAACTTGAGGAGTCTGGAACATTTCCTAGTATTATTCCATGAAATGTTTTAGGCATTTCAGGCATTCGTTTGTACGCTGAAGTCTTTATCACAAGAATCGCGACATCCTAGAAGCTAGACTGTTCTGGGATTTAACTGCTTCAGTTTTTATATCCGAATGGAAAAATAAAAAAATCTGTTTACCCACATTCAGATTATCACATTATGATTTTTTTTATCCAAGAAATCCGATCTGTTCCTCATATGCGTTTTTTTTTCTTTTTTGTTTTTCTTTTTACATCATTACTAATTTCGTTAGTTTAGGTAATTACTCCATTTTCTAAAATATTCCAAAAGATGAATTACGATTTTTATTCAAACATCAAAGTCAAATTTTAAACATAAATTATCTAGTTTACGTTTAATCGGATAAATTGAATACTACATATATTTTTTAACGAAAACATTATGGGTATGTTATGAAATAGAAATAACATTATTTGATGAACCAAACAGTTGTACATCATTAAATCATTATGCTGTGAGTGCTCGAACACATGTTTCGGGAAATTGCTGGTGCTTTTTTTTGTACTATTTTTAGTAACACATACATACTTACAGTCGTAGGATAAGCTTTGTTTGTAAATTGAGAAAAAAAAATGTAGGACGTAGGTTGAACTGACTATTCATTATTTCCAAATAAATTTTACTTTTGTATAAAAAATATTCCGAGAAATTATGATAAATCTAAATTGCACTCAAAAATATCTTGTGAAAATACTAATGCGACAAAACGCGTTCAAATTATTCACACCAATAATTAACTACATTAACTACAAATGCATACAGCAACGTTTTTGTTCAAGGTGATTTTTGTGACTTATTTGCGCATAAAAATTGTTCTGCGATCGCTTCATTGTGAAATGTTGAATCATTAAAATTTTTTCTCGCTCAATTAGGTAACTGACAGGAAAAGAATAGCTTTGTTTTATGTGATTCTTCACAGTGTCGGATTATATATTTTGGAAATTTTATTTTTGTTAATACAAACAAAAATAAATATAATAATATTTAAAACACTATAATTTATGAATTAATTAACTGTAACGAAATATCTTATGATAATCAGATATTAATCAAGTACAGAAAACGTATTTCCAAATTAATATTATACGGAAATACTACACGTTTAGATTACTTTATATGAAATAATAATTAAAAGCAAAAATATTATTTAAAATTAAATTGATAATCATGAGTAAATTTGATTGGATTGTAGGAGAATAGATGAAAATATTTTATTCACAGTATTTTACTGTAGTTTTAGATTTCTTTATATTTCTTGTTCCTATATGAATTAAAAGAAATTCAAGTAAACGTAGGTGGCAGGTAATTAAATCTCCAGATGAAGTATAACAACGCAATGCAGCAAATAAGATAATTAACTGTTGTACTTTGATTCTAGTTACATACAGGGTGATTGATTAAGAATGTACAAACTGTGAACTGTAGATTCCAGACCTCAAAATATGATGATTCTGCTCAACATGCCTTATGCAAATATTGCTAGTTTCCGAGATACGGGGTGTTCAAAGTTTAAATTTAAATTTTGATTTTCGCAATATTTTTTTATGTTTTCACAATTTCTCTTTAAAAATAGGCAATTTTACGATTTTTTGCCATGAGGAATCATCATTTTCACTCTAATTTAACATTGCTAATAGAGGGCGATAGTTACACTTGTTTATGTTAATTAAATCAAAGAAAACATTTTTTGGGCTAAGCTTACAACTAAAATAATAAAAAAATATTATAAAGCGTTACATTCTACAAAAAAAGTTACTCTTCTTTGATTCGTGTAACTCAATCGGTTATAGAGTTATTTGCTTCTAAAAAGCTCAATAAATTTTAATTTTTTCATAAAAAAATTTTATTATTCCTTATATTTAATCGTAAAAGATTCTATCAATATTATTTCAATCAATTTATTTATTCAGCATTCATAGAAATTTGTATAAAATATACTTCCCGATAAGAGATCAAAAGCCTATTTGTTAATATTATCGAAAATGTAGGTTACATTCATAAATTGAATTGACTGACAAAGTCGTGGAACTTAAATAGAAAAGAAAACAGTGAAAAATGGTTTATGATTCTGAACAAAATAACAAAATTTTAAATCTACGATAGAAGCTTTGTTCATTAGTTTTAAAACGTGTTTCTACCCAATATATTATTCCCAGAATCTTTAAATCGCACATAAGAGTTTGTTGAGCGAATCGTACTAATATTTTTCACTACTCAATACAAATTTCTCATTCCCATTTTTCTGAGAGCTCAACAAGATTAACACCTTTTTAGCCATTATCAATTTAGATGGGAAATCTACTGTGTTATTGGTAGAACTTGGTATTTAACTGGCAGTGGGTTTATGTTAGTCGAACAATGAGAAATTAGGGGTTTCCAACGTTACTAGAAAAACAACAAATTACCTAGGTAGTCGACTCGATTATAAAAATCTAAATTCTACGTCTTACAAATAAGAAGTGCAGAATCTCATCTTTATACCAACAGTTTAATAAACTCAAATATTTTGTAGTACGATTAAGTTATCAGAACTTTCTCTTCATATTCCTAAATATATTTGCAATATGATTATTACTGTTGTGGACATCTATCTGACTTCATTATCACATTTGTAATATATTAGATATATTTTTATTAATAATATTCTTAAAATAGAATGATTCTGTCAGCGAGATTGCTAGAAGCACGTATTTACTTGCGGGTTTTGATGCCAATATTCAAAATAAAAATCTTATCCAATTACTGTTATTTACATTTATGAACATACATCTTGGATGATTAAGCAAGAATTGTGTATACGAAACCAAAAGTTTATAATCTACATACTTTGATGATTGAATAAAATTCTTTTCAATATTTTATTTCTCCAAATATTTCTCAAAATTCTAAAACGCCTATGGGATTGTGGACAAAACAAAACGAGAAGTCTGTCTTACCCCTTAAATTTCAGCTCTTATAGCATGACGTTTGGTTCAGTATAGATCACCGATTTATGAGAGCGTTTTACAACGACATTAATTTTGACAAATTAAATAATGGCACCATCCAGACCCTCCATCCGTGCATGGCGCACAAGCTTGTCGAACACCGGATCAGTATTGCATAAAAGTGGAGAGCACAATCCGAAAACTTCAATTCGTCAGGCTTGATTAGGCAACTTCAAATGACTACAATCACAATCCACAAGGTGTGATTCAGTGATGAGGCCACGTTCCATATGTCTGGTACAATAAACCGCCACAACGTACGAATTTGGGATTCTCAAACCTCACATGCAGTAGTCGAGCTTCACCGGGACAGCCCAAAGGTTAATGTGTGGTGTGGATTTATGCACAACTGGCTGCGTGTACCTGGATATGCTTCAAAACTTTGCTCTTCCTCAGTTGGAGGAATTACAGTCGATTGTTCACTTCCAATAAGATGGTGCACCACCACATTGGTTGACAGCAGGTCGGGAACAACTCAACAAAACTTTTCCCAACCAATGGGTTGGACGGGATGGCCCAATGGCTACCTCCGGACATAAAACCTCCGACTTCTCCTTGTGTGGGGTTATTTAAAGGCCATTGTTCACCGGACACCGGTTAATGACATTGTTGACTTAAAACGCCGCATTACACAAGCTTTTAGTACAATCACAGGCGACATGTTACAGCGTACCTGGCTTGAAATTGATTACAGACTGGAAGTGCTTAGTGCCACCAATGGTGATTATGTTAAAGTGTACTTAAAAAACTTTATCAGTTGCAGTAATACATGCAAAATATAGAATATAAATATCTCGTTTATTTTGGAAGTTATGAATTTTTGAAATTGTAAAGAAAATTTTGGAACATCCTGTATATCTAATAAATACTTATCCGACTAAGTACAATAATTAAGTATACTAATTCTTTAAACTTATTTACACGCGCATCATAAAAATAACTGATCAAAACCAGGCAGTTTGTTTGTATTTTTGTTTGTTTACTGTGTTGCTATAGTATTTAATGAGTTCCAATAAAATCAATATCAATATCCTATCTTTTTAAAATGAGTTGATTCAAAACAAATTCAAAATTTGATAATGCATTACTCAAATATTTTACAGCTGTCGAAAATGATGTCAACTATAAAATATTATTACATTTTATATATTCTTCGACTACATTTTAATTACGTCTTAACATACTATTTTTTAAGACAAGTCAATAAGAGATCGTCCAATTCTTAAGAATATCTACTAGGTAGTTTAGAGATTTATATACGTATCACGACTAACAATTGAAGATAATCCACCTAAATATATCAAACATATGAAAAGAAAGTTAAAAATAGATTTCTTTCAATTGAATTACATATAAATGTATAACAACTTTCCTTTTGCATATTCAATTTTTTTATTCAAATTCATCTATCCAATAAATAAAAACAGTAGAAAATAGAAGATATTGTTTTATTTTCTCACATAAAATAAGCTTGAGAACCAACGCTTTTAACGGTGATATTAACGCACTTTTTGGTTACACAAACATGAACATTCGCTCAACCGATACCGCTTTTAAGCTTTCGTAATTGTAATACAGGTCTATTCCTTCATTTTTAACTGTATTTTTTTGTTCTGAAGGAATTGTGTGGTTCCACGTATTGTTAGACAATAAAAAAATTAAATTTTTATATAATAATAAAATATTGATAAATATAATAAATAATAAATTTAGCTGACCGAGTATTCTGCTTATTTTCTTAATGATAAGATACGGGTTTGGAGACATTGTTTGTTTACATTAGTATAGTGTAACTAGAGATAAATGCTGAATTGTTAAATATTTACTGGAAAATTGTAATACAATAATTATAATCTTATAAACAGGCTACCGAACAAATCTATAAAACTTAATTTGAGTCAAGTTGGGTGTTATTTTTAATTGAGGACAAATTATTAAAAACCCGAATTTAACGTACAGTATTAAATTGCGCATTGTGCATTTTGTATTTAAAAACTTTTTAACAAATTTTGACTAAACTAATATTCCGTTTTCCAACTACATAATAATCAATAATGATGTTCACCTTGAATAATTCATTAGTGTACGTGGAACTAATTGAATATTAGAGAATAAATAATGAATCATATTATCGTGTAGGTGAGGACCACCCACTACTGAAGTATGTATAAGTTGATAGAGTTATTGTGGGCATTTACCTAATCACCTATTATAATAATGCCACATTAGGAAACAAGTTAAAATTTTTGAGCGATTGCAAATAAAAATTTTGCCAGAACAAAAAATGAAATCATTTCAAAACTTATTTAACTTTCAATAATTAAATAATTATTAATGTGGTTGCGAGTGCTTATTTTGCCAATTTAGGTAATCGGGCTTATGAAGCATTAAAAATACTGTTTGGATGTTCTCTTTAAATGATATTAACTTTTGCGGTTACGGTTCTATAAAATTTTATATAACTAGTATGAGTACATTTAAATCCTTTGTTCGTTCCTCAAGGGCAGATTTGAAAAAATTCTCTAGAAGTCTAGAAGCAAATCACGAAAGAAAATTCTTCTGTCGTTGTTATTTCTACAAACATAAAATTCTCCGACTTTTGTATCATCATATTACGTTAAGCTGGTTACTATAGGGATTTCATTTCCAAAATAAAAAAAAGTCAATCTGAAATACAGCGTTACACGTTTACTCGTTTTAAATAATTTTTTTTCTAAGATCGATATCCATCTAACGCCAATTTTAATTCTTGTATACATTTCTCATTCAGCCATACATTATTGAACTTTGAACTTTGAAGTAAAAATTGCAGTTAGAAAAATATAAACAAAGAACACTACCAGACTAAACAAACAAATAACCAGCAGATTTCATATATATACTATATAGTATAAACAACATTTTTTAAAACTAAAAACATGTTTCATTGAATTTGTTATCTTGTGTTCAAATATACAAAAGTGATACTTAACTAACTGGATTTATTATTATTGACAATTGTTTCAAATTAACTGGCTTATGAACATTATATATAGAAAATTGTATCAAAATAGTGCGAGTTTAGTACAGACGAGAATAGTTCCAGAGGTATCTGGCCCAAAAAAAACACAAAAATTTCGGAAAAAATATATTTTTTTTAACGTAATCTACTTTTACCTCCATACACTTTTCCCAGTGATGTTTAATATTTCGATAGCCTTTTTATAATAAGAATCGTCAACTACCTCAAAAGGGGCAAACTCTGGCGAATAGGGTGCGTGAGGTAGCAAATAAAACTTTAATTCATTAATTTGGACCATTGCAATAACGGATGTGTGAGTTGGTGCATTATCTTGATGAAACAATAATTTTTTTCTTAGCCAAATGCGGCCGTTTTTGCTTTATTTCTTCGCTTAAACATTGCAATAATAATCGCCGTTGATAGTTTTTCCTTTTTAAAGAGAAAATTATCCCAAAAAATCGATGCCATAACCTTGCCCGCTTATGGAACAGTCTTTGTCTTATTTGGAGCCGATTTTCGCTTTTCAGTCCATCGTGTAGAACCTACTTTGACCAATTTTTTTCATACTTAACCTAACCTAACCAAACAACGTGGCGTCTTCAAACTTGGAACATATACTTTCTGATACAGTAATTTTTAAGCAGCTACCGCCATCTTTAGGTCAGGCAAGGTACTTATACTTTACTCATGACATATTTATTGAACTTATAGAAGAAGTATTTCTCCAAACTGTCTCAAAATAGAGTATTCTTGCATTAATTCTTTACCTTACGTTCATCTCTGGTATAAACAAATATACCGAATGGTGGTATCTATACAGAAAAAAAGTAGTTATTATCTAAAAATCCTATTTGAACATGACCTTGTAACTAACACCCTTTGTTATTTTTGATAAATTAATTGTTATTAACTATCAATATGCTTTTGGTTAAATAATACGAATAACTTAAACTTAACGCCTCGCATTATTACATAATACTTAGTAACATTTGTTTTGTACTTATTAGAACTGTAATTGCAGTGAAAATATGTTTGCAGTGAAAATATCAAGAGCTTTGCCATCTTATTAATAATTCTTCGAAGTTTATATTAGACGAATTATTTAATCAAAACATTGTAATGTTATTTTTACAACGTGTTTTCTAGTTAAATATTCTAAAGTTATGTAGCTTCGGGAAATAAGAATAGCTAAAGCTTTTAGAGAAGTTTCTATACTTGGTTTCGAATAACATTTTTAATTTTTATTCTGACGTTCCGTAATTTCGGCAATGGAAATACATGTTTTATGATGAATAATAAAGTATCAGAAAAGCGCTCTTGTTTTATTTATAAAAGATAATGAACAACGAACGTGTAATTAGAGCAAAGTTTATTTTATAATGAAAATATCAAACAACAGAATCATATTATAGATATATATAGGCTATATATTTATAAATACTAATTAACGTTGCAAAAAGTTGATAATTAATTGTAAATTATACGGAGAAAAGTTCATGTAAAGAACAAAGCACCAAACAAATCGATTCAACCATTTAAAAATCGAATCCAACATTAGAAACGCTATATGTAAAACCTAATTTTAACTTATCGTCATCAAATCAATTCTTTCATCGGAATAGATGCTATGACGGAAACTATCCGCCTTCCTCGAATCTCCGATATGTTTATATAGACAAATGATCGGATTCACGACCTCTGTTGTTCTAACATTACCAGCGCTACGCGATCGGTACTATCGAACAAACGGGCAATGATTTGCATTGATATGCCTTATCCGCAAACAACTTCATGTTGGATTCGGCCCGTTTTGAGTAACCTTCACACTCGTTTAGTTATTTTTTTCTCTGATCCGAAATGAATAATTCATGTATGGCATCGACCATTTCTGGAGCAACAATATAATTTTTTCAATATTACTCTAAAAGAATTAAAAAATATCAAACATTCTATTGAAAACGTCGTACTACATTACTTATTAACTTCATAGCGAACTACTCGTATTTTATTTGGAGACGAATACTAACAATAATGAAAATAATGTATACATTATAAAAATTAATATATTTCAAGTGTTCCTTGTAGAATAAAAAATCTAAAAAAACCTAAAAACTACTTACGAACAGCAGGACTTGGTTTCCTTACAAAAAAGGATTGCATAAAAGCAGAAACGTCGACACACTACTAGAGTATTGTACTAAGTACTCCAAGAAATTGTTATAACTCACTGGTTCCACTCACTCACCAGTTCAACTACACTTGACAATTGTTGCTTTTACCATATAAAAACTATTTCCGATTAACAAAACATTTGATTAATGACGATTTTGTTCAAAACTAAGTATTAGTTTAGTCAACACTATAAACACGGTTGAAAAGATCACGCATTTCTTTTTTAATCGTCGACAAAATAACTTTCCTGCTTATCTCCTGCGAGATGTTCGAACTACTGTTGTTCGGTTCAAGTCTGGCTGGCAGCCGGCGCGATGTCGCGAGTTTCTGTTGACTGTTGGATTGTTTATTGGGCGTACCAGCATTCGACCGACCGATAGATGCCGTCGCCTAACCGGCTGGAGTCACACATGATATAATATACATATATTATTATGGTGGCCATGCCGTGGTTTGCATGTATATATGTGGTGTATCAAACATTGCACCTGCTTTTCTTTTGTATAAATCATATCA
Organism: Diorhabda carinulata; assembly: GCF_026250575.1. Classification (NCBI taxonomy): domain Eukaryota; kingdom Metazoa; phylum Arthropoda; class Insecta; order Coleoptera; family Chrysomelidae; genus Diorhabda; species Diorhabda carinulata. Next base: position 1,476,684 of record NC_079469.1, read on the forward strand.
AATGAATACATTTTGCTTAGAAATAAAAATGGATCTTGGACGTTATAAATGTTCAATCTAGTATAATTTCATTTCAATTTTATCATATGATTAAAATGAGCCTAGGAGTATGAGAAAATGCCATTGTTCAAATTAATTTGACCTTGTTGCGGGCAATCTATCCGCCCCCCTTAAAAAATACGTAGACTTGCAAGAGGCGCCTATTCTTACCTACATACACACATTCGAACAAGGTGACTTTGTTAATAACAATTATTTTTATTGCGCCAAGTAATGCTTGACGAACTTTTAACTGCTTCGAATTAATATTAATCATCTATCAAATTAATGGTATTTCGTTTTATAACGATTTTATGGCAATTGGCTTATTTCGTAATTTGTTAGCTATAAATTTAATTAGCCTTTAAAATTACTACTGTTCAATTAAACAATCAATGGAACTACACACGGCCAGTTAGTTATTCACATAAAACCCACAGATAGCCGTAATGAAAATAAAATACACAAATAATTAATTGAGAAAGTCCAATGTATAAACTAAAGATTTTTATAAATATATATTATTTTACCTGAGCTGCTATCATATTTTCTCAATTTTGTTAAACAGCTGACAAAACTTGCTGATATAATGTCATAGCATTTGGTTGTGCGCCTCGTATTATTATTAAAAAACGACTGACATCAGCAATTAATGCATCCGTACTTATCGTTTTATCGAATGTGTAACCAATACCTACATACGGTGATACTTACACATCTAAAATAGATGACAATTATATAGAGGCAGACACATCGAATGCCTGCCTAGCTAAATTGAAACGGGATGTGCACATTAGTTAAAAGGTCATTTTTCAGTGGCGGTCAATAAAAACGAATCCAAAGGATTCATCTAATTAATAGATGGAAAATTGATCAAACGATGAAGATAATAATAAAAACTTTCGAACCACACTTGAATGTAATATAATTTTCTCCTTCATGATACAGTTTTTATTGTACCCAAAATGGTTTATTATAATTTTTAAAATGTCTTGATTATATTGTTGAATGATTCTCAATACTGTGCAGACTCGATAATCCGAACTAATAAAAACCAAGGCGATTTGAATTAACAAATAATTCGGATTACCGAAGCAGTTATTTTTTATCAAAATCTTCATTATGAAACGCAAAAAAAACAGTAATTACGAATAAATAACACTAAAAATATATGCATAAAAAAGTAAGAATATGGTATGTATTAATTTCTAAAGTAATTTTTAATTTTCGCTTGCTTTACACATCTTTGAGCAGTCCATTTTAGGGCCACTAATATCTTAGTATTATATTTTATATTAAAATATTGGTCAGATGTTGATTTAGTGGTCATAGAGTATTATATCAATGATTATTCTTGTCAATCTGACATAAAATTGATTTAAATTTGCAAAATATGTCAAAAGTCTTCACGTCAAATTAATGATGTGGTTACACTGCTCAAAAGAGTAAAATTCATTTTTAGATCGTACGCAAATTTTTAGGAACCAACTGTACAAAGAAAAGCACTAAAATTGTTTTAAAATTAATCCTACCTGTCAATTTTAGACTTTTTCGGTTTCATGTCACAGATTGTAGATCTTTCAAGCCCATACTCAAAAAAACTTTTCCACTTTCTCCCTTGTTAAGTCTTTCAATAATTTCACTTTTTTGTTTTATGGATAATGTCTTGTTTTTTCTTTCAGGAGGCATTTTTATTTAAGCAAATATTAAAATAAAAACCCACGTATATCAACTAAAATGGCATTACAAACATCCCAGCAAAGTATGTAAATATCACTGCTGAAAAGCATACAAAAGCAGTGAAAATGCTGCACACCTGTTGAATGTCAGTCCCAGATATAAACAAAAGGTTAATTGTATTGAAATTGCTTGTTCGGACTACTGAAGAATTCGGATTATCGAATGTTCGGATTATCGAGTCTGCACTGTAGTCACTTCTGTGATTTTTGCTCGTCATTTATATTTATTGTTGCTATATTTCTCTTATAGTTTCCATATACGTAATTTTATTAAAAATGATTTTATTAACATTTCTTTTCGCAACAAACTTCTATTTACCGATTGCGTAATCTATCTCCTGCATATTATGGCCCGTCTAAGTTCAAGGTTATTATCATGAATAGTATTATAAGTATTGAGATTTCTGGTAAGAAGTAGCATATTTATTTAAGATATCTACGTTAACCGGTTGAGGTTTTTGTTCACCTTTTTTTCGATGAAAAATTTTCTGAAACTTTTACTCGAATATATGAAATATTAACTTTGATTTAATTTCTAGCTTTTCTATTTTTAGATTAAATTTTTTTTCTACAATGCAATTGATTGTTTTTTTTTTCAACATCTAATCCGCTTAGAATCAGATGTTCTAAAACGAAACGGACTCCAAACAATTCAAGTAGTCTATAACAATTACTTTAATTGTCTACATCCGTTGTAAGCCCCAATAAATTAGTTGGAGAACTAATGTTTAGTCGCTCCATTCTCTAGGCTAGATCTAATCGGAAATAGAGGCACTGCTATTAACAAAACAAAATATACGAAGTACACACTAAAATTCTTTATTGTTAATATTACGAGTACTAAGTAGTAATAGCTCAATTGCAATCGATACAAATTAAAATTTTTCAGACGTATACGAATATATTTAAAACAATTCCCCCTTACTTCAATAAATTGAAAACTAACGAATTAAAGCGGTAATGGGCTATAGTTATGTTCAAATATAATAAATGTTGATTGTTTTGTATCATGACTTTAATATTTTGATATTTTACAGCTCACCTACTCTTAAAAACAACCCCTCATACAAAGATTATTTAAAAAATGTGGTAAAAAACATGATTTTTTTTTATTTTGGATTGTAATGGGAAAATTTTTTTCTTCGAGTATAAAAAAACTGACCCTTAATATTTCTAATAATGCAACCACCAAAAACCACCCCTCAGAATGGAAAAAATTGCAAATTACTTAATGGAAGCAGTTATAGAGTTCATTATGTTCAAACATGTGAAATGATTGTTGTTTTTTTACAATGTAAGTAATATTTCTATTTTTTATATGTAACTACCCTTAAAAACAACAGGAGGACAATTTTGGCAGTTATCACTAGAGCAAGTACCGCAAGTTTGATTGCAATATAATCCAAGTTTGCGACATCCGCATGTTGAGCCACATCCTTTTTTACAATTGCAAAATATCATTTTAAGTAGTTCCTCTGGTGCATCCACAATCAGTGAAATTGAGAGTTTTGTTACCAAATTTGGATTTGCAGATAAACTCTTTTGATATGTTCATCTAGAGCATTTTTTTAATAATAACTCGGCTTCCCTTTAAGCTTTTTGCATATCATTTTGTAGAGAATTTCATAAGCTCAAAACCATGAGAGTTGCAACCCTTCTAGGCCCTTTTCTTCAGAAAATTTTGATGTTAAAGGGTAAAAAAGACTCTCCCTTAGTATTGAAATCAATACTTTAAACGCTTATATCTGGTTTAAAACGTGAGTTTAAAAAAAAACAAAATGTTCAGTAAAATAAAAGCTAAATTTTAGTTATAAAAAATTCTTTCGTTTTCTAATAGTTTTTCAGATATTTTGAAAAAATAACGATTTTTTTAAATCAAAAAAAAATTCACATTAAACAACTTTTTCAAAAATTTACGTGTTCCAACCATTCAAACTTTTGGAACATGTTGTTAGGGCTTAAACAAAGATAATTTTACATGGCTACGATTAATTTTAATTTTGCCGCACAATTTTGAGTTACTTAACTTATTTTCGTCATAACTCGCTTAATTTTCATGCTAGACGATTTGATCTTTTTTAGTCGAAGGAAAAATTAGACTATTACGGTAGGCATGACTAGAAGAAAAATGGGGGGGCACATCATTTTACCCATGTTTTGAGACCTCCTGAACACGATTATGATGATTTTTCGAATGTCTGTAGTTTATATATATATATATATATATATATATATATATATATATATATATATATATATATATATATATATATATATCTGTTTAAGCTACAATTCTTATTTTCGTCTCTCGAGCAATTGCTATGGGTCCGATATGGTTCAAAATTAGCATACATGGCTTTTTTGGCGGCGGATTGATTATTAGAGTTTGGTTGAAAACAAATGAATATTTCGAAGGGTCGCAGTGCAAAAAAAGTGGGTTTTGACCTTTGCTCACCTCTGCAGGTCAAACGAAAAGCGACTGAAAAATGAAATTTCACATGTAGGTCAAGGTCTAAGGTCAAAACTTTCCATCTCCACCTCTCTCTATTTATGGTCATTTTTGTTATATTTTCTTATTTTTTGGCCAGAAAAAGTTTAACTAGAGGGTTCGAACTTCGCATGCAATTAGGGGTGATGTTGAAGAATTGTCTTTCTCAAGTTCAAAGTTTTCTTCTTCAGTTCTTCTAGCACAAAATGCCCGAAATCATTTTGATCGTTGTAATTGTTGAACTGGACCGCCTCTTATTTAATGAATAACACGAGTATGATCGTTGCTAGGGTGATTTTTTTTACTTCCCATTTTCGAAATTTCTTGTCATTTTGACAATTTTTTCTTTGTTGTCAATTGGAATTGAACAAGTGGGTTCGAGACCACCGGGTCTATTGAAATTATGAATTTTCATTCGAGAGAGAAAGTTAACTTGTGAAATGAAAAGTTATTGAGGAATAGCAAATTTTCCATATAAAGAAATAAGATTGAGAATTGATATCATTTCCAAGAAATTCATTTTATGGAAAGATTTGTTTGTGTATTAGTTAAATTCTTCATTCGACTTTCGTGATGGAGCTCTGCTGCTCACGGCTTTTTTTCCTGTTTTTGAGCTCAAAGCACTGCATAAATTTACGAAAAAGAAAAAATTTGCTTTCAGTGACTTATAAGTTGCTGAATATTATTTAAAGAATTTAATTTAAACTGCGTAATTTCTTTGTTTTTTATAAGCTTCAATTTTGATGAGAATAATTTTTTACAGAAAATGCGTAATTTTCGAGTTTTTCGCGAAAAAATGTTGTAAAACGTGTTTTTTTTTAATTTTCTAACTTAGAAATTAAAACTTCATTCCACATTTCCATCATAAGATTCAATTCTCTATCGATCCCCGGTGTTATTTTGAAATTTTAAATTTCTACCCGCTAGTAAGGGTGGCATTCGCCTCTAGGGTAGAAGCACCAAATCAGGTTAGTTATTTGCATCATTTTTGAGCTTCTATCAAAATTTCAAACTAATCCATGAAGATCTTTAAAATTGCGAGGTAATTTGCTTGGGTCACTGTACTACAAAGACATCTGTATTTATGTTGAAAAATTTATACTGTACAAATGTGGAAAAGTGATGCGTTTAGTTACTCTTTTAATCACAAAACTTGGACAAGACTATTAAGAGATGTTTACATATTCTGAAAAGTAATTCACGTGTAAACACAATATAATTTTTCTGAACTTTTATAATATAATTTCTTTAAATAAAAGAAAAATAAAACGTGAATCATACTTGGCAAGACGTCAACAAAATCTAAAAAGTACTGACTTTGATGGATTACGTGGGAAATGATTTATCGTAAGAGCTACAAATTCGTGTGATTGAATTTTGTTACCACGTGCATTAATTTAAACTTCTGTATGTATCCGACTTCATTTTTCACACTTCAAATTATGAGGGGTATTGTGATTGAATTGAAAAAAACCTCGATTAAAATACAGTTCGAGTTGATTTGAACTAAAAACACTAACCGAACACAATAAACATAAATTCGAGGCGTATTTTTATTAATAACAAATTCAAATTACAAAAATATTCAATCAAAAATCTTCACTGTGCTACTATAAAAAATATTTGTGTATATATCAATTAACCAATGTCATAATTAATGAAAATTGATCTCGAAACAAACATTTTTCGAATATCGCAATCTATAGAAAATGTTGGTTATATAAAAATGACACAATATTAGCATAACAATCAACACATTTTAATCTTTTCGTAAACTACGGTGTGTGAAGTATATGATGGAAACTTAACGATAAAAAAGTTGAACTAAAAAAGGGATAATAAAGTGAAACATAATTTATGAATCTGTATATACATATATATATATATATATATATATATATATATATATATATATATATATATATATATATATATAAATAGTTAAACCTTTAAATAAACATGATCCCTATTTTATTTTTATGGCAATTTAAACTTAAATGTGAATATATACAATAAATTTTTGGCGATTGATAATAGCTGGATCTCTTAACGCTTAAGCTGCTATATTTAGTTAGCCTAGACCAGTTCCATGCATAAACAAAATATTGCGTTACCTTAGCATCGAACAATAACTTATTAGAAGTGTCAGTGTAAAGTTTGACGTCAAAAAAGTAAACCAGAGTTACGCAATAAATTAAAAGAAAAAATAAGTCCACCGAAATTGTGAAAATCGAAAAATTGGAGTATCGACTCCAAGTTTCCTCAATAAATATGTTCGATATCTTTAACGCGAAGCAAAATATCGAGAGCTGACTCTATTTGTGGATTCGTAGTCATTCGGATATAATTTTTACATTTTAATCATCATTAAAAGCGACATACTAAATTAAAAAAGTATGGGTCTGTTAATATTGAATTATATTTATCTCCTCAACATATCAATTGTGGTGAAAACAAAACTGGTGATATGGAATGCACCTTGGAATCGAAAATTTTTGCAAGAGAACTTACCAGGTAATAGGGTTGAATTAAAGCAGACGGTACACTTACCTGAAACAAAGAAAAACTTGTATTAGAAATTATGTAATATAAACTCATACATATATTCTGCTATAGTCTTTATACATATATAAAATATTTTTCGAAAAATCCTCATATTCCAAATGTTATAGTAACAAACTTCGAAATCCAATCGTTTGTCGTGTTGTTCAAATGGAATATTCCATGGAATAGTTAATTGAATAAATATTTTAGTGAAAACGTAAAATACTTTAGATACATTAATAATTTGGATCTATTCATACACAAACTGGACTCGAATGGCATATTAACCCAAATATCTAGTGGCATCATTGAGAATCAGTAGTAGTTCGACGACGGATAAATTGGATGCAATAATAATTGTTGGCATTTAATTCAAGAGTGGGCATTTGATTTATTTGGGTCAAAATACAAAACAACATTAAATCAAAAGTTGTAAACGTTATATTTGATTGTTATTATGAAAATACACAAACAAGTAATTAAGTTGCATTACTTATTCCTGCCTCTACTTATGACTGAATAAAATTATCTCAAGTACAATTTCGACTTTATCTTAATCGATCTGTGTGACCTTCTCCTATTATTTGTACCGAGTCCTAAAGCTAAATTAGGATACTTCTTAAATTTTTGTTCGAAATTATCACAAATATAAGATTGAAGGTATTATTTGAAAAGTGACTGTTCAACAAATAGATTCCTGTTTCTTTCGATTCAATTCTACGACCAATAAGCGCTGTAGACGTATAATGCTATATTGAATAAACGATATAGTTAAGTTATCCAAAACAACCCTCTTCATAGCGGCGCATCATCATCAATTACTCATTTATTATTATTAACTCTAACCTCATTAAGTTATCTTACTATAAATTTTGAATATGTTTAGTCTGTCTGTAAGTTTTATAGATTCCAATTCAACCCCATTGAAGTACCATCTTCAGTTAATTATCATTAATGTGACAATAATGAACTATAAATATATTCAACTATTTTTATAATTATTATGGTATAAGATAAGAACTAGTATATAAAGAAGCCTAGGAAACTAATATTTTGTTCATTAACTAATATTCGTCTAATGCGTTAGTCAGATTATTGTAACTAATTGTAACTTTAAATTATTGAATCCTCAGTTTGCTAAATAAATTGTTTTTAAAAAAGCAAGTTGGTGAATTGAGTTATTTAATTGACGTAGTCTCAGTAGGATCGCAGAAGACAAGTACCAGTGTTTGGAAAAGAAAATTGTTCCTGAAACCTGTTCAAGTCGTCAGTTTCAACTGTTTACCTGAGATCCGAACTCCATCCAATTGGCAGGAAGATTCGCAACACTGAAAAAAACTGTAAGTGATACATTCCTTTCCAACCCTTTATTTATTGTAAAATTGTATTTATATATATCGAAAAATAAATTTTTTTCTATTTTTTCAAAAGTTCGTGTCTCGCAGTAAAAGAGTAGATTAGATTTGAATGTCAAATATCGAATCATTAATAGATACATTGCCTAAATTAAATATAGAAGAAGTTCCATAATACGTTAGCACTCCAAACAAAAATTGCTTTAATGGAGCAAGCCGAATCAACAGGCCTTTCTGTTTTGCTGGCAAATGTTTCTAGCGAGCTCCGTACAATTTTAATGATCCATAACCCCAAAACTCTAAAAGACGCAAACAGTCTTGTTTTCAATCACAGTTTGATTGAACAACATATTACTTCACGTTCTCATATTAATAAGCCTTTTGCCCATCAAACAAATATAAAAGCAAAGATTATGCATCAACAACCCAGGGAACATACATCACATCCTTCTCATTATTAACCCCGCACTCAATTGCATAACAAACCCAATTATTTCAGTCAACCAAACCACAATACTAATCTAGAAATACCTTCAAGATTCTCAAGCCAACCAATAAACATTCAGTCAAGACCCGTAAACCAGCACTTCCTTACAAATCAACAAGGTTTCGGAAGACCAAAAAATGTATTTTCTCCAAAAAATTCCCATAAACCCACTAGTGAACCTGTACTAAAACTGTACTAAACTAGTTTTTACTAGAGAAAGTATTTTTACCTTCTCTTCAGAAAAAAACTTTCCTAGACAAAATCCATTTTTCGCTAACCCCCGTAAACATCAATGTACATCTACTGAAATTACTAATGTCAACGATGGACACAACTTAGAAGAAAACTCTTATGAAAATTCTGTTTACGATCCGAATCCTTATTTTCCAGAGGATAATTACAATTACCAATATTTCGATAATTCAAACGAAATACCGAATGATAATTCCGACCTTAACTATAACGAAAATTTTCCTATACCAGCTTCAGAAACAAATCAGTATCAAACATAAATAGCTTTCAAATGAATACATTACCTTACATTCAAATATCAAACCCACCTTTAAAATTACTTATAGATACCGGATGCCACAGTTCCATCTTACGACCATATATAGCTGAATAAAATTTCCCAAATAAAATATTTCACTCGAACCATACCTTAATAACATGTAAAATACCGGTAATACGAAAACAAAAAACAAAGCAAAAATACCCTTGCTAAAAGAATTTAATTTATTATAAGAACTAGAATTCATTCTTTATAATTTCCACGACTATTTTGACGGAATCTTAGGATTACGCGATTTAAGAAAATTAAAACTTAATATAGACCTAAACAATGGTTATTTAATTAGCCCTACTATCAGAATACCTCTTTACTATAGGAAAGATTTTAACTTACAAAAAATTTAAATTCCCGCTGAATCCGTAGTTTTAAAAATAATCAATACCGAGTTCTTTATTAGAAGTAAAAAAAAATAGTACCTTTAGAAATAAGAAACCTTACAAACGAAAGCGTAATCGTACCTTTTTATCCTGACTCCATAAGACAAAAAGCTGCATTATTTAGAACCGAAGATTTCGAAATATTCAACATAGAACAAATATTGAATGAAAAAATAGAACCAGAATTCAATTTAAAAAACATAAATTCTACCAATATCAATTATAATTATGACTTCTCTTTAATCAGATCAGATCATCTTAATCAGGAAGAAAAAATGGAATTGAAAAAACTTATTTATCAATTTCCAGAAGTATTACATATACCTATCGAAACATTTACTTTCACTAATAGTGTCAAACATGAAATGAAAACAAAAGATGAAATACCGATTCATACAAAATCATATAGGTATCCCTACACACACAAAGCCGAGGTGCAAAGACAAATAACAAATGTTAGATGACGGAATAATAAGAGACCTTCATCAAGTCCTTGGTCCGCCCCTGTCTGGATCGTTCCAAAGAAAATGAACGCGCCTGGAAAACAAAACTGACTACAGAAAACTAAATGAAAATACTATAGATGACAGATACCCTTTACCAAACATCTCAGATATCTTAGACAAATTAGGAAGAAGTCAGTATTTCACAACCCTAGACTTGGCTTCTGGATTCCACCAGATTGAAGTACATCCAAATTCTATTGAAAAAACCGCTTTCAATGTGGAAAATGGACATTACGAATATGTACGAATGCCATTTGGTTTAAAAAACGCCCCGCGACTTTCCAACGTGTGATGGATAACGTAATGAAAGATATACAAAATATGTCTTGTTTACATGGACGACATAATAACATTCTTAACTTTCTTACAAGAACATACAGTGAAAGTTCCTTATTCGCGCTTCCTTCATTCGCGTTTTCACTATTCGCGGAGTAAAAAAATGTAACCCAATTCCTATATTCGCGGATCTAATAAGTACATACATAATAATAAAAGGATTCCAATAGGTATCGAACCCAATATCCTTTGTAAATGCCGTCAAATGGACTAATAAAAAAGTAAAATAGATCTTATAAAAACTTTGCCTAAAGTATGATATTGCCAACGACGTTGACATAAGCCGCCTTCGCCGCAATCGGTGTTTTTTAGAATGTAAATAAACATAATGAGAGCAACCTTATTATTCAATGATGAAGTACATATACATATTTTAAATGTTGCTGTTCCATTCTATGGTAAAAGTCGCTTTGCGTGTTTTTTTTTTCGTCTTTCACATTCGTTATAAAAATTGTGATCGAGGACGAGATGGGTTCGGCAGATAGAATCAAGTGACATTCAGGAATTGCTTGAACCGCAAGATTAAGATTTGGCAGAAACCGACTTGTAGGAAATGTTAAATTCACAGCTTATTGAAGAAGAGGCTTTAACAAACACTGGAAACGTGACGTTTAATTTGAAAAATCTTAGTGTAAGTTTAAAAATGAGCTTTGCGATTTCTTTATGAACATTGATCCGTCTATGAAACGAAGCCTTATTTTTAAGAGGCAAATTGCTAATGCGACTACTCCGTATCAGTCTGAATTGAAGGAGCTTTTAAAAACTGCCAAGCAAGAGAAAATTACAAAATTCTTCAAACCATTGCCTAAGCCTAAATATAATTAATCAAAATGTTCAAAAACTCAAATAAAATTGTTTTTTTATATATTGGTTTTTTTATGTATTTATTTATTTATTTTGTCACCTAGGAACGTATCCCCCATAATCCCATACAAATTACCTTTCCGTATTCACGGTTTCTGTATTCGCGGCATATTTTTGGAACATATACCCCGCGATTGAAGAGCTTTTAGTGTATTGACAATCTTAAGCAAGTGTTTAAAAGACTCAAAGAAAATAATCTGAAAATCCAACTAGACAAGTATGAATTTCTACGTAAATCCGTTTAGGACATGTGGTTGGAAAATGACCGTGTTCTTCAACCACTTTACCCACACGCCTATTTATATCTAAGCGTGAGGAGCGCTGCACGTACTTGTTAACTGTACAGCACTTAGACTGTAGCAGTTGCTGATTTTTGGTAGCATAAAACGGTATTTTAGTATAAGGCTAAAAGACATACGCCACTATGAATAATCTTTTATTTAACAACTACTATAGGTCGTAAAGCTACAGTAGTTGGTGCCTTATTGACTTCTGTCGATATAAATTGAGACACTTTCAGGATATAAGTTATAATAAAATATGACTACACTACACAAAATGTTAAACACAAAACTTGTCCTGCGCCCAAATACAGTAAATAACACTTGAAACGTAAATTGAATAAAAGAACTATGTTAAATCATCAAGAGAAATTAATTTGACTTTTCATTTTTAAAATGCACTGACAACTCTCTGACATTTTTTCGAGGGCAGGTAGTCGTAAATTTATTATTCATTTCTGAAAGATCATCGATTCTAAAATCGAATGATCATTCATTGGTTTGAGAATATAATTCTCGAACAACATGTTATAACAACAGACGGCATAAAACCTAACCCCAAGAAAATTGAAGCTATAAAAAATTTTCCAATTCCGAAAAATTCTAAGAAAATCAAATCATTCCTAGGTCTCATTGTTATTACAGAAAATTCATTAAAAACTTTGGTCACCTAACGAAACCTATGACTAATTGCTTAAAGAAATGTAAAACTGTAGTACATAACCAAGAGTTTATAAATTGTTTTTACTCCTGTAAGAAAATATTAACAAACGATCCAATTCTGCAACACCCTGACTTTTCTAAAACATTCGTTCTTACTACAGATGCTTCCAATTTTGCTATAGATGCCATATTGTCACAAAGACCTATTGGCAAAGACCTTCCAGTTGCTTACACTTCACGTACCTTAAACCCAGCAGAAGTTAATTATAGCACAATAGAAAAAGAGTTATTAGCCATAGTGTGGGTTACGAAATATTTCCAACCCTATTTATTTGGAAAGAAATTTAAAATCGTTTCCGTTCATAAACGACGACAATATTTCCCTTTTTCCAAATTTCGATTCTAATGATTTACCTTATCTAGATACTGCCGATTTAGACGAAATCTTACATACCTTAGATGCGAGCTAGGAACCAAAAATCAAAATCTTATCAGATATAACAATTAAACCCGACAAAGCTAAAGACCTCAATAAAAACATCGAGAATCAACGAGACGAATTAGAGACTATACACACTAATACAGAAAATCCCATAATAGGAGCCCCATACATAAAAAAACCATTAAACATATATAAAAATCAAATAGTGTTTAGATATTCAAATGACAATGTTACAAAAATCATAAAAGAAGAAATTTTTGATAAACAAAGATCATATATATTTTTACCCAATGATCCCTCTGAAAACGACATTTATAAAATAATTAAAGAAAACTTCATTAAAAAATCGACTTATTGCATGAATTTTAAAAATCAAAATCTGGAACCTCTAATATTAAGAGTTTTTCAAAAATATTTTAGAAAAGCTTCTTTCATTTTATATATAACCAATACAATATTGGAAGATGTAACAGACAATAACATCCAACAAGAAAAAATAAAGTTTTATCATGAAACTTAAACTTCACATAGAGGTAACATATCAGAAAACATTGCTTCCCTTAAAAAGGTCTGTTATTGGCCAAATTTGTCAGAAATCAAAATACGAGAGACACCCAAACAAATTAGTATTTAAACCTACTCCTATAGGCTATGAACCCTTTGATCATATTTACATAGACACCTTCAAAACACATAATACTTATTTTTTAACAATCATTGATAGTTTTTCTAAGTTAGGTCAAGCTTATCCCTTAAACGGGCAACGAAATAATAGATAAATTAATAATATACTTTAATCATTATGGAAATCAACAAAACAGTATATTGAATAAAGGAAACAAAAATAGAAGCGAAAATATTACTAACGAACCCGATAAACCTTTATACGAAAAGAAACAAAACATCAAAACGTTAAACAAGTATGAGATAAAATAATAATTAAAAGAAAACAAAAAACCCTCCTGTATGGATAACTACAATTAAAAATCAACTGAAAAGACTGAAACAAGATGAAAATTCATTGATAAGGTATTTTAAAAAAATAATGATTAGGTACTTAAAACCAGAAACATAAATTGAAAAAGTACCTAACCAATGTACCTGCATATTGTATACTTAGAAGTATCAGCACGGTAGTTTTTTCACTTTTTTGCAACATTATAAACAGAATTACATTCGGAGCCATGCATAAAGAGATAATAATTTATCATAGCATTCAATTTCATGCCTCCGACTGCAATTCTGTTTATAAAACTACTTATATTTCTAAGTGTACAATATGCAGGTACATTGGTTTGGTACTGTTTCAATTTATGTTTCTGGTTTTAAGTACCCAATCATTATTTTTTTAAAATACCTTATCATTGAATTTTCATATTGTTTCAGTCTTTTCAGTTGATTTTTAATTGTAGTTATCCATACAGGAGGGTTTTTTGTTTTCTTTTAATTATTATTTTATTTATGTCTTTTTAGTTAAGATTACGTAACCCGATTAATTCCTTGAATGAGTTTATGTCATGCGGTTGATTAAGCAATTTGTTAAGGTCAAGAGAACTAATAGCAAGTCCGGAGAGAGTCTTCACTCTGTTCAAAGCAACGTAAGCTTGACCTTTTACAAATAAGTTTCTACTTAAATCTACAACTGCTCGGTCTAAAGTTGTGCCCTGTAATTTATGCACCGTCACTGCCCAGCATAAAATTAAGGGAAGCATTCGTCGCTCGATCTTGCCTTTACCACGTAAAGCATCAAATTCTGTAGCACAAGGCTCTTTCCGGACTCCAATACCAGGTCGGTTCCCTGTTATATTTGGGTCATCGAACTCCATAAATACTGCTTGTGGCAGTTCTCCCGGCTCCCACTGCTCTCTGCGTAGTGCTGGCCAATCTATTCGTCGGATAACACCCATAGCACCGATAACCAGCCCATGGTTAACATTGATGTTCCGTCTTAGCATGGCTCGAGAGCCTACACCTAATTTGAGTTGGTTTGGTATACCATCTGTTTTATTGGGATCTTCAGGTAAGTATTCCTCTCTTGGTTTTTGGCCATATGTTTTAGGATCCAATGAGATGTCTACAGCACTAACGGTGTATACTTTTGTGAGCTTTTCTAACTTTTCTGTCATAGTCGCGTTATATGCATCAACCAGTCTAGTTGTTGGGAAAATTCTGACAGCTTCTCCATCGTCAAATTGCCTTATTAACGGTACTCTGCGGTTTTCTATGATAGATAACTGCTGCATTGTAAGCTGTATCAACTTACAATAATGAAGATATGTAAATCGCACAAGACAATTATAATTATAGTAACAACGTAGGTCAGTCCTCGTAGTAAATATATTAGTCTTATATAACAAGAAGTCACAACGATACCGTGTTTTAAAAACCTAGTGGCGCCATCTATTCGAATTGTTTGTTGCGCGCTGAGTGATGCTTCATAAATAGTAATAACCAGAAGACACAACGATACCGCGTTTTAAAAACTTAGTGGCGCCATCTATCCGCACAGGTCTGAACTATTTTAATTAGCGCTAATTTTTTTTTATCGTTCCATTTAATATTAAAACTGCAAATTATATACATATTTACAATCAGTGTTTGAAATCCTTCATTTTGAGACCCAACTCGATATGCTTGGTAGTAAAAAAAAATTTTTACCTCACAAAATGCTGTCCAAAATCCGCCATTTTGGTTTTTTTTAAATGTCTCCTATCTAAGAACACTTGGGCTAATGAAACGCATCTAACGATGTGAAAATCAGTTTAGCGGTTCTGGAGATACATGGAAATAAAGAATATTACATACATACATACAAGATACGCGTTAAAAACATAACCCTTCCTGGCAGTCGGGTAAAAATCCCTACTCATATCGAGGAAAACAATAATGTTATGGTCCAAAATAAAAGAAAAATTCATAAAAATAATATAAAACCGCAACGTTTCCTTTTTCCAGATGACAAAAATCTTTTTTCTACTCTTAACGCTTCAAATAGCGACTGCAATTTAAATCAAGGAAATCCAAAACCCAATTCTTCCCGCTTCCCTAGGTCCCACGTACATAACTAATGCTCAACATACATTTTCATATCATATTAATATTAGCAATATAGAGTGTTATGTCTCGAGCAGTTCAACCATATATTAGTAAACATTAATATAACTTTAAGTAATCATCCTGACGAAGAAACAATACTAAATGAATATGCAAAAGAACATTCGATATTGACGAAAGCAATTAAAACATAATCACCAATAAATTACAACAGATAGATCAACATATGCTCATTGTTTCTCATGCATTTTACTCATCCTTAATTTTAAACTACATTATAAACCAGCTGAATAAAATTCAATGTTTAATCAATAATATAGATAACGCAATATCTTTTGCTAAAGAAATTCTCTTCAAACAACATACGGCAAAGATAGTATAATTAAATTCCAGGAACTATTAAATTATTACATTCTTTTCAGTACGCAAATTACAATAAAAAGAAGTATTGTATTTTTTTCGATATATATACCAATTATAAATCCAATCCCGTTTACATTGTATAAATAATACCCTATACCCATCCTGAACCAAACTATTATATTACCTCATCCTTATGCATGTCTTAATGAAAATACGCAATGGTGAGTAACAGAAATATGTCCAGAAGTAGAGCACATCTTCATATGCGAGCAAAATTTGCTATTCTTTGGATAAATGACCTACCTATTCAGAAAATACAAAGAGGAACTCAGAAAAACTGTGAACCCAGATTTTCTGAACTTATGGGGGGAGGAGAAGTTATCCAAAACAACCCTCTTCACAGCGGCGCATCATCATCAATTATTTATTAATTATTATTAACTTTAACCTCTTTAAGTTATCTTGCTATAAATTTTTAATATGTTTAGTCTTTCTGTAAGTTTTATAGATTCCAATTCAACCACATTGAAGTATCATCTTCAGTTAATTATTATTAATGTGACAATAATGAACCATATTAATCTAATTTTATAATTATTATGGTATAAGATAAGAACTAATATATAAAGAAGCCTGTGAAACTAATATTTTGTTCATTCAACTGATATTCGTCTAGTACGTTAGTCAGATTAGTAACTATTTGTAACTTTAAATTATTAAATTCTCAGTTTGCTAAATAAATTGTTTTCAAAAAAGCAAGTTGGTGAATAGTGTTATTTAATTATATCATGAAATGAATACCCAGAACTAATGCTCTAGAGAAAATTCCAAAGATGTCTTGGGTATTTTCAAAACACTAATTTAGCAACAAGATTATAAGTATTGAAAAACTTGAAATATCTCCAATTGGCAATCAAAATAATATCAGTTATAGAGACAAAACGAAAAAAAAAGTATGTTGCAAGTAATTACAACATATTTAAAACGTAAAAAAGTTATTTAACGAGGCTCAAAAGATATACTAGGTGAATTGGTTCAACTCCAATAAAAGTGAAATATGATGTTGAATGCCAATATCCTAAAAACAAGAAAGATATTAGTCAATAATTACAGGGATATATTGAAAAATTCTTAGCCTAACCAAACAAAATTTCAATGTCAAAATATTTTATTACTCAACATATTATTCTCCTCTTAACTGGATACATTTATTACGGGAACCTGCAACGTCTCTAGACCTTTAAAAAAAAATGTTTCTTCTTGCTCTGCAAACCAGACCTCCACAGCTTTCATTACCTCCTCGTTAGAAGAAAATTTACGACGTTTTAAACTTTTTTTAATTGAGAAAAGATATGATAGTCGAATGGAGCCAAATCTGGTGAATAAGGGGGGGGTGTTCTAGCAATTCAAACCCTAAATCACGAATTTTTTGCAAGGCAACATGAGATTTGTGTGCAGGGGCGTTGTACTGCAAAAACAAAACACTGTCTTTTCTCTTTCATTTTTTCTCATAGTAATTTCGAATCATAATCTCTAGTTATTGTTCTACCCTTATTCAAAAAAATCAATCATGATTACTTCATGGCAATCCCAAAAAACTGAAGCAAGAACTTTTCTAACAGATTTTTGGACACGAACTTCTTAGGTCTTGGAGAACCAGAGTGTCGCCATTCCATCGATTGTTGCTTTGTTTCTGGATCGTAGAAATGTACGTAAATGTGTAAAAGTCTCATCCGTAGTAACAATTCGGTTTGAAAAGTCTACATCGTTTCCAAATCGAGCACAGATCGAACGCGATGCTTCTACCCTTGCACGCTTTTGGTCAACATTCAAACATTTGGTGATCCATTTTGCAACAATTTTTCTTATGTCCAAATTCACGTAAACTATATGATTAATGCGTTCGTATGAAATATTCAGTGCTTCAGATATCCGTTTTAGCCCCTGATAAAATCATGTCATGAACTGCATCGATATTTTCTGGGACTGATACAGAAACTGGCCTTTCCGATCGGTCATCATCTTCAAAGGAAAATTTACCTCTTTTGAAGGTTGCAGTCCAATTTTTCACGATCGCATACGAAGGACATTGATCACCAAGGGTATTAGCATATCTTCGTAATCCTAACCTCTTAACCTTTTTAAATGCAGGTAATTGATGATGAGTCGATACTCCAATTTTTCGATTTTCACAATTTCGGTGGACATCTTTTTTGTTTTAATTTATTGCGTAACTCTGGTTTACTTTTTTGACGTCAAACTTTACACTGACACTCCTAATAAGTTATTGTTCGTTGCTATGGTATCGCAATATTTTGTTTATGCATGGAACTGGTCTAGGCTAACTAGATATCGATACATCCTCGTAAAACTTATACTTAACATAGCCAAATACTTATTAGTTGACTATCAAATTTTTCGATTTTTTATCTCAAGTATTATCAACTCATTTGGAAATTAATCTGTAATATAAATAAGCATTAATCCTTCCAAAGTTTATTGATAAATGTTCTAAATAACCAAATATTCCTTCGAAACAATAACAAGTAAAGTTCTGTTCCATACTGACGATTCAATATATTTTCAAGTTGCTACAGTAACGAGAATTCCAATCTAAATATGTAACTTCTCTTCGGTCTAATTATAAATTAGAGAAGCAGCTGCTTTTCAAAAACGTTTGGCTGTGTATTCTCTATACAATCGGTATTATTAAGGTTTTAATTCTATAACTGAAAATAATTTTGCATTTAAATTAAAATGCTTAGAAGTTGGATAAATACACCAAATACATTGAATATTCGTTATTAAAATATCAACAACTATTAGTAGTCCGGTCAAATTAGACCACAAAATAAAAGTAAAGCTACATAAATTCCCACCAAGCTGAAAATTGTTTAAAATTCAATGAAAAATTAAATTTGAAAGTTCCCCATTATTCCCCTAAAAGGAAAAATTTTTATTCAAGGTAAAAGGTCAAAAAAATTGTCAAATTGAATTGCTCTATTGCTGTTTCAATTATCAATACATCAGGATCATTATTAACGTGTTTTGTTGAAAAATATTTATGCATGCATATTATCACAATTACAGCTTTTACAACTTTTTGAATCGTTATATCTCAGAAACTGTGGCTAGTAGAAAAAAAGTATTACTACGTTTTTTGTAGATAGTTTTATGATCTACAATTTTTGTATGAAGTATTTTTATGATAAAACTTACCGTTTTTCTGAAAATCGCGAAAAACTCATTTTTTTGACCTTTCACCTTGAATAAATTTTTTTTCTTACAGGGTAATAATGGGATACTTTTAAATTTTGTTTTCCATAATATTTTAAACAATCTTACGGATTTTCAGCTTGGTGGGAATTTATGTAGCTTCGAATGTCTAAATTAATCGGACTATTAGATCAGTTTAAAAAATAAGAAAAAACCAAACGATTTGAGTTCGTCTTCGTATTAATTTATGATAAAGTCGGTGAGTGTGTTATCTTATATTTATATAGGAAATTCGAGTAGAAATAAGCAGCAGGGGAACGGAAACTGCGACTAGTTTGTCGTCGGTCGACAGGTAATTTAAAAAAACAATAGGTACGCCTCGGTCTAGCACAAAAGCATAAACAAGTAAAATGAAAAAAAAAAATATATCCAGCTGCCCAGGTAGGTAGGTATATGGTGTATAAAGAACCAAACGTAATAAACAGGTAAATCTGAACAAAAGGGGCTTTAAATTATAAGGATTATTCTGAAGATGAAACAGTAGCGTTGCTGAATATTTTTATGAAATATATTTTAATACAACAACGATCTATTAATATTGATTGTTAGCTTAAGTTAGATTAGATTTGTTGTTATAAAAACTACACGAATAAATGAAAAAGTAGCGGCCATGGTATTAGAAATGATACGTGTACAAAAAAATCCCTTTTTAAGTGAATTATAATTACTTAATTTGAACACAATATATTTTATTATTTAATAAAAAGTAGTTTAAAAACTTGATACGCCCACCACTGGTGTTAACTTTTCTGAAAGGATTTTTAATTAGGCCAGGTGTAGGGATGCGAATATAATGTTCTTTGAAAGCTGTAATTTATGGTACCTAAGCTCGATAGGACTTAAACTATTGCCCTTTTCTACAGTTCAGATAAGGCAAAGTAAATACTTAAAATGGCATGGTTAAAATAGTTTCACGCATATATATACATATATATATATATATATATATATATATATATATATATATATATATATATTCCTGACTTCTTTAAGAAATACTACTACTGTTTCTCTACCCCCTTGCTTTCTTTATTCATTTCTATGGAAAAGCTTTGAAGATTTTACGTTAAATCTGTGCACCTAATACATTGAAATTATTTTAATTTGTTTCATGATGGCGAATAATTGATGTTATATTATGATGATAGAATTTACCATAAGTGAAAATATTTACCTTGGAATGTAGTTAAATATTTTTATTTCAAACCTCTCTCATATTAAAACTGTATATTTTAAATATATCTATTTCTATATATCTAAACGAATCCTTGCTTGAACATTTGCTTTATTATTAGATTTTATAGCGTAATGTGATGAAAAATATATTTATGGCAATTTTCCCTACAACTGATTGAAAAGTTTGAATGAAAACACAGCTAAAATACCTGTAACATTTGGAACTATTTTGAGATGACCCAGGATCCAAAAAAGTTATAATCAGACGAGGCTGTAAGTAATACGAAATTCAACAAAAGCATGTACTTCTATCATGGTTTGCGGGAATGCAGCAGGAGATGTCGCCCCAGTTTATGTTAACTACAAGTCGCAGAAACTTTGGCAAACTTGGGCTGAGGGCGGTCCTGATAGGGCTCGCTACAATTGCAGCAAATCTGGATGGTTTGACACACAAAGCTTTGAAGATTGGTTCATGAATTTAATGCTTCCAATTTTAAAAAAACAAGAGGACAAGAAAGTTATCATTGGAGACAATTTAAGCCAATATTTGAACATCGAGGTTGTAAAATCATGCGAAGAAAATAATTTGTTTGTTTACCACCCAACGCTATACACCTCTTTCAACCTCTCGATGTTGCCTACATTCGCTCCATAAAAGTTTATTGGCGAAAAATATTAGCAGAGTGGAAAGAGACGAACCATGGTAGCAGATGCGCCACAATACCAAAGGATTTTTTCCGCAAAAAACTATTTGATGTATTACAGCCATCAATAAAGGTAACCTAAAATCAGGCTTTCGAAAATATGGTTTGTCGCCGATTAACAGAAATGTCGTACTGGAGAAAAGTCTAAAGCAAGTCGGAGCAGCTAGCGAACCGTTTGTAGATTTTTAAAAATCTGGACGAGAAGATCAAACTACAAAACAGAAGCGCAAAGCTGTCAATGTAGTCCCGGGGAAAAGCGTGAGTTCTAAAGACTTGGAAAACAACGAACAAACTTCAACATCGAAAGGCACTTCAAAGAAAAATACAAGTGGACAAAAACGTAGAAGGGAAAGGATTAGCATTACGAGTGTTTCATCTTCTGAAAATGGCGATGAGTATTCCGTTAGAGAGAGCAGCTGCAGCCTTTACAGTGACATCAAAGATATTGAAATTATGTTGCCATTCCTGTCTCAATCAGGAACGCTTAATAATCTGTTGGAAGGCAATGTGAGCTCGAGCGAAGAAGAGGCTGTCCAAGCAGAGACTAAGTACAAACAAGGTGAATATGTCATCGTAAAATATAATGCCAAGTATTACCCTGGCCAAATAAGAGCCATTGACAAAAAATCCTTTTTAATCTGTACCATGACAAATGGTAACAAATTTTAAAGGTGGCCACAGAAAAAGGATGAAATCTGGTACACAGACGATATGGTAGTGAAGAAAATCAATGAATCTAAATTGGTAACAAAGAGGGGACATTATGACGTTCCAGAATTACGACGTGTCTGATTAAAGTTACTTTGTTACTTTTAAGCATTTAATAATTTTTTTATCTACTTATTAAACGCGTCTTTTGTAAAAAATACTTGTTTTTTTTCTTATTTTGGTAGTTTGTTTTTTAGTGCAACTGGCAACTCTTATGTTATTGCCCTCTTCTACGATGTTGGTAGAATGATTCTTTTTGACTGGGGTCGTTCTGTATGGAGATATAGGCCAAATGGTCACGCGTCACAAATCCAGTGAAACTTTGTGCCGTATTTTGGACGGCCATAAAAGCAAGAAAATAAGAGTATTCGTGGATATTTCTGAATAAATATATACATATACATTTATAGATATAAATTCCAGTAAGGGTTTAAAATCAAAAATTATAAACAAAATAAAAAAAATGTTCAAAAAAAAAATTTTAAAATCTGTCACAAAGTCACCCCCGCTTACGGTACTTATGTTAGTTTCGGGACTTGTCGTAATGTAAATCATACTTTTAGTGTGCGTTCACATTGGCCACGCTCAAGCGTCGAGCGATGCCGCTCCAGCTTCGCAATGCATCGCGCCGCTCGAGCTTCGATCTTGTTCTTTTTTTTTAAGCGGTATCGCCTTTGTGGTGCGCTAATGTTCATATTTTTATTCAGTAAAATGAGATTATTGAGCGCACACTTAGAGAGGTATCTCTGCTCGATGTTTATCATTTGCTGACCAAAAGCAATTAAATAAATTCGGTTCTAAAGTAAAACGAAGGTTGACTGAACATGTGGTTAACCAACCATTGACGCGCTTTTCAATTCCATCACCAAATTATATAAAGTAACAATAATTTTTTTCACAACTTAATTAATTTTATAACAATATTACCATATCTCATATTTCGTATTATTTGATCTAATCGAAATTCAACATTTTCATAATAATTATATAAAATATAAGATAGAAAAGACAAGCCTTTTTTGTTACGTATAATAAGCACGCCAATGAGTTTAATAACAGCTTTGAACTGGCCGATACAGTCAGACTATGTACAGTTGTTCCAAAAATAACACGTGGACTGAAAGAAACTCGGGAGGATTACAATAGAAATTTGATGGTTAAATACAGGACAGATGTGAACTTCGTTTTTGACCATTTTTCTCAGTAATAGTTCAAAGTAAAATTCGGTTCTACGTAATTCGCGTTGTAAATAAAATAGAACTTTGTGTATTAAACAAAAAGAAGACTATGAATATATTAATAAATGGAAATATTGATACGTATAGATTAAATTTGATGTGAAATAATTAATAAAACTCAGAATTATGAGGTGTTGCTAATGACTTATGTTATATGTGTTAATTCGAACGTAAATATATTAATTTTTAATGTTATTCCACAACTGTAATTTATGAATAAATTTTTGGTGGTCCGCAATGTTCCGCATTAGATTAAAATACCGTAAACGTTTGTTTTAATTTCTCCGCATCAACTTCCTTATTAAAAAAAATATGGATAAAATAATATATTTTATGTATAAAAAGGAATGACAATGAAATTTCGTTTCAATGAAGCCAAACTTCTAATACGTTTTTGAAGGAAATTGAATCCTTTTGATTATATTGTTTTATTATCCTACTGTTTTTAGATATTTTTTATACTTTTTTGATGTTACGATAAAACATATATAAAAATGATATCATTTTGTAAAATTGTAGATATAATTATTTGCTAAAGAAAAAATGAAGATCCATTTATTTTCACGTTAACTTTATTGACAATAAAACCGAATACCTGGCTTACATCAAATTTTATTTGATTTTCATTAAATTTTTATTTTTAGCGTATGACCAAATTCCTACATTAACCGGAACTAAGCAAAAATAGGTTCAAGGAGAAATTAGTTATATAAACAATATTGTGATAGATAATATCGAATATAAATAAACTAAAACTTTTTTTAGTCGAAGGGCCTCCATAAAAACCAATTAACTATCAAGTACGACACTTCATTCATAAACTAAGTCGAATTAAATTAAATGTTCTGCACAAGTCTTTGAATTTTTTCATAATATCATCAGAATATGATGGATTTGTAGAGGCGTTTCAAAAGATTTATTCAAATAGATGTTTTATTTAATACAAAATATTATTGAAAAAGACCGTTCCTTCTATTTTTTTCAATACATCAACTAGAAAAATAAAAATTAGTAAATAATAAATAGTAATGAGAAAATGTTGAGAAACTTTTTTTTTGCGTTATTTTTTTTATAATGCATTTGACACTTATCCAAACATAAAGAAGTCGAAATTGGAACTAAATTTAATCATATATTCAGTTTTTATTTTCTAATCGAAATTTCATTACACCCAACGACAATATGTAGTATATATCCAAAAATTTGAATCTGTTGTATGCCCTGTTATTTAAAGTTTCGTACAAACTGAATCACGAAATCGCTTCAATAATTTTTAGGAAGTAAAATTCCAAATCTTGTTTATTAGAGTTTATTAGAGTTACTCATCCAAACTATGATAATATTAGTAGATAATATAAACATCCTATTGATAAGAGTTCAGAATGTAATAAATTATATTTATCGATGAATAAGCGAGTGTATTCCAAGTTTTTGGAATTTCTTCGTATATAATAAACATAATATAATATTAAGATAATCAATATCAATAGGATCATCATTTATTTGTACCCGAAAATCAATTACCGCTAAATTTATTACAGAAAAGAATCAAAAGTTTAATTATATCTTCCAGATGTCTCGCCTTGTAGATCTTCCTGTTTTGGGCCGCATAAGGCATTTATATTAGTAATATCTACATCTGTTCAACATTTCTTACTTATCTTTGGAAAACACTAAATATATGCTACGTTTTTACTATTTTTAGTAATATAATAGGGGGTGTTCTTTTTGACTCCCAAACTATCACAATCTATTCTAAATTTCTAGCTTTATACGTATTTTTTCAGACAACAGTTGCGCGGTCGAATGTTATTTGATATCCCGTTTAAAGACCATTGAAACAATACCCATATGGTTGTGATAAATCAATTGTTAATTGACAGTGGGTGTTGAAATTTCGTATCATGAGGGTTATCAACGACTAGAAACAGCCTAGACACTAGTTGTCTACAACAAAATTGTCACATTTAATATTTTTCAATTGAAAAATGTCTCCCATAAAGACCATTTTGGTACAAATCCTTTGATAATTATTTAGAATTGGGGCTCCAGGCAAAAATTTTTCACGCATTTGGGGTTGTTTCTGAGGGTACAAATAGTTAATTTAAATATTATTTCCATTATTCTAAACATTACATGGTACAACTTACATTTGATAAATTAATGAATCCTAACCTAACCAAAATTGTAATTATTTAGAATTGGTTAGGTTAGGTTTCATTGATTTATTATATGTAAGTTGTACCATGTAATGTCTAATAATATATATAAATAATATGTCTCCCCCGCCTTAAATTTACTATTTGTACTTTCAGAAACAACCCCTAATGCGTGAAAAATTTTTGCCTGGAGCCCCAATTCTAAATAATTACTAATCCTTTATTTATTACCATAATTCATTGAATGAATAATACACAAATTTCTTCTCGATTTCCTTTTCTCACAAAGCTAAAAATGTTTTCAAATTACACAGTTCTATTAATCTTACTCGTGCCACTTATGATTCTTTATCATCAATACTGTCTAGTGTTATAAAATAAATAAAAAACGTGAGTCATTTTATGAATAAAGATTTAAATAAGACCGGTTCATTCAGCAATTTTGATTATTCATAAAAAGCAATGACACATGTATTTTGTACTGCAATTTATAACATCAACATCTGAAATAGGTAAAAAATTAATAGGTCGATGACCTACCAACAATGTTTTAGAACTAAAAAACCGAATTTTATTTATCAAGTAGTCCAACTTTTTTTCATATTTAAAAGTTTCACCATACTAAAATCACAGAATTTGATTGAGATTAAAAGTTTTCTATATGAAAACGAATTAATATTTTGAAGTTTTTATAGGGAAGGAAAATAATACTAAACGTATTAACAACACTGTATTTAAATTGTAACGATAAATCTATAAATGTCAATAGAAAAAATATATATTTATGGCTTCATATAAATAATATTTATAACAATAGTTTTTCATGTAATCCAATCAGGTAGAAATAATTCCAAGAGATGTTTTGGTGGAATATTTTAGGTTATTTTATGCATTTCTAGTAATAAAAGTTTTTTTTACGTTGATTACATTATAAATATTTGATATCCATAGAAATTTGAAATTCTCATTTACTTACATTTAATTAATACGATTCCATCTCTAGCGCTTTGCATTTTTGGCATGTTGGTAGAAAATTAAAATCCGTGAATAAGTTTTATGTTGTTGCAACGCCGATCGGGCGATAAAACATTTCAAATTTCTTTTAGTTATACTACAAGCTTAAAACACTAATTTTTTCGTTAATATCACTTAATTTAATCACAATCTTCGAAAAATTAGAACATCAACATCTCTATGTTAACGGTAATCTCACTTTTGCATGATACCCACAGGTGATGCGTTCATTTTTTTTTCTGGTGGAAAAACAAACGAAATACTTCGAAAACCATGGTAACGCGCATTCGGATTGTCGACATATTATCACGGCCGGGTTTCTTCTGTATACAAGACACTGACATACACGTAGTAGGTAAAATTTCTGACGTCGTAAACATACGACCGCGATTAGCTTGTTAGTTTGTTAGATTTGGAACCTCCAGTATGTGAATAATCAAAAGCCCTTGATTGAGAGAGGAGAATGGTTCGATGGTTGTGGGTTGGTGTACGAGGCCGGTGCACCGATACGTTGGGTGCATTTCGGAACGGCAATGTTGTCACATTTTTAAATGCGTATTTAAAACAAATATTTTAATCATTCAATTCTTTTTTTCAGTTTATATTAATTATTATAACACAATATATTTCTTTGAATGAATATTAACATTACTAAATAGAATAATTTATTATTTAATAAGCAATTATTAATTTATTATTTCGTACTAATCACCCTCGGTAATTGTTGATTACGGTAACCGCAATTTTAGTAAGGACTCAATAAAAATCATGAAACGGTACAGAGTGACCCAGTTTATTTTGTATTGGTTGGTTGAAAATTTCAAAATTCACTTATAAAAAGTTTTTCGGCTATATATAGATATTTACCGACAATTATTGTATAACTTTTTCTGGTAATTATCTAGATTGGATTACACCCCTCCAATTTCGTTAAAATTTTAGTATGTTATAAAGAAAATTACGCTGAACAATATATATATATATATATATATATATATATATATATATATATATGTATATAGGGCGCGGAAATCATCCCTTCAGGTACCATTTTGCGTTTAAAGAATCAAATAATTGTAATGATTTTTCAGTGATTGTAATATTTAAATTAATTGAGGAAACCTAATCTAACCTAACCTACATACTTCTCTACAAAATGAAATCACCAGCAGGGGTTACTGTTATCGAAAACTCTTTTTTTTTTCTTGATGAGGTGGTCGACAAAAATAAAATAAGCGATGATTCTACATACAGTTTCTATATCTATTCAAATTTTATTAAACCTCACGGTTAGGATAGGTTAGGTTAGGTTAAGTTTCAACGATTAATTTAAATATAAGAATCACTGAAAAATCATTACAATTATTTTCTTTATAACATATTAAAATTTCAACTAAATCAGAGGGGTGTAACCTAATCTAGATAATTACCCTTTTTCTTTTTATTCTTTCAAATATTTTTTTTTTGTTATCAAAAGCATGAAATATATTTTTCAACTTTTGACATATAATATCCGACTTATACATTTGGCAATGCAGCAGTATATATAATATTTACGCTGTACCTTTGTCAGATTGTGTGTCACTAAAAGGAACACATGTGTGTCAGAGTTTAAATTTATATACCCCATGTTCGAATATACAAATAAGAACGTGCAATATGTTCCACTTAAGTGCCATTTGGGAAACCCCCTTTATTTAACTTTCAAAATACGAGGTGCGGTTAACACAAGAGGGTTTTTTAAGATAATTTTTTCAAGAGGACACTTCAAAAAGCATGAGCTAAATTAAATTAAAATTAAATAGATACCTAATAAAATTTTTATGATTAAAACACATCGAGAAGTAAAAAAAAATGTCAAGTATCAAAGTTTATGTTTATAATTATATGTAGTTTAACATTATTATAGTCCATTCGTTTTCCGATTGAAAGTATTGATGAAATTATAAATTATTTTATCATCTTCAATATTTATCCCTCTTCTCTCCATATAACACTCCATACGAACCTTTTTAAAACATGGCTGGTAGGCTGTCTATCAGCTCCTTCAGGACGCTTGCCGCTTTCCCTTTCAAATAGAAATGGTGGATTGTCTAACACTAGAATGCTCATTTTGCTTAAAATCTCTTGAAATGCAATAGGAAATCATCTAGAACATCTTCATGGTCATTTTAAAAATGCTTAAACCATTCAAAAACACGTACACGCGATAAAAATTCACCTGTTTTGCTTGAGACCGCAGCTAAACTGTTTTCCTCAGTCTCTGATTAAGAACAGACGATGATCTGATTGTGGAAAGTCCCGTTAAACACTTTGATTTCGTAGGTGTCAGTGTTACTATACAGGTAGTAAAAAGTTAATTCAGATCAAGAAAGTTTAAAACGATTTTAAATACTCAATAAACTAGAACTGATATATGTTTTATGGAATATTCATAAATTGATCTCTTGTTACGCGGTAATGTAAGATTCCAGTTTATGTTAAAAATCCAAGGAAATCATATTTCAAAATCTTTAATTCCACGCTCACGAAAATCAAAGAAAACCGCAATTGTAGTGTGTTATCTTCGTATTGAGCCTATTTATATTCATATAATATGTAATCCACTTATATAATTTTGCATACCTTCGTAGATTCTCTACGAACATTTTCTAATCGTATTTTAACATCTCGACCAATGGAAGTGAAGTAAACATTGAGCAACAAAAATTTCTTCATAGATGGTATCGAGAAAAGACAACACGTCGAGTCTTATCTTATCTTATTATAGTATGGAAGCTGGGTATAGCTTATAATCGCAAACAAATTGAATATTATACATATCGTGTCTGTAATTTTTCTTGCTGTGAGTTGATCAGAATATGTATAAAATTATGACAAAAATCGATCATAACAGTACTTCTGAATTTTGAGAATAACAAACTTATCATAATACCTACGAAAACTTTGTATGTCTTCAAATTACAATCTATTACCTATATGATGGACAAAAGTCAAAAATTCAATTTTCACGAGATATTTGGAAATTGACCAATTTTAAAATTATTACTGATTCAAGTCAGAAAAATTGAGGATAATAATTCTAATTAATCTAATTTTGAAAAAACGCCTTCCAAAAATATAAACCAAATAAAAAATTCAGAATTTTGGCTACCGTACTAATATAATCCATGAGTTAAAAGGTTTATCATCACGATTTCGAGACATCCTCAAGCCACGATTGCCCCTCGAAACCCCACTTCGACAACCTTTTCGACATCGAACACCAAGACAAGGTTTACTGAACCGAAATATTTACGAGTCGCTCTGAAACTGTCAAGGTGTTTGAAATAATTGCTGGTAGTGTATTCACTTTTACCTTGTACCTTCTTATAATTATGGAAAATAACAATTGTATTTCACAAATTATATTTTCGTGGGGTAAAATAAATAATATTATTTACCATACCATTATATAATTTCTTGAAACTAACAATATTTGAAGTTTGAAAAATACATAGATTGTTTAAACACTGGAAATAAAAAATCTAGACAAATGTCCTCAAAAAATGATTGACCTATTATTAGAATAATTTCAATGAAATTTATTCGTATGATGTCGTCATTTAAAAAGTCTAAAGCGAATGGCGAAGGCCATGTCCTAACATATATTGATGTGGGTAAGCAATACCGGGAACGATAATAGATCTAAAGTAATTTATTATTTGTAATCAAGCAATATATTATGTCATGTGGGATATTACCTATATGACAAATATTCTTTCTGTAATTCGACGCGTGTAATTAGAAAAGCAACCAATACACTGAAATGATTATACCTATAGTTCGTTTCTCTACACCAACTGTTATCCAGAAATTGTTATTTTTATTTGATCGTTTTACTTCAAGTACTTCCTTTACTTGCTATCATTTAAATTTCTATCTGTACGGGAACAAAAATAATTTTCGATATTTATAAAAAAACATGGAAACTCCTTAGTTTTGACAAGAAACATCATCAGACGTTAAATCAGTCCAGTGTAAGTTATATTTTTTTGAATATTTAATAGAGGACTAATATTTATTGAGTTCCCATTGTAAACTATATACTTTTGGTGGAATGTTTTAGAGTACATATTAGCAAAATATTTACGGTAATCGTTCTTGAAATGATGTAAACAATAATGAATAAGAAGCATTTTTTGCAATGTATGTGGGAGGCAAAATACACACATACGGTTAGACTTGAAGGTCAAACTCTCCTTGGATTTATTATACTGAGATTTTTTAGGAAACATGTATCTGTATTAGGGAGATATACAAGGCCGGTAAAAATTCATTAGGAGTTTCAACAAATTGGTGGTATAATAATTATAATAAAAAAAAGATAAAATAGGTCAAATCTAGAAATACACAATAAAAGATAAATAAGTCGGACATTTGAAAGAAGTATCTTAGCAACGCGGCATTATCAATGGAACCACATCTCTATGAACTGTCTTTTGTCAAATGTCAAATTTCCTTGAACACGTGCCATATTATGCTTACACTATTACTGGAAATTCTAAGATACATAATTACTTGAATTATGTACACTCTGTTGATGACGGCAACGCCGTAATATAACATTTTACACACACACATGTCTCATATTCTTTATTTTGCCCCTGTTTTTAATTTACAAACACACCTTTTCCTGTTCCTGTATACTTTTATATTCCGAACTTGTCCGAATGTTCGTAACTGAAGTAGGAATTGCGCAGAGACGTACTTTCTAAAATCGGTATGTAAGATATTTTCGACTACTGTTTGGGTCTAGGAAATAGGAAATGTTATATAAATATAAAACAACCCTTTTTACTCCCATTTTCAAATGATTTCCGAGAATTTAAATTTTTTCCATCGTTTCCAATATTTTATATTGTACTGCCAAGGAATTATTCTGACACAAGCCTTGAATAAAATAATTTGTTACGTAAAACGACTAACAGACAATAATACATAGTTTATGACGGGTAGTCAGTCATCCGTCGAAACTGTTGCCAAGATCTATAATGAAAGATTATCTACATTTACATGGATATTTAATAGTTCGGTTCTGTTTGTAAATGACGTAGGTTTTAAATTACATAATTCGCTCCGCAAATGTGAGTCAGTTTTAGTAGAATCTACCTGTACAACAACATATAATGGATTCATAATACCAAAACCCCGAATGTTCGATGAGATTAGTTTCGTGTTGTGTGTATATTTTTATTTGACCATATTCCTATTTTTCCAACTGCTGTTTTTGCTTCTGCAATATATAATGTCGGTTCAACATATATAATGGATTCTTTTAAAAATAAACGAAATAAAAATGCTAGTTTTATAGAGAATAAAAGGAAATATGGTTTTCTACATTAGCAATTGATATAATTAATTATAAAAATATTATTTATTATCCTGAAGTTTTTTAATTAACATGGATATGGATAATAAATAGAGAACATTTCAATTCATGCTTCTCCTCTTTGTAAACAACTTTTAATACAGTATTCCCGTCCGCCATCTGGCGTACAGTAGATGTAACATATTCTTAAGCCATATACAATTGTACAGGAATCGATCGAATATTATTCCTAGTTGTTTTAAAAGTAGTTGACTGTAATGAATACTTACGTAGGAGCGAGTGGGGCAATTTCTATTTTTTATCTATTCGATTTAAATTAATATTGAATGAAAGGCTTTTCAATATGTATTTTTAATTACTTTTATTTTCAAATTACCATGATAAAAATTTCCATGCTTAGCGGACTTTCTCATTATCTTACCTTTGATTTTACAGCTCCATCTGACTTTTCTATTCTTCACCTCATAAACCACTGGACTTTGGTTGACATTCTTACCTGGAATATAAAAATAGCATCAAGTTTTGGGTGTTAAAAAAAAATAAAACATTTCTAGGCTTAAAATTACCTTTGTTTTAATATGAAACGATGTCGTGTCATTAAAACGATAACGTGTAAATATCGTATATTAGCTAATTAACCACTTTCTTTTCAAAATGAAAGAAATGAATACAGACTTTTAATTATAATTTGAATCCTAATAATAACATTCTAATTTAAATAAGGTCAACATTCAAATTGTATATTCAAATGCTGTGTTCTAAATGGAAATACAATTTTATATTTATTGAAATAACATGCAACAAAAGAGACCTTTTAACATATTTTATTGATAAGATATTTTAATTTTAAACTTCTTGTATTAGAAATAAAAATACGAAGAGATTTGGTGATTAATAATATTCCATCATCACTATAATCATTTTTTAGCTCATTAGTTCAACGTTCGAAGTAATTTTACTCGCATGATAATAAAATGAATATGATTAATTTGTTTAATTTAAGAATACTTTTTCCTTCATTTTATCTTGTCAATTTTTTTATATAATTCCAATGTTTAAACAAAATTAATCCGTTTGTTATGTCCCTCAGTATTTCAATAAAATTCTCTGCATGCTGTATTAACCCAGTCATTGGAACTATTATCTTATCTAGTTTACTAATAATGTCACATTCTATATTAAACTGGACCTCTTTGTATAAATTTTAATATATAAAAACTGCAGGAAGTTAGCATTCACCTTTCGCGTGACAAATATTTCTATTATATTGGAATGTTACCTCATTTAATGTTCTCAATTTACACAAACAAACAAAAAATTTCAGGCATGATGATTGAACTATAAATAAATTAATTAAACTCATTATGTGATAAATTATACAGTTTTATTTTGACATTATGAAGTCAAAATTCTTGATTAAGTTAAATTGTTTATTCGGCTAGATAATAAAATATTGAGGAGACCGCACATCGCGCTTGTTTTACTTAAGAGTGTTGTAATAAGTAAAGAAATTGGGGTCAAGGGCAGTAAAGCGCAAAACATAGCCTCTTCTGTCAATTCCTACTCGCTTGCTCCGCGCGCAGACCCTGGTAACTTAGTAGGATGATTCAACCGAGATCGGGTACCCAACCCCGGTGGAGGGAGATCGCTACTAAGGCTGAAGCGAGAGGGATATGTCTTAAGGCAAAGTAGCATGGGAAGTAAAACGGAAGAAATAGTACCCCAGGTGAGTACCGGCAACGGCAGTCTCACCACCGATTCCGATCGGGTAAAAGCCCCGGTGGTCGGTGCAGGCCCCACGGATTCTGGGGGGGGCCAGTCACATGCGAAAACGACAGGAGATGATAAGAAGTCCGGTGGATACGGCTGGAAGGAGAATACAGACCCTTCGGTGAGGAGATCGTCACTTGCGAGAACTCCACCCGCACGCAGAAAAGGATCCATAGGTGTTAACACTGGTGTCGTCTTAAATGAAGCTGCTACTGAAACAGTAACGAAAGGAGGCTCGTCGCCCACAACGAAGATAAAAGAGCCAGAGGTCTTCGAAGAGTTACCTCCCTGGATGACAGGATGGCAGGCTATGATGGCACTTTTGGAGGAACAGCAAAGAATACTTCTAACTCTGGACAAGGCAATCCAAACAATGAGTAACGCACTACCGAAGAATGCACCGATGGCAATCAAGGATTCCATGGCAAAGGCACTGGAATACATGGGTGGTCTAAAGTACAACGGAGGAGCCTTGAGAAAGTCTCAAGAAACTTTCAAGAAAGAGTTGTCCAAAGTAAACCAGCCGACGATGAGGACTCGACTGATGAGCAGTGAGTCACAGCAACGAACGCCGCAGAAAAAGAGGGGTGCCTCGGAGACTCCTGAAGGCGGTGCCTTTAAGCGAGGAAAGAGGAGAAGTGTTGCGCACGTTACGGACTCGGCGTTACCTGCGGGCGAAGCAACAGCCGACGAAGACTGGACTCTCGTCACAAGCAAAAGAAAGAAGACTCCACATAACGCAAAAGTGCAGGCAAAGGGCCCAAATAGAAGAAATACCGCAGTACTGATCAAGCCAACCGAAAGCATCACATACTCGGATGTGCTAAAAGCCCTCCGGACTACAGTCAAACAAGAAGAGAACGCAACGGAGGTCAAATGTATAAGAAAGACAGCAGATGGGCATGTACTGGTTGAACTGAGCCAAGGTACACAAGGCAGAAGCACGTTCCGAGAGAGAATCCAGGAAGTAATAGGAAAAGATCTCTCTGTTAGAGACCTGGTTCCGAAAACAACCGTTGAAGTCAGAGACCTCGATTCACTCACCACGATGGACGAAGTCAAAGATGCTGTAATTCGAGCAGTGGGGCAGACAGGCGAATTTAGAATACGTATATCCAAACCGAATCATAGAGAAATACGTACAGCCACAGTGGAATTGGACGAGGGAGCCGCTAATGCTCTACTTCACAAAGGAAGGTTGCTGGTGGGATGTGTATACTGCCAAGTAAAGCTGCACACGACCGTTGCACGGTGTTATAAATGCCAAGGGTATGGTCACACATCCAAAAACTGCAACGGCCCTGACAGAAGTGCTCTATGCTGGAGGTGCGGCAAGCCCGGGCACAAAGCAGCTAACTGTAAGGACCAGCCGGAATGCTGTCTTTGTAAAGAGTTAGGTACGACGGCCGATGGCTTAAGACACTCAACTGGATCCTACAAATGTAAAGTGTACCGAGATGCAGCAAAAAAGGCGAAAGAGAAGAAATCCCGGAATGCTTAAAGTAGTCCAAGGTAATTTGAACAGGAGCCGGCTAGCCCACGAACTGCTGCCACAAATAGTATCCGAACTACAAGCCAACGTCGTCATCATCAGCGAACCATTTCGCCGCAGGGAAAACTCCTTCTGGTTCCAGAACGATACCAATACAGCTGCCTTATGGGTACCGAACTCGAACGACCTAAAAGTTGAACAACATGGTGAAGGCGAGGACCAAGTATGGGCAACTATAAATGATGTGACATATGTTAGTGTGTATTTGTCCCCCAACGTCGACGCACAAGAACTCCGTCAAAAACTGCAAAACCTCGAGGACGAACTCAGAGCACTTCCGAACAAGGTCATAATGGCAGGAGACTTCAATGCCCGAGCAACCGAATGGGGAATGCCGCACACCAATACAAGGGGAAGGCTCATACTTGAGATGGCAGCGAGACTCAATCTCCTGGTGGTCAACACAGGATCTACAACCACATACAGAAGGCCCGGGTGGGGTGAATCCATTCCAGACATTACCTTTGCATCAGAGATGGTAGCTGGCAGAGTCCACGAATGGAAAGTCACGGAGGAACTTACGGGAAGCGATCACCAGTATATCGTCTTCGACGTAATGGCTAGTATAAGACGGAGGGTACTCACAGAAGAAAGCCCACGATGGAACGCCAGAAAATTAGATCGAGCCAAATTTGAGACAGCCCTAAGAAATGCCAATGCTCAGCCTGCCGATGTCCCAGCCGTCCAAAGCGAGAGAAAGAGAACAGAGGCCGTGGTTCATAGAACTATGAACATCATACAGACAGCATGCAATGCCTCAATGCCCCGAGTCAAAAGAAGACCCCCACGAAGATCTGTTTACTGGTGGAACGAGGAAATTGCCGAGCTACGAACAGCCTGTATCCGATCGAGACGAATCGCCCAGAGATCCCGCAATAGGGCAGACGCAGAAGCACTAACGGAGGAGTACAAAGCAGCAAAAAAGGACCTGCGAAAGGCCATCAGCAGCAGCAAACACAAATGCTGGAAAGAGCTTTGTCAAGAAGTGAACAATGACCCCTGGGGTACTGGTTACAAGATTGTAACAAAAAGACTGGGAACGGCGACCACAGCTCCAACCGACACGCACCTGATGGAGCGAATAGTAGAAGGCCTATTCCCAACACATCCACCAAGGGAAAAGCTAGAATACGCCATTGACCCAACAGAAGTAATCCCATTCAGCCAAGATGATCTAAAGAAAGCAGTAGCCCTTCTAAAACCAAACAAGGCTCCGGGACCAGACGGGATCCCCACCGAAGCTCTTAAAGCCGTCGCAAACTGCGAACCAGAAATGCTACTTCGCATGTACAATGAATGTCTAAGAACAGGAACATTCAGTGCCCGATGGAAGAAAGCAAAGCTGGTCCTGATCAGCAAAGGTAAAGGCGACCCTAACTCACCTTCAGCTTATAGACCCCTGAGTATGCTGGATACCGCAGGCAAGCTTATGGAGATGCTGATCAAGCCGAGAATCACCGAAGCCATAGAAGAAGCAGGTAACCTCTCCGATAGACAGTACGGCTTTAGACCCAAAAGATCGACTGTGGGGGCCATACAAGAGGTTATAAAAGCAGTAGAGGAGACAAGGATACCGTGTCACGCAGCCCGACCCCTTGCCTTGCTAGTTACCCTAGACGTGAAGAATGCTTTCAACTCAGCCAGATGGGAGGACATACTAAGCACACTGCGAAACACGTTTCAGATACCGAGGTACCTTTTGCGTTTGCTAGATGACTACTTTCAGGACAGACTCCTACTGTACACGACGGAAGAAGGGCAGAGAACAAAACGGCTGTCTGCTGGTGTGGCTCAAGGTTCGATATTGGGTCCTGATCTCTGGAACGCCCTTTACGACAGTCTTTTGAAGATTCAGATGCCGCAGAAGTCATTCCTGGTGGGGTACGCTGACGACATCGCCGCCGTCATCACTGCTCGCAACTTAGAGCTCGCCGAAATCAAGTTGAACGAGTTGATGCGACGAGTTAATGGGTGGATGCACGAACATGGCTTGGAGCTGGCACTGCCAAAGACGGAGATTGTCCTTCTAACGAGAAAGAGGATTCCCACATTAGTGACCATCCACGTCAACCAGGAGGAAATACAAACAAAAAGTACCGCCAAGTACCTCGGAGTTACCCTGGACACGAAGCTGTGTTACTGGGAACATATAAGAAGAGTCACCGACAAGGCAGCCGAAAGGACTAACTCGCTCGGTAGGTTGATGAGTAACTTGGGAGGACCCTCGTATGAAAGGCGAAAGTTGCTGATGGCCACGACCCACTCCATCCTCCTGTACGGAGCAGAGATATGGGCAGATGCACTCCTGGTGAAGAAGTACAGAAAGCGGATGGCCAGCGTCCAACGCAGGGGTGCCCTAAGGATATGTTCCTCATATTGCACGGTGTCAGAGGCAGCAGTGCTCGCAGTGGCTGGAGTAATCCCAATCGACCTTCTCGCTATCGAACGTAAGCGAGTGTACGAGAGGAGCGGCGAGGTGGGAAGAACACAGGCCGCCAAGGAGGAGAGAATCCGCACCATGGCAGCATGGCAGGAACGCTGGGACAATGAGCGAAATGGGAGGTGGACCCACAGGCTGATAGGGCAGGTCGCTCCCTGGATCGAACGAGCCCATGGTAATGTCGATTTCTACCTGACACAGTTTCTCACAGGGCACGGCTACTTCAGACGATACCTGTACCGAATGGGGAAGCTGGAGACGCCGAACTGCAAGTACTGCGGAGTTCCAGATGATGCAGAGCACACCTTCTTTGCTTGTGGGCGATTTGAGGAGGAAAGAGTGGCAGTGGTCAGGACACTGGGTCCAGTCACACCAGAAAACGTGATCCGGCTCATGCTCATGGGCACACAACAGTGGGGTGTCGTTGCTGCGTACACCACATCAGTACTGCAGCAAAAGAAGTCGGACGGCTGCCTGGAAAACGACTAACAACTGAATATCCGAACTCCTAATCTCTGTCTCAACAGAGGAAGGGAGAGGTAGGAAACAAGAAAAACGAGATGAAGAAAAGACAGCCCGTCACCGGCGAAGATTATGTGTTAAACGGTTCCACGGTGGCAATAGGGCGGTTCAGGGAGGCCTCTTGTCCTAGTGCGTGCACTGGCTACGCCCCCGAGAAAAAAAAAAAAAAAAAAAATAAGTAAAGAAATTAGTACCAATGAAAATCTATGAATTTAACACCAAATTGTCATTATGTTAATATCTTAAGGATAGTTTCCAGCCTCGTGCATAGATGGCGTCACAAGTAATATTTTCGTATTATCGGAGGTGTTTGTAGTATCACAATGTGAATTTCCACAAACGTAATCATAAATTTTATGAAAACAATCTTTTATAAGAGTTATCACTCCTTTTCCAAATAGTATTTGATATTAAAGTCGAAGTAGTTTCACCATTTTATTTAGGAGGTGCGTATTAAAATCAGATACGAATATATTCACTTTAAACAGTTTTGTTTCTATGTTTGTCGACGATTAGGGCCCTAGTTGTTTATATCGTTTAATTATCCCAAGTATCCCGAGAAAAGTAGGTCATTGTATAAATCGAAATACCCGTTTTTTTTTATTTGCTAAATTGAAATGTTCATGTTCTGCTTTTTTGGAACTTTAATACTCCATTAAACTAGTACCGTCACTTTCAATTCTAATGAGATGGCCCAAAGCCAATCATGAAATTTCATTATTCCCATCTACGTCTGAAATTAAATCAAATTGATTTCGATTAGACTAGAAATGGGAGTGAAATTTATTTTGAAATCTGTAGCGGTACGATGAGCATCGAAGTCAGAAAAATTATATACATAATATTTAATTTTGATGAATATTGAACGATATTTTTTACAAGATATATATTAAGTTCAATGTAAGTAGACGGAATATGCAATTAACAGGGAGGTGAAACTTCAACACAATAAAGTATATAGTTTATTGATTTGATTATAGCGAATAATTGAAAAGTGAAAACTTCCAAATGAAAGCGCTTGGTAATATTATTTCATATAAATTTCGCTTATTTAGAAGTGATCATGTCACAATAATTTTAAAACGTATTTGAAGCGACTCCGAAATATACAATAAGTTGACAAATGTCGATCAAATATAGATATGTGCGGAAAAAAAATTACTTTCCCGTTTCCCATATAATAGTTATTTGAGAACAGTACTGATCACCTTCGTTTAACAACTAAGTTCTTGTATAAAGTTATCTAATTTTCCCTCAACAAATCCAGTAATTTATCAACATATCAGCCGTGTATATTATTTGAATTTGACTGAGGAATTATTTGGAAGAAATTGATGTTGTAAATTTCTTCAGCTTATTGCCCATATAATTGGAAACTTTACCTCAATGCTTCTCCACGACCAAGTGATTTAAAAAATTATTTAAATTATAATATACCGTATGGTATATTATAAGAAAAGTATCAGTAATTTGAAGTAAATTCAATAGTTATATTTTATATTTTTTCACAAAATATTCGGGGTATAATGTGGAAAGAGTGTCGTTGATGATTTTTCGAATTGCTACACCACCAACTTGTTTAAATTAGGTGATATGAGCATGTACCGGTTTAAAAAAATCAAATTTTTTCATTATTCCTACCTTAAAATTCACTATTTTTGTGTATCGTGGATGTGTCTCATCCTCCCGTGACGGATAATTTACTTAACACTCAACATCTTATATCAAAATCATCTGCTTGTAAGGAGATTGAACGACTGAATAATTTTCTTGAACAAAGATTAGTACAATCATTTTTATATCTTCACCAATGGTATTTTGTCGATAATTACTGAATGGATTTGTAACAATAAATTTTATGTAATTAATTGTATTTTCGCTCCTAGCATATTTTATTCAAAAATGAGGGAAATGATGATAATATTAATGAGAACAAATAGAAATCTTGGCGTCATGCTAATTGGAAAAATATAAGAGTACTTAGCAACTGGCTCTCCCGTTTTTACAAAGCTGAAATAACGAGTCTCTTTAAAGTGATTCTTTAATCCGATTCCCCACTGACATCCTCATTCGTGTTATGTTTTTTTTTACTTTCAAGCAAATCCACGATTTAGATTGTTAGTATTCTTCCGATAAATTTTATACTATAGTTCTTTTCTTTATTAAAATAACGTTAAAGCTTCGACTAAGAAAATGAATTATATAAATAAAACTATATATTGAAACGCAATGATTAGTCACATTAGAATTCTTCGGTGTGAAGAAAAATTGAAAGATTGCGGCAACGCCTAACCAACGAAAAATTATTGCTCCCGTCAAGTTGTCATTGATTTATATTTTAGTGGTACGAGTTTCTTTGTTATGACAAGTGAAAATTAGTCTCCCATAGAGCTCGTTGTGGTTTTTTCGGTCTCCGAGAGCACTGCGGGGGGTCGGAAAGTAAGGAGGATTACACCGCACCTTGAAAAACATTCGAAGATTCAGCTTCGTTTTTGTAATCTGAGATTGTTTGTTTCAGTTGCGCCGCAGTGAGTTATATACCATAACAGTGATGGAGATGCGATGAACAAGCTACTTAATTCATTGTCACTTACGTTTTTTTTTAAATTCGATTACATATTTATTTTTTCTTAGAATTGCTTCACAATAAGTCCAAATAATTATTTTTTTTTTATTTAAACAAGTATTTGTACATATGTAGACGATCCTACGGCACTGAGGTATAAATGAATAATTCATACTACGCTATGTGGTTGAGGATTATCCAAAAATCTGACAATAACGGTAGATTAGAACAACAACAGGGTATCATTTTTAATGTAGATTTATATTACCATGATTCATAACACTTGTTAAGAATAAATACCAAAGTAAACACAGATTACTAAGATTGATGGGTTAGAAACATACAAAATGTACTGCCACGGCAACTGGTTATGAAAAATGATCGTAAAAGGTAACTGATCGATTGTAATGATGAATTTTAAATTAAACAAAATTAATTTTTAACGTTCAGCTACAAATAATCAAGGCTTTAACAGCGCAGTAATAAATTAACGATGTGCCGGAATTTTGACTTTATACAGTGTAGAAAAATATTTTGTACGTTCCGACCAAACTTTGATCTCCATAAAATTAAAATTATTTTCCTTTTAAAAAAAATTATTAGGAAGCATATGATGTATAAACAAACTAGCAGCGAAACCCGGCGATTCTCGCATTAGATACATAGAAAACAATCAATCAATTCGATTTGGTTCTTTTAGATCAATAATAACACTCGTATACATTTTGGAACTTTCGAGATCAATCCAAAAATTGCTAGAACATTCTAAATCGATCATAATAAATTGCCCTCATTTTGGAACTTTCCTGATTATTTGTGAAATTTCTGGAACATTCTAAATCTATTATTATAGTTGAAAACATTTTAGAACTTTCTAGAGTTTTCCAAAAATTTTGCGGTCCTTTCAGAAATCCTCAATCCTCAATCTTTTTACCACCCTAACGGGAAGTTAATTGGGGTTTGTGGTGATAGAGAAAACTGTTTCTTTACTAATTAACAAATCATTTTACATATATAAATTATAGATTATAGATTAACACAATAAAAAATTATATATCTTATAAATGTTCGAATGAAGTTTTATACAATTAATTAAAAAAAAAATAGAAAAAAGCCGTTGATTACATGTTGATCGTTTAAATGCAAGTACTTGATATAAATCCGGTTTTTGCAAATATCAATCATCAATAATACACAGCATTCCTATTTAAGTTTGAAAGCAAAGTTCACAACCACCATTAATATTTCTGTACCTTCGTAGACCAGAAGAAGTAGAGGAAGAAGATGTGGAAAGAGAGCCGGCCGGCCGACAACTTGTTTTCTTTTTCAAACAGCTTATCTCCGTAAACTTGTTTGTAAAATCGTAGAATAGACCAAGCGAATCAGTTAAACCTCTAGAAATTATTTTGTTTAATTTTAAATAGAATTTTTTTTTCAGATTTGCATAAATTCATTATTTAGTATACATTAATTTGAGTGATTTCGTAATTAGCAAGCAACAAATACTTGAAAATAATAAACCTAACGTGAGTCAATAATAATTACAATCCATCCTCTTGTTACTCACTTCATTGTTGAAATTCTTTTGATGAATTCCCATTCTTTCTTTGTCGACTCACTCGCTTTCGAAGTGATCGCTCTAAGAGCTTTGTATTTGAAAAAAGGGGTAATTTTCTAAGGGCACTTGACGAAACAGGATTGGTCTTATTCAAAAATAAAATAGTACATATGCATGTTGAAAAAAATCATCTATGCCAAAAGAATAAAAGCATTGAGCTGAAATCCTAGAGAGGTGTTAAGGAAGGTTAGATGTACGTAGAAAAGAATCAGGACTTAGTTGGGTCGCACAGTATTGGAAATACAGGGCACCAAACATGTTCGAATATTGATGTAAAACAAATACATGTTTGAAAAATCATTCACGCCTAAAAAATAACAGCATTCAGTTGAAATTCTATATAACATATTTATGATTTCGTTGGTAAGGGATATATTTTATATCAAAAAATGACGAATATATTCAGCTAT
This sequence comes from Diorhabda carinulata, assembly GCF_026250575.1. NCBI lineage: Eukaryota > Metazoa > Arthropoda > Insecta > Coleoptera > Chrysomelidae > Diorhabda > Diorhabda carinulata. Next base: position 1,519,317 of record NC_079469.1, read on the forward strand.
TCGCCAATAACGTTCCAAATTTGAGAAGACTGATAACATAAGACTTAATTTTACTTTAACGTCGTGAATAAAACTGATTTTTTACTCTATACAGGACAAATATCGCTTTTTATAATGTATAAACATGATGTTTGTTCCAGAACGGCATTCCTCATTAAACAATGAACACGTTTTTAGTCCATTAGTGATATCAAAAAGATGTATCATGTCAGTCGGTAAGTCAAAGGGTGATAATATGCTAATCTGACTTACGTATATGTTGATATCAATTTCCTAATTAAATACAGAGGCGTCGTATAACAAGGGTTCGAATTAGTCTGTTTTATTTATAGCCCAAATTATTTTTGTTTCTTCAACAAAATACTTCAAAATCATAATTTATCAACCCCATAATTTTCAAAAATTAATCTTGAGATTATTCGGAATGTATTGGTCAGGGAAAATATACAAAATAGAAACTAAAAATCGGCCATATTTTTTTAAGAAAATACCAAACATTTTGTGTTCTAATTTTTCAGTGTTTTAATATTTTATGTAAAATTATGTTCAAAAATCATCTAAAAAAATGATACAGAAAATGAAAGTGACTTTTCTTTAACACCACTAGAGAGAGAAGCTGCTCAAATTTATTGACGGAAAAGTAAAGTAAAGTATAGCTGCTTTCCATTTACATCCTCAGACGCCAAGGAAGTTTTCTTGCTGAATTAATTTTTGCGGGAGAATGTTTATTGGTGGGAAAATTCAGTACAAAACACGTAAGTCAAGTTGTTAGGTTTTAGTTTACCTTCAGTCTCTGGAGAAGATAACTTGGTTATCGAAACGCGCGTCAGACTGTGTAATTGTGAGTGTTGGTGTAGTGCTAGTGTAAACAGTGTGTTTAACCCCAATAATCCAATTAAAATTCAAATTATCGCTATTAAATTGTATGAAATACTTTGCATATATTACGAATGTGTAATAGGTATATATATCGATGCATAAATATAACGTAGCCCTGAATTATAATTTTTAAAATGTATATGATTAATGAGGCTAGTGACAAAAACAATCACCTATAATATAAGTTACGCCGCGTATTATCACACGTCAAATCGACACGAGCTCACGTGATATTATTAAAAAACGAGTAACAGCAAAATTTTAAGACCTACTTTTAACAAAATTGATATTAAATACAAAGCTTAATGTATATGGAATTATTATTTAGTTAGTTAAAATTGATGTGATCATAAAATACGTCTAAATATTATTTTAATTGTTTTATGACCCTTTGTATTCCATTTTCATTCAAATTAATTACATTATTTTAATATGAGAAAATTTCGAAGTCCCTCGTTTGATTATATCAGCTGATGTGCATTGTGGTCATTTTCTATGAAAGTTATTAATTGATTGTAATGCCGAGTTATGCAGTCGGGAACTTTGACTGGTGGAGCACGTCAGGTACATAATGTGTGAATATGCTTACTTTACAATTAATTTACGTGCTTATCTTGAACTATTCTAATTTGAAAGATAAATACGTAATTCTGGTGGGTTTCCTTTGAGAATTATTGAGCAAATAGGATTAAAATAATACATCCTTAACCTTAGTTGCTAAAATTGAACTTTACTTTCTGTATAATGGAGAAAAGTTCAAAGAACTTTTACATTAATAAAGTATGATAGGTATTTATAAATTAAACTTTAGTCAGGTGAGTTTATAGCCACAGGATGAAATACCACTTTCTTTTGGACTAGGTTCCATTTTATAAAACTGATTTGAAAATATCACTGCATGCTCCTCGGAAACGGCGTAAACGTTTTTATTTGAAATTTATATATATTTTTATTTTGTCATAACTATTCAATTCTCATGCTAATATTACTCTTATTCCCTCAGGGGGTCGCACTGCGACTACGGATGTAGCAAGCCCGAGGTACCCTAGCTAGAGCTCCACCCCACTCCCAAGGTGGACTCTACCCAAAAAACCCCACTATTCCTAGAAGATTCTCCTCCCCCGACGCTATTAGGTTGCGAGGGCTAGGGGGTTTCCTACCTTTTTTCCTGTATCCCGGATTGGTTCTGCGCTGTAGTCTGCTGGGAGTGCCTCGCCCTGCTTTCGGTTCGTCACCCAAGTAGCTGCTGATGCTGATGTGAGCTAGTCTCTGTCGAGGTGGATGATGGCGCGGGATCGGAAGCCAGCCACTACGGGCCCTGATCAGGTAGTATGTATTGAATGTGGAAGTCGGAAGTTCACATCGCCCCGGGCGAGTCTGGTCCGTCTGTGCGTTCCGGGACTGGCTAAGCGAGGATTGGGCCTCAGTGAACTGGGGTAGGCGACAGCCGAGGGTACACCCGTTCTCAATCAAGTCGACCCGCCCCCTTACATACGAAGCGCTGGTGACAACAAATAAATGGATAGCTATGGTTCAAACGACGAAAAAACTGCACTGTCTTTAGAAGGCAAAGGACAAAATGAAGGAGATATGACCCCAACAGGTTATCACTGGATGTTTACTACAGACCCTAGTGTTAGGAGATCCTCATTAGCAAGAACACCACCAATGAATCGCAAAGATTCAACTGCCTCTGATGTTTTTGTTAGCCTAGAGACAAACTCTGGCACACGTCAAGATGACAAGACTGGGAGCCCCAGTAACACGGCGTACGAAGCAAGTAGCGACAACAGTCACGACGGACTGGCAAAAAATACCAGTCCAGCCAAAAAGAAACGAAAGCGAGACTCACATGGAAAGCATATCCCGGATGATACTGCTATGACCGCCTTGGGTTGTCTTAATAAAAAAGTTGACGAATTAAAAAATGAAGTCAAAGTGAGTACAAAGACAAAAACTGAAATCAAGGCAATAACGAGAGAGCTCGTAAGCATAATGGCAACCTTGAACAGAAGAATGGATGTTTTAAACATCAGACACACGCAGATGGTGCGAAACAACACTGAGAAATCATCGCCAGGTAAGAGCAAAACTGCTAATAATTTAGCTAAACCAGAGGACAATAATCTTAGCTACGCAAGACAAAGTATAGGAGCCCAAGCTGATGAAACCGACATAAGACGAGAGTTATTCGATCTTACAAATGAAATACGTACCAGGGTAGAGACGCAAATAACAGCAAGAAAAGGATGGACAGGGCTAGAAGAGGTAATACATCTCGAGTGGCCAGAAAGCTGCTACCAAAGCACCGGTGTTACAGAGCTGGGATCGCTTAGAGAGCTACGAGGAGACCTGGTAATAGTAGCAGACCCTGATGTAACCTTGACCACCTCTACGGAAAGCGACCTAAAATGCAACTTTCCGGAAATAACAAGCCTTATATGCGAAGAACTTGAGGAAGGGTGTATTGAATATGTGAGGACGAACACCGAGGTCATACTCAGCAAAGGCAAAAATGGAGCAAGGTCAAGAACCATGTACATGCTGCTATACAAGGTCAACCCAGAAGAGAAAAACGACATGGGTCAACTATATCAGTTGCTAGGCAAACTGCAAGCAGAGGTCCCAAACCATGGAGTGACGGAAATTCAAGTAGTAGCCTTCGGCAAAATTGATAAAATCTACCTTAGAAAGTGCGTAGAAGGTATCTTCAGGGGATCTGAGGTCAAAGTGCAAGTTATTATACCTAGAGATCCAAGCCGACTAAGCAAGCACCTAAGTCAAGTAAGGGAGGACCAGCGACGACAACAGAGAAGATTATAATCAAATCTGAAGGAAAGCAATATGCTGACATACTCCGTTCGATCAAGAGTAGTGTGCACATAGACGAGATGGGTGTTAAGGTACAAGGCATTAAGAAAACTGCTAAGGGTGATGTCCTTATGGAGATACTTGGAGAAAAAAATCAAGTAACCGCCCTCAGACAACCTATAATGGACAAGGATAAAGATACCCAGGTCGAAATTAAAACAGATGAAGACATTATTCATATCTCGGACATAGACGGAGATATGAACGCAAAACAGATAGAGCAAGATGTCAGGAAAAGCGTAGCAAACGCAAAAGAAGATGACTTCCGAGTGCTCTCTTGCAGACCAAACCAGAGGGGAAACCAAACTGCTACACTTGCGGTCAAAAGAAGAGTGGCCAGCGAATTACTCAAAATGGATACCGTGAGAATAGGGTGGGCACCGTGCCAGGTCCGAGCAAGGGTCAAAATCACCAGGTGTTTCAAATGTTTGGAGTTTGGCCACCGCACCAATGAATGCAAAGGAACCGATAACTCGAAGATGTGCCTTAAATGCGGCAAGGATAACCACAAGGCCAAAGACTGTACTAACAAAAGCTATTGACTAACATGCAAAAAAGACGGTCACAGCTGACCAGACTGCTTGCCCTTACTACCTTAAGCTTGTAAAGGAAAAATCAAAAGCAATTAGTGACACCAGACGCAGGCTCAGCACTGCACGCGGTCAAAACTTTAATGTTCAATATTAAAATACTTCAAGCCACTATTTCAAAAACAGGAATTTCCAAATGAATGGAAAGTTGCAAAGATGGTTTTAATACTAAAACCAGGAAAGTCAGCTGAGTTACCTAGTTCCTACAGACCACTCTGTCTGTTAAATTCTTTGAGCAAGTTACTAGAAGCGTTCATACGGGAAAGACTACAAGATGAGCTTAAAGACAGAGGAGGGTTGCACATGTGTCAGTATGGCTTTCAAAAAGGGAAAATCCACGATCCAGGCTGTAGAAGCTGCACTGAATACTGTAACGGAGTTCAAAAGTAGATTCTGCACCCTTGTCACAATTGACTTTAAGAATGCTTTCAACACTGCATGCCACAGCCTGATTATCTAAGAGCTACAAAAAAGGAAAATATCGACATATCTAATAAACCTTGTCTCTAACTATTTAAGAAACAGAAAGCTGCAATTAGAAAAGAATAGGGAGGTGGATATTACGTCAGGTGTTCCCTAGGGTTCCGTCCTAGGCCCACTGCTGTGGAATGTACTATATGACGGCGTGCTGAGCTTAGAACTAACTCGTAATGCTGTAACAATAGGATTTGCTGACGATCTGGCGCTGATAGTCGGAGCAGAAAGCCAACAGACATTGGTTACTAACACCAACATGTGCCTGGAAAAAATAAATACCTGGATGAGAGACAACAAGCTTGCTCTTGCCCCCCACAAAACTGAGGCAATCCTACTAAAGGGTAAACAAAAGAGGGAGCAAATAAGCTTCAGCGTAGACGGAGTCAATATAAAGCCAGTAAAGAACCTGAGATACCTAGGTATAACCATTGACGAAAGTAGAAATTTTGGCAAATATGTAGAAACAGTAACAAAGAAAGCAATAGAAAGGGTGTCGAAACTTGCTCGGATTATGCCAAACGTAGGAGGTCCTAGGCAAAGCAAAAGAGCAGTGTTGTGTAGTGCTATGCAAAATATTGTCCTATATGGAGCCCCAATATGGCAAAAAGCGCTTATGAGAAAAAAGCACTATACTACGGTCAATAGAGCAGAAAGAGACATGCTGTTGCGCGTAGCCTCCACCTTCCGAACTGTGTCTGGGGTAGCACTCCAAGTAATTACGGCTACGGTGCCCATTGATCTCTTAGCCCAGGAAAGAACATCCAAGTACAAATCGCTACAGAATAGCAACGAAGCTAGAGAAAGTTCCCTCACAACATGGCAAACTAGATGGGAAGGTGAGACAGTAAAGGTCCAATGGACCAAAAGGTTAATACCAGACATCAAGCCGTGGGTTAAGCGCGAGCACCGCCAGGTAGACTACTACCTGACACAGGTCCTAACAGGGCATGGCGTCTTTCGATGTTATGCCAAACGGTTCAGAAAAGACACCACGGATAGATGTATATACTGTGCCGCCGTAGACACTGCCGAACATACCATCTTCGTATGCTACAAGTGGAGAGAGGTCAGAGACAGGACTTGCAGACAGCTGGAATGCGAGCTCACTCCAGACAACATTGTAGAGAAGATGCTTGACAGCTCAGAGAACTGGAAATCGGTGCAGAACATGGCTAAGAGTATTCTCAGCAACAAGGAAAAAGATGAAAGACAAAGACAGCAGAGAGAAAGGAATCCGAACTCCTAATCCCGAGAGGGGAAGGGAGACGTAGGGTAAAAGGAAACCACTGATAACCCGTCACTCATAAAGTATGTTCCAGGAACGATGCCATAAGTGACAAAAGCGGCCGTAGACGACTAGAAGGACACTCCAACCGACCGAGCCCCTCTGCAAAGCAGGACTCCGCAGAGGTGGTGAATGTTTCCCAGCAAACTGCTGAGGAAGTGTGACAAGTCGTTATTTTAAAAAAAAAATATTACTCTTATAGTAAATTTATTATTAATTTCTAGTGCAATATCATCATCATAAAATGATTAAGACAGTTATTACTCTCAGTTAATTAAGTTATTTCATGTAAATAATCGCGTGTCGTCAGCTTCCGCCAACAACGACCATTACCGTACCTGTACATATCGTACCTAACATTTTCTGAAAATAGGTAAAAAGTTAAATCAAATAATAAAAGCAAACGAATATTCACCAATAAGTATTTTTATTTATATGTTTTATGTACAGTCACCAATTTGAGTAATCGAACAATCAAATTTAGAGTAATGCAAGATATAAGAGAATGAAAAATGTGAACGCCAATGGGTTAAATTTCAAGATATAACATTTGTTGCCTAGGGACTTGGTGGTATACAACTTTATTGATGAAATTTGCGATACCAACGAAGCTGTGAATTATCTACTTGAGTTTTTATATTCATTGGATTTGTCAGGCATGCCATCGCACCATTGACAATTGAAGATTCCGATCTATAATTTACACCTGCCACATATGTGTAATTGCATACGATCAGTCATTAAAAAAATTAATGATAAACGTTTTTAATACCAAAATTTTGGTAGACCAGACTTTGTTTATACGTTTCTTAAATTTGGAAACACCGACAACTATATATGGCATGTTCTCACGTAGGAAAAGTATCCAGTTTTTTTGTATTGGTAAACTAAGAAGGACTAACCAAGAATATTGTACATCCTATTGCGCTGAGAGATTAATCTTTAATTTTTTTCAACTACCATGATGAATAGTAAAAATGTGAATAATTATTTTCGATGTTTAGATAGCTATCAAGACTTGTAATTTAAAATATATTCGTTACTTCAAATAAAGAATATTATATTAATCTAAATAAAGCATGCTTTCGATTTAAGTAGATCCCTACCCACTTATAGTAAGTTATTTTTATAGAACAAAAATTTTCATGGCAAAACAACGTTGGTAGGGTCATTTATAATAATAAATAATGTCTTTTTTTGGTGAGTTCTTTATACTGAACATTAAGAAAAAAAATCTATAAAAGTACTAAGAACTAAAATACACTGCAAAAGTTTCGTCCATGTAATAGACGGAAGGACGTATTTCACAATATAATAAATTGAGATCGAAATTTCAAAGTTTCCACCAATATATATATAAAGCTTAAGTTTAATCCCAAATATAGATCGTCCGTTATTTGGGAGCATATTATCAGAATTACGTATATAGAATATTGAAACGATCGTCACGGAATGCTAATTACTCAATTATTTAGCAAGATTCCATGTGAATTAAACCGTTTAATTTGGGTCAAACTATACGAGAAAATCAATTTGTACTTAATAAACCACTAGTACTCTTCAAAAATGGTATAAAGCGATCAAAACTGTTTCTATTGCTAGAATCCAGAGGACTAGTTTATGCTTAATTGACAATTAAACTTTTAAAGAAACAGAGTCGACAAATCTATTTTCAAAATAATAAAATGTAGTACGTGGTAACACAATCGACTTGTCCAAAACACCTGCTCATTATTAATTTCTTTTTTTTTTCACTCGATACCTCAACATCGACCCTACCAATACTTTACGACTTGCAGATGCAAATGTGAAATTGTAAAAAAAATTCGGCCCCGAATAATTCTGACAGAATGTTTTTTATTGCTTTAAAAAATTATTATATTAAAGAGAGAAATACCACATACTCTTGTTCAGCATTAATGACTGCAATGTCAATTATAAAATTAAGTTTTATTGGAAACTCGTTTTCGATTTTTTCTAAAAATGAAAGACAGATGGCTTACCGAAGAAGAAAAAAAAGAAAATCTGAAATACAAGATCATTAATCATCACTTTATGATGAGGCATCATTAATTTGTCTTTTGAATTAATTTGTTAATTTATAATTTATTTGAATTTCAATTTTCAAAATAAATTAACAATTTCTATTAATGAAACATCGTTTGGAGATTTTTCAAAGATTTAATTTGATTTTAATAAATAAAAGAGATCGTTTTCAGCTGTACTTTTGTATGAATAGCTCGAATTTGAAAATATGCACGCATTCCTCAATGTCAAAACGGTGGATAATTTGACGTACGCTGCTGATTCTACCTCGAAAGAGATCAAATTAATTGTAACTATATGCCAAGGCATTTGGATACAATTCAAAGAAAAGAGTCGTTCAAAGGAATCACGAACATCTGTAATTTTTCAGACCACCTATCAACAGAATAAAAATAATTTTCAATGTTTATTTTGGAATGAAGATACACACCAGAAAATTATTTTAATTATCCAAATAGTTTCGAGAAATACAAAGGTCGACATTTTTTCAATTTTATATAATTCATAATTAATATATAGAATAATATGTGAAAAACTGATAATTCTTTGACTTAAATTCTATTCTATTTTTTTTATCAATTATTCATCAGATCTGTTTGAAAGACAATTTAATATGCTTTAACACGTGAGTACAAAGTTAGTTAGACTTCATATGTTTAGCATAGTGAAATTAATGCGTTGAGCTATAAATGTTCTATCGGATTTACGTCAGGACTAGATATTGACCACTCCATAACCCTGAAACCGACTTTTGCTATGTAATATTGCACGATTCTGGCGGTGTGCGGCCTTTCATTATCATTCGTCTCCAATTTAGTCGACGTACCTCTTCTTCAGTAAACACGGTCACCCCTACGAATAAACACAGGGTGCTTCTTTAGAAACCACACCCCAGATCACACAGAAACCACCTACATATACACGCCGGTCTTCAAAGTTCAATTTAGATGATCCTGTGCAAAACGTAGACGTCCTTGCCGATGAACAGGGGTTTTAGGGGTTAAGTTATGTTCCTGGAATCATCGTCGTACTTTCCACTGACTAATAGTCACTCCTCGCCTGTTCCAGGTCGCCTATAAAAGGATCCAGTCTCCTCATAACGCTGATTTATAAAAAAACAAATAATATGCAAATATCTGTTGCCAACGCATTAATTTTGATATTTGACAAAATACGTTTAATTTGTTCACCGGTTTCTACGCTCATAAAAGCTAGCCTTGCTGATAAATTTATACTTAAATTAAAGTATATTAAATTGTCTTTCAAATGGCATATTTCTTTTTTTGACTTGATGAATAATTAAAAATATATATATAGTCAAAGTCGAAAGTTTACGCAATTTTATAAGTAGACCGCAAAAAGTATTATTTTAATTTCCATGGTACGGCATATAATTTAGCAGAGGTATTATGCGGACGAATCCGAATCGCGACGTATAACATTAAAATTTAATAACAAAATTGATACACAAATTACACAAATTGATATTTAATTTGCAAAGAAGCGCTCTGATAGGAAAATAAAAGTTCCGATAAATTCCTCGCGAGATTCCGTCCATACTTGATTTATTTCAAGCATTAAATATCCGTTCTATAAGCTGTCTCCACTCCATTAATTAGATAAAGTTGTTATAAAAGAAACTAACAGTTTTCTTGTATAATATGATTAAGTTTATATAGAGCAAAACCGAACATTGTATCTATAATCGAATCGCTATTGTGAACGAACCATGAAAACGAAAAAAAAACTACAATAATAATTATTAAATAGTTGCTTTGAATATTCATTTATAAGAAATGTATATGAATGTGTGAGTCAATCAGGCCGTCAGTCAAAAATCAATTGCTGTAAAAATTATAAAGGAACTTTGCGAAAGAGTATGAAATCAAAAATGGATCCAGCAAAACTCAGAGACTAACCATTTTAGTAGTTTAAATATATAATGAATATATCTTAATACAATTTTTTAACACCTCTATCGTTTTTTGTAATTAGCATATAGATATTTGAAATAATATTTCAAACTTTGGGTGCTAGAACCTTTTCTGTATGAGATCACATAGAGAAACTTGTCTGTTTACCATCGAATAATATTTCAGGGTGTAACATTCCGTTATTTTAAATATCCTTCACGGAATCGTATTTCTTTGTTATTATACTTCTTGATGTTTTTACACCTCCAGTTTCTCTGAAAGATAACTCTGGATGTCTCCTTAAAAACGACCTACACCATTTTTCTTCTTTAATTGGATTTGTTAAACACTACTCAAAAGATCGTGTTTTTGCAGGGGAAATCCACATTTTGCTAACTCAATTATCCAGTTGACTAGATTTTTTCCTTCGTTTGAAGTTAATACTGTAGCTGGACCTATTCGTCTATGCCTTTTTATCCGATCTTGAAAGCGATCTTGCAGACTACCTCTTGATAAGCCAAATTGGTATTGGTATATTAATAGTTTCTTAGGTACCATTCTGTGAGTTTTAAGAGATTATTTGTAGGTACCTACCTAATAAACTAAATTTACAGAGGCACTACTAAATCCTATATATCCATTGCTCAACTAATTAGCATAAAAAGCGAATAACTAGACTACAGCCAGGACTCAACCATAGCAAAATTAATTGTCTCAAAAAAACTTTATGTCGTTAATATCACTGAAATATTGTCTCTACATTTATCTAAAACTATACCACGAAATAAAATGTAATTTTATATGGCGATAAACAATTACAGTGATGTGTGTACTAGAATTCACATCAAGGATTTATTGATCTGAACTCATCCACTTAATTTCATCAAGATTTTGTTGTAGTGTTTATGATAATCGAAAATTTTAATATATCTTCAAATTCTCAAATAGGGTGCTATTCAATTTATTAACCTAAACGGAGAAAGGTAAAGAAATAGGAGGAAATATATTTGGGAATAGAACCAATCGTTGGTTCCACAATACAAACCACAATTATTTGTATTAAAAAAAATGAAATTTAAAGATTACAAGTAATACTGACTAAGAAATTAACAATTATTATTATTTTGATTTCATTAGATTAGATTCGATTATATTAAAAAAAGAAATTTTGCGAAATCTAGCTCTTATTTATGATTAAAATAGTAATAATATGTATGCTTTGATACAAATTTTGACATTTAATAGAAATGTTTCAATTTATTAATTGTATTTGAAATTATAAAAAAATCAAGGTTAAAAAAAACTACCCGCAAAACTCATGAGTTTGTTGGTTTCACAGGTTGCATTTCGTATATTTTCCTATATTTAATTAGGGACCTAGTTTTGGATATAGAACCTTCATTGGGGATTACTGACCTTTATTGGGATTAACGTCTAACCTCAACTTACCCAAATGAACCTCCTTACTTCTTAACCATATTCCACGGATATGGTTCTATTTGGATTCTCTTGACAGGTAGGGAGCCCTTATGTTTTGCTAAAGGTCAGATCAACCCATATTAGTTTTGTTTTTTGGTCGTAAAATTAATTACATTATTTTCTTTTAGACTTCATAATAATCAATTTCAAAATTTTATTTTTTTTTCCATAAACTCGATTTAAAATAAATAATAACCTATGTTGTAAATGCATTAAACTAATTTAAATTTTTATGGTCCACACTTAAAATTTTCACATTACTGTAAACCAGGTATGGGCAACCTTTGACATGCTGAGGGCCAAACTTTAGCGTGCAAAACGTTCGCGGGCCGCGTTTAAAAGTACTCAGTGTATTTTAAAGTAGGGATAATATTTTTTTGCGATAGATATTAGACATGAAATAATACGACACTGTTATTATTGTATTATGTATTTATTATTACCATGTATGTGTATATTGACAATGTGATTATTGTATTTATTAAAATAACAAAATGAAATTTTAAAAAATGGTACAACATTATAATTAAATAGTTACATTTGCAATTGTTACAATCTACAAAAGTTAAATACACTGGAATCAATGAGACACTTGAGCTTGAATTTGGGAAACTAATCCATCGATATTTGGATGAATTCCACTGATACAAAGACGTAAAGAATTTTCCAAATTATCGTCAGTCAGTCTTGTACGATGTGTTGATTTATTAACTTTCATCAATGAAAAGAACTGTTCGCATTTATAAGTACTGCCAAACGCAGAAATCAATCTTCTTGCGAATTTTCTAAGCTGCGGAAAATTGTCTTCTTCTAGGTATTTTTTGTAGAAATCGCACAACTCTACGTCTTCAAATTTGGATTTTAGGAGTGAGTTTTCTTGAATCACGATTAACTCCATTTGTAAGTGTATTGGAGCATTTTGTACATTACATTTTGTAAGAGTAGCAAATAAATTGAAACATTCTTCCATGTTTTTGAAGTCGCTAAATTTGTTCGAAAATTGTTCCGACAGTAACTTGAGTTCTTCAGCATATTGAGCATAAGCAATATTTTCATACGCAGAGAGCGTGTTGAAATGATAACTGTTACCAGACTGCATCTGTGACTCCCACAAGCGTAGTTTGATCTGAAACGCTTTCAAATGGCTGTACAAATCATTTACTAACTGTCCTTGTTTTTGAAGTTTCAAATTTAAATCATTCAAATAGCCTGTAAGATCGACCAGAAATGCTTAATCACATATCCATTTTGGGTCACTCAATTCAGATAGTGGCTTATCTTTTATTTTCATAAAGTCTGCTATCTCATTTCTAAGCTCGTGAAACCGTTTCAACATTTTTCCTTTGCTCATACATCTGACTTCACAATAATATGTTACGTCGTTATATTCAGCTGATATTTCATCCAAAAACGTCTTGAACTGACGATGGTTAAGCCCTCGGGATCGAATAAAATTGATGGTTTTTACTACCACATTCATAACATTGTGGAGTCGAATGGACTTAGAACACAAGTTCTGTTGGTGGATAATGCAATGAAGGACTATCAAATCATCTTTTTGCACATTTAATTCTGTTGCTTTTTCATTCAAAATTCCGATGAAACCTTTTCGTAAGCCGCCCATAGAAGGTGCACCATCAGTGCATACTCCAATTAATTTTGACCATGGCAGGCCAAAACTTGTGAATACCTTTTGAACTTCATTAAAAATATCCTCTCCTGTAGTGGTTGCTTTTAGCGGCTGTAAAGCTAGCAATTGCTCAGTAACAGTGAACTCCTTATCAATACCTCGAATAAATATAGCCAGTTGAGCTGTGTCAGACAAATCGGTGCTCTCGTCTAATGCTATGGAAAATGACAGCCATACGGTCAGTCAATGTTGTTTTTATATCATTAGCCATCATTTCTATACGTCGAACAACAGTTCGTCTTGACAATTAAACTAATTTTTTCAAATTCATTTTTCTTTTCAGGACACAAAACACCGCAAACTTCTAATATACACTCCTTGATAAATTCTCCTTCGGCAAATGGTTTTAATGCCTTTGCCAATTTTGAGCTAACTATAAAACTAGCTTTCACAACATTATCAAGTTGTGTTCTTTGTTTATGAAACATTTGTTGCTGTTTTTCAATATTTGCTCTAAGCTTCTGGATTTTGTCTGTTCTTAATTGTCCTATCAATGAGTGCTGTGTAGCATGCTTAGTTGAGTAATGCCTCTTTATATTATATATATATATATATATATATATATATATATATATATATATATATATAATACAATATAATATAATGTTTATAACAACAAAGTTAACGCAAGCTCTGAGCAGTGAAAACGTTACAACATAAAGAATTTTTAGGTTAGTCTCATTAAAGTTTTGAAATATATCGATGGCTACCGGATCGCATAAATTTTTACAAAATAATTTGGTATAATTAGTTAATACGTTTACTTCTGAACATGGTTAAAGTTATACACAGTTATCATATACATACTTGTATAAATGAGATTTTTTTTTTAAACTGATGTCCAATTCTATTGGACAATTGTTATTATATTCGTTTCATATTTTTAATAATACTGGTATCATTGTAAGTAATAATCTTTTATATAGAGCTGCCGTAATAGTATTTCAACCAATAAAAAGTTGATAGTTAAAAATTTTTATAAATTCCTAAGTAAGTACCGTGACGTTAGCTAGACACTTTTATGATTATTCTAAATAGTTTAGTAGTTAGTAACATTTTACAGCTAAGACCACACACATGGTGAATTTTGCATTAATTTGTACAAGTAAACCTAGGGTATAATCAGAAAGCCGTTAAAACTAAAAGTACCTACCATACCTATATAAATTGGCAATCAAATAAATTTATTTCTGTAATTGAGTTTATAATGAAGACAGGAACGGATTTAATCAAACTTCAAAGTATTTAAAAACGTTATTATCTTTCATGGACACAATTTATGTAATTATGCGTTTAACTTCTCTATATGTATTGAATTGAAAAAAATTAATATATTATACTTGCAAATATAAATATATATTTCCAAAAAACTTTTTGTTCAACATTATATTTCACTATTTTCTAGATATCCTGGTAAACATACAGCTCTCAAATAAATACCATTCATAGTCAAGAAATTGTATATACATACGATCCAACAAAAAAATGTTAAAATAAACATATGGGAAAATCGAATGTTTCATATATTATACGAGAGACGTATTCATCTTTTCTTTATATCAGAGGCGTTACAAACTTTTTGATAAATCCATAGAAGGTATTGAAAACATTTCATTTCTAATCAACGAGTTATTAGTTTCAATGTAACCTGTGTTTTTGGATACAATGATCCCGCGATGGAATTTCTTTTACCTTTACACATGAAAATAGAATTGATATCTGGATATTTCGATTGCAATTCGACTGTAGCAAACCGGAGAATCTTCATTCTGCCAAAAAATACCACCAAATAATTAGTAAAAAAAGGATATGATCTCAACAATACGGAAACTATGCAACAGTTTGTCTTGAAAATATACCAGCGATCCAATGAATTCTATAAATGAAGAATCCAGAAATGGATCCATCGTACAAAATCGGAAATAAGAAATAAATACATTGTACAATTGGTTAATTTCTACTTAGTCATGATAAAATTATCCATGATGGATAAAAATAGTTACATAACAGTTCTCAGAAACATTGATCTACGCCACTGCTACAGTTTTATAGATGAGATGGAGATGTATATGTTCAATTGCTCGAAAATTTTTAGTGTTACGACCACGTAGACGTTCATAAAAAGGGCTTTCAGATACAAAAATACGTTGCAGAAATATTTGTTCTACGAGGATGGTTCCAGAAGCACCTGTCCCTACAAGGAAAACACAAAAATTTTGGAAAAAAATATGTTCGATACCCTTATATAAGATAATAAGAATCGTCAAGAATTGCCTTTAACTGTAGACCTCTTCATTGTTGAAAAATCTTCGACCGCTTAGCCATTTTTCTAGTCTATGAACAGAAAATAATACGAGTGGGCTAAATCTGGCGAATAGTCTGAATTAAGTAGCGAATCAAACTTTAATTCATTAATTTGGACCATTGCAATAACGGATGTCTGAGTTGGTGCATTGTCTTGATGAAACGACAATTTTTTCTTAGACAAATGCGGCCGTTTTTGATTGATTTCTTTGCTCAAACGTTGCAATAACTTCGCATAATACTCGTCGTTGTTAGTTTTTCCTTTTTCAAGATAATTGATGAAAATTATCCCACGCGCTTCTCAAAAAAACCGACGTTATGACCTTGCTTGCAGATGGAACAGTCTTAGTCTTCTTTGGAGCTGGTTCTCCCTTTTCAGTCCACGTTTTGATTGTTTCTTTGGTTCGTGAATTGATCGACCCATGTTTCATCCATGGTTATGAAACGTTGCAAAAATCGGCCATCTTTCGCACAGCTTTCTCATATCCATATTTTCAGTTAATATTCGATGTATCAAACTTTTTGAAATACCTATTATGTCATCCAATGATAAAAGTATTGTATCACGTGAATACGAACAATTTTTTCAATATTTACAAATTCTACTGCCATTTCTAGGTTAGGTCTGGTACTTCTGGGAACATCGTCGTATTTCACACAAGGTTTGTTTCACAAATAAGAAATGCCTTTACCCAATATGCAAGAAAATATCTTATTATGAAAACAAATTCGTGGACTTTTATATATTTATTACAATATAAAATAACAAAAAAATTGTCATTTTTTTTCAGTGAGATACATCAGATGTTAGAATGATCTCATCTTAAAAAATTATTGATCTAAAGACAGTACCAGATGGAATTTTCTTGCATACCATTTGTCGAAATATTTCATCTAATGAAGAGATTATAAAATGTGAGAATAGTGTGTCAACAAAAATATTATAAAAACATGTTCGAAAAGTGGATAAAGGCGAAGGAAATAAAAAAAAGAAAATAATTGCAATTGCGTAAAATAATATCGATTTACAAGAGAGACATTATCTCTAATTAAATCGGCAAATTATTATAATTTCTAGTCGCAGTAAATACAAATTATATTCGACAACGAAATAGAGAAGTTAAAAGTTCAAGTTATATAAAGTAAATATTTTTTTAAAATCAAAATTCGATTTTGTACCTGACATGATGATATATCATTTGTCAATATTGATTCTTTATATACAAACAAAAAATAAGGAATGGGAAAATACATCTCATTACGGGGTCTGGCTTTTAAATAAAGAGACTGGTTACAAAAAAGGGTTCAATATACTCCTTTCCTCTCGCCACACACCTTTCTATACGTTTTTTCCATTGATCGGAGCAGTGCTGGAAGTCTTCTTTGGTGAGTGCCTTTAGGAGCTCTCCCGTTTTTTGCTTTACCGCTTCCATTGACTTAAATCGGATATTTTTCTAAACTTTCAAGGAAATCTGAGCAGACCCGTTGACGCAAGAGCTTTTGATTAGAGCAAATTTTTTTGCATCAACTTCGCACAGACTTTTGTCATGTATAATTGCTCGTGTAAAATTTTTCCAACCATTTCTTTCATCGGCGTTTACATCCGGTTGCTCATTCGACGATCTGCACGCACGCTTTGGTTGATTTTGGTCACTGTTTCTCGGTGCTCACTATAGCGCTTACACCACTCAAAAACACGCCCACGAGATAGAGAATTGTCTCCATAGGCCTCTTGCAACAATTTATAGTTTTTTTCAATTTAACAAGAAATTTGAGATTGATACGTTGCTCTTGTTTCAAAACGTTACTGCACAAATACTATAATAGTGACGGAAACGTGTTTTGGCACGTGCATAGACAAGATATCTAGATACCCAACTCACTACTCGTTTTTTATCCCATCCGTCTAGGGCGCTCTCTAACCGCGCAGTCTCTTTATTTAATAAACAGACCTCCAACCATATCAATTTTCATTTAATTAAAACAAATAATCCAAAATCCTCAACAAAATATCGTGTTTCTAAAAAGATTTCTCGATTCATCGAAGAAAACTAGGAGCCAGAAAATATGCTAACAAACAACCTTACATACAACTATTAATCTTTGATCATTAAACATATTTAAAGTGAATTAAATTCTAATAGGTGTTTCGTTTTTGTTTAGTATAAACGCCGTACGTACAATTATTTTTTTATACGTGTATGAGATGCAATAAAACGTTAACCTGACGATCAGAAGAGAAAATCTCAAGGACGTTTTCTTTGGAAGAGTTATAATTTGGTATTTCGCTTGAAAATATTCCACCACAAGTTCTTTATCAAATTATATCGATATATTTTATCTACTAATTCCCCTATCGAATGTAACACTTTAAGCTACTCCTTGATATTAGTAAACGTCACATTTTTCATAACTTTCATACAGGGTGTTTCTATATTCGACCGACAACACTCTACCACTGATAGATCTCAATAAATGATTCATTTTGATATAGGAATACGAATCCTAGTTGCTGAGATATAAAGTGTTGAAAATTTTAAATCAAAATTGAAAATTTGCCATAAATCAAGAACGTATTTAAATTTTTTTTTCTAATTTGGTGATCAATAGGCTTCTTTCAAGAGAATAAATTATTGTTTTCTACGTATTTTCCAAGTATCTTTAAATAAATTACCGCTTTAGGTCGTAGCTCGTTTTGGCAAATATTACGCTTGTTGAACAATATCTCTCTTTTCAATAACTATAATAAAATTATTTCTAATAACAGTAAGGTTTATAAGACATTTCCTATTTTTTTATTATAAAAAGCCATTTATGTTGTATTTTTTGTCCCATGTAGCAGATAGCACTTTTAAATTCTATCTTGTCCAATACAACCCATTTTCGTATTCAGGACGAGATCACAACGTATACATTGATAAAACTAAAGAGTTATTTCTAACGAATCTCTTAGATAAATCCTTGGGTAAAACATCTCAATCGTTTCCATCATTCTCATCTGGATCAAGTATTATTTTAATTTTATGAAATTTGATTTACTCAAGTTACTTGCTAATCGACTGCCAGATATCGATCGATTGCCGCCAAACATAGACAAAAAAACTGATTTGAACGAATAATTCCATATTTTGGGGTTGTAATGAGGAAAATAGCATAGAATTAGGTCTTAGTCGGAACTTGAATATTAATTTTCATAATATTAGATGAAGATAGCACATCCGCAACATCAATCTCAAAAGAAATCGATCATGAATAAACGACATCCGGTCGATTCGATACCTAAATCATCAACCAAATTAAGCCAAATAAATCTGTTTATATTTCAGTTTTTATGCGGAGGGTACTCAGTAAATCTCTCACCATTTGCTGTTAAAGAGGGACTAATATTTTTCTGTCGATATTCATTCATTCAAGCTTATGTGATTTTAAAATTGAAAACAATCTATTATACGTCTAAAAATCTAAATTTGATGAATTTGAGATTATACCAATAAATTCTGCCTATAGCCTAATCAACTAAAAATGAAATTCAAATCAAGGGAACGAACTTTTCTTATTGTTTTATAGTTCCACCAATATCAATTGCAGAAGACAGTCATGCGAGGAATAATCAATATTTCATAAATATTTATAAATAATAATATTTACTCCCCGTATAAAATTTAACAAACCGTCAGTCTACGTGAACTCATCATCTCCACTGTTTACCAATGAAAACATCGAATCGTAAACATAAATGCATTTCTTTTGGCCGAAGTTGTCAGAAGGCGTATTGAAATTTGAAATATTTCTGCTAGACTGTCAGCGATAAGCACTGGCGTGGCTAGGTAAGATTTATTTAATTTATAAATTTCTTTAAATAAATAGAAATATTGCGTTCTTTACACCATGGGCGAATGAAGTCAATGAAATTGCACATTCTAGTGAGAATAAAGACAGGCATGACTGTAATAATAAAGATTTAGATATAAATTTCTTTAATTTCTAATTTTTTAGAACTTTCGATGTATTAACGCATCTAAATATTCTTGATTTTAGGTCTCTTCTGTTGTAAAATTAGTTTTTTTTGATAATTTTTAAAAGAAAGATAAATTTTGACGTTTCCACTTTTCTTTAAGTCTTTATCAAAATACGATATGGACACTGACAATTTGCTTATTTATATTGATTTATAGACATATAAATACAGCAAGTTATTTTAAATATTTTCGATAGTTAAAAAAAAGGAAAATATTTAGCAATCTGATAATGCAATCATAATAAGAATTGCTCAATTAACTAGAGTAAATAAATTTTCCATTTATCGAGTAGTCACGAGAGGGGTTGCTGTGGTAAGAGATTATCCACAATACAATTATACCAGTTTAGAAACATTGAGTCAAGTTTTGTCAGCATGCGATTTTAAACATCAGAAACTCAATAACCGAATCGTCAAGGATAGTTCGATGCGACTACCGAAGTTCTAATATACGAATTGACTCAGTTCACGTTTGGTACCCTGTTTAAACCAAACTCCCTTACTCGTCTATTTACGTTTTATAATTTAATATTCAGTTGTAGCAAGTTAACGAGTTATAATATTGATTTTTTTCTAAATAACGGAGTATAATTCCGTCCAATTTGTAATGATTCGATTGCCTTTTAAATAAATTTATAAAATGATGTATCTACGCCTTTTGTACATTAAAAAAATTGCCGGCAAGGATTTTTATAATATGCAATTGATATTGGAACTATACATTATCGAATTAGATTACAGCCTCCATAATATGTATTTAGTCATTTTTATTTGTTCACTCAGTTTTTGAAAATTGAAATAAATTCCAAGTACTTCGGAATGCCTTTGATAGCTGATTTTACCTACGCAAAAGCGTACTTTAAATAAGAAAAAATAATATGTTTTCATATTCCTCTCATAAAATTTAATAAACTATCTGGCTCATAAATATATCTAAATTATTTTTCCCAGATTAATCATTCCTTTAAATTCACATTACGTACTTAAAGTTTTCATATGAAGTAAGTTCTTGGAAATTCAATTTAAAATTTCTTTTCTGTTTTATATGATTTAATAAGTGTCTTATAAATAAATTTGAAAAATACTCGCGTTGTTTTTCGATTTTACTATAACTTACCACTCCGTATAACAAAATAGGTTAAGCTACGTAAATTATAAACTACATAATGTGGCAGCAAGTTAACCGATGGGAATAAAAGGCATTCTTAAAACGCAATTTTATAATCTGCAGAAGCAGTTCAGTTAACCTAGGCGCATTACGTTATATATATTTTTTTTTCAAGAGAAATTATCCAGAAATTTATAACAAGAATCGCTTCATAATTTTTAACGTAGCAAGCAAATTGTGATCATAGATAAGCGCGCAAGAGCTATTAACTCTTTCCGCGGCACGTCTACAAGGCGATTTAGAACCATATATAAATCGAAATAATTTCAATAAAAAAAAGATGTTTTATTAACATCCTGATGCATCAATTGATAAAATTATACCATTTCTTTGATGGTATCGGTTTCGGTATTTCGTAGTTGATAGATTGACTAAGAAAAATGTTCAATTGTGTAACTAGAAGCTGAAAGGGGAAGTTTTGTTAATTTTTATTTGATTGAAACCATTAGTCTCAGATATGAAGTGTTTTAGCTTTCGTTTGAGAAAATTGTTTAAAACAGACTGTAGGATTTGCATAGCGGGACGATAATAGATTGTAAAAAATTACTTCTTCGTTTTTTTACTGGAAAGGAAATGGAAAAACGTTAAGGTTTTTTAAAAAAAAAAACAGCAAAAACCTCAAAAATGAAGTGGAGTGTATAAACAAAAAACAAAATGCAACCATTAGTGAATAATGGAAACGTAGATCTCGAGATAAGAAGTGAAATATTACGAAATGGCTTAACATGCATTGAAAGTATATAAAGGAAATTGAACTGACAATTTTCGTTAGAATTAATACAAACAAATTTTCTAATTCATATCTATTTGAATAAGAGTCAAATCTTTTTTATTTAATAAAGGATGGTGTAAACCACCAGGAAAAATAATATCAAAATTAGATATATACAGTTTGTTCACGTAAGTTGGCGGCATATGTGAAACTTATTTATTATTAATTTTACGAAAAAAAGTTATTCTGTATAAAAAGTTCTGCATGGTCCAAAACCTAAAATTTTATCATCAGATGTGAAATTTTTTCAGTCGTATAAGAGGTTTGTCAAAAAATGTGATTTTTGCTCTAGAGTAAAGTACCTATCGAAAATTGTTATAAAGAAAAGATGTTTGGAATTAAAAATAGCTTTCAAATATTCAACATTGTTTATTTACATTAAAAAAATATTTTTTTCTACATTTTTTCTATGATTACATTGGAAATTTAAGTTTGCACATTAATGAATTGTATTTATCAAATATAAATTTTATTGAATAATTCTAAATAAACTTTTAAAAACAATTATCTCTTAATTTTTATCAAAGTGTTTATATCGTGGCACTTTTTGAAATACGATTGTTGACGTTTTTTCGATTGTTCTATATTTAAACAGTTCGCAAAGCCTACTTAATTATCAGTTTTAAAAAATGCAAGTGCATCCTAGATTAATGATGCATATATAATAAGAAATGGCAAATTATTATTTCATCTCCGTATTTCACAGATCTGCTGGTTTTGTATGTTACTGAATATAAATGAGAGATTCACTGCTACAAAATAGGAATACAATTAATCCAGATAATCGAAATATGTCTAAAACTATTTCGAAAATAAAATAAAACTTGGAAGAAAACGTAAAACATTTGCCAAGAATGTGTTAAATAATTTCTACCCTAACCTAGAGGTGACGTTAGTTGATTATGTTGCATGTTTTAAGTTTGAAGACGCCACGTCGTTTAGTATTTGTTAGGCAGCCATTAATAATGAATAATGAATTAAATAAAAGCTGAACTAAATTTTACTCTGGGCGAGACTGTTCCTTCGTTATCAACAGTAAAATATTTGGTAGCTTAGTTTAAACTTTGTTTAAATAAAGTGACGACTCCAGAAATCCACGAATAGGTACTGGATGATCGCCGATATTCAGGCTTTGCGCGATATGGGTGACGCGTTTGCTCACAATGGAACAAAAACAGCGTATTGAAGATGTTTCCATCGAGTGATTGAATGGACTGAACAGGAAGAAGACCGTCCCGAAAAAGGAATTATTGCAACGTTTGAGCGAAGAAATCAAGCAAAAACAGTCGCATTTTTCTGATAAAAAATTGTCGTTTCATCAAGACAATGTACCAGCTTACACATTCGTTATTGCAATGACCAAAATTAATTATGTATGCACCGTCAGATTTAACCCCATCGGAGAAATTTCAGGAACATTGTTGTCATCCCTGTATATAAAATTTAATGAATTCGATACTATCAGAGATATCGTTGTCTTTATGTCATCAATCGATTAAGAAAACTTGATTGAGACGAAATCTTTCATCAAAAAAATTCACTAAAAATTCATATTATCTACAGATTAGCAACTAAAACGTTGTAATGGAGAAAAATCGGAAGAGGAATGAAGGTACTATCATAGAAAAAATATACCTCCTCTTCCTTTATTATGCAAGGCGAGTTATAGAGCTTTGAATTTGAGCTTTTGGAACGGAATTCGACATTTCAAAGGGTACCCCTAGGGAAACAAATTGGAGAAAAAACCTTTTGCCTCCGATTTCAACCAAATTTGATCGGAGTTTGAGGATTTTTTGTTTTTTCTTAGTTGAAATAGGTACTTCTGGGATCATCCTCGTACGATACAATGAATATTAATTAAAATTCGTTTCGTGGAAAATTAGTAAAAATGAATTTGAAACAACTGTGTATCGAATTTATCACACCTGTCATTGAAAACAATGTCATTTGAAGAATTATTTTAAAGGTCTTAAAACTCATATCGCATAGTACAGAGCCGTACTTATTAGTTTGTACAATTATCGATTTGATTATTTCAATACAAAATGATCCTCTTTAAAAGTTTTCCCCCTTTTTTTACTAAAGTATTGAATAATGTATGAAAATGTCGTTAGTTGAATGTCGCCAAAAGTGATGACAGTCAAATTTATTTCAATAATCCTTATAGATTTAAACTTTAACAGCAAATACGTTTAACCCTCGTTGTTAGCTTCTAGTCATTTCATTAACATAATCCGTTCTTTGTCACTGTTCACAATCCTTTGTCCTATATGTTTTATCTCAAGATAATTGACTGGTTTTTTTTTTGAAACGCAAAAGAGAAATATTTTGAAGGCTTTGAGAAGCAAATAGAATATCCAAGAAAATATGTAGAAAACGAGCGAAAACACCCGAAACTGGAAGATGGTTATAGCCAATAATAAAGAAATATCTGCAATCCTATTGTATTTTGATCTTTTCAAATAGAATAAAATTCGAAATATTTTCAAAGTCGGTACGGTTCTGTACTACATATAAATGTATATTTGAAAACACCCACTGAGAATTGTGTGTTGACAGCAAAGTATTGCGCAAGTTTTTCACAACCGTTCTGGTAAAACCTCATTTTTCGTTTTGGTCATCAATTAACATTCTATACATGTGTTGTGTTTTGCCGCACATAAAGGACTCTCTTTATCATTTTCTGTGGTTGGTTGGCTCGTACAACGAGCTTCAAGTAGTTTGCAAGGCATATATTATATAAGAACGATCACATACAAAATATAGTGAACGAAATTCGGATTATTATGAAATAAGTGACTTTAATCACAATAATCGTATTGATTTTATACATGATACTCTGAAAATGAAACAAGTTACTTAATAAGTCGTGTGACTAACATTGAAAAACATAATTTTTTTGCCAAAAATCGATTTTATTCATCGATGTAATCTCCTTCAAGAGCAATACAATCTCTAACTTCTCGATGCCGTGCTTGTAGAAGGATTAGTCTTTTGTCTCAAAATAGGATTTAGTTTCAGCAAATACTTTTCCATTTCAGCTAAATTTCTCACCGACGAGCATTTTTTTGATATCAGCGAATAGCCAGTAGTCACTGGGAGCCATATCTGGACTATACGGTGGATGAGGAAACAATTCGTTCAATTTAACCATCGCTGCTATCGATTTGTGAATCGGTGCATTGTCTAGGTGAAACAATGGTTTTTCTTCTCTATGTAGTATTCGATATTGATTGTCTCTAAATTTAGAGATAGTCGATGAACTATATTCCATACTGAAGCCTTTCCATCTGACTGTTGTGTGTTTGAACGTGGTTCACCCATTGCAGTCCATTCAGAACATGATCGTTTTGATTCCGGAATGTAGTGATGGATCCGTGTTTCATCTGTTGTCATATATCGACGCAAAAAATCTGATTTATCACGACTAAATATGGCCAAATATGACTCTGAATCATCAACACGTTGTTGTTTTTGATCGATTGTGAATAAACGCGACACCCACTTTCAAAAAAGCTTTCTCATGGTCATTGTAAACACACTGCCTTCTGATATCTTTACGGCCTCAGTTATCTCACGCAATTTCAATTTACAATTAGAAATAACCAATTTGTGGACATTTTTTATGTTTTCTGTAGTAACAACCTCGATTGGACCACCAGAACATTCACCATCATCGGTGTTTGTACGACCACGATTGAATTCAGCAAACAAAAAACAAATGAATTTTTTTTGATGGAGCAGAGTCTGGATAACACTTTTGGAGCTAATACTGAGCTTTAACAATTTTTTGTTCATCAAAAAGCGATGATAAGTTAACACACGAAATTTTTTTAAAAGTAAAAGTAGCTTTACTTAAATAACTGTCATTTTTTTCTGACTTATCGAAATGTCATGAAAGTTGACATTTAGTCTTTTGAAAGTTGATACTTCATAAATGCCATTTGGATTTGACAATGGTAGCGCCATCTGTGTGTTAGTCACACGACATATTGAGTGACGTAATAATCATTTGATTGCCATTAATAAGAGTAATTCATAAATCACTTTTGATAGATTTGGATGATTTTTTTGCTGTTTTTATAGAAATATTTTGTCGTCTAATTTTCCTCGAAAGTAAATTAATCATAGAACCTATATACGAGGATGGTTTATAAGCCCGTGATTTCCATTTCCATCATTTTAGTAAAATCTTTTTACGCCATTTCATTTTTTTTTAGAATTGGAAACACGCAAAAGTCGCTCAAAGCTAAATCCACAATAAAGGACGTATGTAGAAGCACTCCTTAGCTTAATTCATATACTTTCCTAAAGCACAATAAGATTTCTTAACCAAATGTAGATTATTATTTCAAATCCTCATTAAATCGAAAATGTATGCAAATAATTGTGAAACCACTGAACCATGGTCTCTACAAAGTCTTGGACTTCTAATATCCGATCGTCTAACAACATATCGTGAATTTTTTCATTTATTTTCAGTGTGAAAACCTTAATTAGGCACCCAGACCGTCCGTCCGTTTTTAGCATATTAAAATAAAGTAACGATTTAACTTCGATTCGAACTAGCTATAGAACTTTCTTATATATAAGTACATCTCACGAAATTTATGATATTTATCGTTGTCGGTGATCACACAACATTCAAAAGACATCGTAAACCAAAGTAACGCCTACGTAAAGATCGTTATATTGGCCGGGCATCGCGGTCATTAATTTTTACTTGAAACTAGTACTTAACAAATTGCTTTTGGTTATGACGTACTCTGGGTTAAAGCGTTTTTCGATAGTGTATGTATATAGTATATATATTTGTGCCTACTATCGCCATGGGTGGCCATCTTAACACCTATCATCAATACTTCGAAGTATATTTATTATATTTCTAATGAGCAGCTACGACCTAAAGCAGTGATTTATTTAAAGATTTTTTAACCGTTTAATTCCACCAATAATATAGTTATGTAATCGATTATTGTCTCATAAAACAAGTGGGTGACTTCCTTTAAGAAAATACGACAATAACTAAAACATTACTCAAAAAGATACTTGGGAAAATATACAGAAAACAGTAATTTATTACCTTAAAAGAATAAAAAATCGAAGTCTATCCAGTAGGACCTTCAAGAAGTCGACATCAACAAAAAGGTATTACTTGCTTATTTTCAAAATTTATGAACATTAGACAAGTAGTTCAAGAGAATATTCACCCAGAAAATGTTTTTCTTAAACAAGAAGTTCAAGAGAATATTCACCCAGAAAATGGATTTACGTAGAAAAGAAGTTCAAAAGAATGTTCACCCAGAAAATGGACTTACTTAGACAAGAAGTTCAAGAGAATACTCATCCAGAAAATGGATTTACTTAGACAAGAAGTTCAAAAGAATGTTCACTCAGAAAATGGATTTACTTAGACAAGAAGTTCAAGAGAATATGCACCCAGAAAATGGATTTACTTAGACAAGAAGTTCAAAAGAATATTCACTCAGAAAATGGATTTACTTAGACAAGAAGTTTAAAGGAATATTCACCCAGAAAATGGACTTACTTAGACAAGAAGTTCAAGAGAATATTTACCTAGAAAATGGATTTACGTAGAAAAGAAGTTCAAAAGAATATTCACTCAGAAAATGGATTTACGTAGACAAGAAGTTCAAAGGAATATTCATCCAGAAAATGGATTTACTTAGACAAGAAGTTCAAAGGAATATTCATCCAGAAAATGGATTTACTTAGACAAGAAGTTCAAAGGAATATTCATCCAGAAAATGGATTTACTTAGACAAGAAGTTCAAAGGAATATTCATCCAGAAAATGGATTTACTTAGACAAGAAGTTCAAAGGAATATTCATCCAGAAAATGGATTTACTTAGACAAGAAGTTCAAAGGAATATTCACCCAGAAAATGGATTTACGTAGACAAGAAGTTCAAAAGAATAATCACCCAGAAAATGGACTTACTTAGACAAGAAGTTCAAGAGAATATTTACCTAGAAAATGGACTTACTTAGACTAGAAAATCAAAAGATTATTCACCCAGAAAATGGATTTAAGTAGACAAGAAGTTCAAATGAATGTTCACTCAGAAAATGGATTTACTTAGACAAGAAGTTCAAGAGAATATTTACCTAGAAAATGGATTTACGTAGACAAGAAGTTCAAAAGAATATTCACTCAGAAAATGGATTTACGTAGACAAGAAGGTCAAAGGAATATTCACCCAGAAAATGGACTTACTTAGACAAAAAGTTCAAGAGAATATGCATCCAGAAAATGGACTTACTTAGACAAGAAGTTCAAAAGAATATTCACCCAGAAAATGGATTTACTTAGACAAGAAGTTCAAAGGAATATTCACCCAGAAAATGGATTTACGTAGACAAGAAGTTCAAAAGAATAATCACCCAGAAAATGGACTTACTTAGACAAGAAGTTCAAGAGAATATTTACCTAGAAAATGGACTTACTTAGACTAGAAAATCAAAAGATTATTCACCCAGAAAATGGATTTAAGTAGACAAGAAGTTCAAATGAATGTTCACTCAGAAAATGGATTTACTTAGACAAGAAATTCAAGAGAATATTTACCTAGAAAATGGATTTACGTAGACAAGAAGTTCAAAAGAATATTCACTCAGAAAATGGATTTACGTAGACAAGAAGGTCAAAGGAATATTCACCCAGAAAATGGACTTACTTAGACAAAAAGTTCAAGAGAATATGCACCCAGAAAATGGACTTACTTAGACAAGAAGTTCAAGAGAATATTTACCTAGAAAATGGACTTACTTAGACAAGAAGTTCAAAAGAATAATCACCCAGAAAATGGACTTACTTAGACAAGAAGTTCAAGAGAATATTTACCTAGAAAATGGACTTACTTAGACTAGAAAATCAAAAGATTATTCACCCAGAAAATGGATTTAAGTAGACAAGAAGTTCAAATGAATGTTCACTCAGAAAATGGATTTACTTAGACAAGAAGTTCAAGAGAATATGCACCCAGAAAATGGACTTACTTAGACAAGAAGTTCAAAAGAATATTCACTCAGAAAATGGATTTACTTAGACAAGAAGTTCAAAAGAATATTCACCCAGAAAATGGATTTACGTAGACAAGAAGTTCAAAGGAATATTCTCCCAGAAAATGGACTTACTTAGACAAGAAGTTCAAAGGTATATTCACCCAGAAAATGGATTTACGTAGACAAGAAGTTCAAAGGAATATTCACCAAGAAAATGGACTTACGTAGACGAGAAGTTCAAAAGAATACTCACTCAGAAAATTGACTTACTTAGACAAGAAGTTCAAAAGAATATTCACTCAGACAATGGATTTACGTAGACAAGAAGTTCAAAAGAATATTTAACTAGAAAATGGATTTACTTAGACAAGAAGTTCAAAAGAATATTCACTCAGAAAATGGATTTACGTAGACAAGAAGTTCAAAAGAATATTCACCCAGAAAATAGATTTACGTAGACAAGAAGTTCAAAAGAATGTTCACCCAGAAAATGGACTTACTGAGACAAGAAGTTCAAAAGAATATTCACCCAGAAAATGGATTTACTTAGACAAGAAGTTTAAAAGAATAATCACCCAGAAAATGGACTTACTTAGACAAGAAGTTCAAGAGAATATTCACCCAGAAAATGGAATTACTTAGACAAGAAAATCGAAAGCATATTCACCCAGAAAATGGATTTACGTAGACAAGAAGTTCAAAAGAATGTTCACCCAGAAAATGGACTTATTTAGACAAGAAGTTCAAAAGAATATGCATCCAGAAAATGGATTTACGTAGACAAGATGATCAAAAGAATGTTCACTCAGAAAATGGATTTACGTAGACAAGAAGTTCAAAAGAATATTCACTCAGAAAATGGATTTACTTAGACAAGAAGTTCAAGAGAATATGCACCCAGAAAATGGACTTACTTAGAAAAGAAATTCAAAAGAATATTCACTCAGAAAATGGACTTACGTAGACGAGAAGTTCAAAAGAATACTCACTCAGAAAATTGACTTACTTAGACAAGAAGTTCAAAAGAATATTCACTCAGACAATAGATTTACGTAGACAAGAAGTTCAAGAGAATATTCAACTAGAAAATGGATTTACTTAGACAAGAAGTTCAAAAGAATATTCACTCAGAAAATGGATTTACGTAGACAAGAAGTTCAAAAGAATATTCACCCAGAAAATAGATTTACGTAGACAAGAAGTTCAAAAGAATGTTCACCCAGAAAATGGACTTACTGAGACAAGAAGTTCAAAAGAATATTCACCCAGAAAATGGATTTACTTAGACAAGAAGTTCAAAAGAATATTCACCCAGAAAATGGACTTATTTTAAATGTGTCTTTATTCAATGCTTTTAAAACTTAAAATACTAATAAGTTAATTGCGAGTTTAAAGAACTAATTATCATTTTTTACGTTTCTACATAACTGATATATGAAGGTTATGAAAAATGTGACGTTTCCTAATATTAAAGAGAAGTATCACATTCGGTAGCGGATTTACTTTTTACTTAGTATACATTAGCTAGCAAGCAAACAAGCAATAGTCTATGTACTTTCATTTACCTTTTTTTTGTTATCTGATCCTTTACAGGCGACTAGCTTTTTGGTGGAATAGCCCAAGGAATCTAAGAATATTGCTTTTAACTGATTATCATCGTTTTTATAAGTCTGAAATATTTTTATTGGTTACATCTTAGTGCAATTCTGCGTAGCTGGAATTTTTGACGTTAAAAGCTTCCGACTACTACCTCCTATCACCATAAAAATGACGTGTCGCTTTCGTAATTTATACAAATTGTATCGTGACGGTTGTACAAGAATTAACATCTGGACAAATTATAGTCAAAAATAAATTGAAATCAATTTTTACATTCGGTTAATATTCTAAATCTCATTAGAGTTTATTTACCTATTAATTTAGAAAAAAGTGTCTACGATCATTGTTTTTTCTATTATTGTTTTAACCAAAAACGGCAGTAAATGATCTGCTATAAAGAAATGTATTGGCTACTTGGGAATATTTCTATTATTCTATGAAACACAGGCTGAATTACACACTACTTCATAGTCACCACATGAAGCTATTTCAGTCGATAAATCATTGATTTGTAACAATAATACGGACTCGTATCTAATAATTCTTTGAGTATCGGTTACTACCATACCATAAATCATTTTGCAACTGATAAATCTCCTTCGGTCGATCGTGTATGTTTATGAAATAATCGTTTACTGACATTCAACCTTTCACAATTCTAATAACCTTTAATATCGCTCATTGCTATTTCTGAAATTACGATTGTTTTTCGACATGACAAATATATAGTTTTTCATACACATATTTTTGTATAACATTTTGATCTATTCACTTCAAATCAAATTATAATTCTCTTAGTACGTAGATTACCTGAAAATAGGTTTCCCTTAAAGCTACGTTTTATTTAGATCAATTTCATCATAATCAAATTATAGTATTCTCAGTACAAAAAATAATAAAAAAAAACGTGTTTGTTTCTGCATGAAGTAATTAATATAGAAAGATTAAATGCAAATTTTAATTGGTGTAATTACACCTTGGAACTTGTTCGTTAATAGTTTATGTTTGAGCTACAATCGAGATATTTCTTTAATAACGCTTTTAACTGACTTCAAAGGTAATTGAATTAAATATCATATGAAGGGTAGACAATTTATATCAAATATAGATAATTTATGAAACAAAAATAAGTGGATAGGATTGTTTTTATGATTGAAAATTTCATCACGAACAATGATATTGATGTTGAGTATTTTGAAAATCAAAATATGGTGCCACCACTGGAACGACGTATACATAATTTATTTCAATCCTCTTCGTAACATGTTTATATAGCCATTGTCTAATTTTCATTTTGCATTATTCCGTTATATTTATGTATCCAAATGGACGAAAACAAGCGAACAATTTACTACGAGAATAAATACAAAATGTCTGTTTAAACGCCATCTCATTTGCAGGTCGAACAAACGAAATTCCAAAATGAGATCCGGATCGCTTTCTTTGATATCAAATATCTAAATGGAATCTTCAAGAAAGTAATATGAACTTGGTGTTTTTAATTATTGATGTGATCAGATATACCGATCAGTTTAAGATTCGTTGTATGTAAATAAACGATTATAAACTGAAATATAAAATTTTACGTAATTCAATTCCCTGTAATTTCCTTGCACAAGCTTATGTTGTCATCTATTATTTTTTTCATATATCTCGAAATAACCCATATACCAAATTTCATAATTACTAAATGTCCACATTAATTCTCCTGAAATATTAATCAAAATCTTCGGGAAATCAACTCGAATAAACTTCAAAAATAATTTTCCCTAATCCCTGTAGTTGTCCGCTTCCCATAATTCACTTCAATTTCAAACATACCGATCTTGATTGCCAAGAAACACCGACATGACATATCTCTAACGCCATTTATATTCGTACCAAAAAATTTTGTTCGTTTTCTTTGCAGCATATAATTCACTCGACGGACTCACTTCACTAACAAACCGAAATCTTGTTGATTTTGTTGTGGGTGCACAAATTAGAATTGTTCCTAGGGATTATCTATATTATCCTTTGTGTTCTAACTGGAAACATCGAGACAATGATACAACGTCTTTTTTGTGTCTGGTGATGCTTATTTTCACGTAGGAGCCAATGTGAGAATGTCCCAGGGTGCGTTACGTTGTTTATATTCAATCATTTGCCGGTTCGGAATTTTGCCAGAGGCGGGACATTTTGAAAGGTGATTGTTATTTTAACGATGGAAATTACACCAAAAAATTGCTTTATTTCACGAAAATATAACTAAACGCTTGGGAACAATGATCAAATATTGTTTTAGGAAACTACCCACCAATGTTTTTTGGAAATTGGGAAAAAAATTTTAAGCGAAAGCTATAAAAATGAATTATGAGAGAAATTAAGAAATTTCAGTGAATTATGATAAATTTATACTATTAATAAAATATGAAAAATGTTTGTTTCTAAATCTTATTGATTTTAAGTATCTTCTGTTTCAAAATTAGCTTTTGTTTTAATAATTTTTGAAAGATAGATAAGATTTAGAAACATAAACATATTAAAAAGCCTAAGATTTTAAAGAAATATGTATAAATAAATGAATTAAATTAATTGAAACAAAAATAATTTGCAAACTGCTATTAAACGATAGAAAAAAATTTGGACAATTTGAATAAGGCGTTAAGAATCTTCAAGAATTGACCCCACACTTTAGAATTAGAAATATTTTGACGGTTGTTCTTGATTGTGCTAGGTTTGTTCTATATTGTCCGCAAATTACGTAAAGAATAATTTTTTTTTCGAACTTCTACTACATAGAACAAACCTAGAACAACCCTCAAAATATTTCTAACTCGAAAGTGCGGGGTCAATTCTGGGAGATTCTTAACGCCTTATTCAAATTATCCAATTTTTTTTCTATCGTTTAATATCAGTTTGCAAATTATTAATTTAATTCATTGATTTATACATATTTCTTAGGAGTTATAAATATTTTATGCGTTGTTCTAGGTTTGTTCTATGTAGTAGAATATGAAGTTCGAAAAAAAAAAACTATTCACCACGAAATTTGCGGACAATCTAGAACAACCGTCAAAATATTTCTAACTTGAAAGTGGGGGGATAAATATACTTGGGGGTAAGGGAATCATTAGAATAAGAACATCAGAGATATTTAAACAAATTTTTATTTTAAACTAGCTGACCCGGCAGACCTGCCTCAATCGATTTATAAAAGACCTAAATTTTTGTATAAAAAAACTTGAAACAAACAATAGCGATCCTTTTTTTATTGAAACAAAAAATGTCCGGTATGAATAAAGTTTTATTATTAATTTCGATTAATTACACATGATGTTGCTCACTTACAAAACAGAGTTTTCCTGAAATACTGGCTACTCATAAGATTTCAATTTGATATTGACACACACACAGTTTGTTAATCAATTTAAAGCTTTCTGATAAATTATATTTTTTGTCAAAGAGGGAAACTTCCAACGACTGGCCTTGCGATTTATTGATGGTTATCGCAAATCCAGACGTACCGGAAACTCTAAACGTTTGAAATCGAATGGTAAACCCGTTGAAATCATCGGTATACGCGGAATAAAACATCCTTTCTTTTGTATTTTCCCTTTATGCTTGTTCTGAATTAGGACATAGCAATGATACTATTTTCTTGATCTAACCTAAGTCAGGTCGTCGTCTTCTCCTCGACATTGTAAATTCTCTCTCACTTTTTATCTGAGGTATCGATCGACATATTAGTTGGTTGTCAAATGTTAAATATTCACGTTTCGTTCAGAAATTTAATTTTTGAAAAAACTTAAGTTTTATCAATCTAAATATAGTTGGATGTCAAATATTATGGTTACGTTCAGAAATTTAATTTGCGACAAAACATCAAGGAAAAACAAAATTGTTGTTTTCTAGTATTTTCATATTTATTCACCTCTTACCAAATCGCTCCAACCATTGTCGAGTTTTAGCGAGACTAACAAACAGCAATTCATTTCATATTAATACACGTAAAACCAAAGGGTTTTTGAATATAATATATTTTTTTTAGAGTGTAATTTATTTAAAAGAATTTTCCATAATACATTTAATAAATATTTGTACAAATCACATCTAAGAGGAACTCATTCATTAACTTTAATAAATATTATTACTACTTAAATGTAAAGTTGTCATTTTTAAACTCGAAATGGTGTGCACTAAAATTTAATGTTGAATAAACATTTTGAAATACTTGTTATAATTTCCTTCAATTTATTACGAAAAATTGGACCATAACAAATAATATATGTTATAAACTGGTTAATTGCTTTTATTTTTCATTAGTTTATACAAGGAACGTAGAAAAGCATCAACATTTTTAGACCTCGTGGTTTAAGTCCATATAAGGTTTAAATGTTTCAATAAGAATTTTAGATAAGAAAGGGAAGGTAAAAGTATGATAAGCCACCCCACGACGATCATCAAGACTATTGATATCACGATAAATCGATTTATTTTATGCTGAAACGGCCATTATCTCAGGAAGGCTAACAAATATCGAATGGATAGCTTTCTTCGATAGATTTCATTATGATCTATCTGTGTGTCAAAGTCATTATGATTGAAGCATGCGCGGTAGAGTTTTTGTGAAAAAAGTATGCAAATGCAACATTTTTATCAAAAAACCTAACCTAACAAAAATTAAAAAAATTTCATTTTTTCTATCGATTTTTTGTGAAAATAATGCATTTGCATATATTTTTCACAGAAACTCTTCTGCACATGCGTCAATCATCATGACTTTTGACACACAGATATCTGTTTATAATGGCCACTTCCGGTATCTCCGAAAGTAAATGTTTCGACATAAAATAGATGATAAATCGATTTCTCGTAATATCAATATCTTGTAAAATCAATTTATGACTTGTCATATTATGACAATTTTTAGAGCGCACTTCTAGCGGATTGAGCGTTGAGTACAAATATTCATTCAAAATGATTGCGAAAGAGATTTTG
Organism: Diorhabda carinulata; assembly: GCF_026250575.1. Lineage (NCBI taxonomy): Eukaryota > Metazoa > Arthropoda > Insecta > Coleoptera > Chrysomelidae > Diorhabda > Diorhabda carinulata. The sequence goes on from NC_079469.1 coordinate 1,554,414, forward strand.
TCAAATTTCTCATAAAACAAGATAAAAATAGAAAGAACAGTCACTCTTATCGACAAAACATATCGTCACTTATGTAAGTTTTTAAGTGAAACGTGCTGTTTGTTTTGTATAAATCGTCGTACATATATTCTGTTCAAATATGCATGTCTAATTAACTGTCATTGTTTAATTTTCATGTATGAATACTTTCAGTGTGTTATGATAAATACAAACCCCATTCAAAATCGAGTCACACAGATGTATATAAATTTTTAAATGCTCAGTTTTTTGTTAATTACTACTTAAGTCATAAATCACCAACAAAGGTCAGTAGTTGATATAACGATGTCTTCTTGCAAGACAATCGAATGTGGAGTGCCTCAAGGTACAGTACTAGGCCCTATTTTGTTTTTTCTGTTTCTGTTTCTCTTAGAGCAAACCAGGGCTCTTCATGGTGCCATATCACCCTTAAATCATGGTGAGATCTAATCTTCAACGTTTCTAGAACTAAAATTTTATCGTATAAAAATACATAGCAGCCTTTTAAATTGAATAACACCGCAATTGACGACGTTGAATCTGTAAAATTCTTAGGGCATGTTGTGGAAAATTAAGTTCTTCCTGTTTTGCGCTAAGATCAGTTTCCAAAGAACCAAACTTATTCACCACTATAACAGTTTATTATGCCTTATTGAGTAGCATCTCCGATATGCCCTTCCCTTCTGAGGTACGTATGGTGCTACTCAATTTGGGCGAATCTTCAAACTACAAAAGAGAGCTGTTGGATATTTATTGTTTTACTATAGAATATTCAGAAATAATTCATCTTTGAATCCGTTTGTATAATTCTCCAATTTTAGAAAGTTCAGTGCACAGTTATTCATTTAGGAACTTATTCCACGTTCAGAATTAGTTAAAGGCTCAATACTTTACAATGCAAAAAATGCACAATCATTTGCCAGATAGTCATAAAATGCGTCAGGGACCATCCATTGACGGTACTCTGAGAGTATTTATTGTGGGAGATCTTCTGGCAATATTATCTTTAATCTTGGTGTAATTATGAAACTACCCTGTAGAACTTCTCTTTTTTAAAAAGCATTTTAAGCAAGATCAAGATAACATCACTAATTACCTGATTACACAGTGAAGTAACGTTGTAAATTATTGCTCACATTTAGAGTCGTCGAGCAAACGGCGCGGTTCAACTAATAAAAAAAAACGAGAATAAAAAAAATTAAAACCCAGTTTACAGTTGACTTTCTAACCTCGGAAAAGGTAGGAAGTACAGCTGAGCACGACTTTCGGAGTTTTTATATTTCGCTTTGAATACCAACCGTACGTGTGAATCACGTTTCATATTTTTATGTTTTTAAATGCTCTACGGGGTGATGAGAGTATGCCAAAGATATATTTCGATAGCAAACCGCACTTTATTTATTTGTATAATTGAATTTTCAATTCTTCCTAATTGAGTATTTTATGTTATGCAAAGATGAAAATCAATTACCTTATAGTTTTAATGAGATTTAACATAAAAAATGATGAATTATTTCGATGCCAAATTAAACCGTCAATTGATGAAAGAACAAAATTTTAATAGAATTCAACGAACGGGGATTTTTCATTTGTAACAAATCCATTACGTACAGAGACTACGATAGAGTTCCGTAACTAACTTCATTTTCCCTAATGAAAAAGTGCCTGCAGAGTTAAAGCTGATGGCTGGTAATAAAGCATTGTTTGACAAAATTTTTTTGTGACGAAATTAAAACAAAAAAAGATTGGATCAAAGGCTAGCGTCCATTAGGAGAGGAGTACGTAATTGCTTTTTCTTCGGTCGGTGGTTTTTAAGTGAATTAGGTAAATAATTGTGTTCTATCTATCATGGTCTACCGTTTTACAGGAATTTATCATTTTTTTTGTTCTCGTTTAATTAAATTATTGAATAAAATTTTTTATTACGTGCGCTTGTTTTTTTATTTTTAGTTCGTAAATATTACCAAACCAAATCATACAAAATGTTATAAAAGTAAACTACATACTTTAGACACACATTTCAGTGCAGGAAACTGAACTTTTCGCACTGGTGCATAAAGTAATGCGTAGAAAATGTATTATTAAGATCTGCGTAGCGGTTAAATTACGAGAGGTCCCGGGTTCAAGTTGCGCTGTTCTCATTTTTTAGTTTTCTAGTCATTTTTAGGTGGAATTTAAACATGCCGAAGAGAAGAGCTATCAAATTCAATAACAAATTCGTCAGTTGTTTTGTTAATTTGTTAATATATAATATATTTTATAAAGAAAATTACCATTATTTTGCAATTAGTGTGATTGTCGCATTCGTCTGCGACTCATAGTCACATTCGTCGCTAAAAGGCCATTTTACACATTTGTTACATTTAATGTTTCTCTATTAATTTGGTGTGAAATTAATGAATGTTAATTGGAAAGTTGTATACCAGACCTCACACACTGGGTAACTTATTTTTAAAATTTTATGTCTCAAGTACAATTTTCCAATGTTTCTGAAAATAACGTAAAGTTTTATGAACCATTTGAAAAGTTTTGGCTCTTACTAGAAAACTTGATTGAATTTTTAAATGAAAACATTAATTTTATCAGTGGTGTACCATAAAATAAATAGAAGAAGTTGAATAAGTAGATAGGTATTGGTTGCAGTAAAAAAAGTGTAAAAATCAGTCACAACTCTCAACAGAACGTGATTGATTCGTTTCATTTACAATAATATGAATTATATTTTTGATACTGTTAACATTTATTAATTAGCTTGAATTATCTTATTATCCAATTTGTTTTAAATATATAAAAAATCTGGGGACAAGACACTATCCCCGCCAAGTCGAGCAAAAAAACGGCGCTGCAATACCATACTTTTCTCGAAGCAGTTCACGTCATTTTCGATTCTCTATAACTTCATTTTGGATTAAACTAGAGGCAGGTATTTCTAGTAACCAAGCAAGCATTGTATAAACACGCTATATTTCAAATTTCATTCAATTTCAACAAGTCAAATTATAACTAGTCAAAGTTCTTAATTTTGTTAGTCAAAGCACTTCTAGTTGATATGGAAGCTTCAAATTTTGAATACAATTAGAGTATAAATCACAAGAAAAATAAAATATTTTGTAATTTCAGTCTAGTTTTCTAGATACACCAACTGCATACATAACTTTGTAATCCTATATGATATAAAATAAATGTTGAAGGTTTTATACGTATAGTGCAAAAAGTGAAGGTTGATGGATATCGGTTCTGCAGTATTCAAATAAACGTTCAAGATTACGTAGCACTTTCGAGAGTTGCAAGTCTGGACGGGTTACATCTAATTAATGTGGACTTTGGAAGTATTAGAGCACAGGAATCCTCAATTTGTGAATGCAATAGACTAAGAATCATTTACCATAGAGCTTGAAGAGAGCTGAAGCTTAAAATGTAGTACCGGAAAAGCAAAAGAGAAATACCACGTACAAAAATAAGAAAAGAGAAATGCGTTATTGTCAAAAAATTGTTACAATTTGAAGACAAAAGCTTGTAAAAATTAAAAAACAAACATAAAAATAACTAAATAAAGCTACAAATCAAATAAAATGTTAATATACAAAAAAAAACTATAGCAAAAATTAAACTTTCCAATTGGATTTATTAATAAATATGTTCTCAAATTATAGCGAAGTTCGGGAAAAGATGATATCGATTTAATTTCAATTGGCAAGTGATTGTGCATTTTTTCGCTTCGTTAAATATTGAGCCCTTAACTAATTCTGAATGTAGAATATGTAGATAAAAATGGTGCTCTGCATTCCTAATTTCTGAAATTGAAGAAGCAGTCTTACGAATTACGCAAACGGATTCAAAGATTAATAAGAAAGAAAAGCTCTTAAGACAGAGAAAGAGCTTTAAGAAAATTCGTTGTTGGTATTTAGAAAGTACAGGATACTGGAAAGGGAAAAAGGGAGGTCTACCTAGAAAAAGAAATGAGGTTCCATGAAACCAAGTATCGCAAGGAAATTGGAGAAGCGTGCTTACGAATTAGGCAAACGGATTCAAAGATTAATAAAAAAAAAGAGCTCTTAAGACAGAGAGAGGGCTTTAAGAAAATTCGTTGTTGGTATTTAAAAAGTAGAGGATACTGGAAAGAGACAAAAAGAGGTCTATCTACGAAAAGAAATGAGATTCCATCAAAAACCAAATCTCGAGCTTAGTTCCTGCTTAAGGGACCTTCTGTATTAAGTTATTTTTTTATAGTTTTTGATAGCATAGTACTTTCATGCGATGGTCACTATAAGATGTTGTTAGATTAGATAATTACTTAATAAGAACAGAAACAGAACGTGCCTTAAGTAGGAACTGAATAAATCAACAGATTTGATATTTGTCACAAATTTTTACGGTGGAAGAGCTGAGTTGCGTTTTTTACAAGTTTTGTTTTTGATGGCATATAAATTTAAGAAGAAAAATATTATTTCCTCTGGATAACAAAGGTATTTCGTATTAATTTCTCGTCAACATATTTCGCTATAACGTCACGCACGATTGTACAGTAAGTAGAAAAATATAAATTTATGCAATAACAAATTACAGGATCTTTAGTTTCATTTCAAAACATTCCAAGAACTCATAATCATACTTTAAACAAACTGTTGCAATAATTGTAATCTTCAGTTGGTTGAATCGGCGCTCTTTATCAATAGATGACACAAATTTAGATTTTAGTAATATTTCTAGTACTTCCTTTAGGAAAATTTTTGAATAACGTTTAGTTAAATTAATGTTTGTTGGTGATAAAGAAAGCTTTGCGTGTCAAATAAAATTTAAAAACGATTTAAACGGAGTTAGGTACTGTTAGAAAAGTAGTTTAATGATCTAATTATAGAGCTTTGGACCCTTTACCAACTTCCTTTTTACGACAAAAACAGACTATTAGTAATAATCGTTTCAAGACAACCCTGTCTGTCCTAATCCGAGAAATTGATAAATATCCTAAAAAAACTTAAAACGTATCAATATCCTAAGTATCTAAGTTACGAAGATATAAATCATTCTACAGGGTGGCCCAGAAAGGCGTACGATTTTACAAAATCTCTTGCGTTTGAACGTGATGAGGGATCAGCCGAACTTGTGGTATCCAGAACTACAGCCAAATTTAATTTTAAGACGAGCTTTTGTTGGAATAATATTTGGAACGCTTTCAAGAAATATTCTGATCTCCGACGAAGCTCGGTATATCAATAGATAGAATTGCCGTTACTGGGCTGCAGAGAATCCACATGCAGAACAACAAAAGCCATTGAATTCGGACCCCATTTCTTTCAAAATCAACAGGGGACATCTGTCACTGTAAATACTAAACGATACATAGCCATGTTAAGGGATTTTTTCTTTCCGCAAATGCAACAACTTGAGGCCTATAATCGTACGACATGTTTTCAACAAGATGGCGCGACATGTCTTCTTCTTCTTCTTCTTCTTTCAATAGGACCAGGTCCTGTTCAATCCTGTACGTTTGGCCCTCATCTTGGATCTTCTAAGATATAAGAAGCCGAAAACCAGCTCTCGTATCACTTCGTTGGTGGTCTGCCTACAGGTGTGCGTGTGTTCCGTCTCTGAGTTTAAGCCCATCTGTCTTCTGGCATTATTTCTACGCGATCCCTCCAGAATCTTTTTCGTGCCCTGACCCATCTCACCACATCCTGTAGACCAATTCTTCTCTTATGTCATCACTCCTTATTCGGTCCCTTGATGGTTCGCAGTATTTTCATTTCAGTACTTCTAATTATTCTTTTTTTTTTGTTGAGGTCTCGGCTCTAGTTTCTGAGGCATATGTGAGAATAGGTCTCACAAACGTTTTATAGATTCTGGTCTTGCTCTGTGAGCTATTTCTCAGACAGCTGCCTACTTTTGATGCTTTCATGTCATCCTTCTAAGGCGTCTTTGGCGGTCGTAAACCAGATATTTGACGGGAAACTGATATCTCTACCGAGGTGACATTGCATGGCCGCCTAGAAGTCCAGACCTAGCACCACCGGATTTTTTTATATGGCGATACCTGAAGAAGAGTCTACTCCAATAATCCAGCCACGCTTAATCAATTGAAGACCGTCGAGAGAAGAAATAGCAACAATTCCCCGCGCAATGTGCCAGCGAGTTTTTACCAATTTGAGATCTAGATTCGAGGAATGTTTGCAGCACCTGGATGATGGATTTTTAAGAAATGAATTTCCCAGATGTATATTTCGAATAAAATAAAAAGTTGTATGTGGATTATATTTAGTTTTTTTTATTATTTTTTTACATTCGCAAATTTTTATGACACAATTACAGATTAAAAATTTACAGTAATACAACTAAGAAATTAATAAAATATTTTTTAAACTTCAAAAACTAATATCTTTCGGTATCGTTTATATTTCATAAAAGCAATTATTTTCGGAAAATGTATTCGACATATTCAATTCAGTGATAGACATATTCTACTTCCGAATAAGGAATACGTCGTGTAAATTTGGTCCTTGTCGGTACGAACAATAAGAAAAATCGACTTAACGAATGGAATTCCTTGTCGATAGAGTTCCAATTCCCACGAACCACACTTGTGTGTTGTAGTTGTTCTATATACCTTCTAAAGATTAAGATAATAAAGCGTACAGAGTATAGAGTCATAAACATAAAAGGCGGTTCACCTTTAATTTTATTATTCAAACTATACAAGGTGTTTAAAAAAAAGGGAACCCCTCTCTAGAATGGATAGAAAATTGAAAAATAATTGGGGTTTGGTCAAAGCTCTTCGACTTGTATGTAATGATTAGATAATATTTTCTTCATTAATGATTTTTGGCCTTCAAGAATTTATATTATTAGGCTTCACATTCTCAGTTTCTTGACAACGTCGTTCAATAGTTCTAAATGTATTTTTACTTGGTAAGTTTCATCGACTGCAATACAGTAACAAGATTTCAGAAATGTAATTATTAACAACAACGTCATAACAATCAATGAATGACAGTTTTCCCTGGCAAACTCAGAGAAAATGCTTTTGTCGTGTAAAATTCAAAGTTAAATAATACTCAGTACTCTTAATACGAAACAAACAGTTTGAGTCCCAGAACCGCGTGATCATCAAATTGTTGTTTGTTTCATACTAAGGCTTCCAATAGCTCAGTGCCCATACTTATTTAACTTTTAAAAACAAGATCCTATACTGATTAGACTGGATTTTTGTGAAATAAGAAACGAAAGCCCTCAGTCCCAATTTTTTAAATGTATTTATTTTATCGATGGGGTCTCATCTCAATTTTCAAATCAAAATATTCCTAAAACGGTACACAATAAGAATTTTATCAAAAATACCTTTTTGCTAAATAAATATAATGTTAAAAAAGTTATATTCAATAATACTTGGTACGAACCGTGTAACTAACGCCCCCTATGAAATTCAGACATAAAAACAAATTTATTGGATGTATCAGATCCCAAAACATATTCGTAAAAACAAACAAACCTATCTTACTTTTATTTGAAACACCATATATATATACATATATATATATATATATATATATATATATATATATATATATATATATATATATATATATAATTTATAAAAGCTGAAATATATTTTGATAAATATTCGAGGTTCGTTTTCGCGAACGAATTATTCACATCATTAAACCATTTTGGTTACCAATAATCAATGAGAAAATATACACGATTTCAAAATATTGCACGAAAATAAAATTTCCTATTTTTTAATTCTTTGTATTATTTATTATGTATAAGGAGTCTGAATCTTGTAAAAATTCAGTAATAGAAATCACAAAAGTCATAGTAAGTAGTAAGAAGATAAGTATTATGAGACAATAAAATGATTTTTTGCTTAACAAAATCCTAATATTTTCACGTAGATATTGAAATCCACCATTCGTCAGTGGTACCTCGATAATCCTTCGGGAACTACTCGAGGCGATTCCGATAGAAGTTTTGAATAAATTATAAATCAACTTGACACAAAAAACATTCTAATAGAGAACCAACTCAATTTAGTTTAAGATACAGTTTACGTTTGATAATAATATTACAAAAAATGAAATATTTTCAACACCATCCCTATTTGGAAGATGGAATAATTATTTTTGCAACGTCAGTAGAAAAAAGTTACGAAGTTATTGATCCTCGATCCGCTCCGAGACGTACTTCAATTGCCTTTGCCAGTAATTAAAGATTCAGAGAAAATTAATAGTGTATATCCTTAATGAATCTAACGAAAACAAAAAAAAATTAAGTGTTTGTTGGAATTTATATTATTGGGATTTCGCTTCGAGTATCTTCGACTTACAAAGTAAAAAGAGTCTATGATGGAGAAATAATTTGCGCTGCGCTGCCATAGGCGTGTAACACTGTTTTACGTATAAGGATTTTTACAAATACATTTTGAAAGAGGCTGAAGTCTTAAAGACAGGATTCATCAAACCAAAAATACGAATAAGTATTTTTATTGTGTAACACCAACAAAAGAAGTTTTTTTTGTTTAACTTAACGAGAAGTTTTTGATCAATGTCAGACCAAACTGGCTGGTTAGAAATTTTTCACTTTCATTTTCATTAATTCACCATATCTGTTTCGTTGAAGAAATTCTCCGCCTCTGAGTTTACGGTTTTATTCTAGAATTAAATAACTAATTCACCAACTTGCTTTTTTAAAAATAATTTATTTAGCAAATTGAGGATTTAATAATTTAAAGTTACAATTAGCGTACTAGAGGAATATCAGTTGAATGAACAAAATATTAGTTTCACAGGATTCTTTATATATTAGTTCTTATCTTATATCATAATAATTATAAAATTAGATAAATATATGTATGGTTCATTATTGTCACATTAATAATAATTAACTGAAGATGATACTTCAATGGGGTTGAAGTGGAATATATAAAACTTACAGACAGACTAAACATATTCAAAATTTATAGCAAGATAACCTAAAGAGGTTAGAGTTCATAATAATAAATAAGTAAAAGATGATGATGCGCCACTGCGAAGAGGGTTGTTTTGGATAACTTAACTCCTCCCTCCATAAGTTCAGAAAATCTAAACCGGGTTCGCAGTTTTTCTGAGTTCCTCTTTGTATTTTCTGAATACGTAGGCCATTTATCCAAAGAATAGCAAATTTTGCTCGCAGAAGAAGATGTCTTCCACATCTGGGCATATGTCTGTTACTGACCATTGCGTATTTTCATTAAGTAATGCATAAGGATGAGGTAATATAATAGTTTGGTGCAGGATGGGTATAGAGTATTATTTATACAATGTAAACGGGATTGGATTTATAATTTTTTGTAATTTGCGTACTGAAAAGAATGTAATGATTTAATAGTTCCTGGAATTTAATTATACTATCTTTGCCGTATGTTGTTTGAAGAGAAAATATCAAATCATTTAATTGGTTTGAATTTAAAATGGAATTATTTCTTTCGCAAAAGATATTGCGTTATCTATATTATTGATTAAATATTGAATTTTATTCAGCTGCTTTATAATGTTGTTTAAAATTAAGGATAAGTAAAATGCATGAACATATGTTGATCTATTTGTTGTAATTTATTGGTTTATTTATTGGATTATGTTTTGATGACTTTTGTCAATATCGAATGTTCTTTTGCTTATTCATTTTGTATTGTTTCTTCGTCAGGATGATTACTTAAAGTTATAGTAATGTTTACTAATATGTGGTTAAACTGCTCGAAACATAACACTCTATATTGCTAATATTAATATGATATGAAAATGTATGTTGAGCATTAGTTATGTACGTGAAACTTAGGAAAGAGGGAAGAATTGAGTTTTGAATTTCCTTGATTTAAATGCAGTCGCTATTTGAAGCGTTAAGAGTAGAAAAAAGATTTTTGCCATCTGAAAAAAGGAAACGTTGCGGTTTTATATTATTTTTATGTGACCTAGGAATGATTTGATTTCCTTAGAATTTTTCGGAATTGGAAAATTTTTTATATCTTATAATTTTCTTAGGGTTAGGTTTTATGCCGTCTGTTGTTATAACATGTTCTAAAAATTCAACGGATTTACGTAGAAATTCACACTTGTCTAGTTGGATTTTCAGATTATTTTCTTTGAGTCTTTTAAACACTTGCTTAAGATTGTCAATATGTTCTTGTAAGGAAGTTGAGAATATTATTATGTCGTCCATATAAACAAGACATATTTTGTTTTGTATATCTTTCAGTATGTTATCTATGACACGTTGGAAAGTCGCTGGGGCGATTTTTAAACCAAATGGGATTCGTACATATTCGTAATGTCCATTTTCCACATTGAAAGCGGTTTTTTCAATAGAATTTGGATGTACTTCAATCTGGTGGAATCCAGAAGCCAAGTCTAGGGTTGTGAAATACTGACTTCTTCCTAATTTGTCTAAGATATCTGAGATGTTTGGTAAAGGGTATCTGTCATCTATAGTATTTTCATTTAGTTTTCTGTAGTTCGTTTTGTTTTCCAAACGCGTTCATTTTCTTTGGAACGATCCAGACAGGGGCGGACCAAGGACTTAATGGAGGTCTTATTATTTCGTCATCTAACATTTGTTATTTGTCTTTGTACCTCGGCTTTGTGTATGTAGGGATACCTATATGATTTTGTATGAATCGGTATTTCATCTTTTGTTTTCATTTCATGTTTGACACTATTAGTGAAAGTAAATTTTTCGTTAGGTCTATGTAATACTTCTGGAAATTGATAAATAAGTTTTTTCAATTCCATTTTTTCTTCCTGATTAAGATGATCTGATCTGATTAAAGAGAAGTCATAATTATAATTGATATTGGTAGAATTTATGTTATTTAAATCGAATTCTGGTTCTATTTTTTCATTCAATATTTGTTCTATGTTGAATATTTCGAAATTTTCGGTTCTAAATAATACAGCTTTTTGTTTTATGGAGTCAGGATAAAAAGGTACGATTACGCTTTCATTTCTAAGGTTTCTTATTTCTAAAGGTACTGTTTTATTTTTTACTTGTAGTAAAGAACTCGTTATTTCCTTCTAAATCGGTATTAATTATTTTTAAAACTACGGAGTCAGCGGGAATTTAAATTTTTTGTAAGTTTAAATCTTTTCTATAGTAAAGAGGTATTCTGATAACCATTGTTTAGGTCTATATTAAGTTTTAATTTTCTTAAATCGCGTAATCCTAAGATTCCGTCAAAATAGTCGTGGAAATTATAAAGAATGAATTCTAGTTCTAGTAAATTAAAGTCTTTTAGCAAGGGTATTTTTGCTTTGTTTTTTGTTTTTGTATTACCGGTACATGTTATTAAGGTATGGTTCGAGTGAAATATTTTATTTGGGAAATTTTATTCAGCTATGTGGTCGTAAGATGGAACTGTGGCATCCGGTATCTATAAGTAATTTTAAAGGTGGGTTTGATATTTGAATGTAAGGTAATGTATTCATTTGAAAGCTATTTATGTGTGTATTTATGTGATACTGATTTGTTTCTGAGGCTGGTATAGGAAAATTTTCGTTATAGTTAAGGTCGGAATTATCATTCGGTATTTCGTTTGAATTATCGAAATATTGGTAATTGTAATTATCCTCCGAAAAATAAGGGTTCGGATCGTAAACAGAGTTTTCTTCTAAGTTGTGTCCATCGTTGACATTAGTAATTTCATTAGATCTAAATTGATGTTTACGGGGGTTTGCGAAAAATGGATTTTGTCTAGGAAAGTTTTTTGTCTGAAGACAAGGTAAAAATACCTTCTCTAGTAAAAACTAGTTTAGTACAGTTTTACTACGGGTTTACTAGTGGGTTTATGGGAATTTTCTGGAGAAAATACATTTTTTGGTCTTCCGAAAACTTGTTGATTTGGAAGGAAATGCTGGTTTACGGGTCTTGACTGAATGTTTATTGGTTGGCTTGAGAATCTTGAAGGTATTTCTAGATTAGTATTGTGGTTTGTTTGACTGAAATAATTGGGTTTGTTATGCAATTGAGTGCGGGGATAATAATGAGAAGGATGTGATGTATGTTCCCTGGGTTGTTGATGCATAATCTTTGGTTTTATATTTGTTTGATGGGCAAAAGGCTTATTAATATGAGAACGTAAAGTAATTTGTTGTTCAATCAAACTGTGATTGAAAACAAGACTGTTTGCGTCTTTTAGAGTTTTGGGGTTATGGATCATTAAAATTGTACGAAGCTCGCTAGAAACATTTGCCAGCAAAACAGCAAGGGCTGTTGATTCGGCTTGCTCCATTAAAGCAATTTTTGTTTGGAGTACTAACGTATTATCGGCCTGTGTTTTAATAGAAATGTTAGATAATAATATTTTCAATCTATCTATAAATTCTAGAGCTGCTTCTTTTTTATTTCTGCACAAAAAATTAAGTTGTTGCAAAAGTACATTTCTATCTGTTTTATCGCCGAATTTTTGTCTCAGTGCGTTTATTATATCTACCCATGTTTTTAAATCGGGTCTACATAAAAGAAAATCACTGGCTTCATCTATTAATTTGGAAGTAATAGATGCAAATACAAACTCTACAGACTTTCGTCTGTTGAGTTTGCAGCATACCTATTATAAAATGTATCTACAATATTTATAAAATATTCTAAATGTTCACTGCGACCCGAAAAAGGTGTTAGAGTATGTGCAATTTATTTAGCTACTTTAATACTCATTTTTCTAATTTTTGGAACTTCTTCTATATTTAATTTAGGCAATGTATCTATTAATGATTCGATATTTGACATTCAAATCTAATCTACTCTTGATCAAATTTTACTGCGAGACACGAACTTTTGGAAAAATAGAAAAAAAATTATTTTTCGATATATATAAATACAATTTTACAATAAATAAAGGGTTGGAAAGGAATGTATCACTTACAGTTTTTTTCAGTGTTGGAGTTCGGATCTCAGGTAAACAGTTGAAACTGAAGACTTGAACAGGTTTCAGGAACAATTTTCTTTTCCAAACACTGGTACTTGTCTTCTGGGATCCTACTGAGACTACGTCAATTAAATAACTCAATTCACCAACTTGCTTTTTTAAAAACAATTTATTTAGCAAACTGAGAATTTAATAATTCAAAGTTACAATTAGTTACAATAATCTGACTAACGTACTAGACGAATATTAGTTGAATGAACAAAATATTAGTTTCATAGGCTTCTTTATATATTAGACAGACTAAACATATTCAAAATTTATAGCAAGATAACTTAAAGAGGTTAGAGTTCATAATAATAAATAAGTAAAAGATGATGCGCCACTGTGAAAAGGGTTAGGTTTTGGATAACTTAACTCTATTGTGATTTTAGCACCCAACGAAACTTGTCAATAAATCCTTTGAAAGTGATGATACTGAAATCATACACAAACCTTCCATTTGAGTTAAAATGTAGTGCTTATCAGAGATATGTGATATCTTCTATTTCTATTATAAACAACGTTAATGTCATAAGCTCGTAAAAGCGATCCATTCAATGAATTAAAACTGCAAGCTCAGCTTTATTAAAAAATAAAATAGAATCACCAACAATTAAACAAAACAATGACTCTAAATTATCCAAATCAGCCTATTTTATACTAAAAAAAATGACTCACAAATACATTTGACACAAATTTAAGTTCTATCTTAGTTTCTATCTATCTATTTAAGTTTCGTCTTTTATTTTTCTGATTGTTAAGATAAAAAAATCTTATACAATGTCTATAAATGTTATTTCTCCCAAAGTTTTGAAATATTATCCTTGGTAAACTCGTACCAACATTCTAATATGAGTTTTCAGTTCAAAAACTAATCAGGAATCATTAAAAATGACGATTACTTATATTTTGAGAATTCTGTAATATCATCTATCACAAATGATAATTAAAAAAATATTTCGGTCATACAATAAACGTTGAAATATAAAAAGTCTTCGAGCGTTAGATACAGTTAATTATAATTTTTTTTGTAATCAATACTCAAACTTTATTCATAAATTTAATAAATATTGAATCAAAATTAATAATAATCACATAAACGTGTCTATCAAAATCTTTAATTATCGTGATCCATTCTTTCAATTCATAAATAATTTCTTCTTAATATTGAATGAACAAGGAGGCATTGTGTCTATACTTCTTTGTGAAATTTGAAAAAAAGTGATTTTTACGTGTCACAAAAGAATTTTTATTGAAAAAGTCTTAGTCTAGTGGTAGTATAAATAGTATGTTTAGTACGAATATTACCAATGATTCCAGAAATTCCAATTTAATAACGCTATATATATACAGGGTATCCCGCGACGAGCTAAAAGTATCTGTACATGGTAAAATACTTATAGTAAAGTCATGAAAATTTCTACGGTTGGGTTTTCGGATACGATCTTTTTAACTAAAATATTTTCAAAGATGGCCTGTAACTCTGTTATTTTAAATGGAACACCCTGTATATTAATACATTTTAAAATCTACGTAAAATTTTAGTATACTTTTGTCTAAAAACTTTTTTCGAAAAATACATACTTTTTCAATTAATTTTTTTGTAAAAAAATTGGACCATTGCAGACCCTTATAAATTATTTTTTTACGGGGATACCCTTAAAGATATGGAAATGGTTTTTGTTCGGTTATTTTAAGCAAGGTCAGACGTATTTGATTCTATATTTAAAATTTTTATTTTATACATTTTATATTTTATTTTATATTAAATGTTTTCTGTAAATTTTTCGATATGCAGGTGTGGTCTAAATTTTATTTATTCGTTATTAAATTGAGAACGATTTTCGAAAGTATTAAAAATTTATTTATGACAGATAAAGTGTCATTTATTACAAAGCTCACTAAAAGTATACATAAAAAATTAAAACTTGTTAAAAAATATATATATTGTGGATATCCAGAGAAGGTTTAAAAAGTGAATAAATATGAAAATTCTCGGAATTAAATGAAAATGAAAATTTTGATGTTTTGTCACAAATTGAATTTCTGAACGCAATAATAATATTTGACATTTGACAACCAACGAGTGCATAGTAAAACTTTATTGCAAATGTGTTTGCGAAGCAGTTATTAGACATTGGAAATGATAAAGTCACAGTGGACCGGATTCATCACGTTACTCACAGATTTTCGTCACATCACAAACTCAAAAGAGGAGCTTATTGACAGGCAACAGTTCAATAACGATAATTGTATGGGTGAACAAGCAATATTGACAGCAAAAAATAAAGATGTTGAGGATCTCAATGCGACCATGCAGAATTTTCTTCCAGGACAGTTGGTTTCCTTTAAATAAGTCGACGCCGTTACAAAATTCAAAGGAGAGGATGTCTTGATCCCACGTATACCGATGATTCCAACGGATTTACCATTCGATTTTAAATGTTTACAATTTCCGGTACGTCTGGCATTTGCGATAACCATAAATAAATCGCAAGGCTAGTCCTTGGAAGTTTGTGGAGTTTCGCTATGTCGAGCATGGACAATTATACGTCGCGTGTGCATAATTTTTGTTTATTTAACTATGTGTCTGTCAATATCAAATTAAAACTTTATAAATATCATGTGTAATTAATCCAAAATAATAATAGAACTTCATTCATACCATTTATCGATTGAGGCAGTACGTCAGGTCAGCTAGTTGCATATTATATAGTCCGGTCAAATTAGACCGAAAAATAAGAGTGAAGCTATATGAATTTGAATGTTCCCCATCATTTCCGTCTATCGGAAAAAATTTATTCAAGGTTAAAGGTCAAAAAATGAGTTTTTCGCGATTACCAGCAAAACGGTAAGTTTTATCATGAAAATACCTTAGGCAAAAATTGTAGATCATAAAATTGTCTATAAAAACCGTTTTAATACTTTTTTTACTACGAACTACCGTTTCTGAGATATAATGATTCAAAAAGTTGTAAAAATTATAATGTTTCAGATTTACTGTCGTTTTTAATGGTTATAATGATTGCATCTTCGTCAATTGATAATTTGATGATCTTATTACAGTTCCAACCAGTCAACAGAAATTTGTTACAAATACTCACAACAAGTCTCGGTTCATTTCAATGTTGTAAAAAAAGTTATTAATGAAACCATTAAATACGACAACTTTTTGTATCATTATATCTCAGAAACGGTAGCTTGTAGGAAAAAAGGGTTCATAAGTTTTTTGTAGATAATTTTATGATCTACAATTTTTATCTAAGGTATTTTTTTGATAAAACTCACCGTTTTGCTGAAAATTGCGAAAAACTCATTTTTTTGACCTTATATACTTATTTTTATTAATTATTTTGACAATTCGACAATAATTTTTTCAAGTTTTAACTATCATTATCTAATATTTCTCATATTAATAATAATGTTCTCATAATTAAATAAACCATAAATTATATCATAGTTCTACTAATTAGTTAATTAATGGGAAACATTCAAATATTTAAATAATGTATCCTCCAATTTCAAATTTTAAAATTTTATTTAAACAATATATATATATATATATATATATATATATATATATATATATATTATAGTCATAATATATGAATATTTATGACGAAAAACTAAGTCTATATATGATTTAAAGGTTTCGTTAAGAAATAACATTCGTTAGATGGAAAAAATTATATTTGTGTAGTTAATTAACCAAGTCCAACATCACTCATTTTATTAACGACCAACAAATTGCCATAAACGCGATGACATATTTGTAGTCGGCTATTTATTATTAGTAATATAATAAATAGGCCCGACTTCGTTCTTTAGATTAGCGCATTCTTCATGATCGGATGCAAAAAAAAGTGTGTTAATCACATGGTGCCAGTCCGGCTACATTAATAGATATAAAACGTTTAATGGGGTCAATCAACTATATATTGTAAAAATAAATTAATATACTAGAATCAGAATCCAAGGAAATAGAGTCACTTCCTACCTTTGCTTTTATTGAGACTGATATTACTCGGAAAAGCGGTAATTTTTTTCCACGCTTTCTTTCCCCAAAACCCTTTGCTCGGCGTTTCAGCAGGTGTAGCACTCCTCGGATTATACGAAGCCGTACTTTTACCCCTTTCAGGTCCACGTCTCAAACTACCGGCTGCACTTCTGTAACTAGCACCACTCGAACTACCACTAAAACCACTATCCAAGTCCACTAAAGGCGCGGGACTAAGTAATTCGTCAGTAGGACCGACCGTCAATAAATCCGCTAGTTGGTCGTCCATTTCATTTTCGCGATCTGTATCGTCACTACCTTCTTGCGAATTAGAAGGCATCAGCATGGCTTCCACTGATAGATTTAACTCGCCAAGTACCCTACGGTGACCGTGTTGTACACGGCGTACCTCTTCTTCGACTAGGCTTTGGTTTAGAGACATTATAGAATCTTGGTGAGCTTGTTGACGTCTAGCTTTAGCTAAATCACTTATTTCTTCGTAAATATTTTCCTCAGTACCATACCTGTAAGATATATTTCTAAATTGATACATCTAGAAAGTTATTAACGAAAAACTATTAACCTGGTTAGATAAGTATGATTACTCCTGTAGGAACCTTCTCTATAAGTACCTGGATAATTACTGGGCACATTGGTGTGTCTAGTGGGCGGTCCTGGTTCGTAATATGCGTAACTATAATCCATATTAGGCCACGGAGGATCCGGTTGACTAGAAGGTCCTGGGATTGCTAAAAATTCCTCCGCCATTACGGAACTGGTTGGAGGAAGGCAAGCTTGATCGTTTTGTTGTGGATTTGTACTAGGTGGATAATTAGGTGGGGGCGGAAAGTGTAAATGAGGATGAGAAGGGTAGGTGTGTTGCGATTTCTGGGTTAGTGGTAGCTTGCGAAGCGTACCTCCAACGATATCGCCGATTCGTTGGTTTTGGCAATGCTGTTGAGGATGATCTGGCGTGCCGTGACATTGTTGCTTTTGATAGTTGAGAGATCGCTGCCACATTTACCTTAAAAAATAAATAAATATGTAAATCACCCAGTTGAATATGACACTTATATCAATAAAATTAAATAACAACGTGGATGCGAATATAAATTTTTAACGATAGACATAACTTGAACGTCTCCGAAGAAATAAATATCCTTGTTAATAGACAATTTCTCCTTGTAGCCTTTATTGTCACCTTCGGTTTATATTACTTTCAATTTCAGTTAAAAGCGTACTTCGCATGTAAATTAACACTTGAAATATTTTCAGATTGCGAAACAATAAAAGAAGTGTTTGAAAGATCGATGTATATGAACAATCGAAGGAACTAACCACTTACCGTATAGGTACATAACGAATTTAAATCTGCTCCGAATTACCTCTAAACTCTTAATTGTATGTTCCAAGTTAATTGATTCTATAAAACGTTTTTACGTAAGTCAATATTTCACAATAAAGTGCATTTATTTCATTGCGTTTTCATTCAAACAAAACAATACAGTCTTAACAAACAAATATGTAAGAGAATAGTACCTGGCGTAATCTAGAAACAGCGGTAGTTATTTGAAATATAACATCTGTTTCAAGTTTGAAGCGCCAAGTTGTTTAAAATTTGTTTAGCAGCCAATACTGCACGAGAAGGCATTTTAAAAAGTGACGTACGTCGCATATTAACTGAAAATTAGGACTCAAGTTCACTCACAAACAAAACCAGCGTTGTGAAGATGTTTCCATCGAGTGTTTGGCAATGTTTTAAAGAAATAAAGCTGAATTTTCCCGCCGTTTCATAACCACCCGAAAAAAAAAGTACAATCTAAACAATGGATTGAACTTGGAGAACCAACTATTATTATGTTCAGCCTCCTTTAGCTGAGAAGAAAGCGTTGTTTCATTGAGATAATGCACCAATTCACACATCCGTAATTGCAACGAACAAAATTAATGAATAAAACTTGAATTGCTACCTAATGCACTCTATTCGCCAGATTTAGCAATCTCGGATGATTTTATGTTTCCAAACTTGAAAAAACGGTTCTGTTGAACAATAAATATATTTTTCGTTATATTAGCATATTACATAACGTATTAAAGAAACAAGAAGTATTTTAACACCGTGTCAAGCTCATTTATTAATTATTATACGTAAACATCAAGCCAAAAAATATCATATGAAAGTTTGCTATCGATAATCTATAAATAAAGTCGTATTTCGCGTGGTTACTTTTTTTATTTCATTCGTTTATTATCTTCCTGTTTTTGCAACGTACTATAATCCCACGGGATGACAACGAGTAAAAATTAATTAGGTACATTACTTTCCAACGCAGTCACCCTCTTTGCATCAGTAGATTAACATTCCGATCTCATTATGAAAGTGCTCTGATTCTGTCTATCCTCGAAATGGCGGTTGCTGCTGTTCGAGACTCATTATTAAAATTTTCTTTCAACGAAAACAGATCTACACAGTCATTAGTAAATTCCTCTAAATTTAGATGATCTTCAACAACAAAGTCAATTAGAAATATCGGAAACTTTTGTATAATATTTGAAGCATTGACGGGGTATAAATCGATTACAGGAAATTCTTAGATTGAGGTTATGTTTATAATTTATTCTTGAATATTTATGCATTTAAAAGTATTTTTTGCGAAACAAGAAAGAATTCGAAGAACTAGTACCATTACAAACAAACAATGTCAAGAATGAAAAACTGAACAAAACGAGAATAGAAAATATAAAAGGAATAGCTTAGAAGTAGCTTGTTTCTTTCTTGCCTTTTGGAATTGTAAAACACTTTTTTCTATTTTTTGAGGTTAGTTGTTGGATGAGATCTCATATTTAGATGTGAAGAGCTTCTTCTTACTGTAGAGATAAATTTTTAAGACGTCGTAGCCGCTGGTAGACTATTTACATTGCAAATTTACATTGCTATACCATGTCACTCATAATTACATTCAATTTAATTACGCAAACTTTTTTAAAACCTAACTACTCTATAGAAATTTATTGAATAATAATAACTAAAATGGTCCTGAGAAAGTGGACGAATTTTAAATTAATCTACTCATACGAGGTGTGAACAAAAATTGTTGTGAATTAGTTATAATAATAATAAGCCGTCGACCCGGATGGATCGAACCAACCAAAAATGCTTACATATTAACTTACATTTCCTATCAATATGCTGACATCTGAAGTAATGTACCATGCACATTGAAACAGGAAATTATCTTGCAATTATAACAGGCAGTTCAATGTCCATTGCACCTCTTCGGTAAGAGAAAAAAAATATTTTTTTTTGTTACTGAATACATACATAAAAATTAATAATGAATGAAAAAAAATTTTTTTTTTTTTTTTTAACAATAATACAACTTAACCCTATTTTTATGAACTTCTACAATTTTGTTATCTATCTTAACTACAATATTTGGATCTTTGATATCTACCACTACATAAGGACCTTTAAATATTGGCTCAGTTTTAGAACCAGCTGAATTGCGTAATAAAATCCTATCTCCTATTTTGTAATCAAAAGAATTACAACCCTTATCGTAATTTTGTTTTCGTTTAATTTTTGACTTTATTAAATTTTTTCTCGCATCTTCGCAAGCAGCTTGTAATCGAAATTTTAATTCATTTGGATAATCATCAAAATTGTAAATTGGATCAATTCCATTAGACAGATTTGACGGTTGGTGGCAACTTTTCCCAAAAACTAACTCGTATGGTGTGTATTTCGTTTCTGTGTGAACAGTATTATTATACGAAAAGCACCAGTATGGTACCCACGTGCTCCACGTATTTGGATGCTTTCTCGCGTGGATTCGCAAATATGCACCTAGATGTTTATGAGAATTTTCGAGCGCACCTAATGTTTGATGATGATAAGCTGTTGCGTTTAAATGCTTGATTTTAAGTAATTCACATGAATTTTTGAATACCGACGACATAAATTCTGTACCCTGATCGGTTACGACTTCTTTAGGAATCCCGTAACGCAAAATAAAATTATTCACAAAAGATTTCGATACGGTAACAGATTCTTTATTTTCGATTGGATAGGCTTCTACAAATTTAGTTAACTCACACTGGAGCGTTAAAATATACCTATTATTTTCTATATCTTGCTCTAATGGACCAACCAAATCTAGAAAAACTTTTTGGAATGCTGACGTCGCAGTTGTGGTTACTGTCATTGGTTCCGTACGCTGTATCGAATACTTGTACCTTTGGCAATCGTCGCACTTTTTTACAAAATCTTCAATGTCTCTTTTCATTTTAGACCAAAAGTAGTACTTTTTCACGTTATTGTACATGCGGTTTATACCTGCATGACCTCCCGTAGGTAACATGTGGAAATCGTTTAATATTAATTGTTGCATTTCTCTGCTACAAATTTTTTGACATTTTTTGATAATTGACAATTTTATCTTTTTCTTTGAATTCTTTAACATTATTTTTTATTTCTTGTACTAGTACTGCGCATTTATCGTTATTTATTATTATTAATTCCGGAATTTTATATTTTACACAAATGTGTCTCAGGTCTCTCAGCGACGCACGTAGTGCTGACGTTGATCGAGTTTCCTGTTTAACGAATATAATATTCGACTCAATGTCATAGACAAATTTTCCTTTATTATAATAATTTTGCATTGTAATTAGTTTATTAAATTCACTTTCTGATATGGGTTTTAATTCAACTGCATCTACAGGCGGTTTCAACAGTTCCACGACTCCAGGGTGATCAGTCCTTTTGTCAAGCAAAATACTGTCGGAACTTCCTATAGTAGCATCGACCATTTTTCGGTTTTGTGCTCTAGTCACGGCATACAAACTGGCAATAGACGTATGACTCAGTTCTTTTAGTTCTTTTGACTCAATTTGAATTCTGGACAAAGCGTCTGCTGTGACATTTTCTTTACCTCTAACGTATGAAATAGAGAAATCATACTCTTCTAAAATTAATCTAAATTTTGTTAATCTACTTGATGGATTAGTCATTCCGAACAAATAAATTAAGGGTCTATGATCTGTTAGTATATGAAACTTTTTACCAAACAGATATGGTCTGAACTTTTTGACCGACCATACAATAGAAAGAAGCTCTAACTCAACAGTACAATAATTTTTCTCTGATTTATTAAGAGTTCTACTAGCATAAGCAACAGGCATACCATTAGCGTTCGATAGAACTGCTCCTAAGGCTTTACCTGAAGCATCAGTTCTTAGGATAAAATGATTATTTTCTGAAAAATCTGGGTACTGCAAGATTGGCAGATTAATTAAGACATTTTTCAATGTTTCAAAAGCTTTTTGACATTCGTCGTTCCATGAAAATTTTACTCTTTTCTTTGATAAATGATTCAAAGGTGCTGCAATTTCAGCGAAGTTTTTAATAAATTTTCGATAATAATTAGCAAATGCTACAAAACGCTTTGTTTCGTTCGCATCTTTAGGGACAGGATACTGTTGCATAACGCGGATTTTTTCCGGATCTGGTGAAATACCATTTGCTGATATCACATGACCTAAATATAAAACTTGTTTTTTCAGAAATTGACATTTATTAGGATTTACTTTTAAATTAACTTGTCTGAGACGATTCAAAACTTTAACTAAATTTTGATTGTGATTTTCTAGTGTACTACCAAAAACAATTAAGTCATCTAAATAAACAAAACAACTCTCATAATTTAAGCCTGACATGGCAATCGTCATTGCTCTAGCAAACGCACTAGGGCTAATTTTTAATCCCATTGGTAATCTAGTTAACTGATACTGTCCTCTGTCTGTCGTAAATGCTGTATACTGTCTGGATTCAGAGTCTAATTCGATTTGATGATATCCTTGTGCCAAATCTAAATGTGAAAAATACATAGCTCCACCTAATGAATCTAAAATTTCATCTATACATGGTAATGGAAATTTATCGTCTTTGATTTGTTTATTTAATAAGCGATAATCATACACCACTCTCCAACTTTTATTACCATTACTGCCTGCTTTTTTCGGAACTAATAAAAGAGCACTATTCCAACTTGATTTACTTTTTTCTACAATACCGTCCGCTAACATTTTGTCAATTTGCTTATGAATCTCTGCTTTCTGTGCGTGCGGCAACCGATACGGTTTCACGTAAACGGGCGTTGCTCCGTCTTGTAACTGGATCTTTTGTTTATAAACATTAGTTACTGTAAGTGTGTCATTGTCCAGGTGAAACACATCGTCATATTTTGCACATATTTTATGAATTGACTTTTTTTCCTCGTTACTTAACCCTTCTACATTTATTTTATTCAATAATTTATCAATACGGTCTACTGAAAATTTACTTTTTTCAAAGTTACAAATATCAAAGTTCGATAATTTCTCAATTCTAGGTTTAAAATTTTTCAGCTTAATCTCTCTATCGGTACTATTTAATAATCTAACCGGAATCATATTTTTAACAGGTCTAACAATTAGTCCCGCTGCATATACACCTTTACAAATTTCTTAGGATACGATTACACTATCGTCATTGTTATCTACCAAAAAATGCTTTATTATTTCACACCTTGGTGGTATTGTTGTACAATAATTGAATTTTGAATCAAGAGGTATTGAAATTTTCTCACCCTTATTCCAAAATAAAAATAAGTATTTTTCGTAATCAATAATAGCTGCATGTTTCAAAAGAAAATCAGCTCCTAAAACTCCATGCATATCGCTACCACATTCATCTACAACATGAAAATCATGACTAACTTTAGTATTTCCTAATAAAAATGTAATATTTGTTTTTCCTTTTGCATATGTTGAACCAGCTATACCGTTGATTTTAATTTTTTCTGAGGAATCAATATACTGGTTGTCACTCAAATGAGATGCAAAAATAATACTTACTGTAGCTCCTGAATCTAATAATAAGTTTAACCCATTCATCCCATACTTAATAGGTACATAACTTAATCCATTTATACATAAACTTAAAATACTATCTTCCTGTTCAATTTTAGGATCGAAAAAACGTATTTACTTCATTCGATTCATTATTGTTACTATTCCTACTGGTACTACCGTTTTCTCTGTTTTCACCACTTCCTATCACGTTACATCTTTGATTATTATTATTTTGATTGTATCTATTATTACCTGATCTTTGATTTCTGTTATTATAACGACCGTTATTTCGTCCTCTAAAGTTATTATTATCACGCTGACGATTGTTTTGGTTATTGTAATTGCTATTCCGGGAATTATAATTATTATTTCTGTTAGTGTGATTGCTATTATTTCTATAACTTCCCCTGTTGTTTCCGTTTGAACGCGAATTACCCCTATACGCGTTATTTTGTCGCGAATCACTCTTGTTACGCGTATGAAAAACTTGTGCTGAAGATGAAGCTTTCTTTGAAATTTCTTCATCTTTCGCGCCACTAATCGCGTCTTTCAATTTTGCATAATTTCGCGCCTTAATAACTGTTCGCAGTTCATGGTTACGTAGACCATTAGCAAACGCATTAATTGCAATTTTTTCATTAGCCACTCTTAAAATTTTGACTGCGCCACCATCTCCATCTGCTTGTGCTAATGTGAGATTGACCAGTAAATCTTCCAATGATTTTCCAAACTCATCTATTGATTTTTCTAATTGTCTCGCGCTATGTAATTCGTTTGACAACGCTGCAGCAGATTTTTTTGTTAATAAATTAGCTTTAATATCATTAATTAAATCGGCATTAGAATTGTAATTTGATTCTAACCTTAGTTTCGCACTTTGACTAAGTTTCGTTTTTAACACAAAAGTAGTTAACAATTTTTTTCCCGCGACATTTAACAAACCGTCATACAATTCTATAGCATCAATTAATTGTTTAGTACTATTCTCTGTATCGTCCACAGAAGGCAATAAGTTTGCTGCTGTTCTTAAACTAAATTCTTCAGCCATTTCTGCTGTTTCGACTAAATTACTATTAGAGGTAATATTAATTGATCTAGTTTCTAAAATTTGTTTAATTTCTGCAATATTTTTGTCATTTATTTGAACATAATTCTTAGCTTTCTTTGTCACATCTTCGCTATGAGTGCTTTTATTAAAATTCTGCTTTGCAAGTTCATATTCTTCTTTTAACCTATCTAATGTACTGAGTTTACTCTTAATTAAAATTATATCGTTTCTACGCTGCTGATTGTCTTTACCTAAATTTCTTAAAAATACCCTAAATTCCTCATACAAATTTTTAATATCCTCAAGATCGCTCATGGATAATAATTGACTAAAATTAACACTTATCTTTTATTCTTCAATTTTGAAATTTCCGAGCCGCTTGGACACAACGTCTTGAATTTTGAACTCCTTGCGATTGCGACACATCACAGTTTACACTGCACTACACAACACTTTCTCTGCTGTTTTGGATCTCTTCTCTGATCTTCTTCTCCAAACTTTTCTTGCAACGACGAGTAAGTCGCCATATGATAAGGAACAAAAAAAGTACAAAAGCAATCAATCCCAAAACTTCAGATATGGAAAACTTCTGGCTCCAACTGGTGGTACTGCCTCCGCTATTACCGCTTTGTGCTATAATTACCTCTTCTTTTGATTGTGATGATCCCATTTCTGCTATCACTTTACTTGCACATTTAGCCACTTTCCACTCAACATTTTAATTTATTTTGGGCTGGCAGGATCGCCATGTGAAGAATGTGTCCTTTAGGGTAAAAAGGGGGACATGATCTAGCTATTCGCTAAAATAATGGAAGTTCAAAAATCTCTCACACGTATATTGATAACGTTACATGTCTGTACTGGACAACGATCATAGTTATAATAATAATAAGCCGTCGACCCGGATGGATCGAACCAACCAAAAATGCTTACATATTAACTTACATTTCCTATCAATATGCTGACATCTGAAGTAATGTACCATGCACATTGAAACAGGAAATTATCTTGCAATTATAACAGGCAGTTCAATGTCCATTGCAATTATATTTAAAACAAAGTTGATTAGCAACTGTCTCAAATGCACTCGTTTCATTTGCAAATCATCTGTTGAAATGCTTTCAAAGACCAGTACAAGCTTTTAAGCTCTTCATTATTCACTTTTGGTATAATTTCATCTGTTTTCGAGAAAGCCTCAACCGTTTCATGATTTCATTTATTTTTACATTTGAATCCTTCTCAAGATAGTTAATGAAAATTATCCCACGCGCTTTCCAAAAAACCGACGCCTACTGAAGGAACGGTCTTTGCCTTCTTTAGAGCCGGTTCTTCCTTTTCAGTCCATTGTTTTGATTGTTTTTTGTATCGAATGTGAAGTGATTGATCCACGTTTCATCCATTTTTATGAAACGTCGCAAAAATTCGGTTTTCGCACTTTTTGAAATGCCTATTATGTCTAGTAGCTCGCGTACCAGTACCAATTCATGGATTTTCTTCAATATTTCTGAAGTCGTCACTTCATTTGGTCGACCGCTGTGAGGCTGGTACTTGCAAGTCGTACAGCCTCGTTTAAACTAAGCTAACTGTTTATATCGAAGGAGCAGTCTTACCCAGAGTAGAATCTAGTTCAGTTTTTATATTTTTTGGGCTAAAACCTTTCGATTTTTTCCATGTTTACAAATTAACTGAAAACATTCATTATTAATGGATGCCTAACAAATACTAAACAACGTCTTCAAACTTGACACATATCATAATCTTCGTATGTATTTTTTCTTTATCAACTGATGCTATCAAAATTCATCTTATTCAGTGATTACACATCACAGCTTTTCATACAAAATATTGGGAAGAATATATAAAAAGAAAGATTAATGTTTAGAAAAATTTTACTTCTAATCTAGATCTAGTTGAATTGAATAAATTTGATTTAAAACGCATTCAAAAACCAATAGACAGTAGATAACCGAAAGAAAATTATCATTCAATATAATTTTTTCGAAATATTCGCATGGGAATTTTTTTCTTTTTTAAATTCGATTCCGGACGAACGAAGGGTTGACCCTGTGATCTAAAACGACTAATAATCTAGGGAGTGTCTATCAATTATAATAATGGTGTTTGGAGGCATTGTATTTTTAAGTACTTGGTCCGGGAATAATGGGAAAATAAAGGCCCATTACATAATTCTTTTCAATTAGAACCTTGAGGGGAGAGTGAATTAAATATGGCGACTAAACTCATAAGATTTATGTAATTTTTATTACAACCTGACGGTCGTAGTTGAAAGGGCGCTAATGTCAATGTCCACATAATGCCTCGATGTACCTAATCTCCCAAATTAAATTTATTATAAATTTTATAAATTTATATAATGTTTCTAAATGTTCTCAAATGTTCTAAAAATTTACGTTTCGACTAATTTTAAGTCCTTACATCTCATATATGTAGCACTAATCAATTAAATTATTTGTCCAATTTCTTATTTCTTAGACCTTTTGATATATATTAATTACTTTAAAATTAATTTTTTCAAAAATCAAGAACATTTAGAAGCATTAAATTATTTGTATATTACAAGTATCAGATCTCATTTTATGTTGAATTTCCTTATTTAGATGATAGGCGTTATTAAAAAAAAACTAATTTTGAAACAGAAGAGACTTAAAATTTAGAAATATTTAGAAACAAACATATCATAAAGTCTAAGGAATGAGAAATTTAAAAAAAATCTGTCTAAGAAAGGATAAAGAACTTAGTGTTAAAGAAATTGAAAATTGTATTCGTAGAAATGAGAAAATTACTTTATTTGTATTAAAAACAATAAGTAACATCCCTAGAATACAAATCATTCATTCTACGACCAAGTATAATATCAATTTGATTTATTTCAGTAAATGTCCCTTTCGCATGACTCATTTTCTTAAAAAATAAAGCATTTTCATTTATTGTACTTTTCTAAAAAGAATAATGACGAATAAAATATTCAACAAATCGAACAATTCACAAATTTCAACTTAATGTCATCCGTACAAACACTATAATGACCAAAATGAAATTATTCATGACATTGTTTCAATTGGATTCAATTCTTTTATTTTATTAATCATTCGTGTATACTGTTCAATATGACAATTACAATATATTTGGAATTGTATTTGCTGGTAAAGATATCTAATGTCTCGAAATTCATATTTTATTATTAATAAATTTAGTGGAAATAACTACAGAAACATATTTTTGAAGACCAGGTACATTTTTATCTCTACAGAAATATGAAAGGACGAGCGTCAACCTTGAAGGCTATTCATCATCATCACAAACGACTACTACTGAAGTGGTTACGTTGTCTATAATTTCAGAAAGGTCTGTTGGGTTTTTACCTTCGAAATTGATTACTAATTATATATGTTGATAGAAAATCTAACCAACATTTTAGACCATCATAAAGTAATTTCTACACTTTATAAACAGCTGCGACTTAACAAAATTGGACAAAATAATTTTTTATATCTTTAATTAAAATGGATTGGAAAATGGAATTTGTTCCTAATACGAGGCAAAATTTGATGCATACATTCCAAAATTTCTTAAAAATGTAGATTGAAAAATATAAGATCTCGTTTGCATGCGATATTAACAAAATATTTGTTCAATCTAAAAGAAGTCTCTTACTATATAAGATATTCCGACAAAAAAAATTCTGGTATGAAGATTTTTAGATCATTGTATATGCCAAGGGAAACCGTTCGCCATTTTTGATGATTCCACAACTTGTGTACGCAAAATTTCACTATAATTTAACGTATCAACGAAAACTATTCATAGGATTCTCTACGAGCAACTTCTTATCTCGTTCACATCCAGAAAGTGCAATCCATATCTGTGAAAAATCATCTTCATACCATTTTTCCTAATTGGTGGGTTGGTCGGGTTGTATGAATGTATGGATTTGGGGTCTCGTATACACTGCGACCCAAAGGATCTATCGAGTCCCTCTTACTTACTGCGATAGTAGAGAATCCTATGTTTACAGCTGATCAATCAAACCCACTCCTTAAAAAGTCTGAAATTTGGGATGGCTTCAATTGCCAGAGATCTTCTTCTTCACACTTCGAGAGAATGTCGCCTCAACAAACACCTGAAGATGCACGAAGACAGTGCCCCGAGAGGTCTTTTTGCTTGGCTTTTATTCGTTATCTTAAATTAGATTGGATTCGTTTTTTTTTGTGGGATATCTTAGAATATTGGTGTATACAACACAGGTAAACATAATTAACGAAATGATAGATAGAATAAATTTCCATTTTGACGCTATAAGGCAAAATTTATTGTTGTAGTAACACGATATTGGACAGTATGCAGTTCAAATAGAAAATTTTTATACTTCCTGTTAGTATTTTCAATAAATAATTACAATTTATGATAATTTTCTTCAGAATGTCTGTTTATAACGAACGATTACCTTGGCATGTACAACGATCTAAAAATCTAAATATCTCTTAAATCGTACATTTTATCGAGTTAAGCAAAGAGTAGCTTTTTGTTAAAAAACCGATCGAACAATCAATTTTTGCTATCTTTAAATTGTACAGGTTGTCCCTGTAAAAGTTACGGATTGTTAACTTGGCATGTACAACGATCTAAAAATCTAAATATCTATTAAACCGTAAATTTTATATAGTTAAACAAAGAGTAGCTTTTTGTTCAAAAACCAATCGAACAATCAATGTTTGCTATCTTTTGATTGTACAGGTTGTCCCTGTCAAAGTTGTCAATCATTATATACTTAAACATAAGTTGTGATTTCGCAACTTGAAAGGTCTTTAAATCAGAAACGAGGAGTCCCGGAACACCATTTTCAAACTATCGAGGATTATTTTCAATAGTAATAATACGATCCAAAAAAAAAGTGTTTAGGAGTAGGATTGTTATTAAAAACATGAATTAAAGTACTTAAAAAAGGATATTTTGTCTTAATCGACTGTAAAGTTATAAAAATTAGATAAATCCAATTAAGTTAAAAGCGACATTTCGTCCGGCTGTATAAGGAAAAGTTCAGCAAACAACTTTGACATGATGCGCAACAGAAATCTCTAGTGGAACTTTGACTTGAAAGATTTTCTAGTAGATAGAAAGTTCACTTTGAAGATATCACGAAGATCCCAGATAGTTGGAGTTTAAATCTATTACGGCGGAGTGGCAGTTTTATGCTATTTTTTTATCGACGTAAAGTATGTTTTACCTAAAAAGGATCGTATATACTAACTCGTTTGTATATTTTATTTTCACGTCTCTATTTTCACTAAAATATTATGTTTAAAAATTAAAATAATTCATACAGTATTATTTAAAAAATTTTTTTCTTCGTGTAAATTGGCAATTCCAAAAAGTCGCTGTTACTATCGATAAAATTTCAATTTATCATGCAACATTATCGTTTCTGTCCCGACCCCACAAGCAACACATTTTTTTTCTTATTCAATTTCCAACTTCCACAATTCGCGCGAGTTGTAAAAACGTCACTTTCCCGGAACAGGAAAAGCCAATTTGCACATTTTATTTACAATTTCTATCTATCTCCTTTCGAAGGGAACCTAATCTAAAACTCGGTCAATATTTACTTAAAGATAGGTATTTCAAGGTACATAAAGGCAGGTGTAATATTTGGTTGTTTGACTGTCAAAAGTCATTAAACAATTAACGAATGTTTGAACGTCGAGTTTGGTGTACTCAATTGATATATTTCCAATTCCAAAAAAATCTTATCCGCCACTCAAATTCTCTTTTCTGATGTCATGAACGTTTTACCACAAAGTATTGAAATATGGTAGATTTATAATCAGTGATTTTTTTAAGAGTTAAAGGATTCGATTTTGAAAAAAAAAACCACAAAAAATTGGAAAAAAATGATGAAATCTTTATTGGAATCGATCGAACGATCAATATAATTTTAATGTTTAAAAATGATTTTACGCAAATTTTGTCAGCGGCCACCTCTTTAGATAACCCATGCGCAAGGTCCAATTTTGGCACACTCTCTCTAACGTATCGGCCGCTATTTCACGAATAAATGCTTCAATATGCGTCAATCGTTGCTAGTTTCTCCCTGTAAACATAGTCCTAAAGCGTTAAAAACACGATCTAGGCGGCCAATTGACGGACCCCAAACTGAAGACGACTTTTATTTTGGCCATTGTTTCGCGTGCCGTGTGGCATATGGCACGTCTTGTTGAAACACATTCATCCATTTTGAGCAAAAAAAAATTGTATCATCACACGGTAGCGCTCGCCATTCACAGTAACGTTGCGGCCATCGTCGCTTTTGAAGATGATGCCCATAATCCACACCAAACAGTGACTTTTTCGGGATGCATTGGTAGCTCTTGCAATGCTTCTTGTTCGTTTTCACTCCAGATGCGGCAATTTTGATTGTTGACGTATCCAACAACCAGAAATGAGCTTCGTCGATTAACGCAATTTCATTTCTTAATTCGTGCGTATTTATTTTTTGTTCCTCGTATAATTGTCTTCTGCAATTTATATTGGACAAACTATACTGTCAACAGTGTGTGTTCAACATTTTTCAGCGACTTTCATCACAATACTCATTGACGATTCCATTCAACCGATAGAAAAAATTAAGCGTATTGCATTTATCAATTTCCGTTTCATAACGCATACTTTAATCTATGTTTTCGTTTAATAAATAACATATTTGATAATATTCCCAGAAATTTCAACAATAGCTTTGTCCCCTGGTTTGCGCGGCTATGAAGTCGTTTAAAAACATCCGAAAATCTTGAGTCAAAACCCCACTATATGCCCGTCCAGTTTTGTGTAAATATCCTTCATAGAATGTCAGTTTATCCTGCATTTACTGCCACAATAGACCACCCCATATAATATTTATCAACGTGCCATTGTTGACGTTGAGCCCACTGAGCTCAAAGGTCTTATTAGAAACTGCACGGGATGATTCGGGTGTATGCAACAGGGTAGGATTATTCTAAACTTCATGTGTGCAATATAAGTTTTAAATAATTTTATGTTTTCTTAACTAACATTAACTGGATGGAAATTGACTAAATCTTCAAACTATTTTATCGTTGTAAAAACGTAAACTTTTGCTAGCTCTAAGAATTATTTTAATTGCGCAATAATTAGAATAAATTTCTTATTTCAAGCATTTTCGTTTGCCTGAATTTTTTCTTGATTATTAAAGTTTCCGCAACTTTTTAAATAAAACAGAGAATTTATTGGACACTTTGTAATCGATCATCATTTCCCGGACACATTTTCAATAATTACAATCACTTTCCAAACATTTTTAAATAATTCCATGACTAAATCTTCATACTATTTCCAAAATATTTTATCGTTGTACAAAAGTGACCTTATGGTCGCTCTAAGACTTATTTTAATTGCGCAATAATTAGAATAAATTTCTTATTTCAAGCATTTTCGTTTGCCTGAATTTTTTTATTGATTATTAAAATTTCCGCGACTTTTTGAAGAAAACAGAGAATTTCTTGGACACTTTATAATCGATCATCATTTCCCGAACACATTTACAATCACAAAGAGCGCACGTGCATCTAGCGCACATTACCAGTATCGAATCCGAAAGATCGTTCGACGAGCGCACAAAAAAATTTGATCTGCCCAAGAGATGGACAAACTTACGAACTTTTGAATAATTATCATTAAGACAAAACGAAAAACCGTCAGCAAACTCTAATATTTTCCAAAATGAGCAAATGTTCAATATTACATAAAATATTGAACAAAAATTGATAAAAAAAATTATGTTTTCTTAGAATGAGTGCAATTTTGGTTAGGTATATATAATATATAAATCTGTGCGCTCGATGCACGCATTCCAATATTCAGATTGATTTTGAGTGAAAACGTGTGATTCGATAGACGATTTGAATTATAGATAACATGATAAATAATTGTCTAGTTAATTGTAGATGTAGCTTTTAGATTAAGAAACAAAAATTTATTCAATGGGAAAAGGTAATTTATCAATTTTATATGATACGGGACAAAATTAAAATATTTAATTAAGAAACAAATGTTTGGGAAACACAGGATAATATGAGAAATATATTTTAGACTATACATAGATTAAAAAATAATAGTTTAATAATATTTTTAGGAATAGTAATTTGATTCTTTGAAATTTTCTGTAAGCACATTGGAAGGTAGTTCAAACTTTTTAGTACTTTTGAATTAAAACAAAAACCTTTCACCCTAAGTTGTGATAATTATAACAATGTTATTATTTGTGGCAATTGAAACTAAATTAAATAAAATCTAATTATTTTTTGTTTAATACAATTTATTATTAACTAACTAACTAACTAACTAACTAACTATTAACTTAATAATTATTATTATTATTAAGATTTTTCGTATTAGAAAATTTCGACTAACACTTCATATTCAATGTAGTAACATCAAGTTTTACGACAACGTAATTTCGTATATATCTACTAAAAAGCATTTAAACTTGTTTTAACAGTTTAATGTCGCATTAACAATGAAATAGGAAACTCGCTATTGTAGACAATCGATTGTTACAGATAAAAATAACAACCCGTATCCGAAGATAATAAATTAAACAAAAGTTTAACGATTTTTCAAATATTAAATAGTCCTGTATTATGAGAATATGTTTATATATACCAGAATAGTTATTTATTTATTCACAAAAGACAAAATTTAATTACGAAGAAAAAGAAATCAAGTCTGGGCTATAAAAACGAATAACCTATAAATTCAGTCTTTTTATCTCAAATATACTTAAGTTTGGAAATATGGCAACTGATATGAATATGTCATATCAGACAATGCTGTCATTAAGTTTGATTTTTTTATGGTGAATATACTCAGAACGTGTTATACGAATGTTGAGTTGTTTACAGATACTAAAAATATTCATCTTGGTCAAAAAATATAACTTTCGAAATGGATCACACCAACATCAACTCTCTTCGACTTTTGGTGATGAAGCACCATCTCGAGCTATCGTGTTTTGCTGGTTTTCTGAATTAAATCGTGGTCGCACTTCGCTACATGATGAATTTCGTAAAAATCGTCCAAAATCGGCTATTGTACGTAAACTGATTATGCAAGATCGTCATGTGACATACAGTGAGATTGAGGCATAATTGGGCATTAATTTTACTTGCATACATTTAATATTGCATGAATATTTGGCTATCAAAAAGATTTGTTAAAGTTGGTTACAGCATAATTTGACAATCGCTCAAACAAAAAATCGTGTCGATTGGTGCAAAGAAATGATGAACAAACTCAATAGCTGTGCTTCAAAAGACGTGTATGAGATCGTAACAGGTGATGAATCATGGATCTAACCAATCAACTGTATGAGTCTTTCAAGACTAACTAAATTCAACAAAGGTTGTTCGCGCGCTAAATACTTCGAAGCAAATTGCACATGTCCCCAGAGCAAATCTTCACGACGACAATGCGAACTCCCACACATCAGTTCAAATAAGAACGTTTTTGAATAGTTAAAACGTCGAATTGATGGATCATCCACCGTATACTCCTTGTTTGAAACCAAATGATTTTGGTTTCAAACAAGGAGTATACTCTGAAGAAGCGGTTGATGCATTCAAATCGGGAAGTTTTTTTTAAATTTGATTCCAAATAATTAGCTTTCGTTTATCATTAGTAAAATATCAAAAAAGAAACGCGTACAACACGCAAATATCAATTAAGTAGACGCCTTCCACACCTCGGGAAATTAAAACGAGGACAGGAATTCTGTCGTATGACGAGGTTAATTTACTAACATGAAAAAAAAATCATAATTATACATCTGTTATAAGAATAAGAATGTCTTCGTTTATTTACGTTTGAAAAGCACATAGCGGAACTAACAAGAAATGATTGTCAATCTATGCAAACACTCGTAACATAACATCATCATCATCAAGCCTTTCAATCCTGTGGATTGAGGGCGCTTTTGGCGCTTTAAATCCTTTTTTTGAAGTGGATTACTCCTCATTTTCTAATTTTGATTTTCTTTATAGTTTGTCGGTTGTTTTGGCTTCTTTTGTTATTAATTTTCATCTTTTCGGTTCCGGCATTTTGCTTTCGAGTTTTCTATATTGAGTGCTCTTATGTCCTCTTCTATTTTGTCTCTCCAAGTCTTTCTCGACCTGCCTCTTCTCCTTGGCCACAATAGGGTTCGATTGCGTTAATTTTTTGATCATTTCAGTTGATTTTTTCTCATTATATGCCCAGTCCAGTTGAGTCTCACATATATTAATATCATCTTCATCATCATCAAGCCTTTCAATCCTTTGGATTTGGCTATCGCTTTTGATGCTTTAAAATCCTTTTTTGAGGTGGATTACTCCTCGTTTTCTATTTTTGTTTTCTTTAGGTTTATCGTTTGTTTTCGCTATTTTTCATTCCTTTCGGTTCCTGAACACATATTTCAATATTTAGGGCGGTTATGAATTTCAAAACTCTTATTAATTAAAGATAGAGAATCAGTTCATAAAATCAAGATTAAGATAAAAATATCGTGGGATTAACTTGTGCATTTTTCACTTTTTTCATATACATCTGCTTTTCAAGTTACCCATAGAACGACGACGCGTGCAGTGAACGTGTATGTGTGTTTGTGCGTTTCTAGACAACACGAAATATATATATATATATATATATATATATATATATATATATATATATATATATATATATATATATATATATATATATATATATATATATATATATATATATATATATATATATACCAGATTTCAACGGGCATCATTAATTTTAACAAATGAATGCTTTCCTGGGCAAAATAAATATCGAGGTTTCTGTATATCAACACGCTTTCACTAAATCTTAACAAACGTTAAAAGTGATATCGAATGAAGTCTAGGGAAAGGAAATAGAATGATGAAAAGGAAATTTAATTGAATTTTTACGCTGTTTTACACGTACGCGTCGCAATTAAGATCCGTGTTCTTTGAATCAAAATTTAGTCCAATTTACTGCATATCAACGATAACATAATAGTGAAAAATATGGCAGTGCGCAGCTGTCTTTCTCTACAACGAATCGTCGAATCATGACAATACAACTTCGGAACTGAACAAACTATTTTCAAAGAAACTCGTTTTGTTTCCAATATAAATGTACCACGTGACTCATTAGTATGAACGTGTTGGACATACCAGTATCGGCGACAATTAAATTGTACTGACTAGAGAGAAACTACACTTGTAGCTGAATTACCAATAGTTAGACTTTAATACGTTTTTCAGCCTGTAATGATGTTTGGATGAAGTGGTAGTTGATTTTTTTACATTTAATTGTTATATACTTACGCGAGTTGAAAAAAAAATAGACCAGGGAATAATATTGTAAGTCTATCTTAAATGTCATTATAATTGTATGGAATTATTTTATTTTACGAGGGCTGTTTTTTTAAACTCCGATCGCTCCGTGCAGACGCTACGCGGGCAGGAGAAAGCGACATTGTGGCGTCAGTCGGCGTTGTGCTACAGCCACCTAAACATGTCCGCTATTATTGATGCTCCCGCCAAGCGCGAATTGCGAAGTTTCTATAGTCTGAAATCCATCGGAAAATGATTCGTGTGTATGGGGAAAACTTCATGAGTAATGGTGTTGTGCGTGAATGGTGTCGAAAGTTTAAAGATGGCCGTAATGATGTGCATAATGAAGGGGGCCAGGGACGCGAATCTGTCGGTTTCAGATGACCTGGTATAACGAGTTTACGGAATGCTCCTTGGGTTATACCTATTTATATGGTATTTTAGCTGAACCACCTCTTTACAAATCTGTAACTTTTTGCGTACACAATATAACCATAAAATATAAATGATGCATTAACTTCGAAATATATAATCAGAAGCGGATCATTAAATAATTTATTGGTGTAAATGATTAATAACTTGCTTATCAGATTGAAATTCATTATTAATAAGTCGTTGTCATTTTCACTTGATTCATCATTGGTTCCCAAAGATAACAAGTAGTCCTACAGTTCCTTTTTACCATATTATCAACATCCCACATATTTTGGTTCTTTGGTAGATAATAAAAACAATAAAAATTTTTCCATGTTTACAATTTCAATGAAAACGCTGCCAAAAACAACGTGGCGTCTTCAAACTTCAAACAGATGCTTTATATTACTCTGTACTTGTACTCTGTACTTGTCAAACAACTACCATCATCTCTAGGTCAGGTTAGTTACTTCTGGGATCATCCTCGTAAGTCAATGAATATTCAAATATCATTACCACGTATTTTATCACATATTTGTCGGAATAATGGATGAAATATATAAATAAATTATTCTGTGTAATTAATAACTGGAACAAATTACTTTTTATCTCCTGAACTATAATTGGAATACCACTTTTAGCGGTATGCATGTGAAAAACGCTAAAGCCGAAAGGTAAATACCGAATATAGAATACGTTGAATAGTATACCAGTGTCCATTTGCTGTCAGACCACACGTGAAAAGGCCAAAAAGAAGTAGAGAAAAATGTGAAATAAAACTATATCGGTTCCTTGAGACTCGAGCACGTTATGCTGACCATCTGGGCTATAAAATACTGGTATTCACTAATCTAGATGACCATTGACGTGACAGAAATGAATTGGATTTATAAAAATTAAATTCGACACTATTTTCGTGTAAAATATAAATAAAATTCAGCTTATCGTGTGAATTATGAATAAAATTACAAACTATATTTCTAACCATTATATTTTAGTATTTTTTTTCAATCGTTAAATACTGATGTCCCATCGAAATGATCATTCGCACCGCCGCTGGTCTAAAGCTATACAACATTGAAAACAATTGACACTAGTTTATATTGCGGGTTATGCTGTGCATGTGACAGTTGCTTGCGACTGTAAACAATCTGGAATTAATGTCTTATTTACATAAATTAATATATACGGCATTATTTGAGGCAACGAACGCCATTATTGAAGGGTCAATAGGATACGTGGTGGTCTAGTTGAAAACTTACAATGAACAATGTGTCCTAAATTCATATTGTATGATAGTATCTTGGAAATTTTTAAGATCAACAAGTGTAGTTGGTAATACTTCATACAATGTACCGGGTGTCCCAAGAAGAATACCTTTCGACTATATATAGTACAAAAGAGGTACTAAATTTGTAACAAAAGATTTTAGATTAGCGGAAAAAGGTTTATTCGAATTCTAAAAAAGTCATTAATTTAATATATTTTTTCTGTTCTAAATGTAAATGTTATTAAATATCTGGTCGTATTTCAGTTTTTAAGTTTTTCATTCATGCTACAAGTACAAAAAATTTTTTTGTCGACAGACGACGTATCAATAATTTGATTATAATCATCACACCTTCTCACCTTTATGAAAAAAAGTTTTCAGTTGGCTGAAACCACGCAGAGACCGTTTCAGTTATACAGAAGAATTTAATTTAAAAGCTATTCCGCAATAAGATTAAATAAATCGAAAGTATCTGTTGATAATGAAATTACACGTCCAAGGGTTTTTGTATGCTCGATGAACTTGCAGAATATCTATAATGTATACAGGGTGTCCCACGACGATTTAAAACTATCTGTATATATGGCAAAATAATTATAGTAGAATCATGAAAATTTCTACGTTTGGATTTTTGGATACGATCTTTTCAATTAAAATATTTTCAAATGCCGACTTCCGGTTCTACCGGAAATCGACTATAATTATAATTATTTTAAATGGAACACCCTGTATATTAATACATTTTTGAAATCTACGTAAAATTTTAGTATACTTTTGTCAAAAACTTTTTTCGAAAAATACATACTTTTTTAGTTATTAATTTTTTTGTAAAAAATTTGACCCTTATAAATTATTTTTTTTACGAGGATACCCTTAAAGATATGAAAATGGTTTCTATTCGGTTGCTTTTAGCAAGTTCAGACGTATTTGAATCTACGTTGAAAAATTTTTTATTTTATTCAGGGCGTGTATAAAAAGTGTTCAAAGTTTAACTGCATAAATATCAAATTTACTTTATTTTTTTAAATAGAATAGAACTGAAATAGAACCACCCGGTTTTTTCCATTTTAATGCATTCAGGGGTAAAAAATAAGACAAATTCATGTATACTTTCCTATACCTAAAATATGTAAGTATAAAGTATGTATTTTTCGAAAAAAGTTTTTAGACAAAAGTATACTAAAATTTTACGTAGATTTTCAAAATGTATTAATATACAGGGTGTTCTATTTAAAATAACAAAGTCCGGTTCTACTGGAAGTTTCATGATTCTATTATAATTATTTTGTCATTTATACAGATAGTTTTAACTCGTCGTGGGACACCCTGTATATATGCAGAAAGTAAAATAGATTTAAATTTAAAAAAGAAGTTATATACTCGATTAATTTTTTCAGTATAACATAATAATATTGATTTTATTATTGATTGATATAAAATTACTACAAATCCCCCATTGGAAAAATTAGCTTATTATTCCCATTCTCTTTGACATTACCACGTACATCATTCATTAATGAAATTTTCAAAATATTCTCAATTTTCTTCAATTTAAAAATTTGATTTTTGTTGAAAGCCAAGTTATAAGAATGAATTTTTTTAAAACCAAGCGGCCACTACTAAAAGAGTACGAAAGGGACAATATTTTTCATTTAATTTTTCTTTTTAAGG
Organism: Diorhabda carinulata; assembly: GCF_026250575.1. Taxonomy (NCBI): domain Eukaryota; kingdom Metazoa; phylum Arthropoda; class Insecta; order Coleoptera; family Chrysomelidae; genus Diorhabda; species Diorhabda carinulata. The sequence goes on from NC_079469.1 coordinate 1,594,050, forward strand.
TTTAATATTAATTAACACACTTTAACAGTTGTTGTAACTTAGATCGAATGGCAAAGAACAGATTAATAAATGAATCGAGAAAGATTTAAGGGAGATAGGGTTAAATTATCAGGACACCTGCTAGCAATCGAAATTGAGTTTGTCAACATGTTGTTAAAAAATGTAAAATATTAGTTATTTATTCGGTACGGTTTCCTCATTTTTTTTTTTTTTTCGTTTCTATCGAGACGTAACACCTACTGAGTGTCACAAAGAGACAATAAATCATAAATGATAATGGGCTGTTTCATTCTACAAGTATTTGTTCGTACAAATAGAATGAAATAATTCACATAATCCACACACAAACGTATACATACCTTTCTTTTATTTGATATCTATTTCATGCACAAAAGTATGTCTGGATATGGATAATAACTTTTTAAAATGTACACATAACGAACGTAGTTTGTTTATTAACCCTAAAAAAATAACCGTTAGTCAGATCAATAAAATGTACATTCAAATTACGAGATAAAAGACAAGTTCATATAAAACAATAACTTTATTACCAAATGATTGGTCATCGCCGAAGAGATTGAGACATTTGTCATATCTGTGAACAAGCTTGTCAAACAAAAATGGTGAATCTGCGCATTTATTTAACCATTCTGTCAATTCTTTGAACCAGGTGTTAAGAACAAAGGTTTGGAAATGAGATGATATATCGCTTGGTAGAAAACTGACACAAGTCAAAATTAGTAAATGTTCAGAAGGGCGGTTTAAGAATTCGAAATTAAACACAGGATCTAACAAAGTATAAGAAATATTTCATCCAACACTTTTTCATATTATAACTTTAAGTAATAATACATTATTTAGTATGGTTTAATGTTTAATTGAAATATTTATAGTACACACTAAATAAAAGGAAAATGTTAGATTTATTCGAGTTGTGACACTTTTTCATAAAAACTACTCATTACTTGACTTATTTTTTTTAAATGTATGTATAATTATAATAAAAACTGTTTAGTTGATAATTTTAAAAAAATCTTAACCCTAATGTAAAAATATACAAAAAATGCAGTTGAATTCATAGAAAAATTGTGTACAAATTAAATATGATTGTTTATTGGAGGGATTAAAATCACAACTATCCCTTTCTATAAAAGCAAAAGTTTGACCACTAAAATGTACAAACGGCACTTTAATCTGTTATGATTTTAGATTCAATTATTTATCTGGAATATGATGAATTTTGACTTGTGTCACTTTTCTATCAACCGCGCGATATATGTAACAAACAAAATGGGCAATTGCTAGTCTAGTTTCATTCAAATCCAAAGTGTTTTTCAAAAACAGCAAAAAGGCACCCCAAAACCAAGAACTGACGTTCAAGGTCCACCTCGTGGAGGATTCATAAAAAGAAAATCCAATCAGAAGCTAAAGACGAAGCATCACCTCATCACGTCCATTTTTATTCCCATGTAGAACGTAAAACCCATCGAAAGAAAGGCCAAACTCCAGCCGCGTTGTCGTGATAAAGAAGAAAGTCGTTGGCTTATTTTGCACTTCTGAATTTTGAACATTTCCATTAGGAAGAATAATTGGAAAATAAGATAGATAAGAACAAAAATAATTATTAGGACAATCTACAGGAGCTAAAACAGGTGAAAATTCTCCTGGGAAGATAGACACGATGTCACCATAGATACGATGTCACTATAGTAGGAAATTGATGACTTCAAACATATTGTGACAATGATATAGGAGACATGGAATAGAATATAGAATATAGAAGTAAGTGAATTAATTCTCCATGTTTTTTGACCAAACCTCGTTTTTATCAAACTGTTATAGAACTATTCCCGTTACCATTACAATAACAATAAAGCAACAAATTGTTTTATTACAACGGTTGAGTTTTGTCACACACACATACACACACACACAACAAAAACTACTTCAACGTTTTATTGTCTTGTTTACCAATCAACTTAAAATAAGTCCGACAAAGTTGGAATAAACTCAAAAGTATACAACGAGTTTGACCTAAATACGTCGTCCATGTTAATGGAAAATAAATGTTATCCGGTCTATTTGCTCTTTGTATAACTTTCTATTAATATTGAAAGTATTTCTTCCATAAATATTTGGATCGCACGATTATTATTATTTAATAAAATTTTATCTCTCAGTTTTATCAAATAAATCAAAAAGTATTGTTATAGTCGATAAGAAAGATTACTAGTTATACAACAAATCAAATTAAATAATCAGAAATAACTGTTACGCGGTCCTTGAAACCACAATCATTTCACGAAGAAGTCGAAGAACTAAAACAAAATTTCCTATATTCTTATTGGTGTGTTTTAAATTATTATTTTCATATATATATATATATATATATATATATATATATATATATATATATATATATATATATTGTTTAAAATATTGTAAAATATTTTAAAATATATTGTTTAAAATAATTACAATGGAAACTCGTTAAAGATTCGGATAATCGAATGTATGAAGAAAAGCAGGTTTTGTGATATAAATAAGTTATCTGTTTGTTTTTTAACCATTTGAGAGCTGTTTGCAAAGTGCTTCATCATGAGATGGTCTTACATCATTTTCCACGCCTAGACATATTCTGAAAGCCTTGATCATTACTATAACAAGTGATCCATTCTTTCATATCATCATCACAATCCTGGTATATTTGTATTTTTAACATTAACTCAATCATATCCTCGAAAATAAAATCATCGGTATTGGTTATTGAATTTTCTTTCTCCCGATTAAGTACTCTGTTCCGACTCGTTCGTACTTGCATAAATACGACTTTTAGTACGTATGTTAAAAATTTTGTAAATTGGTTCAATTTTACTTAATTATTTAATTGGTCGCAGTTGATAGTCCAGATAATCGTGAATCCGTTTAACTGAGGGCCGGATAATCGCAAATCCGTATAACTGATGACCGGATAATCGAGTTTCGTTATACGTTGTTGCAAGATAGATCGCGCTTTCTCGAGAAGAAAAACTTTTGCACAAGTCCAAAGCAAAACAAAACATGTACAGTCTTTTCGTCGAAAATAAGGACATATATTGTTTCTTTATACACTATATTTTCTGGACTTAGACCCGAGGAGTATTTATTGCTCTTATATATCAAACGAAATCAAGCTAAGTATTTGGCTAAGAAGAAAATTTTGTTTCATCAGGACAATGCACCAGCACACACATCCTTTATTGCAGTGACCAAAATTAATGAATTTAAGTTTGATTTGATACTTCAAGCATCCTATTCACCAGATTTAACCACAATGAATTATTTTCTGTTATCAGAAGATCGTGTTTTTTTTTCATACGCCCTACTTTCTCATTCATATCTATATTTTTTGTAAATGACGCATTTCAATTTGACAAACTACTATTTAGATGTAATAAACATGGCATTTAATAGACGAAAGGTAAAAAAAGCGTGGCCGAAGCAAATATTAAAAAAAATAACAGAAAATATGATGCTGATGTACTATTGTGCACTCAGGCAAGAAAGACCTTACTACCTTCGAAAGTCTCGTTTTACTTGGTACTTTTTACGGATGGTTTACATACTTTTTATATAATTATTCAAGTAAATTGAAAAATCGTGTTCTTTTACTTTTACGCTACGATTAAATACTTCCAACAACAACCATCGATTTTCCGTAAAGTTCTATGGAAAATCTACGAAAAAAATTTTTACTCCGAAAAGTCACCATCATATTTACATAAACGAATAAAGAATCTGATGACTTTTGAAACATATGTCTGTACCCTGTGTTAACGTCGATACCACCTACGGAATATTCCCAAGCGTCTCCGGCAACTTGACCTGGGTTAAATTTTCCTGGAATTGACCGACTATATCTTGAATTTTATTTTCATAACATGCCCGTCAGTATATTGGTTTGAACGTTTTTGTAATGAACCATGAAATGTTTATGTCGTGGAATATTGTATACAAAAAATAAATTTCGTAATTAACTTTAATTAGAATAATCAAGAATCGATTAGTTAAGAATTGCGGCGTCACAAAATTTTTAATATCTTTAAAAAAAACATCAAATTGACACATTAGGTACATTGTTAAAAAAAGGTGATATTCTGAAAAAAAACTCATCACATTCAAGAAGATGTTTTGGAAAAAATTGTACTACTCTCAAAAAAAAATGAACCCAGAAAAAATATTTCTATCAAGCGTCAATTTGAATATATAATTTTGAAGTTGATGAAACTAATGTTTTTTTAAAAGATATTACTAAATTTTTGTCATATCAAAGCTCGCAATATATTAGAATTAGTACACTTCGGTGTTTAATTTACCACATTCCCAATACGAAAACGCTTATATATATATATATATATATATATATATATATATATATATATAATATAAGTTTGTCCATTTACTGATAGAGAGTGTTGCTTTATTTTTTGAATAACTTATGTTAGTGCTGTACTTTGCCGTTTGGCACGTGATACTGGTTGCATTGACGTAACTTTAAAAGCAAGTAGTGCGTGATTGCTTAACAGAGTGCACGTGTTAGAATTGATATAAAAAATTCCGTAATGGAGATTTTTCTCTCAAAGATAATCGACGTTCTGGTCGGCCTAGTGAAGTTGATGATGATCAAATCAAAGTCTTCATTGAAGAGGATCGTCATATAATTCTTGCACAGAGGCCACAATATCATGCTGTTAGTTTGGTGGGATTACGAAGATGCTAGGTTTTTTGAGCTTCTTCCAAGATACCAAACGATCAATTCTGATATGTACTGTCTACAATTCATAAAATTGGATGTTGCAATCAAGGAAAAACGGCCGGAAAGGTTTAGTGTTCCACCATGATAATGCAAGGCATCACACATCTTTGGTAATTCGTTGAAAACTATTGGAGCTTGGCTGGGGAGTGATACCACATCCCCTTTACAGCCCCGATTTAGCACTATTTGATTATTATTTATTTCGAAGATTGTAGAATTCTTTGAATAATCACAAATGACGATGATGTTTAATCGCATTTGGTTCAGTTTTTTGCTTATAAGAACCAGAAATTTTATATGCGCGGAATCGTGAAGCTGAGAGAAAAATGGCAAAAGGTCATTGAGCAAAATGGAAGATATATAATTGATTAGAAACTATCCTTTCTTAAAATTTTTTAATACAAAACTTAAATTACTTTGTCGCCAACCCAATAATTAGTTTCAACATTTGTAGAATTTTAAATAATTTTACTGGTATAAGAATGAAAAGGTTTTGTCAACTTGACGACATTTCGATAAAGAGATACGGAATTATATATTTTCAACGTTTCCAGCTAGAATAACAGATGTAAATTATATATTTTTCATTACACGTACAAGTAATACAAAACAATCCTTTTCACAGCGGCGCATCATCATCAATCACTTATTAATTATTATGAACTCTAACCTCATTAAATTATCGTTGCTATAAATTGTCTGTGTTTAGTCTTTCTGCCAGTTTTATAGATTCAACTTCAACCCTATTAAAGTATCATCTCCAATTATTTATTATTTAATTATTGTGACTATAATGAACCATAAATATATTTATCTAATTTTATAATTATTTTTTCTATATCTATATCTATAAAACTAATACTTCGTTCATTCAATTTGATATTCGTCTAGTCAGATTAGTTTAACTACTTGTAACTTCAAATTATTAAATCCTCAGTTTGCTAAATAAATTGTTTTTAAAAGGCAACTTTGTCAATTGAGTTATTTAATTATATCACATTCAAATTATTAGAAAGAAATTTATTCAATACATCCCTATCTCTTATGGAAAATTGAAAAAAAAAGAAATTATTAATTGACAGTTATTGATTGTTGGGATACATTAATTATGTTTTAAAAAAATTCTGTCACAGAACATAATTTTAGCTTTAGTAAATCTGCATAATTTCAAGCAACAAATTTAAGCTGACATTCGGTATCTCATAAATCCATTATTTAATTCTGTGCTTTGTTAGGTTCATATGCAGATTTTTCGTACAAAGACAGCTTTGTAAAATGATGCTTTCTTGCCATACAAAATCTATTAAATCATCAATGAATCTGCTCCCTTAAAATCACAATTTCGAACACTTGAAAACCGGATATAATTTAAATCCGTTATTATGGAAGATAATATCCAGAGACCTTTTTGTAACTTTTTTTTTGTTTTCTGTAGAGCCAATGAGCGTGAAAGAAACAGGAAGTCGACTATTTTGAATTACCGAATGTCCCTATTCAATATTATTATTTATAAGTATCAACTAATACTTCTCAAAAGTAGATTTTATTTGGTTTAAATTTTATTTGGTTACCGCAACAAACTATTTCCACTTACTATTCATGCGTATCCTTTTCAAAGTAAACGAAAACCACAGTTCACAAAACAACCACAACATACAAAAATAACGAAAAGTTTTGTATAGAATCATAAAAACTAACAACGCGTAACAAATAAATAGTTACACAAAATAAATAAAAATAATTTAAAAGTTAAAGTTTGACCGGCTCTGCGCTTCCACACACTCACTCAACACTCGCTCTTCTTGGTTCGTGTACTCCAAAAGATATTCTCTAAACGTTTTAAAGACGTACTTTGTTATTCGAAAGCGCGCATTGCACTGGCGACTCGAAGGCAAGTCGGTTCTATTCGCATGGTTGCCAGCTCAACCAAACAAACATTTATTAGGAGAGAAGGCATTTCTCGATTCGTAGAATGTTCGACTATTGCTTGAACAATAAAATTAATCAATTTAATCCATTTTATTGGTTATATTGTTAATAACTAAACAGATAAATATATTGCAACTGTCACTGTCAGAATAACCACAAGTTTTCAGCCATTTTATAAATTAAATTCCACATAAAACCGTATGGCAAATATTTTAATAAACAAAATTCCTGGACAATAATTTTAATCAAATAACGTAGTTTCATTGTTAATGATGTATATTTAGTTTCAAATAAACAATCTTTTATACACCAGATTATTTTGGTGGTAACCATCTAGAGATATAATGAATATTATGTATAATACACTTCCGAGCATAAACTTTTGTTAGTCAAACTTTTTAATAGTATACTATAGGGTGAATCGCACAATTTATTAAGTTAATGAGATATGGAAGTGTTGGTTAAGGTTTAAAATCATTTTTTTGCAAATAGCATCATCTCTCCTGATATGATGATAAATTTTAATTGTAAACTTAAGCGTGAACAGAAAGTAATACTGCCAACATAAATGCAAAACCAAGTATACTAGTCCAGTCATTTTAGGTAGATTTAGGGAAATATTTCAGAAAATCGAAATACCCAGCTATAAAGTCGTTTAAACTTGTTCATTTTAAATCCTAAAACATTTTTAGCAAATAACTCGTCTCCTATGGGTTGTATGCTATTTGTATTTATTACAACTTTTGTCTCAAAAATTTTTTCATACGGTGAATCGTTTCTGAGATAGAGGGAGATTAGAATCCCGTTTGAAATCAACTGGTAGCTTCGATCAAAAATATATAAATATAAATAACTTAAGTTTTTTATCAACAATTACATTATATATAAATATTTTTTACTTAATTATTTATTTCTAATCAAGTATTAATTCATTTAATAGCACTTACCTCTACGTGTAGTTTCAAATCGTAGAGAGAAAAATTTTAATCATATTATAAATCAAATCTTATTTTAAAATAATTATTCTTAAATAAATAAAAAATAATAGGAAGGAAATAAAAATGTAATTAATGATAATTAAAAAATGTTATTCGATATATTTGTGATTGTTAAAAAAATAAAAAATAATTATAAGGATAACGAGTTCTAGTTTCAATTTTTTTCTTCTTCATCGTCGTCGTCTTTCCCCAGCTCTAAAATTCGAAGGTCGTTATCGTCTTCAATGATATTTGTTTCCAATTCTTCCATGATTTCTGGATCAAAGATCCTGTCTTCATTAACATCAGTTTCATATGGTACAATATTAAGACAAGCTTGTCCATTACACTGGCCACAAGCTAAAGAACACTGCATCCACATCTTAAGCCGCAACCACTCTTGCAATTACAGACTATGTAATTAGCATAAACGAGAATACAATTAAAATGTAATTAAGAATTTTTGAATTCAAACGGGATTCTAACCACGCGCGCTATGCCCTCTATCTCAGAAACGATTCATCGTCCGTAAAAATTTTTGGAACAAAAGTTTTAGAAAATTTAATGCTTTAAAATACTGATAATAAATACATTTAGCGTAAAACCCATAGGAAACGAGCTATATGCAAAAAATGTACAAAAAATCGATTTTTTTGACTTTTGACCCCCAGATTTCTAAAGTTGCTCACATCGAATTATATATGCGTTTCAAGAGAAGTTTTAGGATGTAAAATGAACAAGTTTAAACGAGTTTATAGCTAGGTATCTCGATTTTCCTAGGTGAACTATCTTAAATGACTGTATTTACATACTAAATCAAAAACAACACACCATAAAAAACAAAATTCTTCCACATTCATCACATTCATTTTTTCCTATTCAATTGTTTACCACATAAATCACAGAAATGTGAGAACTTGAACACCCTTCACCACCGATTGCATTCGATGTATTTGATTCTGCCTTCTTCTATTTTTATTTTGTTGTAGTTTTTTTTTGAATTCATTCCCATATCATCGTAGGTAATTTTTCTTCATCGTATGAAGATTCAAGAACAGTATTTAATTTTTTTCTTGAAAATTTATATTCCGTTAGATCTATTGTGTATTCAATTTCGATTTTCATCTTTTTTCTGCTTTGAAATCAATTTTTTCATTGAAACAAGAGCAAGCTGCTGTACTGAAATTTTAGATTGAACAGTACTGGAGATATTTGATGCAAAATTGATCCTGAGGTGGGATCTTGAAGAGGCGAAACGGGTGCATATAAACAACTTATCTGATGAGTTCTTTGGTATTAAAGTCAACTGCAATCTTCGTAGAGGTTTGTACCAAAAATGGCATTTCTTAGATAAGCATAGTCAGGATTACTGAGAAATCGAACGTTGCTTTGAAAGAAGACGCTGCATTTTTTATAATAGCAGATTTTTCCTATGCAGTGGCCAGTAAATTATAACCCGTTAATTCGTCGTTGGAGGCATTTTATTTTCTTATACGAGTTGTTTATTTCTGAAGAATCTCTTTGCTTTACAAAACACGATAACCGAGATTGTTTCTCCTTTCTCTGGTGAAGTAACTGACGAAACTTTGACGGCCACAACATATTCAGAGCAGTTGTTTAATCGCAAGCCCTTTATTAAAATTTGTGCAACCTTGTTCGTCAAATAGTTTTCAATCAATGTACGTTCCAAAATTGAGAAATAAGAAGAATTCTGTTTCGTCATACCTAACGAACGTACAGCAGAAACTCTTTCAGATTATCGTATGATGAGTTTCCTATTCCTTCATAACAAAGTATCTAACCATGGATAAACGGCGTTATTAAATGAGTGTGGTGAATAGGCCAAAGGACGTGCAAACGTTGGTGCAAACCCGTATTTACTACTTCAAGCTCATTCTGAACTTCTTTCACCGACGAATTGTGCCCTCTGTAATAGCAAAATGATCCAGCGATGTCAGGATTGGATAATGTGCATTGTAAATATAAGAAACGTAAATGCAGTCTCACCTCGTTGGTCAATTCTACTCGATTCGGCTTATAAGCTGAATATAAAACTGAATAGATAATTTCCTAACCTCAAAATGAGCTATACGACCTTGGAAGTATTACCTACGCCGCTGACTTTTCTTACCAGACGACAATTTCCTTCCTACACCTACGTCATAATATATTTTTAATGACTATTATAAATTTCCTGTTGTAGATACTTAATCCCTTAAGGAAAAGATCAGGTGTCTTGAGGTCGTATGATATTACATTTTAATTTCAGAGACTATTATACGCGTTTATCGAAAAAAATATTGATCGATAAAGACAGTATATATATATACAAAATAGCGGGTCGTTTGTTTGAAATTTAAATCCGACAACACTGCCTTAAAAGAAGTGTCTTGCGTTATATCTCTTTATCCACATGTTGCTGCAGCTGGGCACCACGGACACTAAGGCCATCCTCGACCTCGGCGAACACGAAATTAGCCTTTCCGAAGAAAGCACAGCGTGTAAGTAAAAAGAAGGAAGAACACGAAGTGGCCGTAGAAAATTATAATTCGTATAATACAGGTCGGTCTTTTAGTGTAACAATTTTGATGAATGTTTTTTCCAAAGTCGTTTATTTATCGCTTTGTGAAAAATGATCTCGGTTATTATAAACCGCTAAAATTTTATTTCCTCGTAAGGATGAGAGCGTCTGTGATTGTTATTTATTACTGTTATTGATATTAGCTCAAATATACAAATTTCACACTACACTACATGGAAAAAAGTTGGTAATATATACCAGGGCATATATACAGGGTGTTCCACAAGTTTTACACAATAAATAATTCTACATTACTAATTGTAATACAGGAGCGAGTCATGCCCAATGGATAACAATACGTATCTTTTACAAGGACAACCTGTATAAACTAATATGAATTTTTCGATCGATTTTTTAACAAAAAGTTTCTCTTTGTTCAACTCGCTAAAATTTGTAGTTTAGAAGATATGTAGATTTTTAGATCGTCGTACGTGCCAAGAAAATCGTTCGCCATAAAGAAACATTTTCTATAAATTGTGATTATTTATTAGAAAATAATTACAAGAGATATTAAAACATTTCTTGGAGAACTAATGAATAAATAAAAAAGTTCAAAGAAATTTCCTTTGTAAAAGTCGGTGTAGGAGTGCAAAGTGCCCACTTCTAAAATTTATTTTAGTTATAGTTATTTTTTGTTTTGTTTTTCATAAGTTGTAGACTAACCAACTAAATTTTTCTATATTTCAATTTTTTCCTTACGTAAGTAGCACACTGTTCGACAACCTACATGTATTAAAATTCTAAAATTCGGCTAAGGCGCCCGTAGTTCCTTTGACTTAATTTTTATAAATGGCGTTTTGTTTTCTATATCCGTCTTTATAGCAACCGGTTTATTTACATTGTTTCTTTTGAATTATTTCTAGAAAGGTCTATTTATTTATTGTTATGTTCCTTTATTTTATTTATAAGCGGGTTCGTTTAGCCCAGTTTATAATAAATAGTCGTACTAAATAAAACGAATTAAAAGTTATCGAAGAATTTGAATAGAATTAGTTAAGTGATAGTGATAAGTTAGTTGAGTGTATAGTGTTTAAATAAATTAAGAACGTAAAAGACTGTGTTTATTAAGTAAGAATGTCTCTTTATGGCGAACGGTTTCTTTGGCGTGTACAACGATCTAAAAATCTTCACACGAGAATTTTTTTATGTCTCAGCATTATTTTCACGTCATCTACTCGAATCTCTGAGCACCTTGTATATTCAAGGTTAAGATTTGTTATTGCCTAATTTACTATCATTAATTTGGTTTTAGTTTGAATCAATTTCTTTAGATTGATTTTTGGTGGAATAAAGTTTGTTCAATACGGAAATCGATATAATCGCGGATTTGCCGATTTTAGTATTTTTCTTACTAATCTGGGGAAATTTCGTGGGTTTAAAGGTTATGGTGGAGATAGCAAAGTTTTTTATACGAATAATTATAAATAAAATACAGATTAAGATTTTAATTCAGATATTTTCATATTTTAAACTGTAGTAACAAGGTTAGAAAATATATTTCTCATAAATATACAAATAAATTATTTTAGCAACGTCAATAAATGTTTTACAATTAAGACACGGTTGAAGAATCTTAATTATGTTCCTTTGACACAAACTAAGAAACTCTTTAATCGACCTAGTAATTTATTCAATACCATTAGACGGGTAGCGGCTCCTTTAGGATTTTTTTGTCTTACCAACAACGAAGGCACTATTCTTGTAATCCGGTCAATTCAGTCATTCGAAAGTACATAAATTGTAAAATTGTATAAAATGCAATTGAAAATAGTATTTGAATGTTTCCTATCATTTCCGTGTATGAAAAAAATTGTATTTAAGATCAAAGGTCAAAAAAATTAGTTTTTCCCAATTTTCAGCAAAACGGTGAGTTTTATCAAAAAAATACCTTAGATAAAAATTGTAGATCATAAAATTATCTACAAAAATTTATCAAAAAGTTGTAAAAGTTGTCGTATTTAACGGTTTCATTAATAACTTTTTTTACAACATTGAAATGAACCGATACTTGTTGTGAGTATTTGTAAGAAATTTCTGTTGACTGGTTGGAACTGTCATAAGTTCATCAAATGAATTATCATGTGACGAAAATGCAATCATTGTAGCCATTAAATACGACAGTAAATTTGAAACAAAACTTTTACAATTTTTTGAATTGTTATATCTCAGAAACGGTGATTCGTAGGAAAAAAGTATTCATACGTTTTTTGTAGATAATTTTATGATCTACAATTTTTGCTTAAGGTATTTTTACGATAAAACTCACCGTTTTGCTGGAAATTGCGAAAAACTCATTTTTTTGAAATTTGACTTTAAATAAAATTTTTTCCATACACGGAAATGAAAGGGAACATTCAAATTTTATTTTCAATTGTATTTTAAACAATTTTACTGATTTTCAGCTTGATGGGAATTTATGTAGCTCCACTCATTTTTTGGTCTAATTTAATTGGACTATTGTAAGAAATTGAAAATACTTTCATTTAAAGAGCCTCAAGCAGAGACGGTAGGTTAGGATAACAATTCAATCAAGATTTATGTGCACCAATCTATTTAAACGTAAAAGAATTTTCATTTAAATTAATTTATAATCACAATTTGTAGATAAAAAAAACACCCACATACACATATTTATTTATAACAATTCTACTTTAATATTATCATACGAAAATATCATTTTAATGTCATAATGATGACAAATGAACCACGTAAATAGTGTTAAATCTAGATATATGTATTAGATTAACCCCAAACTCGGGTTTTATAATGCACTCTTGGCGACAAGGGTTAATTCATATGCAGATAAACGTGGCGATGGAAGGGTTGGATAATATACAAATAGAAATAATATACTCTACATTGTGTGCAGGATTAATCGGTTATTTGTATACAAAGAGGAATATTTTAGGGACATAAAAAACAATAGAAATTTACAGGGATGGCTTTTAGTATGATTAAAATGTTTGTCTTTTATAAACATAACAAATATCAAACATACCTTAAATAACTTCCAGATATATACAAGAAAAAGTTAAAAGTAGATAATCTAGGAAGACTAAAATACAATCCAATCGTCTCTAGAAATCTTGTCATCAATTCAATTTTCTTTAAAATCTTCCGAGATCAGTTGGAGGTCTTTTTTCTTACAGCTTGTAGTACTATATTCTTGTCCACATTCTACTCATATAAATAATTTGTTACGCTAAGTTTTTGAGCATTGCTGGCATCTCGTGCATTGCACTATGTTGTTTTTATTTTTGTGTGTGGTTTACGAGTTTGTACACTATTAGCTGGTTCCAAATCTTCGAAAAACATTTCTTGGTACATACATTTCTGACTTTGTATCTTGTTTTGTTTAGAAAAATGGAGTTTTAGTTGGTAGATGTGTTGATTCTTCAAGTAATGGGATAGTTTTCTATAATTGTCTATGGTATTACAACTCATTATGACAACATTGTTAGCCAGATATATTGAGGTGTATTCTTCTTGTTTTAAACAGTCTTATATCTGTTCATTTGGTTGTAGTTGATTACTCCATATACGTTTGTAGAGTTTACTCATTTGTACTTCGAAATTATCTTTATTCGGAGCTGAATGTCCTTCTATTGTTAAAGAACTGTATCTGTTATTTGTTGCAATGGTATTGCTTTCCATTATTGCTGTCTTCCTTTTAATGCTTCTAAATTGTTCCCATGATATTTTGCTAGTTGATTACTCCGTGGTATGCATAAAACACTAATTGAAATGAAAAGAAGAATTTGATACAGTTTTTTTTTCTGGTTAAGAAGCATTTGTTGTTGTTTTTAATTTCTGTCTTTTCCCTTAAATAAATCAACTTTTCTGTAGTTATATACATGTCACGAGTTTTTATTATTTCCCCTTTCTAAATCCACCAATGCTAAAAAGACCTGTAGATCTACGCTCATGGCTCAAAAAGATCTTTATTAAGAGCAATTTTATAAGAACTTCTCTAATTTTTCTATTGTTTCCAATTTAAGTAAAAACACATTTTATATCTGGAATCTCAAAATAAGTTATTTGTTTTTTTATCTGTAATTATCTGTAGATGGTCTGTCAGTAGAAATTGAAACGTTCCCAAGAGGATTAGTGCTTCATCAGAACAGTAGAATAAAAAATATAAGAAACGAGAATTGAGATAGATTGAAATTGTATTATTTGTTAGCTCTCGACCGTTTGCTTTCAATATCGTTCAATGACATATTTAAATAAACTTTTTAATCATAATAGGAACTTTTGTTTTATTTTTGATGAAATAAAGTCCAATGGTGATACCATCTTCGTTTCGTGGCTTTAATTCCTGCGCAGCTAAATCTTATGGTATACGTTTTTCGGCATAGAAATTATTGTCAAAAATAAACTACCTGATTAAAAAAAATCGACATTTAGATTCGCTTTTAAGTATATTAGATTAATTTGAATTAATCAGATATTATATAATTCCTTTTGAATTATCTAAAATTTCTCTTTTTTGGCAACTGATACCGTAATTTTTCATCAATGCAAATTCTAAATTGAAAGGTTCCAATTTACCAAATCCCATGATAATTTAGTTTTCGAATCTTGAAGACGCGCTTAAAATGCATGAAACTATTGAGCATACTCCGGAAAATGCAATATTAAATGAAAAGCTTACCGTCTCAATCGATTTTAGACAATATAACGAAAGTTGGTACGTTCAATAGAACTCTATTTAAATATCAAAAATAACGCGTTTCGCTTGTTGTTTCTTCATTAGAAAACAGTCGGTTGAAATTTTGTTTGTAGCACTGTTATTTACAAAAGATAATCCCATCTCACATGTGTATTTACTACCACTTCGAAGTATTTGCTATTTTACAAGTTTGATTTTATCAACTTTCATTTGTAAGCTTTCCAATAAGGTCAAAATATTTCAAAACAATCAATCTTGCTAGTTGTTTGATTTTATGCAAATCTCTAGCTACTGCATTATGTCCTGCCACTAGAAAGATTTTTTGTTATATTATATATGTTATGTTTTGTTATTCAAAATATCAACTCCTCAAAATGATGAGTAAAGTTTATAAATGATAATAATAACTTCAGTTACCAATGAGGTTACGTTAACCATGGAAGATGTAACTTGCCATTCAGCTCGTTACGTTTTTCTTCAAGCATTTTGAACATTTCTTTGTTCACGTATTGTGACTTCTATTCACTTGAATTTTATTCGAATTTTTGAGGAGAGAATTCAATGAAGCACTTGCTAAATCGTCCTCTATCTATTTACACTCTAAAAGTGCTTAAATCAAAGCAAATTCGCATTTTCTATTTATTTAGAAAACAGAATAGAATAGAACAGATTCCTGTTTGGATATATTTTAAAAAACTATAAATTCAATTTTTTTAGTTACTTTTTATTCAAATCTGTTTCACCTACTCGTTTCTTCTTTAGTGATTTCCATCTGTGTTCCCGTTTCCTTCATCTTTTATTCTTTTTCCGCATTTCTACAGCTGCCAGATTTGGAATTTCAACCACACCGATACATCTCATAAAATTCAACACACAACAACTGGGAATTCAGAGGGCTGCAACCATAGATAAGTCCCTGACTTATCTTTAATATATACGAGTAGAAATTTGAATTGTGTTTAATTTATACCTGTTTTTTTTTCGTTGAGCTCTTTTGGATATGCGGTGGATGCGATTTTATTCATAAATTTATTTTTTGTTTTGCACTCGCTTCTAATGTCGAATCTCCAACCGAGAAATTGAGTTTACAAAGACGAATAAGTTAACTTTGAAAAAGTATTCAATCAATCAACTGATCTAACTGACATTTGGTTAGTTGTTGAACCAAAAGTAAACAAGCTGTTTCCATAGAATTGGATAAAAATCTTGCAGGAAGGAAACTCTATTTTTCAATATTCCCTCGTAGTCACAACCTTATATTCGTCACGTTGTTTACATTTTTTTGTAACGAAAACAGAACGTGTATGCATAAAAGTTTCTATCTCATTGAAAGTTCGTATTATCAGATTCTAAGATAGCATACGCTCTATGGTACTTAAAAAGTTTTTTTTTTAACTGAAACTCGGTAGACATTTGCACGAGAACGAAATAAAACAACGCCTTTTAAATTTTCGAACACATTTTTTCAATTTATTCAAGTAACAACGAAACTAGAAATGACCTTTTTTATGTACAACGTGATTTAAACCAAAACACCACGACATTGGATATACAAAGTATGAAAATTTTTCCTGTTTTTCAAACTGTTGGATATTTGATTTGAGTACGGAAGGAATACTACAACATTTTAGAATATCAAGCATACCTTTAGATTTGAGTTGTTTGCATAGATAATTGAAATCTTGGTCTGTAACCATTGTTATATTTTAATTCGAATTTCGCGCTCTAGAAAGGGAATTTTGTGTGGTTAGGTTGGTAACACTGATCGAGACTTGGGGTCAGACAGATGTAAACACAATAAAAATAAAGATCATTTTGAAAAAGTTTTTTTTGAATTTATTCTAGCCATCCAAGTAAGAATGTTTACAGGTCAAAAAATGGATTGAATCGCGTACTATGATTTATTATAACTTTCGACGTGTATTAAACCAACAGCTGGTTGCCGTTGAACTCTCTTTGATTTTTGGTGATGAATCACCATCTTGAACCACCATCAGTTCAAATAAGAACGTTTTTGAACAGTTAAAACATCGAATTGATAGTCATCCACCGTATAGTCCATGTTTGACACCTAATGATTCTTTTTATTCCTCCAGATCAAAAATTAATTGCGAGGTCAACGTTTTTCTACACCTGAAATTGATTAAAAAATATCGTCGAGAAGAATTATTATTTCAATATAACTAAACGTGATATAAATAAAAACAAACTGAAAAAGACGTTGTTTAGTATTAAACAACAAAGGTTAGGAAATTTCCCATGATTTCACACTAAGGACTAGGAAGTTACATAAAAAAGAACGTTAAAAAAACAGGAAAGGTAGAATCATCCTTAAGGGACGCATTCGCATGGTATTTATTCGTAAAAGTTCTGGTACTGTTTCTTACGAGAGCGATCGGAGAAGTTCGACAAATAAACAAGCCATGTTTTCATTTTATTTTTTGCCAACACAAAACAAAGAACAAATTCCTGCATTTATATTATAGTTCAGAGGAAAACCATAAGGATAAAAAACAAGATACGAAGAAATCAGAAGATGAATAGTTTAAATATGATTATGAGAGAGAAATTTTAATTGCACAAATAATCAACTTAATGAATTTTGTGTAAATCAAGATTATTTACCTAGGTACATTAATATTAACATCAATATACCATTACAAAATTATCGTAATATAGATCTATAGCCACCAATATCAGTTAGCGTTTGAGGAAGGCATCCATTATTCAATTGTTGTTAAATATACGATATGATCCGTTAGCTATTATCCCAGTTAATAATGTTTCATAACATAAACTCTGTATTATGGTATTGGTAACGTTTTTGCTACACGATTTTTCCAATATGGAGATTATTGTTTATGTAAAACACGATTCGCTACCGTCGAGCGATTCATTTCCTAGGTAACTCGAACGTATATTCGAATAACTTTTTTTCTTCCGTCAATAGAAGGTAATTGCACATTCCTAACCCACCGGACGAATCTCTTCTAAATTCAATCGATCGTTCGAAATTTTTAATAGTTAATCGATTCTATACCGATAATTCCTCATTGATTATAAAAGTTTGTTAAATTAAAAGAAAATCTATTTAATATGGTAACCCAGCTTGCAGCGACGTATCAGAAAATTACCGAAGATTTGACCAGTTCTTGATAGCTACAGATTTGAAGAAAGAGTCAGAAGAAAAGAATTTGATAAGTTCCTCCTGCTCTTGCTGGATATTTGGGCTTCCAATCAGCTTTCATTGGAACATTGACGAATCTAAACTACGATTCTTGCATTTCGAACGATTAGTTTTCTTAATCTTCTGTCTGTCATTGTTTGTAGCACACGCGAACGTCAACAGATTTCATTTATTAGATAACTCGTCTTGAATTAATCAAAAGGCTTAGGTAAAATGTTTAGTATCTTGGAGACGTACAACATCTCAAGAAAATCATCGATGGTTTCTATCTTACGCTTTTAACTGTTTGGAGTTTGAGGCAATTACAAAACACACAAGATAACCAGCACTTCAAAGTCACGTCTAGGTTGCTTTGATCTCAGAACACAACCAAACTTAATCAATTTCAGATCGACACAATTTATGATTTTGTAGAGTTTTAATTCCTTGACAAACCGCAGTTTCTGCTACAAAACTAAGTATACAGTCGGGATTCTTCACAATTTTGTGATAGAATCACGGAAAACAATGAAGATAACCAAAATCAATATGAAATTGTGATGGAGATTTATGATAAAACAACCGGAGAAACACTGAAAGTGTCGTCGGTGAGCTTACAATCAACTTTAGATTTATGCAGGGCTGTTGAAGTAAGTATGTAAATCTAGCTGTATATTCTTCATGACTTTAAAGCGGATCTTCTCAAGGTTACCTTATTAAACAATTACTTTAATTATTTCTGGATTGTGAAGCTTAAAATGTTAATTATACTTAAGAATTGATATCTGGAAAAAGTACGAAATACGGACAGGGACTGCAAAATGCAAAGTTGTATCATCATGTTAAAACTACTGCTTCAGTTTGTATCTCTACTAAATAGTTATTTGTATGCCAAGGACTGAAAGTGCTACTTTGCTGGACTAGTCTGAAAACGAGTCCAACAAAGTAGTATTTCAGCCGCGGCGTTTTTTAGACGACGCATAAGACCCAAAACTTTTTCAATTACACTGAGAAAAGAAAATAAATAATAGAGAATTATGAACATTTTATATATTGAACAATATAATGTACTTAATGATATTTGCAATGATAATATTAATTTATTAATTATTTGCAAAAAGTAGGACAATTATTAATATTTATCCAATGGATAAATATGGATGCAGATGGATGTTGATGGATTCGAGTAACACTTCATCATTGATGTTTTCTTTTCCATCATCATTCATTTCTATCTATTAATTTAGACAAAACTTTAAGGTTATGCAAAATCATCGAAGTGAAACTGTCAACATTGAAATCTTGAAGTTGTCTACTCCAGAGCGTTCCGAAAGTGTTTTACAGTACGGAACTGTCACTTTCACTATATGGAACACTAAAAACGCAACTTTCGATATGTAAATAAATACAGAATGAATAACTTTCAGATAGCGTGGTCTGAAGATGTAATTTGAGTCTAGTTGATTCATAATATGTTTAAAAAGCTGCAGTCATCTATTAGATGTTCTATGTTAAGATATAATATGTTTGCTTTAAGATTTCTAGATAATTTCAACATCTGATATCTGCCTTGTGGAGATTGTACTTACAAAGAAAAAATTTTGTTTCACAAATTCTAAGAGGTTTATCGAAAATTATGAAATAATGAGATAAAGTCAAAACTTTTTATAAATTCAAATTTATTTTCACAATAAGCGAAACTTATTTATGAATTTTTTTGGAAGCCTATTGTAGTTGTGATTTGATTTTAAGGGTCGTTTATAGACTTCCGGTATTCAAAAAGTTAATGTCTGCTTCTATTAGCCCATATTGCATCCTGGCAGTAATAAAGGACATCAAATTACCTCCCACTTTTGTTTTATTTCTGATTGTTCCTGTGAATGCTTATAAAAGTTGGCGTAGAGAACATGAAAAGCTTTTGTTTAAGAACAGGACGTAGAAATGTCATAAATGTGGTACCTTTGTACACACACACATAAATTTAAAAGAAAAGGTATTGGTTTTCTCAAAAATATTAAAAACTGATTTTACAGGACGTATTTGTAAAAAATTAAATTATTACGCATAAATGTGTTATTCATCAATCAAATGAAATAATCTAGTTATTTTATTAACAAAAACACGTCGTTCTAAAATTTTATAAATATAATATTTTCTTCGGGAAAGGAAGGCGCCATTTGTTATGACATTACTTCTATATAATCTTCCCGAATATGCCAAACACACTTGAGACAACATGACTTATGCTTCCTGCATCCCTGTGCTTGTTAGACAGAACGAGCGAATCCTCAATTTTTCCTAAAGTGAAGAGTGAACATCTGTCAAAATATATTATATCATACAGACAATGCCGACGCTTCGAAACGACGAGGTCTAGCATCAAATGAATATCCACTTTATTTCGTGCTCTTTTTTTGCTTTTCCACTTGTTATAAAAAGGAATTTTCAAGATTTCGAACGTATTTTTATGTTTATTACAAGAGCTGTCACGACATGTGTAAAGTCACAATATTATAAACTGATTCATTGAAGCTTAAAAAAATTTAACGTGAATGCAGGGCCGGATTAAGATTTATATGGCCCGGGGCTAAAATAATGACGGGGCCCCCTTAAGGAATTCGAAAACCCGGAAAAATTCACAAAATAATATCAATACGTTAGATTTGTGGTATCAAAACATCAAAAAATACAGAATTCTTTCCAAATGATGGGGCCCTCTTGGACCTGGGGCCCGAGGCTATAGCCCCCCCAAGCCCCTAGCTTAATCCGGCCCTGCGTAAATGTGACAAGTGACAACTGTGACCATTTGCACGAGGAGCAATACATTAATTAATTAAAATCTAATAACTAGATATTATATTTTGGAAATAAGATATTTTTTTTTCCAGGAAATTGAATCAGTTTCCTTACTTCACAAGCTGAATTTAAAGTTAATAAAAGTTGAATGTTTATTAAAAGTTTGATTTTATACCAATCCGGTGACGTCTCATGTCGTAGTTTACCTCATTACCAATTTCGTGTGGCAACGTTAGGTATTCGACAGAGGAGATGCTGACATTGATTAACCTTGTGTGACCTGGATAAATCAAACTTTTTATGGCATTTATGATGTTACAGAGAATCCAACTTCAACTTCAGTATTTGAAGCATCCATGTTATAATCAAGCAATTCGAGAAAGGGTAATCGTAAAATGATTCAAAAAATTGTGGCAACAAAACAACAAAAAATTTCGTTTCACAATA
The DNA here is from genome assembly GCF_026250575.1 of Diorhabda carinulata. NCBI lineage: Eukaryota > Metazoa > Arthropoda > Insecta > Coleoptera > Chrysomelidae > Diorhabda > Diorhabda carinulata. The sequence continues at coordinate 1,615,413 of NC_079469.1, forward strand.
TGACAAATATTTTATATCATAACAATTAGAATTATAAATTTTCGATTATCACATATTTATCGAAATACCCCCAAAATATCTGCATAATTAAACAATAACAATATGAAATAAATACGGGGGTGAAACTGCAAGACGCACGTCAAAGACTACTTAATTGATTTTAGTCGCCCGTACATGTTTTATGTAAAATTCACCTGGGACATATCGATCTCCTCGACTCACTCCCATATGTAAATCAACTACCGTTTTTCCGAAGGGTTTCAACGGCTCTGTTTGATTTATAAGCAAAACACAAAAAGGGATGGATAAAGTAAATTAGACCGTGAGTACTTTAACTTGAATCTAGTGTGTTACCTGTGGCCACAACTTAAAACATATATCGATGACTATTTCCTTCGAAAAATTTAAGCCAACCAAAAAGCTGTAATATTTTATGTTTACCTAGCAACGATCAAATTTCAGCGATAATACTGCACTAGTGCAAATTATCGATAATTTGCACTAGTGCCAAATTTTCGGCTAGGATTAATAAACATCATTTGGTTTTAATTTTATATTTTAAGAAAAGGAACAATTATTGAAAATGCAATTAGAATATACAACTTTACTGGAGGCCGACGATGGTGTTTCTATGCTGCTTCCACCACTTCTTATTGTTACTTCGCTACTGTCATTTCGCATTTTTTGTACAATTTCCTCGTGGTGTTCACTATTTACTTGGAGGTAACTCTTTATCGAGGCCTGATTTGAGTGTCCGGTAACCTTCATAATTTGATTTTCTGAAACCCCAACCTTGGCAAGCTGAGTAACTGCCGCAGCACGGTTCGAGTGATTTGTCACTTTTATTCTTTTCGTGTCAATTCCTATAGCTTCCGCTGCATCTCTTGTCCACTTTGAAATTTCATTTCGTCCTACTGGACAATTTTTAAAAAAACCTTTTGATGTTTCTTTCATCCATGATGGATTTACAGTTAAGAAAAGACGATCGACCGTAATATGTTTTCCTCTTTTTTCTTTCAACATTTTAAAAAGCCTGCAAAATTATAATGATAGATTGTTTGATATCATGCTTTACATTAAATACCTTATTGGGCATTTATCAGGCTCGGTGGTGTTTTGGACTAACCATCTTTTTTCTGTTAACCTATGACTCCCTCCTTGCGCTGTCTTAGAAAAAATAGGATTATAAGCTATGCGTCCTGTAGGGTTGCCGTAGTTGTCAAATTCTTCTTCAAAGTAACTCAAAAGGCAATTACATGCTTCTCCTCCTCTCCACGCCAGTTCATATGAAGCAATATGAAAGAACTTGCGTTGAAGTCCGTCCGGAGTCGACTCGTCCCAAATGGCACACATTTTATCAATATCTTGTCCTGATAAGCTAGATGCACTTGTTTTTCTTTTTTCAGGACACTTTTGCAACTGCTTCCTTTTTGCGTCTCTCGCAGTTCTGGCGCATTCAAACGTTACATCTTTAAAAGGATCGAAAATAATGTTAAACTCTTCATAACATTTTTGTTGCAAAATTTTCGCTACTGTATTCCAAAGTGTTTTGACAACACCTTCTTTATATTCTTCCCCATCACTACGTCTCATGTTGAAAGCGAAATCTCTTAGAATTACGGCCAGCTGTGCGACAGAAGTTTCCTTGTTCAAAGTGTATTTTCGTTCATCACAAAATTGTTAAAACTGTCGCCACGCAGAATCTCTCGACTTTTTCGTATTCAGTGGAGTTAGTTTATCCACTGCGGCGTCTATTACATGCGTGGAATTCTGCCCAAAACGTAAACTCATTTTGAAATATTTTTTCACGAACAAAACTGTTGTCAATAAGTTACCGTAGATACCAATTCAATGCCAATATGATGATCGTCAACTACGGTATAATTTAAAGAATAACAAATTTTAAACACAGAATTAAGTTTATTTTAAATTAAATTTTTCTCAGGAAATAGTCTGCCAAAATGCCCTCTCGTGCATGTCAAATTGTCTCATAATTTCCTCGAGTGCGCGAATGCGCACTCGAGAAAATTAAATTATCGACAATTTGACATGCACTCGGGACATTAATATTGACAATACGTTGAAGACGAATTTGAAATTTTCGATTTTTTTCATTTGTACTCGTATCTGCGAGTAATTTATTAAAAGTGAAATAAAAAGCTGCATGGGAAAAAGTTTTGTGAGAAAACCTAAACTATCTGTTTCGACCTCATCGAAACCGTGTTGTAATAGAACACTCGAAACTTCAGCTGCTATCATTTTTCTGTATATATTCAGTTGCTGTTCCATTATGATTTTATGAAAAAATTCAATTTTAATCACAAATAATATGAAATTTGTAATTTCTGCATCATTTAATAATAATTATTAACAAACAATAATTGTAATGTATTTCATGTGATGTTAATATAAATGGTACGTTCGTTTAGTTAATACTGTCATTACTATTGTCATATGAGATTAATTTCGAATTTATTAGAAAAATATATTGTAATTACTATTAATTTAGTAATTTTTCGTATTAATTGAAACTTTTAACTTGTATTATAGGTTTATTACAGGATTATATTGTAAATTAGAGAAGCGTTCTTTTGACGCGTAAGAGACGTTTGTAAAACAAAGTAGGTGCGTTTTTACACCAATTGGTTCTATAATATGAAATTTCGTCATTTTAGAAACATGATTTGACTATTTTTCTAGTGTTTTGTCAATGTAATAGATTATTTATTCGAAATAATGGGACTTCAATTGAAAAATCATCGATTTGTGGTGAACAGAGTTGTAGTTTTATATATTAGTCGATAACTTTTTATTCACCTCCGGTTTCTTAGTTTATCTATGACTATCTACTGTCAAGTTCAAGAAAATAATCGAATAGTATCGAAATAATAGAAAAGAATAGAATAATTATTAATGGGTCATTGATTTTTCACGAACCAAGTAAAATAAAATTATAAGATGGAGTTACTTGACTTCGATATACAATTTTATTTGTATAAAAATTATTCGTGAATTAAGTTGGCGGCGAAGGCAATTTCGTTTACGGTCTGTGGTTAACGTCAAATCTTCGAGCAGGTGTTGCCATTTACGGATGAAAAGTGAACGCTTCCAAATAGAAATTTTGGCCGTTTCGTTTAGAAAAAAAAATTGCTATTATTCATACCGTCACTATAACCGGATATACGATTTGATAGTTGAAAATATATTAGTAGATACATTTTAAATAAGATAGATTCGAATATAAAAGTAATTTCCTGTCACTGATAACTAGTCCAGAAAATTTTATTTTTTTATTTCGTTTTAATGGCCTTAAAAAGTGAAATATCAAAAAATCATAACAATAACGCCTATTTCGAATTTTCTGCTAAGCACCATAGTTTTGTTTCACTGTTTTGACTTTAGGACCTGATTAATCTTTAAAATAATGCGAAAGCTCGGCGACTAGGCTGAAGTGCTTTTTCTCACATTGCATTGGACTGAAAGGGTTTAGATATACCTATATATGGGGGTGTTTTGAGAGGGGGGAGACAGGAAAAACTTATTCGACAAAAATCTAAGTCAAGAATAGAATCAAATAATGCATGGGTCGCAATAACAAAAGAAGACGTTTACCATTGTGAGAAAAATGGTTCATCTTTGAGATGCTGTAGTTCGCTCCCTAATGGTCGTAGAAGAAAAAATTACATATGAAATTTGTAGGAAATTTAATGCTCTACAACTTTGTATAGAAACTATTTTTTACTAGAACTACTCCTTTTCGAGATATTGCGAAAAAACGAAAAATGTCCGAAAATTTCGTGGTTTTTCGACCACCAAATCTTGTGCCGAGCCCAGATTTAGTCACATTTATATTTAACTCTTTATATCCATCAAAACGAAATAAAAGAATAAAATCTTCTACCCCACCTTTTGTAAGGTCAACCACTTTTTTGGTCTCTGGGAACTGGACTAAACTCAGTTCGCCTCGGTGTCTTGTTGAGGTATAGACGCTATTAACCACAGTTTGAAAAATATCTCATTTATTCGTTGTAAAACTTCAGGACGTGGATAATTTTGCGCTTACACCTATACAGGGTGTTCCGGGACTTGATGCTAAAAATTCGGAAGTGAGTAGATGACGTGAAAACAACGCTTCTCGTTTCTGAGTTATAGGCATTTAAAGTTACGTAATCAGAGCTTATATTTAAGTATATTTTCGAAATTATACATTCGAACATTATGAATTTTGAGTTAGGTTAGGTTAGATACTCCTTGTTTAACTCGATTTAAAGAAAAGGAATCGTTCGCCATAAAGAGATATTCTGAAGAAAATTATCATAAATTGTAATTATTACGGATTACTAACCATTGGGAATGAGGTGCCAATGGCCTTCAGATAGTAGTGTTGAATTATTCATTCTATAGACATACGTAACCTTCTATTAAATCCCGTGACATCCTGTATAATATTGATCTTGATTACATCTATTCGTATTTGAATTGATATAATTACTTAATTCAACAAAAGAAAATATATCAAATACTACAGTATATTTTCGATTACAAAAAATAAATTTTTATCAAAATTCGTTTGAGGATACCAAAATATCAACTGGGGTTTTTCGCGTCCTTCCTGCGGCAGACGGCAGGCTCTGCGCGAACCATCAGATGTTTTAAAATTGATTAAGGCTTTTGATGTCATTAATTGAACTACGAGAGTGAAAAAGAAACTGTGTAAATTAGCATTAGCATCAGGGATTATGAGTAGTAGTTAGAGAATTTGACAAATTTTTGAGGTTACGTTCGATGAAGAAGCTTTATCCCTTAGATCATTCAAAATGGGCAATATTACGATACATTACGAGTCACGAGAATCTCCTATTATAATAAATATATTTGTAAGTTTTTATTGTCTTTTTCTGTATAGTTTTACGTAATTTTTGAAGACACGATCCAAGAATTTTCTTAGATGAGATAAATAAATAATTTCCTATATTAAAAATTATGTATATGTTAGACATAAGAATAATATTATAATTTCATTATTTTCTTGTAAATAGCATATACATCGATTACAGTAGAACTGCACTTTAGTCCTTGTAGGAATCGAGAACTATTCAAATAGAATTTGTGACCCTTGTTAACCCTTTTGAGGTCGCTTGTACTTGCCAATCGTCGTCCACCCAACGAAAATCGATTAGGAACAGCCCGATACAGTGCAATGAATATTCTCTGAAACCAACCCAGTTTAGTAAAAACTCCACAAATCAATTATATAAAAAGAGGGCAGTGGAATTTCAAAAAATTTAAATTTTCTTTAATAATTAAACGATTTTATTCATCAGCGGTGATTTTGTGTGCAATGTGAATTTCATTTTTTGTTTTATAACTTTCATATTCAATCGAATCACTAGACTATCGATAAAATTTACCCCCGTGCTTTTAATTGTAAATGGCGTAATAAACTTTTTATGGTAACTATCGATCCACTATTCCCCGGAATTAATTACGGTATCTAAATCCCTCTAGAGCCGCCATACTCAAAGTGTGTTCCGCGGAATCCTAGGGTTCCGCGAAACCCCTGTAGGGGTTCCGCAAGAATTTAGAACTCAGTCGCCACCCAGCACAGTAAAGTAATTTCATTCTAACTTGAAACAGTGCATTTTACGAGGAGAGTTTAACATCACGCCACTCTTCAATGAAACTTTATGGCAAACCTACTGCAAGTTCTTTACTTACACCGATCCCTGTACAAAATACGAGAGTCAGAAGATTAAAAAAATATATCTCTACAGTAGCCCAATTATTTATTCAGGACGGCACGCGCCTAGATAAAAAGAATAGACTTAATACTTAAGTTTAAGGTGATTTATTTATGCTTTATGTCTCACCGATGAGATCCGCAAGCCGCTTTAGCCTTTGTCTTGATGAAAACCGACCGCCGATATCTACTTGTGAGCGCGCAGTCACTTTGATAAAAGCCGCCATTGAGATTAGACGCTATAGTTGTAAACAAGCGACTTTCGGCTATATAACTTCAAAACAAGTCGAGATTGTTTACACCGCATTTTTTGTATTTCTATTTTTATATCGGCTTTTTATTTATCAAAGGCGCCGACTCGAGTATTTTTAAGAATGTTCGAGATCGAGGCTAGGACTATAAATGCGACGACCGCGCTTCGACACTCGAGTCAGTCGACGATTAGCGTTCGGAGCGATAAGTACCTATTTGCTAGAAACGAAAGTTTTATTTTGTTCTATTGCTGTATTCTGATTGTATGAGTTTTGTACATATCTTCTTTGGACTAAACTCTTCTACTCAGTAACGATCGTGCGTTAATTTGACCCCACCATCCTGACAAGTAATTATTAATAAAGAAGAATGGAACGTTGGCTTAAAGGCGTTAAACGTGTTGCAACAACACAACAATGTTCAAAAGCAGTACGCGCGGAGTATACAGCAATTATCGATGATAATGATGCAACGACGTCAAGTTCCACGGTTTCAAAGGCGAAAAAAAGGAAGTATGATGAATCATATATCAGTTTCGGATTTGTTGATTCCAACGGCTCACCTCTCTGCATGTTATGTAGTAAACTGCTTCCTAATAGTTCCATGGCACCTGCCAAGTTGCGCCGACATTTAGAGACTGTACACCCCGAGTCTAAAGACAAGAATAGAGAATTTTTTGTACGTAAAAAAGAACAGTTATTGGAAAGTCAAAAAACTATGATGCAAGTAACCCAAACTATCAATGAAAAGGTCACAAAGGCATCATATTTAGTTAGCTATCGCATTGCACAAGAAGGTGAAGCACACACTATCGCTGAGATTTTAATAAAACCATGTGTGTTAGACATAACAAAATGTATGCTCGATGAAAAATCTGCAAAGCATCTTTCTACTGTGCCACTATCAAACGATACTGTTTCAAGTCGAATTCATGATCTGGCAAGCTACGTCAAATAAAAGCTAGTTACACGTCTACAAAAAACACGATTCGTCTTGCAAATGGATGAGTCTACTGATGTCGCTGGTCTGGCTATCTTGCTGGTTATCGTGAGATATCCATATGAAAGTTCTTTTGAAGAAGACATGCTTATGTGTTCACCGTTGCCCACAAACACTACCGGAGAAGAAATTTTTACTAAAATAAATATATTTTTTGAAGAAAATAATCTCAGTTGGAACGATTGCATTGACATTTGTACAGATGGGGCCAAGGCGATGATGGGTAAAATAGCAGGAGTCGTGTCACGAATACAAAAGAAAGCACCTAATTGTGGTTCCAGTCATTGTCTCCTGCATAGACAAACACTAGCAATGAAGCAAATGCCGTCAAACCTAAAATTAGTAATGGATGAAGCGGTAAAAATTATTAATTTTATCAAATCACGACCACTACAATCCCGATTGTTCTCATTATTGTGTGAAGATTTTGGTAGCAAACATAAAACACTGCTGCTCCATCAGAAGTGCGATGGCTGTCTCGGGGTAAAACTTTAACAAGGCTATTTGAACTTAAAGCCGAGTTACAAATGTTTCTTTCAGATACTTCTTTTAATTTGAAAGACCGTTTGTATGATAAAACTTGATTGTTCCGACTGTCTTTCATGGCGGATATCTTTCAAAAACTGAACGAATTAAATTTATCATTGCAAGGTAAACAGACAACAGTGTTCCAGGCCTGTAACAAAATAACTGCCTTTGAAAGAAAATTATATTTTTGGATTATTTGAGTTAGTAAGAGAGAAATAGAAAGCTTTACGTTACTCAGTGAGTTTGTTAGCGATAACGACTCAGAAATGTTTCAAGATAATGTATTTGAAGAATTGGTCCAATATCTCACTTCGATGCGCGCATCTTTTGAGAAGTATTTTCCCGAAGAACAGAATACAAAATTGAAACTGAATTCATGGATTCATAATCCTTTTTTACCCACCTTGCAAAAGCCCGAAAGTATGTCAAATGAGATATATGAATCTCTTTTAGAAATGTCATCAGACACAAGTATGGAGTCATTGTTCAAAACGACATCTCTCAACGATTATTGGTGCAGAATCCGTGATGAATACCCAATGCTTGCCAAAATGGCTCTGAATATTCTTCTTCCATTTCCAACAACATATTTGTTCGAAACAGGATTCTCAACCTATGCCACGAAAACAAAATACCGGAATAGACTGGACGCCGAACCTGATATGAGACTTCAACTGTCTTCTATCAAACCTGATATCAACCAATTAATGAAAAATAAAAAACAGTTCCATACCTCCCATTAGTTATTTTTTTTTTCTTTTTTAATATCTTCTATTTCTATTATTATACTTGTTATGTAAGTAAGTAATAAGTATACGTTACATTCTACGTTTATTATGCTTATTAATAAAGAATATACTTTTAGAGACTATTGTTTTATTGTAGGGTTCCGTCAAGTATTTCACTTTCCAAAAGGGTTCCGTCACTAAAAAAGTTTGAGAGCCGCTGCTCTAGAGAGTCGTTCTAACATGGTGATCGTATTCGGAGAAGTTTTGACATTGATCTGTTTACAATAATATGCCAGACAAGCTAAGAAACTATTTTGAAAAATAACTTTGTTTAAATCTGTAGATAAAATATAAATATAATGTATCGAAGCGCGGATACAGGGGGAGGTCATGGGAGCTATGACCCCCCCTAAATCCTGATTAATTAACTTAATTTTTTTGTTTCAAAGTCGATGAGGAATTGATATTTTAAGTAAAAATTGCGTAAAATTCGTCATTATGCTGTTAAAAACAACGTAATTAACTTATATTTTGTGGGTAAAAGGTCTAAAATGCCTTTGAGGGAGGACTCGTCCTAATACTAATGACCCCTCCTTTGTCAAGACTCTGGATCTGCCCTTGAATGTATCAAAGTTATATACATTTAATCATAATTTTGTTAATTAGAATTACGTGTAAGTAAATCAACCGAAATTTTTTAAATAATCGATTGTATTTATAATTATCTCGACGTCTAATTTCAGCTGAAATATGTAATTCACACCCTGTCGTTCTTGACTCTTGACTCGGGGCCTTTCATTACTCCCACAATTAAGTTAAAAATAAATTGTCAATTACTTTAGCCATTCACGTGCGGTTTTTGAAGGGTGAACAACGACAAATTTTATAATCAAAATATACAAAACTGAGAAGGAACTTATTTTAAAATCATCTTTAAGGTCGATTCCATCCCCCATAAAAGCTGATTTTATCGAAGATCATTTACAGCCCCCCAATTGCAGACTCTAATGGTCATAGAAATACCTGGTTTGGCCTAGAGATGGCGCTAGTTTCTTGAAAAGTACCACAGTAATAGAAAGTACAGCATCGGTTTTAAGTTTGAAGACGCCACGATGTTTAGTATTTGTTTGATGAACGTTTTCAGCAAATTGAAAAAGGAGAACCGACTCCAAAGAAGGCAAAGACCGTTCCATCTGCAGGCAAGGTCATGGTGTCAATTGCAATGACCCAAACTAATGAATTAAAGTTTGAAATGCCTACCTCATGCACCCTTTTCTCTGGATTTAGCAGCCTCGGATTATATTCTGTTCCTAGATTAAAAAAAATGTCTCGGTGGCCAAAGATTCTCCAACAATGAAGAGGCGATGCAGTTAATGTCTTTTTAATTTATTAATATATTTTTTGTTTTCTTTGTTGCGTCAGGTACGTCTGGGATCATTCTCGTATTTGGGTAGTTCAGCACTCTTCAAAGCATTTAAGGAGAATGTCTGCTGGACTTAGCTTCATCAAGTGCTCACAGAAGTCTCACATCTTTGAGGAGAGGAATTTTAGGAGGGTCCAGTCCAGAAAACTATCCACCATAATAATTTTTTTCAGTAATTCTTTCTTATAGGTGTAGTTTCTTAAACCATAGAAAGGATTTATGCATTCGTTTCTTCGTAAGTATGATGGCCTCCTCCTTATCCTTGATTGATTGAATGATTTTTAATTTTCTAAAATAATAATTAATTACAAATTTTACTATTCAAAGTAAAAAATTGTATTATTCGAATAAGAAAGTTTTTTCATGTATGTACGTTTACAACAACCGCATTTTAAACATGGTAGTTATTTTTTGTATCACGTTCATGGTCCATGGGCGTATAATGGTCGTCGTATTATTACAAGAACGTCTTGTAATATTTTAATCTATACCAAAAATCAGTGTCCTTTTCCATGTAGATGCAAAGCGATACGCCCATGACGTTATATATATAAATACTTCAACGGAACATGAGAAAATTCATAAATTAGGTAGCGGAACTGTCGCACCTCCTCATTTTTTTTATAACTGATTTCTAGAGAGCGAGTGACACGTTGGTACGTCATAATTTACCAGGAACTATTATGATATTCAATTATTCAAAAATATAAATGCTAATTTTAAACGTATCTCTGAAATATTAAACAAGTTTAAATATAGATAATAACTAGGAGAAATTAGAAACGTAAACTGTGAAAATACACAACATTCGATTTTTCAAATATTATTGTAACGAACTCGTCCTCGACATAAGCCGTGAACTCGGTTTTGTCCGTTTATAAAATTTGGTTAAAGCGAAATTCGTTTGAGGTTTATTTTTATATATGTTAATATCAAAGCGGCGATTTGTTTACTTTCTAAAATCCTAGAAATGTTGTTTCTGCTATATATATTCGAACTTGCTTGAACACTAAGTTGGTTAGATCTAGTGTAATTTAGTAACAGACAGTGTATATAAAATTCCAATACCATTAAAAAGCAGTTTAAATGAATTAGGAAATAATTCTTTGGGAGTGATGATATTAAAGTATAACCTGGATACTGAATGGAATATAAGGGAAATCGAAAGCAAATAGGTTTGCAAAAAATGGGACAAGGATTCTAAAGATAGTGTCCTGCAATTAGATGTGTTAATAGACAACTACGAAAATTGCAAGTAAGAAGAAAAGATCGAGTATCTACTAACCTAAATTAAAGAGAAAAGAAATGAAGAAGTTTCAATTTGGATTCCGTGTTTTAAACAATGATGTTAGTTCCACGAATCAAAGACCGAATTTTCTTTAAAATCTCATGGAAATTCGAAAAATTCCGACTAATTGGAATACATGTTTCGTTTTTGTTATAATAAAACATCAATTTTGATAAAATACTCATTAAAATATACCATACGACTATTTTAATGTATAATAATTTTATATTAAAAAAATATTCGCAAGAAGTAGATGCTTTGAATTCTTACGAACGTAGATGACATTTCATGTAACCCGCATAGCCGCAGGTTTACAAATAAATTCGAAAATAAATGATTTTGTCCTACAAATTTTGTTTTTCAGATGAAATTATGTATTTCAAGTGGAACAAAAAGCCTTTTTTGTCATTTGAAAAAATTAAAAACAATATAAGATTGACGACAATTTCAAAAATCCCAATTATACTGAAATAATTTCGTATTTACTTAATATATCCTCATAAACAAATAGCAGGGTTGCATAGACAATGAGAGCAGCTTTAATACGATGTTGAATAGAATACACATTGGATAATTTGACGGAAAAAGCTCGCATTGAATGGGGCAAAGAAACGTTTGAAAAATTCACTCGTGGTACTTCAAATATAGGCGAGGAATCATAGATCTAAGCATATGAACCAGAAACTGAACAACAATCAACTGTATAGGTCTTTTAAGATGAACCAAATCCAACAAAATTAGTTCGCACACGAAGCAAATGGTCGTCTGTTTTTTCGAAATAACTGGCCACATCCAGAGCACCGTAGAACGGCCAATTCTGAATGTAACATCAGCATTTGTTTACCAGGGAAACCAATCGCAGAAGACTTTTTTGAACAGTAAAAACATCTGCCGTAAAATCCTTATTCGACCTCAAACGTTGGTTTTCTGACTTCAATTGTGGTCGCACGGACGAATTTCGTGAAGGTCGTCCAAAGTCATTCAATATTGCAAGAACATTTGGTTGCAAAAAGATTAGTTTGGATTTCGCGTGATTTAAAAATCGCTCAGTTGTGATTCTCCACCACGACAATGCGATTTCTCATACATGAGTTCAAACAAAACGTTTTTGAACAGTCAAAATATCAAATTGATTAGTCATCTGCCGTACAGTCCTGGACGTGACACCAACGTTCCATTAGAGCAACGTAAAACGGTTAATTCTGAATGTAACATCAGAATTTGTTTACCAGAAGTATTCAGGGAAACCAATCGAAGAAGATGAATAATTCTCCAGAGATTCAAACAAATTGATGTTTATTTGTACGTTTAAATAAATGATTATTGTTAGAAATTGATTTGTACCATTACATTAGTCGTAACTAATTATATTTAATATTGGAGAAGTTTAGGGACGGAGGAAGGGTGTTAAAAGATCCAGAACCTCTCCAACATTAAATATTTGCAAATTATCAACTTTGAATAGTTGACAATGTACATTTTCTAATGTTCACACCTTCAAAAGCTATGTGAAGGAATGTTTTCCGCGCCCAACATTTGTATATCTTCTTTTTCAGCATAAAAAACTGTATAACACACTAAAATTTCAAGAAAATCGGGCGTAGCAACCTTAACTAAATAATTACCAATTTTTTTGTATAGACAGGTAAAAATTTGACGTTTCGATTTGTGGTTGCGGTCAAAACATCAAAATTATTACTTGATATTTTTGCCAATATCAAGTAATATTTTGATTTTAGATCTCTTCTGTTTAGGAAAAAAGATATATAAAGACGTTTCTACTTTTCTTTTAAAAATTATCAAAAAAAACTAATTTTAAAAGAGAGGAGACCTAAAATCAAGAACATTTAGATGCAGTAATATTTTGATATAGATCGCAGCAACAGTTCAATTTTCACCTGTCCTCAAAAAAAGGTCTAAGAAATAAAAAATTAAAGAAATCTACCCATACATCTACATGTATAAGGTAAGACATTCAAAAACTCTCGCGTCGATTGTACGACGATTTTTTTTAATTGTTTTGCATTTTCTGTTTTTCAAATCTCATGAAAAATGCTGAATTAATGAATTTTTAGCCCAATTTCAATAAGAAAAAACTAAAAACGAAAATGTATAATTAATTAATACGAAAAAATACATGAATGATATACGTTTCCTAAACGTGTATTCATATATAAAATTATAGATGCACCCTTCTAATAAAAAATATGGTCACACCCAACATTCACCCACAATTATTCTAATTCAATCTAGGTAAGCATATATTGACTGAATATAATTATTTTCGTTATTATCTAGATATTCAAACAATATGAATGACGTTATCGATATATTGACTGCAATGTGGGAAACTACAACCCATCGTGTAATAATTATATGCTAATTATTATTATATGTTAAACAAGGAGTAGCTTTTTATTAAAAAATCGATTAGATAATTGATTTTTGTTATCTTTAGATTGTATAAATTGTCCCAGTAAAAGTTACGGATTATTAACCACTGGCGTTCAACACCCTTTAAACAAAGATACAAGATTTTCGTTCGAAATATAACAAATTCTAATTTGTCTATATTTCGGAGTTAATTACAATGAGAATTCTTCCAAGGAATAAAATAAATTTTACATGTTACAACCACATCATCATTCCGAGCGCAAATTTATAATAAATCGGTTTATATTTTACCTGAGCTGCGGTTTTCAGAGTTGTGAACCATGACAAAAACTGGGTTAAGCATAATAAAGTTAGTGGTCTATAATTTGATAAGCGCAGTAACGTATTACCACATTATCATCTTATGAAGGAAAATTATTGATTTGTTATTTATATTATCGATTTCTTAATGAATTAATGCATGGATGAGGTCTTTTTTTTTCGTTAATTTCGTTTAAAAGTGTTCCGGTCTAATACCAGAGATCTTAGTTTTCTTTATTCCATACCTAGCCTCGAAATCATATGAATTTTACAATAAGGGTACAATTATTAACTCAATTGCGTTAAAATAAACATCGAATCCATCAAATAGTTTCAATAAACCCCTTACAAACTAACATGATTTGTCTTTTTTTACACCTTTCCACCCTCGGCGCCTATTATGAGTGACAAATAAGATCTGTTTGCACTAACCTCATAAACTATTGTGATTCCTTTTGGGTGTCTAATGGATCCATCAGTCGATAAAAAAGAAATGCCATTATCGTCGCGTAAAAACCGAACTGGGACATTCCAAAAAAAAAATGGAGCACTGACGTTGATGTATTAGTTACATGTTAATGTAACATATGTTAATAAAAGATCCAATATTAGCTAATTTAAAATATTCACTCGACTTTACTTATCTTTAAAATCCTCTGTATAAAAGCGATAACGTGAAATTTGGGAATAAAATAAAGTTGTAGTAACCATATTAGGAAATTATTGTGATGAATGAAATTTCACGAGCTTTTCTTTTACATATAAGGTTGTACAATGACTACTGTACCTCTATAAAATATTTATTTCGTTATCAAAAGAAAAATAAATCTTTGAATTTATAGTTGAATTAATATATCAAAAAAAATTCTTCCTCTTCTTCAGGTACCATCTCCATTCAATGAAGGTTGGCGACAATTTCGTCTTACTTATTTCGGTGCTGAGTGACGCGAATTAATCCATGAATGTTTTCTGCGATTAGGTCCACGTTTTCCTTAGATTTTTCCTTGTATTACTAATTTCAGTCTTGTCTAAACACTTCATCATTAAGTATATTTTAGATATTTTTAGTAATCTACGGAAGATTCACATTTCAAAAGCCTTGAATCTATTCATGGTAACCACTTTTAATGTCCATGCTTCTGCTCCAAACTAACAAAAATAAAAATTCAACATTTTACTAATTTCTCTTATATATTAAATTACGGTGATAGCTTTATTAGTATAGGGGGAAACTTTTTTCTTCGCGTGCCAATTTTTGTTAACGAAATATATAGCGGGTCAAGTTGTAGTACATTATTCACTAAAATAAAAGTATTACTTTAATTTTTCTGAAACATTAATTTATTGTGCAATATTGAAAAATAACATTTTCATTTGCAATTAATTGAACTCAAGTTAGCCGCGAAGTAAAAGGTTGAGTAGCGCTGGTCTTTATGGGAACATGTGACATGTGGAACTGTTTTTGTTTCTGCATGACTTCATCATAAGCCGGCTCCATTGTGATGCTGAATTGTTAACAATGAAAAAAGGAGGTCATCCGAAAGCCTATTATGAAGACAATTTTTTCTTAGTTTCATTATTGAAAACGTTTGTCCGCACAAATAGCTTGTACAAACATAGCCATTATTTTCTGGGCGTGGGCAACTATATTTGGGTATTGTGTCCTAGATAAGGACTTATAAAATTCCAATTTGCTGGTGTTCAGAAATAGTTGCTTCAAATGGGTAGTGCGTTCGACGACGGACGCACCTACTCGAGCTTCATTTTCGGTTTTCGCTCAGATCGCCGTCCGCGCTCGCACATGTTGTTTTATGTGCGACGTGCACTACCATTACTGCCAATTGATAATAATTTCTGATAATAAGAAAGCTGTTCTTGATTTTTGTTTGATGGTCGGGGGCCGGATTCCAACGTTTTGAGGGCCGGAGACGGCCCGCGGGCCGTATTTTCCCCATCCCTGATGTAGATGATCAAGTAGACGTTAACGATGACAAAAATATTTTTAATGACGATGTACACGATATAAATGAGACTGAATTAAATCACAATAATATAAACGATGATGATGAAATTGTAAGACCCAAGCGACGTTGTTTAATGTAAAGATTTATTTTAATAAAAATTATGCATAGAAACAATAAAAGAATTATGACAGCTTCAATAATTTTATTTATTTAATAATTAAAATTAATTTTTCATTTATGTTATACGGAGTATTAAGATTCAGGCTAAAAAATTATTGTTTCGCAGTATTAGGGTACGAAAAAAAAATATTTTTATTAACAACATACAAAAAAAGGAGTATTTTTAAATTTTTGTATAAAACCTATAAATGCGTTCAAGTAAAGCAGTTAATACGAAATATTTCCCCATGAAATTGAGAATTTTCACCAAGAATGTAAAGGATTTTATGAATACAGTATGAATAACTGTTTATTTACTTAATAAATAAGTCTTACAAAAAATTGCAGCAGAATTCATAGAGGGGAAAATTCTGAGAAAATTATTAATTTTAGTAAAAAACTAATTTGACAGCTAATTTTAGCTGTACGAGTTAGACCAGTTGAAAAAAAGGATCAAAATCAGCCCAATAGTTACTGAGATAAATAAGATTATGTTGAAAAACAAAGCCGCAATGAATTTAAAAAAATGTCTAGTTTCGCCCCAAATTGAACAAAATAGGTTTTTTTTAATGTAGGTAAAACTGTCAGCTTTCTGAATATGACATTGGTATTACGATATTTTTATAAAATGTTTTAAAAACAATAAATTATTTATAAATTTTTTTTACCAATTTTTTTGACCACTTTTTTGAGGTCAAAAAAAAATCAAAAAACTGAGATGAGGGATTTTTAGTTCAATCTTCTTCTTTCCAACAAGACTTTACAAATGATGATAAGACTATATGGTGAGCAAGAATGGCCCTTTCAAAAAAAGAGCCTTCTATGGTTTAATTGCCATTTTGCAAAAACTATTGGGGCTACAGGGCCCATCTTTAGAGCATTGATTCAGTACATCAGAATTTCAGTTTTCAGTGAATAAGAAACTTTCATATTTAAAATTAAACAAATTATAAACAATTTAAAAATTAAAATTTTCTCCTTTTGGTTAAATTATCTAAGCAACAAATTATCGAAATTTAATTTATAAAAGCTTATTTTGAAGATTTTTCAATTCTTTATAATATTGGCCATAGTAACAAAAACGAGTCTTGGATAGGTTAAGCGCAAAACACAAAAAACAAAAACATACAAAATTTGTACCAATTTTTTGGTGTTTTTATTGTTTAAAAAAATAACGCATAGACAAAAAATATTGAATTTTATGCACATAACTTTTATTTAACTCCAAGAACACGATGGCGTTGTTTTTTTTCCTACTATTAGTTTTGTCACCAAAAGCCTTTTTTTCGTAAGTGCCCTGACCCACTTCTTTTAAAAAGTCTAGGATGTGGGATGACTTTAATTTCTATTCTTCTATTTCATGCGCTCCCAGGTGCAGTGCTCTGGAGGTTTCGTCGCATTATCTTCTAAATCTAGCGTCTTCAGGTGTTTGTTGAGGCGACAGTACCCCCATAAAGCTCCTGTTAGTATTTCTAGATTGTTCTTACTTAGATTGATACATTCTGCAGATCTACTCTGGTTATAGTTTCCTAGAAAAGTCTTCGCCTGTCTCCATCCTTTGTAAGTTGTCCCAATAATTGGTTTTCCTCCTATTTACTTTCTTTTTCAAAGCTTTATCCATTGCTTTGTAGCTGATACCACAAAAGGGTTAAATTCTCTTGAAGGGCTTGTCTGTCCCCGCTTTTACGAGTTTATCAGCTTTCATTTCCCTTCGTTCCGGTATATCCCAGAATCTATTGTAGGGTAATTTTATTTTTCTTGCCTAGCTCATTTAATTTTTCTAGGCAATCCTAAATGAGTTTGGATTTTTGCGTTAATTCCTTTCCAGATTGAACTAGATACGTTTTTCAATTGAATAAATGTCTGCTTAGAAAATGCGCTTTCAATATTTTCAGAGTATTTGGTTCTGGGCCCGTACACTCCTTTTCCAGTTCCATCTACTGTTTTTGATCATTTCGTATACCATTTATTGGCATTTCTGGTCATTTCTATGTTGGTGTTTTAGCTCCATGATTCAAGTTTTCAAACCAGCGTTAAGAAATTAGATTTTTTTTTCATTGCTTCTGTATTTACTTTGAACGACAAATTTTACTGCAAATATTATGTGTCTCAGTCTATAAATTACATCAATATAGTTTAGAAATGAAAATTTTATAGATTAACGTCAAATATATCGAATTTTTTACTAATCATTGTGTGTGAATTCAAATTATATTACAATTAATAAACAATCGAGAAAATTTACTGAGACTAGGTATAATTTTACGATTTTTTAATATAAATCTTACTTGGAAACTGGTTATTATTTTTCAATAACATTGTTTGAAGATTAAAAAAAATTTCTTGATTTATATTTACTATGTTTTATTGTTGAATTTCAAAAATAAATTGTAATGGAAACATTTGATACATAGCGCTAGCTATGCCGTTTGCATTTATTTTTGATTCTGAAGCACTTAATCCTCTTATTGTCAAATAAATTTAGTAAATTTCTGGAATAAACCCAACTATATCATAATAGGTTGTCATAAACAGATAGTTTGTTACATAGTGAATAAAAAAATATTTCGTTTTTCAAACTGAACTCAATTTAATTGAGTGCATAGTAAATTTAGAATCCCTGTGATAATTCTTTGATTTAAAGTACGAAATTATATAATAAACTTGCTACAAAATGTTTTCAATTTGAAACTTGCTACACATTTTTCGAAAGATTTATCAATAAAATAATTTTTAACAATGAATAACTACACGTTTCTTTAAATTATTACGTTTTTTTTTCCTTAAAGCTTTGAATATTAAAATGGTTTCATAATCAAAATCTACTGTTTATAGATAATTTTCAAACTTTTATCTGCTCTCCACTATAGTGAACGTAAAATTTGATTTCGTTCAAACTTTCAACAAACCTTCAGCTAACTTCTCGCAACAACAAACTTGCTTGTAGCAAAGAGTTTGCTTTAATATTAATTTTTAAATATCTGATATTGATAGAATCTCCAGCTGGGTTTGTCGTTTGGTATATGATTTACATTCAAAAACAGCAGAAGCTTCCCTTTTCGAAATGTAAGATTTGTGTCTTACATTATGATTGTTAATCATAAAATAGAAGTAATAAAAAAACATAATTAAAAAAGAAAAACCAAATCAATTGATGGTTTTTCGGTAATAACTTCTCGTTTGCTGTATAACATATTGAAAGTGAAATTTCGAGAAAACGATTTCAATAACTTGGTTCTAAAGTTTGCTAATGTACTGATAAAGCTATGAACGTATGATTTTATATGTTTTAATTGTTCCTAGTTTTAAATTAATTATTCTCTTACAAAAAGGAACCAAATTGCAAGTTTCTTACTTCAACAACGATTTAACTTTTAAAGGTTTGAGTTTCGCCGATACTCAACGTTACAGTCAATATTTACGAGAAGAAAATTCGAAAGAAGTTATCATGGAGCTCGTTTTCGATCTTAGTTTGCTTAGTTTTCTCATCTCTTTTGAGATATTCTTCATCTTTGTAATCACTCAAGTGCCGGTATTGTATAATCAGCGTATAAAGAATAAACGTTTAATCGCATGTTTTCGCGAAAATAATCATCAAGTATGGAAAATATTCGAAAGAACTATTTTTATATTAGCTAAAACTATGAACTTCGATAGAAGTGAACATTAAAACCAGAATACGAACTAGTTTTGTTATTTTATAAACAATAGAAAGTGTTTTTTGAAATTTTAGTATAAAGAGTAAAATAATACACCTGTTTAAAGTGCTTTTTTGATAGAAAAACAACCACACATCCATAAGGGATGCTCTTCGAAAATAATAAAAACGTTGTAAAAGTTGTTTTACACCTTTTTGGTAGTCTCGTGTAGATTTAAATCTCTTTCTCTCGTACTTACATGAACAAATGCACTTCAAATCTTCAACTACATCATTTAGATTAATTTTAATCGCATGTTATACCTGACATCTGTAGCCACATAATACCTTACCAAAATCACTAAAAACATAAAAAATCACCCTTACAGCTTGTAATGTTGTTTACCGCTATAGAAGCTAAATTAAGAGCCATCTAGTGACACGTGATTTTTACCTAAAGAAAGATTAAAATTATATGTTTCCGCACGTCCAATATCCCTTAATCTGAGGAAAAAAAGAAACTAAATTGTCAAACTACCCTAGAATGTAATATATTTCGATTATTTTTTCTCTATTTGAGCATAGAAAAATTATTAAATTCATTTTCTGATTAATCTATATATAGTTAAAAAAATCCATCAGTTAATGTTTTTAAGGGTCGGATGCGGGCATCGCATGTAATATTGTCTTGACACTTCGGAAAGAAAACAAGATAAATGAGTTTCAATTCGTCGTTTAAATATCCAGCTTTTTATATAATGAAATCGAAGAAATTTTTTTTTAATAGTGTACAGTAATTCCAGACCTGATCGTTGAGCTTTTCGACATACGATCACCCTCCACCATTTTTTATTAAAAAAAGCCGTAATTGGCAATTTGCGTTGAGGTAATCGTCGAACTAGGGGCCAATTAAAATTTAATTTTCACTTTGTTCCCAGTTTAATTGGCGGATTTTTAAAGCAATCCCGACCACTAATTATCCAAAATTTAACAGACTAGGGATCTAATTGAATTTGAACAACTGTTCGTTTTCATTAATTGAAACTTCAATTCTAAATCGATAGTGATTTACAAAGTTTTAAGTTTGAAAATGAAACGGGACATATTAAAAATGCTCTGATTAAATTTCGGGTCGATTCTGTTTTGACATACCACTTATCAACCGTTTCTTATACCATAAATCCAGTTTTATCAGATTTCATGATAGAAATCTACATTTATTTGTATTCCTATAAAAAGTTATCGAATTTTCCTGGATTTTGAAAGAAAAACTACATTGAAGATCAGTCATAACGCTCTCGAAAAATCGGTATAAGTGTCATAAGCTTGGCGACGCTGTCGAAAAAGATTGAAACGTCTTTGTGTAGGCAAGTATCAATGCGAGAGGTCTCGTGCATGGTCATTACTTTTTTGTGGGACACGTGACCGGCCAAAGCTATCTGGAAATTGACAACGATCCAGAATGGATATGCAGACGAGGGACGTGACACTCTGTAATTTCTTCCCGCTGGACTTTTTCAAGAACCACGTTATTTCAAGAATACCACGCACCCTTCTTGATCTCCGAACTGCAATTGAAAAAGAATTTGAAACTCTTCGCGGACAGCTTGACGTTTATCCTTAGTTTTGGGAAATAAAATTACGTATGGCAACACTGAACAATTGATGTTGTAATTGTATGGTGAAATCTGGCAAAGGAAAATTGTCAATCTAACTTTAACTCAACTCATTGAATCTGTTAACAACTCTGCTTGACGCAAATAAATTTACGACTCGTTTGAAAGCGTTTTAGATTTCTAGTTTTGACGAATCCAACTTTAAAATGTCATATATATTCAATTTCTGCGCTGCTGTGTCGACTAGCTGGTTTCACGTACCGAAAAAAAAAATGGACCACCCGAAGTTTATGTTTGCGAACACGCCAAGATCGTTAAAATTTGAGGCTTGAGTTATAATTTGAAATTAGGAACGTGTAATAAGAGAAGTGGAATTACGGTTTTTTGCGAACAATGTAATAAAACATTTGCAAACAAAGCAAACGTAAATTAATTAAGACTTTGTGGCTCATGGCTCGATCATAATGGCAATAATGACAATATTCAATTCAACTGATAGACCATCAAAGTTTATTATTAATAGATATTTGTGTATAACTACACTATCGTGAAAATATTCACGTTTGGCAACATTCACACCGTGAATATAAATCTATAAAGAAAAGATGAAGATATTTACACCTCGTCTTTATAAAAAATAATCCAGCTTTCTAATTGTAGGTTTAATTTAATCGTCCTCTAATTGGTCCACCTCTTTTTACACATTATTAAAATAAGGAAATTAATTTAAATTAGAAATTTGGTGGAGATTAATCTGTTTTCAACCCACGATTTATCTAATAACTTTCATTGTTACATTTAATAAGCTTATAAAACACTCTGAGCCTCAGAAACTCTTGATTAGTTTCAAAAGTACAGGTAATAATGTCCACCTACTGAAAGCATCCGTTGTTTGACCTCCTTGTTTCGACTGATGATACATTCCACCACAGATCAAAATGGAACGAAATTTTTTTATTAAAAAATAGAAAAATTTAATAATTTCTATTTCGAATTTTTAGATTAGCACACTTAAAAATTTTAATTTATTATTTTATTTATAAATACTACTATATTATGTAGTAAATTCAAACAATCTTACATTTTTCAAAGCAAAGTAATTATCACATATTAAAATTATAAAGAAATGAAAATTTGGGTGATTTTTAAATTGAAAAATTAAATTTATTTAATAAAGAATCTTAATTGATTCAACTTTTAATTTTTGGTGGAATATCTTTCGGAGTCTAATGCTTTCGTTGAAAGCTACAACAATTTTTTTGGAATAAAATGGATCAAAGTAACGATACGTTTCCTATATTTAAAAGTGATAATGTCAAATTAATTTTGTCACGGTAGTGTTACTTATAAAGCGCATCTAATGTAATAAGTGCAAATGGGGGACGTGACGAAATTTATAATAATACCTTTCTTTGTACATTTTTGAGATAAACTCGATAGTTGTATAAGGGGGAAACTAAAAAGGTCGTTAGATAATAGATTCAAATAATAACAATAACATTATATCAGATGGTGTTTAAAATATTTGCGTTTGGTAAACTCAGTGATTAATACTTTTAAACCTCTACGTATATAAAAGTTTTAAACATTCTAAAAGTGAATCATAAGTTGAACAGTTGCTTTGGATACAGAAACATATCAAAAGAAGTTTAAAGAATCTGAAGACTGCAGCGAATTTGAGATAGATTCAAGACCCCCTCAATTTATAATTCAATATAAATAAGTTCAGTTGACGTTAAAAAGATAATTCAATTTTTAGGTTATATAAACATTAACCATTGTGGGTCTATGGTTACTTCCAAGACACCGATCAGATGTAAGCTTGTGGTGGATACCAAAATAATACACCAGGAAATGAAATTTAAATATCTGGGAATCGAAATATCTGGACACGGGGACGTGGAGACGGAAGTAAGAAACCAAGCTACAAGAGCCCCAAGGGCAGCAGCATACCTAAATGACACAATCTGGCGGAATAAATACATTCGAACTGAAGCAAAAGCCCGCATATACAAGACCGCAATCAGACCTATATTATCCTATGCAGCAGAGACACGACCTGAGACCTCTAAAACGAAACGGATATTGGAGACTATAATAATAATAATAATAATAATAATCTTTATTAATAGCACTTGGCTAGAACATATACATATACAAAATTCCATATTCACACAGAAAGAAGATAAATAAATCAAATACAGTACTTCCAGAAAAATAGCTACCACTTATATAACAATATTCTCTCTTATAAATGTTTTGCACAAATTCTTGAACTGCGACAGACTACCCGAATGCCTGACGCTTTCAGGCAGTTTATTGTATTGCTTTAAACCTTTGTAAAATAAGCTATTCTGGCTGAAATTAGTAGATACCCTATTTATATAAAAATTATTTTGTGACCGTGTATCATATTTATGTATATCTCTTACAAATTTACAGTTTTGGAGTAGGTGTTTAGGTACTAAATCATTCAACATCTTGTAAATAAATATCATAGTGTTATAAGTTATAATTTGCCTTACACTTAAAAGATTTGTTGTTTTTAGCATATCAGTTATTCTAGTATATTTGTCACAGTTCAGAATCATACGTAATGCCTTATTTTGTTTTTTCTGTAAAATATCTATCTGGGTATTATTCATCAAAAATAACAATGTGGAACAAAAATAAAAATGTGGAGCAATGATAGTTTTATAAATAGTTAACTTAGACCAGCAACTCAAGTTTTGTGACGTACGTCCTAATACATTACTTTTTTTAGCAATTTTATTTGTTATAAATTTATAATGCTCAGAAAACGATAAATTTTCGTCTATTATACAACCTAGGTACTTATACTGTACTACCCTTTCAACCATTTCATTGTCTATTTTAACTACACTGTTTGCATTGAGAGTCAATACCTTATTTTTATTTTTCAGAATCATCAATTTAGTTTTATTTATATTAAGTCTGAGTGAGTTGTTATTCAACCATTCAAATAAATTACTGAATTCCTCATTTAGTGTTTGTATTATTTCATCAACATTATCACCCACAGTATATATCATAGTGTCATCAGCAAACAACTGAATTCTACACTTTTTTACAGCCTTAACAATGTCATTTATATATAGAATAAATAGAGTGGGTCCCAACACCGTTCCCTGTGGTACACCATAAGTGGTTTGAGCAGCGGTTGAAATATTATTATACTTAGTTACTTGAGTCCGATCAGTTAAGTAATCTTGAAACCACTTGAGAATGGATGATCCAAACCCATATTTTTCCATTTTGTGTAATAGTAGCTGCCTGGAGATTGTCTCAAAGGCACGCTTAAAATCTAAGAAAACTACACCGACAAGATGACTCTCTTCCAATGCCTCTTTCCAATTAAACATCACAGTTTGTAAAGCGCTTTCACACGAATTTTTATGCCTAAAACCTGTCTGATAGTCAGTAAAGATTTTATTATCTTCAATATATTTCACTATTTGATCATTAACACATATTTCAAGGAGTTTTTCATATGGTGGTACCATATTAATAGGCCTGAACTCCTCACATTTAATAGTACCCTTAACTTTTTCAACTGGGATGACCATACTGTTCTTCCAAGAGTTTGGAAAAATTCCCTTCTCTATGCTGCTGTTAATTATTTTAAGAAATTTGTCTCCTATTGCTTCAAACCCGTATTTTAATATTTGTACCGTGATACCATCAGTATTACTTTCTTTATTTTTCATCTTTTTTACTATTTTTCGTAGATCTGCCATTTCTAAAATTTTAAATTTTTCCATTACGCATTTAACTTCTATATTACTTACAATTTCATTTTGATTATTATTTTTCACTATTTCTTTAATACTGTCTAGGAAAAATATGTTAAATTGTTCACTTATTTCTTTACCTGTGATTCGTTTATTATCAAATATTATTTCGGGTTTAGGTCCCTCATTTGTTTTGGAATTTATAAGTTTTTTTTATTGTTTTCCACATTTCTGTGGGGTCGTCCTTCAACAAGTCAATCTTATCATTGAAATAATTAGTTTTCGTATTTCTGATCATTGATACAACTCTGTTTCTTTGTTGTCTATAATTGTTCCAGTCCTCATCAGCTTTTGTTACTATGGCTCTTTGATATAGATGATATCTTAGTTTAATTTCATTACTTATCTCTTCATTCCACCACTTCTTATCTCCAAATTTTTCCGTATATACCACTGTTCTTTCTGGAGCAAACTGATTTAGTGCACATAGTAGATTATCGATTAAACATTCAGCTAATTTGTTTGTGTCTTGTGACTGAGGCCATGCCATGTCCATAAGTTTAAGTTGGAATCCCATTACATCCATAGATTTGTAGTTTCTATAACTTTTTTCTTTACGTTTTTCAATATATTTACTTTTAAGATCTACTGTAATAATTGAATGATCGGTAATTTTAGGGGTTGTTAGTACTTCGTAGTTAATATTCTTTTGGTTTGTGAGAAGAAGATCAATTTTTGTGGATGATATCCTTGTTACTCGAGTATACTTATCAATCAGCTGGTAGATACCATGCTTTGCGATTAGATCATTAAGTTTAATACTATAAAAGTGATTACTTGCCAGATCTATATTGAAATCACCCAAAATTATAATAATTGCATCCTGGTTCAGGTTTTCCATGAAGTTATCAAGTTTATTTAAGAACTCTGCATCACTTGTGCTCGGTGAGTGATATAAAGAATATAGATAATATTTTTGTTTTTCCAAGACAATTTCAATTCCTGTTATCCATACCCTATTATCACTTATATTAAGAATTTCTTTATACCTATATCCTTTTTTTATGTATATTATTGTTCCTCCTGTATGAGCACTTGTAGAAAAACTAATTACCGAGTTATATCCTATAATCTCTATTTCATTTGAGGTAAAATCTTGAGTAACGTGAGTTTCTGAAAGACATATAATATTTGGTTTATTTTGATTTGCAATCCACGTTAGCTCTGTTTTGTGTGTACTTAATTCCTGTATATTTAAATATAAGATACTTGTTCCTGGTTGCTATATTATGTTGTTTCTTCTATGTATTTCAGGATATTTTATTTTTTCTTGTAACTGTTCTGCTACTCTTTTATACGCTTCGCAGGTTTTTTCATATGCCTTATGTTTACTATCAATGTGTGGTATTTTTAATACTTCTGCTGCATATTTACAATTTGCGCAACATATATCTCTTGAGTTACACTCAATTGCTTTATGTTCTCCTGCACATATTTGACATGTAGGTGTTTCCTTTTTGCATTCTTTCGCGAGATGTCCAAACTTCCAGCAGTTATAGCACTGCTTTACATTTAGACTGTCATTGAAAAAACAACTTTTCCATCCTATATGTAGTTTTTTCCTATTCTCAATGCATTCGTATGTATGTACATCCATTTGCAGAATGACATTCATGTTTCCTCTGTATGTTTTAATTTTATGCACTATCTTTAATTCTCTCTCCTCTAGCTCAGTATTTATCAAATTCTGTAAAATAATTTTCTCTATGAGACTGTCCTCATCTTCTAACTCTTTTGGATCTACATTAAATACTATTATCCTAGGATTTTTCTTTTCGGGTATATTTACTTTATATGAATGACCCAAAGAAGTTTTAATGCTTTCGCACACATTCTGTACCTTTTCTTTTCCATTCTCATTGCACTTTATTGCCACTCCTCCATCTCGTATGTACTTAATTTTTGATACACCAATTCCAAGACCACTGGGATTAATTTTTTCTTCTATTGTCTTTTTTGTAGATTCACTTGTTTGGGCACTATCCTTTGGTTTCACTATTATGACTTCTTCCTTCTGTTTTTTCACTGCCAGACTGTAATCACCTTGTCCATTAGCTAACTTCTTTTTTAATTCATCAATTTCTTCTTGTAGAAGGTTAATTATTGTTGTTTTATCATCTATTATTGTTTCCTTACTCAATAATAACTTATTGAATAACTCCAAGGATTTTTGATTATTACATTTTTGACAGTATAATTTCATTACTCGGGAAGAAAGCTGTAAAACTTTTACTTCTGATGCTGTAAGCCCTCCACAATCTTTGCATATTGCATCTCTACATCCATCACAATCAAAAAGGTCCTTATTTTTAACTTTGATTTGTTTACAAATCTCGCATTTCATTTTTGAGGTTATCTTTCATGAAAATTAAAAGTTACCACCAAATATGCAGATTTCCACAGTGCTTTCAATTATTATAGAAAGACTCAACTTCACTTATAGAATTCCTATTCTTTATCATATATTTTTCCACTTTTTTTCAGTATTTTTCTGTTATGAATCAAACACGCCGTCAACCTCGACTTAGAGGTTATAAAGTATCTGAAAGTACAGAAATGAAAATAGTTCGAAGAATAGCGGGAAGAACACTAATGGATAGAGAAAGAAGTGAAAACATAAGACGAACATGCGGGATAGATAACATCAATGACTGGGTACTGGATAGAAAGATAAAATGGAATGAGCACATTGACCGCATGACGGAAGAACGAATTGTGAAAATATCAAGGGACAAATCACCAGCAGGACAAAGAAGCCTTGGAAGACCTAGGAAAAGATGGAGTGACAACCTCCCAGGTGACTGAGCAGAGGCAATGACGTAAAGAAAAACAGGCAATGATGCCTATACACAGCAGGAAGAAGAAGAAGAATAAACATTAGCATTTTTTTAGAAAATTTTTAATATTATAGCGTCTGTTTTTTGAGATACGCGTGGAATAATTTTCATTGACTAATTTGAAAAAGGAATAACTATTAATGGCGAGTATTATGCGAAATTATTGCAACGTTTGAGCAAAGAAATCAAGCAAAAACGACTAAGAAAACATTGTTGTTTTATCAAGACAAACATTCGTTTTTGCAATGGCCAAAAGTTTGAATTGCTACATCATGCACCCTAATCGACAGATTTAGTCCCCTCGGATTATTTTTTGTTCCTAGTGGTCAAAGATTTTCCAATAATGAAGTTGCAATTTCGGCAGTTGATTGAGGAACTACGATTCTTATTATAAAAAGGGTATCCAGCGAATTTTTATGTTTTCTCGGGTCAGATACTTCTTCTAGAACCATCCTCGTACATATATATATATATATATATATATATATATATATATATATATATATATATATATATATATTCTCAGTGGTTACCTCAACATGGTATTAAGGTTTAAATCTTTGATCGTAATCGAATAAAAAATTAAACCCCCTGTTAAGACCAATACGTAAAATGTAGACAATAAAAATTTTCAGTCACGACGATTCCTCACTATAAAATGAAATAAAAAGAGATCGCTAGATTTTGCCAGCCTGGTCAGTCCAGGCTACAAAAATCAAAAAGTATTTTATGTGTCGTGAGTTACGATTTTAGTAAGGGAGCAAAATACGATTGATGTAGATTGTAGTTTTAGTTTTTTCGTAAAAACTAATCTCAAATTATAAATTATAAAATTATTATTTCAATTAACACTTAATTGTGAAAATTCAGTCGTAAAATAAAAAATTAAAACGCGTACTTTTTGTATATAATTGGTAATAATTCCAATTGTTCTTTGCTACCATACTATAATGATGTAAAGGTAAATGGCTATCTTGTAACCCATTACAAAAGATCCCATTATAATTCATGAAAATTATTTGAATAATGCGATGACAAAACAGATTAAGTGACAACTTGTAAGTGATACGATCGATATTTGTGATTAAGTTCAGTTCAATCCTTATATCGTATAGTCTTGGTATGCTATCTACACCTATAGAGAATTACGATGTTGTCGGATTTATTTATTTGAACGTAGCACGGATTTTTAAACTAAAAAAATACGTAGGTATTTGGGATGTTGCTAATTCGTGTATAATAATAAATTCTAATATTTTCAATTAAAATTTAAACGACTCGTATAAACACGTTTCCTATTACCTAATCCGTAAGTTATCACCTGAGGTGATAGTAAAGACTCAGGTATCACAAACTAGGATCGTGAAACCCAAATATTTAATATTCGTTAAATATCTACACGCTCTTCTGATTTTATCGCCGTTGATTAATGATTGACTTTGTAAATCTTCGATTAATTAATAAACTTTCGTTAGAATTTCATTATCATCGAACGTTTAACTTGATTTATGTGACGTAATTTTGAACCTCGAATAAAAAATATATCATTTTAAACGTTTTTAGTACTCGTATTTATGTTTTTCCATCTGAAAAAAGTTAATTACTATTTATTTAGGCGATAGTTATCTTGATAAAAAAGTATGTAAACCGATTTATCAACAAATTACTTATTTTTATTTAAACGACTTGTTTGTTCTAAATTTCAGTCATCAAATTTTATTCTAAAATTTAAATTTGCTCTACTTCCTCCTACTTATTTATAAATATAGTAATCCTGACGACATCTATTAGATATTTATTAGATATTCAGGAATTAATAAGTAACGACGATATTCACAAGAGGGCACCACCTTTCTATTCTCCATTGTTAGTCCATCTTGTATTTCTACATACAAAATTAATTTTGTATAAATAAATTTAGGTTTACAAAAAAATCTATTGCTACGGCAAATACTGATCATTTAATCTATAAATGTCCATACTTTATATATTTTATTTAATTAAACTTATCACTTTAAGCTTTCCATGACTATGTTTACAATTCAAAATAATAATAAACAAAGAAGGTTAATTTGATAATTTTGTTATCTGGTAATTTCAAGAAATAAATCAAGTAACAGTTAAATCTTAAATAATTAACATTCATGAGGACTAGTTGAGATAACAATTATATTCATAATTTAATATTTGTTTTATCCGTTCTAAAGTTAAAATTTGTTACCGTGACCGCTGTGAGTATAAAATGTATTTTCAATTTTTTACATAATCAAACTTTTTCTTCAAATATTAATAAAATAGTTTAATAAAA
Organism: Diorhabda carinulata; assembly: GCF_026250575.1. NCBI lineage: Eukaryota > Metazoa > Arthropoda > Insecta > Coleoptera > Chrysomelidae > Diorhabda > Diorhabda carinulata. The sequence continues at coordinate 1,645,398 of NC_079469.1, forward strand.
GAATACGCCATATAAAACAAGACAAATTATTTAATTGGATTTACAATGGATATAATATCTCCACCCGATATTTTGAAACGACCACTAATAGTACCACATAAAATACTCATGGGTGCCGGACCTGCTAATATTTCACCTAGAGTAATTCATTCAATGACTAATAGTATTTTAGGGCATATGAATTCAGAAATATTTCAAGTAAGTGCTTAAATAACACTTTTACACGCAAAATATCACGATGTTAATAACTATTTTCAGATAATGGATGAAATTAAAGCAGGTATCAAGTATATATTTCAAACAAAAAACGAGCTGTCTTTAGCTATAAGTGCAAGCGGACATAGTGGAATGGAAGCTGTTTTAAGCAATCTCCTCGAACCTGGAGATGTTGTGCTGATCGCTACTAACGGAATTTGGGGTTTTAGAGCTGCAGATATGGCAAAAAGATACGGTATACATATCAAAAATTAAAATAAAACGAAATATACTAAAATAGTAGAAATAACATAAAACTTTTTTATATAGTTTACATACTTGGTTATTTTGGGTAATTTGATTCGTAATTTTTGTTTGTATTTTGTTCATAGATACCAAACCGATACAAATGATGGCTGATTATGGTGATAATTTCAGTTTAAATCAAATCGAAAACAAATTAAAAAAATATTCTCCAAAATTACTTTTTATAGTACAAGGTGAAACATCAACTGGAGTATACCAACCAATAGAAGGTATTGGAGATCTTTGTCACAAGTAAGAATATTTTTAATACAAAAAAATAAATTCAATATAGGTAACATATCTTTCGGTTTAGATATAATTGTCTGCTCGCTGTTGATACAGTTGCATCAGTAGCTGGTGTACCTTTCTTGATGGACAAATGGGGCGTCGATGCTGCTTATGCTGGTGTTCAAAAAGCTATTGGAGCGCCACCAGGTTTAACTATCATATCATTTAGTCCTAATGCTCAGTAAGTATAAACAAATGTGTTTATAATTCAATATAAGATGATTCAAAATCGTATTTAAAAAAAAAGACAGTACAAAAATTTATTATGATCCGTGAATTAAAATAAATAACTTTCAGTTCCGATTATGAGTAAGACCAACTCTAATATTTTGTCACTTCTCTTATTCTATTTTTATTGGTGTTATTCAGGTTTTTTATTATAAACAGATCATAGAACTAAACGCACTATTTTAATTTCATTATAATTTCTTAATATCATAAAAATAATTATATAATGACTATATACGTAAATGCAATATATTAATAACTTATAATGAATTGAACTAAAGTAATTTCGATTTGTAAAAATTATTGTTGGATAGTTAAAACATTGATCGTGTAGTGGGAACTAAAATCGAACAAACACTAAAATTTGACATTGACGTTAAAAACATAATTCAATTTTTAGGTTATATAAACGTTAACATTTTTTCAGTAAATTTTTAATATTACGATAGAAGATCCGATTGTATCCTAGCAGAAAAATTAGACAACCATGTATACGATTATAGATAAGTTATTTCGAACGTAATGCACAATGTAATAATAAACAATAAACGAGTTAAGATAGATTAGAGATTTAGTCCTTTTCTGTTCACAATATGAAAGGAGCCAATAAATTCGTTCATATACTTTTTCCAGGAAAGTGATATTTGAAAGGAAAACACCGAGCAAAGTCTATTTTTGGGATATGAAAATTTTAGGTCAACAATGGAACTGTTATAATAATGTCCGACCGTAAGTTTTTACTCAAAGAAAATTTAAATATATATTTTCAGATCATTTTAGTTTACAAAACCTTCATATAATGTAATAGAATTATATAAATCTGTTTATTTTAAAACTTTTATGTATTCAGATATCATCATACCACATGCTCCACATTACTATGTAGTCTCCGTGAAAGCCTCGCTATAATAACTGAAGAAGGATTAGAAAATTGGCATAAAAAACATGATGAATGTTATAGAAGATTAAGAGATGGCATTGAAAAGCTCGGCTTGCTTTTTTTTGTTAAAGATGAAAATAAAAGATTGAAAACAGTTACGTCAGTTGAAGTTACAGATTTTGATTGGAAAGAATTAATAACTTACGCCATGAATAAGTATGTTGTGAATTTATTGTAAATTGTCAAATTACATGAATTCTTATTTATTCTATTGTTTTAAGGTACAATGTTGAAATCGCAGGGGGATTGGGACCTACGGCAGGGAAAATTCTTAGAATAGGAGTAATGGGTTATAATGCCAATCCTAACACTGTGGATTATGTTCTGAAAGTTTTAAAAGAATCTCTGGAACACGCAAGAAGGCGATCTTCAAAATTGTGATCACATAATTTATTGATACAATTGTTATTTATCAATTTAAATAAAACTGTTTTACTATATCAATTTCGATTCTTCCTACCCTAACGTATATATTAGATCTAGTTTCACGTTTTGTTTATTCGAAAGAATTATTTTATAAAGATAGCTGATTAAGATTACGTCCATCTCTATTTCTTCATGTTGCAGCTTTATTAAATTTTAGTGGTGTGGCTCAGGCTTTTTATCGATATTTGATCATAGAAATAACGTTTTATTATTATTATTACGAACTGAATAAATATATGAAAAACTAATATAAATTTCTTATATGAATATATCAAGCTGAATGACGTGAAATCGTAATTAGAAGATTTGGAAAAAATAATAATTTTGATGTAAGTTTTTGTTCGGAACTAAAAATTGATCAAACCTCGATTTGGTGACTTTGACATCTTAAATGACATTACATAATAATATAACCCTATTTTTTGGTTATATGAAGATTTTTTTCATATTTTGAGTCTATTTTACGATGGGCCAAACTTTTGGAAATACCTTTAACAACGGTATAAATTTATATTATCATCCCGAAATTACACCTAGTCCAAACGATGAACCAACTTTTGATCCATTATACGGTTTCGAAAATGGTCGTAAACAAAGAGGTACGTTAAACTAATTTACCAATTCATACAAATTAATAAATACAATTTCACGTGGTTTTCAAATCTGTATACTCCTAATTCTGAATCGTTTATATTTTATCAGTTATGATAGCTACAGAGGAGGAAATGAGGTCTGCAAAACTACCTCTAGAAGATAGGGATTATTGCGCACATTTATTATTAAAATTTCAAGCTTGTAGAAAAGAAAATTGGCCTTTTGTAGTGAAATGCCATCATGAAAAACACGACTTTCTTAATTGCAAATATGATGAGTGAGTATATAATTTTTTCAATTTTATAAATCATTACTTATCATTTGTATATTTTAGTTTTGTTATTCGAATGAAAGAATACGAACGTGAAAGGAGATTGAGAGTATTGAAACAAAAACAAAATTTATCCGAAGGTGGCAATGGAGAAGAGTGAATAAATATGTTAATTTATACAGAAAAGTAGTAAAATCGTTTGTGAATAAGTGTTAAATAAATAATAAGAATCAGGGTGTTTTTTTTTAATTAAATTAATATGGACAGTAAAATTTAGAATTTCTTCACTGTTTAACACATTATTTTCAAAAAAATGCAGTGAAATGAGGGTTTTGAGCAAAAGTTGATTCAAAGAAATATGAAAAGTAACATTATTATATGGCAAACCAAAATTTTAATTCATTTCAAACCCTTTTATGATAAAACAGCATAGTTCTAGTAGTGTTGTGTTCAGTCAAGGGTCGTGTAGCATATAGGCCCATCGTGCTCCACCTGACGTTACTAATTCAATAATTTTCAATCGTATTTTGAAAAAATTACTGTACAAAATTATGAAATAATAAATTCAGATCCAATTATGGTTAAGTCCATCTCTAACATTTTGTCTCTCATTTTATTTTTACTGGTGTAATTCAAGTTTCTTGTTATAAACAGATTATAGGACTAAACACACTACTTTAATTTCATATAATTTATTAACATACCATAAAAAGAATAATAAAATGACTATATATGTGTATGGAATATATTAATAACTCATAACAAATTGAATTGAAGTAATTTTAAATTGTTAAAATTATTGCTAGAAAGTTAGAACATCTTGTAGTCGTAACTTAAATCAAACAAACATTAAAATTTGACATTGACGTTAAAATATAATTTAATTTTTACGTATAGTAAAATTTAGACTTTCTCTTTTCAACACATTATTTTCAAAAAAATTGCAGTAAAATGAGGATTTTCTTGCAAAAATTTTGTTTTAAATCCATTTATAAAAAAATGGCATAATTCGAGTAGTGTTATGGTCAGCCAAGGGTCGTGAAGCATATAGACCCCTCGTGTTCCACTTGATACTACCAAAGACCGATGTCCTTTGGGAAACAAATCAAGTGCTTCGGCTTGAACCTTTTGATGTCATTAGGCAAGCTGCAAAGTTCATCCAAGTTTTTGAACAGTTTGCTTGAAACTCACAGATCACGTGATCTGCAGTTTCATCCTCCTCTATGCACCAAACACACTCTGGATCATCCGTGATGCGAGGATTGCATCTTAGATGACCATATCCGGTTAAAAGTCCAGTCACTGGTCGGATTTCGCGACTAGGTATTTAATCAGAGCAGTAGTTTGGTAAGATAAGCAGAGCGTTCATTTATGTATATTCGTTTGTTTCATATCAACACTTTTAGCTACACCAAAAGTGGGTTCTAGACCCACTGATCCCAGTCTAGCGATTTAGTCTCGTCATTTCCAGATTTTGTAGAACTTTCTTGCCCTAATATTGAGCACACCCTTTGTATAGGAGCTCTGCTCCGGACAAGCCTTCATCTTGGAGCTGTGTGTATCAGATGGCTCCATTATTTAGTATAGCAGGCTTGGAGTTACCAGTCCGTTGTTATCTTTCAGTAATTATCTTATTATTGATGTTCACAGGTAACTCCCCATTAAAATGATTGGACATTGAACCTTGGTCTGCATCCAGTTTTTCCTCAAAATGTTTTTATTCGGACTCCCCTTGTATTGAAAGGTTGAAAGTAAACTCAAATTATATCAAAGCAAACATTTATTTTTTTCTTATACACTCCCGAATAATAAAAAAATAATTACAATATATTGAGTAATTCTTTAACACAATTCATTCTCTTATTTTCTATATCCGTTTGACTTGAAAAAGAATGTAACTGTAAAGTAGAAATAAAATTAGAGTTTTCTTGCACCTTGGCCTTCACCATCAATTTGTACACGTTGGCGCGCGTTATCAAAGTTCCCAAAGCAACGTACGCCCTAAAATGCGCTTCTGATTCGGTTAATTTTGTAACGAGATCGGGTATCACTTGAGCCAATACCGTTATACCGATTTCGTCATTGCGTTTAACTACTAGTATCGTTAAATTCAATAACGTCGTCGCTAAGGCAATCTAAAAAACATAATCAAACGCATTTCAATTAATTATTAAAAATTTTCGAGAAGTATATGTAATGAGAAAACGGCAAAATTACCGTACGGTGAAGGCGAGACTTAACAGAATTGGAAAATGATTGTATTACTGCATTTCTTATCATCAATTCGTATATTTTTTGGATATTTATAATTAATATTGTATATATTATAATTATAATTATATTGTCAAATACAAACATATGAGTCTTTTGCAAGTAGTGAACGGCAAAACTGCCGTACGGTGTAAGCGAGACTTGACATAAAAAAAAATAATTAAAATTTTTCGGATTCTAATCACAAAAAATCCAAATTTTTGACTAAACAATTAAAAAAATATATGTGCAACAATCATATTGTCAAATATAATCAATTTATTCAAAATAATGAGAAAAAATTACACTTCTGTAAAGAAACTGCAAAACTACCGTACGGTGTAGGCGAACAATTAACATAATTTGAAAATGATTGTTTTATTGCGATTTTTCTCATAGATTCATGAATTTTTCGGATTCTAATTACAAAAAATCCAAATTTTTAACCAAAACAATTGAAATTATATATGCAACAATCATATTGTCACACACAAACATAATAAACTGAAAATGAGTCTTTTGCAAGTAGTAAACGGCAAAACTGCCGTGTGCAATGTAAGCGAGACTTAACAGAATTCGAAAATTATTGTTTTACCGAATTTTTATCAACAATTCTTATATTTTTTGGCTTCTAATCACAAAAAATTCGAAATGTAGTTTAAAACAATTAAAAAAAGTGCAACAATCAAATATATATGTTATAAAGTTTAAATTTTTTAACAGACGTTAAATACATTGTTTAATTATATTTTGTAATCACCAGACATAGTTATTTCCTTTAGAACTAGTTTTTGCTTATATTGTATCTTTAATCTTTTTAGTAGTTCAGTTTATATCATCAGTGTAGAATTTCCTTCGAATCTGAATAGCTGTAACTTTCAGAAATCATTTTTAAAAAAAGCTTTTTTCAAGTGTGAAAAATTAAGTTATACATATACTCAAAATGAATCATTTGCAAATAGTAAACGGCAACGGTAAAACTGCCGTACGGTGTATATGACACTCAACAAAATTATAAAATTATTCTTTTACTGCAATTTCATCACAATTTCATATATTTTTAGTTTAATTATACCTAAATTCATATTGTTTGAGTCCAAAAAATAAAAATATGAATCTGAAAGGTAAATTAGACAAAAACCAAATAAAACAATGATGATAGAACTAAATATTGACAAGCAATAGAAACAAATTTGATAATAAAAGTGATTTCTACTTACCTGACAGTTTTTGTTGAGGTTATTCAACGATGTAAAATTTTCTAATATATCGAACCGATTATTGAACACTAAATCCTCTCCGGTTTCATGTAAACACAAATTAGTCATTGTCCGAAGAGCAATAATCATATTATTGATTATTTTACAATCACTGTTAGTATACGATTTGATTTTTTCGAATATAACACCATTATTCACTGTCGATATCAATTCATTATTCACTTTATTCCTCACCGCTAATCTTATAACATCCAAAACAGGAAATATTATATCTAAAAATAAACAAAATACATCACATTTTTTTTCGTAAAACAAATACTCACCATCAGGCCATTCTAATAACTTAAATAAAATATCGACGATATTTCCATCTGTAGGTGGATTACAACACAAATCAACTACTTGTTCAAGATCCGTATCTTCTAATTTATCACCGTCGCCACATTTTTCGTTAAATTCCTTCAATTTCCTTAAAATAACCTTGGAATCTCCTACGTCGAAGGAATGATAGGATTGAACGGGGAAAAAATTCGATTTCGACTCCAAATTAGACGCCGTAGATCGACCAGCTGTTTGTTGTAATCTACTTCCGGACGTCGAATAACTACTTCCACCTATAAAAGTTGGAAAAATTGCACACAAATTTGATTAAATTGAAGGAAACTTTCAAACAACCCCTGTAAATTATCAATATTTTCATAATTGTCAAATCTATTACATGTAATTTGGAATTTATAATAAGATTTTCATTCAATTGCAACAAGATCAAATTTCTTGTACAAATTTTGATTCTTGTTATATTCAAACACACTGTATATTAAAGAAAAAGTATGATGAAACTCCTATTGTTTTAACCAAGTTTTAACTTTAATACCAATAAATTTTGAAAATATTAATCGATGATACATATAAACAAACATCCTGTATTAAAAACTATATTACTTACCTGTAAATGGATCCAAATTGACTCCGGTTTGTCCCTGGTTATTAGCACCGTAATTCGGAGTGTACCTCGATCCTCCAGTAAAAGGATCCTGGTATTCAGTACTAACAGACGGTACATACTGCTCATTACTATTTTTCAAAATAAAATCCACAACTTGTTCTAAATATTCCGCGGGTAGCATATGTTTAGCTAAAAATTTGTGGGCACATTGATAAGGATCGTCTCCTCTGTTAAAAGGTAATTTTAATGGTGGTTTACCATCTTCTACATCCACGGAAAATACAAAATCGTAATACTAAAAAAGAATTTAAAAAATTTGAACAAATAAATAAAATTATCGTTAATTACTAACTTGTCCTTCATACATGGTTTTTCCAGTTTCATCTTTATCCTTTCCACCCAGGACGTCACCGACTTTATCCCAACGACTATTTTCTCCATCCTCTATCCATGTATAAGCAAACACACTGTTACCATCTCTGATCATTTTCATTTGACCGTTCCTTTTACCCGGTTCGTATAGAGCTTCCGTTCCCGGTAAACTAAAATAGATTTTGAGTATCGGTGTGTGCTTATACCAACATTTTTATTACTCACTCTGATACTTTTACACCTCCTATTTCTTGTAAAGCCTGTTTTTTCAAAGCGTTTACTTCTTCCGTAAATTTTAGTAGATTTGTTTCGTCTGCAACTCGAGATTCATCCAAAGTAAAAATTCTTATCATACCATCGCTGAAAGTATTATATTTTTCATATTTTCTTTAATTAATTTTGATTTTCGACCTACCACAATACTACGAATTTTCAATTGCTTCTCTTTAATTAGTCTGCAGCTTTCAAAGTAAAATCTTTGAAGTAACTTCAAACTGACAATTGATAAACATAACCTCTTACAATTACCGATTCACTACTAATATTCTTTTGAACTACTGTCCTAGAACCACACAGTGTTGCCAACTACGAGCAACAGAAATTCTTCAAAATGGTATTGAAATATTTCATTTTATTCTCACTTCTTAGATATTTTTATATGTTTTTCGCGATGGTTTATTCTGATTTTAATTCTATTGTATTAATAGAGATTTAAAATCATGATAAATCAACACGAAAAACAGATTAAATATTTCATTAAACAATTTTTTAATAAAAATGTCGATAGAGATTCGGCATTTTTTATTACTTCATTTAAACTTAACTAAATTCAATAAAAAATAATTCGTAAATTCTTTGCTAAATGTACAAATTCTACTTGTATATCTTCAAAGTAAATTCAGATTAAAAAATCTTTAAATTGAAGTAAATTCTTTATTTATGGCAACACTGGTAAACATTATGTCTTTTGATCATTATGGAATATGAATTCTTCATTGACTATTTTATGTGACAGATAGAGACCAATAACTTAACCCAACTTTACACAGCTGTGAAGATTTCAAATGTCATTTACCTTTTAAACAGGGCCGTAGCAAGATTTATTTAACAAGTTCATAATAAAAATAGTTGAAAATATTATTGAGGAACTCATTATCAGACTGATTTATATTATATTTCGTAATTAATGATAAAACCAATTTAAACTGTAGAAAATTCTATTCTAACCTTGATCCGGTTACAATGTCACCATTAGATAAACACGCCACCGCCCAAATTGACTGCGCTGGTAATTCAATCGTGCATCTATCTTTGTTATTTTGCCAAAATTTCACAGTCCTATCTTCGTCCGAAGTTACAAAACTATCCATACCATGAGGCCTACACCTGTACATACTAAAAAAAATTCAAATTAACAATTAAATCATCGTTAATTGACCCATAATTACCTGTAGATGAAATTATTATGACCGTAAAGAGTATTAATATTTTCACAATCGTAATTCCATATTTTTATGGAAGCATCATTGGATACGCTCATAAAATACTTTAATTCTGGAAAATCTTCCAAACACCTAACAGCTTCAGCATGACCTATGGATGAATTACAGTGTGAACCAAATAAATCAAAAATTAGTACTTACCTGATAAAGTATTCAATTTTTGCCCCTCCGGTGACCAAACTCCTATAGTTTTATCGGCAGATGCAGTTAAAACTCTCCCATCGCTAATTTGTCTCACGTGCCAAACGGCGGCAGTGTGACCGGTGAATGTTTGAACTGGTTTTGAAGTAGACGTTGATAAACACCAATATTTCGCTGTATTATCCCAAGAAGCGCTCAAAAACGTGTTTACACCATTCCCTTTGGTTATAGCACATACTATAATATAAAAGAAAGACAATCAAAGCACAAATTCGTATATTATAACAGCTTACTTGTGCTTAAATGTTCTCCTTTTATAGCGTATGTATGGAATTGTTCACCAGGTTTGTAAATTAAAATATTTTTATCATAACCTCCTGTAATAACTAAACCATCGGGGTATTCCTTAGTTGGTTCTAAATATAGTACGCTACCGACGAAATTTTCGTGGCCTTTATATGTCATTACATCTTGATATACATTTTGAAGCCTAATAAGTTTAATATATTTCTAGATATATTTAAAAAAAGTCTTTACCCGTATTTTAGATACTTTAATATTAAAAAGTTTCTACTCACGGATTGTACTTCCAGTATTTTGTAGTTCGGTCTCTTGACGCGCTTATAATATCGTTACTTTCGGTTATCGCTAAAGCACGCACATCCATTGAATGACCATAAAGAGAGGCACTCAATTTAAATTGTTTCGACATTTTACTATAAATTTACTCAAACGAAAATCAATTATCAATTTAATTTTAATCCCTTATAATGAAACTTAATTATTTTATACAAATCACTTTCAAGACTTTTTTGGTTATTTAGCGGCTGTCATTGATACAATAGCATAGATGATCTAAAAGCATAGAGAAATTTAATTTCATTTGACTATAAAAGATGGCGCAAAAAAATAATAAACCGAATTATAATTTATATAAAAAACGTAGATTTTTTTTAAATTGTAAATATGTGCTTTCAAAATTTATTATAACATATAATGACTTAAAAATATTGTAATATACTTCTATTTTAAAACGAAAACTGCTGTACTATTATTGAGTTTTACTTCTTTGCTGCTTGGTGGCAGCATTGGGCAGCTGGTCAAAGTTTTGACATTTAATGGTCCAGATTGTGCTTCGGCATTATACTTCCAAACAAATGACAAATGTTAGACCACTAACATAAGAAAAAAATCGTATTATCTCATTATTTATCGCTAAACTGTACCGCGAACCCGTTGTATTATCGCGTTTATAGTCTGTGTTGTGTTTTATCGGTGATTTGACAGTGTTTTTGTTGTTTATTGATCTAATAACTATGTCCTATTATAATGGGTAGGTAATTATTTTTACCTAATAAAATTTATGAGTGACGAATCAAAACATTTATAGGAATCTAGTAAACGCCAAATTATTATTAAAAGTAAATTTATTGGATAGTTACTAAATGACTCAAAATATATTTTTATTTTACTTTAGCAGACCTTATTTGTCTTTGTTACTTTTTCTCAGTAAATAATATACGAAATAGCGTTTTATTTAATTTAAATATTAATTTTATTGATACTTGATTACTTAATTATGTCTGTAACTTTTGTAGGTCAAGCATTTAAATGTCACTTAATTCAATTTGTACAGGTTGAATTACTAGAATCGTCACTTGTTAATTGTAAAATATAAAAACATGTAAACTTAGAGGGGTTTTCGAAAAAATATATTCCATATTATTTGTATCTTATTAAAAAATTTCGTATATTAATAGGAATATAAAATTTTAAAATTACATCGAAATTTTAGTTATTTGCTTTGGGACGTATTAACGGTATCAATTTTTTTTAATATCTTCAAATCCCTCGTAAAATGAATCTGACATTTCCTATCGATAATTAAATAATAAAATTTGTTTATATTATATCAGCGTACATAAAAATTGCATTAGTAAGCTGTTAATGTATTCAGCAGTGATGTTATTATTTATATAAAAATATTTATAACATTGAGTAATATTCCTTCTTATAGTTGAGTCATAAGATGGCGATTTCAGTGGTTTGTTTGTTTGTACTTGTGAATTTTAAATACGTGAAATTAAAATTTACCATTCACCCTAAACTAAATTATTAATCCATCCGATGGTAATAAATACGTAGATTTTTAATCTAAACGTATATCCCGTTCTCGTAAATATGGTTTATATTAGACCTTACCACCCTTACCTTCATCAACTTTTCATTTCGAAAAAGGGCTTCATTTCAAACATCTCGTTATTTATGTGCCAGTGAAGTTACTCAACGAACTTTTCGTATTTTTCCACTTGAAAAACATCGGTTATAAAGCTTTCTTTACCCTCAATGGGTACCTTCTATAAATTATTGTAGAATAAAATTATAAAACGTCCTCTCCATTTCATCCGCAGAATCGGATTCACTAGTGATAATTTATCCAAATCTCTTAACTAACAAATTACTTCGCTTTTATTTTTGTTTTAAGTATCAAAAATTTACAGATAAATTCCAAGATTAGTTTATATATTAAAGACTTTGAAACTGTATTGAAAATTCTATTTATTTTTAAAACAAAGCTTAAAATCTACTATACGTGAATCCGGTCCTATAAAAAAGGGCGGTAACAACTGTCAAATTCCAGAAACGTGATCCTTAGTGGGATGTATTTGTTTTTGCGATTAACAGACACTTAAGTGTTAAAAACGACATAAAAAACAAAACACTTTTTATATTGGGTATCCCAATAACAATGACTATCGATTTTAGAAACTTTTAAATAGAAAATTAACCTAAAAATAGATCTATATCTAATTAACTTAACCTTAATTTGACGGAACCGTAATTCCAGATCTAAAAAATATTGACAGGTTGATGGTGACAGAAGGTGTTGGTATTACTAGGAATATATCAATGTCCTTGGAACGTTTTTATGAAATCCCATGGAAATTTCATAAGCTAATTTTTAATGATATGAATTTCAATGTGAATTATAAGGATCGAAAAAGTATTCGAACCTTTTGAAGAATCTACAAAACTTCGAAATTCATACCGGAGTGGAATTATTCGATGTTTTGATGAACTAATCTCAAGTTCTTCACTTCTCAAACAACTCTAGACGTTTGGGGCGACACTCTACACGCGTACGATGTATAGTTGAAGTATTCCCAGACTCGCGAATTTAAAAACAGTTGAAATAACTCGACAAACTTATAGATTGAAATAAAAACAGATTGTACTCGAATGAGAATTAAACAAATTTAATTATTGATGTACTATACAGGGTTATATCAAAAGTTACCGATTTAATATAGAAACGTAAAATTTTGTACCCATAAACATTTTATTTTTCAATATATTATTCTAACGTATACGTCTAAAAAATATTATTTTCTTCAAGTGAAATTTTAAGGTTATAAAACAAAAAAAGTCGTCGGGGGAAAGATCTGGTGGGGGAAATTATATATTGATAAGACAATGGTCGGCATAAGTCAGGTAAAAAAATTAAAACGCGCCGCGTTTCGACCGGTATCTATAACAACTAACTTCATTCTATCGAGTTTGCCGTCTCTTCCACACGCTCCTCGAGGATGATTTCGATCGCAGATTGAAACTGGTACTCCTCATGTCTTCATTGAAGAAGAATTAAACCTGTCCGGGGTTTGTGTGTGGGCAGGTACGGGACGGGCCAAAGTAACGTTAATTTTTGATAATAGATAGACAGATGAGGATTCGTTGAGTGGCCCGCTTGGTCATGTGAACTGATATCCTGTGATTTTTTTCTATGGGGCTTTCTCAAGGACCGCGTTTTTGCGAAAGGACCACGCGCCCCTCCGATTTCCGAAGTGCAATTGAAGAAGAATTTGTCTAAGTTAAGAAACGTTTACGAAACTTTTTTTATAATTTATTTTAATAAATTTATTTCGATGCTTTTTACCCTCGATTTTTAACCATCCCACTCTTACTTTATAAATATATTTACATCGATTCCAGATCTTTCGTTTTTTTTTTGTTTTGTAGATATAATCGAACTAATTTTCATTTTCCAAATGCAGTATTAAAAAATTCGATCCCAAATCAATTTTCCAACTATCGAAATTAATTCCAATTACTTCGAAAATAATGGATTGAAGTTGTTCGAATTTGACACTACCTACTCAAAAACTTAATAAAATCTATTTTAAATTGCTAAGTTTATAGCACAAGAAAACACTTCGATAACGGACGAATTTTCCTTTAAATGTAATAAAGTTTCTAACCTAATTTCTTTATCTACCTACCTTCCAGCTATTATCCCTTTTATACAGACAGAATCGAGAAACGGGAGCGGGAATTATCTAATTATGATAAAATTTGAACATCGTTTTGAAATGTTTAAAAGTACAAAAGCTGCAACCAAAAAAGAAAAAAAAAACAAAGCGTATATTCAAAAACTGAAATCCTTTTATGACATTTCAGTCATTAAATTGTTATAATCATTACAGAATCTGTCTAACAACAAAGAAATGGGCAAAGATATTTACGCGTTGGTATGTACTAGATGCTATAAGAGATAATTATCTCTAACTATTTATAAATTCCTCATTTTTTGATCTTGCAACATGAGATTATGAATTTTCGAATATGAATACTCCATTTGAATGAGTATCCAAGCTAAGACGTCATATCCACATTATGGGCATCACGGACGATTCCGAGTGCCGTTGGTGACCGAAATCGAAGACCAAGTTATCTGCTAGTGCCATGAGTTCACTAGAGCGCGGTTTAAACACCTGGGAACACCACAAAGCTTGCTTAATGATATATGAAGGCTCAATGGAAGAGGAAGAACTCTAAAAAGAACGCGACAAGGAAGATTGGAAAACGAGACGGCGAAAGCACAGTTGGCAAAACGCCTAATAGGCATCGAACACCTTACAACTGACTACTTCCTAAGCCAATTTTTGTGAGGATATGCGCCAAGGATAATAACGAATTTAATCTGTAATTTACTAGTAGTTCGATTTTTTTTTTCAACGAATATCTGAATACTTTCACGATAAACGTTTCGTTTCAGAAACGTGTCGCAGCCGACGACAACTGTAGAAACTGTCACCATAAAAAGACCATTAAAGGTAAGTGGACAAATAGTTTTTTAATCATTTATACGTTAGTTGGAAACATTAGGTTCTCAAAGAACTTTCAGTCTAAGTGCCCCCTGTGATTTGTTTATAGAAATTTAACGAAATTGGAATAAGGAAGCGTTCAAGTATTTCGATCGGATTGTACTGATCGACAATAAAAATCGTAAGGCATTTGTTTGAACCCTTCTAGAGGAGGACAACCTTACAAGACGTGGTGGAAACATGCACGATCTTATATCTAGCTGACTAGGTACATAGCTTGTTTGGAGTTTAAAGGATTGGGCCCTCCAAGTCTTCCTCGACTCTTGTATAACTTCGTTTATAAGTTAGACAAACTTTTCTTTGTTTATGAAACTCACAAGACGTGGTGGATACTTGCACGATACTTTCCTTTGTCTAGCTTACTAGGTACCGCGAGCTTGTTTGGAGTTTGAAGGATTGAGCTCTCCAAGTCTTCCTCGACTCTTGTATAACTTCGTTTATATGTTATACAACCTTTTCTTTGTTTATGAAACTCACTGTTGGTTTGTAAAAAGAGAAAGTGCAACC
Source organism: Diorhabda carinulata (assembly GCF_026250575.1). Lineage (NCBI taxonomy): Eukaryota > Metazoa > Arthropoda > Insecta > Coleoptera > Chrysomelidae > Diorhabda > Diorhabda carinulata. Next base: position 1,660,746 of record NC_079469.1, read on the forward strand.
CGTAATAAAAGAAGAGCTAATTGATATTTAAAGTGATTTTTTTTATACTTTCTGTGAGGCATGTTTATTATATATAAACTATAACTATTGTCAATATATACGATTTAAAAAACGTGAAATTATTTTTTTGGTTCTATAAATGTAAAATATAAAAACCTCACGTGTTACAACTATTTTTTTCATATTTTCGTATTTTTATACATTTTATCACAATTCATTCTTGTGTAACTACAAAAATTTTTTTATGTGTAATTATTGATGACAGATTTTGAAAAGCCTTACAGCGAAACGACATAAACAAATTGTCGCTTGCAATTTTGGTATGTACGACAAATGTTTATTTATTTATTCATTCGTTCATCAAGAAATGTTTCGATGCATTTTAATAAATAATTACAATTTATGATAATTTTTTTGAGAATGTCTCTTTATAGCAAACGGTTTCCTTGACATGTACTAAAAATCTAAATATCTTCTAAATCATAAGTTTTATCAAGTTTTATAGTTATAGATTATCTTTTTTTTTTTTAATCAATTAAAAAATTCATTCTTCCTATTTTTATATTGTACAGGTTGTCCTTGTAAAAGTTATCCATTGGGTATACGAATTGATAATTTAATGATATTAGGTGGTAGCCATAGAAGTCAACAAGAAACGTTGAATATCTTTAATAATGTATATCCTAACCGAAATTATATAACAATATCAACTGTTAGGAAATTAGTAAAAAAAATTTAACGAAACTGATTCGGTGCAAGATTTTACCAAATCAGGGCGCAGAAAAACTGTATCAACTAAAAACGAATCTTTGTTAGAAAACGATCCAAATTTAAGTACTAGACAAATATTCAAGGGATTTAATATTTCGCAAACAATTCTATTCATAAAAAGTAACGTTGATTCAAGAGTTTGATTTTGATAGACGTGAAGAGTTTGCAGACTGAACACGAATCAGAATAATCGAAAAAAGGGCTGAGACAATAATTTCAATAACAATTTTTTAATTTTTCTGAAGTTAAATATTTGGAATCCGCTATATTAATTGAAATTTTTGCCGTACACTATTCAATATTATCATAATAAGCGTTAACAGTCAACGAGGTTCAAAAAATTATTGAGTGGAGCTTAGCTAATAGTTAAATAGATGTAACAAAAGGAAACGTACTTTATGGATATTCTTCGTATAATATTTGCTAGTATAAACAACTCCGAGACCGGAATAAACTTTCAGGACATTACAACGAAGTCGTAAACTTCACTAACTCGTTTTGTAGCTTAAGAGAATGTTCATTTAAAACCGACTACATGCACCTATAGTCCTGCAGTTATCCTTCGACCTAGTTAGACTTAATCAACTAGGAGGTTATAACGGGGGTAAGTATAACGAGTGTTCATTGTATAAAATAACAATTTAGGTAATTTCATATTAATTCCGTTCGAATATTGAATATAAAACTTTTTTATTAAATCGGTTATTGTTTAATAGGGGATGACATTTCTCTTGATCCGGTCACGGGAATTTAATCAACCCCAAGGAGAAACAATGCGTCGATTATATAGATAGCGGTTGAGTTTAAACCTTAATTAGATCCCTATTAAATTTCGGTATTCCGAAAATTTAATCAGAAAACGAACTAATTCAACACGTCAAAACGAGTTCCGGAATTCGGTCAAGAAATTGAAAGTCCGAAATCTAGAAATCGATCGTGATACAACAGAACACAACAAATATTACATTATAAATACGAGGATGGTCACAGAAATAACTAATCTGACTTAGAGATGGCGGTAGTTGCTTGAAAAATACCGCGGTATCAAGAAAAACCGTTCCAACTGCAGGCGTGGGATAATTATCCATGATGAGTATTATGCTACGTTCCAGCTAAGAAATCAAGCAAAAACCTCCGCATTAAGCTAAGAAGAAAATGTTATTTTATTAAGATAATACACAAACTAAGCAATGACCAAAATGAATTAATTAAACTTTGATTCACTACTTCGAGCACCTTATTCGCCAGGTTTAACCCTCTCGGATTATTTTCTGTTCCCAGATTCGAAAAAATTAGTCAAAGATTTTCCAAAAATGAAGAGGTGAAGGGATCGTTTTCTTTGTTAGGCCAAGTACTTTTAACACAATCCTCGTATGTCAAATTTAACATTTCCATTATAAAATTTGACATTTTTGGATTGAACAACAATGTGCCTATAAACTCCGACTTCTAGTGAAGATGATTTGCATAAATCTGAAGCTACTCAACTCAAAATTATTTATAAAAGATAATTTCCTAACTATTAATAGTTAAAAATAATCTCAATATAACTTTCATGACGTAAATTCCGTAGTATTTTCTATCTTCGTTGTATATACACAATTGTCCGCATTCGTTCACAAAATTTAGGACAGGAAATGTGTTTGTTAATTTAACATAGTTAAAACGGGATAGTTTGGAAAAGTTTCGAGATTTATTTAGACAAGAGATTAACTTTAAATCCGTTTATTAAGGACGAGGATAATTAAAGTTCATTTAACAATTTAAAATGGTTATATTATTAGTTAGTAATTGAGCTTTTTGCTAAAAATCGATTTTATTCATCAATTTAATCTCAATACAATCATTTCAACGCTTCTCTAACTTTTCGATGCATTTTGTAGGAGCATTTGTCTTTTGCCTCAAAATAGGCTTCAGTTTCAACAATTGCGAGTATTTTTTTCAGATCAGTAGTCACTAAAGACAAGATCTGGACTATACGGTGGATAAGAAATTCAAAGTGTAATTCGTTCAATTTAACCATCGTTGCTATCGACTTGTGAATCGGTGCATTGTCTGGTTTTTATCTTCGATTTATGAGGACGTTTTTCTTTGATTTTGCATTCAAACGATCTAACAACGCTATGTAGTAATCGCTATTGATTGTCTCTCCCTTTTAGAGGTAGTCGATGAACTATATTCCATACGTATTCTCAAATACTGAAGCCAAAACCTTCCCAGCTGTTGTTATTATACAAATCCCTCGAAAAAAATCTATAAAATTAATTAATATAATTGGTTTGTTGTATTTAGCTTCGATTATACTCGGTATTTGTTTGGTGAACAAGTTCAGTGAATGGAAAAAATTTAGTCAACTAGACTAAACAAAATTTCTAATTTTGCAAATAACTCGGAATCTACGCCGAATTTCGAAAAAAGTGGAAGGATCAAAAATGTAGTTCAAAAAATTTCCCACAAAAAAGGTTTCTTGTGAATTTTTCCTAATATCAAAATTACTCTTACAAAAAGCGAATTTCGTGTTTCTTGATTTTTTCAACAGTGCATTTTTTGCAGATATCTCAAAAAAGAAGTTTAAAGGAAAATTTCTAAAAAAAATGTCGAGCAGGAAATTATTTTCGAAGGAGCTCAAATATATTTTTTCCTAACCTACAAAAAACTCAAAAAATGTCAGAAATCCTCTTTTAAAATCTAAATTTAAGTGTGAGGCAGTTATAATCCTTAAAAACGCTATTCTTTTTTACAAATTTTGCAAATAACTCGGTATCTATGCCGAATTTCGAAAAAAGGGAATGGATCAAAAATGTAGTTCAAAAAATTTCCTACAAGATAGTTTGCTTGTGATTTTTCTCTAAGAGCTGTCATTTTTTTGTAGAATGCACTTATACTTCCGGGTCACATCTTACTAAAAAGTTTTCGCGCCACGTAGGTTCTGAGTAACACGAAATTCGATTTTTGGAAGAGTTATTTTGATATTAAGAAAAAATCACAGGAACACTTTTTTGTAGAAAATTTTTTGAACTACATTTTTGATCCTTTCACTTTTTTCGAAATTCGGCGTAGATTCCGAGTTATTTGCAAAATGCGAAATTTTGAAAATATATTGCTTAGCGGCCAAAATTTTGATGTTAACTTTTACTGTATCGATAAAGCACCCTCAGATCAGCGACATAACTAATTTTCGTGAGTTTTGGTTCTAAATTGGACTATAATTCAAACGAGGCTGTACGACCTGCAAGTACCAGCATCGCAGTGGTTGACCAAATGAGGTGACGGCTCCAGAAATCTTGAAGAAAATCGACTGAAAGTACGCGAGCTACTATACATAATAAGTATTTCAAAAAATGCGGTACTTGAAAATTTGAACACGAAACAGCTGTGCACAAGATGGATGCCGCGTTTGGTCACAATATCGAATGGCAATGCTGAAATATCGCTCAAAGATATGACTCGTACCAAGGAAATCAGGATAAAACGAAATAAGGACCATAAACATGACAACATAGAGACCAAAAGGAAATTAGAAAGTCTCCTGATATTAAGAATATTCTAGTAGTACATTTGGTCTACCATACATTTTATAACAAACTGGTGCTGCTGGACTTTTTGCTAGCTCTTTGAGGTAAAATTCGATTATCTGTTTGGATAGAAACATGTATCAAAGTATCAAAGACCGAAACTTGCATGTAGACTTTTGATAATGATAAATTACCTAATCAATGACATGAAATGTGCTGCACGAAAACTAAATATTGAAAAAGCTGGAAATGAAAAGGATTAAACAATAAAAAAAATTACGGATCCGAAATATGTTTTTATATCGATAAATATAATGGAGGAAACTTGAAACGTCTTATAATACGATAATGGAAGTTATTTTTGGGATTCTTTTATATATAAAATTGAAACGATTGATTGGTGATCTGAAAAAATGTCTTTGTAAACTTTAAATCGATCGTTTCGACCTGCCAGAGGCTACGACCTACTCAGATGTGGCTCTTTTATCATTTTTCTTGACACCAGAAACGACGTTTCTTTGTTGTTTTCACAATAGATAAGTTAAAAAGTAAAAAAAAACGTATAGAGGCTTTTCTATTTATTTCTATTTGGTTCAGGTTCAAAAATTGATTGTCCATCCAATAATTATAATTGGATATAGTTTTATTGCTTTTCAAACTATTCTCCATTATGATCAATAGACTCTTGAACTAATTCCGATTGAGGTACCTCCAAAATATGTCATTTCAACTTATCGACGTGTCAGAATTTGTATAAAAATTCCGTTCTGGAGATTTTTTCCTCAAAAACGAGCGACGTTCCGGTCGGTTGATTATGAAGTTGATGGTGGCCAAATCAAAACTTGTCAGGAGGTTACGCACTATAATTGAAAAACATTTAAAATGTCTTGGGCTGGTTGGAAAGCTTGTTATTTGGGTAACTCACGAATTTAAAGAAATTTATTTAACACGATGAATCAATAATTGCGATATGCACCTTAACCGATTCATTATTGAGAATGATCATCACTGGTGATGAAAAATGTACAGTAACATAGTTTGAAAACGATGCAGCAATCACAATGAACCAGCACCAACCACGTCGAAATTGAAAAACAACAAAACAATCTCATACTGTCAGTTTGGTCGGATTACGAAGGTTTTGTCGTTTTTGAGCTGCTTCTAAGGTACCAAGACCTCACACATCTTTGGAAACTGTTGAAGCTTGGCTGGAAAGTCATACCACATCCTCCAAACAGCCCTGATTTGGCACTATCTGATTATTATTTATTTCGAAGTTTACAGAATTTTTCGATTGGTCAAACTTTCACAAACGAAGACATTAAATCGCAATTGGTTCAGTTTTTTGCTGATAAGAACTAGAAATTTTATTAGCGCGGAATCATGAAGCTGAGAGAAATATGGAAAAAGATCATTAAGCAAAATAGAAGATATTAAAAATTATTCTTTGTTTAAAAAAGTGTTTTATTTTATAGTACGAAAAGCGAAAGCAAAATTACTTTATAGCAAAGTCTATAAATTAATTTTAATATCTTTAATTTGAATTAAAAAAAAAAACTTCCAAATTGACCCCGACGTGATTTGAACACGCAACCTTCTGATCTGGAGTCAGACGCGCTACCGTTGCGCCACGGAGTCTTACGTTTATAATTACTAATAATGTATTAAATCTGAAATATCGAAAATTAATTTTTTTTATTTTTCGATCTTTCTATATATTTATTTTCTCGTGAATAATTAATCTTGTTTTAATTCAATTCAATAACTAATTTTTTACATTTTAGAAAATATTTATGACGTAATTAGATCGAAATATCAAAATCCTTTGAATATAAATTTTAGTATATCAACGTTGTTGACTTATAAATAATGTCAGTTTATCAAAAAATATACCAGAAAAACATTTTCCGAGATATTTTCAATATAATATTACTATTAAATCGAATATTGTATTGTATTGACGTAAATAGACAACATGACGTTTGACGAAAAATAATCGATTTTCATTTGAAAACTGATACGTAAAATATCGATCGACGAGAAAATTTATTTTTACTTTGTAATTTTGTAAATAAGAATTACAACTTCAATATTGGTATTTATCTCATCTTAATTCTTGTTTAAATTAAAATTATCGTACTAAATGTAATTACGAAGGTAATTAGTATAGCTTCATTAAATTCATTCGAAAGAAAATCGATTTTTCGTATTGGAAAATGTACTACAGGATTTCTATGCTTGTAAAAGGTAAAAATACGAGAATCCTTTTCCAATTTATAAAAGGTTTGATAACTAGATTATTTAATCATCTTTAGATTATGTGATGGTTGTATATAAACGATATTATATGAGATTTTCATATGACATTTTGGTACTAAAATCGACTACTGCAATTCGTTGCAACTAAATTGCAAATTTCTAGCAATTAAACTTGTTGATAGACAGACGCAGTCTGAATTTAACGCCCACTTTTAGCATTTGCATGTTTTAGTTTCAATGTCTCTTTCGCATTTACGATTAAATACACTAATCAAAACCGTTCACATCTTAGTACGCGTTCCGTGTTATTTGTTTTATAGAAAACATTTTACTGTAATTTTAAATTCACTTTATGTCTCGTGAAATGTACTTTCTAGATACGTTTAAAGTCGCAGTCCGGATATAAAAACATAAATTGAGTAAAAAGCATTTGAAAGAGCGCAGCAAACAGATGACAAAAAATTTTGTGAATCAGTTTACTTAGTTACGTCACTTAGTAGGTGAAATGAACTAAAATATTTCCAAAGATGGTCGATTTCCGGTTCTACCGAAAGTCGACTGTAACTTTGTTATTTTAAATAGAACACCCTGTATGTTAATACATTTTTGAAATCTACGTAAAATTTTAGTATACTTTTGTCTAAAAACGTTCGAAAAATTCATACTTTTTGAGTTAATTTTTTTGTAAAAAATTTGACCGTTGCAGACCCTTACAAATTATTTTTTATGAGGATACCCTTGAAGATATGAAAATGGTTTTTGTTCGGTTGATTTTCGCAAGGTCAGACGTATTTGAATTTATATTGCAAAATTTTTTATTTTATACAGGGTGTGTATAAAAAGTGTTCAAAGTTCCAACTTCATAATTATCAAATTTCTTTATTTTTTTAAATAGAACCACCCGGTTTTTTCTATTTTAATACATTATGGGGTAAAAAATAATGCAAATTCATGAATACTTTCCTATACCTAAACCTTAACATTATCCACATATTAAATGTTTTCTGTAAATTTTTAGAGATGTGGGTGTGGTGTGAATTTGAACAAATTTTTCAACATAGATTCAAATACGTCTGACCTTGATAAAAGCAACTGAACAGAAACCATTTTCACATCTTTGAGGGTATCCTCGTAAAAAAATAATTTATAGGGGTCAAATTTTTTAGAAAAAAATTAATAACTCAAAAAGTATGCATTTTTCGAAAAAAGTTTTTAGACAAAGGTATAATAGAATTTTACGTAGATTTCAAAAAAGTATCAATATACATGGTGTTCTATTTAAAATAACATAGTTACAGTCGACTTCTGGTAGAACCGGAAGTCGGCCATCTTTGAAAATATTTTATTTAAAAATATCGTGTTCGAAAATCCAAACGTAGAAATTTTCATGATTTTACTATAAGTATTTTGTCATATATACAGATAATTTTAACTCGTCGTGGGACACCCTGTATACAGATGTGTTTATGGTTGCATCTCGTTTTTGAAAGTTTTGATTGTCTGTTCACGTAGCTGGCCTTGATTTTCGACAATTTTTGAATACAAAATTTGAATTGAGATTTATCGTATAGAGGTAAAACTTATAAAAGCGTGTTGAAAAAAAAAAACGGTTTGAACGCTTTTATTAATATTTTAAATTCGCGTTTTATCTAAATTGTAAACGATATGAATTTGATATTTGACAGTACCTAAAAAAACAATGTTGCCATTTAACAAAATTAACTATGTATACATTTAAATTGGACGTAAAAAATTGGTAATGGAAATACGCATCAATAGATCCGAACATTTTTCATAAATCGAATGATGGACACGACAGATCATAGATAAGACAGAACACACGACAGTTGACAGATATGACATGTGATGAATGGGACACACAACAGTTGACAAACGATGGACTTGATAGATCATATGGCGGTTGACAGATTTTGGGCATGACAAAACATTTAAAATCGTCATCCAAAATGGTAAACATGAAAATTTTTATATCCAAAATCAAGTAGTTTGATTCCACTTTCAGTTCTCCAAATGAGGCTAATACTTTGATATTCAGTTGGAGGTCTGACCATAGGATCAGGATATAATATAAGCATCATCATCATCATCATCATCATCTTTTCATTCTATCTAAAACACTGATTTAGGATTGTCCTGGTGCTGATAAGGTGGTTGAAAGCCCCAACTGTTGATCTTGTCTTTATACGAGGGTTCCTAAGGAGCTGCAGATGCTAGGAACAATGTTAGGCATGTATTTTCTCCCAGTTCTTGTCATGGTGAGCTGTCTATAATCTTGAATCTCGTCTTGGTAGCTGTGAAATCCACGCCAGGTGCGAATTATGTTCTTCGATTTGTTTTTTTGTGTCCAAAAAACGTTCCTACTTTAGAAAATCATTCCCAAATGTGTGAGAAGTAAGGGAAAAAGTGTAAAATGGTGCAGAGATGGACCGGACGCTGTGATTGCGAAAAGAAGAAGAAATTTTGATAGATCGAAGTGTGAACCTACCGAGATGATGTCAGCAAGATTTTTCTCTTTCTAATTGAAATTCATATCTTTTTCTCCAATATTTTATAGTTTGCATATGATTTCACAATTCGAATTGACCAGGATTACCTTTCAAGTCTTTAAAATCGAACAATAGATGTCGCTGTAATTGTAAACATTGACGTTTATTCAGGGTTCCCAACTTAGGAGTTTTTACCCTAAATTTAGAGGGAAAAATATGGGTTGGGATGTTTTTAGGGGTTTTATATTTTTTCAAATATTTAAAACTTTGTCTTTTTTAAAAAAAAGTTCCTGCTGTAGAAAATCATTCCCAAATGTGTGAGATGGACGTAAGGCCGTCCATGACAGCCGGACGATGTGATTGCAAAAATAGAAGAAGAAATTTGATAGATCAAAGTGTGAACTTACCGAGTTTTCTATTGACAAAATTTTAGCAAACCAGTTGATGATTCTTGTAAACTTGATGTTATTAATTCATCTACACTTATTTACTTTTTTTTGGGTATTTCCAGGATACGAAAATTACCTCTCGTTTCCATCCCAGAGCTAATAATAACTTAGAGTATACTAAATTCGTCTTGGGAATTTTCGATATATATATTTATTTTCGGGAAATGAGAAAATTAACAATTACATTTATTGGATGGGGAAATAAGAATAATTTATTATCGGATACGAAATGGCATTTACGAGGGTTGAATTTACAACTTTAATAAACTAGTTTGAAATGTAAATAACTTTTGTACAAAAAATATTTGATGGTATATTCGTTATTCGGATCAGTTACATGATTATATCGATTATGGTTGATTAAAATTGAATTGCACCGAAATATTTGAGTATACAGGCTCATCAACAAGCAATTTTCTATTGTAGAATCCAAAACTTTCTTCTATTAACGTTTTCTTCGCTATTGATTACATTATCAGATTTTACATGATCTTCCTTGACCATGAATTACAGATCAAACAAACATTAAGAATCAATTTAACATTGTCATGATGAATTAACACATTTTGGGTAGAATGCGTCAGAAACTTCAACAAAACTTAGTAGGTCTACAGAATTGTGAAGATTTTGAGGGTTTAAAGCATTTTAAGAAGCTCGAGATTCAATGGAAGATGAACCAAGCAACGAAAGACCTCCAACGGAAAGAATTGATGAAATATCGACGGTTTACGATCGGAATGATATAAAAACAATGCTCTAAAAAACATTGTTATATATCATTGTCCGAGCTCTATCACTGAACTAAATTAAAAAGTCTTAGCACTCCATTTCCACACCAATTAATATCATAAAACTTACTTAGATCATCTGATTGTGGTCTAACATATATCTATCTTTGTTTCTCAGATAAACAAAAAACGTTCTAGTATTGGAACACGAATTTTATGGAATGCGTCCTTACTATATCTATGGTTTTAGTTAAATTAGTTCTATATCAAATGTCAATCGTAGAAAGTTTGTAATAACCATAGAAATTAATAAATTATTCGAAAATATAATGATGATTCATATCGTGTAATAATTTGTAGGTACAGATCATCGTCTTTTATGTAATTTTACAAATATAAAAATCTCATTTACCAAACCTTCGGTAGCTTTCGAGATTTCATATATAGATAAGAAAATTCCTGTTGGCGAAATATCCAAGAGACAATTTCATAAATACGACACGTACAAAATTTAATTAAAGTTCAATTTAAATTTTTCCCTTTTGTAATGAATTCATTTCTTTTTCTCCAATATTTTATAGTTAACATATGATTTCACAATTCGAATTGACCAGGATTACCTTTAAAGTTCTTAAAATCGAACAATAGATGTCGCTGTAGTTGTAAACATTGACGTTTGTTTAGGGCTCTCAACTTAGGAGTTTTTACCCCAAATTTAGAGGGAAAAATATGGGATGGAATGTTTTTAGGGATTTTATATTTTTTCAAATATTCAAAACTTGTTCTTTTTTCACTTTTCGTATAAATTTATAAGACACCTCCCCTACAGTTGCTTTTACAGTTTTATAATACAGCGGCTGCGGGACGGAGCGATCGCGCCACGAATACGTTGCGAACGAGTGGCAGTTTTTTGTGGAAACAATTCAATTTCGTCAAAAAAATTCACATAAATTTCAACGAAACTTCCTCCAACGCCTACGCTTGTGTCAACTACGCAAAATTTTCGCCAAGCACTATCTCTAAGGATTTGTTAAACGTTCGTGACGATTCGTTTTTCGCTTCAAACGTCGACGCGAAATTGGGCGAGTGGAAATAACTTCCTCCTCCCTTTTTTCGATAAGGAAATGTTTTCCGGGATACAAAAACGGACCGTTCAAAATTTTCTGCTCGATCAGAATTGCAGATCGGAGCATTTCTTCATAATAATAAAACAGAAAGTATTTTCCAAAAAAAAAAACTAGAAATTGCTAAAATAATTTTCTCTCCCCATTTTTGTCTAAATGATGCGTCGTCAAAATACCTCAAAGTCATTCAACTACCCACGCCCTAATGAGAGGGTGTATTTTTGCAGACAAGAGACTCTTTCCACTTCCATTGTCAACGTTTTTACCCCTCTGGGGAAAGAGGGAGAAAGATGAAGTGAAAGAAATTGGGAAAAGTTTTTCTGTCGTCGCGTCGTAACTTTTTGTGTCAGTGCTAAATTATATACGCATCACATATGTCCCTTAAATTAGCACACGAAAAAAATTAAAAATAAAAATCTTATTACACTAATAAATCACTTAATTCCCTCGAAAAACAAAAAAGATGTTCTTATCTGTCAAGTTAAAATGGAATTTTAAAATTCGGCGAATTTGCGCGGCGCCTTTAATCTGTTTTTCATAAATAACAGACGCGCCATTGATGAACTGTTCATTATAGAAGGCGATTTATTACAGTATTTCTTTAATAAAGTTCTACAAAAGTCTATTGATTTATTTCTTTTTATTCTAGAATTTTATTTAGGTATATAAATGATTTGTGTAAACGCAGTTAATCAATTTTAAATAAATAGTTGTAGGAAAAAAAGCGAATTAGTGAAATTGATCGCAAAAATGATTTGAATGATATTTATAAGTAAATTCTTTTGAGTCTTAAGTGTATTGTGTAGTGTATTAAAGTATGTTGACAGTTTTCCTGTCACTATAGAAAGTAATATACAGGAAGGGAACACAGAAAATAATAAATTGGAAACAGTCAACAACAAACGACCAGCAAAACGAAATTAAAGATAATATTTATCATGAAGAGGGAAAAACTGTGAAAAAACGGTATGAAAATTTGATAAATTATAATTTTTCATAATCTATTCATTATCCAACGCGTTAATAGCCCTCACAAATAAAAAAAATCTGGTGTTTCTCAAACCGAAACGAAATCGCTGCTTTACCTTCATCTAACCACCCTTCTCTTCGTTGGACTTAATTGCAGTTGTGCTAAACAACTAAACCCGACGTGTCATTATCAGGGGCTCATTTATACGTAGGCGTGTCACCCCAACATTCACAGACAGCAGGGATATAACGTTTAATGAACATATAAATTGTCTTGCAGATACATACTATCTCAATAAAATCCCAAATCTTAAATTTATTATAAATTATGTGATATTATATATACCAGGGCCGTTTTTTTTTCAACCTCCGAAAGGAATCACACTTCACAATGCACATTTGACGGGAGCATCAATTACGTTTACGTGGCTGTAGCACAACGCCGATTGATGCCTTAATATGTGGCGAGAGCCTCGCAGTCGCCTACAGCGCTTGTCTGCGTAGCGTCTGCACGGAGCGATGGGAGGTTGAAAAAACAAATGGCACTCGTAATTTTATTTTTTTTTTGTATATCTTGTAAGTTGAAAAAATAAAAATCATCAATAAATTTGTTGGACACGTTCTTAAGCATCTTTTAAAACCGAAATATATCGTGTATTTACTGTGCGAAGTTTACGGACTGTAGCACAACGCCGACTAACGCCTCCATGTCAATAATAGCGAATTCACGGCATCCTAGAAGTTCTTCTTTTGGATCTTGGGAAGACAAGTCTTATAACGCAGCTACATATTACATTTGAAGCTATTTTTTCTTGAACTGTTTTAGTAAATGGCGAATCTTCGATGTCCTTCAAGTTTTCTGGTTTATTTTTGAAATCACGAAACGTGTCTTCAGATGCATGTATGAAGCAATCCTTGACGTAATCCAACACTAACAAGCGTTTCAATAACTATCATCATCATCATAATCAATTGTAATTTTCGCTACTTTGGTTAGTGAATTCCACTCGTCGAAATGGCAACCAATATCTATCTAAGTCTACTTCTCTTTCTAATTTATCTGTACGTTTATGTTTTTATAGTTTTCTATCAAGAGATTTTTCAATATAAAGTTTTTCGCTTAATACGAATAAGGTTAAATCCCATAAAAAAAGTTTTTGTATGAATTGATGTATGAACTAAATTGAGCTTGAACCCGATTAAAAAATCATCCGAATATCCTAAATCCGTGTTGTAGATTCGACAGGATAATATCAGATTTTCGCATAATTTATTTCACCGTCACAATCGAGTTGATTTATAATCGAAATGAATACAAATCACTTCATTATCTTTTGAATTATTTATTAAAAATTTAGTTCTAAAAAAATTATTTTCAACTTTTTTTTATTTAATTTATTAAATTGATTCACCAATTTCATATAATGGCTTCGCTGCTTACATACCTACATCTCATCGAAACTTGTATCGAGCCGTAACGGTGTAGTTGATGAGGTTATCGAAATGCTTGATTTCTAACAAGTAGATCAGAGGAACATACGGATTTAAATTAATTGTGTTTATTCTTTTACATTTAATTCTTTCGAAAGTTTTTTCCAGATCTTAGTAGTCGTTGGTACTGCTCGTTCGTCTGGTCATACAGTACTGGATACTTCTTCAATCAACTTTTCCGGCTTATACCCGATATAATTAACAATTTAATGAAAAAAAAAATCCGGAAAAAACTCACATGAACAAACCTCGTATATTTATTTTCAAAAATTGTCTATACTCCTGAGGAAATGTTTCTTATAGCTAAATTCTAAATTTGAGTTTGGTTTCTAGTTTTTTTTTCCATTTTTTTTACTCCCTCAGAGACGTTCCTATTTTTGACATTGACAGATCAAATTCTCTTACATCGAACTTTCATTTTTGATAGACGATTTTTGAATTTTCTCTAGACTTCGAAGAAATTACGAACTAAATTTTTACAATTGAGAAAACTATTAACAATACTTCGATTTAATGTTCGACAGTTCTAAATCGCGATTTTCCAAATTACTTACAAGGACGATTGCGCTGGCGCACCTGTATGCTTTGAAGGTTGCAGCTTGACTATGTGTTATTTAAGGTCCCTTACTAACAGTTTTTATCGCGCATGCTGCGATCATGAGTGAACGTCGAGTATTGACCGCCATTTCGCAACTTATTGTCATTCTTTCGTATGGAAAGGCATTAAAAACACGAAAATTCTTTTGCGTTTACGAAATCAATTCGATAGTAAATGCCTGAGGAAGTCGTATGAATTTTTTTTTGTCGCAGCATTATTATCACGGCGTCTACTCATTTTTTGCATTAACACCTTGTATACTAAATATGAATTTATTTTATTTTTTCAGATTTTTCTTATGTTATTTGGATCTCTTGACGTTCTGATTTTTTTTTACTTCAAAATTTTTATCTTAAAAATTATAAAAAACTAATTTAAGAAACTAAAATCAATAAACATTTACGAAGTCTGGTTATGAAATAACGAGACTGGTTACGAAAAAGGGTTTTATTATTCTACATCCGAATGTTACCCTCAATCAATTTATTAGTATCGTCATTTTTAAATTTCATTGACTCGTTATATTAACTGATAAAAAAAAATTAAAAAGAAAATTGACCCCGACGTGATTTGAACACGCAACCTTCTGATCTGGAGTCAGACGCGCTACCGTTGCGCCACGGAGTCTTGTATTCATCGTTGCATAAATATAAATCCAGTTATACCAAATTAATTTCATTCGTTTTTATTCCAATAAATTACTTTATTTTAAAAATATGGATATTATACAATACGGTTCATATGTATGGAATAAATTCAATATTAGCGTTATTATGCGAAAAAACTTGAAATAGCTCCATTTTTATACTTAAATTGACAACTAATAGTATTATCCTATATAGACTATTTCGACTAACGAAGATAGAATGATAACTCTTTCTCTATCCTCCGAGATTTCAACTCGGTTCTGCCCATTTTCAAGCATGCCCAGTAAGATAAAGTGTCTCGAACGTGGGGACGTTTTTTTCCATACCAACTATCTATATAGAAGTATTACATATATATGTGGCACCTTGTTGGAAAGGGATTTTAAAACTCTGTTCAGCAATATAAAGTTTTTTAATTTGGTTCAATCACAATTGAAAAAAGTTGTCAAATTTTGATAATGTCTGTCCCAAAACTCGAATGGCTGGCTAGAACCCCCTGATTTGACTACTCTCGATTACTTCTTATGGGGTTATTCAAAATTTAAAAGTATATTTCGATAGGTCAGTCAATATTGTTGATTTTAAAGTTAGAAAAACGGAAAAAATTAATAAAATAACCTCTTGAGTTTTACAAAATATGGTAAGATGATTCCAAAATCGTTTCGATTATTGTCAAAAAATTAATGGTTAGGTTATAATTTCAAAATCGTTTCAATTATTGTCAAGAAATGAATGATGTTCATTTTGAACATTTAAATTAATTATAAAATACATTTTAATTATTATTATGTTCATTCTACGTAAAGTTTTGTGATAGAGAAATTATCAAATTTTTCCATCTTAAAAATAAATTTTTGCACCAAATTAAAAAAAAATTCACATTTTTGAATAGAGAACTAAAATCTCTTTCCAACAAGGTGCCACACGACCCCCTTTCTTATTTGAAATTTTTTGGGGATGCTTCTAATTCAGAGGTGTATAACCTTGTTTTTATTAACATAAAGCGATATATAAAAATTTTATATATATTTTCTGGAAATTATAAATGGTGGAACTCGACAAAACCCCCTAAAACAGTCGCTCCCTCACCCTCAAACCCGATCGATTTTCCGAAATAGTGGGAGGAGCGACGTGGAAACCCGAATGAAGCACCCAGTTCGACAGTTCTTAGTTCACCTTTGGAAGCCGTGCGTTCAAATTTCCAATCGAGACTGATACGAACACGTGAACGAATATACAAACAACAAAAAGAAAAATAAAACCAGAAAGAAAAAATATTCTTTACACGTGCCATGTAACTTGTTTTATTAGAATAATCGAGTGTCTGTGAGTGTGTTTGTGAAGTGCGTTTTATAAGGGTGGTTTACCTGTTTCGGCCAGCCTGATGGCTGAAAATCAAATCGCACAGGTAAAAATTTCTATAATTCATATTAAAATACGAGAGTCGTTGTTTTTATATCATGTAAACACATATCTATGAACGATATTCATTTCCATATGCATACATGAATTTTTCGCGTTGAATACCAAATTAGGGACAAATTTTTGTTCCTGGGCTTAAATATAATTCAAATCTGTGTTCTTCAAAGAGTTCTAAAAGAACTATGAAAAGGAGACGCGAGTATTATCCTTCTTAAATTACCGGGAAGTAATACAAAATATCGTCAATACCAAAATGTCTGTTTGTTAGAAAAATTTACAAATTTCAATATACAAAATTGTTTCTTCATTGAAATGAAATTTATTGCGTTGATTGGAGCCGCATGAATTAACATGAATCGACGTCAAAAGACATCAATCAACAGAAAATCTATGACAAATGACAATTGACATCAATCGGCTGTAATAGACGAGAATCGAATAGAAACTTTGTAGTAAATTAAATCAGTTTTCGAAAATTCACGGATGAAGGACGCAAAGACTTTTTAAACGATTGTACTACCCTCGTAAACTCCATTATTTTCAACGTGTTTTTTCCTTAAATCTACGGATTAATCATCAAATGACAATTGACATTAATCGGCTGTAATGGACGACAATCGAATATAAAACTGTGTAGTGCATTAAATCAGTTTTCAAAAATTCGAGAATGAAGGACGCAAAGACTTTTTTAACGATCATACTACCCTCGAAAACTCGTTTGTTCTCCACGTGTTTTTTTCTCTATTCTACGGATTAATCATTAAATGACAATTGACATTAATCGGCTGTAATGGACGACAATCGAATATAAAACTGTGTAGTGCATTAAATCAGTTTTCAAAAATTCGAGAATGAAGGACGCAAAGACTTTTTTAACGATCATACTACCCTCGAAAACTCGTTTGTTCTCCACATGTTTTTTTCTCTACTCTACGGATTAATCATTAAATGACAATTGACATTAATCGGCTGTAATGGACGACAATCGAATATAAAACTTTGTAGTGCATTAAATCAGTTTTCAAAAATTCGAGAATGAAGGACGCAAAGACTTTCTTAAACGATTGTACTACCCCCGTAAACTCGATTGTTATCCACGATTTTTTTCCTAAATCTACTGATTAATCATCAGATGACAATTGACATTAATCGGCTGTAATGGACGATAATAGAATATGAAACTTTGTAGTGCATTAAATCAGTTTTCAAAAATTCGAGAATGAAGGACGCAAAGACTTTTTTAACGATTGTACTACCCTCGTAAACTCGATTGTTTTCAACGTGTTTTTTCCTTAAATCTACGGATTAATCATCAAATGACAATTGACATTAATCGGCTGTAATGGACGACAATCGAATATAAAACTGAGTAGTGCATTAAATCAGTTTTCAAAAATTCACGGATGAAGGACGCAAAGACTTTCTTAAACGATTGTACTACCCTCGTAAACTCGATTGTTTTCACGATTTTTTTCCTAAATCTACGGATTAATCATCAGATGACAATTGATATGAATCGAGTGTAATGGACGACAATAGAATATAAAACTTTGTAGTGCATTAAATCAGTTTTCAAAAATGCGAGAATGAAGGACGCAAAGACTTTTTTAACGATTGTACTACCATCGTAAACTCGATTGTTTTCAACGTGTTTTTTCCTTAAATCTACGGATCAATCATCGAATGACAATTGACATTAATCGGCTGTAATGGACGACAATCGAATATAAAACTTTGTAGTGCATTAAATCAGTTTTCAAAAATTCGAGAATGAAGGACGCAAAGACTTTCTTAAACGATTGTACTACCCTCGTAAACTCGATTGTTTTCACGATTTTTTTCCTAAATCTACTGATTAATCATCAGATGACAATTGACATTAATCGGCTGTAATGGACGACAATAGAATATGAAACAGTGTAGTGCATTAAATCAGTTTTCAAAAATTCGAGAATGAAGGACGCAAAGACTTTTTTAACGATTGTACTACCCTCGTAAACTCGATTGTTTTCAACGTGTTTTTTCCTTAAATCTACGGATTAATCATCAAATGACAATTGACATTAATCGGCTGTAATGGACGACAATCGAATATAAAACTGAGTAGTGCATTAATCAGTTTTCAAAAATTCACGGATGAAGGACGCAAAGACTTTCTTAAACGATTGTACTACCCTCGTAAACTCGATTGTTTTCACGATTTTTTTCCTAAATCTACGGATTAATCATCAGATGACAATTGATATCAATCGAGTGTAATGGACGACAATAGAATATAAAACTTTGTAGTGCATTAAATCAGTTTTCAAAAATGCGAGAATGAAGGACGCAAAGACTTTTTTAACGATTGTACTACCATCGTAAACTCGATTGTTTTCAACGTGTTTTTTCCTTAAATCTACGGATCAATCATCGAATGACAATTGACATTAATCGGCTGTAATGGACGACAATCGAATATAAAACTTTGTAGTGCATTAAATCAGTTTTCAAAAATTCGAGAATGAAGGACGCAAAGACTTTCTTAAACGATTGTACTACCCTCGTAAACTCGATTGTTTTCACGATTTTTTTCCTAAATCTACTGATTAATCATCAGATGACAATTGACATTAATCGGCTGTAATGGACGACAATAGAATATGAAACTTTGTAGTGCATTAAATCAGTTTTCAAAAATTCGAGAATGAAGGACGCAAAGACTTTTTTAACGATTGTACTACCCTCGTAAACTCGATTGTTTTCAACGTGTTTTTTCCTTAAATCTACGGATTAATCATCAAATGACAATTGACATTAATCGGCTGTAATGGACGACAATCGAA
The DNA here is from genome assembly GCF_026250575.1 of Diorhabda carinulata. Lineage (NCBI taxonomy): Eukaryota > Metazoa > Arthropoda > Insecta > Coleoptera > Chrysomelidae > Diorhabda > Diorhabda carinulata. The sequence goes on from NC_079469.1 coordinate 1,680,051, forward strand.
TATAAAACTGAGTAGTGCATTAAATCAGTTTTCAAAAATTCACGGATGAAGGACGCAAAGACTTTCTTAAACGATTGTACTACCCTCGTAAACTCGATTGTTTTCACGATTTTTTTCCTAAATCTACGGATTAATCATCAGATGACAATTGATATCAATCGAGTGTAATGGACGACAATAGAATATAAAACTTTGTAGTGCATTAAATCAGTTTTCAAAAATGCGAGAATGAAGGACGCAAAGACTTTTTTAACGATTGTACTAACCTCGTAAACTCGATTGTTTTCAACGTGTTTTTTCCTTAAATCTACGGATCAATCATCGAATGACAATTGACATGAATCGGCTGTAATGGACGACAATAGAATATAAAACTTTGTAATGCATTAAATCAGTTTTCAAAAATTCACGGATGAAGGACGCAAAGACTTTCTTAAACGATTGTACTACCCCCGTAAACTCGATTGTTATCCACGATTTTTTTCCTAAATCTACTGATTAATCATCAGATGACAATTGACATTAATCGGCTGTAATTGACGACAATAGAATATAAAACTTTGTAGTGCATTAAATCAGTTTTCAAAAATTCGAGAATGAAGGACGCAAAGACTTTTTTAACGATTGTACTAACCTCGTAAACTCGATTGTTTTCAACGTGTTTTTTCCTTAAATCTACGGATTAATCATCAAATGACAATTGACATAAATCGGCTGTAATGGACGACAATCGAATATGAAACAGTGTAGTGCATTAAATCAGTTTTCAAAAATTCACGGATGAAGGACGCAAAGACTTTTTAAGCGATTGTACTACCCTCGTACACTTGATTGTTTTCCACGTGTTTTTTCCTTGAATCTACGGATCAATCATCAATTGACAATTGATATGAATCGGCTGTAATGGACCACAATCGAATATAAAACTTTGTAGTGCATTAAATCAGTTTTCAAAAATTCGAGAATGAAGGACGCAAAGACTTTCTCAAACGATTGTACTACCCTCGCAAACTCGATTGTTATCCACGATTTTTTTCCTAAATCTACGGATTAATCATCAGATGACAATTGATATGAATCGGCTGTAATGGACCACAATCGAATATAAAACTTTGTAGTGCATTAAATCAGTTTTCAAAAATTCGAGAATGAAGGACGCAAAGACTTTCTCAAACGATTGTACTACCCTCGTAAACTCGATTGTTATCCACGATTTTTTTCCTAAATCTACGGATTAATCATCAGATGACAATTGATATGAATCGGCTGTAATGGACGACAATCGAATATGAAACTTTGTAGTGCATTAAATCAGTTTTCAAAAATTAACGGATGAAGGACGCGAAGACTTTCTTAAACGATTGTACTACCCCCGTAAACTCGATTGTTATCCACGATTTTTTTCCTAAATCTACTGATTAATCATCAGATGACAATTGATATGAATCGGCTGTAATGGACGACAATAGAATATAAAACTTTGTAGTGCATTAAATCAGTTTTCAAAAATTCGAGAATGAAGGACGCAAAGACTTTTTCAACGATCATACTACCCGCGAAAACTCGTTTGTTCTCCACGTGTTTTTTTCTTTACTCTACGGATTAATCATCAAATGACAATTGACATTAATCGGCTGTAATGGACGAAAATCGAATATAAAACTTTGTAGTGCATTAAATCAGTTTTCAAAAATTCACGGATGAAGGACGTAAAGACTTTCTTAAACGATTGTACTACCCTTGTAAACTCGATTGTTATCCACGATTTTTTTCCTAAATCTACGGATTAATCATCAGATGACAATTGATATGAATCGGCTGTAATGGACGACAATCGAATATGAAACTTTGTAGTGCATTAAATCAGTTTTCAAAAATTCACGGATGAAGGACGCAAAGACTTTTTAAACGATTGTACTACCCTCGTAAACTCCATTGTTTTCAACGTGTTTTTTCCTTAAATCTACGGATAAATCATCAAATGACAATTGACATTAATCGGCTGTAATGGACGTCAATCGAATATAAAACTGTGTAGTGCATTAAATCAGTTTTCAAAAATTCGAGAATGAAGGACGCAAAGACTTTTTTAACGATTGTACTACCCTCGTAAACTCCATTGTTTTCAACGTGTTTTTTCCTTAAATCTACGGATTAATCATCAAATGACAATTGACATTAATCGGCTGTAATGGACGACATTCGAATATAAAACTGTGTTGTGGAATAAATCAGTTTTCAAAAATTCGAGAATGAAGGACGCAAAGACTTTTTTAACGATCATACTACCCTCGAAAACTCGTTTGATCTCCACGTGTTTTTTCCTTAAATCTACGGATTAATCATCAAATGACAATTGACATTAATCGGCTGTAATGGACGACAATCGAATATAAAACTGAGTAGTGCATTAAATCAGTTTTCAAAAATTAACGGATGAAGGACGCAAAGACTTTCTTAAACGATTGTACTACCCTCGTAAACTCGATTGTTATCCACGATTTTTTTCCTAAATCTACGGATTAATCATCAGATGACAATTGATATGAATCGGCTGTAATGGACGACAATCGAATATAAAACTGTGTAGTGCATTAAATCAGTTTTCAAAAATTCACGGATGAAGGACGCAAAGACTTTTTAAACGATTGTACTACCCTCGTAAACTCCATTGTTTTCAACGTGTTTTTTCCTTAAATCTACGGATAAATCATCAAATGACAATTGACATTAATCGGCTGTAATGGACGACATTCGAATATAAAACTGTGTAGTGGAATAAATCAGTTTTCAAAAATTCGAGAATGAAGGACGCAAAGACTTTTTTAACGATCATACTACCCTCGAAAACTCGTTTGATCTCCACGTGTTTTTTCCTTAAATCTACGGATTAATCATCAAATGACAATTGACATTAATCGGCTGTAATGGACGACAATCGAATATAAAACTGAGTAGTGCATTAAATCAGTTTTCAAAAATTAACGGATGAAGGACGCAAAGACTTTCTTAAACGATTGTACTACCCCCGTAAACTCGATTGTTATCCACGATTTTTTTCCTAAATCTACTGATTAATCATCAGATGACAATTGACATTAATCGGCTGTAATGGACGACAATAGAATATGAAACTTTGTAGTGCATTAAATCAGTTTTCAAAAATTCACAGATGAAGGACGTAAAGACTTTCTTAAACGATTGTACTACCCTCGTAAACTCGATTGTTATCCACGATTTTTTTCCTAAATCTACTGATTAATCATCAGATGACAATTGACATTAATCGGCTCTAATGGACGACAATAGAATATGAAACTTTGTAGTGCATTAAATCAGTTTTCAAAAATTAACGGATGAAGGACGCAAAGACTTTCTTAAACGATTGTACTACCCCCGTAAACTCGACTGTTATCCACGATTTTTTTCCTAAATCTACTGATTAATCATCAGATGACAATTGACATTAATCGGCTGTAATGGACGACAATAGAATATAAAACTTTGTAGTGCATTAAATCAGTTTTCAAAAATTCGAGAATGAAGGACGCGAAGACTTTTTTAACGATTGTACTAACCTCGTAAACTCGATTGTTTTCAACGTGTTTTTTCCTTAAATCTACGGATTAATCATCAAATGACAATTGACATAAATCGGCTGTAATGGACGACAATCGAATATGAAACAGTGTAGTGCATTAAATCAGTTTTCAAAAATTCACGGATGAAGGACGCAAAGACTTTTTAAGCGATTGTACTACCCTCGTACACTTGATTGTTTTCCACGTGTTTTTTCCTTGAATCTACGGATCAATCATCAATTGACAATTGATATGAATCGGCTGTAATGGACCACAATCGAATATAAAACTTTGTAGTGCATTAAATCAGTTTTCAAAAATTCACGGATGAAGCACTAAAAGACTTTTCAAACGCTTGTACTACCCTCGTGAACTCCATTGTTTTCAACGTGTTTTTTCTTTAAATCTACGGATTAATCATCAAATGACAACTGACATTAATCGGCTGTAATGGACGACAATCGAATATGAAACTTTGTAGTGCATTAAATCAGTTTTCAAAAATTCGAGAATGAAGGACGCAAAGACTTTCTCAAACGATTGTACTACCCTCGTAAACTCGATTGTTATCCACGATTTTTTTCCTAAATCTACGGATTAATCATCAGATGACAATTGATATGAATCGGCTGTAATGGACGACAATCGAATATAAAACTGTGTAGTGCATTAAATCAGTTTTCAAAAATTCACGGATGAAGGACGCAAAGACTTTTTAAACGATTGTACTACCCTCGTAAACTCCATTGTTTTCAACGTGTTTTTTCCTTAAATCTACGGATAAATCATCAAATGACAATTGACATTAATCGGCTGTAATGGACGTCAATCGAATATAAAACTGTGTAGTGCATTAAATCAGTTTTCAAAAATTCGAGAATGAAGGACGCAAAGACTTTTTTAACGATTGTACTACCCTCGTAAACTCGATTGTTTTCAACGTGTTTTTTCCTTAAATCTACGGATTAATCATCAAATGACAATTGACATTAATCGGCTGTAATGGACGAAAATCGAATATAAAACTTTGTAGTGCATTAAATCAGTTTTCAAAAATTCACGGATGAAGGACGTAAAGACTTTCTTAAACGATTGTACTACCCTCGTAAACTTGATTGTTATCCACGATTTTTTTTCTAAATCTACTGATTAATCGTCAGATGACAATTGATATGAATCGGCTGTAATGGACGACAATAGAATATAAAACTTTGTAGTGCATTAAATCAGTTTTCAAAAATTCGAGAATGAAGGACGCAAAGACTTTTTTAACGATCATACTACCCTCGAAAACTCGTTTGTTCTCCACGTGTTTTTTCCTTAAATCTACGGATTAATCATCAAATGACAATTGACATTAATCGGCTGTAATGGACGACAATCGAATATAAAACTGAGTAGTGCATTAAATCAGTTTTCAAAAATTAACGGATGAAGGACGCAAAGACTTTCTTAAACGATTGTACTACCCCCGTAAACTCGATTGTTATCCACAATTTTTTTCCTTGATCTACGGATCAATCATCAATTGACAATTGATATGAATCGGCTGTAATGGACCACAATCGAATATAAAACTTTGTAGTGCATTAAATCAGTTTTCAAAAATTCGAGAATGAAGGACGCAAAGACTTTTTTAACGATTGTACTACCCTCGTAAACTCGATTGTTTTCAACGTGTTTTTTCCTTAAATCTACGGATTAATCTTCAAATGACAATTGACATTAATCGGCTGTAATGGACGACAATAGAATATAAAACTTTGTAGTGCATTAAATCAGTTTTCAAAAATTCGAGAATGAAGGACGCAAAGACTTTTTTAACGATTGTACTACCCTCGTAAACTCCATTGTTTTCAACGTGTTTTTTCCTTAAATCTACGGATTAATCATCAGATGACAATTGACATTTGACATTAATTGGCTGTAATGGACGACAATCGAACATGAAACAGTGTAGTGCATTAAATCAGTTTTCAAAAATTCACGGATGAAGGACGCAAAGACTTTTTAAACGATTGTACTGCCCTTGTACACTTGATTGTTTTCCACGTGTTTTTTCCTTGAATCTACGGATCAATCATCAAATGACAATTGACATGAATCGGCTGTAATGGACGACAATAGAATATAAAACTTTGTAGTGTATTAAATCAGTTTTCAAAAATTCACGGATGAAGGACGCAAAGATCTTTTAAAAGATTGTACTACCCTCGTAAGCTCGATTGTTTTCAACGTGTTTTTTCCTTAAATCTACGGATTAATCATCAAATGACAATTGACATTAATCGGCTGTAATGGACGACATTCGAATATAAAACAGTGTAGTGGAATAAATCAGTTTTCAAAAATTCGAGAATGAAGGACGCAAAGACTTTTTTAACGATTGTACTATCCTCGTAAACTCGATTGTTTTCAACGTGTTTTTTCCTTAAATCTACGGATTAATCATCAAATGACAATTGACATTAATCGGCTGTAATGGACGACATTCGAATATAAAACAGTGTAGTGGAATAAATCAGTTTTCAAAAATTCGAGAATGAAGGACGCAAAGACTTTTTTAACGATTGTACTACCCTCGTAAACTCGATTGTTTTCAACGTGTTTTTTCCTTAAATCTACGGATTAATCATCAAATGACAATTGACATTAATCGGCTGTAATGGACGAAAATCGAATATAAAACTTTGTAGTGCATTAAATCAGTTTTCAAAAATTCACGGATGAAGGACGTAAAGACTTTCTTAAACGATTGTACTACCCTCGTAAACTTGATTGTTATCCACGATTTTTTTTCTAAATCTACTGATTAATCGTCAGATGACAATTGATATGAATCGGCTGTAATGGACGACAATAGAATATAAAACTTTGTAGTGCATTAAATCAGTTTTCAAAAATTCGAGAATGAAGGACGCAAAGACTTTTTTAACGATCATACTACCCTCAAAAACTCGTTTGTTCTCCACGTGTTTTTTCCTTAAATCTACGGATTAATCATCAAATGACAATTGACATTAATCGGCTGTAATGGACGACAATCGAATATAAAACTGAGTAGTGCATTAAATCAGTTTTCAAAAATTAACGGATGAAGGACGCAAAGACTTTCTTAAACGATTGTACTACCCCCGTAAACTCGATTGTTATCCACGATTTTTTTCCTTGATCTACGGATCAATCATCAATTGACAATTGATATGAATCGGCTGTAATGGACCACAATCGAATATAAAACTTTGTAGTGCATTAAATCAGTTTTCAAAAATTCGAGAATGAAGGACGCAAAGACTTTTTTAACGATTGTACTAACCTCGTAAACTCGATTGTTTTCAACGTGTTTTTTCCTTAAATCTACGGATTAATCATCAAATGACAATTGACATTAATCGGCTGTAATGGACGACAATAGAATATAAAACTTTGTAGTGCATTAAATCAGTTTTCAAAAATTCGAGAATGAAGTACGCAAAGACTTTTTTAACGATTGTACTACCCTCGTAAACTCCATTGTTTTCAACGTGTTTTTCCTTAAATCTACGGATTAATCATCAGATGACAATTGACATTTGACATTAATCGGCTGTAATGGACGACAATCGAACATGAAACAGTGTAGTGCATTAAATCAGTTTTCAAAAATTCACGGATGAAGGACGCAAAGACTTTTTAAACGATTGTACTGCCCTTGTACACTTGATTGTTTTCCACGTGTTTTTTCCTTGAATCTACGGATCAATCATCAAATGACAATTGACATGAATCGGCTGTAATGGACGACAATAGAATATAAAACTTTGTAGTGTATTAAATCAGTTTTCAAAAATTCACGGATGAAGGACGCAAAGATCTTTTAAAAGATTGTACTACCCTCGTAAGCTCGATTGTTTTCAACGTGTTTTTTCCTTAAATCTACGGATTAATCATCAAATGACAATTGACATTAATCGGCTGTAATGGACGACAATCGAATATGAAACTTTGTAGTGCATTAAATCAGTTTTCAAAAATTCGAGAATGAAGGACGCAAAGACTTTCTCAAATGATTGTACTACCCTCGTAAACTCGATTGTTATCCACGATTTTTCTCCTCAAATCTACGGATTAATCATCAATTGACAATTGATATGAATCGGCTGTAATGGACCACAATCGAATATAAAACTTTGTAGTGCATTAAATCAGTTTTCAAATATTCACGGATGAAGCACTAAGACTTTTTTATCGATTGTACTAACCTCGTAAACTCGATTGTTTTCCACGTGTTTTTTTCTTAAATCTACGGATTAATCATCAAATGACAATTGACATTAATCGGCTGTAATGGACGACAATCGAATATAAAACTTTGTAGTGCATTAAATCAGTTTTCAAAAATTCACGGATGAAGGACGCAAAGACTTTCTTAAACGATTGTACTACCCTCGTAAACTCGATTATTATCCACGATTTTTTTCCTAAATCTACTGATTAATCATCAGATGACAATTGATATGAATCGGCTGTAATGGACGACAATAGAATATAAAACTTTGTAGTGCATTAAATCAGTTTTCAAAAATTCGAGAATGAAGGACGCAAAGACTTTTTCAACGATTGTACTACCCTCGTAAACTCGATTGTTTTCAACGTGTTTTTTCCTTAAATCTACGGATTAATCATCAAATGACAATTGACATTAATCGGCTGTAATGGACGACAATCGAATATAAAACTGAGTAGTGCATTAAATCAGTTTTCAAAAATTCACGGATGAAGGACGCAAAGACTTTCTTAAACGATTGTACTACCCTCGTAAACTCGATTGTTTTCACGATTTTTTTCCTAAATCCACGGATTAATCATCAGATGACAATTGATATGAATCGGTTGTAATGGACGACAATAGAATATAAAACTGAGTAGTGCATTAAATCAGTTTTCAAAAATGCGAGAATGAAGGACGCAAAGTCTTTTTTAACGATTGTACTACCATCGTAAACTCGATTGTTTTCAACGTGTTTTCTCCTTAAATCTACGGATTAATCATCAAATGACAATTGACATTAATCGGCTGTAATGGACGACATCGAATATAAAACTTTGTAGTGCATTAAATCAGTTTTCAAAAATTCGAGAATGAAGGACGCAAAGACTTTCTCAAATGATTTTACTACCCTCGAAAACTCGTTTGTTCTCCACGTGTTTTTTTCTTTACTCTACGGATTAATCATCAAATGACAATTGACATTAATCGGCTGTAATGGACGATAATCGAATATGAAACAGTGTAGTGCATTAAATCAGTTTTCAAAAATTCACGGATGAAGGACGCAAAGACTTTCTTAAACGATTGTACTACCCTCGTAAACTCGATTGTTTTCACGATTTTTTTCCTAAATCTACGGATTAATCATCAGATGACAATTGATATGAATCGGGTGTAATGGACGACAATAGAATATAAACCTTTGTAGTGCATTAAATCAGTTTTCAAAAATGCGAGAATGAAGGACGCAAATACTTTTTTAACGATTGTACTACCCTCGTACACTCGATTGTTTTCAACGTGTTTTTTCCTTGAATCTACGGATCAATCATCAAATGACAATTGACATGAATCGGCTGTAATGGAGGACAATCGAACAGAAAACTTTGTAGTACATTAAATCATTTTTAAAATTTCTCATAAGTACTTGGTTTGATCTAGAGATGGTGGTAGTTGCTTGAAAAATCACTGTATCAGAAAGTATATGTTCCAAGTTTGAGGACAATATGTTGGTTGGTCTTTTTTGGTTAGGTTATGTATGGATAGAATTGGTCATCGTAGGTGTTTCGCAATGGATTGAAGAGTGAAAACCGGCTTCAAAGAAGACGGCCAAGCTTATGGCGTCGTTTTTTTTCGATAATTTTCATTGACTTTCTTTAAAAAGGAAATACTAGCAATGGCGATTATTATTGCAACGTTTAAGCGAGGAAATCAAGAAAAACGGCTGCATTTGTCTGAGAAAAAATTGTTGTTTCACCAGCTTACACATCCGTTATTGCAACGGCCAAAATAAATAATTTTGAGTTTGATTTGATACATGATTCACAAGATTCAGCCCCCTCGGATTATTTTCTTCTCCCAAACTCAAAACGTTAACTCGTGGTAAAAATTTTTCCAACAATCCTCGTATATTATGTATCCCGCAATTTTGCTAAGACGAGTCAAGCTAAACGCAAAGAATTTTTTCTAATTCGTGTCGAAATTAGGCGTGGCATGTGTGTCCTGAAAATAATTCAACGTTTTTAGTGCTAGAAACGCCGGTTTTGTCGTAAAAAAAACTAAAATATGGAACATTTACTTCCCTCATCAACTTAAACCAGAGGTATTTGTCTTCTACAAATGTTGATAGGTCTAAAAATTGATATAGAACCTGCTTGTCAGAACAAATCACGTAGATCCAAGTCTAAAGTCAAGGCTCTCGAAAAATTGGTATAAGTTCGACAACGTCTTATAAATCTGGCAACGCTGTCGAACAAGATTGGAACGAAGCATGTTCGTGCTTGAGACAGTTGTCTAGGATCTCTTTCTTTGAGGCCTTTTCAAGGACCAAGCATCCTCCCCGACTTTCGACCTTTATTTAAGAAGACATCTTCGAGGACAGTTGACATTTTGATATGCTTCGTTTCAAGATGGACTTAGCTTACATCAAATTATTTACATACTTACTACAGACGTTTCAATATTTTGTAATAAAATGAAGAAATCATCAATACGGTTAAAAAATCAAACAATTCACTAAAAAACACTTTTCATAATAGAAAAATCCTTTAAACAGAATCAATAAAATATAAGATTGTTTAGTTACATTTTTTTTTAAATAATTCTAAAATATTTTTACCCTGCGTCTTTGACAATCACCAACATCTCTTCTTTCCTCGTAATCCGACAAATTTTACCTGAGCGTAGCCGATTTGATTTTCTATTGTCAAGCCCACACAATCGACGATGAGGCAAAGCTTAAAACGGGCGCTTCCATCAAAATACGGAGATGATTAGGGGTCTTCAACGAAAACTGATTTAATTTTTTTTTTGAATTCAAATAGTAAATACGTTATAATAAAATTTCTTCGTTCTTTCACGAAGGTTGCTACTTAATTTCGAGATACGGCTACACTGCTTGACATATTAGTGAACGAACGCAGACCGTGTTGTATTATACGAGGGCCATTTGAATTGTTTATTTTATTTTGGTCGAAAAATGAAATTGAATATCGAAATTTGCGTGCGATGACTTTCAAAGTGGTTTTAAGTCGCTTTAACTTTTGGTGATGAAACATCATCTCGAGTAATTTCTTCGAGCGATTTCTCATACATAAATCCAAACGAAACGTTTTTGAACAGTAAAAACATCGAATTGATGGATCATCCTCCGTATAACGCTTATTTGGAACTCGATTATTCCTTCTTATTCCTGCAGATCAAAAATAAATTGCTAGATTAACGTTTTTCTACACCTGAAGAAGCGGTTGAAACGTTCGAATCACCTTTTTTCGGTTCAAAAGTGTGTATTGATTTTGTAAAACAGAGATAATCGTGTTTATTTGTCTATCTTAAAACTTATGTAACAACCCTCGTATTCATTCGAATATATTACGAAAAGAAAGCAAAGGGAAAATCTTTGGAAACGAAACTAAAGTTGTCATTTTATAAACTCTAACGAATCCAATGCCGATGTTCTATAAGAAAGTCGCATAGTCCCAAACGAGTTTCTTCACGTTTCCAATCATCAAGTTAATAGGAAACCACAGAAATCAGGTGCGAATCAGTAGCGTCCCAACATTCATTCATATCAATGAAATAATACCTGAGATTTACCCGAAAAGCGGGTCGTGGACAGTGCAAATCGTGTTGATTTCGTATTGGAAACCTCGTAATCTACATCATATCCATTCTAGTTGTACAAACTATTTTTAAACAAATGCCAATCATCATGAAAAATTCAATAAAAAGCACATAAACTTTAAAGCTTCGTTTCCGTGCTTTCAAGTTCTGTTTGAAGCTGAAGCTTTTACTTTGGGATTGTCCAATAATCACGTGATGCTCAGCATACAGTCACCAGTTTTTCGGTTTTTTTGGTTAATACGTTTTGGATTAAAACATTGATCTGTATAAAAACCTTTTCGCATACTATAAGAAATGAAAAAACCCAAAATTTTAAGATTCTTTATGAATACTCAAAATACACTTGATGTTAGGGGTAAGGGGTAGTTTTAAACCTCACTAGGTATCACCAAGGGAGAGGGGAGGGGCGAAAAAATGCTAATAAAGATCACGTGATTAATATTCGGCCCCTTTTTCATTGTGAACGTTAATAATAACGTTTCTAGGATACGTGCCTTAATTTTTTGATAACCCTCGTAAAAGTTTCCGAATTTTCAAATATACCTTGTGATCTCTGTAAGTTCTTAGCTTAACATAAAAAGAAAAGACTCAATATTCGTGTATCGTTTGGTCAATTTCATCATCGATGTCAAATATTTCACCATTTAAAACTGTGTTTTGGTCAATTTCATCGTCGCCGTCAAATATTTCACCATTTAAAACTGTGTTTTGGTCAATTTCATCGTCGCCGTCGAATATTTCACCATTTAAAACTGTGTTTTGGTCAATTTCATCGTCGCCGTCAAATATTTCACCATTTAAAACTGTGTTTTGGTCAATTTCATCGTCGCCGTCGAATATTTCACCATTTAAAACTGTGTTTTGGTCAATTTCATCGTCGCCGTCGAATATTTCACCATTTAAAACTGTGTTTTGGTCAATTTCATCGTCGCTGTCGAATATTTCACCATTTAAAACTGTGTTTTAGTCAATTTAATCATTGCCGTCGAATATTTCACCATTTAAAACTGTGTTTTGGTCAATTTCATCGTCGCCGTCAAATATTTCACCATTTAAAACTGTGATTTAGTCAATTTCATCGTCGTCGCCAAATATTTCACCATTTAAAATTGTGTTTTGGTCAATTTCATCGTCGCCGTCAAATATTTCACCATTTAAAACTCGGTTTTTAGCTTTGAGAACCAAAAACCGTGTCATGGGGCTAGATCGGGGTAATATGGTGGATTTTTAATATCCGTGAAACCACATTTGTGTATAAAGAAAGCGAAGAAGTTTAAATTGAAGCGTTGTCATGTAGCAAACGCAAACCGGGTTGCTTTTGACGCGCTTTAGTATGTCAGAACTTTTCGTTACCTTTGCTTTTTTGGCAGGTGATCATATTAAAAGATCGTAGATACAAGGCAACGTAAACATCATAAATTCTGTATTTTGATTGGTGTTGGTGTTAACCTTTTGACTAAAAGGTCGTTAGATCTCTACTACAATAAAATGTATCGAAGCTGCAAGCTGAAATTTTGTTTAAGCCTTGTTAAGACTTGTCACTGACGCGTGCATAAGGATTTTTGCCAACAAACACGATTTACTACAAGAAATCAAGAGCTAATTCGAGGATGGTTCAAGAAGTACCAAAAAACTCAAAAATTTATTACAGCACACTTTTCCCAGCGATGTTTAGTTATTTCGAATCTTTTTTTGTAATAAGAATCCTCAAGCCTCTTCAAATCTTTAAATCCGAGAACACAAAATAATCCGAGGGAATAGGGTACATGAGATAGTAATTCAAATTTTAATTAATCAATTTTGGCCATACCTCATCCACTTTATTCACCATATTTGAATCCCAGTGAGTTTTTCCTTCTTTCTTAGTTCAAATATCCATTTCGGTGAACACTCCACGGGTCTATTGAAACCATAAGTAATTAGCTGTAAATAGACTTGAAAATTTATATTGAAATATGTAAAAAAGTTGTTTTTTTTGGTCAAGTGTCAAATGTATCCATTTCCACGTGGAAATTATAGTGCTAATTTCAGTTATTGTGACTAAATGCAGTTTAGTACCTCAACTTTCAAATCGAAAATTATTTCACGAGATTGCGGATTCATCCACGTATAAACAACGAGGCGAAGTGAAAATAAAAAAAAATGATTTACCGAATATATAGAAACTTCTACATGAAATAATAATGTATCAATTTTGATTTATACCCGTAATTAACATTCGAAATAATTGACTTTGGTAGCGATGTGGGTACCCACATACATCGAAATTTGTTATTGCCCCTTTCAAAAACCCACATAAATCACATTTTAATTAAATCCAATCCTATTCTATTATTGAAATAGTTGGGGGATATCCACCATAATTTTATCTTTCGTTCTAACGCTCTATAATAAACGTGGACCTTCCACGTGGAATAAAGCAACATCCTATTTAACTAGATTCGACTTTTGTTGATGAAGCATCATATCCAGCTATCAAAATGGATTTTCTAGGACTATCCACTTGGATTAAACCAACAACTGGTTGCTGTTCAACAAGCTTCCACTTTTTTGATGTAGCATCATCTCGAGCTATCAAGAATGGATTTTCTGCAAGTTTTTACGTAGATTATACCAACAGCTGGTTGCTGTTCAACAAGCTTCCACTTTTTTTGATGTAGCATCATCTCGAGCTATCAACAATGAATTTTCTATGAGTTTCTACGTAGATTAAACAAACAGCTGGTAGCTGTTCAACAAGCTTCAACTTTTTTTGATGAAGCATCATCTCCAGCTATTGGAAATGAATTTTCTAGGACTATCCACGTGGATTAAACCAACAACTGGTTGCTGCTCAACAAGCTTCAACTTTTTTTGTATGAAGCATCATCTCCAGCTATTGGAAATGGATTTTCTAGGACTATCCACGTGGATTAAACCAACAACTGGTTGCTGTTCAACAAGCTTCAACTTTTTTTGATGAAGCATCATCTCGAGCTATCAAAAATGGATTTTCTATGAGTTTCTACGTAGATTAAACCAACAGCTGGTAGCTGTTCAACAAGCTTCAACTTTTTTTGATGAAGCATCATCTCCAGCTATTGGAAATGGATTTTCTAGGACTATCCAGGTGGATTAAACCAAACACCTGGTTGCTGCTCAACAAGCTTCAACTTTTTTTGTATGAAGCATCATCTCCAGCTATTGGAAATGGATTTTCTAGGACTACTCACGTGGATTAAACCAACAACTGGTTGCTGTTCAACTCAACTTTAATACGGACAACCGCTCTGGTGCGGACCGAAGAAAACATCGATGTATCAACCGCAGAATAGAAGAAGACGAGGAAGACTTTAGGGGATCTGGAAAGGAATTAAACAGACTATGAAAGACGGAGTTATCCATAAAAACTAGTAGATGGATAGAAAAGTTTAGTATACGAATGTGGCAAAGGAAGCATAAAACCCATACAATATTGATCCATATCCATACTAAATATTGAATTATGACAGTATATGATAAATTCTAGATAAATTGATATGATAAATTATAGAATAGCAGGATAATATTAGTATGAAAAAACATTTTATAAAGGTCGTTCGACCATTAACTTTTAGATTATGAGAGCCATTACGTGAAGTTTTTTGTGATAATCAGTTAAACTTTACGTCCTGTTTCACGTGGATGCATAATGCATTTTCCGCTATTTTCCTCTTGCAATCTTTTATCTCATTTCACGGACAGGTAATTTACTCTCCAGAGAAAGGTTCATAGATAGCGGACATGCGACATTTCTAACAATATTAAAAAAAAAATTAATTAATTAATTAACCATTAGATGAATCGATTTTATCGAATGGAGTTCACATTCAAGGTCGAAAAATATCCGATATTTATGTAAACCGAAACTAAGAAATCCAAAATCCCACCGACAAAATGTATGAATCAACTAGCTTCGACTTTTTTGTTGATGAAACATCATCTCGAGCTATCAAAAATGAATTTTTTATGACTTTCCACGTGGATTGAACCAAAATTGATTTTAATAATAAAAGTTTAAACTCGTTAATAAACTTGTTTTCTAACCAAGTTTTTTAATAATTTTGGATAATTCCAAAGCCCTCGTGCTTTTTCACTACAACATCCAAAACCCTCTTGCTATCGAGAATATATCTTTCAGTTTGTGAGGGCATCTTAGTAGACAAATTTCTGTAATTTCGGGAAATATCTGGGCAGCCGATTCCTGAAGGCTAGTGCGGAAAATGTATCTAATCAATTAGAATTTATGAACGCAATCGTAAGGGAATTGTGGATTTATAGAATTAAACAAAAATGTAGCTAAGACATAAAATGGCTAATGCAAGGTAGTATGGTATATTTATAAACAACAACGTGTGCATTAACGGTAAATGTCAACTCGAAATCGAAGTGATCCTACCACCGACTGCGACAGTTCTTTTATTCGAATAAATGTTATGCAATTTCCGGGTTTCTATGCATTAATTTCGTTTTGCAAACATTATTATTATTATTGTCCTAGGATTATTACTACTGAAAATTATCGTCGCATTTCCATTTAAATTCGAGTTTATCAACCCCCTGTCGAATTATATCTAACCAAATTCGAAAAGCCCACATTTTATACGTATCCTAGCAACTAACCCTCGTTAAATACAAGACTTGACCTTTTCCCGCAATTCTCGGTATAAATGCACAATTTCAGCCTGTTCATCCCGGTCAAACCAAGACGAATCTCTGCCCCTAATTTCCAAGCGACATTTCTTCTTATTGACGATGGTTAGTTCAAATACATCGCCGTTTTCTTTATGTTTCTAACCTCAAATTCAATATGTCGGTTTTGAATATACCATATTTAAAAATTTAATAAATTAACTTAATGTATCAACGTAAATTCCAAATCAATATTTTCAGTACACGCAACGCCCTCTAGCATTCACGTCGCTAATTAAATTGCAAGGAATTCACATATTTTGGATTACTAGATAAATGTTTTTTCAAACAACATCAAGTTTATAAAAATCGGTTAAGTGGAATCGTATTTATAGGGATTTTTAATAACAAGGGTTCTAACTCATCAGTATTTTTAGACTAAATATCGAAATTCATTAGCAACACGTCACGCCACGCCAGCAATTTCTACCAATACAGCTAGAAGTTTTTTTTTATCGGTCGTTCCTACAATCCGATTACGAGGCTTAATATTTTTGTAAGCTTGATATAAACCGCTCAAAGTTCATATGGACTTTAACGTTCGTTCGCTTTTGTGTTATTTCATTCCAAGGATTAAAAATTCTTATAATGAAGGATTAAATAATAGTTAAAAACATCGTGTACAAAAGTGGATGTCATAATGATTTTTTACGGAGGTTACTACGTAAATTTTGAGATATGGTAACACTGATATGAATACGTCAAATCTACATGACTTTTGACGTTCTTACGTCAACGTGTTTTCATACGAGTGCTATTTGAATTGTTTATAGATACTGGGTAAAAAAATGGAAGGGAAGCCTCAACTTTTGGTGATTGAGCATCATCGCTATTCATCGTTTTTCGCTGGTTTCCCGAATTTAATCCGGATCGCACTTCGCTGCAGGATGAATTTCTTAAATTGATATTGCAAGATCTTCATGTGACATTTGGCTGTCAAAAAGATTTGTTCGCGTTGGATACCGCTTCGAAGACGTCTATAAGGGACGAATCGAACCAAATCCAACAAAAGTTGTTCGCGCCAAAAGCATTTCAAACCAAATGTTCTGTTTTTTGGAAATAACTGGACATATCAATACAGTTCCATTAAAGCGACGTAGAACGTTCAATACTGAATGGTACACCAGCATTTGTTTCCCAGAAACCAATCGCAGAAGGAGAATCATTTTCCATTAGACAGTTCTAACAAAAACGATTTGGAACAATCAAAACATCGGATTGAAGGGTCTTCCGCCGTACTGTATTGAATACATCCAGCACTTCTTTTATATAAATTATCGTACCAAATCTACTGATTTTTCATCTTTATATTTTACTATTTCGATCTAATGTTCATCTGAATATTTTATCTTGATTCCTAATAACAAATACCACTTCAAAAATTATTTTAATACACCAATCGGAGTAAAGTTAATTTTTTACGAGTTACTATATATATTTCTGACTAAAATACGATGTAAATGACGTCTTGTAGCTTAAACCGAGGTGTCAATTCGCGAAACGTTTGGGGTTCCAGACGAAAACACGCGGTGCACATATATACTGTGCACATTACGAATGATAATTCGAAACATACTCGCGAAACAAGTTTCAGAGTGAGTACGAAGAGGAGATTCTTTTCTTTTTAAAGTACTACACTGGTTAAAAACATTCTTCGACTTCCACGTAGCAGCAATAGATTTTAAACAACACAAAGAGACTCTTATTGTATTTTACTTTCATTGTACGTAGGTCGAGAGTTTCTTAGAGTTCAAGCCCATACCATACGTCGTTCGTGTTTAATGTTATGCCCTATATACACACGCTCATTCTCTAACAAAGTCTCATACTTCTAGTAATTATAAAATTTAGTTTACGAACGTTGTTGTGCTTTTTTGTACTTAAGTTGTTTTTAGATTGTAACCTTATTAAGATATTGAATATTGAATCAGTAGCGGCTCTTGGTAAAAAAATAGTTTGTTGTCATATTTATTTGGGTTTTATCGTTCTCAAATGATGAATTGTTAGCTACTTGGAACAAATTTACTTTCCAGAAGATTAAAATCGTTGAAAGATTGTTCGATAGACTGGATGTGGACTGTCACCTGTCATCGAATCCACATTACAGTGTTCTTTGTATTGGGTGTGAGGAATTTTATCCCAACTATCTGGATAGGTAACCAATAGCAACGAATTACATGAAAATATGTTTCAAAAGGGATATAGACAAGAGGTGGCGGTAGTTGCTTGAAATATCACTGAAAGTATATGTTTCAAATTTGAAGACACCACGATGTTTAGTATTTATTTAGCAGCTATATGGAAGGCTTTAGTCCAACCAATATAAAAGTTGATTTTACTCTGGGTGAGATTGTTTCTTCGTTATCTAACAGTAAAATATTGGATAGCAAAGTACGAAATGCGAAGACCAACAACGCAGTTATTCAAGTTATTGACCAAATGAGGTGACGACTCCAGAAATATCTCCAGGATGCTAAAACTTAACTTGGTATAACAAGTTACCCCCTTATATTTAAAATTGTTGTAGGGGTGGTTATTAAAGGTATAGTTTTATTTTCGATTTAAAAAAAAATAGTTTCATATATAATAATTGACGATTTTTTTATTTGCATGAAATATTATGTACTTGTGAAATTATTATTTTACGACCTCACTGTATAAAAGGAGATTAAAAATTTCGTGTTCATTCTTTATGTATTAAAAACATGAATGGTGATTTGATATTAATATGATATTAATTAATAATTGATATTAATATGAATTTTACGATCAGTAAATTGTTGGTCGTATTTTTTTTGTAATATCCTAAAAATTCAGTACTGTTTATTAATGTTTTTAGTAACTTTGGTCGATTTCCATTTTATTTTTCCATTTAGTTCATATTTTTAATATTTTAGCAAATTTTAATCTTTTTATTTGAATTTTTGGTGCATAAGTATCGGTCTCAACGATGTATGAAAAATGTCTCTACGTTGTATGATACATTCGACAGATCGGTACTTTTCCACCAAAAAACAAACAGAGAAATTCCAAATTAATGAATTCAGTTTTTCTAAATTTTCTGATTATAATAAACAACGGTGTATTATTTCAAAATAATCGTTTTTAACCATTTGTTTTATAAAAAGTAAAATAATATTTTGAAAACTTTTAGCAAATTTTAATGTTTTTAGTTGAATTTTGGTGGAAAAGTATTGGTATCTACGATGTATGAAAATATGGATAGATCAATTCTTTTCCACCAAACACATACACGGAAATTGAAAATTAAAAAAGTTTCGAAAAGTGCGATAAATCGATATTAACTGAAAATTTGGATGTGAGAAATCTGTGGGCAAGATAAGTACCGCATTTGCTCCCAATGGAGCAAAAACAGCGAGTTTTTGTCCGATTTTTGTAACATTTCATCATTCATTCAAACAAAAAAAAACAATTAAAACAATGGTTTGAAAAGGAAGAACTGGCTCTAAAGAAGACGAAGACCGTTCCTTCAGTAAGCGTCGGTTTTTTGGGATAAGCGTAGGACCATCTTAAAAAAAAGAAAAAACTATCAACGGCGAATATTATTCGAACTTATTGCAACGTTTGAACGAAGAAATTAAGCAAAAACGACTGAATTTGGTGTTGTTTCATCAAGACAATGTACCCACTCACATATCCGTAATTGCAATAACCAAAATCATTGAATTGAAGCTTGAATTGCTACTTCATCCATTCTATTCGCCAGATTTAACCCCCTCGGATGATTTTATGTTCTCGAAGATTTTCCAAGAATGAAAAGGTGAAAGGCATTTGAAGGCTAGACACCTAACCTAATTTAATTTTTGGTGTTTTCTTTGTTGGACCATGCACATCCTCGTTTATATTGGATTATAAACAATTTTTTGTTAATTGGACGGTAACACAAAAAATTTCCACGTCAACGTCAATTTGAAGGTTATTTTATAGACACCATCGATTTTTACGACTTATTGTCTTAAATATTGTCTGGGAAGGTGTAATTTCCGACATAATCGTGATTGATGAGTACCTTATCAATTTACTCATCCTCTCGACACTAAACTCTTAACTAAACAAAAATTATTTGTTCGAATTACGTGGCCCTTACTGTCATTAATTTTGTAGAAAATACAGTGTTGCTTCGAATTTGTGCCTAAACGGCGGATGATGATAAAAAAAACAAACAACTTCCTGTTATTAACGACAATGGTGCCGTACCCACGATCTCGGATTAGAATTTTTACCTTGTCTTTTGAAACGCGACGAGGACAAACAAAACCTTGTCGAAATGGTACAAATTAGCTCTTAGACCCTACAATAATATTATACAGGGTCCTTAACGACGAGTTGAATCGTTATGTATATGGGAAAGTACTGCGACTAGTGTTCTGAAAATTTGCTTGCATGGGTTTTCCGAAATTGTCGTTTCAGCTAAAATACTTTCAGTTTCCTGAAACTTCCGGATATACCGGAAGTGAATCCAAATTTCGTTATTTTAAACGGAATGCTATGATTTTTATTAAATTTTTGGAATCTACGGGAAATTTCAATATAAATTTATATAAAGCATGGTATGCCTAAAGTCCGCCATTTTTTAATTATTTCACATTTTCGAAATTTTTGGACACATGCAGCCCGCCATTAAAAAAATTATATTTCTTAAGTTTAAGTGAGTTGGGTCTAATATTTTTGATATTCAGACAAATAACACTTACAGCTTCCAAAATCTGTGAAAACCTTGACAAAAATTTATAAATGGTGCCGAATTTCGCTATCTAAAAACTTCGAAAACTTAATTTTTCCCAATATAGCTACCCCCATTTTTCTCTTTACACTTTACATTAAGGGAACTTCGTTAGTGAAGTCATATATCTCAAATTAACGGTTTTTGTAGAAACTTGGAAAAACTGGAGTTTTCATGGTTTTATTCAATGTTAAAGGTAAAAAAAATGAGTTTTTCGCAATTTTCAACGAAACTGTGAGTTTTATCATAAAAATATCTTAGACAAAAAGTGTAGATCATAAAATTATCTACAAAACGTATCAATACTTTTTTTCCTACAAGCCACTGATTCTGAGATATAATGATTCAAAAAGTTGTGAAAGCTGTCGTATTTAATAGTTTCATCAATAACTTTTTTTACAAAATTGAAATGAACCGAGACTTGTTGTGAGTATTTGTAAGAAATTTCTGTTGACTGGTTAGAACTGCCATAAGTTCATCAAATAAATAATCAATTGACGAAGATGCAATCATTATAGCCATTAAATACGACAGTAAATCTAAACATTATAATTTTTACAACTTTTTGAATCGCTATATTTCAGAAACGGTGGCTCGTAAGAGAAAAAGTATTAATTTTTTTCCATACACGGAAATGATGGGGAACATTCAAATTTTATTTTCAATTGTATTTTAAACAATTTTACTGATTTTCAACTTGATACTGACCCTTCACAATGCAATGAAAAAATATGGTGCAATAAAAATTAAACTCACTCAAACTTTTGTTCAATCATTGTGCAATATTCAATATTAATCCTAAACGGTCAATAATATTGCACAATTCCTAATATTGCGCAATAAAATTGATTGTTTATTCAAAGATAAGGCCCGCGGGTCGCTTCCGGCCACTAAGCCGTATCAATTAGGCCTGCGATCACAATGTGTCACAGAAAGAAGAATCGTGTTTTTTAAGAGCTTTTAGACTTAATTCGATTCCTCTACGGATGTTTTAAATAATCGCACCCTCAAGTTTTTCTCGTTAAATAGGGTGATCCGTTTGAAATAACAAAATTCATTATTTTTCCGGTAAAATAAAAGATATGACAACAATGTAAATACCATCATGATATCGTATCATAAGATGCTTGTCCACAAAAATTTATAAAAATCATACAAGCCGTTTCCGAGATAATTTAGAGGTTAGGATATAAAACTCTCTCGGTTTATGTATAATTTTCTTGGTATCTTAAAATTAATTACAAACCGCGGCAACGCTGTAAACTGGAGTCATATTACACGTCGCTTATTGTTTGTTCCTCCGCGATGCGTATTGTTTGGAATACGAGCACGACTTTCTACATTTCACATTTTTTTTATCAACCCATTCGGTTAGTTTATGTTTGGGTATCGTTTAATCGCGATGTGGTGAGAACGTGATTCGGTTTCCAGTATATTCGATGGGTCATTAGTAAATTACGTGATACAATGGGTGAAAAAACCGTGATTAGATTAGCAGCCCAAAAACACAAATATAGAAAGGTATTAATCGATTCTAAATTGTACGATCATTCGAACTTAATAAGAAATCTCGAAAGTTTTATTTTTATATCGTTTTTGTTTTTACAGGTGATTGCTTTCATATGCGGACTTATCGTTATTATTTTGATGATAATGGGACTCGCGTCAACTGATTGGTTGATGGCGGCCGGATGGAGACAGGGACTTTTTATGCATTGCATAGAAGAAGACGCGCCGCAACCTTTACCTTTCAGTATACAGGCTCCCGTGGGATGTTATCAATCAAGAGATGCAGGTAAAAATGCCAAAACTTAACTCAGTATAACAAGTTACCCCCTTTCATTTAAAATTGTTATAGGGGTAATTATAACACGTATAATTTTATTTTCAATTTAAAAAAAAATAGTTTTGTTTATAATAATTGACGATTTTTTTATTTGGGGCCGTTCATAAAATACGTTCGCAATTAAGGGGGGGAGGGCTCTTGCTGAGTGTGACAAAGTATGACTAGAGGATCAGGGGGTGTATGACAATGTGACGTTCGCTGTTCATTAAAATAGTTTCAATAAGTATTTTTTTCGACTGTTTTTATTTTTTAATTTTCATCATGACAAAAAGTCATTTATTTTCTATTTTATAGTAAATATATCGATTTTCAAACGTATCCAGTTTTATTACTATAAATTGTAACTTAATATATTTATTTTTTTTTATTTTTCGACAAGAGCGCTGGCTCTGGCTCTTTTGACTCGGCTCTAGCGGTATTGCGATCGGTCACAATTGGTTTCTTTGTTTTTCCGATACTTAAAAGAGTAACGTTTCCACGCACTCTGCGCTCTCACCGTAGTAACAAATGAAAATACTGTTTCTCGTGGTTTTAGTATTATATAATTTCTTCATTCGTCATTTAGTGGTGAACTAATTCGGACGCTAAAAGACACTAAAAACTGAAACTAAAAGACAAAATAGAAACTGAAAAAAAAATCTCTCAAGCGTAAACAATTAGCTCAACTAAGATCATCGAAATCCCGTGCAATAAAAAAAAGGAAGCTTGAGGATGTTTGTCTTGAGTATCCGGCTGTAGCAGAAAAATTAAAAATAAGAAGCAATCCAGGTCGGCCGAGCTTAGAAGAGGATCAACCAGCTTTATTGCAAACGATCATGAAAATTGCCATCTTTGGTAGCTCTGCTGACTAAAGACGTAGAACTGAGACAGTAAGAAAATGTAAAAATTTAGATCAGTTACACGAGCAATTAAAAACTTTAGGTTTTCAACTGAGTAGAAGTGCTACGTACTTACGACTTTTACCACGAAATTCAATTTCTCGTGAAGAAAAGAGACGTCTCTACGGTTCCAGTGAAATTAATTCGTGCTCAAAATAACTTGAAGAAATAACATATTGACACCGAGTTTGCCACAGCTTCAATTAGATATTTAGCGAGTCTTGCTTCTTTTCTTGGACCTAATGAAGTATTTTTTTCTCAGGATGATAAAGCCCGAGTTCCGATCGCACTTACAGCAGCTTCAAAACAAGCACCATTATTGATGCATATGCAATATAGGGTTTCTCTTCCAGACCATGACTGGGTAGCGGCTGCTGGACATAAATTGATATCATCTGTATACGCGGGTATTGTTACTGAACCGAATGGTTTTGGAAATCCTTCAAAAGTAACTTATTCAGGACCAACATTTATAGCTATTCGAAGTGGCAAACATTCTAGTTCGACAGCCAAAACACATGCTGATGATTTCCAAAAAATTTTTGAACTGGAGTCATTTAAAAGTTTGGCCTACAACAACATTGGATCGCCAGAACCTGTAGTGATCATTTCTACTGATGGGGGTCCTGACGAAAATCTTCGCTATAAAAAAGTAATATTCTATGCTATCCAGCATTTTTGTGATTTTAATTAAGATGCTTTATTTGTTGTTCCAAATGCATCAGTCAGGAGTGCTTACAATCGTGTGGAAAGGAGAATGGCTTATTTAGATTTTTACGGTAAAACTGTAGATAAAGTTTTGGAGAAAAAAAACTTTGCATATACAGGGACAACTTTAGCTAGTGTTTGGAAGTCATTAAAAGTCGATGGTTATGATGTAGATGCAGAGTATATTGCATCAAAAGAAGATAATAGTGATGATGCACAAATATTAATTAATGTTCGTGAATCACAATACTTATTACAAATTTTGAAATGCTCAAAGACTGCTGTGGCCAAACTAGAAGTAGTTTGAGAAGTTTACTTCCAAACGGATTATTACCTCCACCAATTAAATTACAACAAACTCAAAACGGATTAAAGGTATCGCAAGTGTATTCTGGAGATGGCAAATATCTTAATTTATTTGCTCGTCTTGCAGTGAAACTTCAGCCTGAAGCTGAAGATTTTCAACAAATTCCTTACGATTGGTTTTTTCCGTCAATTCACGATAAATTAGCAAGCAGAACATGCAAAGAATGTAGTCTATATCACACATCTAATAAAACTCATTTAAAAAATTTACATCCAAAACGAAAAAGAAAAGATGAAGTAGTTCGACGCATACAACCAACTCGCATCGCAGCTCGACGAGCTCAAGAACTATTATGCGTATTAAGAGATGAAAAAGATGGTACGGAAAATGCAGAATGGATAGATGACGATAAAGTGGAGGGTAGTTTTGAAATAAATGAAGAAGAAGAAGATGCTGCAATACCGATTATAGATATTTCAGCGCATTTACAGAATCCTTGGACTTCTGATTAATAAAAATATTAATTATTTATTTGTTGTGAAAGATATTTATCATATTTTATTATAAAAACTAAATAATTATTTAAATTTTCAAAATTTGTGTACTATCAATTGAAATTTACCATCTAAAGGGGGGTTAGTTAGTTTGTGACGATATTTACAGGGGGGGGAGCCACAGAAAGCGTGACATAACGTGACAATGGGGGGGAGGGGGTCAGAAAAAACTGATTTTACCGTGACGTATTATATGAATGGCCCCTTTGGAATAAATATTATGTACTTAGAAAATTATTATTTTACGATCTCACCGTATATAAGATTAAAAATTCCGCTTTCAGTCATTATATATTAAAAACAAGAATGGTGATTTGATATTAATATGATATTGATTAATAATTGATATTAATACGAATTTTACGATCTTAAATCAATTCAGTAAATTGTTTGTCATATATTTTTTGTTATATTCTGAATGATTCAGTATTTTATATTTGTATTATATTTGTTTATTAATGTTTTCAGTAATTTTGGTTATTTTTTATTTTTCCATCTAGTTCTACAATATTGTGAAAATTTTTAACAAATGTTAATCTTTTTAACTGAATTTTGGTGGAAAAGTATCGGTCTCCACCATGTATGAAAATATGGACAGATCGATACTTTTCCACCAAAACACAAACACGGAAATTAAAAAATTCAGTTTTTCTAAATTTTCTTGAATTATATTGAACAACGATCTATTTTTCCGAAATAGTCGTTTTTTCCCTCTTTATTTTACGTCATAATCTATTCTATGACTATGGCGTTACGTGAGATTTTTTTCTAGGTTATATCAAAGCAGCAGCTGCTCTTTGCGTGATAACGCTTTTAACAGATCTGGTAGCTACGGTACTAACAGGTCTAGGACTCGGTACAAAAGATCATCATACCAAATACAAATATTATAGATTCGCTGTCATAGTTATGGGATTAGCGTGTAAGTAAATTAATTTTTATACGTCATTGATTTATTTTAATTTATTTGGCTTTTTTTTCTTATTTAAAATTCATTCAAAATTAATAATAACAATCTACGATTTATGCGTATTAAATTAGTTTTTATAACAATAATAATAATAGTGGAAATTCTTGTAAGTCTATATAATTTTCTTTATTCAATGTATAATTTTCAACGTGATCTTATAAAAGAAAATATATTTCCAAAAATATTCAAAAATTTCTATTTTTTTTTTTCGTTAATAGATAAAGAAAACATGCGTTTAAATAACTGATCACGTTTAGTTTCCTAAATTTTATATTTGTAAGAAATATACAGGATGAAATTTAAAATAAACATTTTTGTTACAAATTATAGTACGAATTTTTAATATTTGTTTTTATGTAATGGTAACATTGAAATTAGTGAAAATCGAATGATAAATTGAATAAAAAAAAATAATGTTCAGAAAGTCTTTTGGATACGAGAATTACAAAAAACAATACACTTTTTGATTTCATTATAATTATTTGTTACAATTATATATTATATTTTTTAAAATACATTTTCAATATAAATTGAGTTCGATTTTGATTTTTTATAAGTCGCTATTGATTTTTCTATTAGCAAAAATGTTTTCTTCTACTATAACCCTGTATATTTCTTACAAAAATAAAATTGAAAAACTACATACGAACAAGTTTCAGATTAATCTTTTCTCGATGAATTGACTCAAGAAAAAAATTCATATCTCAAATAGTTTACGAAATATCGAATTTTTTACGAAAATTCAATTTTTTCCAGTGGTTTCGATACTTATAGCTCTCATCATATATCCTGTTTGTTTCGCGGCCGAACTTAATTTGGGTAAGTAAATAACTCAAAATTTTAGAAACTTTTCAAATATTTCCAAGTGAAACGTGAAAATTTGTTTTCATTTTTATTATATTTTCCTTTTGATGCAATCTTTCGTCTAATATTTTTTTTGTTCAATTCAACTGTGAAGTCATTGAAATTTAGATCGCGAAACATGGTAACATCGTGCTAAGTCCCAAACGCCTTGCCACGATTCGTTTACCTATGGAACAAAGATCAGGTAGAAGGTTTTGGTTTTTCCCTAAGTCAGGTATATTGGGAAGTAATAATTTATTTTTATGCTATTTCGACATTAAGAAAGTTACGAGTTAGGTATTGGTCCGTCAGTTATTGACTTATCATCGTTTTATTTTTGTTTTTAAATGTCAGGGCATTTAACGTGATCACCCATAATCTAAGATCTTCCTGCTGCTGGTGGTGTGGTTAAGTTGATACATCGTTTTCTATCTGGAACTCCATCGACTCTGGTTGGTTATCGTCAGTCTGTTGTTCTGGATTTTGGTCCGTGGACTTCGTTACTCGAGTTTTTTACACCGTCGTGGCGTTTTTCTATGACCAGATCTTGAAAAACGAACGGTGCTATGTCACTCGATAATTTTTTGTCGTAGGAAGTCGAAATGTTTTAATAAATTCCTCTGATTCACTATCCTGGACATATTACTTCAAAAAATCTCCTTTCATCTTATTACATTATACCAGCTAACGGAAAATAATCGCAACGATATGCGATGTTGCCGAGCTCAAATATATTTCGGAGATTATCAGAAATATACTTTTAATGAGAAAAATAATCATTATCGTCGATTTTGATTGATTTTTGATTAGATGCTTCTATTTGACGATCATACGTTATACGAGGGACAAACAAAAATTTCATTTTAAATTCCATGTTTAGGTAATAGAACGATATGGGAGTTCGGTTGGGCGTACGGCGTTGGATGGGGCGCCGCCATTTTCCTCTTCGGAGCCGTTATTCTATTGATGTGCGACAAAGAGAGCGAAGAAATTTATTACAAAGAAAGAAAAATTGTGCACGATAACGATTCGCGTGCCTAGTGGCCGCATAGTCTGCCCGATGTTGTTCTCTGATCTTAATAGAGGTAATATCGCTTCTTTCAGAGAGTGTCCAACGAATGAACGATTCGTATGAATGATATTTAGTGTGTTTGACTGATATATGTATTTGAGAAAAAAAACATTCATTTATTTATTTATGTATGTATATATATATATAATTTTTTTTCAAAACTAATCAGTGCGATTGAGATATAAAAAAATATAACGGAACTTTCTTAACTATCAAATAAATATGACGTGTTTCAAATTATTTTAACAATTGACAGTGAAACACTACTAAATTTCGAATTAGTATAATCCAATACGTTTTTCAACTTTAAATTTGAATTTAAATTTAAACAACGATTACCACATTCAGAAATTTGCAGATGAACCTCGTATTGATAAAATTGATGTTTACATTTAAATAGAAAATGTATATGTTACGTAACATGTCTCATCAACAAATTCGTCGGAATAAAATATCGATTCAAGAGAAAATAAAAAAATCATTTTTTTACAGTTTTTGAAAAATTATTTATATTCATACGTGTAATCAATATAATTGACTGGTAGTAAATAATAAATTTGTTATTCTAAATATTGATTAAGAAATACGAGTAGCATGTCATCTATTGACGAATTCTAATACTATTCTGACGAGTTATTATACAATTAAACGCGACTGCTCTCTATTGACAATTTACAAACGAACGGATCTGCCTTCAAGTTATAATAAAATCGAATCGCTGCTCCCTCTATTCACAACTTCATATACAACCGAAATAAATTGCAAATGGTCATTTTAATCAAGAAAAGGTTGGATTTATACTAATCATTCGTATACACAATTCTCGTAGGGTATTTATCTTTCATTACCGTTTATTAAATTTAAATTCGCATAAAAAAAATCGAATTGCAGTATGAATAATACAAGGGGGATATCAAAATTAGTACTCCTTTACTACGTATTTATTTTACTTTGTTCAAATATATTCCCAATCACTGTGTAATTTATGGGAAATTCAGTTTCAATGCGAGGTTTTTCTTTGTATTAAACTATTACTCATATCAAATACAATTTGTTATTACTCATGCTGAATCAATTTATGAATTGGAAAATAAAATCGTGACGTTATTCATTTCACAAAAATGTCGTTGTGTATTACAAATCGAATCAAACTGATTAGAATCGTTTTGTTCATTTAGTTGCCTGGTTAAGATATTACCAGTCAATCGTTTCTGTGGTGGTTAACAATTTTTTACTTACCAATTTATTTACAAAAGTCCATTAACATAAAATAATACTTATTCTTCCATATATACAATATATATTTTTACTTTAGTTGACGTAAAAATAGTCGCAACACCGCTTAGCAGCCATTATATCATACGGTAACTTGTTGATTGTCAACAAATTATCAATGATTTCTATCATCCTAATTAAAAATTATTTCAGACACTGTATCGATTTTAAATTAAATGCAATGAAAATATTTTGGAAATTTACGACGGGAATAAAAAATATATTCAATGCAAAACAATTTTAATTCCTGAAAATTAACTTTATGGTGTTGCCATCTATAAGGTTGACATAAAAATATCTAGTTAGGTATTGCAGATTTCTGTCATAGTCAGTAAATATTACAGATTCAACTATATTATACTAATAATAGTTAACTTCAAAATACGTTACAAGCTATCGCAAAACTTTTTATATATTTACATCTTGTTTATTTTTGGATATTTAATTTCGGACGATTGCAAATAAATTTGTATTTTGGGATGAGTGATTCGTGAGACTGAAGAGGCAACCCGGGCAGGCTAGATGTGTGTTAAAATAAGACTTTTACGATATAGATACTCGTTGCAAACGTGTACTGGGTGGGTAACTAATAACGAACGGATTATTTAACAGCTACGCCTCTAGAAGGCGTAATCGAAAATATGAAGTTAAAAAAGTAAAAATTTTTTAAAATTTATCCTGTAGTTTATAGAGATAATTAAAATATTCAATAAAATTTTTCATTTAATAACTTTTACTAGATCTTTTTAAATATGATGTAGGGGAAGTAGGAACTAAACTAATAGAAGTTTTAAAAGAAATTCCCGCCATTTATACATTTCTTAAGATATCTCGAGATAGAAAAAAGATATCGATATGCGGTTTTCGCCATTCTTAGTTACCCACACGGTATATAAACGGTCCGAATAATAAGAAAATAATATTTTCTCGATACTAGATTATGACTATTTATGTTTTATGACTTTTATATATAAATAAAATATTGTTTTTTGTGCTTCGGACTACTTTGCTGTAAAAGTAAAAAATATGTACATGTATTGACTATTAAAAGTAGAAATGTCAATGTAGGAATTAAAAGAAATATATATTAGCAGATTTATCTAAATTACAAAATAAAATTCTGTACTTTTTCTACTATGTTTTATTAGAAAAAAAAATAAAATATTTTAGGAACGGTACAGAAAAGTTGATGAGATTTTTTTTGTACATTGACTCGGGCATTATACTTTTTAATAAAAGATTTTCGTACTTGCTAGAATGAAGGTGAAATTATTTTTGGAAAGGATGTTGCTCTATATTCTATTTAGTTTGAACCGTGGCTGCTAATGTGATATTATCTATATGTATATTTATTTCGCTTTATTTACACGTCACTCTTATATATATACAGGGTTAATCGTAAAATTCACTTTTGTTAATTTACTTTTTTTCTATTGACAAAATGTACATACATGTTTTTATGTAAATATATTTAAAAGAGCAACATTTTTCACTTTATTTATGATATTTACACAGTTTTTTGTCATTTTTGTAAAAAGTTGTGTATACAATTTTTTTTTGTTTCCACATATAATTAATATAGTACAATAAATTGAAGATTGAAGATATATTCAAGGTAGGTTTCTATTTTCAGGATACATTGTTGGATGGATATTGAATAAAAGTACTACTATAACTTTTTCGAAAATATCTCAAAAATTTTAAAATATATTAAACCAGGGCAAAAGCCTTTAAAAAAAAGTAAAACAAAAGTAGGACGTGAGATCAGAGGTCAGGAAGTCGATGGGGGTGAGGTTTTAATAGGTAGAAAATGGTTTATCATGATTTCTGGAAAAACTGCAAGTTCTATGAAAAAAAGTCGATTAGCAAAGATGTAGACAATAAAAAGATCTACAACTTTTGTATTTACACTTTTTTCGCTTAACCTCAAAATTTATGTGAAAAATTGAAATAATCAAGTTTTTGAGGTGATGTGAATTTCTGACAAAACTAAAAGTCTTACGTGAAAAATTTACATAGCAAAGTTGTAGACAATAAAAAGATCTACAACTTTTGTAATCATACTTTTTTCGCATAACATCAAAATTTTTGTGAACAATTGAAATAAAAAAGGTTTTGAGGTTATGCGTATTTCCGCCAAAACTAAATGTCCTATGAGAAAAACTTATAGAGCAAATTTGTAGATAATAAAAAGATCTACAACTTTTGTATCTATAGTTTTTCTACATAACCTCAAAATTTATGTGAAAAATGGAAATAACCAAACATTTGAGGTTATGTGTATTTCCGACGAAACTAAGAGCGCTAGTGAAAAAGTGTAAATACAAAAGTTATAGATTTTTTCATTATCTACAACTTTCCTATTCAATTTTTTCACATATGGCTATTAGTTTTGCCAGAAACACACATAACCTGAAAAACTTGGTTATACCAATTTTCCATATAAATTTTGAGGTTACGTAAAAAAAGTGTAAATACAAAAGTTGTAGATCTTTTCATTATCTACAGCTTTCGTATTCAACTTTTTTACATAGGACTCACAGTTCTTCCAGAAATCGAGATCAAACGCTTTTTACCCTTAAAAACTCGACCACAGATTTCACGTACATTATTTTTCCATTCATTTTCATTATATTTTCCCCTTCCCCTTCATCCTATTATTTATTTATTATTGACGCTGGTCTATATGGAAAAATTTCACAAATAATAAATGGAGAGATTAAAATTTTCCATAAATTAGGGTTTAATCATTTTTGATATATTTGCAATATAAAACGAGATATTCACAATAAATTATTCAACTTTATAACTAATTCTCATAAAATAATAAAAAAAACACTTGACAAACGTGATTTTTTTACATTTTTTCGTCATTTATAGCTAACCTATAAAGTCTTATTAGAGTTATATTGTTTTCATTAATTTTTTTAAACAATTTTGTATTAAAAAAAGAGGTTTCAAAAAAAAATCATATTTTCATAAATTTTTATTTGGAAAAAAAAATCCATTTTCAATATATTATTGACTTTCAAACATTTCTCAACAATTCTCGTGAATTAGTGATAAATTTAAATTATTCATTGGAGATATATCACTTACTATTACAAATATGTCAAAGTTGACACCTTCATAGAAAATATCATTCTTTAAATATTATATTCACGTTTTTTTCTCTATATCTTATTAAATTTTCGAGATATCTTCAAAAAATTGATTGTTAGTTAACTTTTTCTTCATATACACCGAACGCGCATTTTCTTTTTGTTATTTTAATTTTCATCTTCATTTCATTGGACTATTATATAAAATTAAGCATATCGTATTGAGATATTTAACTAAAATAGAAAAAAATATATTTAAAATGCTATTTTACAGGGACTAACGCTTCTAGTCGCCGTAATATTTCATGAAAGTCAAACACAATTAGTATATCCGCATTTTCGTACTACCCTGTATACATCACAATACTAAACCAATCCGTAACCCATTTATGAATCAATTTTTATTTAACATTATAAAAAAGTATAAATTCTGAGGGGTGAATCTAATAATAATAATTAACCTATTGAAATATATATACAGTAAAAGCTCTTTATTCGCGGGGTATATGTTCCAAAAATATGAAAAATTAAAAGACCATAATATGTATTTAGCTTATTTTCTTAATAATTATGTAAATCACATTTAAGGCACTTTTCAGTCTTAAATTGCCTGAGATCAAATTAATGACTACTACTTAAAAAAATAACTTCTTGAAAAAAAAAACAGATTAATCTGTAAGTATAAACTATACCAAACATAAAAAACAAAAAATCAACTTCTAAACTTGAAACATAAAAATTCTGACAAAGGTCCAATATCAGTAAAATTATTGACAGTCATTGCACAAAGGCTTAGAACACTGAAGGCATATAGCTTGTTTACAGCCAACACAAGTGTAGTTAGTCTTCCTCTTTAGTTTAGGTGTACAGATTCGGCAGGTCTTTCGTTTTGAACACTCGATTTCGAAGCTAGGGGGCACTGCAATAGGCAGGTCTGCTCATAAAACGCGCTTCAATGTCTTATGCAATTCCTTTGGCAAATTTGAGGAGATTACACGTCTTTCCACTCTTTCTATTGCTTTGCGCTGATGCTGATTATGTAGAATGTGAGCATTCACTCCACACAAGTCCAGTATCCTATAGAAAATGACCATAGGCCACCATCTTGATCTACGGCTATTACTATTTATAGAACATTTCTTGTCAATCTCGTCTACTCCTCCTTTAGTGGAGTTATAGTAGAGAATCATATCAGGTTTTTTGGTGCTGTCATCTATGGTGTTGCTGTGATGCATTGAGGAAACCAAGATAACTGCTTTATTCAACTTTGGGACATATGAACACAGAGTCTTGTCTTTGGCAAATCCAAATAACGTGGAACCGATTCCTCGGCACTTTTGAGGCTGGAATTCTTTTGGAAGTTCCCTCTTATTTTTTTTTTCACGGTTACAACATACGTCAGCTTTCTTTTAGTCAATTCATCAACAAGCTCAATGGATGAAAACCAATTATCTGCAGTAACGTTACGGTTAGAGCCTTGAATTGGTTTCGTCAAACACTGGGTGGGAACCAGAAACTTCTTTTCTTCTGCATACAGTCCTATTTCATCGGATCCTTTACCAGAATATATATATATATATATATATATATATATATATATATATATATATATATATATATATATATATATATATATATATATATATATATATATTATATATATATATGTCTAAATGTTTCAATTCCGGACTATCTTGTCGTTTGAACGTTGCTTTGGTGTCGTCAATTTTTTTGTTAGTCCATATAAAAATAGTCTCTCGCGTTTCCACGTCAAAAAGTGTTGTTATTACGTGAAAATCAAACTATTCTTGTCTTGATGATATATTTATATTATATATTTTACATCGTAGCTCATACAATACATTCTACTACATACACGTGCTTTTTCTTTTTTTTTTCAACTTAACCTCTTACAATCTTCTTCTTCTTTTTTTTAAGTATAAGGGAAGCATTACATTTAAGTATCACAACACCCTCTCTTAATGCTGACCTTATTCTTAAACATTTATAAATATGTATTAAATGGTTGGAAATCAGCAAACTATCAGAAATGAATACTAAATCAATACCCTCTCTTTTCTAAAAGATTATACAAATAAAAATTTTATCCCACATTTACCAACAAAATAATCATCCTAAGTCTACATACAAAACTTTGCAATTCCTATCTTAATTAACCAATCCTAATCTTAATTTATTCAAACAAAATTGGTCCTTGTTTTGGGCCTTTGTTAAAATATCTGCCAATTGGTTTTTGCTATTAATATACTCCAATGTCATATGCCTTTTATTAACAACATCACATACAAAATTGTATTTGAGATCTATATGTTTCAATCGCTTGTTGTTCTCAGGATTTTTTATTAATGATATACAACCCAAGTTATCCTCGTATACCTTGAAACTGTCAGTAACTACATTAAAATCTATTAATAGTCTTTTAAAATATAAGCAATCCCGAACTGCATCACATAAAGCAATTAATTCTGCGCAGTGAAACGCAGTTCTGTTTTCTAGTTACCCATGTAACTATATTCCCGAATACTTTAATAACAAACCCTGTGATTGACTTCCTATCCAAAATATCTCCTCCCCAATCTGAATCTACAAAACAAACCAATGGTGTTTGACTACATGTTCGTTCATATTTTAAATAAACACTCACAGTACCCTTTAGGTATCTCAACAATCTCTTCAGTCCAATCCAAGTTTCATTAATATTTTTATCTTGATATCTGCTAAAATAGTTGATTGAGAAACATATATCAGGGCGTGTGCCCAACATTAAGTACATTAGACATCCAATTAAAGGTTTTACAGGTTTAGTATCTAATTCATCATTTTCACATGTGCTAATTTTAAATTTTGCTTCCATTGGAGTTCCGCATGGTTTACAATTGTCAAAATTAAAACGCTTCAGAATTCCCTTCACATATTTTTCTTGACTCAACTTTAAAATGCCCTTTTCCATGTTGTAGTCAATTTCAAGCCCTAAAAAATATTTCTAGTCTCCTTTGTCTTTCATGTCAAATTCTTTCATAAACATATTTTTATATATTTCCAAGGTCTGCAAGTCCGGTCCTGCGAACATAATATCATCTACATATATTAATAGATATAATAAATTGTTACCATCCTCTTTTGTATAAAGGCAATAGTCAACTTCTGATCTTTTGAATCCCAAATTTATTAAATAATTATTGATTTTTTGATTCCAGCACTTGCTTGCCTTCCTTAAACCATAAAGTGCCTTGTTCAACTTGAAAACATTATTCTTCTCGCATTTTACGCCCTCGGGTGGTGTAATATAAATGTCACCATTCAGAAATGCTGTTTTAACATCAAATTGCTTAATAAAGTAATGGTTTTGATTATCAATGGATAATAGGGTTCTAATAGTAAACATCTTAGCAACTGGTGAATATGTTTCATCATAAATAAATGTGTTCTTTTGTGCAAACCCACGCACAACTAACCTTGCCTTATATTTGTCTTGCATTTTCTCTTCTAGTGGCTTTTTTGTAAATACCCATTTTGTGTTCAATATTTCTGCATCTACTGGTGCTTTGACCATTTTCCATGTTTCATTCTTATTTATTGAGTCCAGTTTTCTCTGCATTGCCTCTATCCACATTTGTTTGTCATGTCTTTCGTTTATTTCTTCAACACTCTGCGGAGCGTTTTCTATGTACGATATAGCATCAAATGCCATGAACATTTCAAAGTCTGAATACTTCTCTGGCAATTTTATTCTCCTTTTTTCCTTTACATTACTATTATTTCCATCTACATCCAGATCTAGTTCTGCTTCTTCATTTTTCTTCATATTATATTCCTCATCGAAGTCTTCAACATCTTTTCTATTTTCTTCATCATCAATGCAGATACTTATATGTTTGGTTTTAAAATAGAACTCATTTTCATTAAACTCTACATTTCTTGATACAATGATTTTCTCTTTTTCTATGTTCCACAAACGATATCCAGTGTTGGTATATCCCATCATTATACACTTTTCTGCTTTGCCATCAAATTTATCTCTAAACTGTTCCGGAATATGGGAGAATGCTGTGCATCCAAATACTCTCATATTTTTAATGTTCGGTTTTATACCGTTCCAAACCTCAGCTGGAGTTTTATTGTTTAAATTTCTGTGTGGACTCCGATTTAATACATAGGCTGCCACTCTAACTGCCTCATTCCAAAATCGTTTTGATAAACCAGCTTCTTCTAATAAAGCTCTAGCTTTTTCTACTAGACTTCTATTATATCTTTCACTTTTCCCGTTCTGTTGAGGAGAATATGGCGTAGAATAATCTATCACTGTTCCATTTTCACGACAAAAATCATTAAATTCACCTGAAATATACTCACGACCATTATCGCATCTTAACACTGACAATTTTAAGTTAAACTTAGCCTGTACAGCATTAACAAATTCCTTAAAACATTTAAAAACTTCATGTTTACCTTTAATCATAAAAACTTGAACAAAATTAGAATAGTCATCAATAAATGTTACAAAATACTTTTCTCCCTCATGACTAATGGGTGTTATTGGACCTACCACATCTGAATGTACTATGCCTAATATCCTAGTTGCTCTGATCCTGGTGTTATAAGTTAACCTCGTCATCTTACCCTGTATACAAGATTCACAAAAATTGATTTTATTGATTTTCAAATGTTCTAAGCCATTGACCATATTTCCTTTAATTAGTTTTTCCAAATTTCCATTACAGATATGTGCTAATCTCTTGTGCCATAGTTTCAATTCATTATTTTCTATTTCAGTGTTTAAGCATTCATTAAAATTTACCTCAAAACTAATTTCATATAATTTGTTTCGTTTTCCAATCCCTACTAATTCTTCATTACTGTATAAAAATACTTTGCCCCTTTCAAAAACTACTTTGATGTTGCCAAGTTCCAACTGTTTTACGGACATCAAATTTTGTCTAAGATTTGGTACATAAAATACATTTTTAATAGTACATTCAATTCTTTTATCATATACATTACTAAATACTTTAATATTTCCTACACCTATTGCTTCAATAAAATTATTACTTTTGGCAACCGCTATCTTAATAGGGTTATTCAAAATCATATAATCAGAAAAATAGTCCTTGCTGTTCACTAAGTGATTTGTACAACCGCTATCGGTATAAAATAAAATGTTTCTGTTACTTACAGATTTGTCTTCTTCAGTATTATTTTAAGTCATGAAACATATACCTGTGTCAGTGTGTTTTTCATGTTCAGCTAAATTACCTCTAGGCTCTTCTGTTTCTCTTATATTGCCATATCCTGTTCTGTTACCTCTAGTACTTCTTGATCCATTTCCATAGTTGTTAAAATTTCCTCTTTGGTTATTAAAGCTTCCTCTATAATGTCCCCTTTTATTGATCGAAAACCCTCTGTATCTACCTCTTTCTCTGTATACATTACTTCCATTATTATTTCTTCCACAATCTCTTTTATAATGCCCTTTTTCTCCGCAGGTGTAACATACTCCTGTGTTTGCCATAAATGCTGCTGGCTTTACATATTCTTTTCCATTTTTGTTCAATTCTGTATCACTACTTGCTTTTCTTCTTTCTATTTCAGCACGTAATTTTGTTTTTACTAAATCTAATGTTAAGACTTCAGGTGGTATATTTTCTAAAATGGTGATTACTGTTTCCAATGTATGGGGCATTGCCATTAATAGGGTACAAACTAAATCTTCTTCCTTCAAATCTGCTCCTGTAACTTACAACTGACGCACTGTTTCATCAAATTCCGTTAGAAATATTTCTAGATTACTTGGTTCTTTTAATTTCATACCCATGAGTTTCCTTCTTAATACCATTTGGCCTGGTATACCTTTTTTCTCATATCTCATCTCTAAAGTGGCCCACATCTTATAAGCAGTATTCTGTTCTCGAATCAATTCAATTTGTGCATCGTTCATGCATTGTACAATATAAGATTTACATCTATTGTCTCGTTTTCTGGCTTCTTCCTTTTGTTGAACATCTGTGTAATTATTAGGGTTATATTCTGTAGTTATACAATCTAAAACTTCTTTTTCCATAAATAATGTCTGCATCCTAAATTTCCACGTGTGAAAGTTATTGCTGTTCAGTGGTTCAATATTAAAACTATTCTTGAATGTTCCATTGTCTGCCATTTTTTACCCTTCTCCTTTTTTTTTTTTTTTTTTTTTTTTTTTTTTTCTTCTTACAAAATTTAACTTACGGGATGCCTGGGCCCATAACCTGTTGTTATTACGTGAAAATCAAACTATTCTTGTCTTGATGATATATTTATATTATATATTTTACATCGTAGCTCATACAATACATTCTACTACATACACGTGCTTTTTCTTTTTTTTTTCAACTTAACCTCTTACAATCTTCTTCTTCTTTTTTTTAAGTATAAGGGAAGCATTACATTTAAGTATCACAACAAAAAGCTTATCCCAAATACTGGTAGGATCCTTGTTATCGTCTTCGGTCAAAAGTGAAGTAGATCGGCAGGTGACAATATTATGTCAATATTATTTGTAACGATTTTTACCGTAGAAATAATTAGGTTGTGAACGTGAAGTTAGAGTATTTTGAAGTTATGAAAGTGGCACGTCACTGTCCGAACTATCATCCCTTATATCGTTGTCATGAGTATTACCTATTTCTACAATCTTTTGATCTTGGTCACTAAAATTACGTTCTGTGATGTCTTCAGCAAATGCTAAACAATCGGCAATGTTGTTTTCATCTTCGGATTGATCTGACTCGAAAAGTATTCGATTAATTTCATCTTTAAATGAAGGATCGTCAACGCGTATTTTTTTTTGACATCTGTTGGGACGGCCACGTTGACCTTGAAGTGCGTTTAGCCGCAGAAGTATTCCGTTTTATGTTTTTTGGCATTTTTATTGCTTATAACCTATAAAAATATAATCGCAGCCAATAAATTTTTGTATTGAAAACGTAGACTCGCGGTCTCACAGACCGCAGGCGAAATTTAAAACAAAATTACTCACCCATATTGCAGCCAGCGATGCAAACCTCTTCCCTTCGCAGTCGTTTCGCCACTAAGGCTGAGGCCGCACTACAATTTTTTTCAGCAAGCGGTTAATCGCTACAACCATGAAACCGCTTGTGACGCACACGCCACGATAAAAAATCGCGAAACGACCCGCAGTTTGAAGATGGATTTCAAGGTAGTAGTACGTGTTGTTGCTCTGATAAGAAATAGAAAAAGAAGACGTCAACGCAAATTTCGAAAATATTAGATCCATCCACTTACTGAGCGTAGATTTGAGAAAGGTTTCTTTCATAAGAAGTATCAAAGCTTAAGAGACCATCCTGAAAATTTTTTTAATTACTATAGGATGTAAGTAGCCAGCTTCGATAAGATTTTACAAATTGTGCGTCCGTACATCACCTTCATGGATACAAAATTTCGCAAATGTATTTCACCAGAGGAGCGCCTGTCTGTTACTTTGAGGTAAGTGAGAAAAATAGACATTTCTAATGTACTTTAGGTATTTTTATTATTAAAAAAACATAACAAAATTATTGTTCCTGAAATTGCGACAGATAATTGGCAACTGAAATTTCTTGTTCATTAATTTGTACATATTGTGGCTGGCTAAGTTCTTGAGAGGAATTCACGGGTGCTTGTGATGTTGGTGGGGCAGAAGTAAGCGGCAAATAGATAGTTTGTGTTGTAGGTCTGTGGCTTTTTTCTTGCTGAAGAAATAGCCGACACCGGTGTTGAAATTGGTGACTGTATCGGTAAGGTTGGAGATGAAGAAGAGGAATATGTATAAGATTGCGGAGATGGCGTTGGCGTTGATGACACATGTGACCTTGATCCTGAATAATAAATTAGTGTTTCGGATGGACAGAAAGATTTGGCTTTCTGCAAAATATTCATAATTTCTATCTTAGCAAAATGTTTTTGATCATCATTAAGTTTGCGTAACATTGGTACAATCATTTGTGAAAAGTTTATGTCTTCATCATATTCGCACATATTCTTATGTGTATTTAAAAAATTTAATAATTTTTGTTCATAATCATCATTATTATTTTAACTTTCGGAAGCCTTCTTAGAGGACGTGGTCCGATTATTATTCGTAGGCTGAAGATTTTCGATTTCGTTAACATTAGGATCATCTTGTGAAGGAGATGGAATATTGCCGCTCGCTTTTTGTAAAGATGGTAACAAAAATAACAGAGAATCAAGATAAACATATTTTTTCTTTTTTATAGCACCTTGACCAGATTTCCCACGTTGCATAGCTAATTCTTTAGCAAAGCAGTCGCGCATATTCTTCCATTTCTTTTGTATTCTACTGCCTGTAATAAAAATGAAACACATTAATAGATTTTTTTTCAGGTATCTTGCTTAGTGGGAACAGTATGAAGTCTATGTATTTTGAATATTTGATTGGTACAACAACACCAAGTGAAATAATTGAACACACATGAAAGTGTTTGTGGATATGTTTGCAACCTACATATATGCCTGAAAAAACCGAAGAAGATTGGATAAATATAGCAAAACTTTTTTTGAAAGAACATATTTTCCTAATTGCCTTGGTTCCATAGATGGAAAACATGTACGAATAGAAAGGCCAGAAAATACTGGATCAGAAGCTTTCAATTATAAAAAATGTTATTCTTTAATACTATTAACTATTGCTGATGCGGACTTTTGCTTTTTCTGCTATAGATGTTGGAGCAAAAGATTTTTGAACAATCAAATGCATTTACCAGCATCTGCAACATTACCTAATTATGAGGAAGCCGGCCCACTTCCATTTGTTTTCGTAGGCGATGAAGCTTTCCCACTTTCAGAACACTTAATGAGGCCATATCCAAATAAAAATTTATCCATAAAAGAAAGAGTTTATAACTATAGATTATCCTATGCCAGAAGGACTGTCGAATGTGCATTGGGAATTATGACAAATAAATGGCGTATTATGCACATACCATTAGACGTAAAATTAGATTTTTGCGACCACATTATTAAAGCTTGTTGCATATTGCACAACTTTGTAAGACAACATGATGGCAAACAGCTTAGTGACTCTTCTTAAGATTCAGTTCTTCAACCCGTGCGCGTTCTAGCAATAACGCTATGGATATAAGAAACTTATATGCTGATTATTTTACATCTCCTGCGGGCGCATTGAGTTGTCAATATGAAAGTATTTAAAAATATCCCATCCAAAAATCGAAAATGGCTATTTTATTTTTGCAAAAACACGACTTGCATTGTTAGTTGGAAATACCTACTAAGTCGCTTTCGATCTTAAGAGTTTGACAAACAGTTGGAGTTCTTAAATATTTATATACATATAATCTTGAAATAAATAAACACTAATAAAATAAACTTACCTTTTTTTTATCTCGGCCTCCGACAGTGTCGTCTAATTATTTACTTCCTCCCAAAGTTTATTTTTGATATTTCTATCGCTATATTGACGCAACTTAGTGTCGTACAAAGCTGGTTTTTTCTGCACTTCCACGATGATTTTTTGAGATAAACTTTCATATTCTGGTTCAACAGACTTCGACTCGGTGGATGACATGGTTAAAATTGCGCGCCAACGTTCTGCTCTGCAAGTCGGTCTACCAAATACTGACTTACGCCAGTGCGTGCGCGTCAACCAAGTTCTATAGATTACAAATTTTGCCGCGGTTTTTACCCGCGAGCATTTTGTAGCAAATCACGGTTTTAAAATCAGTCGCGAGAAAAAACCGCAGGTGCGGCCGCTTGTATTAGTTTTTTAGGGGCACAAATTCACGCGATTAAAAACCACAGCAGTTTAACCGTAGTGCGGTCTAGGCGGTCGAAGCTACTAAACGTCACAAGAGCGGGGAATGGGGGGAAGTAGGGTAAATACAATTTTCAGAAACGACAGCGGTCTTTGAGACCGCGCGTCCATAGTTAAAGGTGAACAAAATATTTTAGGCAAAGTTTTTATAACATCTATTTTACTTTTTTATTAGTCCATTTGACGGCATTTACAAAGGATATTGGGTTCGATACCTATTGGAATCCTTTTATTATTATGTATGTACTTATTAGATCCGCGAATATAGGAATTGGGTTACATTTTTTTACTCCGCGAATAAGGAACTTTTACTGTATATAAAAGTTTAATCAAATGGATGTTTAGCGTCTAATCACAGATCATCATCTAACTGTCACAGACACGTTCACAATCCGAACATAATAATCAACTTTATCTGCGGTCTCGTTAGTGAGAGATACCAGTCAA
The DNA here is from genome assembly GCF_026250575.1 of Diorhabda carinulata. Classification (NCBI taxonomy): domain Eukaryota; kingdom Metazoa; phylum Arthropoda; class Insecta; order Coleoptera; family Chrysomelidae; genus Diorhabda; species Diorhabda carinulata. Next base: position 1,722,804 of record NC_079469.1, read on the forward strand.
AAGTTACTAGTTTTACGCTGCAATTTCCTGTTGACGTTCGACGCTAGTATAGAACGTCAAATGAGATCATGAGATATAATTTCGATTGGAGCGCCATCTCAAATTAATTATAAACACATTTATCGATACACATGACTTCATATACCAACGTCGACCGTATACATAGGCGTTTCAAGGGTAATTTATTGTCTTCAAAAGGGGCACAGAAAATTAAAAAAAAATTCTTATTCAGAAATATTAGGTAAACATTAAAAATTGTCAAGTTACTTTCACATTTATTGTAATGGTTGTTGTAACATACAGGGTGTTTGAAATTTTTATAAATGTTGATAAACTAATTGTTGCTGATACTTACGTGAGAAATTATTTTGAAACACTAATTAGTGGTCAATTCATATAAAAAGTATATTTAACCAACTGGACCAATATTTAATTTTATTGAAAATAATCTCGCTGGAAAAAAAATTATTTCGTTTTTTAATTGTACCACATACTATGGTGTCCCCAATAAATTAAATAGCATATTGAAAAGAGGAAAAAACGTAGCGATGTGATATATAGCTTATTGTATATATTTATTAGTGTAAGAGCCGTATATCTACATATATAAGAATGTTTATTTGACCGATTTTTTTCAATATTTGACCCAATTAAACCTTTTTTTTCATTACCATCAACTAAATTCATTATTCAGTTATCGTAATCTAAAACTAGGTTTCCACCACTGGCTGACTTATTGCAATTGAAATTGTAATCTCGTGTAAACCCAGGTTTATCGTAATTACGGTTACAATAATTTATTTTATTTTTTGTACTTCATTATTTCAAAATCTAACGTATTCCCGGAATCCAAAACAATAGGAAACCCTCTATTATTTATTTTATATAATTTTCGAATATTGGAATTGATTATTTGACTTGATACTTCGTCATAAGTGATCTCAATGTGTAACTAAATGAAGTTACTGGTTTAAATTTATCATTGTGTAATTTTTATTTGTAAAAATATATTAATGAATAAAATGAAATCTTTGTAAAACGTTTTTTTTTTTCAATTTCCTTTTTATAATTCACGGATTTATAAAAAAACTAACAACAGCGCGGTAAGTTATGATCAAATACTGAAATATTCGTTGCTAAGTAAGATAATGGCCAAGTTATAGAAAAAAGAAGAATAACCTTCAATAAAGCAATCTAAAAAACAGCGTTCGTGGAGCAATCGAGCTTCTCGTATGGTTCGAAGGACCATCAAATTAAGAAATACTTGTTTTATATGTGTTTAAATATTATAATTAACAATGTTTAATCAGTATTGACAAGACGATTCGAATGTCAATTGTCACTTTTCATTAATCTTTCACAGAATAAATAAGATCAAGATTAACTAACCTTAAAACACAAGTGATATAATTGTAATACTAGTTGTCTAATATGGATGGACAGTAAGTAAATATCACAAAAAGGATTAAAAGTCTTTACCCATGTCGGAGGATACATTGAACGTATTCCGAATTAGAAATGTGTGCTCCACGTTACATAGAATTGTAAATCCTGAACATGTTTTATTAACACCGCGAACGCATGACTTTGTGACAGAGCATCACCGCGAACAGAGCTAATATTTAAATAGAATTTTTAGAAAAAACTTGGGACGTCATTTAAACGAATCTTTGTTCTTGATTGATGCTTTAGATTTTTTTTCATATGGATAATTATTAGGTCGATTTCCAATTGAAATAGGATACAAAATACAAAGAATCAGATTAATCAGAAACAATTCGAGTTTAGAGATAAGGGCAGTAGAAACTAAAAGATTTTTATCTTCACCCCCTTGAGTTCAAAGTAAAATTGTGGGTCTCTTTTCGACGTAGTAGTATAGTTTACTACACAACAAAAATAAGAATTTACTAGACACGTGAAGTGGATGTTCAATGTCAATGGTATTTTATACCTAATATATTTGATTCGAACCAACGAACTAAATAAAGTTATGCCGGGCTTTAATTTTAAAGGGTATTGGAAGTAGTTGTTACCATTTTACTTCTGAAAATTTAAAATCGTGTGTTAAAACCCGGTTTTCACACTATATTTACAACACTAAGCACAATACTACATAATTGAAAGAAATCAAACAAATCCACGTTTCCGGAAAAAAATTTCGCACTTCTTTGAGTGATAACTATTTAAGAAGGCCTCTCGAAATAATAAGGATTAAAAACTAACAAACAACTGCACAAAGCAAATAAATTTATTCACAGAAGTTTACGACAAAACTATTTGATCACCCTACAAAGGCCATATGCATCAGGTCATTTTGACATTTCGTTTCAAGGAAATATGCCATAGATCACCTATAGTATTCTAGGTGGTTTGTGGTGGTATATGCACGTATTCATTTATATGTTTAATTAAGTTTTTACGTAGCTATAACTCTTAAGAAAATATATATTCTGTCAAAAAAGTTAAAATAATTATTAAATTAAAAAGTATAAGTTGAATTTGACTTGTTTAGAACGCCGTTGTTTTTCACGAGGTTTGGATGACGTCAATTGCCACGTCCAGTATTTGTTTACTTCAAGACAATTAGTTTATACACATTTTAGGTTATGATAAAAGTCTTGGAAAGAGTGCAATTCATAAAATAACTTTCAGTCATCGTCGTAGATAATTATCATCACCAGAAGGATAATCAGAATCTAAAAACACTTTAGGAACACAAAAATAAACAGGAGTTTTTTTCCAAAATACAACCACTACTCTGGACTTCGATAAATCCAGGTCGTGTCTTTTCATGTCTCATGGTGATGCGTTTATAAAATTTGAATTTTTGCATTCTGTAATGATCATTTTATACTAATGAGGAAAAATTAAATGGGTAAATAATGATTTTATAATATTGTGACCGTTTCTTAGAAAAAAATATCACGTGAATTTTTTACAAACACAATTAAATAGGCAAATAAATAATTACTTGTCAAAGCTTCTGAGTGATGGTGCGACGTGGCAGTAATTTTTTCAAGAAATTCAGCAAAAATTATGTTTAAAAAAATTGTTTATACAAAAAAATTCAAGAATCAAACAGTTTCAAATAGATTTTTTTTTATTAATGTTAGATTTAATGCCATCCCAGTTTTTTCTATGGGAATTATTCATAATTTATTATAAGGTGTAGGAGGAGAATTTCAAATAATTATTTTTTAATAACTCAAGTATTTTTTTAAATTTGATTATCAAATGAATATTATTTTTCTATCAAGATACAGCAATGATATTAGATAATACACGATTTTCAGCTCAAATTCTATTTACCATGTACAAAGTTATTGAATTTTTTTATATACGAAATTGATGAAATATTTTTTACAAACAGAATTAAATCGGTTAATAACAAAAATGTATAATTACCTTTCAAATCTTCCGAGGATGGTACGACATTACCGTATTTTTTTTAAGAAAATCAGCAGACAGAAAAATTATGTTCCAAAAAAAATTCAAGAATCAAAAAACAAATTTAAGTAGATTTTTTTTATTAAGGCTAAAGTTAATCGCATACCAGTCTTTTCTGTAAGAATTATTCATAATTTATTATTAATTGTGATACGAGGGGCATTGGAGAATTATTTTGTAATAACTTTATATGTTTATACCTATACAAATATTTATTTTTCTATTAAGATACAGCAAGGAGGCAAAAATTACATAATACACTATTTTCGCCTCAAATTCTATTTATTATGTACAGGGTATTGATTAAATTTATCGAAAACACTAAAAATTATTTTTTTTACAATTTAAAATATTTTCGGATATGTACAAAATAATAGAAACAAATAAATAACAGAAAAGGTAATAACGGATATACGGGGTGAGTAAGAAAATAAATATGAAAATGTGATGTCTAGTGGAAACTGAAATATGGTGAAAGATTTTTGGTATTTGGTAAATGAAAATTAGAGATAATTTTTAATGTTTACGATAATATTGATTATATTTAATTCAAGAAGAAGCGTCGCGATTTTACTTTAACGTAAAGTAAAATGTAATCCGATTAAAATAATTCTCGTTTCTTAAAGAAACCAGATAATTATATAAAAATATATAAATGTTTATATATATATATATATATATATATATATATATATATATATATATATATATATATATAAACACGAAGCTTTCACTACCAGGTTTCTACAATTAAAATTAAATATATAAAATATACAATATTCATATAAAGGGTTTCCCGAAAACTAAGTTTCAAATCGGTAAAAGGAAAAAAATCAAAGGGGGTGAATAAATCAATAAAAATGACACTTATTACATTATTTGAAACTTTTATCATCACCTAACCCCCATCCCCTCCGAATATATCGCCATAAGTACCGATACCCCATTTTAGTTAATTAAAACCAACGACTCAATTTTTTTTTCGACACATTTGTTTTTTTTTGTATTGTTATGTTACTACGATCGACTATTGATAATAATCCATAAAGCCGTGTTCACACTACGTCGAACAAGTGTGAACGGTCGCGAGCTTTGTCGAACCGAATCAGATCGAATCCAAAGTAGCTCAGCTTCGATCTCAATTCGACTTTTGATAAAAATGCTGTACTTTCTTTTTCTTCTTCCTCCAACAAGATTAGATCGTATCTTAAACCTCCTTGGACGTCGACGACGGTTCAGCTGGTTACGAACAGTACCAGTCGCCACAACATCTTCATGACTCATTTTTTTTAACGATCGACATAGTGCGGACACACCTTAAGGGGTGATCATTTTTTTACGGATTTTTAATCTAAATGTAAGTAGAAAGAAATCTGTCGAAGCGTTTACGATATTTCAAACGAGTTTGAAGTTGAACTCCGCCTAGGGTGGTTGATGGGTGGATTGAGTAGCCCATTGACTATCACTGCCGGTCCCAAGCCCGGATAAAGGAGGAGGGTTAAGGGGTGAGGCCAGCAACCTGCCCCTCGTAAAAAGAAAAAACGCTCACAGAACTGTCACATTAGCCTCAGAAACTGGACGGAGCATTGACGACGACACGGCACGAAAACGGAAAAAACGAGTATGGAAAGAAAACATAGTAAGACTCGGAAGTTGGAACATTACATCATGGAGCAACAAAGACTATGAGGTGGTCTTAGAAATAGAGAAAAACAAAATATATTTCTGCGCACTTTCAGAGACCAAGAAGAAAGGCAATGGCAGTCAAAGGTACCAAAACTACATACTGTTTTATAGTGGAGTCGACAAGAACTTGCGAGCACGGGGTGGAGTAGGGTTACTAGTGAATAAAAAATTTGAAAAAGATATTAAGGAAGTACAGTATATAAGTCATAGCATCATACAGATAACAGTAGAGCTGGCCAACGAAAGAACACACCTACTAAGTATATATGCACCGGATGTAAGCAAACCGAAAGAAGAAAGGGAAGCTTTTTTTTGATGCCTTGCAAGCTACGTTAGACAAAATACCCAGTAAAGACAAAGTGTTTATTATGGGCGACTTTAACTCAAGAATTGGAAACACAGTTATCCCAGGAATCATGCATAGTTTCAACGAAGAAGCAGTGAATGATAACGGAGATATATTGATAGATGTATGCGCCCTCAACGAATTACGTATCAACAACACATATTTTGATCATAAGGAACAACAAAAGTACACCTTCGCTAACACGAGAGGCCAAAAATCAACTATTGACTACATAATTACAAACAGGAAAGTCCACCCCTCCCAGATACTTGACGTACGGGTATTAACATCGGCACATAACACGGTTTAGTATTGTGTAAATACCGCATATCCCACATAATAAAGAAAAGAAAAACACCAACTACGTATCGAAATTTAATATAGAGTCGCTTAAGGATGAAAGCATTAAATACCTCTATCAAAACAGACTCCGCGAAAAAATTGTCCAAAACCCTATAAAAGAAACCGACAACGTAGAAGCCGCCTGGGAGAAACTAAAGAATAACATAAAGAACAGCGCAAAGGAATCCCTAGGAGAAAGAACAATAGACACGAATAGAACACACAATAAACCCTGGTTCACTCTAGAAATTAAGGAACTGGCAAATGAAAAAAAGAAGGCGTACATAAAATACATTACCAATAGAACACAGGAAGAATACGAAGTCTATAAAAGAGTGAGAAATAGAACAACCAACACAATAAAAGAACTGAAAAAAACATACTGGGAAAATTTCTCAGTGGAAATGGAACATGATTTGTACGGAGGCCAGAAAAAAATATGGAACATGATACGAAAAAGGAAGAAACCAATCAACGAGGAGGTAGTGATAAATGTTATAAATCAGGAAACATGGGCAGCACATTTTGAGATCCTATATGATAACAACGGAAGCAGGGACGAAGAAGAAGTCGCAAACCCGCCATCCCCAAACGAACAGGAAGAAACCATCACATTAGAAGAAGTACAAACAACCATAAAGAAACTAAAGAATAGAAAATCACCAGGTACAGACAATATCCCAAATGAACTACTGAAGAACGGGGGCCCAGAAATCGAAAAAGAATTAATAAAACTGTACAATAAAATAGAAAGAACTGGAGTAATACCCGAAGAATGGAGAACTAGTATAACTATACCTATATACAAGAAAGGTTTAAAATCAGATCCGAAGAATTACAGAGGCATAACGCTACTTAGTAGTGTGTTAAAGTTATTTACCAAGATACTTGCAAATAAGATAACTGCTAAGGTAGGCATCTCAGAAGAACAACAAGGCTTCCGCCCAAACAGATCCACTATAGACGCAATATTTATATTACGCCAGTTGATAGAGAAATCCATAGAATACAATAAACCCATGTACATATGTTTCGTAGATCTAAAGCAAGCATTCGATAGAGTAAAACTCAACGATGTAATCCACCGACTAAACCAAAAAGGCGTCAAGAAGCATTATACAAATCTAGTAAGGCAACTTAACATCAACACCAAAACAAGAATAAAAACAGACTGTGGGCTAACAAGAGAACTCAAAGTCTCATCCGGCATAAGACAGGGAGATAGCCTCAGCCCATGCCTTTTCAACGTAATAATGGACCAAATAATTGAGAGCGTAAACGAAGTTAATGCAGGATTCGAAATGAATAACCGTCGCCTGAGAATCCTTTGCTACGCAGATGACGCTGTACTTATAGCTGAAAATGAAGACGATCAACAACGCCTCCTTCATAAATTTAACCTGACGGCACAGAGACTTAACATGCAAATCTCATGCGAGAAAACACAAAGCATGGTAATATCCAAAGACCCAATAAGATGCAAGTTGGTAGTAAATGAGCGCATTATAGAGCAAGTAATGAATTTCAACTACTTGGGCGTAGAAACAACGAGCAGCAGAAACATAACGGACGAGGTAGATAAGCAGATCAAGAAAGCAACTAGAATATCGGGATATTTACGGGACATTATATGGAGAAATAAATATATGAGCATAGAAAGTAAGACGCGAATCTACAAGACCTGTATCAGACCCATACTAACCTATGCCGCAGAAACAAGGGCAGACACAACACAAACAAAGAGAAAAATGAGAACAGCAGAACAGAGATTTTGAAACGGTTATTTCAATTTGACGTCAAGGTAAAATCGAAATGTTACTACGATCGGTAGAAACATTTTTTTTTACGCGAAAAAAACTCGAAATTTTTAATTTTTTTTTTAAATTTCCGCCATTTTCCGAAATTTTCACTAAACGAAAAACCCATACGTCATTCCAAATCGACAAAAAGACCGCAGTAATGTGAACAGTTTACTTCTCGTCATTTGAAGAATTCTTTTTTCGAGGAGCTGCGACCGCCGCCATTTTGGTTTTTTATTCGAAAAAAAAAATTTTTTAACGTTTTGTATACCATGAATAAAGGCAAGGAAAAAACCGCACTCGAATATCTTTACTCGTTTGTTCTAAAAATAAAATAAACCTGAAATATAGTACTGTAAATACAGTACAAATGATCCCTTAAGAAAATATTAAACCGCCCTTAAGATATCACAAGAAAGTCTCACAAAACGTCATTATGTATTGTGATAGTTTATAATAGTTCAAATAAACTTTTTTTTCTATTTCAATATTATCGAGTTTTAGGCACTATTTTAATAAAAAAAACGAATTTTCAATTTTCCAAACCCCCATTTATATCATTTTATTTATAGTTTGTAGTAAAATAAAAATTTCGAATGATATAAGATCCAGAATACGTCGTGACAACTCGATTTACAATCATCTAAACATGTAGTGTCATAATTTTTTTGAAACTTATTGGAAAACACTGTATACGTAATTAAAAAATAAAGAGAGACAATATATATGGGAAGCGAATTCTATTTACAAAAATATTAGAACAAAATTTTTGAATTAAAAACTACATAATACCACCTTGTATATAATAACGAACGATATAAAAATATCACCCTGTATAGACAACGATAGAATTATATAAATCATTTTAATCTTGATTTTGATTTATAATAAAATATGTGACGCTCCTGGTAATATAATATTAATGACAGGTTAGTTTGGTCTTTTTCTTTCAAGTAAAGTAATAGACTTACTATATAAAAAAGAAGAATTATAACGATATATAGTTCAAATGAATATGTATCAAGGGAAAAGAAGAACGTGAAGACGCCAACTTAATGACAGTTGTCCATAGATCAACGTCGTTCGGAATGTTGTATAGCTTATATTTATAATTGTCAGTTGAATTTTTTTTTAAACTAAAGTGAAAACAAAAATTTTTCGTCGTTTTTTAAATTTTTTATTGTCAACACTGATGAAATCTAATGAAAGTTATAATTTCTTTTTAAATAATGTGTCAAAAATCATTTCAATTATGAATAATAATGAAATTCTTACAGGGTGGTTCGATTTTAGAATATTTTTATTTTTTTACCATTAGTTAAATATTTGAATATATATATATATATATATATATATATATATATATATATATATATATTACAGGGTGGTATAAAAAAAGACGAATGTAATGTTCTAAAAATTTAATTTCATATAATATAATCTAGACACCAAACTAATTAGAACAAAAAATAAAAATACGCTGCTGTACATAACGCAATTTCATATATATTTTTTTTTTAAAAAAAAAACAAGAAATATCAACAAAATAATTTTAAAAATATGTATATGAATTAGAAGGAAGTCTTTGCCAACTAGATTATGAGCGTTTTCGTAGTGGGATTGTGGCAAAATTAAACACCGAAGTGTACTAACTCTAATATATATCCGAGCTTTAGATTACTTATGTATTCTTCATCGTCTGGGTATTAATTAATTACAAATTTCGTTGTTTTCCTTAAAAAATAATAAATTCAACGCTTGAATTCGAATATTGTTGTTTGAAATCAACGAATTTAATATGTTTTAAAGGAAACAACGAAATTTTTAACAAATTAATTCCCAGAAGATGAAGAATACATAAGTATTCGAAGGCTCGGAATATATTAGGGTTAGTACAGTTCGATGTTTAATTTTGCCACAATCCCACTACGAAAACGCTTGTAATCTATAGCCGACAGACTTAATTCCAATTTAAATATGTATATATACATATCATGGTGCTTTTTATCCTAATTTCCATATTTATAAGAAAATTTTCGATGGATGCGCTACCCAACATATCGTCTCCCATTTTTTTTGCGTTACGCCTAACATCAAATGTGTATCGGTACGTGGACGAGTAATTGAGCCCTATCGGTAAACACTTCGCTACACATTTCGCATTTAAAAAGACTCTGCGAAGTCGCGTTGGCGTGTTGCATTGATATTTCGGCCAATTCGTGCAACGGACTCGGATCTAATATTTCTTGTTTCACCGGTTGTTGTAATTGGATCTGATCCGCCGGCGATTCGTTTTCCGATTCGGATTTTTTGTTACGAGCCTTCGATACTATCATACCTTCTTTGACGAGTCTCACCTGAAATTTTTCCTAGTTCAACGTTGTACAAGAAAAAGAAAATCACCAACTCTACATTTTTTTCGACATTATTCTCTTATAGCAACATTAGTGAGAGGAATTTTGTTTTAAGTTATTAGAAATTTCTAGAATGATCTGGAAAGTTTCAAAAACGACTACAATTCATTATGATCGATTCAGAATGTTCTAGAAATTTCTAGAATGATCTGGGATATCCAAAATGAGTGCAGCTAGTTATAATAAATAAACTATGACTTACTTTACTTCCGGGTCCGATGACGTGCCTACCCGGTTTCAAACTATTACTGTTACCAAGATTCCCGCTCCTCGATCTCGTCGTAACTCTCCGTATTTCGTAAAATCTTTCCGGTTCCTGTGCGACCGGTGGAGGCGGAACCGTTTCGCTTTCGACAGTCTGTTCGGCGCCGACTTCTGTCGGATGTTCCAATTGATCCATGTATATGACTCCGTTATTATGTTGCGGCGTTGCGGTTTCCTCTATAACGTGTTCCGGTTGGACTATAACGTTTTCTTGTTTCAATAGATTATCGACGGCTTCTTGGGTGGTATCTTTATCGGTGGCGACGTCGCCGAACGTCGCGACGGGAAATTTCTCTTGCAGGACGTGATAGTTGACGTTTTTCGTTCGGGGACGAATACGTTCACCTAAATTAAAGTTTTTTGAAATTTAATGTGATCATTTTTCGTCGTCTAATCACTATTTTTATATTATTATTTTTTTATATATACTTCCGTGTCTACTGAAAACTCGTTGGTATATCGTTTTCGGTATCGTTGAATCCATTTATGAAAAATCAGTACTTCCGGTTTTTTACAATAACTGGATTCATAAATTAAAATAGAAATTTTGATTTCAGGGGGAGGTATTTCAAAAAAAGGAGGGTCTGGCTGAGACGTATTGGACAATTTTCACTTAATATCGTTAGATTAATTTCACAGACACGATTTTTCTTCGGTACTATTCATTTTAACGTAAAATTAAAGCAGATCCGGCTTCGTCAATTTTACAATTAATATACTATTGCATATTTTTGATCACCCTGTATAATTTTTTCATAGAAAACTGTAACAATTAGTTTTTTCTCAACTATCCAAATTAAAAATCAATAAATTTTAATTTCAAAACCCTCTGATAAAGATAAATGTGATTGAGTTGATTGTTCGAATTTTTTGCGGACACCCAGTATTGTTTTTACTGGAAATTATAATCTCGAGAATTTTTTTATTAATATATAAATGCAAACACGATTTTTTTTGGTATTATTAATTAAAATGTAAAAAAAGCAGATCCGACTTCGTCAATTTTGTTATTTATATAATATTGTATATTTTTGATCACCCTGTATAATTTTTTCATAAAAAACTGTGATAATTGGAGATTTTTCTTAACTATCCAAATAAATAACAAAAAAAATTGGTTTCAATACCTTCTGATAAGGATAAAAGTGATGTTTTGATTGTTCGTATTGTTTTTAATTGAAATTATAATTTCGAGGAATTTTTTCTGAATATACAAACGCAGACACGAGTTTTTTTTTCATAGAACAGAATTAAATAAAAGTAGTGGTGAAGAAGGGACTAGAAACAGACGGAAGACACAAAAAAGACAGACAGAGACAAATGTACAGAGAGACGGATAAATATAGAAACAGATAAAAAGAAAAACAACGGCGATGAGCAACTAATGAAGACAAACAAAAGGAACATAGAGAACGAAACAGATAAATAATCAAAAAGATGAATAGGTATGGAAACAGATAAAATAAAAAACAAGACGAAGAGAAAAAAATAGATTGGAAAAAAAACAAGAAAAATATAAACCTAAAGTAACGAATAGGAAAAGAAGGGAAAAACAAATAGACAAAAACAAACAAAAAGAAGTAAACAAGAAAAATAAAAAATAAAAGTGACAAATAGAAAGAGAATAGTGACTGCAAAGGAATAGAGAGGAAAGAGGGGAAAAACAAAAGGAATAAATAGAGAAAGTGGGATAAAAACAAGAAAAATGGAGAATAAAAATAACAATTAGAGACTGGAAAGAGATTAAATAAACAGAAAAAGACAAAGAGGAACAAATAGACACAAAGAAATACAAAGAAAAAAAGATGAGTGGAAAATACAACAGATAAATAATGAAGAAGACGAATAGATAAAGAAATTGGAGTATAGGGGCAATATAGTGGATATTACAGGGGGAGTATGTAAAGAAGAAATTGAAATAATGAATTAACTGAAGATTTTACCAAGTATAGGACAAAAAACATTCCAACTGGTAGAAGAAGACGATCGCCTTTTGGGAGGTTAGTCCATTGATTGGAGGGCATTTCAGTATATCGGGGTCTAAAACCTGGAAGCGTACAGGGTGAAGATTCAAGTCAGTTGAAAAGTAGCGATAAATGAATCGAAGATAGTTTTCGAAATCTGAACGAAAAAGAAGAAGATAAACGCATTTCTTGTTTCTAAATTAAACACGCTCCCGGGTACTAATTGATACAAGTCAATGTCATAAAAGGAAAACTATATTACTGACTTTAGTCTACAACATGAAAATAAAAAAAAATCCAATATTTCCATTTTTTTCTATATATATATATATATGTTTCATTCTAATCAAACTAAATCTTCTTCTTTTAACTCACCGGTAGCCGATTTTATTTCCGCCGGTTGGGTTCTGGTGATTAGAGTTTTCGTCTTGTGTCTTACGCGACCGTCTTCGCCGGCTTCGACTGGCACGCGCGTCTTTTGCGTATGTATCATTTTCGGTCGGCTCGGTATCGATTGGTCCGTTTTCAATTTCTTCATTTGCTGTTTCGCCTTCGGTGTCGACGATTTCGAATTTACCAAAGAATTTATATTTTCTAAAACCGATAAACGAACGTCAATAAACCCACTAATAAATTTTTAAATTCTCGCTAAACGAGGAAATTAGAATCCAGTCGGTAAATCGGGAAGAAAAACCGAACTTATTTAAAAGATTGGTACATCAAACCTTGTCAAAAACCATCGATACGTTCAATGCAATTCTCTCCAGTTGATCTATTTTTACAATGTTTACCGATGATTTTGACAGATATCTCAAGATTTGATATTACAACGGGTACACAACCTGTAAATTAATGCAGCGGAAATTATAAACGAAATTGAAGGTGGTTCAATCTATTGAATAACCGTTGAATTGTATACAGACCGCTTCTAAAATAACAAACAGAACTGGAATAGGAATTTACGGATCTAGAATCAAACCTGTATAACACACTAAACGTTTTTTAAGGAGAATTGTATGAAATCCAAATTCGTTTGGGATTAACTAGAAAAATTAAAGGATCTAGACAAGAAAATTAAAATTACTCTACAATGGAGTGAAGGGAACCGTAATATCGCTAAAGTGAGGGCAGACGAGCCCTGAAACTTTCTAAGGTATCAAATACATAAAAGATATATAAGAGGTAAACCAATTATTGGGATAAAGTACAGGGGTTGAGACAGGCAAATACTCTTATGGGAAACTATATATACTAACAAGAGTCTTATAGCTCAGTTATTCAAAATGTCTCCCGGTACGGAGACCGGTCGCATAAATGGGTTGTACTTATACAAGATACATTATTTCAATTTATTATTATATTTCTAGAAAATAAATATCGAAAAAAATGCGTGTGGGATTTTCCTCGACGGGCCGATTTTCGTCGATAGCTGTTTTAAAACATAGCGAAATATAAAATACAATAAAATTTGTGCGGTAATGTATCACAATTTACCTATGGTCGACGAAACGCTATTATATAATTCGGCGTAAGTATCAGGAACTATTTCCTTCGAAGATTCCGGCGATTGCGACTTTTTCGTCGGTTGTTGTTTTCTTATATATCTTCTTTTTCTTTCTTTTTCCTCTTCCGAATCGGTATAATTATCGCCTAAATCCTGTAACGAAACGAATGTTTAAATGAAAAAATGTATAATTAAATCGGTATGCGAATGAACTAACTTCTGATTGATCGTTATCCCCTTCTTCAACTCTAGTTATCAATTCCAATTCGTGCGGTTTCAATTTCCTTCTCCTTTTATATTTCCTAGGACCTATTTGAGGTTGACGTTTCATCGCTGTATTCATATCGCAATGATGTATCAAATGTAATATCAAATCTTGCGAAGTGGTGAACATATCCGAACAAACCGAACAACAATACGGCGTCATACTATTGGAATATTTTGGATCGGGACCGGAATGATGGGATCTTATGTGTTCCCTTAATACGACGCGTTGATTAAAAGCTCGAGGACAAACGGCGCACGCGTACGGTTTCTCGCCGGTATGTATGCGTTCGTGTTTGCGTAACGTACCGCCATCGGCGAAAGCTTTCCAACAAAATCTACAACCGTACGGTCGTTCGCCCGTATGTATCCTGATGTGTATTTGTTGGGAACTTCTCGAACCGAACGTTTTACCGCATTCCCTGCAAGGAAATTGCCTACCGGAAACGTTGCTGTGACTGTGTCGGTGATTCATCAACGAACGACCGTCGGGGAAATCTTCGCCGCACACGTCGCACGTTACCACTTTGTTTCTGTGCGATAACATGTGACGTTTCAATCGAGCTTTATTATGAAAAGTTTTGTCGCATTTCGTACAAGCGAATATCTGAAAATTTATTTATTTTTAATTCTTTAGGATAACTAAACTTACTTTTACATACCTTTTCTTTAGAATGTTCCCAGGAGTGTTTAAGTAAGGTCCTACGGTCTTTGCAGGACCTTCCGCACAACATACAAGTATTTGGCGGTAGATTTTTACCGTGTTTAGCCTAAAAATAAAACAAAATTGGAAAAAAAAATAATAAAAATAAGAAAAGCTATGAGACACAATAAAAAATGAATAGGAATAGTAACAAAGAAAAAAACAAAAGACAAATAAATAAAAACAGGAATATACAGATAGACATAAAGAAAACCGATAAATACTAACAAAAAACAAACTATAAGTGAAGATTTTCAAACAAAACAGAAATAAAAGGAACTGACAATCGAACGAAGAAGCAGAAAGAATCAAAAAAATTATAAACAAAGTAAAATAAACAAATATTAAAATGGAAAGAAGTACGAACATGAAGAGATTAAAAAAAGGAAAAAAAGAACAAAAATAAACTGTTATAAAACGAAATAAGCATAGAGAAACAGAAAAAGAAAAGACTAATAGTAATTAATAAATAGAAACTGAACAAAGAAAATAAATAAATAAAAATAGATAGTGACATAAACAAAATACGGAAAATTAAAAAGAAATAGATTTAAATGGATAAAAATAAAAAGACACAAATAAAATTAGTGATCAAAAAGGGAACGGAAGGATCAAAAAAGACATATACCTACAAAGAAATAAATAATGTTGCATAGGAAATTAAACAAACAAATATACAAAAAGACAAACAAAATAAACAAAAAAAGGAGAGAAAACAAAAAAAATAGTGAATATAAGTAACAAATAGGAAGTGAATAAAATAAACATAAAGACAGACAGAAAGAAATACTGTCAGAAAAGAACAGATACATAAAGAATGAAACGTATAAACATTCAAAAAGACGGATGGATATAGAAACAGATGAAAAGAGAAAACAGGCGAGGAGAAACGAAATAGACAAAGACAAAAAAGGGAACGTAAAGAAACAGAGAAAAAACAAGAAAAAGTAACAAATAGAAAGAAATGGAAAAACTAAGACTAATGGAGAGAAATGAAGATAAAATAAAGAAAAACAGATTGGAAAAGGAAAAAATAGAAATAGTAAAAATAAAAGATAAAAAACTGAAAACAGATCAAGACAAGAACACAAAGAAAAACGGATAGAAATCCACAAAAATAAGAAAAAAAGAAAGTAGAAAGGGGAGAAAAGGGAAAAATAAACTGATGAAAAGTTGAAGAGGGGCGAGGAGAAACAATCTAATAAAACCACACAAAAGGAGCATAGAGAAAAAGAAGTAAACAAGAAAAATAGAGAATAAAAATAAGTAATAGAAAGATAATAGAGATTGGAAAGAGAGAAGATAAACAAAAAAGACCAGATATGAGTAGGAATTGATTGAAACAAAAGAAAAATAGAAACGAAAATGCCTGATAAAGATTTATAAAAAATGAAATAGGAATAGAGAAAATCAAAATAGTCTGAGATAGATAGAAAGAAAGAAATTGAAAAACCAAGACTAATGGAGAGAAATAAAGACAAAATAAAGAAAGACAGATTGAAAAGGGAAAAAATACAAATAGTAAGACACATAATGAAAAACAGACAAAAAACACTAAGAAAAACGGGTAGAAATCCAAAAGATAGAGACAGAAAAATGGTGATATAATAAGAGAAAGAAACAAAGTCAGAAAAAGAGAAATTTGGAAACACAGATAATATACGGAGATAGAACAAAAAGATATAGACAAGGAAAGGAGGAAATACGAAAAAAAAAATAACATTGAAAATGAAACGGATGAAAATAAATAAAGGAAATTTTATTTAAAGGAATAAAATTTTTTCGAAACATTATAGGGAAATTAGAAACAAAAGGGGGATAAATAAATTGCTCAGTTACCTGTACGTGAACCGCCAAAACGTGCTCATCCTCTGCCAATTCTCCGCAAATCATACACCTATACTCGAGTGTCCTGGCGTGTACTTCGGCGTGCGCCAACAAATCCAAAGCTTCCTGAAAGGATTCCCCGCACACGTTGCAGATGTGACCGAATTCGTGTTCGTTGACAAATTCCTCTTTGACGTGTATCCTTTGATGTCTACGAAGATTATCTTGTCTGTGAAATGATAAGCCACACGTCGAACAATAATATGTTCCGTATTTGGTATCCTCTTCGGAATAATCGTCATCGTCGTCTTCATCGTCATCGAAGCCTTCGACGTCGCCGTGTTTCTCTTTGGCATGTTCCTTCATTTGAATCAAGTCCCAAAACATCTCGCCGCATCTTTGACATTCGAAAGGACTGTCGCCTTCCGAATGCATCCTAAGATGGGACATCATGGCTTTCTCTCTAGCGAATCCTACACCGCAATGTTGACAAACGAACGGTTTTCTAGGATCCGTAACGGGGTAACGGGATTCACTAGGTTGTTGCACTTCTTCTTCTTCTTCGTGTATATAATCGTAATCGTGTTTTATGTTATTAGACATTTGTTCCATCAGTTTTACGTCTTCTTCGACGTAATTGTAACCGCGAGAACTGGACGCCCCTAAAAAAAAATTAATTAATTAATAACATTAAATTCATAAACACGTTTGATATTTACCTAAATCATCTTCGTATTGATCATATTCCTCTTTGATTTTCTTCTTTTTCTTAATCTGTTTAGTTTTTTTCTTTTTATCTGTATTATCATCCATTTCGTCCATCTGTTGAATATTTTGTTCTTCTAGACCGTCTGCGTCTGGTATATAAGCATGAATCTGTAATAAATTATCAATTTTTTTACACTATTTTTCCCAAAAAATATGAAAAAAGTCTCATGTTTATAGGTAAAAACCTCACCTTGAGATGGTTCATTAAATCGCATTTTCTTATATACCGAACACCGCACAAATTGCAACCGTGCGGTCTATCAGTTTGATGTGCCACCATGTGATTCATGAGATTCGCTTTTTTCCTGAATCTCCTACTGCAAAAATCGCAAGGATAAGGTCTGGCTGCTGTATATTCGTCTTGGTCAGTCGGTAGAGGTATATCGAAATCTTCCCGGTTACCGTCTTCTGTACCTACTGCTTCTTCAGAACCCACAACTACAAAAAATGATAAAGGTACTACCAAAATTGGGTTTATTTAACTATGATATATAATATCCACAGAAGTTACTAGATTTGCTGCTAACGATGCAGAAGAACTTTATATGGTTTTAATTATAAATTCACAACATCAAATATAAAAAATTGGTCATATAGTCGCATAGCTTGAAGTCTCTCTACTGTTTTATTTTTCAATTCCTTCTGTTTACAGCTGCATTTATCCAGTTTACTATTTCTAGGTTGTGTAAGTCTTCCTTACATGAATTTATCCTCCTCTTCTTGTTAAGGCTCTTTTCTTCCATTTCTGGCTATATGCCCCAACAAAAGCAGTCTTTTTGCCCCCACTATATAGCGGATCTCTGCTTGACCATATTCGTTCTTCTCCATTAATCTTGTTCCCACCAAAAGTTTTTCTTAACATTCCTCTTTTAAATACGTTAAGTCTGTTTGATTCTTTCTTATTCACGACCCATCATTCACCACCGTTCAATATCATAAATTGATTAACTGTCCTGTAAATTCTAAGATTCGCTACCCTTGAGATATGTTTGGACCTTAATATGTTTCCTGGAGCTCCAACTGTTTTATTGTCTTTTGCCAATCTCTTATCGAATTCTTTCATTATTTTTTACTGTCACTTCCATCGTTTTGCTCTGTTGTGATTTTTAACTTTACTTTTTACAGAGAAAAACGTGTAAATCGAAAATTAAAAATTTTCAAGTCAAAACCGTGTAAATCGAAAAGCTTGCATAAAATGCATAATTTTGCTATTTAACAGTTATGATTTTTTTCAATATTTTTAGGTGTACACAGAAATAAAAATAAAATGCATTGACAGGTTAAAATAAGTAATATATTTTTATTTAATTACAATACATCAAACAGAATAACAAAAAATAAAACCAAAGGTGTTTTATTATCCTTCATCACTGTCAGAAATTACTCCATTCTTTTTTTCAGAATCGAAGGTTCACTTTCATCACTCGAAGTTATTTGTGCCGATTCGATGTTTGAAGCAGAAATATTTACATTATGAGAGATGGTAATAAAATCGGTTATTAACAATTGCTTCGAATTTTTTGTAAGATCTTTGTAAACTTCTTCATATTGAGCCTAGCAGCGATTTATGTCACGTTGGAATCGTAAAGCCCTTTCAACGTTTGTGTCATTTTGTATAAAATGATTACCCTGCTTTCTTCCCAATACGAGTCCTTCGCGGATGACTTTAGCAGTGGTACTAATTCCTCTTCATCAGATTTGTCAGGCTCACTTTCGCAAACTAAGTTAACTAAATCATCCTCACTTTATCAGCCATTAATTCTGTGATATCATCAGTAAAATCATCAAAACCTTCTCCGCCCAATGAATGCGCCATGTGTACTATTTGCGAATATTCATCATTTAACGTTGAAATGGAATATTCATTTTTGACTACATTTGGCCACAATTTTTTCCAACAGCTATTGGGCATTGTTTGCTTAATTGCAGTGTATGATAAGGTGATATGCTTCACACAGTCTAATATTGTAAAATTTTTCCAAGCACTTATAACTGTTAAAGATTCATTGTTCTCCATTTGTTCCAAAATATATGTAAAGGCTCGTTTTATGTACAAAGCTTTAAAAGTACAAATTATGCCTTGGTTCAATGGTTGTAATAATGAAGTTGTATTTTTTGGTAAAAATTGTACTTCAATTTTCTCATATTTTAGATCATGTGGGTGCCCAGGCGCATTGTCAATTAACAAAAGCACTTTAAAAGGCGATCCCTTTGAACTTAAATATTTTTTGGCATCTGGGATAAAACATTCATGAAACCATTCAGTAAACATTGCAGCAGTAACCCACGCTTTCTTATTAGCCCTCCAATAAACGAGAAGATTATTGATGTTTACTCCTTTAAAGGCATGGGGCATTTTTGATTTGTTAATCACTAATGGTTTCATAATATAATCTCCTGAAGCATTGCTACAGAAAAGAATTGTTATGCGATCTTTTGCTGCTTTATGACCATTCGCTGATTTATAAAATTTTGAGACATAAGTTCTTTCAGGGGTGTATGAATTGTCGTTAATAATTTCTGCAAAATTTGCTGGATATTCTTGGGCATATCGCCAGAAGCAAGTTCACCTTTTAATTTTAAGCTGTGTAAAGAATGTCTTATTTTAAATCTTTCAAACCAACCATGACTTGCCAAAAAATTTGGCTTCTTTTCAGTTGAAGAAGAAGATGGTAATGCTCCACAATTTTTTCGTGAATTCATAATGCTTTATTTGTCATTGCGCTTGTATCAATGAGTACTCTTCTATCCAAAGCATTAACGCTTTCTCCATTTTTTCCATTGCGTTATTTCTGGTGTATGATGTGCCCATACTCGTGGTATTGCTAGCTGCAACACTCTTTCTAATTGTGTTTTCATTTGTTCTAATAGTTCTTATTGTAGTTTCGTTCATGCTATATGATTTTGCAACATCTACTACTCTATCTCCCTTTCGTAAGGGATCCAGAATTTCGATTTTAGTTTCTAAAGAAATAACTTTTCTTTTAACTTCTTTCTTAGTTTTAAGCCTATAATTTTTTTTAATTAATGCTAATTCGGCTGTGATTAAAGTAAAATTCAGAGGGAAAAAATGCGGGAAATTTTGGAGGGAAAATTAAAAACTTATTAAATTATTAATATTAACATTAAATATTTATTTCTTTATTATATTTTTAATAAAACTTTATCAAAGCATAAGAGAATTCTATCTAATGTTTATTGAGTAACTAAAGAAAATCAACAAATTATATATTATAATAATTGTTTTTTTCATTAAATTACAAGTACTAAGTGCCAAATAAGAACAAATTTATACCTTTAATAAAAGAGCCAGTTGTTTTAATTCACCATAACTAGACTGTTTAACAAAAGTTTAATAATTAATTTTTATTCAAATTAAAATGTTTCAATTTTTTATTTTAATTAAACCTATTTGGTAAATTGCCATCATTTCTCTTCAAATTTCCCGCATTTTTCCCTCTCATTTTACTTTAATCACAGCCATTAATTTATAATAATCTAAATTATGCACTCACTTGTATTTTACGAATATGGAAAATTAAATCTTTCTGAAACTGTGAAACTTTCACTCAAATACAATTTTCCATAGATTAAACTTTAATTTTATGCGAAGAAATACAGACACAGTGTGCGTGTGCACCCTGTGGTACACCAACTTCACATGAGCTTCGATTCATTTAAACTTTTCTTTAAACTTTACCTTAAACCACATTCGGCTTTGTGAAATTATCAAATATGCCTTTGGGAGTGTAGCTGCTGCTTCATGGTCTGCAGAATCTTATTTTTTCAGTATATGATTCATTCAAATTTTTTGGTTTCTTCCCTTCAAATAAGGCTCATCAAATCCTAGATACTGCAGATTTATATAAAGATCATAATTCAATACATCAAACGCATTTAACTAATCTAGGGCTCTTATTATGTTAACATTAAGAAAGCGGATCATTTTTACATTAAAAAAAGTCCAATCTAATCCCTACTTTACATAAAGTAAATGTAACATATTTTCAGTTTAAAACAGGAATTAATAAATAATATTATTCATCGTGTGTAAATGTGTCATTTTACGCCCCTAATAGTTTCAAAGTTTTGTAGCACTCCTTCAAAACTATTATGATATCTATTATATCTTCCTAATGGCTAATAACTGTTTACTTGCTCAATGTTTGAAATGAAATCATTTAAAGATAGGAATTTAGTTAAACTTACCAATTTCTTCTGCACAACTTTCCCCCCATTCCCCAGTAATGATCTCTTCAGAAACTTGACAATCCATTATCTGTCCTTGATAATCACTTCTGCCTTGATCATTAACTACAAGCATATTACCATCTGGTAGGTACATAATACCATGATCAACATTTTCTTGTACTTCCTAAAATTTAATCCACAATTGTAAAAAGTAACGATATTTAATTGTTTACTTTTTATACCTGTGTTTCTTGTATATCCGGTAATTCAATGACTTCCTCTTTTTCTTGTATTTCTATAACTTCGTCTGTAACTGTCTCTTCTTGAACACCAGTGAATTCGACATTTTCCGAAGGGAGGATTTCATTTTCTATACCACAAATTACCTCTTCGGTTTGTACTACTGTGGATGAATCCTCCCATGTTAAGTCAAATGATTCTTCCATTTTAACGTTAAGTTATAAGAAGCATTATTGAACTAAACATAATACAGATATATAAGAATGAATTTAACTTATATATTTTATAATGAATCATTAAACAACTTAAACTCAACAAAAAATGTCATATTGATTAAATTACTACTAATAAATGTAATAAAAGACGAATGTATATAAAAATGTTACACCAAAATTATTGAAAAAATATAAATTGACTAGTTTGTTCTCGAGATATTTCAAATTAAACAGAAGCATCTATTAACTTCACTTCAGATACAAATCAATAAGCTAAAATTGACAAAGGAGTTCAGGATTCGGCATTTAAAAGTTTGATATGCATAATATAAACCTCATTTAGTAAAAATCTATGATATTTCAACCCAATGTAAGCTAAAAATAGCATAATTTTTCGTGATTAGTAACTATTTACGAGGAAATTGAAAATAAAAAACGCGTACATTAGAACACACCCTGGCGAAAGTCTTTGACCGCACGTATCAAAAACTTCTATGTATAATTTAAAATATCGCAATAATAATTTATAATAATGATAAAATAAATATTAATGGCCTAATACTAGATTTAAGGTTATTGATATTTTGACAAGTATAGGTTATGCTAAAAATTGAGGTTAGTAAAGTTTACAAATTTCTAGAAATGTAAACAAAAAAAAATCATTTAATTATGTTAATAATTTTATATAATTTGATGAATCATTGCGCCATTGAACGCTGTCGTTTTTAATTCTAGAACTGCTACGCACCTTAAACCTCCATTACACAAAAGGAAAGGAAACATATAATTACATCACGTTACTTATTTATTGTAATAACAGCTCAAATAGGTAATATTATAAGCAAATTATGTTATTTTTCTTATTAAAACTAAATTAATACACTATTTAGATACTTACATGTTAAAAATTATATGATTTTGACAACCTAACCAAGCTTTGCGATAGGCTAACGTCGACCTTCACTTCGTTGGTGGCAAATGGCCGCTGTTACACAGAAACCTTCGTTAAGTTTACACATAAAATCACTATTTGAAATTTATACAGACCGTGAGTATAATTTTATTATTTGGTAATTAACGCACGTAAATAAAAATTCGTTATCAACAAGACGATTTTTTTAGTTCTGAAGTTTGGAATAAAAATAGGTTAGCGGATAAATAACCTACAACTTATCTACGACCGCCAAAACAAATGCTCATTTCCGGTAACGAACGCGGTAATTTCAAACTACAGGATGAGGACTTTTAGCGGGAAAATACAAGAAATTCCAAATATTAGCGTCGATAGATTTGTTGAAGAAAATCTAAAATCGGAAATTTTTTTTCTATCGCATTGTCACACTGATCATATGGTGGGATTAGATTCGTATAATTTTAAATCCGAATTGATGGATAATAAAAAATATTTATACGCTTCGGAAATATCCTGCACAATATTAAAAAATATGTTCCCTCATTATGGGGATTGTTTGAAAATGTTACCATTAAATACTCCTAAGATATTTCAATTAAAAAATAGTTCTTTTGCTGTTACGCTCATACCTGCAGGACACTGTCCTGGTTCTGTTATGTTTTTATTTGAAAATGATAAAAAAATTTTATATACGGGGGATTATCGAGTGAATATTAATGATATAAAAAAATTTGCCGCTTTTTATAATACATATGGTTCCGTTAAAATAATGGATAAAATATATTTAGATACTACGTTTTTTTTGAAAAATTATCCGAGTTTTCCTAAACGCGACGAAAGTCTTGAGCAACTGTGTGATATTTTAAAAAAGTGGTTAGAAGAAAATGCCAGTGTTTTTGTACACGTAAAAACAAGTGCTAAATACGGTTATGAATATGTTTATAAAGAGATATTTAAAAAAATCGGCATGCCAGTACATGTAAACAAAGATGTTTACAAATTTTATAATCTCGTCCCTGAATTAGATGGTACTGTAACTTTAGACCCAACTAAAACTCGAATACACGGTAATTGCGGTACAAAACTTGCATATAACTGCCTTTCCGATGAAAAACTACTCGAGATAAAAACCGTTAAATTATCGGCAATGATGTGGAATAAAAATAGAAATTACGAACCTAAAATCGGAACACACTGTATATGTTATTCTACGCATGCTTCGTACGAAGAAGGCGTGGCATTAATAAACTTTCTAAGACCTAAAGATATCGAAATATGTGTCGAACATGAGAATGTTTGTATAAACAATGAAATAAGAAAACTCGTTCAACATCATTTATTAAAAATACGAAATGTTGAACCAAGTAATCAATCTGTGGAACCTAAATCATTCAACACCGGAAAACGAGAAGAATCTTTGAAGAAAAATATTAATTATGAAATATTTGAAAGTTCGAATTCTGAAAATTCTTCAAACACAACTGATTTAAATGTTGTAAAACACAATGAGTCACAAAGGGAAGAACAGTTTTTAGGTACAGTGCAAAATAGTGATGACGATAAAAATGTGTTATATAAAATAATGTTTGGATCACCTGAAATTACCACAAATAAAGTAGTAGACATTATTCCAGACGTATCTGATGAAGAAGATAGCGTAATATACAATATCGTTAATTGGTCCCCTAATAAAAAGAAAAAATTATAGGATATAGTATATTATAATAATTTACTAAAGAACTGATTTTGTACCAGTTGTATTTTTACTTTCAATAAAGTTAAAACAAAACTTTTTTTTATTGACACGTCAAATAATATTTTTCCTTGTTCTTGTTGATATAATAAATGAACATAACGATCATTTGAACTCGGAATAGATTTACAGTGTTGCCATGAGATGTAAAAAGAAATGAGATTGTAAAAAATCGTTTAAACGAAAAAAATTATATATAAATATATAATAGTTTCACTTTTTTTGTTCATAATAATTATAATTTAATAATATTGAGTATTTTTTATAGCTTATTACAACTTTTTTGGTACTGTTGAAAATTTTATTGGGATATGGAATAGGAACATGGCAACGTTGTTTTAGTGGCATAGAATATGAAAAACGTCATTTAAAACGTTGACCATAATTGCAAAACGTTTAAAATACTAAAATTTGAAATCATCTAAATTATTTATATAGATCAGTATTGATTTTTTTCATAAATAGTGTTATTTAAAATTTTTATTATTTATAATTGGTTTTATTTTTACTGATTGACATTTTCATTGTATATTGTCAATTGTCATAATCAACTGCCGTGGGGTAAACAAATGCTTCTACCATAAGTTTTTGTGTAACCTACTCATGTTTTATAAATATAAAAAATATTACGAGAAAGATAAATATATACGAGAAAATCAATTACTTACCCCACGGCAGCTAGCTTGACGTGGATCAGCTTTTTTGGATTCTCTAATTAGGAAATACCGAAAATAAATATAAATATGTCAACACTGTTTTATTAATCATAAATGAAGTTCTTTTAACAATGAGAATTGGAAAAAAGGAGATTAAAAAACAATCCTCACAGCATTGCCTAGAGTTGAGTCGTAAAAAGTAGTAAAATTTATAACCATACCAAAAATTATAAATTAATTCAACTATTTGTATCAATATCTTTATTATACCGGTTCTAATAAAATCCATTACAAGTTAATGTTTATATTTTTTAAAATAAAGTTTTACGAATGACATTTTTCCAGTTACAACTTACTTTATTCAAGATCTCTCTATAATTTCAACTCAATCCAGCCATTATTTTGGTAGATATGATTTTTTAAATATGCGCATGTTTTAAATCGATATTTGTGTACAAGTATTTCCGAAAATGGTTGAGCCTGCGACTTATTGATTTTTCTCCATTAAACATTACTAAAGTAAGACTCTATAATTTCAACTCAATGCTACAATTAGTTTGGTAGATATGATTTTTTTAACTCTATTTGTATAAATATCTTTATTATACCGATTCTAATAAATCCATTAAAAGTTAATGTTTATATTTTTTAAAATAATTTTGATTTAATTATTACTAGTATTCTATTGACAGTTTCTTTGTAATAAAATTTTGGTAATAAAAAGTGAATATGACAACGCTGTGTTGTCTACACAGAACCATAAATTGTTTATTCCCTGTTGCAGCCTTCCCTACGTATTAGCACGTCGCATATTACTTATCAAGTAGTTGAAATGTCCAAGATTTTTTTTAGGTTTTTGTTGTGAAGGATAATTGAAACATGTTAAAAAGCATTGTAACCTTTAATAATTATATTCCATAAAATATACAAAATATGTACAACAAAAAATATTATATCTAAAATCACAAATACATAAACGAATTCAGCTACAGCTAATAATAAATACATTTTTTAAAATATAGCTAACGAGTTTGAAGTAAATCTAATAGTTTCGCAAATTGATAAAGAAACACAGGATAAAGTGATGGAAAATGCAGATGAAAATAATTATCGAAGTATTAGTAATACACTGAAAATGATTTATTTTTAAAATAAAAATTATTTACTCAGATAACAGGCAAGTACATGTCAGATTTGCATTATTTGTTGTAATAAAAATAAAATTGTAGTCAAGTCAACAATTCGCCATATTAATTATTTTTTTTTATAATTTGTACTGAATCTATAACTAGTTTTAAATTGTTAGGAAACTTTTTTTTATCAAAAATTTTGATATTTAGTTATACCAGGAATTGTTAACCGATTTAAAAAAAAACCAGATCAATTATAATTTAAACTGTATATATATAAAGTATTTTTTTATTATACCTATATCTAACATCGAAGGCCACTTTGTGTTATCTATAACCTAGAAATGCGATTTAAATATAGATTAAACTCACGATAAATTTATTTAATAAAAACTATTGGCTTAAAATATTAAAAAACATTATTCTTATATTAATTTCTACTAAAATCACGTTAGTTTAACGTTTTAGAGGTAGCAGAATCCATTTATCGACATTACAGACCTCAGATTCTTCTAACAACTTGATTATTGAACTGGAGTTATGAATTGAACGAAAGTTTTATTCGGGGGATGCCATTTTAAAAAAATGGGGCTTGGGTTTTTATAATACACGTTAGTTCAACGTTTTCGAGGCAGCAGAATCCATTTATCAAAACCACAGAACTCACATTCTACTAAAAATTTGATTCTTAAGCTGGAGTTATGCATTGTACGGAAGTTTTATTCGGAGGATGCCATTTTAAGAAGATGGGGCTTGGTTTGTTATAAAAACACGTTAGTTTAACGATTTCAAGGTAGTAGAATCCATTATCGATATCGCAGAACTCAGATTTTACTATTAATTTGAATATTGGACTTAGAGGTCGGTTTCTTTAACTGGAGTTACAAATTAAACTAAAGTTTCATTTTTGTAGAACTATTTCGAGAAATAGTTGCTCAGTTGAAACGTACATTAAAAAAATTCAGTTATTTTCATTTGAACATGAAATTTTCTCTTGATATTGTTAAATATAGCAAGGAATGGATCCATTTTCAGATTAGGTTAGTTAATTGATGAATAACGAGGAGAATAAAAATTTTTCTATGGAATTCCATATATTTTAATAAACAAAAGGAACTTTCGTTGCATTGAATTCATAAAAAAATGTCAAAAAGTCGAATCGGAAGATGAATAATTCAATAATTGGTTAGTACAAACATCTAGACCCTCCAAAACGCCATATTAACCGTGGGGAATTTTATTTTTCGCGTTTTTGGGAACAAGAAGAAAATTACTATTCTTTGAGAAACAAAAGGCAAGTGGAATTGTCTAATAGCCCGATTTTCTTAAAAAAAAATTGATTGAGGTATTAAAATTTGGGTTCCGTCATATGAATTAACGTATTTAGAGAGTTTGGGATACAATTGATTCAAATATGATGGAAAGCTGGTAATGTCGCTGGAGGTAAATAAATAATACCAAGTATAAGTGGAATTATTTGAGATAAAATTGATTGGAAATGAAGAAATTTTTCTGTAATGGAAGTTATTTCATTTTTGACTAAAATTTTTTCTGTAGTGAAAAATTAAATAAATCTATCGAAGTGAAATGAAAATTTGAATTATTCCATCTAGTACCTTAAAAAATAGGTCTGTATGCCAACAGTTTTTTTACAAAATATCAGTTTTAAATAAAGAAATTTCGAATCATTTTAGTTCGTGTCGGAACTATAAATTTTTTCAATACTGGCCTAAATAATTTATTGTAAAAAAGCGCGGCAATAACAGACAAATAAATATTCAAAAAAGTCGAAAATAAAAACTTTTCCAAGTTTTCTATTGATATGGCGTTCTAGGGTTTACGTTTATCATTTCACTAGTACTGAAAGAGAAAATAAAATCGTATTGTTAATTCAAACAAATATTTTTTATAAAATCTTCAGTATAATTCGTATTTGTTATAAACAGAAAATATTACAAACAAAAAACGAAATTGTAATAATCATACTCGATTAATTCGGATTATTGCATCTTTGCCAGTTTTATTTGACTATATTTGGAAATATATTGTCACAAATAATAGAATTCGATATATTTTGTAAAAATATTTTATATTATAGTGATGAAAAATTGCGATTTGATTCAAATGATTCCATAAATTTCACATCATTTGTGGAATATTAATTAAAAATCAATATTTAATAAAAAAAATGTAAGGATGTAAAAATAGTAGATATGGCAACGTTACGATCTTAGTTTAGGAATTTAGATGTTACGGTCAGTAACCTTCTAGATAATGGCGGAGGGTTTGAGAGAGAGAAGACGAGAGAAATACACGTCATTGAAGGAAAATATAAGTAATGTTTTAACAACGTTGCCAAATTTATAAAATAACAAAAATTTAGTAAATGTAAAACAATGGGGTTATTGAAAATAACAAATTTAACGAAATATTAACACACAAATAATATGTATAAATAACGTAGTAGAAATAGTAGATATGGCAACGTTACAATCTTAGTTTAGGAATATCCAGATGTAGTAACATTGACCGGAGGTCAATAACCTTCTGGATAATGGCGGAAACTTTCAGAGAGAGAGAGAGAGAGAGGACGAGAGAAATACACGTCATTGAAGGAAAATATAAAGTAATGTTTCAACAATGTTACCAAACTTCAAAATTTATGAGAAATTGAAGAAATATAAAAAAACGGGGTTATTGAAAATAAATTTAACGAGACTTGAACTGAATTGACTTGAAAAAATTATGTATAAATAACGTCGTAAAAATAGTAAATATGGTAACGTCACAATTTTAGTTTGAGGATTTATATGCTAAGTTCAATAACCCACGCGAAAAGAGGAAATGAGATGTATATACATGTCATCGAAAACGGTTATAAAATCACATTTCAACAATGTTGCCAAACTTCCAAAATATAAGACACATTGAGTAAATTTTACGAGAAAAATAAACTAAAAATTATTTTAGAATTCATTTATAATAATCCGAAACTTAACCTCAAAATATTCAAATCGATTCGTTTTTTACAATATGGCAATGTATAGTCGTAGAGTAGACAATAAAAAAACGATTTTTTTCGTCGCCATTACAGAAAAGTCGCCATCTTTTACAAGACCCACCATTATTTTATCAAAGTGACGTCATCTATCAGAATCAAATGGAACGTACCTTATAATTGATTAAATTAAAAATTTTGACACTTTTAAGTTTATGACAGATTTAATTCTTGTTTCGATACTGGCCTAGAAATTTTTTTATATAATTCAACTTTATTGATATATTTTTTAAAAATGTTGATAATTTAACGAAAATATATGAAATTTTGTGAAAAATAATTTGATTTAATCATGATTTTAAACAAAAAATATAAATTTAATTGAATATGACGATTTTTTATGAAATTATTGGAGATTTTATTAAAAAAAATGTATCGGACTTACCTTTTTCCGCATTTGATGTGTATAAACAACAATCCGATACCTAAAAGTAGACAAACACAACCGACAACAATGTAAGCTATACCGAGGAAAGGATTCTTTCCACCCAATATGGAAGTTGTACTAAGGATCATCCGTTTCGTTGAACTAAACGTAGATACATTATAATCTGTAAAAAATTTCACTACTATAACACATTTTTCCCATAATAGAAGGGAGAAATAAGAAGATACTATAAAATAAAATCGAATCCGATAAAATTAAAAGCTGCTTTTTGAACCGTCTCATGGATTTGTACCCATGGGACAAGAACCCGTCCTTGGTGTAGTCTAGTGACCGGACACTGTCATCTAAGACCTCACCTTCAAACCATGGGCATCACGGATGATCTGGAATGCCTGATCAGCTTCTCAAAGGACATCGGACTTAAATAAAGTCAAGTGGGGTATCCGAAGGCTTCTCGACCGCCCAGAACTATGAACTATAGATATGTATGACTACAACCTTTACACCTTTACTGTGTACCTGGACGCTACAAAATGGAAGAAAAATTTAAAGTATATATATATATATATATATATATATATATATATATATATATATATATATATATATATATATATATATATATATATATATATATATAGAGGATAGGATATCCAGATAAAAATGATTTTATAATATCTCGAGCAATTTGAGCAAGGATCAATATAAAATAACGAATTCAAGATAAGATTCCTGAATGAAAGTTAAGTATGAAAAGACTGTAATGGAGAAGAAGAAGAAGAAACGAAAATCTGCTTTGTGTTGACGGAAAAATGCCTGGGAACGTTATTGTAGATAGATGAATCAGACATAAAAAATGAGAAGAAAAATTGAAGATGGATATGGCAACGCTGTTTTATTAGAGACGAGTAATTCAAATATCCCACCAACCGAACACTATTCTATCAATAATTCTGTGATAAATTTATATCAATATCCGAAAAAAAAAGAAAAAAATGGATTCTAAGAAACTTTCATGCAATTTAATTTGTAAAAAATTGGAGAACAAACATTTTTAAATGATTTTTTTTCAAGATGTTTTGTATGTAGATTACTAAAAAAAATTTATGAAATTCATTAGATGCTTTATATAAGTTATTTTTAAAAAAAAAGTACATTTATGATGAAAATTGAAATCTCCAAATACGATATGTCCCATAATTTTTTTCATAAATCCGCAAATCCGATAATTTTTTGAAATCTAAAAAACCGCAATAGGATAACTTCATTCAAATTTAATCTAATGTTTCATATAAAATTCAATCTAATCAAATTTATAGCGCCCCACTTATAAAAATCGTTTAATTAATATATTTAATTATTTCTACACATCCTGTATAGCTAGAAATAATTTTGAATTCCCCTTAAAAGCTGTACAAATACAACTGTCTCACTCTGTAAAAATTGTTCAATTAAGTTATTTGATTATTTGGATACATCCTGTATAGCTGAAAATAATTTCGAATCCTCAGTAGAAACTGTATGAATATAAATGGTTCACCCTATATATAATAATTAAGAGAATTCACTTACTATATTCAACTTGCAAAATGTAAGTTCCTCGCTTCAAACCATTGGTAAAATTTGTCTGAGAATGATCGACCCTGCGGTATAATTTCCTGAAAGTAGGCAAAGCAGCGGTTCTCATCCAAACTATGAAATCCTCGTTTTGGAAACCGTTATTATCAGGATCGGTATCCAATTCCCATATTTGTTTTTTCCAAGCTTTCGGTTTGGCGTAACCAGCAAAAGCTTTCTCCAAATCATCACCTGGCGGATTGTGAAACTTGATCTTCTTATCAGATTCCCAAGCGATGCCTTTCCTTAACAAAGGAACCGGTTCAGGTTCGTCGTTATTCAAAATATATAAAGTCAAATTATCTGAAATATATAAAAAATTAAAAAAAAATAAATAATGATTAATTATATTTTTACTAACCGTTAAACATGGAATTGGCAATGGCTCCACAGGGTGCTATAGGGGTTTTATTACCATCGAAAACAAAAGGTAAACAAT
Organism: Diorhabda carinulata; assembly: GCF_026250575.1. Taxonomy (NCBI): domain Eukaryota; kingdom Metazoa; phylum Arthropoda; class Insecta; order Coleoptera; family Chrysomelidae; genus Diorhabda; species Diorhabda carinulata. The sequence continues at coordinate 1,754,732 of NC_079469.1, forward strand.
CTCTTGATGGTTCTTTGCTTAATATACCTAATAACTGACTATCATCCCTAGATTTTACGTACCTTCTATGATTCTGATAATAATTAGTTAAACCGTAATACATATAAACCGTACCCTAAAAGAAACTGTAAATAATCTTTAAACAACATCGGGAAATAATTATCTTACATTAAAATCACTGGTGAGGTTAAATTTAATCCTGCAAATACAAGTTTCACTGCTATTATTATTAATAGCGTCAGCGCAAGTTTCATTAGATTCGTTCCAATTTCCAATATAACCGGTGGTTTTATTACAATTTGTATAATCGATGACATATTCCATTACTTCGTCAGAAAAATATAATAAACCTATACCTACAGGTATAAACGCAATACCGATTATAAAAAACGATGGAAGGACTGTGCCTGCCGTTAAAATAGGTTGCCATGCTGGAAGCCGTTGTTGTTTAAACGCACTATCTAATAACATTAAAAAAAATGAACTATATTAAATATTTCTTTATATATAAAATCGTACGTAAAGAAATTCCCATAGACGAAAAAATTATTGATCAGATATGATTTTAATAATTATTATAGCTTCTAATTTATACCAAACGAACGTATCTATCGGTCGACGAGTTTAAAATAAAATTTAGATATCCTGTATAATGATATTACTACCTTATTGAATAATGTAAAGTTTAGTTTCTCAAATCAATAAATGGGAGTAAAAATATAGGTTCGGCTTTTTACAAATTTTATAAGATCCATTTCGGTACTCACCGGATGGTTTTTTAGTTTTAGTCGGTTCTGGCGTTTCCTGTGCCATAATTTTGAAATCTAATTACTCGATTAAAACCCTTTAATTACTAATAATAAATTGAACCCATTTCACAAAAAAATGAACATAAATGTCAAATTTTTGATACTGTCATATGTCAAATAAGAACACCAAGTTTAAATCGGAAGGGTCAATGCAATGAATTTGACACTTATGACGTCAAACATCTAAATATTTTTTTCATAATCTAGTTCGTTTAGTTTATAATAAAAAATCACCTCACAAAATAACGGTATTATCAAAATCAATTTTTGAATATTTGTAACCATTTTCAAAAAGAAAAAATATTCATGGTTATGTCAAACGGATCTTGAATAGAGCATTAAGTGCAAATAAACACACGGAATCTTAAAACTTCTTTGTGCAACCTAATCTAACTTAACCACAAAAACAAATAAAGATATATATCAAAAAATGTGAGCAATAAAAAACGTGCCAACGTTTCATCGGTGTTACAGGTTTACCTGTAACCTGAAAAACTTATTTATCAGTAAAATGGCCGATGCAACGGAAGCTATAACTTTCCTTACACATTACACCTTACTCAATACAATCCAAAAATTTTTTATATCGACAGGGTATTGCGTTCATTGAGATGAGTTTGCCTATTTCAAGGAAATTCCTGAAATATACCATATCCCGCATAAAAATGTCCCTATTTTCCCCAACTAAAGAAAAATAGGTTTGTTCTTGGTAGCTGCACTGGACCAGTGTAGACCAGTTCATGAGTGTATAGTTCGATCGGATACAGAGAACGGTATAGTGCAGAGAGCAATTGAGCATTTGTTGATTGTACATTCATCTGATGACGAAGATGTAGTGCCACCGTTTCCAGATTACACTTATTGCACTGTCTTGCACTGCACTGGTTGAACTGACTCTAGATCCAATGCAAGCAGTATAATGTACTGGATGAACTAGTTCTCTTGCACTGCTACTAAGAACAGTGACACTAGGGCTGGTTCTACTATAAAGAACGCTTTAGTGTACACTTCCCGAACCAGTTCTGCCAGAGCAGCTACAAGAACAAACCTAATAGCTTTTGATTGGTCAGTTTTTAGGCGCTAAAAGTTTTCTCGTTTGTCTACGTTGCTTTTACCAAATCAGCATATTAAATAACAGTGTAAATAAAAGCAAATTCTGTTTATCTAAAGAAAGTATTTTAGAAAATTTAAGGTTGGTTAACGTTTTGATTTTAGTAATAATTAACAATATTTTAGTAACATCTCTTATATCCTAACCCTACTTAATAAGTCTTTACATAATTATGTTCTTAGAGAAATGGTCCTTTATGTGTCATTAAGAAATTGATATATTGATTAATTTCTGCAAAGTATGCCAGATCTAATAAATGTTTTAATTGTAAGCATTTTCAAGGATATTTATGAGAATACAAACTAATTAATAATAAAAAACAAATATTTTTAGTTATTCCCATAGGTATTTGTAAAAATCTAATTATGAAAATGTTTAGTAAATTAATTTTTGTTTGGTGTATAAAAAAATGATTTGTACGACGTATTTAGAATAATAAAAATTATGCAGAGAAAAACCTTGATATTTGTTACTTTATTGAACAAATTGATTTCTAACAGTACGACCTTGTTCAAGCATAAACGTAAATAAGTAAAAACTTATTTTAAAACATATTTAATAGATATTTCGTACTTACATGTTTCGTACAAGTTAGTCATCTTCTTTTAAACATTCAAACATACTTCATTTAAGTATTGCTTCGTATATTTCGTTATTTAGGCAAATTAAAATTTTTTAATCACTTGAACAGATTTAACACGCAAGTTGTATCCGTATTGGTATAAATGTTGTAAAGATACGGTATGTAAATATATACAAGGGTATAACAAAAATTATAACTAATAATACCGCACTTCAATAAATTTAGCACTGTGACATTATTATTTATTAAAACTTACATGAAAATCTTGTAGCATCTCCATTCGATATCGGTCTTTTCGTAACCATTTCCAGAACTATTGAAATTAGACAATTTCATTTACGATTTAAATGATTCGTTATCGATTTTAGATTATTTGAAAAGAAAGTTTTTCCATCCCTGGTTACAAACAAAATGAAACTAATTGATTTCTTTGACCTAGAAGAGGAATCTCATTCCTTCACAATATCGGAACATTAAAATATTATTAGATTCGTCAAACGTATTCGATTTAGAAACTTTATTGCAATAGAATATTGATTATTTAAAAAGTTTCTCGTAATAATACTGATTGTTTCGTACTTTGTTAGTCGTTGTCTTATTAAGTCGATAGATTTTCTTATTTTTTAGGTTAATTTTAATAATTATTAATTTACAAAAAAAGTTAAAGAGTATTATAAATTCGGCTAATATCTGTTGTACATCTTTTATTATCATCAATTAATGATAGTGGAATTATTGAATCTTTAAATAACGTTTATATTCTCAAAAGTTACATAAAGCAAATAAAATCGTTTTTAATAAAAGTCTAATTCTCTTTGGAACAATCTAAGTTATTTAAGGGTAAGTTCGCATGTTACCAAAGTCATAAATTAGTTTGCGTTGTTGTAATGTTGTTTAATAGAAAACATAATAATAACATACCTAAATTCTGTAAAATTCAATTGCTTTAATAAAATGATTATAATGAGAAAAACAGACTAATCAAAAATCATTTAGTTTACTCAATAAATTTATTTAAATAACGTTTATAGTTTTAAAAATCACTAAAACAATTTGACACCGCCGCGGCTTCGCTTGGAATCAGTCCAAGTTCGTATGTAAGTTCGCATATTTTAAAAACGTTTCAGTTTTTAAAAGACGACGTTATCATGTTGTGTGAAAAACTATACATCAACTACAATGTCTAAGTCTTAATATTTAAAAAAAAATTGCATATTAATTTTATTATACTACTTATTGTTTATTATCTGTATTCAAATATAGGAGGCTGAGTACGAAACTAGCAATTTTTTATTAGGATCGAAATTAGGCAAAATTGCAATTTTTATATGCTTATCTATGATAATTGGATAATTTCCCCAGACCACTGGAGGAAAGCAACACCGTAATTTGTAAATATTAATGTATTATAATAAGAAACAACTTTTCTTGTTTGAAGAAATAATTTTTTTCGATATCACTGCGTATTACGTCAGTACGTTAATAATATTGTATCAGCTGACGAATTGGCAGGTCCGGCCTTACTTGATATCACTCACATTGTATGACACAGACGAATTATTGTTTTGGGTACGTGTAAAATGAAAATGCAATGAGTCAGTAAACAACGTTTTTAATACAAAATTGCGTTAATAAAACTATTTAGCATAATAAATAACAGCACCGAAAATAATTCAAATATTTACATAACTAACAACTTTTATGGATATAACAAAAAAAAATATTTAACCTATATAGATATAGGTTCATAACAAATTTATTTCGAAGCAGTACTAGTAACTGAAAAAAAAGTGTGATGTCAAAAATATTAATATATAAATTTCCGTGATGTAAAAACAGCTGGTTGAATAAAAGAATATTGTATAAAGTAACAATAATAATACTGGGAATTGACAACATGGCGGTTAAACATATTTTTACTCGTGATTTGTCCTAAAAGATACATTTGGCAATACCGCAATGTATATATACGTTTGTACACATTTGTTTTAATTTCTCTATATTCGGGAAAAATGGGAGTTTGGCAATATCGGAACCTCTATACGGCCGTCTCTAACTTTCCCTAGATCTGAAAAAAGTTACATTTGGCAACGGTACAAATCGAGGATAATAGTAGATAATTTCTTAGATTATACAAAAAATTACGTTCAGCAACACCGCATTTCCTATTTATTTCTGTATGATGATTTCTAGATTTCCGAATATATTATGAAATATTACGTCTGGCAACATCGCAATTCCTATATATTTTTGCACGATGATTTCTAGATTTTCGAATATATTATGGAAAAGTACGTCCGGCAACACCGCGATCTATATATTGCATCAGTTTAATAGTATTTCAATTTTTCCCCATATAATATGAAAAATTCCATTTGGCAACATCGCAAAGTTTATATTATTTGGATATTTCTTCGGGTCTTTGAAAGAAATACTACAACGGCAACGGCAACATCGTGATATATCTGTGCATTTGATAAAAAATCTATCAATTCTCCCGTAATTCTACGAAATATTACATCTGGCAACATCTCAATCTTTGTATCCTTCCGAATAAAATATCCTATATTCACACTACTATACTATTTATAAAAAAAGTCCGGCAACACCGCTATATAAATTTTATGAGAGTGCATGAAATTATTTGTTAATACTGATATTAGTATGGGGAAGGCACGATGACTAAGTCTTAAGTACAGTCTAATTTAAAAATTTTCGTTATTCACATCAAAAAATGAAAAATTTTCTCCTAAAAATATTTTCCCTGACATATAACATGGATCATCAACTCCCAGCACCGACACAAAGATGGCACTGCAGTGCTATTTTTTAATTATTAGTCCGGGGGCTTAATGACCCATGCGTATTAAACAAAAAACGACAAGACGTAACTGTTATTTCTTAGTGTGGCCACGATTTTCACAATTTCTCAAATAATCGGCAACACCGTTGTATCTGTGCATCAAAGCTATTTCTGCAGGAGTGTGATTCTCTTGATTTTTCTGACAAGGATTAGCTCCGGCAGCTATTAGCTGTTTACAAACAGGAAGGCTACCTGAAAAAGCGGCCGCGTGTAAGGCCGTTTCTCCATTCTGAAAAAAAATTATTTATATGCCTATCAATTAATCATCACTATAGTACTTGTCAATTTCCCCCAGAGGTAGAAAAAAAATAGAAGTTTGGCAACAGCGCTGCATTATCACTTGATTTATTACGTATACTTACTGGTAGGACATCTAAGGAAGGTTTGTATTTCAATAATTCACCTACTACTGCCGAATGACCTTTGTGCGATGCTTTGAAAAGAGGCGTTGCTCCATCCTGCGAAAACAAAAAAAAATTCGTAACAAATAAGCATAAATCGTGATTTTATTTCTTACATGCCTGGCAGCGTCAACTTTTGAACCGGCCCTCAAAAGCTGCGCTACTATGTGATCGTGTCCCATTTGCGCCGCTATCCACAATGGCGTCGCCCCGTCCGTTCGTCTCGAATCGATTTCGGCTCCTTGCGCCAATAAAAATACTAATATTTTATAATGACCGTTTTGAGCAGCTATGAAAAGGGGACTCGCTTTATCCTATATATAAAATAAATAATCGATATAATAAATATTAAAATTTAAAAATTATTTACCTTCATATGAGTATTAACTTGGGCCCCTCTATTGATCAATTCTTTAACTACGTCTATGTGACCGCATTGACAAGCTACAAATAAGGGACTACCACCATCCTATAATAAAAATCAACGTGTAGTATCCTTTTTTAACCACATCAAAAACTTCCTCTAGTTATACATAGATGGCAGAAGCGAAGTGAATATAGGTAATTATGACTACATTACGTTCGATTCGTGGCGCTACGGTAGCGCTGCGTATTATGACGTGGAATTTTTTCTAACTATATCATTAATATATATTATATAATGGTTAAATAATTTGAAATTTTTTTTTAGAAGGAAATTACGCATTTCTATTTTCCGATAATTAAAAAATTGACTTCAGGGATATAAAAATATTTTAAGTATGGAAGTCATTTGTCAAATTATGTCATAAATATTCATTCCACATGCACAACATCGTTTGCAAACATTTTAAATCGGTTGTAATAGGAAGAATTCCAGTGATAATTTTTAGAAATCAACAATGTAGTGAAGATTCGTTTAAAAAAAGAGGTAAAGCCTTCGAGGAAACTTACATGAGGAAAATAACTGCTCAACAACTTGAAGATTTAAGAAAGAAACTACACGACAAGAAAAAACAATATATAAAAGAAAAAATACTCAAAGAAGTAGAAGAAGATATCAAAGAAACAGATGAAACGCCAAAAAATGAACAGTAAAATACATATTCATTCAATGCAATAAAGAATTTATAAAAAACGAGGTGAAAAATTTATTTTTTACGGCGGTTAAACATAAATATTTTTAACTATCTTATTTATTATTTTGCACGGGTCTATTTAAAAAAAATACTTACTACGCTTAAAGAGTCTACTGGAGCTCCTTTATCCAATAGATATTGGACAATATCCAGAAATCCTCCTTGAGCTGCGAAAAATAATGGAGTTGTGCCTGTCTAAAAATATTTTACATGTTAATTTAATTATTTTTTACAAATTCACCACCTCTGTATACATTTTGAACATAAAAAAGTGTCTACAAAAAGCTTACTATTCTTTTTGATTTCGGATCCGCTCCCTGTTCTATAAGCTCTTTTACGCATTCGTAATGTCCATTGGCAGCCGCTAATATCAACGGTGTCGTTCCATCCTATGAAAAACCGACAAATCAAAAAGTTTCAATCAAAACTCCAGCTTCAAAATAAGCGTATCGTTTTAGGCTAGTACGGACCTGTTTAAAATACATTAAACAGTGTACTATCATTCTTAATTGATTCCCTAAAATTTTTCTCTTTCCACATACTGCTATGTGAATATTTTTATAATCTTAAACGTTTTATTTCGTTTCAAAGGACGTCAACACATTATATCAACAAAATACAATGAAGTACAAAAATCTCTAAATTGACTTTAGAAATTACACTAATGTTGCCAGATTTCTGTGACGACCTCCTTTTCGAGGAACAGAAATCTTTCACATTTCACATCCTTTAAAACCGTGGTAGGTGGACCGACACTCAATAATTTGGTAACAAAGATCCATTTTGTAATTTATTACCTACAGTGGCATTTCGTATTTTGTTTTGTGCAACTAGTTAATTGAGTACAATCAGTTGGCTAAATTATTAGCATATTGTAGGAAATTATTTAAATCTGGCAACGATGAATTATGATTTCCAACTGTCAAGGATACCGTATAATTGGTTGCCTACCTATGAAAATAAACTCTAACTGTCATTATTAGTGGAATATAGGTATGCAGAAATTAATTGAAAACAATTAAAATCTATTTAACAGTTATACGTAAAAATATGGTAAATGTATTGTTGTTACGAAAATAACGAGGTCAACAGCGTAATAAAATTTGTTATCAAACAGGTTTGTTTTTTCGATGTCTAGTATTAATTAATTTACATTCTCCATAAACCGTCAATTTTTACTTTCCAAATTGAGTGTACAGTTATTTATTATCAATTTTTTCGATCAAAATTATTTCATATATTTGTGAAATAAATTTAACAAATAAAACATTCGTAAACAAATAGTGACTTTTATGGTTCCTTAATTACTAACAATAGAAAGTTGTCTTAAAATAACGAGTTATAGATACACGCAAAAAAATGATTTGTAGCTCTAAAATATATGTATATAGACAACGTTTTTGAATTTTAGAAGTTATTGATGAATATAATTTATATAATGATCAAAGTTATACAGGGTTGATTGTTTCTTTTTTAATTTTTCTGAATTTCAAAATGTAATGTAATTAATTAAGGAATATGTTAAAGATTCCTATTATTACTGAATTGATACAATCGGTATTATTTGCTATACTATTTTTATTATTTTCTGTGTAAGAATGTACAAAAATAATGATCGACATCCTAGAGAAATCAATGGAGCGAAAACATAATAAAACAACCTACATAAGTAGGTATAAGATGCGATATGAATAATTGTTTTCATTTGAAACCGCAATTATTGACATGCATTCGACTGAAAGTAGAATGAATCAATTGCTGTTTATTTGTTGAGAAATCGCTTCCTGTACGTGCGTCACGAGCATAAAAGTTTAATTGCATAGATTTTTTTTCTGAGTCTAGTGTTATTTAAAACATAAACATTGTGTTGCTATGTAAAACATTATTTTTCATCATCTACATGTACCTCCAAAATACAAAAAAAAAGCAAATACATTTTATTCCTTAATCTGCCAATTTCTATTAACGAGTTTGTTCAACTAATTCATTCTTTAAATATTTACACATTTTATGACCTTACAATTTTCTCAGTCATGCGAAATGATTTCTACATTATCGACGCGGAGCGCGGCAAAATTTAGAATTCAACCCTGTTATTGACGTCACATATTTTTAAAAATTTCCTGTTTCATCAATACCATAAACTAAAAACGTACTTTGATTTTAAGTTTTTTTTATGTACTTAAACATGTATGAAAACCTAATACAGATTCAAGGTATATTAAAATTTTAAGTTTTATTCCATTATGTCAAGTTTAAAGCAATATGGCCGACAGGACAATGAAATACCCGGAAACTGTGCATCCGTAATTTGTGTAATGAATTAAATGAACTACAAGTGCCTTTGTGGGATTAAAAGCAGTGTTTATGTATCTATATATGTATTTATTTGGAATACCATTATTCTGGCTAGTTTCACCGTTTCGGAAATGTTTAGTTGGACTCTATAAAATATATTTAAAAATAGAGATGGGATTGTAACCTTGAATTTGATATTGTAAACAAACTGACGTTAGTATAAAACAAATAAACTTTTTATTATAAACATATAAAATAAAACTTTAAATGTTTTTTGAGTTCAGGTATAATATCAATATTTAACGGGATCAAAGTTCACAATCGACAAACCATCTTTTTAAGTGCAGTTCTAAGGCTTCTAGATTCTATGAATATACGGGGTGATAATAGAAGATTCAGTAAATTTAAATCGTTATTTTTTTAACGTCATACTATACAGTATGATAATAATTGATAATTTATGTTAAATAACGATTGAATCAAGTTAGTTTCGATGTAATGTTGCACAACTGTATATTAAGAGAATATTTAAGTATTATTATATAGGGTGATTTATCTATAAGTGTGGAATTTAAAACAATTTAAATGTAAAAAATATACCATGTCGACTGAAATTTACCTTATCTCTGGAATCCACGTGGACTTTTCCACTATCTAAAATTTTTCTAAGTAACGAAATGTCTCCATTGAGCGCGGCCAAGTGCAACTGTACATCTGATAAAGATTCTTTCTGAAATAAATCAAAATTAACTTGTTAATAATAAAAAAATTATAGTTGAAATGTATTTTTATATATTTTTTTCGGTGTATACACGTCACAAACAGGAAACTTGAGTAAATACCAACTTTATACATTCTATCTCTTTCTATTGGCATAGAAACACGTTTATTTCAACTAGGTCCTGTTAGATGGTTTTGTATAGTGTTAAAAAGAGATAGCTACAAATAATTTTTCATTGTATACAGTCGATTACGTCACGTTACTAACAAAAAACATAAGCAAACACAAACTTTATATATTCTATCTCTTTCTATTGGCAATAGTGTACATACAATACGTTTATTTCAAGTAAAAACATACGTTCTCTTAGATGGTTTTTTTATTATTGATAATAGATTTACGTACGTTCCTTTGGATAGTTTCTTATAATGTTAAAAAAAGGAGTACAAAGAATCTTAATCAAATGTATTACTTGTGATAGACGTCACTTTGAGCTGTCAAATTTTCAAAACGTTTTCTCGTTTGAATTGAGATAGATTCTTATTTTAAGTTGAAATAATAACCTCAAAATATTTATTTTGATTCGATTTACATTTAGAATTATAATTTATAAACATGATAAATATTTTAATATGAAAAATCTGTTTTATTTTTATTTAAATATGTTTTTATCCGATGTAACCTCAAGATATTTATTATTCCTTAGAAATACGATTATTAACGAAGTTTGTTTAGAACATTCAAAACTGATTATATGACGTAATTTTTTCTAAAAATATCTATCCACAACTAAACTGCGGTGAAAGGTGTGCATAAATCCAATGATTAATTCCGTTTTGATTAATATTTATAGCAACTCGTAACATAAATTATAAATTGAGTTCGATCGAGATTTAACTTTAAGTGTTATTACTCATTTTTTTACCTTGAATAGACTGTATTTCAAAAATGACTAACATATCCTGTCTAAATATGAACACCCTTCACGTAAAGTACCAAAATTACATACGTAAAACAAAATAGTGCAAAATAAAATTTAAATTAAAAACAATACACAACAAAACTTTCACTGTTCATTTTATGACTTCTACAAATAACTTTGGACTTCCTTCAATTTCTATTTTAATATTTTAAACGCGGATAAACGTTAATAAAACAAAAATAGAAATTAAGGAGAAACTAACCTTTAGAGACATATTTATTAAAAATATATCTGACCCAGTTGTGTGTTCTTTAGTTCATGTCTTGGGTTTACCGGATCTACACGTCTCGCTAATATAATACAACTACAATAACACCAAGTTACGTTTCACCAATTTCTTCGTTGTTTCTTATGCAACGGTAAACTCTAGACTACAATTTTTAAGAATAAATGCAATTTGTATGTTTATACCACGTAAACTGGTGAATGAGGATAGTATTTCGCGTAGTAGTGGTACAATATCGTGTTGTGAATGTGAAAATTTGTTCGTGCGTATTGAACTGTAAGTCCACGGCGCGCGTATTTTCAAAGATAATTTGCGCATGCGAGCTTTTATCGAAAAAATTTCATTTGTTTTGGATTAAAAATGGATGCCATAACATGGAACCTTGCTTTGACCATCCGATAGTAGATGGCAGCTCTGAACTTTTATAACTATTGTTCATTGTATTGCTGGGAGTAATTTTTTTTTATAATTAGTATCAAAAATAAACAAAAATATAGAATACGATTATATCTATTATGTTACAAATTACACTACGAAATATGAGAGGTACAAATATTTATAATAATATCTTAAACTAAATTTATATACTTCACTACTTTTATGAACGATACCTATAGTGTGTTAGTTTGTGATTTAGAAATATTATCAATTTAATTGAATGACTATTGCAATGTGTTACGTACTGTAAAAAATGTATCTCGTTTATATAAAAAATATAAACAAACAATAGTTGCTTGGTTATAATATTAATTTCATTTTATATTGGAAGTGCTATAGTATGTGTTTTAAATACACAACGAAACGTACTTTTTATTGACAGTCGACATACGACGCAAGTTATTTATCCCTTTTTGAAGTCTATAAAGTAAAAAAAACCTTGTTTCTCCATTTTTTAACAAAATAAAAGTAAGTTAAACTTTTAATTGTCTTAATTTATCAATTTAATTCTATTCGTTATAATTTCAGGTATAAAATATGGAAAACGACGCTGGAGAAACTGTTGATTTATACTGTCCAAGAAAATGGTGAGGTTACTTTTAACACGTGGTTGATATATTGTTATACGTTTCCTTATTTTAGTTCTGCTAGTAATAGAATTATTCACGCTAAAGATCATGCTTCGATCCAACTAACCATCGCCGATGTAGACCCAGTAACTGGAAGAATGACCGATGGTTCGAAAAGTTACGCTCTTTGTGGAGCTATCAGAAGAATGGGAGAATCAGATGATTGTATCGTAAGGTTAACCAAAAAAGATGGAATTCTAGCCAAGTGAGGAAATTTATTTGAATTGTTAACTGGATTTTACTAATTTTTTATTTTATTTCAGGAATTTCTAATGTCTTAAGACTTTGATGAAGAAGTTGTTTATGGAACGATCTGTATACTGATTTCTTCATTTAATAAACGTATTTTTAAAAGTTTTTTGTGTTTTATTTTTATCAAACCACAACTCTATATTATTGATTAAAATTCAAAATTTGATTATGATGTTTTGTCGAAATATCCAAAAAAAACTGAAGACCAAAATTAGCTACCTGAAATATATATATATATATATATATATATATATATATTATATTTACAACTGAAAATGTTTATTGCCAATAAAAGAAAACTTGTTAATAATAAAAAAAGTTATATTTGAAATGTGTTTTATACACACATTTTAATGTATACACGTCACAAACAAGAATCATGAGTAAACACTAACTTTAAACATTCTATCTCTTTATTGACATAGAAAAACGTATGTTTTAAGTAATGACATGTTATTTTAGATGGTTTTGCATAGTATTAAAAAGAGATTGTTACAAACAATTTTTTAGTGTATTGAGTCAGTTACGTCACGTTAATAACAGAAAACAAAAGTAAATACAAATTTTATACATTCTATCTTTTTCTAGTTATAACAGAAGTACATTATTTTAGATAGTTTCTTATAATGTTGAAAAGAGATAGCTACAAAAAAATATTAATCAAATTTATGACAGACGTCATTTTGAACTGTCAATTTTTTTTTGCATTTAGACAAATTCTAAAAACTAACCCATTTAATTGAACCCTATCAGAATGTTTAAAATCAAGCTCAAAATTTCATGTAAATTTTAGTGAAATTTACAAAACAAACTGAAGATTATTTCCTTTACTGTATAATATACCCTCAGGACCAAATAGCAAAAATCTTTTAAAAAGTAGATTTCAAAAAAATAATTGATTTCTCAAGTATTCATGTCAAAAGAAACGTTCTTTATAAGAATTTTTCTCATATTTTTGTGGATATAACTTGAAATAATCATTTTTATGCTGTTCGATTAATTTTGTTCTAAAAAATAATTACGTATATTTATTGAAAAGTATATATTTGAAACTGCAAATACTTATTGCATTCCTTACCACTCCCACTGTATATAAATCGCATATTTAGATTAGATCGTTTAATGATTCGATTTGAAAAAAATATATACTAGTTTTGTAAAGGACAAATTGCAAATAAAAAGTGAAAGGACATACAATTTGCGACATTTCTTAAGAGGAATAGTATCTTTATTCGAAATTACCAATTCACAATTAAATGAAGTGTCATTACGAAAAAATTCATCCCCGAACGAAAGTTATATGATCTGAAATATTCCGGATGTTTCATATTATTTATGATTATTATATATATTTTATTATATTTAAAAACCTGTACATATTATATAAACATTTAGATAAAAACAATTAATTATAAGTAAATATGTCATTGAAATATTTTCCTATTAAGACATTTTTGCTTCAATACTTATTGAGATATATTTCTTATGGGATAGCGAATTAATTATTTTTTTATTAATATTTCCAAGGGACAATCCTCTTAATGATACCAAGGAAGTTTTCTTTAAGACGACCTAGTAAGTGCCGACCCCTATCTTAAGTCAGCAATAACTATATTCAAAATAGCCGAACAGTTGCCAAATACGGAAGTTTAAATGAAAGATGGCCGCGTGTAGTGTTGGTGTAGTGTCAAATGACATAAATACGAATAAACAAATAAATCCGGTGGAAAATTTGGAAGGAAATAAAGAAAATAAAACAGATAACGGTAAGTAGAACATATTAACATAATTATTATCTTTCAATTACTAGATAATTGTTCGAACAGATGTTTGTTTGTGATATTTTAAAAACTTTAAAACTAATAAAAAGTTGGACGTCGTATAATTCGGAAGGCAATGCTATCTTTTTAATTACGTATTTTATAAATTAGAATAATAAAAAACACCAATATGAATAATAAATTAGTCGACAAAAAATATAGGTTAGATTGTTGTATGACTCATGTTTAATTGATAATTTATTTATAACCTAATAATTATTACTAAATCGGAATATAGACGTTGTAAAAACCCAATAAATTATTAATTATAGATTATTTTAACGCTGTTTTTAATAATATTTGAACAAAATACGATGTAGAAAGTGTTGCAGAATCAACAGGCTGTTGTTATTATATATACAGCGCGTTGACTCACAGATTTTATTATAAAATAAATTTTACGTAGAAATAAAATGACGACATTTTATTTCAGCGATGGATCCTATATTTATCGATGATTATCAAAACGAAGAACTACCCAAAACAATACGATACCTAGTAAAATTTTTAGAAGAATCGGAATCGCAAGCTTCAAGAAACGACATCTTAGCGGGCTTGATCTATATTTTAATGTTAGAAACTGGGTTTGTTCCTTCGGATTACGAAGAAATCACAATGAGAGGATTCGAATTGAACAAACTTATCAAATACGTAAAAAAATTACCGAGCGATTGGAAATTGTGTTCTTCGTATCAGTTCACGTTTTACGAGCCCGGATACAAACAGCATCTATGTAAAATCGTATGTTGTCCTTTAATAGACGATCTAGTAGTGAACTGTTACGTGCAGGATATTGAAAACGCCAAATTCACCGTTTACTTAGATACTTTGTCGTATTTTTCTAGTTCTAGTGTATCTGTGCGAAATTTGAGACTACAAAATATGCGCGGACTCTCGTATAAAGTTAAAAGTGCTATATGCTATCCAGCTAGACAAGCCGTATTAAAACTATATTCGCAATTTGATAAGTGCTTGGAAGCCCTACCAGACGAGCTGATTATCTCCGTAGTGGATAAATTAGACACTAAAAGTTTCGTTCGATTTGGTACGACTTGCAAAAGGTTCAACGGCATTATGAAAATGCCTTTCCTGTGGAATCGGAGGATGAGAAGAGATCTGGGGCTACGGCTTCCCAATGGAAAGAATATCAGTTGGTCGCAAATATACGAATTGTACCAAATGAGGAAATCTCATCACAATAACGTCATTACTTACCCCATTTTTTGGAAAAGACTCTTCCATTAATTTTTTGTATTTTAATAACGTGTAAACTAGTCAATAAACGATGTTCAATTCAATGCCATTTTATTCCAATATTTTAATCGAAAATCAACTTATTTTTTCAATATCTCCTGTATTATAACCATAGAGTTGATTTTAAAGATAGAAATAGACGCATTTAAATGGAATTGTACTATTAAAAGAAAGAGAAAGAGCATCGGTTCACCACTCCCTAATTCTATTTTTCCTCCAATCAAATCAAATCTTGTTCTCCTCCTTTACCGATCTCACCTCTCGAAACTTCAACACCAACGAGATCCAATCGGAGTAAAGTAAAAAGAGATAGAAAGTGGTATATCCATATATGTAATACTCAGTTGGCATGATAAAAACGTCTCTACGTTACGGTGCCGTCAATATTCATTTTCTCTTTCGTTCGAGACACTTTATCTATACTGCGCATGCTTGAGAATGCGCAGAACCGAGCTGGAACCTCCTTAGAACAGTTTCCATTTATTATTATTTAAAATCATTCGATTTTCAACTTGAATTTCATTATCCCCTGTATTTTATTATAATTGACCAAAAAAATGTATTAATGACGATCGTAATATTTTGGCTTACGTGAAAGTTAGGTTATATTATTAGTTTTTTTTATGCGATTTTAATTCATTTTATAGAAATATTTCATTAAAAGAACAATTCAACTAGAATTTTAAGTTCGTTTCAATATCCCCGGTATTATAACATGATTAACACGAGAAAATGTATTAATCACATTCTCTAAAATTTTGACATAGGTGAAAATTAGATCAATTAAGAATATATAGAAAAAGAAGAATTACATACGAGGAGCTATCCAAAAAATAATCGTGGATTATTGTAATCATAACAAATAACCTCTAACTCATACAATATTTTATGTAAACAGTCTTCAAAAGCAATATATTATAATAATTATAAATAGATTTGTAAGCTTTTTTGAAAATCTAAACTTGTGTAATATTCAAAATATTTCGCAACAGTTATTATAAAGGATATTTCACTATAATAGCCGGTATGAATTCAACGTACGTTTTTGATTATAACTTGTATATTATATATACGGTGGTATTAAAAGTGCTAGTTTAGTGATTCAAATTTATACGTTTAACAGAAAATTAAATATATTTTGCATTAAAATATTATCACGACTATTAATTAAGAAAATATTTTATGCCCCTCATTAAAAACAATATGATATGATAGTCAATACTGAGATGTACATATACATCATAGATGATAAGTTTGGTTGAAAGTCATTAGTTTGATTATGAAAAATTCGTAATATTCCTATAATTATCTTCAATTAAAGGAAAATAAGTTTTTCTTATTTCACGTCATTGATTATGCGCGTGCGTTATTACTATATACCTATCAATATAATAGATTTTAAACGTTGACTGAATAGTATATAATGGTATGGTCAATATTGAAGAAATTTTATAGGTTAAAATATGAAATAACAACTTGTGAAGATAGTGTCTTTTGATAACGATTTAACGAATAAAAAGTGAATATTAAAATTTTATATATCGTAAATACATTGCGTATTACGTTAATTTTGTATATAATTTACCGTTTTATCGAGAAATGGAGAGTTCCTTAGATGACGATCGTTAAGCGTAGTTGCCACTTTTGTGACATATGAATTTATTTACAGAAAGTGAACCGCCTCCCGTTGACAACATTTTGCAAAGTCCGCCTCACGCGACAAGCACAGGAACCACAGGTGCCATCTTGGATGTTCATTTAAACAAAACTAACGGAGGTTCGAGTAAGTACAAATTTATATAATTTCGATTGATGAATTATATATTTTTTATAATTGATTTATCGTAAAATTAACCGATTTGGCAACGTTAAATCGTCGACCCATATTATACGACCCATTTATGTTTTACATCTACCATTGATCCACTATGGAAATTGAAAATCCTTTTATTCCTTTTTTTACCTCTAAAATAAAAATTTTATGTCGCCAATTCCAAAGTCAATTATTTAGGTACTTTTGTAATTTTATTGACGTTGCTACTAGTCGTTATATATATATATATATATATATATATATATATATATATATATATATATATATATATATATATATATATATATATATATATATATATATATGTATATAGTGTGTCTAAAAACTTTTTCTTCAAAAGTGAATGTACACATTTAATTATTATTGGGTTACACATACGAGGGTTATTAATATATTAACTTCTAAAAATTGTAAATGATTTTCTTAATAAAATAATTGATATGTATGATTTGGCAACGTTGATCTTGAGAGGTAATCGGCATATTCTAGCAGTAGAGCGCGTTGCATCGTCGTCGCGTCACGCGACGGTGGGCTGAAGCTGGGCCATTTTCTTTTGTTGTTGAGAACGGGGTTTGTCTCGCTGGATTTTCCACAGTTTTTATTATTTTTCACGACTGTTTTCAATGTTATTCAAACATTACGAGCTAATTTTCTAATTTCTCAAGTATTTCAATTGAAATATTTGACGAATGAAACAGACATTTGATATCATACAACGACTTGGTTTTGAAGATAATTATTTGTAAACCGGTTTCGTCCTTACTGAACCTCATCAGAGCATAATCTCCATATAAATTCTTAATTTGGAAAGAAAATAGTTTTAGAGTTGAATTTCGCTGCGATTCTGATGAATTTTTGTAATTAAAAAAATGTGAAAGGTTTAAATTTCATTAAAACTCAATACAATGCTAATTTTTTTAATATTGTAACAAAAAATGCGATCTATTCATCATTTTCATAACATAATTCAATAAAAACAAAAATCTATTATTACTAAAGCGGTTTCGACCTTATTGAACCTCATCAGAACATATTCTCACTCTATAAACTTCTAATTTGGAAAGAAAATAGTTTTAGAGTTGAATTTCGCTGCGATTCTGGTAAATTTTCGTATTTAAAAAAAATGAGAAAGGTTTAAATTTCATTAAAGTTCGATACAATGCTAATTTTTTTAATATTATAACAAAAAATGCGATCTATTCATCATTTTCATAACATAATTCAATAAACAGAGAAATCTATTATTACTAAACCGGTTTCGACCTTATTGAACCTCATCAGAACACATTCTCACTCTATAGACTTCTAATTTGGAAAGAAAATAGTTTTAGAATTTAATTTCGCTGCGATTCTGGTAAATTTTCGTATTTTAAAAAAATGTGAAAGTTTTAAATTTCATTAAAATTCGATACAATGCTAATTTTTTTGATATTATAACAAAAAATGCGATCTATTCATCATTTTCATAACATAATTCAATAAACAGAGAAATCTATTATTACTAAACCGGTTTCGGCGTTATTGAACCTCATCAGAGTATAATCAAAATTATGATCATTATTCGAAATGAAGGTAAATATTCAATAGCTATTAAGTCCCACTTTTGATTTTATTTTTCCATTAAATTTCATTTATTTTTGATTGAAAATTGAATATAACATTTTGTAAAACTGAAATTTGTGGTCTTACTTCGTATTTCACGAGATTTGTTTTAATTAAATAAGCTAAAACAAATGAGAAGCCTTTTAAATGATATATGTAAACCTATTTGTATTTATAGTCAATGAGCTACATGGAAAAATTATCTTTTGTTGAAAAAGTTTTATTTTTCAATTTGGTTTCCATTTCCAACTATGTTAGCAATAGATTTTCGAAATCTAATTTTTTATTCCACTATGTTTTCATAGAAAGAGAAATCTATTCTTACTAAACAGGTTTCGGCGTTATTGAACCTCATCAGAGCATATTCTCACCCTATAAACTTCTAATTTTAGAGATGAACTTATTTTTAGTAAACCGGTTTCGGCGTTATTGAACCTCATCAGACCGTTTATCTATATACAAGGTCATGGCGTTGGTTTTTTTTTTCATTAAAGCAACGTCAGATTTGACACATTCATATCGGCGTTGTCATATTTCAAAACTTGAATGCAATCTTCGTAGTTTTATTTGTTTCTTTATTTTTATCTTTTATTTTTTCTTCAAGTTTTGTTATCTATTATGTAGGTGTTTTCATTATATACATTTGTATAAAATAATTACGTAGTAATTAACCTTAACATAATCCAAACAACGAAATAACAACAAACAATATATTTTAACAAATTATTGTTGTATTGGCCCACATACTAGTCAAGTGCAAACATCAATCTTGAAATAAAATTTAAAAAATAAAAAAAGGAACGAAGATACCGAGTCGTTTATTATAGTTCGCGACGAGATAAGATACAATGAAAAAAAGTAGATTAAATATTTAGTGTCGGTTTCTAAGGTGTGAACACAGGTGTTTTGTGATATGTGATCCACAAAATGGCCCAATTGATGAGGAGGATATCCAGGAGTAGAAAAAATCTGAATAAGATCGATTCCCAAGATGCCCTAGACGACGAAACTCAATCTAACATCAATCAAAGTAGGTTTCTTTTATGATAAAATCTAAAACTGAGTTTTAGAAATCAAAGCATCTGATTGGCTTCTCAAATAACGTCAACTGGGGCCTATTTGAAGGCATACGTGCTCAACGACTCCTTGCGGGCGTTGGAGCTTCGAAATGCGGGTTAGAGCAATCGAAAATTGACTATTTTACGTTCAAACTATTAAAGAAGGAAATGTTCTATATGAGAAAATATAGAAAAATTTTTGAGTTATTAATTTGTATGTTTGACCGTTGCAGACCCTTACAAATTATTTTTTTACAAGGATACCCTTAAAGATATGAAAATGGTGTTTATTCGGTTGCTTTTAGCAAGGCCAGACGTATTTGAATCTATGTTGAAAATCTTTACATTTTATATAGGGTGTGTATAAAATGTGTTCAAAGTTTAACTTCATAAATATCAAATTTCTCCATTTTTTTAAATGGAGCCAAACGGTTTTTTCTATTTTAATGCATTTAAGGGTAAAAAATAAGGCAAATTCATGTATACTTTCCTATACCTAAACCTTACCGTTATCCAGATATTAAATGCTTTCTGTAAATTTTTAGAGACGTATTTGGACACTTTTTATACCCACCCTTGTATAAAATGAAAAATTTTTCAACTATTTAAGTTTCAAATACGTCTGACCTTGCTAAAAGCAACCGAACAAATACCATTTTCATATTTTTAAGGGTATCCTCATAAAAAAATAATTTATAAGGGTCTGCAACGGTCAAATATCTTACAAAAAAATTAATAACCCAAAAACTATGCATTTTTTGAAAACAGTTTTTAGACCAAAGTATACTAAAATTTTATGTAGATTTCAAAAATGTATTAATATGCAGGTTGTTCCATTCAAAATAACAAAGTTACAGTCGACTTCCGGTAGAACCGGAAGTCGGCCATCTTTGAATATATGTTTTAGTTAAAAAGATCGTATCCGAAAACCCAAACGTAGAAATTTTCATGATTTTACTATAAGTAATTTACCATATACAGATAGTTTTAACTCTTCGTGGGACATCTTGTATAGATTATATAAAAAAAACATGGTTTCTAATATTTTTGGGTTAACAGTTAAAAAAGATATTTTTTAAGTTATAAAAAAAATGTCAAGATATATTAATTATTGTAATTGTTTGGTCAAAGATGTTTTCTTATTCAGATCGAACTTTTTAAGTAATCCCCGTATTTATAATAATAACAACCATCTTCGTTTTTTTTTAGGTACGTGTAGTGACGAATCATCGACAACAGACGGTGAGTTTTCTTTTCGTTAAGAAGCTTTTGTTAAGGCCGTTTGACATGATGCAAGACGTGATATTTCTTGATCATAAGCATGCGCAAGTTGAAATGATTGTTTCATGCAAGATCTTGACATTATCGGTTTTGTGCTATTTTTATTGCGTGCAAGTTGCATTTCTAGGGAGAAATCTAGTTACTTTTCGCTTAACAGATCAGCTGACTTTCGACTTTGTTATTTTCATTGTTGAATTGTGTACAAAATATCAGATAAAATTTGAGGTTAGGAATTTGTTTACTTTTACTGTTTACAGAGACTTGCATTCAATTCCTTTTCACTTTACGTATAAAATTCATATTATAATAATATATGAAATCACGAGATTGTTGATGCTTTACAGACGAGATTATTATAAAAAAAAGTTTCAATGAATCATTCGACTAAATGTGATAGAAATTGCTGCTGCGCCAAGTAGAATATTGAACAGAACCGTACTGGCCCAATAAATAGTGGTAATTCAGTCTCGAAATCAAATTCGTGAAATATATAACAAGTAAAACCACATAAAACCAGAAAATATATAATTTCTAAACCTTATCCATGATCCTTTAATATACATTGAAGATAACATAATTTTATTTATATAAAATTAGTAAATAGAATTTTTACGACATATTAATTACATATTTTTATTATTATTTATAATCACACGTTTTTTTGTAATGTCTAGTTATGAAATAAAATATTTTATTCTAATACGGGGGCCATACATAAAGTAAATAAAGTTCTGGTAGAAATAAAACTAGAAGATAAGATTTGAAAATTGATATTGGAGAAATTACGTCGATAGAATGATGGAAGATCGATGGAATAACTAAAGTTAACTTTAAAGAGACCTTCCGGTTGTCCTTCCAAGAGATGGTACGACATCTACTTCTCAAGAACCTGAATAGTAGAAGAAACAAGACCAAGTCTTGAGAAAAGAAGAAGAAGACTTAATATTATTAAAGAGTGGGGTGCTTTTTATGAATTTTTTATCCGTGTTGGGCCAGGTACTTCTCGAACCATCCTCTTAGGTCCATATACCAAAGGCACTTATGTATATTTCACCGCCTTCGTGTATTCAACATAATCTTTTATTATTAAATCTTCTACCAATCACTTTCGACTAGTAGTGTATAAAATTATAAAGCAAAAAAATGACGATAAGGATTATATATTGGATTTTTAGCTATTTTCCGACGTTCGAGGTCGTAGACTTTTTAGGGGTAGCTCGTTACCCTAAGGCATATCTGCTGATATATAACTAGTTATTTCAGGCGGAAATGGGGAAAATTCTACAAGGGTACGTCTGTTTCTAGATATTTTCAACACGTGTGGAAGTTTTTATTATGTCTTCATTTAAAAATATCTGTCTGGAATATAAATAGCTATTCGTTTCGTTGTTTAAATTTAAAACATCTGAAGTTAAATTGAAGTAGGCAACATCGCATTTAAATTATGGAAACTAAATCTTTATTACCGGTTTTTTTATCCACCCGGTATACTCGGTGAATTGCGAAATTTCCTCGTGTAATAATAATATAATAAAACTTATGGAACTTCTCCCGTATACTGAACTATCTAATACTAGTTTAATTAATCCTATTAAGCCACGCCCATCGATAAAGTAGCTTTTAACGGTCACCAATTAATGAAAAACAACGTCAGCGTTTTCTTTGGAAATTTATCATTTTACCGTCGTTTGTACTAAAATAATGATTATTTTCGAATGTGATGGTTCCAGACAAATTTCCACTTCCTTTCGGATACATAAAACGAGTTTCAAATGCTTATATTTAGAGGAAGAAAGGGAAAATGAAGTGAAAAGTATTTCCCCTCGAAAGACGAATATTTCTGTCTGGCGGTCCATCACAATGAAAATGCATATCACCATAGTTACAGGCAATGTTGTCAACACTTAACTAACTCTGATTGATGTTCGTAGAAGACGTGGAAAATCATTGATTGCATTTATAAAAAAAATTGTATACAATAAAAGAGAAATTACGTGATTAACTGTCAATAAAAAGTTTCACTTCATTATATTATACTTATAATTATAATTATTATTAAACGAATTGATTTTTTAATACCACTGAATTATTTAAAATCCGGCAACGTAGCGTACGCATTTAGTATTCTTGTGTTCATCATACACGTGCCTATTGTTTGTTGTCTCTGTCTAATGGTAATAGAAAACAAAGACGCAAAATAACGCTTCAGAGAATTCAAAATAGAATTGATGATGCTACAGAGACGGACCGCAATAAATCAATAACATTTTATATTTAAAATATATAAAGAATTTTATTTATATTGATAAAATATACTGTAATAAATTGAACAATGAATTAGATAAATATAAACATATTTTTTTTATCAATCTTGATTTTGGGGCTATTTTTGACGTTTTGATATAATTTGATATTGATTATTACATGATCTAATGTCAAAAAATAATATGTTTTAACCGTACAAGGATTTGCTATTCTTAATTGACAAATTTTTATATACGGAAATAAGCAGCTGTCAATTCAAACTATCGATACGAACTCGTCCACTGATGTATGTATGTGTGTGTGTGTGTGGGAGTAGGGATGACAATAGACTAAGTCTAGTGGCAACAGACTTTTTTATATTCTCTCATCCACTGATAAATATTTAAGCCGGTCCTGTTCTAATATGTGAATCGAATTTTAAGTTTGGTGAATGCGCCGGATAATTTTTTTCTCTGTTTATGTATATTTTTGTTATCTGTTTACATTATGTTTATACAGGGACAAGTTCTAGTAAGGTCTTTTTGTTGTTTGTATCAAGAATCCGAATTATCTAGAAAATTTTTGTATATATATACATATATATATATATATATATATATATATATATATATATATATATATATAAGCCATAAATATTTATAAAACGTGGATCTTCTTTTGTAGTTTTTTGAATGCTATAAAAAATACAATTTCAGGCTGGAACGTTCTTTAGCGATTAAAAAATATATATATATATATGTGTGTGTGTACTGAAAATTAAATTTCTATTTGGTTTTAGTCCGTCCCTTGCGTATATTTCCCTCGGTCGTGATCGGCCTCCGTGAGCTTGCCGCCCGACCTCTTGTCTCTCTCGTTTGGAATGCACCGTTTACCCATTTCATACAACCACATTTTGCATTTGACATTAGTTCGAAATCTCTTTTCGTTTGAAGAGTAACCGGAGGTTTCACACAAAAACATGATATATTTAAAAAAAACAAAACAAAAATGTGAATAAACGTTCATTTAATTTCTAGTGATATTTAATTTTACGGTGATGCCGTTTTGGACTAGTGACCGTTCATTATTTATTTTTACTACAGGTGTTGTTCACATTTTGATTTAAAATGGTGGATATGTTTACCTGTTGGGAAATTCTAGTTTAACGTATACGATATTTTATGTGATCTAGTGTTTAATTATTGAATATGCACGAAAAAAATGGCAATAATAATCCTCCGAAACAAAAAACGGTCGCGATCGTCGCACCGACTAGGTCTAATAGTTTGGATTATTTAAATTTCGAAGAAAAACGTAAATTGATCGCTTCTTCTTTATCTTTATCAGATTTTTTGACAGTTGGAAATACCGATACCAAAGATTTTAAAGATGGAGTTACTACGGTTATTGTCGGTAAGTACGATAATTTTTAATAAACATAACCTCAATTTGTTAGTGTCATTGACTTATTAGGAATACTCAATAAACGATTTGTTTACAAACATATTCGTGTTTTTTATATTTTATTATAAAATTATTAAACATTATATGAAAAGATATTTTGGTTTTTACAAATAATTACACGCATATTTTCAACGATTCAATTGTAGTAAAAGATTTCTGTAATTAAAGAAGAACATTTTAGTTTTTATACAGGGTAGGCGGAAGTTTTTATTTAATTTAGTTTCTTTTTTAACTTTTTCACGTTTTTATTAAAAATTCAGTTAAGGTTTTTTTTGTATTAAAATCTTGTATGTTATAATAATCACATTTAAATATTTGTTGTAAATGAACACAACTTATCATCTATTGTCTTTTTATTATCTTCATTCTTTGTACATGTTAAAAATTGTTATTGTAGGTCGATACAAGATAATTTCTATCAATAATTTTTCATAGTTAGTCATAGATATGGATTTATTTGTTTGTTTCGTACAATATTCCTCGATGTTTCTAATTTTAGAATACAGACGATCTTGTAATTTATTAATAGCGAACCCCGCAGTATAGAAGCGAATTTCCTATGTTACTTTTAATTGTACGTATCGTTTATAGAAATCTTTCGTTTGTTTTCAATGACCGGAAACGTTGCAAAAATCCCACGGCTATATTATACCAGAGATTGTTTTTTATTCTTTTCATTAGATGAATTAATTCCATGATTGAACGGGTGGGTAGCGGAAACGTTGAGAAAACAATAACGGGAAAATTACGATAATATTTACGAGAAAAACATTTTTATTCCGATGGATTTCCTTGAAAAATTTCAAATACAGAGAATTTTCATTATACATTAAAAAAATTATTTTTCTACTGTATCTTCTACAGAAATGTGAAACATTTTTCTTTTATTTCCATATCAAAAAGGAACTCGAGGCCATTGCTGAGCTTGTACAGTATTTTTTTCATAAATTAACAACACGAAAAAATTGTTTTGAATCCATTGTTTTGAAAATAACAAAAGAAACTGTCAATTTTTTCTATCTAATCAAAATTTTACACATAGTTTTTACAAGTTGGTACTTTGTATGGATTTGACATTGACAGTGCCATCTGTGAGACAGTTCTAAGACTTATTGAGTGATGTAATGTATAACTCGCTTTGTATGATCAAGAAAAAGTTGTCATATTATTTCTATGATAGAATCGACATTCCTTTTCGGATTTTCTTGTATTGCAACGTTGCAATTCCACTGCTGTAGTTACTGTGAATTTAAAAAAAAAATACTCAATGTTTAATCCTGTATATTTCTTACAAATATTAAACTGAAGGAATCTAATGTAAAAATTAAGTTGGAGATTGATTTTTTGGATTGATTCATGTCAAAAATAAATCAATATCTCAAATGGTTTCGGAAATATACAATTTTTTTATACAAACGTGTCAATTTTTTTTTTAAATTAAAAGTATGAAAAAAACTATGAAAAACTATGTATTTTTTTCCAAAAATCTCAAAAATTATGATAACTTTCGGATAAAACGTATAGTTTTCCGGATAATCTAATTTTCATTAATTTTTCCCAATTTTTTGCCTTTAAGAATTTTTTTGAACCCCTCGTTTAAAAAAACTCCTTTTTAGAGAAATTTAACGAAAAAAAATATGACAGGTTTAAATGTCAAATTCTTATCAGTCTCTAAAAATTATAAAAATATAAAAAAGTTATTTATATGTAATAAGTATGTAAAGTAGCCTTTTCTCGACGAATTCGATAATCAAATGAGTCGAAGAAACGCCTTTACACACGAATTGCATAAAATATTTTTCGTACTGGCGAAAATTTATCAAAATACCGAAAATTAATGATAATTTTTTTCACGCACATCTCTTGTATATATAAATGTCACTTAGAAATAATTTTTACTGCATAAGTAGAAAAAAAAAATTGGAATGAGCGTGGTTTGAGCCCCGTATTCTAACCACTACACTACAGAGACCTTAATAATACGTTTTTCCCCGAGTTTTACGCACTCGAAAGTGTGTTTTTTACGCACAGTAATAAAAAAACTGATTAAATCAGAATATACCTAAAATCAAGTCGATTCAGAAACATTAAAATATTCAGTTTAGTTTCGACGGTTGATTTACCATCGTTCGAGTAAAACAGAGTTAATTATTTTTTGTATGTGTTTTATGGTTTGTCCGTACGAGATTTATTATTTTTTCTAATGGAATTTCCCCATAATCAATTCCTAATATAATTAATGACTCACGTTTTTGGTTCGTAATCTTTTGTTGTTGTGTAATTTTTGTCGCCGCCTTCGTTATTGTTTTCGGTGGGAGTATGAATAAAATAAAATTCGTGTCGATGATCCCGTAAATTCTAAGAAAGTTTTGTTCATAATTTTAATACTTTTTTTATCAAACCAAACCGAAAGATATAATGTTTCTGATATATTGTACAAGGATTGTATGAAAAGTTTACGATCACAATTTTTGAACCATTTTGGACTATCCTTTGAAGTTTTTTCGTGAAAAAGGGAAAAAAACAGTATTTTTGAAAGACAGAACCCCTATGAAAATGAAAGTAAAGGGTCTCTGCATCTTTCTGAATTTAAACGTGGCTGATTTATGAAACGCCTTGTTTAGAGATCATATATATCGACTAACTAACTAATAAAACCCCAAAAAAAAAACAAAAGGCTTTCAGATTAAGACAAAACACCTTACAAAACGTAAGTAATCCATCAGTTTCTGTCATCTCTTCTCAAATTCGATGTTACCTCCATTTTGTTTTCGGCGTGCCTTATCCCAACCAATATGAAAGCTGAACTAGTTTCTAATCTGGGTGAGGCTGCTTCTAATCTAACCTAATGAGATGATGACTCCAGAATCTGATCTCAAATAAGGTAGATTTAGCCCCATCGGATTATTTTCAGTTCCCACACTTGGTGGTCAAAGATTTTCCAACAATGAAGGGCGATGTCTGCAGTTAATGATTCTTAATCTAGAAAGGGTATCGAACTTCTTATACATCGCTTGGAAAAGTGTATGGAGCTTCTGATACCTCTAGAACTATCCTCCTAGTACAGTCTAATCATTGTTTATTATTTAATTAGTATCACACTCGTATTTTTATATATTATTTAATGGAATCTTCAATTTAACCTCTACTGAGGATTTTCCATTTACAATTTTGAAAAAAATTACACCACAAGACATAAATAACGAAACAGCTGGCAAAACAGTAGGCTTTTTATAGTGAATCGATCGCAATGACCACCAAGGAATGTTTATCAACCAATAAAGCTATGAAGAACTTTTTTGTGCAAATCACCAAGACATTGTGAAATTTCCATGGCAAAAATACACGAAATCGTCTAAAAATTGTTCTTTCATCCGCACTATCGTCAGGATTTAATCTCAAGTGACGGTTTCTCATTTCCAAACTCAAAGAAATGACAAATCGTTCTCTCATCCACAATATTCGAAGGATTTAACCTCGAGTGATGATTTTTCTTTTCCAAACTCAAGCTGTTGAGTTTAAGAAGATCTTCGGAATCGATTCTAATATGTAGTAACAACAACTGATGTGAAGGATCTGATATTGTGGACTTGAATTTTATATAAATCACAGGACATGATATCTTCATAAAATAATTTACGAGATTAGTCATTAGTCAAAGTAGGAATGGCGGGAGCTGCTTGTAATATCACTGTATTAGAAAGACGTTGTTTGGTATTTGTTTGGCAGCCATTGATAGTGACCTCAACCCAACCAATATAAAAGCTAAAATAGTTTCCACTCTGGGCGAGACATTGCGGTACAGGACCAGCATCGCAGTTGTCGACCAAATGAAGTGAAGAATCCGAAAATGTTGAAGAAAATCCACAAAAAGTAACTGGATGTCACAATGGAACAAAAATAGAGTCGCGAAGATGTTTCCATCGAATGTTTGTCAATGTTTCACACCCGAGGGTCCATCACTTCATCCCCAAACCAAAAGACCAATTAAAACAATGAGCTGAAAAGGGAGAAAGAAAACGAAGATTGTTCTGTTAATTGCAATGGCCAAAATTAATGAATTAAAGTTTGAACTGCTACCTCATGCGCCCTAGTCACCAGATTTAGCCCCCTCGGATTTAACTTGAAAAAATAGTGTTTTGATGTTTTCTTTGTTGTACCAAGTACATCTGTAGTTGTTAGCTCTTCTGTTATTGGTAGATTAGGTTTTAAAACTTTTTAATTGGTTATTAATAAATCGAAGAGCTATTACTATTATTTTATAGACGCTCTGTATAAACAATTAAATTCTAATAGTAACCAGATATTAACGCAAATATTAATAAGATTTATTACCAGAATCGAGATATAAATAGATATAAATGCAGTAAATAATCAAGTTAAATTGAATTTACGACCATGACCAATTATGAATACGATCCCCATCATGTTTTATTGAACGTTTCCTATTTCAATGTCATTCATAATACAAAAGATTCTTTTCCAAATTGTCATTACTAGTTTCAATAGTGAAGATTTAAAAAATTGTTAAAACCGTTTGGATCTTGACAGTACAGAACGAAGGACATTTTTTGGGGTTTAATCTAAACAATCGTACCCAAGCTAACGATGCCTGTAAAACGAAATGCCGAGCTCCTCGTCTCCCGAGAGCTCTGTGTAAACAACTAACCCCAAAGTATCGATATCGAAACTTTCACCGGTGCTTTTGACAAGGCTCGCAACATCAGTAGTGCCAAGAAATAAGAAGAAAGGAGTACCAACAGTAACGAGACTGTTTCGATTTATAAAGGATCTTAAAGTTAGCTTTCAAATCTTCCTCCTCCATGCAGAGTTTCCAGTTCAATAAACAACGAGTTGATTTCGAAAGATATGAAACAGCACCCGCGTTTCAATTTGCTTTCAAATAAATTCGTGAATATTATGTTTTGAGATCGAAGTTTGATATATTATTAACCTTGACTTTGTTTCTTTCGAATGGACGTATCAAAAATGTGTAAAATTTGCTATTTCGTAACTAACAAATTGTTCTGTTTGTACAATCACCCAGTACACCCACGCCTCCTCTTAATGACGCCAAGGTGAATTCGGTGAAAACATAAACAACATTGTACTTACAATGACCGGATATTTCGTCCTTGATCTATATACGACGAAATTATCAAAAAATAAAACATAGTTTTCCAAAAAACTGCATGAAAAAAAACTATTTTTTATTGTAGCTCGATAACTTCATCAAATCGTAGAATTATATTTTTATTACAAATAATCCTGAAGACGTCCCAGTCTAGAATGCCCTCTCGGAAATAAACTGAATATCATACTAAAAAAATTAATATTTTTCATTGTAGCTTTCAACCTTCATTAAATTATATTTTTTACGAATTATCATGGAGACGTCCCTGTCTAGATTGCCCTCACACAATTATTCAATTCAAAAAATGACAGTAAAAAAACGGTAGTCGGTCATATCTTAGGAAAGGTTTATATTAGATATACAGAGATGGCGCAACTAGTAATAAATCCATATGATTTTCAATTATCGCCAACCTTCAAAAGTCACATCAATAAATTTGAAAGCTGTCATATTATTAGTTTAAAAGTTTAATTAATTTGAGAAGTAACACACAAATGACGCAACTAGTAATAAATCCATATGATTTTCAGTTAGCTATAACCCTCAAAAGACACGTAAATAAATTTGACAGCTGTCATATTATTAATATATGAGTTTAAGCAGTCAAAAGTATATGAGATGGACAATTTCGAATCTCCCTCGTAAAACAACTTATTAAATATCTGTATATTTATAATATATTCACGTTGCCGATGCATCGAGTATTTAAAAAGGTGGCAAACATTTTTTTCGTGTGTTTGTTGCGCAAGCAAACAAATCCAACGTCCTCGATGACGTCACGCATTCCACGGTCGGGCGGTACATATACACCAGAAGCTGGTTTTGATGACCTCCGTTGCCGAGTCGGAGTTTATGATCATCATAGGTAGAATTTAATGCAAAGACCATTATACTTAATCAACTTTTCGTTTAGAAAAAGTAATAATTCATAAACTAAGCGTACAAAATGTATCTTTAACACGTTAACTACCGCGTGGATCATAACTTATCGGTTAAAGTAGCCCCCTAGTGTACGAGAATGACCCTTGAAGTACCTGGCGCAATAAAAAAACTCAAATTTATACAAGAAACCTTTTTGTGTCCGGGTTTCTGGTTGGTACACTATGTATATTAACCATTTGAATAGAAAATGAGATTTTCTACATCGATAGATAAAAATACCCATCGCGTGCCTCAACAATTTAAAAACATAAACGTAAATTTATGTCAGCAGATGATACGACAATTTATATTACGAAATAATTATTGTATTTGTTTAAAACAAATTTTATCGAGATAATTTTTAAATATAACGAAAAAAATTATCAACAAATTACGTTTTAAACGTAAAAATATTAAAATGATTAGTTTTAGGTTTAGTTTCCCTGTTTGGTAGGAAACTTTTCTGAAAATATAATTAATATAAAATAATATTCGTTGTCTCTCTCGTTCGAGAGACTATACTGCGCATGCTTGAGAATGCGCAGAACCGAGCTGAAACCGGAGGATAGAGAAAGCGTTATCATTCTGTAATAAACTTATGTAGTAGTACTTAACCGCGTTCGGTCCTTACACAATGTACGATTAGAAAATTGATTAGTCCAAAATAACAAGCAAAGTTCTATGTAAAGGTGAAACATTAGATGAAATAAATTGAAACACATAATCCCTCTTAATTTTCAATAGATAAATACCGATCTTAAAAATATTCTGGAGTGGGCTGGGAGCAATCTGATTGAGTTTAATGCAGCAAATTCTTTGGTTGGGTGTCCAGGTTGGAATCAATATGTCCTGGTATAGTCACGGGAATTTTCCATTTTTTTGTGCTTGGTTTTTTCAAAAAAATCTACAAGCACTTGATTTAAAATTTTTCACGTATAGTTAATATAGCTGACCAATTTTGTTCGTAGTTTTTTTATAAATTCATCAAACAACGCGAGATCCTTGTAATTAAATGCATGATGTGCAGCTTAACCTTGTACCTCGACTTTGAAATAACCGTAAAAAAACTACAATTTTTTTTTATCAACTATATACGTCATAATCAATTCTTATGACTTATATCCATAATTTAAAGTCACGCCGATCCTGCCTATTTACACTTATAGAGAAGTTATCAACGACATACGTACTTCACAATTTTAGTTATTTAGTTTTGTTATTGTTATAATAATTCTCCATTTCTTCATTACCCTCTTCATAAATAATTAACATTTGAATAAATTTATATACTGATAATGAATGTTTAGTTTCTGAATATCGTTATCCATATATAATAACTATGATTTAATTGAAAGTTGGCAACATTGATGTGTATTCTTCGAATATTTTTTAATAGACCCACTATTCAATTCTTTCCACGAAAAAAAAAATCAAGGAATGCAACGAAACGCAACTAAGATATATTCGTCAAACAGTTAATCACTTAGAGCCAAAATAAAAAAATAATCGCCGTTTCTATTTTCATTTGTTTCTAGTGACACATTGTGAAACGACAAGCGAATGATGTCGGTCGATTTACTATTCCACCTACGATTAATATCATCGTGTACTTGGGGTCGAATGTTAAGGAATTAATTATAACAACCTACGGCTGTAAATGAACGAAGCTTGTATTTTGAAATAATTTTTTACTCTTTAAACTATCATCTGAAATTTTTCATCTAAATAATTAAAAGAATACTTCTTTGTAAATCTGACTAATTTATCAGGTAAAAACGTATTAAAGCGCATGCGTTTATCGGGAATTTCATCTACGGATTCAAGTGACGTCGTCAAGGCAACACTCCACTTATTCTTCCTCATGGGATACATACACTATTACAGTGTTGTTAGAATGTGATGATTTTCTCAAATAAGTATAAAGTAAAATTTGTATATCATAGAATTGAAGGTTTTTATTTATATTTTTCAAGTTATAATTGTGTAAAAAAAGTTTTTATTAAAATTTAACAATTATTTCAATAAAACGAAATGTAAAACTAACTTTAAACATTTACAAGTTTTTTTCTTTTCAAAAATTTGAAACTAGGTACATCGATGTCAATTAAGGGTGTATTACACGATATGGAAATTGTGACAATTTTATGAGAAAAAAATATTCTTAACACATGCAAAATAAAAAGCTCGATGTTAATTAAAGGCTGACTACACGGTACGGTGGTTTTGACGTTACATGATTTTTATTAAGTTCAAGAACTGCAAACTGAATACTAAAAATGAATTAACCAACTCAAAGTAAATATATGGATGTCTATTAAGGGTTTATTACACGTTGCAGTAATTTCCGATTGTGCAATGGATTTATGAAAAAATTTTTTTGTTTATGGTGTATTATATGGTAATTGCCTATTCCCAATTTATAAAAAAAGTTTTTTTCCTTTCCAACAATTGAAATATATTTGAGTAAAACAAATTTTAATTATTATTTCAATAAAACGAAATAGATCGTTAAAATCTTATTATTTTGAAGATAAAGTTGAAGGAAGATTGTAGAAAAAGTTCGGCAACACTGTGTAACAGAATCGAGTTTCCGATCTCGTTGGCGCTATCTGGATAGAAAACTTCTCCACCAACGGTCGTTTAAAATCGAATTTCATTAACACTTCCAGATTTAATCAGAAATATATAAATTTGTGGAAATAATAGAATTTTTTTTAAATAAACACTAGAAATCATTAACTAGTATAATTTACATATCTGGATCCAATAAACATGATTCTAATATGACGTATTGACATCAATATTCTGGTTGTACAATTTTTCTGCAAATACTCGAGGCTGGAGACGAAAATGTAAAGGATTTAAATCGGGAGATAAAGTTGGCAACTATTTTCTCAATTTTTTGATGATGGAATGTGTCAGATCGATACATCAAGATGATTTAGTTCGTTGTTTTTAAGACACCGTGTATATACACTTATATTAAATAAAGCTATAGAAAATGTTTTGCTAATTGTTTATTTTCCCCGTAAGAATTAAATTTTATAATTTCTGCGAGTATATTAACAATTTAATGATTTATAAATACTTATATGGAATCTCGTAAATATTTAATGACGATTCTATACAAGCTCTAATTCCTTTTTCTACTAAATAATAATTAAAATAAACTATTCATTATCGTGGTAAAAAGTTAAACATAATAACATAGATGTTTTAAAATAATGGAACCTACAAACTTTCACAATCGCTACAACCACTGACTATGACTTAACAGTCCTATCTTACGACTTGTTGAACATGGCGGAAGATAATAGAATCGATTTAGACAAAGAGAAGCTCAACTTTTGAAGGTCATACAAAGTTAATTGTTATTCAAAATGGCGTAGATACCATGCGACCCCACATTGCTTCGCCATATTTTAGAGCTCTATTATAACCGGACAGGACCGGCTTCACGGTCCACGACTTGGACGAAGTCGTAAACATACTTTATAAAGGCGCGATTCCACATTGCCCAGATTTAGATCCGATAGAACATGTTTGGAATGAAATGCGACGATCTTAATTATTTTTGCATCAACTAGAACAATAAACAGACGTGAATAACCTAAAAAAATAACAAAGAATTATGTAAATTACTTTTTGTTCGAGAGTGTATTTTAAATAATTTGTTTCCTTGGAAAACTCATTTTTTTATTTATTCACACTGTATGATGAAAAAGTGATGATTCTAGAATTTTTATTATAGCTAAAAAACATAATGGAACCGCCTTTAGGACCAACAGTCTCGGTAGTGGTACGCGTAGTCCACCAGTGGAAAGAAAAAGCAAATTTTCAATAGGTAAATTACTGAGGCCGTGGAAATGGAAACGGAAACGGAAATCAGACAAGATGGAAGCCGTTTCCAGAAGTAAGTTTCGCGTTTTGATAATAAAGTATCAATTTTTTATAGAAAATTTTTTTTTTTCATATATAAAACATTGTTTTTTTTCCGTTATTTCAGCTTTAGAAAGAAAAATATCAGTCCGAGCCAATAGAGACGATTTAGTAATGAAAGGTATTCTTTTACCAGAAAGCCCGATGACTCCCCCAAAATCCGACCTAGGTTCGTAATTTTTGACTAACATAGGTTGTTAAACATCATTAACCTCTATATCGAATACGAAACGCCATCTATCGTTCAAGATATAAAATTTTACGCTCGTCGGTATGAACAGTCACTGTACATTTTATTATAAAGTTCGTTCCAATGTTCGCCGATAGATGCTACCATTAAGTTGATTTAACATCAAAATTGAAATATCGATGTCTATTAACCGGTATATCACACAGTACGGAAATAATGCCGTTATATAATTCACGTTAAGTTTATCAAACTAAAAATTTATTAATATGAAAAAAATATTCTTATTAGATGAATGAAAAAATAATTTTTTCTTTTCAAAAATTTGAAACTAGATACATCGATATCAGTTAAGGGTGTATTACACGATATGGAACTAGCCGCGTCACGATTTACGACAAATTAAAAAAAATATATTTTTAACGCATGTAAAATGAAAGCATTGATTTTAATTAAGAGCCTACTACACGATACGGCAATTGATGTTTCTAATTTATGGAAAAAAATTTTTTCTTAATTTAAACGACATCTATTAAGGGATTTTTACACGGTACGCTGATTTCCGCGTTCATTTAATAAAAAAATTTTTTTCAACAACTTTAAAATAGAAAAATCGACGTCTATTAAAAGCGCATTACACGATACGGTAATCACCTCTTCTAAATTCACTCACGATAAGTTTATATAGAAATCTTCGATACGTATTAAGGACCTATCACACGATACGGTAATTACCGCTTCGCGAGAATTTTACATAATTTAAAAAGAAATTAGGTTGTCAATTTGATCGTATTTCAGAAGAACCTCCATTCCCTCCGAGCGCCGCCCAACAAGTACCGAGCGGCGACGGCGGTAATATATCTACAGGCAACGGCTGCGGTAATTTAACCCCGCAATCGAATCAAATCGGTACCGGCACGTTACCCCAACCGCCCCCTTATCCCGTAGTACCGCCATCAATAGCTCAAATGATGCCCATCAATTACAACCTCCTCCAGCAACAGCTACTGCAGAATCCTCAATTTGCACAGGCCAGCGCCAACGCCAATAGTATTAGTAATACAGGTAAGTTGTCCCCCTTAAAACTATCTAATATCAAGTTTCGTTTATGTTAATGTTGTTTTTCAAATTTTTTTTGATATTTATTTAGAATTGACTCTCCAAAAATTTTTTCTTCGCGTGGAAACTATTTTATTAGGTAGAGGACATATGTTTAATGAGGTTTTATAAAAAAACAAAACGATTTTTAAGTTAGGTTCGGTCGCTCCCAAAAAAAAATTCCCATCTTGTCATTTTATTAATGATATTTAAGCTACTCCTATACCTGAAAATCGTTTTTTTATCAAACCTCATAAAACATGTCTCCCCTACCTTTTAATGACCTAAATGTACGTAATTCTATCAAAATAAAATATTATTAAACATATCTGAAAAATAATTAAATGTGGCAACATAGTAAACCCATATAATTATATCGAGCGTTATAACCTAAAAATTATATATATAATTAATAAGTATTAGAAATTATATGAAATAAAAAAAATATTATATTTCATTTATTAATTTTCAAATAATTAAACTTCTATTTTTGTATAAAAAAGATTTAAAAAAACTACTGTAGAATATATATTTACATATAAATAAGAAAGTTTCTGTTGGCGCCTTTAATGCGCTCGTAAACTTTCTCTTCCCACCGCTTGAGGTCGCTCTACGCCAACTTCGGATGTCTCGTGATTTCAACTCCCGCAGTCTCGTTTCTGCTGCCCTCGCGAGATTTCCCACAAAATTGGCGCGTCGACTCGCCGTCATCAGCCACCGGTCGATTCGATCCTGCAAGAGACCAACGATATTATCATCTGTCGTTAACCTAAACAAACGTCGTTTATTTTTGTTCATTTTCTATTTCGTATAAACGTGAAAATGTTGAAAATGTTGGTGAGTCGCTTAAAGATGTTGTAGTGGTTCGTTATCAGGGCCCTCTCGATGGGGGCGAGGTGTACAAGGGCCCCACGTTGACAAGAGACGGGGTAGCCCCGTCTGGGATCCATGATGGGCTACATCATGGGGTGTACGTGCTTTAAAGGTACATCATATTTTATTTTTCGAATTTTTTTTCAAAGTATAAATAATTTGGCGCTAATTATAGTTGTAAAATGACTAAGTAGAATGTTTCGGTAGTTCTAAATACTTTCTAGTGTTTTCGAAGTTTTTTGGAAATGTTATTTGGACAAATTTAGTTAAAAAAAAACAACAGACTGGCCCGGAGGCGTCTGACATCAACATTTATATAGTTGTATTGCATTTTAATCGTAAATAGAAACAAATTCTATTTGTTCTATTACTGAATTGAAAATTTTCAACTATCGTTGTTTTGTAACGTTGATATAATTGTTAATGCAACTTTCCAGAGCGTTTTAGATGTTATATACCCGGTTCCTGTTGATTAAGTCTAACGAACGTCTTCACAGTTATAACTAAATATCTCCTAAAATATTAACTTATTTTTTTGGTTGTTATAAAGCAAAATATCTCGTCTGGTGTCAAATTGACTAACCTAACCTATTTTCTTGCCGACATATTTTTTAGCCAAAAAAATAGGTTTACGAAAAAAATGTATAACAACTTTTTTGTAGATTTTCTTATCTTTTTATTTTTTGTTTAAAAATTTTTTTTCTAAAATTAATATTTTCGGAAATATTTAATGAACATTTCATTTTTTTTACGTTGAAGTTATTTAAATTATTACTGTGACGTTCCAGAGCATTTTAGATGCTTTTTTTAGAACATTTTTTTAGTAAACCTATTTTTTTGGCTGTTATGACGCAAAGAATGACTAACCTATCCTAACCTATGCTCTTATCGAGATATCTCCGAAAATATTGATTTCAGAAAAAAATGT
The DNA here is from genome assembly GCF_026250575.1 of Diorhabda carinulata. Lineage (NCBI taxonomy): Eukaryota > Metazoa > Arthropoda > Insecta > Coleoptera > Chrysomelidae > Diorhabda > Diorhabda carinulata. Next base: position 1,792,800 of record NC_079469.1, read on the forward strand.
TTTAAACAAAAAAAGAAATTCATAAAAAGCTCTAAAAAGATGACCGAGGTTTCCATGGACCTCTAGGGACTTGGATCACGTCACCCTTGTTTAACTTCCCATCGAGATAATCAAAAGTCTTTATGCCCTTCCAAAGCCACAATTATTCAAATTGTTGTAAAAATTTAAGAAATTTGTTACAATCTCATTAAATAATTATAACTTGATGATATTTTCGGATTAAGATATGGCAACAATGCGATCTTGCATCACCAAATTAATCGCGGCATTCTAACTCACCCTGTATATGAGTCATCAGTTATAAAAAAAATTTTTATGTGATAAAAAAGCAATTGATACAAGACACTCCTTTAATTATGTTTTTTTTTTGTTTATTCACTTTCGAAAGTAATAAATTTTTTTCTAATTATATTAATATCGCCATATTGCCAACGAAAGTATAATTGATAAACATACGCGGGCGATCAGATTGTCCAACGCGATCTGATTAAACACCTGATCGCTTTCTATAAATTTTATTGTTTTTTAATTTTAATTACTTATACGACCGCGATTTGTGACCTTAATGATGACATTCCCGAACGTAGCAAACCCAGAAAACGAACTTCCCTTTCCTCTACTTCATTTCCGGTTAAGTAATTAACATTCCGAACCGTTAGTTACAAATTGGTATTCAACGATAACGTAGTACTTATTAAAAAATAATCGTTTTAAGAATTGTGTATATGAAAACAAACAATGAATTATCTAAATTAATATAACAAATTCATTTCTTTTTAACATTCTAATTACGTATTGTCTTCTCAAACATCTCTCGATCGATCGGAAGAAAAGATTCCTACTTTATCAACGTGCAATTCAAAATCGTAGTAAAACATTTTATAATTTGTGTTATCCGTAAATTGATTTAAATACGTTATGAAAATTAAAATTAATGAAAATAACATTTTTTTATTTTATATAAACGGAAAAAATGAATACAAACATTTGTTTTAATGTCAATAACTCAACCACTTAATTAATCTAGCAACCCGCGAAACACTTGAGAAGTGTTATTATAACATAGAGTTTAAAAACCAGGACCGTCTTCGTTAATCTTTCATCAAGGAATTACGTGAAAATTATAATATTTAATTTTCATATTGGATAATTATATACAAAAACGAATATTATTATTCATTATATCGTTTGCTATGGTGCCAAATGTATCTATTATTTCTAGGTACTTTATCACAGTGCAAACTAAAAATTAAATCGCAGAAACTGTTTTGGCATTTCGTTGTCTCTACAATTATCCGTAAATCGTTCGTGCAACTACCTATTGTATTATAATAACATTAAAAATAGATTTTAAAGGTAATTAGTTTTGTTAGTGTACGAAATAACAACAAAATTTGATAACGGGCCAAATTTCATCTGCAAAGTGCATTGTCGATATCAGATCTATAATTAAATATCGACTCTAAATCAAACCGAATATATTACGTGATTATATTTATAAAAAAAATTCAAATGCATTAAAAATTGATAGTTAACATCGTTCTAAAATTCGAAAATATAAAATTTTCAATAATTTGAACCAAAATTTTAAATCTCTTCATAATAAAAGTACTTTTTTGATAACTCTTACGTTCAATTATTGCAAAAACTCAACAATTATTTTAACGTAATTTTTTTAAAACGAAACACTTTTTCTATTCCACTCAAAATTCATAATACGTTTTCTATAAAATTAAATCTAGGCTAAACCAACACTGCGGTTATAACAAACAACGAAAGAGGCAGAGAGAGAGAGTAGCAATTGCACTACTAAGCTACGTATCGATCCCCTCCCTGTACGTGTAAGGAAAGAGAAAGACAATCAAGAAATGCGTGCCTAGCTATTTAACAATCGTGGACCGTGTCCGCCATTTTATTCTCTCTGTCAAGGAAAGCCAGGGCTAACTAGATTTATGTGAACCTCCCGCGGAGTTTCGTATTACTAGGTGTAACCCGATGAAAGATGTTCATAATGTACAATATGAAAAATTATGTATATATATATATATATATATATATATATATATATATATATATATATATATATATATATATATATATATATATATATATATATATATATAATAAATACAACAACAATTGAAGAAGCACTATTTTTAAAATATTATTTCGAAAATATACTGAATATTTGACGTGTAGTTATTTCTTGATACATCATTCTGTCATTTCTTCTTTTTTATTAAATCAATGCGGCTTCAATAATGTTAGTGTAACAAAAAAAAATGGAAATTTAAAGATTCGACGTGCGTTCAAACGTAACTTTGTTAGTAAATAGACAGGATTATTTGAAATGAATGCGTCCAATCAAACGGCGAGTTTGACGTCACGAGAATTGGCTGCACCAAAAGCATCTCTATGTGTAACGATCCTGGGCGTTACAGGCGATGTTGCCACTACTCTAGTTTTCTAGAAATATGGAAGTATGAGGATGTGAATTATTCAGATCTCAAATCAGGAATATTATAACGAAAAGAATTGTATGATTAGGAGGAATTTGAAAAAAAAACACAAATATATTGTTTTAAGAAAATATAAAATAAATAAAATAATGTTTAGAAATATTACAACGGAGGTTTTTGTAGTTTTACTACAGTGGTGATTAAAATGTTTTTATATGTTTTTGTATTTTATTCGGAAATATGGCAACGTTATATTTTCTCACCAGCTCGCTTACACGAACTTTTCTAGCTTCCAGTCAGTGGAAATAGAGTTCGCGACGTGACCTGTTGGGCGTCGCGACGATCGCGTCGTATTTGTAAATAGTAAATAAATAAAACAATAAAAAATTAGCGGATTTTAGCGAGATTATTTAATAGAACGAATCCGCATGCTATTATTAAGTTTGTAACATATCGAGTTTAATTTATCGTTTTTATACAAGGTGTGAATATTTTCGGGTTAAATAAGGGTGAGAATAAAGTGACCTTGAGTTTTGTTGAAATACCTTGTGTTATGTAATCACTTGAATCAACTTAATTACGTGCTTTTTTTCGATTTATGGAAGGTAGTAAATATTTTGATAATGATGATTAATTTTTTAGTAGAAAAGTATGGAAAAAAAACATTTTGGAATTTGGATAAATGATTTGAATTTTTTAAAATGAATCATTCGTATAAATTCAAAAATATAATTCGAAAAAATTGAACCCACAAAATTTTCTGAAAATTATGAGAAATTCCCTCTCCAAAATTTGTCAAATGCTAGTAAAAAATTGAAAAATCTCAGAAATTGTCGCAAATTCTGATAAATTTAGAAAGTGTGTCTAAAAAACTGGAATATTTTCAAATATTACTTTGAGATTTGAAAATATACGAAAATCCGTGAATGGAATTTCGAAAATTTTTCAAAATTATGTAAAAATATCCTAAATTCTGAACTATCCGGGAATAATTTTCCTAAAATTGAAAAATTAGTGACAATTCGTTAAAATTGACAATTCAAAAATTTTGAAAATTTTTTCTGAAATTTCAAATAAAAATACGAACAAATTGAGAATTTCAAAGATATGAAAAATTGTCTTTAATATTGTTTAAGTTTTGAATAATTCGCGAAAAATTGGAAGAATTCAAAAAATTTGAGATCTGGAAAATCGAAAAACCAAAAAAATTGTCGAAAATGCTGATAAATTCAGAAATAATTTTACGGAAACTGGAATATTTTCAAAATTTCTTGCAAGATTGGAAAATTGTGAAGAAAATTCAATAATTTAGAAATTTTCTGATAGAAAGTTTGAAAATATTTAAAATATATGAGAAATTTTGTGAAAATTACAGATTGATACGGAAATTTTGAATAATTCGCGAAAAATTTAAAGAATTAAAAAAATTTGAGATCGGGGAAATCGAAAACGAAAATTGATAAATTCAGAAATAATTTTATGGAAACTGGAATATTTTCAAAATTTCTTGCAAGATTGGAAAATTGTGAAGAAAATTCAATAATTTAGAAATTTTCTGATAGAAAGTTTGAAAATATTTAAAATATATGAGAAATTTTGTGAAAATTACAGATTGATACGGAAATTTTGAATAATTCGCGAAAAATTTAAAGGATTAAAAAAATTTGAGATCGGGGAAATCGAAAACGAAAATTGATAAATTGAGAAATAATTTTATGAAAACTGGATTATTTTCGAAATTTTTTGCAAGATTGGAAAATTGTGAAGAAAATTCAATCATTTAAAAAATTTGTGAGAGAAAATTTGTGAATATCTTATAAAAATATGAGAAATTTTAGGAAATTTTGGAAAATTGGGAAATAATTTTGACATTTTAAAAATTCGCGAAAAATTGAACAAATTGAACGAATTAAAATATATATGGGATCTGATAAATAAATAAAATGAATTAAAAAATCTCAAAAATCCAAAAAATTGTCGAAAACGTTGATACATTCAAATTTCATTTTACGAAAACTGGAATATTTTCAAAAATTCTTAATCGGAAATTGTGGAGAAAATTTGATAATTTCGAAAATTCTTGAAAAAACATTTGAAAATCGTGCAAAAATATGAAGAATTGGTAAAAAAGGTTGCAAAATTAGGAATACTATAAGGAATTTCAAAATTCGGTGAAAAAAAATCTTTTAATAATCGGCAAGTTGAGTGAAATTCTGGAAAATTATCGTACATTCGAAAAAATACAAAAAACATTCTATAAATTTTTCATTATTTTTTCAAATTATCATTAGTTTCGAAAATCCCGAATCATTCCAAAAAAATTGAGAAATTCCAAGTGCCAAAAAAAAATTAATTGAATGACCCCCCTATTCTGACAATATTTTATACATTTCTCATCACTTTCACAACCAAATTTCCACCACAAAAACTTTTCTTCATTTTTTTTTCAACTCTCATTACATCGTCAAATTTCTAATCTCAAATGCCCGCATCGAAAATATTTTTGCATACTTCGAATCGATTTTTTTTCCATTTTTACAAACAACTTTTCATCTTCACGTTTCTAAGGTCTTAACACGTAAATTCCCGAGGGGAAAACTTCGAATGAAAGCGGTTCACATTATCGAAAATTCCATTTCGTATAAAATAAATATTTACATACACGAAATTTACAGCTTCAATAAAACCTAAAACGTAATTAATAGCAATAAAAAATCACTGCCAGATTTATTATAAACAACAATGAGCGGTGTCGGGTCCCTCGTTAAGAATCTAACCTCGTCGGGGCGCCGCCGCCGAAAAACGAACGATTTACAACAAAAACTACAATTACCAGTAAACGACGATGTAAAGGAACCCGATAAAGTACCTCAATGGGACACCGTCCTTCCCATAACGCCCCCCGCCGCTTTTTTACCTTCAGGACATCGAAAATCTTTCACAAACAAACACGGTACAAAAAAAATATAAAAACGTTTCCGTGGTAATTTAAACGTTTTACTTCAATTCCAGAGCCGAAAAAAGATAAGACTGATGGAGTGGCACACAACGGCGCTCTTTCTCCGAACGGAGAAACGCATTCGCACGTAACGCAACCCCCAGGAATGGAAAATATGGGCGGGAAACTCGAAAGGCCGAACACGCTGGGACACGGCAAATTAACCAGGAGATTGTTGTGTTATCACAGCGAACACTGTACGTGTTTTATCGAATTTTCTAATTTTTTTTTACTTAATATTTAATTTCAGTTGCAGATTCGCAATGTATGCAACCGAATAACACGCCGCCGCCTCAAGAAAAACATCTCCACAATATCCCGCCACCGCATTTACCCGTTGGCGGGGTACCGGGATTTATGTTGTCCGAATTACCCGAACCGCCCATTCCCGTTTCCGAAATTGGTCCGATTCCTCCGCCGCCTATGTTCAGTTCCCCCAGTCCCGTACCCAATAGATTATCGCCGCCACCCAATCATCACAATTACGATTACGACGGTAAGTTATAAATATTTATTCCATATATCGGTCGAATATATTAAGAAGTATATTAGAAATATTAAGTTGATAGCTCTAGTATCGCATTTAGTAAAAAAGCTGACCATACACGATAAATATATGAACCAAATTTATTAATATTTGAAAATAATTTTTTACGACTTAGAACTTTTTATATATTTTAATTTATCTTGATTTTAGGTCTTTTTTAATAGAAAATAATTTAAAAAAAAAAAGGTAAAAACTGACATTCTGATCTTTTATTAATATAATATTTATCTGTTTTTATGAAAAATATTAATGCAAATCCGAAATTTTTAATTTTGGACATCATTAACGTGGCAAACATTGGAATATTGATCGTTTATCATAATTTTCAACGCATAGACGTACAAAAAAAAATTAATCATTAATAACTAATTACCGGAAAGAATTACAAAAAATAGGTCTGGTAGTGGTGCAGATGGAATTTAATCGTTCTTTCATCGTAAATAAACACTGACGACCTAATCCAAAATATTGAAAATATTGATATTGATTTTGTATTGTCGAAAAAAATATTGTAAAAAATATTATTGATCCTGTGTGGTCTGCTATAATGGATAAACAGCGTGATGTCACGGCCGCCATATTGTTATTCTAGGTTATATTTCTTTACCAAATGAAGTGTACGGTGTATCATTTACAAATTTAGTTATTTTATAGAGTTTTAAATACATTGTGCATTTTTAAGAAATTACTTGAGTGATTTTTAAGTGTTAATCAATTTTATAAAAAATCAAATAAAGTTTTAAGTGTTCCAAATAATAATTTACAAATAGTGGTGCGTTTTTTTAAGTAAATACATCGTGGGATCATTTTTCTAATCCCAAGTTAAAAGTTGCTATTTGAAAATATGTCCTGAACTACTCATGTTTCCAAGGAACTTTTATCTTACCGAGAAAGAGGTTTGATTAACGTTTTTTCATAAAAAAAAGTAAATTTGTTGTTTGTGACTAATTTATTTTATAATGGCTTTATCAATAAGGATTTTGATTTTTGGTATACTTTCTTTTCTTCTAGAAACTATTCAATAAATTTGTTAAGTCTAGTTTAAAAAAAAACAAGTTTTACAACAAAATTTCTTTCCATTTTCCAAGATATTTTCCTATATAATCATTCTCTACGCTTTTTAAAACTTTCCATGTTATTTTTATAAATTAATTTGTATTTGATCAATTTTCGAAATAATTTTATGGATTTATTGGTTCTCAAGTTTGGAAACACTCAGTTGTCGCTAGACGCCAAATCTGGAGAATATAGAAGCTTCATTTAATTGAATCTTTATGAACATGTGTTATCATAACAAAAAAAATATTTCTTTTGTATACGTAAACAAGTTGGTGTTTTTTCCATTTTCAAATGACTCTGTTAATTAATTTACGGTTTTCCAAATAGTATCCTATATTTTAACCTTTCCAATTATTCCCAGTATCATATTTAAAATGTGAGATACGTATAGTTCGTGAAACACATTTTCCTTAATCTAATATTGCTTTTTATGAAACACTAAGTTTATTAGTTCGGGAGATATGAGCAAAATTATAAATAATGTCAATTTCAGTAATTCTATAAACTTGGAAGCCCTGTAAATTGGAATCCAGAGATAATCAGAGTTTGAAATCCACACATTTTGAGAATTGTTATTTGCTTTTTCTATTAAGCTGAAATATAACGCACTAAAGTTAATAGTTCAGGTGGTGTGGTCGAATTTAGCGGAATTATATCAATAAAAAATATTATTAAAAACTTTGATGCCTTATATCTCATAAAATAGAAACATTTATAAAGTAAAATTAACACGATTCGTAAGGCAATTCTTCCTAAATCTACTACTACTTTTTATTAATCCCAATTTCTATTAGTTCCGGAGATATGAGCAAAATTAGAAATAATGTCAATTTCAGTAATTCTTTAAATTTGGAAGCCCTGTATATAGGTAATCAGAATTTTAAATCCACACATTGGAGAGAATTGGTATTTGGTTTTTCTATAAAATTGAAATGCACGCATCTTTGGAAATTTTACTCGATTTTTTTTTCTATAATTTTGAAATGAGAATCGCCGTTACCCACGTTACTAAAACTCGAAAAAACTCTTCATCTTATCGATGGTAGATCGTATTTAAAGTACCAATTTAAAACAGAAAACGAAGACGAAGAAGAAGATGACGATGGTGAATACGACGTCGATCAATATTTCAGAATGCCCCAACCGGACCCGTCGATCGACACCAGTCGAATCGACGAGATACCGGCCAAGGAACCAAAATTCCACGCGATGCCTCTCAAATCAGCACTGAAGAAAAAATCGAATAGCGGACCAGCGACTCCGCAAATTACTCCGACTCAAGAAAATAGACCGTTGACGATGAGACAACAAGAATACAATTCTAGTTTCAAGTAAGTATTTTCAAAACAAAACTGAACCCCGATTTTTACATATTTTCATTTCATCGTACTGACAGAAGGTCGAATTTGAGACCTAGGATCAGAATCTGGTAACTATTTCGATAATTCTCGCTCCCGTACGAAACGTTACGAAAAATTTCAATTTCAGCAGCAACAAACCGGTCACGTTCGGTCTACCACCTTCGGTCGAAAACAAAGAAAACGCTCGACCACTCGTCATAAGAGAAGACGAAAGCGATAGCGATTCGAACGACGGTCCGATTCCTTATCGCGACGACGATTCCACGTCGGTGGAAAAACGTCTGGCGCTCAAAATGGCTAGAAAAGAAAGTTTATCTATCAAATTAGCGCTCAGGCCTGATCGACAGGAACTCATCAACAGAAACATCTTGCAAATTCAATCGGATAACGAAAGACAAGAGGCCAAAGAAGCCATCGGAGCCAGATTGATCAGGAGACTCAGTATGAGACCGACACAAGAAGAATTAGAAGAAAGGAACATATTAAAAAGTGAGTTGTATACAATTATTTAAATAATTAATATTAATCTGTTTTCTTTTTAGAACAAAGTCCGGCGGAAGAGAAGAAACAAAAAGAAGAAAAGAAACGTTTCCTTTTACGTAAATTGAGTTTTAGACCGACCGTGGAGGAATTGAAAGAGAAAAAGATAATCAGATTCAACGATTACATCGAAGTGACTCAAGCTCACGATTACGATCGAAGAGCCGATAAACCTTGGACTAGATTAACACCTAAAGATAAAGCGGCCATCAGGAAGGAATTGAACGAATTCAAAAGCTCCGAAATGTCGGTACACGAAAACAGTCGACATTTGACCAGGTAAATTTATCATTAAAATCGTTAAAATTTATTATTTCTACATTAATTCCTTCTTTTAGTCTTCATACATTCTTCTTGGTCGTTTATTTTCCATTAATTTCCAATTACGGAAACTGGGAACTGGTTTTTAAGTGTTTGAACCTCTTCAGCATCTGGCACTTTATAAATTCAACTAATTCTTCCTATTCTTCATTCATTTGCTTCCTATAATCATTTTTGACCAATTTTTCTTTTCTTTCGTCTTCGGAATACGTTTTACGAGGCAAATTTATCATTAAAATCGTTGAAATGTATTATTTCTACATTAATTCCATCTTTTAGTCTTCATACATCCTTCTTGGTCGTTTATTTTCGATTAATTTCCAATTACTGAAACTGGGAACTGGTTTTCAAGTGTTTGAACCTCTTCAGCATCCGGCACTTTATAAAAATTCAACTAATTCTTCCGGTTCCTCATTCATTAGCTTCCTATAATCATTTTTGATAAATTTTTCTTTTCTTCTTGATATTTTTCTGTTTTTTTTTCTTTCGTCTTCGTAATACGTTTGACGAGACAAATTTATCATTAAAATCTATTATTTCTACATTAATTCCATCTTTTAGTCTTCATACATTCTTCTTGGTCTTTTATTTTCCATTAATTTCCTATTATGGAAACTGGGAGCTGGTTTCAAGTCTTTGATCTTCTTCTGCATCTGGCACTTTATAAATTCAACTAATTCTTTTAGTTCTTCGTAAGACGTTTGACAAAGTAAATTTATCATTAAAACCATTAAAATGTATTATGTCTCCATACATTCTTCTGGTTGTTTAATTTCCATTGGTTTCCAATTACTAAAACTGGAAGATCTTCATTAACTAACTTAAAATGAATAAAAATGTTCATTAGCTAGCCTGGGACGATTAAAAAAGTTCATTAGCTAACCTGAAATGATTAAAAAAGGGTCATTAGTTGCCTAAATGATTAAAAAGGTTCACTAGCTAACCTGGAATGATTAAAAAGGTTCAATGACTAGCCTGGAGTAATTAAAAAGGGTTATTAGCCGCCTGCAATGATTGCAAAGGTTGATTAGCTAGCCTAGGATAATTAAAAATGTTCATTAGCTAAACTGGGACGATTAAAATGTTTATTAGCTAACCTGGAATTATTAAAAAAGGTTCATTAGCTAACCTGTAATGATTAAAAAAGGTTCATTAGATAGTCTGAAACGATTAAAAAGGTTCATTAGCTAGTCTGAAATTATTAAAAAGGTTCAATAGCTAGTCTGAAATTATTAAAAAGGTTCATTATCTAACCTAGAATGGTTAAAAAGGAACATTACTTGCTTAAGATTATTAAAAAGGTTCATTAGCTAGTCTGAAATGATTAAAAATGTTCACTAGCTAACCTGCAATGATTAGAAAGGGTCATCAGCTAGTCTGAAATGATTAAAAAGGTTCACTAGCTAACCTGCAATGATTTGAAAGAATCATTAGCTAGTCTGAAATGATTAAAAAGGTTCATTAGCTAATCTGGAATGATCCATAAGGTTCATTATATCCATCGTGAAAATATTTGATCCATTGGTTTGTCACTGATTTCTACTTTTATCGATTCTGAAACCCTAATATGCCCTATCAAATTTGTTTGTTTTAATTTTTGTTTGGTTTATCCCTTGGGAAGTGGCTAAACTTCTTTTTTTCTTCGCTGTAAAGTAACAGGGGGTAGGTATAGGAATATTCCAAAAGTTTTAATAGATCTAGTATATTCATCTCATTAGTCCTTATTAATTCGAACGGTATCTGTACATCCTCGTATATAAATATAAATAAGCGTTTTCGTAATGGGATTGTGGCAAAATTATACATCAAAGTATACTAACTCTAATATATTCCGAGCTTTCGATTACTTATGTATTCTTCATCGTCTGGGAATTGAATAGTTGAGAATTGCGTTGGATTGTGGCAAAATTAAACATCGAAATGTACTAATTCTAATATATATCCGAGCTTTCGAACACTTATGTATTCTTAATCGTCCGGGAATTAATTACGGAGTTTTAAATGTTACAAATTGATATTGATGCTTGATAGACAAATTGATTGACATATTTTTCGTAGAATACATAAAAAAAGAACTAGAATGATCGTTAAACGTAGAAAGAGGAGTATCGAGGGGGGTGTTAGTTCGAATTTGCAAAATTACTTGATGTACAATGTACTAAGTCAAAGAAAGAAAATACCCAACAAATTGGACGTAACTGTAGTCTATTTGGATGATTGGTAAATTAATGAAAATTTAATTTTCAGTAAGTTTAAAGGAAAATTCGTATCAAAAATAAAACTAATGATGTGAATAGTTTATGCTTATTGACTTTTATGTTTAATATTTAATCGTATGATTCTGAATCGCCACCAAAATACGTAAAATAATCTCAAATGAGGCTTTTCTCCACTTTCCTAGGTACTATCAGTACTATTTCAAGGTACTTGGACCTTTTACAGATATGGTGTCATTTTATTGGTTCTATCGGTTACTTATCTTCTACTACCATATCTATAATCTTTGGATGACTTGTGAGAAGAGTAACAGTCAGTTAAATATCATTTATGGCTTTTTTATCAACACTATACTACCTCATTGCTTGGTGGTCACAAAATTTTGTTTCTGTTGACGTTTTGGTATCCGATCCTCTTGTCGATATCAACATCTTCAATGGCTAGCGATTGCTAGGAGAGTTTGTAACTACTGACTAGATTCGACGGTATTAAGTCTAATCAGAGTGGTATAACAAACTCTTGTTTAATTTTGGGAGACCCTAACGATATATTTGACATACCTCATATGCTATCGGAATCTATATGTAAATATATTGAGGTTATGTTTATCAAAAACTGTTGAAATGGAGTTTGTTACGTATCGAAATAGTCTTTTAATGAATATGTGAAGTTTTCAGATAAATTTCTCATTTTCTAAGTTTTTCTAGTTTTGTTTGTTTATTGAACCTTTTGTCTATGTTCAACTCATTTTTCATAAATGTTCGAAGAAAACTAGTTTCTTTTGGGCTAAAACCATGTTTAAACTTGTTTTATGATTTTACCTACGTAAAAAATCCTATGACTCTAAACAAAGGTTGTCAAATATCAAAAACAGTACAGGAATCGAGGAAATGTTGAAACATTGAGGTTATGTTTTTAAAAATCCGTTAAAATGGCGCTAGTTATATATGGAAATGGTTTATTAATGAAAATGTTGGAATTTCAAAACAAATTTTGCAATTTTCTTATCGCTTTTGTTCGTTTGCTCAACATTTTTTCTATGTTCAAATTTTTTTTCAACAATTTTGAGGGATTTGAGATTAAAATAAATCCCTTTCGAAGGAAAATACTTTTTCATAGATCAAAACAAGTCGTTTCATGATTTACCTCACATAAAAACCTCCTGTGATTCTCGACAAGGTTGCCAGATAAAAAAGTAGAAAAACAGTATAGGAATCAAGGAAATGTTGAAACATTGAGGTTATGTTCATAAAAAACAGTTAAAATGGCGTTTATTATGTATTGAAATGGTCTATTGATAAAAATATTGAAGTTTTAGAACAAATTTCTCAATTTTTTTAACGCTTTTGTTTGTTTATTTACTAATATTTCAAAAACGAATCAAATGTTTTAACGAATATTTTGTTTCAGATTCCATAGGCCTTGACAATTGCAAGGCGAATTAGAAGAAAAGAAAATTACTGTGATGGGCGTAGTTGTAGTAATAATTCCCATAATCGCTTATTATTAATTGGATAAATTGCAAAAAAAATAGAAAAAAATAATAGGAGGACTCATGTTAGAATCATTAAAAAAATCGTGTAGGTTGTTTTTGTACATAAGTGATTTTTTTATTATGCAATGTTTTTATTATTAATTAATTATTAATTATCAAATTATCGATTTGTATATTATTTCACTTCTTTTTTTCGTTCACTGTTAAAGGACACTGTATATACATGGCGCAATTAAAGTAATACATCACAATAATTAGAGATCCACAGCTGACGTCTAATAATCTTTATTTACAATCACACACTGTATATTCAATTTTTTTAATTTTAGTGTGGTTGAAAATTTTTTCTCTCTAAAATGATATTAATCGAAAATAATGTTCGGTATACCCTCATATAAAAACCTGGTTTAATGTCTTGAGATCATCGATTAGTTATGAAAATTTTATTTTTTCTTAAAAAAAACCCAAATTTGAAAATGACGTTAAGTTAAGTATTTTACTTATAGTAGTTCAAATGTACTTTCGATTAAAATCTTTGTTAGCAAGATATTGTACGTTTGGCAACAGTTATTTTTTTTAATTCTCGTTTTATTCACCACATTTTCCACCAAATTTTTCATTTCCATAGAAAATTAAATGAAAAAAAGAGTCTAAATTAATATTTTTTGAAAAATTTAAATTCGGGATGGTGAAATTGATCAAAAATACAGAATTTTCTTTGTAATTTTTGGTATACCCTCGTATTAAAACTCGATTTAAAGCCTTGAAATCATCGATTAGTGATAAAAATATTTTTTAACAAAAAACTAATTTTTTTTAGAAGTTTTTATAATAATTTTCACATAACGATCAAATAATTTAAATTTGACTTTTAAAATAGAAAACTTCCCGTAGAAAAATATTTTATCTAGAAAAAAATTCTCTTTTTCATATTCGGTCAAAATTTCCAAAATTAATCATCACCATATCCAATACCTTAATATGATATTACTTGTTGTACGTCCCTCGTATTTTTTGTTTTAATTACATTTTTTTTTATTAGAAAAATGTCAGTTGGAAATCTAATTAACCATATTAAAGATACATTTGTTCAACATTTTCTAATACAACGTTAAATTGTTGTTTTACTCGAAGTAGTTCAAATGTACCTTCGATTAAAATCCTTGTTATGATGATATTGTGAGTTTGGCAACGGTTATTTTTTCTAAATTCCGTTCTATTCACCATATTTTTCACTAAATTTTTCTTTTTCATAGAAAATTTGATGAAATAAGTGTCTAAATCTAACCACAACGTTTTGAGATACTTTTACCAAATAATAATCAAATTACAAAAAAAAATGATGAATTTTTTAATTCTAAAGTATCTTGGTGTTAATTTGTTACAAAACAACTAATGACAATAAAAAAATCATTTTTCTCGGTTTCCACTGAGATAACTGAAATTTAAAATTTCTCTCCACTTTTTTCAGCATATTTGAAAAAAAATCTCCTAATAGGTACCAAAAATTGCTTCTAAAAAATATAAGCTTCGTTGTTGTGTGAAGAATACCTCTTACGATTGTTTAATCGGTTGGAATAGAGACATTTTCATGCATATTCTAGAATTGTCCCCGATATAGGAAAAATTTTCTCCTGTAGTGTAATTTTGTATAAGTTTTTCTTCCGTATGTTAGTCACTTACTATACATATTTATGTCCATTAGTTTTGATAGACCATACTAGGAGTGTTTTTAGATGATTGCGGGTGGGATTTTCCCCTTTGGTCTGTCATTTGACTAAAAAAAACTTTCAATGCCGACGAATCGTCTTCGAATAGTTAAAAATTACTCCGGTAGGAAATGCAACATTCAGAATCACCAAATGTAGAGTTTTACACACCGAACAATCACATATTTCGTATATAGAGGATATTCTTGAATACTTTTCTAAATTTGTTTGATTTCCAAATCCTATATTAATGAAAAATGACATTACATTAGAACAATTTACTGTTCTAGAAGTTTCTAAAAGGACCTAGATCTTATCTATATATTATATACCAACACTAATATATTAATAATCCAAATAAACGTGTTTCACCTCGTAAATAGGAAGTTTTAATTCCTTTTATTTTAAATTTTGTAAACATATATCAATTTACTGGGGTTTTTATATAAAAAAAATAATGGATGGTCCTGAATATAAATATTTATAGTAAATTATTGAAAATATTGGAAAAATAATATAGATCAAGTCATTTCTTAATTATTTGAACGGTTAATTAAATAATTAAATTATTTAATATACTTTTGATATAAATGTATTGTTAGGGCGTAAAAAGATGAATCGCCTATAATTTTCATTATTTTTTTATTATTCGTTGATATAAATATTATTTTTAATAAATTTTCGATTCGTTTTATGTTTACAACAATAACAATTTATTTTCTATTTAGAACGAATTTTTCATATCAAAAATAATTTTTTTTCTAAATCTACAAGAAGTCCCAAATTTTACATTCCGATGCTTCTAAATTTAATTTAGCGACTCAACACTCTTTATTTATTATAATTTGAACACTAATATACTTAAAATTTAATAAATACATATATATATATATATATATATATATATATATATATATATATATATATATATATATATATATATATATATATATAGGGTGATCTAATTATAAATATATTTAGATACATACAACGTTCTTTTAGTTATTTCTATCACTAACAAATCAATTTAGTGTCTAATCGATCATGTTAGGAAATATATTAATCCAATGGTGTTAGATCTGGTCGAACTATCGGTTAGATGAAATAATCGTTGCTGATATGTAATTTTTTTTAAGTTGTTTTTATATGTGAAGTCTGCTTAAGGCGCGAGCGAGACCTTCCTTTTAGATGTTTCCTTAATTTGTTTTTTAACCGATTTTAGAATTTGTATTGTTGACGTAAAGGATGTGTTTTATACATACATACATATATATATATATATATATATATATATATATATATATATATATATATATATATATATATATATATATAATTATAGTGTCAAGAGATGTTCTATTTATAAAGAAAACAAAAATATCAATTGATTATTATCGAGTTCTTATTATTTCAGTATTACTGGAAATAAATCGAAAAGGGAAACAAAACAAGACATTTTTGTTATTTATTACCCACCCTGTATTTCCTTTCGATGCTAATTTCGATTTAAAACGTTATTAGTTGATTCCGAATTGATTTATTTGAAATTTCAAAATATCAAAACTTATTTTTCAAATCGATATCAAATTAAAAAAAAATCTTTGATAGTATGAAAAATGTCAATTTTTTTGACAATAACTTATCTTCAAAATGCACTTATAGTACGGTTAAAGATGGAAACGACTTTACATTCAAAACATGAACATACAGCTGTTTATAGGTTACATAGTATTCTGATTAAATTAGTAATTGATTTTAAACGTCAATAATCATTTCAATCAGTCATCTACATACTAATAGTGATGTTAAATGTGTCATGAAACAGTAGATGATTAGTTCCCAAAATCGATTATCTTCAAAACGCACTTATTACGGTTAAAGATGGAAATAATTATCGAATTGACAGATTCAAGTTCGGAAAGTCAACTGTCTTAAAAACGTTGACACAGAGCAATTATTGAGAAATAATATTGAAAGAATCGGGAATCGGTTCAGCCGCTTAATTACATGCTCATAATGCAGTTAAATCGGAAGGTAATGATTAAAAATACTCAGAAATATCGAAATAATGACCTGAAACAGTCAGTGATTAGTTCCCGCACTTGATTATCTTCAAAACGTATTTATAGTACGGTTAAAAATGGAAATAATTATTTCGAATTGCGTTTGCGATTAACATTTCTGAAATACAGAGCGTTAAAGTACACATCAAAAATCAAGTTCAACTTTGAAATCTTATATCTCGAAAAATAATGACTTTAGAAACATGAAAATTTCGCAGGATCTACACATTCTCTTTATAAATCGATGGAAATTAAAAGAAATTAAGTGGAATGAATCGTACTGAATTTTTCATGGTACTAAACCATTAGGTGATGAATTTGCAAAACAAAAATACAGGATTTTAATTGAACTCCTACAAAAGAAAATAACAAAAATTTTGATCTGATTTTTCAGTTTAATGTTCTAAAGATATTAATTTATTTGTGAAAAATCGAGTTCGCGTTCCCGATTAAAATTTCTGAGATACAGAATGTTAAAGTAGACATAAAAAATCAAGTATAAAAAATATGTTTAACTTTGAAGTCTTATATCTCGAAAAATAATTACTTTAGAAACTTAAAAATTTCATAGTTTCAAAACAAATTCTTCATAAATCAATGGAAATTGAAAGAAACTACGTGAAAGGATTGGTACTGAACTTTTCACAGTACTAAACTATTAGGTGATGAATTTGCGAAGAAAATACATGATTTTATTTGAAAAATCCTACAAAAGAAAATAACAGAAATTTTCATCTGATTTTTTAGTATAATATTCTAAAAATATTAATTAATTTCTGAAAAAATCAAG
This sequence comes from Diorhabda carinulata, assembly GCF_026250575.1. Classification (NCBI taxonomy): domain Eukaryota; kingdom Metazoa; phylum Arthropoda; class Insecta; order Coleoptera; family Chrysomelidae; genus Diorhabda; species Diorhabda carinulata. The sequence continues at coordinate 1,810,359 of NC_079469.1, forward strand.
GTTGCGTTCGCGATTAAAATTTCTGAGATACAGAGCGTTAAACTAGACACATCGAAAAAAAGAATATTCAATTTTAAAGTCTCATATCTCAGAAGATAATCGCTTTAAAAATGTGAAATTTTCAAATTTTGTATATAATTTAGTACTGAAACCATAAAAAATAGAAGAAAATATGTGGTACAATTTTTGTCAATCAGAGGAATTAATAGTTACGGTTCAGCATAAAAACAATTTCTCATTCATTTATTGTATTTTTTTTTTCGAAAATAAGGAATAAAACGATAAAAAAATGAAAATATTTATTATTCGTGAATAAAATTCGTAAATATATGTATATATTTATATGTATATATGTACAATAAATCAAACAATATGAACAAAACGATGAATAATAAAGAAAAAAAAAATTTTTCACGAAAACAGTTTTTTAAACACTTGCTGCCTTAATAAAAGTATACTGTTGTACAATTTCAGTGCCGGACCGACTTTTATTTTCAATATAGTTAAAATGTCCTTTTGGCTCAACAATAACAACGCCTCGCCGTCGATGTCCTCCCTTCGGAACACTTCACTTATTTTATTACAACCCGGTATATTCGACACGAAACTCACAACTTCTCTGTTCGACCACAATCGGGGATCGAAATCGGTTTTTATGTATTTTTGCAAAAATTCCGAATGTTTCGCCCAAGATTTCCGTTCGGCCGGAACGATGTTCGCCCTTTCGATGAATTCGCGCGCGCTCTGCTCCACACTTTTCACGTCCAATTCTTTTTTCACCAGTTTCGGCGTTTCCTTCGTCGGTTTCTTTTCGGGCGGTTCTGCTTCTTCTTCTTCTTCCTCCTCCTCTTCTTCTACTTCGTCTTCGGACGCTGGTTTCGGTTCGGGTCGAGGGTGTTTCGGAGGGCGACCTGGACGAGGTTTACTGGAAACGAAAAATATCGTGAAAAGTTGGAAATTTTTGACAAAATTATTTCAAAATGTCAAAGATGTCTTTTATAGTATCCATACAATGTAATAATTTTCAACCCTGAATAATGGGTCGGAATTTCTGAGGAAAAAAACACGTTTTTATTTGCAAAATCCTAAAAATCATAAACAACAAAATTTCTATCTGAATTTTTGGAAAAATGCTCTTATTAAACAGGTCTATAAGAAAAAAATCGATATTATAAACATAGTACAAATTATTTTAGAGCTTTAAAGTTGAAAAATGCAAAATTAATGATCAACTTTATGGTCTTATATCTCAGAAAATATGAATATAAAAAATGAATAAATTTCACAATTTATATACAATTCTTTTATGAATTAATGATAATTAAAAGAAAATTTCTGGAATTGAACGTTTTAAAATTTTTCATAGGTGGAATAGATTGAAAAAAAATACAAGACTTCACGTAAAAAATCGCACAAAAGAAAATAATGGAAATTTTGAGTTCATATTTTCAAAAAATATTTTAAAAGGATCAATCTATTTATAAAAAAAATCACTTCATCCTAAAGTTTGAAATTTCTGAAATACAAAGGGTTAAACTTGAGATTTGCTAAGTGTAGAGAAAAAATCAATTGTTAACTTTACGTTTCCATATCTCAGAAATTATAGATATAAAATAGGTGCAAATTTCATGATTTGTAGACAATTCTTTTCTGAATCAATGGAACTTGGAAGAAAATTTCTGGAACAGAACGTACTGATATTTTTTATTGGTTGGAAATTTTGAAAAAAATAAAAAATACAAGCCTTCATTTAGAAAATCGCAAAAAAGAAAATAATGGAAATTTTGGGTTGATATTTTCAAAAAATTCACTTCATCCTAAAGTTTGAAATTTCTGAAATACAAAAAGTTAAATTAGACATATTCAAAATCGAGAAAAAAATCAAATGTAAACTTTACGTTCCCATATCTCAGAAATTATAGATATAATATAGTGCAAATTTCACAATTTGTAGAAAATTATTTTCTGAATCAATGGAAATTGAAAGAAAATTTCTAGAATTAAACGTAATGATATTTCTCATTGGTTGAAAATTTTGAAAAAAAATACAAGCGTTCATTTGGAAAATCGCAGAAAAGAAAATGATAAATTTTTTGAGCTGATACTTCAGAGAATTACTTTAAAAAGATAATTATTCCAAAAAAAAACTCCAGTTTGCCCTAATGGTTTACATTTCCGAGATAAAGAGTGTTAAAGTACACACATAAAAAATTGAAGAAAAAAATTATATTCAGCTTTGAAGTCTTATATCTCAGAATATATTGAAATTAGAAATGTGAAGTATTGAAAAAAAATTTTTCAATGAATTGATATGAATTCCAAGAAAATTTCTTTGCTCCGACATTTTTTATTCAAAAAACTATTAGTTCAAATTTTTAAAAAATAATACACTTTGTTTTAAAAATCATACAAAGCAAAATAATGAAATTTTTGAATTCTTTATTTTAAACTTTAGCTCTAAAAAGTTCGATACATCACGAATAAAATCATAATTGCCTTAACGACTAAAATTCCGGAGATACAAGCGTTAAAATAGAGAGATATCAAAAATCAAAGACTAAAATGGTATTCAACTTTAAAGTTCCATATCTCAAAAAATAATAACACTAGAAACTTGAAAATTCACAGTTTCTAGACAATTCCTTCCTGAATCGACGAAAAGTAAAAGAAAATTTATAGGTCAAAGTGAGTTGGAATTTCTATAAAATTCCTAAACCATTATTTGAGAAAAAACATGATTTCATTCGAAAAATGATACAAAAAGCAATAAAAAAAATTTTGACCTGAAATTTTAGAATGATGTTCCTAAGATATTATTGTATTTGTAAAAAAATCAAGATTACGTTCACGATTGAAATTTCTGAGATACAGAGCGTTAAAGTAGATACATCAAAAATCAAAGAAAAAAATGATGATCAACTTTAAAGTCTCATATCTCAGAAAATAATGACTTTAGAAACTTGAAAATATTACACATTGTAGACAATTTCTTCATAAATCGACGGAAATAAAAAGAAAATTCATGGGTCGAAGAGTATTCGAATTTTTATAAGTCTTAAGCATTATTTGATAAATTTGAGAAAAAAAAATTATTTTATTTAAAAATCCTACAACAGGCAATAAGAAAAATGTTGATCTGAAATTTTAGAATGATATTCCTAAGATATTAATGTATTTGTAAAAAAGTCAATATTAGGTTCACGATTGAAATTTCTGAGATACAGAGCGTTAAAGTAGATACATCAAAATCAAAGAAAAAATGATACCTCGAAAAATAATGACTTTAGAAACTTTTAAATTTCACAGATTCTAGACAATTTCTTCCCGAATCGAAGGAAATTAAAAGAAAATTTAAAGGTCGAAGAGTGTTGTCCTAACCCATTTTTTGAAAAATTTGAGGAAAAACCTGATTTCATTTGAAAAATCATACAAAAGGTAATAAGAAAAATTTTGATCTGAAATTTTAGAATGATATTTCTAAGATATTAATGTATTTGTAAAAAAATGAAAGATTACGTTCACGATTGAAATTTCTGAGATACAGAGCGTTAAAGTAGACACATCAAAAATCAAAGAAGAAAATTATGTTTAACTTTGAAGTCTTATATCTCGGAAAATAATGACTTTAGAAATTTGAAAATTTCACACATTCTAGACAATTTCTTCCTGAATCGAAGGAAATTAAAAGAAAATTTAGAAGTTGAAAAGTTCTGAAGTCTGAAGTCCTAAAGGAAAAAATGATGTTCAACTTTAAAGTCCCATATCTCAGAAAAAAACATTATTAATATCGTAAAAAACTTGTAGAGATAAAAAAAATTCTTCCTGAACCTAAGGATAATATAAAAAAGGTTCTGTAAGAAATAATTGCGCAATAAATTATTAAAAATAACAAATAATCTAATTTTCGTACAATAAGATAAAAACACTTACATTTTACACTCTTTCGGTTCCCTGGAAACGGGCACGACCGCTGCCGGGCTCTTATCCGGACTGAGCAATCTATCGGGCACGATTTTTTCGATATCCAAATTTTCGTCCGAATAAGGACAATATTTTGGCGTGGAATGAACCGCGAATTTCGGTCCCTTTATATGCCCTTGTCCCCTACAACCGACAGTCGGACATTCCAGAAAATCGTACACGTCATCGGGAGCTGAGGAGAAAAAAAAAACAAAATCAAAATACGGGAGACGCACGCGATGGAGCTTCTTACTTAGAGGAGGTTCTATGGGATGTCCGGTTTTTTGACACCAACCCATCGGGTGTATGTCTGGACTATCGTCATCCACCCAATAGCTGTAACGATCCGGCCAGCCGTCAAAATGTATCCTAATTTGATGTTCTTTGACGTCGTCGACTGTAGCCACCCTGATTAATTGGGGTACGCGTCGGTCGACGCTTTCGAGGCGCATGCCTCTCTTAAAACCGCAAGCGGGTCGTTGTTTAAACGCCCTTACCGGTGCAGCTACAGCTTTACTTTCCTTCAAGTAAGTTTCCCAAGAAAACGACTCCGGATTCGGGTAATCTGGAAGACAAATCGCGAAAGGTCGCATATCGTAACTATAACGACATCCGAGATCAATATGGCAACGGCGCATTTAATTTGTAATCAATAAAAAGTAAAACTTTCAATTCGAAATATATGTAAAATTTATGATCCCATATCTCAGAAAATTTTAGTATACGTAATGTGAAAATAATACAATTTATAGAAAAATCTTCCCAGAATCGATGGAAATTGGAAAAAAAATTCTGGAATGTACCGTTTCGAAAATATTTACTTCTAAACTATCAAATGAAAAACTTTAAAAAAATACTTGTTTTCATTAAAAAAATCATACAACTGGCAATCATAGAAATTTTGAGTTCATGTTTTAGAAAAATCCTTTGGGAATAACGATATATAGAAAAAATAATAGAAATTGATACAACAGTTAAAATTTTTGAAATAGAGGGCTTTAAAGTAGAGACATGAAAATAAAGAAAAAAAAATTATAGTTAACTTTGAAGTCCCATATCTCAGAAAATAATGGCAATATAATTTTGAAAATTCCATAGTTTACAAACAAAAGGATCAATACACAAAGGAAAAATTGAAATTATCCTAAAGATTCGAGTTTATGAGATAGAAGGCTTCAAAGTAGAAGCATGGAAAATCAAGAGAACAAAATTTAAAGTCCCATATCTCAGAAAATAATAGAAGTAAAAATGTGAAAAGTTCACATGTTGTTGACAAACGGATCAATACAAAAAAATGAATATCAATTTTGTCCCAACGAATGGTATTTGTGAGTTACAGGACATTAAAATGGAGATGTGAAAAAAGCAGAGAAAAAATTATGATTAACTTTTAAGTCCTATATCTCAGTAAATAATTAAAATAGAAATTTGAAAATTTCACAGGATATAGACAAAAAGATCAATATAAAATTATAGAAATTAATTTTGTCCTAACGGTTGGTGTTTAATTGGTGAGATACAAAGCAATAAAATGAAGATACGAAAAATCTGAATAAAAAATGACGGTTAACTTTTAAGTTCTATATCTCAAAAAATAATGGGATTAGAAATTTGAAAATTTCACAGGATATAGTCAAAAAGATCAATATAAAATTATAGAAATCAATTTTGTCCTAACGGTTGGTGTTTGTGAGATACAGAGCAATAAAATGGAGATACGAAAAATCGAAGAACAAATAATGGTTAACTTTGAACTCCCATATCTCAAAAAATAATAACAATAGAAATATGAAAATTTCACAGAACGTAGATAATTTTTTTCAAAATCGATGAAAATTAAAAAAATTTGTGTCACAAAACGTTTTGTTTCAAGTTTGTATAACCAAAAAAACAATAATTTTTTTAGATTTATGTTAAAGAAACTCAAATATGAATATTCGAAACTTATTATTTGACGTACAGATAATAATTATTGCATTGGCATTGTAATACGAATCAAATATCTAATCTTCAAACCGATAATAAAATAATTACAAATACGAATCACTCAATCTAATAAAAACAAATTGTTAAATTCATTATTCAGATAACACAAGTCGACACATCGCACAAGAATCGAAAAAATCCATAAATCATGTGTCAGCGATAAAACAAAAAATATTTTAATGGTTTTTCCGAAGTCTTCCTGTCTAATAATCAAAACATAAAGCGATAAAAATCGTTTCATTATCCACCGGTGATATGTTGTTGAAAACTTACCATTAGGAGGTGTCAAGTTGTGCCCATATTGATCACACCAACCGACAGGATGGATATAAGGAGACGTAGGATCCGCCCAATAATCGTAGATGTCGTCCCAACTATCGAAATGCACTAAAATTCTATTATCCATCATGTCTCTGATTGTAGCTACACACACTAGTGACGTATTTTTCCTATCGACTGCCTCGAGCTTCATTCCCACTCTAAATCCGTTCGGACAAATGGCCTGAAAATGTTACCACGTTTATCAAACTATAGAGCTCATAGTCTGCATTCCATTTGACAACATTGGTTGTCATATTGACTATGTATTGACAATTATATTGATTATTTGTTTATGACTATATTGGCTACAATGTTCACTATATTTTGACTACTATGTTGGTTATAGATTGACTATTAATTGAAGACTATATCGGTTTTGTATTGACTATAATTTAGACTATACATTAATGACTATGTTGCCTACAATGTTCACTATGTTTCGACTACTATGTTGATTATAGATTGACTATTAATTTATGACTATATCTGCTATGTATTGGCTATTAATTGATGACTATATTAGATATGATATAGGCTATGTATTGACAATTATATTGACTATAATTTCGACTACTATACTGACTATAAGTTTACTATTAATTGATGACTATATTGGCTGCCATATTATTATGTTTTGACAATTATACTGGCAATATTTCTGACTACTCATCTTCTCTAATATTGGTTATTTATTGACGACTATGTTGGTTATAATATTTATAATACATTAACTAATATGTGGACTACAATGTTCATTATTTTTACTAATATAATCGCCATAAGTTGACTATTAATTATTGATTATATTGACAATTATATTGGCCATAATTTTGATCATATATCAATGATTATATTGACTGTGTTTTGACTGTAGATTAATAACTATATAAACTGTCATATAGTCTATGTATCGACATTTATATAAGCCAGAAATTTGACTATACATTTCACTATATATAGACTATTATCATGGGTATATGTTGACTATGATTTGATGACCTTATTGGCTGTCATATTGACTTTGTATTCATATTTATTTTGACTATACGTTTTTTTTGTGATATCGACTATATATTAATGATTAAAAAAATTATAATATTGACTATACTAGCTATAAAACTGACTATACATCGATGATTGTATTGACTAGGAATTTATAATTGTATTGACTACCTATTGGTGACTTTATTGACAATAATTTTAACTAAACATTGTCATTATATTGGTTATAAAACCCAATGTATATTGATGACTATGTTGCCTATAATATTAATTAAGAATTGATGACTATATTGACTTTAATATGGTCTACATTTTGACAACTTTACTCCAATAATAATTACTATAAATTGAAGATTGTGAGGTCTATATTATTAACTATATATTGATGACTACATTGGCTATAAAACTAACTATATTTCAACGAATATGTAGGCTATATTATTGACTATGATATAGGCTACATTTTGACAACTTTACTCCTATAATAGTCATCATAAATTGACGATTGTGAGGCCTATATTATTGACTATATATTGATGACTACATTGGCTATAAAACTGACTATATGTCGACGAATATGTAGGCTATATTATTGACTATGATATAGGCTACGTTTTGACAACTTTACTCTTATAATAGTCATTATAAATTGAAGATTGTGAGGCCTATAATATCGACTAAATATTGATGGTTACAGTGACTATAATATTGACTACATTGGCTATAATATTGACTATAAAAGGTGGAAATTGAAATATAAATAAAAATAAAGGTTTACTGATTAATTTTGAAGAATGAGTGTGCAATTTGAGTAATTTTTGGAGAAGAAATGATCAAGTCGAGGAGAAAATGTAACCAAGAAGAATAAAAATAAGAACGAGGATAATGAAAAGGAAATTAAATATGCAATTTACATGGAAATAAATAAAAAAAGAACAAATAGAACAGTGGATGTACTAATTGAGGTTAGATAGTCGTAGAATACGTGGAGATGTGAAGAATAGACAATGAAATGTGTGAAGGAGAAAAAGTAATAAAGGAAAAAAAAATAGAAAAGGTAATTTTCGGTATATAAGTGAAAAAATCGAAAAAGGACACTCACCTGTCCGGCCCTATTGGCGAAAAGATGTTTGGGCGCCGCGGTACTTTTCGTATATTTCAAATACTGGAACCAATTGAAATTATCGACCGTATATCCGGAAGGAGGTTGCAACACGTGTCCATACTTTTCGCACCAACCCATAGGGAAAATATCCATACTATCGGCGTTACACCAAAAATCATAATTATCAGGATAGCCGTCGAAATGTAACCTAATCCTGTAACCGACAACTTCTGCTACGGTAAGAACACAAAAATAAGAAGGGTGTTGAGGATCGACTCCTTCGAGTTTCATTCCCGGTCTGAAACCGTTTCTCGTATAAGGAAATGGATCTTTGAATAATTTGACGGGCGCCGGTTTGGCTTTGACGTGCTCCAAATATTTCGACCAAGAAAAACCTTTCTTTTTACACGCCCACGGATACGACATGAACTTATCCTGGGAAACGTTGTTATCCATGGAATCCTCTTCACTTTCGTCTTCTAATTTAATTATATCCGTTTCCGTTTTCGTTTTTTTCTTTTTCTTTTTGAACCTATCCGCTTTTTCCTTCTTCATCAATTTGTTTTGATAATTATCCCTACAATCGTAGCTGCAAAATTTCGGATTTATAAAATCCGAAGACAGACCGTAACAACCGCATTCCAAACAACGCATCTCCTCTTGATGATAATCAGTCTTCATTTTTTCTTTAGCTTTGGCCATTCTCTTATCGATGATCGCTTTGTATTCTGATTCGGTTATATATTCGATTAAATTGAATTCGTTTAATATAAATTTGATTTCAGAACCTGGTAAAGTACCAATACCGTCGTCCCAAGTCAAAACTTTCTGTAAATCGCAATCTTCCAATTTTAAAAAAGGTTTTTCTTTTATTAATTCGATTTCCACTTCGCTTGTTAAATTTTTCTTCGATTCCTCCTTTGTTATTTCGATGGAAGACTGTTTACTTATTATTTCGTTACCGTAACCATCTGTCGAAGTTACTTCCATTTCATCGTAACCTTTAATGCAAGTCAACGTCGATTTTCTTCTACGTTCCTTTTCTTGTGGTTTCTGAGGGGCTGGTATACTTATAACCACGCTATTATCGACTTCGCAATCAATATTCGTTTCTTTATTATCTGAAATTAAACCTGCGTTATTATTACTAACTAATAAATTACTAGTTTTGTCCGTTTTACGATCTAAATAATTGTAATTCTTTTTTAATATCGATACTCCGTGCTTGGGAAACTTCGTCGGTAATTTATTTAGTATCACAGAAGTTCTTATTTCGCTTTGGGACCCAACCGAATCTTCGGTAATACTCAATTCGTAAGTTTTGTTAGTCAGATCGTTTTTTTCCGGGCTATCCAAATCGATTACTTCATCACACACTAATTTTTCTTCACTATTACTATCCCCGTCTACACTATTTTCACTATTACACATTACCATTGATGGTTCCACTTGTATTTGACCATCGCTTATTTTAAAATTGTTGTAAACTTTCGGTTGTGTAACAACCGGTTCTGATATTGGTACAGGCATCGGTAATATGGCTAATTTTGGTTGAACGGTGCTTGTAGTTGTTGTAGCAAGTCTGTTTGTTGTTAATTTAGGCATTGGAGCGAATAGGAATTTTTGTTGTTGATTTTGCGATTGTATAAACGTATTTACGTTGTTATTATTTAATATAGTATTAGTTTCGTTTAGTTTATTTGACGGTTTTAACATTGTAAAAACCCCAGCGATTTTTGTTCCACCCGAAACTGTAACCGGAACTAAAGGCACCATATTTCCTTGAGGTTTATGTATAACTAAAGGAGTTTGTCTATTTGTAGTAAAAATTACGTTAGGATTTGTTGTTAAACTAAGCGATGTAGTTACATTTGAACTACTTTTGCTCCCATTATGATCTACTGTTGCTAATTGAAAATTATTCACAATTACGTTACTATTTGATTTATTAACAGAAGAAAACGACGTTTTCGAATTATTTTGTATGTAAACTAAAGGTAAAACTTGAGTTTTCATTGTAACAGAAGTTGGTGGATCACATTTAGAAATGGTTACATCTGGAGAATTATTTTCTATAATAAGGTGATTACTGTTTGAATTAATATTTATTTTCGAGGTATCCAAATCTTCTCTAGAAATTGTTAATTCTGTAGATGTGAATGAAGACATTTCTCTGCAAAAACCGTAAATTCCAAAATTACTTTTCTTTTTTTTTTTAAAGAAAAAATAGAAACTACTACATAATTATTAAATTAGAAGTGACTCGATATTCTAATCAATTATATTAAAAGTACAACTAAAGCGAAAGAAAAAAAATATACCTTATTAACAAAATTCAAACCCTAACTATATAAAAATATAAAATATATTAGTTCGATACAGATATAAAAGTCCTTGTCTGACGGTTGTGACTGTTCACTACATCACGAAACTTTTCTATTTTATAAAATAAAACTCAAGGTAAACAATATATTACTTGTATAAACGAAATAAAAATATTAAAATTTAATTATAAATACCTTTACAAATACTCCATAACCACTACACTATTAAAAAACTTAAATTTTATGACAGAACCAAAAAGTATTCATCAGATTTTCACAAATATATGTAAGATTATGAACTCGCATGCGCGTTCAGTGAGTGGGGAGTCGATTTCCCTAAAATTTTCGCGCTTTAACACATTTCAAAAAATTTTTTAATATAAAAACACATTTTTCTTCAAATTTAACTGAAATCATAATATCATAAACCTATTTATTGATTGATTTTATAAAAGATATAAAAGAAGCTTGTCCTAGTTTAAATTTATATCGTTTTTTTATATGACACCATTTACTTATTTAACATAACTAGATAACTTACATCACACGATGAATGGAATGTTAAATGTTATTTACAAGTCGACTATTAAAATAGAAACTAAAATATAAAAACAAATATTGAACTTAAAATTAATTATACGATTGATTATTCGATACCTTAATTCAATAATATTAATATACAAAACAATTTACGTTAAAGGAAATGGAAGCCATTATTATAATGAATGTCAAATAATGATTTTAAAAATAAACATTCTTTTAAAACCAAATTACTAGTAATAAATACGATATAATAACTATTTTAATAAGTAATATATTTATTTTAATCGTATTATAAGAACAAACACGAGTTTTTAATATAATTTAACATGTTTATATAGGTATAAAAAATCCTATCATCGTTTTATATATAAAAAAAATACGTGCAGGCTATTACAATAGATTTATTTAAATAAAAATAAATCGATATTAAAGTTATAGTTTTGGTTTAATAATTTTTAAATATCTATTTAAAATGTCAAACCCATAAAATTATTTTTCGATATATATTATTTGCAATTGATATTTAACGAATTATTATAGATTAATTATTCTTTGATTCTCCGAATTTTTATATTTAGATAATATATGTTTTTGTAATGTTCTATTAATTAGATAAATAAATTACCTGAATAGATGTTTAATTAAACGCTTGCGCGGATTTCTACGTAGTTGCCGGATTTCATAAATTTAAATATATATATAATATTTATCACTAAATCACCTATATCTTAGAAAATATTTTTTGACTACCACTTTTTATATCTGACATTAGTAATAAATAAGCGTGCATAAAATCTTTTATATAAATATAGAGTAGATTTCAATTAAATAAATAATAGAACTGGCAACATGTTTGTGTTATGAAGGAGAAAACGAAAACAGCTGGTTGATCTCCCACTTGTATAGTTAATTCTAGGTATTCAACGTTCTAAAATACATTATTTGACGCTAGTGATTGTTTTGAACTATTTAGTGTGAATGTTCTCGATAATTAGTTATGCATTCGATAAATTTTAATGACTATTTTAATGTATCGAATAGTGTTTAAAAAAAGATTAGAAACCACCATTTTGTGAATGTACTTTGTGTTGTTTTGTTCTTCATTTTATTGACGTAGAATGTCAGTGCTTATTTACTAAAGATATTTTTCTGTACGATAAAAATGGGTGGCGTTGTGAGTTCTGGTCAAAATAACGACGATCTTATAGACAATTTACTCGAGGCAGATTATATCAAAACACCTCTAATAGAAAGAGTTTTTCGCGCAGTTGATAGAGCCGAATATTTTTTACCAGAAGGTAGAGCTAACGCTTATAAGGATTTAGCATGGAAATTCGGTAATCTACATTTATCGGCCCCGTGTATTTACAGCGAAGTAATGGAAGGACTCTGCCTAAAACCCGGATTATCGTTTTTAAATTTAGGATCCGGTACTGGTTATTTAAGCACCATGGTGGGTCTCATTATTGGTCATTACGGTATCAATCACGGTATAGAATACCACAACGAAGTCGTTCAATACGCCAACAAGAAACTTGAAGATTTCAAAAAATATTCGGGAAGTATCGACGAATTCGATTACTGCGAACCGAAATTTATACAAGGAAATTGTTTGTGCCTTACCACTGAGTGTAACGCTCAGTACGATAGAGTTTATTGCGGCGCCGCTTGTCCCGAACAATACGCAAGTTACATGAAAAATTTACTCAAAATCGGCGGGATACTCGTAATGCCTCTCGATGATCAATTGATGCAAATTAAACGCAGTTCAGAGACTAGTTGGGAAGTTAAATCCTTGCTACCGGTGTCTTTTGCTTCACTTATCCAACCAACAGAAGGAAAACAAGATTGGGTGCAATTAAGTGAGTCATTTATTTCATTATTACACTAAATTTCTGTTTATGCGAATTTTTTTATTGATACAATTTACTTATGCCCTTTTTTACGATTTCTATCATTTAAGCGTTTAAATTAACTGATAACAGACGTATTTTACTTTGTTGAGATTAGTTTTTGCGACATTATTAGTTCAGAGATGTTTTTTGTTATATAAGTATTTGATATCTATTTTAGTATAAGAATTATAAATCTTAAAGTTCGTTCCAACCCATTGGAATGACATCTGTCTTTTGATAACTTTGAGTTATGGCCACGCAGGTGTTTTGATTAAAGGCATAAATATCTTTTAAAGCACTACACTTGTATATTTGTTTCACAATTTTAAAAGTTTCTATAAGATCTCCTCTTAAACATCTGTCTTCTAGTCTAGGTAGATTCAGTCTGATCAACCTTTCCTCATAGGACAATCCATAAAAACCAGTGGGTAGGATTTTTGTGGCCCTTCTTTGCGTCTTCTCTAAAAGATCAATATCTTTTTGAAAGTAAGGTGACCAGATCTGGAATCCAAACTCCAAAATAGGGCGTATGTAAGATTTGTACATTTTGACGAAGAGCTCTGTTGTGATGTGTACAAATGCTTTTTTTATTAGATAAATTAATGAATTGGTCCTTTTGACAATTTTGATGATTTGTGACTCCCACTTTAAGTTGTCAGTAATAGTGACACCTAAATCTTCTTGAACAGACACCACCTTCAGTGGGCTACCATTTATTAGATATTCTATATTTGGATTGGTTCTTCCAATGTGAAGCACAGTACATTTTTGTATATTTAGGTTTAATAGCCACTTTTTGGTCCAGTTGAAAATGTTCGTTAAATCATTCTGTATGGTTTCACCACTTGTAAGAGGATTGTTAGATATCTTGGTATCATCAGCATATGAGCTTTTTGTTGACTGAATTAATGACAGCAGGTCTCTGGTGTACAAGATAAAAAGTACTGGGCCGAGCACTGAACCCTGTGGTACTCCGCTAACAACATTTCCAAATTCTGATACTTTTTGCCCAACTCTAACGTAGAATTTTCTGTCAGTCAAAAATGACTCAATCCAGGATAACAGTTTTCCTCTAATTCCAAGATGCTCCAGTTTTATCAGAAGTCGTTTAATTGGGACCTTGTCAAAGGCCTTCTCAAAATCGAGATATACAGCATCAATTGGATTTCCTTTGTCCCATTCCTTAGTCCAAACGTCTAAATTATGAAGCAGATTAGTGGTGACTGACCTTCCAGGGGTAAAGCCATGTTGTTCGGCAGGCAGAATATTTTCTTCATCCATGAACTTCAGTAACTCATCCACTATTATTCTTTCCATAATCTTACATGGGACTGATGTAAGGCTAATGGCTCTGTAGTTGGAGGCTATCTTTTTATCACCTTTCTTGTGTATGGGGGTTACTGAGGCCATTTTCCAATCTCTTGGTAGTTGTCCAGACTCAAGCGAAGTCTGCATTAATAAACATAAAGGATGGGACAGGCTCTGCCAACAATTTTTTAGGAAATATGGACTGATGCAGTCTGGACCTGGTGCTGAGTCGCTTCTTAAATTCTTCAAGGTTTTTTCCAATTTTTCAACTGCAAACTCGATACTGTCAAAGGACCTCTCTACTCTTGGCATCTCTACTCATCAAAGGCTGGAAGTTCATCTAGCGCTTCAGTAACATACTGCTTACAAAACTGGTCTCTGAATACATTTGCCACAGCTGTCGCGTCTTGTACTGTATGATTCTCATCAGAGTTGATAACACAAGGAACAGATGATTTTGAACAGATTTGTTTCCTGATGTGACTGTAGAATGTCTTTGGGCTTCCAGTTTATTTCATACTGTCGCCGAGATTGTCTTATTTTGGCTGTTAGTTGGTTATTATTAAGTCTGTAGCGAGCAAAACTTTCTTCTGATCTGATTCTGGCATGTTCGTCCCATAATCTAATTTGTTCCATTAAGTATTTTTGTATGATGGTTCTTCTTTAAATGGTACAAGTGACGTTTTACTGGGGTTGATCGTGATTTATTCCTCATCACTACATGTTTCGTTTGTGTTTAGGGGTAGAAATTATATCCTACTAGATCATCCGTGTACTCCAGGAATGTAAATCCAGCGCTGCCAAGTCTATTGAGGATTTGGTCCACTACCAATGTCCACAGTAGGAGTGTTTAGACTCCTTCTTGAGGACAGCTTTTTTTTCAGTTTTATACCTACGATAGCTGAGACTAAAGTTTACAAAAATATTTTAAGCTACAGAAAATATATAATTTGTGTTTTTTTGATTTTATTCAATATTTCTAGTGGAAATTGAGCCTCAATCACTACAAGTACTCTGTAGGGCTACAATAAGAAACATTTTGAGAAAAAACGTAGAAATTGAACATCCCCCGGTTAAACGTCAATCGAATATAACCACCAAAGCCCCAAAGAGAAAGAGAGCCCTAAGAAGATTAGTAGTACCCTTATTTGACTCTGAAGATAGTTCGGATGATGAAAGACATGTTAGAATCAGCGCTGTATGTAATATGTATGAAAATAATTTTTTTTTGTTTTAATTGTTAAATTATCCTACAGGGTAGAAACCGTGATGGTGGTCGAGCTTCATTCAGAGAAGACAATGGGGGTTTTTTCAATTTCGTTTTAGGTTCGGTTAGAGATGGTAGAACGTTTTTTTCAGGTATATACCCAGTAATATTATCAATAAAAAAATGATTGTTTTCTATTTAGCTTCTTTAGATGAAAGAAATAACAGTAGCGGTAGAGAAAATAACACAGAAACCGAATTATCTAGCGAAGATAATAGAATGGAAACCGATACTGCTGAATCCACCGAAGAATGTAATAAGAAACCTAAAATAGAAACAGAAGCTGTAATAGAACACAGACCGAGTACAAGAAATGAAGAAAGTACTAATGGAGATGTAAGTACAGTTTCCATGTGGAAAATGAGATTAAGGAAATAATTTCAGGTTACTGATGGTGTCGAAGCCCAAAATGGAAGTTTAATAAATTCGATGAACGAGATCCACAACGTTTTCGTCGACGTTATAAACGTATTGAGGAATGAAAGCGACGTTAACAGCGAAGAGGAACCTCGAAGCGGTCCTAGCGAAGAGAAAAAAAAAAGGGAAAAATTCGATAGCGGATTAGGGGAGGACATTGCTTTTAATCACGCAGTTTCGTCAGAAGATGATACGGTTGAAGGTAAATCGAATCGGATTATTCGAAATATTGTTTGAATAATTTTTTTTTTCTGTAGATGCCCGTTGTAGTAGCGACGAAGAAGGTAACCATAACGAAAAGGGGAATAAACGTAGTCAGTTAAGCGAAAATAAAAGTTCTTCTTCTATATTGAAATGGCGTCGTATTGAGAGCGATATTCAAGGGATGTTTATCGATAGCAGTAGCAGTAGTGATAATGAAAACGATACTCAAAGGAAAATCGACGATAACGATATGAGGATGTATAAGAGTCCTTATACCGAACATATGAAAGCTAAAATTCAACAGTTACCATTACCGACTATTTTGAAGAAATATATTAATTATTATAGAGACTTTTAGTGAGTTTTTTTTATTAGTGTTTATAACGCGGTTGTACAGGTAGTAAGTGTTTTTATGTTTTTGTTTAAAAAAACGTCAAACTAGCTTCCGGAATAATTATTTTTTACTAATTTTATGAGAAATGGTTGTGGTTTGTCGAATTTGTTAAATATTTCGATAACATTTATTTGATTTTGTTTACAACTTCGTCTTGATACCGATTTTTCTATATTTTTTTACTTATTCATCTAAATTTTTTTTCCTAATATATACTTTTCTTTTCAATCAGATTCTTGCTATAATTTTATAAAAAATTACCCTATTTTTTTAAATTGATTGCAAATATTCTACCCTATTTTGCTTTGCTACCAATTTCTCTATAAACATCTTAGGAACAATTTGTTTTTTCACACTTTTCATCTAAATTTCATTTTCTTCGATCTATTTTTACTATTGTTTATATAGTAGCACTATATTTATGGGAAATTGATTTGTAATTTCATAGTAAATCTTCTTCATTTTCTTCCCTATTTTGTTTATAGCTTTGTTTTAGTGCCAATTTCTTCATAAATTCTTCATTTTCTAACGGGTTTACCTAAATTTCTTTTTCTGGTATCTACTTTTGCTTTTGTTTGTATTGTTACACTATTTTTATGGAAAATTGGTCCATTTTTGGAAACTTATAGCAGATTTTCTTCATTTTTCTCTCTATTTCATTTCTAGCTTTGTTTTGATACCAATTTCACTCTAAATTCCTTATTTTCTCACTCATTCATCCAAATTTCGTTTTCTGGTATCTACTTTTACTTTTGTTTGTATTTTTGCACTATTTTTATGGGAAATTGATCTATTTCTCAAAACTTACAGCAAATCTTTTTCATTTTCATTTCATCGTTTTGATATCAATTTCTTGCTCTAATTAATATTTATCTTCTTTAATTGATTCAAACTGCATTTTCTCTTGCTTCTATTCATATTACTGTTCTTATTTTATGAAAAATTGCACTATTTTTTAAAATTTATTGCAAATCTTTTTTATTTTATTTTCTATTTTGCTTTGGTACTAATTTCTCTATAAATTCCTCATTTTCTCACTCATTTACCTAAATTTCTTTTTCTGGTACTTACTTTTGATTTTGTTTGTATTATTGCACTATTTTCATGGGAAATTGGTCAATTTTTGGATTTTTATAGCAAATCTTCATTTTTCTCCCTATTTTGTTTCCAGTTTTATTTTGTTACCTATTCCTCTATAAACACCTTCGAAACAATCTTTTTCTCATACTTTTATCCAAATTTCATTTTCTTCAATCTACCTCTACTTTTGTTTATATTGTTGCACTATTTTTATGGGAAATTGATGTAGTTTTGGAATTTTATAGCAAATTTTCTTCTTTATTTTTTTTTATCACTCGTTTATCTAAATTTCTTTTCCTAGTATCTAGTTTTGATTTTGTTTATATTGTGGTTCAGTTTTAATGCATTATTATTTGAGATTTATTTGAAATTTCCTTAATTTTCTCCCCTTTTTTATTTTTAGCTTTGTTTATCTAAATTTCATTTTCTTTTATTTCTATCCATATTATTGTTCTTATTTTATGAGGAATGAAGCTATTTTTTGAATTTCATAAGTCTTATCTATTTTCCCTCCTATTTTGTTTCAAACTTTGTTTTGGTACCAATTTCTTCATAAATTCCTTATTTTCTCACTCGTTCACCTAAATTTCTTTTTCTGGTACTTACTTTTTCTTTTTTTTGTATTGTTGCACTATATTTTTGGGAAATTGGTCCATTTTTGGAATTTTATAGCAATTTTGTCCATTTTTCCCCGTTTGTTGTTTTTAGCTTTATTTTGGTATCAATTTTTCTAATCGAAACTCTTCACTAGTTTATCTAAATTTCATTTTCTACTTTTCTGTAGGTTCAAATGAAATTTATCCAACTTGTTGAAATTTATTGCATTTCTTCTTTATTTTCCTTTCTTTTCAAGTTTTGAATAATTTTTCATTTCACAGTTATCTTACTATCTAATCTTCATTTAAAATATAAAACTGTTTCTCATTAAATTTAGTGTTTCTAGAAAAATAATTCGCTTTTAAAATCTAATTAAAAAACATAAAAACATTTTTTAAAAATATCCCAATTTATGATATTAAAAAAATTTAAAATAAAATTATTTTCTCAGTTAGCTAGTTATAAAAATAAAATATAATTTGAGTATTTTGTGTTTTCTAAATTCCTTATAACGAACAAAATTAATTTAAACCCAATAAATATTGCTCAAATATAGAACTTAGATCAATTTTATGTGATTTAGATGGTTATGTATGACATAATTCGAATTTATACGTTTCCGAAAAAAAAATACAAATTAACAAATTTTTACAATATTTCTGCCTAAAAACGTCACTTTCTTCCATATTGAATCAATTCTAATTCCAACTTATTCCACGGAAAATTATTCTGTCCTAATTTGAGTTTTCATTTATATTTTCATGTTTTCATACTTATTATGAAAGTGAAGTTTGTTATATTTTCAAATTTTAATGATTTTCCGAAATAATACATAGGACAAACTAGCATAAAAACGTTATTAATGATCAAGGAACATTTTGATAATTTTTATATTTGATAATTTATTGCAATTATAAATGATAGTTATATTGAAATAACCGAAAATTACAACTTTATTTTTGTGAAAATATAAGAAAACATGAGAAACCGTTTTACCTACAATATTTATTCATTACGTTACATGTATTCGAATAGAATTTAATTTTTGTGGAATTTTATGTATAAGTCAAAAATTTAAGTTGGGAATAATAAATTAGATGAAAAAACATGTTATTAGTTTCTTTTTGACCCATTTTGTCCAATTCGATTGATAAAAAAATTATTTCATAAATCTTCAAGCCATCCAAAACTTTCTTTCTATTCCAATAAACCAATTTCCTCTTTCAGACCCCCTTATTAAAATATTTTTCCATTTCGATCCGTTCATAATGAATTTTAATTATAAACTCCACTGCGTATTTATACCAAAAAGGAATTTTTCGAATCGTTCTAGAAAATAAATTAAATTAAAAATGCCTTTTTTTTAAATTGGTTAAAAACAAATTATAAACGAATTTCCGTTATCATTAAAATATGAACAAAAAAACGATGATCGAAGATCATCGCATTCGCCAAATTTTAAACTATTCCATAACCGAATCACGGTCTATGTCGTGGACTAGTTCTTAACAGTATTTTATTCCCTCTTCAGTTTTATTTTTCGTTCTATTTGCTTCTATATCGACTATTTTGTCTTCCTAATGCAATATTTTATCTTCTAATCCTCAATTTCTGATGCCCCCATTTTGTCATTTTATATAGTTCCTCCAAATCCTACCCTACTCTTGACTGTAGCAACATCCGATGTTATCTTTCCTATTTTCATCTTATTTCTTATCTGGTTGAATCAAATCGTGCCCCATTTGCTTCGACTCGTTCCCCCTTCTAGTCCTCCATGTTTTATTCCAAAATATTCACTTTTTCTCCTCCATTTGATTCATAATTGCACATTCATTGTTCCTTGTAGTCATTACAACCTAGCAAAGGCTTTTGATTCTCCTCTTTTGTCCTATTTTCTTCTACATTTCCTCTTTTCTTCTTATTTACTAATCCACGACTCATCCGTCCTCCTAAATCCTACTTTTCTATTAAATGTTCAATCCAATAATTTTCTTGCTTCTCTTGATTTTTTTCTTTCTCTTCACCATTTTCCCTTCTTTCTCTTCCTTTCTATTTTTCACTACATTTTTCATTATTCCTTGTATCTTCACCTTAACTAATTTTTTTTCAAGAACAATAATGGTTTTGATTGTACAGGTAAGTACTTAATATTTCATATGTAATAACATAAAATAAGTCATACATACTTACCCAATATATAGATTACATAACAATCAAGTTTAAAGAATCGAACAAACTTAGTTAAAACTACGAATTTTATATTTACAATTATCACAGGATTATTTATTTTATTAACAAATAATACTAATTATTTTACAATCGGTTCTTCCCACGGTCTTGGTCCTCTAACTTGTTCCCAGTTATCGATATCGAGATTTTTAATTTTCTCGTATTCACTTTCCAAAGTCACCTCGCCGGGTTTTTTCATTTCTATACCTAATTTTTCCAATTCTTCCCTTTTTACTAAAGATACCCTAGAAAATTGGTATCGAAGATTAGTAAATTCTCTTAAACCGAACGAACCTCCAATCATTAATACGAAAAACGGTAATCCGAATTTAACAATCCTTTTGTTTAACAATCTTGAAATTTTGGATACTTGTGCCATTGTTAAATTTCGATTTCAATTAAGGTTATGCCATTATTATCGACAAAAAAAGAAGAAGTGCGAAATTAACCTACTTCACACGTCCATAAATCATTTTACGTTAATATGGTTGCCTATCTTATAGTAAATAATTAATAAATATAAAATAATCTATTTTAATACATTATTTTGTTTAATTTCTATACTAATTTTTATTAAATAATCTGTAAATAACCCCAGATATAATGTAATATAAATTTGGAGTGTATCATTTAAATGACTGATTTCAACTTCTAACTAGTTACGTAAATTTTATTGAAACCGAAAGTAAAATAACCATAGAGATATTACAGTAATATCTCTATGGAAATAACTCGATCGACGTAGATGCAAAAGCTGTAGAAATATATATAGGCGTAGATAAATTAAGCTCGCATTGAAAAAGAAAAAGAAGAAGAAAATTTATAAAAATGTTCGATTTAATATAATCATCACAGACCACACAGTGTGGTCTGTGATAATCATAAACTTATTTAATTTTAAACTCAAATGTTATTAAGATAATGAAAAAATAAGTGATATATTTTTAATTGATAATATGAGGTTATATTATTTTTTTGTTTTCTCAAATACAAAAACCAGTGTTTTCATAACGTTCTTTCTTAATAAAAATGGAAAAATAAATTCGCACTTATAACTGTTATACATTTTTAAGTACGTCAATGTTATTTAACATGAAGTACATTCATTAATGACTCAATCCAACACGAATAATGAAGTAAAACATCTTTTACTTATTGACAGTTGACAAAGAAATGTGTTCTGAACTGTATGTACACAATAATCAAGATACCTCGGTTTTAAGGAGCTTTTTGTGTTTCATTTACATGTATATATAAAGCGTGTCTCGAAAACAAACACGTCATATTAAAACGAATTCACCCAGTATAATGACTATTTTTTATTAAATATGGGACATGTTTTAAAATTAGTTACGGCGAGACTTATTTCGGTATTAATAACCTGATTGACCTTTAATTATTTATTGACAAAATTACTCCGAAACAAATTATAAAATAGTAATAATAATGTGATTAATTTTTCAAGGTCGTATTATATTGAGTTCAAATGTTATGTCGAAATAATTAATAGAAATAACTAATATTATTCGAAAATAGAAAGAATCATAGTTTGAGCTAAATTTCGAAATTCTTCGTATGAAAAAAAATCAATTTTTTGCAGGGTAGTAATTTCTTCATTTAATGTCTACTTTAAACAAAAATTTCGTGAAAGAGTTTAATGAGATTTTAGACGCAGTGTTGCCGTTATTTTCAAATTTGTCTCATAAATATATTTTATGATGAACCGAATGAATCGTTCGTTAAAAATTTAAATAAATAATTTATATAGCAACCGATAAATATCAAAATTTCGACATTTATTTATTATTACGAATTTAAAGTATACAATGTTTCTTATTGATTTTTTTTTCGTGATTAATATCAAATTTTTTATACCGATTCGGTTATTTGATAATTATCTAATTCCTATTCTAAATATTTCGTATCTGTATATAATTACTTATAAAAATAATCATATACTTAGAAGGTCAGTTCATTAAAAAAATGAATATTAAATTAGTTATAGAATATTTAGCTGTGACTAAGTTATATTAGTCGGTATTGTACTATATTAACGAAGCTATTCATAAAAATAGAAAAGGTTCCATACTTTCATGAAGCGAACAAATTATTTATTTTCATATAAAAAAGTTTAAATATTCGTAGTAGGCTTACGAAATCATTGCTACAGTAAAAGAATCCTGTTTACTGAAACGTTTTGTATTTATTGTTACGACTCTTGATATTTTAGCCACAACCGATTTTAGACTGGACGTTTCTATTTACATCTGAAATTGTATCAATTATGACATTTTTTTAATTGGATTTATACGCCCACTAATTTTTATTGAAATACCTAATAACCGAAAAAAATTGGTTTACATTTATTTATAATATAGTTATATTATTAAAAGCAAAAAAAATACTACGCAAAGCTTCTAATACAAAATGGCTGCATACAGGACATGAGTTCCAAATGTAGACCGCGAAATTTGAATGGTCGACGCACTATCATATAATGAAATTTATATTCACACACTAAATTGCCAAAATTGCCACCTCTTTTCTAGATATCCTTAAAAGGGGGTGATTAATATTGAGTTTATTTTGTTTTCTCTAAAATTTCAGTAAAGCTAGAAATAGAAATTCTGTAATTTTTGTGCATTCGCAAAGGACTAGCTACGGGAATTTTTTACGGGGGTGAAATTAGCAGCCCTATATTTTGTTTCATATCAAAACTTTATTTTATAAAAAAAAACTTAGTTGCTTACTAAAATTTTACTTTTTAATTATTCCAAAAACGTAAGTTTCATGTTACATCGATAAGTAAAGTGTAAAATTTTAATATTATTTTTTTAAAAAATATTTTAGTTATATCTTCCTTTCACAATGGGTTTCATCCTATTATTTTTTTTGTTTAAAAAATTATCAAACGGGTTTAAAATTGAAAGGTAGTACTCTATATCCCAGTAATGATAAAACAAAAAAAATTCGCCACACTTGTCGATTGTATCCGATTGAGAACGACGCTACCTTCGATCGCTGCTACTTTCATAATACATCTTTTATTCGGTTTGCTCTTAACAAAAGTTGTGCACATAGCACAAGGCGAACGCGTGCGTTGCTTTTTCTTTCTCATATTGTTCTGTTTTTATTGCGCGATGTGTTCAATCGAATCGGAGCAGTTGTAATACCCGAAAGTTCGAAAAAAGTATTGAGAAAAAAAGTGTTATAGTGTTGGTGATAAAGTCAAACCATGGAGTTAACTTAATAACCAGTTCAGACAGTTAAATAATGTAAGTGGATATTCGAAATATAATCGACTTTGAAAAAATTGTTAAAAATTTATATGAAGAACTGTTTTTAATGTGTTAATATTTGAAGTTACATTATTATTTATCAATTTTGTGTTAATGTACTTTTAATGTTTGATAACTTCATATAGTTCACACTGTGATTTTATTTTGGTTATATCGTCCATCATTAAAAATCTATTTAAATATGGTTTCTTCGAAGACATTTTTGTTTATTATGACAGATTGACAGAACTCAAAGCTGAAATGATTAGTCTTGATTATATGAAAATAAATTACCTCTAAAAGGTGTTTTATTTCTAATAGTTTATCAGACTAGGTATTACAACATTTGAAAAATGTATATATGTATGTATGTATATATATATATATATATATATATATATATATATATATATATATATGTATATATGTATATTATATATATTATATATATTATATATATATATATATATATATATATATATATATATATATATATATATATATATAATATGAATGAAATAAACTGCGATTACGTTTATAATGTTTTCACCTTCAAAAAAATCCTAATCACGTCCTACTTCTTAAGAAATTTCTTATTTAACAGCACGCATTTCTAACACAACTTTACAGTGGGTTTATACTAATATAGCCAGTAAATAGTTTCTCTTAGTCTGTTTATTATTGCAATTATTTCAAAATAATATTAGATTTGTTTTATTTGGAATATTTAAAAATTGAATGAAAATAATTCATTTTCGTAATCATCTAATTGCGCCATATTCTAAGTTCAATCGAATGGAATTATGGCATATTCAAATTGAGGGATAGCCAAAAAAATTCTTTTTGTCTCAACATTTATGGAGATGAAAAATCATATCTTATAGATTGTGTGGTTGCCAATAATGTTTTTTTATCTCAACATCCAGGGATGTAAAGAATTACTATATAAAAAATCGTATTTTTAAGATTGCGCTATTGTCAGACGCATTTCTTCCTCTTAGCATTCGGGAAAATGAATAATTACTAGATATATGAAATCATATTTTTAATATTGAGTTGCTGTCAAAAGTATTTTTCTCTCGATATTTGGGGAAATGACGAAATATACAATGAAAAATCATATTTTTAATATTGCGTTATTGCTAAACGTAGTATTTCGTCCTACATATAGGGTAATAAAACATTACCACACGAAAAATCGTATTTTTAAAATTGCGTTATTGTCAGACGTAATTCTTCCTCTCAAAATTCAGGGAAATATATAATTACTCTATGAAATCTTATTTTTAAGATTGTGCTGTTGCCAAACGTATTTTATCACTCGATATTTGGGGAAATGACGAATTACCCAATGAAAAATCATATTTTTAAGATTGAATTGTTGCTAAACGTATTTTTTCGTTCTACTTTTAGGGTATGAAGCATTACTACACGAAAAATCGTGTTTTTAAGAGTGCGTTGTTGCCAAACGTATTTTTTCTCCCAAATCTAGAGGAAATCACTTTTTAGTAATGGATGATGTAGTACAACTTCTTATTTATACGCCTACTTGATAAATTCTATAATAGTAATACGAATCTTCTTTTTGTTTTAAACCCACTAGAACAAACAATTTCTAAGGTGCGTACGTATATTCAAGTTTTAATGGCGATTTGATTGGTTTTAATATCACCGAAGCATCTAATAAATTCGAATTATTTATAGACGAAAGTATCTGTCAGGTTAAAGAAAGTTTAACGTATAATGTATTATATAATTCGTTATACAGAATGTCTCATATTTGATTAAGTTTCTATAATGAGTTTTCAACATCTAATATTTCATTTTATATGTTGTTAATTGTCTTGAACCAGCATCAAGATTTACTTAAAAAAAATTGTGGTAAAACAATTTAGGTGCCCAAAAAACTTACCTTGTTGTCGTCGTTGTCGATTTTCAGTTTATTCAATTCATCACTTCATCAATTCATCAAGATAGAAATATAATCGTGGATAATTAAACAAAAATAACGAAAGAAATAATATCATGTTACA
Organism: Diorhabda carinulata; assembly: GCF_026250575.1. Classification (NCBI taxonomy): domain Eukaryota; kingdom Metazoa; phylum Arthropoda; class Insecta; order Coleoptera; family Chrysomelidae; genus Diorhabda; species Diorhabda carinulata. Next base: position 1,836,302 of record NC_079469.1, read on the forward strand.
TTTGGCAACATCGTAATGAAATGATCTTCAACCATCAACAGATGTAAGTAATCGCGTACGTTTAATAATAAAGTGAGATAGTCGAATTTTCTCACGTAAATATTAAGATTTAATAATATTCTATTAATTTCAATGTAATTATAATGAAATCATTATTAAACGTGAAAATTATATTATCTGTATCGACTTATTTACTCATTACATCCGGTTTTGACACTTGACGTTTTTTACGTCTATGTCATTTTAGTTAAATTCCTATTTTTTACACGATTTCAAGGATCGATTCTGTTGAATAATCGATGGGAATTATGAAAATCGCGACATTTTATAAAAATGTTTCAGTAGCTTAAAACTTTCGTGGAAATTATACACACAATAAAATTCTATAGTCGATTGTTTGCCATTTTTGTTCATTCATTTGTTCATATTACCACCTGGCGGACAACGTTCAAAACAGATGTTTAATTTTTTTCTCACAATTGTTTTATTTTATCGGATTGTTCCGTGTACAAGGTGATACTGTTGTCTTGAGTATATAACTATAAAAAAGGAAATGGATATGAAGTATAAAGAATTTTCTTGGTTTATATATATAAATTCGATACTTTAGCCAAATACAGCAATCTCTTTATTGATATTCTTGTTGAGATAACACGATAACAGAAAGTGTATAAAGGCGCCTACTGTTGACGACCTTTACACACTTTTAAAAGATACACACGTCCACCACCTACACCTCCTACATCTCATTGTCCGGCTAATAAAAAGCTATCGATATAATATGTATAATTTCGTCACGCTTTGAAAGTGTTCCAATTATAACAGTATCTGTGAACAATCAATTTGCCGTTAAAAAATGTAGTTTGTGAAGCAGATTGTTGATGGTGTTTAAAATAATTCAGCAGTTGAAGATTGTAGTTGTACGGTGACGTCATGAATTATTCTGTCGTCCAGTAAAATATCAAGAATCATTCGATTCAGAACAAATTTCCAAATTTCTCTATAAAATTTGAAAATTTCATTACTTTCATTATTGTATAATCAGAGATATGGAGCATCAAAGTTGACTGTCAAATTTTAAGAAAACCTTTCGATAGAATTTATTATATATCTTAGTACCCCCGTATCTTAAAGTATCATATATATGATAAGTAGATTCAGAATAGATGTCTCTATAAATTTTAGAAATTTCATGATCCTCTTTTAGATATTCCCATAGTTATTCTATATTATATTGCAACCGCTTGATATATTATTTTTTATATCCTCTGACTTTTGTATCTTAAATCATTGTATTTACCCTCATTCGATTCAAATTTCTCTATGAACTTTGAAAATTTCATTACTTTAATTATTGTTTATTCAGAGATATAGAGCCTCAAAGCTGAATGTCAAATTTTTAAAAAACCTCTCGATAGAATTTATAATATATCGTCGGACCCCCGTATCTTAAAGTAGTATATACATGATAAATAGATTCAGATTAGATCTCTCTATAAAATTTAGAAATTTATTGAGTCTATTTTTAATATTCTCATAGTTATAGAGCCTCAAAAACAAAAATTGACTGTCAAAATTTAAACCAACCTCTCCATACAATTTATTATATATCGTCGGGCCCACGTATCTTAAAGTATTATATATATATATATATATATATATATATATATATATATATATATATATATATATATATATATATATTTTTAGAGGATTAGGAATCCGTTAACAGACATTCAAGCTTGGCACATGGCGGTCTTATTGGCTCGAATAGTTGTCGGGTTGGTGCTGCCTCCAGCATTCACCGACCGACTAAACCCTTCCCTCTTTCCTGCCTGCTGGCATCGCGATGGAACCACCTAAAGGTATTACTTCGTCGTGATGCCCTGCCTCTTATCCTTTTTTTATTGTCTAATAGTTTCTAATTGCACTTGTTCTTTCGTCTCTTTCCTTTTGTGTTATAATGTTCGACGCCATAGTAGATATCACGTTCCACATTGTAGGAGACTGTAGCATGGTTTGGACTATGTTTTCTGGGGTTATGATGGTATTTGCTTCTGTTTCAGCTCGTCTTCTTTCATTTTGCCACCTAGGGCACGCAAAAAAGGTATGATAAACATCGTCCTGTTCATTGCCACAATACTGGCAAAGTGGCACTCTTACCTCTTCCATTACTCTCAGCATAGCGTCTATGGTCGATTTCTTTTTCACAAATCCAAACTGTGTATCAGCAAGGCCTCCTGTTCTGCAGATTTCTTCAACTATTCTTTCTTTTATAAGGTGCTCTAGTAGTTTTCCCATGCAATTTATTAGGCACAGCGGTCTGTATGTGAGTTTTGATTGTCCTTCTTTACGTGGTTTTTCTACGAGCAGCAATTTGGCGGTTTTCCAGATATCTGGGAATTCGCCCTTCAGGATTTGCTGGTTCATTACATTCAGACAGATTGGTGAAAGTCTTTGTGCGACACATCTAATTATCTCCGGTGGTATATGGTCGTGTCCTGCAGCCTTTTTTAATTTGATCCTGTTTGAAGCTCGATCCAGCTCTTCTGCCGAGAATAGTGGAATAATGTCTCGTACCTCAGTGGTACTCCACTTAGTTTTCTGGTGTTGTGGGAACAGCTTCTTAGCTTCGTCAAGCATGAGTTCTTCTGACAACGCAGGAGGTGATCTCAAGCTCAGTTTATTCATCACTATCTTGTATCCCAGTCCCCATGGGTCTTCTTCAACTTCTTCAATGACCCTTTTCCATTTAACCTGTTTTGCTCTTAGGATGGCGTTTCTTTAGCCGCGCTCTTTCTTCTTTGTAGACTTGCCGGGATGTATCTTTTTGTTCTTGCGATATATTAGGTTTTTTATGGAGCCTTGTCATATTTCTCTTCCGTGTAAGGCATTTTTTCCGAGTCTCGGCGATTTCCGCTGACCACCAGTAAGCTGGTTTTTTCCTGTCACTTGGGATACCCTTTCGTTGGAATGTATTATCACATGCATGGCTGATGTTCTCAATTAATCTCTCTGGCTTTAAGGTTTGTTCTCTTGATGGTAATTTGTTTCGCAGTTCATTTATGAAGTAATCCATTTGTGTCGTATCCACCCTCCAGCCGCGGCTCTTCATCTTCGTTCTTACGCTATCTTTCTTAATAGCTATATCAAAATAAATGTAATTGTGGTCTGTAAGATTTTCCTCTTCAGACACTCTCCAGTTCGTTACTAAAGGCGCTATATTGGTTGCCGCGAATGTTATATCGATAATGGATGAGCTTTGGCCTCTACGGAAGGTAGGTTCACATCCGGTGTTCAGTGAAATTAACTTTAGTTCTGAGGCCCATTCAGAAAGAATATCGCCTCTAGAATCATTTGTTGTTGAGCTCCACATCATTGATTTCGCGTTGAAGTCCCCGCAAACCAGGCACTTATTTTTCCGTGTAGCCATACTATTTTTCAGTTCATTCAGTAAATGTTGGAACTCTTCGAGCCTTATATTTGGCGACATATAACAGCTATATATAGTGATTTTGATGCAGTCAATCCAGACAAATCCATTTCCCTGTCCCCAACCTTGTATCGATATGTGCTTGCTTGCTGGTAAGCAAATTGCTGCATCTATATTGATATCTGTGTACCAGCCGCTCTTTTTAGCTAAATTCTTGTTTGGTTCGCTTATGATTGCAATGTCTATTTCATTTGTAGCTGTTGTTTGTCGCAGTAAGTCATGTGCTGGGATACGCCTACCTAGGTTAATTTGAACTTGTTTGAACATTTTGTTGGCGGTTTGTTCGCAGCCTTTTTATCTCTCCTCTATATAAAGGGCACTTTAGGGAAAGTGGCCTATGACCGGGGATGTTACATAGTACGCAGTGAGCTTCTTTCGTGCAGTCTTTTTTCTGGTGGTTATCTCCCCCACATTGTATGCACAGTCGTGTTCTATCAGGACCCTTGCAGAATTTGGCTATATGACCAATTACCCAGCATCGATGACACGAGTCCACTCTCACCCTTTCCTAGATCAGCTGTCTTCCCAACGACTAATGAGCCCGATCTACCCATTGATGGCCGCCCGCTTCGGGTCAGACGTCATCCTGCCAGTTTTTTGGTCCGCGCCGACTACTTAATTTCGCCGGTACCTCCCATATCTGGGAGGAGTGCCCCTATCCGCCACCTGGGGACGCGCTGGATGGGAGTACTGGCATCTCCACACCAGATATATATATATATATATATATATATATATATATATATATATATATATATATATATATATATATATGATTCAGAATAGATGTCTCTATAAATTTAAGAAATTTCATGATCCTCCTTTAGATATTTCCATAGTTATAGAGCCTCAAAGTTGACTGTCATTCTATATTATAATGCAACCGCTTGATATATTTCTTTTCTTTGGACACGATTATGCGATATTATACATAAATTTCTTATAAAGCGTTACTTAAAATATTTAACAATATACCAACAACCATTTAATTATAAAATCACGCTCTGATTGTTTCTATCTGCCGCAGTAAAGTGTTCCAAGTAACTACCTAAGGACATTAATTGTATATATTATATAAACTGGTGTATAATATTACATATGGTAAATGGTTTTCATGGTTAGTATACAACCGAAGAACAAACCATCCATATCGACGATTTAAAGTTGTATATCATTATATTTCTATAGAAATTGAAGATCTGACAACGGTGTAAATACTACAATAACTCACTTTGTAGTTACACTGATTTACTCCGGTTTTTATTTTCAATATTTTAATTCACAGGTAAATATTTTATTAAAAATTTTGCGGTAACTTTTTGCACCAACTATAGAAAATTAAAAAGTCGTTTATGTAAGTTCAAAAATAATTTATCATAACTGTACAAAAAGATACCAAATTGATTCTTATTAAAAACAGCTACGCTATAATTTATATAAAGTCGATATTTCTTTATATTAATTATGAAATATGAAAATGTTTAAATGATTAATAGGACCATAGAACTGTAAATAAGTGCGTATATTGACAGATTTCACAATAATGATTACAAATAAATAGAAGGTGAATAAAAATACGGTTCATAATAATTATCGATAAAACAATTTTAAAGGATAAATAAATAAAAATTCACAATCAAAACCTATAAACAGTTATATAAATTCGGTTTTATTATTATAAAGATACAACTTTTGCTTAAAACATCACCTACTAAACGGAAACGGCTACATAATCTTCTTTTTTATTCTCGTCTTATTTGACAGTTGCCCAGCTACTTTCATAAACAAAGCGATTATTAACACATAGATAAATGTAAGTGAAATATATTACGTATTTGTAGATCTCCCTATAAGTTTATTATCGTTGTTCAGAAAGAACATCTGGAGTACTTCATGCTAAAATTAATTTTAATAACATTATATTTATTGATTTATATACGCATAAGGAAATAATAACCTATAAAAATTACATTACATTAAATAGATTTATAGAAAATGAAAGTCTAATTATAACAAGCGTTATATTAAATAAAAAAAACTATGAAATGTATTATTATTGTTTTTTCCACACCTGATTTAATAACGATCAAACTTGAATAATTCACTTTTTATTTGCTTCTATAAATATCGATAGAAATGAAATATTTGTGCGCAGATGTTGAAATTCAATTGATATTTGAAATATAATAAAAATAAATTGGTTACATAAAATAAATAAATAAAATATTAAAAGTACAAAAGGTACAAAATGTTACTAATAAAGTAAATCAACGCCATCTAGCGAATGTTTATCGAATGTAATAATGTACAGATCGGCAGTTAACTTCTACTTTTAAAATGGTCAGAAAAATATTTCGAGAATGAAGTGTTTTTATCTAGCTAGACGGGATGTTTTATTCTAATAAGAAAAACTGAGCTCATTAAATACTGTCTTTATATGTTACCGTATCTGTCGTCTGACTAAATGATTAATTCAAATGAACTTTAAGTCCTCTATTCGAATTAGTCGTAATTTCCATATACCTAATAATTTATAAACGGAAATTAAAGAATTAGGGACAAGCCCTTATAACATTAAATTATTTGTGGAGGTGTTTTATTATTGAGAGTAGGTAGAAATTATAATTGATAATAAAATTGTTTATATCTCGTAGAACCCAACAAAATTCGTGATGATTTTCTGTAACATCACTCAATGTCCGCCATAACCGAAAGTGGTTAATAGCTATAAATATTTACATCAACTTGACTTATCTGACAACGTCATAATATGAAACAATCTCCTGCAAAACTCCTTTGTTGTACCCCGTATATGTGATTCTGATTAATTCAGGAAGCCATATTTAGTGAGAAATGTTTCGTAATACAATTTTTTTTCTTTACCGATCTAGCTACGACTACAGTATTGCTACATACCATTAATTTTTATGAACGGAATATTTGCAGTAAACTATGTAATAATTATGATTTCCAAATCGTTAATTGACTTTTGAGGTTTACTTTCATTTAACATACATTAAGATCATCTAGATTGAGATATATTTTTATTTATGGGAATATAAATTTAAATGCCTCACGTGTAGATGGCGCTTTTAAAAAGAACAAGCTTCCAATGAAATAATAGAAATATAACAAATTTATAAGGCAATTACATAATTAGAAAATGTTTTAGAACACTAATCAAGTAATCCCCGAAATGCTGATATGACGTTGGTAAAGTTGCAAACTCTGTAAAGAAGGCCAAACAAACATCTTTTAATTAACATTAAACGTACAAAACAATAAACTAGAATTTAATTCAAATGTAATAGGTTTTAAAATATTCATTAACTGAAAATCAGTGATTTAGCAATAAAAACAATTAATCAATTGCTATATAAAATTAGACTTAAGAGGTTTTGTTTGTATTATTATTAATTTTATCACATGTAGATGGCGCTTATGATTAGAATAGTCACAGAACTATTAATATATGAACAAGAGTTGGTGCGGCCAAACCCTACCGAGAGAGATAACCTGAACCTCGTATTTAAATCTCAGTACAGTCTCGGTAGAAAGTTTGATTTTAGTTTGGCGCGAAATAAAAGATCTGTTTTAAAAAAAGAGTTAATAAGTCGAAACGTCAGTTTATATCTGTATTTTTGTCCTGATTTTCTTTTAAAATCAAGACAATATTCGAAAATTGAAAATATAAATACACTTGTTGAATAGACAAGCTTTTTACAGCTCATGTACCAATTGTATGTTACGTCATCGATACTTCTAGACATTTTTTTAGCGTCTAACGAATAGTTAGGAAAATAACTTGTTTCTTGTAAATTAAAAAGAAATTAATACAAAACTAATGAGATTTAACGAAATGAATAATAATAAATATATGATAAACATTTTGCTAATATTTATTTCACAATATCGTGAAGTGTTACCAACTTTCTAGACTAAATTTCTCTGTTTATTAAGTGTTAATCGTATATGAACTTAGTTTCTTATTTGTTATTTTGTTGACTATAAAAATCACTAAAAATGCCTATTGATATAAAAATATTTTATAAAAGGACATCGTGCAAATGAGTCATTCCAATAGAAACAAGCATATAAAACAATTTTGAGGTTATTACGTATTTTTGAAAAATGTTAAATCCAAACTAGAATCGTCGAATAATGAAACTTATTCTTCGTATAGTTTTTTAATAACAATAATTGAAATCATTGATTTCGTGATGAATAGAAAACAATTTTATCGATTATTTACTTGTTATGTAAAAACTAGACTTTTGATACTTTGTTCATTCATGGTCAATAAAACATTGGAAAGTAATCTTGCAAATTGTTATAATTTAGCTAGTAAGTAAACAATACAATCGTGTATATTTTCTAAATAAGTAATAATTGATTACCCGACCTGGTATGCAAAGAAATATGCACACATAACCTATAATTTAGAAATCAGTATACCGCATAAAATTTTCACTTTTTTCCTTTATTTCTAACCCAATTATTAATATACAGGGTATATTATTATCTCAAATCATAACAGACGAATCAGAGTGTATAATTTTTTTATAGAAACTGATTATTTTGACATTTCACTATGTCAAATAATATTTCGATTTATTTGTGACATTGATTATAGTGATGTGGTTCGAAATTTTACCATCTGCACTTATTATAACTGCAGCTCTTGCATTTCCTCACGCTTCCGCTTACATAATGAATTATTTAGTATTTGGTAACATGTATAGGAGGTCCATGTATCATATGGAGGTAAGAATTACTAATCAAATCTATTTAAGGTAGGTAAGCAAGTTTTTCAATTCATATGAGAATAGTAAATGTTTTATTTTCTGGTTAAAACGATCTAAATGAGTAATGATCAAAATATCTAAAACAAAAATTCGACAGTAAATATAGATGAGATACTTTTTGGACGTCCTGTATAATGGATAATTTTAGGAAAGACGTCAGTATTTAAGAGACAGGAGGTTAACTAAAGATCCTTATAAAGTTCAAGGACTAGAAGCCATACCAGACGAAGACGACAAAGAAAACCAATCAAACAATTAGAATTTTTAATTATAATAATTGAAATTCTTTAACTAATTCTGTATATTATAAATGTTTCCGAAATAAAAGAAATCGTTATTTAAATAATGTGTAGTTTTACATTTATATGAATTGTTGGTATTTGACCTTGAAAATTCACACCTTGAAGACATTACATCTTTATAACAGTTTCCAATCTATTTTTCAATTTAAAATGTCAACAAGCGATGAATCTGATCGTAATTATCTTAAAGTGGAACTATTAAAGTCAATTAAAAAAATTAATAATTGATATTTTGTTTCTCCACTTGAAAATTATAAATCGAACTATAGTTAAATTTCTTCTCAATAGATAATCAGAAAAGAAAATTTCATTTCTAACGCCGTTGATGTTAAATAGATGGCGCTACGCATTTTATAATTTAAATAATCCAATTTCTTGTTTATAGTAATTTTACTTGTCTCCTTTTATTTCCCTCGATATTATCGATTAATCAGTAATAGACAATCGAAACTATTGAGAATATTAATACTTTCGATATGATTATCCACGATGTTTCATTGAAAGTACAAATAACCACCATATTTGATTATTAAATACAGTGGCGTCCTATTTTATTATAAAAATTTCATTTTTATGTATTTAAGTTATTTTTTCGATTAATTTTTTGGAAAGATAACGAAATCTTTAAATGAAAACCAATCAATGACAATGATACTTTCCGGTTGAGATAAAACAGCAGATGGCCTCGATCAATTGAAATACGTGTATATGCGACGGCAATGATTTATTTTATACTATATTCTTAACCTGCGACCTGTACACTCACGAAAGAAAGTCAAAATTACGTAAAATATGCACAAAACAGTGAGACGCGTCTTTAAAATCTACTCAAAGGTCGATTAAGAGATTTCGGAACTTTTACTTCTCGTCCAAATCACACCAATAACGTAACAAAATACACGATTATTCGATGCCGTTACCTAATAATCGTACATCACTAGACAGTTAATTTTGTTTCGGGTTTAAAGAACGATATTTGGAAAGGGGCGTTAAATAAAAATAATGATTGAAAAATATATAAAATAATTTTTATTATATCCATAATAATCTCGATGTGAATTGGAACACAATTTTTATATTTCATAGATTGATTTAGAATGATAGCGATTGAGTTCGATATTTGACACGAGACATGTTAACCTACTCGAGAGGGGAGGATTGGACTGTTATTTGAAAATTGTTATATTGGTACAATTTTTAAAATTACTTTTGAATAATCAAATTCTATACTACAATTGTGTTATTTGGTTAAAAACATAGATTTGGATTATACGTTGTATATGCTAATTGAATAAATAACAAAAGCTAAATTATACATACTTAGTTTATCTATTCAATCAATTGGATAACGAACAAACCATCGTTTATTATTAGATTTTCAATGATTTATTAAAGTTTTGTTGCGGTTATTCTCGATGTTGATAACAAACAAATGCCTGCAACTGTTTTATTATATAATAGTTAATTAGGTAGGTGATGATTTCAAAATTTTTAATGGAACACTGAAACATCACAATTATTGATGGAGCGGTATACGACAGAGCATCAAAAGTTCTCATAATGTCAAACGAGAAATTTCTTCAGGGTTGCCAGTTAATTTATATTGTATTAGCACTAGATATACATTCTCTTATAAATAAATAACTACTATAATAAATTATTGGTGGAAAATATTTAAAAAATTAACAATCTTTACATGACTAATAGTAATAGTGAACTTGCATAAAAATGTCAAGGATGATTATTTAAAGTCACCAACGTGTTATATCTTTATTTCATAATAAAGGATTTAAAGTACGTAAATTTACATTGAAATAATCACGTTATTGTTACACAATGTATATCATTTACATTTATTAAATTAATTATTAATACCAATTAATCAATATTAAATTAGAATTATCATCAAAAATTACGTTTCTATTAATATATCTACAATCATAGAGTACAATGTTGTAAAAAAAATTCTCGTGAAACTACTTGTCACTTATATACGGGGAGTATACATTATTTTTCGTTCGTAATCATTTGACAGAATTATTTTTTTACTTCTACTGCCATTTTTAGAATGTTATTTATGGGAAAAGTGCGAGAATTAAGAATAATAGATATATTTATATATATTCATTATTATACAGGGTGTGTAGATATTTAATGTCGAAAGTTTAGGAAACTATAAATTAAAATTTCCTCTAAACTGATCGTCTCATTGATGTTTCATTAATAAATTAAAATACGTATTGTACAGGTTGTCATTGTTGAAATAACGGAATGATAGGGAAAGAAATTAACACAATTAAATTATTCACGATTTATTGTAATTGAAAAATTGGTAGATCAAAATTGACGTATCCGGATAAAAATTTCCATCCCCAATTTAACCCCTTTAAAAGTGAAATATATAAAAACCCTTCTCTAGCCGGAGATTACAAGCGCTAGAAATATTGAAAGGATCAACAATTTCATTATTATACAGGGTGTCCGGAATTTTAATATGAAAATAAACTGTTTTCATTAATAAATATGGTGGATCATTTTTAAAATTGGGTATTATATCTTCGTTAAAATAACTAAATATTAAGGGGAAAAACGAAAAAATCTAATTATTTACGTTCTATACCAAATTGGAAGAATATAATTTGGCAGTTGACGTACTTTAATTCCCTTAAGGGTGAAATCTTAAAAAATCCTTACGTATCGGGATATTGCATGCGGGAGGAATATTGAAAGTTATAAGGGGATGTTTATAGAAGGACGCCGTATAATGTGTGACTGGTTGTCTATCCAATAGTTTCAACACGTTTTTCCATGTAAAACGTTTCGGATGCTTAAAAATCGATATAAAAAAGGAAGTAAATGAAAAAAAATATTATATTTGTATATTTTAATAACTTTTAAAGAATCGTAATTCACAATTTCAATATATAAATTATCCTAATTCTTATATTCCACGTGTTTAATATTCTGAGGAATTCCGTTGATAGTTTTCGAGGTTAGAACGTCATTTTCGTATTTCATCACCGTTTCCTTGCCGTTTTCAGAAATTTTTTTCGTCGTTATTTTTTTGCCGTTTACGACTTTAGTAGCCGTCGCCACTTTCCTCGTATACGAACCATTCGGTGAGCTACTGTAACAAACAAATTGAGTTTCGGAAAAGATCAATTAGATAAAACTATCGTTCTACCTTGAAGCGCTGAACGAACTTTCCACGCTACTGAAAACAGATCCGAAATCTTTGTGTCCAGATAAAAAACCATCTAAAAATCCCCCTCCCATCGGACCGAATAACGACATGTTATTACTATGTCCCGACGACGAACGGTGCTTGTTTCTGCGATGTGGGAAATCGTCGTTCAAAAATTCGAACATGCTCGTACCGAAAAATTCCCTAAACACCTCTTCTGGGTCCCTAGAAATAACAATTCATTCTATTAAATGAAAAATTCGTAGGCTAACGCATTGTATACGCTACTAGTATCCATATGAGACCGTACGACCTGCAAGTACCAGCATCGCGGTCGACCAAATGAGATGACGAGTCCAGAAATGTTGAAAAAAATCCACGAATTAGTACTAGGCGATTGTAAACTGGATATGTGCGACCTAGCAGATATAATAGGTATTCAAAAAGTGATATTAACTGAAAATTTGGACATTAGAAAGCTGTGCGTAAGATGGATGCTCATAATGAAACAAAAACAACGTCGCGAAGATGTTTCCGTCGAGTGTTTGGCCGTTTCATAACCATGAATGTAACTTTGGTCCATCACTTAACACCCGAGACAAAATAACAATCAAAAGAATGGACTGAAGAGGTAGAACCGGCTCCAAAGAGGTCAAAGACCGTTTCATCTGCAGGCAAGGTCATGGCGTCCGAAGTTTTACATCGATATGGGGGCAATAAAATATATTTCACAATGGAGTCCAAGCGATCCTCGGCCGTGTGTATTCATTATCTTAAAAAAAGGCGCAAAAACGACCCTAATTGTTGTTGTGGTTGCTATTAGACCCGAAGGTCATAAAAAATAAATATGAACTGTGTTGAACCTACGGTAAAGACAAAGGTTAATAGAAAGACTCAAAATTGAGATAAATGGCCTGCGAATCTGGCCGAAAAGTACAAGACCGAACCAACGGTTACGAAAATAATATCAGCGGGTAATTTTTCGACGCTTCAAGAGATGCTGACCAAACTAGTATTAGTCATTAACATGGGAAAGCGACAATTATTTCTATAGGAGAACCAGTTTCAACCAAAATAACGATTTTAAAAAAATAAATAGTATATCGTTTTCATGGATTCGGGGTTAATAACCTTCAAAATGTCACATATCAATAAAAATATGTCGTGGGATTCAAATAGCTTTCGCATCCACATTATTATACTGATATGACCCCAATTGACTTTTTCGTGTTCTTAAACTTCAAGAAGGTGTCGTTGGATATAATTTTTTACCAAATTCGAAGCTAAAGACTAAACTATATTGAATGGTAAATCGAAATTCTATTTTTTTTGTACTCCAGTAATTTTATTTGTTCATAATTAAAAGATTAAAGATTTGTCTATCCAACTTTACCCAATAGCAGATTTTTCTGCAAATTATTACAAATTAATAATCAAATTTCTATTATATTTATGTTCAGGATATACTTTTTTCATTGTTTACATCATAATAATGACTTATTGTACTAGAAATCATGTCAAAAATCTTATTTATCATTTTTTAGTACATTTTAAAATATATAACGTCTCGATACAAGATCGAAAAGACATATAAAATAACCCTTGGCACTTTCTTGATTCAAGTTCAATAATAACTTAATTTTCTTAAATACGAACCTGAATTTATTTCAACAAAATATTTTGTTGTATATATACTCCATGTTTTCTATTCAGTCATCGTCAAACTTATAAAATATTTATAATTATTTTAAGTACGGCCCTGAGCTTTATTCAAATATTTTTACTACGATGGTGATATTATCATTTACTGAATACCGAATTATTTGTTATCCTTTTTATTTACACTTAATGTGTATAATTACCTGAAAGTAAAGTGGAAAGATCCACCGAAATCGAATAAATCCTCATAATTCTGTGATGAATTTCTACCCGGATTCACCGATCCGTATTTATCGTAAGTTTTTCTTTTTTTAGCATCCGATAAGACTTCGTAAGCTTCGGATATTTCTCGAAATCGTCTCGTGGCTTCTTCTTTATTATCGGGGTTTTTGTCTGGATGCCATTTCAGAGCGAGTTTTTTGTACGCTTTTTTTATTTCGTCGGTAGACGCGTTTCTCGGTACTTTCAAAACCTTGTAATAATCGGACATGTTAGAATTTCGGACTTGAGAAAATTTTTCAAGGAAACGTTAAAACTTGTGACTTTTCCTAAATCGTACGTCAAAAATGTTTGACAAACGATTTTATGACACAAGAATTTTGAGTTTGTATTATTTTTGCCGAGAAATTTGTAAAATATCAAAAAGGAAAAATTCAAAACGATCTTAAACGACTATACACGATTATAAATTCAATTGACGTTTTGACTTCCGCAAAATCGAAATGCATTTATAACGTTTTTATTCAATCGGAAATGGCATTCGATTCTTTTTCAATTATTGAAAACATTGAGGAAATACTCAATAATAATCTCTATTTTTTTAAATTTGTATTATTTTTTCCAAGAAATGTACAATACAATGTACAAATGTACAATATCAGAAAGGACAAAGTCAAAACGATCTTAAACGACTATACACGATTATTAATTCCGTTAACAGCTTTGACTCCTGAAGAATCGAAATGCGTTTATAACGTTTTTATTGAATCGGAAATGGCATTCTATTCTTTTATAATAATTGAAAACAAAAATAATTTCTATTTTTTCCAGAAATAAAAAACGATTATCAATTTATAAAAGAGTGATATTTATTATCTTATATTGATTGAAAGGTAATAATTAGAATCGATTATTATTATTGAATCGATAATAATTGTAAGTTGTGTTGCCTAAATTTTAATCACAATTAAAATTATATCATTTTCTTATATACTTTAGTTCGTATAAAACATTTTTAGGTATAAATAAGAAAGCTTACTTAACACCAATTGCTTGTTAACCTATAAAATTGCGTGATCGAAAAAATAGAAATGTAAACGACTTACTCCATTCATATACCTACTCACTATAAAATTAACGTTGTAAAATAAATTCCATAAATTACAAACGTGTAATGGCTATAATTAATGATACAATGATACAGTTTGTTAAACAATACTTTTAATTATTGTAACCAATTATTACAAAAATTAATTAAATTGAACGAAAATTTAAATTCTATTACTTCTACTTTGAATAACGCTACCCAAAGGAACATGAAGTTAGTTGAGTATATAGGGTGATTTTATCAGGGATTTCAATAATTTGTAGTTATCTTTGTTTACGAGGTTTCTCAGTGGCGTGCGTAAATTTTTTTATAATTTTCTATAATTATACAGAGTGTTAACAACTAGATACAATACTATTTCAATTTGTTAAAATATATTTATAAGAAAATTAAATAGACTTAAATGACGTAATGAATTTTAATTACTATTATATCATATTAAATATTATCGATATTTTGTTCAATTCCAACAGTGTTTTTCTGATGTCATTCATGATTGCACATTATCACTTTTTAGTATAAAAACGTAAATAATTCCAGAGTAAATGCAGTAACCACAAGCGAAAGTGAAATACTGAATTCTATTTAAAAATCATTATTTCTCATTAGAACCCGTTTTTGAAACGTATTACTACTTAATTCATTTTGGGGTGAATTCACCTTCAAAATGTTTGATATTCTTAACCGTATATTGCCACTAAATATTCTTCTACTTTCACTATAACACACAGTTTATTCAACCGAAAATTACGTCATCGTATGCATATCCACTTCGCTATAAACATTTTTATTTATTATTGTTATTAATTAATAGATATTACTAATTATTATTAATAATATTTATAAACAATGAGAGTTATAACTCACTATACTAAACCGGGAATTATTTACGAACCGTATATCCAGGTGGCTCTTTACAAGCCTATGGATCGAAATGGATCATTCCATTATGAGTATCGAGGGGAGTAATGACACTTTAATAATTTTAACGTATTTGAATACTTAATTATTCTGAATTTTGTAGATTAATTATAATGTACTTTCCTAGAAATAAGAAATGTAGGGAAAACGTAAAAAAAAACATTTAATAACGACGATAAATTGATTAAACATTTGTTTTTTTTATATTATATATATCGAATAAGAGATTGAATTTTTATGTTTATCGTATACTACGAGGTACATCGGGAAAGTAAGTGTGGTTTGCTAATGGTAAGATGCAGTACGTAGCAAATGATTGATGAGTCCTGGTTATATTACGCATGCGCTATTGATATAATTACGATTAATTCCAATAGAAAAAACTTACTTTCTAGATATGCCTCGTAATATGAATGTTATTTTATGTAATAAATCCCGCTATTTATATCCGCAGTGATCGTTTTGATTTCCATAATATTGAAATAAATATTTTCTATCTAGATATTAAAATTATGAACTTTACGTTTATTTTATTGATTTACAAAAAGCTTTCTATCGAGTACAGAAAGATTATATGGAAAAATATTTATAAAATATAACCAATAAAGAAGTTTTAGGTGCAAAATAATTGTAACTTGACGTTCAATTTTGTTTATTATTATTTTATTAATAATTTGATTTTAATTATTTTCATTTTTTTATAGTGTCTTCACTATGTCCTGCTACATAAGGATGAAAAGATCCTTTTTACAGGGTAAGTATCGTATTTTATTTTCATAATTCGTCAGAACAAGTTCAATGGGATTAAGATCGGGTAATACGGTGGCAGACTCGAAGCAATTTGATCATATAGTTAACTTTTTTTAACGTTTTTTAGAACCTGTTTTATTCTGTTTTTAGTAATAAAAATAATACGCGGTAATGAATTTGGCTTTTGTGTCCATTTTTTTATTTTCCACGTCATCTAACCATGACTATATCGGTTTTTTTTTCCATCCTGCGTTCATTCTATCATCAGCTTTAGACTCAGATCTCCTTATAATATAAGGAGATGTCTCAGCCATTTCGGTGTTGCTTTTTTGATTATCTTTATCACATTCTCTCACTTGTTTCAATTTATTTGTTCTTCTTTTTTATAAATTTTTAAGTCTCGTTACAGTACTTATAAGTTTTATTTTTATTATCACCATCATTTCGTCTTTTATTTCCTATATAAACAGTGAAGATTCTTAATTTAAATCACTATTTTAGACTGCCTGTACTAAATAATTTTTCCTGCTTATTTTTTTTGAGAATTTTGTAGTACTAACCGCCCCTCTATACGAATTTGAAAAATAAAATTAAATAGCTTATTTTAGTCCCTATCAGTACTCGTTAAAATACTAATAGTATTTGTGATATTTATTTGGTCTGCTGTACGAAGTTGATTTAGTCCACTGTAGTTATATCAGCTGATTCTTAGGTAAATGTCATAGATATCGAACGTTCAATTTTGTTCATAAATTCTTTTATTACTAAGACGTTTATATATTAATTTTTAGAATCATTTTTATTAATGTTTGCTATTTCAATTAAATTTCAAAGTTCATTTATTCATACATCAATCAAAATATGTCTCCATCATATTTAATTATTAAACAGAATACGTATTGACGTATTATTAGACACAATCATATTGGATATTTCAAATGTGAATAACTGTGATTGATGACAACCAAAAGTTTATTGAAATTCATTCTGTTAATCATCTTAACAAAAACAAAACGATTCGATGTTAACATCTTTATACATGAAAGAATTTAAATTAGACAAAATTTCTGATAAGGCAACATATTTTAATGTGGTACGTGAATGGATTGTTTGTTGCCTATCCAGTAGGCTGGAGTATGATTTCTAATGCTCAACATAGGGAACGTGGTAGTAAGAATATTAAGACAGTTGACAGAGATCAATGATAACGTGCACTAGCGTGCTTCTAAATGACGTTTCTGTTCCATTTTATTATTTTAAATAGATTATATTTTATACAAAAAGTCCACGATCAATAATTTATCTGAACCGTTCGGAAAAACACGCTAATAATATGAAAAATAGACAAAAAAAAAACACAAAAATATACCTTGCGATAAGTCAACTTCGTAAGCAAAAGCTAAAGCTAAAGAGATAGGGGCGAGTAAGGTTCAGGTCAAAATATATTTATAAATGCAAAGAAACTTTTCAAATTAATACGAAATGGTGGATAATTGATGAAAATGCTGTCTAGAAATAGGGGGAATCTAGTCAGGTCTGGATTCGTGGTATTATTTTCGGTTTGGACCCACGTACACTGTTGCAAAATGCTCTGAACGAATATCAGTGACCCGTGTGTATAAAAATCGTTTAAAATATAAATATCGAGTCTCGCCAGGAGTTTATAGAAAAAAGAAAAAAATTAACTAGCTTTGATCCATCTTTTAAGTCAATAGCACTTAAACCAACACTGTAATTAAGCACAACTTATACTTAAATTTTGTATATTATTTGTTTCAGGTCTTTTATGGCTGTATCTATACGGATTTGGTTTCATGGCGTTTTCACTCGAGCCTGGGGTAAGATTTTTATGTTTCATATATACGAGGTCAATCCGATAAGTAATTGTTGTATATGGTGAATGTTCTTCTTCGATATTGACCGTTAAAAATTACGAATTTCAATATAGTCGAATGTCAATTTTGGACCGAAACTATCCATAGATAAAGTGATAAGAATCCACGATTTAGTATTGACACATCGCCGATTGGAGATGGGTCGTATTAGATTAATATTAATATACGACGCCCAGTATAATAACGCACAATTCTGGCTAAATTGAGCTGTTTCCCCATCCACCGTATTTTCTGGATTCGGACCTGTGTGACTTATTTTTATTTCCAAGTTTGAACAAATTTGAAGTTTGATTCGAAGGAAGAGGTTATTGTCATCACGGAGGAGTACTTTTCAAACCTACAGAAAATTTATTTTTTTTCCAGACAGTTTTTAGAATTTGCAACATCTTCGGTTCAAGTGTATCGAACTGTATATTGAAAAATGAATCGACACTTTTTCTTATCGAATCATCCTCGTATAAACGAAATAATTTGTATTTTATTACAATTTAAAATTATTCAACTCCTCCGGTACAATAACGTAAAGTTATGATATGTTATAAAGGGTATTTACAAAATTATAACCAATTTTTTATTATTTTTATATTTAAAAAAAATTCACTAATTTTACTTGAATCTAATACAGAGTAAATTAAAACAAATTTTAAATAGTTCACCCTGTATTTTATATGTTCGTCATCAATTATCACTAAAAGATACAATTCTTACCCACCCTTTATATGAAAATAATTAAATGTACATGGTGAAAAAAAAAAAGAATTAAGTACGCCCCTGTTGTTTTCGCCCTAAATATTTCATATTAATGTCAATACATTTTGTCGTATTCCTAACAATACGATGACTAGACACAATTTAATAATAAAAAAAATTTAAATTAAACATTTAAATGTGATTATGGTACCTTGAAAAACTAATATAAATAGTGACAATTCATATTCTAAGGTATATAAACCCTGAAGAGGCTAGGTTAGTATGTCGGATGTTAGGTACGGTTATGACCTTGAAAATCTTAAGTAAAAACGTAATAGAATGTAAGCATTTATTGATGTAGGTGGAGACAGGCTCGGATTATGAATTTTCTTAGGTTAAAAGAATAGATTTTATTGAAAAGAATGCGTAGGTATCATGGGCGGTAACAAGATAAAAATCAACTCGGTCAAACTGTTATGATTATAATCTAGATTGGATCGTGACTATCATGTTAACAGAGTCTGTGTCCAGATAAACGCAATTATTTACCTTAATAGACAAACATCTTATTTTTATCTTTCATTACCATATCTGAAATCTAAACAACGCGTAATTATTACGTAAAAAGTTTGTTATAGTTTATAAGCGATTCGTGAATACGTTTTTTGTGGAATGTATTCGAAACGAGACAATTTAATAACGTGTAGGACGGTCATTCACCTTTCGTAATAATATAAAACGGAAAAAAATAATAATATGAAGATATCTTACATACTTATTCTTTCCTGTCATTTTGACTGTTTCTTCTAGGCTATCGAATCCTACAGGCACTCGTTAAGTTTCCTCTTTTAACATTTTAAAATTTTATCGTGATAGTTTTCTACTTCTTTTTTATACAATTTAGTTAATTACATATTTGCGTTATTATCTTACAAAACTTCGCTGTAGGGCGCCAAATTTAAATAAACGACTAGTTTTGTCTCTGTCAGTATAATCAATATTAATAATGACATTTACATATCGTTTTTGTTAACCTAATTATCCACAAATATTTTTCTCCTTTCACCAAATAATAGTCTCGTGTCTAGGTTTTATTACCATACAAAATCACGATAGTTTACGCAAATAACCAATTACGAACTACATATACATATAATTTTCTTGCAAAATAAAACTTCCTCAACTTTAAATTCATTACGTCGCCATATTTGGATACTCCATCTATCATTTTAACATTCTGTGACGTAGTACTAAAATAGTTCTTTAGGGCATACTTCATTTAATTTTATAATCTATTTTGAACGTTAAGTACGAATTATAACTCACGGTTTTATTGTTTATTGCTAGTCGAGATGAGGTAAATAAATGGGTACTTCGAAAAGATTAAACATTCTAAATAAGAGAATTGATCTGAAAGAATATGAAAAAGAATAACGGATTTCTTAGGATAAAGAGGAAACATGTGGAAGAAAACGTAATAAAAAAGACAAAATATGTTTTTCTACGACCGTGCGTTTTAACCCACTTTCCCGCACGCATTTTAGTTTTGACTTGATCGCTTGCCCGAACTCCGCTCCGCGTCGTTCGGGACAACTGCAGTCGCGTGCGGGAAAGTATCACTTTCCGCACTTGTTAGGAAAATAACTATTGAAATACACTTATTTAAATTACATACACTTGTGCTTTGAGTTAAACAAAGTACGTTGTTTTCATCATATAATGTTGGAAAGAGATAGCAACTATAACATTAATAATTCATAAAATTCGGTATGAAATTTTATCAATTACTCTAAGTATTTATATACATCATTTAAAGCTAGTGATTTGTTTAATTTCTGTAACTTCATTCAAACGGAACAATAAATGATTTCCATGAAAACCTCTTTTTGCTTACGTTCAGATTTATAATGTCTAATATTTCATGTATCGGAAATATTGTACGGATTCGTAATAAAACAATGTTCAGTTATTCACATTTTTATTGTAAATTAGTAACAGATACAAAATAATCTTAAAAATACTACGAATTTTGCAATAAATGTGTATTTAGTTAGTAATATAACAAAATATTATAATAGTTAAAATATTTACGATCACAGTAACGTAACAGTAGCAACGTGTGTTTATTGACGTTTTACGTTTTCGATACCTCAACGTGAAACGGTCATAATTTTATTGTAAGAATATTTACGTTCAAATAAAGTAGTAATAATAATACATATCTATTAATATTACATAATACCAACTTTTGAATATAATTAATATACGTTTTATTAAAAGTATCACGGAACAAATCAATGAAACAATCCAATTGCTACATACCTTGAGAAAGGTCACAAATTTTACGAAAGAGAAGAAAGCGGGATCTGTGATAGTATATTATGTATCTGATAGTAGAGATCTCCCACGAGAAAATACAATTGTCATTCAATCAGACAAATAAACAATGCGTAAATTGAGGATATTAGATCGAAATATCACTATTTTATACAAAACAAAGATTTCACACTAGATTTTGAACCACCAATTCTCAATCGAATTTTTTAAGTTCTACAAGCATATACACAATTTTTTTTAAATATATCCTTAAATAAAATATTTGAAATTCAAGATTTATATTATTACCTTAAGCAATTTGCTTATACTATAATCATCATTTCATCGATGTATTAGTTTCAGTAAAAATGTTTACCATTTAAAGTGTTTACGTAATACGTTCATTGCAATATTGGTTGCCTATATTGGTAAATATTGTATTTCTATGATGCTTGTCTTGTTAAAAAGTATTTAAAATAATAATGACGTAATGGTAGCATCACAATTTTCATTAAAAAAAAGTTTTGTACTAAGATAAAAGATAAATAAAAAACGTCAGTTTGTGTGAATTGTTTTATTTACTTCTGCATAAAAAACATTTTGAGATGTATATAACCAATATAAATAGAGTGAATATATATTTTATGGATTTCTATTTTTTTCTAGGATAAGTACTACACTTCAAAGTAGATACGTTCTTTTAGCTATTGTATTATGACGCTATGAGTTAAAAAGAGATAGCGATAAACATAGATTTATGTTCTATTCATAAGGATCGTTTACCAATTTCCTGCTAGCTGTCATTTTTAAAAATGTTATATTAATTTTATTATTTGCGTTCATATTTGTAATATATCAATAAATATTGCTAATATTATGTTTATTTTTTTACACGAAAACAGATTACTAGAAACAACGAATGTTTTTTTAAAAAAAATACTTTGATAATACGAGGGTTGTTTAAAAAAGTTTACCTAATAAATCAACTTCTAAACGACGTTTTGGTTGGTGAAATAACTTCTGAATGATATACAGGTGTTAATTATTTACGTAAAATTATCTAATTAAATTTTTTTAGTTTTTAGATTTCGACAATCTTCCAGATACGAATTTTTCTTGCGTAGGCAAAGTCATCGGTGGTTATTATGCAGATTTAGAAACGAATTGTCAAATGTTTCATGTCTGTACTATTGGTCAATTAGACGAGCCTATGGATATTAGATTTTTGTGCCTAAATGGAACCGTTTTCGATCAGGTACATGATGTTACACATTTTTCATCGATTTAATTGAATATCTTCAATTTTTTTCATAGGAAACTCGCGTTTGCGAGAGAATAGACGAAGTCGACTGCACGAAATCTGAACAATTTTATAATTTAAATTTAGAATTATACGGACATAGCCAATTTTCTAATTTAGAAGGTAATTATTAAATTTTACGCACCCTTCAATCGTCCGGCTTGATTCTACAATGTTCGTTTCTATTTTTTTTCAGAAAATTCTGAGACTGAACAGCCCTTGATAATAAAATCTACCTTACCTACGACCACCACGACGACATCTACACCATCACCGACGAAAAAAACAACGCACTTACCATTTCACACTTCGGTAACCCCACCGACGATTACAACGTTAGAAAACCGTTTATCTCCTACGGGAAATCATCATCCCAAAGGAAACAATCACGCATCGTCGACGCAGAATCTCCTATCCGCGCATCATTTTCCCGTGATCAATCCGAGTGCCACAGATATACGTTTCGATCCCGAAGAGATCAACATCAGTTTACATCCCGGAGCGCCGCCGGATATAAGGACGTTTTATAGTGTTACAAATAGTGAGAATCAATTGGTGGCGACCACTAATCGTGGTGTGTTCGATAAACCGCCCCAAAATATCGCGTCCAGTACGCAGAAAAACCGTTATAATAGTGCTACGTCATCGGATATTAGCGGATTCGGGTTTACTTTTAAAGACGACGATTCCGGGGGGTATACAGAACCGCCGGAAAGTTTTAGGATACGTAAAGATTTCAGGCCTAGTCAAAATTATGCAGGTGAGTCGAAAATAAGATATTTGACAACGGTTTAAGTCATATTTTGATATTCAAAATTATTTCAATTTTTTTTTATATTGTCGTCAGTTTAAAATGAAGTTTACACAATTTCGTTTTAAACTTCCCACTTAAACGCTCATTACTACTGTTTTGTTTCGTAAAAAGTTTTTTTAAAACTTATTATAATTGATGTATAGTGCTTCGGCGTACTAATACTTAATCTAAATCACCCAAAAAACTTTTTATGCACGTTCTTAGAGCTATGAAAGAAGGAAAAGAGTGGTTAAAACTTGCTTGATGTTCAAAATTATTACAATCTTCTTTTTTTATAATATCGTCAGTTTAAAATTAAGTTTTCACAATTTCGTTTTGAACTTCCCGCTTAAACGCTCATTACCAATATGGCGGCGAAGTGACGTCACTACATAGTAAGCTTGTAAACAGTTAAAGGCATTTATAAGTATTTTATTTGTTATATGAAGTCTTTTGAAACTTTTATAATTGATGCTAAGTGACCTTACCGACTACAAAATCAATTTACATATCTCAGTTGGAGATTTAAGAAGATTTCAAGCAAGAATAACGAAATTTTGAGGATCTTAGTGAAGTATTGGAGGTTGGTTCCAGATTAAGAAAAAAAGAAGGTCATTTGGAAACTTCAAGGTCTTGATGGACAATGAAAAACTCATTCCTGATATTTCAAGGTCAAGTACGGGCCTATTTTCATTTCTTTAACTAGTTATTTGGTACAAAAAACATTCCAGGATCATACCGAAATAAATAAATCTTCGGAGACGATGTCCTGAAGGTCCTTGAGGATATTTATGAAAAATTATGTTGTCCTTTTGATTTAATCGAGTTACACATCACTGGAGACCTTCCAGGAACCACCAGTACGTATTTCATGGGACGCTGAGGTACGTAATGGCCGTTCTGGAAAACTTTTCGCGATCTACGTTATTTTCGACGTGATCATATCAGTTGTTCTTTTTAAAAATAAGTATTTTGAACTGATTAAACAGTCAGAACTCAAAAATTGTTTAGAATAAATATAAAAATATGATTTTGATAGTTTCAGCTGCCCTGCAAAATCCTCAATCTCAACTATATAAATCGAGTACGTTTAGAAATGATTATACGTTGAGTACTTTGAAAGCGAACGGGAATTTACCGAAATCTTCGACGACGTTAAGAAATTATTTTGTTCAATCCCTGAAACCACCGAAACCAGATCAACGGGATCAATACGGGACACCTCATACCGAGAAAAATCCTTTACCGAGTTTGCCAACTTTAACTTTCAGTTCGCCAGCACCGTTTTCTTTGCAACAGAGAAATGAACAGAAAAGGTACAAATCAATTTATTACATAGGGCGATTCGATAAGCGTGTATTGCTACTTATGTGAATTTATTGTTGGTTTTTGAGATATTTGATGTTGTTAGGGCGTCAGAAGAAATTTTATATCCTTCATTGTTTCAAGGTTATAAAGTTTTTTACAGGGGTTTGTCAAAATATTTTACAAAATTTTTATTTCAATTTTGACTCTATATTTCCCTCAAAAATGAAATTGGAGAAACCGAATATAAACCGTAATTTAGGATTATCTTTTATCTTTTGAATGGAATTGGGAAAAATATTATATCTTTCATTGTTTCGTAGTTATAAAGTTTTTTACAGGGTTATGTCAAAATATGCTACAAAAATTTTTATTACAACTTTGACCCTGTGTATTTCCCACAAAATTGAAATTGGAAAAACCAAATATAGTCTGTAATTTAGGATCATCTTTTATCTTTTGAATGAAATTGGGAAAAATACTATATCCTTCATTGTTTCGCAGTTATAAAGATTTTTACAGGGGTATGTCAAAATATGCTACAAAAATTTTAACTTCAACTTTGACCTTGTATATTTCCCACAAATACGAAGTTTGAAAAACCAAATATAGTCTCCATTTTTGACCCATCTTTTATTTATAAAACGACATAAAAAAGTGATACCTCTTGTTTTGTTTCTCAAGATTATAAATTTTGATATTAGAGCACGTAAAAATATTTTAATTTCTGCACGTAATTATTTCATTATATTTTATTATAGGTATACGAAAGATCACATCCCCCCACCAAGAATCGTAATAAGCGCTAGCGCCAGCGTGAGCGATGCTAGCGGAAAACGACTGAACTACTCTTTAGGTACCATCGGAGCTGCTCAACTATTCAAACCACCTCCACATTCCTACGACGAATATAAAGACGAAGACGTAGCTCTGGACCCTTTTTACCTAGACGTTCCCAAAGTAACCAAATCCCCAAGAAAAAAACGAAGCATACAAGAAAGAAAAAACTACGCCGACATTATAAAAAACGACGAAGAAGCTTTAGATTTATTAAAATTCCTATTTGATTGGTACAAAAACGAGAAAACCAATAAATATACCACCCCTTTAAGCACCCCCTTAGATTTGGACGGTATAGCATCGATAAACCACGAACTGGCCCCCGAAAAGGAGGATAATTTAGATCTGTTCTTCAACACCAGCGATTCATTCGGAAAAAACACTAAATACAGTGTCTTCGGGAACGAAGGATCAATATTGAGCCACGAAGCAGAAACGAAAATTAACAAAGTACAAGAAAAATACACAATAACACACGAAACCGATAAAGATTACGTTAACGATAATTACGAACCGATAAGTTATAAAGAATACGGTAGAAGAAATCACGAAGAAGAAATTAACGAATATAAAATACCAGAAGATTACGTTGATGATAACATCGAACCTATTTACTACAAAAAAAGGGAAGAAAATGGATTAACAACCACGACGGTTCCTATATTTGAAAACGTAAACACCCTAACAACAGATTGGATATTCGTAACCACAACTGAACCATCGCGAAACACCGAAGTTTATTACGAAACTAGTGATTCCATACCCACTATAACAGAAAATTCAATAATTACTACACGAAAAATCGTAACCGCAACGGAACAATCAAAAATAAGAAAAAATAAAACGAAATACAAGAAAACTTTTTCGACTACCCCTGTAGATGTTACAACTACTTCTTCTTTTTCGGAACTTAGTACGATTGAACTACCGGATGAAATGACAATCGAATCTACTACTGATGGAAGTTTGTCTATGGATTTGAAAGCGATGATTAAAAACATCGAAACTAACACCAATAGTGTGGCGGCTTCGGGCATATATAAACAAAAATCGAAAAAAGAAATAAAAACTAACAATGATAGTAACGCGGATTCGGATATATATAAACTAAAATCGATAAAAGATACCGGAAATAATAGTAATAGTGTGGCGGCTTCGGATATATATAAACAAAAACGGAAAAAATTTACAGAAACTACTACAATGGGGTGGAGCGAAGATAGTACCACGTCTGAAGAAGATTTAATGAGGTTAATTGAAGAAAGTACCACGTTTAAAGAAAATTTAATGGGATTAAGTGAAGAAAGTACGACGTTTAAAGATTTAATGGGATTAAGTGAAGAAAGTACCACGTTTAAAGAAGATTTGAGTGTAACTACGGAGGGTTATGGTACTACTGGATCGAATGGGGATGATGAGATTAATACTGAAGATGTTTTTGGTACGACTACCGATATTTCTGTGGGGGTAGATGAAAGATATAACGAAATACCGACTACTTTGGAACAATTTACTATGGAATCTACTACCGAGGTGGTAGATTCGACTGAAAGTACTACTGCGAGGAAATTTAAACGGAGACGTGGAAAATTTGGTGGTGACAGGCATAGATTTGGTAGCGATCGGTTGAAAGCTACGGGACCTACGGTGGAAGATGAGAGTATCAGAATTGGAAATCAGAAAGGTGAGGAATTGATACAAGTCGGAAAAGAGAGTGGATTTTTTTATTATTTTTGAGAAATTTATAATATTTAAGTTTTGTTCTAGAAGTTTTTGGACGTTGTGAGAAGTTGTAAAATTGTTCTGGAATTAATTTTTTTTTAATTACATGTCAAACGTAAACTCGAATACATATATTTAAGATTTTTTTTCAATTTCCATTTAAATTGAAAATTTTTGTTCTCGATTTTTATAGTAGATAGTGTTCCATTATTTTCTCATTTTCTATAAATTTTCATCAAAACAAAGGTAGATATTTTTTTTCAAAATTCCCAATAAGTTTTTGTCGTTTTTTTTTCATTTTTTGTTCTCGATTTTTATCGAACATTCTCGAAAGTACGATGTTCCAGAATTTTCTCATTTTCTACAAATTTTTCGTTAAAAAGTAGAAAACATTCAAATTACCACAAATAAAAGCTGCAGGGTAATTTGACAATTTAAATCATTATTTTTGGGCAAAATACAATTAATTATAATAAATAATGCAAAACATAACCTCAAATACATATATTTATGATTTTTTATCACGATTGTCAACAAATTTCAACAAAAAAGTATTATATTACCATTAAGAGAAGATATTTTAGTTAGAAATTGAATTAATGTTAAAATTTTTTCTTCTAGTTTGCAAAATTACGTTATTTTTGGAAAAACATGCAACTTGGCAACATAGTGTAAACGTTTTTTCATATTATATTGACAGGAAACTATAGAAATTGAAATTTGTATACTTAATCATCACTCGTTATACATTTCGACGCACATTATACAATTGAAAAAAGATCGGTTATGATATTATCGCGACACTTCAGCACGAATTGACGTTAATTTTGGTATATTTTTTTAAATTTTTTTCGTATTCGTGATAATTTAGAGATATAAATATTTAAATTTCGCTCTAATAATTCAACTTTGACGTTATATCAATTGTAACGTCAAATTAGCAGTTGAGATTTAGTTTAATAGATGTAGTTAATTCATTTATACAAATAACATTTTAGCGAACCATCCATTTGCTTTTTAAACTGAATTTTTCGTTGAAATAATAATGTACGTTACTAAAAAATTCTGATTCATAATTTCAGACGTGGCAACATCTACCGAATATCTTCGTAACCCGACGAAACGAAAAAGCTTCCCGCTGACTGATTATCCTCTAAGAAAAAGCGTGAATCCGACACAAGCGGAAAGAAGTGTAGTAACGAAGCCGTTTTCTCAACGTCCCCCCGTATTTTTCAATTGCTTCGATAAACAAGTGAACAAATTTTATCCGGATCGCAGGGATTGTAAATTATTTCATTATTGCACGCAGGGATACACCGAAAATCAGCTGCTCGATTTGAAATTCGTTTGCGACTTCAACACCTACTTCGACGAACAGAAATTGATTTGTACGAAAGCGAAACCGATGCGATGTTCGTAAATACCGAATTTGATTTTTTTTATTCCCTCTAAGTGATTAATTTCTCGCGCGAAAGTCGAATAAAAATCCATGAAATTCCACAAAAAAAGATTTTTTCAAGTTTACATTCAATTCATATCTTTAGATTTAGGTCGTGAAATTCCACCAAAAATAATTGTTCAAGTTTAAATTTAGTTTTTCTTGAGATTTGGGTTCAAAGTGTACTAGATCGAACGGTTTTTTTTTAGATGGCGTTGGCTATAACTTTATCGCGTATATTTAAACCAGAATTACTTGAGTAAGGGTCTAATTAAAGGTTCGTGGTCGTATAATTGAGCTCGTTAATTAAATATTGCTCAAAATTCTTTAATTTCCACCTAAAATTATTTGTTTATAGTGGAAATTCAGTTTATTTGCTAGTTAGAACGGTTTACGCTAGATGGAGGCAGTTATAACGTTGTTTCCTTATGCTTGAACTGGAATCACTTAATAAAGTATACAACCATGGATAGGGAGGTTTGAAGTTGAAGTTTTCAATCGAAAATTTCTTGAAATTTATGAAATTCAACCGAAAATATTTTTTTCTAGTGAAACTTTAGTTCGTTCCTTCAAATTTTTAGATAGATGGCGTCTACTATAACGGTTTTTCTTAATTGAACTGGAATTCCTTAAGAGTTGCCCAAACATGGTTGCGGGGTGGGTTAAAAACGAACTTTTCAATTGAAAATTAGTTGAAATTCATTAAATTCCACCAAAAAAATGTTTTTCTAGCAAAAAATCAGTTTATACCTTCCAATATGGCACAAAAATTCACTAGTTCAGACGATTTTCGATAAATGGCGTCAGCTATAATGATTTTTCTTACGTTTCATTTGGAATTACTTAAGAAAGTGTCTAATGAGGGGTGTGTGGTAGGTTACAGTTAAGCTTTTTAATTGAAATTCGTTGAATTCCATCAAAAAATTCTTTTCTAGGAAAAATTCAGTTTATTTTTGTATAACAATTTTCATTAGATGGCGTCAGCTATAACGTTTTTGTTTATGTTTGAACTGAAATCACGTAAGAAAGTGTCCAAACACGGATGGGTGATAGTATTAGAGTTATCGTAGAGTTCTTATAATGAAAATCCGTGAAAATGCTTCCGTGGTTTCATAATTTAGAAAAAATTCTAGAAATTACGCATGTTAAGGACCAAAATACAATATTTTTATCACATATACTTAATATGGTGACATTTCTTGGAACTAAAACGACTTTTTACATCTTTTACGTCCCTTATTATACGCAATTTTCGAAAATTACCTTTCAAATTTTCAGTTCTTTTATTCCTGATCATTAGAGACATAATGATTTCATTATATTTTGAAAAAAAAATATCAAATTTCATAAAAAATGTTTATATAACAGAAATTAATCATTTCCCATGAGTTTTAAATTTTCCAAAATCATTTAATTCAATCGAACATATTTATTACACGATTTTTTTAATTATTTCTTTTTTAAACTTTATAACCCCACTGAGGATTGTAAATATTATCTAAACGTTAAAAAAAACAAAATTATATATTATCCCACATCCCTGCCATTTTTTTTCTCCATTTCCCCTTCTGTACTATTATTCTAACTTTTTTGTTAACCTCTTTGATCACACATTCTTTATTATCTCATTTTCCTGTCTAGAAAAATTTCCACAACTACAAAAATCTTTGTATTTCCTTTTAGTTTAACAAACTGGTCCTTTGTAAATAGGATAATTAGATTGATAAACCAAAAAATTGGATAACCAGTCCTGGTGACTCTATAAGAACTGGTTTTTTATAACTATAATATATTTTTGTAATTATTGCAAATAAAAATTTGTTACCTACGTAAAAAATACTCATAGAATAATATATTGATTTAAATAAATAAATTTATATATAATTAGACTGTTTTTTTATTTCTAAACCTTGAAATAAGGTGATTCATTTCAAATTATCACTGTCTTACCTTATTTTCCTTAAAACTATCAATTTTCATAGTCTCTTCTTTGATAACACATTATTTTATCACTTGACTTGAAATAATACCCATTATCTCTTTTTGAACTCACTAAATTATTAATTCCTGCATGAAATATTTTTTTATCACAATTTATCAGAAACACAATCATAATTTCACATGAATGTAATATTATTTCACCAGTTAACCTCAAGATAAACATAAACCCATCTTAACTTCACTAATTTTATTAATACTGGCTTAAGATTATTGAATATCTTCATACTTACGCGTTTTATCACAAACATTACTATAAATATTATTTCACCACTTAACCTTAAAATACACATAAATCCTTCTTAACCTTATTAATTTTAATGATTCCAGCACAAAATCGTTAAATATTTCCAAAATAACGCGTTTTTCCACAAACGTAAACTCACTAATTTATTCCGGCTAAATTCATCAAATATTTCAAAAATAACGCGTTTCATCACAAACACAACCATAAACTCATGTAAAATCTATGTGAAATTAAATTCTACCCCGCGCCATAAAAAGCATTCAAAACTATAACAAGATAGATAAAAAAACTGTTTACGGTCTTTTATGTTATATTTCAGCAACCAAATATAATACTTTCTTTAACTCTATGAATTCTCCAATTAGAGCGTTCGTTAGTGGTAGTAGTAATAGCGGTCGCGTTCAGTGAACGAAATCGTTGTAGAATAATCTCAAAACGTTCTGGAGCAGACACCATAGGTTTGTTCTTGGAAGCTGCACTGGAATTGTACTGAACTGAATAAGTCCTGGCCAGTTCATAAGTGTATAGAATTAGTTCGATCGGATACAAAGAACGATATAGTGGAGTATTTGTAGATTGTTGTATTTGAGGTTATTTGATGTGAATCAGGCCTTGTAGTATTAACAATAATGGAAAACGATTTAGTACTTTTTGATATTTTACATTTGTCCGATGACGAAGATGTAGTGTCACCGTTTCCAGATTACACTTATTGCACTGCATTGGCTGAACAGACTGTAGACCCAGTGTAAGAAGTACAGTGAACTGGGTGAACTAGTTCTCTTGCACTACTACTAAGAACAGAGACACTAGCGCTGGTTCTGCTGCAAAGAACGTTTTAGTGTACACTTTCTGAACTAGTTCTGCCAGTACAGCTACCAAGAGCAAACCTCATATTTCGGAGCGCTATTAATTTGTGCTAGGTAGCGGTAACTGTGTTCTGTGATCTAACATTAAGTTGTAATCTTTCTTAGAAAAAAAATTATTGAATTCGTTTATAAAGAAATAAAACTCTATTTAAAGTGTATGAATTATTCTCTATAATTTCGTTTTCAATTATAATGACAATTTTTTGTAATTCTTTAAAAAGGAACTAGACGAATACTTCCATTTTTACCAAATTAATGTAATAAAAATAACCAAAATAGCCTTTGTGTTGAACATATACCTGTCATATGTTAACAAGTATTTGGAGGTGAGAAATAAAAAACTATTTCTTTGTAATTCCTATTTTATGATATAAATTATTCCTGTAGAATATCAGTAAACATTTCATCAGTTTTTAATATTCCCCGATTTATTAACAAAAATATAATATGAGATTCTGAACGCTATTCTACGTCCATTATATATGAAGTTAGCTACAAATAATGACATGACAGCTAACTAGTAGGTGGTTCGCTCGTATAAGAAGAAGTAGACGAAAAAAATATTTATTTTTTTTTATTTTAACATATAAAGTGAAAATGAAAGATTGGTGTTTGTGATTTATGATTTTTTTCTTAAATCGAAAAGGGATAATTAGAAATCAAAACTAATAGCAAGGTAACAATAGTTTTATTCTTATTAATAAAATTACAATATATACAATCTTAAATAGAAGGCGGTGTCAAACGGACTTAAGCGGAAAATTATGAGGTTTTTTGATTTAACTAATTTACCAATAAATAATAATTGAGCTAATAAAAAAGAACCAGAATTTTTTTTAATCAACTCATTGTTTTTGCTTTATGTATTTTGAATATTAGGTACTGTTTTGTTACATTATGTTTTTGCGCTACCCAATAACTTTAACTGCTTCCCTATGATAACAATTTTATTGTACATTTCGTTTTTTTTGATTAATTTCTTCTACATACAGAATTTTTCTATAAAATTGCCCCAAATTACTTTTTGTAATATCCAAATTTGGTCAATATTAATTTAATTTTGTAAAAATTATTAAATTCAATAGAAAATTTGGAATTTTTCGATTTTTTATAAATGTTTTAATATACTAAGCAAATGAATTTTATTTGATTATAGCAAATATCTCAATTTAAGTTGCCAATACGAAATAAGTGATTTAGAACCATTTTATAGAGAATTTGAATATCTACCCTCTTGCTCCATACGAAATTCAACATTTTTTAACAAATCCTTCAAATTATATAATACTATTCATGAATTTTTATAAAGTTATATAGAAAATCGAAAAATTTATCAAAAACAGTTTTGTGAAAAATTCATAGGAAACACCAACAAATCACCCTTAAACAAGAACGACATCATCTAACTTTTTAATCTCGGTATGAATGTCATAATCAGGTTCGCTTCCCACCCCGGTATCGTAGTAAGCATAATCGTAATCCTTCTTAGGCGGCGCTGGTTTTTTACCGATAGGTTTCGATGTAGTTTTCGGCAATTCCGTAACCTTACTCGTAGAAACAGACGTTTTCGTCACATCGTTATTTACTTTCTTAGTAGAAGGAAAGGTTTTAGGTACTTCATAAGTCGATCTCGAAACAGGTACAGTCGTTTGGGTTTGCTTGTTATTCGTTGTTTTTTGTAGCTCGTTTCTACTCGCAGCTATATTCTGACTGTGCGCCGTTTTTAAAAATTCGTCTTCTCTTTTATCGCCATCGTAGTCGTACTTCGAACTGTAGGATCCGTCGTCGTATTGAGTTTCATCGAAGCGGCTCGATCTAAACGACAAAACGATTCAAGTTAGGACATACGTTCGACTTTTTAACAAAATTTGATTGGTCATTTCGGAATGATGTTAGAGTCCGCCATATTGACATATAGGATAACTTTATTTATATTAAAATTATTATTAATAGTGAAATTTATTTTCATTTTTTTTATATAAGATATATATAAGATACTTATTTAGATGAAAAAACACTCGAAATAATTAATTTTTGTATACACTAATGAAACAAAAATCTTTGTTTATTCACAATATGGCTGACGTTCCAAGTCACGTTACTAAAAATGATATAAATTAAAAAAGTTCGTTAATTATTATTTATTTTTTTCATTATACTGAACTGAATTACATTTTTTTATTATTTATTTTGTGATTTAGATTTACTTTTTCAAGAAATCTTACCTTATGATTTTTATATCCAATAAATCTGTATTTCTTGATAATTTAAACTGGGACCTACAGCCACATTTTATCATTGTTATAATATATATTGATAGTCGTAAAATTTTTGTTAGAAAACTGGGTTTTTATTACAAGGTGGGCCATCATTTTTTGCACTTTTGAAATTTCTATGAAAAAAATCGTATTCAAACAAATGCTTAATACTTTGGAGATTTTAATTTCTTTATATATACAAGGTATAGGTTTAAGAAAGGTACATTTCAAAATGGCGTTATGGCGAACGTGTAGAGTATATCGAAAAAACTATAAACGTCTAAATGTCGTTAGCTTATTTCTTCTTATTGTGATTGAATTCGAAAGGTATAAACAGCAAGTGCGTAACATATTATACAGGATGATGAAGATATTCAATGGCAGAAAAGGCATTAACCAGAAAAAATGTAACGGAAGCGTGAAAGATCTCGAAACCGAGCGACAAATACGCCTTTAGAGCGTCTAGTATACGAAATTACTACTTATCGTCTCTGAAATGTGTACTGCCGATCTTTAAAAGAGAAAACAACTACTTTTATGTCCAATGCTCCAACGAATATTGAATTACATCCACGTTTTTATCCATATCAACATTCCTAATCGCTAGCAATTGTAAGTAGTAAGCTATGACTAGTTTCGAAGCTTTTGCGTCTCAACAGAGCGGCGTTTTCTCGATCGAAGCCGAAATTCAATTTTTTCAACTAAAGATACTGTAAAATCCGCGGAAATTCATAGAAAATTTCTCGATGAGTGTCTCTCCAAGACTCAAGTGAATGAATAGCGTTCAACTTTCCGATAAGGTCGTGTAGTGGTTGCGAACTTGGCCCACAAAAAGTGTTACCTCATTTTTGGAGCCTGACGCAGTACTGTATACGATATGACTGAAGATTTGGGCATCAGCCTAGATAGTAGCAAAACTTCTGATTTTTGAGCAGAAGCTTACACGCTGGCAAGTTTGCACTCAGTGGTATGAAGAGAAAGGACAAAAAAACAAAAAAAAGACCAAGACGCGCCAGTTAAAGCGAAGGTTTCTCACTAAACAACAAACTGTGAACGCGCAGTATTTTGTTAACCTCCCAAAAAACACGCCGAAACCTATCCACTCGTCGAAACGACGCTTTATTCCAATACGTAGTGTGATGTCGCTGCGAGACCGTATAAAATTCGGTTTATGATGGAAACGTTTAACGATTCAATTGATAACACCAGTTTTCCAACGTTAGATTAAGAATTAACCTCTCACCTGCTGATCGGAGTAGTCGAACTAATTTTCGGCACAGTAGGTGTATATTGAGTGAAAGGAGTACTTTTCGGCGTGCTTGAAGGACTATTCTGACTGCTCTGTCTGTTCTGGTTGTAAGCGGCGGTTTGTTGAGCTATTTGACTGTAAGCCGCGTTAGTTCTAGGAGCGAAAGTCGTCGGGAAATTACTGTTAGAAACGCTGAACGGTTTCGGACTTAAAGTACTTGGATTCGTCTGTTTATACGACGTGGTTTGCTTCTTATCGAAACTGGTACTATATTTGGGATTGTTGTTGGGATAATTTTCAGTTTTATCGTAAATCTGCTTCACTTTAGTCGTTTCGTAATCTTTTGAAGTATTTTCTTCGGTAGCAAATACGTTACCAGTACTTCTACTAGGTGGCGTATTGTATTGTTGTTTAAAAGGAGCTGGTGTACTAATCGTGAACGTGGGACTATCTGTATAATCGCTAAATTGTTGTCGTCTTTGTCCGTTTCTGTTTCTATAATTATTTAATGTTGATGTGTATTGATTTGCGTTCGGGGTTGTTGTAGATGGTTTATTTGTTGTTGGTTCGTAACTTCCGGCGAAATTATTAACAAACCTCGTATTTTGATTAACTGGTCTTCTAGTTTGTGATCTAGATTCTTGATTTTTGTTACTGAATTCGTTAATTTGATTATTTTTGTTTTCGTTTTGTACTGGTCTTCTCGATCTGTTCCTAACGACTTTTCTCTTACGTTCGTAATCTCGATTTTGATTGATATTTACATTATCGTCGTAATCTTCGTCTCTTTCTTTTCCATTATTTCTATTATTATAAAAGTTTGAACTACTGGAACCTCTAAATATATCTTTTTCGTTGTTGTTGTTGTTGTTGTTGAAACTCTGTCTTGGTGAATTTTGGTAACTTCTTGGTGGTGTTTTAGTTTGATCTACAATTTTTGTTTGTTGATCGTGATTTATTCGCGCGTCGCCCGTTTCTGCTCTTTGTAACGAAAACGTTTCTTCGTCTTCTCCATATCTGTGTGCTTTTGATTCGTAACCTGCAAAAAATTGAATATATATGAAGATAATAGACTGATTTTGTTTTATTAGCGTTGTAACAAAAAAAATCTGTCTGAAACCTACACTGTAAGCAAACCAGTGTAACCATTGCAACTTAATATAATTGATTGAAACTAGTGTTTATGTGTTTTTAAGATGGCTGAGGAGGTATTGAAAATGATTCACGTTCTGGTCGCTTTTCCATGTCAAAAATAGACGTTTATATGGTGAAAATCGTTAATCATATTCAGGAAGGAACCGACTGACTTCCTGTACTGATTCGAACAATTGAAAATTCGTCAAATACGACGATCTGAAATCGAAATCTAAATCGATATGTTGTACTAAACCGATTCAGTGAATCGATATTATCTGTTCCTCGTTTACCAATTGTCGGCAACAGTAGATTCATTATTATCGAATTCCCAGAACTATAAAATCCCAAATTTCACTGATAAGAGTACCTAGAGATTGTTTTTCATGGTATTTTTCGTGTTTTATATAAAATAGTTACATATTTACATCGTAAATACAAAAAACCGATCTTTTAGACCTCGATTTTTTTATAAATCGATTCATCATGTTGCGATTCGAATCGATTTGGAAATCGATCTTTTTTGGAAAGTAAGTTTTAACCTTAAAAAAATTGTGATCCCTGAGATACATACTCATATAAAATTTCATTACAATGTTGTCAGTAGTTTCGGAAAGAAGAAACGTAAAAAACTTTTATTTTTTTCTATTTAGATTTCGTATCTATTTAATTTGGGATCACTTTTTTCAAACCCTTTGCTTAATGCTAATCAAAAGCTCGTGAACATTAAGAATTCAAACACATCGTTTATGAAAACTTAATATTCAGGAAATGCATTACTGGATTTCATCCCACGTTATTATGGTAACCGGCTTTCTGTTCCCATAATTATTTATCAAGAATGATTCTTACATAAGTAATTATAGTTAAAATGTCTTTGATAATCGTTTTTACGAGGGGTGACGCGTAAATTCGCCACATGTTGAAATTTAGTACAAAAAAATAACAAATCATCTACCAAACGTAAAAATTTTGATGACAATGATGTTTTCGATGAAGATTTAGTAAATTATAATGATGAAAACAATCAACATCGAAAGGATTCTGTCGCTTTTAGTACTGAATGTTTCGTAGGAATTGATTCATGAACTATTTTTGGTATATGGTAATCAGTACTTGATTGGGGAAGGTTTTTAAAAGTATAAAAACCATGCATCTTCTAATATATCAGTAATTAGGATAATTACTAATTTTTCTATCGTACAAAATGTATTTAAACCCTAAGTATGTCTTAATATCTACAATTGTTTACATATATTTGAAACATACATATTGACAAAAATTTTTTATTGAATCTCGAACATTTCTATGACTTTCCACGAGGATTAAACTAACAGCAGTTTTCTGATCAACTAACTTCGACTTTTGGTGATGAAGCATCATCTAGAGTCATCAAAAAAGGATTTTTATGACTTTCCACGTGGATTAAACCAATAAGAGCATTCTGATCAACTAGCTTCGACTTTTGGTGATGAAACATTATCTAGTGTCATCAAAAAAGGATTTTTATGACTTTCCACGTGGATTAAACCAATAAGAGCATTCTGATCAACTAGCTTCGACTTTTGGTGATGAAGCATCATCTAGAGTCATCAAAAAAGGAGTTTCTATGACTTTCCACGTGGATTAAACCAATAAGAGCATTCTGATCAACTAGCTTCGACTTTTGGTGATGAAACATTATCTAGAGTCATCAAAAAAGGATTTTTATGACTTTCCACGTGGATTAAACCAATAAGAGCATTCTGATCAACTAGCTTCGACTTTTGGTGATGAAACATTATCTAGAGTCATCAAAAAAGGATTTTTATGACTTTCCACGTGGATTAAACCAATAAGAGCATTCTGATCAACTAGCTTCGACTTTTGGTGATGAAGCATCATCTAGAGTCATCAAAAAAGGAGTTTCTATGACTTTCCACGTGGATTAAACCAATAAGAGCATTCTGATCAACTAGCTTCGACTTTTGGTGATGAAACATTATCTAGAGTCATCAAAAAAGGATTTTTATGACTTTCCACGTGGATTAAACCAATAAGAGCATTCTGATCAACTAGCTTCGACTTTTGGTGATGAAACATTATCTAGAGTCATCAAAAAAGGATTTTTATGACTTTCCACGTGGATTAAACCAATAAGAGCATTCTGATCAACTAGCTTCGACTTTTGGTGATGAAACATCATCTAGAGTCATCAAAAATGGATTTTTTATGACTTTTCACGTGAATTAAACCAATAGGAGTGTACTGATCAATTAGCTTCGACTTTTGGTGATGAAGAACTCTCGATCTCGATCAACCTGGTATATTAGTTTTTTTGTCTTTCATACTATTTATAGTTTATAAAGAATAAAAACTGTAAAATTATATGAATCCATATAATTTATACAGTGCTTTTCAGATAAAAGTATCCACCTTTAATAACTTTTGTAATACTGGTATTTAGAAAAAATCCAAAAACACGTCAATTTATGTTGGAAGGGGCAAGCATTATGGCTTATTTAAACTTACTGGAAAAGCCATCCCCTCACCCCTAGCAGCATCCCCTTTATTTTTTTAAATTACTTTCCATATTTTTTATGTAAAATTTGGATACTCCTCTTTGAGCTGATTTCAAAAATGTATAATACTTGTCGGTTAAAGTGGTTAGTTTATGAGATAAACAATTTTTCTTTTAAAAGCACAAATTTTACTTATTATTTACTTTCACCTTATTTGCCTGTACTAAAATGGGTTGTACAACAGTTCAAACTCTTTAATCTTTTTAACTGTGCTATTTATTCTACTTAAAAAATCCAAACAACAAAAAACTCTACTTTTTATTAAAGTTTGACATTGTCAACTAGAATTTGTAGTCACTATTGATAGTGTAATTTGATACATTATTTATTTTGTTTCTCTGAAATGGTTTACTCTTTGC
This sequence comes from Diorhabda carinulata, assembly GCF_026250575.1. NCBI lineage: Eukaryota > Metazoa > Arthropoda > Insecta > Coleoptera > Chrysomelidae > Diorhabda > Diorhabda carinulata. The sequence continues at coordinate 1,875,717 of NC_079469.1, forward strand.
AAGAAAGAATTGAAATTGTAGGTTTATACTACCAAAATAATAATTGTGCAAGAGCTGCTGCTAGAATATTTAACGAATTACATGACGGAAGACATGCAACTCATAAGTATGTAATTCAACTGATGGAGAAATTTACCACAACAGGGTCTGTTTGCAATAAAGTGCATAAGCGAGAGGGACTCGTAAATAACGAAGCAATCCAAGTGGCAATTTTAGGGCAAGTCAGCTTAGAGGCTCAACAACCCCAATCGTTGTCAACAATAAGTAGAGCGATCGGTGTTTCATCTTCTACAGTTTTCCGAGTTCTACATAAATTCAGGTACCACCCATACAAAGTTAAGTTGGTGCACGAGTTGAATGAAGATGATTTTGATCGTCGTCTAGAGTTTTGCGAATCAATGACGCAAATTATCAATAACAATCCACAATTGTTAAACAATATTTGCTTTTCTGGTGAATGCTCATGCTCATTAAATGGCTTAGTAAGTAGGCGTAATTGTAGATATTGGGCTGAAAGTGATCCACATATTATGCGTGAATTCCATACACAACATCCCCAAAAGTTAAACGTTTGGTGTGGTATCCTAGGTGACCACATTGTCGGACCTTTCTTCATCAACGGAAATTTAAATGGTGAATCATATCTTGAGTTACTCAGGGAAGGGGTTGACCCACGTATTACAACAATAATAGAAAATGATGATAACCTTTCCGAAGATTTACTGGTATTTCAACAAGACGGAGCCTCCCCCACACTATGCTATGCCTGTCCGACAATTTTTAAACGAAACATTCCCCGCTCGTTGGATAGGTAGAAGGGGGCAGATGATGGAGTGGCCACCTAGGTCACCGGATTTAACACTCCTAGACTTCTTTTTATGGGGGTATTTAAAAACAAAAGTTTATGCTACCCAACCAGAATCTCTGGATGATTTACGAGAGAGGATAGAAAATGAATGTCGACAATTAAATCCAGCCGTATTAAGCAATGTCACGAGAGGCATTTCAAAATAGATTATACCATTGTATGGAAGTGAATGGTACTCATTTTGAACACTTATTGTAACTTCATAATAAATAGCACAGTTAAAAAGATTAAATAGTTTGAACTGTTGTACAACCCATTTTAGTACAGGCAAATAAGGTGAAAGTAAATAATAAGTAAAATTTGTGCTCTTAAAAGAAAAATTGTTTATCTCATAAACTAACCACTTTAACCTACAAGTATTATACATTTTTGAAATCAGCTCAAAGGGGAGTATCCAAATTTTACATAAAAAATGTGAAAAGTAATTTAAAAAAATAAAGGGGATGCTGCTAGGGGTGAGGGGGTGGCTTTTCCAGTAAGTTTAAATAAGCCATAATGCTTGCCCCTTCCAACATAAATTGACGTGCTTTTGGATTTTTTCTAAATACCAGTATTACAAAAGTTATTAAAGGTGGATACTTTTATCTGAAAAGCACTGTATATTTATGATAAGTACAGAAAACCTTGAAACGCAAATTTAGTTCTTTACATAATATTTGAAAACATCTTGTTGCATATTTGAAGAAGTGAAAGTTTAAAGGCCGTTTGAAACGTGTAAGATAAATTAAAGGTCGTATTTACTAGAAAGAATCTCGGTAAATAGGATATACATTAATTTACTATCGTGTAATAGTTTTTTAAACATAAAATAGTTGAAACGTATCATCAATAAATAATCATTACGTAATCGTTTTAATAATTCTAATTTCATACACGAAATTGTGTATAAAAAAAATATAAAATTAGCTCGAATCAAGAAAAAGAAGATAAAATATGAACCACCTTTTATCATAGTTCATATTTACATTGTGGAGTCTTCAGATAGGCCCATTTTGACTTTACAAAAGGTCGATCAGCGATTTTCAATAACTTCGGTACCTTTTTTTCTAATAAGAATCATTGTCTGCCGACATCCCCTCTTCATTTTTGGCAAAACTTTGACCACCGCACAATTTTTCTCAAGTCTCAACAGAAAATAATCCCAGAGGGCTAAATCTGGTGAATAGGGAGCGTGAGATAGCAATTCAAAGTTTAATTAATCAATTTTGGCCATTGCAATAACGGATATGTGAGTTGATGAAGGTCATGACCTTGGCTGCTGGTGGAACGGACTTTGCATTATTTGGAGCCGGTTCGGATGTGAAGTTTCGGATGTGTACCTACGTTTCTTCAAGACGCTGCTTTTGTTCCATTATGAGCAAACGAAGCACCCGAAGTCGGAAAATACAAATAATCTGGCAACATCGTGAATAAGATCATAGATATGGGAATACCGAAAATTAGTCCAGTATTTTTCGCTGAAATACGGATTCGACGAAGAAAAAATTGCTTTTTCAAGATTAACTTGATCAAAGTTTGACTTTTATAAGTTCAGTTTGATGAAAAAGTGATTGTTTGAGATAAATTTTGTAAAATATTGACTATTAAAATTTTAATTTATCAAAAACTGTCTTTTCTAATTCCGACTTTTCTAGCTTCCATTTGATCAAAAATTGGCATTTTTCAACATTGATTTTAACAAAAATTTGCTTATTCAAGTTTAATTTGGTGCAATCCTTCTCATTCTTAATTTATTTGTATCAAAAATTGGTTTGTCTACGGTTAATGTAATTAAAAATTGTCATTCCTATGTTAAATCTGTTAATATATTTGGTATTTCTAGTTTAATTTTATCAAAAATTGGCTATTCTAACTTTTATGTAGTCGTTTTTAATGAATTTTTTATGAAAAAATTGACTTAATTCAAGTTTAATTTGTTACAAAAAATTGGTCAAAATCGGCTTTTCTAAATTTAATTATAACAAAAAAACATATTTTTTTAAAGATCTAATTTGTCAAATATTGGTTTTTCTAAATTAATTTTTTCAAAAATTGAGATTAGCTTATTTAAGCTCAATTTGGTCAAAAATTGTTAATATTGAATTATTTTAATGATATATTCATATTTTTACATATAATTTAACAAAAATTGTCTTTTCTTTGGGTAGTTTAACAATAAGTTTAATTTCTCTTTTTTTTGGTTGGTTTATTCAAACATTAGTTTGATGTAATTTGTCAAAAACCGTCATAAATTGACTTTTCCAAGAACAATTTCGTGAAAAATTGCTTTTTTCAACTTCAATTTGGTAAAATATTGACTTTTCCAACTTCAATTTGGTAAAATATTGACTTTTCCAAGTACAATTTGGTAAAAAATTGACTTTTCCAACTTGCATTTCGTGAAAAATTGCTTTTTTCAACTTCAATTTGGTAAAATATTGACTTTTCCAAGAACAATTTCGTGAAAAATAGCTTTTTTCAACTTCAATTTGGTAAAATATTGACTTTTTCAACTTCAATTTGGTAAAATATTGACTTTTCCAAGTACAATTTTGGAAAAAATGACTTTTCCAACTTCAATTTGGTAAAATATTGATTTTTCCAACTTCAATTTGGTAAAAAATTGCTTTTTCCAACTTCAATTTGGTAAAATATTGAGTTTTTCAACTTCAATTTGGTAAAATATTGACTTTTCCAAGTACAATTTGGTAAAAAATTGACTTTTTTTACTTCAATTTGGTAAAATATTGAATTTTCCAAGTACAATTTGGTAAAAAATTGCTTTTTCCAACTTCAATTTGGTAAAAAATTGACTTTTCCAACTTCAATTTGGTAAAATATTGATTTTTCCAACTTCAATTTGGTGAAAAATTGCTTTTTCCAACTTCAATTTGGTAAAATATTGACTTTTCCAAGTACAATTTGGTAAAAAATTGACTTTTCCTACTTCAATTTGGTAAAATATTGAATTTTCCAAGTACAATTTGGTAAAAAATTGCTTATTCCAACTTCAATTTGGTAAAAAATTGACTTTTCCAACTACGATTTGGTGAAAAATTGCTTTTTCCAACTCTAATTTGGTAAAATTTTGACTTTTTCAACTTCAATTTGATGAAATATTGACTTTTCCAAGTACAATTTGGTAAAAAATTGACTTTTCCTACTTCAATTTGGTAAAATATTGAATTTTCCAAGTACAATTTGGTAAAAAATTGCTTTTTCCAACTTCAATTTGGTAAAAAATTGACTTTTCCAACTACGATTTGGTGAAAAATTGCTTTTTCCAACTCCAATTTGGTAAAATATTGACTTTTCCAAGTACAATTTTGTAAAAATTGACTTTTCCAAGTACAATTTGGTAAAAAATTGCTTTTTCCAACTTCAATTTGGTAAAAAATTGACTTTTCCAACTACGATTTGGTGAAAAATTGCTTTTTCCAACTCCAATTTGGTAAAATATTGACTTTTTCAACTTCAATTTGGTAAAATATTGACTTTTCCAAGTACAATTTTGTAAAAATTGACTTTTTCAACTTCAATTTGGTAAAATATTGAATTTTCCAAGTACAATTTTGTAAAAATTGACTTTTCCAACTACGATTTGGTGAAAAATTGCTTTTTCCAACTCCAATTTGGTAAAATATTGACTTTTTCAACTTCAATTTGGTAAAATATTGACTTTTCCAAGTACAATTTTGTAAAAATTCACTTTTTCAACTCCAATTTGGTAAAATATTGACTTTTCCAAGTACAATTTTGTAAAAATTGAGTTTTCCAAGTACAATTTGGTAAAAAATTGCTTTTTCCAACTTCAATTTGGTAAAAAATTGACTTTTCCAACTCCAATTTGGTAAAATATTGACTTTTTCAACTTCAATTTGGTAAAATATTGACTTTTCCAAGTACAATTTTGTAAAAATTGACTTTTTCAACTCCAATTTGGTAAAATATTGACTTTTCCAAGTACAATTTTGTAAAAATTGAGTTTTCCAAGTACAATTTGGTAAAAAATTGACTTTTTCAACTTCAATTTGGTAAAATATTGAATTTTCCAAGTACAATTTGGTAAAAAATTGCTTTTTCCAACTTCAATTTGGTAAAAAATTGACTTTTCCAACTACGATTTGGTGAAAAATTGCTTTTTCCAACACTAATTTGGTAAAATATTGACTTTTTCAACTTCAATTTGGTGAAATATTGACTTTTCCAAGTACAATTTGGTAAAAAATTGACTTTTCCTACTTCAATTTGGTAAAATATTGAATTTTCCAAGTACAATTTGGTAAAAAATTGCTTTTTCCAACTTCAATTTGGTAAAAAATTGACTTTTCCAACTACGATTTGGTGAAAAATTGCTTTTTCCAACTCCAATTTGGTAAAATATTGACTTTTCCAAGTACAATTTTGTAAAAATTGACTTTTCCAAGTACAATTTGGTAAAAAATTGCTTTTTCCAACTTCAATTTGGTAAAAAATTGACTTTTCCAACTACGATTTGGTGAAAAATTGCTTTTTCCAACTCCAATTTGGTAAAATATTGACTTTTTCAACTTCAATTTGGTAAAATATTGACTTTTCCAAGTACAGTTTGGTAAAAAATTGCTTTTTCCAACTTCAATTTGGTAAAATATTGAATTTTCCAAGTACAATTTGGTAAAAAATTGCTTTTTCCAACTTCAATTTGGTAAAAAATTGACTTTTCCAAGTACGATTTGGTAAAAAATTGCTTTTTCCAACTTCAATTTGGTAAAAAATTGACTTTTCCAACTACGATTTGGTGAAAAATTGCTTTTTCCAACTCCAATTTGGTAAAATATTGACTTTTCCAACTACGATTTGGTGAAAAATTGCTTTTTCCAACTCCAATTTGGTAAAATATTGACTTTTCCAACTTCAATTTGGTAAAATATTGATTTTTCCAACTTCAATTTGGTAAAATATTGACTTTTCCAAGTACAATTTGGTAAAAAATTGCTTTTTCCTACTTCAATTTGGTAAAATATTGAATTTTCCAAGTACAATTTGGTAAAAAATTGCTTTTTCCAACTTCAATTTGGTAAAAAATTGACTTTTCCAAGTACGATTTGGTAAAAAAATGCTTTTTCCAACTTCAATTTGGTAAAATATTGACTTTTCCAACTACGATTTGGTGAAAAATTGCTTTTTCCAACTCCAATTTGGTAAAATATTGACTTTTCCAAGTACAATTTTGTAAAAATTGACTTTTCCAAGTACAATTTGGTAAAAAATTGCTTTTTCCAACTTCAATTTGGTAAAAAATTGACTTTTCCAACTACGATTTGGTGAAAAATTGCTTTTTCCAACTCCAATTTGGTAAAATATTGACTTTTCCAACTACGATTTGGTGAAAAATTGCTTTTTCCAACTCCAATTTGGTAAAATATTGACTTTTCCAACTTCAATTTGGTAAAATATTGATTTTTCCAACTTCAATTTGGTAAAAAATTGCTTTTTCCAACTTCAATTTGGTAAAATATTGACTTTTTCAACTTCAATTTGGTAAAAAATTGCTTTTTCCAACTTCAATTTGGTAAAAAATTGACTTTTCCAACTACGATTTGGTGAAAAATTGCTTTTTCCAACTCCAATTTGGTAAAATATTGACTTTTTCAACTTCAATTTGGTAAAATATTGACTTTTCCAAGTACAATTTTGTAAAAATTGACTTTTCCAACTTCAATTTGGTAAAATATTGACTTTTCCAAGTACAATTTGGTAAAAATTTGCTTTTTCCAACTTCAATTTGGTAAAAAATTGACTTTTCCAAGTACGATTTGGTAAAAAATTGTTTTTTCCAACTTCAATTTGGTAAAATATTGACTTTTCCAAGTACAATTTGGTAAAAATTTGCTTTTTCCAACTTCAATTTGGTAAAAAATTGAATTTTCCAAGTACAATTTGGTAAAAAATTGCTTTTTCCAACTTCAATTTGGTAAAAAATTGACTTTTCCAAGTACAATTTGGTAAAAATTTGCTTTTTCCTACTTCAATTTGGTAAAATATTGAATTTTCCAAGTACAATTTGGTAAAAAATTGCTTTTTCCAACTTCAATTTGGTAAAAAATTGACTTTTCCAAGTACGATTTGGTAAAAAAATGCTTTTTCCAACTTCAATTTGGTAAAATATTGACTTTTCCAAGTACAATTTGGTAAAAATTTGCTTTTTCCAACTTCAATTTGGTAAAAAATTGACTTTTCCAAGTACGATTTGGTAAAAAAATGCTTTTTCCAACTTCAATTTGGTAAAATATTGACTTTTCCAAGTACAATTTGGTAAAAATTTGCTTTTTCCAACTTCAATTTGGTAAAAAATTGACTTTTCCAAGTACGATTTGGTAAAAAATTGTTTTTTCCAACTTCAATTTGGTAAAATATTGATTTTTCCAAGTACAATTTGGTAAAAAATTGCTTTTTCATGTTAAATCTGTTTTTTTTTCTAGTTTAATTTTATCAAAATTGCCTTTTCTAAATTTAATATGTCAAAAATACGATTCGCTAAGTTTATTTTATTCAGAAATGGCCTAATTAATTTAATCCTAGTCAAAACATGGCTATTTAATTTAATTTGGTCAATGGATGTTTTTCTTTACTATATTTTGTTGAAAATTTGACTTTTCGAGTTGAATATGACCACGAATTGGCCTTATAATTTTTTTGATAATACTTTGACCAAAAATTCCCTATTTTAAGTTTAATTTGGTCAAAAATTGTCTTTCCTATATTCTAATCAACATTGGCAGTTATTTTGTTAAAATTTGACTTTTCTTGGTCAAAATGACCAAAAATTAACTTTCCTAACTTTTTTCATCGAATATTGATTTTTCTAAGGTGTAGAAAAAATTCAATATCGTGTCAATAATAGAATGGAAACAAGTGAATTTACTTTAAATACGGAGCTTACTAGATTTCTCTTACGAACATTTGTACAATTGAGGTTATGAAACGTACTTGAACGATGCAATTGCACAATTTATATGGTTAAAAATTACCATATAAAATAGGTTTTGATGAACTCGTATATTTTTCTAAATGGATATTCGTTTGTAATACCAATCGTTAATAGAATTATTTTGTAATTAAGAACGTTTTATCTTGAATCAAACGTACAGGTTTTTTTATAAGAAAAAAGTAAAAACGTATTTTCACATACTTTTTACAACGTCTGACGATAATTTTAAAAACAAAGAAAAATTATAAAAAAATGAAACCTATTGCTTGAAATTTGTCTTTTGCCTCAAAACGGGCTTCAGTTTCAGCAATTGCGAGCTTTTATTTGAGATCAGTAGTCACTGGGGACCAGATCTGGATTATACGGTGGATGGGGAAGTCTAAATCGTTCAATTTAACCATCCGTCTGACGATAATTTTAAAAACAAAGAAAAATTATGAAAGAATGAAACCTATTGCTTGAAATTTGTCTTTTGCCTCAAAACAGGCTTCAGTTTGAGCAATTGCGAGCTTTTATTTGAGATCAGTAGTCACTGAGGACTAGACCTGAATCATACGGTGGATGAGGAAGTCTAAATCGTTCATTTAACGATCTTTGTCATTGATTTGTCATACGGCGTATTGTCTTGGTGAAACAATGGTTTTTTCTTCGACATATTTGGTTTTTACATCCAAACGATCTATGTAATATTCACTATTGATTGTCCCTCCCTTTTGGATATAGTCTATAAACAATATTCCATGGGTATCTCGAAAGACTTAAGGCATAACCTTCCCAGCTGACTGTTGTGTCTTTGAACATGGTTCACCCGCTGCGGTCCATTCAGATCATGATCATTTTGAATCCGGAATGCAGTGATGGATCCATTGTTACAAATCAAAGCAAAAAATTTGATTTATCACGTCTTAAATATGATCTCTGGACGTTCACCAAACCATTGCTGAGCTTGCACAATTTTTTTTTCATCAAAAAGCAATGATAAATTGTTTTCAATCAATTATTTTGAAAATAACAAATTCAATAATTTTACCATAAACTATCGATCTATATATTGATCTACGAGGACGATTTAAAAAGTTTTCTTCCCAATATTTCTATTTTCTTTTTAAACAACCTTCGTAGGTGTGGTTAAAGTGTACAAAAATCCAATAGTTAACTTACCAGATCCGATTCGATATAAATCGAAGTTATCACTGGAATAATACAGGGTGGTCGCGTCGCAATCTATGTCTTCCCATTCGGCACATATCTGATGATCTTGATCGAAAGCTGTGCCGTTGGGACACAAAAATCTGAAGTCTTGCACCTATAATTTAGGTACGTGTGATTAGATGTGGTAGAAGATTGATTTTTATAGAGCTTACCCCTACTCCGGCGACTTTAACACAAATGTGGAACATTTGACATTGCGTTTCGGCGTCCGCGTAGTAACCTCCCAATATTTTATCTCTGCAAGAAAATCCCGTCGATGGCATGTTTTCTAAACTGTATGTTGGAAATGGTCTGTGGTTTAAAAATACTGCAAAAACCCATTGGGTACAAAGCCCTGAAACAAATACAAATACTTTCAACATCGTTTTTTTGAATCACCTTGTATGTTATAAATGATTTTTTGTAAAAATATTTGTATTGAACGATGTTTCAAACGGAATGTTGATGAAAATCTCACAAATTTTGAAGAAATTCTTCGGAAATAAGTGGGATTATAGTATGATGCTCTATTTTTCACAATTTAGGAGATACGAATAAAGTTATAAGAATGCCAAGTTGCCATAAGACAGAAAATGAAAGTAAACTTTGAAACCAGAAATTATTAGTGATGGAAGTATGGAAATTACACAAATCATAAAGAAAATATTCATAAAAATGTACAGCTATAGTATGAGACTCTATTCTTGACAGTTTGAGAGTTATAAATAAAGTTAACTTTGAAACCCTGTATATCAGATATTAGTAGAGCTGGAAATCTGATAATTTCTCAAATCATAAAGGAATTATTCATAAAAACGTAAAGCTATAGTATGAGACTTTATTTTTAACGGTTTAAGAGATATGAATAAAGTTATGAGAATGCACAGTTGCCATAAGACAGAAAATGAAAGTAAACTTTGAAACCCTGTATATCAGAAATTAGTGGAGCTGGAAATTTGAAAATTTCACAAATCATAAATGAAATATTCATAAAAACGTAAAACTATAGTATGAGACTTTATTTTTAATGGTTTAAGAGATATGAATAAAATTATGAGAATGCCAAGTTATCATAAGACAGAAAATGAAAGTTGACTTTGAAACCCTGTATATCAGAAATTAGTAGAGCTGGAAATCTGAAAATTTCTCAAATCATAAATGAAATATTCATAAAAACGTAGAGCTATAGTATGAGGCTCTATTTTTAACAGTTTGAGAGGTATGAATAAAGTTATGAGAATGCACAAGTTGCCATAAGACAGAAAATGAAAATAAACTTTGAAACCCTGTATATCAGAAATTAGTGGAGATGGAAATTTGAAAATTTCACAAATCATCAAAAAAATAATTCATAAAAACGTAGAGCTATAGTATGAGACTATATTTTTGACGGTTTGAGAGATATGAATAAAGTTATGAGAATGCCAAGTTATCATAAGACAGAAAATGAAAGTTGACTTTGAAACCCTGTATATCAGAAATTAGTAGAGTTGGAAATCTGAAAATTTCTCAAATCATAAATGAAATATTCATAAAAACGTAAAACTATAGTATGAGACTTTATTTTTAATGGTTTAAGAGATATGAATAAAGTTATGAGAATGTCAAATTATTATAAGGCAGAAAATGAAAGTTGACTTTGAAACCCTGTATATCAGAAATTAGTAGAACTGGATATCTGAAAATTTCTCAAATCATAAATGAAATATTCATAAAAACGTGAAGCTACAGTATGAGACTTTATTTTTCACGGTTTAAAAGATATGAATAAAGTTATGAGAATGCACAAGTTGCCATAAGACAGAAAATAAAAATAAACTTTGAAACCCTGTATATCAGAAATTAGTGGAGATGGAAATTTGAAAATTTCACAAATCATCAAAAAAATAATTCATAAAAACGTAGAGCTATAGTATGAGACTATATTTTTGACGGTTTGAGAGATATGAATAAAGTTATGAGAATGCCAAGTTATCATAAGACAGAAAATGAAAGTTGACTTTGAAACCCTGTATATCAGAAATTAGTGGAGCTGGAAATATGATAATTTCACAAATCATAAATAAATTATTCATGAAAACATAGAGCTATAGTATGAGGCTCTATTTTTAACAATTTAAAAGATATAGGCAAAATTATAAAAATAATTATATCTTAAAATTTTCACTTCACTTGAGTAAATTTCAGAATTTTACAATCTCACAGTTGAAATGTTAATTCATAAATATATAGTACAGCTAAAGTATGTAGTCCAATTTCCACGTAAATTTATAAAAATTTAAATTTTTTAATTGGTCCAAACGTAAATTGTACAAACGATCAAAATAAATGTTCTATTTTTTTATATTGAAATTTTTGGAATGTTCTAAATAAAAATCACCAAAAAAATAATCCACAACGCCAAAATTTCCTTATATACGGGTGGTACCACTGAACTCACCTAAGAAAAACAAAACAATAACACCCTTCATCGTGGTAAATCTAAAATCGACTGAAATCCCATACAACGAAGAAGATACATCTTGATGATGATCGCTGAAGAATAGTGAAAGGATGTCCTTTGAGGGGGCACCGACGGTGGTACGGGGGGCCGTTCACGAAGGATAGTCGCGAAGATATACTTGCGGCACGTAACTAGTTAGATAATGCGTGTTACCATAACTTATTATACGATGAAATATTGTTTTTTTTTATTCTACAATTTTATCATCAGAAAAATGTCCCATATATCAAAATAATAAGTGTAAACATGCATTTTTACGATTTAATCTGTACTCAAGTACACAATTTTCGATTATTCCACCAAATTATAATTATAGTATAACAAACAACAAAAGAAATTAGTCAGCTGTAACATCGGTACTTAAAAACATCAAAACAAGTAATTGCCACTTGAATTTTTTACTTATAGTAAAATAATTATCGAAAAGGTTTAATTTGTAGTGGGAACCTATAAAAAAAACATACTAATGATAGATAAATATCTATGTATCATTAGGCAAGAGATCTACAAATATTTTCCTTAAAAAAAAATATTATCGACTTCCTGTGATTAATAACAGTATCCGAAACACATTTCTGTTCACCCAACCAAATTTATAGAGATAGATACGCGCGGCTAAGCATCAAATCCAATATTTCGAATCCTTTTTATTCGATATTGGAAATATTCAATTATATACGAGAGTAATTTGCTGGGAAAACGAGGACAAAGTGGAATAGTTTAAAGATAACGCGATTTTGATCAATTATTTTGAATGTTTTATGCAAAGTATCTTGTTTTAGATAAATTAGATACATTTTAATGATTTTGTTCTATTCTATTTTTCCCAATTTGACAGTTATGAGTGAAAATATACGTCATTTTCAGTTAGTTTCTTCTAAGCCCCTATATATTGGAAATTAGACGACTTAGAAGTATGAAAATTTCCAAATTTATAAATAAATTCCTCATAAATATATAGAGCTTTAGTATAAATATCTATTTTTCTCAATTTGACAGTTATGAGCGAAGATATACGTCATTTTTAGTAAGCTTCTTTAAAGCCCCCGTATATTGGAAATTAGACGATTAAGAATTATGCAAATTTCACAGTTTATAGAAAAATTCATAACGAATATATAAAGCTATAGTATGAATCTCCATTTCAAACATTTTGACAATTAAAGCGGAATTATGAGTATGTCATTATCCCTCGGCCTCTTTTAAAGCCCTGTATAATTTTTCAGATAAGTTGGACATAACTAAAAACTCCTTATACGCATTTGAATTATATAAAAAACATGTAACTGGACATTTCAAAGTACCACTGTGTATATTTGGATTTAAATCCGTTTTAGTATATTCTCATCCTTGAAAATTAACATTTTGACATTTAAGGATGAGTTCATTCTAAATCAGTGATGATGATGATGATGATGACTATTATTATAAATATAATTTCATGTTCTTTTTTTTTACATCACAATTTATCGTGAATAGCACCTAATTTGAATTAGATCTTAATTTTTTTTTGCTTTAATAAATTAAGTCTTATCTTTACTGATAAAAAAAATCTGGATGTTTCTTTAAAACAACCCTGTATATTTATTTTATTTATGTATATCGTTGTGCAATTATCCCATTGCCCAAATTAAATATTTTAAATATTTTCCACTGTAACGATCTGGCAACGTTGTCCGTCACCTATCAACGATGAGAAATATTTCATAGAAGGTACGTGCATTAAAAAAATTTATTTTATAAATGAATTCTAGTTAAAAAAAATTAAGAAGCATTCTAAAAGAAAATACTTCCTATAACATTTGAATATACGATAGTTGAATCCACCGTCTCGTTCAACTACTAGTGAAAGTAATGGAAGGTCAATCCGGTCATGATTTTTTTTACGCGGATCAACCTTTGAAGATGATAACTTCTACTCGATTCCCGTGTGAATTTTGATTTGTTATACGAATTTGTGATCAATAAACAAAAAATGTAGTACGAAACAAAATGAACAATAAACTGTTTCAAGATTAATTATATCAATAAATTAAGATACAAATTCTGTTTTTATAGCCAAATATCATAAAAGGCGCATGCGGTACGATTCTTGACGAAAACTATTCAAGTGTTGTCGCTGCTTCCAAACTGACGTAATTAAAATTGTCTATTGCTACCTCTTCTTAACATAAGATAATACCTAATAACGTATGTCGTTACTTAAAAAAGAAATGTAAATAAAGTTTATTTTGTCATTAGAAAAGGGTAAAACATAAGAAGTTTGGTGAAATATCAATTTGATCAAATAACATATGTCGTTAATTAAAAAAGAAATGTAAATATGTTTCTATTGGCATTAAAAAAGGATAAAACATAAGAAGTTTCATTAAAGATCGTAATTTACACCAAAAATTAAGATATTGTCTAAACATTTAATTTGAGACATAAAAAAATTTGTACCAAACATGTTATTTATGTTATATTAATACTATCTATGTATATTCTGAATATATTTTTAAAAAAACCTTTGCAAACCAAACTGAAAAATACCACGCCTGCACTTCGTGAACATTTAGATGTAATAATTTTATAATATCTTTTGGTGGAATGGTTTTATAAGATCGCGTATGGGCATTTTCGTTAATTGAAGGTCACTTAAAATGTGGTAAGATCCACATCCAACTTTATAATAAGTCACTGATGCATAAAATGGTTCTCACGCTATATGTAGTAACATTTGGTAATATTAATCATCAGTTATTTACCTATATTTATCTAGTTGTATGAATAACGATCTCTCTTAAGGCGATTGTGATTTAATTCGTTCATAATTAAATAATTGGTTTAAAATTATAGATATATACAGAGTAGCCGCAAATAATGTGTTCTATTAAATAAATTTCGAAATAGACAACGAAATATGTTATGACATCGTTTTTGTTTCTCATATACCCAGTTCCACTTAAAGACAAAAGAAAATTCATGGTCATTTTATTATCTTATATTTTAAATCCTTTTGTTAATTTTATAGCGTTTTATTATTTTGTAATAATTCCATTACTGTTGTATAAATAATACAAAATGGTATTAAATATGTTGTTTATTTTTTATGGTTACATTTATGTTTAAGAGAATCGATTCTTAGTGTAGTATCGATTATAGAAATCGAGATTTAATAAAATGACAGTGTGATGCGAGAAAATATAATGGCCTGTTTCGTAATCAGCTAACAATTTCTCTAGATAATAACTAATGTTATTGATATTGCACTTTAATTATTCTATATATAAGTGTTGAAAACAGAAAAATTAACACGTTCTCATGACTGTTTAATTGTATAAGATAAAAAAAAACGAGTAAAAGTTACTTTGTTCCGTTTTTTCACACAATTTTTTCCCTATCGTGAATCTATATATCGCCAACAGACAAATATTTAAATCGAATTGATGAATCATCCGCCTTACAAACACTGTTGCCACTAATTCAAAATTTATAACTAGAAGCAATTGAGTTGTAATACTAGTTCGTATATCAAATGAAAAATAATGTAATAATGTGATAATTTTCAATTAAATTAAAATAATCTATAATCATTAATTGTTTTTATTTAACCAACATCTCATATCCCGTCTAATACAGGTAATTGAATAATGCAACACCGGACTCATTAAAAAAAATTGAGCAACCAACTTATAATAATTGAATATTTATTGTGGGATTAATTACATATTTTAATCAACAATGTCGAGTTTGTTTGTTAAATGAAAGTAATATGAGATTTCACCTCGAAATTATTTAATGAAATTCATATAAGATAAAATCTGTCGTCGCCATTATTGTGGTTACGACATACCTAAATCTAGCCGCAATAATATCATGCATTTTTTGCGCGGAATTCTTCTTCTTTCACTATACCTACGGTAAGTGGGTTAGCCGGCAGTTTATTTTCATTTATTTGCTATTTGAATAATTCACTATATTCGTGTGTCATCTTCACTTTCTCTTTCTCGACTCGTTTCGACCTTTTAACCTATTGTCATGAGAAAATTTCATAACGAACTCTAAACTTTAAAATGGAACATTAGCTTTAGGTAAATTGAAATAAAGGTCGTACGAAAGAGATTCAATATGAAAAAAAAAATAGTTATTTTTTCATTACTATTGGCTAAAAATGACAAATTATATAATAAAAACTTTATATTATTTAATTGATTTCATAGTAAACTTCACGCTTGTTCACTATTTTTGATTCATTTGTCATTTTCAAGGCCATTCACCCTATTATATCTATAGACGGTATTAATTAATTTTATATACAGGGTGATACAAAAGTTTCATTAGATTTGCAATTTATATTAGTTACATCTCGCTAAATTGTTTTAACTTCCTGTTCTTTTGTAATAGAATGTCGTGTTGTTTAGAAAATTAATGTAATGATCATGTAACAGTGAAATTATAATAATCGATCAACTTCACAATGGACCAAAAGAAAAATAATTGAACGGGGATTTTGATGAATTATTTCAACTAAGCAGATAACTATGGTTGAAATATATTAACTTATTATCACATTTAGATTTATTAACTAATCAACAAGTTTGAATTTTACAATTTCCTTTTTAACTTTTACTAATTATTAGATAATTAATTTCGAAAGGGCTATTAATATTAGGTATATTGAAAATAGTTATTTAATGATTAAAACTATTTTAAATGATTTATTGGTTAATAAAAATCACATTTCTTCCTTTGCTACGAGGGCTACTACTTAAGTTTTCAGATATGGCAACACCGACGAAACATCGATGCTCTGCATAAACTGCACTATCACATGTTTTGGAGGTACCTCAATCGGGATTGATTCAAACGCATCCAAAAATCTATTGATCTCAATGGAGAATATTTTGTAAAACAATAAATCCATATTGTATAATTTTAAATATTTGTCTATCTGAAAACTTAAGTAGCAACCCTCGTATTTAATTGTTTGTACTGTTCTTTTTCACCTGATTTCCAAACAACCTGTAAAATAGCAAATGAATAGATCTATTGTTTTAATAGTACGATCGTGACTGCAATTTCAAAATTCCAAGCGATGCACTAAGTATTTTATTAATATGAAATATTCCACTATTTTATTATTTTATTTCTTATTAATTTGTTCATTTGAGTTAAATAAGTATAAGCGATCGCCAAACGAACGCGTCAGTTCATTGTTCCGATTTTTATTGTTCTATGCAATGACCTCTGTCGATAGAGTAAAAGGCGTTGTCACGTTGTTAGAAAATTCCTTGAATCACAAATTTATAAATAGAAAACTGATTAAATATCGTTAATTTTCAATATATTATATAATTACATAACAACCGTTTATAGTGATGATTATATATTAAAAATATTTGTTAATACATAATTATACCGTTATGTAATTTACATATAACTATTTAAAAAAGAAATTATAAAAAAAAGATAGTTATTAATTTATATTTATTTTAAATAATTCGTTGTGGAGGTGGAAGATATGAATATTCAGCGTTTGAAATACTCAATATTGTTGATTGACCTTGTATATTAAAAACTATAAACGTTTGTCATCTTCATGTTTCTCGGTGTATAAAAAACTATGCATTTTATAAATCATAACATAAATTTAGGCAGTTTATAATTCGATCCACCATAACCTTAAAAAACTGGCAACAGCATATACGTCAAATGTAGAGTAGATGTTTTTATTAACTTAGTTTTTTATATTATATAAAATCAAACCTTACAAATTATTCGTAATTAAACTTTACAAATACAAGAAATTTCCTTTTTTTTCTATATCGTGACTGATACCTTAATACGTAATATCAAAATTGTCAATTTCGAAACGTATTCAATAAAAGAACAAAATGCAAATGAAAGGTGAAATCACCTAAAGAAATACCTGACCAAGAATAGTTATCTGATGATGAGTCGGTGTATACATACCAACCTACAAGTTTGATAAATTTCATAAGGTCAAATTGAAGATGTAGCAAAACAATAAAAGAATCCATTGTGAATTCTCAAGGATAATATCGATCGTTCCTATAAGACGAATGTGTTTTTATTAATACATAATTTCTTACAGGACCGGATTTACTATGAGTACTAATACATATATTTTTTACGATTATTGATAATTACTATAGTAAAAAAACATTTTTGTGCTATCTAAAACTATTGAATTTCTATTCCATAGATAAATTATATACGGATATAGAAATATATTTAGTTGATGTCATACCTTAAGATGGCGCTACTTTAAGAATGTATGTTAAATTATATTGGCAACATATCCAACAAGCTTTAATATGTAATATTTATTTTCTTGGTGAAATTTTATAATTTGATAACAAAAAAATAAAAAATTGGTAATAATTCCGTTTACCTTGATGGTTATTGACGAAGAAAAAAAAAATAATTCAATTGTTCGCGCTTACAAATTGTGCGATCACATTAAAAAAATATGATTTAAATAGGTCTCGGTGATATTTTGAAACAATGGGAAGTGTTACACAATTTCCTAGACGTGAAAATTGTAGATAAATAAATGTAAGAAGTCGGCCAGGTGTTTTCAAAAACGATTTTTACGCTTACTTATTTTCACGTATACTATATTAACTAAATAATTAGTTTTAATTTGTTGTTACATTTTTATCGTATTAATAAAGAAATTAATTATAACTGAGTTCTATTAAATTGTTTTGTGCTGCCATCTATATTTCAAACGCTGAAGCTATAATGAAATTCTCGAATAGTCAACTGTAAATATGAAATAGTAGGGGGAACGGGCGAAAATCTGAAACTGATTTTTTTGCGTATGTTATTAGTTGTTTATAAAAAACAAGTAAGTATATGATTATTTTATATAAATTAATTGATTTTGAAATTTTGTAAATACCTAATAATCAACAGTTATAATCATATATAATACATACATACATAATATTTGAATAAACAAAAAATGTTTTTGTAATTGTTTATGAAAGAGATACATTATAGATGTGAGTAAATCGAATATATAATTTTCAAAATTTCCAAACTTGATTGCGTTGTGCTCTATTTTTTAATTGGTTCTCAAATGAATGTCATATTTTGACATTTTGACAAATTATTTAACGTCAACTTTGATAAGTATTAAAAAAATTATTTTTCATTATTAAAAATGCAATTAATATAAACCTGTTTCCTTTTTGCCGTATTAACAGAAAAATTAAAACCAAATTCTAATTAACTGTGTTGTTCTGCTACCTATGTCTTAAAAGCTAAAACTCTAATATAATTCTCGAATAGTTAACTGTAAATATAAATTAGAAATAGTGGAGCGCATCGCGCCAAAAAACTAATTTTTGTGCGTATTTTATCACTTTTTTGTAAAATAAAATTAAGAAAATTACTATTATACTATATTATATAGATTAATTGATTTAAAATTTTCATAAATAGATAATAATAGTTATAACAATAAATCGTTAAATTTGAAGAAGTAGAAAATGTTTATGGAAGTGATATATTATTAATTCGTATATATATTTATATGAATATTTTTATATAAAAATAGCGTGTCAATTTTACAGGAATTTTTGTCAAATATACATTTTTAAACAAATAATCAAGACTTGTCAAAAATATGATTGCGTTGGTGGCGTTTTTTAATTGGCTCTCCAATAAATGTCATATCTTTTTTGACATGTTATTTGAGGTTAATTTTGATAAGTAAAAAAAAATTATTCTTCATTATAAGAAATGCAGTTATAATAAATTCAACAGGTTTTCAAACCAAATCAATAGCAGTTTTATAAAAAAATTTCAAGTAACTGAAAAAAAAACTAGTTTTATATTTTCTGTTTAAAAAACAAATAGCCGGTTTGCCAACATGGCGTATCTTTGGTGGTAAGTAATTTCTTATATTTATAAACTAATTTATGTATTAAAATATATTTTTTATTAATTTTTAGGCATATTTACGTAATACTCTCAATTACGCTTTTAGTTTTTGCAGTAGATAAGAGTAATTTTAAAACTTGTGATCAAAGCAGTTTTTGTAGGTTCGTATTCAATCACATCGTACAAAATCTAAATAATAATTAATATAAATACATTTTAGACGTTTGCGAGGTGTAAAACCAGGAGAAAGTAAATACGAATTAGATTTGGAACAATTAGAAATTACAGACGACTCGGTTGAAGCAAAATTATTAAACACCGAAGCTGGTGTACTTTTCAAGTTTTCATTAACAGCTATTAATGGAAACATTTTTCGAGTCCAAGTCGACGAAGCTTCCCCTTTATATCCAAGGTTTAGGCCACAATTTGCTTTAAATGGAGAACTACAAGTAGCCAAGTAAGTTTTTAGCTTTTCATACTTTATTTTGTGTTAAAAAATGTTTTTTTTATATAGATTAAAACTTATCGAACGAAATAAAGATTTTGTATCTGTGGGGTATAATAGAAATAAAGTTAAAATACATGCTAGACCTTTTAAAATTGATTTTTTCGAAAATGACGATCTGATCAGTGTTATCAATGGAAGAGGTTTATTCTCATTCGAACATTACAGAAAGAAACAAGAACAGGTAAGTAACCAATTTAAATATTTTTTTTATATATAAATAATTCCTTTTAGGCTGAAGATGGTGGAGAAATAGTTGAAGATCCTGGATCATGGGAGGAAAATTTCAAAAGTCATCATGATAGTAAACCGAAAGGACCTTCAGCCGTCGGTGTAGATGTCAGTTTTCCGGGAGCTTTAAGAGTTTACGGTCTACCAGAACACGCCGATCGGTAAGATACAATTTTTTATAATGAAATAATCGTAATTTTGATACTTTCAGCTTACCTTTAAAAACAACCCGTCCCGGTGGAACCGATCCATACCGATTATACAATTTAGACGTGTTTGAGTACGAATTGGATTCCACTATGGCTCTATACGGGGCGATTCCTGTAGTTTACGCCCACTCCACTAAAAGAACCTTGGGAATCTTCTGGCATAACGCTGCGGAAACTTGGGTAGATGTGAATAACAGTAAAGACGGTTTAGTCGCGTCTATAGTAAACTTAGTTTCAGGTGAATTGTTATAATGAATTTAATTTATTTAATGGTATATTTGATGATTTGATTTAGGTTCTTCGAATGATAATAATGTTGATGTACATTTTATGAGTGAAAGCGGTATTGTTGATTTATTTGTCCTAATGGGACCAACACCTAAAGATGCAGTAAAGCAGTACGCCTCTTTGACTGGGGTTCATCCGTTACCTCAATATTATACTTTGGCTTCCCATCAGAGCCGATGGAATTATAATGATGAAGATGATGTCACTACGGTACGTACTCCAATTTTTTGATGTCATGATTTTAGTTTATTTTGTTAGAAAAATGTGAGTATTTGGTGTTTAGTTATCCTGGAATGTGTCTTATGACCTTGAAGCTTCCAATTTATGGAGAAAATGGAAAAAGTGAATATTTGGTGTTGAGATATCCTGGAATATGTCTGAAGACTTTGAGGCCCTCCTTCAAAGGAAAACATGGAAAAACTATGAATATTTGGTGTTGAGATGTCCCATAATGTGTCTTATGAGCTTGAAGCTTTCTATGAATGAAGAAAATGTGAATATTTAGTGTTGAGTTGTCCTGAAATGTGTCTCAGGACCTTGAGGCTCTACTTCAATGAAGACAAGGAAAAAAATATTCATATTTGGTGTTGGGATGTCCCAGAATAAGTCTTTTAATGAAGATTGTCTTTGAGGCTCTCCTTTAATAAAGACAAGAGAAAAAATGTGAAATAGTGACTCTACAATTCAAGAAAATCAATTCAATTTCAACAGTTTTCAATAGTGTTACCAAATTTATGGTTTTGACTCATCTGATGGAATTTTATTGACGCAAAGTGACGAAAACAAATGTTTAATTCAATCTTGTGATAAATTGAATGTAGTTTTTTGAAAAACTTCAATATTTGGTGCTGGATTATCATGAAAAAAGTATCGATACTTCTAATCGACAAAGAAAAAATCATAAAATATGAATTGTTGGCTCTAGAAATTAAAAAAAAATAGGACACAATATCTTTTATATACATATACAGGGTTTGAGGAAACTTTGATATCCTGAAATCCAGCCAATAAGTCAATCGATCTTCAAAGTGGAGAATCAAAACTAATCTGTTCAAGAGACATTAGCATTAAGAAGATACCATTCTTAGAACCCCAATTGGACCAAAGGCTCAAAATAAACTCGCCGGCTGACCTAAAAGGTGGTTTAATCATTGTAGATGGAGACGGAGGGTCTTATAGGAGCTCAATGACTCAAAAAAGTTTTGATAACTAATAAAACAAAATTATAAAAAGGACTTTTATTGTCTTAATATGATTATGGTACATATTTCATTTTATATTACGTGTGTTTGTTGAAAAATGTATTGGGTTGTTCCCAAAAGTCTATCAAAGGGTAAATTCTCTCAATAAATAAAGAAAAATGGAAAAAATTTGGATTCCTTACTGTAGAATACAAGAAAATCGATTCATTGGCTGCTACAACGGGCTAAAACTGATTATAGAGCCCCTTTTGGCTCATATCTATGCATTTACGTCATTATTGCTGAGGAAAGGTCTAAAACGAATTTTGGGGCTCCATTTAAGTATCTGTTGAGGAACAGAATGATTCTAGGCCTATTAAGGTCCATATCCATATATTTAGGATCATTATTACCTAGTAATGGTTTATAATAGATTTTGGAGTTTCTTATAAGGGTTCCGGTAAGGAACAGAATGGTTTTAGCTCCATAGAGAGAGAGAATATGATTTTGATACAAACTTTTATAACACGTTTCTTGAAAATAGTGCATATTAGGGCTTATGTTGTCTTTGAATGTGTTTCAAGGGTTTAATCCTCCCCATAAATGGAAAAATGACAATTCTCGACTGCAGGGTTCAAGAAAACCAATTTAACATCCCCTACTATCCAATTATAGGGTTTTGTTTCGATATTGTTGCTAAATTAATAATTCTAACTCATTTGAAATTTTATTGTCATGATGAAACTTTTATTTTCAAATGTGGATTTTAGGGGTGGTATTGTCCTGGAAAGTGTTTCATTGAATTGACTTTAACGAACAAAAAGTGAATTACAGATTTTATAATTAAAAAAAAAAATCAATACAAAATTCAGATACAGTATTTTGTTTTTACATTGTTGCCAGATTAATAGTTTTTACTACATTTTTTGTGAAAAAAAAAATTAATTTTCAAATATTTCTAATGAAATTTGATTATTTATTATACTCAGGTGGTTCAAAATTTCGATGCCAACGATATGCCAATAGACACAATGTGGTTAGACATCGAATACACCAATTCGAAAAAATATTTCACATGGGACCCCATCAAATTCCCCCATCCCGAAACCATGATCAATAATCTAACAGCAACCGGTAGAAAATTAATAGTCATCATAGATCCCCATATAAAAAGAGAATCAGGTAATTCATTTGAGGTTTGCTTTTTATTTAAAAAAAAAACAGTCAAAAGTTTGACATTTCGAATTATTTCGATCTTTATCAAAATTACCAAAAAGTTCTAAGAAATTATAAAATATATTAAACGTATAAATAAATTGAGTATATATATATATATATATATATATATATATATATATATATATATATATATATATATATATATATAAACGAATGTGCTAGTGCGGCTCTGTCGTTTGTTTACGTCGCCAAGAGAATCTAATTATTCGGGAATGTAAACAAACAACAGGACCGGACTTAGTACGTATAAATATGTAGAATTCGTTATTTTAAAAACAATTTTTAAATTAGTTTATTTTTAGTTTTAAAAGCTGATTTCAAAAAAATCAACGAATCTATCATAAAATTACATCGTTTTAATACGATATATCGCAAGCGACTATATTTTTAAAAAATGAACAAACAAACCAAATTGAATTTAATTAATTCGACTTTATTTTAGGTCTGCTTTTATTAAAAATATTTTTTTTTTAAAAACAGTCAAAAATTATCAAAAAGGTCTAAGAAATTATAAAATATACTAAACGTATATATAAATTGAGTATTTTCGAAATATAAACGAATATGCTAGTGCGGTCCTGTCGTTTGTTTACATCGCCAAGAGAATCTCATTATTCAAACGACAGGACCGGACTTAGTACGTAAAATATGGTGTGCAATTCGTAATTTTATTAATAAAAAATTTCCAAAACTCATTCCAAATACCTAAAATAACCTATAAATATTTATTATTATATACAGGGTATTTCGTACACGAAGAATCAATATCGAACGGTTATTACGTGAATAATAAAGACGGTGCGGTATACGAGGGTTGGTGTTGGCCTGGATCTAGTAGCTATTTAGATTTTTATAAACCGGAAACAGTTGAATACTACAAAAATTTATATTCCTTGGAAAATTTCAAAGGGACCACTCACGACGTCAATATATGGAACGATATGAACGAACCTTCGGTTTTTAACGGTCCAGAAATAACCATGCCCAAAGATTGCATCCACCACGGTGGTTGGGAACACAGGGATGTACATAACGAATACGCTTTATCACACGTAAGTTAAATTATAACATTAAATAAATGGGATTAATAATTTTTTTATTGTTTTTACAGACCGTAGCTACGTTCTTAGGACTAATCCAACGTAGTCCTAACCGTCGTCCTTTTATCCTTACCAGGGGTCATTTCGCAGGTTCTCAACGTTATACCGCCATGTGGACAGGGGATAATACTGCGGATTGGTCTCATTTAGCTATCAGTTATCCGATGTGTCTTTCGGAGGCTTTGGGAGGTATCAGTTTCTGCGGGGCCGATATAGGGGGTTTCTTTAATAATCCCGATGCGGAATTGTTGCAGAGGTGGTATCAGGGTGCTGTTTGGTTACCTTTTTATAGGGCGCACGCTCATATCGATACTAGGAGAAGGGAACCGTTTTTATATTCGGATGACGTTAAAAATAGGATCAGGAATGCTTTGAGGTTAGTCTTATTTATATAGAAAATTAACCCCGGGGAATTTTTGTTAATAAAATTTTTGATTTTTTAATGTTATATAAAATTACTTCGGCAGTTAACGTGTTAATATGTATTTTAATTATTTTGGTGACACACAGATTTGAATTGGGTTGTATCGGGTGAAAACGGTTTTTCACGTGGATCAGAATCATCGAAACTGGTTTGGGGACATTAATTTCGATTTTATCAATAATAGAAATCCTTATACAAGTACCTGTTGTGTTAAAAATAAATTTTCTATGATTTTTCACACTTTTCCCTACAAAATTTCTAATCATTAGTTTTTTTTTTATCTATTTTTAATGTCCTGATGGGTTTATTTAAGTGATAGTGCCTCTAGTCAGAAAGTGTGGGCTGTTTTTACCCGCATCGATGTAATTAAGGTCATACTTTCTCAAAAATGTTCTAAAATGGATTATAGAGGCCCATTTAAGTTATCAGATGAGGAACAGTGTTCAGTGAAGGTTCATATCGATGTATCTGAAGTCTTAGAAGGGTCTAAAATGGACTATAGAGCCCCATTTTGGTTGTCTGGAGTTGTTTTCTATTTTGATCAGTGAGAAACAGTCCATTTAAGGCTTATATCGATATAATAAAGGTCATAGTTACTTAGAGAGGTCTAAAATGGACTATAGAGTCCCATTCTTGGCTTATTTAGACTGCTGCTAGTTCTATTAAGGCACATATCTATGTATTTAGGGTCGTAGCTTCTGAGAAAAGGTTTAAAACGAATTTTGGAGTCCTTTTTAAGTTTCTGAAGAGCAACAGTGTTCAGCGAAGGTTCATATCGATGTACCTTAAGTCATGGTATCTTAGAAAGGTCTAAAATGGACTATAGAGCCTCATTTTGGTTGTCTGGGGTAGCTTTCTATGATAATCAGGGAGGAATAGATTGATTTCAGTCCAATTAAGGCTTACATCGATGTAATAAAGGTCGTAGTTACTTAGAAAGGTCTAAAATGGACTATAGAGCCTCATTTTGGTTGTCTGGGGTAGCTTTCTATGATAATCAGGGAGGAATAGATTGATTTCAGTCCAATTAAGGCTTACATCGATGTAATAAAGGTCGTAGTTACTTAGAAAGGTCTAAAATGGACTATAGAGCCTCATTTTGGTTGTCTGGGGTAGCTTTCTATGATAATCAGGGAGGAATAGATTGATTTCAGTCCAATTAAGGCTTACATCGATGTAATAAAGGTCGTAGTTACTTAAAAAGGTCTAAAATGGACTATAGAATCCCATTTAAGGATCTTATCTATGTATTAAAGGCCATAGCTTCTGAGAAATGCTATAGAACGAATTATATATTCCTTGTTAAGTTTCTGATAACGTTTCCAGCAACTATGACCTTGAAGGTTGTTTTTACCTATATCTATGTATGATCTAAAACGGATTAAAGGGCCCCATTTTGGTTGTCTGGGTTAGTTTTCTATTATAATCAGTGAGGAATAGATTGATTTCAGTCCAATTAAGACTCTTATTCATATATTTAGGACCATTGATGCTGAGGAACTGTCTAAAACAGATTTTAGAGCCCTATTTGAGTTTCTTTTGAGGAACCGAATGGTTCTAGTCCTGTTAAGGCTCATATTCACGTATTTAGGGTTATGACATTCTTACTGATGGATGACTAAAATGGATTTTGGAGTCCCAGAAAGGATTATATCGATGCACTTATGGTCATAGTTTTTGGGGAAAGGCTTAAAACGGATTTTGGAGCCCCATTTAAGTTTCTGGAGAAGTTTTCTATTTTATTCAGTGAGAAATAGATTGGTTCAAGTTCTATGGAGGCTTCTCATTTTTCGTTTTAGTATAAAAAACAAAAATTTCAACCAATTGACTCCATTTTGGCTAAAGTATAACAAATCACAGATGAAGTTAATCGGCTAGTTTATTATATATTATACAATAATAGAGTAAAATGTGAAATTAATCAAATCCCTTTTTGTTACCGTTTAAAAAATAACAACAGAAATTGATCAGTTCACTTTTTCGCTATAGTATAACAAGCAAAAAATGGAATTAATCAGCTCTCTGTTCGTTTCAGTATAACAAACAAAAATTTCAATCAATTCACTCTATTTTGGTTAAAGTATAACAAATTACAGATGAAGTTAATCGGCTAGTTGGTATGTTATACAATAATAGAGTAAATTGTGAAATTAATCAGCTGCCTTTTTGTTACGGGTTAAAAAATAACAACAGAAATTAATCAGTTCACTTTTCCGCTATAGTACAACAAACAAAAAATGATATTAACAAGCGATTTTTCTATCTTTATATTTTAACCGAGCCGAGGTTAACGGGGGGTTGTATCCTAAAATTACCAAACATTATTTTTTTTTCTGATATATCGGTTGTGTTTCGTATCATAGTTTAAAAAATTTCAATTCCCACTATTCGATTAAAGTAATCTCATATAATGAAGTACATAGCAGACGCTCCATTTATTTTATACACCCGATTTTGTCAATTATTATTATTTACAATAAATTTGATCGCTGTATATATAATTTTTTATTATTTACAGACTGAGATACGCCCATTTACCTTTATGGTACACGGTTTTTTGGCAACACGAAACCACCGGCGAACCAGTAATTAGACCATTGTTCTACCATTACCCGGAAGACGAAAACGTCCTAGACATCGACGACGAACTCCTAGTAGGAGATTCCGTACTAGCCAAAGCTATAACCGAAGCCGGTGTCTCCAATGTGAACGTTTATCTCCCAGGAGGCGATTCGGAATTGTGGTACGACATAGAAGACTACAAATTATACCGCGGTACTGGTAATCACAACATACCGGTGTCGTTGGATAAAAATTTGGCTTTCTACCGCGGAGGTAGGATAATATCGAGGAAGGACAGACCGAGGAGATCGTCCAAAGTGATGGACAACGATCCTTATACTTTGTACGTGGCTTCGGATTCGAACGGGAAAGCCGGTGGATACCTTTACGTGGACGATAAGGAAAGTTACGGTTATAAGAAAAACGAATATTTGTACGTGTATTTTTCGTTCGATGGGAAAGTGTTGAGCGGAGTTAGTGTCGATAAAAGCGATTATCCTACGACTGAATGGATCGAGAAGGTTGTTATCCTCGGTCCTCCCGAGGGGATACGAGGAGCTAGACTTGAGAGTGGAAGTTTGGGGGTAGCGGAATTGGATGTTTCGTATACTACTGATGATAGGGCGTTGGTGGTTAGGAAACCGGGGGTTAGCGTCAGGGAACGGTTTACTATTACTTTGTATTGATTTTTATATTTTTTTGAGGGGGGAAGCGAGGATTTTTATTTCTTTTTTCGTTTAAATAGTGTAGTAGGTTTATCAGTTTTTTCTTTAAAGTACCAAAATTTGTGATGTCTAATAAAGTATTAAATAATAAACGAGTTTTATTTATTATTCTTTTTAATTTTACACATATTTCGAAAACTATTTTTTTACCTCGTTTTAGGAAATTTTTCGATATGTGGCAACGTCGTAAGGTTTTGTGAGTTTTTGTTGATTTAACAGTAAGTAAATGAAATTTTTGTTATCATTCTGAGATAATCGAGAAATTTTTGATTAAAACCGGCAATTAACCTCAAAAGTCGATTCAGATTAATTTAATCATATATTTTTTTTTAAAACTTAACGCACCTATATTGCAAAAACGATTTTTTTCCTCGATTAGGGAAATTTTACGATATGTGGCAACGTCGCAAGATTTTGTTTAACAGTAAGTAAATGAAATTGTTTTTGAAAATTTTTGTTATAATCCGGAGAAAATAATTAATTAACAATTAACTTTACCTACCAAACGATTTCAATTTCAAAAAATTGCAACATTTTTTCATATTTTTCATAAAACGATTTTTCACCTCGTTTATTGATGTTTCGATATAAGGCAACGTCGCAAGGTTATGTTAGTAGTTTTCATCGATTTAACATTAACCAAATGAAAATTTTTGATTTCTTAGAATTGTTTTTGAAAATTTTTGTTATTATACTGAGAACATCGTGGAATTTTCGAATTTTTTTCAATAAAAACGGCGATGTTCTTTTTCAAAAAACGATTTCAATTCTTGTATTTCATTCATTAAGAAAAAATTAGAACATTTTTTCATATTTTTCATAAAACGATTTTTTTACCTCGTTTAGGGAAATTTTTCGATATACGGCAATGTCGCAAGGTTATGTCAATAGTTTTCATCGATTTAACAGTAGCCAAATGAAAATTTTCGATTCTTTATAATTTTTCTATGATTCTGGAAAAATCTTGAAATTTTCAGTTTGTTTTATTTAAAACAGCAATTAATTTTTTTTAAAAGCGACTTCAATTCATTCAACCGGTAGTAATTTTATATTACTTTTATTATAAAGGAAAATTCATTTTTCAAAAATAAAATGATACTACTTCATATTTCAATTTTTCCTGATACCTTCATAATTCAAAAACAATTTTTTTACTTCGCCTAGGGAAATTTTTTGAAATGTGGCAACGTCGCAATGTTACGTCAGCGAATGTTTACATATCATTTAACTATTTGAATTGAAACTTTCAGTTTTTTTAATGTTTTTTATACTTTTTATATACTAATTTTTATTATTCTAAAACTATTTTAAAACAATTAGGATTTACATGGACCGGTGGGGATATTTCTATTCGCTTTTTTTAAATTCTAAATTTAGCAACAGCGACATCTAATCGCTAAAAGTCAAAGTTTTCAGTTTACTGGTAACTGTAAATACCAGTTTTACTTCAATTAGATGTCGCCACGACAGTTTAAATTTCGCATTTAGTTTGATATTTCGAAGCTTATAATACGAGGTGTGAATATTAATAACGAGACTTTTGTCAGTTGTTAATTCCTCGAGGACGTGCCCAATTTTGTATTTTACAATTTCAATAAACACCAATCTTGTTACTTTCAATGCAAATTTGATCGTAACGAGGTTGAAATCGCTCGGTGCCAGATTAGGGCGAATAAGGTGACTAACACTAACTTTTCAACCACACCTCGTAGTTGTTTATTTTCGATTTTATAGTCTTAGATTTTTCTATTTGGGAAATAAAACTACGGAGATTTTGTATAAAAATTTATTGTACTATAAATGTATACAAATTAAACCGAAAATATAATTTCTACCCTCTAGTAATACTTTTTATACAAAAAAAGGTGCTGCTCCTTGAAAATTGCACTAAACGAAAATATCGAAAAAAAATGGATTTTTTAATAACTTCTCTCAAATAAAAAATTATATACACATTTCGAAATAATAATAGAAAAAAACGTACTCGTATCGATCACATTAAATCATTCTACAAACTTTGGTAGGTACAATAAAACGTACAAAACTGGTTCGTAATTCAGTACGAATAATAAAAAACTAATAAAAATCGTAGTAAAAATTAATTTTTTAAAAAAATTCTTACCAAAAAAGATGTTTTTCTTTAACAATTCGTTATAAATAATCGTCAATGGATACTAACAATTAGGTTATGAGTTCAAATGAAACAAGTGAACGTGTAATGAAAACTCGGTCTTCTTTTTTATAAGATGAAAATATCCACTAGATAATAGAAGTGTAGTAGGTTTGATTGTTAAATTTGGAAACGAAATAAGAGAAAAGGCCACTAAATTTAAATTGATAGAATTTTAGATAGGATAATAATAGTTTTTAATAATAAATAAAAGGTAATTGAAAAGTAAAAAGATTAACGATCATGAAACAAAAAGTTAAAAGAAGATGATAAAACTAGAGGTAATACTAAAATCAACATAAATAGAAAAATAGTCAAAAAACCGATATAGAAAGAATATTTTAAAAATAGAAAAGAGAATTCCGAAAAAAACTTTTTTATATATACATGAAAGAATTTTTCAAAAAAATTAATCATTTTTAACATACATTTTTTTTTTTGAAAATATTGTTACTATTAAAATAATTAGAGGTATCTTATTTACGTTGGGATTCACCTAATAGTTTATAAATATAATACGAGGAATATGAACTTAATTGAATACTCGAGAATATAAATAAAATTTATAAAGGCAGTAATGATGATATTTGAGGTTATGTTTTATTAAAAGTTTATTAGTTTAATTATTTCTTAGGAATAGCGAAAACGATCTAGCACGACCGTATACGATTTTATTTCGTTTAATTACCTCAAATGAAAATGATGTTTGAAAATGGTTTTCGATTTTTTTACAAAAATTTCTATGGATAAGATTCGATTTTAATTGTTTTGACAGAATCAGAAGTTTTCTTTTAAGAAATCGATTATCAATAATCAAAAAGAGAAGCAGAATGAAATGAAAGAAGATTGATTCTAATTGTTTTGACATCAGAAATTATTTTTTTTAAGAAACTGATTATCAATTTCTGAAAATAGAATCGGAATGTTATTATTTAAAAAGAATGTATGGATAAGAATCGATTTTTGATTCAATTTGAGTTGTTTTGACAGAATCAGAAGTTTTTTTAAAAAAATCGATTATTAATTCTTAAAAAAACGAGCAGAATGTAATTAATCCATTATCTTTTGAAACTAATGCATGAATAGGAATCGATTTTAAAAACTAATTGACGTTAAAATCGATTTTCGAATAGAAAAGATTCACGTTAGTCCTTTTAAAAGTTTTTTGCAACTTTTTTTAGGGAGAATAGAAGAAATTATTCACGGAATTTTGAGGTTAAAAAAATATATTTATCGATAGGTATCGATTTTTAAGTCGAGAATCGCCACAAATTCTCGTTACAATCAATTTTTTATTCGAAAATTGCTACGTATTGACGTGTCTTTTTAAATGTTTTTTCCACATTCTCGGGGGAGTATAGAAGACATTAACAACGGAATTTTGAGGTTAAAAAAATAAAAGAATTTTCGGAATCGATTTTAAAAAAGAGAATCGCCACAAATCGACGTTATAGAAATATTAATCGATTTTCGAATCGAAAAGATTGATATTAGTCCTTTTAGATGTTTCGCCATTTTTAATGGGAGAAAATGAAAAGTAATCCACGTAATTTTAAGTATTTTTTACCAAAATTATAAAAAAAATCATTTTTTGTAATAATTTATACAAAAAAATTCATTCAAATACCATAAATAATCGAATATTACCACTAATATAGCGTTGTTGCCACTTATTAAAAAATTTCCTTAATACAAAGTAAAAAAAATCGATTTTCAATTAAAAATGTTATAATACGAGTTAAATTCGAAAATTCATAAAAATCATAACATTTAGATTATGAACAAATTATATATATAAAAAAAAAACAAAACAAAGTAATAACGTAGAAATGGAATATTTGAGGTTATGTTGAACATTTTTTAATAAATTGACATTAATCATTAATTTCGTAACAATCTTTTCAAAAAAAAAAAAAAGAAATTATTCGTTAAATATACAGGGTAATGTACAAAATAAAGTCCAAAGTAGGGTTTATTAATAAATAAATGTATATATATATATATATATATATATATATATATAAAGAAAAAGAAACGAAAACAAATTATTAATTATACAGGTGGTACCGAAAAACTTTAGTCTCATATCAAACTATATTGCGGAACACTACATCGTTTATATCACTAGGGGGAACGAGTTATTACCGACAATTTGTTTTATAAAAAATTTTTCTAATCAGTAACGAATTTTTCGGTAACAACGATTCCTCTATCTTTTTTTTTTTTCATTTAATATATCGATTAATTCTTCTGTCTAACGTCGACCAATTTGATATCCCTAACCTGCAAATTCTTATCGCTTTTGGCGGCGAATTTGATAAGCGCCTGCGTCGATATCTGCAACGCGTGCCTACAATCCAACCTAACCAAATTTTCGCATTTCGATAAATGTTCCAAACTGTTTTCCGTAACCAATTTCGAATGACTCAAATCCAAACCAATCAAATTAGTAACGGTATTCGATGGTTTAGTCGTCAATTGAGCTATACCGGCGTCGGATATTCTCGGACACATCCCCAAACCGAGATACTGCAATTTGGGTAAATATTGAGTTACGTACCTCAAAGCTATATCGGTTATATCGGTACCGGCCAATTTTAAATTTTTCAAATTTCTAAATCGGATTTTTTCCGATGCCAAAACCGTTCTGGTATCGCTATTCGGACCAATTATATCCCTCAAAGCGGAATCGTTGAAATCCGATATGAAACTCAAATCTAAAGCCACCAATACGGCGGAATGATTCGATTTCAACGATATGGCCGTTTTTACGTTGACGCTTACCAAAGATAATTCCTTCAATTGCCCCAAACGTTGTATCAACCAAGGTAATTGGAATTTGTTAATATGGCACCAATCCAAACTCAAACATTCCGGTTGTCTTCTAACTATACCTTTCAATATATCCGATGATATATGTTTCCGGTTGAAAGACATTTTTTTCCATAACGAAGGATCGACGGTGAAGGTTGCCCAGCTTTTGCACACCGTTGCCGCCGTTAATAATTCGCCGGGCGTTAAATAACGAAATATCAACAACATGCAACGTTTATCCATGGCTAGGTTGTTCGTGGGTGCCGTCGGTGCGGATGGTATCGGAGCCGGTCGTACAACTACCATCGGTTTTTTTAATACTTTAGTCGAATTGCTGACTATTTGTTGGGCGAGTTGCATCCGAAAGGCCGTTTTCCTCGGCGGATCCAACGGGGGGGTGGTTTTTATTTCGATTTCGGTATTTTCGCTGGATCTTCTCTTTTTTATCGGTAAGGGATCTTTGTGTTCAGTGTCGCTACCTGAATCAGAGATGTGTTCTTGATGGATTTTGTTATCGATGGCGCTCGAAGCGTCCGAACTTATCGACATGCGTCGTATATCCGAGGATTTTTGGCGGGCGCGAAAATGTCTCGGTCGGTAATCGGTGTTTTTGCCTAATTTGCAACACATCGGGCATTCCCATGAATTTGGCATGTCTTCGTTTATGTAGCCGGTGAATTCGGGGCATAAACGTTGAACGCATTGGGGATGGGCTATCTCGTAACATACCTTGAAGAAAAATCATTAAATTTCATCGAAAAAATATTAAATTTCGTAATAGACATGTAAATTTTTTAAAACTTACTATATATATACAGCAATTTATATAAAAAAATAATTTGAGGTTATGTCAACTATAATTTAAATGTTTTACTTCGACGTTGATTTTTTTTGTAGAAAAAATTTTGGAATTTGTATCAACATCGAGGTTAAGAAATATAAAAAAGGTTAAAAAAATCGAAATAGAATTGATATTTTCCAAATTTCGTATTATAATAAGTTGTCATGCTATAAAAATGTCTGGATTTTATAATTTTCAAAATCGCACAATTTTCAAAAATTACTTTATATACAACAATTTACGAATGAAAAAAATTAATTTGAGGTTATGTAAACGACAATTGGAATCAATTTTTGCCTCGAAGTTAATTTTTGGTAAAAAAAATTTGGAATTGAAAAAAATTATATTTCTACCAACATTGGGGTTAAGAAATTGAAAATTAGTGAAAAAATCAAAATCAAATTCATATTTTTCAAAATTTAGATACAAAATTTTGTCCGACGATGAATTCTGAAGCTATAAAATGTCGTAATTTTTGAAATTATAATGAAATTTTGAAAAAATTGCAGAATTTTTGAAGATTATTGTATATATATAGCAATTCACAAATGAAAATATGGGATATTGAGGTTATGTAAACAAAAATTGGAATCAATCAAATCATATATTAAAAAAAACCGATACAAAAACACACAAATTCAAATGATAATGAAGTTTAAAATTGTAAAATGCAAATATTTTTGAAGAATCCATCGACATAAAAAAGGAATAAAAAACATCTAATAAAATGTACAATTTTTTTAATTCACTTCATATAAGAGAACTTGGGGATAAAAAAAACATTTTCAGGTTATGTAATGACTATTGTGACCAATTTTCATTGAAGCATTAATCAAAATTGAAAATACCATAAAAAATTCGTTTTATATCGAGTATGAAAACTGTAAAAAATCAATTTTCATCAAAAACCATCAATTTGAAATAGAAACAATGGAAAAAAACTTAAATCAAATGGCCAATTTTTGAAATATACTGTATACACGGCAATGTACGAAAGAAAAAAATGTATTTTAAGGTTATGTAAGTTATGATTACGATAATTTTTGTTAAAACATCTAAATTTTGTAAGTAAATATCAGATTTTGAGAAAATATTGGAATTTATAACAAATTTTAGGTTAGAAAATTGAAAATTTTTCAAAAAAAAGCAGACAAATTGTCCAAGAACATAATACAAAAGTGGAAAAAATCGTATTATTTTAAATTTAAAAGCTGCGAAACGTAAAATTTTATTAAAAATGTCATTAATTCGAAGAATTGATCGAATAATATTGATAATGTGAGTAATTTTTGAAACGTACTGTATATTCAACAACTTACATAAAAAAAAATTAATTTGAGATTATGTAAAAGACAACGACAATAAATTTTCGTTAAAACATGTAAATTTTGTAAGTAATTTTGAAAAAATATTGGAATTTATAACAAATTTTAGGTTAGAAAATTGAAAATTTTTCAAAAAAAAAACAAAAAAACAGACAAATTGTCCAAGAATATGATACAAAAGTGGAAAAATTCGTAACATTTTAAATTAAAAAACGTCAAAAATGTCATTAATTAAAAGAAATAAGCGAAAAACATTGATAGTATAAGTAATTTTTGAAACGTTCGACAACTTAAGAATGAAAAAAATAATATGAGGTTATTTAAACAACTATTATGACCTATTTTCACTCTGATATTAATTTTTCATTATTAAATTTTAGTATTTAAATAAAAAAAATATTTTCAACGATTTTTGGGTTAGGAAGTTAAAAAAAATTGTAATAAACCCAAAACAAAATTCGAATTAAATATAAAAACATAAAAATTCTGTAAAAAAATATGATTTTAAAAATATAAATAGAAGAAATAAAAAACAAAAATAATTGAGGAATATTTGAGGTTATAATCTTACCGAACATTCCATCAAGTTGCTGGCGCTTTCGCACCTTTGGGGTCCTTTCTGTAGGGGCGTCACCGGCGTCTGCATCCATCCGTCCAAGCCGCAATGCGAACACGCCGCCGTAACCGGCAACATCGGTTGCAAACATTGCCTCATGTTGCAAGTCTGTTTAGCACGTCCCGGTCCCCCGAATTTTACCATATCCAAACAAAAACTGCATTCCCCACAATCGCTCCGTTGACAAGCCTCGCATTTTTTACATCTAAATAAATCGATCGTCTTATAATATCCCGATTTAGTATCCGGTGATTTTTTTATAAAAATCAACAATCGATTTAGTATCAAGTAACTTTTAGAATCGATTATCGTTCAATACAAATTTGGTATCGAGTTATTTTTGCTAGAGAAACGAAGAATCGATTTTTTGTGAAAATTTGGCATCGAGTCATATTGATTTCATGAAAAAAATCGATTATCGTTTGATTTAATGTAGTGTAGATTCAATTTTTTTATCGAAATCAAGAATCGATTATCGTATTAACTTGATTTGGTATCGAGTGATTTTTTATACAAAAACGAGAATCGATTATCGTTCAATACAAATTTGGTATCGAGTTATTTTTTCTAGAGAAACGAAGAATCGATTTTTTGTGAAAATTTGGCATCGAGTCATATTGATTTCATGAAAAAAATCGATTATCGTTTGATTTAATGTAGTGTAGATTCAATTTTTTTATCGAAATCAAGAATCGATTATCGTATTAACTTGATTTGGTATCGAGTGATTTTTTTATACAAAAACGAGAATCGATTATCGTTTAATACGATTTTTTTCGAGTGATTTTTTTATAGAAACGAAGAAACGATTTTTCGTAACAATTGTTATCGATTTATTTCATGAAACAACAAAAATCGATATCATTTAATAGAAATTTATTATCGATATATTTTTTTTTATAAAAATCAAGAATCGATTATCGTATAAACTCAATTTGGTGTCGGGTGAAGTTTTTTCATAGAATACAATAATCGATTATCGTATTAACTCGATTTGATATCGAGTGAATTTTTTTTATAAAAAACGAGAATCGATTATCGTTGAATACAAATTTGTTATCGAATAATTTTTATATAAAACATCAAGAATCGATTATAGTTAATACCGATTTAGTATCAATTCAATTT
This sequence comes from Diorhabda carinulata, assembly GCF_026250575.1. Lineage (NCBI taxonomy): Eukaryota > Metazoa > Arthropoda > Insecta > Coleoptera > Chrysomelidae > Diorhabda > Diorhabda carinulata. Next base: position 1,912,482 of record NC_079469.1, read on the forward strand.
TTTATAGAAACGAAGAATCGATTTTCCGTAAAAACTCAAGTTGATATCAACCGCTCGTTTTATGAAACATCAAGAATCGATTACCAAATTAACTCGATTTTTTCAGAATATCAAGAATCGATTATCAATCAATTCAATATCGAATGATTTAGTTTATGATACATCTAGAATCGATTATCGTTCATACAGATTTAATATCAAGTGATTTTATTACTGAAATTATTTATCAACTCAATTCAATTTTGTATCAATCAATTTTTTTATAGAATATCAATAATCGATTATCGATTTAATCCGATTTTGTATCGATTTAATTATTTATGATTTGGTATCGAATGAATCTTCTTTTATGATACGTCAAAAATCGATTATCGTAATTTCTCAGCTTAGCATCGAATGATTCCTATTAAAATTTCTAAAAATCGATTATCGTACACAATCGAGACATGGTATTAAACGATTTTCAGTCAAATATCATTAAATGGTTATCTTATGATCCAGATTTGGTATCCAGTATTTTTTTTATTCATACATTTGATTTCTTATGGCATTTAATCATCCAGTCACCGTATTAAGCTGATTTAACACCAAGAATTTCGATAAATTATCACGAAGAAACTGTCCATATATAAACCATTCATGATATGCAGTAATTTCTTGTAACATTACACCAATCGGACTTTTTATGGAATATAAATCGATCTTCACATAATCCAGACTCGATCTCTAGTGATTTTTGATAAATTATCGCGAAGAAACTGTCCGCATATAAACCAAATTTAGTATGCAGTGATTTCTTGTAAAATCACACCAATCGGTCACCGTATTGAACTGATTTAGCACCAAATAACTTTTTATGAGTTAAAATGGATTATCACATAATCCAGACTCCATCTCTAGTGATTTTTGATAAAATATGAAGAAAAATACTGTTCAGACTTAACACCAAGTGATTACTTAGAAAATATCATGAATTTGTTCAATAAATAACGAAAATTCAATATGAATCGATTATTGTATAATCCCGATTTTGTACCTAGTAACTTTTTTTGGTTTAATAAAAAATAACGCTCAGTTTAATTATTAAACGGATACCCACCTAGTTCGTCTTCTCCTTGGTCCTCCTTTTTCTCCAGAACTTCTAGGTCCCTTAAAAACCCCGGTAGGTTTCGGTAATTTATTTAAATTATTTCCTTTGTTGTACGGACCCCTGGGAATCGAAAGTTTCGATTTATTTTCGAAATCATCGGGAACTGTCGAGAAAAACAAAAAATCAAAACTAATACTTCCGATTAAAAACGGGAAAATCCTTTTATACCTGTTAGAATTGGTCGACCGGTTATAGCAAGTTCTCTGCTATCCTGTCGATGAAGACCGATCAGAGTCCTGACGTCCTGTATTAACGAAATCGGATCCTTGAGTAAATCGGGGACGTTTTTTTTGTGCGGCGGTAACATGTGAAGGTACAAAACGATTTCCTGTGAAATCATTTTTTTTTAAACAAATTTAATTTGGTGATTTTCGTTTATATATTTACTTTTAAGCCGTGCAGTTCGGCTTGCGTGAGGTGTATATGCATCCTATCTGGTGGTATGGGGGCGTCCTGACCTGTCGTTAAATGAGAATTTCCTAATAAACAATGTACGTACCTCTCGAGTACGTACCATAACATTTCTGTGAAAAAAGGATACCGAAACTTCTGTGGAACCTGATAAATGGAAAATTTTCGAAATTTATTACGTAATTTCATGTGATTTTCAAACTTCAATTACTGAAATTTATCGTTTACTCAATTATTTAACTCAAAATAATAAAATTTTGAAAAATATTCATCAATATATAATTATAAAACTTGATGTAAATAATTTTAACGAAAAATTCATATTAAATACTTCTGAAAATAAAATAAACGTGGCAACATGGTATTTCGTTGACAAATAATGAAAATACTATACATTTTATCAGAAAACTATATAAAATTCCATGGTTTTTCCCTTACTTTCGCTATAAAAATGTATTTTCAACTATTATATCAAGAAAATCCGGAAATTGAAAAAAAATTTGACATGCTTGTATATAAAATTGTATATTTCCGAAACCATTTACGATATTAATTTATTTTTGATACGAATCAATTGAGGAAACGTGTGATTAACTGATTTTTGTATTGGATTCCACCAGTTTTATATTTCTGAGAAATATACAGGGTTAAAGTTGGAATAAATATTTTTTCAATAAATAACACTATATGAATTATACATCTACATTTGTGGAATGTCCACGTTGTATTGCAAAAACATCAAAAGAGAAATGTTGATTTTATCCTAGAAAAAAATTCCTTTCGTGAAGGTACAAAGCGAATTACATAACATAAAGTTGAAAGTTATGAAACGAAATTTGGTCACCGTATTAAGCTGATTTAATACCAAATGACTTTTTATGGAATATAAATCCATCATCCTATAACCCAAACTCGACTTCTAGACAATTTTGATAAAATATCATCAAGAAACTGTCCATATATAAACCATACTTGGTATACAGTGATTTCTTAAAGAAATTACATCATTTGATTGATGACCGTATTAAGCTAATTTAGCACCAAATGACTGTATGGAATATAAAACCATTATCCTATAACCCAAACTCAGTCTCTAGTCAATTTTGATGAAATATCCCGAAGAAACTAACCATATACGAACCATATTTAGTATGCAGTAATTTTTTTAAAAAATTATATCAATTGGGCACCGTATTGAGTTGATTTAACACCAAACAAATTTTCATGGAATATAAATTGTTCATCACACAATCCAGACTCGATTTCTCTTAATTTTTGAAAAAATATCATGAAGAAACTGTCCTTATATAAACCAGCCTTTCGTGATGATACAAAGCGAGTTATATATAATCTAAAGTTAGAAGTTATGAAAGAAAATTCCAGAATCTGCTAAATTTTGATAAGTAAATTCAAAAGTTGCGACTAATTATTAGCGGAAAATTAATGAAAATTGAATCGTTAAAAATGTAAATACGGAATAGTATTGAAAAAACTTTTTTTTTCTACAAGATGAAGAAAAATAGGTGATGAATAATATATTGAAATATTGGAAACTTGTAGAACAATTCGTGTTGATATTTACACGGTAAAATAATATGTTTTTAAACCCTCACCCATATCCTTAATGATTATCCTTTAAACATCCTTTTTATAAAACTAAACCGAAAAAAACACAAAAGAGTTCGAAATATTCATGTAAACAACACAACCGATTATTAGTAAACGCCATATTGACACCATATTGAATCACGTGGTTTGAAGAATATCTTTTTGGAATGAACGTTGCCAAATTTCATAAATTAAGTTTCTATTATAATCGAAGTTAAAAATAGTTATAAATAATATTAAATATGGTTTAAAAATATTTTTTTTCAATTTTAATAAAATAATGATTATTTGAACAGTTTTTTAAATAAATAGAATAAAATTTATTATATTTTATGTAACTTATAAAAATTGGAATAAAAAAAATGTTAGTAGGTATAAAACTTATTATTTTTCGAATTATAAATATAAAAAATAAAAAAAAAATCACTTACCTTCGTCGTATCCTCGACTTGTGCTATTTTGAGTTGTTTATCTATACCGTAGGAATGCAAAAAATTCCCGCCAAAAACCAACGAATCTACGGGTGTGTAGACTGCGTGTATCCACCCGGTGGGAATGAAAAACGTATTTCCTTCCTGTAAAACAATCCTGGCGCATTTTTCCACCGTATCCCCGAAGAAAATATCAGATTGTTTACCAGATAATACCCAACGTTCGTACAATTCCAAATTACTTTCCGTCGGCGGTATCAACCAAAATACTTTCCCCCCTAAGAAATAATTAAAAAAAAAATGACGATGATTTTTTTTATATTAATCCCGATTTAGTTATAATACCTTTGAGGATGTGATACCAAACGGACGTTCCTCCGAAATCTACGTGGAAATCCGTGTAGCACCCTTTTACTGACATAAGGCAATATTTTTGAACTTTGGGGTATTTCATTTCTTCGAGGACGTTAGTCGCTTCTACTTGACTTTCTTTTAAATGTCTAGGCCACACGCAATCCACCCAATCTATTTGTCTAAACAAGACATAATATCGTAAAGTTAGGTTAGAATCAACTAACCTTGGAGTACTCTATAGTACATTTATGTCATAATCATATGTTTGATTCCGTTGAAAATTTTGTGGAATAAGAAAATAAAGTTCTATCGAAGTGGCAACTGCGCTTTGAAACGAAACAGGTGCATGAACATGATTCATTATGACTCGAAGTAAATTCATATTTTACGAATTGTTAGTGTTATAAAAAATTTTAAAATAAATAAAATTTATAGAATGATGAAAAAGTTTGAGGTAGGTCACAAAAAGCGATACACTTTGGATGGTTTGAAACGCTACAGTAACAAGGGTCAATGAACCCGTTTGCTCGTAGACGCCATCTTGGAAAAAAATAGACCACTCCGAATGCGTCACATTTTTGAAACTTGAAAAACTGTCAAAGGAAAATAGAAAAGATAGAAGAGGTAAAAAGCGTTAGATTGGAGATCTAGGATTCCTGGAAACTCCTTGACGACGACGCGCCCGACTAACTTACAAAAAACGAGATTAGCGTCAAGGCCTGGCAAACTCCTTTTGGGTTCTTCAGCTCAAAAAATCGCTAATTTGAGACATCGAAAAACATTAAAGCCGTTACATTGGAGAGCATCCCCGTTGAGGTTATTCAGGATGTCTATACCGCATGGAAATCTCGATTACGAGATTCTTTCTCGGAACGCGGCCTACGCGATCAAGTTTTGCGAGAAACCAAAAAAAAAACAGTGGAAACTTTCTAGATGCTCCAGGTGTCACAAAAAATATCGAAAAGGAATGTCTGCCACCTGGAGGAACCTTTACGCGGAAATACTACGAAGATTTTAAAAAAAAGCGTCAGATTTGAGATCTAGATTCCTGGAAACTCCTCCACGACGACGACGTGATCGACTAACTTTCAAAAAACGAGCTGGCAGACTCATTTTTGGTTTTTCAGCTAGTGGAAACTTTCTAGATGCTTCAGGTGGCACAAAATATATCGCAGAGGATTGTCTGTCACCCGGAGGAACCTTTACGCGAAAGTACTACGAAGATTTTTTAGAAAAAGTGTCAGATTGGAGATCTGGGATTGCTGAAAACTCCTCGACGCCGACGCGACCGACTAACTTTCAAAAAACGAGATTAGCGTCAAATCCTGGTCGGTCTACAATCCCGGCAGACTTCTTTTTGGTTCTTCAGCCAATGGAAACTTTCTAGATGCTCCAGGTGACATAAAAAAGATCGCGGAGGAATGTCAGCCACCTGGAGGAACCGTTACGCGGTTTGAGGTGTGGTGACGACTCCAGAAATGTAGAAGAATGGACTGAAAAGGAAGAACCAGCTCCAAAGAATGCAAAGACCGTTCAGTCATGGCGTCATTTTTTTGGGATGCGCGTTTTTTCCAAAATTTTTTGTTGAGCCAGGTACTTCTCGTATAGGAAGTCATTTTCTGTTGGTTTTGTTACTTTTAACGCAGTTTTTACCCTAAGAAACAAGTAGAAGTCGCACCGTGCGATATCAAAGATTTAATCCAATGCCAAAAAACAAGATAACCGATTTTTTGACTTGGAGGGGCAACCAGAACGTGAAAACTCTTCAACATCTCCTCGGTCATCTTGAAAACGATTAAACCACTTAAAAACACGTGGACAAACATTCATTGTTATAAATATGAATTATGAGTTTCAGTTGCACCGCTACACTGGTTTGTTTACAGACGCGGTAAATAGTAGAATTCAGACTAAACAGCTGACAGTCGTTGTTAAGCGATAGCCACACCTCGTAGAAACAATTTCTTAGCGGATTTGGTACAGATTTGAAAAATCATTTGATACGTTAGGACGGTATCGGCTTCGTGGTCGAACTTTTGGTCAACAACAAACCAATTTGTGAAGAGATTCGTTAATAAGACGAATTTTATCAAATTAGGAACCATAAAAAGCGATTATTCGGTCAGTTGATGGACGAGATAATACGACGAATATTCCACAAAAAAATCGAGTTTCAGGTAGATATAAAAAAAGTTATGGGTTACCCTTTATGTAGTAAATGAAATAAATATATTTACTTTACCTTACTACGGTCGGACTTTGTACATAATTTTCTAATTTAGTATGAGAAAATTCTAAAGATATCACATTTAATAATTTGTCTTTTTCGGGTTCCTCGTAATATTTTTGCCACTCTTTCATTGTCATTTCACTATTTTTTTGCGTATTTACGTCCATTACGTCTAAAACGCGTCGAGAACCCACGCACATTCTTACGTCGTTTATTGTAAAATTCGAAGTTGGTACCCTTAGTCCTGGAACAAATACAATAATAGGCAAACGTTGTTCGGGGCGGCTAGTATATAACAACTTATGAACATTCCCCCATCAATATCCCCACACCCACCAGAATAATTGCACGCAAATTTGGAGATCGGCTCCATACATACCCAGGAGATCCTCGAAGACACCAATTCGATTTATAGGCAATCCAGAGTGGACCAGAAGCTTAGAGCATAGAAAAAAGGTCGATAATACCACGACAGATGCTCTTTCGAGCTGTCAAACATTATTATATCCTCCTTGCAGCCGGTCCTGCTTAGATTTCGTAGAATTAGAAAATTTGGCGAAGGCGAAATGTTCGGAATCCGTTTGATGTTTGTTTTATATAACTTTTTATTGTGGCAGGCGGTTTATTTACATTACTTCTTTTGAATAATTTCTAGGAAGGTCTATTCATTTGTTTTTTATTTTCTTAGATGTTTTTAGAATTATTTTTTGACATATAAGGAGTTATTGTAGTGCAATTTATAATAAATAGTCGTAGTGAAGAGACCGAAATAGAAAGTAATCGAAAAATTTAAATAAATTAGTTAAGTGATAGTGATAAGTGAATTATTTTAAATTAGTGTAGTGTATAGTGTTTATTAACGCCACGAATAGAAATCGTACAAATAAATAAGAAAAACATTGTGAGTAAAGACTTTGAACCAGAAACTTATCTATTCAAATACGAATCCTTCATTTTCATCTCGTCAGTTTCAACTCTGACAAACGATATTTCAGTCAATATTGACGCGAAGATTTGTACATTAAAAAAAAAAATGATATTTCGGTTAATTTGGATAACAAGATTTCGATATCCAAGTAGGACCGACTCCAAGGCGGAGGTGAGTTCGTAATTTCACATAGAGCAGTACTCCAAATATGTCCAGGAGCCTTTGGATGTCATCTGCTATTAAAACTGTGTCATCTGCATATCGTATATTATTGATCCATGTAATAGCAAAGTAATCGAAGAATTTAAATAAATTAGTTAAATGATAGTGATAATGAATTACTATAAATTAGTGTAGTGTATAGTGTTTATTAACCCCACGAATAAAAATCGTACAAATGAATAAGAAAAACATTGTAAGTGAAGACTCTGAACCAGAAACTTATCTATTCAAAGATAAATCCTTCATTTTTATCTCGTCGTCGATATTTCTGTCAATATGGATGACAAGTTTTCGATATCTAAACAGGACCAAGCAGGTCATTTATATCATCTGCTATCAAAACCTTGTCATCAGCATAACGTATATTATTGATCCATGTAATAGCAAAGTAATTTAAATAAATTAGTTAAGTGAAGTGAAGTGTATAGTGTACCATTTACTTTTATACCTAATTTTTGACCCTCGAGGGCTTCTTCGAATATTTTTTTTTCGAATAAAGGTGGGGGAACCATTCCCTTCTTAACAACTTTGAGGATTTTTTTGACCTTTAAAAGTTCTTTGTCAACTCAAACTGCGGCTGATTGGATCCATTATAAATAGAGTTTATCTGGTCTACGTAAAGTCGCTTCAGTTTTTGAACGAGTTTATGGTGTTGTAGTTTGTCAAAAGCTCATTAGTAATTATTATATATCAAATACTATTGATCAATCTAAACCACTCTTATGGAAGCAACGTTATTATAATTATATGGAAAAAAAATGTTTGTATCGGTGGAATTTGAATGAAAACTTACCCAATCCAGTCTTTTCCTTAAACAATAACGGGGTATTGAAACCGTGCCTTTGAAAATAAGCGACGTTCAATTCGCTACCGTGCATTTCTTTAACAATATTATGAGAAGCGAACGATGGATCTTCTAATTTTTCTTGTAGATTAAACGTTCGATGACCTTCGATGTCTTCCTCGCCCACGGCCCAATCTTCCGAATAAAGTTTCTTTTGTTTACGTTCCCTCTGTACAATAACAACGAAATCGTTTAAAACTAAATTATAGACATTCCCCGTATAATAAAACGACTGTATATTCACGATAAATACGAGGGTTGTCGAAAAAGTAAAGAATCTAATAGTAATTCGCGAAGTAATTCTGGACGTTTAATTTTAGAATAACTTTACCGGGTGGGCAATTAAAAACGATATCTCTTGGACGTATCTTTTCGATTTGGCGATTTGGAACAGGCAGAAAACGATTTACGACCTTAAGATAGGCCTTTCGTGCCCCATTTGATGTCGATGGAGTGGCCAGCATATAGACCCGATCTAAATCCGACAGAACATAGTTTTCCTATACCAAACTCGATCCCAGATCTTATTGTTGCAGTAGAAACCATGGTAGCCATAAATATGACAGGCAGCCGTTTTTATTCGCCAACCCGGTATATTCGTCACTTTCAAATTTAAGAAAGAACCAAAAGTCGATGTGACCTAAATCGGAATTATATGAAGTCGTACTCCATCTATATGATAAATGAGAACTTTTGGAACAAACCTCGTAAATAATTGATTGCATAGACCACTATATTTATAAAAAATCTGTTTATTACAAGTTATAACAATTTTTGAGACCCGAAGATGACATCACAAATAAGCAATGGAAGATTTCGAAAATTATTCGACCCAAAACGAAAAATATTTTCTAAAATTCTAAATCTACTTGTTCAAATAACTGTTACGTGAATGGAAGAAAATCAAATTAGTGTAACCTCCACAAACTTTTTAACAACCCTGTACATAGAACTTCCCAAAAACCGTGTTATATATTTTCGAATATTAAAAAAAAATTAAAATAAAAAAATTATCACGAATTCTATAAATAGAGAATCAGATGAAATCTAAAAAGTCCCCTAACGACGGTCCCCCAAATCCCCAACTGTTGAACCTCGACATATCAGTAACACGAGATGCAGAATCAATAAAAAACCAGATATAAATACCTCAGAATCTTATAAAAAATATTCGACCGATTAATTTATGTTTAAAAAACTTTTTTTTAACCAAAATAAATATTTAAAACCAACACGTACCATTCGCGAAATATAATTTGGTCGATCTTCGGCAGGAGTGAGCTTTTTACTCCTGTACGCCATCTTGAACACTACTGAAGCTCGTAATTTCTGCTTGGGTACGGGAGCTTTCAGCAAGAATATATATCGACAGTGTTGCCGGTTCACGAAACGATATATCCTTGATTATTATAAGCTAACAAAAATTATAAAATCTTTTATTTTATACGAATTGTAGTGGAAAAATATTCATTTCGATATTATTTCATTAATAATCAAGTATATATACCGGGGTTGATTAAAAAGTTTCTTATACAATAAAATTTTTGCACTATAAGAGATTTCAAAAAGATACCCTGGAACCAATTTCTTCTTAATACTGCCAAGCGTAGGTCGAAACGGTATAAAAAACCAAAAATAATAGTGTCGTTTATACGAGGGCATGTTCATATTAATCTATAACCATGATTGTGAAAAGGAGGAGCCTACAGGGTAGTCTCAAAAAACCACAATCGCTGAAGATGAACGTATTGAATTGATCAGTAAACGTCACCTAAGTCTAATGATCCTAGACTAAGTTGGAATTTCTGGAACCGTTGGCCAAGTTATCGTCTTCAGAAACTTAAACTAACTTAAGATTATCTTCAATTTCTGAAGAGGATAACTTGGTTAACGAAACGCGCGTCAGACAGTGTAATTGTGAGTGTCGGTGTAGTCGTGGTATAAACAGACTTTAGTCTCGTCGAAACGCGCGTCGGGCACTGTAATTGTGAGTATTGGTGTAAAGGTGGTGTAAACAGTCTTCAGTCTCGTCGAAACGCGCATCGGGCAGTGTAATTGTGAGTGTTGGTGTAAACAGTCTTCAGTCTCGTCGAAACGCCCGTCGGGCAGTGTAATTGTGAGTGGTGGTGTAAACAGTGTATTCAGAATAAGTTTAAAGATAGGGATCCGTCTGTGAATAATTTTACAGTGAAAAAGAGATTAAAAGGGACAATGAAGAAACCATTGTAAAACGTCAAAAATTAAGAAATAGGATATAAAAATTGGACACATTTTAGAGTGGAGTTTCGACTGAGAAACACGACCAGGTAGAAATTAGAAAGATTTAAAAAAAATTGAAAACAAAATGTAGTATGCCATTTTATGTATATTCCAAAAAAGAATGTTTTAAATCCTCTACTAATGCCAATTAAACGCTTCGAAGACTTAATTAGCATTTAATTTTCCGCTTTTTTCTTAGTTAAGTCAAAAGCTACTTTAGACAAACCTCGTATAATAATTCCAAAAAGAACACTTTTAACATTAATTTTTCTATTAACAAATTTATAAAAACCCTGTATATGAAATTGTACGTTAAATAATATTTTATAAGCATGGCGAACGTTATTCAAAAACAATAATTTAATATGATCGGGGAAATTTTCGTAGTATCGGCAACACGGTCGGGAAACGTTCGCGCAAATAACAGTAGGAAATCTAATTTAAAGCGCGCGCAGCAGTTATATCGTATCTTTATACCAGTGTGGTGGTATCAAAACGACTTTCTGTTTTAGTATACCGATGAAATCGGAAGTTTTAGGATGAGGTGCGTTCTCATTGTTTTAACTACAGGAACGAAACGAGTTTCAGACATCGAAATTATTCTAAATACATAACCTCCAAATAAAAACAAACAAAAGTCGTAGAAAACGATAATAATCAACTCAACTAGTGTCAAAAAAATGGTTATGTATAATTTTTGGTGTTTACAATATAAATATTATTTTAAATAAATTTTTACATAATATCCTGTATATGTATATATAGAACGTAATTTTGTTGAGAAACTATGATTTGAAAAATATTATATTAACTGGATTCAATGAATTTATGATGTGAAATAATGAAAAATTTTATGTTTCTATACGTCTCAGTTAAGACTAAAATGGATTCTGAAAGAAATACCTACATTTCAACGTGAAATTTGACATTAGAATTTTGACGTTCACAAAAACGTGTCAAATTTACGTAAATACGTGAAATGTATTGTAAACAAAGACTTCCATTATTGCGTTACTAAGGATTACGATTTGTACCTGCATAAAATTCAATTTCTCGATTGACCCAAGTAGTGGATGCACCAGTTCAAGCACCCCGTGCAATGACACGACATACGATCATAATAATTCATTAGATCATCTACCGTATTAATATAACACAAATAAACGAAAAAAATATAATAATAAAACGTCTTATCGAAGTGTACGCAGTCTATCTTAGTGGGCTTTTCTAAAGATAAAAGCCATCCAAGGTATGGCGACCAAGTTAAATGTATATAAGTGCTTTACGTGAGATTTGTTACTACAACTATGGCGTCTGCATTATTGAATTTTGTACTTACCAACTGTCTGGGTGGTTGTTTTTTACTTGGAGCCGCGTTTACCGACATTTTCACGTGTTTTTTGCTAAACCTACGTAAATATTTATCGTATTTAATGCGAAATTTTACACTCCACGTCTGCACAAAGCGCTATCCAAAGCGCAACTGAACTAAAACGAACAGCTGCTGTACATCAAGTCACGACTACAATACAATATTTTTATCTCCCTCGCTCCCATTAATCTCATATTATAACGTATGTCGGTTATTCAACTTTTCTTTTCCACTTGTCATAATTTGTGAAATTACAAGGAACTAAGTTCAAGTCCTTATATTTTTCGTAGTATTTGCTAATAGACTTTTTAGGACACGTATTCAAAGTTTAAGGGCGATTATAGATCAGAAAAAAAAAACAAAAAAAATAAACGTCACGTGGATGAATGTAAGGTTGTATAAGTTCTTTGTTTAATTATTTTGTCGTTTACTATTTTTAAACGTGTGTGTATGTAGGTATATTATGTTTATTAATAGCCTTGTACATTTGGTATTGTTTTGTAATAAAAGTGAAAACAAGTTTAATCATAAAAATATACCCCATTCACAAACATAACAAGCAGTAAACAAACAGAATCTTTCCAAATCTAATATTAATGTTTAGATATAACCTTAGTTGGAATGACGTTTAAATTCACGCCTACGAGGGCTATTGTAAAAATTAATCAATGAAACTAATTTGTTTTGTGTTATAATTGTAAAAAATTACGTAGTATTCATGAAATTCGAATGATATAGATAATAATACTTGATAGTTTGTGATTGCTCCGCGTGAAAATTGTTATAATTTTCTTTCGTCACCAAAGAATGTCATGGGTTACACTGATAGACAAAAAAAATTTACAGGAGGCTAGATCTTTAATTAGCCATCATGGTTGTATTCCATCGTCCTTGGCATAAAATAAGCACTTTGAACTTCAAATAGAACAAATAACTCGCTCTATATAATATTTATGCTTATAAATACATGCCAATTTGTAGTTTATTGTAAAAGTGTGGTTAACTCTATTTTTGATTATAAAAGATTAACCAAACCAAACCAAACTTAACCTAAAAAATTTCTAAAGATTTATACTTGTTCAAATTATGATATTAATTGTTTGTTTCTGTAAGTAATTTTCGAAAAAAAATGACATTCTTCGAAAAAAAATGTTTAATTATAGTTTCCTGAGACAATCGGGAAAATTTATGGATTTTGAATTCTTTATGGACAAAAGAAGTGTTCAAATTTTGGTTTTAAAACTTAGTTCTCATTTTTATCTTAAATAGCTTCAAGAAAATGTAAGAAAAGTATTAAAAATCTTAATTTTTCGATTTATATGACCAAAAAAGGGGTCTAAAGGATCTTAAGAACATATTGGAAAGTCGTGTGGCTTTACAAATACTTTTTCCATTATTTGTAATGTATTGGCATTATAAGAATAATCATTTGAACTGTGTTACAAAAATCGTGTAAGCCAGTGTTTATATTTACTTTAAAAACTATTCTTTAACATGGGTTTTACTACTTCAAATTCTCATTCTAATGTATATTTTGGAAAAAAAGCGATATCTTTGTTCTACAACTGTATTATCCACATATGTGTTAGCAATTTTATATTTTCTACATATTTATTAATATATACAACCTCCCTCGTATATATTTATGAGTATTACTTCCTGTGAGAAGACGAATCAATAAACAAGTACCGCTTAGTTGACAAAATACGGTTGATTGGTTACTTTCTAAATGTAGAAAATGAAACATACGAATTATTTAATTTTCTTCTCAAAAAAAAACTTTTCATTTTCACGCATTTCCTAGAACCACCATCTTGTATATCATCTTATAAATTACATATTGCAAATAGGTAACTTGTGTCCCTATAATATTTCAACCATTACGAAATAATAAAATTTGTTTACATTTTTTTATAAAAACTTTTTACTCTTAGTTAAAAAAAATCTGTTAAAATTAAATAATTTTTTTGCTTAATTGTTTATTTTGTGAAACTACTCGGTCGGTAACTTATAAATATGACGTTTCTTATATAGTCTGGGAGGCAACGTTGCAAATGACAATAATTTCAGGTTGCTTGATTCATAGTTGTATTAAATTTTATTTTATTTTATTTATTAAATTTTATTAGATGTAATCTCGCGATATGAAAGTCAGCAGGCTCAGGGAGGGTGGATAGGGGCTTCCTCCCGGACTAATAAGTACATACTTCAATTTTAATTTTGAAAAGTTAATCAGTAGAAGTATGAACAGGGGTGTAAATACTAAAGATTCGTTACTTTATTAATTAAAAAAAAATGTAGATATACGATATTGCTAAATATTCAAATTATTTAATTATTCTCTAAAAAAAACATTTTATTTCCACTTATTCCATAGAGCTGCCATCTTGTATCTTATTTGATAAACTACATACATACTCCAATGCAAATAACTTTTTCCCTAAAATATTTCAACCATTACGAAATATAAAATTTGTATACATTTTTTTATATCTACTTTTTACTCTTAGTTGAAAAAATCTGATAGAAGTGAATAAATTGTTTAATTTGTGAAACTACTCGGTCGGTAACTTATGAATATGACATTTCTTATATATAATGAGATTTTTATTCAAAAAAGCAGGAAGTTAACTAGTAGAAGTGGTGACAGTGATTTTTTTGTCACAAAAGTACGTGAATTTTTCAAAATGTGTCTATTTAGTAAGTTTTTATTGAATGAATTAATGAGTTTCCTTCTTTACATGTCAAATGTTGTTAAAAAGTTCTCGATAAGTCTGTCAAAAATAGAATGAATCTTTTGTAGTCCTAGGGGGTATAATTAAAAAAAAACGTTTGATGAATGCATTTTCATTTATTATGGCATTATTTCTAACAGTCTTATGGTTAACAACAAATTTCCAACAGAAAAATGAATTTCATGAACTCAAAGTTTTAATGAAGTGGTATAAAAATGTCGATGTTGCCACGTTTACGATACATTTACGGTAACCATTCCGCATCTGGATCAATTGTTTTCCTAACATCGTTGATTTGTTCGTTATTTGCAGATTTATCCGAAACTTTGTGATAAACATCTTTCGCTTTACCGGAAATATACTCTACCCCATCTCCTAATTTTTCCCCAGCTTTTCTAATAACATCCCCAGCTGCTTTTGCCGATATAGTTTCATCGTTAATATTTATATTGTATCCGGCGTTAGGATCTTTAGGACAGTCGTTTTGTTTGATAATCGAAAGATCGAATGGACTGATTTCCGCATTTTCCAACTTATTTCTCAACTGAAAAACATCGAAATAAAACGAAATCGAATCGATATTCTACGTTTACGTACCTTAGTAATATACATACTATCCAAAGTTTTAGTTCTCGATAATATCGTAGCGGATTGTCTATGAGAGAAAGCTATTTTTTGACAAGTGAAAATACCTGCGTACGTTTCGTAATCGGTACTAAATACTGTAAAACTTGAAGAGCCGGCAACACCTACAATAAATATATAAAACAACGTAACCTAACATATATTTATCAAATTACTTAATGGAAAGCTGACAGACATTTTAGCTGGTACACTTTTATCTAAAACTTTCAATGTGCCCTTGTAGTGGTATCCGTGTTTTAAAGGTGTTAAGGCCAGAAGAAAATGTTGACTAATTTCTTCGATATTGAATTGACCAGGTTCGTCACTTCTGGTTATATTATATAATATACAACTACTTCCGGTACTTGTTTTCTCTATTACGTACCATATTCCCAACATCTAAAAATAGTTTCATAAATTAATCCATAGAGGAATCTACTAAATCAATTTAAGTAGGAATTGTTCGCCATTTTGATTATCTTAAATAGAGGGCGTCGTCTATTGTACGTAATCATATACGTTAAAAGAAAATTTATTATCTTTTAGGTTTCAGAATATTTATATTATAGATATAAAGAATCGATATAAAATATAATCGATTAATATTCTAAAAATAATTATGAGAAATCTTAATACTCAATTTATAATAATGAAAAAAAAAATGTTTTGTTGAGATGGAAGTATCATGTCAAGTTCTTATACAGTGTGGTTAGTGTGCGTATACGTATGCCGTATACGATTTCTAATAGGTGAACGATGGTATATTTCAAAATTTTTTGTCTTATAGTCGATGAGCATCAATAACGAATACTATATAAAATGATTTCCAATCATACAGGATGTCCCAAATTCCCATTATTTTTAGAAATTTGTTCATAACTTCAGAACAGTTAGAGATACGTATATAGGGTATTCTTATACAGTACGATAGAACTATAAGAATGCTCTTAAAATATACAGGGTGTTTCATTTGATATAATGAAGTAATTGAGGTTTGAATTAGGCAAAAGTGACCTGTAATGGTAAAACTAATGTCACGATTGATAGTTTGAGATATTTTAAATCCCAGTAGTAGCAATCACTTGAAGTTAAATGGATTTTTCGAGGTTAAATTTCAATGACAATGCTTCATTTCCGAAAAAAATTGAAAATGTAAACGACAAAATCTAGATATATGGAACCTGATTTAAAATTGATCTAAAAATCATATATTTGTATTATTCAATTCCTCTTGGGACATCCTGTATATCTGTTTTTACACTTACCCTGTTCATTTCGAAATTGGGCATAGGTTCGATAGTAGGACAACTACCTAGATGATATGTATGCATTTCCACATTTTCCACTATAAAAAACACTAAATATAACCTCAAAATATAATTAAACATTTTTTTTATTTTATTAAAACGAATAATTTTCAAAAATTTCCCTCAACTACTGAAGAAGCGAGTTAATGACTGAATTCATTCAGTTATTCATTGTCGTTTTATACTTTGATGCCAGAAGCAAACCAACTAAATAACGTTAAATGAAAAGACAGAGACGGATTCGAACAGAATTTTCTTATTATCATGTTTCAGTGTTGAAAACGTGTGATAAATTGCTTGAATTTAATCAAACGGATCGTATTCTATTGAAAATTAATTTATAATAATGCCCAATATTCAATAATTATAATTTTTATTTTAGATTTTTACGATAATTTAATTTCTTACGCCGGTTCTGTGTGGTAGTTATACTTAAATTAACAATGACCCTAGATAATATAGAGACGTACAGCGGGTCAGATAGATCACGGTCGTATCGATTCATGTACATTATTTGTTTTGTTAATTTTATACTAACGGCATCTCTTGGAATAGTTTTTTTCACAATTATTCATAGAAATTGTTGAATTGAATGATACAATTAATCTAAAATACTTTCTCTTTTATAAATTGTTAGCTTTAATAAGATAAATTTAATTTAAATGTAATTGGTGGAATGTCGAGTACGAGACAGCTTTGTTTTACCTTAAAACCCATGATATTATCCGATTTATTGTTTAAAAAAATCAACTATGATGTTTTATCTACAAATTGGGACATTAAAAGATCAATAGGTCAAGTGTTTTTCGAAAAAAAACGTATTTGGAGTTTCAAGGTAACAAAGATTAAACACAAAATAAAAACGATACATCTGGCAACAATGAAAACGTCTGGAAACTGTTGAAATAACATTTCATATATCCATTTTAATATATAATGAGAAATGGGATTATTTATATCCTTACAGAAAAAACTTTTATGACATAACCCCATTTTTTTGTGGTTGGTTCTTCGATAAACACACATTTTTATTATATATATTTTTCGTATATTTTTTGTAAAAATTGCAGTTTAAACTCAAATATATTAAAATTCCCAAATATAATCTATTTATCTGATTAAAAACCAAAATATGTATTGGATAAAATGAGTGGGATTATATAAACGATAAATTCGGCAACATTGAAAATATCTGTAATCTTTAAGACATTTATAACTAAGTTTATAGTGTTTTGTCTACCAATTTTCGAAATAATAATTCATTTATAGAATATTGTTCTACTTTAGAATTCTACTTTAGAATTAGAAGTCGGATTTTTTTATCTCTTACAAAAAAATTACAAAGTAATGATCACAACTTATGTTTTCCAGCAAACCTAATTTTATAGGTATTATTTATATTTTTCCTACAAAAAATTGTAGTTTATACACATGTATATTAAATTTTTTAATAAATACATAATGTTTTCTAGTCAAATATGATATTTTTCTTTTATATAAAACAAAATTCATGAAAAGAAAAAATAAGCTAATGGTAAAAATAACATCTTATAAAATATAAACTTGGCAACAATGTAAACGTCAGACAATCAATTAGTGACTAGATGTTTCATATTATTAATTGGGTATGTTTCTCGTTTTTTTTTTTTGTAAAATTTGTAAATATATAAAAATTATTTTCAAATTAAATAAAGTAGGATTTAAACTTTATATGATTGAAAATGAAATTATGATTCTACTCTATTTGTAAACTGGGAGTAGTGATTTGAATTTATGTTGGCAATACTGTTGATTCCTGATTGGTCAGACTACAACCGATTTTACTCACCATATGATCAAAGCAACAACAGTGGTTATTTTGTTATTTCTTACATTAACGGTTTTTTATTATTTTTTAAATTTGTTTAAATTATAAAATTTTTGTTGTAATTAAGTTAAAAATGAAATATATAAGTGACTACAGTGCAAGTGTCTAAAATGAATTAAATTTGACTTTTGTATATTTTTGTCTACAAGTTTTCGAAATAATTATTCTTTCATACATCTTCGTTTATCAATTAGAAATCTTTTTTTTATGTATCGTACTGAATAAAATACTTGTTTTCGATGTTTACCTTAAATTTATTGTATAAATAGTTTGTTTTTATACAAATATGAGAATCTTTCTCAGAAATACAAAATTTTTTAGTCAAATATGGTAAGCGGAATACTGGGGTCAAGTAGATAAACTCTCATTTGATTATTGATATTCTATGAAATGTATAAATTGAAATAAAAAGATTACTTTGTTTTTATTTACGACTTAAACAGGTCAGGACTCAAATTGGATTTGTTCTAGTACTTTTTACTCCAAATAGAAATTGAGAAGAATTATTAGTTAATGAAAATTTGAATTTTTTTAACTGAAATAAGACTCATTTATCACATTTCAGGACTAAATAATTTTTTTTCACCAAAATTAAATTTGACTTATTTTCAAAGTTTTTTTTCCAAATTTAGGACTCATATTGCGCAAATTTGAAGTTTTTGTCCAAAATTATCCATTATTTTGTATTTAACTGTTTTTTAAACATGTCAGGATTAAAATTGGACATATTTTTAACGTATTTGATCCAAATTCAATCTTTTGAGGCCGGAATTGAACCCTATGATAACGGTTTTGGCCCAATTTTAGATTTCCAGGACTGAAATTGGACTTATTTTGAACACTTTTGACTCAAATTTGAGTTTTTTGACCAAAACTAATTCATTCTGTTTTATATTATGAGTTTAACATGCTAGGACTAGAATTGGACCCGTTTTCAATGAGTTGACCCAGATTTAGATTTGAACGACTTATTATATTTACTAATAACCCAAATTGAATTATTCAAGACCGAAATAGGACTTCTTTTTAATGTTTTCGGTCCAAATTAAGATTTGATAGATTGATATAGGACTTATTTTCAACGTTATTAACCAAAATTGAATTTTTTTTTAGACTGAAATAGGACTTAACTTTAAACGTTTTTGGTCTAAAATAAGATTTGAAGGATTAATATACGACTTTAACGATTTTGGCCCAAATTGAATTTTTTAAGGATAAATAGGACTTATTTTCAAAGATTTTGGTTAGATTTAATAGATTGATATAGGACTTAATTTTAACCTTTTTGTGCCAATATTATATTTGAACGACTTATATAGAACTTATTTTCAACGTTATTAACATTAATTGAATTTTCCAAGACTCAAATAGGCCTTATCTTTACAGTTTTTGGTCTAAATTCAGATTTGAAAGATTGATTTGAAACAAGCATTTTTTCGTCAAAATTATTAATTAATTTGGTAAATAAGGTAAATAAAAAAAACAAATTATTCTAAATACTATTTATTTTCGATTAAAAAAAAGTGTAGGTACAGAAAACTGATCTTACAATCACGAATAGGTAAATCAACTCATAATGAACAGTAGTTTGAAAAACATTCAATGTATATAGATTCATCAACAATATCTCATATGATACAGGGTGTACCAAAAAATATTCAATTGATCATTACCGTTTCAGTAAAAACATTCGACAAATGGTTTCACTAAAAAAATTAACAACAATCAACAATATTTCAAAATTAAAACTTTTTCCGAAAATAAAAAAATACAAAGAAACTTTTAACATGACCGCCGAACAAAATTTTGGGACACCCTTTACTATTAATATGTCATCTTTTCATTTCTTTTCACAATTCTATAAATAAATTACGTAAAAATGTTTATATACAAAATAATACACATTCCGAATGTCTTCTTTTCCCTGAAAATTAAAAAAAAAATCCATTTGGTATAGTGGTAAATAGTGAAAAGAGGATTTAGTACTATCGAATGGATCAAATTGGGACTTGCGATACTCATAAGGAACTACAATTACACTCAAAGTTACATTATCTGGTCCTTCGAGACGGATTTGAATAGTTGGAAGGCTCGAAGGTCCTTTTATAACAAAATTGAGTGTTGGTATAGTGGTAAATAGTGAAAAGTGGATTTAGTACTATCGAATGGATCAAATTGGGACTTGCGATACTCATAAGGAACTACAATTACACTCAAAGTTACATTATCTGGTCCTTCGAGACGGATTTCAACAGTTTGAAGGACCAGTTATAACAAAATTGAGTATTGGTATAGTGGTTAGTATAGTAAAAAGTGGATTAAGTATCAAGATCAGATTTTTTTTAACTAGATGTTGGGCCATTTAACTCAAGATGTGATATTAAATTGTGTTTGTCAAAAAAAAATATTATTTTACCTCAGTCGTCCTCCATGAATTCTTCGTCTTCTTCCTCCTCGTCTTCTTCGTCGGATGTTCCGAAGGAAAAAGATTCATCATCGGTTGACGTATTTTCATCGCTTTCATCCACTAAGATGTTGGACGTTTGATGTTCGTTATTTTCTTTTTTCCTCAACCTCGATCTCAACACTCGTTTGTCCGATACCATCTCGTCGTTTTCCTCTTTTCCTCTTCTATTTTCGATTTCCTTGACCGTTATTTTTCTTGTTTTATCTTTATCGTTATCTTCTTTAACGTCAGTCTCTTTATCATCTTTACCGTCTCTCGATTTGGGTTCTGTTTTTATTTTGATCGCTTCGTGTATCGCCATTTTGTAATTATTTATGTCCAAAGTGTGACCGTCCGAGGGCGCAACGATCTTGGTGTCGATTTCCTTTTCAACGGCGTTGTTGATCAAATGATCCGGTAACCTTTCGAGGGAAACGTACGGATTGTGAGGAACCGGAGTTGGGTCTTGCGCCGTATCCGTACCCCTCTTTCGATTGCTTCTCCGCTTCGATACGGGATCCTCTTCGAGTTTGTTAACGGGAAGATCTTCGGTTTTTGCGCTACTTCTCGTCTCACGTTTCGGACGGGCGAGTTTTTTGCGAAGGCGGGCACTAGTTGGTAAAACACCGGAAAATCTCACTTCCTAAAATTTGCACCGAACAGAAATTAAGCTAAAGACGCAAAACGATAAAGATAAAAGAAAACTAAGATAAAAGGGAGAGGAAACAGACACGAAAACAAAATAAACAGATAGAGAGGCAGAAAGTAGAGTAACAGACAAATAGATGGATAAAAAAGGCAAACAAGTAGACAGGAAGGCAGATTGTAGAAACATACCCAATCAGAGGAGTAAAAGAGACAGACAAGTAGATAGGAAGATTGTAGAAACATAGACAAATAGAGGAATAAAAGAAGCAGACAAGTAGATGGAAGATTGTAGAAACATAGACAAATAGAGGAATAAAAGAAGCAGATAAGTAGATGGAAGATTGTAGAAACATAGACAAATAGAGGAATAAAAGAGGCAGACAAGTAGATAGAATGATTGTAGAAATAAAAGAAACATAGATAGATAAGAGTCAAGGAGAGAGACTGAAAGGGGGCAGATAAAAGGAAAGTATAAAGGCAGAGAGATGGACAAGAAGCAAATAGAAAAACAGGAGGAAAGTAAAGAGAAGAGGATAGAGAAACATGAGCAAACAGAAGCCAAATGCATGGACAAAAAGCAGATAAAAAGTATGGATGGGAAGATATAAATAAAATAAGATAAAAGGCAGATAGTTGGATAAGAAGCAGATAGAAAGACAGTTAGTAAGATAGGAAACAGGTAGAGAAACGGATGGATAAAAAGACAGCGAAAAACATGAGTAGACAGATAGAAATAGAAATAAAAAGAAGACAGAAGGATACAGAAGAAAGTCAGATAGAAGAAAAGACAATAAAAAACAAAAGCAGGCAAGGGAAAAATGAATAGAAAAGAGAATGGAAAAGAAGCAAATGAAAAGTATGGATAGGAAGATATAAATAAAATAAGATAAAAGGCAAAAAGGTGGACAAGAAGCAGATAGGTAAATGAGAGTTAAATAGAAAGACATGCAGAGAAGAAAGAAAGTAAAAAACATGGTCAGAGAGACGTAAAAACTGATAGAAGAAAGATAAATGGACAAAAAATAGATAGGAGAAAAATAAAAAAAGAGATAGAAGGAGAAGAAGCAGATAGAAAAAGAGTTAGTAAAATGGGAGACGGGTAGAGATAAAAAGACAGCGGAAAAAATGAGCAGACTGGTAGAAAGAAGACAAGAGAAGCAGATGGAGAGAGGGGAGGCAAATATTAGGACAGACAGATAAAGGGAGATAAATGGATGGACAAGGAGTAGATAGAAAAAAGAAAATCGAACGATGAAGCATGAAAGACAGGAAAACAAAAATAGTTAGAGAAAGAGAGACACAGATGAACTTACGTCGTCCCTTTCGCGTTTTATCTGTTTCCTTTTCTTCTTATTCTTCTGTTTAGACGCGTCTTCGTCGGTTTCTTCTTCTTCCTCTTCTCGTTTATGTTCGGATAGATGTTTTTTGATTAAAGGATACGGTACGATTTCGGTACAATATTGACAAGATTTCGAATGTATTCTCATGTGTAAATTCAACATATAGGGCGTACCGAGATTAACGCAACATCTGGGACACGTCGAACAATGGGAATTCATGTGATTGATATGGTCTTTGAGTAAATGTTTGACGCCGCATATGTAACACATGCAATACCTAAAATAATATTATTTATTTGAATAGTTGAAATCGAATTCATTTCCGAGATATTTGTTCCTCACCTTGTTTTACCTTCGAAAAACAACAAATTGTTTCTGGCGTAAGGCGATGTCAAATAATCGTGATCGTTGACGTAAAATCCGTCTTTGGTATAGTGCGTGAATAATACGCACAATTCCCTATCGACGATTTGGACTTTTTCGGGGATTTTTTGTTCTTTACGGACGGTCGTTAATTTTAATTTTTTCCCCTTTTGCGTATCTGGAAATAGAAAAGAAAATCCCATAGGGAACGGAAATATATTCGAAATAAACGAGCCTCAACACATTTGCGGGAATAATTAAAGGGCGGAAGGCGATTTTTACGATGCGCGCGCTTATCGACTTGTCGTATACGTCAAATTGTAACTCGTCTACTGATACACACCATGAGGCCGGTCCTGTACTAATATATATATAATGAACTTGTTCGATGACATAAACCTTGAAGCCGGGCCTGTCCTATTATATTACAAACTAGCCCATTGATATAGACCGTGAAGCCGGTTCTGTACTAACACGTAACGAACTCGATACAGACTCTGAAGTCGGTCCTGTCCTATTATGTTACGGACTTTCTCATTGATATAGCCCCTGAAGCCGCTCCTGTCCTAATATGTTAGATACTCGTCCATTGATATAGACCGTGAGGCCGCTCCTGTCCTAATATGTTAGATACTCGTCCATTGATATAGACCGTGAAGCCGGTTCTGTCCTAATATGTAATGAACTCGCTCGCCCACCGACACAGATTCTGAAGCCGGGCCTGTTCTAAATGTGTTGTTAAAAATGAATTTTGGTCGATGGGCGACTATCTGTTTTTAACCCATTTACATTATGTTTTTACAGAAACAATTTCTGATATGATTTTTTTTTATTTGTTTTACGGTGATTTAAAGATTTCCGAGAATCGGAAATTCTAGAATGTGATGTTAGTATATATAACGAAGTTATAGCAGCCGTAGAAATCAATGGATAATTTGATGTCGTAGTGAACACACCAGGATAGTGACAAATCGATTAAAAGGTATATTTGATATTAATTTAAAGATGGTAGGGGATTTTTACCATGCGCGCGCATACCGACATCATCATCGAATTAAATCTATTGTTACGAACTCGCCAGCTGATGTAGACCTCGAAGCCGGTTCTGTTCTAATATGTTGTCAGAATGAATTTTGGCGGATGCGCGACTATTTTTTCTAAATTATTTACGTTATGATTTTCTAAGAAGGTTTTTATGTTTTTTACGGCAATCTAGAGATTTCCAGGAATCGCGGATTCTAGAAAGTGATTATAGTATATAAAATGAGGTTGTAATAACCGTAGAAGTTAGTAAATATTTAAAAGAGAAAAAAACATTAGGAAACGGAAATGTATATAAAATATTTGAAATTAATTTAACAGTGAGAGTATTACGAACTCGCCTATTGACAGAGACTGCGAAGCTAGTCCTGTTCTAAATTTTGACGGATGCGACGTTTGTAACTTATTCACATCATGTTTTCATAGAGACGCTTTCTGAATAAATTTTTTCGTTTTTACAGAAATTTAAAGATTTCTAGATATCGAAAATTCCCGAATGTGATGATAGTATTTAAAACGAGACTCTAGCAGCCATAGGATTTAGTAAACAATTTGATGTTATAGTGAAAACATCGTAATTGTAAAAAGTGAACTGAAAGGTGTATTTGAATAAATTAGTTGTTAAGTGTTAGTGAAAAATTGTTTAGTGTTGGTGAATAGGCAAAACAAAAGTTGTTTTTTCAATTTCAGTTTCAAATAGGGGAAAATCATCGAAAATGTCGATTATTGAAAAATATGAACGTAAATTTTGTGATTTCACATCATATATGATAAAAAATGATAATTTTTTTTAAGTTAATAATTTGTTAAAATAAACCAAAATACCCCCCTAGATTGAATTTATACTCATTTTCACAGAAAAAATAGACATATATATATAAAAAATTTCAGTAGTATACGAGGTTTGCCGAAAAATATTAAAATAGATGGAATGATTACAATGATATACAATAGGGGGATGAATAAAATCGAAATTTATCCGACTAGTAGATAAAAATTGATAGAGAAAGGTCACATTGACTGCATTTAGTTTTTTAACTGAAAAATTGCCCTAAAAAAGCATCACAAAATATATATTAACATAGTCAAAAGCCTTAGTGAGCTCCTTTAATAATGAGACATGAATTTCATCAACAATTTTTTTACTGAACTCACTGTTTATACTACCAACACCACAACACTGCTCGAAACACGTTTCGACAAACAAATTTTCGTCTCCAAAGCGCCAACATTACTTGAAACACTTTTCGACAACCAAGTGATTATCTTTAAAGCACCAACGTTGATTAATATACTTTTCTATAATCAAATTCTCGTCTTCAGAGCACCAACACTGACTGAAACACGTTTCGACAACAAAGTGATCATCTTTAAAGCATTAACACTGACTAAAACACGTTTCGATAACCAAAAACGTGTATCAAACACCAACTTTAAAACACTTTTCGATAACTAAATTCTCGTCTTCAGAGCACCAACATTGCTTGAAACACGTTTTTGGTTATCGAAACATGTTTCAGTCAGTGTTGGTACTCTGAAGACGAGAATTTGGTTATCGAAAAGTGTTTCAAAATTGGCGCTTTAAAGATGATCACATGGTTGTTGAAAAGTGTTTCAAGCAGTATTGATGCTTTAAAGATCATCATTTGGTTACCGAAACGTGTTTCAGTCAGTGTTGGTGCTTCAAAGATGATCACTTGGCTGTCCTGAAGTGTTTAGATCAATGTTGATGCCCTGAAGACGAGAATTTATTTGTCAAAAAGTGCTTAAATCAACGTTGGTGCGATGGTAGTATAAACAGGGTATTCAGTTCTAGAAAATCCAGTTCGGTTAAACGTTTTTCTAAGAGAAACGATTGATATTTTATCTATTGTTAATTGAAATATATACCAGTGGTAATAGTTTGTTGTGACGTCAATGTCGCATTCGAAATTACGTCCGTCGATTGGGGTTCCTCTTGTTTAATCATTTTTTTTCTCATCCTGTACATACGACAATATTCGGCGTTCGATTTCGTTTTGTTTATTGAAATTTTATCATCCCCCTTCTTCCTGTTACGATAATTTTTACATTTATCGGCGTTAGACAACGGCGAGTCTTGTACTAAAAATTAAAAAAAAAATCAATGATTGATTTTTATAATAGAACAAAAATTTTATACAAAAAAAAACGTAGAAACGTCGCTCAACATCTGGTATATTCGAGAACTTTCGAAAACAATAAAAAAAAACCAACCGCCTGGAACCTCGATAAATGGGTCGTACGATTTCGAAAACGCTCAACTAATGTGAACTTTAGATCGATCAAAAATTGGTCAGATGCGGAAATACAAGTAGAAATTTTGAAAGGGGCGTTGTTGCAGCAGGAAATGTTTCTGGAATGCACGTGAAAGGACGAGGCTTTTTGGAAGATTATTTTAGACATTATTCCGATAATATGGTTGATGACGTCGAAAAGATTCCACGAAATTCGTCGAATTGAATAACAATTTCTCGCAGCCTCGATGAATGGATCGTACGGCTTCGAAAATGCAAAAATACCGAGTTAAATTAACACCCTCAACCGGGATAAAACAAGAACAAAAATAAAATACTTCAAGAACAATGAGTATATATCGTTAATAACTAGTCCGCTACACAAACTGTGCAGCCGATTCTGGTCGATGTTAATAAAATCTAAAATTTGGTGGACACTCCAGAAACCAATTTTCAAATACGGTTATAAAGCAGCAATTCTTTGTATTGTTTTTTAAGCTGTTTACAGTATGTTGTAGCAGTTTTTACAGAATCAATTTCTAAGGAGACTTTTTTCGCTTTTTTTCAAGAATCTAGAATCCGAATTATCTAGATACCCGCTGTGTATAAATAGGTGATTATTTATCAGCCGATCAGTCAGTAAATATTTGAATTACATAGTAAATATAGGATAGGAACAGCAAAAAGTATACAGTACCGCAAATTCAAATAAATTAGTGTGTTAGGGGTTAGGGAATAGTTTAGCATTTAGTGAATATTTTAATGTTTAGTGTAATGGCGTAGTGATTGGTGAATAGTTCAATATTTAGTGAATAGTGTAGTGTTTAGGGGAGAAGTTTAGTGAATAGTTTAATGTTTAGTGGAGAAGTGTAGTGTTTAGTGAATAGTTTAATGTTTAGTGGAGAAGTATAGTATTTAGTGAATAGTGTAGTGTTTAGGGGAGAAGTTTAGTGTTTAGTGAATACTTTAATGTTTAGTGGAGAAGTATAGTATTTAGTGAATAGTGTAGTGTTTAGGGGAGAAGTTTAGTGTTTAGTGAATACTTTAATGTTTAGTGGAGAAGTATAGGATTTAGTGAATAGTGTAGTGTTTAGTGAGAAGTGTAGTGTTTAGTGAATATTTTAATACTCAATATAGAAATGAACTGTTCAGTGAATAGTGTGGTGTTTAGTGAATAGTTTAGTGTTTAGAGAATAGTTCAAGATTTAGAGAATAGTTTAAGATTTAGTGAATAGATTAATATTTAATGTAGAAGTTTAGTGTTTAGTGAATAGTTTAATGTTTAGTGGAGAAGTGTAGTGTTCAGTGAATAGTTTAATGTTTAGTGGAGAAGTATAGTATTTAGTGAATAGTGTAGTGTTTAGGGGAGAAGTTTAATATTCAGTGAATAGGTTAATATTTAGTGATTAGTTTAATGCTTAGTGCATATTTTGGTGGTAAGTGAATAGTTTAATATTTACTGATTAGTGTAGTGTTTAGTGAATAGTTTAGTATTTAGTGCATAGTTTGGTAGATAGTTTAATGTTTAGTGTATAGTGTAGTGTTTAGTGAATATTTTAGTTTTAGTAAGCAAAAAAGTCGCGTAATTTAGCCCATCATTAAAAATTGTATAAATAAATAAGAA
The DNA here is from genome assembly GCF_026250575.1 of Diorhabda carinulata. Lineage (NCBI taxonomy): Eukaryota > Metazoa > Arthropoda > Insecta > Coleoptera > Chrysomelidae > Diorhabda > Diorhabda carinulata. The sequence goes on from NC_079469.1 coordinate 1,940,541, forward strand.
GAAAAACACTACAAATATAAAAATTCACTTAAACATAAAAAAAAACATGAAAAAAAGATCTAAAAATCAAAAAATCAAAAAAATTTGGGGGAAAAAATGGAGAAATTGAGTAAAAGCAATGAAATAAGAGCAAACAAAATAAATAAAACTAAATATTATAAATCATAACATAAAAAATGTCATTTTGACATATTTTTGTTTGAAAACGATCATCCCCCTGTAACTATATACAATACTTGAATTACGAAAATATTGAAAATTTTAATATAAACGAATAAGAAAAATACCGATTAACAAAAAATTTTATACCGAAAAATTATCATCCACTACCATATATAACGTAAAATCACTTATAATCGCATATTTTTATATTAAATAATTTTTTTAACCACCCCGTTTCAATAATTATATAGACAACTACCTATGAATCAAATAATTTCACCAATAAATTATTTTTCCACTTATTGTGAAAATACAAGACCGAAAAGTGAAATATAAAATCGTATAACCCCCTATATTGAATAACTCACCTGATATACCGGTGTTCAGTGGTTTATTACCGTCCGGTTTATCATTACCTGTAATTAAATGTGAATCATAATATGGAGGAGAGTTGATATTATTGAAAATAAAAAAAATTTTACAACAATTGGGTAAAATAAGAAAAATTTTCTACCTGTAATTGGAACGCTGTCGTCTAATTTATAACCGTCTTCAGTTCTGATTAACAATCTCCCCCTATACATGAACTGATCGGGTAAATTGTAAGTTTTCTTTTCGACGTTTTTCTGAGGCGGTTTCAATACGGATAATTTTTTATTACTATTCAACATAGTTATTTTGAGATTGTCATTTTTTTCTTTGCCATCTTGTACTTTGGTCTGCTTTTTGAGTTTGAAGAAATCCTTCGGAACGATTAAAAAACAAAGAAATGATGATTGAACGCAAAGAATTTTTTCTAGGTTAGGTTATATATTTATTTACCTCCAAAGAAAAATTTTGTATCTCGACGAATTCTGGTACGTCTACGTATTGACTATTGTCGCACGAATCTAAAGAATTTATCAACTTCTGCCAAGAGCTTGTGTTACTAGCGTCATCTAAACTCAAATCGGGAGCACTAAGAGTGTCCTCATTGTCACTAGAAGAGAAACATACAAAAAAAAGATACTACAACAAATGACTCTCCCTATATTAAGAAACATTCAAACCATATACTACTACAAATGGCTCTCCCTGTATTAAGAAACATACATAAAGGATACTGTATTGAGAAACATACAAGCCAAGTACTACTACAAATGACCCTCCCTGTATTAAGAAATATACAAATCTATGATTAACACAAATGACTCTCCCTGTATTGATTGTTGTAAATAATTGAAACAGCTCAAAAATCACATTGAAATTTTGAGGTTGACTATAGAAAAGATAAACGTAGCGTTCTAGATGAATTTATTTAACATACAGGGTTTTTCAACTTTAAGGTTAAATAAAATCAATATAAAACGGGTATTCAAGAATTCTCCAACACTCCGATATTTATAGTTCAATTACAAACAATAGGAAAGTAATTCTTTCTATGATTTTACTGGTAAAACTAGTAAATATACAGGGTTTTTCAACTTTCAGGTTAAAAAAATTGATATGAAGTGTATTATGGGTTCTATAGAATTCCGAAGCTATAAAAACACAAAGATATTTTTAATTTAGCCAATAAGAATGGTAAAATGGTGTTTTTCGTGACTTTATTAGCAAAACTATTAAATATACCAGAATTTCCAGCTTTAGGGTTCAATAAAATTAATTTAAAAAATATTATAGATACTGAAGGATTCTGTAACTGAAAAAATACTCAAAATATTTCCAATTTAACAAAGAACAAAGGTAAAAAGGCAACCTCTATGATTATATAGACAAAACTATTACACATACAAGGTTTTTCAGCTGTAACTTTAAATGAAATTAATAAAAAAGTGAATAATTCATATTGAAGGATTATTGAGCTATAAAAACATACCGATGTTTATAATTCAACCACAAACGAAGGTAAAATAGCGCTTTCTATAATCATATAGACATAACTATCAAACATACAGGCTTTTTCAACGTTGATGTTAAATTAAATTCATAGTTTTATGAATTATGAGTATTAAGGGATTTCCAGCAACAATAGAGATAAAAAGGCCTTCTTTATGATTATATAAATATAATTATTAAATATACAGGGTTTACCAACTTTAAAGTTCAATAAAATTAACCTAAAACAAATTAAGGTTTTTTAGGTTTCTGAAGCTTTAAAAACACCCTCAGATTTCTTATTATACCACAAACAGGGGTGACAAAAGACGTTCTTCATGATTATATGAAATAAAGTATGTAATGTACAGGGTTTTCTAACTTTAAAGTTCAATAAAATTAATGTAAAACAACTTATGTATTTTAGGTTTCCGAAGCTTTAAAAACACCCTCAGATTTCTTATTAAACCACAAATAAAGGTGACAAAAGAAACTTTTCATGATTATATGAACAAATTCATTGAATATACAGGGTTTTTCAATTCCAAAGTTGATCAAAAAATAAATCATGGTATTGAAGGTTTTGTATCGACAATGAAACAAAAATAAAAAAGTACCTGTCAAATTAAAACAAATTTTATTAATTACTACTTACTCAGCTAAAGGATTCTTGGCAGGTTCCTCTAATGGTTCTGATTTAATTGTCACAGGACATAAAACAATATTTCCAGATAACTTCTTAACATTTGACTCACTTTTGTTATTGGTAACCTCAACCTGTTTACTAGTAGCTTGCGATGGAGTTTTATTGGTATTTAGTACCGCAGTACTGCTATCAGGAGATAACACCAAATGGGTACCCAACAGATTGTGAGCCGCTTTCATTTGTTGATTGGTCAAAGCCGTCTGAAGTACCTTAAATGAATTATCCGTCATTTGTTTATCTCCGTTTCAATAATAATTCCAATACTTACGCTGGAACTATTGAAAATCTGATTCGGGTTCCATTGTTGGGGTATCCTCAAATTTTCGTCCGCTTGAAAATTTAGTATATTTGCCGAAGACCCACTCTGTTTCTTTAATAAATTATCTTCTTTACTACTACCCGCGGTATTATCAAATCCCATTGTGGGCGGTACGGTGGTGTTTTTTTTGGAAGTATCCTGTTTTGTTATTTGGTATACGTCGATTTTTTCTTCAAAATCGGACGCGCTCTTCTGATTATCTTTCTCTTTATCAAAAACCTCATCAGAAACCGTACAAATATTGGAAATTTTGAATAAATTTTCTCCTCTTATTTTCGCTTTTCTTTTTTCCGCTTCCACTTGTTCGTCTTCCAAAGGATTACCAGAAAAATCGAAATAATGCCCATTTTGGTCTCTCAATAAACCCGTTTCCTCGCAAATACTCATCGAATTCTCTATCACGATATTATCTAAATTATTTTGTTTAGAGATATTCCCTTGGTTCTTATCCATTGTCGGTTCTTTTTTATTTGAATTTTCCTGATTTTTGATATTTGGAAAAGTTGAAGGAAACAATTTCTCGTTTTCTTTATGCTCTTTATCAATATTCTCCTTTTTAATCTCTCTAACTACTGATTCCGGTAATTCTTTACCTTCCAAATTCAAATATTTCCCTTCCTTATTTTTAAATAGCCCCGTTTGTGGGCACACTTTTAAAACTTCCACTCGTTGTCGATGTTCCGGAGGTTTAGATGTTTTGTTTTCCTTATTAACCTCCTCAGGTTGGGTCGGTTTATTTTTTTTACATTTTGAAGACTCCACCACGATTGGTTCGGTTGGTTTTGGCAATATCGGTATTCTTATCTTCCTAATAACTTGTTTAGACGCATTAGAACTAAGAATAGAATTAGTACTCAGTTCTGGGGTAGGTTGTTGTGGTACAAGTGTCCTGATCTCTTCAGAATGGACCGTATCTGTTTTAGAAGCTTGCTTCGTGCCCTCGTTGCTTAAAGGATCCTAAATTGATCAAATAAAAAGTCTACATGACCCTAAATTGAATTTGTTAACAATATTTGTTATTCAAATTAATAAAATCATCATAATTCATAAAAAAACTTGTATAATTTCCATAAAAACGATGTTAATACGAATGAGAATTGAAAAACATGTCGAAAGTATATATATATATTTGTTAAAACTCACCTGAGGAAAATCCTCGATCGAATCTTCATTCCATTCAGATAATATACTTTGTGCATCTAATTGTCCTTTGAACTGTTTTATATATTCTATAACAGCGGACAAGTCGATTACTTGAGCTGAGCATTGCATATTTTTTAGATAATCGCCAATTAGTGCTTCTGTTTCTAAACATCTTTTCCTAAATGTATAAGCAATTCTGAGACTTTCTTTACATTCAAAACACAGTTCAGGTCCAGTAGACAGTCCTAGATACTAAAATTAGGTTAGAATAATATTTGTTTTTATACGTAAATACACAATTTCTGTAACAAAATCTTCTTTTTGTTAACACAAAAGTTAATTATTCGTTTTAAAATATTTTTAATCGACAATTAACGAAAAAACGTATTGACGTGATTACCATAAAATAATAGCTGTGAAATTTGAGTACTTACTAGTTCTGGTACGATATATCTGAGTATGTGTGTAAACATCAATCCCTTACCAAAACCAGACTGTTCTTGTAATCTAAAAGATATACCCCTTATAGGCGTTAGACATGTTCGACAAACCGGAGGAACTCTCTGTTTATTTTCCACTTTGTTCTGCATCTTATAGCATTTTATAAACTAATTTATTTTATTTTATTATATATACCTCAATGATATCAAAAATTGACGTATGACATTATTGACTGTAATGACAATCTGCGTATAACCTAAAATTAGGTTAAATATGCGCAGTACGCTATATTATTAGTAACTTTTCTATTTGTACTAGAATTAAGTTGGTATTCGTAATGATAATTGACATTTGACAGAAAAAATATTGAAATTTCCAAAATAAATTTATAGCTTTTACGTTCGTTCTATTAGAATTGTTGATATAATAACATTAATTTACAATAAAAACAATACTGTATTAGGTATAAAGATTCAAATAACAAAGAAACATGGCGTCGGTAAAATTTTTTATAATTCATTTAACAAATCAGTAGTACTGACGAATTTTTTTGATATAAAACTTTATTCTACTATTAATAATATATGAAATTTGAGAATATCATCTTGATTATAATAAGAAAATAATTATTATTTTAACCATACCGCGCCATCTATTTTAGAAGTATCAAAGCTTATACGTCCTTGAAATCGAAACTTCAGTTTTCTTTAATAAACAATGGAATGAATTTACAGGTGAAACAGGTGTTTTTATTAACACGTATACCTAATTTTAATGTATAATAAGAAAGAAATATTTAAAGTTAGAGTTGAAAAATTTGTTTGAGATTCTCTATTTATGTACTATTTTCCATTATTAGATAATAAGAAATTGAATACGTAAAATATTTACATACAGGTTATGATCAGATATACAAGATGATGAATGTTTTCAGAAGAGACAGTACATCGAATATTACATTTTAATTTAAAATAATTGTAGTGAACATAGTTATGTACAGTTTCTTTCACAAATATCTTTTTAAAATAAAATAAAAAGAGATTATTAGCATTTGGTAGATTTATATAAATGAAAATTTATTTTTCGATTTATAAAGATAAATGTATACGAATATTTAAGAAAGCGGCCAGCAATAAGAAGAAGATATTAACTATAGTTTCATAAATGTTGTAGATAAGCGCAATGTTTTTTTATCTTGTATAACAATTTATAAATAGTAATGCTATAACATGAATTTTTTATGAAATATAATATTTAAATTATAAATATACGAAAATTAATTAGAAAATAATTGTAGCAAACTGATATTATAAGGAAAACAGTATTTTTATGATTCATTTAAAGATTTATAATTGTTGAAAATATTAATTTTCAATTAGTTAAAATAGCGCTTAACAAATGTTTTTATTTAGCTATTTCTTACGTAATGGATCTTACGAAGCAATTATTAGACTAGGCTTATATGAAATGCTCATTTGTTTTGTTTAGTAACCTTATATGTAATGAAAGAACCTTTATACATTGCAAAAAAATTATATTTTTATTTTCATAATTTCATTTTGACTTTGCTTCAAATTCGTACTCCACTGAATCGTCGGGTGAAATCGGAAATTAATAAAGCAGCTACATTCACGTTGCTTAAGAGAAACGTCAAAGTTTTAAAATAATTTTAAAACGTTAACGGAATTAGAGTGAATATATTTACAAACACGACTTCGATAGTATTTTAAATGGATAACTTTCAAACTCCAATAAAAAATAAATTGATAAATAATGTTATACAAATACCTCCGAGTCCTTTAATGAAAAAAATAGGATTCGGAACACGTAAGTAACCACAAAATTAGTTTTATTAAATTCGATTCGTAAATCAATACATTTGTAGATGTTGTTGTTTATGAATTTGAAAGATCACCTCTACCCGAAAAATCCCGTTCACCTTGGGCAATAAAGAAATTGATCGAAAGCCATAAACAACAAGATTCTGCCAAAACTGCTAATAAACGTTTAAAAGCAGAAGCCGAAATTCTTCGTAAATTAAATCATCCCAACATAGTCGGGTTTAGAGCTTGTACTAAACAATCAGATGATACGTGTATAATAGCTATGGAAGGATGTACTAGCTCGCTAGGGGATTTAATAGAGAACCGATTAGATTATTTAGGAGACGTTCCGTTTCCTCCAAATACTATTCTTAAAATGTCCAGTGACATTGTTAACGCTTTGGATTATTTACATAACGAAAAGTTGTTGTTACACGGTGATATTAAATCAATGAATATATTGGTTAAAGGAGAGTTTGTGATATGTAAACTTTGTGATTTCGGCGTGTCTTTACCACTCACTAAAGCCGGAGAAATCGATAAAGAAAAAGCCGGAGAAGACGTAGAGTACGCAGGTACGGTTATTACATACGATCTTTTTAAATTATTGATCCACAGGTGACTAAAAAATTGATTTTATTGGTACATTTTGATCTTTATCTACTAAAATTTCGTGTTTTTTTGTGATTAATGATTAATTATAGGTACACCTCATTGGTGTGCACCAGAAGTTTTTCAAGATAATCAGATAATTACGTCCAAAGCTGATATTTATTCGTTCGGTCTCGTTATATGGGAAATGTTGTCACTTGCTCCACCAAATATGTCGGAAAGTTTCGAAGAATCGTTTTTCGATTCGTCAATTGATGAAAAAATCGAACCAAGACAAAGACCTCCTTTACCGGATGTAGATTTAGAACCAGAGTATAATTTAGTTTTGGAAATATATTTTTGTTGTACGATTGTGGATTTTATGAAAAGACCAAATGCTCAAAATTTAGTGAAAGTCTTTAATCAAATTATGGATAAAAAATGATGATTTTATGTATATAACGAAGTTTATTAATTAATTTTTTTAAATCAGCTTCAAATAAAATATTCAAATTCATTTATTTCTTTTATTTCATATTCCTTTAAAAATTACGAAAAATTTATATAAAAATAGCGAATCAGGTTGTATACGAGGTACTTTGGAAAAATCAAACAAAAATAAAGTAATAAAACTTGAAAATTGGGAAGTGAATTGAAAACTTTAAATTTTGTAACCATTTTTTGAAATTAAATCAAACATTTCTATTAAATACCCTCCTACGCACATTTTTTACCTAAAATTATATTACTAAAAATATATTTATTTTTATGTATTTTGTGGTGTACTAAATAAATAGCCAAATCATATAAGTTGTTGCTCGTTCAAATTACCCCAAATTTTAGCATTAACAAAGTTTATAATATTTTTTTTTTCAATATTTTGTGTTAAAAACTTGTAATATGGCACTGTTTTATTAGTTTTATTCTCATGATTTATAATAACTTTATTCAAATGTAAAACTCATACTGATCAAAGTTTTCGTAAAATTTTACAAATATACAATTTTATTGATTTTCGATACTATTATAACCACTTGGCAACGTTGTTAGTCGAACCATTACTTCTAATATACTTAGTGGGGATTATTGCATGTTTGCCGGTTATATCCATCTATGGATTGTATTTGGTAAAATTGTTTTTAAAAAAATTTAATTCAATATATCGTTAATTTTATATTATATAAATAATTAAACTAATTTTAAATTAGTTGTTTTTTGAAGTCCATAATATTAGTCAAAATTTTATTCAAAACAATATGAATATAAAAAAATATTAACATTGTACAGTAAATATGGCAACGTTATAATCTTCTAGAACAATTATATTGGCGAAAGCTAGCACTCAACGCGACGAACATTTTGTGTTAATAAATGTTATTTAATCATTTATTAAATAGTTTTATTGTTTAACTTTATGAAAAATATCAACAATTACGCGTGTAGCTTGGAGATCATTTTCACTCAGCTTTATCCTTAAAAATGTAAGTATTTTTACATTTTACAATTATTGAATTGTATTGAGTTATTGAGTATTTTTTTTATAAATTCCTTAAAAGAAGTTAAATTTATTATGTTTAGCAAAGTTTTTTGTAATTATTTTTGCTGTATTATATTTCTTGAGGATGCTATTTTAATAAAAGAATTAGTAATTACTACGAAAAATAATTATCGCATATGGTATTTCAGCAATTGCTAAACTAAAAAGTTTACAAAGAATGCGATATAAAAAAATAGAAATCAGTGATAGTCCAAATGTTGAAACTAAATATTTACTCATGATAATTATTAATTGAAAAATATTAATTATGCATTTTTTTGTTTAATTTATGTTAATTAATTTGGTTAAAATCATACCAAGCAAACTAATAAAACAACTTAAAATTCGGAAGGTAACCTCATTTAACCAAACAAATTTAGTTGAATAGTTCGAATCTGTATATATTTTTCCAAATTTAGTGAAACGTTCCTATAAAATACCTTCCTCTGCATGTTTGTTTACCTAAAATTGTTTTACTATTTTTACCTATTTTATTAACGTCTGGTAACACTGTTAAGTATAAAACTCACGTCTATCGAGTATAGAGGGAACTGTTCGAAATGAAGAAAAAGTGTACACTAGTGCAGATATATTCAACAATGTTGTTGTTTTGGGAGGAATAGAGTATTTTTAGTTGAAAATTTAATAATCTCTCTTATTTTGGGTCTTTTGCAATATACAGTCGAACTCCGATAATTCGAACACCGATAATTCGAATTCCTCGTTAATTCGAACTTTTGCGTCGGTCCCTTGACATTCCTATTACTAACACATGTAAAAAAACCTCGATAATTCGAACTTTTGAAGTTCGAATTATCAAAAAAATTCGTATTTTCTGTGTTAATTACCGAAAAATTCGAATTTTTGGCGTTAAAATAATTGAAAAGTTCGAATTTTTGATGTTCGAATAATTGAAAAATTCGAATTTTTCTTGTATAAATTATGTATGTACAAAGGTATTAAAAAATTCGAACTGTTAGTGTTGAAAAAAATTGAAAAATTCGAATCTTCAGATTCTAGGTAAGACGACGATATTTTGTCGAATCACTCGATTTGCTTCAAAGGAAAAAATCGTCAGCATGAAGCAATCTAGCATAGCTGATTTCTTTACAAAAAAATAAATATATGTATTTTTTTTTTATTTTAAGATAAATAATCGGTCCTTTTTAGGACCAAAAATTCTTCAAACGTATACAAATTATTATTTTAAATAAATAAATAAATAAATAAACATGTTATATACCCATAACATATTTATTTATTTATAAAATGGAAAGATGCATGGAAATGCATACATATATGTATGTAAATGTGCACAACTCCGATAATTCGAACACCTCGATAATTCGAACTTTTGCTACGGTCCCTTGCAGTTCGAATTATTGGAGTTCGACTGTATTTCTATTTTTCTTATTTTATAAACATAATCTAAATAACTCGATGTTCACACCATCGAATTCAATGCGGACAAGAACAGTAACTAACCAATAGATTTTTCGTAGTTTTATTTTTTATATAAATATGTATGAATAAGAACTTATAATACAATGCTTTACACTGATGTTATAATGACGTCATCTTAAATGCATTTCATAAATACGTTCACATCACCTTGTTTACAACGTTGCCATATATATTTATTTTTCTCTTTCACTTAGATATCAAAAGTTTATCATATTTAATGAGTTTTATAAATTGTTTCCTCAACGTTGCCACGTTTTCAAAATAATCCGATTTCAGTAATAAGTTAGGAAATTTTTATTTAGAGTACGAATAAAACAATTTTTTTATAAAATATATTTATTTACAATATAAAATATACTTCTATATATACATATAATAAAATCAGATATATAATTAAATTAAATAGAGGCAATAGCCGAATTTTTAAAAAAATTATGAGCACATAATAAGGTAATATGAGGTGATTCAAAATTATACGAAATGATAATATTGTGAATAAATATTCGAAATCATTTATAAATACAATATTTTCGAATGTTCATTTGATATAAATTTATAATACAACAAAAAAATCCACAGAAAAATACACGTTGTGAATAATTTTGTATATGGAATCGAGTCTTCTAATAAAAAAGAAGAAATTACACTTTCGTCCCGCTTTGATGATGATCGCCTATCGTGACTTGCGTCACGAAAGGTCCCCTTCCTCTACCGGAAGTGGGATGTCTACCTTGAATCGGTTGATTCCTCGGTAGCGAATTCGAATTGACGTCCGGTTGGTAAACGGATGGTTGGTGATTTGACGTTTGTGATGCGTTTTGTCGCGATCGACCGCTATTCAGAATCGATTGTATGCTTTCGTATTCGTAATAGTTGGATACCGGACGTAGTTGGTTGTCGGTTCGTGTCTGACGTTGCGAGTGATATTGATGTTGTTTCCGACTGAAATTATTTAAAATATAGTAAATTCGGAAAGTATGGTCGAAATACGGGGTTTAAATTACTTAACGAGCTAGAAACAATATTATATCTACAACTTTTTACTTCTTACACTTTTCTTTTTGTTTTTTTTTGATAAATCGTGTTGATTGAGGTCCTTTTTGATAGAAAATCAAAATAGGTAAAAATCGGCTCAATTTGATCGAAATAAGTCAAGTTTCTACATGTTTTCTTGTCAAAAGAGACCTAAATGAAGACGATTTATTAAGAAAAAATTACTTTTTTGTTTTCTACGTGTAAGTATAAAAATACGAATTGACATCACTAAAATCAATGTTTGAAAAAAAATAATTTTTCCCAATTACTTACGAAATACAGTTAAGCGCGGCAACATAGCATACCGTTAAAACTATGTAATGATTTTTATATTTACGAAGTTGAATTTGGAAAAAAACTTAATTATGCTAGAATCAATAATATTTTTCCACAAAAACCAAAATTACAAAAATTTACTAAAAGAAAAACAAAACATGCAAAGCTGTATGAACATAAACACACTTTCCAATAGTTTACCATACATTTTCTTTCTAGATGTTTTAATTATTATTTTAAATTGTAATTAGTGTGTTTATTTTCTTAATATAATACGTAAAAACACCACTAGTTGGATATCACCCCATAAAAACAAACCCCCACGATTTGCAAAACCAAATAATCCATACACGTATAATAATTTACTTGAGGTCTCAATTAATTTTCTATTACACGGCTTTGAAGTTTGTAATTAAGTAAGAAACATAAAGAGAATGAAGTTTAATCTGAATATATCTCTCCTAAACGATTTATTTTAATACAATCCAAAAATTTATATTCACTATATAGTGGTTTTTTTTTGTAATACATATGGCAACATCGCGTTGTGAACTTGAAATTGATGCAGCGTTCTAAAACCTCATTCCTACTCGTGTCATAACAGTTTCGCCATCTTGGTATTACGAATTGATAATTTGTTTGTTATAAATTGTATTTTTATGAGATTTTCTTATTATAAGTCTTATTTTGATAATAAAAAATGATATTTTTCATGTGTTTTACGATATAATATAAGTAGGAATAGCGTAAATAAAAATCATCAAAACTAATACAGGTTAGTATACAAATATGATGAAGTGTTTTTTAACTTAATTAGTATAATCAGTATGTGCAATGCGTTAATATTTTGTGATTAAAGATATTTGCGAACAAATATCATGTTTAAAGCATTTTTTAAAGAATATTTCAATCGAAGTTTATCCTCTTTAAATTGATAAGTTGCTACATAATTTTTTTAGGTATGTTGTTAATTTTCAATCAAATATCTCATTTATCATATATCAATCATTGAATTAACTATATCTTCTTACAGTGTGTCTCAAAAATTAAATTTTATTCATAGATTCGATTTAGTAGATTGTTAACATGTAATTGATTCATACAAATTGGAAAATTTTTTTTTGAAAAATTTCAAATCAATTTCTTGAAATATATTTTTCTATAGTTTTTCAAAAAGTGTACTTACAAATAGCATTTTATTTCAAAAAATTGCCACATGGATTGACAGAATCTAGTAAATAACACAAAATTTTTGTTGAAATCCAACAGTGATAGTTGTTTTAAAAGTAACTCTGAGAAAACAGGAAATGTTTAAAAAATTGAATCCAGAGTATGAGCTCGGATGAAGCATGCTACAAGGAGCATTTTATTTAAAAAAATCTCCACGTGGATCAATAGAATTTCGTAAAAAACATAAAGTTTTTGGTGGAATTGAACAATAATAGTTGATACAGTATTAATACTGAGAAAACAGGAATTTTCAAATGAAATAAGTTGCAAGGGGCATTAAATTTCGAAATCTACACTTTGATTTAACAGAATCTAGTCAAAAACATTCGATTTTTGGTGGAATTGAACAGTGATTTGAAAAATTTAAAAGTAACACTAAGAAAACAGGAAATATTTAAAAAAACGAATCCTGTTTTGAGCATGAATTCAAATAGGAAAAAATATTTAGAATGCTGGTAGTTTTTTCCATAAAAATATATATTTTTTAAATTTCAACTATACAGTGTTTAAAAAAAATATGAGATGGGTGATTTCGTTTTTTCTTTGACTGAATATAACATTTGAATAAAATTACATTTTATTGAATTGCAAATTTGCTAATCATATTTTTGGCATAAAAATATACTTTTAGGTGTTAAAAATTCAGTTACCTTTGTCGTTTTAAAATTTCTGGGGCTTAAATATCTATATTTTTCAAAAAAAAAATCGCTTAGTGGTTATTTTACGTAAAGTATTTATGCTGTGGGGTAAGAAGCTTTAGCGTGAGTTAAAACAAGAAGGGAAATAAATAAAACAGTAACATTTTGGGGTGCATACCTTTCCTCCTCCACCTTTAATCTTTGCTGTTGCACCTGAAGACGCATCTGTACTATCTGACTATCAGATAGGGGGTCTTTATTGCGGCTAACAGGACAAAACAAGTGTGTTACATTTATGGGGGACGTACACAATGTTTTATTGCCAATAACGTGATATTTCCACGTCGTTCGGCAAATCATTTGGGTTAGTTACAATACAAAATGTGCACGCGAAAAGTATTAGGGAAAAAACGAGTTTCCAGGAAATTCTATATGAAAAAATATAAATTTTAATGCAAAAAATAGTATTACTGAGATTTTTCCAAATATTGTCGTTCTTTAAATTAGATTTTAGGTATACCTAGTGACCCATCATGAGCTAGGGGTTCCAAATGACGAAAATTTTTGTTAGTTTGTTGTTAACACCCTCTAGATCAGAAATTTTTATCATTGAGCGATTTGAAACATTACAAACCTCGGGGTTACCGTTTTTTAACATATTTGAATGGGTAAAAATGAAGATCTAGCAATGAAAAGTTAGCTAAGACCCCTGTAGAGTCTCTTCTCCGAATCTCCCCCGGAATTAACTTGAGCTGCTTTAGAAATTTCAGTTATAACGATGGAAATTTGCATAAATCCCAGTCGAATCTTTCCCTAGACCTCTGGGAGTTCACCTGGACAACCCCTGTAGAGTTTTCACTTTTGAATTTTTTGGTGGTTCACCTGGATCACTTTTGGAATCAATGATCTTATGGATGAAAGTTGCTTAAAACTGTCGAATTTCTGCCCCTAGATCCTTGGGAATTCAACTGGACCACTTCAGACCACTGACATAACGATAAAATTTTTTTTAGAGTCCCATAGAATCTTTGTTCTAAGTCTATGGGGGTTCACTTGGATAATTTTTGGAATCAATGATCTGATGTTTGAAATTTTTTGAAAACTTCCATAGATCCTTGGGAAATCACCCGCACCACTTATGAAAAAACTGACATAACGATAAAATTCTGTCGAGTCTTTGCTCTGGATCTCTTGAGGTTCACCAAGACCTTTAAGAAATAACTATTCGATACTATTATAATCCATCATAATTTTCAGTTGACTAACTGATCCAGTACCAATTCGACATTTGGTTACTTAAATACCTGCAGGAGATTTCGTCATAGTTTTGAAAATGGAAGAATTTTCACAAAATAGCGCTCGATTCCATTACAATCTTCGGAAGGTCAAAATTTCGACTTCTATTCCATTTAACCCACGTTTTTGACATCTTGGATACCGTAAAGTTTTTATTTCGTCCCCAACATGAATCAAGCTTCTTGACATCAAAATCTATATTTTCAAGAATATAATGCTATAAAAGTGAAGCAAAACAATCAAATAATTACGAAATTATAGTATATGAATGAAGAAAATAGCTCCAAAGGTCAAACGAACCCATAGGGTTGTTCGATGGTTGCCATACCGGTATGATCCATCGTGTCTTCAACCTCTATCAAATGATTCAATATTGATAAATCGAGTCCAAACGTAGAAATCTACTAGATGTTGGTATACAGATATTGTAAAAGGCTTTTGACTTGGTCCTCTTCCATAAACTCGAAGATTTACCAACGGATTCGTTTTAAAAATAATCTGAGGGTTTGTTAAAGAGTAAATTATTGAGTATTTATACTTTAATCTTCTTTTATCTCGATTTAAATAGAAAATTGAAGACATTAGGTAAAATGAGTACCCTCGGTTTTTCCCCTGTACTTTTCGTATATAGATATACACATTCACCCTAATTAAAATCATTCGAAACATTTGACGTATTGGAACGTTTTTCTCACCTGATATGATTCTGTAGTTCGTTATAATTAACGTAATGCGTAAAAGGAACCGAATCCGTAATTCCAGATCTACTTCCCGGTCGTCCGTATTCGACGTACGAATTTATCGGTTGTTCTAATCTCTGTTGATGTCTCTGATCGTAAACGTCTCTATCTTCAGTTTGGTAATAAGTGTGTCTGTGTGTCGTTCTCTGTTTGTGTAAATCCCTTTCGTGACGGTGACGGTGTTCCGATGAATTTTGTCTGTATTTTATCGAAGGGGCTACGGTATTTTCGGGTATCACCTATCGATCATAATAAAAAGTGAGGTTAAAACAATTTGGAAATACCGTACACTTCAAAAATTTCGATTAAAATTATTCGCGTTTATTTGGCGTTTTCTAAATTGCGGGATCCATTTATCGAATCATATATGAAAGATTTTTACCGATAATCGGATTACTTTATTTGATATTTTTGACTGAAACGAATAGCATTTCCTTTTTATTATGGAAACGTCGTATTTCATAGAAAATTCCCTTTTTTTTTAGTTATGGGCAAATTAAGATAAACTAAATTTAAGTAAACCTAACTAAATCGTGGTTAAAGTCAATTTAACCTATTCGAAATTTAAGTAAACCTTATCTAAGTCAAGTAGACCTAATCTAACCTAACATACGTCAAGTAAACCCAACCCAACCCGAAGTAAACCTAACACAATAGAAGCTGAAGTCAAATAAACCCAACGTAATCGAAATTTAAGTAAACCTGCCTTAAGGCAAGTAAATAAGACCTAATTCAATCAAAGCTAAAGTAAACCTGACTTGAGATAAATAAACAAGAACTAACTCAATCGAAGCTAAAATAAAACTGACCCAAGCCAACTGAACCCAACCTTATCGAAGTTAAAGTAAACCTAATTCAATAGAAGCTAAAGTAAACCTGACCTAAGCTAAATAAACAAGACTTAACTCAATCGAAGTTAAAGCAAACCTGACTTGAGCCAAGTAAACCCAATGCATTCAGGAAGTAAACCTAATCTAAGCCAAGTAAACCCAACGTAACCGAAATTTAAGTAAACGTAATTTAATAGAAGCTAAACTAAACCTAACTTAATAGAAGCTTAAGTAAACCTAACTTAATAGGAGCTAAAGTAAACCTGACTTAAGCCAAGTAATCAAGACCTAACTCAATTGAAGCTAAAATAAACCTGACTAAGCTATACAAACAAGAACTAACTCAATCAAAGCTGAAGTAAACCTGATTTGAATCAACTAAATTCAATTCAATCGAAGTTAAAGCAAACTTGACCAAAGTTAAAGAAACCAAACGTAATCAAAATTTATGTAAACCTAATCTGAGCCATGTAAACTTAACCTAATCGAAATTTAAGTAAACCTGACCTAAGCTAAATAAACAAGAACTAATTAAATCGAAGCTAAAGTAAAACTGACTCAAGCCTAGTAAACCCAACCTAATCGAAGTTGCAGTCGACCTAATCAAAGCCAAGTAGACTTAACTAAATCGGGGCTAAAGTAAACCTGACTTAAGCCAAGTAAACCTAACCTAATTTTTTTTTATCGCAAACCGACTAACCTGTACTTGTTCAGCGTGCCTATGTAAATAACCGTGTCGCTGATACAATTGCTCCCTTAAATTTTGCCCTTGTCCTAAGGGTTGTTGTACATGATTGGCAGTAGGCGACGAACGATTCTGTGGTGGTTGTTGAACGTTATGGTGCGTGGAATGATGCGAACTTTGCGAATTGTTATGGGAATTTTGATACATGGTATTTTGAGAACCCTGCGAAAGATGGTACGATCCTTGAGATTGATGGGATGTGGGGGGATTGGGAGTATTCGACGGTTTTTGCGTCATTTCTTGCGATCTTTCGCTTTGACTACTCTGACTTTTGTTATCGGGTTCCTGTTGGGGTGTAACCGCCACCGCCGTATCGAAATCGGCGGTGTGGTAATGTTGGACCGGTTCCGCCGGTTGGAAATCGAGTTTTCGGTGCTTGCCAAATCTGTAAGTCGAAAAATAAAATGCGATTCGTTATGAATTTTCGTTAATTATACCTAAACATCGATCCTATTCCTTTAAATATTCCCTGTTTCTTCTTGGCTGATTTATTTTTGGTGTCGATGGTCGCGTTCAAGGACGATTGTCTGGGGGCTCCTCTGCTATTTGTGAAACCGTCTATTTCGCGTTCGTTTTCCATAGGGCCGTCCAATAACCAATGTTTTTTGGCACCTATTTCGCTACGATGATTAGGATCGACTACGGCTGCTCTGAAACTTTCTTCGCATCCCCTACCTCGGATAACTTTTAGAGCCCCGTTTGGGCCTCTGTAACTGTAAGCGGGATCGCCTTCTTCTTGCATTTGTATCTAAATAAATAAACGAATAAATAAATAAATAATTTGATAAATTTATATTATTTATTACCTCTTGTACCATGGTTTGTAACGATTCCAAACTAGACGATTTTTTCATACCGAGACTCGGTCCTAATTGACCCAATTTATCGGCATCTGTTACGAAAAAAAAAAATCTAATTATCTATCGAATTAATTCGAATTAATTGGTATTTGTGATGATAAATGATAATTGCTTACATTCGGGATGTTCTGAAGACCTGTTTACACTAATGACAGACTCCACCGAACCTACTCGAACTAAACCGGCTGCGGGATTAGATGAGAAAACACACATAATTAGCACAAATATAGCATTCGGTTAATAAAACATAAAAAGGCGTACAAGAAAAGTAATGATTTGACAACAACTATTTAGAACACTATCCAGATCATCAAAATGTAAGAATTAAACCATCACGTTAAGAGGATTTCTAATGAACAAGAAACCAGATTCAAGTCGTAGCGACTTTTTGCTTGTCCCAAAATTGAAATATATCGTTACAAACTCATATCCGCCCAGTTTGGATATAATAGAATTCTATGATTCGGCGAATGCGCCGCTTTTGATGAAATACCCGGAATTCGTTTGATTTTGTTTTTATATAACTTTTTATAGCAAGCAGTTAATTTTTGAACATTTTTTTTTTCAACCAACACTGCGCATTCTTTAACAAAATATGCGCACTCTTCAAGAAATTCTGTGCATTCTTCAATTAATTCTGCGCATTTTCATCAAAATTCTCAGCATTTTTCAACAAAATTCTGAGCATTTTCAACAAATTTTGCGCATTTTCAAAAAAATCTGCGCATTCTTCCATAAATTTCGCGCACTCTACAACAAATTCTACGCATTTTTCAAGAAATTCTGTGCATTTTTCAACAAATTCTGCTCTTCAAGAAATTCTGTGCATTCTTCAATTAATTCTGCGCATTTTCATCAAAATTCTGCGCATTTTTAACAAATTCTGTGCATTTTCCAACCAATACTGCGCATTTTCAAGAAATTCTGTGCATTTACATTGATTCTTTTGACAAATTTATATTTATTTATTTTTTTTCTTCATTTTCTTGGTTATCTTTAGAATTATTTTTTGGATATATAAGGTGTTTACGTAGCGCAGTCTACCTTATAATAAATAGTCGTAGTAAAAACTCCGAATTAGCGAAGTAATCGAAGAATTTATATAAATTAGTTAAGTGATAGTGACTAGTGAAATTATTATAAGTTAGTGTAGTGTATAGTGTTTATGAATTGGCCCCACGAATTGAAATCGTATAAATAAATAAGAAAAACGTTACAATAACTTTAAACTATAGTAGTTGAGACCTCTGGGAACCATTTAAAATATTACAACAGTTAAATTAGAACCAATATTAATGGAACATATTTAAAGGTGTGTTAATATACCACTTTTATTGGATTGGAATAACGTTGTTAATCGAACAATTTCATTACTTTTCTTATACACCTCGTAGATAAGGTAACGAAGCAACAAATACAAACATTAATTTATATATATATATATATATATATATATATATATATATATATATATATATATATATATATATATATATATATATATATATATATATATATATATATATATATAAAATATGGTTTTAATGAGGATTGGCGCCGATGTAAACTCATTGTATATTTAGTGATTTAAATGAGTGTTTATTCACTAATAAATTGAAATATTGAATTCAGTTTTGTTTACCGAAAATTAACAATTGACAGATGAAATTGATTGATTGAAATCGATAATAGTTTGATAATTGACCATTTATTAGACTGTGAAATTTGAAATTGACAGTAGTTTGACAATAATTGACAGTTTATTGGACAATTGAAAATTTATCAGAAATTTATTGATTGTCGTTTGACAACTGTCAGTTCATTAGACATTTGAAATTGACAATAGTTCGACAATTCAGACAGTTGAAATGTTGACAGACGTTTTATAATTGACAGTAATTTGATATTAACGGTCGTTTGATAATAAGACAGTTCATTAGACGGTTGAAATTGACAGTTTATTAGACATTTGAAATTGATAATAGTTTGATAATTGATAGTTCATTAGACAGTTAACATTGACAGTAGTTTAACAATTGACAATTTATTGGACAATTGGAATTGACAGTTTATTAGAAATTTAATATTAACGGTCGTTTGATAATACACAGTTCATTAGACAGTCGAAATTAACAATAATTTGACAATTAACAATTTATTAGAAATTTGAAATCGATAAGTTTGATAATAGACAGTTTCTATTCGAAATTGACAGTTTAGTAGAAATTTGAAATCGATAATAGTTTGATAATTGACAGATGACATCGACAATTGACAGTTTGATAGAAATTTGAAGATTACAGGATGATAATTGAAAGTTTATTAGAAGTTCGAAACTGACATTTAATTGGACAGTTTACAAACGCATCGTGCTAGATTTTATAGATAGGAAACCTAATTTCATTTAAAATTCACTAGATACGGGGGTATTAATTGAAATACAATATAGAATATTAACTTACGTTTCTCCTTTTTTCTTTCCTCCCTCAATTTCTTCGATTTTTGATAGGTATCGGTATTTTTAGCGTCCAAAGTGGCGTGTCTCTTTTCGGACATACTCTGCCTACCGAAAGCGTCTCTAGAAAATCCTTGGGGATTTTCTAAAGATAATTGACTGGCGTACGTGGCGTCCGTACACTGTACGGTGGTTTGCGAAGACGTATCCGTACTTCTATCACCGTTACTTCCCGATAAATTCGTTTTAGTGTCTTCGTCGACGCGATTTTCCGGAATTTTGTTCGTCACGTGAACGTTTATCCTGAAATTACGAATAGACATTTAGAGAAATACGATTTTTCTTGCGATTTTAACGATTTAATTACTTTTGCGGATGCGGCAATACCCTGGAACCGTATTCGTCTTCGATGAGAATCGGTTCCGCAGTTGCCACGTTCACCGTAGCGCTGGACATGTTGCCGAATGAGTTATTTCCAAGCATGCTACTAGACCAAGTATCGTGAGTAGCCTGAAATTTATACGAAACTTGAAATATTACGACTACGTAATCTCCTTTTAGCTCTATAGCGCCTTTACGCACGAATTAAATATAATATTTTTTCTATTAACGACAATTTTATCGAAATACGAAAGTTTAATGGTAATTTTCCTTTATAAAATATACGATTATTAATATTTTAATCCAAATTTGAACAAACGGACGAAATTGTATAATTATGAAATTTTTTTTCGACATGTATAAATGTCGCATAAAAATAATTATTACTGAATGAATAGAAAAATAAAAAATTGTATCTTTGCGGCTTGAACCTGGGACCATCGCCTTATTATAGCCACTATACACTATGGAGACCTTAATAATACATTTTTTACGCGCTACTGTTTAAATAATATTTTTTTACGCACTCAAAAGTGTGACTAAAGTATTATTTCGATCAAGATTGTAGAAAAATTAATATTTTTTAAAAAATGTTTCAGTATATTTAAGACAAAAATGAAGCCTATACGTTTGAATACCAAAATAACAAGATTTTTGTTTACCAATAAAAGATTTAAAAATAATAAATTAACCGATTTATCTCTATATATTTCATAATCTTGTTATAAATTTAAAGGTGTTGTCACGTTTAGCTTTATTTCGCGAATAACAAGATTTTTTTCCAAATTAAAATTGATATTCAAATTAACGTTTTTTTTTGGTGAATCGTCTCGATTTTTTCATCTTTTCTGATTGAAAATTAGGGCACAAGATAAAAAAAATTACGTTTTGATTTATTCCGAATTTTTAATAAATAATTTTCAATCAGAAAAGAAGAAAAATTCGAGACGATTTACCACAAAAAAAACGTTAATTTGAAAAAAATCTAGTTACATATGAAATATTTTTAAACTTGGCAACATAACATATGTTTACGTCTATAGTGCCGGTTATAATAACTAAAAATATGCTATGTTGCCAAATATTTCATATATAATTAGATTTTTTTCAAATTAACGTTTTTTTGGTAAATCGTGTCGATTTTAGTTTAGGTTAGGTCAGGATATAAAAATTTGTTTCTTGTTAATTGAAATAATAATGAGATTAATGTTGTCACGTTTATCTAAATTTCATTGATAATTAGATTTTTTTTAAATCAATATTCATATTAAAATTAAACATTTTTTCGTCAAATTATTTAGGTTTCTGGTTTCTTATGATTGAAAATTAGTTTTTCAAAATTCAAAATAAGTCGAAACGTTGATTTTGACTAATTTTCAATCGGAAACCCTGAAATCAAAACAATTTAGCAACAAAAACGTTAATTTTAGTATCTAATTATTAATGAAATAAAGGTAAACGTGACAACATCGTTAAATTTATAACAAGATTAAGAAATTCATGATAAATAATTTCATTACATTACGAATCTCCAAATATTTGTATTTATTCATTATTTTTGTTTTTTGTGATAAATTTTTGAAAAACACTTATAATATGTAATCAAAATAATAAAATATAATAAAAATAGAAGTTCCACTAAAATTACTTTATTATAAATTTAAAAGTGGCAACACAGCATATGTTTAGATGTTATAACTGCCATCATGGATTTAAACATATGCCGTGTTGCCACGTTTAAATTTATAATAAAGTAATTTTAGTCGAACTTTTATTTTTATTTTATTTTATTATTTTGATTATATATTATCAGTGTTTTTCAAAAATTAATCACAAAAAACAAAAAAAACAGTATATACAAATATTTTGAGATTTTGGGTCAGGTCAGGATATAATAATTTGTTTCTTGATAATTAATAATCAGATTCTTCTTGAATCAATATTTATATTGAAATTGAACGTTTTTTTTGCAAAATAATTTTGGTTTCAGGTTTCTTCTGATTGAAAATTAGTTTTTCAGAATCCAAAATAAGTCGAAAAGTAAATTTTCAGTTAGAAAAAACCAAAAATCAAAACATTTTAGTAACAACAACGTTTAATTTGATTATAAATATTGATGTAAAAAAAATTTAATTGTTTTTTAAATTTAGATAAACGTGACAACATCGTTAAATTTATAACAAGATTAAGAAATGAATAGAAATTTATGATAAATAATTTCATTCCATAACGAATCTCAAGATATTTGTTTTTGTTTTTTGTGAATTCATTTTTCAAAAACAAATAATATTTTTTAATTAAAATAATAGATATCAAAAAAAAAGTTCGACTAAATTTTTTTATTATAAATTTAAACGTGGCAACATAGCATATGTTTAAATATTATCATATATCATGAATTTAAACATATGCCGTGTTGCCACGTTTAAATTTATAATAAAGTAATTTTAGACGAACTTTTTATTTGATCTATCATTTTAATTATATATTATCAGCGTTATTCAAAAATTAATTCACAAAAAACGAAAAAAAATCAGTATATATAATTATTTTAAGATTCATAATGTAATGAAATTATTCATCATAAATATCTATTCATTTTATAATCTTGTCATAAATTTAACGATGTTGTCACGTTTATATAAATTTCACAAATAATTAGATTTTCCTTAATTCAATATTTATATCAAAATTAAACGTTTTTTTTCGTCAATTTATTTTGGTTTCAGGTTTTTTCTGATTGATAATTAGTTTTAGAAAATCAAAAATTAGTCGAAACGTAAATTTTCAATTAGAAAAAACCAAAAATCAAAACAATTTAGTAACAAAAAAGTTCAATTTCAATATAAATATTGATATAAAAAAAAATCTAATTATTTCTGAAATTTACATAAACGTGACAACATCGTTGAATTTATAACAAAAATATAAAATTTTATAAAAAAAAAGAAATAAAAAAGAATGCAATACAAATAAAATGTAAAAAAATTTATTTTTTAATAAATTACCTTGTAATAACTTTCGTTTCTCAATTGTTGTTGTTGGAATTTTCCATTTCCCGTCAATCTTTCCAACACCGGATTCCAAGTATGCATGGGACTTAACGGACTAACGTGTCCGTTGGTATTGATTTGTGATTTACCCTCAGAAATATTCCCCATTCCACCATGCGGATTAAAAATAACCGTATCAGCAGAATCACCGGAATTATTCACCGAATTATCGCTTTTCTCCTGCGAATCCCCACCGGAAGTACTAAAAATTTTTCCGTCACAAACAAAATCACCAAATAATAATAATAATTTTTACTTCAAAATATTATCCACGGAATTTTTCCTCGAGCCGGTAATCGGCGATTCCACTTTCCTCGCTATCGTCAACGTGATATGTCCGGGTACGGGTCCTTCCGTATGCGGTATGGCGTTCTTCAAAGTTTCCATCGCGTCGCTATTCGTCTGTTGCAACAACGAAATCCCGTTAACGTTAAGCAATTGATCATTGGTACGTAATCTGTTATCCCTAGAAGCCGCCCCGCCGAACATAACACCCTTGATGAATATCCCCAGATCTTTGGTACCGCTGGTTTTTCCTTTGACGCTTATCCCCAAACCGGCTTTTTCCGAATCGTGAACTGGTATATTGAACGTTAGAATCTCGCGATGTTTCCAAGGGAAAACCATAGTTTCGTCGATTTGATCCGAAGGCTGAAAGAAATTTCGTTAAATACCCACACGAAACCATAAAACGAACCCATCACCAAAATATAACGTTAACTATAATGACGGTAAAGCGATAACTATATTGGCGCCAATTATTCCCTTCCGCGCAGTGTTGCCACTACTACAAATTTCTACCTAAATTACGAATTGAATGAAATAATAAAAAAAATATATTTACATTATCCTGGAATTGAGAAATTATTTTTGCTACCGATCCTTTTTCGGGAGTAGTCCGGTTTTGTAAAGCTTGTATGTGACTTTGTGGTAACGGCGGTATGCTCGGCGGTATATCTTCGATCGCATCTTCTTCTCGAACTTCTTTTAAATCCACGTCCTGTATAAAAAGAATAAATACGCTAAAGCACAAAGACGCAATAACACACAAGCTTTCAATTTAAATTTCTGCTACAAATAACATCTATGCTTGGCAACACTGTATTAGTTTTAATACTTACAATTATCCTTGGTAGAACGTTGTCTACGACGACGTCTTCTTGTCTGGATACTACTATTTTAACTTTACTCCCTAACGGTAGGCTTTTAATTAGGGCCACTGCTTCGCTTTGAGTTTTTCCGGTCATTTCTTTGTGGTTTACTTCTAGTAGTCTATCACCTATTTTGAGACGACCGTCCTCTATAGCAGGACCCTGATAAATATGAGAAAAAAATTAATTCGTAAAAAGTTTCGGTTAATATCAATTTGCACGAGTTTTAATGGCAACGTTGTCAGTTTGCACGAAAAATAGTAAAAGGTTTCCGTAAATATCAGTTTCGGTTTAAATCAACTTTACTACTCGGAGTCTTGAACAACAATGAAAATATGGTAAAATAATATTATTTTCCCCAAGCACAAAATGGCCGAAACGTCAAAAACGCGTGACTTGGAATAATCTATTGAATAACTGGAGTTTTTTTTTTAGGTTATTGATAAAAAAGATATTTATTCTGATGTAAAAAGAAACATTTAATTCCTAGTTTAATTTGTTGATTTGATATATGGTTCGTTAATAATTCAATTTTTTTCTAAAATCATATCTATTGGTAAAAAAAATAACGAAATAGTATCATTTAATCGAGCTTCTTCTGCGCATGCTTGTTATAAAGTCGATATACATTAAACGACTTCTGAAAATATATTTTTACTCGATTTATAACTGATGATTGAAAATAAATCGATTATCAATCATTTGAATGCCAACATTTTATTCTATTAACATTTTTTTATGCATCGTACAACTGAAAAAATTTGTGTCATGTCGCGATTGTGCAATCTATCAGATGGAATTGCACTGTTGTCGGCTTGTACGAAAAGTATTAAAAAGTTTCGGTAAATACCAATTTATATGAGGTTAAAACGTGATAATTCCTCTTCTTGCCGATTTTTAATTTTAAAAAATATGATAGATTAGACAATTCACATGTGCAATGGCGGTGTTGTCGGTTTGTACAAAAAATATTTCCAAATGCAAAAACATATGGAAATAATAGGTCATATTGATATGACGTCACGACGCGTCAGTCATTTACTAATCACATTGTGGAAATGGAAATAACTAGCAAAAATTCAGTAACTGGTACCTAAATCTGGGTAATGCGAGGTATGATAACGAATTTAAAGTGAATTTTAAGTGAAATATGATTTTTTTTTAAATAAATTCAGCCGATTTTTAAAAAAAATTGAAATATTTAGTGATAATTGAGTCAATGTTATCTAAATTTGGATAATACGAGGTATGATCACGAATTTAAAGTGAATTTTAACTGAAATGAATTTTTTTTTAAATAAATTCAGTTGATTTTTGAAAAAAATGAAAATATTTAGTGATAATTGAGTCAATGTTATCTAAATTTGGATAATACGAGGTATGATCACGAATTTAAAGTGAATTTTAACTGAAATGATTTTTTTTTTAAATAAATTCAGTCGATTTTTGAAAAAAAAAGAAAATATTTAGTGAAAATTCAGTCACTGTTACCTAAATCTGGATAATACGAAGTTTTTTTTTTCTTCCGAAAAAAAAAAAACTTACCACAGCGTTGATATTTTTGATGTAAATAGGACACTTTCCTCCGGCTGGGTTATCTCTCGTCGTAATACTGAACCCCAATCCGTGCGCCCCTTTCGTCAATTCGATCTCGATTTTTTTCCCGATTTTCCTTGTATTAGCAGTCAAAAGCCCTTTGAGATTTTTCGAAATGGCCGGCACTTTCTTCGTAGGAGACACGGTGGCCACTTTAGTGTTCGTACTTTCTGTAAGGTGGCCTTAATTTAAAAAATACTTCGTGTTCGAAACAACAATCTGAATAATAACAAAAAAAAATTCAAAACTAATTCGAAGACATACGTTTTTGTTCGCATTCCACCATCGAAACGTTCTCTTTATCGTCGGGATAAGCGGGGTAAACGGGCGGGGGCGGTTTCCGTAAACCCTCCAATCCAGACGTTTTTATCACTTTCAGTCTTAATTCCGGAGAGGTTAGGGACAGTTTGAAAATTTCTTGCACCCTGAAAGAAAATTAGATATGACAACTATGCACGGTCGCCGTTAACATCATCGTTGAATTATTCTGGTAGATCGGATCAGTTGATTGCGAAACGAAATATCCAACGAGTTCAATGAAGCATTGATTCGTCAATACAAAAATTGCAAAGTTTCCTCTTATTCCAATACCACAATTCCCTTTTTTTTCTTCTGGCTATATCGGCGTTAATTTCCCCCTAACTGTACTGCTAGATTCTTGTACGTAAAGCTCAGGATCCATCTTGTCTTCTTGCTGTGACGATCAATGGAAATGTTCGATTTTTCTATAGATCTCACTCTTCATGATGTGAGATGGTTTTAACCAGTCAAGTCTCTAGAAAAGGCGCAATTTCCCTGAGATATCGGCGTTCGAACAAAAAGCGGGTAGAAGGTTTCGGTTTTTCTCAAAATCAGGTAAATTAAAGTGTAATTATTCAATTGTATGCTATTTGAACATTAAGAAGATTACGTGGAATCTTCTAGGTCAGTCAGATGTCGACGGATTATTGTTTAACTGAACCAAGTTGTTCGGGAAAATGTATGCCTGTATTAAGTATTTTTAAAAAGCAGACGAAAATCCGAAACAGCCGTCTGACCCAGGCGAGGCGTTTGGAATCGTTGAAAAATTCATTGTGTTTCGAGACCGCGAAGGGATCGGGTCTCGAACGCTGTTTCTAGAGATTCGGCACGCACGAAGACTTTTTTCTCGTGCTATCTCTCCATTACCCTCGACATTAAGACCAACGCCCATAGGAAGCTTCTATAGTTTCGTAGTGTGCTATACAACCTCTACTAAGCAGAAACTGTTTTGAAACATACCGTATATGCCTCAATGGATCGTCTGGTTCCGGTTAATTAGATTCTGGTAGTGGAGATAATAGTAGACAAACTAGTTTGTCCTTCTGGTCAAGTATAATTGATTTTTCCGATGATTTCCAGCTTTTATTTAGTTTTATTTTCTTAGGTGACGAGAAAACTAGCTTTGGGGATACGTTGCAGCCTATACTGTTAAAGTGACAGTTTGATTTTGATAATACACATATTTGAGTATTTTTCGTCGATATCTAGCTAGTTTTATAAGAATTTTAGTTCTCTATGAACATTTTTTTATGAGATATGCGATAAACAGCTGAGTGAGATAAATTTTAAAATCAAATATTTCGATTTCTATATACATTAGACCTTTTAATTGAAATATTCATTTTTCTCAGTGTAGCGATTAGAATTTTTTTTCTTTCAATTTTAGGACAAATATGAAACAAATACTTTTTAAAACGAGTTGTCACTTAGTTTTTTACTATTTCTTTTTTCTTATTATCAAGTCACGATACACGTCAATTTGTCAGAGTTAAATCAACACAAATTAATCATTATATGTATCAAAATATTATTTAACAAAAAATACGATATATTAAGCAAAAAAAAAATATTATATACGAGGGTAACTCGAAAAAACAATTATTTTTATCAACTTGTTTCTAATGATGAAAAATGCGGAAAAACAGTTAAAAAAATCGAGGAAAATGTATGGAAATATTATTTTAAAGTTGCTCCATTCACTGGAATGATTCTTACGTGATTTTTTATTCTAAAATTTCAAAAAAACAAATCAAAACTACGGCTAAATAAAAATTGATTTTAGATAAACAAAAAATTGAAATATTCATTTTTCTCAGTGTAGCGATTGGAAATCTTTTTTTTTTCTTCCAATTTCTGTTATTTAGAATCACGATTTTGTGACGTACTTCAACAAATACTTTTCAAAACGAGTTGTCACTTAGTTTTTTGCTATTTCTTTTTTCTTATTATCAAGTCACGATACACGTCAATTTGACAGATTTAAATCAAAACAAATTAATCATTATATGTATCAAAATATTATTTAACAAAAAAATACGATATATTAAGCGAAAAAAAAATATTATTTTTATCATTTAGTTTCCAATGATGAAAAACGTTGAAAAACAGTTAAAAAATCGGGGGAAATGTATTGAAATATTATTTTAAAAGTTCTGCGTCCTTTGGAATGATTCCTACATGATTTTTTATTTTGAAAATTAAAAAAAAAAAACAAATCAAAACTACGGCTACAAACTCACCTTTGAAACGGTACATTAATTAAATTCTCCCCGTTGATTTCGACGACTCTATCATAAATAGCCAATCTCCCGTCCCTGTCTATCCTCCCTCCTGGTTCGATACCCTTCACCAACAACCCCTTCTCCCTTCCCAAACTGTCATAATCGGGTATAACGTGAATCCCCAACGGTCCGGGTTCGTTTCTTATCACGATGATTTCCTCCCCGTCCGTTCCCGCGGTGGTATTAGCTTGCCCCAAAGGTTCTTTCCGTCTCGATTCTCTCGGAAGCGAACCGGATATGTGCTGTCTGGAAACGGCGGCTCTTTCAGCCGCCTCCGCCCACCGATACCTAAATAATATAATCAAATTTCCATATCGAACGATTTTACGACAAATTCCAAACCTACCCAGCTCCGTCCGCTCCCAAAAACTGCATCGATAATCGATTGCTACCATCTCTAGTTATTTTCCTGAACCCGTGGTCTTCTTCTTCTTCTCTGGTATCGTCCATCCAATCAGGACTTGCGTAACCCGAGCTCGGCGGTTCTAATATCAATGGGGCGGCGCTCCAACGTTTCGGATGTTCGGAAGGCACGGGAGGACCTGTTGGAAGTTGATTCAAGCTGGGTTCGCTGCCGCGACGAACCTGCAGAACCGGTACACCGTTCGCTATTTGTTCGCCGGTTACTTCTATGTCGGTGAGGGGGTAGTTTGGACCGTATTTATGCTCACCGTCCTAACAAACAATCGATTAGGGTTTTTATTGTCAAAAACGAACTGTCAGTTGTCTCCGGAAGCTGTCTTTCACGGAAACAAACTTTCAATTCTATTTTTGGGAATCTTGAGTTTTTGACCATCCTATAAACCGAGGAGATTGAGAGAATTTGGACTTTTTGGAAAGGTGGCAATGAAGACATCCAAATAAAATTAATCAAGAGTTTGTATTGGGCGGAAAAAACATTAAAAATGGATTCAGGAAGAGCGGAAGAAGGTTTTATGGCATGTCAATGGAAAAACGACTGTTAGATCAATTTGTGAAACACAGCGAAGTATCGGTGATGGTTTAGGGATGTTTTGGAGGAGAGGCGACTGGTAAAAATTAAAGAAAAAAGCGTTTCGGCCATCAGAATGACAACGATCCGAAGCATTTCTCGAAGCTGCGCAAATAGAATTTGAAAGAGCTTGGAAAGAAGAATGAGCCGATTCAGTTACCCGATTTCAACCCTATTGAGTTGATGTGGAACGATTTGGACGATTATTGGACCAAAAGAACCTTGTAAACATATTAAGAGACTTTTTTTCACAAAAAAACTGTCTTTGGGGAGTGAACGTTCCAGTGTTTTTAAGCCTCGTAAATATACAAGGTGGTTCAAACTTAAGATAAGTTGTTAAAGGAACGGACTATAATAAAACGATTATAGAACGCCGCATAATAGATTTATGTTAGTTAACAGGAAATAATAATTTTATTTCGAAATAAATTCAACAGGTGATGCATAAAATATTTAATACAATCACGTCTTTTGATTTAAATAATAATAAGTATTGAAAACAAAGTCCATTTCATAAATTAGTTTCCGGACTTTGTAACATTAGACACAATTATCCTAACAAACAGTTTTAAATATTGACCATGTTGCCAGATTTAGACAAATAAAATGACTTTGATAATTTTCGAATGCTTACGTGAAAAATATCGGGACTTCCTGTACCAACCGAACTCCCGCTAGCTCCGTCTCCTCCTCCATGGATATGGGCGCCTTCTCCATCTTCGAAACTCGCTAAAATTTGTTCTCTATCGTCCGCCACGTCGTTTAATTTATCATCGGGATCTAAGATTCCACCACCGTGGGACTGCAAATTGTGAACCGAGACCCAGGAATCGGAACCCTTAAAAAAATAATATAGATTATGAAGCAACTTGTTAATATACTCAAGCACGATACGATAAACACGGTAAACATTATACACTTAAATGCAAAAAAAACTGTGCAGGAATATTGGATTAACACACACACACGTGCAGATCTACACGCCTCCGCACTTTTTTTTAATCGCCCTTGTTGATTTACTTGTACAATCAAACCTTTCCGGCATACCGGAACTTGTGTGCTGTACTTTAGAGATTTCCTTTTTATTTTATACTGGAGATATTATTTGTACAGATTTCTATAAACGTTTCGGTCTATATAGGCAAGCGACCCAGCAAAGGAAGTTTCCGACAAACCGGAACGTGTGTGTCGGGCTTTAGTGATTTCCTATATATTCATATAGATACCAAAAAATATACAGGTTTGTATTTATAGACGTTTCGGTCTACATACGCAGGCGATCCAGCGCATGTGGAAGTTTCCGACAAACCGGAACATGTGTGTCGAGCTTTACCTAAAACCGAGTCGTAATAAAATGCAATATGTGTTATTTTTGACGAGCTATTTCATTATACGTAACGTAAAATATTATATATAGATCACTAGGTGATTGAACAATTTAAAAATGATAATTTTATATAAAAACTTATAACAGCTTCATAAATACGACGAGAAATATTTTATGGTCTGGTAAATATGTCCTTGGATGGATGGACGAACGTTTTCAATTTTTTTGTATTCACAAAATTAAACTTTCTCTACTAAGTGAATTCCGAAGAATCTCTAATAATTAACCAACCGTTTAAATTTGGCAACCATGTAAATAAACCGTTTCTCTATATAATAAATTGACATTTAACGATTACTTCCCAGTATTCCGGATCATTTATCCTTGAATATTAATTTTATGTCGTCGAAAATAACACTTTAGGCACGTACGAATGTACCCGAAGCTCGTTTCAGAAAAGCAACCTGTTTAAATTACTGATACCTGCACGAGTGTAAAGTTCACACGATCCGTTAAAATGATACTTGATACCTAACAGAGGTAATAACTAGCAAAATTTGTCGTGAAAGTCACGTATATTTCTTCAAAAAAATTTATTATTCTTTTCAATTGACTATCTTATTTTTATTATTATATTTTGGTGGAATAGTAAACTTATCAATACCAAAAGAGAATGGACGCTGGAAAACATAAATTTAAATAAATAAATATAGCTGAATTGGTAATGAAATAACTCTGTATCTCATAAATAGTTAAATTTATAATAAAATAAAAGTATTACATTGCTATTGACGTATAAACTTACAATATGTATATTACGTCATCTTATTTGGCATAATAAAAACCTATTACTATTCCACCAAAACAAAATCAATATCGTCTACATTTTTGAAATATTATTGAAGTACTTGTCTCTTGATGGTACGATTTGAATTAAATTATGTTTATAAATCTAATTGCTTTTTAATAACCAGCAATTACTGATTATTTAATTATTTCGTGGAAAAGAAATTTATTTAGAATTATATATACGATAAATTATAGTAATATAAATGGTGACTCATAACTTATAACTTCGTGTGTGTACGAAAGGGCAAAACAGTTTTAAAAAAAATCGTGTAGATTCTTCACCAAAATTCGATAATTTTTAAATTTAAGATTTGCCACGTTGTCAAATTTAATTATAATTGATTTATGTGGTAAAAGTTCAGTACCTCTCTTGTCTTTTGACACATTTTAAAATTATTTATAATCTTACTTTTTTTTTTTAAATTGAACATCCTGAATTTTATTGCATCTTTAGAATCAGCTTGACTTCCCCATAACAATAATTTGTGATGGGTTTGTTCCATGGGGTATTTAAGAAGTTATAACGAATTTCCATGAAAATCGTAACGAATTCAATACTCTGTACAGTGTGATATTAAAGCTGCACTAGATTCTATTCTGGATGAGACTTCTACGGAGAGAAATCTTGAAGAAATTCCACTGGACAAAAACAGCGTCGTGAAGATGTTTCCATCGATTGTTTGGCAATGTTTTACAAAAGATAAGGATGAGGATGGACTTACAAGGTAGGACCGAGTCCAAAGAAGACAGTTCCTTCCACAGGTGAGGTTATGGAGTCACTTACGAGACGCTTCCTGTAGAATTTTTCGACGTTTTCTGTACGGACAACGAAAATAATACGTTGCTGTACAATTTTTTTTTCGAAATCGCCAGTATTTATAAATGCATTTAGCAGTATTCCTGCAGTATGTTTTCTCGAGTCCATAAAATAATAATTTATGTAAATGATACTTGATGCAAATTGAAGAGATGTCATAAAAAACCTGTCGCGGTGTTAGCTCGAAGAAAAACTCGTCCGTTTATGTATACAAAAATCAGGGTCGTACTGCATATAACAAATCAATTTAGAAAATTTTTCGTAATACAACATGATAAATGATGTTTTTTACGCACGCGTACGCGTGAGAAATCGCGTCCTTCTAAGCATCCACTCCAGGATAAATCCACGGATAGGTACGAATAAAAAACATTACGTCCCCTGTCATTATGACAGGTCCTAATTTTCGTTCGCGTAGATTCGCGCGTAAACAGGTACTTCTGGAAGGAAGAAGTCATTTTATAGTGAAAGAAATAAAACACCAGCGTCTTGCACAGGATAATTCAGATAAAAAAATTGAAGCTACGGAATCATCTAGATCATGTGGGGATTCTAGGATTTATGATAAGATTGAAAGCAGTGATATATCAATGGGCAAAAACGTCGTGTAAATAGGTTCAACGCATTGGGAAATGGGGCATAAAACTTCCAGAAAAACTGTTTTCATTGGGAGGAGTTGAGATGCGTAGAAACTTGTAGAAACTTTTAGGTATAGGTGCAAAATTGTTGATGTTCTAATGGTCTCATCAAGCCTTTCAATCCTTTGGATTACGACCATCACTTTTGGTGCTTTAAAATCCTCTTTTGAGGTGGATTACTATCCGTTTTCTTTATAGTTTATCGTTTGTCTTGGCTGCTTTTGTTATTATTTTTTTCCATTTATTTCGTTTCTGGAATTTTGCTCTCTGTTCTCTTATTTCTTCCCCTATTTTGTTTCTCCAAGTCTTTCTCGACCTGCCTCTTTTTCTTAGCCACAATGGGGTTCGATTGCGTTATTATTTTGATCATTTCAGTTGGTTTTTTTTCTCATTATATGCCCAATCCTGTTGAGTCTCTCATATATCAATATCATCATCATCATCATCTCCATTATCATGATCAAGCCTTTCGATCCTTTGGATTAGGACTATCGCTTTTGGTACTTACAATCCTTTTTTGAGGTGGATTACTTCCTGTTTTCTTTATAGTTTATCGATTGTCTTGGCTGTTTTTGTTATTTTTTTCATTTCTTTCGTTTCTGAAATTTTACCCTCCAGTTCTCTTATTTCTTCCTCTATTTGGTCTCTCCAAGTCTTTCTTGGCCTGCCTCTTCGATGGGGTTCGATTGCGTTAATCTTTTGATCATTTCAGTTGATTTTTTCCCCATTATAAGCCCAGTCCAGTTGAATCTTTATGCTTTTATGTATTTCACCAAATTTTCCTTCTCCACTTCTTTGTTTTTTTGGACCTGTTATAATCCTTATTGTCTTTCTCAAGGTCCTTTCAAGTTCTTCTTCTTTTCTTTTGTTAATTACTGTTGTTTACATAGCGTTGGTGATTACTGGCCTTATTAGCGTTTTGTACATTTTTATTTTGTTTCTTCCATAGTCTTAATATCCTTTTTGTATCCTTTCCTTTATCCTGTCTCTGGTTCTTTGTCCCTAGATGTTAGTAGTACTATTTAACTGGATTTTTTCTCATTCCTTCAAAGTAAATTTCGAAAAAAGTGAATAAACCAATAGATCGAAAAAAAAAAATTATAGAAACTGCCAAAAAAGACGAAACTTATTGAAATTTAATATAATAATTAGTTGTGTGCTAATTTAACAATTTTTTTATGCAATTATTGTATTGAATAAAAAACTGTCGACAATAATTGACCAACTGTTCGAAACGGGGTTAAAGACCTTGAAAAGAAAGCAATTTCGTACGAAATTAACCGATACCTCAATATTTATATGTATATACATACACTTTCACTTTAAATAAATTCGTTGTTATTTTCTTAGAACATAGATACAGATTTTTGTACGCAATTTTGTAAAAACTATATATTAACATAAAATATGAATGATATAAAAGTTGTTTCATCTTATTACTGTATTGGTTGGGTGTCAAAACTATTAATAACACACCAAGCGTGTATATGCTGACTTAAATACTAATTCTATTGTATACAAAAGCTAGAATCAATTATATTTTTTTAATTTCTTATTTATTAGACCTTTTGATATATTTAATCCATCTAAATGTTCTTGATTTTAGGTCTCTGCTGTGTTAAAATTAGTTTTTCTAGATAGATAAAATGACGTTTCGAGTTTTTTTTTGAATAATTTTTGGAAGATGAAATTTGACGTTTCGAGTTTTCTTTAAATCTTTATCAAAATATATTGGAAAAATTTTCACAACCTCTCGAACAGTTACATGACTTGCTTTAATGTGACCAATATCACGTGACAAAGTACAGCAATAACATGAGTTATTCGACGAATAAAGCAACGTTCTCTATCGGTAAAAAGCGAAATTAACTAACTTTATATAAATATCTGTTTTTGGTTCTTTTCAAAACAAAAAAGTATCAACCCTCGTATATTTATAAATATATATACAGGATGACTATATATATACGACGACTTGAAACTATCTGCATATGGCAAAATACTTATAGTAGAATCATGAAAATTTCTACATTTGGGTTTTCGGGTACGATCTTTTTAACTAAAATATTTTCAAAGATGGCCGACTTCCGGTAAAACCGGAAGTCGTCTGTAACTTTCTTATTTTAAATGTAACACTCTGTAAATTAATACGTTTTTGAAATATACGTGAAATTTTAGTATACTTTTGTCTAAAAACGTTTTTCGAAAAATGCATACTTTTTCAATTATTTGAAAAAATTTTGACCCTTATAAACTATTTTTTTACGAGGATACTCTTAAAGATATGAAAACGGTTTTTATTCGGTTGCTTTTGGCAAGGTCAAACGTATTTGAATCTATGTTGAAAAATTTTTCATTTTATACAGGGTGTGTATAAATAGTATTCAAAGTTTAACTCTATAAAAATCAAATTTTTCTATTTTTTTTAATAGAACCACCCGGTTTTTTCTATTTTAATGCATTTAGGGGTAAAAAATAAGGCAAATTCATGTATACTTTCCTTTGTCAAAAAAATTATATTAGAAAAATGCATAATTTTTGAGTTATTAATTTTTTTTTTAAATTTTGACCCTTATAAACTATTTTTTTACGACGACATCCTTAAAGATATGAAAACGGTTTTTGTTCGATTGCTTTTAGCAAGGTCAGACGTATTTGAATCTTTATTGAAAAATTCCTCAATTTATACAGGGTGTGTATAAAAAGTATTGAAAGTTTAACTCTATAAATATCAAATTTTTCTATTTTTTCAATAGAACCACCCGGTTTTTTCTATTTTAATGCATTTAAGGGTAAAAAATAAGGCAAATTCATGTATACTTTCCTTTGTCAAAAACTTTTTTTTGAAAAATGCATAATTTTTGGGTTATTAATTTTTTTTAAAAAAAATTGACCCTTATGAACTATTTTTTTACGAGGACATCCTTAAAGATATGAAAACGGTTTTTGTTCGATTTCTTTTGGCAAGGTCAGACGTATTTGAATCTTTATTGAAAAATTTTTCATTTTATACAGGGTGTGTATAAATAGTATGCGAAGGTTAACTCCATAAATATCAAATTTCTCCATTTTTTGAAATGGAGTCGCCCGGTTTTTTCTATTTTAATGCATTTAGGGGTAAAAAATAAGGAAAATTCATGTATACTTTCCTTTGTCAAAAACTTTTTTTAGAAAAATGCATAATTTTTGGGTTATTAATTTTTTTTAAAAAAAATTGACCCTTATGAACTATTTTTTTACGAGGACATCCTTAAAGATATGAAAACGGTTTTTGTTCGATTTCTTTTGGCAAGGTCAGACGTATTTGAATCTTTATTGAAAAATTTTTCATTTTATACAGGGTGTGTATAAATAGTATGCGAAGGTTAACTCCATAAATATCAAATTTCTCCATTTTTTGAAATGGAGCCGCCCGGTTTTTTCTATTTTAATGCATTTAGGGGTAAAAAATAAGGAAAATTCATGTATACTTTCCTTTGTCAAAAAACTTTTTTTAGAAAAATGCATAATTTTTGAGTTATTAATTTTTTTTTTTAAATTTTGACCCTTACAAACTATTTTTTTACGAGGACTTCCTTAAAGATATGAAAACGGTTTTTGTACGATTGCTTTTAGCAAGGTCAGACGTATTAGAGTCTGTGTTGAAAAATTATTCATTTTATACAGGGTGTGTACCAAAAGTGCTCAAATCTAGACCACACCTGCATTTCTAAATATTCACAGAAAACATTTAATATCTGGATATCGATAAGGTTTAGGTGTAGGAAAGTATTCATGAATTTGCCTATTTTTTACTCCTGAATAAATTAAAATAGAAAAAACCGGGTGGTTCCATTTAAAAAGCATAAAGAAATTTGATATTTATGAAGTTAAACTTTGAACACACTTTATACACACCCTATATAAAATGAAAAAATTTTCAACGTAGATTCAAATACGTCTAACGTTGCTAAAAGCAACCCAACAAAGACCGTTTTCACATCTTTAAGGGCATCCTCTTAAGAAAATAATTTATAAAGGTCTGCAACTGTCAAATTTTTTACAAAAAAATATGCATTTTTCGAAAAGAGTTTTCAGGCAAAAGTATACTAAAATTTTAGGTAGATTTCAAAAATGTCTTAATATACAGGGTGTTCCATTTAAAATAACAAAGTTACAGGTAGAGCCGGAAGTCGACGATTTTTGAAAATATTTTAGTTAAAAAGATCGTACCCGAAAATCCAAACTTAGAAATTTTCATTATTCTACTTCAAGTATTTGGCCATATACAGATAGTTTTAACTCGTCGTGGGACACCCCGTATATATATAAAACGAATTTTTTAATATTATATAGGTAAATCAATTTAAAAACAAAAATAAATCTTCGTACTTACTCGCAGTCTAGGTTGATTAACGCAATCGCACTCAAAATGTATTTTCCTTAAAAATTTTCGAAAACCGGATACGTTAATAAAAAGTTTATCGAGTCTCAACATTTTTTACTCGTATTAACATCGAGCTCGTTCTACGATTGACACAGGTACACTGAGACTTGTCTCCAGATGCATTAAGTTTAGTAAGAATCCCTTGGAATTCCCATTAAAACCTAGAGATATTTTGTTTACCTGTCCCCGGGGGTGTTTCATCAAAAGGCACTGTATTGAGGTTATGTCAGGTAATTTAATTTCTCGTGAATTAGATTGAAATAAGGCAATTTTAATAAATAACGTATTTTTTTTATACAAACAATTTGTTTCAAATTTATCTATTTATTTATTATCAATAAACTCGTTTTAGATGAAGGAATTTGTAATTACGATATTCAAACTTTAAATAACACTGGTCGACAAAAAACATGTTTTCTAATAACACAAGAATGATAAAAGTGTGATAAAATATATACAAATACGAAAAAAATAACTGTAACACGTGAGGTTTTTATGTTACATTCACTGTATTGAAATATTTATTGAAAAAATAATTCCACGTTTTTTTAATCGTACATAATGACAATATTTATAGAAGAACAGAATCTAGTTTACCTTCCATATTGGTTAGTCTAAACGTTCACTATTAATGGCTGCCAAACAAATACTAAACGACGTATTTTTCAAGCAACTACCGCCATCTCTATGTCGAGTCAGGTACTTCTGGAACGATCCTCGTACTGGCTCGAAAATTAAGAGCACTCGAAATGCCAGTCGAACGAAATGTTTATCAGGCTAAAGTGGTAGAAAAATTATTTAAAACATATTAGGAATATAATCACTCGAGATAAATGAAATATGTTAATGACGGCGTTTTTTTTTATCGAAGAATGTCTTTGGGCGTTTGTTATCTCGCAAGTACCTCGTAAAAATAGTTCTGTTATATATTATGAGAACTCTGGTTATCTTCGAATACCTTTCATAAGCTAATGTGAAACGAGATGATTTATTCAAATTGTTAATGACGTAATAACTTTCTGTTCTATTGATAATTTTAATATCGAAAGTGAAAATATTTAGATTTGGGCGACTTTCTTACGTACCAATAATTTTAATAAATATAATACGTTTTTGAAATCTACGTGAAATTTTAATATACTTTTGTCTAAAAACTTTTTTCGATAAATGCACACCATTTGAGTTATTCATTTTTTTGTAAAAGATTTTAACCCTTATAAACTATTTTTTTACGAGGACATCCTTAAAGATATGAAAACGGTTTTTGTTCGATTGCTTTTAACAAGGTCAGAAGTATTTGAATCTTTATTGAAAAATTTTTCATTTTATACAGGGTGTGTATAAATAGTATTCGAAGTTTAACTCCATAAATATCAAATTTCTCAATTTTTTTAAATAGAACCACCCAGTTTTTCTATTTTAATGCATTCGGGGATAAAAATAAGGCAAATTCATGTATACTTTTCTTTGTCTAAAAAATTTTTTTAGAAAAATGCATATTTGAGTTAATTTTTTTAAAAAAAATTTTTACCCTTATAAACTATTTTTTTACGAGGACATCCTTAAAGATATGAAAACGGTTTTTGTTCGATTGCTTTTAACAAGGTCAGAAGTATTTGAATCTTTATTGAAAAATTTTTCATTTTATACAGGGTGTGTATAAATAGTATTCGAAGTTTAACTCCATAAATATCAAATTTCTCAATTTTTTTAAATAGAACCACCCAGTTTTTCTATTTTAATGCATTCGGGGATAAAAATAAGGCAAATTCATGTATACTTTTCTTTGTCTAAAAAATTTTTTTAGAAAAATGCATATTTGAGTTAATTTTTTTAAAAAAAATTTTTACCCTTATAAACTATTTTTTTACGAGGACATCCTTAAAGATATGAAAACGGTTTCTATTCGGTTGCTTTTAACAAGGTTAGACGTATTTGAATCTTTATTGAAAAATTTTTCATTTTATACAGGGTGTGTATAAATAGTATTCGAAGTATAACTCCATAAATATCAAATTTCTCCATTTTTTGAAATGGAGCCATCCGGTTTTTTCTATTTTAATGTATTTAGGGGCAAAAAATAAGGAAAATTCATGTATACTTTCCTTTGTCTAAAAACTTTTTTCGAAAAATGCACACCATTTGAGTTATTAATTTTTTTGTAAAAGATTTTGACCCCTATAAACTATTTTTTTACGAGGACACCCTTAAAGATATGAAAACGGTTTTTGTTCGATTGCTTTTAGTAAGGTCAGACGTATTAGAATCTGTGTTGAAAAATTATTCATTTTATACAGGGTGTGTACCAAAAGTGCTCAAATCTAGACCACACCTGCATTTCTAAAAATTTACAGAAAACATTTAATATCTGGATAACGATAAGGTTTAGGTATAGGAAAGTATTCATGAATTTGCCTATTTTTCACTCCTGAATGAATTAATTCATGATTTTACAATGAGTATTTTGCCATATACAGATAGATTTAAGTCGTCATGGGACACCCTGTATATAATGGATGGATAAAGAATCGACCCTTTGGAGGGTGTAGATGAAGCCAAACGTCGAAAATTTCAAAACACCTCACTCGAGGGGCCTCAACTTTTTTACCATACACGATAAAAGAAAAACGGAAAATACGTTTTGAAGATCTCACGTATAAAATTTGGGGGGATTCATGGCATAAAATCAAGGAAAATTGGAAAAAAAATGTTTTTTCTTGAATTAAGCGCGATATACCCTACTCATTTATGGGGAGGGGTCCAGGAATCGCTGAATATTGAGCTTCAAATATTTTTAGTGTAGTTTAGTTATATAGTGTAAATTTAAAAAAAAATACTTCAACTTTAACCCTGTATATTTCTCACAAATATGAAACTGAAGGAATCCGATATGCTCAGTCGCTTAGACATACGACAACATATGACAACATAAGTCGTTATATCGAATAGTTTCGGAAATATAAAATTTTTTATACAAGCCCATCAAATTTCTAGATTTTTTGACATAACAGTGGCGAATACATTTTTATAGCGAAAACATATGATAAACCATGAAATCCCATGCATTTTCATGTCCAAAAAATCCGAAATTTTTGTTATTTTTCATATCAAATGTATATCCATGAAGTTTCCCTCAGTTTTTTTAGTTTAGGTTCAAAATTATACAACTACTATGAATCACATATTTTTTATCGCTCTGTATATATTTTTACTTTCAATTATTGTTCGCTTCCTTTCATATATTGAAACAGAAACTTTGGATAATTAAAAACGAGTGACCGAAACGACCTTGAGCGTCATCCGGCGATTCTTTCAACGATCCCATATTTTTTTTTTAAATTCGACTCCAAGTAAATTATTCCAAGAAAATCCAACTAACCGAAAAACACACTACAAAAAAATTATGACTAAAAACTTTAAATACGAAAATTATCTACTTCGTTGGTCACAAGGGTGAAATTTAATTTTGTTATAGTCCATTCGAACTAGAGAGCGAGCGCCGATTCGAAACTTCAAATCCTGCCGTAGAATTTTAACTTTTACTTTTAATTACGATGCGTCAATTTGTGATCGCGGTTGTCATGAAGATTAGACAACTCGAGACGTAAGATTACGCAGCTCGGGATTTTAATCGTGAAATGAAAAACAAAAATGTTTATTTCGTATTTATAAAAGACCCACTACCCAAATTCAAGTTATTTTATTTGACTAACTCAACCTAACCAACATAACTTAACTTATTATGCATTATGCGTTATGATACATTTGTACACTCATTTTTTTATGCATCGTAATTTTTATTAACCCCTCCTAATTACGTTCTATAAACCTCGTTTTTTTTATTCATTTAGTTCGTTTCCCACAATGGTTATTGTGGAAATATAAAATTCATTAATTACACTAAGAACAAATCTCGTGAGAGATAATTTAAATTAATTTAAAATGCGGTTTGATTGTTTGTAAATTGGCGTGACAATCGAAACGATAATGTGTGAATGATTGTTTATATTTTCGGAACGTACAGTGTTGTCAAATATCAAAAGCTGAGCTGACGTAAAAAGTATAAGTCTAAATAAATAGTTGAAGGTATTTAATTTATAATAGTGATTTGTTGTAAGGAGATACGAGATACACGTAATGTCTTTATATAGAAGGTGTTTTTAAATTTATAACCGTTCGAAATAAAGATTTGCTAGTTAAACAAACGTGTCAGTTTATAAATTAACCTCAAAAATATTGAAATTTTTCCTTTTTAGATCAACTTTTATAAATAAATATTGAAAATAATGGAATTTTATTAAATTTAAAACCGAATTTTCAAAGAATCGTTGAACAAACACTTCAATTTCTATATCGAACCCAAAAACATGGAAATTAGTTCAATTTGAAAGAAAATTCCCAAAGAATCGTTAATCAAAAATCCCTAGTTTCAAATTAACCCCAAAAATATAGGAATTCTCACAATTTGTAGTAGAATTTCTAAATAACCATGGAACGAATCCTCCAATTTAAAAACTAACCTCAAAAATATGAAAATTTGTTCAATTGTAGTTAAAAACTCTTTCAATAACCATAACAATAAGGAGATTTGTTCAACATGGAGCATAAATGTCCAAATGATCGTTGAACAAACTTTCAAATTCTTAAACAAACACCAAAAACATGGAAATTTGTTGAATTTGAAACGGCAACTTTTCCAGAATTGTTGACAATCGTCCAAATGAGAATTAGACCCATAATTTTCGAGGAATGGTTGAACAAACTCTCCAATTTTGAAATTAAGTCCAAAAACACGGATTTCTGTTGAAATTTAAGCAATCACCTAAAGGGATCGTAGAACAATCGTCCCAATAACAAAAACATGGAAATAAAATTTATTCAATTTGAAGCGGAATTTCCAAAGAATCATTGAGCCAACATATCAATTTCCAAATGAACAGAGAAATAGATGAACAAACTCTCCATTTCTCAACCCTCCACCAAAAACAAGGAAATTTGATGATTTGAAGCAGAACTTCCAAAGAATCGTTGAACACACTCTCCATTCCTCAACCCTACACCAAAAACAAGGAAATTTAATGAATTTGAAGCAGAATTTCCAAAAAATCGTTGAACAAACTCTCCATTTCTCAACCCTCCACCAAAAACAAGGAAATTTGATGAATTTGAAGCAGAATTTCCAAAGAATAGTTGAACAAACTCTCCATTTCTCAACCCTCCACCAAAAACAAAGAAATTTGATAAATTAGAAGCAGAATTTCCAAAGAATAGTTGAACAAACTCTCCATTTCTCAACCCTACACCAAAAACAAGGAAATTTAATGAATTTGAAGCAGAATTTCCAAAGAATCGTTGAACAAACTCTCCATTTCTCAACCCTACACAAAAAACAAGGAAATTTGATGAATTTGAAGCAGAATTGTCAAAGAATCGTTGAACAAACTCTCCATTTCTCAACCCTACACTAAAAACAAGGAAATTTGATGAATTTGAAGCAGAATTTCCAAAGAATCGTTGAACAAACTCTCCATTTCTCAACCCTACACAAAAAACAAGGAAATTTAATGAATTTGAAGCAGAATTTCCAAAGAATCGTTGAACAAACTCTCCATTTCTCAACCCTACACAAAAAACAAGGAAATTTGATGAATTTGAAGCAGAACTTCCAAAGAATCGTTGAACAAACTCTCCATTTCTCAACCCTACACAAAAAACAAGGAAATTTGATGAATTTGAAGCAGAATTTCCAAAAAATCGTTGAACAAACTCTCCATTTCTCAACCCTCCAACAAAAACAAAGAAATTTGATGAATTTTAAGCAGAACTTCCAAAGAATCGTTGAACAAACTCTCCATTTCTCAACCCTACACAAAAAACAAGGAAATTTAATGAATTTGAAGCAGAATTTCCAAAGAATCGTTGAACAAACTCTCCATTTCTCAACCCTACACAAAAAAAAAGGAAATTTGATGAATTTGAAGCAGAACTTCCAAAGAATCGTTGAACAAACTCTCCATTTCTCAACCCTACACAAAAAACAAGGAAATTTGATGAATTTGAAGCAGAATTGTCAAAGAATCGTTGAACAAACTCTCCATTCCTCAACCCTACACCAAAAACAAGGAAATTTAATGAATTTGAAGCAGAATTTCCAAAAATTCGTTGAACAAACTCTCCATTTCTCAACCCTCCAACAAAAACAAGGAAATTTGATGAATTTGAAGCAGAATTGTCAAAGAATCGTTGAGCAAACTCTCCATTCCTCAACCCTACACCAAAAACAAGGAAATTTGATGAATTTGAAGCAGAATTGTCAAAGAATCGTTGAACAAACTCTACATTTCTCAACGCTCCACCAAAAACAAGGAAATTTGATGAATTAGAAGCAGAATTTCCAAAGAATCGTTGAACAAACTCTCCATTTCTCAACTGTACACAAAAAACAAGGAAATTTAATGAATTTGAAGCAGAATTTCCAAAGAATCGTTGAACAAACTCTCCATTTCTCAACCCTACACAAAAAAAAGGAAATTTGATGAATTTGAAGCAGAACTTCCAAAGAATCGTTGAACAAACTCTCCATTTCTCAACCCTACACAAAAAACAAGGAAATTTGATGAATTTGAAGCAGAATTGTCAAAGAATCGTTGAACAAACTCTCCATTCCTCAACCCTACACCAAAAACAAGGAAATTTAATGAATTTGAAGCAGAATTTCCAAAAATTCGTTGAACAAACTCTCCATTTCTCAACCCTCCAACAAAAACAAGGAAATTTGATGAATTTGAAGCAGAATTGTCAAAGAATCGTTGAACAAACTCTCCATTCCTCAACCCTACACCAAAAACAAGGAAATTTGATGAATTTGAAGCAGAATTGTCAAAGAATCGTTGAACAAACTCTCCATTCCTCAACCCTACACCAAAAACGAGGAAATTCAATGAATTAGAAGCAGAATTTCCAAAAAATCGTTGAACAAACTCT
This sequence comes from Diorhabda carinulata, assembly GCF_026250575.1. NCBI lineage: Eukaryota > Metazoa > Arthropoda > Insecta > Coleoptera > Chrysomelidae > Diorhabda > Diorhabda carinulata. Next base: position 1,985,484 of record NC_079469.1, read on the forward strand.
CCATTTCTCAACCCTCCAACAAAAACAAAGAAATTTGATGAATTTTAAGCAGAACTTCCAAAGAATCGTTGAACAAACTCTCCATTTCTCAACCCTACACAAAAAACAAGGAAATTTAATGAATTTGAAGCAGAATTTCCAAAGAATCGTTGAACAAACTCTCCATTTCTCAACCCTACACAAAAAAAAAGGAAATTTGATGAATTTGAAGCAGAACTTCCAAAGAATCGTTGAACAAACTCTCCATTTCTCAACCCTACACAAAAAACAAGGAAATTTGATGAATTTGAAGCAGAATTGTCAAAGAATCGTTGAACAAACTCTCCATTCCTCAACCCTACACCAAAAACAAGGAAATTTGATGAATTTGAAGCAGAATTGTCAAAGAATCGTTGAGCAAACTCTCCATTCCTCAACCCTACACCAAAAACAAGGAAATTTGATGAATTTGAAGCAGAATTGTCAAAGAATCGTTGAACAAACTCTACATTTCTCAACGCTCCACCAAAAACAAGGAAATTTGATGAATTAGAAGCAGAATTTCCAAAGAATCGTTGAACAAACTCTCCATTTCTCAACTGTACACAAAAAACAAGGAAATTTAATGAATTTGAAGCAGAATTTCCAAAGAATCGTTGAACAAACTCTCCATTTCTCAACCCTACACAAAAAAAAGGAAATTTGATGAATTTGAAGCAGAACTTCCAAAGAATCGTTGAACAAACTCTCCATTTCTCAACCCTACACAAAAAACAAGGAAATTTGATGAATTTGAAGCAGAATTGTCAAAGAATCGTTGAACAAACTCTCCATTCCTCAACCCTACACCAAAAACAAGGAAATTTAATGAATTTGAAGCAGAATTTCCAAAAATTCGTTGAACAAACTCTCCATTTCTCAACCCTCCAACAAAAACAAGGAAATTTGATGAATTTGAAGCAGAATTGTCAAAGAATCGTTGAACAAACTCTCCATTCCTCAACCCTACACCAAAAACAAGGAAATTCAATGAATTAGAAGCAGAATTTCCAAAAAATCGTTGAACAAACTCTCCATTTCTCAACCCTCCAACAAAAACAAAGAAATTTGATGAATTTTAAGCAGAACTTCCAAAGAATCGTTGAACAAACTCTCCATTTCTCAACCCTACACAAAAAAAAAGGAAATTCGTTAAATTTGACGCAAAATTTCCAAAAGTTCATTGAACCCACTCCCCATTTTCTAAATTAACTACAAAAAAATCGAACTTTAATAACTTCTAAAACCTTTTCATTTTCATTTTGTTCTAAAATATATTTAAACTATGATAAAAACGTTGAACCAAAATTTTTTTGAGATCATATAAAACAAAAGCCGATTTCGATTTCTTACCTTTTTGATAGAATTATCGCTGGAAGGTCTAGTAATAGAAATCCTAGTAGTAGATCTCCCCGGAACGTTCCTCTGTAATTTTTCCACATTATAAGTTTGCCTCCAACCGAACAAGGACACTATCTTTTCAGCCACTTCGTTACACTTTGGTCCTGTCGTTACAGTTTGACAACCGTCGAACATTTCATCCCGACGTCACTTACGACAATATTTATAAAACGTACACGTACATAGAAAACACCTTCCGTTGATTATAACGTCAATACTGATAACAAATTTCCATGATAAAAATTTATTTAACGCGAATTTGAGGCGGCGTTCGCTTCAAATAATATTATCATCGTTGAGTTCCTTTCTCTTTTTAGAACGCAAAAACGTCCTCCGACTATTTAATAACAGCGAGGGTACGAGAAAACGGTGGGAAATTTTACCGCCTCGCCTGAATCTACTCTCTAAACTAAACCGTCGTATCAAACTGATAGCAGTCGGACGCACGTTCTGATTACGAGTCTAGAAAGAGAAAGGTAAGTAGAGGTGGTTAATATACTAATTATTCGGTTTTCCAATCCTATTCTCTAATGTTCTAATTAAATATGACAGCTGTCTCCATTATATACAAGGTAATTCGCAAATTAACTCAATATCGTATCAAAATTTTTAAATTGTATTTGGTAATTCATACGAGTACGGTCCCAACAAAGAAAAAACGAAAATTTCGGAAAGAAATCTATTTATTTATGAACTTAAGCTCAATTTAGCTCCATACACTTTTCCCAGCGATGTTGAATAAGTTCGGTAACCTTTTTATATTAAGAATCGTCAAGATCTTCAACTGCTGACATTGTCTAGCCTCATTGTTGGAAAATCTTTGACCAACAAGCCATTTTTTCAAGTTTGAAAACAGAAAATAATCCGAAAGGAACTAAATCAGGCTTATCAGGCAATAGGGAATATAAGGTAGTAATACATTGATTCTTAATGAAACAATACTCTTTACTTAGCCGAATGTTGTGATAAGTTCACCGTTGATAGTTTTTCCTATTTCAAGATTTCCAAAGGATCATCGAACTAACGTCCCAATTGCCAAATTAACGGAAAATTTTTTGAATTTGAAGCAGAATTTCCAGAGAATCTTGGAACAAACTCTCCTTTTCTTAACTCAACATCAAAAACATGGAAATTTGTTCAATTTGAAACGGTAACTTTCGAAGAATCGTTGAACAACCGTCCCAATTACAAAAACATAGAAGATTGTTCAAGTTGAAGCAGACTTTTCGAAGAATCGTTGAACAAACTCTCCGATTTTCGAAATAATACTAAAAATGCGAACTTTTGTTGAATTTTAAGCCTCCACCTTCAAAGGATCGTCGAACAACCGTCCCAATTACAAAAACATGGAAGATTGTTCAAGTTGAAGCATCATTTCGAAAGAAGCGTTGAACAAACTCTCCGATTTTCGAATTAATACTAAAAACACGGACTTTTGTTGAATTTTAAGCCTCCACCTTCAAAGGATCGTCGAACAACCGTCCCAATTACAAAAACATGGAAGATTGTTCAAGTTGAAGCATCATTTCGAAAGAAGCGTTGAACAAACTCTCCGATTTTCGAAATAATACTAAAAACACGGACTTTTGTTGAATTTTAAGCCTCCACCTTCAAAGGATCGTCGAACAACCGTCCCAATTACAAAAACATGGAAGATTGTTCAAGTTGAAGCATCATTTCGAAAGAATCGTTGAACAAACTCTCCGATTTTCGAAATAATACTAAAAATGCGAACTTTTGTTGAATTTTAAGCCTCCACCTTCAAAGGATCGTCGAACAACCGTCCCAATTACAAAAACATGGAAGATTGTTCAAGTTGAAGCATCATTTCGAAAGAAGCGTTGAACAAACTCTCCGATTTTCGAATTAATACTAAAAACACGGACTTTTGTTGAATTTTAAGCCTCCACCTTCAAAGGATCGTCGAACAACCGTCCCAATTACAAAAACATGGAAGATTGTTCAAGTTGAAGCATCATTTCGAAAGAAGCGTTGAACAAACTCTCCGATTTTCGAAATAATACTAAAAACACGGACTTTTGTTGAATTTTAAGCCTCCACCTTCAAAGGATCGTCGAACAACCGTCCCAATTACAAAAACATGGAAGATTGTTCAAGTTGAAGCATCATTTCGAAAGAATCGTTGAACAAACTCTCCGATTTTCGAAATAATACTAAAAATGCGAACTTTTGTTGAATTTTAAGCCTCCACCTTCAAAGGATCGTCGAACAACCGTCCCAATTACAAAAACATGGAAGATTGTTCAAGTTGAAGCATCATTTCGAAAGAAGCGTTGAACAAACTCTCCGATTTTCGAAATAATACTAAAAACACGGACTTTTGTTGAATTTTAAGCCTCCACCTTCAAAGGATCGTCGAACAACCGTCCCAATTACAAAAACATGGAAGATTGTTCAAGTTGAAGCATCATTTCGAAAGAATCGTTGAACAAACTCTCCGATTTTCGAAATAATACTAAAAATGCGAACTTTTGTTGAATTTTAAGCCTCCACCTTCAAAGGATCGTCGAACAACCGTCCCAATTACAAAAACATGGAAGATTGTTCAAGTTGAAGCATCATTTCGAAAAAAGCGTTGAACAAACTCTCTGATTTTCGAATTAATACTAAAAACACGGACTTTTGTTGAATTTTAAGCCTCCACCTTCAAAGGATCGTCGAACAACCGTCCCAATTACAAAAACATGGAAGATTGTTCAAGTTGAAGCATTATTTCGAAAGAAGCGTTGAACAAACTCTCCGATTTTCGAAATAATACTAAAAACACGGACTTTTGTTGAATTTTAAGCCTCCACCTTCAAAGGATCGTCGAACAACCGTCCCAATTACAAAAACATGGAAGATTGTTCAAGTTGAAGCATCATTTCGAAAGAATCGTTGAACAAACTCTCCGATTTTCGAAATAATACTAAAAATGCGAACTTTTGTTGAATGTTAAGCCTCCACCTTCAAAGGATCGTCGAACAACCGACCCAATTACAAAAACATGGAGGATTGTTCAAGTTGAAGCAGCACTTCGAACAAAAAATAGTCGGACGGTGCCAGATCAGGGTTAAATGGTGGGTGTTCAATCTCCATAAATCCACATTTGTGTACAACAGCCTTGGAAAGCGAAGCGCTATGTACTAGAACATTGCCATAACTTTTTTGGTACTTTCCGTGACATTTGCTTTTTTTTGGCACGGGTTCTCCTTTCCGATGCCTCTCCACGAGTCATATTTTCATATATAAACGCTCGTGGAGGATCCTTAAAAGATTTGTTTTGAAAATGTCGGTCTGCACTGCAATTTCTTTTGTTTCTCGGTACTATTTCTCAAATTATCTTTGATATATCAGACCCATTTTTATTTGCTGAAAACGATGGATACAAATCGCCGTAAACAATCACCAATCAGTTCTAATTTGTGTTGATGTTAATCATTTTTTATTATAATAATTATAATCAATTGAGGAACTAAATAGAATAGTTTTTGTTTAAAAAACTAAAACTTGTAGTATAAATCTGGCAGTGGCAACATTATGGTTTTGTTCTAAATATTATTAACCCCTGTAGATAATGTAAACAACTACGCGGTAATAAACTTTCTACATAATATTTATTTTCGTATATTGTTGGTTCAGTTACAAATTTATCTTTTTTGTTAATTACTCGCTAACAAGACAAACAAATTTATCTTTAGTGGTGTGTTATTTACTTTTGTAACGAGGTCACTCATTTTCTCTTTTCAAATTTCAATATTTTTCGCCGAAAAATACCCCAATAAGTGAAGTAACTCACGTTATAAAAACTTTTTATTCCCTACTTAATTATACAGGGTATTTCAATAAAAAAGAAACATCACATTTCATACTTTTTTACGTTTTCAAAGACCTCCGATGTCATATTATTGATATTCTATCCGAATTTTAGAAAATATTCGGTAGTCATGGTGTATATTTCTAAAGCCGGGTTGTCACTGCGCGAAACGAATCGTACTCACCTCGAAACTTGTTTCGCCTTCCGTAATGTGCACAGTGTATATGTGCACAATGTGTTTTCGTCCCGAAACGTTTCGTCCAGTCGAGACATTTTCGCGCAGTGACAACCCGGCTTAATAATATAATCTACGAGGAAGTACCTGGCCTGGGAAAATTGTATGGAGCTAAAATGAGATTACGTTGAAATATTTGAGCCAGGTACTTTCTTCTTCTTCGTATTAGGGCTTCCTTCCTTCCTAAACGTTTTTCGATTACATTTTTGAGTCCTTATTGAAAAAAATCTAGGGTTTGTTTAACCCCTGGGGGCCAATTCTTGACGATAGTTTAATGTCCGATAAACTGACCAAAGATCCTCATTCCTATCGGTGATTATTATAACAGAAAAATCAACTGCAGCCGCACAATTTAATCGACTAATTTTCTCACCTGAGCGCAACGAGAAAAAAAAATGGAATTTTTAATTATAGATTATTAGTCTTTAACGATCTAATCAAATATAATCATTATTCATTTATATAAGTACGTGAAGTACACATATTTACATAAAAATTACTTGCGTTGTATATTAAAAATGAAGCGAAACAGTTATACGACTCCGTGCAGTACCGGACTAGGATATTCCGATAATGGAAATTTTATTAATATAAGTTAAAATTCGTACAAAGGACACTCTGTATATAAATTGAAAAAGGTCTACGATGATTTATATGAATTGTAATTCAATTATTATTCAATATAGAAGCTTCTTATTCAGATTTTTACTACAGAAGTCTTTAAAATCTTCAGTAGGAATCTGCTGACTCATCATCTATCAGATTTACAAAGTTTTCTTATTTTCCTCAAGTTTCTTGGAATTATTTTCTGGGTTTTACGAGCTGAAGATGTCTACTATTGCTTTAGGTTTCTCGATATTTAATCTATTGTGTTCTAGCAGAATTTTCAACTTTCCTTGTTTCTTATTTAGTTGTTTTTTTGGTGTCTTCAAACTCGACGTTCTATAATATCTCGATGCTTTTCTAAACGCCAGCCTGTTCGAATTTATACTGTTCCAGCATGTTTTTTTAACATTTACTGATTTCTTCATCCACTTTGATGTCTTCTATGAATTCTCCAACATCCGCAGGACACCCTGAGATCTATAAAGATCTATAATTGATTCAGGTTCTTTAATATTCGAACATATTTGAATCTATTCAGTTCTAGAAGGATTTTTAACTTTCCTTGTTTCTTATTTAGTTGTTTTTTTGGTGCCTTCAAACTCGACGTTCTATAATAGCTCGATGCTCTACTAAACGCGAGCCTGTTCGAATTTATAGTGTTCCAGCATGTTTTTTTTAACATTTACTGATTTCTTCAACCACTTTGATGTCTTCTATGAATTCTCCAACATCCGCAGGACACCCTGAGATCTATAAAGATCTATAATTGATTCAGGTTCTTTAATATCCGAACATATTTGAATCTATTCAGTTCTAGAAGGATTTTTAACTTTCTCTGATTCTTATTTAATTGCTTTTTTGTGATCTTTAGACTCGTCAGAACACCTGATGCTCTAGAAAGTTCTATAATAGCTCGATGCTTTTCTAAACGCGAGCGTGTTCGAATTTATAGTGTTCCAGCATGTTTTTTAACATTTACTGATTTCTTCAACCACTTTGATGTTTTCCGAGTCTCTTTTAGTTGCTTTCTGTTTGCTATTGAATTTTTAGGCTCTTCAGAACATCTGAGGATCTATAGGATTATATAATTGCTCTACGTTCCTCGAAACGGAAGTCCATTTTAATTTATTGCGATTTTCAACTTTCCTTGATTCGATATTTCCAGCAAAATAAGTGAAAATGTTAGGAAATTCTTCGGGGATTACATTTATAGAACATGTTTGCCACAAACGACACAACCCGTCATATATTCAAAGAGAGTTTAATCGTGGTTAAAGAAACTGACTTTTTCTTGGCCCAGTTCTACTTCCAGCTGATCGGTTTTAAGACTTTTCTTTTTAAATTCGAGCAAATATAAATAAATGGAGAACAATACTGTAATTAAAGAACAGTCTCCAAGAAATGGATAATATATATATAGTATAATTTCAGAAATAAATTTCCATTTTTATTTTAAATAAACATTCGTTTGACTACAATGTGTTTTTTATCGTTTTTCTATAATGCCAAAATTTATGCCTCCCCTTGTATTTTCCCAAAAACGATTTCACTTACAAGAAAAAGTTTCAAAATTGGTTTTCTATGTGGTTGTAATTTTGGATATTACGTATACGGTCAAAAATATTGTAAACAAAGTATTTTTATCACGGGGGGGCGAAACTTAGATGCGAGGTCGTTGAAACTGATACCCAACTTATTTTTATCATATCAAAGGACTCGCATCACCGTGATTCCGGCGCAATTCAATATCCTTGTGTACACATTTTAGTCAGTGGTTGTTCGAAACTAAATTTTTTAAATATGCTCTGATTACACTGATCAACAACATATAATTTATACCAAATTTCGAATGTACTACGGCCACCAGACAATAATAAATCAATGACACAACAGGTGTTTTTGTAAAAAAAACAAAATTAGAAAAAATTTTCTTTGATGTACAATAAACAGCTGTGGCTTTGTATGGAATTATAGGCTCATTGATTAAGTCTTCGTAAATTTCCGGTTTATGGTTTCCCAGGGAACTTTTGACAACGTTTTCAAGCGATTTTTTCCAGATCCCTTTCCTTCAAACTTTATATCCTTCATTCGATCTCTTATTTGTGGACCAACTATAAGATCCCACTGCCATGTTTAGGCACATCTTTTACAAAATTTTCCATAGGGTCGAATTTTATATGTAACGTTTACTGAAAGATCATCTTTAACTTTATTCTGCCTTGGAGAAAGTGATCCATGCTTGTGTAGTGACTTTTATGTTTCTGCCGTCCCATTCGCAAATAAGACAACAGTATTTTGTGTAACCAAGATGTAGCAATAACTTCAAAATCTCCACAAATTTTCTTGGTTACGATAAAAGGTTTTATCATAAAAATTATTCTACATTCGAATGCTCCCCTTCAATATAATCCCTTTCCATGGCCAGACACCTTTCCATACGTTTTTTCCATTGATCGGAGCTGTGCTGGAAGTCTTCATTGGTAAGGGGCTTTAGGAGCTCTGCAGTTTTTTGTTTTACCGCTTCCATCGACTCAAATCGGGTCCCTTCCGAAGCAGATCTTTTTCTAACCTTTCAAGAAAATCTGAGCAAACCAGTTGACGCAAGAGTTTTTGATCAGGAGTCAGATTTTTTGGCACCACAGACTTTTCTCTAACCGTTTCTTTATCGGCATTTAGAGCCTCGACAATCATCCGGTTGCTCATTCGACGAATTTAGTTGATTTTGGTCACTGTTTCTGTAGTTGAAACAGTGAAAAGCGTTTACGCGTTTACGTTTAAATTATATCTTTGTTAATTTTTTATTTATGGGTGTAGAAAATGGATCACCCCTCGTATAATTTAATTTTTATTAGTTTATTTTGTAATATTTAATAAACAACGTTACTAAAATCAACATTATACATTATTTATTTATGTACACAATGTCCAAAACAAATAAAAATATATTACCGGGTAATAAGTCGCTAAAGGGACCGTACTATATGTACAAACACATTTTTTTTCACACGAATCAGTTTATTTTGTAATATTCAATTACAACGTTACTAAAACCGACATTATAAATTGTTTGTTTATGTACAGAATGTCCGAAACAAATCAAATTTTATTACCGGGTAATAAGTCACTAAAGGAACCGTACTATATGTAAAAAACATTTTTTTTTTCACACGAATCAGCTTATTTTGTAATATTTAATTAACAACGTTACTAAAACCAACATTTTATATTGTTTGTTTATGTACAGAATGTCCAAAACAAATAAAAATATATTACCGGGTAATAAGTTACAGCAGGAACCGTACTATATGTACAAACACATTTTTTTTCACACGAATTAGTTTATTTTGTAATATTTAATTAACAATGTTACTAAAACCAACATTTTATATTGTTTGTTTATTTACAGAATGTCCAAAACAAATAAAAATATATTACCGGGTAATAAGTCACTGAAGGGACCGTACTATATTTACAAATACATTTTTTTTCACACGAATCAGCTTTCTTTGTAATATTTAATTAAAAATGTTACTAAAACCAACATTTTATATTGTTTGTTTATGTACAGAATGTCCAAAACAAATAAAAATATATTACCGGATAGGAAAAACATCTGCAGAATACGAAGCCTAATTTATGTAATTTTATCATTTTTAGGGGAGATATGTGGTAGTGTAAGTTTTGGTAGAGAAATATGAAATATAAAAACCTCGTAAGCAGCTGGAGGTGGAGCTCCACAATGTGATTTTGTGACCTTAATAATGCACTCTAGGATTATCAAACACGTAAATACAAGATTTGCGTTCTAAACATGTGAAATCCGAAAAAAGGGGCTAATCTACCCGAATTGAGGGATTTGTAGTTGGACAAATCGATAGCCTGAGTTTCTAGATTCGAATTTAAAAGATTTCAAAATTTTTTAGGTTAGGTTAGTTTAGGTTGAATGAATTTAGGTTAGGTCATGCTGGTTTCAAACTCTCTGAGTTATATCAAGCGATTTTTTAAAAAATTATATGCCTTTGATGCGACTTTCTCGTTTCAATATCTTTTATTGTCCAATTGCAGCTGTAGAATCACTAACCGTCACATGATACGGAAATCTTACCGTAAAAAAATATCAATCAAGTAACATACAGTATGTTTTATAATCGTTTTTATAATTACGTGAGAATAGAATGAACTCCGAGAATGCAGAAAAATGCATCCAGTTTGCAGTTATTCAGGGCAACGCCTAAGTTACTAATTTATATTAGCTGTCGGTAGTGCAAAGTTTACTTATATACACGTTTATCAATGATCCTTGTCCTAACCTTGAATTTTTTACAATAATTTCGGTTTAAGGTTTAAATTCGATAAATCAAACGTAATTTTGGTCTATAAAAATAAAGAAAATTACGATCGGTGCGCTTTTCGGTGATTGAACTTTATTAAAAAATAAAAGTATGTCACCATGACATTCCATCGATAGTGAATCGAGGGAATTTCACGTATTGAACTGACTACAAAGCGTGAAAAGACGTAAAAATCACCCTTTTCATATAAGAGGAGAAACTATAACAAAATTACATGAATGAGACTTGAAATTGTCCAGATTGGGTCCCCAATGACTTTTTTCTGTTCTCAGTATCGGTATCATAAAAACCGATCTTGAAAACATTCTGGAGTGGGGTGGAACCAATCTGATTGAATTTAACGCAGTAAAAACCCATAAAACTAGAGTAGGTAGATATTGCATCACTGCATTACGATTTTCAAACGATAGAAATAGAGTAAAAATAGCACGGGAATATTAAATAATTATAGTGACATCCTATTTTATCGAAAATAGCAATACATGATTAAATTAGTTTTCTGGTATCTCAAACATATAGCGCCACCCTCGTACAAGACCAATTCATATTATATAAACGAAGAAAGTGATTTTTGAATCGATTATTTCATGGTTCACGTAAATCATCAAAATTCGTGGTAAAGTAATAATATAACACCCCGTATATCAAGTATATTTCAATTTTATAACTATCATTTGATTATTAGAAAAAAAAAATATGTCGTCGTTAAATAGTGTTTAAATTGCTTTTTGTTACCTACCTCTGTATATATATAAATGTCAATTTACTTTTTTTAATCAATACCACAATTCATACTAATGTCATATTACAAAATTGACGCCTATTGTTTTTTTTACCATAGATAATTATTAAAGATAAGTTTAATATTTCATTTGATACGTCACAGTTGAAAATACTTGATGATTTTGTATAATTTACGGTTTAAAATGAAGAAAGGAACGTATCTATATTGAATTTATATCGAAACATTTTTTTTATATTCAAAAAATTATATATATTAGATATTAAAGTGATAATTTTGAATTTGTGGATTATATTTCATATATTCACCCAACTCCCCCCGTATCAACACATTAATAGAATTCCATGTTCATTAAACTTTCTAACCTCAAACGGAATCGCGTCCCTATCTCACAGCGTAGTGAATATTTCGATTTTTTACGTTGGTAACCGTGAACGGACGTGAAAGAATAAATAATACGCCGGAATCGCGAATGGCGAGCACAAGTTCGCCTTGCGTTCGTTTATTGCATTCCGATTGCACTAACTGACAGAAGGTGAGGTAAGTAGATAAGCGACCGTTTTTACTAATATGGTGGGAATATTACGTTTTCTAATCATACGAGGTTCAATCAATATTTCAATTATTAAATTCCATAAACAATTTGTTAATAATGAAAATAGAGAAAAATTTTTTTTATAAAAGTTGTACGAAATCGACTAAATTTTTCTAAAAAAAATTCACAAAATGAACAGGGTGGTCAATAAATTAATTTCTTTAAATGATATTTAAGTAGACTTCATTTAATTGTTGTTTAAAATTGTATTATTACCGGATATGGGAGACGTAGAAAGATTTTTAGTATACCCGGTGGGCAACTAAAGATGTCGGTATCAGTTCCCAATGTTTAGGTTTCAGTTACCCGAGAAACCAAACTTACCTTCCAGATTTCGTATAAACTTTCACATTTTAGTAAATTTTTAATTAGAACCTTCCTATATGTCAAATTTAGCACGGTCATAATTTCAGCTTATGTTCCGTAAGAGGCACAGATTGTTAAATAAACTGAAGTTTTGGAACAAAAAGATTTATTTTGTGCCAGAACTGTTTTAGAACTGTCCGGACTGTGACAGAACTATCACTGGGGGTTTCAGAACTGCATAGAATGTGCCAGAACTCTCACAGGGGTTTTAAGAACTGTTTAGAACTGCCTAGATTGTGCCAGAACTCTCACAAGTGCTTTCAACTTTGTTTTATAACTACAACATGAACTCCACTGTGTTTTAGAACTATCAGCAGTTTTCAGAACTGTTTTAGAACTGCCTGTACTGTGCCAGAACTCTAATGGGGGTTTTCAGAACTGTATAGAACTGCCTAGATTGTGCCAGAGCTCTCACAAGGGCTTTCAGAGTTTTCAAAACTGTTTTAGAACTGCCAAGACTGTGGTACAGCTCTCCTATCTCCATCACTCTTCTAATGTGACGTTTTTTTGTATTTTTTTTTTAAATAAACTTTTTATGCATATTATTTTATCATAAATCTACAGCGTTGCATTTTTAGATATATAATTACCCGAGAAAATAATATAATTAGTCGTAGCCTTTAATTAGTCTTCTAAAACAATAAATCTAGTTGTCAACAAAGCTGAATATAAACTAAAATCAAAGTCGCATATAATTACGTCCGATCAAAATTCATCTCATCGCGCATACAATGAAATAAATTGCAAATATTTATTTACGAACGTTGTAATTTTACAGACACGTAATTCGAATAGATCGTAACACCACTCCCAACATTCTTCACCGATCAGAACCGAATTTACTTAAAAACCTGTATCACCATATGTATACAAATAAGAGTTAATCCGACCCTGTTCGTTGACTAAATAATTGAATCAAAGGCGTGACTTTCATATGCATACGTAAATAATACCACAATAGAAGATGTTAAAATTAATTGTACAATCCTCGTATATATACATACTTTCATAACTCATATCAAAACACTGATAGTTTTCTTTTCATAATAATTGAAAAAAAAATATTTATAAAAGGATGAAAGACACTCCAATGCTCTTCAGTTATTAACACGACAATAAAGATATAGATCTTTTAGAAATTCAATACGATTATTCAACGATATTATTTTACGTTAATTGAAAAAAACATTTTGAATGGGTTTTTTCTCATTTACAAAGAACACGTGCAAGATTATTTCTTATTCGAATATGTATGATAGATTCATACTTTTTACATAGACAACATACCATACAATTCCGAACTATTTCATGTAATCTAGTACACAAGTTATTTCTTACGCGTAGGCAACCAGTATAACAATTCAGTATCGTAAGTTGCATATATCGTAGTTATCTCACGTAGAAAAATTAATCGGTTCCCAGGTGTTTTGTGTGTGTATTTGAAATTGAAATAGTGAATAAAAAAGTAAACAAAAACATTTGCGGTCGGTGAATCATTTTTATCTCGTTCACCTTACGAAATGGGAGGTGATAACTGTATTTATTTATTATAAAAAGTGTTGAATCAATAGATTTTATTATATTAATATAAATATTGCAGATAGCAGTTTTTTTTGAAATGTGTAATTTTAATCTGTGTTGTGATAAAAATGCGTAATTATTATGATAATAAACTTGAATCAAAACTGTGAAATTTGATATTCAATAATGAATTTACCAACAAAATGATTCTGTGTAATCTATGACAGTGTTGTATGACATAACCTCAAAATATGAACGTGTATTTATTTAGGTCGAATGTATTTTTTTATTTAATCTGATTAATTATAAGATTCAATTACATGAAATCGTATATTATTCGAAAAATATCTCTTTTATCTCTTACAAAATGGTATGGATTGAAGTAACCTTGAGATGTAATTGTTTTAACCAAATTGAATTTATACAAATAGAGGTGTGATTAATCGCCATTATAACGAAGTTGTATAATCAGTACCAAATCATTTGTTTGTTTTTTTTTATATTCATTGTTTTTTTTACTATTCGATTCGTGTTATTCACTTTTAGTCCACCTTTGACATTGTTTGTTACAAAATTTGGCAACATTAGACGATTCTCCTATGTACGTGGGTTATCTAAAAAGTTTCCGTAATCATTTATATTTATCAACATAATTTTTTTTATGTTGTAACCTATTCAACCATTCCAAACTAATAGTAGCCGTCATACCGACATCTTCGAGTTGAATTCTGAAACTTTTTAGTTGGATTCAGATCTTTTTTTCCCTTTGGACATTCTGTAAATATTCAAATCTCTCTTGGTCTTCATCTACTTCTGTTTATTTTATACTTTAGATTGCTACTGCTATCCTGATTTGTTTACAGCGATAGTAGCACTGACAGTTTCGTAATTTAATAGCCATACCTCGTAATTTATCATCATTGTAGTAGCCGGTTAAGGATTCTTGGTAACGTGTATTTTAATTGTTAAATATGACTAATGTTATAAAAATTATTATTATAAACTTTTACGAGTTACCGAGAATTTCGATTTAATCAACGTGTCCAAGTAAGGGGACTGCATAATTCGATGGTGAATCAAGATGGTCGATTTGCATATTAGAATTTGCGGAATACAAAATATAAATATAAAAAAAAATAATTGATGCTTTTTGAAATCGAAATTACAACTTTTATTAACTATACGTATAATTTGTAATCGTTGAAACAATATTTTAACAAGCAAAATTAATCTTTCAAGGTCTTTACGGTAACAAAAAACCATTTATAATTGCTATACAGGGTTATTCAAAAATCCCCAGTAGTATATTTCAATATATTTCACATAAAGAGATTTCAATCCGAATAAATGACTAAATTGGTATTTTTGGAACGCATTGTTAACACTATCACTGAAAATTACGCCGTCTGACACGTGTTTCGTGTGCCAAGTTATCGTCTTCAGAGAGAGAAGGTTGGGTTTTGTTATTTTATAGGATATTTTTGTTTGGGCTAGAGTTTATTATAAATATGACCCCGATATAGGAAAAATTATCCTCTGCGATGCAGGAATTTATAATTTATGAGGTGATTACTTTCCGACAGATATCGTACGTGTGCTGGTAGACCTTGTTGGATCCAATGACGTTATAACGTCTTTTATGATTAAAACACCATCCATCATCATAAGTACGTGACTTCACAAGTTAATTTGATGAAATTAATAAATGGAGAAATCACACACATGAAATTTATCGAGTATCGAAGAAAAATAGTGGCACGTGAGAGGGGCGAGCGCCGCATCGCTGCAGAAGCCGCTAGATCAGGTATAGTACAGGGTTGGCATAGTATTATCGTAATACAGTTTGTTGTATAATTTTCTTAAACGTATCTGACACAGAGACAGAAGTTGTTGATTATACCCAGCCTAAAAAAAATTTTAGTCTTAATGAGAAAATTGTTGATGACGTTTTTTCAAATTATTCGTGAATACACCTAATCATTCAGTGGCCATCGAGAAAAAACATTGACAAACCGTTGTTAACGAAGATAATGTTACGATTAAGTTCGTGAAATGGGTCCTTAATACGGCTCTGTCTGGCTATTATGAAATCCTAAAACTCGGCGAAGACGCCAACATTTGATGTACGATTGAAATACCGGAAATTCAAAAATTCTTTTGATTAATTTCTATTTATTTGTTTTTTTTTATTTTCTAGAAGTTTTTAGAATTCTTTTGGAATATATAATAATATATAATATTAATAATAATATATATATATATTTAGCGCAGTTTAGTTATCGCAGTAATCGAAAAATTAGTTAAGTGATAGTGATAAGTGAATTATTATAAGTTAGTGTAGTGTATAGTATTTATTAATTAACAAATAAAGTAGAAAAACATTACAATAAGAACTTGCCTGATTTTAAAAGGTTAATATTTCATAATTTATTAAAAGAAATGGGATTTCAGTACAAGAAACAGTTTATTATTAGGAAAAGTAGAAATTATTGTAATCTGCTACTGGACTATAACAATTTTGGACAATTTTGATAGATGGCGTTCTAGAAACATCGTTCTAATGGATCTACCCTAATAAATGGACCTCTAGGCAGGTTGTTTCATAATTTGGTCCAAGCGTATACCATGTGGCATCCACCTGTTTTCGTAAACATAATTCAATGGCGTAGAAATTTGTTTTTTTTGTATAATTATTAAAATGGAGACTTTTACAGATATTTTATTGAAATGTAGATATTTTGGTTGTTTTAATCCTCGTGATTCGACAAAATATAAATTTTATTATGGCTATAAAGGAAGTAAATCATTTTCAATTCTATATATTTAGATTAACCTTCATAATTTTTTTTTCAATGATTCATCACAATACCATAGATTTTCATGGGAAATTATTTCATTTTAAATTGCTCTTAATTAATATTTCATATTATATTTTGAATAAAAATAAGATTAGATACATTACTCATTATAAATGGGGTTCCCATAACATAAAAGTAAAAAAAAGAACTTAATAAATTTGCTATAATACTCCAAGTTACACCCGGAATTAATCATTTCTAATGTTGGTCCCCATTAGGATCGTGTACCATCTTAATGAATACAATAAACCTTGAAGTTAAATAACCGGGGGTTAGTAAATTTGCCCACGAGAGATTCTATATCTGCCTGCGTTGCATTCGTGCACGGTTTTTAAATTCATCGAAGTCTAAAATTAAATTTGCACACCATCAAATTGTAATGTATCTTACGGCTAATCAACGATGGTTGTCCACATTCGTTATATAAAAACATCGAAATTACTTTGAAATAAACTATTTATTAAATAATGAAATAAGTACGAAATCAATCGTTTGTGATGTGGGTCCCCATTAGGATCGTATACAATCTTAATGAATACAATGAATCTTGAAGTTAAGTAGTCCGGAGTGCGTTAATTTACACATTAACAGTTTATTATTCAGAATCACTTCTGGTGCAGCTGTTGGGGAAGATTTCAAGACCCCAGTTGCCCATAAGCCCATAAGGTATTCAGACCAATTCTAGTACCATAAAATCCCACTACTTTCTCATCGAGTTTATTTTCCTTGACGACTCGATAAAATTGGTTTCCAGAATTTCACCGATTGAATATTTCACAATCATCCCTCGTAGATCGATTCCAAACAAATATTTTCTACGTAATTTTGAATATTTAAAATTTGTTTATATTCGATATACTGTATTCGTTAAGTCGACTCACCATCTCGTAATCGTAAAGCATGTAAAATGTAGGAAACAAGTCAAATTTTTTAGGGCAGCCTAGCATAACATCGATTCAATTGCACCTGTTTCCTATGAAGGTGTCGGTCTACCTGCGTGAATCCTCATTTTGAATCGACCGTTCGTCTGTATACGAATCGGGTATTAAAAAGAAAAAATCAAACATTTATAATTAATTTCAACTGAAACCATATTTGAAATATTTCATTTTAATTAAAATTCGTGAATTACGAGGAATATTAGAATAGTACCGATGTTTCTTTGTGACGCAATCAAACAGGCCTGTCAAGTTAGAGAATCAATTTACGGAGAAATAAATTCTGACGTTTTTTTGTAAAAATACCTAAATTAAACGTTTCTAATCATCACAAATCTAAAAATTAATTAAAAAATTCGATAAATCTATTTAGAAATGACGTAATTTTTCAAAAAAATAAACTTAACGTTTATCCGTAAGGTGGGTGCCGCGAATACTTAATGCTGATTAAAAACTCGACTGTATTAAAACGTTTAAATACCTCGGGTACACCTCTAGACCCCATAAAACAAAAATAAAATCAAAACAACTGAATTTATACGGGGAAAATGTTCCCATAGACAGCAATAAGGTCTTATTTCGACCAATAAGGTATTAACCATAATACTGGGTGTTTCCAAAAGTGTAATTATTAAAAAAAAATGGTAAAAAGTTATGTATTGTTTAAAATAAAAGTTTCATCCACCATATTCACCCGATCTATATTGAGAATTCGTTTGATTTGGTTTATGTGTCATATAATTTAGTCAAAAATTATAAAAAGAAATATTTTTCAAAGTACAATTTAGAGTTTTAGACGTGCCTCTAACTAAATTAAGTGTCTGGTAAGTGATAAGTAAATAACATTTATAATTTATCAAATCGCCCTCGTAATTATGTTCGATAAGAATAAAAATTTCCATGACTACGTCCATGGGGTTGGTCGTAATTCCCCGAAACCTTTTAAACGCACACAGCGAGAATCCCGATTGATTTATGCCTACCAAAGGCATAATACTTCGACTTTCATTTCATTTAAATTGAAAAAAAAAATCTTTTAGGATTTTAAAAGCGTTATATGTGGAAAAAACCTGAATCAGGTCGATTTTTATTCATAAATTGACAATTTACAGCATGTAAATTTCATGCCTGATACCAACAAGGTTCCACACGACACCCTTTCTTAAAATTTTCGCATAATTCAAAGGGGGTGCCGAAGGTGGATAATATTTTAATACTATAAATTGTCAATTTATAAACACATCGTACAATTTATTCTAATCAATAATGTTTGTTCGATTTGACCATGAGATGATCCCAAAAGTATAGTTTTTCCAATATCAATTGCAGATTATAAAAACTGGTTCGAAGCCCGTTTTATCTGCCATATTAAATTATAAAATATAAAGAGACGAGTACAATGTACCTGCCTGTAAGGGAGTTTGGTTTAAACCATATACCAGACGTGAACTGAGTCCTTTTTTTGTATCCTAATCGTTTTTTTAATGCAAAATGAGATTTTAAAGCAGAAACCATAAAGGAAAATGAATTTTATGCAAATAAAACAAAAGAAATAAAAACATTTCGATCCAAAGTATGTTTATAAATAATAATGGTAGTCAGAATCGTCTCTGAAGAAAACATTAAATTATAAAACGTAAATAGACGAGTAGAATGTAAATGTTTGTAAGGGCGTTTGGTTTAAGCAGGATACCAGACGTGAACTGAGTCCTTTTTTTGTATCCTAATCGTTTTAATGCAAAACGAGATTTTAAGGCAGAAACCATAAAGGAAAATGGAATTTATGCAAATAAAACAAAAGAAATAAAAACATTTCGATCCAAAGTATGTTTATAAATAATAATGGTAGTCAGAATCGTCTCTGACAGGAATATTTCGGCCAATAAAAACGCATTTAAGTTCACGATTCGATGTTTTGATTGGTAAACAGTGGAAATGATGAGTCCACGTGGACTGACGGTTTGTTAGATTTTATACGGGGAGCATACATTATTTTTTATTTCTTAAATTAGTACGTTGGTAACTTGTCCAGTTATTCCGAAAAAGTATGCAACCATTTTCCGGCACAACAACCGACATATTCGCATCAGCGTTGCCATATCTCAAAATTTTATGAAATAATGTATTATTACTAAGAAATGAGTCAACTTGGATCAAAATTATGTAAAATCCTTCTCTTATTTAAGTATAACATTCAACATTTATCATTTGAAGTGTTATTTATAGTGAACAATTCATTTTTCTGACATTCTAGAGTGAATTGAAACACACCATAACCGTTTTATTGAATGCCTCTTACTGTTTTAACGTAATCAGCTCGACTAAGAACTTCGTTTAGTAAGCTGATATAATATTACAACCGTGAAAGAAGCTCAAATAAACTGTACACAATTTTTTTTCTACGAGAAGAATGCAGCATTGCGGTAAGTATGCAAATGCATTAGTCGGGGAGCGCTCACTTCGATAAGTTTAAATTCGATTACAACTACAATCAAAATTTCGTACGATCATTTTAAATATTAATCCAAAAATTATCTAAAATTACCGCAACCTGCAACCTTTTTCCTGAAGAAGGATTGATAATCTTTATCATTTCGAAACGTTGCAAGAACTCTAATGTCAGAAACGCTGGTGGCCAAGTACGACTAGATAGAGTCCAACTTCTTAACTAAACCCAAAGTTTTACTGGACCTCCTGGCACCTGGTGCACAGACGGCGCTTGGAGGAATTACTTCAGCGGATGACACCCCAAAATAAATGGAATCTGGTTCGTTTGGAATGTTTACGTGCTATACTCAATCTGCTCAAATAACAGAGCTGCAATACAAACCCTAACGATCGGAAAGGTGTACTCTAGGCTTTTGTTGGAGTGTAATGAAAATCTAGTGAGTCATA
The DNA here is from genome assembly GCF_026250575.1 of Diorhabda carinulata. Taxonomy (NCBI): domain Eukaryota; kingdom Metazoa; phylum Arthropoda; class Insecta; order Coleoptera; family Chrysomelidae; genus Diorhabda; species Diorhabda carinulata. The sequence continues at coordinate 2,005,828 of NC_079469.1, forward strand.
GCTGCGAAATTCGTTCATTCGTTCGTTTGGGTGCCCGGCGGACTCTCTCGCCAGACTCACTTTGGCGAAATCACCGATGGTACCAGAATCAACTCTCTTAACTGTCTTCTTGCAAGACGGGCTCTACAGGAAGGGATAGAGACGTTCGACGTGAGATAAATGAAAACAAACATCTGACACGCCATTTGCGCACCATAGACATCAAAGACGATCCGGATTACAGCTAGTCCATGGAGAAGGATGATCCCGGGTCATCTGTGAGAGCCCACGAGCGCGGTTTGAGCCTCACAGCTTGTCGAGCACTTTCTTGACCGTTTTGAGGAGTAATAAATTGGAGGGAATCGTAGAAAGAGACATTTGGCATGAGATAAATGAAGACACACATCTGACACGCCATTTGCGCACCATAGACATCAAGGACGACACGGATTACAGCTAGTTCATGGAGGAGGATAATCCCGGGTCATCTGTGAGAGCCCACGAGCGCGGTTTGAGCCTCACAGCTTGTCGAGCACTTTCTTGACCGTTTTGAGGAGTAATAAATTGGAGGGAATCGTAGAAAGAGACATTTGGCATGAGATAAATGAAGACACACATCTGACACGCCATTTGCGCACCATAGACATCAAGGACGACACGGATTACAGCTAGTTCATGGAGGAGGATAATCCCGGGTCATCTGTGAGAGCCCACGAGCGCGGTTTGAGCCTCACAGCTTGTCGAGCACTTTCTTGACCGTTTTGAGGAGTAATAAATTGGAGGGAATCGTAGAAGGAGACATTTGGCATGAGATAAATGAAGACACACATCTGACACGCCATTTGCGCACCATAGACATCAAAGACGATCCGGATTACAGCTAGTCCATGGAGAAGGATGATCCCGGGTCATCTGTGAGAGCCCACGAGCGCGGTTTGAGCCTCACAGCTTGTCGAGCACTTTCTTGACCGTTTTGAGGAGTAATAAATTGGAGGGAATCGTAGAAGGAGACATTTGGCATGAGATAAATGAAGACACACATCTGACACGCCATTTGCGCACCATAGACATCAAAGACGATCCGGATTACAGCTAGTCCATGGAGAAGGATGATCCCGGGTCATCTGTGAGAGCCCACGAGCGCGGTTTGAGCCTCACAGCTTGTCGAGCACTTTCTTGACCGTTTTGAGGAGTAATAAATTGGAGGGAATCGTAGAAGGAGACATTTGGCATGAGATAAATGAAGACACACATCTGACACGCCATTTGCGCACCATAGACATCAAAGACGATCCGGATTACAGCTAGTCCATGGAGAAGGATGATCCCGGGTCATCTGTGAGAGCCCACGAGCGCGGTTTGAGCCTCAGCTTGTCGAGCACTTTCTTGACCGTTTTGAGGAGTAATAAATTGGAGGGAATCGTAGAAAGAGACATTTGGCATGAGATAAATGAAGACACACATCTGACACGCCATTTGCGCACCATAGACATCAAGGACGACACGGATTACAGCTAGTTCATGGAGGAGGATAATCCCGGGTCATCTGTGAGAGCCCACGAGCGCGGTTTGAGCCTCACAGCTTGTCGAGCACTTTCTTGACCGTTTTGAGGAGTAATAAATTGGAGGGAATCGTAGAAAGAGACATTTGGCATGAGATAAATGAAGACACACATCTGACACGCCATTTGCGCACCATAGACATCAAGGACGACACGGATTACAGCTAGTTCATGGAGGAGGATAATCCCGGGTCATCTGTGAGAGCCCACGAGCGCGGTTTGAGCCTCACAGCTTGTCGAGCACTTTCTTGACCGTTTTGAGGAGTAATAAATTGGAGGGAATCGTAGAAAGAGACATTTGGCATGAGATAAATGAAGACACACATCTGACACGCCATTTGCGCACCATAGACATCAAGGACGACACGGATTACAGCTAGTTCATGGAGGAGGATAATCCCGGGTCATCTGTGAGAGCCCACGAGCGCGGTTTGAGCCTCACAGCTTGTCGAGCACTTTCTTGACCGTTTTGAGGAGTAATAAATTGGAGGGAATCGTAGAAGGAGACATTTGGCATGAGATAAATGAAGACACACATCTGACACGCCATTTGCGCACCATAGACATCAAGGACGACACGGATTACAGCTAGTTCATGGAGGAGGATAATCCCGGGTCATCTGTGAGAGCCCACGAGCGCGGTTTGAGCCTCACAGCTTGTCGAGCACTTTCTTGACCGTTTTGAGGAGTAATAAATTGGAGGGAATCGTAGAAAGAGACATTTGGCATGAGATAAATGAAGACACACATCTGACACGCCATTTGCGCACCATAGACATCAAGGACGACACGGATTACAGCTAGTTCATGGAGGAGGATAATCCCGGGTCATCTGTGAGAGCCCACGAGCGCGGTTTGAGCCTCACAGCTTGTCGAGCACTTTCTTGACCGTTTTGAGGAGTAATAAATTGGAGGGAATCGTAGAAAGAGACATTTGGCATGAGATAAATGAAGACACACATCTGACACGCCATTTGCGCACCATAGACATCAAGGACGACACGGATTACAGCTAGTTCATGGAGGAGGATAATCCCGGGTCATCTGTGAGAGCCCACGAGCGCGGTTTGAGCCTCACAGCTTGTCGAGCACTTTCTTGACCGTTTTGAGGAGTAATAAATTGGAGGGAATCGTAGAAGGAGACATTTGGCATGAGATAAATGAAGACACACATCTGACACGCCATTTGCGCACCATAGACATCAAAGACGATCCGGATTACAGCTAGTCCATGGAGAAGGATGATCCCGGGTCATCTGTGAGAGCCCACGAGCGCGGTTTGAGCCTCACAGCTTGTCGAGCACTTTCTTGACCGTTTTGAGGAGTAATAAATTGGAGGGAATCGTAGAAAGAGACATTTGGCATGAGATAAATGAAGACACACATCTGACACGCCATTTGCGCACCATAGACATCAAAGACGATCCGGATTACAGCTAGTCCATGGAGAAGGATGATCCCGGGTCATCTGTGAGAGCCCACGAGCGCGGTTTGAGCCTCACAGCTTGTCGAGCACTTTCTTGACCGTTTTGAGGAGTAATAAATTGGAGGGAATCGTAGAAAGAGACATTTGGCATGAGATAAATGAAGACACACATCTGACACGCCATTTGCGCACCATAGACATCAAGGACGATCCGGATTACAGCTAGTCCATGGAGAAGGATGATCCCGGGTCATCTGTGAGAGCCCACGAGCGCGGTTTGAGCCTCACAGCTTGTCGAGCACTTTCTTGACCGTTTTGAGGAGTAATAAATTGGAGGGAATCGTAGAAAGAGACATTTGGCATGAGATAAATGAAGACACACATCTGACACGCCATTTGCGCACCATAGACATCAAGGACGACACGGATTACAGCTAGTTCATGGAGGAGGATAATCCCGGGTCATCTGTGAGAGCCCACGAGCGCGGTTTGAGCCTCACAGCTTGTCGAGCACTTTCTTGACCGTTTTGAGGAGTAATAAATTGGAGGGAATCGTAGAAAGAGACATTTGGCATGAGATAAATGAAGACACACATCTGACACGCCATTTGCGCACCATAGACATCAAGGACGACACGGATTACAGCTAGTTCATGGAGGAGGATAATCCCGGGTCATCTGTGAGAGCCCACGAGCGCGGTTTGAGCCTCACAGCTTGTCGAGCACTTTCTTGACCGTTTTGAGGAGTAATAAATTGGAGGGAATCGTAGAAGGAGACATTTGGCATGAGATAAATGAAGACACACATCTGACACGCCATTTGCGCACCATAGACATCAAGGACGACACGGATTACAGCTAGTTCATGGAGGAGGATAATCCCGGGTCATCTGTGAGAGCCCACGAGCGCGGTTTGAGCCTCACAGCTTGTCGAGCACTTTCTTGACCGTTTTGAGGAGTAATAAATTGGAGGGAATCGTAGAAAGAGACATTTGGCATGAGATAAATGAAGACACACATCTGACACGCCATTTGCGCACCATAGACATCAAGGACGACACGGATTACAGCTAGTTCATGGAGGAGGATAATCCCGGGTCATCTGTGAGAGCCCACGAGCGCGGTTTGAGCCTCACAGCTTGTCGAGCACTTTCTTGACCGTTTTGAGGAGTAATAAATTGGAGGGAATCGTAGAAAGAGACATTTGGCATGAGATAAATGAAGACACACATCTGACACGCCATTTGCGCACCATAGACATCAAGGACGACACGGATTACAGCTAGTTCATGGAGGAGGATAATCCCGGGTCATCTGTGAGAGCCCACGAGCGCGGTTTGAGCCTCACAGCTTGTCGAGCACTTTCTTGACCGTTTTGAGGAGTAATAAATTGGAGGGAATCGTAGAAGGAGACATTTGGCATGAGATAAATGAAGACACACATCTGACACGCCATTTGCGCACCATAGACATCAAAGACGATCCGGATTACAGCTAGTCCATGGAGAAGGATGATCCCGGGTCATCTGTGAGAGCCCACGAGCGCGGTTTGAGCCTCACAGCTTGTCGAGCACTTTCTTGACCGTTTTGAGGAGTAATAAATTGGAGGGAATCGTAGAAAGAGACATTTGGCATGAGATAAATGAAGACACACATCTGACACGCCATTTGCGCACCATAGACATCAAAGACGATCCGGATTACAGCTAGTCCATGGAGAAGGATGATCCCGGGTCATCTGTGAGAGCCCACGAGCGCGGTTTGAGCCTCACAGCTTGTCGAGCACTTTCTTGACCGTTTTGAGGAGTAATAAATTGGAGGGAATCGTAGAAAGAGACATTTGGCATGAGATAAATGAAGACACACATCTGACACGCCATTTGCGCACCATAGACATCAAGGACGACACGGATTACAGCTAGTCCATGGAGGAGGATAATCCCGGGTCATCTGTGAGTGCCGACGAGCGCGGTTTGAGCCTCACAGCTTGTCGAGCACATTCTTGAACGTTTAGTAAAACAATGGAGGGAATCGAATAAAGTTTTTTTGTTTAAAAATGTTTTATTGAGAAAAATAATTCGTTTTTAGGTTTATAATAACAGACGTCTGAAAGTTTAGCGAGGGAGAAAATGACGAATAAAGGGTGAAGGGATTATAACAGCTGCTGGAACCGTTGACTCGTGACCGCATTCGCATGACACGCTTTTTTCCAAATCCTACCCCGCATATATCAACGTAAAACTATAATAAAAATAACCCTATTTTCTAATATTTTTTTTACCAAAACCAACGACATCTATTTAAATTAACCTTTTATGGTGTGTTTACCGCCTACTATATCCCATAGATTTTATCATTTTATGTATATATATATATATATATGTGTGCGTGTATCTTCCTGTAGCATTACATAATTTATTTAATATACAGGTTGTGAAGAAAAAGAAATAAACCACGTCGACATATCCTAAGGGTCAGTATCCTTTCTATCGAGTGTATTATCTCGTAAACAACACGTTATCTAACAAGTGAAGCGTCAAAATGCACGTTGGACTGTTATTTTTTTTTCCTTATTATTTATCGCTACTTGTAAATCGAGTGTTATATCATACAGAGTGATCAATTTTATTCGAAGAAATCAACACTATGCGTATAAATAATAATAGTTATTAAAATGCGTTGGTAGCGAAGTTTTTATGTAAAACTGCATATACAGGGTCGTAAAATATGAAACGAAATAGATTTGTTAGAAATTAAAGTGAATATTTAGATACCTAGTAAGAAAATAAGTTTTTCAATTGGATTTTTCTTATACTTTCACGTTACCCTCGTATTTTAATAGTAGAACATTGACAAATGCCTTATTATAGTCGTTAAAACAGACGTAGGTATTTTGGTTAACATCAATACAAAAACCTTTAGAATATGGATATTTAGACATGCCCTTTTAGACCCCCCCAGTTTAATTTTATTGGTATAACCCAAGATCACATCGAACTTTAGTAGTTTTAGAAGAAATAAAATATTAACTTTCAATTGTGTCTGTTTCATGATATATAACACGTGCTCGTCGAATAGATGCGTTTCAAAAATGATTAACCGATACATGAAATAATTAATCTGCGCGGAAGATGTGTCAGGAAATCTTAAAAACAGGCTCTGTTGTCGACGCGCCGCGTTGTAGACGACAGTTGAGGATGATTTTTACAGCAGATCGGAAGTTTGCGAGTTTTACTTGTGGTCGGATGAAGCAATCTTCGAGCTGAATGGTTCGGTCAATCGGTATAACTGCTTGTACTGTTATAACAAGAATCCTGACGTTTTTATTGAAGCTTTTTTGGGCAGGTATTCGTCCACTTTTTCGAAAAACACGTGGCAGGTTATATGTGCGGGAGTTCATTTTGGAAACTGACACCTTGTGAGACCTTCTCAAGTACCGCGTTTTCTTAATAGGACCACACACTTTTTAAATTCAATAAAATTCCTGTATCCCACCTCGTATAATCACAAAATGTAAAAATAAACGCCCGGTTTTGTTTTAATTCATAAAATTTCCGAATTAAATAGTCAAACATCACGTATTTAACTTTGTACAGGGTGCGGCAGCATAACTTCCTTTTTTCAAAAGTTAATAAAACTTATTGTATGAATCAGAAAATTTTTATTCGTTTTTTATAATACAGGCACATACATAAAGTTTTGTTTTACTGAGTTTTGAAGATCAAATCAGTTAGGTGACGTCCCCCATTCTCCATACACTGAGTAAACCGATTTCTGGCGTTTGTCATGACTCTTGCCAGCATAGCAGGCGTTATGTTGGCAATTTCTTCCTGGATGTTCGTCTTCAAATCTTGTAGGGTCCTTGGACGGTTCACATACACACAGGATTTCAAAAAACCCCATAGGAAATAATCACAAGGGGTCAAATCGGGAGAGCGGGCTGGCCACTCCAAATCGCCCCTAATTGAGATAAGGCGCTCTGGGAAGTGTTCCCTCAAAACAGCCATCGATGTTCTTGAAGTGTGTGCCGTTGCTCCGTCTTGTTGGAACCAAGTGTCCCCTAAGTCCAACTCATCTAGCCGTGGGAAAAAAAATTCCTGTAACATGTTTACATACCGGTGCGAATTCACTGTCACTGTGACTTCATTTTCCTCAAAGAACCAGGGACCAATAATTCCACGTGAGTAAATTGCACACCACACTGTGACTTTAGGTGAATGCAAAGGCCGTTGATGCAATTGTCGAGGATTGGTATCAGCCCAGTAGCGCATGTTTTGTTTGTTTACGGATCCACACAAATGAAAATGGGCTTCATCACTAAAAAAAACAATAGCGTCCTCAGGAACGACTTCCAGAAAAACCTCACACGCGTTCCTCCGAGAATTGAAGTCACGTTCAGAAAGTTCCTGCACAATTGCCATCTTGTATGGATGAAAATGAAGATCATCATGAAGTATTCTCCTCACAGAACGATCGGAAAGTCCAAGGGCAGACGCATGTTTGCGCGCAGAACGCCGTGGTGATCGCAACACTGAAGTTCTAACTAACTCAATGTTCTCCGGTGATCTAATGGGCCGAGGGACTCCAGTTCTTCGTCTTGTCACACTTGCAGTTTGTCTGAACGTAGTGACCCACGTAACAATTGATTTCCGGTCCGGGACAGGGGCCAAGGGGGCTAAATTAAAGCGATTCCGAAAGGCGCGCTGGGTTGCGATCACAGAACATCCGCTCGAAAAGTAAACCTCAACGGCAAACGCACGCTCCTCACTGTTCCAACGCATGATGGCGACTGAACTGTGCCGGGACAAAACTTTATAGTCCCCCCTCTCGAACGAGACCACTAGCACTCCGTTACGACATCTACCGACTAAATGGCGAACTTTTTAAAAAAGGAAGTTATGCTGCCGCACCCTGTATATCAAGCATTCAACTTCCTTCATATACCTATTCGTAAAATTCCACGCATCCTACTAATTAGTTTTCATATTTAATCAAATATACCTAGTCGTAAATTAATTAAGAAAAAGCGTTCACTTCGTAATCAGCGAGTTTCCGTAGGCTTTGATTTCACTACTACCTATCAGTTAACCTTCAATTTCAACTAGAAGACTTAATTCATAATAAATTTCATTCAACACCGAGATATTATATTAGTTTTAGATTCACTGTGTATATCAATCATCCTTAAAGTAACACTTTTTTATATTTAATATATTAATTAAGCTTAGGACTATCCAGTCATAAATTAAATTATACAAGACAAGTTCGGAAACTTTCTCTTTAAAACTTTTTTTTCCAAAACAAATCTTCAAAACTTTGTAATAGGATATTCTCTTTTATTTTTATTTACGCGGGGTATCCTAAAACTTGGAGAAATTATTTGATTGCAGAATTAAATTTTGTATGTTATATATTACGAGGGTTTCTACTTAAGTTTTGATATATATGTCAAATCTGACATTGCCATCACAAAATTTGACGTTTTCAATGGTGAACGTACTCAAAACGTAAACACCAATGTGAATATGTCAAATCTGACATTGCCATCACGAAATTTGACGTTTTTAATGGTGAACGTACTCAAAACGTAAACACCGATGTGAATATGTCAAATCTGACATTGCCATCACGAAATTTGACGTTTTTAATGATGAACGTACTCAAAACGTAAACACCGATGTGAATATGTCAAATCTGACATTGCCATCACGAAATTTGACGTTTTTAATGGTGAACGTACTCAAAACGTAAACACCGATGTGAATATGCCAATTCTGACATTTCTATCACAAAGTTGGACGGTTTTAATGGTTAACGTACTCAAAACGTAAACACCGATGTGAATATGTCAAATCTGACATTGCCATCACGAAATTTGACGTTTTTAATGGTGAACGTACTCAAAACGTAAACACCGATGTGAATATGTCAAATCTGACATTGCCATCACGAAATTTGACGTTTTTAATGATGAACGTACTCAAAACGTAAACACCGATGTGAATATGTCAAATCTGACATTGCCATCACGAAATTTAACGTTTTTAATGGTGAACGTACTCAAAACGTAAACACCGATGTGAATATGCCAATTCTGACATTTACATCACAAAGTTGGACGGTTTTAATGGTTAACGTACTCAAAACGTAAACACCGATGTGAATATGTCAAATCTGACATTGCCATCACGAAATTTGACGTTTTTAATGGTGAACGTACTCAAAACGTAAACACCGATGTGAATATGCCAATTCTGACATTTACATCACAAAGTTGGACGGTTTTAATGGTTAACGTACTTAAAAAGTGTTGTTATACGAGTGATATTTGAGATGTTCGTCAAAAATGACGAACATTATCGTGCGATCATTTTCTATGAGTTTAAACGTGGATTAAATCAATAGCAAGGTGCCGATCAACTCGCTTCGACTTTTGATGATCAAACACCATCTCTAGACACTGCGATTCGCTGGTTTTCCGAATTCAATCGTGGTCGCACTTCACAATAAGATGAATTTCGTGAAGGTTCGTTCAAAATCGGCTTTTGTGCCAGGAATTAATCGATGCTGATATCGCAAAACCGTTATGTGACATACCGGGGAGTTTAATAAGGCATACTTAGTTCCATTAGAGCAAAGTAGAACGGTCAATTCTGAATGGGATAGGTTCTAAACCAATCGTAGAAGACGTATCATTCTTCACCACGACAATCATCCACCATACAGTCCTTATTTGGCATCCACTGATTTCTTCTTATACCTACATATCAAATATAAATTGCGAGGTGAACACCTGAAAAAGTCTTTCAAAATAAAACTGTCCACGAGTTTTTTTTTAAATCCCAATCCTTTATTTCAAATCTCGAATGTTAGAGCCTTGATAAAGATAAAATAAAAGATCGAAACGTTGGGATTTGAAAAAAAAAACTCTTGGATAGTTTTATTTTGAGTCCTCAACCTACAACACCATTCGAAATTTCATAAGAAAGTCTTTAGATAGATCTTTGAGCCCTCGGGGTCTGAAATGACCTGTTTTTTAATAGACACTAGGTATAAGTTAATTTCGTACGATTTTAAATACTTTAAGGAGGTTTTTCAACCCCCAAAATGAATGCGATTAATATTTTTGTTTGTATGTTTAGAATACATTCCTATTGATTGAAATCACGTCAATAACATTACCTTATATTGGAATTCATAATGTTGACTAACAATGGTATGTTATACCAGTGAAACAAAACACTATGTACATGACCTGAGTGGGAATTGCCATTGATGACGAATCAACGTTTAAATGTTAAATAGATGAACTTTTACTTAAACAATAGATATATAAAGATTACGTGTTTTGTTTGACGTAAAATAATCAAAATGTATATAAAAATATATCTGTAAAGTCGAAAACAAAAAGGTTAAAAGCATAATAATGATTATACTTAATTTGATACAACAAATCAAATACCCCCGGTAAAAATATTTATCGACGCCGTGTGTTAATTCATAACATATTTAGTAAAGAGTTAGAATTAATATAAAAACACGTGTTTATACTGAGATAAAACTGGTTTCCAACTAAAAAAAAAAATAATAACACTTCCAATTGTGAAATATATTTTACATGAATGTGATAATACTAGAATTTTTTACTAACTAAATATTTAATAATGTATTTAAAACATAAAATTTGTCAATAATTAATAATAATAATATTGATATAAAGCTATGATGAACATTACCAAGGAAACGACGTTTCACATTGCATACAAAACATAACCACAAATTCTATAACACAAACAGAACTTACCTTTCCCGTAGCTTTCTTATATCTCAAAGTAGCTTCCCTTATTAAGTCCTTGACCAAGATATCACCGTCGCCACAAGGCACAACCACACGTACACTACCAAAACACACTGTAACCTTCATTTTACATTAAAAAATCGCGGTTTCATAAACTTAGGTATGTTGACGCCATGCTACTATTCTAACGTACATTTCACCTTTACGTTTATTATCACTGCTGTCGCATTCCAACCGTCCGGTGTTCGTGATTCGAGAATGAAAATTTTCGTTGTGTCTTTCCGATTTGTGCACAGGGGCACAATTTTCAAAACAAACAATCGTTTAATAACACAACGTTTGCTTTCACTCGTAGAATTTTACGAACTAAAAATTTTAAACGAGTTTTCCCCCCCTTCGGCTACCTGTGCGATGTGGCCAATGGTTTTCGGGATACCAGCATGTGGCTGGCATGACAACTATCAATGGAATGTCGTTTTGGCTGCGTTGCCGATATGTACAGGTAAATTTGAGGTAACTCTATTTATTAAAATATTTAAAATTAATTTTTTACATATTAATATGAATTGAAGCCGATTCTAATTCGATTTTTAGAAATTAAAAATATATTAAAACGTGAATAAAAAAGAAAATTAATTATAAATACCTATACCAACTAATAAAATTAACAAAAATATCTACATTATCAATATACAATATATAAATATCGGCAAGATTCCAATATTTTTTTTTTTTAATTTTAAATTATAAATCTTTTTATTATTCATTATATGGTTGACGATTTAAAAATTTCTATATTATTTAGAAAAAATATGATACTAGACAACAGCGCTTTAACAGCGTAGTAGGAAAATATTATGGTTAAAAAATAATAAAAGGTACAATACTATAGACAACTAGCAATATACAACTATATTGAATGTTGTCTAATATTAGAATAATAGTTTGTTACGAATTTAATATACATAAATAGCTTTTTAATCCAAAATATAGTCTTAAGAATATGAATAATATGTTACGTAATATTTCCAATATAAATGATACTTAGATATTGCACGAAATGATTTTATCGGATTTTCAATAGTATATAATTATATAGTTTTATATGATGATTTTCATAAATATATGATTAAATTGTATCATTATTAATAATCAATATATGAATTTTGATAAAGACCGTAATCGGTTGAAACGTCAATTTTTACTTGTTTTTTGAAACCAATTTTCTCTCAAAAGAGACCTAATCAAAGCTATTCATCAAGAAAAACATATAAAAATGCCTAAAAAAAGTATTATTAATATAATTTTAAAATAATTATCGGAGCTTACTAGGCTAGTAACACTCAATACAGAACTGTTATGCTGGTTGCCTGTATAACTAAAAACTTATTTTGAAGAATTTAATTACAAAATACATTGTTTCATTCGGTTGATTGAATATCGTGAGATATAAATTATTTATAATGCGAAATTGTTTATTTACAATAAAATTAATGTAATTATATAATAACGTTTGAAGGTGTTGTCGTGGCCGTGAAAAATTAAATTAACTAAACGTAATGAAAGGCATAAAAGATATACATTTGTATTGTCAGGTGCACGCCTGTTATACAGTGTTGCCGTTTTTATTCAACGTATTTAAGTAGAACTTTTTTGTTAGATATTATGGTTGTATATTATCACTATATTTATTATTTAATTAGTGAAAAGGGATAAGATAGAAGTGGGATGATTTAAAAGAAAATATACTTTAAATAAAAGTCATATAATTGCATAAATAATAACATTTATTGTGTATTTTCTAACTATATATCAGATTAATTGAATTAATATTGAGGTATTCGGTGCTAGTATGACATATTAGCATTAGTTTCTCTCGATTTCATCTTCTTTATTGCCAAAATTTCGAAAATTAATAGAATCAAACTGAAGATAACCCCGCTGGCGAATATTAAAAATGCCGCATAACAATCTAGTATACCGGCGCTTCCGAAATTACTTCCCTTACTTTGACAAACCGGTTTTTTAGTGTAAATTCTATTCGTATCACGTCTTTGTATTCCATTTTCCAGAATTTTTCTCAAACTAAAATAAATAAATCAGTGGCGGGAACAATAATGTTTGAAAACCCCGAATTAATTGATTTTTACGTACCCCACTTTAATAATTTCTTTATAAGCAGATCCTTTCTTAATAGAGACCCATGGTTCTATCAAATTTATAAACACGATTTCTTTCAAACTACATTTTTCACTTTCCTGGAAAGTATTTCCTATCATTTTATAACCGGAAGAAACTTCTACGTGGAAAGCGAAAAAACCCTTTTGCACTCTACTGATCCCTTCCTGCATTGTCATGAAATTCGGTTTTTGTCCTTTAGGTGCGATTTTTTGTTGATAAATCGCTTTTCTAATAGGTTCATCTGCAGTCTACAGAGAGAATAAAAAAATTTTGGTTCCAATTAAATTAGAATCATACAGTAGATAAGAAATTAATTTCAAATCATTATAATCAAATGAAATACAAGACATCTACGCCACTGCTTCTCCACGGCGCAACAACAACGCGCAGAGAGAATAATAGACGCCAATTGTTTTTTAACACTATGTTAAAAATAAGTTCGTCATGATATTTTTTATTTATTCAACACAATAAATTCATATAGTGCATGTATTTTGTAGAAATCTAATAGAAAATGTTAATTTTTATTTCCTTGTAAATATGTAGTAAACGTCAATTTCTTCTTCTCTTTTATAGTTTTACGTGTGTTTGAGATATTAAGTTCTGTGATTAGAGGTACACATATTGTTCTAAAGTTAAACGGTTCTGGCTACTGTGTTCTATAAATATGTTAATAATTTGTAAAAATGTTATTTGGAAAATATATATTAACATAAGATAAAAGTTTGTGGTTACTGTATCATTAACGTTTTTTTTAAGAAATGTATCACCTAGTTTGTAATACTATGATTTGGAATAGAAATATTGACATTATATTGAAAGGTTCTGGCTAATTCACCTACTTAAGTGAATATAAAAACCAAGTTGATAAAATAAAATTCAAATATTTTAGATAGTTGTAATGTAGTAGGAATAAGTAGGACAATCACAACTCACCTTGAAATAATAATGAGAATAAACAATATCTTCAACCCCTAACGAAATTCTAGAATTTAACAAATCTTCTAAAGTTTTAATACTCTCCGTTGTGCTTTGTAAAATGGCGACTATATTAGCCGAATAAGAAGTATATAAAAACATGGTAGCTATAAAAGCGAATATTGTAGCTATACGACCGGCGTTACTTTTAGGTTCGGATTCCGCCCCCTGTTGCGTCACCGCACCCAATTCCATCACCAAAACATCGAAAAACCCCGGTCTCAAAGGCACCACCGAATTCGAATTATTTTCTTGTACTTTTTCTCGAAAAGTAGGATCTTTCCATTCCCATTTTACTATTATATAAATTACTATGAAAATCAGCGGTACTAAACCGAAACAGCTGTACCAAACGTCGGTATCGAACGGTAAAGTGAACACGTTCGATACGTACGATAGAGGGGGAGCTCTGAAGATGAATTTAGCGTAAGTTGGAGCACTCGGTGCTACGTATTCTATCACGTCTATTCGGTCAATAGTGAAAAATAAAGCTGTGCCTGTAAAAGATTAAAAAACAATCCTAAATAGTGAAATTATAGGCGGTTTTTTTTTTAACAAAAATGGATAAAAGTTGAACAACTACTATATTCTTCTGATATAACTTACTTGGTTTTGAAAACTAATTCTTTTTTCAATTATTACGAAATTTACTATTTATGCATTGAGAACCGGCAACACTGGTATTACCAGGTGGGCTCGGTCGTAACGAACTTGAAGTTAGGCATTTTGACAGAATATGAACGTTTTGCTGTGCGAATTTACATTAATTGAAATATAATCTTGTGTATTATGTGATTTTAAAAAAACATATAAATTTCAAAAATTCGTTTTTTATAATATCAGGATATAAACAGCAACCGTTATAGAATTCTTCTTTTGCTAACAACAAAAAAATTCAGCAATCTAATAAATCGTCAATATGCATTCCAAAATGGCCGTCGTGGGGTAAATAAATGCTTTTGCTATAAGTTCTTGTGTAGTTTCTAAAATTATTTATTTAATATGATACCCAGTGGTACGGCAAAATCACTTCTCAAAGGATAGCCTCCGGAAACATTGCTTTGCGTTGTTTTTAGTGTAGGTAAGCAGTAAATAAATTCTGAAAAGCAGTATATTGGAAACTGGTACATAGAAGAAAGTCAATTGTTTATCCCACGACCGTTGTTTCGACGTAGATCACCTGTTTTCTCAGTTTGTTTAATAAAAAAACTCTTCTTCTTTTTTAATAACGTGATTAAGATATAAGAATATTTACCTCCAATTTCAGCTCTATCTGATTGTAAATCTCCAATCATTCCAGTAAATTTGCTAGTATTACTGTCTCTGTAACCCCAAGTTGTATCAAATATAGGGGTAGAAGTGGCGTTTAAAATAACCAACAAATATTTCATTATCAACCAATTTAATTTGGATAATGGATCGATATGGGTATTTCTAGAATCCCAAAAATTCAATTTTAACAAAAATTAATTCAATAGATAATATCAGAAAAAGAAGAAGAAAACAAGCTAGTACCTGTAATCTTCTAGGTGTTTATATGTATCGGAATTAGTAACCACGTAAGAAATATTCAAATTCAATCCTTTCAAATTTGTTCTATTCCTCGAAAATGAAAGTTCATCGTATTTAAAAAATCCTTGTTTGGAATTCCATCGAGCTATATCATTTTCCAGAAATTCCGAAGAATCTTTCGACACTTTATACAAAGCTTTAATTTTGTATACGTAATTTTCTTTTTCTAAATTTTCCACGACAAAAATTTGACTGTCCAATCTGTAATAATAATTTTTAAAATCCTCATAATCGCCGTCGGACAGTATAATCCATCTAAAGGGTTGCTTAAATAGATCCATTTGATTACCCTAAAAACGATACGCGGGACTACAATTTATATGTTCAGATATTGTGAAATGGCAACGTTGTAATATCATAGGCGAAACATGGATATTCGGGAAAACTATACTTTTAATACGGAAAATTAACATGATTTTTAGATTTTTCGCACAAAAATACAAAGTATTCCATGTTTTTTGGCATACTTTCGTCCTAAAAAGATGTATTTATAATATCAACCGACAATGCCACTGTTGTCATATTTCAACCTAAATACCAATTTTTAAATCAAGACGTATCATATACCACGTTGCGATATTGAATCAAACCTGATTAAAATATTTTTAAATCATGTATAATTCCATTCATAACTGAAATTATACAGTATAAATCTAAATAAAACTTTTATTCCCCCTATCTTGGCAACCACAAAATGTTTAAAGGTCGTTTTTAGCAAACGCGCTTACTTTAAACACCAGCTCCATCTATATGACAGTACCTAACAGTTTACAGATTTCTTCCGCTTTTCGAATATATTTTTACTATATTGTTTTATTTCATTAAAAACTACGAACTACTTACTCGCTCTAGTACCATTACAATTCTTATCAATCAAAAATATTTGGTGTTCTGGTGGAAAAAATGTTTAAAGGTCGTTTTTAGCGAACGCGCTTACGACTTTAAAAACCAGCTTCATCTATACGAGAGTACCTAATAGTTTACAGATTTCTTCCGCTTTTCGAATATATTTTTACTATATTGTTTTATTTCATTATCAACTATGAAATACTTACTTGTTCTAGTACCATTTTCGTACCGTTGCAACTCATATCAATAAAAAATATTTGATGTTCTGGTGGAAAATAGTACGATATGTTTTTATTTGGGTTCTGAATATCGCAAGGGACGTTATTTGATGACAATTCTTTCCAAAGCAGTAATTTATTTTCTAAAAAAATATAGTTACGTCAGTCTAATAATCTGACATAAGATGGCGCTACGACGGAGTATACTTACCTCGTGACCAACAAATGAATGCATTAAGTTTAACAGGGCCCTGTAATTTTAAAACGAAATCATTTACCATTTTGATAGTTTCATATTTTGTTTGTAAAGACAACTCGAATGCGATAGTAAAAAAGGGCAAAACTACGTTTAGCCTCATTCTGGAATTCTTTAACGTAATCCTTGATAAAGCCCGTATTTATACTATCTATGCATTATTTATGTATAAATCGGAAACGAGGTGGATCACAATAACCAGTGATTATAAGCATTTTAATTTAAGTACGCGGAATGTGGTGATTATAGGTTAGGGTTAAGAATTACACAAATATCGTGTAGTTCTTTACGTTATTTCATCATGTACCGGGTGGGCAATAAAATTAAAAAGCAATTTTTTTAAATTTTACTTCATTAAGTGGCACTTTATGTACGATAATTGAATTCTGCGCATTTTTTGAGTGTATCGAATAAGAGATGGGGGAGAATGGGTACAAATGCCTGTAAATCCGTTGTATTTAGCCGATTTTCATAAAATAGATGTTTTTTGAAAAAAATTTTGTCCAGAAGTACGAAATATATAAATTAAATAAGTAATTTAATGTAATATACAATGTTATTTTCATGATATTTGATTTGAAACGAAACCAAATTTCTAGTTTATTATAATAGATTCAATCAGGAATTAACGCATATTAGTTGCGTTTCGTTGACTCTAGCCCCCAATACCATTTCAAGGTTATTTATTATAAGCGTTTCGAAGGTATTTTTTTCACCAAATATTGATGCGGAAATTAATTATAGAAAATTGATTTTGAATAGAAAAAAATCTATTAAAAAAATAACATATGTAAAGGAAAAATAAACGTTCGCTTCGTTACTTTCAAATCTTATAGCGAGTGGATCAAAATTATTTATGTCTCAAAAAAAGTTATGCAATACCATGTGAAAGTAAATAATAATTCGTTTTGATTTACTGATTATCCAACAATATTTGTCAATTTCACTTTTCATATTTTATATCAACGAAAATTGTTTAAAGCAAACATTAAAAATCACTTAAGAAAATTACGTCACGTCACGTGAACGATAATTTAAGTATAATAGAGACATACGAAGTAAATTATTAATATTTAGGTTGTTTATTGTATGTTGTAGATATTAAGTGTAATTTTTTTCTATATAAAATCCTCTTGACACCATTAAATCTACAATTTTAATAAGTTTTTGTCATAATACGAGATTATTACGAATTGACAACCGGCAACACTGGTGTCGTCAGGTGATCTGTCGTACCATCTTGAAGTTTGAAATATTTGACAGCACATAAACGATTTATGGCGCGAAAAATATATTTGTTGTTTAAACATATGATATTGTGAGAAAATTTTCAAATTATAATATATGAAAGATGTGTTTTATCAAAATATGAAAAATTTTGTGTTGTTGTGTTGTGTTTTCCAATAATAAATTAGTGATAACATCAAAAAGCAAGCACTACACAACTTTTATTTACGAGTCCTAAGGTATATGAATAATATTCTTTAGTGACAGTATAAACAAAAGTGGTATTTTATACTGATGTTTATGTAAATATGTCCGTAAGTTATATAAAAATATTATTACTCTAATCTAAGGATAGAAAACATTGAAGTATTAATATCTATACCTCCATCATTGAACAATGGAAATGTAAATAGATAATTTACTAGTTCATAAAGTATGTAAATGAGTTACTTAAGATATATTACGAAGGTTACCTACCTGTCGTAATATTAAATTGCATACAAAGCTGTATGTGAATTTATATTAAAACTATTAGAATGAGAACGATTCAATGACTATTGTTAAATTGGAAATCTGCAGTAGGAATCATTAAAAAAAAATCCTTTTTTATTATAATCAAGGTGAAATCTTGATGTGGAATATTCAAACTCGGTTTGTTCAACTCTTAGACTTATAAATTATAGTCCAGTCAAACTAGACTTCCGTATTTAATTAAACAATTAGGTATAAATAATTTTAGTTAAAAATTATTGTGATGGCTACTACGAATCAAAAAAAGAATTATTCAAATTCATAAGTTGGATACCGAGAAAAGTTAAGTTTAGCGTTTTTTGTTTAAAAACAACTGTGCAACTCTTTAGGCGACTGTACAATCTCAGCGAGACATCCCAAAACATGCTAGAGCATTATTGTACACTATCCCGCGATTCAGTGTCCATATAACCTTCTATTTCTTCAATAAATAATTAAGATATCGCAAACGTCAAATACATCATTTGATTCGTTTCGAAAATAATATTTCGTAATCGAAAAACGTAAATTTAGCCTTTTTTTTAATTTTAACACAACTTCGTCGCATAATAAAATAAAACATATTTTTTTTCGGTAATCATTTATGTTTTTAGCTAATTTGACTGGACTATTTCGTAAACTGTGTTTCCGATGTTTAGAAACAAAAAAGTTGCCAGTTTGTGATGAATTAAACTTACAAGATGGCGTCATTCGGTGTAATCATTATAAATAGTCTATTTAAAAAAATAGTTGACAAAAAATGGTCTATAGTGAAAATTAGAGATGAAAAATTCAATTCCAAACTTGAAATAATAATAATAATAAATAGTTAGGAGTTTTGATTTTCATACATAGAATTGGCTTCACTGTTTGTAAAGAGTAAAGTAAAATTTACTTGTTTGTTTTTTATATTGAGAACCGGCATCACCGTTTGTTAAGTAAAATAAAATCTTTATTTTAAAAAATCGATTTTAAATAGAAAACTAACATATGATGGCGTCTTCTATAGATTTAACTACGAAAGAACGTGTACAGTTTGCACAATGTATTTAACATCGAATCAAAACTAATTAACATCGTCATTCTTTTATGTGCCAAATGCAGTGGCGTAGCATAAAATATTTTAAATACAAATTTATTTCGATTTTATTGTTTCATAATACAAAATTTTATTTTATATTCAAGATATATACACTTAGGGTTACTAATTTATTTAAATAAATAATTGTTATTGTAATTTATCCCAATTATTACATTTTAATAAATTTATAAGAAATATTAAGCAGTTCTTTCAATACCCGCCGATGAAGGCATCGTCAGTGGGAGTAATGAGATGTAGAAGGAGAACTTGAAATAAAAGTTCTTCTTTCTAGTAGCGTTTAGTTTTAAATTGTTTCCATAGTACAAACTAGAGAGCAGGTCAGGTTCGACCCACTGCGATTTTCTGATAAAATAAAAATATGTTTTTAAAAATTCTAATTGTCGTATCGGTATTTTGTTTTTCGGGTGCGTTCGCGAAACTTGACGAAGTTTTCGAATGGAAACAAGTGAAATTCGAATGGCCAAACGAAGAAGCTGAGAAAATAGCCATTGAAAACGGGGATTATGTACCGGAAAATAATTTACCGTTGGGATTGGTTAGGTGGAAGGATAAACTTTTCGTTACTGTTCCCAGGTGATAATTTTTGATGTTTCTACTGGAAAAAAATGTAATAAAACGTAAATTTTTTGTAAAAAAGTTTTATTTTATCATTTTAATGTTTTTTTTTATCAATTTTGAATCATATCAATTTGAATATTTGATAATTTTATTCATAATAGTGTTGTTTAATGGAAATAGAAAAAGATTCAGTATTGGGTGGTGGGTTTTAGATGGAAGCATGGAGTGGCTGCAACTTTGAATTACATTCTACTCAATACAACAGAAAAATCACCTAAATTCCACCCTTATCCCGATTGGAACGCGAATCTACTTCCAAAAGAAGGAGAGGATCCAGTAGAAAACCAGATTGTATCAGTTTTTAGAATGAAAGTCGATCCTTGCGATCGTTTGTGGATAATGGAAACTGGTTTAGCAGATATTTTGGGTAATCCAAAGCTCGTTATTCCACCCTCTATCGCTATTTTCGATTTAAACACCGATAAGTTGATAAAAAGATATAATTTATCAGAAACTGACATCAAGGGAGAAGATTCGTTCTTCGCTAATATTGTAAGTATGTTTTTTTAAGTAAATACGACATAAATTCGAAAAAATTTTTTTTTATTAAAGATCGTAGATGTTACTAACGAAACATGTGACAAAGCTTTCGCCTACATCCCCGATTTAGGAGGATACGGTATAGTCGTATACTCCTTAGCCGAGGATAAATCGTGGAGAGTTAAGCACAATTATTTCCATTTTGATCCGTTAAAAGGCGACATGACCGTCGGCGGAGTTAATTTCCAATGGACCGATGGAGTATTCGGAGTTGCGTTAGGACCATTAAACGAAACAACCGGGTGAGTGGATTTGATTATTTCGCGTTAAATTTGATGAAATGACGTGTTGGTGTAGTTTCAGAACGGCTTATTTCCATGCCTTGGCTAGTTGCAATCAATTTTCCGTTAGTACGCAAGTTCTAAAGAACGAAATCTTGGCAACTGATCCAGCGTCGTTTGATTTATATCAAGTAGGTATAGGTCGTAAATATATTCAATTTGTTGTGAAAATTGGCAACGCTGTATAAAATAATATATCTTAACGGGGGCGTACTTAAGAATCGGGAAATTTCATCGACAATTTTTTTTTCCCTTCCATCTACTGCACTAATCAGGGGCACACTTTTGAGAATCGTGGAATTCGATCAAATAATTTATAATTTTTCTCCTTAATTTAGTTGGAAGGTATCAAAGATGATAAAGGACAATCTTCATCATCAGATTTCGATGTGAAAACCAACGTTTTATTCATAACGCAGCTACAAAGAGATGGTATAGCCTGCTGGAACCCCAGAACTAAACTCGAACCTGATAATTTCCCATTGGTAGTTCAAGATCATGAAAAATTGATTTTCACTAACGATATTTCGGTAATAGAATCGATTCTTTTTTTTTATTTATTGGAAATTTAATAAATGAAGTTTTATTTTCAGATCGATGCCGAAAGGAATCTCTGGATTCTATCGGATCGAATGCCAATTTTTATTTACAAACAATTAGATCCGAATCAAATCAATTATAGAATAATGAGAATTAAAATCGATGATGCAATCAAAGACACTGCCTGTGAAGCTTGAAATAATCGATCAGTATTATAAAAAACGCGATTTGCATATTGTAAAAAAAATTTTAATAGGGGGGAATAAATTTTTTTATGAAATTGTTATTATTTTAACCCTTACATAAATTGGGGTAATAGCATCAACCATAGAATTATTCTATTTCGTACATTCCGAGTGAGATTATTGATATGGTAGTTTTAGTCGAGTTCTGGTTTAGACTCTACACCCGTGTGTACATGGGAACGTGATTTGTCATGTTTGTGGAAACGTATTCTCGAAAATGGTTGAGTTAGCGATTTGTTGATTTTCTTCCTGTTGAACCTTATCTTGAGTAAGACTACTCTAGAATTTCAACTCAATCCAATCATTAGTTTGGTAGATATGATTTTTTAAACATTCGTATGTTTTACATTAGTATTCGAACATGGATAGGATAGAACAGTTTATTTTGTAGAATAATTATTTACTCTGTATATAAATACCACCTCTGATTGTTTCATTATTAAAATAAAGCTCGAAAATTCCAAATTCCGTTGAATAATTTACGGTACGAAATGGAATAATGGAAATTTCGAAAATCTGCTATGATGAGCACGAAAACATGGCTATAGCTGGATCTTCGGTTTCATAAGTTATCAAAACGTCCCTAAATTTATCCAACAATTGCAACAACTGACTCCTCCGCAGATTCTCCAGGTACATAATCTCCTCCACGTGGTGGTTTCCTTGGAAATATTCTTTCCTACATAACCGGGCGAATAATTTCAGATCTTCCGGGGTATTCGTCGCAGGGATCTAAAAAGGAAACTAATGAAGGTAAACACCACAATTTAAAATCAAATCGTGGTAAAAAGAATATAAAAAAAGTTTTTTCTTTAAAACTTCCTGCTATATTCAGCCCTAAACTACATAATCATTGAAATTTGTATTTCGTCAAAATGAATTGTACATTTTCTTGGTATTAATCAAAATATTTTCACTGATGATTAAATTAAATGACAGGATTAAATATTTATTGAAAGGATTAGTGTTGTCCTTTCAGTTAAGAAGCAGGAAAATCAAAAAGTCTTGTAAAGGATTAATTAAAATTGAAGTTGAATTAAATGTGAAAATACTGAATTTAACTATTATTTACCTTAAAAATCGAACTTCTTTCTTCATCTGGAAAGTCCAATAGTAATTCCTCTTGATAATCCTGTTTATCATCTTCTGTCGAAGTGAAACTCATATTTTCTAATCTAAATTAAAAAAAAAATTGTTCTGGAAAGATTAACCCAAAAATTTTGATGAAAGCTAGTCGATAAAAGGTTTCATTCATCCACCAGCCTCCTTCACAATTTGATTAAATATCTACGAAAATATTTATTTTGGAGAAAAAAGTTTTAAATAAAATATCTTATCAAGTGTCAAACTAACCTAACCTATTTTCCTGCAAAATATTTTGGGTCATAACATCCAAAATAATAGTTTTAATAAAAAAATTTATATAACCTTTTTTGTAAGTTTAATTTTTTATTTAAAACTTTTTTCTAAAATCAATATTTTCAAAAATATTTAGTAAAACTTGATACGGTAAACTAAGCTTTACACTTTTATTCCACTTTGGTAAATATCAGAGGATTCATCTTTTAGGAACCACATCCAAAAAAATAAATACTAAATTATTTTAAAGTTTGTATACTACTTACAAATAAGCGTTTCTACTAGATGTTATTTCTGTAGCTTCAGAAATTGTTGAAGCCCCACTTTCCGACTCAGTCCTATCAGCTGTTTGATAATTAGAAAGAACAGTGCTGCTTCTAGGTGATGGTAAATGTTTTTTAACAGCATCCCTAAAATTAATAACAATAACAACTAAATAATGAAAAAAACATCCAAACTAACACTTTATTTATAAGCAATCCGTTATC
This sequence comes from Diorhabda carinulata, assembly GCF_026250575.1. Taxonomy (NCBI): domain Eukaryota; kingdom Metazoa; phylum Arthropoda; class Insecta; order Coleoptera; family Chrysomelidae; genus Diorhabda; species Diorhabda carinulata. The sequence continues at coordinate 2,029,557 of NC_079469.1, forward strand.
TGTAGGCATGTACTGAATATAAGTGTGCAGCTGCAACAATAAATGTTGTTGTAACATCCAAATAATAGTTTGTACTAGTTGTGATTGCTGCGAAGGGTGACATAAAGGGTTACACTTTTGTCCCAAAGACGTCGGAAGGGAAAATTCACCTATACAACGTATCAAATTCAAACCTACAAATAAAAACTAATAAAAAAATCGATCCTAGATCTAAAACAAACAGATTTACCTGGAAAAGCTTCTTTAAATTTATCTATTAAAGGCGAGTTCAAATGTATCGGAGCGTTTGGAGATATAACGTATTTATTAGTAGAACATATCGGGAATATAACTGTTGCTTTTGCCCAATATACTAAATGAGCGGTTAGTTCAAAAACCTTAAATTAAAACAATAAAAATCTAGTTAAATACAAAAATCACTTACCTACATGTGTTAATGTTAAATCAGAATCGGCTGCAAGGGTTTGTAAATTTTTTAGAGGTGAATACTGAGAGAGCATTCTGTTTAGAGAAGGTGAACCGTCCAATGATGTAAAATCGTTCATTTGATTTAAAGGATGCAGTAATAATAAACTATGATAAGGTCTTAGTGCATTTAAACATCTAAAAATTGAAATCAAACTAGATTATATATATATATATATATATATATATATATATATATATATATATATATACACATATATATATATATATATATATATATATATATATATATATATATATATATACACATATATATATATATATATATATATATATATATATATATATATATATATATATATAGGTAAAAATATGAAAATACCTGTCAATATCCCCTGGTTCTACAATTTTCCCTCTCATATGCCATTGATGCACTTTTTGTGGTAAACAAAAACTTAGAGGAATCCATTTGTTTATTCTTAAACTAACAAGCCCCGTTGAACATAGATCGTCGTACATTTTCTTAATATTAGCAGCTAAAGAACATTTTTCTAATATCAGAGTAAAAGCATTACTTGGGGTATTAGTAAATCCGTCATCGTGAGCAGTAGTCATTAATTGAGTTTGATCCGAAACGTAACCACATCTCTTTTCCTCGTATTTAAGAACAATACCCATTCTCTTACTCAAATCATGATAACATTTTACTAAAACATCTTATATTAAAAATAAATTAATTAACTAAACTTTTTACTTACCTACAGAATGACTAGCTAATGCTTGTAACGCGAAAACAATATTAACTAACATTCCAGATTCATCCTCTTTTTCACGCTTATTTCTTAATTGTAATAAGGTAGGATGACTAACGAATCTAACATCGTTTACTTTTAACTCAAACTTTTTGTTATACAACTCGGTTTTAACCGCAAAAAGTGAAGAAAGAACTTCATCGGTGAAACCGGTCAAATTTTCTTTATTTATATTTGAAAAAAGATTGTTATTACGATGAAGTAAATCGTCTACTACAGGGAGAGTATAAGGATTTTTTCTTCTAGTGTTAGAGGGTTCGTTATTTAGTTTACTTTGAAATGGATACCTAAACAATAATCTGTCACCCTTACTATCAGATTTAACCAATATAATACAAAGAGGACTAACTTCCATCCCTACAAACTTTTCAACTCAGCATCCCTCTAAATTGTTTGTTACCACAAATTCAAATAACCTAACAAAACATATCTGTCAAATTTTATGTAAATGTCAGTTAATTACACAAGGCGTATTTTTCGAAATGTAAATCAATACACTGACTGGTAGTAACGACGTAATCAACCATAGAATTAATCTTCTTTTTTTCTATACTAGTTGTTTACTAAAAAGAGCTTATCGAAAACTACCGATTTAAAATCGGGTAGATCATCTATCAGCTGATTGTAAATCCTGAATCAAATTTTGATTAGTTGCCGAATGAGACATAAGTACAAACAACTGTCAAATAAAATTGCTAATGTCAAATGTCAAAACATTTACGAGAACTGTCTTTCAAAATTCGGAACAAGGTTTAGAACATAAAGTAGTACTACTCTATGTCCTTAAGCAGAGCATACACGGTCAATAATACTGACAGTATCGAAAAATATTGTCAGTAATACTGATCGTGTAATCCGAGGTATTGAAGTACTGAAGAGGGTACTGAAGATTGATGCTTCAATCCATTCATTCCTCAGTTCTGGTCGCCGAGTAGTGGGGATACTGACAGTAATAATGACCGTGTGGCCGGGTTTGCTTCATTCTTCAGTAATGAGGCGGGTTTAGGTTGTGAAAACACGTGCCATCTAATTGATGAAATCTTGGAGTTCGACGTTGGTTTGCTTTTTGTAGAGTTGCCGTTTATTTTCTCTGAAAACGTGAAGCCTGCTTATTTTCTTACGAATTTAAGTTAAATTACGTTATTTAAATTAAGTTAAATTAAGTTTAATTACGATAAATTTATCTTCCTCAGTTATTAAATTGTGCAAAAACTCGTGCATCCAAAGTAAGTACAAGATTATTTTTAAAATACTGTGAATTTAACCCTCTGGGTACCACGGTCCTCATGAAAGTCAAGTACCACAGGGGTCCTTTTTGGACCCCAAATATTTTTTTCCATTTTAAATCTTGGGTTATTGAATAGGAAGTTGAAACTTGGTACTTTCACATGTTTTTGAATGCTAATAATGAATTTTACCTTCAAGTTTACTCATCTTTTAACTTATGCCCAAAAATAAATAAAAGGTGCAACTTGTTTTTTCTTGTATTTTCTGAAGAAACAATATTTTAAAACGGAGTTTACAAAGGTCATACAGCAGAGAAAGTTAAATTCTCGTAAAAGTGTTGGGTCCCAAAAGGACCCCATGGTACTCGGAGGGTTAATAACGAAAATATTAATCATAACTTCATTTACATTTTGTTAAATAATTTGCAGATGGAGGATAATATGGACGAAGATCTTAAATTATTTATTCATACTTTTGAATCCATGCCCGAATTGTGGAGCTCCACAGATCCAAATTACATGAAAAAAAATAAAAGGATGGAAGCCTTAAATAAATTATTGCCTTTGTACAAAAAAATAAAACCTAACGCGGAAATTTCCGATGTCAGGAAAAAAATAAATACATTAAGATCAAATTTTCGAAAAGAACTTAAGAAAATTGAATCTTCGAAAAGGTGAGAATATATACCAACATTTTGATTTTCTTAGTAAAATTTTATTTAGGCATTAGGTATAGTTGTTTTTATAATAATTATATAAAAAAGAAAATATGAAATGAATTTATTATGTTATTAAAGGTCTGGATGTGGTACCGAAGACATTTACACTCCGTCGTCATGGGTATTTTATGCTCTTCAATTTCTTGATAAAATCGAGCAGCCATTCGAAACCCACTCGTCGATTGATGTGGAAAACGAGGAAGAGGAACAGGTATGATTTTGATTGTTTGGTTTTTACCATAAATTTCAGTATTAAATTTTTTGAAATAAAAAATTAACATTTGCAAAAGTATTATGACAAATTATTATGTAAGATTAAAATATGTACAATATTTATCCCTTGTGGATTTTGCGTCGCTTGCATTCCTACTATGTTCTTCACGAAGACTAGCCCCTACATCTATGCTTTCAATTTCGTTTTGTGCACTAAAGTTTAGAGATTCCTTTTTTAAGTAATTATGCAGATAGCAGCATGCTAGTGTAATTTTTGTTGCTTTGTCAGGACCAAGATTTATTGGCTTTTGAAACACACCAAATCTTGATGCGAGAATGCCAAAGGCATTTTCGACTACACATCGAGCTGTGGACAGTCGTTTATTGAAAGTATCTTGCTCCTTTGTACATTTTTTTTGAGGGTATGGTTTCATAAGGTTGCAGTGCAAAGCAAAGGCCTCATCTGCCACAAAAACGTAAGGAAAATAATCCTCTGAACCTGGTAACTTTGTGGGAGGTGGAATATGCAATTGCTTTTTTAGAAACAAATCCCAAAATTTTGTATAAAAGAGGACCCCACCGTCGGAGATCCTACCATTAGCTCCTACATCCACCATTATAAATTCCTTATTTGCATTGACCAATGCCATTAAAACAATGCTAAAGTGTCCTTTATAATTATAATACAGAGAGGAGGTATTAGCCGGTTTTTTTATGGCGATATGCTTTCCATCAAGAGCTCCGAGACAAGTAGGAAAGTGGCAGTTCTTGCTGAATTCTGCTGCAGTTAATAACCATTCCTCTTCTGTTAAGGGAAGCTGTAAAAAAAAAAATATTTTTTAAATAATAATAAGATTGTTATTATTAGTAGTAATAAAAATTTGCTGTAATTAGTTACAAAGAATGTCAATCATTTTTAAAGCATGAAATATGAACATCGAGGAATTTTTTAACTCTTGTTTTATTTTTTAGGCTCAAGAAACTACAAACATAATTCCAGAGGACGATGTTATCACTCAGCCTTCGACTTCAATAAATTACAACAGAAAATCCAAAAAACAAAAAAAATGTAATAAACAATCAGATTTGCTGAATTTAGCGTGTGAGTACCTGACCAAGGAAAAAGAAGGAGATTACAATCTTAACTTAGCGAAAGTTTGGGCTACAAAATTGCAAAATTTGGATGCGTCCCAAAAAATACTTGCCGAAAAGGCCATAAACGACATTTTATTTGAGGCTACAATGGGGAATCTGCATCACAACTCCGTTAAAATCAACGAGCCGCAATCTTCCTGCCTCCATTCATCAAATCCTTCCCAAATACTGAACGGAACCCTTCCTAGTCCAGTCCATGTCCCTTCTACCACCACCACTTCCCCCCAAAAAATTATGATTTTAAACAATAATAACAATTATGATCCAATCGATGATAACGGCATTTCATCAAAAAATAACTTGAAGGACTACTATCATACATTTTCTGAATAAAATAAAATTTTGTAAAGTGTATAAATGCCTATACATACTAATAAAATATTTTACTAATTGAATTTTTTTGTTCAACTTACCTTGATATAATCTCGAAGCACATAGATGAGAGTTTCACATGTTTCAATTATCATTGAACTAATTGCTGCTGGGGAAATCAATGCTGAGAACTTGAGGTCAGCAAAATTTCTTCCTGTCGCCAGGTATCGCAAAGTAACAGCGAGTCGCTCTTTTGGACTGATACTTTGTCTCATATTAGTGTCTTGCTTTTTAATATGAGGTGAAACCATGTCCAATAAAGTTAAAAACGTTGTTTCACTCATTCGAAAATAATTTTTGAAATCTGCAGGATTTTTAACTACTATTTCATTCAATAGGTTTAAATGGGTGTACCTGTCTCTTTCCAACAGCCAATCCTTAACCCATATTCTTCTTTTTTTTCTTTTTTTTACAACAGCAGAAGCTATAACTATTGCCAAACAGGCTCTATCCATGTTAAGTTATCTACTAAAGGATGGAAAGCGGGAACTGACGAATAATATTGACAGTAATAATGACCGTGTGAATTAAACGAACATCAGTAATACTTTCAGTAATAATGATCGTGTAATCACAGAAAATACTGAAGAAGGGCACCTTCAGTACTTTTATCAATACCTACTGTCAGTTTTATTGACCGTGTATGCTCTGCTTTAGGAGCAATGGACAGCCTAAGTCTCAGGTCACAGATACGGGCGGAGCTTATACAGACTCCAAACAATTTCGTTGATAATGGTAAATGCCCATAAGCAATTGTTCATGTAGTGTTTTCGTGGTTTATGTGATAAAATAAGACTTTTCAGTTGAATATATTGTTGAAGGAATGTACGATTTAAGAGGTTTTTATTAGTTTTTCACGAGGTGAGTTAATTTAACATATTAATTCTGCTTCAAAACTTGTTGAGGTTAGGTTTAATATAAAACCAGAAAAAAGTTATGCATTTTGTTGCAGAAAGTCCATTAGTCTAATAAACCACTTTTTTTAGAAAGCAAGTTGTAAAAAACCTTGTGACCGACCTACTACCAAGACCTTCAACTGAGCCACTACCAGGTCCTTCAAGTGAGCCACTACCAGGACCTTTAACTAAACTATTGCCTTGGTCTTTAAAACGAGATCATGAAGTGACTCATATTAAACTTGATGCTTCACTCCTGAGTCCATCATCTGCATTTCAAGATACTGAGAATTACTTTTTGACGCAGCAGGTGGTTGATTGATGGTGATCACAAATTTCAATTATCTTTCAACTGTCTGCAGCCCTCACAAACTCGCAATATCCCCCAATTAAAGAAGTTGAGGAGTATTATTTGATTAACCATATGGAGTTGAGCCTATGTAAGACATATTATAATTTTGAGTTTTAAATATTTTTTATTGTAGCAATATATTTCATTATTCGAATTATTTTGTAAAAAGTTTAGAAATTTTTATTTAAAATTATGTATATTTAGATTTTACTTAATTTATAAATGACTTGATGTAATGCAGTTATTGTTAAAAGTAATAATAATACTGTTTTTCCAATTTAATAAAAGCCTGTAAATCCAATCACAATTGTCATAAAGTTAACAAATACGATTTGTTTTAAAAATCTTTATTGGCAAAATGGCATTTTACATTTATATAAAAAAACATAATTTCCTGAACAAAAATTTGTATGGAGTGGCTTTTCAGTCTAAAATGAATAGTAAAGATTTTTCCAACTGTATACTCTATCTGTTAACACTGTAGAATAGCCTAAAATCACATTGAAAAACGTCAAAAATTTTTATTTAATTGTCTAACAACTTTGGTAAGTATTGTTCTATATAGAAATTTTCCAAGAGTAAAATGTTTTCTTTCAATGAATATTCAAACTCTACAATTGTCACAACTGTTTCCTTCAGGTTATAAATACATAAACAAAATTTTTTATTTTTTAAAATATGTAAAGCTCCTTGAATTTGGTGATAATAATTGTGACTTGTATTTAATATCAAGTTACCCTCATTGTCATAAAAAACTGTATATTTATTGAAATTCCTCAATTTTTCGGACAACTTACCATTTCTGAAAGAATATGGGCATTTCACTTCTACAAAGGCTTCTTCTTCATCAATTATTCCATCAGGGCTAGCACCAAGAAGTCCTGAATTTGTAAGCCATACTCCAGTTGGCCGAATATTTAAATTATAAATCTGCTTCAAATGATCTAGAGCAGGGATGGGGAAACTTTTCTTCTGGTGCCAATTTTTGCTAACGAAATATATGGCGACCCAAGTAGCATTACATTATTTACTAAAATAGATATATTGTTTTAAGTTTTCTGAAACACTAATTTCTGTGAAATATTAAAAAAATAACATTTTTAATTGCAATTAATTGAACTCAAGTTAGCTGTGAAGTAAAATGTTGAGTAGTGCTGGTCTTTGTGGGAACGTGACATGTGGAACTGTTTTTGTTTCTGCATGACTTCATCATAAGCCGGCTCCATTGTGATGCTGAATTGTTAACAATGAAAAAAGGAGGTCATCCGAAAGCCTTTGAAAACTTTGGTCCACACAAATAGCTTGTACCAAACATAGCCATTATTTTCTGGGCGTGGGCAACTATATTTGGGTATTGTGTCCTAGATAAGGACTTATAAAATTCCAATTTGTCGGTGTTCAGAAATAGTTGCTTCAAATGAGTAGACGCATCTACTCGAGCTTCATTTTCAGTTTTCGCTCATATCCCCGTCCGCGCTCGCACATGTTGTTTTATGTGCGACGTGCACTGCCAATATTGCCAATTGAAGAGAATGTAATTTCTGATAATAAGAAAGTTGTACTTGATTTTTGTTTTTGGTCGTAGGCCGTAGTTTCCCATTCCTTATCTAGAGCATCTTTTTCATGAGTTCTACCCCACTGAATTGCTTTGATACCATCCAAATTGTATTCATCTCGAAAAATAATGAATTGATTATAATAAAAAATATATGTCAAATTAAGCTAAAGTAAGGAAATGCTACATAAAATACCATTTTTGAAAAGACTACTTTTTAAAAAATCAATCTAAGAGGCTCAATAAGCAAATTATTGATAACATCTATGACTAAACTATGAAATAAATTTATGATTTATTACTCACCTAAGAGTGTTTTGAACAAACTCACTGAGAATCTGTTTCTCCTGCATGCTGCAATAATAGCACCGAAGTTGCTAGCAGTTAATCGAAATTTTCTTGAAAGGTACCATTTTTCATTTGACACCTGGCCAGTAGGAGGACAAATATTTATTTTATTAGCTGATTATAAACAGCACATTTCTCTTTGAACACAGTCAGTATATTTGTGGCTTCCAAAAAGTCCTTTGAAGAAATTATTTCTTCAATTACTGGAAATCCATTTTTCAGCAAATTTATTGATTCCTCTTAGATAGCTAGGTAAACCAACAGTATTTCCAAAGCTGTGTAGCCCTTCCTTCAATCTGTTGATTGATGCTTCTGGTACCCCACCTTTAAGAGGTGTATAGGGCTTTGGTGGGTAAAGCTCTTCTGCAGATTTCACTGGCCCAACCTTCGGTTTAGGTAGGCCTTCCATGCACGCGCTTTATCTGTATAATGATAAATGTTTACATATTGTAATGCCCAAAAAGTGCCAACGCCGTATTTTACATCCCTGGGACTAGTGCAGGTGGCTTCTTCAATTTCACCACTACAATAAAATTATAACCGGATTAATTTCATATTACATTAACAAAGGTATATATACCTACCTATAGATACCTTGTAGCTTTTCTCTTTCATACTAGCAAATACTTCCCCTCTGATTACCTGCAAATCAGAGTCAAAGTCCATTTTGCATGACTGGACTCTAAGGCGTTTTCACCCCTTTTTATAATTTTGTTGTGTCATCTATAAAAGCACTGATGCTGGAAAGTTTTAGGACATGTTTAAAACCCATTATTTTCTTAACAATAAAAGGATCTGCAAAAAAAAACAAGTTTTAAAGCAGAATTAATATGTTAAATTAACTCACCTGGTGAAAAACTAATAAAAACTTCTAAATAGTACGTTCCTTCAACAATATATTCAACTGAAAAAAAAATCTTATTTTATCACATAAACCACGAAAACGCTAAATGAAAAATTGCTTATGTGCATTTATCATTATCAACAAAATTGTTTGGAGTCTGTATAAGCTCCGCCGTCTCTGTTACGTCATACTTAGGCTGTCTATAAAATTTTACTCGAGTATTCAAAAATTGATATTACCGAACGCGAATCGAGCAGTGAGTGTATTGCCGAACGATACTGAAGAATCAGAATTACAGATTCACCCAGCAGAACGCAGTAAAAACATATTTCTATCTTTTTATTTTATCTATGTTTGACATTAACAAAACAACAACACAATCAAGTATATAATATTAGAATACAATTGTGTAGTCTCCATACCTATGAATTTGATAAAATAGTGAATTTTCGAAGGGATTCATCATGGGTAATCAATTAGTGGGCATAGCCCCTTCTCAAATTTACACTGTAGACCGATATCTAACTGATATTCCAAATATAAAATTCGATACAAGGTAAGTAATGATTTATATAAATATATATATAAAACGTTATTTTTTTTATTATGCCCCGTAGTCTCGGAAGCACTCGGTTTTTAAAAGTAGCCAGAGCTGATTCTCAAGAGGGATTGTTAGTAGTAAAGGTATTTACGATTCACGATCCCTCGTTACCGCTCTCCCCCTACAAAGATCATTTAGAAAACGTGAGAAAGAAATTGAGCTCTGCAGTCAACTGCTCACCATATCAGAGAATTATTCTAACGGAAAAAGCGGGAATAATAATGAGGGAGTACATAAAATATAGTTTGTATGATAGAATTAGTACTAGACCGTTTTTAACGGATATCGAAAAACGTTGGATAACTTTCCAAATATTATACGCCCTCCATCAATGTCACAAAGTTGGGGTTTGTCACGGTGATATTAAACTCGAAAATATTACAGTAACTTCTTGGAATTGGGTTATGTTGGTTGATTTCGCTTCGTTTAAACCGACTTTCCTTCCGATCGATAATCCAGCTGATTATTCCTATTTTTTTGATACATCTCGTAGAAGGGTTTGTTATTTAGCCCCAGAAAGATTTTCTAGTACTAGTACTACGATAACTGAAAGTAGTTCATTAATTGCTGAAGCAAATTGTGATTCTGGTGAATTAACACCGGCTATGGACATTTTTTCTGCGGGGTAAGTTTCTTTTTTTAATAAATATATAATAATAAATTTATTTATATTTTATTTAGATGCGCGTTATTAGAACTTTGGAACGAATTACATGTTCCTTTCGAATATTCTCAACTATTATCCTATTGTAATGGGAAATATTCTCCTCAAAAACATCTTAATAAATTAGAGGATCCTAATCTCAAGTCTCTAATATCGAACATGATAGAAAAATATCCTTCTAAAAGAAAGAGCGCCGAGGATTACTTAGCAGAATATCGTGGAACTCTATTTCCAGAATATTTTTTTTCGTTTTTACAATCGTATATGCTGATTTTTTCATCTAGTCCCATATTATCAGCCGATGAGAAAATCATTCGTTTAAAGAACGATATAAACGATATATTTACATTTTTGGGGCCTATGACTAAGTCCAAGGAAGATAACGATAGTGATAAAACAGATAGTGAAAAAATTGATAAAGGAGAATGTGAAGGACTAGTTATTATAACAGCTTTAGTGACTTCTTGTATAAGGGGGCTCCATACGTGTTCCTCTAAACTATACAGTTTAGAAATTTTATTAGAATTAGCATCGCATGCTAGCGACGAAACTGTATTAGATAGAATTGTACCTTATATAGTAAGTACTTTAATTTGTTTTATTTAATTTTTTGAAATATTTACATAAATATTAACTCAAGTCGCACGCTCGCAATCAAAAGTCAAAAGATTACAATTAATAATAAAGAAAATACAAGTTTAAACTTGTAAAAATAATAATTCATTTGGTATTTCCCTACCTGATTCTAATGAAAGCTTTTTCATGGATGGAATAAGGTTCTTGTTCCATCTTGTTCTATACTATTCAATTCTTCAGTGAGAACCATTTTGACGACAGACTTGATGGCTAGTACAATTTGTCTAGCCTTCCATAAACGCTCGATAGGATTTAAATCCGGCCTACGCGTTGGCCAATCCATTTCAACATCTTGTAAATACTACAGTACGGAACCTGCAGTATGCGGACAGGCATTGTCCTGCATTAGGATGGAACTGGCGTAGGGAACGAAGCGATTCACTAAAATTTTTTCTTTGTATCGTTTTGTTGTTAATCACCACTCTCCATCGCCTGTTTCGATAAAAACAAACTCGATTTTGGTTGCTGTAAACTCGTCCTCTTCCATCGCTACAATACAGGCACATTCTGCTTAAGTCTAAAGAGGAAATGGAGGTCCATTGCTCCTCAATTCAATTTATTTGTTCTTTGGTAAATTGTAGACGGGATACTCGGTGGTCTGAGGTTAATTTGAGGCCAGTATCTAAACTTTTTGAATTGAGGTTAACTGCCTCAAGACTTCCCATAATAGTATAGTCAATTCTCGCGTTTCTCTGAGTTCTTGTTGGACCATCCAAGAACTTCCACTAAAAATACTGCGCGAATCTTTTTCCAGGTCTTCTATAGACGCGTCCTTTTCTGTCACTACCATGCAGACACATTCTGCTTTCGTTTTAGTAAATAATGAAGCCCCATTGTTCCTTAGTTCAATCAATGTGTTCTCTGGTAAATCGTAAACGGAATGCTCTGTGGGTTGGGGTTAATTTGGTGCTAGTATCTAAGCTTTTTGGCTTAGAGTTAGCTACCTCAAGAATTCTTATAACAATCCAGTTATTCCTCGCGTTTCTCTGGGTTCTGAATACCTGTAAGAGCCCCATTTTTCCAATGCTGTGCTGACCTCTCTCTTGGATTGTATACACTGCGACCCTATTGTGTCCGAATCTCTCGGATGTCTACCTTTTCCTTTCCCGAATCGCGTCTTCGATGGAAATTACTAATGTCTTAACAACGACGGAAAGTAGCAGACTGAAACTCGTTCAACGCACCGGCCACTGGGTAGTTTGACTGTTCGAGCAGCTTTATCGCTTGTTGTGTCCATATTCAGGTAGAATTATTGGTTGGTATTGAGGGAGGTGTGTATCAGTTGACGTTTAATGAGTAACTGATAACTGATCAGTTATCACTAACCGTCAGCGACTCGCGATTGCGGGAGTGTCGATTTGTTTGCTTACTAGCGAATTTAATCATTTGTAGATGTATTTAGCGCACGATAGTTCCACGCGAGTCAAAATATCAGCTATAAATACAATAACAAAATGTTTAGATTTGGTTAGTAAAATATCTAGATCGGATGCTAACGTCTTTCCGGAATATATATTACCAGAACTTGCTCCCCTAGCGACCGATCCGAATACTTGTGTTAGAGCAGCTTATGCTAAAAATATAGCAACTTTGGCCGAAATAGCTTTAAGGTAAAATACTTCATTTTCACGATGACGTTAAACGAATGAATAAAAAATATATATATATAATTTTTGAAGGTATTTAGAACAGATACAAAATGATTGGTACGATAATAATAATACCAATAAACAAACAGAGGAACACACGTTCAATTACGAACTGGAATTGCAAGCTTTACACGATATGGTATCACAAACCGTAACTGCCCTTTTGACTGATACACAAGCCGTCGTGAAACAAACGATGATGGATAGCGGTATTACGAAATTATGTGTGTTTTTTGGAAAAGTCAAAGGTAATTTCAATCGATACATTTTCGGTATTTAACACGTTGTTTTCTGGGAAATAGTACTGCGCTGGAGTTAATTTGGGACTGGTAGCTTGCCTTTTTGGTTTAGAGTTAACTGTCTTTGAGTGTTCTTCCAACTGTCTTTCTTTGAGTCTTCTTCTAACTGTCTAACTACTCTACGCGTTTCTTTGAGCTCTTGTTAAACCGTGGAGGTTCCTCTTCCAAAAACCACGTTTTCTAATATGTAACAAGGCGCGAATCTTTCTCTAGGTCCTTTGTAGACTCGTCCTCTTCCATCTCTACAATACAAACACACTCTGCTTTCGTTTAAGAAGATAATGGAGCCTCATTGTTCGTCAGTTCAATCAACGTGTCCATTGGCAAATCGTAGTGGGCTGGAGTTAATTTGGGGCCGGTAGCTGGACTTTTTGGTTGAGGGTTAACTATCTTTGAGACTTCTTTTAACTGTTTAACTACTCTAAGCGTTTCTTTGAGCTTCTTCTTTCAAGAGTCCTCTTCCATCCTTACCACACAGGCACACAATGCTTTTTCAATAACGTTATTGAATGCTTGTGGTGGTGTTTCATTGATACGGCGTCTAATTTCGGCTTTTAATCCTTCGATGGTTACAGATTTATTGGCATAAACCTGTGACTTCAGATAACCGCACAATCAGAAGTCTAAAGGCGTTAAATCGTAATAACGCGGATGCCAATTCTGGTCACCAAATCTGGAGCAAACCCCTGCAAGATCATGCGGAACTGTCCGACTGAAACCACATGTCGAGATCAATAGCTTCCAAATGAGGCACCAGAAACTGTGTTATCATAAAAACCATTGTGGAAGCATTGCTTTCTTAAGGTTAGCTGTCTTTTAAGTCTTCGTCCGACTATCTAACCACTTCACGCGTTTTTTGAGCTCTTGTTAGACTATCCAGAAGCCACTTTTTGTATTACGTTAATTTTGATCTTGAATAAAAAGGCTATAAAACAAGAACTGTTCGATGTTTTGATAGTTCAAAAACGTTTTTGTTTGAACTGATCGTTTTCTGCGATTTGTTTTCCCGATTTTTTCGAAGACTTCTGGTCGCTACGTTACTCTAATGGAACTGTAACAACATGTCCAATTATTCCGATTTTGCAATACTAGTTTACGCTTAAAGCGACAGCCTATTTTTGACGATTTTTACGAAATTCATCTTGCAACGATTGTATTTGGATAACCAGCGATAGATCGCCAAAAATCGAAGCGAGTTGATCGGCATTTAATTCAAGAACTCTTCCACAAAGTATGAATGGTTCGTTTAACCGAATCGAATAATATCTTCTGACGTCACAGTCACTCTACGCGTTTCTTTGAGCTTTTGTTAAATCATGGAGGTTCCTCTTTCAAAAGCGACGTTTTATTTTATGCAACAATGCGCGAATCTTTCTCCAGGTCCTTTGTACACTCGTCCTCTTCCATCTTTACCATACAAACACACTTCGTTTCGTTTAAGAAGATAATGGAGCCTCTTTGTTCCTCAATTTAATTTACTTGTTCTTTGGCAAATCGTAGCCAGGATTCTCGGTGGTCTGAGGTTAATTTGAGGCCAGGATCAGCTGCCTCAAGACTTCTTATAACAGTCCAGGCAATTCTCGCGTTTCTCTGGGTTCTCGTGGATTTTCTAAGCCCCAAAAAACGACAGTTTTTCCTATTAACGAAGCCATCGAAACGAAAATGGGCATATTATCTAGCAACCCTCGTATAAGTTAATTTTTCTTTGATATTTCGATAATTTGATGGTTAATTGAATCGGGAAAATTATTTTTGATGTGTTTTAGCAAACGACATTTTATTATCACATATTATCACATTTTTAAATGATAAAGAAGACAAAGAATTACGAGGAACTTTTTTTGATTGCGTAATTGGTGTGGCGGCTTATATAGGGTGGCACTGTTCCGGAATATTCACCCCCCTTCTACTTCAGGTAAATATTTATTACTATAACATTTAATTCATCGAAATTATGTAATACCGCCCTTTAAATATTTAGACTTTCGAAATAACAATTTGACACAATTTTTTATTTGATATGATTTAATTTTTCTTTTCCTCCTGGTATATTCCGAACATAACGGCGGTTTTTCTAATCTCTAGGTCGTTTTTTTGGAAATTTTTATTATTTCCTATGATTTAATTTTTCATTTTCCCCCGGTACATTACGAATCTAACTTGAATTTGATAGGAAAATAATAGTTTTTCATCCCACAGTGTTTAACCACTCATAAAACACCAGTTTTATGGATGCAATTCATTTCTTTGTATCTTTTAACGAAAATTTTTGGTTTTATATGATTTAATTTTCCTTTTGTCCCTGATACATTTCGAACTATCTTTGATTTGAATGAAAAGTAAGAATTTTTCGTTTTACAGTGTTTTACGGACCTTAAAACACTTGTTTTATGGTGCTCAACCATTTTATTGGTATCTTTTTGAAAAATTTAAAACTTTTCTATGATTTAATTCTTCTTTACACCTGGTATGGTATATGCCGAATCGAATTTCTATTTGATTCTTCTTAAAGTGTTTTAAATCTTTTAACGGCAATTAAACTGATCTCCAGATCATTTTTTGGAATCTTTTATTATTTCCTATGATTTAATTTTCCATTTTCCCCCGGTACATTACGAATCTAACTTGAATTTGAGATAAAAATGATAATTTTTCCTCCCATAGTGTTTTACGACTCTAAAAACACCAGTTTTATCGATTTTCCTTATTCCCCTGATATATTCAAAATTCATCTTTGATTTGGAAGAAGAATGGAATTTTTTCGTCCTACAGTGTTTTACAATCCTTAAAACACTAGTTATTTATTGATCCAAACTGTTTTTTAATCTTTTTGAGAATTCTTTGGTTTTTTTCATTTTCCCCCGGTACATAACTCGAATTTGAAAAGAAAATAACATTTTTTTTATCCCACAGTGTTGTACAACGTTAAAAACACCAGTTTTATTGATGCAATCCATATTTTTATACCTTTTAAAAATTATTTTGTTTTTTATGATTTAATTTTCCTTTTACCCCTGGTATATTGAAAATCCTTCTTTGGTTAGAAAGTATAATGGAATTTTCTCGTCCTACAGTGTTTTATAATCCTTAAAACACTAGTTTTTTATTGATCCAAACTATTTTTTAATCTTTTTGAGAATTCTTTAGTTTTTTTCATTTTCCCCAGGTACATAACTAGAATTTGAAAAGAAAATAACAATTTTTTTATCCCACAGTGTTTTACAACGTTAAAAACACCAGTTTTTTTTTAAATTAAACAATCTTTAATATCTTTTTAAACACTTTCATCATTTAATTTTTCTTCATCCCCTGGTATTTTGTTGATAGGTAGATTTGACAGATATTTTTCCTATGAAAATTCTTTTATGTTTACATGATATTTTTAGGGTTTAAGTGATTCTTCTGAATTTGTAACGGCTAAAAGTATAAACGCAATGTCCCATTTAACAGAACTGAACCTAGTGACTAAACCATCGCTGTGCGAATTAGTCACAGAATGTTCCTATTTTTTGGTACACCCTAGTTTATGGATAAGACAAGCAGTAGCCGGTTTCATATCCACTGCGGCTAGAAACCTTCCAGTTCTGGACGTACAATGCAAAATAATACCGAAATTGAAGATCTATATGAAATATCAGTTGATACAGATAGATAAGTGAGTCGATAATAATCGAAATTATTTCTTTTTTTTTTTTTCAAATTTGGAAAATTTTTAGACCGGAACTTCTGTTGGAATGTTTGGTGAGTCCAATACCGAGGAATGTTTATGACAGTGTCGTTAGTTACAACGAAATAGATTCGATTTTCGAGTTATTGAAGGAGAGGAGATGTTTGAGAGAGTGTGTTAATACAGGGAAAATACCAACTACGGATTATTACAGGGACGCCCAACCTAGTTTGAAAAAAGTATATATTTCTAACACGAGAGATATTTTATATCGGATAATAATTATTTTTTTTTGTTGTAGTTGGTTAAGAGATTGGAAGCTAACGGAATGAACGAAAATATCGAAGAGTATTTTTTGAGAATGGCGCATCATTTAAAAAAAATCAACAAGTACAAAATAATCCAATCGGAAAATAGGTTGAATAGAGCTTCGGAAGGGAAAATTGAAATAAGTTCCATTAACGGATCGGTGAAAAGCCATGTGATGAATTTGGGGGAGACCCAAAAGGGGGACTACTTAACGAACAGGTTTTTATACAAAAATAATATTAATATCTAATTTGCTTGTGCTCCATTTCTTTTTACATCATTTTCTTAGGAATATTGCCTCCACCTATACCTAGAAGACATTGTGTACAAGACTTTCCATCTCTTTGTCCTGCTTCCAAACTACGTAGACTCCTCCTAGAGGAGGCTATTTTTTAGGAGTATTATATCTCAATTTCCAAGTCCTTCAAAGGATTTAGGGTGATGTTTGACAGGGCAGTGAACTGTCAGAAGATCTATCATCTGTTTGATATCGTTTATGTTCATCATGAGAAGTCCATCAACCTTTATAACTACTTAACATCTCACAAATTTTCTTAATTAACACTTAAACTGATTCTTCAAATATCTGGTCATCGTATGAAGTTCTTCAACCTTTGTAGCTTGTCTTAGACTGTCCTAGGCCACGAATATTCGTCCAAAAAGACTCTAATCGATTATTCAACTATCTGGTCATCACTAGAAGTTCTTCGAACTTCTTAGCATCTCACAAATTGTCTTAATTAACATTTAAACTGATTCTTCAACTATCTGGTCATCGTCTGAAGTTCTGCAATCTTTGTAGCTTGTCTTAGATTGTCCTAGGCCACGAATATTCGTCCAAAAAGACTAATCGATTATTCAACTATCTGGTCATACAAATTTTTGCTAAAAAATGATAAGAACTGGCAATTTGGTACCCAAATACCCAATCCAGCTCCTACGGAATATCTTTGTCCATCTTGCAAAGCATTTGGTACAATGGTTTTTCACTGATTTCCTGTCGGATGTTCTGGTTTCAATTTAAGTGTCTGAATTAGCACGTGGAAATTGATAATTGCCTTTTTCTTAGTTACTTTGTATGTTGTAACTGAATTTTGATAAGAGTCCATGTTTCCAAATCGTTCCAATGACATAAGAATCCAGTAAATATGAAAATGTTTTTCTACATATATTATTAATCAGGATTTTATAGAAATAATGAATTAATTCCATTACTATTATAACTTTTCGCAATGTTTAATTTAAAAAAAAATTCACCTAACTTTAGACTACACAGAACTAACACTTCCGGATCAATAGACACTAACATTAACTCAGAATGGAATTATAGTACTGAAGTATTAACAAGACATTCAGAAAGTACCAATTCCGGTGGTCCACCATCGAGATCTACATCTAGCAGACCATCTTCGCCTCCGCCGGATACCAACATTCAATTTAATACCACAGAACCGTCTTCGAATGCCAGTCTACACGAAAGATCTTACATACAATGTAAGTAGTGAGAAAATTTTTTTATTTATAAATCAGTTTGTGTGTAATTATTTATATTTTATCGTAATTAGTGTTACAAATGACATAAAAATTTTTTCTTAGTCCCTTAAAAGCCCCTGTACAAATAATTAAAATTGTTATGGAAGTTAAAAATTTGATAGATCAAGTTTTTGATACTTGTTTAGGTGATTAATGTATAAATCAAGTTGCTGCATCCTTTTTTACAATTTATAAGACTAGAATCACGAATTAACCCTTTAATTCATCCCCTATTACCACACTTTCAGACTTTCAGTCACCTAAACACTAATTTTGAAGTATTTACATCATTATGAAAGTTGAAGATGAAGATTTCACATTTAGGAACCTGTCGAAGTGATTAACAGATAAATCAGTTGCTCAACAAGTTGCTGCATCGTTTTATTACAGTTTAAAAGGCTACAATCACGAATTAACCCTTCAATTCATCCCCTATTGCCACAAAAATGTTTAAGATTTGATACTTCACATTTAGACTCAAATTGAAGTGATTAATATACAAATCATGTTGCTGCTTTGGTTTTTAGAGTTTAAAAGACTAAAATAACAAATTGATCCTTCAATTCATCCCCTGTTACATCTTCAGATCGATAGGGAAGTTCGAATTGATCTAAATAATGATTTTTATTATTTACACAGACCGAAAATCGGATTGTTACATCGAACTGGCAAATTTGAAAAATAGACAACAGGATCACTATTTTGAAGCTTTAAGGTAAGTAACAGAGTATAATATGAAAATTTTCCCAAAATTATACTTACCATAAAGAATGTATTTTAAAACATTCATTTAATATTCACTTTCATAAAAATAATATGCTACTACTTACACTGACTTTTATATAAGTTTTTCGTACAAATTTTTGACTATTCACTGTATATTTTTATTACACATTATTATTAACTTTTTTTCTTTTGTATTTTTATCAGATCGCGCCTCTTCGTAGTCGTCCATTCATCTTATTTATTTTTTCTGGTTTATACGACGCTTAGACTATTTAGTTACATTTAGTGTGACTTCTAAAGCGGTAAAAAATAGGATTAACGTCAAAAACGAACTCCAAATTAATCGATTAGTGTTTTCCAATGCTTTTCGATTATTTTACTAAAATCGAGAACGTTTATAAATACATCTTTGAAGAGAAATCGATTTTTAAATAATCGATACTCCCCACTGATTCACAATAATCTTGATACATGTTCTGCTTCTTTCTTTTTACTCGCTATTCCAACATTTTCTCTTTGTTCTTCTTTTCAGTTTCATGCATTATCAATTTTTTTGCATAATCGTTGTATTTGTCAAATTCAATTTCTTTTAAGTCATAACTAAGTTCGAGAAATGCTTTAAGATATTAATAAAGCTATTAATATACAAGGATATTTTCAAAAGTACTTTTGATTATTCAAAGTACTTCAAATTTAGTATAATACAGGGTAATTTCCAAAAGAATTTATTTACTCTCGTAAAATGGTTTATTGAGATTTTCTTTTTTTTTGGAAGTGCATTAAATTACTTGATATTGAATTAAATAATACGGGGGCTTTTTCAAAAGTAGTTATTGTCTCTTATAAATGTATTATGGTTTTTCTTGATTATTCATTACAAACATGTAATTTAATATAATACTGGGGCGCTTTCAAAAGTACTTGGAGACTTTAAATTAACATTTATTAAGTAAGACGGGGGCATAATAATTTTTATTGATGTTCCAGTATAAATTGGAGAAATTGAATATAATTGATACGGTGTTACTTTCGAAAATAATTGTTGAAAACGACCTTATAATAATAATTATTTTGTTGCTCATTTGAAAATAAGTGATACGGGGGTACTTTCAAGAATAATTATGTTGAAAAAGATATTATAATAATTTTTAATGAAAAATTGAAAACAAGTGATACGGGGATAGTTTCGAAAGTATTTATGATGAAATTGAAAATAATGATAGGAGGGTACTTTTAAAAGTATTTGCGTTAAAAACGACCTTAATATAATAATTTTTATTGAATAATTGAAAATAAGTAATACGGGGGTACTTTCAAGAATAATTATGTTGAAAAAGATATTATAATAATAATTTTTAATGAAAATTTGAAAACAAGTGATACGGGGGTAGTTTCGAAAGTATTTATTTTGAAATTGAAAATAATGATACGAGAGTAATTTTAAAAGTATTTGCGTTAAAAACGATCTTAATATAATAATTTTTATTGAATAATTGAAAATAAGTAATACAGGGGCACTTTCAAGAATAGTTATGTTGAAAAAGATATTATAATAATAATTTTTAATGAAAAATTGAAAACAAGTGATACGGGGGTAGTTTCGAAAGTATTTGTTAAAAACGACCTCATAATAATTTTTATTGAATAATTGAAAATAACTAATACAGGGGCACTTTCAAGAATAGTTGTGTTGAAAAAGAAATTATAATAATTTTTAATGAAAAATTGAAAACAAGTGATACGGGGGCACTTTCAAGAATAATTATGTTGAAAAAGATATAATAATAATTTTTAATGAAAAATTGAAAACAAGTGATACGGGGGTAGTTTCGAAAGTATTTATGTTAAAAACGACCTCATAATAATTTTTATTGAATAATTGAAAATAAGTGATACGGGGGCACTTTCAAGAATAATTATGTTGAAAAAGATATAATAATAATAATTTTTAATGAAAAATTGAAAACAAGTGATACGGGGGTAGTTTCGAAAGTATTTATGTTAAAAACGACCTCATAATAATTTTTATTGAATAATTGAAAATAAGTGATACGGGGGCACTTTCAAGAATAATTATGTTGAAAAAGATATAATAATAATAATTTTTAATGAAAAATTGAAAACAAGTGATACGGGGGTAGTTTCGAAAGTATTTATGTTAAAAACGACCTCATAATAATTTTTATTGAATAATTGAAAATAAGTGATACGGGGGCACTTTCAAGAATAATTATGTTGAAAAAGATATAATAATAATTTTTAATGAAAAATTGAAAACAAGTGATACGGGGATAGTTTCGAAAGTATTTATGTTAAAAACGACCTCATAATAATTTTTATTGAATAATTGAAAATAAGTGATACGGGGGCACTTTCAAGAATAATTATGTTGAAAAAGATATAATAATAATTTTTAATGAAAAATTGAAAACAAGTGATACGGGGGTAGTTTCGAAAGTATTTATTTTGAAATTGAAAATAATGATACGAGCGTAATTTTAAAAGTATTTGCGTTAAAAACGACCTTAATATAATAATTTTTATTGAATAATTGAAAATAAGTAATACAGGGGCACTTTCAAGAATAGTTATGTTGAAAAAGAAATTATAATAATTTTTAATGAAAAATTGAAAACAAGTGATGCGGGGGTAGTTTCGAAAGTATTTATGTTAAAAATGACCTCATTATAATTTTTATTGAATAATTGAAAATAAGTGATACGGGGGCACTTTCAAGAATAATTATGTTGAAAAAGATATAATAATAATTTTTAATGAAAAATTGAAAACAAGTGATGCGGGGGTAGTTTCGAAAGTATTTATGTTAAAAATGACCTCATAATAATTTTTATTGAATAATTGAAAATAAGTGATACGGGGGCACTTTCAAGAATAATTATGTTGAAAAAGATATAATAATAATTTTTAATGAAAAATTGAAAACAAGTGATACGGGGGTAGTTTCGAAAGTAGTAGTATTTTCTGTATAGTTTTGGAATATGGTTTTCTTCATAGTTTAAAATATTTTTTTTGGGTATACAGGGTGTCCCAGAAATTGCACGCCAGGCTGACACGGGAGGTAGATCAGCTTTAGATCTATCAAATAAAAGCAACATGACCTCAGTAAAAGTTTTTTAGTTTTCGAGATATTAACACCTTTAGGTTTTTTCAGAAAATCTCTACTTTTTGCCCTATTTTTGTCTGTTATGGGCATAAGAAACCTCTAATTTATAATTCTTTTTTTTCTGGGCTACCACTAATAGTTGGTTGAGACAACCCAGTATTCATTTTAATAAAAAGTAGCACGACATTAACAAAAAAAACAACTCAATCTTACCTTTTGTTTCAAAGCGAAAACCTTAACTAAAGTTTGGTTAGCGACTGTGAAAAAAATGTACCAGACTGAGTCTGGTACATACAGAAAATGTTCTTAAAAACTAGCCTACTTAGTGCTCTTTAAAAATGGTATAATATTCATAGAATTATAAATTAGAGGTTTTTTATGCCCATAACAGACAAAAATAGGGCAAAAAGTAGAGATTTTCTGAAAAAACCTAAAAGTGTTAATATCTCGAAAACTAAAAAACTTTTACTGAGATCATGTTGCTTTTATTTGATAGATCTAAAGCTGATCTACCTCCCGTGTCAGCCTGGCGTGCAATTTCTGGGACACCCTGTATATTGAACTTACTCGCAAAGTGTTTTATATTATATTGAAATAGAAACAAAGAATGGGTGGAACAGGCAACTTGGCGTCCACAATTACCGCCCCCGGGTTGGAGATTGAGAGGCGTTTTGATAGCCCATTTGCACGAACATAAAGGAGCCGTAAACAAATTGTGCGTTTTACCGGATACCCCGTACTTCGCCAGTTCTTCCGTAGACGGTTACGTAAGGTAAAAAACTCGTTCTCAAAATACCATAATCGAATTGAAATTATCACATCTTTCGATTAAAGGTTATGGGATTGCGCTAAAATGGAAGGTAAAAACATCGCCAACCGATCAAAACAATACTTCAAACATTCGTCGAACATAACCGGCATGGCGGTGTGCGAAAGCGGACAATCCTTAGGCGTGATATGTCAAGATGGTTCCGTCAATATATTGAGAATAGACAACGCGAACAATAAGTAAATTACGTCACCGAAAACAACCCTCCAGAATCGTGTGAAATAAATCGATTTTTTTTTCAGGATGACGCCAGGACAATTTCGACAATTGAACCCGTACGACGAAGGTTTCGCCGTCGACGTTCAATGTTTGGATTCGGGATCGCAGAGCGTGTTAGTTTACGCCACTCTGTACGGTTCTTTGGTCGGTTGGGATCTTAGAGCGCCGGGGGTGGCTTTCAGATTGGAAAACGGTTTAAAGAGCGGGGTTGTAACGACTTTCTGTTTGGATTCGCACCAGAGTTGGTTGATGCTCGGTACCAGTAATGGTACCCATTCCGCGTGGGATTTGAGATTCCAATTACCTATCATGACTTTTGATCATCCGTCAGGTATCGATTTCGTTTACTTTGGTTTATTCCAGGTGCGCTTTGTTCGAGGAACTTTTCTACATTTCGGTATATATATAATTTAATAACCGCGGTGATTATCAATTTTTTTTTTTTGGAAAATCTTGATTGGAACGCACAGTTTACATAATTACATCGTCTGACCCGCGTTTCGGTTACCAAGTTATCGTCTTCAGAGACTATACCTTCGCCAACCGGTTCCATAAAGGTTTTTATGGAATATTTTTCGATTTTTCGCGATGTTCTGAAAGTGAGTGAAAGAAAAGATACCATATGAGCTTTACACATGGAGTAAAAGAATGGAAACATGCCCGATAGAGTGAAAAACTACCATTATTACTTGCTGAAGCCTTTTACAGGAAGTGAAAGGGAGAAAAAATGCCTGCTGGAGTGAAAAACTACCATTACTACTTGCTTGAGCCTTCTGCGGAAAGTGAAAGAGAGAAAAGATGCTTGTTAAAGTGAAAAACCACCATTATTACTTGCTGGAACCTTCTGCAGGAAGTGAAAGAGAGAAAAGATGATTGCTAAAGTGAAAAACCACCATTATTACTTGCTGGACCCTTACACAAATAGTGAAAAAGGAAAAAGATGCCTACTAAAGTGAAAAGCCACCATTATTACTTGCTGGAACCTTCTGCAGAAAGTGAAAGGGAGAAAAGATGCTTGTTAGAGTGAAAAACCACCCTTATTAATTGTTGAACCTTCTGCAGAAAATGAAAGGGAGAAAAGATGCTTATTAAAGTGAAAAACCACCATTATTACTTGCTGGAACCTTCTGCAGAAAGTGAAAGGGAGAAAAGATTATTGCTAAAGTGAAAAACCACCATCATTACTTGCTGGACCCTTACACAAATAGTGAAAAAGGAAAAATATGCCTACTAAAGTGAAAAGCCACCATTATTACTTGCTGGAACCTTCTGCAGAAAGTGAAAGGGAGAAAAGATGCTTGTTAGAGTGAAAAACCACCCTTATTAATTGTTGAACCTTCTGCAGAAAATGAAAGGGAGAAAAGATGCTTATTAAAGTGAAAAACCACCATTATTACTTGCTGGAGCCTTCTGCGGAAAGTGAAAGAGATAAGATATGCTTGCTATAGTGAAAAGAAAAAAAGAGAACCGGTATGATTGAACAAGAATGAAAAAAAAAACTAATTTAGCAGGATAACCAATAACTTGCAGGGATATCAATTTTCTTAGGACCTAATATACAATAAGACTCCAATAAAACGAATTGAGCCTTAAACTACAAAATACAAAAAGTTATTCGGATTGAAAATTGAAAAAAAAACTACAAAAAAATCTATTAAATTTTTCTAATCCTTCTAAAGGTTTTGATTTTAGGTCCCTTTTGTTTTAAAGAAACATTTAGAAGCATTAATATATCAAAAGGTGAAAGATATAAGAAATTTGAATTTTGTTGTTTTTGTTTGAAATTCCCGAATAAGTAGAAAATAACCTCACTTACTTCCAATTTTCGTATTTTCAACGACATATTGAACATATATTATCTTACAGATATTATTAGAAATCAACATTTTAGACGAAATTTTTATTTTGTAATATTTATATACAAGAAATTTTTTTTCAAATTTTTACACACAAATATTTGCGGTATTTCAATTCTTCTTTAATTATTTTCTATTTAATTTGGATATTAGTAGCTATACATCAAATTTTGAAACTATATATTCACCATAACAATTATTTCAATGGGATTTTGTTTTTCAGTCGTAAAAAGGCAATGCATATTTAAATATTAATAACCTAACAAATATACTATTGTTTTATTAAAAGTTTAACTATTATTCAAAAATTATTAACTTCATATTAAATGTATTTAAACCAATCAATCTACATACCTTTACATCTACGGCATATCAAAACGATGTGTCACACAATATTAACAAAAATTTTTTTCCCGAAAAATAACAACACAATATTACACAAAAAATTAATTTATCATCAACACTTTTTTCTTTTACTTCGTTTCGAAGCAATAGACAAAATTTGGAAATTTTTCACACCACACATTCCGCCATTTTGGAATTCAACTGTTCACGTTATAACAGCCATCATGGATTTAAATATACGCTATGTTGCCACGTTAAATTATTTCAGATTGTATCAATTTTGATTCATACAAAGAGATTATTTCAATATTGGAAATTTAGTAGTTAATATTATCAATTTTTTTATTATTGTATAATAATGACATGTTTTATTCCAATTAAAATCATAGAATTAATATTAAAAATAAAGAGAGGGAGCTTGTTCAAATGGGTCCTAATTGCTGATAAAGAAAGAGACAAAATGTACCACTCTCGATCTCTCTTAACTCTATTCTGATTGGATCGCCATAATGTCGAAGTATGGAAAAGCATTTTATTGGCGAGTAGAGGGAAGTAGAGAGTGATAAACTAATGCTCTTTCTCTCTCTAATCAAATAGTACAATCCCACTCACATGCTGCTCTATATTTAATATTAACTCTATGATTAAAATACAGTTGATTGTAAAGTTGATTTTTATTCGAATTCAAAAGGTAACGTAAGAATAAAAAAAGTGATGAGTCACCCGACGGAACATTCTTGGGTACTTTCCAGCGTTCAAGGTAACAACGAAATATCTATGTGGAACATAGAAACCAGCTTCAGACAGGAAGTTTTATGGGGCAGTACCACGCCGCCTCTCTCGAAACAAGTGAGTTCGTTGGTAAATTGAAAGGAAAATATTATTTTTTATGGTTTTCAGGGTACACCGCACAGCGTGTGCGCAATGTTGGGCGGTTGTATCGATAGATCTCCATTTCTTTTAACCGGTGGTAGCGATCAAAGATTGAGATTTTGGAATTTGGGAAAATCTAGTTTTGAACAATCTTATTTGGCCATTCCAGCAGCTAGCGATCCCATCGGTACGGCGTTGAGCTACAGACAACGAGTGATTGATGGTAAGTACCGTGATGAAATATTCATTTTGATACAGAATTATCATAAATGAAAAAGTTGTTATTATCATTATTATTAATACGGGGGTGGTTTCACGTGTATTATAACCTCCTTCAGGTACTAGCGTGATATACGAAGAAGCTTGCACTATGAGAAAACTCGATAGGGGTGAAGAAATACCTAGACCGGGACCAGAACCGCCAGCTGCTGGGCATAGAGATTGCATTTCAGATATCGCTATGTGTAAAGCGTCGCAATGTTTCTTGGTAACTTCGTCTAGAGATGGCGTTATAAAAGTATGGAAATAAGGGGTGGAATTCACCTATAAACTTATTTATTTATTAGGGGGTGAAAAACCATTTTGGAAAAATTAATCACGTCGTTGTCCTGTTGACTTAAATATAACAAAAACTTTATTATTTTCGTCGTATAAGATAAAAACTTTGTGAGTTAGAAAAACATGTGATATTCTCAAATATTTTAAGTATTTTTTCAGTTTATGTAAATATTATTACATAATAAAGCGATTATTAATCTTAAATTGTTTAATTTTTTGTTAATACCTAATCAATTTCCTAAAATTACATCTTTAACACGTTCACTGCCAAAGCAATTTTCACAGTTCTATTTAATCGTATTGTATCATTAAAAATTCTAATTTGCATACAAAGTTTTCGCCAAAAGATACAGAGAATATTAAAAATTTAAAGAAAAATTATCTCTTAGTTGAATTATATGAAAAAAATCTCTTTGGGAAGGTTAATTAAAAGTTATTTCATATACAAAGAAAATATAATCACACAAATTTATTTCACACAAAGCACAAGTTTGTATATGAACGTTTGAATATTTTTAGCACTAAACATCTGTTTTACACTAGTTTAATCACTAATTACGTAAACATTGCACATATTAAAAAGAAAGCAATAAAATATTATAGATGTTTGCACATCTTGACGTAATTGGAACAACTGTCAAAGTCATCTATCGAACGCTGTAACCCACAAAACGTACCCTTTGGTATGTTATGTGTACTCACCTAAACCATAGATAATTTTTTACATTGATCTCCATACTATAGCACAATAAAAAATCAGAACAAAAAACTCGTATATGCGTTTTGTGGTTTGGAAACAATACATCGATATTTATATAAAAGAAATATCAAAACTCAAAGTAGTGTGATAACTATTTAAAATGTACAACAAGTTTGAATAAAACAATAATATATTAAGTTATCAATAGACCAAGGCTATGCCGATAACACACATTTAACCATAGATATACATTTATTCCATATACATACGATTGAAAGATGAAAAGTTGAATTCCGAGTACGAATTCTGTATACGTGATCAGTGGTTTGGTTATACATCGATTTTTAAGTGAAATAAATATCGAAATTGACAATACTCTAATAATAACTATTCAAATAGTACATCGAGTTTAAATAAAGCAAAAATATGTATGTACACTAAATACGTAAATATTTCACACAACATATTTAGAAGAACAATTGTCAAAGTCATCTATCGAATGTTGTTTTGTTCTTAACACCCTCTCATTAACCATAGATAACCATTTAAACTAATAGATGGAAAGTTAAATTCGGAGCTCAAAATAATACATCGATTGATGTAATTTGATAAAAGAAATATTGAAATTCAGAATAGTCTAATAATATTAAAATTTGTATATAAAGTTTGTAGAATGTATTAATGTACATGAAACATCAATTATTCGTTTCTTAATATAACTAAAACTGTCAAAGTTGTAAAAAGTATATGATCACGTTGTCAATACAGTAACACTAAACCATAGATAATAACTCACTCTATATATGTACATATGATAGAATTCGATTCCGAACATAAATCACGTATATATGTAGATCTGTGATTTATAAATTGAAAAGGTATATGATAAACTTTAACTTTTTTTTTCAAACCATGTTTACCACCTCCATATTTTATATTTATATACTTTGATAATATGGGACGTTTTCACCCGATAAACATTCCAAATGACCTCTTTTTATTTATAAATATTTTGGTGAAAGTACCTATTAGTTCACATTCTAACATGTTAAGTGGCTATCATAAAAACGTTAAAATACATTAGAATCAAACATAAAATCGATTTCTAGGTGATAAAGTATAGATGTCAAATAATGTAAGGTTATCTACGTTATTTTAATTAGGTATAAATAATACTTATAAGCATTTAGTAAACAATTAAATTATTTGAGCGTAGATGAATTTAGTGATAGAATAACATATAAGTGTAATAAATTGAGCTTAGTAAGTGTTTTATTTATTCATTAAAGATCTTAGATTGACTACATATAAAAAATATTTCACGTAAAGTCAATCGAAACTCGATGAAAAATAATCTTTTTAATATTAAATAATATCCATCAAATCCTGATACAAGGTTCTTTTTTATTTATTTTATTAAGTATGCTTGATTTAAGATCTATTTTGATAAAGAGCGTGTTTATTTTTTGACTTTTGTTTCTTATAAAAAGTTATCAGAAATTAAGTGTTTTTGGAATGAATGTATACTCTTCTTAATGAGCTTTCTCATTTAATTTCTGTACAGATAATCATTCAACAGGAAATGATTAAATTATCTGTTGATTTTATTGCTTGAAACCACAGTTTAAAAACAAACATTTCCATAAGAATACGTGTTTATAATTATTTTAGATACGTATTTAAAAATGTCTAGTATATTACATAAAGTAACAAACCCTTTTAAAAAAGCGACATTCGGTATGGGTTGTTTTTGGGCCAACGACGCTTTGTATGGTGCCCAACAAGGAGTACTTAGAACTAGAGTAGGATATTCCGGAGGTACCACACCCTCTCCAACATACAAATCCATGTAAGAATAATACACATAAAAAAACAATTAATTTTTATTTAAAAATTCCATTTTTATTAAAATAATACTCAAATATCTATTTTTTATTGGTTTAATTATACAAATAAAAACATAACCTATTCGTTATTATCATATTTTTAAACCATTGAGTTTATATTAAAGATAGAGAAATGGAACTTTGATAATGAGAGAAAACATCAGTATACTACTCTCTATCTCGCTTTATTCTATCAGAATAACCAATTAACCAATCAGAAGCGAGTAAAGAAAGATAGAGAAAGGTAAAATTGATGCTCTTCTAACCACACTTTTGAATGTCACATTTTGACAACTGACACAGAACATAAATATATGGTTGTTCTAGCGGTGATCACACTGAAGTTATCGAAATCGATTACGACCCAAATGTAATTAATTTCGAAAAACTTCTCAAATTATTTTGGGACAATCATGAATATGGTTTAACAACTAGGATAAAAAAACAAGTAAGTCATATAAAAAAGACTTGAAGGTTTTTAAAACTTGTAACTGAACTTTTTTCAAGTATGCGTCATTGATTTTGTATCACGACGAGGAACAGAAAAATATAGCAGAGGCGTCGATGAAAAAGGAATCTCAAAATCGAAATGAACAACTGATAACTCAAATTATTCCTGCTGGACCGTTTTATCCGGCTGAAGAGTAATGAATATAGATTTTTTTATAGTTATAACGTTTAATTTTAATCAAATTTTTAGTTATCATCAAAAATACAGACTTCAAAAACATTCTTTTTTGTGTAAGGAAATATCTATTACCCCTGAACTTCTTCAAACGTCACATGCAGCAGCGCGTTTGAATGGGTACTTAGCAGGAATCGGGAAGGAGAACGACCTCGAAAACGACATAATTAAATTGGGATTGTCAAAAGCAGCTGGCGAATATTTGAGAAAAGAATTTAAAAGAAATGCCGGCGGTACTTTATACTGCTAAAATATTTCTAAATTCGATATCCAACACAAATAGAGAAAAACTATTTTATAATTATTTAAAAGCTAATTAAAAGTTTAGACTTACTGTTTTTCATTTTCACCTTTGAATTCACGAATCATTTTTCTAGTTTAAAATCTACGTTGCAACTATTTACAAAATGAAGGTAAACTAAACAAATCGCAAGTGACAGATGTTTACATAGCTTCCACGTTGTGAATTTTTTCCTGATATTAGTATGGAATGATTTGTAAGTGAATATTTTTTTAGTGATATATTTTTTTATACCAATGTATACACTCTGATCAGTTTTTGAACGACTTCCATCAGTTGCGGCTTGATGAAAATGTTCAGCAAGAGATTTTAAATTTTACCAAACTGCATTAACAGTTCTGAATGAACTAGCAAATTTTCCGCGCCTGATTCTAGTCCGCGTCGATTTTTAGGAGATTGATTTAAACAGTGTCACGTGATTATTTTTGGAAATTTATTCAATAATTTTGTAGCCACTCCTGATCTTTTTCCTAACATTAGACTTGCTCCGTCACTGGTAAATGCAATTAAATTTTGTTTCCAAATTATTTAAAAGGTATTCCACATATTCTAACAATCGTCAATCAGATTTCTACAGTAATATGACTCTTTCTCCTCTGACCTTCTATTTACCTCAATATTAACTCCAATTATTTCATGATCACTTATGCCAGGGAAATTTCTCGGAACCTCCTGCATAATCCTGAACTTTGAATGTTTCTTACTCTATTTGTGTCACTATTGTTTTTTTGCCAGTCAATGTTATTTTATGTCTCCCAGAAATACTGCTATTTGCTTATGTAATAATTCATCACCCATTTTATCTTCAAAATCTTGCAAGAAAACAGCCGAACTTGCGTTTGGGCACCTGTAGAATGCACCAATTAAAACACTTTTTTATAACAGTGATCAAAAACTGTAGTCAACAGGGTCATTAAGCCCAACAGATAATCCAAAGTAGCTCATTGCATAAATAATCACTCCACCAGTATGCCTGCTGTTAGATCTACTGCATGTTGCATCCATCGATATTAAATTCATTTTATAGTATATATAATAAAATAAACCACTACCAGGTCTTTCAACCGAACCACTACCAGGACCTTCAACCAAACTACTGCCAGGGTCTTTGAAACGAGATCATGAAGTGACTCAAATTAAACTTGATGCTTCACTCCTGAGTCCATCATCTGCATTTCAAGAAGCCGAAAATTACTTTTTGCGGCAGCAGGTGGTTGAATTACCTGAGAAGCTGGAAAAGTTATCGACAAGGTTCAGCTATGAAATTGTGAAGAACAAAGATGCTCATGTACTAATGTATACTGGTATTCCAACCAATGAGCTGTTCATGGTACTTTTTGAACTATTGAACAGCATTAAATTAAAATATTATGCTGGATGGAATGTTCAGATCGTTCCTAAAAGTGATCAACTGTTTATGACCTTAATGAAGCTAACGTTTAATCTTCCACATGAGTATTAGATTTAGTTGTAGTACAGCTGTCTTTCATACTAGCAAATAATTCCCTTCTGATTACCTGCAAATCAGAGGTGAAGTCCATTTTCTTGGCATGACTGGACTCTAAGGCCGTTTTCACCTCTTTTTATAATTTTGTTGTGTCATCTATAAAAGCACTGATGCTGGAAAGTTTTAGGACATGTTAAAAACCCATTATTTTCTTAACAATAAAAGGATCTGCAAAAAAACAAACAAAAATGTACCGCAAAAATAAAATAGACATAACCTCTCAACAAGTTTTAAATCAGAATTAATATGTTAAATTAACTCGCCTGGCGAAAAACAAATAAAAACTAAAACTTCTTAAATAGTACGTTCCATCAACAATATATTCAACTGAAAAGTCTTATTTTATCACATAACCCACGAAAACACTAAATGCAAAATTTGCTTATGGGCATTTACCATTATCAACAAAATTGTTTGGAGCTCCGCCCGTCTCTGTGACGTCAGACTTAGGCTGTCTATTAGTGGAATAAGTTACAGTGTTGTCAAGTTTCAATAAAAAAAAATCTTCAATATTTTCTTTTTTATTAATAAACACATATTTTACAAAAAAATATACTACTTAAAAAAGACAAACAACAAAGTTTGTACTTTTTTCAAGTTTACATGTATTCTACGTTTTTTATTACATTTACCAATGTTAACCAAGAACTTTAAAAGTCCTCGTAAAAAACTGGGGTAATTTATATTTCATCCTATAGTTTGTCAACTTGGAAATGCCATATTGTCAATTTATTCTCATTATTACAAAATATAGTAATTAAACAAATTTTTCACTTAAGACTATATATAGAAAAAGTAGTTCGTTTTTTATGAAAAAAAAACAAGATGTTAATAAAAAAAAAATAGTCAAACTAAGTTACTAAATGATTCAGCAGCTGTTCAATCGAACATAACCTCAATATACGTACATATAGAGAAGAGAATAGTTTTTGTAAGACCCTCGTATTAATTATTATAAAAATAAGTATATGACACGACGAAGATAGATAATAATAATTCAATATGCTGCAAAAACTTCGTTTTTTATAAAAAAACAGGAAATTAATTGAAAAAATAGTCAAAATATATTACAAAAAGATTTGACAGCTATTGAATCGAATATAACCTCAAAGTAATACATGGTAACGCTTTTGATTCACTCATTCAGATGAGTTGAAGTGAATCAAGGAAATATTTTCTCAAAAATAGTAAAGGGGAATTCAGGGTTTGCAGCTCATTTTTTCAAGCAACTCTTTGTATTTCCAACAAAACCTAGCTTATTGAAATAGATTATATCAAAGAACACATAAATTCTTTTCCTGCTGTGGAATCTCACTACGCCAGAAAAAATAGTGAGAAAAAGTATTTATCTAGCGATTTCAATATTTCCTCAATGTATAGACTTTACAAAGAATGGTGTGAAAAAACAGTTTGCCAAGAATCCAAAAGTAAGGACAAAGAGCATGCAGAATTTGATAGCAGCTTTCAAACCTTTACATTTGATCTGCAAAAAGTAATGCAGCTCCCAACATCTGCGGTTTCCCAATTTTATTATAGCCGAAAAATTTCTGTGTATAACTTGACTTTCTTTGAAAGCAAAAACAAAGAAGGAAGTTGGTTTTTTTGAAATGAAAGAAATCTCCTTATTTTCTCACACCTGCTCAGGCCAAAATCACAACCAGCAAGTCGTCGCTGCTCTTCTTTATACTGTTGTGAAATCAAGTCATTTAGAGGTGGTTGACCATAAATTTTTGGAATCCGGCCATTCTTACATGGAATGTGATTCCATGCATTCCACGATAGAAAGGAAAATGAAAAATAAAGAGATATTTATGATGAATCATTATAAACGAATATTTGAAGGAGCCAGAACAGGAAAAAATACGACACCCTACAAATGCTTTGAGCTGTAGTATACAGATTTCTTAGATTTAGGAAAACTCAGTTCTAAGATCATAAAAAAACTGATATAGAATGAAACAAGGTTAATTGGATTAAAATCAAATGTTTCAAATTTTTGAAAACAGAATCAAACAAAATATTTTATAAGTACAGTCACAAATATGACTACAAGGCATTAGATATTAATAGCTCATCAAATCGAGGAAGACCACGAAGCAATGATAACTGTTTCCCAGCTCTCGTCCCTGCCTATAGTGTCCAATTAAAGTTAAATAAAGCAAAGAAAAAAGACTTGATCCAACTTTGTGACAGAGGAGTCATTCCAGAGGAAGTCCAGCAGTGGTATAGAAATAAACCGTCTCTAGAAACTTCAGAAGTAATTTTGACCTGAAAAAATGTGTGAGATTTTTGCGTATATTATACTGTAAGATATTATATTTGTTTAGTGTTTTTCTCTGAATACAAAATATTTGTGAAACATATCTCTCTGTAAATAAAAAGATTATAAAAACATTATATTTTATTTCACTAACACCAACTAACGTACTTGAAATATTGTGGGAGGTAAAACTCATTAAATGTGAAAATTAAATTTTCGTCCACTATGAATCAAGTGTTAATTTAAAAAAAGGTAAGATAATTTAAAATTAGTTTAAAAAAAGGAATTCAGTGGAAATTTTGAATGATTTATGATTTTCCTATTTTTAATGAGCGTATCCCCGTTTTTTTGCTCTCCTGAAAAATTTTGATTTTGTTAATGACTTTTACCTTCAAGCATATATATAGTAGAGAGTAGTTTTGCTAAGACCCCCGTATTGATATTTAAAAAAATACATCATGATTTTATAAACAGAAATGGCACAAAGTGAATCAGTAGAGTAGCTAGGGATGGATCACAGCCCCACGAGGCCATTTGTTACAACTTAATTGATTAAAAATTGAATCATTGTAATGCTACTATGACTGTTACTATAAGGATAATTAAAGAAAAAACGAACTTGTTGATATGATTTTGCCCCCTAACTACGCTTCTAATATAGATTTATGTAATTTTGAAAATAAAATAAAATTACCCAATTACGACCAAATATTTACATGAATTGTTTATAAAACTTATTCACATATACATAAGGCACTATTTGCACTCCTTTGTTGTCAGCAGTAAATTCTATAAAAGAAAATAAAACCCATAAATTTATATAGAAATGCAAAAATTTAATAGAAAATTTAAGACCAAAAATATTGGTAAAAAAAGGGTGAAATTCTGTAAATGGAAATTATTATAATTTTATAAGGAAAGCAAAAAAAAGAAAAAACAAATATTGTGGATAAAACAAGATGAAACAGGCAAAACTTGAAAAAAAAATCATTATAATCGCAATTTACTCACCTTTACGTAAATCTTATAAAAATTCTTCATATTCTGTTAAAATTTATGAATATCCTGGATCGTTACAACCCCTTATATCGAGAACTAGATGTATGTCTTTGGGCATAAGAGTTACCCTATGGCAGTGCATGGCACATTTATTGGCATCTTCGAATAGATATGTCAAATATATCTCTGCAGCTTCTTGTATAGCTTTGAGAGCTTCAATTTGAATTTTGTGCGATCCCAACCCTTGTTCCATCAATATTTCTCTAATAAGACGAGAAAATGGGAGACGAGGGATGCAGTTTTGAACTGATGCTTGTAATCTTTTGATTTGTTTTAATGTTGTCCTGAAAAATGATTATACAGATTTTCAGCGATTATTTATATAAAACGTACCTAAAAATTTTGAATTCTTTATTTCCGATATTCATACACACTTTGCCGGAGCCGTATTTTCGCTTTTTCGGGGTCTTTTGGGAAACTTCATTATCAGAACGTTGCGAATTCGTTATTGACTTCCTTTGAGGAGCAGATTTCCTTTTAACCATTTTGTAGCATCTGTTCAATAGTTTTATATAGCGGCTGGTTTTATTTTATTAATTAAAAGAAATATATAGTAGTATATATAGCAATATAATAGTAACAGCTACAAACATAACCACAAACATAGACTAAAAATGTTTTTAACTACTTTTAAATCACTTTAATAAAATAACAATAAGATTAATAACAACTTTGTTATTTTCAAGTTATTTTAAATTAAATAAATAAAATTAGAACAAATCTTGTGTATAGACAGCGACAAGATTAACCGCCAATATTTTGACATGTATTTCGACCGTGGCTAATACTCCGGCACACACTCCGAAACCAATTATATTTTCAAATTTGATACAAAATTGATTGTGATCAAATACAATTACATTTTATTAAAAACTTTTTGATTTCAAAACCATGAAAGGATTATAATTGTTATCTATAAATATAAATAAATATGAATAATAATAATAAAATGCTTTTCGTACATTTTAACGTTTAATTTTGGTTCAATATTTTGATATAAATTATAATAACAATGTTAAACTAAAATTTTTTCATTACAACAACAAATTTAAGTAATCTAACTTTTGAAATATAATTTGTGTTGCCTATAAACAAACTTCTGAAATATAATAATTATGACTAAAAGTACGTAATTCGGTTTAATAATAAAGTAATATATCTATTTAATATTATTTAAACGAAATTAAAAATATATTTTATCAATTTAAAAGATTATTCGAGAACATATAAACAAAGTTTAACGATAAATAAATTCGTTCTAGATACATCTCTTTTCCCATATGAACTAATCGTCAATAGAAAATTCTAGGTTATAAAATGTCAAAGTGGAATGTTAAGTTTATAAAAATAGTTTAAAAAAAATCAAAAAGGATGAGTAAACATATGTACTCGACAGCAAATCTTTCCGACAAAGATTTAAAAGAACAAGGAAACCGTTTGTATAATTTGAGAAAATACGAAGAAGCCATAAATTGTTACAGCAAAGCCATAATCAAGAACCCAGACGTAGCCCATTACTTTACGAATCGAGCTCTTTGTTATCTGAAATTATTAAAATGGGAACAGGCGTGTATGGATTGCCGAAGGGCTTTAGACATGGATTCAAATTTGGTGAAAGGTCATTTCTTCCTTGGACAAGCTCTATTTGAAAGTGATAATTATGACGAAGCTATTAAACATCTACAAAGAGCGAATGACTTGGCGAAAGAACAAAAAATGAATTTCGGAGATGACATTGCCTCACAATTAAGAGCTGCTAGGAAAAAACGGTATTTATATACTTGTTTCGATTTGGTGTATTTTTATTGGAAATTTCGACTTTTTTTCACGTTTGATTATTTTATTTCTTGCGGTTGTTATTTTAATGACTTAGGTTATAATTTCTTGAACTTTAGATTGTTTTTTTTGTGAAATCTCGTCAAGTTTTTGTAAATATTGAAAGAAAATTCATTTAATTTTGTAATTTTACAGATTTTCCGTTCAGGAAGAAAAACGTATAGCGCAAGAAATAGAATTACAATCGTATTTGAATAAATTGATTGAAAGAGATAGAGAAATGAGGATACAAGAGGTGCAGAACGAAGAAGGCGACAATGAAACCACCAAACAAACCATCCAGAACATTAATGAAACATGCGAGAATTACCTAAACGAATTGAACCAATTGTTTGCGAAAATAGACGATAGGAGAAGGAAAAGAGAAGTGCCTGATTATTTGTGCGGGAAAATTAGTTTCGAGATTCTACAAGAACCTGTAATAACACCGAGCGGTATCACCTACGATAAGAAGGATTTGGAGGAGCATCTACAGAGAGTGGGGCACTTCGATCCGGTTACTAGAGTTAAACTTACCCAGGATCAGTTGATTCCTAATTTCGCCATGAAGGAAGTTGTCGATGCGTTTTTGACCGAAAACGAATGGGCTTTGGACTATTAATTTTTTTTTATTCGTTATCTGTTAAGTCTAGTGTTATGGTGTGCTATTCACATATAATTAAAGTTCTTTCGAAATGAGTTTTTATCGTTAAACGACGTTTCGACCCTCGTCGACCACCAAACGCATTCCGAACGACATTTCTTTGATCTCAAATTTTGAAAATTCAAAATGGCGGCCGTGTGAATTGGATTTATATTGTGTCGGGTACACAGCCGCACGCCATCTAACAGCACCGGTCATAAGATAGAATCAAATACGTAGGGAATTTTAAGTCCTGTAACATGATGCAACTAAATTTCCCTAAAAAATCTTTTTCGACTCTCAATTTTTCTAAAATTTGTAATTTAATCAGGAATTATAATGAAAATAACATAATTAAGTCAATATTTTATGAAAATATAGAGGAAAAGTTTCTGAGAATAATGGTTTTTTCAAAATTTGAAAATTCAAAATGGCGGCCATGTGAATTGGTGTTATATTGTGTCGGGTACACGGCCGCACGCCATCTAACAGCACCAGTCATAAGTTAGTGTAATAAAGAGCCAAAAACGAAATTATAAGTGAGTCCATCTATTGGGTAACCATAGAACTATGCTCTAGATATTTTTTGAAGTAAAAATTGGTATTATTAGACACTTTTGAAGGTTGTACTGTGTTTTGGATTATGGAAAAAGTATATATAAGGCAGGAGTTCATAGAAAAGAAAGTTTTGTGGATAATTGGAGATTATTTATATTATAATTTTTGATTAAATGTACATTTTATCATATTTTTACATTCTTTCGAAAAATTAATAGGTTAGGAATTTTTTTGGAAATTTTGTTGACACTGTTTTTTAAACTCCAACTCTTCCCCTATAGATTGGAAAAATCTGCATCTTGAAATTATTAATATTAATAAAACGAATGGAGATTGAAAAAAATTTATATATAAATTCAATTTGAATGGGATCCATTTTGAATTTTCAAAATTTTTAGGAACAATTCTTTTATATTTTCAGATAATTTTTACTATAATTTTTTATAAATAAACAAACTTCAATTTTTTAATCAGTTTTTTTGGAAAATTAAGGAATGAAAAATATTTTTTTGAAATCTAGTTTTATCACGTCATACGGCTTTAAATTTCCTATAAATTAGATTTCTACAACTTTTTTGTACGATCAAAAATCACAGAAATAAATTTCTAGTTATGGATATGATCGTCTTCAATGTTAATTTTTCCACTTAATCTACCGGACTATAGAATGACAAAAATTCAAACAACCAGAATTCTCATATTTTATTTATAAAATAAATAACAGTGAATTATTTACAAACTTAAATCAAAATAATTAATTTTAATATTTTTAT
Source organism: Diorhabda carinulata (assembly GCF_026250575.1). Lineage (NCBI taxonomy): Eukaryota > Metazoa > Arthropoda > Insecta > Coleoptera > Chrysomelidae > Diorhabda > Diorhabda carinulata. The sequence goes on from NC_079469.1 coordinate 2,068,550, forward strand.
ATAATAAAAGAGTCTTAAATGTGCAGCATAAGGCAAAAATTTCTTCGTTATTGGCACCATTCCTTCCCCTTAATCTAAATACTTATTTCACAATGTCAAACTGAACGTACTAAATACAAGGTGTCCAAAAACCCCCCAAACAAACTACAGATACCAGACGTCATTTTATGTCAACCTAACCAAATTTTTTTTAAAGGAAAACGTCAAATTTTGAGGTTATTTATCTTCGAATGCCGCTTACTTCATTCCGGATAAATATTAGGTTAGATTCACGCCAAATCACATCTAGTGAATGTAATTTACGGACATCCCCCGTATTTAGCGCGTCAAATAAAATAAATCTTTCCAACTAAAATCATATCCCAGTCATAATAACGATCATTTAATTAATTTGAAAATGGTTGATTATAAATAATTCGAATTTCAAAAATTTCCACAATAAAAAAATATACAGGGTGTCCTAAAACAGTAGATTTGTTGTTTTACGACTTCAAACATTTTACGAGGGTTAATTCGAAAATAACAATGCTGACGAACTTAAGGCGGGTTTAACGCCGCCATCTTGAAGATTTGATACATTTTACGAGGGTTACTTTTACTTACTTTTTACATTATACGAAGGTCGTACAGAAAAAAAAGGAATAAAATTTAATTACAAATTTTTGTGTTTCCTATTTGGTGCCTAACGATTACCACATGTAATTGAGACTGCGTAAACTGATATCGAAGCGTTTCTACGAGGGTCGTATTGAGAGTAAGAGACGTTTGGGTCTGAAGTAACATTGGGAGGAATTAGCGCCGCCTTTTTGACATCCTCGATCTATAAGTATCTTGCTTATCATACTTCGTATACAGGGGAGTGTTCAAAGTAACTTTACTAATGGAAATTTATAATTCTTCTGAATGTAATACATGTTTTTATATGTTTGTCTGTCGAAATTAGAATTGCTAAAGAAAATTTTATCAAATTATAGAAAGTGAACGGTTAAAAGGTTACTAATTAGAACATATTTGATGATAAAGTTTCGTTTTTTCAAAATATTTAGCAACTGTTGAACGAAAAGTTTGTATTCATCTTATAGCCCCCGTATAAATCGACGAAATATTAAAAAAATGATAGAAACTTGATTTTTACATTGATAACTAAGAAATAGTGACCGATTTTTCTAGTAAAAACATTTTTCTCTTGTTTTTAATTAAAAAAAAAAAGTTGAATATTTTCCAAACAACCCTCGTAGACATACATATAATTTGTATAATTTTTTTATTGTACAATTAAACGAACAATTACTTTTCGTATAACCCTGTAAATCTATTATTCTAATTTTCATACATTCTACGAGGGAAGTTCAAAAATGTTTCAGTGTATTAGACTTCCTACAGTATTTCCCTTCCTTAAAAATGGAAAACGAACTGCTGCAATTGAAAATTATGAAGTTCAAGCTGTAATAAGAGTTTTTTTTTGACAAAAATCCAAAAATCAAAACAAATATCAGGAAAAAACTCCAAAAGTGGATCCCTTTTTCCATAATATCCTTGAAAGGAAGTTTTTAATCATCTTACAGCCTCCGTATTAGTAGAAGAAAGATTATTAAATGAGAAAAACATGATTTTGACATTGATACAATAAACCTGTGATTTTTCTAGTGAAACTATTTTTTTTTTAATTTTTTATTTCAAAAAGTAATATATTTTTCCAAACAACAACAAATATATAAATTTTTTATTGTACACATAAACGAACGATTGTTTTTCGTATAACCCTGTAAAACTATTATTTCAATTTTTTTATATTCTACGACAGGCGTTCGAAAAGCAACGAACATTTTGACTTAGTTTAACAACATTTCCCTGGCTTGAAAATGGAAAACCCACCGATGCAATTCAAAATCTCGCTAATAATTAAGTTCAAGCTGCAATAAAAGTTTTTTATACAATACACAATCGGCATCTATATCCAGAGATAAGAAATTGTTTATAATGCGATGAACTATTGAAATAATTCATTATTTAATTTTAAAACAACCGATACTATTGAAACATCCCTCGCACAACTCGATTATAAATAACCAAATGTTTCCTAAACAAAAGAAATTATACAAAAACGTGACATTTACCTATGTTTCGGTTAAAACCATATTTTAGGACACCGCGTATACTAGAATCCAAAAAAATCGTTTCGATATCGAAACATTTTCCCTAAATTGGTATATCGAGGTTATGTTTTTCGATGTACCGCCTCCTGGCGGTGGCTATCAATTGTTCTTTGCGTTCCTGGAACGATTTGGTACGTTCCGAAGCGGATTTCGGAAAAGAAGAAGCCGCCGTGCTAAACGAAGAGCAATTCGAAGAACCGGAAGTCGAAGGTTGGTTATTAGACGAAGAGGATTGTTCAGGGGTAAACTGAACTCGACCCTCGAGAATATTTGTGATCGTACTATCTACATTCCTCGTTATATCTAAAAAAAAATAAAAAATAACCAAAATAATAATACAGAATGGAGAATGATCACCCACTATATAGTCCTGATCTGTATCCGTACTACTATTTTTTGTTCGTAAAGCTTAAGACTGATATATAAATTGAAATTGAAACGATATTTAAGACGTATAATAAGTATTGTCTATTAAACTTAAATTACTATATAGGGTGTCCCACGACGAGTTAAAACTATCTTAACTTACTTAAGTAAAATTTTAACTAAAATATTTTCAAAGATGGCCGACTGTAACTTTGTTATTTTAAATGGAACACCCTGTATATTAATACATTTTTGTAATCTACGTAAAATTTTATTATAATTTTGTCTAAAAACTTTTTTCGACAAATGCATATTTTCTGAGTTATTAATTTTTTTGTAAAAAATTTAACCTTTACAAACCCTTATAAATTATTTTCTTACGAGGATACCCTCAAAGATATGAAAACGGTTTTTGTTCGGTTGATTTTAACAAGATCAGAAGAATTTGAATCTATTATTAAAAATTTTTCACTTCATACAGGGTGTATATAAAAAGTGTTCAAATTTAGACCACACCATATCTAAAAATTTACAGAAAACATTTAATATCTGGATAACGGTGAGGTTTAGGTATAGGAAAGTATACATGAATTTGCCTTATTTTTTACCCCTGAATGCATTAAAATAAAAAAAACCGGATGGTTCTATTTAACAAAATGAAGAAATTTGAATTTTATGAGGTTAAACCTTAAACACTTTTTATACACACCCTGTATAAAATGAGGCAATTTTTAAACATAGATTCAAATACCTCAGACCCTACTAAAATCAACCGAACAAAAACCGTTTTCATACCTTCAAGGGTATCCTCGTAAAAAAATAATTTATAAGGGTTTGTAAAGGTTAAATTTTTTACAAAAAAATCAATAACTCAAAAAGTATGCATTTTTCGAAAAACGTTTTTAGACAAAAGTATACTAAAATTTCACGTATATTTCAAAAATGTATTAATTTACAGGGTGTTCCATTTAAAATAACAAAGTTACGGTTTACGGTTCTACTAGAAGTAGGCCATCTTTGAAAATATTTAAGTTAAAGAGATCGTATCCTAAAACCCAAACGTAGATATTTTCATAATTTTACCATAAGTATTTTGCAATATATACAGATAGTTTTAACTAAGTATCGTGGGACACCCTGTATAATATTAAATACTTACACAAATCAGTGTAAATTGCGTTTAGCGGTACGTGCGGTAGGACTTCTTTGACTTGTTTCCCCATTCTGGTAAGTTCCGGGGTATTTAATGATCTGGTACGAGTTTGGGGTCTCGGGGGGGCAAAATTAGCACGTTTTTCCCATTCAGTTACATCGTTCGAAGTATAATTAGTCGTTTGTACCTGAAACGAATTTAATAAATCACGCAAAAAAATTAAATAAACAACTTGTAATTACACCTTCAGCGCCGTTGCCATATTTCGACGTACGTTTTCCGCGAATTCTTGATCGCTCATAGTTTTCCTATCCGATGGTTCAAGAAACGTGAGTCTGTAATTAGTTACGGGGGAAAACAGATAATAAACTAAATCACTGAAATAAGATGAACCCATTACGGTTACCGAGATATCCAAAAAGGGACGGTCGACTGTAATACAAATAGGTTGAACCTAAAAAATTATTTATTATATGAAAAATAAAAAAATAAAAAACAATAGTTAGGGGTTGAAATCGAACTTACTTTGTTGGTAAATTCGAAGGGGTATGTTTTGAATTTGAGAAGCGCTTTTCCGTTGGTTACTTTGTCTTCGGGGGCGAAATAAACGGGGGTCCTCTCTTCCATAAATTGTTTTAGGTTATTCTTAAAGTTATCTACGTTTACGATAGATCCGAAGCAGTAAGTACTAAACCCTAACACCCTTTCTACGGTCGTTCTACAACTAGGCTGAAAATTTTTATACTTTACATATATTTTGGCACGAGTACAATTTCCTTGGCGCCAGAATTTGGCTACGCCATTTTGTGAAATCGTGACGAAGCCAGGGCGAGTTCAATACCGCCAACTTGATGTTTACATACATGTTACGAGGGTTGTTTTGAATGTAACAAATCATGTCGAAGCCAGGGGGAATTCAACACCGCCTTCTGGATATTTACATACATGTTACAAGGGTTGTTTTAAATGTAACAAATCATCACGAAGCCGGGGCGAGTTCAGCACCGCCATATTGATGATTTTACACGTTCTACGAGGGATGATTTAAAAGTAACAAAGCTGATGAAGCTACTGCGACTTTATCATCGCTATCTTGATGATTTTATATATTATACGAGGGTTACTTTGAATGTAACAAGTCTGACTAATCAACGGGCGGATTTAACACCGCCATCTTGATAATTTTATACAGTTTACGAGGGTTTATTTGGAAGTAAAATGTGCATCAAAGCAAATAGGGGGTTCAAAATCACCATTTTGATCATTTCAGACATTATACGAGGGATGATTCAAAAGTAACAATACTGATGAAACTACGGCGACTTTAACATCGCTATCTTTTTGATTTTATACATTTTACGAGAGTTACTTTGAATGTAAAATGCCTAAAGAAGCAAAGGATGTATTTAACACCGCCATCTTGATGATTTTACACATTATACGAGGTGGTATTGAAAGTAACAAGCCCGACAAAGCAAAGGGCATTTTACATTCAAAATAACCCTCGTAAAATGTCTAACGAAACAAAGGACGGATTTAACACCATTATCTTGATGATTTTTCACATTTTACGAGGGTTATTTTGAATGTAACAAGTCTAACCAATCAACAGGCGGGTTTAACGCCGCCTTCTTGATGATTTTACATATATTAGGAGGGTTGATTTAGAAGTAAAATGCCCATAAAGAAAAGAGGAGGTTCAACATCGCCATTTTGATGCTTTTTCACATTTTATGAGGGTTATTTTGAATGTAATAAGTACGACAAAACAAAGGGCGGTAAAACGGCGCCTTCTTAATGATTTTACACATTTTACAATATCTACATACATATGATAAATTATGTAAAAATCAAACAAAAACTGTTTGATTGTTGAATTACAAGACTCCTATTTGATATAAAGTGATAAAATGTATCTCAAACTAACTAGTTTGTAACTTATAAATTCGTTTTGGCGCCAAGAAAACCATACCCTCACTAATATACTGATGAAATAATATGACAAAATATTATAAATATCATAAAAATTAAGTTTCCTTTTTTATTTTATAAAAATTTATACTTACCGATACGGCACCTGTAGCTTTACAAACAGCTACTTGGTCAAAAACTGATACGCTATTACTAATATATACATGAACCTTTTCTTTAACTTTAAGATTTTCAACATGAACTGATATTCCTAAACCTAAACAGGCCAGTTTATTGACAAACTTTTGAATCCTCGGTGTATCAGGCAAAAATTGACAAATGAGAAATAAGAAAAGTAGTAAACAACATCGTAATACTATTAAAACTAACCCCAAAGGGAGATAAAATATGAAAAATATAAAACTAACGTCACTATCAGGTATCCTGAAACAAAAAACCCTACTCAGTACATACATTTATTTTTTAATATTTACGTAGTTTAACTAATTTTAAACTGTTCGTATTATTATAATTTAAATAAATTGTTTTTATAATATTAATAATATACGTTTCTTACCTATTTCTAGCTAAGAGATTTGCAATTTCAACATTTGCCATATTACAGTTGAATTTTAGCACGAAAGGTCAATAAAATACTAACATTACTTTTGTAAAGAAAAGATTAAATAAAATGCATTTCTTCTGTTATGATACGCGTAAAATTATGATTGGATTATTTACAATCACTAACAATAATTTTTCAATCAAAAAATTTGGGTTTTAAGCATCAACCTCAAAAAAATCTACGATGACAACTAAAAATTAAAATGACGTTTATCAAAATTCTGGTATAAATTTCGACACATTTTCTCCCTCTTTCTATCACATTACGTGTTAATTCATAGACAAATTAATAGTTGGTAGATCCAAAGTTGAAATTTTTTATACAATAAAAACTCGTTTTAGGATAAATCTTTATTAGTCGATGTTATTTCAACAAAAAAAAACTCCTTAATAAGTAACGAGGAATTATCGATAAATACAAGCTGCCACTAGAAGTTAAGGAGCAATTTTATGTTGACACACGATGCTTGCTTGAAACGATAAATGAAGTCACGTGGTATAATGTCAAACTTTAAAACGCTAAAAAAAACTATAATCTATTTAATAATTGATCGATTAATATATGTTATATGTTAGGGTTATGATATAATATCTAATTGCACTTTTTAGATAACTAGTGCTCTTGTAATCTATTGTCGCTTATTTCAAACGACGAATAAGTTATTTTGGGATGACGTCACAATCAGCCGCCATATTGTCTTGGGGGACAAATAAAGCATTATTTACATTAAAATTATTATTAGTTTTATTTTCAATTTTGTAGTCGAAAATATTCATTTCAATGAAAAATGGGCTCGAAACAATCAATTATTGTACACAAAAGAAGTGAAATTTTTGTTTGACTATCACTATGATATGGCCGACGTTTCAAGTCACATTACGTGATATTTTGCGACAAATTAATTATTAAGAAATAGATACCAATATTAATTTATATATTCTAACCTCTCTGATATACAATTATAATAGATGAAAATCCCGGTATTTAACGAAAGTATATTGATTAAATTACAATATTTTGTTGATATTTATTTGTTATAACGTCAAAAAGAGGCGTAAAAAACCAAACAATTGATACATAATAACGTAGATATATATAACAATATATAATTTAATTTCACTTAGTTGTTTATTTTATTGCAAGATATATATCGATTATCATTATTTTAATTTTAATTGGCGAAAAATTCCTTCCTTTATGTATGCTGTCATATATTAGTCTATGCTATTTTTTCTCTAAGCATTCGCATTTTCTATGGTATAAATTTGTGACGTACGTGTCAATCAAATCATGTGATTTTAAAGCGCTTATATAAATGGCGGATAGGGGGGATTTAATGTTTATTTATCTTTAATTGCCTTTGTGACATATTTAGAATAAGACAAACCAGTAATAAAAAAGGTCAAGGACGGTATAGACATCGATAGTAAATAACAAAGTATATCAGTTTACGTTATGTAGTTATTATCTCTAGTGTTAAAACTTTTTTTACCAAAATTTCAACGATCGCTAATTTCCAACTAGCGAAAATGGAGCGTTCGAGATCGCAAGAAAATGAAGACGTAGAAACCTGTGATAGTGAAAATTGCTGTGATTCATCCACCAAACCTTTGTTAACGGAAGAAAGAATGAGGAGGAAATTGCAATTTTTCTTCATGAATCCTATAGAAAAATGGCAGGCTAAGAAGAGATTCCCCTATAAATTCGTAGTGCAAGTGATTAAGATAATATTAGTTACGTTCCAGCTGTGTTTTTTCGCTTACTATAGATATAATCACGTTAATTATACTTGGGATAACAAAATAACTTTTTCGCATTTGTTTTTAAAAGGCTGGGATACTACTAGAGAAGTAAACGCGTATCCCCCGTCTGCAGGACCTTTAGCGGTATACAAAATTGACGATTTCTATTCGACTATAGATTATGCTTATAAAGGATATTCGGATTTGGAAAAAGCAATCGGTCCGTATTCGTACGCTAATGAAGATAATAGCAAAAGTGACATGGTTCTATGTTTAAAACATTATAAACAAGGAATCATATTCGGTTTTAACGAATCTTATATTTTTAATAGCGAAATAGTTGAACAGTGCTACAACATCTCGGAACCACTTGATTCGTCTTTCAATTCGAAACGATTCGTACAAGATGAACATATCAAAATAAATTTTACCGCTTTAGTTGAATCTTCCTTAAAATTTTCCATTAAAACGGTGAATTTCAAAGCAGCCGGTCGGATTTCACCTCCGAATTGTTTTCTATTCAACATCGAAATTAATTTCAATAACGAAGATCACGATGGGCAGATGATAGTATCTCTAGACGCCGAACCTATTCGTTTGATATGCAAAGGGGACGTGTGGTATAAAACAGACAGTGAAATAGAATCAGTTCTTCGAAGTATACTCAACTATTTTGTTATGTTAATATGTATAACGTCGTTTGTTCTGTGTTCGAGAGCCGTTTGGAGGGCGCAACAATTAAAAGTGATCACCAATACATTTTTTATAAAAAGATTCGAACAACCATTGAGCCAAAAGGATAAAATGAAATTTCTAAATTTGTGGTACATCATGATCATAATAAACGATTTGTTAATCATAATTGGATCGGCCATTAAAGAACAGATTGAAAAAGAATCTTTTACTACTGATCAATGGAATATTTGCAGTTTATTTTTGGGTATAGGTAATTTGTTGGTGTGGTTCGGAGTATTGCGGTATCTAGGATTTTTTAGAACTTACAACGTTGTTATTTTGACGTTACAAAAAGCGGCCCCTCAAGTAGCTAGATTTCTACTTTGCGCTTTGTTAATTTACGCGGGGTTTACTTTTTCCGGGTGGTTAATCTTAGGGCCTTATCATTTTAAATTCAGATCTCTAGCTACGACTTCGGAATGTTTATTTTCTCTTATAAATGGCGACGATATGTTCGCGACTTTTTCGATTATGTCAAATAAATCTGTTCTTTTATGGTGGTTCAGTAGGATTTATTTATATACTTTTATAAGCTTGTACATTTATATAATTTTGAGTTTATTCATTTCGGTCATAATGGATGCTTATGATACAATAAAATCTTATTATAACGAAGGTTTTCCTAAAAGTAGTTTGGAGTGTTTCATAGGAGAGACGAATTGTGAAGACGTTACTAGTGGAATGTACAGAACTGATTCCTCGGACAGTTTGGGTGGTTTAATGAAAGATCTTTGCTGTTGTAAAAAAATATATCAATCATATTCCACCCTGACGTCGAATAGTCAATCAAGATCAAGTATACTTATATAAAAATTCAGTAAAAACATTTTTTTTAATTATATAACAATAAAAATAATATTTTCGTACAAATTTTAATAGTTTCACTTTTTACAGTTTATTTTTACTCGACTGTAAATTTATACGTTTTATTGTTGAATAAAAAGCTAGAAGAATTCACGTTTTTTCAATTTACCATGAAAAAATATCAAATTTTGCCTTAGATTTTACATCAAATGGTATTTAACCAGGAAAGTATCGAAACTTCTGACAGAATTAACGTATTGTACGATTCTATATTCCATTGGCTGTTTTTAATAATTCCCAAAGAATCCAAATACGTTTTAAATTATTTTCAATACTATTCAACGAACGTATTTAAAAAAAATTGATTTCTCGTAACAAAACAAATTCATACTGAGGACTTTTCGGAATTTATAACCTATAATATAACCCACAGAACATACCCAACAAGAATCTGCAAACTAAGTTATTATTCAGTAGAAACGCGTATTTTCGATGCGAGTGCTTTCGATGGTAGGTGGCAGAAATAATATATTTCCGTGATTCATATCAAACAATACTATATTCTATGTTATCCAGTTCCGATTTCGCAGTTTCCTGAATCCAGGAATATATTATAAACCTTCTTAGCCTAATAAATTATAAATTTTCCTACAAAATAGATTTTTAAGAAACTACCTTGATCAAAAATTAAGAGAGTTATATCTAACAACAGTTTTTTTGTAATAAATTTTGGAGTATAATTTGCTTTAGTGAAAAAAAACTTTATAAATATTGATTAAGGGTTGAAAAATATATATCGTGCGATCTTTATCAATCCCACATTTTTTTCTCAATTTTCTGAATGCTAAATTTTATTTTATTCAATTTTAACAATAAGGGACAGTTTTCACCTCTTACACTAATTTTCACATATTGACATAGGGAAGATTTTGAAATGAAGGATAAATAGAACTTAATTCCAAAATTTCACGCAAATGCGAAGCGTCTTAAAAGAAATCTGAAAAGATACCATATTTTCACCGTTATTCACTGGACTATTAATCCTAACAACTGTATTGTCATATTTTATTACAATAGATCAAGTTTTATTTGCCATCCAACAATTTGTAGATACTCACAATCATTAGGAACACATGAAAATATTTTGTTTTATTGATACATTTATATGTTTTACATAATATTATTCAAATTCAAAGTGGAAAAACATCATAATAAATACATAAAAATTATCCCTCAACATACAACGAACATTTTAACAACGTTGCCGGAATTTAAAAATAGTCGGACTATTAGGATATATAAACAATAAGGTTATAATTTAACTTTTTTATATTTCTTAATCCCTCCTATAAATTTGATAAAAACAGAAGTAGATGGAATGGTTTTTTGTTCATTCGTTTTAAAAACCTAATTTTCAATCCAATTTATTAAAATGATAACGAAAATATACCAAAACGTCAATTTTTACCTGTTATATTAAATATTAAAAGAGACGTAAAATCAAAAGGATCTACAAAAAAATGAATAAAAACAAATAAATATTTTAACAATCGTTCCACCACTCTAATAGTTCATGTTAAACATAAATTAATATACACATTTGATTTAAACTGCTAGAATAATAGATTGCACAATTTGACAACGTCTTATAAACGTATAAAAATTGCCTACTTAAGTAGCCATCAGCTGTCACTCATAGATCTTCAATTTAAGCAAATTAATATTAATGTATAAAAATAACAATTTTATTGTTAGAACAAATTATTATTAATAATATTCGCTTATATGATGTATCGATCGAAATAATAGATATTTACTTGAATAATGTAATATTATACGAGTAGACTGATCCCAACCGTTCGAGATTATATAAAACGAACGAAGGTTATATCATTTGTTACATGACGTGGTTCGAATACATCGTTGATGAATTGTAGTTGTTATATACTTTTAAATAAAATTCTGTTTATTTTGAACGTTTTTTTATGTAATTCATTTTTTAAAATTTGTAAAAATCGTATTTTTGTACTTAAAACATTTCTGTTATATTGTACGATTCTTCGTATTATTTTCCTTTACAGAGTGGTTCTGTATATTACAATGACTGTTATATCGCCATTTTGTTGATCGGGTGTATTAACGCGATTCTTTTGGGTTTTAATATAAATAAAACTACAAAAAACTAGTAAACATTGATGTATAACTCATATAATTGGATAAAATATCAACAAATACAAATAGCATTAAATCAATTACATAAATATATCATATTTGAGCCACACTGTACATACTGTATCATAGTTTTAATACTACATAGAAAATATTTGTTCGATAATTGTGGAACGGTGTAAATTTTTTAATGAAAAAATTCATTACAAAGATCATTGATGATTTTTGAAAATAGTTTTGTTATCTTAAAAGAGGGTTGAACTGTATAATAGAGAGTGTTGGTGTAGTGATAATAAACAGTGTGTTCAAACAATATTTAAATTAAAATTAGGAACTATCTTTCAGAAAATTCAATAAGTAAATAAGACTTTGGAATTAAAGGTCATTAAAACTAGAATTAAATAAAATCACAGAAAGTATTTACATTCGAAATTATCATTAAAGATACTTCATTTAAATGTAATTAGTACATTCATTAAATAACAATCTCTCAAATAAGATATATGTGGAATTTGAATATTTTTTTATATATAATGTAAAGTTACTTACTGAAAAGATTTCGATAAACTTTACAAAAATATAAAGTTCTTTTTTTAATAAATATAGTATTCACTAACTTGAATATACATAATAAATAAAATAAATTTAGAGATTTTAATCCCAAAATTTCAAATAGTGTTTAAAAATGAAAATCAGTTAAAAGTAAATATTTCATAGGTTATAAATGTTGTCAGATCTCGGGTAATAAACAATATGGTGGCTATTTATCAACCATAGACATATACTATGTCTATGTTATCGCTACTGCAGAAGTAGAAAATTCTGTAGAGCGTTCTAATAACCATTGACATAATACACGATAGTTATAACGTTCGTAATTTTATCGACAAAACAGTCCAAAGTGTACTTTCATGTCACACAAATATTTCAGTAATCTTTAAATGCGGTGTTGCCGTTGTGAGATAAAAATAATAGAATTTGGTACTTTATTTCTGGCGGAAAAATTTGTGGAACCAGACAGATCTTTATAGGAAAATGAAAACGTCGATAACTGAGAGGAATTTTTGGACGAATTGAAACGATTTAACACTCCATTGTTGTGATTGTCAAACCATTTCTATCGATACATTGTTATTGCTATCAATAGTTATTTAATTGAACCTGTATCTCGGAAACGTTCTTTCCCTTTGTTTCTATAACGAAAATATGAACAAAGAAAATACCGATCATCGAAGCAAAACCGAAAATATAAAAAGTACTGTCTTGCCCTATATAATCGCATATTTGCACATAAAATCTGGTAAGTAGGAAAGCCAAGAACCAGTTAAAAGTCCCCGCCGTAGAACTAGCGATACTTTTAATCTCAGTAGGAAAAATTTCCGAAGAAATAACCCACGGAATGGGCCCCAAACCTACCGAATAAGCGATTATAAAAACACACAAAGCGCTTACAGGTAAAAACCCGAGTTTCCCCAAAACATCCTCGTCCATTCCGCTCCGGTCTTTAAGAGAAAAATACACACCCAAAAAGAATATACTGAGCGTAATAAACAACGACGACACAAATAAAAGTATTCGTCTACCAAGTTTATCGATTACCAAAGAGGCAACGAAAGTTGCCATAACCTGAAAAAAACCTACAATAATAGAAGCCGTATTGGCATCTAAACTTATACCAGAAGCTTTAAAAATATCCGTAGTATAAAGAATAATCGTATTTATACCGGAAAATTGTTGAAAAAACATCAAAGAAGAAGAAATAACGAAAGCTATAATAATTGAACGTTTTTTAAATGTATCAATTAACGAAATACTAGTTTGTGTACTCTCCTTCAAAAAACCTTCAATTTCTACTAGTTCAGCATCAATTCTATAATGAAGCCCCCTTAATAAGATCAAAGCTTGTTTAGCTTCCTCGTATTTCCCTCGTTTTATCAAATACACCGGCGATTCTGGTTGAATTACAAAGAAAATAATAAAAATAAACGGTACGGAAGCGCACCATATGGTAAAATAAACCGGGGTCAAATATTTCCCCACTACGTACGCTAAAAATATCCCCACAGTAACCATGAGTTGAAAGTAACTACTCAAAGCTCCTCTTAACGATTTATGAGCGATTTCGCTGGTGTACAACGGCGCAGCTACACAACAAGCCCCCGCAGCAGTACCGGTTATTAATCTACCGAAATATAACATCAACACGTTTTCAGCAAAAATAATTAATAACCAACCAATAGTAAACGGGATGAATAGGAGTAATAGCGTTTTTTTACGACCTAGTATGTCGCAAATAAAACCTGTCGGTATACACATCACCATTCCTCCAAGCATCACGAAAGATCCAATCCAACCTAATTGGTCACTATCTAATTTAATATTACGATATTTACCAGTTTCTAAATCGTTGAGAATCGGTGACGTCCATGCTAGTACTGTACCCGCTGCCAACGCTGATAGGGTGGCTGGGAAATATGATTTTAACGTAAAAATACGAAAAAAATTGTATTAACCAACTTACCTGCAAATGCTGCGATATATTGTTTAAATTTTTTAGGTTTGTCCCCACTGTTATCCTGAAATAAATAAATAAAGTCAATAAACGTATACAAAAAGTTCTTATTTTTTCACAACAAAACAAAATGATTATAAATATCTTGTACACACTTACGACAGATCCATATCCGGATTCTTCAACTATATTAGAATTTGTAGAAGTATTTATTAAAGAATACCTGTCTTGACTCATATTAAATTCGATTACAACGATTTAATAAATGATTGTTTAAATATTTTGTTGTTATTATCAGCTGTTATAGTGACGTTTAACAAAAGTCTTCCCATCTGTTGCGCAGAATTAGATCTACTTCTTTTTTTGAATACTACATATTTTACATCTACAGCTACAACTAAATATATATAAAACAGAAATATGAGATGCCTAATTAATAAAAATACAATCATAATCTTTTAACAATATAATTGTATAAATATGAAATTGTATTTTTAATAACGATATAAGATAGAGAGTATTATATTTAATAAATAAAATTGACTATTAATTTAATGAAAAAGGGAAATTCGACAACATCGCGAAAGTAAAAATTGATACATTGTTCATTAAGGGTCAATAGTCATTACGGCGCATTCTCCAAATTTGTTGAATGTTTATTATGAACAATATTTGAATGTTAATATACTTTATTAAATCAAGTTAAATATAAGAAACTTCACGATATTTGTTTCGAAAAATTGTCAAATATAAGAACAAACGAAAACAAAATGAAATATTGGAAGATGGTTAGATAAAAAAATTATTATATTAAAAATTTTTGCATTAAAGTTAACTATTGACGTGGGTAGCGTGTCCTTGTCATGTTACAATTCTCTGATGATAAGT
The DNA here is from genome assembly GCF_026250575.1 of Diorhabda carinulata. Classification (NCBI taxonomy): domain Eukaryota; kingdom Metazoa; phylum Arthropoda; class Insecta; order Coleoptera; family Chrysomelidae; genus Diorhabda; species Diorhabda carinulata. Next base: position 2,083,611 of record NC_079469.1, read on the forward strand.
GGCATACCAAAAATTTTTGAAATAGAATTGCCATTAAACGTTAAAAAATTCTTCGTCGTCGATATAATAGATAACTATAATTTATTACAGAAATTAAGTATACAATTATTAACTAAATGTATTCAAATAACTTATCGTTTAACATTCTATTGTTCATAACATTCATTCTGTTGATTATTCTTTCGTATAAAAAGAAGCGAAAAAAAGCGAAACACCAATTCAAAATCGACAATGAACAACAATCAACTAACTTCGATTTTGTTGTGTATCCTCGTTGGGAGCACTTTGGGGCATGGTAAGTTTCATAACCTCACTTTTATACATAGTTTTTAATGATATGTAACATCTCAGTTATTATATTTTTATTGTTTAATGTTTTAAATACGTTCTCCATAAATAATTTTAAAAAAAATTACTGTTTTCACATATAGAAATTAATACATTTTGAATTGAGCCTTAAACTTTGAGTCAGTTTATATGATATACTCAACAGATGTTTTACATCGTTGCCACATCATAATATTTTTCTGATTACAATAAAAAACTATTAGGAAGCTATTATTCAATTTTTTTTTTAATTTTATTACAGAGTATCAACGTGCTAAATATCTAGCACCGAAATCGAGATTATCCTTGTTTAAAGAACGATCATCTGAAACCAAACAATGTCATTTACAATGCACACAAGAAAAACCGACCGGACCGTTGCAATTATTCGTTAACCAAACCACAAATCTAATAGCGATCGTTAACACAACGGCGAACGTAGCATTGATCATCGATATAAACGCCAATATAACAGCAATACTTAACGGTACAAGCGGTGGTGGCGTTATCATAGATATCGCAACGCAAACGGGGCGTTACATCAAATCGAGCACAAATATTAATCTATGGTTGAATTCACGGGATTCGTTCCAAATCTATTTCTCGAAACTAGAATCTCTAAAAGTATTATTGAATTTAAATATCGGTGTTAAATTTGACGTTAAATCATCTTCTAAGGAAACATACGAATTTACTGGAAATCTTTTAGTTAAATTAGTTGATAATATTGATATACAAAGTGATATTACAGTTGGTTTATCACTGTTTATCTCTATATCATCGAACTTTATTGTTTTGTTAAAAGGAAATCTTAATGGGATTCTCAAGTTGATCGGTGCAGCCGCAATACACCTACAAGGTGATGTATTGAGATTACAAAACTTCCTAAGTGGTATAGGCGTTATTTTCGGACAAATTCAAGGAGGTTTGTTCGCAATAATCGAAGCAAACATCTCCATCAATTTCTCTGAATTACTATCTTCTAGTAACGGTATTGAAGTACTGACTCGTTTGGTACTCTACTTAGGTGCTAAATTCGATTTATCTGCTCTGGGTAATTATTTGAACAGCGTCGAACAGCTGTTAAATGTCATAGTACAATTAGGAGGTGGAATTAGCGTCGGAGTAACCGGCGCTCTTAAAGTTATTTCTCAAATAGTCGGCGTTCTACAAGGATCAATCAATATTGAAGTTTTAATACAAACTCTAATCGAATTTTCCGCCAATAAACACGACGATATCGAAATCAAAGTCTATTGGGATACTTTAATCGAAGCTATACGCGTCACTAACTGCCAAAACGCCCTATCGGTAACTATCGATATTATAACGCAAATACAAAATAATAATTTAATCGTTTTGGGTATAAACGTCTCAGAAATACTACAAGTTTTGGTTACGGGGTCTCAAAAAGCTTTGGAATTAGTTGTTAAAGTTCTTATTCGAATTGGAGGTGCGGTAAATATTTCTCTATCTATTTCCATTCTTCTTTTCGCACTTATCCGATTAGTGACGACTGTGTACGGTGTCGTTCTTCTCAGAGGACTCGGTATAACGATTAAAGTCACTGGAAATATAGTGAGTTATATACTGAAGAACATCAATATTGGTAACATCATCGGTTTGCTTACGAAATTCGATGTCGTATCTCTACTTAAATCCATTCCTATACTGAGCGATATTTTTGCCGCACTTTCATCGGCTGTTCAAGTTAGTAGCGGTGGAGAGTTGCAGATTAGCGTGTTGTTGAAATCTGAACAATCCACGAGTGTCACCGCTGGAATTGGGGTTTTCATTAAGGGTTTGTTGAATATTAACGGTGCTACTACGCCTAAACCGACGCCCGTTACCCTTCCAGCTGTTGACGGCAATGGAAACGGTTACGGAACGTAAGTATAAATCATAAATATGACTTGACAACACTGTAGCGATATTATATTATTTGTTTTCCTCACGTTTCCGTGTTAAAATTTCACATAAATTTGACTCGTTTTTTACGAAAATCGAAAAATAAATTATTCTTCTTAACGGTTATGTAACTTTTTCTGTGGAAATCAATTATTTCATCCCTCGTATATAAATAGAAATATTTTCAACTCAATTAATACAAATCACCTCCCATTAATAGTTTTAAAATTATTTCATAATTAAAATAATACACGAATTTAAAATAATCATACTAAACTCATATTTCTATAAATAGTATTAATTTAGTCCAATAGTAGTTTTAAATTTTTTTTCCCAATAAAAACCGCAGATTTATTAATCTGACAACCTCGCATTTTTTATGTCATATCATTGACATCAAATATACCTCTACTTCGTTTTATGTGATGTTTATGTAGATTTATTTCTATAGTGCATCGAACGTCGTTGCGTTTGATTCTTTTACACAACCACAAAACTCATTATCAAATATTCATAATTTAATCGATAAAAATATTTTCGATTCTTTTAATATTTAGAATAAATGGTAATGGATCTATTGGTGGATCAGTTAATTTTGGAGGCAATGGTTTATTCCCTTGGTTAAATAGCTGGAGTTGGGGTGGAAACAAAGGTAAGAATATTATATATTCATATTAATAATCTAATAATGAAGTTTTCTATCGTCCAATTGTTTAATAATACAGATTTAAACTGTTTCTAGATACTCTAGGTAACGGAAATTCTAGCAGCGGTACTGGAACTGGTACTGGTAGTGGAAGTGGAAGCGGTACTGGTAGTGGAAGTGGAAGCGGTACTGGTAGTGGAAGTATCGGTGGAAACGGAGGCGGAAATGGCTCGTTTACATTTGGTCTAGGAGGTAAATTGAATGTTGAAAATTCTATACTTAATGACGAGAAAATTTTTCGATCTTAGGTGATGATGGCGCGTCTTCAGGAAATTCCGGATCATTTGGATTGGGACTGGGAGGTGAATTTTTTGATTATTATTGTTAAATATTTCCTATAAACCAATTTAATTTGCTTTAGGAAGTGGTAGCAATGGCGGAAATGGAAGTTCAGGAAGCAGCGGAGAAACTGGCTGGAACTTTGGTGGCAACTCAAATGGAAACTTAGGCGGCAGTGGCAGCGGTACTGGTAGTGGAAGTGGAAGTGGAAGCGGTACTGGTAGTGGAAGTGGAAGCGGTACTGGTAGTGGAAGTGGAAGCGGTACTGGTAGTGGAAGTATCGGTGGAAACGGAGGCGGGGATGGCTCGCTTACATTTGGTCTAGGAGGTAAATTGAAAGTTGAAAATTCTATACTTAATGACGAGGAAATATTTCGATCTTAGGAGATGGTGGCGCGTCTTCAGGAAGTTCCGGATCATTTGGATTGGGACTGGGAGGTAAATTTTTCGAGTATTATTATTCAATATTTTCTATAAACCAATTTAATTTACCATAGGTGGAAATGGCGGAAATGAAAATTCAGGAAACAGCGGTGAAACTGGCTGGAACTTTGGAGGGAACTCAGATGGAAACTTAGGCAGTGGTTTGAGTGGAAGTTTTGGCAGTAACGGTCATGGTAGTGATGGAGGAAGTAACGATGGTAGCTCAAGTGGAAATGCCGATGGGAGTGGAGGCTTGGACATAAGCTTAGACGGAAGTGGTAATGGAAGCGGCAGTGGAAGTGGAAGCGGAAGTGGCAGCGGAAGTGGTAGCGGAAGCGGTAGCGGAAGTGGTAGCGGAAGCGGTAGCGGTAGCGGAAGCGGTAGCGGAAGCGGTAGCGGAAGCGGTAGCGGAAGCGGTAGCGGAAGCGGTAGCGGAAGTGGAAGTGGTAGTGGAAGCGGCAGTGGTAGCGGAAGTGGAGGCTTAAGTTTAGGTGGAAGCGGAAGTATAGGAAGCGGACATTTTGCGCTAAGAGGTAAAAACAAACATGTAAAAATTAATATTTGTTCCCGGAGTGTATATTCGGGTATAAATGATCAAAAAGTCTTTTTAAAAAAGAAGAATGATAATCTTAGATTAAAGATGAGTATTTTCATTACATATTAATTTTTATTTGTTCATTTTCAGACAACAAGAATAAAGGACACGCTCGAAATCACCACGAACACTCTCGAACCCACCACGAACACTCTCGAGCCCACCACGGACACGCTAACAACCAATAAAATAATGAAATATATAGTCTTCCATTTATAGATACTGTAAATAAATAATACGCATCGTTATTTCGTTTTTTATTTATCACACTTATATTATTGGAAAATTCCAATGTTACATAACATTTCGAAATTGAAAGATAGAATCAGTACCAGCAGACTTTAAGGTATGCAACCCAGCATACGCAAGGAAATTTCAATGTATGCAACTCAACGTGCATATCAACTCTGCCTTTTATTATATTTAAATAAAACTGTTGTTACGTTTTATTTATTTAATGCATAAATAAAACGTTCCGCTTTTGCTTTAGTTTTATTTACACTATATGTATACAATTATGAATTAATACTTTACGGCCGGTTATTTCTAGCCTCTGTCATACAATACTACTACTGACAGCTTGACATTTTTTCGCGGGTTGTCCACTCTTGCCGATTCTCAATACTAAAGGTCTAATCACACTACAAGTGTGTTCTCAATATTAAAGGTTTAAATATCCTACAAGTGTGTTAATTTATTTAATATTATATTAGATAAAAGAGAGCGAAATGAAGGATATACAAAACAATTTGAACTCGAAAGGAATCTAAAAACATAAGTTCGATATACGAAACCAGTCTCTAAATATTGGGTTCACCTGTTTAGCTCATTTTTATTGCTTTAAAAGAAAATATAGCGGTGTGACTATATATTTAAATGTAATTAATGCATCTAAATGTTCTTGATTTTAAGTCTATTCTGTTTTAAAATCAGTTTACTTAATAATTTTTAGAAGATAAAATTTGACGTTTCGATTAATTTCAAAATAGAACAGACCTGAAATCAAAAACATTTAGATGCATTAATATATCAAAAGGTCTAAGAAATAAGAAATTAAAGAAATTTAAATGTAGTTTTTAATCTAGTGTTAGAGCTAACTAGGTATTTAGCAATGCAGTACTCAATACACAAGTGTATGTTTCTAGATGTAAAAGAATTGTAGATAAAAAAGAAGAATGTCAAAATTTTCAATGCCTGTTATTTCGTTATTTTAGCCGATTAGTATTTTCATTTAATCGCGATGTAATTTATCAAAAATAGTTGATGTTAAATTTTGTTTGTGCAATGTAAGATATAAATTGGTGTGTGTATTACAGAAAATCGTTGAAAAATATTTGTTGTGAAAGTGTGTGTAACTAATAAAGTGTTTTGTACAATTCTACTGTTCTTTTCGGTGTTTTTATTTATTTAAAAGTGTTTAACCCACGAGTTTCGTATAAAATAGGTAATTTTTCGTGTCCTCGATATACTTTTTAAGTGTTATATATTTTATTGCAAGACGAACGTTATTTAAAATGTTTCCTCAATATATTCGAGATACGTATACGTATATGACTGTTCTTTTCCCCAATTGCCACTTAGTACGTGATGAAATAAAACACAAGGTAATATAATATAATTTTAATATTTTTTTTTTTAAATAAAATATAATAAATTAAGCAATCAATAATATCGATAATGGCATATAATTGACTAAATATACAATTTCACACATAGTTATAAATATTCAAATACGATCTATTTATTTAATTTTAGATTTTCAATTGTTTAAAATAATCGTTGTTATAAAACAAAAATATTCGCACACAAATAAATTTGATGGAATTAAATTATAAGAGTGAACTGACATATGTCAAATTAAATTATTCACGATATCTCGTTAAAAGCGTACGAAATAATGACGTCGTAGATTTAGTATTACAAATTCATGGGAAGTTGGATACAAATCTCAAATTATTTCGTACTATCGATGAATAATCGATTATTGTTTTGTCAAAATAATGTTTACCAGTGGCGTGGGGTTTAAAAAATAGGAATAATTTTTTTTTGTTTTTAGTGTTTTACACGATTTGAATTTGTTTTTTGTATAAAATCAGAAAAAAAAAATTATAAAACGATTAAAACAGATAAAATTTTAAAATCACAAGATAAAATATTTTCGGATCACACGATCAACGTGTAAATCACGAAAGTCGAATGCGATGTAAAACATTACTAAAAAAAACAACAAATATATATATATAAAAACCAGGTACTTTAAATAAAAATTATGACTAATTATCGAAAGAAGGATTGTCGATACCCTCTTTTTCGCTAGATTTAATCGGTTCACCGCTTAAAATGGCTTGTACTTCCGCGACGGTTTTACCTTTCGTCTCGGGTACGAGGAAAACAATAAAAACAACTCCCAAGAAGCATATCCCCGAGAAAATATAGAAAGTAACGTCCGGTCCGACGCCTTCTTTCAAATTAACATAAAACTTAGTGACTATAAAAGCCAAAAACCAGTTAAACATAGCGGCCGCCGAACACATCGTAGATTTAATCTCCTGAGGCAACAATTCCGCCGAAATCATCCACGGAATCGGTCCGAAACCCAAAGAGAACATCACAATGAAAACACTCAAACACACTATCGGTAAAACACCGATAGCATCGATTCGATCTTGATCGATGAGATTTCTATAAGATAACGAGAAGTATACACCAAGAACCAAACCCGAAACCCCCATAAAAACGATCGATATTATCAATAAGATCTTCCTACCGAATTTATCGACTATTAAAGCCGATAAAAACGTAGCCACCGTTTGTAATACACCGACTATAATCGTTCCGGTACTCGGTTTCAAGCTAGAGGAACCGGCAGCTTTGAAAATATCCCCCGTATAAAAAATAACCGCGTTAACGCCGCTCAACTGTTGAAAAAACATAAGACCGAACGTGATGATATTAGCTTTGATACTAGCTTTAGTTTTCAATATTTCCACAAACGAATTTTGTTCCGAAGTAGATTTTTCGATGTTTTGTTGAATTTCTTTAAGTTCCGCGTCACAATTATATGCAGATCCCCGCAATCGTTGCAAAGCCTTCTTAGCTCCATCCCCGTTATTTTTCTTCATTAGATAAACGGGAGTTTCCGGTTGGAAAAAGAACACGGCCGCGAATACCAAAGGAATAACAGCGGATAGTACGGCTAGAGTTAAAGGCGTGACGAACGCGCCTGCTACGTAAACGATAAGAATACCGACGGTTAATAACAATTGAAAAAAACTTCCCAGCGTTCCTCTGATGTTCGTTTGCGCGATTTCCGCCGTGTAAATAGGCGCCGCGACGCAAAACGCCCCCCCGGCTAATCCCGTTAGAAACCTACCGGCGTATATCATGCTGAGATTCTTAGCGAAAATGACCAATAGCCAACCGATCGTGAACGGTATCACCGTTAAGATACAACTCCATTTTCTACCGATTTTGTCGCAGAGGAAACCTATGGGGAAACAGGTCACCATGGCTCCTAATGTTGCGAACGAACCGATCCAACCTAGAGCGTCGTCCGTTATTTCGATATCGTTGAATTCGGCGTTTTTTAATCGATCCGATATGTTGGCGGTCCAACCGAGGATAGCTCCGGCGGCTACAGCTCCCAGACAAACTGCAAAACAAAACAAAAATGTAAATAAAAAGTGTTAAATATTAAAAGATGAAGAAAACAACGAATAATTTGATTTGACAGCCGGGAAGATTTGGGAAGAAAGAGGAATGGTGTTTGAACAGGAAGAAACCAGACCAGATTAGAAATGTTGGAAGGACGAAGTACTAAAACGAAAGGATGAAAGCAAATAAAATATGTGAATAAAGGAAATTAAAGCATTCGACATTCATTCATCGGAGGAACAAAGAAAAACTTGAAACTTGACAATCAACTGCTAAATGATTTGAGACAGGATCTGGAAGAAGAAGAAGACGAAGGAAGAGTCAGTGAATGAAACCATCGAATGGCAGCTCTCTTAATTTGGCGGGGATAAATAAATCGTTTGTTCTTGATTGTTCGATCAAATTTGATGTTTGTTCGACCGTTTTATTCTTAATAATTAATTTTTCAATTCCCCAGCAACATCATGGTCTAATTATCGTTTTTGCGCACGCGCGCTTATACAAGATTACGCGGGGTTCATTTGAATCTCGTTCATAACAATGGCGTATAAGCCAAATAAACTCAAAATTTAGATTTAGCAAATGAAAATCGTAAATTGGCTCCATAAAATGTTTTACATTATCAAAAACGCATTTTTTTTAACATATTTAGATTTTAAACGGCTAATTATCAAAATAAACTTTAGACTTATATTCAGCGAATCAAAATGCATGATAATTATGTTTAGTTAAGTTTGAAAATTTTTTTATCATCATAGCTTCCGAATTCCTTTATTTTTCGGTTTTTTTTTTAAATTTTCTTGAAATTTTTAAGAGTATACAGGTCGAGCTTACCTCGTATTCGGATTCGGCGGGTTAAAATACAAAGACTTCGAAAAATCCGGTCAAATGTACAGAGAACTTTAATTTTTTATTGTGTGCCAGTGTAATTATTATTTGTGTTGACTGATATAAACAAGATTCAAATGAACCGCGTAATCTTGTATAAGCGCGCGTGCGCAGAAATGATAATTGAAAATTTAATAATTAAACGATCGAACAAACATATTTTTTTGACCGAACAAACGATAACTCACTGAGATTGAGTAAAATAATAAAAAAAACTCATAATTGATTACGTTAGGAGCTGAGTTGAGGTTAAAATTTTGATAATAATTTATAAAAAAATGAATTTCGAACAAACATCAAATTTGATCGGAAAATCAAAAACAAACGATTTAGCAAAAAAAAATGAAAAAAAATTTGTCTCCGCCAACTTAAAGGCTCAAATAAACGGGTTTTTACAAGCTAATAAGTCTGCTGTTAATTAGGTTAGGTTATTGTGAAGATTTGCTAAATTATTGGTGGTTTCCCTACAGTGTCCTATCTAGATCCTGTTGTGAAGATAAAGTGAAACACTAGTAATATTTCACAAAGACTACACCAACAAAGCAACAAATCGTCGAGGGATGCGAATTTTAACCGACTTATATATGTCTGAGCTGAAAGAAAATCAGTTGTTAGGCCAAATGGATGCGAAGCTACTTAAGTCTAAAATCAAGTCCATTAAAAATGAATGGTCGAAGAACATAACAAATCGCCCTAAGTACATGGGTTAGAAACCTCGACATTGTTGTTTCTGAAACTCGACACAGGTATTCCAGAGACTTGAATATCGTGTCCTGTTTTGGCAACATTTCCTCTACCATTCCCAATAGTTCATCAAACTGTTGACCTGTAATTCTCAATTCTATACGCCGCAGGATCTTCGTTTCTTCAGCTATTTCAGTAAAGTATTTGATGCACCTTAATCGGTACATCTTCCTATCCACGGTTTCACCCACACGTTTGCACTTTCCGTTTCGTGTTTTTAACTACAACTGCAACTCCCGATTGAACCAGATCCTCTGACATCTTCAACACTAACTCCTACTAGCAACTTGTGCACAAGCTACTGTGAGTACAAGCAGCTAGTTTACGAGCTGCTTGTGAAAAAAGCCGGCTTGTAGCTTGGAAACTCGCCCCGTGTACTTGAACTTTAAGAGAACTTCGAATGACAGTCGACAGGTTCCATTAGAGGTTGTAAACTCTTGAGGAAGCGAATATATGGGCACAAGAGCAGTTGCCAAACCAAATGGTAATTATTTACCCAGAACATAACAAAAATTAAATTTGACAATTTTTTAGATGTCGTATACAAAGTTCTAGCCAGAATGATAAAGAGTAGAATCGGTAAATACTCGACCACACAAATGAGATCTAAAAAGGGTTCATAATGAAGACTAAACCACAATAATAGTTAGGACCAAGGATTAAATCCGGAGCTTCTCTTTATGTACTGTAAAACATCCATTTCAGGCTCTAGCAGCTCTAGGAATACTTTATTTGGTAAAAGAACGAAACTTATCGAGTAATTTTGAAACAAAAATGTTGTTTAAACCGAGGAGATCCACTATGAGCAGTGTTCTAGAAATAATCCCGAGAAATATCGATTTAATAATAAACAATAACAAACTAAAAGTCACCTACTATTTGAAAATAAAGCAAAAGAATGTGAATAAATGAGCGATAGAGGAAAAAAAAACCCGTTAAATGAGGCCATTGCCAGCTAATTATCATTAACGATTTTTTTTTAAAGAAACAACCAAAATACGTAAGTTTCGATAGCGCGGAAATATATTACAATTAGTACACTATTCCACGATCTCTGAAACCCCTGAAAGCGGCTAAATGGTTCCAAGTTTGACAAGATTTGCGTCCTATTGGAAAGCTTGATATTGAATTTTAAGTAAATACGTGCGTTTAATCCTATCTACCCTAACCTAACTTGCAGCCGTAACAGATTTTTTCTATGTGTATAGTTTGTTTTACACGCCCATGTTAATTTCGACACTCAATATTTTATCCCCCTGTTAATAAATAATAATAAAACGTTTCTTACCGGAAAGAGCTGCGATGTATTGAGGCAAAGTTTTCGCCTGATTACCGTCGGCCATTTTATTCTGTAATAAAGTAAAATTTGTAAACTAAAATTCAAAATTCCCTCCGCCAACGATGATTAATTTCGAATGTTTCGATTTGCTAATATCGAATATGATTAATTTCTGTTTTTGTTTGTTAGACTGTATATACATAGTGGGTGGAGGGGCATAGTATATTACTGTAATTAACTAGAAGGTTTATGTTATGGCGGTATTAAAGTTATTATTAATAAAAATTGATTTGATTAATTCACATATCGGCTGTTTGGTTATAAAAAATAAGATTGAGCAAATAATTAATGAATACGTTAATCTAATCACGTATTACCAACCATTAAAATAGAAAGTGACATTTCTTTTTCTCTATATCTGGCTTTCCATATCGATTGCGGTCTAGATTCCGGTATGAATATAAAAAAAAAATTAAAGTATGTGGAATAATTTTCGACAATAAACTTAACACGAATTTCATTATAGTACAGGCAAATTAGGTTTTGATTTCCTAAATTATGGGAGGTTATGGGTTACTGAATAAGTCTTAACAAAATTACGGGCACGGTTTTTCAAAATTTTAGGAGTTGGAACTCAAAAATATTTTTAATCATGAATAACTCGAAAACTACGAGGAGGAATTCGAAAAAAAGTGCTAGAGAAAAAATATAGAGCACAAAATTATCTAAAAATTGGTTTTCAAGCATTTTTTCCTAACCTCAAAATTTTCACTTTAAAATGGGTTTATACACTCAAAAATATTTTGAATTGTGAATAACTCGAAAACTATGAGGATTTCGAAAAAAAGTGTTACAGCAAAAGTGTACAGTACAAAATTCTCTACAGATTGGTTCGCGAGCATTTTTTCCTAACCTCAAAATTTTCACCTTGCAATGGGTTTATACACTCAAAAATATTTTGAATAGTGAATAACTCGAAAACTATGAGGAATTCGAAAAAAAAGTGCTAGAGAAAAAATGTAGAGCACAAAATTCTCTATAAAAAAGTATCCCAAGTATTTGTTCCTAACCTCAAAATTTTCACCTTAAAATGGGTTTATACACTCAAAAATATTTTGAATCGTGAATAACTCGAAAACTATGAGGATTTCAAAAAAAAATGTTACCGAAAAAGTGTACAGTACAAAATTCTCTACAAAAAAGTATCTAAAATATTTGTTCCTAACCTCACAATTTTCACCTCAAAATGGGTTTATACACTAAAAAATATTTTGAATCGTGAATAACTCGAAAACTACGAGGAATTCGATTAAAACTACCCAAGCAAAAAATGTAGAGTACAAAATTCTCTACAGATTGGTTCCGAAGCATTTTTCCTAAGCTCAAAATTTTCACCGTAAAATGGATTCTTGGAACTTGAAATTCAGTAACCGAAAACCTTCGAGAATCTAGTAAATCAGAAGTGCCCAATTTAATTTCGGGTTTAATCCTATTTTACCTGTACTATTATAAAATTAGAGTGAAGTGAATGTGAAGTTACAAATTATTGGAAGGTTAGCAATCACACACCCTGTATTAGACTGCTGGGGATAAAGAGCCACCCCGTAGTTTAGAATTATTTGTTTATCAGCTTTATATTATATTCGGTTTCGAAATAAAAATATGGTATTCAGTCCAGTTGCCTTCTTACTATTCTATCAATCCGCCCTCGTAATATTACACTTACTCGTAAAAATTAAGGTTTTATTTGTTTTTGTTTATTTTCGTAATTGTTAATTTTTATAATCAGTTTATCTTGAAGTTATACGTAGCACTAAAATTTATATTATTTGCATAGAAATATAATAACCTAACATAAAATCATATATAATAATCCAAAGATGACATAATTATAATAAACGAAAATAGATGTGCAACGTCAAATGCTGAAAAATAATAATTCTAAAATGTGACATTTAATAAAATGAAATAATTGCCCCAATTACCCCCAATACCGAACGGAATTTGGGCTAGAAGTGAAACGTTGCTAGTTGTTCTTCTCCCGTAATTCGAACAAGCTCGTGGCAACATCGCGCTGTCACGTAATAAAGAGCAACGGAAATATTCAATAATTTACATATTATTATATATAATTAATTTTAATTAATTACTAATTATAAATTGCTCTGGTTAGATTTTAATTCATTAAAGGTTAGGGGTTCTCATATAGAAGAAGACTGCATCTTTGACAGTTTTGTATCACTATACCTATCCTATGTAAGATATCTAAGAGGAGTACGTAATTTTACATCTATTTAATAAATATTTGGTCGATTAAAAGTTATTATAGCGCCATCTGTATGTCACTTTATAAAGATGTATAAACAATACTACAAAGCTAATGTATTCGTTAGTGAACTATTACAGGGTGGACGTGGGCAGAAACTATTAGAAACAAAACAATATTTACCTGTCTCTAAAGGATATATTTACATCGAATACGATTTACAGAAAGTTGTAACGTTGAGTAACTAGGAACGATTATCTTTATTGTCAAGATTTTAAGTATCTCTTGGAACAATAATAGATAAGGTTTTAATATTATTTACAATCCAATCGGTCGCAGACAATGAACAGAGTGGTCCAATCTATCATCACAAACGAAATAATTTCAATAAAACTAATAAAAGTATCTTATTTCCTTAATATAATAATAGTTTAATATATCAATCGATTAAAAATCGACGTGGAGAAATTTTTATAAAAATTGAAATATATAGCGTCATTATGTATATTATAAATTAAGTCGAGATTCCTATTACTATTTACTAACACTTAAAGACAGTATTGTTTTATAATATTAATAATTATAATTGTTTTTATTTTAAACCAAAACATGCTAGAAAAGAATTGACCTCGTTCTAAATTTAACCTTGAAAATACTTGATTAGTAACGCCCTCTATTAGAGTCATATAAAAAAACTAATTTAAGGGGCGTGTCGACTACCAAAACATACACTGTTGCCAGTAATTTGGATGTAATCGAAATCGTATTGATTTTTGTTTTATCATCAATAAATATTGTTGATCCTAAAAGTTTTTAAAATGACTAATATTTATTTTGTTTTAAGAAATATATATATATAAATACTTTTGAAAAATTTTCCAGGCGTTCATAAGATTTTTAACGTTGATTATTGTAGTCGTTCTTTGTCGTAATAATATGACGTTGCATGCTTCTGAATTTTCTATTGGTGGCAAAATATAGACTAGTATATTTAAAAATTGACGCCTTGTATAAGATGTAAACAAATAATGTTGTGTATTTTCGATTATAGGACTGGGTAATGACCGTTAATTATCAATACAAAACAATGAATTTTATTATCTGTAAAAATGCATCTCTTGGAAATTAACACAACAAAACAAAATATACGAGGATGGTTCAAATGTATGGATTCTCCACTTCTGAACATCTATCAATATGCGTCTATCGCTCACTATCTGTCAAAACAAGCTGTGTCATTTAGGTTGACAGTTTTGACAGAAAAATTAAATGAGATGTTTGAAAAAAGCATTACTTAAACCAAGTTCGCTTGTAACATAAATTTTATTGGTACGAGAGTCGTTTTAAAATTTCTACACTCGTAATAATTGGAAAAATTTCAGTATCATTTTATTATTAAATATGCGGCAACGTCGCACTGTCGTCTAGCCAGTTTCTAAAGAGTGGGCAGATTCACAAACTCAGGGTATTTATGTTTACGTCACGTCAGCCACATAATGAAGAATTATGAAAGATTAATATTAATATTTCATTCAATTAAGATTTTTAAAGGAAGTAAACTAAGTCAAAATTATTTTAAATGTGTTTAATGATGATTTATTTTGATTTTAGGTGTCTATTCATATGAAATCAGTTTAAAATTACAGGTACAAATTTGACGTTTCGACCTACTTCGGACTTAACCAAGTAGGTCGAAATGTCAATTTTTCACCTGTTACTTTGAATAGATTTTTTATAAAAAGGGACCTAAAATCAATATAAATCATCACGAAAATCATATAAAAAGGTATAAGAACCGAAAATGAACACTTAATAAGACGAAAATATCTTTAATAACGTTAAAATATTTATTTTAATTCCTTTTACATTTTCCAGAGACTCCATTTTGGAAACGTTTTCAACTGACATATAATAGTTTGAAATATATTTTTAATCTCTATAACCAAATGTATATAAATAAAAATAATAATTTGGAATCATTTTGGTATTGATTCTATAATATGCTATTATATTTTAAGCGACGTTGTCAGATCAATAAAAATTTCTGATTACATTTAGAGGTTAATATATAAGTAAAATAAGATATGCAGTTATTTACCTCTCCAACTCGTTTGGAAATCACCATCTCATGAAACGATTGTCGTTGAACTAACTCAATTAGGAAGTAAGTAGGTTCATTCTTATACGGCAATAACAGCCAGTATCCCAGAGAGTTTATTATTAGATAATGCCTTCAGATTCAACAACATAAATAAATATTTTTGTCAACAGTTGTTTTTTAATAAAGCCTTATTAAACTTACGAGGGTGGACGTAAAATAATGTACGAAAATCGAATTAATTCTAAAAGAAACTTGATTGGTGACAGCGAAAATGATCTAGAAGAATTGTTTTACGTAATCTAGCTAATATTTTTCGTTAGAATTATACACTAGGAAAAATTCGAAACGTTTAGGTGTGGTTCATCTTTGAAAATAAGATTTTCTAAAATATTTCTGACAAATGATCCTTGATTCATCTAGTTCAAAGAATTGATTTCGAATTTCATGTTGACACAATGTCATACGGTCGTTTTGAAGTATTTAAACGATTTGTATCCACTACTGAAACGTGTTAGATTGTAAATTTCGTTTAATTAACTTTTTTTTTATAAACCAATATGTTAATTAGTGCAAAATGTTTATCTGATACGTAAATATAAATACGTGACATTTTTTTTAATATTTACATAAATATTTTGCAGTTTATATCGCATTTTGTAGGTTGGTAAACAAGAGTTTGTTTTTTTTTCAGTTCTGAAAATACGTAAAATCTATGATATATTAAAATTAAATAAAAATATTCGGAAGAGTTCATAAAAATCGACGACGGGAAAAAAATTACAACGTGGCAACGATGTAAAACATATGTCTTATTACTGTTACTTGGTAACAACTATAAGAAACCAATTAAATTCGTCTCCATTTGTCACGTGATACTTATCATATGTTTGTTTTGTTCACTTGTTTGGGATTTTCAAAATTATTAAAATCATAAATAATATGATCAGAATAATTTGAGTAACGTTAATTTATTTAGTCAACGGCACAGCAATCTGTGTAAATCAAAATTAATACATCGTATCTGTGAGATAAAGATAATTGTTTTCAAACGAACTGATAAAATCGATTAATATTATTTATTGTAAAAATACGATTCGCTCGTAGTACAAAGAATATTTTGATAATTTGGAGAGATTATTCTAAAAAATTACTTGATATCTGATTATTCAAATCATATTGAATTAATCATATGAAATCACATTTGATTATTATCAGACAAAAGTGTTTCAACCTCACTTTTTGTTGATTTCATTTTAATTAAGTGCATCTGTCAAAACGTTTTCTATTCACGCTTTCAAATGTTTCATCTGATTGTTTCCGAATGAAAGCCGTAAATAAACTTTTGATTGCGTTCAATTTGTACATGGTGGTTAATTTTAATATATTCATGAAACATAATCTTCAATTTAATGTCGAATAATTTGACTTTGAAAACGATTTCCGAATTAGGAAGAGAATATGCGAGTATAGTCAAAACATAATAATATAGTCCGGTCAAATTTGCTCATGAAAGGTTATGATTATGAAAACATTGTAATTCGTGCGATTATCAATAAAAATATCAGAAAATCGTGAAACATCTGTTTTTTCGTAGACTTTTCAATTTTAAGTGCCAAAATGTTTCCTTGTTATTCGATTTTTTATTTGAAAAAAGTCGCAATGTGCTAAATCTGGTAATTTAAACGGATGTGAAAAAAGAAGGAAGCTTTAGGTCGGTTTTAGTGGCTATGCCAACTGTTCTTTATCACTAATAGACTCGTTTACACTTTTTAATCGCTCATCACTTATAAACTGTAAGTACCTGACACGTGACATGGAAAAAGTCATATTATGAAGGAAACAATTGACAAACCTATTTGAGAACTGAAGCCCCCTTTGAAACTGTCAATTTCCTCACCTGCGCATGAGTAAAGACAATTATAGTACAGAATTTTATTATTACATCAGGGACTTTTGACCAATTTGACTGGGCTATAATGAGTGAGGGCGATAACTGGTTATTAGTGACAGAAAACTATTATTATTTTCACCTGTTACGTCACTTGATTTAGTCACAGTAAAAATTTTAATACCATTGACCATAATTAATTATTCGGTTTTAATTAATAAATTCTAAGCTGAAAATCGATTTGATCGTGAATCTATTATATTACGTAAAGTAAAATGTTTTTTTTTTCAATTAATTAGTTTTTAAAATATTCTCGAATGAAAATTGTAGACAAAACTCGACAGATCGCTTTCTGAAATATCTTCACTTAACAATGTTGCCAGATATAAATACTTCAAACCAAATTTTTGATCGTAAATTAATATATCACTTGGAGTTTATGAAAAATTTCCCAACTTACCAATTGTTTTATCGAAAATTCACTTTTCATCAATAAAATTTAGGTACACTGATCAAATAGTCCGGAAATTAACTGACACACAATCCACCCGCTAAGAAACAACTATGTTGGGGGGTTATAACAGACTAATAGAGCATGCGCCAGAAAACGTATCCCATAAATGTAGATTCAAAGCGATAATGCCATAAAAAATGACTATGATCTGAATTAACCATAAAATTAGTATTAATTGAGTATTTTCCGATTAATTATAAGACATTGATCAATTTTTCGATTATTTATTTCAAAAAAAAAAACATTGAAATTGACAATAGAAGCTATCTAAATGATTTCGATATTTAGTTTGATAAAGATTTATTTGTATAACATAAAAATTAATCAAATAAATTTTCTATTACTTGAAACAAATTATAATACACATAATGAATCATAAAATTATATACAAAAGTGCTTATACAGTATGTCCAGTCCATTTTTAAATTAATCACACAACTTTAATAAAAAAAAAACGAACAAAATATAATTCTTAATTACTGACGTTTCTCAGAGCCGGCAACATTGCGAATTCAAAATATACGAAGTTCTTTTTTAGATTCACTCCAACGAAATAAATAATATTCTACTAATTTATAAGACCAAAATATGTTGAACAAAAAAAAATATTTTTTTTTCACATTGACTAACAATCTCCTATTTAAATAACTAAACAACTGACGCAACAAACACAAAAGAATAGATATTAAAATAATGATAGGTACAGTCCCGGAAACAATTATGTGTCTATACAATTTTTTAGTAAATAATATTAAATTGGATTAAAATAAATGAAAATGTATATTTTCTAATAATTCAAGGCCGTTTATGAATATTATTATCAATTAAAATATTAATTTAGAGATCTAAAAGGGTTATATTATTTAAATTTTAATATTAAACCGTTAACGTTTTGACAGACGACGACGTATAAGATTAGGTAGAATCAGTGTTGCCACAAAATTTTTTTTATTTACACCCGGAGCTGGTTACAAAAACGAAATAATTTGGTTATTTGTAAATTATTATGAAATGTACTTTTTATTAAAGTTTTAAGCCAAAATTATTCGTCACTTTTTATATAAAGTATAGGTAAACGTTTCTGTACGTACTTAACACTAATTTAGTGTTATAGTTGCTACAGACGGTTCTTAGAGGTGAATTTCTGTGTTCTATACAGGAAAATTCTGAATTAAGAAGTTAATTAAAATTTTGAAAGACAGTATTAAAAGAATATAGTCAAATATTACATTGATATTATATAAAAAGAGTTAGGGGAGGCGAGTTAACTGTGGCAACGCTGGATAGAATCTTGGAAGGTACAGTCCCGGAAATAATCATCTATTTATGCGACGTGATATTGTCACCAAACGAATTGGATTTAAACAGAAGAAATATGTATTTCAAATATTACAAGGACGTTTATGAATATATTTATCTACTATTGACGGTTTTTTTCTGATCATTTCACTGATATAAATAAAATTATTTTCCCGTAATGACATGTCATTGAAGAGGGATATTGGTTTTTTGTTGTTGGTTGCCTTGTTGTCTTCTCTTTTAAGTACGATTGAAAATATTCAGATCTTGTTTTTTTTTAATAATATACAAAGTGAGTATATAATTTGGAATTTATTATTTAATTATATTGTGTTATATTTATAATAAAGAATTATAGGAAAGTTTAAATATTATGGATAAACGTGTATATTTGGATATTTTTTGTAAAAAAAATACAGTTTAAGGATTTGAACGAAAAAGCGAACGATTTGGTTCAATAATTTTACAAAAAACAATTAGAAACAACTTTTTAATCGACCACAATATTCAGTTAGATTTTATAGAAAGTATATTAGAGAAAAAAATAAATAAACAACTTACCAATGTATACTTTTTGGGCATCTTCATCTTTGGCACTGGTCAACGGCCTATCTTCTCGAAATAACAACGAGAAACTGGTCGGTAGCTTCTTTCAGGTTTTACCTTTCAAAATCGCATGTCAATGCAAAACCACGTATCGGAAACAGCACTGATACCTACCGAACATACACACGTATATATCCTACCGAATAAAAAGTACAATTTTTTGTTTATTAAGTATTTAATACAGGGAAATTCGTTAGTTGATTCCGACATTTTCTTATCGTTTTAACACTATTTTTATACATACAGCATGTCTAAACATACGAGGGAGGTTTTATTAGTTAAATGACGTATTTTCTATTTCGTGATAATATTAACTTTTTTCATATTTATTTTTTTATGTGGCTACTAAAACTAAATTATTGATCAGATTTATGTAAAATTGACAGATGACATTAGAATGACGTATAATCACCGTAATGAAAGTGCTGTCAATTTTTGATAAATAATTAAATCTTGTTGTATTATGTGTTGGGTCATAATTGTTAGTATTTGCTACGTTGCCAAATTTATTTCGACTTTTATAATGATAAGAAATTAAAATTCGCATTAAAGTGGTTTATTATGTATTATTTTATCGAGATTGGAAAATAATTGAAATAATAATTAATTTTTAGAAATAATAATAAACTGAAACTGAATTAAATATTTAAAATACAACTTTACACTATACAGTATATCATATTTCAACGGATTCTAGCGAATTCTTTCAAAATCTTGAAAATATTTTCGTTTCGACATGAAGACTTTGAAATATAATTTTTCTTTGTTACCAGAGGCGTGCTAAGAGGGATAATAGTTGTTTGTTATCCCTACGATAATGTCGAAATAATAATGTTTTTTCAAGAAAAATTGACATTTTATTATATGATTATAATTACATCCGAAAAAAATTGTTTTAGTTCAAATAAAACTTAAATAAAATTAAATTTTGACGTAATTGAAAAAAAAAAATTTCTTACTCACAGTACGCCATCTATCCAAAAATCCTTTTACCTCATTCCTATTTTCACAACTGGCAACACCGGTATTTCAAGGTAAAATCTGTTATACGAGGGTTGCTAGTTAAGTTTTGATATATATAAAAAAAATATCTATAAATGGTTTTTATCGTTTTTAATAATATCAATACACTTTTGTATGCGTTTGAACCAATCGTCGAAGCATTTTTTCCATTTCGATCGAGGTGATTTAAACGCATCAACCGACACAAGTTTTTTTTTGAGCGATTGTCAAATTAAACGGTATCCAACTCAAACAAATCTTTTTGACAGCCAAATGTCGTGCAATATTGAGTGGAACTAATGCCCAAGTCTACTTGCTGTTTTAATCTACGTCGAAAGTCATAGAAAATCGATTTAATTCCATTTTTTACCAAAATAAATGTTTAGAACAACTCAAATATGACTACGTTAACAATTAAAAATGTCAAACTGTATTATAGCAATGTCAGATTTGACATATTTACATCACTGTCAAAACTTTAGTAACATCCCTCGTATTATGTATTTATTAGTCGGTGTACGATTTATTATGACGTTGTTTAAATGAAATTCTAATAAAAAAATATTGTTCAAATTAAGAAAAAAACTAAATAATCGGTGAAATAAATTAAAAAAACAATGTTTCCAATTAATATAAGTATACTAAAATTTGGGAAAACATAGTTAACTTACCACCAAAATTATTCTCACCGCAACATACGAATAAACTGGCCTATAAAACGAAGAATTCTGTCCGAATTACTGGCCTAGAACGCGATCGACACAGGTAAAAGTTGAAACGACTGCTGCGGCTGTTGTGGAAGAATGCGATTTAAAATGTTAGTGAACTGCCTTCCAGTCACAACTTTGACGAGCCTCCGCTTACTGTTATATGGTCTGTGACGTGGTTCGTCAGTTTTCTCTCTTTTTTTTAAGTCTTTCAGGTGCTTCGGCCACCGCAAAATTCTTCGAGTTATAGGGAAATACTCAACGTCAATAATTGTCAACTTTTTATTAGGAATCTTGAATATTGTAAATAACAGAAAATGGTGAAAATATACTAGAGTTATCAAAAGAAAATTTTTTTATATCAAATTCATTCTTTTTAATCATCTCTAACAGTTTTATTGCTATAAAACAAGTTTTCAATCGTTTACAATTTTGCAGTTTCAAATTTTTTACGATTATTTGATCTATATACTTCTCTAATTGAGAATTAGTTTTTGTTTATGATAAATGACGTGTTAAATTTTAAACAACATCACGTCACGTAACCTACTGTCACAGATGTCCATGTCACGTCACGTCACGTCATGCGTGGTTATTTATTTCATTTTTTTTTTACTAATTTGAGGTTACGTTTCAATATTTTACATTGTTCACTCCCATTTTCTCTTGTGTACGGCTATCCAGAATTGGAAATAAAGTGAATAAATGCTCTGAACAAACATATCGAACCTACAAGCAGGTTAAATTTACCACATAAAACGTAAAGTACTTTTATGTTTAATCTGTTTGACCATTTAGTGCGTTGGTAAGCCATTTCTCCCTAGAATAGTAACTTTCGTTATATTCCGTTGTACAACTGAAAGTAATTACGAATTTATGTCATAAATAATTTTAATAAAAACGAAGTATTTAAATGTTGTAGTTGGCTCACAAAGTAGTAAATTATTCTGTTTCAACCTGTATAATCTAATGTATCTATTTTCATTAAATTCAGCTTTACAATTTTGACGAGCTTTATAAACCCACCTGCTATTTTAAACTTTTAAGTTACCCTGTATTTACGTCTTCATGATATGAGATAATTACTATGTACCGCGTAAACCTGTTATAGTTTGAACTCGTGTTAGTTTATAGACGTAATATAATTGGTTAAATTACCATAATCTCCTCCTTTCCTACAGCCTCTTAAAAAATTCTCTTAAATTTATTTCGTAATGCAAGCTGCTTTTCTAATCTAATAAATTTCGTTTAATGACATAAAAGCAGCTCAAGAGGTTAAAACGAAATCACCTTGTATAAAATATGCATACAAGTTCACCTCGAGAGTATACCAAAACAAAATATTAGTTGTTATATAAGTATGTATAAATTGGACTTTGTTTCAAGGTAAAACAATCATACAAGATATTTGAGGTAGGTATGTGGTCAGATCTCACGTATTATTAAAAAACAATTGTTCGTAATCAGTGGAAAGGGAATTCCATTAAGTATTACAGAAAAATTTAATCATTATTACTAATATAAGAAAAACCTGGTAAAAACCAGTACATGCATCCATCTGACACAAACAACTTCGTCCAAATCAAATTTTTAAATGTTCGACGTCAATTAAAAACCTCATAGGTCCAAATTTAATCAATTCATATGGTTTTGCGATTTTCAAAGAATCTCCCTGTATATTTAGTGGAAATTAAAATATTTGAGTAATAACTCAGTTGAATTACTAATTACGTGTCATACTTTTCTATACAATTGAATGTAGGAGCATTGTCTGGATTTGTTTATTAAATAAATAACCGTAATCTTTGTAGTTGTTTTCAAATTACACAATTCGAAAAATAATCTAAGAATTTGTAGATAACGAAACAATGCTTTATCCATATTTTATTTAGAATTTAATTGACCATACGCTAATCTATTAAATCATCTATGGTTTCATAGATATAACCACAGAACATACCCTAAGATTGAGTATTAATTTTAATACATCTTCGTAGTATGCAACTTGTCTTACATGAAATGTTATGGTAATTTATTTTACATAAAACAAAAATACTTTAATATAATATAAATAATATATATTATAATATATAAAATAATAAGTAATTGATATTTAAATATATTAAATCAAATTAACATACTCTAAATATATGTTATAAAAATTGAGTATGCAACTTATTTTACACACGAAATTCCGTATTGTTTTACGTAAACAAACTATTTTTCAAATGATTCACGAAGATATTATAAGAGTTTTATTTTCAGTTAGAGTCTTAGATAAGTCTGAGTAATTTAAGTTCTCAAAATAAATATCATAATGGTATTGCATTGGTGATACTGGTCTGCATATATCTACGGTTTTTGTTGTTGCTTTTTTCTTTCTTTATGATTTTATCAATTATACGGATAATTTTTTAGATAGAATTTTAAGAATTTTGTTAAATAAATATTATGTATTACATTGGATTTTTTAATATGATATATTTTTTATGTTGAGAATTGATCAATTGACAGCTGACCCGAACCCAACCTAACCTTGACCCTATCCAACTTCACACTATACTTTTGTTTTATATAGAGTCAAAGTTGGTAATTATGTATTCTAATGTATTCTGATTTTATTTAAAATTAGTAGGCGATAAGCACCTTTTGACAGTTTCATGTAATAGTGACACAAGCGAAAAGAAAGGCGAAAGAAAAACGTGCTCCGAAATTGTTATTCCGTTATTATTGTTATTTGAACGCACTTTGAAATCCTGTTCAATAAATCGAACATTGATCAAGATTGGACTCAATTTATTTGCAACTACAAACCCAAAACCCACTGTAAATTATGAACATTTTACCATATCCTCGATTAAGATTTGACTCTTCTTACAAGATGGCTACTGCATAGAAACAATTTAATATTCGTAAGAAGTATTTTTTTATATTTTGGAATATTTATATAAATATAGCTGAAAAAAGCCAAACTTTACTTTTTTGGCTTAGAATTTCATTATATTTCTTATGATATATTTACCTTTACGCAGTATAAATCTGTAAATTTCGCGCCATTAATAAAATTCAAATTTGACAGTATTTAGTACTGTCAATTTACATTAGTGACATTAGTAGTTTGTTCAATTAAATTAAACCATCGACGGTACATAACGCTCCACGTTCGTCAAATACGATTCAGTATGCAACATTTTAACAATTATATGGTTTCATATTTAGATAAACACAGCTTAAAAGAGTCGAACTTTTTTCTTTCTTCTCAATATTTAGAATTTTATGATGATATATTAATTTTAAGGTAGTAGAAACATGTGAAATTGACGCTATTAATAAAATTTATATTTGGGAGTATTTTTTGACAGATATGAAATTGGTAGTTTTAGTTTGTCTGTTTAATTAACATAAACCATCGAAATATATGTAACGTGTACACGAAACTAATATTAGCGATGCGTTCGTCAAAAACTTATTTAAAATAAACTATAAATGATTTACTTTGCAAATATTTATAAATCTGTTATTACGTCATTGTTGACGGTCATCTTGTTGGATGTTCAACACGAGCGTTATTTGTCTAACGAAGAGGAAGGGAACAGAGTTGAGAGTTGAAAATAAAAAAAAACAGATTTCTGATAATCGTTTTTATTTTCATATATAAATTTACATAGTTTTGTCAATAAACAGAATTGTATATAATGAGGCACTATGTAAGTTTTTCATATTCACTAATATAATAATTAAAAATAAATTTCAGACAAATATTTCCAGCAATATAAATATATCACATACACAAACTTGTCCAAAATATCGAATGTAGTTTGAACATTTCCGCAAATTGAGTATTAAATTTGAAATATCTTTTCGATCTAACCTCGTATATTGTCATGATTTATATTGAGCAATCAAATCCACTACACTTTATTGGAATGTTTTAAAACAGTGTTTAAACTACATCGTATTTTAGTTGCAATAATTTGAGATTCGCTATAATAATAATTAAATAAAATAAATATAATACAGTTAGAGCAAAACAAATTTTAACGCCATATTTAATTGTGGAATCATTCGAACAAACCTAGTGTAAAAAATAAAAGTGTTCTATTGTTCCAAACGATCCGTTCGCACCAAAAAAAATCCATCGAATTATACATTAGAGTACAAATGTCAATCCAACCACAGATATATAATTGAACAACTACTGTGTCTAAGTGTCATGTATTTTCTGTTAATTTTATTTCATAGTATTTTAGGGTTATGTTCGTATTTATCATAAGTTTTATAATAAATAACAATATAAAAGTCGATTTATTTTTTAAATATGTTTTAATTAAAATAAATACTAATTAATTTGATAGCACTTGTGAATAATTTGATAGAATTAAATCAACAAATTTCCAATTTTCTCCTTGTTTAAGAATATATAGGTTATGTTATAAAAACGTAATAAAAAGAAAATTCTATGTAAAAATTAGCTCCCGGTAGCCATAAACCTCAAATTCGGTAAGTATATAATCAAAAATTATTAAAAAAAGAAGCGTAATTGTATTGTGAAATGAATTAATTAGAAAAAATTATTTTCGTGCCCCGAAAGAGCATTAACATTTGGGTTGCGTCAACTGTTACAAATATTGTTTAAAACATTGTATTGGTGATATAAATACGAGGGATGGTCGCTAAATACAAGTATAAAATCAAAAAAATTACAAAAATATATATATATATTTTTTTCATTTATCAAATATCAATAACATTGAATGAATAAATACAATATGTGGTTAAATGTATATTTTCGCGAAAATCTCATTGATTAAGAGGATGAAAATTCGAGTATTTTCAAAAGATGTCTCTATTTCTCTATAAGGTACTGTATTTATTGTTTTAGATGATCATAAACACGTTGACTGACAAACGGATATTAAAATTTATTTATTTTATATCAAAAGTATTTGGCACTGTAAAATAGATCGATTCTATCAACGGATTAGGCAAATAAATCATGGGATGTTTCAAAATTTTTTTGTTTTAAAATCGATTAATGTCAGTCAAAGTATTAGATTTGTTACTGTATGAAATTTAGCTGAAAACTACTTGAATGGAAAATAACAGATGATAGTTTTGATTTTATATACAAAAAATCGTTAATCTGTATATAATAGAATTTTTTTCAAATTGGACTTTTTGGGCGGTTTAAAATCATTAATTTATACATTTTTTATAACTAATTCAGTTCTTGTTATTTGGAACCTCAAATCTTAACAACTGGGGTAAATAGAATTTGAATATCTCAAAAATGTTCAGTTCGGATTCTTTTTACTAAATTTGTATAGCATTTCTAAAGTCAATTGAAGATTAGCAAAATATTAAATTTTAGCCTGGAAAATATAAACGTAACCTGATGTAACAGATCAAAAACAAAGAACAATTTACCAAATATCTTGTATAATATTCTTAAAGTCAACGGAGAAGTACAAAATTCAACGTACCAACATAAAATAAGTTAAAACTGGTGCCCAATTTTCATTTTATTGAATATAATGTGTAGTATATTCAAAATCGATTGTTTTTTCATAAAAATGTAAATAAAACATTTCGAAAAACGACTTGAACATATTCTCTCACTTTCTAGACAACTTGTCACTGTTTATTAGCAGATCGCTAAATGTTATTTTTTTATTTCTGACTAAAATACTAGTTTGTGGAATAGATGATTAATATACAAGTATTTCTGTAATACATTTATGAGAAATAAGCACCAAATATGGAAATTATTGTACCTGTATCTAAACCATTGTCCGGTATATCAAATATGAATGTTTAGTATCTTTAGAGTCAATGAAGACCTAAAAATATCGAATTGAATGTACCAACATAGAAAGTAGATACTAAAAATTATGAAATAGGTTAAAACCTATGTCTGATTAACCAAATATCAATGTATAGTATCTTTAAAGTCAATGAAAGACTATGTCCAATGTATATATATATATATATATATATATATATATATATATATATATATATATATATATATATATATATATATACTAAATGATATAAAACAAATTAAAACTAATGTTAAAGTTCCCGTTTACTCAGCAGTGTCACAGAATTGTGAATAGAATCAAGAAGAGCCTTGAGAAGAGTTGAATTCGAAGAAGAATTATCAGAGTAGCATGAAAAACATACAGGTATACCCCAGGGTAATGTTCTTAGGCCGTTCTTGTATTTACCATTCATAGCCGATATACAATGTACCCCTAAGGCACTTTAAGCAACGCATGCCGTGGATACAACAGTGATTATTAAAACCATTTAAAAAATCTATTTCGAAAAGTGGAAAATACATTAAACCAAATTTGGCCCGCCATAAAAAATATTCACCATACTCATCAAATTTCTATTGATGTATTACTGTATTTTTTAAAATTAAAATGATAGTACAAATCAAATTAAGGCACGTATATCATGTATAGTATTTTTAAAGTCAATGGAAAACAACAAAATAACAAATGTAATAGGAAATATAAGGAAAAAAGCTCTAAACCAAAGGAGTAATTTGTTATTACAACTATTACAGGTTTTATACAAACATTATTTAAACCAAATGAGGAAAATGGACATTGAGACAAATTCTAACCTCAAAAAATACTTAGAAAACCGGGAAAATATAAACTAATCCTGACATTTCAATCATATTTAGTTAGATCAAATTTTTTTAGGTTATTTCCTATTTTTTTATTCTATAGTCAAAATTCTTCCAAAAGTAGCAAGGAAAACAAAAATCTTGTATCAGATTCTTTTTACTAAACACCAAACTCATAATTATTAATGTATAGTATTTTTAGAGTCAATGAAAGAGTTGGGACATGAATATTCATCAAATGTGAAAGTATTACCCTCAAATTTGTTTAAAATTGATAATTATACTGAAAAAACAACCCAATCAACTATAGAAAAGTTCAAATCATTATTTTGGTGGATATTTAGTAAATGCTTGGAAGAAAATCATGGAAACACTTTTAGTTAGGACAAACTTTTTTTGATTATTTCTTAAAATTTGTTTGAGTTTATTGTCAAAATTCTACCAAAAGTTACAAAAAATAAAAAATTTTGTATCGGATTCTTTTTACTAAATAACAAACTCATAATTATTGATGTATAGTATTTTTAGAGTCAATGAAAGAGCTGACACATGAATATTAATCAAATCTGAAAGTACTACCCTCAAATTTGTTTAAAATTGATAATTATACTGAAAAAAACACCCCAATTAACTATAGTAGGGTTCTAAAAATCATTTCCATGGATATTTACTAGATGCTTGAAAGAAAATCATGGAAATTCAACAACTTTTAGTTGGCACATAATTTTTTTAGATTATTTTCCAGAAATTGTTTAAAATTGATAATCACATTGGAAAAAACACCCCAATTAACCATAGAAAAGTTTTAAACATCATTTCGGTGGATTTTTACTAGTAGCTTGGAAGAAAATCAAAAAATTGAGACAAATTCTAACACCAAGACTTGGAAATCCAGAATAATATTAAATTCAAGATATAAGCGGAATAAAATAAATTAAATCTTCAATTAACTTAAGTTGAACGTTAATTTCAAATAATTTATCAACTTACTTGAGTCCCGATGAAAATACTAACTCTTCCCTTCGAATACTAACTAAATTTACACTTTTCGATAATTTGATTAAAAGTTTGTTTACCGACAGTAGTATTAACACCTTGTATACATCTAAACAGAGAATCCGCCGAAATATCTTCGGGTAAATGAGTAAGGAATTGCGCCCCTTGTAAAAAATCCATTTCGATAAGAGTATCTTGATACAAATTCAATATACCTAAAAAAAATAATAATAAATCGCTGCACAGGACCGTCTCAAGGACATACCTAAACCGGTTCTGAATATAAATTCGAATCCGTCTCTTAAAAACACGTCCCAGACTCTACAGGCGATATCCAGGGGCATGGCTTTGGCGAATATGGTATATATCCAGTCAAGTAGGTACAAATCGGGCGTCAAACCGGATTTAGAAAAATGGGAATGGAGCTTGGGTAGGTTGTGATTGAAAACTTCATCATAAGCTTTGTAATAAGTCTGCATCCGGTCCTGATTTAGAGTGAACGCCGATAAATGTAGGGGTTGATTCAATAAATTCGAAAAGCATATAAAAGCGTCGCAGGGTTCCATGTTTAATATCAAAATGGCCGCTATGTAAGACATACCTTGAACGTAACCGACGTCGGGCCTGGACACAATTTTTTTATAAAAAATCGATAGATTTTTGTTTAAAAACTTACCTATAACAAACGTAAGCTGCTAGAAGGGAATGTAAGGCTTCTGAATAAGGTCCTCCTTCTTGAAAAATTCCTAGTTGGGGAAAAGTTCTCGATATATCTAGTTGGATGACGTCCATGCTACTCTCTTGATCTAAATCTGATTTGCTGTTGGTTATTTCTACGTTATTAAGGCGATTTTGAGCTCGGTTTACACAAATATCGTAAAGTTGGCGAGTGAGATTTAATTCGTTGCCTATAGCTAACCGCCATACTTTGCCTCTGACGCTTGAAGGAAGACCCTGCCACCAAAGGTCTAAAGTTTTCCTATGGGAACACCTGAAAGGGATAAATAACAAATGTACTGGAACTTTTTATGGTTCTCATCATTGGAAATCTCTCAGATTTTATGTATAGTATTTTTAGAGTCAATGAAAGAACTGAGACATGAATATTCATCAAACACGAAAGAACTACCCTCAAATTTGTTTAAAATTGAGAATTATACTAAAAAAACACTCCAATTAACTATAGTAGAATTTTAAACATCATTTTGATGGATATTTACTAGATGCTTGGAAGAAAATCATGGAAATTCAACAACTTTTTTTGATTATTTCCCATAATTTGTTTGATTTAATTGTCAAAATTCTACCAAAAGTTACAAAAAATGAAAAATTTTGTATCGGATTCTTTTTATTAAATAACAAACTCATAATTATTGATGTATAGTATTTTTAGAGTCGATGAAAGAGCTGGGACATGAATATTTATCAAATGCAAAAGAACTACCCTTAAATTTGTTTAACATTGATAATTATACTGAAAAAAACACCCCAATCAACTATAGAAAAGTTCAAAACATCATTTTGGTGGATTTTTACTAATTACTTGGAAAAAAATCAAGAAATTTTAGCCATATCTAAAATTAGACCAAACATTTTTTTATTATTCCTTATAATTTTTTTGATTTTATTCTCAAAATTCTACCAAAAATTACAGCAAAACAAAAATCTTCTATTAGAATCTTTTTATTAAATAGCAAACTCATAATTATTTATGTATAGTATTTTTAGTGTTAATGAAAGGGCTGGGACATGAATATTCATCAAAAAGGAAAGTACTACTTTCAAATTTGTTTAAAATTGATAATTAGTCAATGAAAGAGCTGGCTCATAAATATATAGTGTTTTTAGAATCACTAGAAAACAGAAAACAATAAAACAAAAAATATAAACGAAAAATAAAATATTGAAGAATTTAATAATAATTTTAAACTCACATTGTGTTCCAATTGGGCAATACATTTTGAATAAAATGTCTTGTTGAAGCGGCTTGTCGTTCCTCAATTTTCAATTGCTGTTTCTGCTGTTTATGTTTAGCAGCTGTCGTTTGGGCTTCTTTCTTCTTCACAGCAACTAATATCGCCTTGTATTCATCTTTGTGTCTCTGGTCTTCTTCCTGCGATTTAGCCGGCAAATTAGAAGGCCTGTAAAATGAAAATTAATTTTTTTTTCTCGAATTATATGAAAAAATATGCAAATTATCAACCTTTCGTGTTGTATTAGAGCCGAGGAACTCGCAACTACATGTACAGGTGAAATGTTATCATTAGCATTCGGTTGTTTACTGAAAATCTTCCAAACACTACTCGTAGGTTCGGTAGACACTTTCCAAGTAAAAACGTGCCTAAAATGAGCTACTTATGATAAAATTTTGAGAATGCGTTCATTACTTACTTTGAGAGAAAATTCGTTAAACTTTTTCTTCTCAATTTCATGTTACTTATTTCCAAACTAGAAACTGATCTGTCTTCGGAACCAATCAAGCTTCCAGAAGTCGAAGGGTCACTAATAGCACTCCAACTGGAAATAGTACTGGAAAAAGATCCATCCTCGTTTCTCCTATGTCCTAATTTTTTTAAATTACTTTCATCGTTATTGCTAGAGTCTTTTTCAGTTTCAGTCTCATAAGTCTTAGGATTGTCAACTAAATGTAGTTGTTTAGTTATGGGACTATAAGCTAATGATATGTTTTGTAAAGCTTCGTTAAAAGAGAGTTTGTTTTTCACATAAGAGTTATCACTATAATTACATTGAGAGCTTTCTTGAGTATTCGAAGATTTCATTGGGGATGATTGAGATGGACTCGATTCGACGTCTTTTAACTTTTCATATCTTTCCGGCCAAGTTCTGAACGTTTTAAACCACGATTCTGTTTTTTGACATTGTGAGTCTTTATCTAGAGATTTATTCCACTCGTTCGTTTCTAAGGATGTTTTTAACTCACTTTCATTGTTGCTGCAGTCTGGTAAACTTTGGCTTCTTAAAGTACTCGAATCAAAATCGTACTGAGTTACGGATTTCAATCTATCAACTACTGAATTTCCCCTCGTGTCTTCATTAGATAAACCGATTTGTTTTCCTTTGATCAGAGCTCGAGTATCGTAATTTTTCATACTTGGTTTATTATAAAACCAATTTCATTTAGTTATAAACGCTCGGATGAACAATTGGAATATTTTCCATAGGAAATAAATCGGGTTTTGTCACAATAATCGGTGATATTTAAACCATGTTGATTATTTTTTATACTACATATGATCTAAAATGTTGACACTCTCCTACCACGGAGGCAGCCATTACTTATATCTGTCAATTCATTGTCAAAACAACCGTAATATATAGAATTATTTTTAAAACAATATTTTTATTATAAATTTATACAATATAGTCTTATATTTTACGATAATTATATCATTTATATTAAAATATTAATAACTTATAGTTGACATATTTCCGACATTACCCGATTATTTAATCCAGTAGCACAACTGAAAATAATTAATGAAACTTTTTTCGCACAAGAACCTTATAAAAATTTGATTAATAAAAGTAGAATTGTATATTAAATTATAGGGTTAATGGATTTAGTTAATCGTATTTGATTTATAAAAAATAAAAGCTATTATTTGAATATAAATTTTAAATATTATACTGCACTGGGCGTTCGGGTAATATCGGAAATTTGAGTAGCCATCTTTTGATACTGTCGTGCTTACAACAACAACGTGACATTTTGAAGAATTAGAGGTGGAAATTAACCCTTCATCTAAATAGTAAATAAAATAAATCTTACAAATATGATATATACAGAAATTAAAGATAATTTACGTTTAGTTTCGAATGATAGATTAGTGAGAACAGTGACTATTATTATAACTTTATTTATTTTATTTATCGCGATATTTTTTCGGTAAGTACTTATTTATATATCAAAATAATATAATAAATTAATTTATTTATATTTTAGACTTTTCGGTGCTTTGATTATTTACTTATCTTATCTATTCGGATACACTGTCGCCTGGTTTTTGATAAAATATCAGGTGCAAACAACGATATTTTTGCAAAGGATAATAAATTTTTATATAGAACGGAAAATTATTAAGAAATCTTTAAAACCCTCTTGTAGTATTTGTGACGATTTATCGTGTAGGAGACATCAACAGACAAAAAGTATTACCCCTTGGAAATATATTTATATAAGTCCGCATTTAAATAATTCAATTGAGCACGTAAGTCTTATTTATTTTTTCATATTATTTATTTTATAAATATATTTTTTTGAAGTTTTACGAGAGAATAATAAGTAATTTTATAACGTCCTGGTATGAGCAATTCACGGACGATCAAGATTTTTTAAATGAATTGAGATACTGCTTTAAATTTTCTACCTCTACTATAGTAAATAGAGTATTAGAGTTAGATGTTGGGGATATAGTGGCGAATAAACTTATTCCTTGTGCTGTGAGACATATTGATGACTATTTGTATATACAACAAATTGTAAAATTGAGAAACGTTAAATTTAACGATGTCGCTACTGAATATTTAGGTAAAAGATTACATGCTGCAGCTACATCTCGAAAAAATGAACTCGACTATTTAAAATATTTAGTATCGTCTTTATTAGACCAAAGTTTACCAGGAAATTATATAAAATGCAGGTAAATATAGAGGTATATTAAAAAATATGATTTTTGTTGTTTTTTATGTATTTATAGGAATTTTTCGGTGATGATGCGCGAGATTTTAGCAGGATGGGTATTTCTACCAATGATGGATGTTATAGCGGATCCTAATATTCTTAATTATCTCGTTATTTTAGCTATTACTTATAAATCGAAAAAAACTACTAAAAATAATCAAATTGATGAAGAAGTTGAGTTTTTGTGTAATTATACATCATCTAAATCGAAAGTTTCATCTTTTGCTACCAATTTAAATAAAATTAAAAACAACACTGATCTTTTATATTCTCTAATGCAGTTTTTGAAAAATCACGATCACGTTAACTTATTGCAGTTCTGTCTTGATGTTGGTAAGTTTTTACGGGGCCCAAAGTAGGGGTTACAAGAAACGGAAACAATTTTTGTTATAATTTTCATTTTAGATGATTTTAACACGAAATTACTAACTCCTGAATTAACTAAGAAACAAATCGAAGAATTGAATAATGAAGCTTCGAAATTGTTTAAAGAATATTTGGATAGGAACAGTTTCAGCTTCATCGGTTGCCCTTCTGACGTTTCAGACGAATTCGAATTGATAATTCGAGACGTTTACGTCGTGGAAAAATTATCCAAACTTTCCAAATTGCTTTATACGGCTTACGATTTCGTTTACAATATTTTGGAGACGGTTTGGTTGCCGCAATTTTTCCACAGCAATGAAGTGAGTATAAGGAAACGAAATTATAACAGAATAAATTATTTTAATGAAATTTTTGGTTTTCTTTTATTTTAGTTTTACGGATGTATATGTGGTTCGAAACAGATAATACATAATAACAAAAATCAAAATAAGTAAGTATTTTTAAATTTTTATCTATTACGAAGAAATTTTATTGATTTTTAATAATTTTTGTTTATAATTAAATTGAATTACTAACAAAACTTTTTTACTAACTTTAGACTTCTGTTGTTAACATTTGGTTCTCCGAATAAAGAGAGGTAAGAACCGATTTAGGGATTTTAATATTTTTTGTTTGTTACCAAGTTTTGTGATATGAAAACACCACTGTGAATTTGTCAAATTTGACATCTTTAATGGTGAAATATTTTTTTGATACATCGAATTTATAGGTCTTTTTTGATAAAAAAAATTAAAAAATCTATCAAAATTGACCTAAAATCGACGAGAAAAAGGTCTAAGAAGTGAAAAAATTTTTAGATTTAAAAAATATTATGAACCGGCAAATCAAGGTACGGTTTCTAAAATAAGTACAAGTTTAGGTAAAATAAAAGGAGTGCTAAAAACGACCCAATCGATTGAAGGGTCGTTTTTTCCTCCCGAAACTCACCCCGTAGAAAATGGTACCATCGAAGATACTCTTCTAGATGATTGTAAGAGTATTTTTAGAGATATGAGTACTTGGAAAGTCACCATACCAAATTACGAGGTAAGTGAATAAGTACAACTCGCAATAATCAATATAACCTCAATATCACAATTGTTATTACTATTTTTCTCTGTTATTTTTAGAGTTTTTTCTCTATTACGTATCTTTTACATTATCTTCGATTATTCTTTAAATAAATTTATAATTGACAGTTATATGTGACAGAAAATAACCTAACTTTCATCAATGTCAATATGTCATTACGTTTAACTAATGGTGTACTTTTACGTTGTTAATCGTGATTGGTCGAAAAAGACATTTACGATTTTGACATTTATAACCTCACAGAACTAATTATCTGTCCGAAGTGTACACCGAGCATCAACTAATCTACGAGTGCCAACTCAATAAAGAATTATATATATGTAGGTATTGATTTTCTGTGATTAAAAAATGAGATATAAAAATGATGAGATTCAAGGGTTTTTAACTCTCGTATTTTTTTTTTAATTATATAAATTATGGAATTTTTTCGATTTCTTATGCCTTTTATATATGTTTATTCTCCCAAATGTTCTTGCTTTTAGGTCTCTTCGATTTTAAAATTAGTTTTTGTTAATAATTTTTTAAAAAGAAAGATAAAAATTGACGTTTCGACTTGTTTTCAAGTTTTTATCAAAATATGATATTGACACTGACAATTTGCTTAATTACATTAATATCATATTTTGAGAAAGACTGAAATACGTCGAAATGTCAATTTTTATCTTTCTTTTTAAAAAATTATTAAAAAAAAACTAATTTTAAAACCGAAGAGACCAAAAATCAAGAACATTTAAGAGAATAAATTGTTGAATTGACCTGGTATTTTTGTTAGTTACCCACACGTATTAAACAATAAATAAAGTGAATAAACCAATAATTTCATTTGTTTTTTCATAATTTTGCTCGAAACTAGCTGTATAAATATGATTTATTCCTTTTATATTGAAATAATAGCTTTTCGATTACATTACCATTATTTTTAATATCGATGATTGCTGGAAGTTAGCTCATTTTAATTTTATATGAGAGTTTTATAATTTACGGACTTACCTGGATTATAAAAAAAAGCTTAACTAAACGTTGGTAGTCGTGTGGTATCAGTCTACAGTGTTGTAACATTTATTATAATCAAAATCTGGCGGTTGTGTCGAAATTATTTATTCGTCATTTTTCATTTTATAAATAACTATTTATTATTCTATTTAAAATTATTATTCGTATTTTTGATGTTGAATTTAATTCAATCTTACTTACATATGTTAACTTTAAATTATAAATATACATTAATGCATTTCGTAATAAACGATTGGGAAAAATTACAACGTGGCAACTATGTAAAACATCTGTTATGTCTGGAATTTTTTTACGTTTTGTTTGTCAATAGAAGATAAAAAATGGTATATAACTTCGTAATTTTTTTCTATTTGAATAAATTATTAAATTGATCTGATATTTTTTTATTATTTTGATATTGATTAAGAACGAAAGAAGTCAGTTAACTATTTTTGGTAGTTTTGCTAGTACCTAGTTGTCTCAGTTTTACAATGTATAAATATTTTTCAGTATTCAATAAAACAAGAAAAAGTGGCAACATTATAAACGGGGAAATGAAACTTTGTTGTAACAATTGAAATGCGAAATATAAATGAAACCGTTGCTAGGGAGAATTATAGTCTTAACATTGGTAGCCATGTGGTATTAGTCTACAGTGTTGTACGATTTATTATTAGCAGAATTTCTGATTTGTCTCTTTTTAATTTTAAAATAATTATATCAATTCTTGATATTTTTTTATGTTTATTCTGAATTGTTTTGATTTTATGCCATTTCTGATTAGAAATTGGTTTTTTTTGAAAAGGTATAAACTGACGTTTAAACTTATTTCGTTCTTTACCGAAACTTTAGTTTTGTACCTTTAAAAACTAATTTTTAGTAAAAAATTTAAGAAAAAAACATAATTGGAAATGAAAAATTTAATAAATTTCAATGCATCTATATAAATTTTTACTTCACATTAACTTATGCACTTTACGAGCTTGGATAAAAATTACAACGTGGCAACTGTGTAAAACAACTGTCATTATGTGTGGAAATAAAAAAGTTGTTTACGTTTTGTAGTTTGAGACGCGATGTAAATTTGGAATAAAACATTTTTTAGGCAAATCCAACTGATAAAGTTGTATATTTTTGTGTGAACGTAGAAAGAACAGAAACTAAAAGAAATTGGGTGGTACTGAGAAAAGATCAAGATTTTTATACGCTGAAAGCGAAGTTGGTGGAATTTCATGGAGAAAGTGAGATTTGCGATTCGCCTTTACCTTCTAGAAAGTAAGTTTTCGTAAATATTTCTACTTATTTGTGATTTTGAACTTGTTTAATATAATACTTTATGAGATAGTATGAGGTTATGTTGGTTACTTCGAGTAGTTTTAGAAATGAATATTTCAGGGCCGGATCTTCCGTCGAAACGAGAATGATGAAATACGAGAGTTTTATAAAAAAATTATTACAAAAATCGAATTTAAAAGGCAGCGATCTCCTATTTTATTTCCTAACTATAGAACAGAAAAATTTTTCTTTGTATATAGAACGAAACGCTTCTAATATACAAGATCTTGGAAATATCTATCAATCAGTGGCTCACAAATTGAGAAAAGAAAAAGGTCAACATCTAGATCCGTTTATGAGTTCGTTTTTGTTATCTACGGGGCAATCGAAAAACGAGTAAGTTTCGTTAACGAATTTTTAAATAAAATCTTTTACAATTAATTCGAATGGGCGGAAAAAAGTGAAGAAACCAACGAAACGCTTGGCAACGTAGCATATATAGATAAATTAATTTTCCATCAGTTGATACACTAAATTTACAAATTTCAGAAAATTTTCGAAATTCCTTATGAAACAGTCTTTTTCCCCAAATCTCGGAATAAAGGTTAAATTTGGCAATATAGCACGTGTAGTAGAATTAGTAATTCGACTATTGTTTAAAAAAATTTAGATATTTCAGAAAATTTTCGAAATAATTTAGTCTGAAACAGTTTTTTTCCTAAATCTTCAAATAAAAGTTAGATTTGGCAACATAGCATATAGTAAAATTAATTTTTCATCAGTTTTTACTTTATTATTTCAATTTTCTTAATATTTTGACAAAATTTCGTTTGAAACAGTTTTTTCCTCAACTTTGCAAATAAAAGTTAATTTTGGCAACATAGCATGTGTATTAAATTCAATATTTTAGCTGTTATGTCAATAAATTTACAAATTTAGAATATTTTCGAAATAATTTCTTGTGAAATAGTTTTTTCCCTGAATCTTCGAATAAAAGTTAAATTTGACAACATAGCATGTGATAGAATATATTTTTTGGTAGTCGGTACTTGAATAATTTTAATTTTCTAAATTTCTTATGAAACAGTTTTCTCCCTAAATCTCTAAATAAAACTTCAATTTGGCAACATCTCAAGTTTAGTAAAGTTAATATTTCAATAGTTGGTACTTGATTATTTTAATTTTGATAACATTTTCGACAAGTTTTCAATTGGAACTTTTTTCCTTAAATTTCCGAATAAAAGTTGAATTTGGCAACATAGCATGTGTAAAAAAATCAATTTTTCATCTGTTGCTACTTGATTATTCCAATTTTCGACAAAATTTCGTTTTAAACTATTTTTTTCCTTAAATTTTCAAATAAAATTTAGATTTGGCAACATAGCATGTGTAGCCAGAATACATTTTTCGCCAGTTGGTACTGGAAGGATTTTAATTTCCTAATTTTCTTATGAAACAGTTTCCTCCCTAAATCTCCGAATAAAAGTTAAACTTGGCAACGTAGCATGCGTAATAGAATCGAATTATTCCAATTTTCATAACATTTTCAATAAAATTTCGTTTTAAACTATTTTTTTCGTTAAATTTTCAAATTAAACTTAAATTTGACAACATTTTCTGAATTTCTTATAAAACAGTTTCCTTCCTAAAAGTTAAACTTGGCAACGTAGCATGATTAATAAAATCAATATTTTGGCTATTGGTACTTGATTATTCCAATTTTAATAACATTTCGTATGAATCTTTAAATCTCGGGATAAAAGTTGACTTTGGCAACATAGTACTTGTAGTAAAAGCAAATTTCGTTAATTAATTTTTTTACAGTAAATTCGAATGGGCGGAGGAAGGCGAAGAAATCGATATTTCATCCACTCAAAACAATTCGTTTCCGAAAACTTACAAAAATCTCTTGTTCGATGACAATTTCGGTGTGCAGTACAGGATTTTAAAGGATACTTTGAGCAGTTGTTCGAGTCCTGAAGGGATAACGGAAAGTGTTTTTTATCTAAGTCGGTATTAGCGTACTGTTCGTATTTGTTTACTGATTTTTTTTTTGGTTGCAGTGAAGAACGTTTTCAAAATCCCCGAAGGAATTTTGAGATTGTACGCATCGGTTTGTGGCATAGCTCAAAATTTCGTAGATTTGACCGCTAAAACTGCCATAGATAAAAAAATCAAATCCAACCTGAACCAATCGAATCTCGCTTATCTCATCAGGCAGTTGGAGGGTGAGTTGACAACGATTTTTGCAAATTTTCGCGATTTTTCGAAAATATTGGGTTTTTGTAGATGTAGTTTTCAATGAAAAACCGCATGTTAGTAAAGAAGAATTGGAAAAAAGACGGATTAGAGCTTCCGAAACATTGCGGGATTCGGTATCGACTGTGGTGACGAAAATATGCGGTCCAGGTGTTAAAGACGGTTTACAATTGATATTAGAAATTGTACAGAATCCGCATTTCAATAAACAGGTAATTGAAAAACCAGTTTACTGTATAAATTATGTTCAAATTGGTTTTTTTCGGAATTTCCCTAAATTTGCGAAATAATTACGTTCGACAACACTGTTATCTTATACAGTTCACATCTGTTTACAAGATAAAATAAGTTATTATCAGATTTTCGTAATAAAGACAGAAACGTTGGAAATTTAATGAAAATTTTATTGAAATTGTAAAAAATTCACTAAATCTAAGGAAAAATTTCGTTTGACAACACAGTTATCTAATGTAGAAATGACTTTTGATGAAATTTTAATAGATTTTAATGTCCAGTAAATTGTAGATCGTTGTATTGAATACTTTTTGGAAATTTTTCTCTAGATCCAGGTTAAAGTACATTTCGCAACACTGTAAACTATTTGTCGTGCATATTTTTATAGTTTCAAGACAAAAAACGTTAAAAATTCAACAAAAAATGCATTGAAATATTTAATAAATTGAATACGGAAATTTCCTAGGATCTGCGCCAAAAACTGAATGTGGTTACACTGTAATCTACTAATTTTTCCAATTTTCAATGTTCAGTAATAGATAAATGGTTGTTTTTAATACGTTCAGCAAAATGTCATAAGATCTAGGGAAAAATTTTGTTAAGTGTACGTTATTATAGTACAAATTTTGTTTACGAAAAATTCAGTTTGGCAACACTGTAATATCCGTATAACTCATAGATAACGACCAAAGAGAGACGAAAATATTGAAATATAGACAAAAATCGTAAGAAAGTGTTTAATAGATAGTTATTGCTATACGTTTTAAAAAAAATCCCTAAATCTGGGGAAAAATCAATTAGCAACACTGTAATAATCGTATATTACATAAACCTCGTCTAAATAAAGACGTAAAAGTGGAAAAACTGATAGAAACCTGTAGAAAACTAATCAACGAATAGTCACTTTGTAAACAATTTCCCTAAATCTACTGAAAATTCGGTTCAACAACACAGTAACGACCAAAGAGAGACGAAAATATTGAAATATTCACAAAAATCGTAAGAAACTGTTTAATAGATAGTTATCGCCATACGTTTTA
The DNA here is from genome assembly GCF_026250575.1 of Diorhabda carinulata. NCBI lineage: Eukaryota > Metazoa > Arthropoda > Insecta > Coleoptera > Chrysomelidae > Diorhabda > Diorhabda carinulata. Next base: position 2,124,397 of record NC_079469.1, read on the forward strand.
AAAAAATTCCCTAAATCTGGGGAAAAAATCAATTAGCAACACTGTAACAATCGTATATTACATAAACCTCGTCTAAATAAAGACGTAAAAGTGGAAAAACTTGGAAACATTGTCATGTCATGTCACATTGCAAAAAATTTTCCTAAATCTACTGAAAATTTGGTAGAGCGACCTGTAATCATGTTAGTTTAGATAAACCGCAACTGAATAGAGACACAGATATTGAAATATTGACAAAAATCGTAGAGAAATATTCAATGAATACTCATATTGTGAAATTTTCCCCAAATCTGCAAAACAATAAGTCTAACAACACTGTAATCTTCGTATCCTTTTGTATGACGCCATTTTTTTGTTAAAAAACAAAATATGGCGTCTAAAAAATTGATAACAAACGTTCAACTAATTTTCAAAATATATATTTTTCTGTAATATAATTTCAAAATTTGACATAATTTATTTTATTTTCCAGCTGGCATACAATTTGCTAGACATAATTTTGACAGAAATGTACCCGATGCTCGACAAATACGAAGAACATTATTAATGACATTCAAAAAATAACGAAAACGTCAAAACTTACCAGTTAATCCTATTTGTTTACAAAAAAAAATAATTTCGTATTTTTTCCATTATCTTTTTGAGTTTGTGATATTCCTAAAAGAAAAAGTGTCCAAGTATTATTTTATTTATTTGTACAATAAAATTATAAATAAAACGGATTTATTGTTCACAATTGTGCAATTGACTCACCACCGTTTCCCTCTCCTTATACTCGACATACCTGAAACTACACTGAGAAAAAACGTTATTGGGACGGGGATACGTGAAATAAAACTACTTTCTTAATATAAATATTTTAATTAAGATCTCTATCTTCTAAGTATTTATATTCAAATGTAAATCCTTCTTTTTTCCTTTGTCCCCACTTCTCATAATCGAAGTAGATGTAAGTCCCCTGGAACAAGACGCCACCGTTAAAACAATTTATTAGAAAAAAAAATTCGTTTCCAATGAAATTCAGTTGCATTTGGCAACATCGGTTAACGTCAAATCGATTTTTTGACGGTTGGTACTCAATTGTTTCAATTTTCGACATAATTTCGTCTAAAATAGTTATTCCCCGTAATTTTCGATTAAAAGTTTAATTTGGCAACGTAGTAAAATTAATTTTTCATCTGTTGGTACTTGTTGATTTGAATTTTTCACATATTTTCGAAATAATTGCGTCTGCAATAGTTTTTTTCCTTAAATCTCCTAATATACGTTCAATTTGGCAACATAGCATGTGGAGTACAATCAATATTCCGACTCATGTTTCAATAAACTAACAAAATTCATAATTTTTTCGAAATTCGGAGTGAAACGATTTTTTCCATAAATCTCTAAATAAAAGTTAAATTTGGCAACATAGCATGCATGGTAAAATCATAATTTCAACTGTTGGTGCAATAAATTTCAATTTACTAAACATGTTTTCCTTAGATCTCTGAAAAAAGTTAATTTGACAACGTTGCAAGTGTAGTTAAAATAATATTTCGGCAGTTGGAGTTTGAATGATTTAAATTTTCATAATTTCTTATGAAAAAAATTCCGAGATAATTTCGTCTAAAACAGTTTTTCCCCATAATCTCCGATAAAAAGTTAAATTTGGCAACATAGCAAATCGTAAAAATTTGTTTTTCAACAGTTGGCACTTGCCGATTTAAATTTTCGAAATTATTTCGTCTGAAAAAGTTTTTCCTATAATATCCGAATAAAAGTTAAATTTGGCAACATAGCAAAATTAATTTTTCGAAATAATTTCGTCTGAAACAGATTTTCCCCATAATCTCCGAATAAAAGTAGAATTTGGCAACATAGCATGTTATAGTAAAATTAATTTTTCAACAGTTGGTACAATAAAAAAACAGTAATATATTTTCCCGCCAAAAGGTACCTTAACCTATAAAAATCCTTTATAATCGATTATAATAAAAAGCTTTGCCAAATTTCATAATATAAAATCCGATAATGAGGCTGTATATACCTGTTCGTATTCTTCATTGATGATCTTGGGTTCTTCGTGCCTCTGGAACCACATCATATATTTAGTGTGAAACCTCCAACTTTGTTTTTTGAGCGCTTTGGCCGCGAGGTATTGGGCTTTGGTACCTTCCATGTAGTAGAACACGAAGAATAAGGTTTCCGTCGCTAACCTCTGGAAGAACTCTAAACTGTCAGAGTGAGCGAGAGGAGCTTGTATGTAGTAAGAAGGCGTTGTGCACGGGCTCCTTCGTAAAGTTAAATCATTAGATAATACATAAAAAAAAAATGTCGAAATGCTTTATATCAAAAAACCACTTTTCTTAGTGTATTAGTTGCCGAAACTCGTATCTATTGAAAAATTGTTCGTTTTTATATGCTAAAAATCCTATAAATGCAATTAATTATATAATTTATTGATAAAAATATGTAAATTTACATTGAATCATTTTTTCCAGTGTAGAGGTTACTGAAATTAAAACTATTCTTTTTTAGAATTAGTACAAGATTTTTTTAGTGAACTAGCGTATATCAGAATTGGACCAATGAAAAAATTTATAAGTTTAAATGAATTTTAACAATATGTACACTAAGAAAAAAGTTCATTCGATAAATTAATACTTGGATTAATGAATTTTTTGGATAGTTGCATTTGTAAGAATGTCTTACAAAGCTACTAGGTATGAAAATTGCATTAATTTATTAATACTTCAAATAACGAATTTTCAAAGTAGCTGCATTATTAAAGTTATTTTATCACGATAAATTTATATAAAAAATACAATTATTGAACAAATTATCCATTAAAAACAGTTTCACAAAATTATACACTGAGAAAAATGGTATATTTAGTATAATTATGCTTCGACATTTTTTAAATCGGTTGCAATGTTAAGGTTATATTAGCATAATAAGGCGTATCAGAATGCTATTACCGAACTAATTATTAATTGAAAACGTACAAGAAACTTATACACCGAGAAAAGGGATTCATATCCTTTAATTGATGAATTTTGAATCATCTACACTTTCAAGATTATTTAGACTCGGTAATGTGTATGAGAATTACACTTATCGAACGAAATATCTTTTGAAAAAAGTTTCAAAAACTCGTACACAAAGAAAAAGTGATCATTTTATATTTTAAAGCTTCAATTGACGAATTTTAATCCAATTTTTCTATGATAATGTGTATAAGAACTAAAATTATTGAAATTATTATCTATTGTAAACACTTCCAGCAACATATACACTAAAAAAAAAGGTTCATTTAAAATGTTCAGGGATTGATTAACGATTTTTTTACAATGTATGAAAATTGCACAGGTTAAACATTTTATCCGTTAAGAAGAGTTCCAGAAACTTTCACACTGAGAAAAAGATACATTCAGTATTTTATTCTAGTGTTGAATTAATTATTTTTTCAGTAAGACTGGAATCGATGAAAAAAATGTGTGATATATCAAATGGACACTTTTTCTTGGTTTATATATACAGTAACTCTTTTAAACATATAAACAATTTAATAATTACAATTTTTATATACAGTATCTAACGAAAAAAAACTGCAACTATTGAAAAAAATCGTTAATAAACGATTGATATATTGAATAAACCCTTTTTTGCAGTGTATAAGTTGAGAAAAATGAAAATATACGAATAATTATCAACAATAATAAGTTTATATGCAGTAGTTTGGAAAAAAACAATTTATAACCACAAATAATTGAAAAAAATTGTTAAATGAAAATTCAAGCATCAAATAAATACTTTTTCTCAGTGTATATGTTACTGAAACTATTCTCGACAGAAAAATTGTTCAATAAATGCGATTTTTGAACACCGAACCTCGATAGAAAAACATTTATAACGACAATTGAAAAAATTAGCATTTTCAATACTTAATATATTGAATAAACCCTTTTTTGCAGTGTATAAGTTTGAAAAAATGATAAATAGACGAATAATTATCAACAAAAATAAGTTTATTTGCAGTAGTTTGGTAAAATAAAACTTTAAACCATAAATAAATTAATCAATTAATAAATTAAATAAATTAATACATTAAATTGATACTTTTTCTCAGTGTATATGTTGCTGAAACCGTATTAAACAGAAAAATTGTTCAATAAATGCAATTTTTGTAAACTGAATATCGTTAGCTGCAATTACAAAAAAAAATTAATCATTTCGATCAACATATTCAAATAATCCTTTTTCTCGGTGTATAAACTTTTTTTCCAATAGAATTGTATAATTTGCGACATTTTAAAACATCTATTTCCGTTTCTACCCAAAATACTACGACAATTTTACAAAATTAACCTCAAAATACTAAACTCAGATATCATCATCAATATTCCAGTAACGCCATATACATATTAAACAAAAATACTTTTGCCCAATGGTGCGCGCGTTCAGACTTACCTGGGCAGGTACGTTCTTATCCTTTCGGAATCCGAAGGGTGAGGCATATGGTAATAGGCTGCTTCCATTAGCTGGAATTGCGTTTGGTGTTCTTTTTGTAGAGGTATGGCCCCCAAAGGCGCCACCCCCAACAAAGGTGGTATGTGCGCGTCGGATTTCCCCTGGTTCTGTAACTTGTTGGGCTCGAGGATGACTTGGTTGTTCTGTAAACCCGCTTGGTCAATCACCTGTTGAGCCATCGATTTCAGCGAAGTCAAACCGTCACTTATCTGAAAATTTATGGCGATTATCAAAATTAAAACGATGTTGTCGGTTTGATTTTACCTTTTCCGGTGTTGTACCGTTGGGTACTTGCTGTAACGCATCCACATCTGACGTAGACAGTTCGCTACCGTTATTCGGTTCAGGACTTATGCAGTTATTTTGTACATGTTGTTCGTTATATAATTTCGAAGGGGGGTTTGTTGAATTTTGGATTCCCTACAAAATAAAACGTTCAAGTAACATGTTTTCGAGAAGAAGAACAATTTAATTGTATGCTGTAACGTTAAAACCTTGATAAAATGGTGGAATTTGTATTAAGTCCTCCAAAATTAGGGTTTACTTCATAACGGTAACCGTATTTTTCTAATTTCCCCTGTAATACAAAAAATTTTAACGAAAATTTGTTCTATATCCCATCCAGTACATTCTTTTAACGTTATTATGTTTTTGTGAAGAAGAAATAGTGGAATTTGTATGAAATCTTTCAAAATTAGGGTTTTTTTGATAACGGTAACTGTATTTTTCTAATTTCCCCTGTAATACAAAAAATTTTAACGAAAATTTGTTCTATATCCCATCCAGTACATTCTTTTAACGTTATTATGTTTTTGTGAAGAAGAAATAGTGGAATTTGTATGAATTCTTTCAAAATTAGGGTTTATTGATAACGGTAACTGTATTTTTCTAATTTCCCCTGTAATACAAAAAATTTTAACGAAAATTTGTTCTATATCCCATCCAGTACATTCTTTTAACGTTATTATGTTTTTGTGAAGAAGAAATAGTGGAATTTGTATGAATTCTTTCAAAATTAGGGTTTTTTTGATAACAGTAACTGTATTTTTCTAATTTCCCCTGTAATACAAAAAATTTTAACGAAAATTTGTTCTATATCCCATCCAGTACATTCTTTTAACGTTATTATGTTTTTGTGAAGAAGAAATAGTGGAATTTGTATGAATTCTTTCAAAATTAGGGTTTATTGATAACGGTAACTGTATTTTTCTAATTTCCCCTGTAATACAAAAAATTTTAACGAGAATTTGTTCTATATCCCATCCAGTACATTCTTTTAACGTTATTATGTTTTTGTGAAGAACAAATAGTGGAATTTGTATGAATTCTTTCAAAATTAGGGTTTTTTGATAACGGTAACTGTATTTTTCTAATTTCCCCTGTAATACAAAAAATTTTAACGAAAATTTGTTCTATATCCCATCCAGTACATTTTTTTAACGTTATTATGTTTTTGTGAAGAAGAAATAGTGGAATTTGTATGAATTCTTTCAAAATTAGGGTTTTTTGATAACGGTAACTGTATTTTTCTAATTTCCCCTGTAATACAAAAAATTTTAACGAAAATTTGTTCTATATCCCATCCAGTACATTCTTTTAACGTTATTATGTTTTTGTGAAGAAGAAATAGTGGAATTTGTATGAATTCTTTCAAAATTAGGGTTTATTGATAACGGTAACTGTATTTTTCTAATTTCCCCTGTAATACAAAAAATTTTAACGAAAATTTGTTCTATATCCCATCCAGTACATTCTTTTAACGTTATTATGTTTTTGTGAAGAAGAAATAGTGGAATTTGTATGAATTCTTTCAAAATTAGGGTTTTTTTGATAACAGTAACTGTATTTTTCTAATTTCCCCTGTAATACAAAAAATTTTAACGAAAATTTGTTCTATATCCCATCCAGTACATTCTTTTAACGTTATTATGTTTTTGTGAAGAAGAAATAGTGGAATTTGTATGAATTCTTTCAAAATTAGGGTTTATTGATAACGGTAACTGTATTTTTCTAATTTCCCCTGTAATACAAAAAATTTTAACGAAAATTTATTCTATATCCCATCCAGTACATTTTTTTAACGTTATTATGTTTTTGTGAAGAAGAAATAGTGGAATTTGTATGAATTCTTTCAAAATTAGGGTTTTTTTGATAACGGTAACTGTATTTTTCTAATTTCCCCTGTAATACAAAAAATTTTAACGAAAATTTGTTCTATATCCCATCCAGTACATTCTTTTAACGTTATTATGTTTTTGTGAAGAAGAAATAGTGGAATTTGTATGAATTCTTTCAAAATTAGGGTTTTTTGATAACGGTAACTGTATTTTTCTAATTTCCCCTGTAATACAAAAAATTTTAACGAAAATTTGTTCTATATCCCATCCAGTACATTCTTTTAACGTTATTATGTTTTTGTGAAGAACAAATAGTGGAATTTGTATGAATTCTTTCAAAATTAGGGTTTTTGATAACGATAACTGTATTTTTCTAATTTCCCCTGTAATACAAAAAATTTTAACGAAAATTTGTTCTATATCCCATCCAGTACATTTTTTTAACGTTATTATGTTTTTGTGAGGAAGAAATAGTGGAATTTGTATGAATTCTTTCAAAATTAGGGTTTTTTGATAACGGTAACTGTATTTTTCTAATTTCCCCTGTAATACAAAAAATTTTAACGAAAATTTGTTCTATATCCCATCCAGTACATTCTTTTAACGTTATTATGTTTTTGTGAAGAAGAAATAGTGGAATTTGTATGAATTCTTTCAAAATTAGGGTTTATTGATAACGGTAACTGTATTTTTCTAATTTCCCCTGTAATACAAAAAATTTTAACGAAAATTTATTCTATATCCCATCCAGTACATTTTTTTAACGTTATTATGTTTTTGTGAAGAAGAAATAGTGGAATTTGTATGAATTCTTTCAAAATTAGGGTTTTTTTGATAACGGTAACTGTATTTTTCTAATTTCCCCTGTAATACAAAAAATTTTAACGAAAATTTGTTCTATATCCCATCCAGTACATTCTTTTAACGTTATTATGTTTTTGTGAAGAAGAAATAGTGGAATTTGTATGAATTCTTTCAAAATTAGGGTTTTTTTGATAACGGTAACTGTATTTTTCTAATTTCCCCTGTAATACAAAAAATTTGAACGAAAATTTGTTCTATATCCCATCCAGTACATTCTTTTAACGTTATTATGTTTTTGTGAAGAAGAAATAGTGGAATTTGTATGAATTCTTTCAAAATTAGGGTTTATTGATAACGGTAACTGTATTTTTCTAATTTCCCCTGTAATACAAAAAATTTTAACGAAAATTTGTTCTATATCCCATCCAGTACATTCTTTTAACGTTATTATGTTTTTGTGAAGAAGAAATAGTGGAATTTGTATGAATTCTTTCAAAATTAGGGTTTTTTTGATAAGGGTAACTGTATTTTTCTAATTTCCCCTGTAATACAAAAAATTTTAACGAAAATTTGTTCTATATCCCATCCAGTACATTCTTTTAACGTTATTATGTTTTTGTGAAGAAGAAATAGTGGAATTTGTATGAATTCTTTCAAAATTAGGGTTTATTGATAACGGTAACTGTATTTTTCTAATTTCCCCTGTAATACAAAAAATTTTAACGAAAATTTGTTCTATATCCCATCCAGTACATTCTTTTAACGTTATTATGTTTTTGTGAAGAACAAATAGTGGAATTTGTATGAATTCTTTCAAAATTAGGGTTTTTTGATAACGGTAACTGTATTTTTCTAATTTCCCCTGTAATACAAAAAATTTTAACGAAAATTTGTTCTATATCCCATCCAGTACATTCTTTTAACGTTATTATGTTTTTGTGAAGAACAAATAGTGGAATTTGTATGAATTCTTTCAAAATTAGGGTTTTTTGATAACGGTAACTGTATTTTTCTAATTTCCCCTGTAATACAAAAAATTTTAACGAAAATTTGTTCTATATCCCATCCAGTACATTTTTTTAACGTTATTATGTTTTTGTGAAGAAGAAATAGTGGAATTTGTATGAATTCTTTCAAAATTAGGGTTTTTTGATAACGGTAACTGTATTTTTCTAATTTCCCCTGTAATACAAAAAATTTTAACGAAAATTTATTCTATATCCCATCCAGTACATTCTTTTAACGTTATTATGTTTTTGTGAAGAAGAAATAGTGGAATTTGTATGAATTCTTTCAAAATTAGGGTTTATTGATAACGGTAACTGTATTTTTCTAATTTCCCCTGTAATACAAAAAATTTTAACGAAAATTTGTTCTATATCCCATCCAGTACATTTTTTTAACGTTATTATGTTTTTGTGAAGAAGAAATAGTGGAATTTGTATGAATTCTTTCAAAATTAGGGTTTTTTGATAACGGTAACTGTATTTTTCTAATTTCCCCTGTAATACAAAAAATTTTAACGAAAATTTGTTCTATATCCCATCCAGTACATTCTTTTAACGTTATTATGTTTTTGTGAAGAAGAAATAGTGGAATTTGTATGAATTCTTTCAAAATTAGGGTTTATTGATAACGGTAACTGTATTTTTCTAATTTCCCCTGTAATACAAAAAATTTTAACGAAAATTTGTTCTATATCCCATCCAGTACATTCTTTTAACGTTATTATGTTTTTGTGAAGAACAAATAGTGGAATTTGTATGAATTCTTTCAAAATTAGGGTTTATTGATAACGGTAACTGTATTTTTCTAATTTCCCCTGTAATACAAAAAATTTTAACGAAAATTTGTTCTATATCCCATCCAGTACATTCTTTTAACGTTATTATGTTTTTGTGAAGAAGAAATAGTGGAATTTGTATGAATTCTTTCAAAATTAGGGTTTATTGATAACGGTAACTGTATTTTTCTAATTTCCCCTGTAATACAAAAAATTTTAACGAAAATTTGTTCTATATCCCATCCAGTACATTCTTTTAACGTTATTATGTTTTTGTGAAGAACAAATAGTGGAATTTGTATGAATTCTTTCAAAATTAGGGTTTATTGATAACGGTAACTGTATTTTTCTAATTTCCCCTGTAATACAAAAAATTTTAACGAAAATTTGTTCTATATCCCATCCAGTACATTCTTTTAACGTTATTATGTTTTTGTGAAGAACAAATAGTGGAATTTGTATGAATTCTTTCAAAATTAGGGTTTTTTGATAACGGTAACTGTATTTTTCTAATTTCCCCTGTAATACAAAAAATTTTAACGAAAATTTGTACTATATCCCATCCAGTACATTTTTTTAACGTTATTATGTTTTTGTGAAGAAGAAATAGTGGAATTTGTATGAATTCTTTCAAAATTAGGGTTTTTTGATAACGGTAACTGTATTTTTCTAATTTCCCCTGTAATACAAAAAATTTTAACGAAAATTTGTTCTATATCCCATCCAGTACATTCTTTTAACGTTATTATGTTTTTGAGAAGAAGAAATAGTGTATTAATTCTTTCAAAATTAGGTTTTTTTTGATATGGTAACTGTATTTTTCCTATTTCCCCTGTAACTGATTATATTTTGACAAGAAGTAGCCATATTTTTCCTACTTCTCCTTTAATTTATTGAATCTTTTGATGAGAACTTGTTTTATAAACATTGGGGGAACTTTTTAAAAGAATAGAAGAAAATATTATACAAATAATTAAAGAAAATAGAAATAAAAAAGAAAATGAAAGATTATTTGAAAAATTTGTTATAATATAAAAGAGAGGAACATATAGGAAATAAAGAGAAATTATAAGAAAAGGAATAAGTAGATAGAAAATAGCGAGTATATGATAGAATATATAGAAATAACCAGAATTATAAGGAAAAGAGAGAAAATATGCGAAAATGAAAGTAAAATAAAGGAGAATATAAGATAAATGAAAAAATATATATAAAAAAGAGAGGAAAAGATTGGGAAAACAGAAAAAATAAGAAAATATTTGGATGAAAAGAGAGAATACAAAAAATTGAAAATAAAAGAAAACGATCAGAAAAAACAGAAATTATAAGGAGAAATGGGAGATTATAAAAAGAATAAGAGAAAATAAAGGAGAAACAAGAAGATGAGGAAAACGGAAAAAAGAAAATATTTGAATGAAAAGAGAGAATAGAGAAAAAAAAGTGGAAATATTAGAAAAAATAAAAGAAAAACAAAGGAAAGATGGGGAAAACAAAAAATAAGAAAATATAAGAAGAAGGAAAAAAGTAAAAATAAGTGAAAACATAAGTGAACAATCGGAAAAAACAGAAATTATAAAAATAAAAAAGACAACATAAGAAAATTTTTTGGAAAAAATAAAGGAAAAACGATGAAAAGATGGGGCAACCGGAAAATTGCAATATAACAATCAATTTCAAAAAATGAATAATAGTAAAAATGCGTAAAATACTTACTAAAGACGTAATGGGATTTGTATGGACCGTTGTATTGATGGCGTTGGATGTGTTTTGAGTATGAACTTGACTAACAATGGTTATCACAGATGCGGGATTGCTCTCTCCTGTTGCTAACAACAATTTTCATCATTAGTCATTTCGATAATTCCTTTCGCTCGAAATACTTTTATTCACAATAAACCTCGGAATTATAGTTAAACTTGGCAACACAACAAAACGTTGTATGTACATCAAAGACATTCAATACAATGAAATCGAGTTTTATAATTCCAGCCAAATCTAACCTATAATAATATATCATGTTTATTATTCACGGAATAATTTACAGCGTTGCCAAATTATATAGATTCTAGCGATTTCAAAGAAATTAATAAAAGATGACAATTAATATTTCGAAAACTCCGTTAAAACAATTTCGCCAGGTATACTATTAATTCCAGTTATCCCCGAAATTATGTTGAATTTGGCAACATAGTACAACATTAAATTTTTACGTTGTTAATACGAGTGAATCGAATTTTGGATCGAAACCTATCAAAAACTGTCATCTTTATTATGAATAAAAGAATTTACAGGGTTGCCATATTTTTTTGCGCCAAATGTCATCATAACCTATAAAATTCTGTCACAATAACTGACGATAGAATGATTTGCACCGTTGCCAAGTTTCATTATATAATATCCCGCGATATTATTCCGTTTGTTGACCTTTTAAAATGTAATTTGTTTACAAAAAATATTTTTTTCATGATTATCAAATTTACGAGTGAATCCGCTAAATTCTACATTGAAAATTCATAAATTTAATGAGAAAATCGATATTTTTCGTTTTATATCCAATAATCTCCAATTAAAAGTTAAATTTGGCAACATAGCAAGTAGTGAAATGAATTTTTCAATAGTTGATATTACAAAAATATCATCGACTTTAATTGATACTACAAAAATATCAACGATTTGAAATTCCCGCCAAATGTCATCATAATCTATAAGAATCTGTCAAATTAATTAACGATATAATTATTTACGGCGTTGCCAAGTTTCTTTAAGTAAAATCCCGCAAGAATTATTCCGTTTTTTAAGCTTTTAAAATGTAAATTGTTTCTAAAAACCATTTTTTTTAAGTTAAATATTAAATTTAAGATAGAGAACCGATAAATTCTACATAGAAAATTCATAAATTTATAAATTTTCGTTTTATATCGAATAATCTCCGATTACAAGTCGAATTCGGCAACACAGCAACCACTTGGTATTACAAAAACCTCCACGATTTGAAATTCCCGCCAAACGCCATCATAACCTATAAAATTCCGCCGAATTAATAAACGATATAATTATTTACGGCGTTGCCAAGTTTCATTATGCGAAATTCCGAGATAATTGACCCTATACAACAAACACTGTTTCAAATTTCCATTATTATCAATATTACGAGGGGCCATCCGATAAATTCTACCACGTGGATTAATAAATTAATTAAATAAACATCAATTAGAATCAATACAGTGAAAAAAACGATGAATCATCTTAAAAAAAAATGAAATTTTCTACTTACTGGTGACTTTGGCCGTAGTGGCGGCGGCCACTGCGGCGAAATTACCGCAAATCGAACTCGTCGTCGTCAACGATTGCGCTACCGACACAGGCGATGCTTCTCGTCCCGACAGGATCTTGTTCCCTATAGAATTTTGCGTACCGCCACCGCCGACGTTATTCACTAACGATACCGTAGCCGGTTTAACCGCCGTCGGCGGGATCGCGATCCCAACGGAATTACTGACGGTCGTAGGCGTTAATGATACCGTCGAAATTCCCATACCGCCACCGCCACCACCCACCGTACTATAGTTCAGTACCGAATTTAGGTTAGAGTTCGTTACGGATTGACTGTGGGTCACCGCCCTCACCGGCGTCGGTTTCACAGGCTGAAATTCGAATATTTTTAACGAAAATCGGACGAAAAGAAAAAATTTTCCACTCACCTTCGGTTGTTCTTTTCCGATAACCTTTTTACCATCTTCGTTCGAGTTGTCTCCGAAATGGTTGTTGTAGTTGGAGTTGGCGACGGCGGCGGCCGCCGCCGTCGCTAGCGACGTCATCGTCAACGGAACCACTGACGGTTGCTGGAGGGGCGGCGATGACGTCGGAGGCGGAGGCGTCGAACCTAAAAGACCCATCGATTGGTCTGGTATGAGACAAATCGTTAATTCGAATTGAAAATCGATTGTAATGAAGCCAGAATCGATGAGTGCTAGTAAAAATATCGATAAAACGTGAGTGTTGTAAATTCTGGCTTCATCGATTGATAATTTTTGTCTCAACTAACCGGATATGTTGGAGGTGGGCGAACCGCCGGTTTCGTTGCTATCCGTCGTCGCCGATGAAGGCAGACCGACTCCGGATAGTTCGACTTCGTCCATGCCGATGATATCGTCATAAATGAATTCGTTATCTTCGAAATCTGGTTCGGTATTGAAGTCTATATAGTATTCGACGTTGTCTTTTATGTTTTTTATCTAAAATAATTAACGGATGAATATTGTGTAATATTGGAAGCTAATAGCGGTTGATGTAACCTCAAAATTATATATCTACATTAATAATTTCACCCCCGAAGTTCAGGATTTAATTCGGTTTAGATTACAGGAAGGACATAGATGATAAAAGGAGCCAAACATAACTAAATTTTATACGCCCCGTATCTCAAATAATATTAGAATTGAAAATGTGAAATTTTTAATATATCATAGAGTAATTATTCCTAAAACGATTTATTTTAACTACAATTGTCTACGGTTATTGGTTTGAGAGATAACAGCATTTGTATGGAATCAAGTCATGTCCTATCATTTTAGAAAAATTTAACTTGGAAGCCTTGTATCTCCAAAAATAATGGCACTTAAAAGGTGAAATTTTTACTATTCATAGAGTAATAAATCCTAAATGGATTTATTTCAACTATAATTGTCTATGGTTATTGGTTTGGGAAATAACAGCATTTGTATGGGATTATGTCATTTTCTATCATTTTAGAAAAATTCAACTTTGAAGCCTTGTATTTCCGAAAATAATAGCACTTATAAGATGAAATTTTTACTATTCATAGGGTAATTATTCCTAAAACGATTTATTTTAACTACAATTGTCTACAGTTATTGGTTTGGGAGATAACAGCATTTGTATGGGATCATGTCATTTCCTATCATTTTAGAAAAATTTAAATTGGAAGCCTTGTATATTCGAAAATAATAGCACTTAAAAGGTGAAATTTTTACTGTTTATAGAGTAATTATTCCTAAAACGATTTATTTTAACTACAATTGTCTACGGTTATTGGTTTGAGAAATAACAGCATTTGTAAGGGATCATGTCATTTTCTTTAGTTTACAGAAAATAGAAATTTGATGCCCTGTATTTTGGAAACCAAAATCATTTGAAAAATGAAATTTTCACATATCATAAAATAATCATTTCTGAACCGATTGAGCCAATTTCCATATATTTTTACGTCAGAGTTTAAGAAATATCACAAAAGATAAAAAATTGTTTTTTTTTGTATTTCCTATAAATTGAACAATTGAAACCAAACTTTGATGCCCTGTATCTTGGAAACCAGTATCATTTGGACAATGAAATTTTTACAGAACGTAAAACACTCATTTTAGAAGCGATCAATCTTGGTTTCAAGTATCTATGGTTATTTTTTTGATCATGTTTTTTTTTCATTTACAAAAAATAGAAATTTGATGTCCTGTATCTTGGAAACTAGTATCATTTAGAAAATGAAATTTTCACAAATCATAAAATAATCATTTCTGAACCGATTAAGCCAATTTCCATATGTTTTTACATCATGATTTAAGAAATATCACGAAAGAAATAAAATGATGATTTTTTGTGTCTTCTATAAATTTAATAATTAAAACCAAACTTTGACGCCCTGTATTTTGGAAACCTGTACCATTTGGAGAATGATTTTTTTACAGATCATAAAACAATTATTCCCGAATCAATTAAACCATATACCTTGATTACTTATTTTGAAAGATATTGCCAAAAATACGAAGTGATGACATTTTTTCTCTCAATTATCTTCCACTCTAAAAAGTTTGAACAATTTTTGGAAACAATATCATTTAAAGGGCGAAATACGCACAGGTCACAAAGCGAATCTCCTCATTCTCCGTTAAATCGAACAATTTATCAATATAAAAAAAATAGTCATACCTGTTGCACTTCAACAGACATATTATCCAACATCCTTAACAAAGTCTCTAATTTCCTTATGTGAAACCTATGTTTCTCTAATCTAGATTTCAGTTCGTCTATCCTATCCTGTTTATCTTTGTCCAGTTTTTTCTTTTTGTTGGATAATAGCTGTTCTATTTCAGATTCAAAGCTATCAGTCTAAAAATAAAAACGCTCTTCAAACAACGGCTTGTATTACTTTTTATTTAAATATTAAATCACAAACTTTTAATCGTATTCCAAATCATCTAATACACTAAGCGGATCCGTATACACAAAAACTTACACCGATATTAAGTTTTTCTATCGATGACGCTAACCAATGCTGGATTTCTTCTCGCTCCTTTTGAGCAGGGTCTAATTTCTGTGCTGCACCTAAACCTTCTTTCGAATAAGCCTTCGTTTTAGTTTCTCGTTCTACTACCTTAAACCGCTCCATTTGCTACAAAAAAGGGGCACAATAAAATTAATCACTTCACCAAGAGCTTAGATGCAAAAGTAAAAGTCTCAATTAGGTTTATAAGGAAATTTTTAGGGAAAAAATCAAGCGAAGTAGACATTAAATCAAACAAGATTCATTATAAAACAAAATAAGTGTATAAATAGGGTTATATAGGAAATAAACGAGTGATTTATACAAATTTGACAAAACTGGCTTAAAATCACATCAACAATGAAGTTTTAATCCAAATTTCGTCTTCACATCAAAATAATTTCCTTCGGACATCAATCGAAATCAGTTGCACAATATAAGCCCTATTTTATATGGAATAATCATAAAAAAATGGTGAAAGCTGCGAAAGACACTGGATTAACATATCGAATTAAAAAACACCAAATCAGTGCTATACTTTGGGGCTAATACTGTGGAATAACTATTACACAAGCTTTCAACAAAGGGAAATTAAAATTAAACATGCTAGGGCTCCAACAAAGGAGCCCTAGCAATAAGAAACATAATGAACAGCCAAAGACCATCTTCTGATAAGTCCCAAAAGACATTACCATCTTTTAAGAAGATAACCAGGAGACTATAAACATTTGGCTTACTTTGCCTTAACCGCGCCCTTGGCAGTGCTGAGCACTCACAAATGATCTGATCTTCAGTTTCAACCACCAATGGCACTTAGGAATGTCCTTGATTCCCATAG
This sequence comes from Diorhabda carinulata, assembly GCF_026250575.1. Lineage (NCBI taxonomy): Eukaryota > Metazoa > Arthropoda > Insecta > Coleoptera > Chrysomelidae > Diorhabda > Diorhabda carinulata. Next base: position 2,140,731 of record NC_079469.1, read on the forward strand.
TGTTGAGGTTATATCTAAGATAACTAAACCATGGGATTTCATTAACTGGGTACCAGGAATATAAAGAAAAATATCAGAAAATTTGAAAAATTCTATGCTGAAAAACGAGGCAGTGGAAGGCAGACATCAGAAATATAGGAAACAACATAATTGACTAATTCATGTCAATTCAATATCAAGAAAATAAAATTACAAGCACTGGGTACCATGAATATAAAGAAGGAAGCAAAAATATCAGGAAATTTGGAAGATTCTATGCTGAAAAACGATTTCGGGAACATACAAAACATGTGAGACCAGTGAACACATATAGCAAGGAGACAAAAGCAGACGCCAGAGGTAATGTTAATAAGATGATCAGGAGAGAATGGAGAGGATCATGAGAGATAACAAACCCTAAAAAAGATCATCAAAAGACAACTAAAATGATAATAAAATAGTTGGAAATCTATATCACAGGAAAAGCTGAGGAAAACTGAAACTGAAATGCACCCTTAAAGATTTTTCTTTGGTGTCAATACAAGTTTTCGATTCAAATTGAATCACGTTTATAAACTTTTTTCTACATATGAGGCAGTTTCTTCATGATTTTTGTCTCCAATCTGGGAACTACCAAAAAAAGCTTAAAAAAACACCGATTTTCTATTTTATCAAAATATTACAATTCAAAGATACTATAACTTTAATAAAAACAAAATTTTTTGATAGGAATTTATTTTGAAAAATGAAAATAGTATCGATATGAATTTTTAATGTAAAAAATGCAATTATGTCACTGTTTTATAATAATAAATTATAAACAAAATATAATTATGTTTACAGTTTAACAGGCAGATGTTATTAATTTTGCATATGATTTGTTTTTATAAAATTAATATGACGTATTACGCTGATGAGACCCTATGATACATAAAACTTGTAAGTATAAGGTGTTCTACTACTCATACAAAGCCCGGGTGACTAAAATTTCAAAAAAAAAATTCCCAAAAGTTTGAATGCACAATTATTAAATAATTTACTACTCAAAAAGCAATTTGCAGCAATAATGCTTCAAGGAGACCTTCTAGTCACAATTTAAGTACACACAATTCAAATTAAAATAAGAAATTTACCACCCCAATACATAATAAACTGTATCTAAGCTCAAAAGATGTCGTCTTTTTATCTTAAGAAGACATCAGCATCAGATAATAGAAGGAGAGTTATAGATTCAATAGTAGATCATCAAAAAACACAGCCATACAAAAAGTGGTAATAGAACTTTTTTGTGAACCTGGAGCCCCTTAAACACTATATAATAAAAAAGGAGATCGGAGTTTAAAATCTACAGGACCTAATAAGATCAATCGTAACTAACTTGAGAGAAAAATTATCAGAGGAATTAGAATAAACAAAGCAGTCTGAAGAATGTGAAATAATAGAGAAATTGTTGAAATATTAGCCAATAAAACCATCATGAATTCATTAAAACCCAAAGGTTGTAACGTTTTGGCCCCATTCAAAAGAAAGCAGATGCCTAAGAAAATCATATAGAGAGGTATAAAAAATTGGTAGACCCTGTATCAGATCAAGTTCAAGAAGATTTACAATGAATGTGAGAGGATGGGGAACAGCAGACCAGTTTGGGGGCGAATCATCCAGGAGACAAAGTCTCCTTTAGTGCTGTAGGTAAGGTAATTTGCCCCTAACTATTTTTTAAATAAAAAAACGAATAAAATATAATTAAATATCTATTTCTAATATAATTACTTAAAATATATAAGAAATTATATAAACAAAATTGAAAATAGAGGAAAAATTTCATTTTATTTTTAATATATGTAAATTAATAAAATAAGTTAATTTTTTCGACATACCGTTTCTATAAGTTTCCTATTTTCCATTAAAACACTTTTATCTTTAATTTCAGCCGAAGCTATCCAACTTTTAATTTGATCTCTTAGCCTTTGTAATTTTTTAATTTCTTTTTTGAGATCAGCCTCATATTTCTCCTTTTGGTTACTGTTGGCTGCATTATGGACTTTTTGCCAAATGTCTTCGAATGTTTCAACGCCTTCTGTAACTTTTTTCAGGCAACGGTCTATTTCTCCTACAAAAAAGATTTTAACAGTTTTGATTACTATAATTTCAAAATATTGTGGTCATGTTAAGAATTTTAAATAAAAACAATTTTTATAAGCAATTTAATACAAATAAATTATTATTCACGTCACATAACTAAATTAACTAACGAGTTTTTAAAAATAAAGATAAACTTGATGTGTTTTTATTAATTTTACATAAAATTACAAAAAAAGTTAAATGAAACATCTAATAATGGTTTAAATTTAAAAAAACATTCAAGTTTAATACTAATTTGTTTTATAAAAGTATTTTTGAAATACAATCTGTGTTCCAGATCTTGATCACATATTTCACTTAAAGACAATAATCTACAGTTGTAGTTACCTCTAAACGAACAGAATTCTTAACAGTACGTCAATTGGGTCTATAAAAAAACCATATTGTTCGAACAGTGATATGAACTTATCATTGAAAAACATCGAAAATTTCACTTACCTTGTAATTTCCTAGTAGCCGCCATGTCTGCACTCCTCAATTCATAATAAAATTTGCCTCCTATAACTATTAACCTAAAACTATCAGTACCATTCCAAAATACCGTTACATTCACCTATAATAATGTAATTGAAAAACAAGTAAATCTCCTCGTAGCCTTTTGATCCACGAAATATTTTTTTTAAACATAAATAAGCCTGTCCCCTAAACAAGACAATAAAAAGTTTCAGAAAACCAACTTAATTAATAAATGACATTGACAGTTGTCATTAAGGCGATTTTTCTAAAATGCTATATTGAATACAGCGTCGATTAGAAATTGCCTAAAAATTAGAAGTTTTGTATAAAACATGTTTTATAACCTAACCCAATATTTCAACATACTTTCTTAGTAAGTAGGGATGACAAGTTTGAATTATTCGCGATTGAAGAGTGCATAGAATATTATAAGTAAATTTATTATATTTATTAAAGATAATTTAAATTATCTTATAAATGGCTGCTAAAATTAACATTATTGATCCACCTTCGTCGGCAAGCTCCGATAGGTATGTCATTTTTTATTTTAATTAAATAAAAATAAATAAAATTTATCCTTGAATGAATAAATATTGGATAATTTTAGTTTTTTATATATCTTTAGTATACGTTTACAATATTGCTTTGTTGAAAATGATCTATTTTTAGTGACATCGAGGAAACGCACGCCGATTTTTCAGAGGTTTTTCCAGAGATAGAAATTGAAGAGGAAAAAAGCGGAGATTTCCATACCCCAGCTTCTCCTATAACTGTACCTTATTGTCCAAGACCTCCTTCAACAGGTAAGTGAATTAAATATTTAATGTTGAAATATTTACATAAATGCAGAGGTGTTTTTATTTGCAAAGTCTGATAAAATTTTTTTATCACATTCGAATAAATGATTTAACACGTTAACAGCCAACGCAATTTCCAGAATTTTATTCAATTGTATTATATCAGTAAAAATTATAATTTAAATATAAAATTATAGTCAAAAAGTGTAAAAAAAGTAGATTTTTCTTGTTTTAATTTTTTTGCTAGCTTTTGTAACAAAAATCTATTCTAGGAAGTTATATAATATTTGGCAGTCAACGTGTTGAATATTCATGATACTATGTTGATATTTTACACAGGAAATGTTGAAAACGAATAAATTTATTTGATTTGTGGAATAAAAGGTTTCATAAACAAATATTTCCGGAAATATAATTTTTAAAGGTTCTCAAAAATCACCTAGATCCAGAAGACAAAGAACGACATCTTTAAATCAAACAAAAAAACCCACGGAATCCATTATAAGAACTCAACATCGTACAATATACACAGCGGGTAGGCCGCCTTGGTACAACAGTGTGGGACAAAAAGTTGAACCCTTCGTCATAGGTAGAAAGATATAAATACATTTGACGGTATTTTAAATTAACCCGACGTGTTATTTTTAAGGAATATGTGGTGGAAGTGCCTCGGGGAAAACAACTGTAGCGGAAAAGATTATAGAATCCCTCGGGGTACCGTGGGTGACGTTACTTAGTATGGATTCCTTCTATAAAGTATTGAACGAAAAACAACATGAAATAGCCGATAGAAACGAATATAATTTTGATCATCCTGATGCATTCGATTTCGATCTATTGGCGCAGACCCTTCAGAGGCTCAAGGAGGGTAGAAAAGTGGAAGTACCGATATATAATTTCGTAACGCATTCTAGAGAGGCTAAAACGGTAAGTGGAATTTCTGGAATACCTCTGGGGACTTTGATTTTGAAGTGATTTACTTTAAAAATCATACAGTAGAAGTTAATTAAAAAATCGAGTCCAATTTTTGAAGGATTACTTCTAAATGATCATTTTATGTATAAAAAAATCAGGATTGCACCGTCGTTAGGAATTGCTGAGATACGTGGGTTTACAGTCGAGATGTTGAAGATTAGGGGGGAAAATATGACTAAGGCATTTAATTTTAGTAAATAGTAGTACTAGATGTATAAAAATTTTATTTTTTGTAAATAATTTCTCCCTTTATCCATAAAAAATAAATATAACGATCTAGGATTGACAATTTAGGAATTATTTGTGAAAAAAATTGGATCGTAATATTTTTTAATATTGTGAATTATGATTAGGGTTGAAATTAAAGTTTTTGGTTTATTTTGAACTTAGATTCGTACTTTTCTGATCTGTTTAGTTCTAGTGGATGCATTTTTTATTGTGTGGACGTAATTTTCGAAATTTGAAAATTTTTAGGTTATGAAAAGTTAAAACTCATTCAGAACCTCAAAAAAAAAAGAAATAATTTCGAGTTTTAAAATACCGTCAATCGATTTAGGGCGAAATTTTACCTATAAGAACAAAATTTTTGAAAATATTTCATCAAAAAATGGATAAAATCGTGAAAATACAATAATTTTGAAATTTTTTTGCAATAAAAAATTGCTAAAAAAATTTGTTCGATAAAAACATTAAAAGTACCACTAATGGAACTTTAGGAAACTAAAAGTCGACTGATATCTCTAATTTTTTAATAAAATGTCATTTTAACTTTCAAATAGAGGGTGGAGTTTTTTTTCAAAATCATACAGATCAAAATAATGAAAATATGAATTTTATTTTATACAGGAGGGCTTAAAAGTATTGTTTTATATAGAAAAACATCGTAATTACTGTAAGAATTGTTATTTCTGAGATACCGGGTTTTAAAAACGAATATATCGAGAATAGGGGGTTAAAACTATATTATCATCTTTGAGGCTACAAATTTTGGGGAAAAGTAGTGTTAGAAGTGTGAAAATTTCACTGTTCCTAGAGAACTCCTTCCCAAACTAAAAGTTTTGGGGCAATTTTATACTGAAATTTGTGTTCCTCGGGTCGATTTAGCTCTAATTGATGCATTTGTTTAAGCCCAGACGTGAATTTAAAAAAATTAGAAGTATCGGTACACACAAAATCAAAACTCTTTCATAATTCAAAAATTAAAAGAATTTTGAGTTTAAAAATATCACTAATCGATTCAGGATGAAATTCTACTTTCTTGAACGAGTTTTGTGGAAAAATTTCCTCGGGAAATGATGAAAATCTTGAAAATGGAATGATTTCCAGATTTTCCATACTGTAGCTCTAAAACAATTTAATTAAAAATTTTTTCTTGGAAAAAGTTTGGAAGGATCAAAAAAGAATTTTTAGAAGTCATAAAATGTCGTTCCAACCACTATACAAGGGGTTGTAAATTTTTTTCAAAAACACATTTCCATTTAAAAAATTGCCTCGATCAAAACAACGAGAATATTAACCCCATATTAAGAAATAGTACTTAAAAATGATTATTCTATAAAGAAAAAAATCATGAGTACCATAAGAGTTGTTATTTCTGAGATACAGTACTTCAAAGTTGAAATATGACTACAATTTATCGTTAATTTTGTGTTTCTCAAAAAATATCAATTCGTGAGATGAAAAATAAGCAAATTGCGTTCGTCTAAATTAATTTCCAATTAGCTTTTCGTATTTTAAGGTCCATTGATATACCAAGGGTCATTGAACAACCTTAAAATAAACTAATTGTTAAATACGCTAGACTACGAAGCGCGTTATATTTTTTGAATGACTATTTTTAAAAACTTCTAGTCATATTACAACGTAGTAAAATTCCCAAACCATAACCTTGATGAAATATTTCAGCTTAACTCGCCAATAAACGTGATTCATAAATTAATTGTAAATCTATTAATAGAAATATCGAAAATAAAAAAAAACGAATCTAAACATTTAATTTTTCAATTAAATATTTTCAAAAATAATTTAGATCGTATCTAAACTGTCTAAAATATAAAATTCCAATTTCGAAAATAGTTATTATCGATTCACATCATCCCTTATAGGTAATAAGTTTTAGATCGGTTTCGGTTGTATCGGGTCTCTTCAGCACGGGATACACGCACACTTATTTTTATTCTAGAAAACAATGTACGGCGCTAACGTGATAATATTCGAAGGTATCTTAACTTTTCACAATCAAAAAGTAATCGACATGTTGGATATGAAAGTATTCGTAGACGCCGATCCGGACGTCAGACTTGCTCGTAGGCTGAGACGGGATATATCCCAAAGAGGTAGAGACTTAGAAGGGGTCATAAAACAATATACGTCAATGGTACAACCCTCTTTTAATCATTATATCGCCCCTTTGACTAGTCACGCCGATATAATAGTTCCTCGGGGTGGAGAAAACGAGGTTGCCATTCAGTTGATTGTACAGCATGTCCAAACACAGTTACAATTGGTAAGTATATAGTTAATAAATAGTTTGAAAATCGTTTTTGTTTATTTAGTTATTTTTTGATTTAATAAAAAAAAATATTTAATGACAATAAAAATTATTATAACAAATATTTTATTAAAAAAAATTCGTCATAATATTTATTTCCAATTATGTCTGATGTAGAATTAAACGTGGCAACATAGCGATTCGTTAAATTCATCATGGCCGTTACAACTTTGACAGTACGATCTCAATAATGGCGGACAGTGGTTGTTATAAAAGTTATTTTGAAATAAAAAATAAATTTCGATATAAAAAACTTGAAATTACTGTGAGATTTAAGAAAAATTAGTGATGTGGAATCCATTTTTTACAAATAAAATGATGAGTTTTGTCGAAAAAATGTGTAAATTTAATAACGAATCTTCTACGTTCTCATATGCTGGAAGCCAAAAAGATTCGTAAGTTATTTATTTTGTATAAAATACGTTTTTATTATTATTGGAATCTTTATTTACTTTCAATTTATAATAAAACAAGAATTATATTCATCAGATTACGTTTAAATAACTATTCCATAAATATTTATATCTTATAATCATCTGTTATCGAAACATCTAATATAATTCAAGAAAAAATCAAGTTGTGTTCATAGTCGCGTAGTGGACAGTCAAGTTTGGTTAATTTTAACAAACAAATTAACTAATATATCAAGATTTATTGAAAATTTTTAATTTTATAATAGCCATATAATTGCAACACATTATTTTTGTAGCGTGGTTTAAAACTTAGAGAAGAACTAGTTCAGGCGTATACAGAGAATAAACACAACATGCCCAGACCTGATACCGTTCGATTATTACCTACCACCCCTCAAATTAGGGGTTTGCATACGTTTATTAGAAATAAGGATACACCTAGGGATGAATTTATATTTTATAGTAAACGATTGATAAGATTGGTTATCGAATACACTTTATCACTGATGACGTTTGTGGATAAGACCGTCGAAACCCCTCAAGGTGTTTTGTACCATGGTAAATACTATTTTTATTAGAAAAAATCTTCAGGGATGCAAAAAATCGCTTTTAATGTAATAGATTCGAAAAAAAAAAATCTATCAGTTCTAGTTTTTGAGATATAAGGTAATCGAGGAAGTGTAGATTATTTTTGTGGCGATTACACTTTGAAAAAAATATGGGAAACCTATTTTTTAATTTTATGAAAAGAAATTTTTGTGCATATTTTGGTGTTAATTTTGGACAATTCGAAAATGGAAAAACAAACAAAAAACCGGATTTTTAAAAAGCAATCAAAGAAACAAAATTTTTAAAAAACAAACCTAATTTTCAAAAAGAAAAAACTTTCGAGAAACAAGCAAAAAACATGAAATTTTCAAAACAAATGAAAAACCAAAATTTTACAAAAGAAAACAAAAAAATTTCAACAAGAAAAAAAAACAAAATTTTCAAGAAAAAAACTAAAACTTTCAAAAATCAAAAGAAAAAAAAATTTTAAATTTTTGTTTGCTTTTTAAAAATTTTGGCCGCATTTGGACAAGAAGAAAGTGTTGTTTCATCAAGACAAATGCACCAGCTCACACATGTATCGAATTTATTAAACATCGCTGGGAAAAGTGTATGGACCTAAAAGGAGATTACGTTTGTCTTTGTTGGACCAAGTACTTCTGTGACCATCCTCGTATCATTCAAATTACGGCCAATTCGAGCCACAATGCAAAATTTTGTTGATCTTAATGAATAATATTTCGGAAATCAATAGAGCCACATCTAATTATAAATATTACTTAACTACCAACCCTCGTAAAACTGACTTTCTAGATGAAAATTTAGAGTAAAAATGACATATCTCGAAAAATAGATCTGAAAAACGGAATCTATGAACAAAAATAAATCAAAACAGTCGTATATCGAATTTTTAATTATACAGTGTATTGTTAAATTAAATTTTCAGGTAAAAAAATGGCTACGAGTAACATTTGCGGTGTTTCTATATTAAGAGCCGGTGAAACGATGGAACAAGCAGTTTGCGATGTATGTAAAGACATTAGAATAGGAAAAATATTGATACAAACAAATCTACAGACAGGAGAACCTGAGGTATATATAATCTTTTAGGGATAAAAAAATCCAATTAATTTCAATTTTTTTCCAGTTGTACTATTTACGATTACCCAAGGACATAAAGGACTACAAGGTAATCCTGATGGACGCCACCGTAGCCACGGGAGCAGCAGCTATGATGGCTATCAGAGTTTTACTCGATCACGACGTTTTGGAAAGCAACATTTTGATAGTGTCGTTATTAATGGCGGAATCAGGTGTTCAATCGATAGCTTACGCTTTTCCCGAAGTCCAAATAGTCACTACGGCCATAGATCCAGAGATTAACGACAGATTTTACGTATTACCCGGTATAGGAAATTTTGGTGACAGATATTTTGGTACGGAACCTTCTGAATTGTAAACTGTCGGTTGTTAAGCTCCCAACTTTATTCACCAAAGGATTTTTCGGTGCAGAATCGTTCATAGGGGGCCAAAGACTGGATGTGGATGCTGTTACTACTCGTGAAATTTTTTTATGTATAAAGTGTTTTCAAATTAAATCATATTGTTATATGGAGTATATGGTCGATCTTTATTATTATAAACCGTTATTTCAAAATATAGAGGGGAAATTTGGGAGAAAAGAAGAAAATAAAAGTGTGATAATAGAGAAAACTGTTAGTGTAATGGTGAAAATAAATGACGAAACCTAAAATAATAGTGTGATAATAGTGAAAACTTGATAAAGTGACAAACGGAATTAACTAAACCTAAAATAAAAGTGTGATAATAGTGAAAACTTAGTGTAGTGAAAAAAAGTAATTGACGAAATCTGAAATAAAAGTGCTAAGTGTGATAATAGTTAAAACTGTTAGTGTAGTGGTGAAAATAAATTACAAAACCTAAACTAAAAGTGTGATAATAGTGAAAACTTAGTGTAGTGAAAAAAGTAATTGATGAAATCTGAAATAAAAGTGCTAAGTGTGATAATAGTTGAAACTGTTAGTGTAGTGGTGAAAATAAATTACAAAACAAACAAAGTGACAAAAGGAATTGACTGAACCTGAAATAAAAATGTGATAATAGTGATTCAAGTCCAAATAAGTACAAAAAAAATAGAATTTACGTTGAAATTCCAAACAGTGTCAGCAAATTGTTTTAATAACCGAATAAAAAAAAAATTGAAAAATACTTGTGCTGATAGGAACGAAATGCTAGCAAACCGTCGAAATGGTCTAATTCTTACACATAACACGGGTTTTACACTAAATATAGAGATATATTTAAAAACAAATATAGAGAAGGGATAAATAGAGACGAAATAGAAGAAGCTTTCCAAAAAAAGATTTAAAGGATGAACATAATTTTTTACAACCAAACTTTGAGGTCAAAAGAATATCGAAATCAACAAATATACGATTATTAAGCCTACTGTACACTTTGGATATTAAAAAGTTTGAATATAAAATTTTAATTATAAATATTTAGCTTTTGGTCTTACAGTTCCGAAATATGTATAAGTGAAGATAGAAATTACTATTTTTCGTTCTCCAATAGAAAATTCATTCCAAAAATATTAATCGATTATTTTCTAGATTAAATTATGAAATTAATAATTGTCTAGATTTATTCCCGATTATTATCAAAAATAGTTTCCTCTGTGTCAAAATTGATTTCTAAATATGTCAACCATAGACAAAACGTTAAGTTCTATGATATACTCGATAATAAATGTATCACCTTATCTATAGATATAGTAATTAGTTACTATATCTATGACCTTATCATTGTACAAAAGAAACTAAATTATAATGATAAATAGAAAAAAGAAAATGTGTAAAACATTTTTTTATCATTTTCCTTCATATAAACACAAAAAATAAGAAGTAAATAATAATCAGAACATGGAACGTAACTTATAATTTATGACGTCGTTACTACTGGCCACGTTAGTGATACAAATTTCGAAAACTGACACATAGTAATGTCATATAGAAAACAAACGAAGGTATTATAATGGCGGTTATTTTCATTTTAATATTTCGAAATCGGTTTGTAAAATGCTAATTTTTTTGCTATCATTGATTATAGAAGATGTTTGGTAAGATTTTATTTGATACCATCAGTTTTAAAACGAAACGAATGATCTTGCAAAAAAAGGAGTGAAAGATGGATTTTTGCTCTAAAAGTAAATATTCGATTGAAAGTAAATTAGGGTAAGATGCTCAAGATTGCTTAAAACATTCAAAATATGTGAGTTAATGAATATTCACATAAATTAATCTTATTGACAGGCCGAAACATTTTTTATAAGTTTAAAAATGAATTAATTAAAAGATACCAAAAATTAACACAATTTATCAAAAGAAACATAAAAAGGGATCTTCGAAGTAAGAAATTAAAGTTATAGTAATTAATAAGAATATGAAAGTATGAGTTTTCAAAAATCATTTTTTTTTAAATAAAAATCTTTAAAAATAGAAGATTCACATTCTTTTAACATGGGATGAGGAAATGAAATAATTATCAAAACTTCAAAGAAATTTCTCAAATAAAGGAGAAAAAGATCAAATTAAAGTTGTGAAAAATAGTTTTTTGAAATTTTTAGTGACATTAATACTTTTTTCTCTAAAGCTATTTATACATATATTTTAGGATTGAAATCTAATTATCCTTTCATCCGTTTTTTCCACTTCTTCCTATCCTTTGTTACTTTGTTCATCTACTGTATTATTTTTCCTTTATCTGTACCAAAATTTTCCTGGTCCCTCCTTTTCTTATGTATATTAGACTTTGTGGTGTTGCTCGTTTTATATTTTCGTACCAGATTAAACAAAAGTATCAATTAGGTATATTAAAATAGAAGAACACATATTTATTTTTTCATAAAACGACGATAACAACAAACTAAATATACAACAAGACATAAGATCATTAAAAATAAGAAAAAAATACTAAAAAAACCAGATTAAGATAATTTAGTGATAAAAAATAACTTTGTATACTGGGGGGAGTCATTTTAATCATAACGTAGCGCTGATTGAACAATAAGCGACGTTACCGTTTCTCAAATTTAATAGAAACATAAAAAAAATGAAAAAAAAAATTATTTTTCTATTTGAGAAGCAAATTCGACTCCGAGAAGTTGATATCAACACCGAATATAAAATTTTCTATAATCTAGAGTATCCGAAGATGAAAAATTTTATACCAAAAGTCTTGATATAGTGGAATATGGAAATCAATAAGAATTGAGGTACAAAAAAATAGATAAATACATTTATTATCGTTTTATTTACAAAAAGTCCTATAAATAAGCATAATTCCATAAAATCCTCAATAAAACCGACGCCAACAGGACTATTAGTCCGTACAACCATTTATCATCGACGCCCTCTTCCAAACCAACCCCCGACACTATCCCCTTCTCCAAGGGTTCCCTCAAACCGGGCATAACGACATCGTCGATTGGTTCCCCGATCATAGAAAACTTCGAAGCTTTCACCACCCGAATTTTCACCATTTTCCCCAAATATTCCTCTTTTAACGGTATCAAAACTTGTTCGTAGAATTTATTATGCGCCACGTAATATTTTTTATCGTGAGATATTTCAGTCGCTAGAACTTCTTGTATCTCCCCTATTTTATGTTCGTAAGGAAAATATGAGTGAAACAACTCGGTTAACCTAAAAAAAAAACATCTATTAACCTCAAATTCACCTCGACCTTCCATCCCTTTTTACCTTTTAGTTCTCTGTTTAACTTCCCGAGTTGGTACTCTTGCAAGTAGAGCCGCGGGAGTCCCCGGTCGAGGATAAAACTGATTAATAAACAAACTGGGAAATTTATATTTTCCGCACAAATCCAAAGTTTCCCGGAAATCTTGTTCCGTTTCCGTCGGAAATCCGCAAATAATATCAGTAGCTATAGTTATACCGGGTACCCTACAATATCCCGCGATTAAATTCACGCAATTTTTCCCTTTTAAACGTTCACTTACTTTTCCCTAAGGAAATTCACGACGTTTTCGAAATCATCTCTGCAATATTCCCTTTTCATATCACTTAAAACGGCGTCGCTCGCCGATTGTATCGGTACGTGGAGGAAAGCGTAAACTCTATCGTCCCCCATTATCTTCGCTATTTCTTCTAAATGTTCGAGAATATACGGGGGATTCGTCATACCTAACCTTAACCTACAACCTTTCGGTATTACTTCCACCAATTTCCATAAAAGTTCCGGTAAAGTCGTACCTATATCACGCCCGTAAGTACCTACGATTCGATTCTATTACAATTTTTACTTTATCTATGTAATATTAACCAAAAAAGTCAAAAAAATACACGCCAGAACGAACGCGGATAGCCCCCTCTCAAGGACTTTGACGTTGGTAGAGGAACCGGGCAACCGGGACCCCCTCGGACGTACCAATTTGGGCTGGTGCAAAGGACGGACTGCTAACGGACCGTTGAACACTTAAGGCTTCAGATAAACCCGTCAACTCCATTGATGAATGGTATCTGAGCCTAAATAAAAGTCGCGAATGATGCCTGCGGGAACCTCGATCAAACTCCACGGTATATTATCCTTATTCTGATGTACGACGCTGTGTTGCACATGACAGTTATTCCCTAGCTACTCGTGGAAACTCCACGGACATTATTAACAAAAATAACTCATTCCCTTCCTACTATATTGTGGATTATGAAATATTACAACCCACAGATTCCAGTTTTCCCATCGAAAGTCCTTCTAGGCGGTACAGTGACAAATCCCTCAATTTTCCCCGATGGTTCGGATTAATCAAGGACCACGGTACCCCCTATACCTAAACCATTGGTCTCTTTCGATGTCCAAGTTCTTAATGGTACTTTTGATAACGTAAATAGTGCGAAGAAGGAAAACCACGACTGTCCAGACTACTCACGACTTAACAACACCAGTTCCTAAGTTTACCTCGACCTCCAAACCTCCCCTAACCACCTTAAACAAGACGTGCAAAGTCGAAGTGAATCGGTCGCCAACTGTTACCTAAAAGCAGCTGCTCGATGTCTGGTGCCATCTTCTTCCTATTCGGCTGGTTTGGAATAATAATTACGGCCGAAAATGAAGTGGCTACACACGAAACTCCCTCTAAATTTTAAGTCTTCGCGGAGGAGCTATGGAATCGTGACTCCAACTAAATAACAGAACCACCTAGTGCACGTATCGCGTCAGAAGCAGACTTCTGCGGAAGACACTCCAAATTAAGAACTCGGAACGGGCGATACTCAATCGAAGCCATAGAAACACAGTAATCTCAATCTGATCAGATAGCGGAGCAGCTATAGAAGCCATAACGACCATATGGGTGTGTTCTAGGTTAGTGCAAAAAAGTCATAAGGGCCTAAAAAGTCTCTTAAGTTAAGGACTCACTAGAACAAGCCTAATGGTGTCAAACCGAAGCGCCATGTCAAGGGGGGGCACGACAAGCCTTTGGACACTTACCACCACTATAACAAAAATAATATCAACCAAAAAGACGTGTATGATAAATCAATGAGTGAGCCCTAAAGGATTTACTGTGGCCCCTTTTTCTAGTTCAGTGCTTATAGATGATCTACTAACTCCGCTTCCATTAGAAAATGGCTTTAGCTACCATAGTTATTAACTATTTCATATTCCCTGTTTTGAAAATCCAAAGTCTTCCACATTTCAAGAGGATATGGATCATCTACGAATCTGGTATCTCCAGGTATACAATGAAGTCCCTCTTCATAATGTTGATACATTTTCTTTGGTTATAAGGTCCCAGGAGTATGTTTACTTGTCTTAGTCCATGTTGATTTGTCCAGTAACTATTTTTTTTTCAATCTACATCCTTTTGTAGGGTTTTCTATATATCATGGTCTTAAAAACAGTTTATCTGTTCCCGCTTCACCAAATCTGTCTGTTATTTCATTTCCTTCCACTCCTGTATGTCCTGGAACTTTATTATTTTTCTGCAGCTCATAAAACTTGTCCAGGTTTACTCAAATCGACTTGGATCTTATGAAACTGCAGAGCTCTAATGACCATTTGGTTATTAGATAGGAAGATACTAGATAAAAGTACTAAAATAAGGGTGTACTTTGAAATTATACACCCATGTAGAAATATAGTACTAAAATATGATTAAAAAACCGATGAAAATATTTAATCTATTGAATTTTTTTAAAAAATTCATTATTTTCTAACTAAATTCAAACTAATCTTGCAAAATTTTAGTTTCTAATATTCAATATGTTGACTGGAACTAATAATATACTTCCCTGAGGAGATTTTTAATATTATGACAAAATTGTGAAAATTTCCTTGGCAGTCAACATGTTAAATTCAATTCAATGCAAATAGCAGTAGAAAAAAAAATATATCAAACAAAAACATTTTTGTACCAAATATATTTGTTATATTGAAATCCTTACCAGTATCTTCTGAGGTCAACCAAATCTCAACAACCCCTTCTTCGAATGCTTGTTTCGCCCTAGCAATAATTTCTTCCGGAGGATAACTGCCTAAATCACCCCTAGCATGTTTAGTTTTACAATAAGTGCATTGATTAAGACAACCTGTGTTGATTGCTATGATTTCTATCAGAGGATTCCTCCTCACTTTTGGAAGTAATAAAGAAGCTCCCCCAATTTTTTTACCATTCTCCTTTTTTGTACCTAATAATTTAACAGTGTTACCCTGTAAAAAATTATTAAATTATGAGAAGAATTATATAAAGACGAAATTTACTTTGAGGGTTTCTTCGACTACTTCAACGACTCGGTCTATTTGTTGAACTCCTATTATACTCAACCCTTGTATAAACGACGTTTTTGGAGCTCCTTGGGGTACACATCCTGCTAATACTAAATGTTTACCTTGTTTTTTAGCGGATTCAATTTCATTTCTATAAAAAAATTAAATGAAAGCTTGTTGTACTTACGTTTTGAGTTAACTACCTGAAATGATCCTCTGCTGGACTTTTAACTGTACAACTATTCAATAAAATTAAATCAGCTTCTTTTTTATCTTCAGTTAATTTATATCCGTAAGCGGCCAATTGTCCAGCCATATATTCCGAATCCGAGCTGTTGTGTGCGCAGCCCCACGTTCCAATATAAATTTTTTGAGTTCCTGGTATATTTTCTCCTATAGGTATCGGGGGTTGGTTTTCGATTTTGTTCTTAAATAATACCGATGGTTTCTAATACGGAAAAATGTCATAATAAAAAAAATACGTACTTTCTTTTTTGCTTGAACTTTAACGTTCTTACGACTACTATATCTATCTTTGGGAGTTAGATCTTGAGAAGAAATTAGATCTTCGATATCGTTGATTATTTCATTGCAAAAAGTTGAATAGGTTGAACTACAATAAATATACTATTCTGTTTTTTTTTAATTTTTATTAGTAATGCCGAGATTTACCTGTCGTGCACAACTTCTACATCCATTTTTTTTAAATCTCTACTGTTTTTTTAAAGATATAAAAAAAGATAATTTATTTTAATATTTCGTATATAAAGTTATAAAAATTTTTATAACACGTTTGTTTTTAAAAAAATTGTTAGAGTTAATTTCTTCTTCATTTTTTAAACTTTACCATAACAGCACTATAGCTAGTTTTGAAAATAAAACTGTAATCAAAAAAGTTATTTTCTATAGAGGAGGTTATTTAATTAATAAATTGTATAAAAAAAAGAAAAGAAAGAAAAACAAATTTTTCGTATGTTTTAGTAAATTTTATTTTTTTGAAATTATAATTTTATTAACATGTAAAAATGCCTAATAATAAAATTGTCATTTGTCATCACAAATTTTATGTTTGTAAAATGTTAGGTTAGACATGTTGAAGTTGCACGTTGATTTTGTTTAGTATTGAAATATTTTACAACTCTCATTAATTAAAATTGCAAATAAATTGAACAAAATGACTAATACCGAAGAGTTACTTTACGAATTTTTATTAATACCAAGAACGTATGAAGAAGAAACTGAAAAATTAGAAGCCGAAACCAAAAACTTTAACGAATTGTTAACTTGTACTGAAAACTGGAATAATTTTTTCGAACATTCATTCGATAATAACCAAACAAAAACATTTTTTAATAATATAGACGAAGAAGAAAAACAGAATTATTTCAAATTCGGTTTAGCGTGTATTACCTATTTTGTACAAGGTAATTTTACAGGACCGAATCTGCCCAAAGAAATCGATAATTATTTTAATTCCCACAAATTCGAAACGTCTAAATTTTCAAAATTATTATCGGTTAACAACGAAGACATTAATATTAATACAAAATATCCTGTTTTACTAGTAACAGCAAAATTAATTTTTGAGCATTGTGTTATTAATGAAACAGTTAACGATTGGTGGAATTGGAGAGTTATTTGGGTACATCAACAAATTTTGGAAGACTTAAGCCCTTCTTTACTTTCCGAAGCTGATAGATTATATAAACAATTCCACATCAATCCCGAATTAAATAGTAAGTTTCAAATTCTTGTAATTATAAATCTATTTTTAATTATTTTTAGAATATATAAAATCCGCGTTAGATGTCGAAGTGGCTCAACTATATCTCACTTTTAGACAAATTTCAAGAGCTAAAGAACACATTTTAATGGCTCTGGAAATGTTAGGAATTCGATACGACCTATTAGGCGCCCTTGGTAAAAGAACACGATATCAAGAAAAAGAATTAGCACAGTTAGCTTTAAAAGTAACTGTTGAAGAAGAAAGGGAAGAAGATGAGACGATAAATATAGAAGAAAACGATCTTCCAAAAGATATTCCAATAGGAGACGACGTTCTTTTAAATTCAATCGATTTTTTAGAAGATTTAGGTATAAAATGTAAATTAGGACGTTTGGAACAAAAACTTTTCGTTACTATTGTTAGTGATATGATAATATCTAAACCGCAAGATGGATTACAGAAAGAACAAATGATGCCTTTTATAGATCTTGTACTAAGTCAAAAAAACACGTTTACCATTAAAATAGCCTGTTTATTGATGAGATGTAAATTAGAAACTAAAAATAGTAAAATTTTAGAACGGGCATTAAAACAAAGCGAAGAAATATTACAATGTTTAAATAAAGAAAAACCTCCACCTTTATCAAGAATAATCGACGCTTTTGGAACCGGTATGCCTCCAATATGGAAAATCGAAATGCAATATGCTAATATTTTGATAAGTTTGGGGTTGGTGAGGAGCGCTTTGATTACTTATACGAAATTGAAGCTTTGGGAAGAAGTAATAATTTGTTACACCTTTTTACAACTAAAACATAAAGCTGCCGAAGTTATACAAGAACAAATTGATCAAAATCCAACCCCAAAACTATTTTGTTTATTAGGTAAGAAAATAATCCATTCTACAGGATGATTTGATTAATGTGATAAAAACTCTTTTCTCCTTTTCACTCACATGGTGAAAAACACCCTATATTTTATTGCATATTTGGAATATAAAGCTATGGTTTGTTCCATAGGGTATTGAAGATTGTTTTGGTGTGTCTTTGAAGGTTTTACAACCACTCCGCACCTACATCTAGAAGGTATTTCGTACAAGATTCTATATGTCTTTGTCCTGCTTATAAAGGAGGCCATTTTTTTGGAATCTCACTTTACAAGGTCGTCCTATTGTCTTAAATGTGGAATTTGATCCATTAGAAGACCGACCAACAGTTTCTGGTCAGCACAAGAAGTTTTTCATAGTTTCGAATCGATAAGACTCCATCTGATTCATTAGCAATTCATTCTGCTCCAAGATAATGGAGTCGTTGCCCCTTTTTTGGAATTCTATCTGCTTCTTCATTTCCTTTGTATACCCTGATGACCCAGAATCAATTTTTTTTGTAATTAGCGATTTTAGAGATCGGTTACACTCCCAGACTAGTTTGGATTTGTACTGAATAGTTTTAGGGTTCTTCAAGTACTCTTGGAAATTCATTGTGCGTGTTGGTGTTTCCAATTTAATGAAATTTTTTTTTCTAGGAGACGCTACTGATGACGTATCCTGTTACGAGAAGGCTTGGGAATTATCAAAACGACGCAGCCATAGAGCGCAACGTCATTGGGGGAAGTATCTTTTCTCCCATAAAAAATACGAAGAATGCATCCCCCATTTCGAAAAAGCCTTGAGTATCAACCCTCTGCACCCTCCGACGTGGTTCAGATTAGGCTACGCGGCTCTTAAAATAGAAAATTGGCAAACGGCGGCGACCGCTTACAGGCGGTACACGTGCTTTGAACCAGAATGTTTCATAGCGTGGAATAACCTAGCGCAAGCGTGCATAAAAATCGGTAACAAAAGGGGCGCCCACCAGGCGATTCTGGAAGCCCTGAAATGCAACTACGATAATTGGAAAGTTTGGGAAAATTTGTTGGTGATCAGTTGCGATATTTCGAATTTTTCTGAAGTCATCAGGGCTTACCACAGATTATTGGATCTCCAAGAAAAATATTTGAACGTCGAAGTGTTGAACGTGTTGGTTTATAACGTTTGTAACGATATAAACGATTCCGAGGGTCAGACGGCGCATCGGTTCTTACAGAAAACTAGGGAATTATTGGGGAGGGTTACTTCCTTGTACCCGACCGAAGGGTATATTTGGGAACTTTATGCAAACTTGTCCCCATCGATTCTCCTCAAAGCTCAACGGTTGCAGCGAGCTTATAGGGGGTACACTCAAGGTTCCTGGGATAAGAATCCTACGACGTGTCAACAAGTGTTGTACGTTTGCGTTAAGTTGGCGGAAATTGTGTTGGACGACGATATGGATCCTCGAGATACTATTGTTAATTCCGTTAAGTTGAATTTGAGTTCTGCTATTGCGGCTGTTAAGAAACAGGATTTTGAGGAGACGCGCGATTTGGTCGGACAAGTTTCGGTGCATTTGGATAAAATCGTTCAAAAATTAAAAAACGACGGTGCTAAAAGTAACAGTTAGGTTTCAAACGTTTCATTTTTTTAATAAAAATAGAAAAATATTTTGATTTTTTCATTTATTTCCTTATTCCACCAACACTAAATGCACTATCCATTAAATTATTGGGTTACTCTTAACTATGCACTAATTATCACTAAACACTTATTTAATTTATTTAAATTCGCCGTTTAGTTCACTTTTTTTCTATCCTGATATGTTTACTACGATATCAAATTATTTACTAACCTTTCGCCTGCTAGAAGCTCATTTTTTTAAGGTGAATCTATAAACTCATATGCCCGCGTTGGCGAACATAAATTAAACTTGCATACCCAGCCAAAGTAGCAGACCATGTAACTGTATTGTCTGTGGTTAAAAAAAAAAAAATTCACAATAACTTAACCTTAAAATACGTATCAGTCATCTTATTCTTCTCTTATTGGTCTTGTTTAGCTCGATAATTGAGTGCGGCTTCAATAACTAAATAAACGTTGAAAACAAACCTTCTTTACAATATAACATATTCTTAATATAATTAACATAAATTTAAAGAAAGATAAACTGTTAACAATTTTTATTTCCAGATATCAATACAATAATGTATATTTATCCCTAATGATAATAAATATCTCGTTAATTTGAGCTCGTTCGTGACACAGAAGTCGAAACGTCATTCCGAGACGATCTTTTGACATTTAGCTTTGATTCTAAATACTCCATTTTTTGATGTAACTGAAAATTTTCGTACATTAAGTAGTTATTTTTACGCACCTACAAAAAAATAATCCATCAATTGCGTTTCTAAAATTAACAAAACAAATATAAATTCGTTTTAAAGTCATAGTTACTTCTTGTAACAATAACGCTTTCTCGGAATTTGAAGTGTTCTGTAATTGTTCACTTAAAATATCGTCCTTTTCCAATGACTGTTTGGTTAATACACTCACGAATCTGTTATGAACAAGTCGTAAAGTATCTCTTTCTTCTTTTAACTTTTCAATCTACAACGCGAATTTGAAATAAATAAAATCACGTTTGCAAGAAAATTGTTCCACCTCTAATAATACAGTACTAAAGGTGAGAACTGTTTTTTAAAATAATAATCGGAACGTAACTTTGTAACGGTTCCAAAACCTAAATTATTTATTTTTACCTTTCTATTTTTTCGGCTTTTTAATCTACTAATTTTTTCTAATAAATTCTTGAATTCCGTTTCGTATTTTTGTAAAATGAATTTGGCGTTTTCTATTTCTTCTTTTAATCGAGTATTTTCCGTTTGATATTTTCGTACTTCGTTCTGTCTTATATCTAGTATTTTTAATAAACCATTCTGGTTTGCAAGTAATTCTTCATATCTAAATAAAATGTGTCTAATATAACTCATTTTCAACCCACAAAGATAATTTGTATTAATCACGCATAAAAAACTCACTTACGAGGGTTAACTGAAAAGATTACAATCTAAAATTTTTTAATTAATATCATAAAAAAATGTGATATTAACAGTTTTTTGTACAAAAATCAACGTTGCCACGATGGTATTACATAATAATTATCACCTATTAGTGTATTATTCTATATCAATATTATTTGAGTCAATAAACTCTCAAATTGTGTATTCAAAATGGACGATATCGTACGTTTAAAAACAAGCGACGTAATCTACATGTTGTAGGTAGTTAAAAACTTTTTAAACAATCCACGTAATCACATATCGATTATATTAATTTAAATTGTTTAAATTTAAATAAAGTATTAACATACTTGTATTGTAAATGTACCAAGCTCATAGTATTACATGAAGTACTGGAATTCGATCTAGGCACATCTCTACCATTTTCACTTAGTTGCATCATACCTACAAGGTCATTGAACTCGATTACTACCCCTACGTGAATTTCACACATTTTCAAGTAATATTTGGATATATAACAATGAAAATAGAAGTTATGATAATAGAATGAA
The DNA here is from genome assembly GCF_026250575.1 of Diorhabda carinulata. Taxonomy (NCBI): domain Eukaryota; kingdom Metazoa; phylum Arthropoda; class Insecta; order Coleoptera; family Chrysomelidae; genus Diorhabda; species Diorhabda carinulata. The sequence continues at coordinate 2,162,546 of NC_079469.1, forward strand.
ATAATTACAGAGTGATTACCAAAAATATAATCTTATAAATTAGGTATTCGGAAGAATCAGCGACATTAGAGTGAAACTTGACTTAATACTAACCTAAAAGTTGTTTATTTTCTGTTTGAGCTTCATTTAATTGATTCGTCATATTTTGTTTACTGATTTGATCTAACCGAATCATCAACAAAATTTGTCTGTCTAATTTAGCAGATTTGGAAAGGTTGTTTTCTAATTCTTCAATTAGGGCATAAATATTATTAAGTCGTTTTAGAAATTCCGTTTTTTCGGCACGATTTGTTACCTGAAATATCAATTTTATGGTGGTAATTCAGCACAATTTTGTGCTATTCACTAACCTTTCGATGGTTTATCATAAGATTTAATACAAAAACTGATACACAAGAAAAAAATTATTATAGGAATTGAGGTTAACAATGACATTGTCAAAAATAACTGTTTCCACGTCATTGTGTCATTTTTCTACTGAAGTAATTATTAAATACACCCTATATAGTATAATTTAGAGAACAAATAAAACTTGTACTAGGGGGACTTAGTATCATGTTTAAGAATAAGTAGGAATTGAAGAAATTTTTTGAAAAATATTAAAACAATTTCAAATTCGATTAAAATTTTCGTTAATTCGAGAAAAAATGACTTTGGTTCCCTAAAAATGAGATGTAAGGGAAAAAACGTGGAGACGGTTTTAAAAAAAATTTATTTAACAAATAACATGCAAATAAAACAATTGCATTAACAAAAAAAAAAACAACAAACTTCTCTATATAATAACAAACAGTGTCTAATAAATAAAAAAATCGTATTTGAGGATAAAATTTATCTAAAAAAAAACATTGAGATAAATGGTAGACTAATTTTTTTGCGTTTCTGGATTAGTAACATAAGCAAACAGTCGTTTACCCCACCACGATTCTAAGTCAAAGGGTCTAAAATCTTGAAGTGATATACATGGTCCATCTTCATAATAACAAACTGATGGTTCACCTAAAAAGTAGAAATTAATCGTATAATCTAAGGAAAGGAAATTTTTTACCTTCGTTTCGTTCTGCACTTTCTTCAAATTCGGCACAAACTGAATTCCATGCTAAAAATTAATATTTTATCGAAGCACTCAACATATCTTATGATTACTTACATTCGTGGATGAAATTTATAATTTCTTCATGCTGGGGCGTAATTTGATTATGTTTTGGACTAGAAGGTGATGACTTTTTATGAAAAACTGGCTTTGGACCACTGAAAAAAATTATTTATTCATTATACTATTATACTTATATTATAATTGATACTACTTACTTTTTATAATCATTATCTTCATTTTCGGTCACTTTTTTATTCGGTTCTCTCAGATTTTCTATATTTTGTGGAATACCTGAAACACAACAAATATTTTTAAGAATATAGTTATTATTATATTAATTGAAAATATACCTCTTCTTGTCGTTTTTGCAACAAATTTACTAGTTCCTTTGACATTGTACATTTTGAAAATAAAAATAATAAAAAACACTTAACCTAAAATAATCATTACGAATTATGATGAAAATTAGACATTAATACCAACCTTATAAAAACGTAATAAAACTATTTACTAACTTAAAACGAAACGTTATTTAGTTGTAGCCATAAATATATACTATAATTATTAATCGAATATTTTGGATAGTTTTTTTTGTAAATTGACGTTATAAAAATATGAATGTTTTTGTTTATCTAGAAAACTAAATACACGAGACCATTGTTTTTAATGGAGAAGAATAATTTTGGTTAGTATTATATTTACGAAAGTAGTGAAAATGAGCTCTTATCTAGTTTAGGGTTTATAAATTATAGATCCGCAGAATGATAAAATTAATTACTATGATAATATATAACTTTCAAACAGCTTTGAAAAGATTATCAATAGATGGGAAGTAGTTGATTTGTTGACATAGAAAATCAAATATACGAAACTAAAGTCTTTAATAAAAGAAGAATGTCAAGCGTCAAATAAATCTGATTTTGGTTAGTATATTTACAAATGTAGTGAAAATGAGTGCATCTCTAGTTCGTAGGGGTTTACAAATTGTAGATCCACAGTATGATAAACCCAGTTAGTATAATGTAATATTAGAATTTTTTATGTTTGTAATTTATAATATGTATTTCAGATAAAAGGAAAAAGAAATCTGATGTATTTACCCTTGCTCCCCAGAATAACAAGTTGATCAAAAAAGTTCGAAAACAGGGAAAAGGTGAATTAAAACTCAGTTTATTCACAAATTTTATTAATAGTATTCGGTTTTAGAGTTTAAAATAAATTTATTATCCACTGAAAAGAAATTAACAGTAACTGAAGCAAGAAAAAATAATAAATCAAAGGAAAAACTACTTGAAGAGAATCTACGAAAGTTAAAACGAATTAAAAAAGCTAGTCGAGTACAATTAGATAAGAATTTAGTAAAACAGGTAACGTTTCAGATATTTCGAAGCCTAATTGTAAAAACTTCCATATTTTTTTCAAAATTACAAGAAGAATTGACAAATTATCGATTTTATTATTTTTTTATTAGATAATTGATAGGGCGGTAAATAAGCGACCAATAAGGAAAATTAAACCCAAAACGGAGAAGAAAACGGCATTTACAGAAGAAGATTTCAAAAAATTTGAAGAGGAATATCTCAATTAACAATGGCAATTACAGATTGCACTTTAGGATATGTCCGACTAACATTCGGTTGTGGAATTTTACTACACATGTTCATCCAATTGATAATTTTGCCCATTTTACCCGTTGATCATAACCCCTTAGAAAAATACACACCAACGACAATGATACTCTTAATTTGTGGAACTTTTGGTTTAATTTTCATCGGATTTTTATCTTTATTTACAATAATTGTAATACATAGATCTAAATCTTAATTTTAATAAAAGAAATACATGAAAAATAGTATTTAATAAGGTCCTCTTCCTAATCCAGCTCCCCACCAAGGCCTGAAATCAACAAACAACGATAATTCCTATTTTTTAGAAAAATTCGCTAACTCACATTTGTCTGTACTGCATCGATCTTTCCGATGTCACAAAAGCCCTACCCCTCGTACCTCTAGCTATTCTCGTAGAAGCTAGAACTTCTCTACTCAATTTATTATATCCAGTAGGTCCGGTTGGTTGTGCTCCGCAAGTTTCTAAAGCGACAAAATCGTCTACGTGTAATGATGGCGGTCGAGATGTATTTGGAGGACGAGATCTAAACAAATCTGGTCTTTGGGGCACGCTTCGAGCGAATCCTCTAGCTCTCATTGGTGTTACTACAATTATTGATAAATTTTCGTAAACAAAAATTAGATTGAATGTGTCTAAAACCTACCGAACGGTTTTTTTAATTTTAAATTTACATCTTCCATTCTCTTTTTATCGTCCAAATTGTCATTTCTCGATATCCTACATAATTTTTCGATTTCTTTTATGATGTTGAAGTCTGGTCTTAAATTTTGTCGACAAATTTCAATTAGATCACAATTTACCTTAAAAAATTTAAATCGGTCAAAGTAATCAAACTGCGATTATAAGTTTAGCCAGAATTTCTAGATACTTGAGGTTTAAGAAATTAAATTTAAAAAAAAAAATGAGAATATTCATGAAAGTATATGAAAAAAAAAACTCCATAGATTTTGCAAAAAATTTATAAGATTTATTTCAGGAAATCGAATGCAAAAATTAAGCAAAATCCGTAGATTATAACATTTTTGAATCGATAAATCAAAAAATTAACCTATTTACATAGTATTACACCAAATATTTCCCAAAAATAACAATTAAATTATTCATCGTCATTTAACTACAGTTGTAAGTTTAGACAGAATCTCTAAATGTCAAATTTTAGAGGTTATAGATAAAAAGGTTGTTTGTAGGTTGATTTAAATTTTAATAAAAAATGGAATTGTCGTGTAAAGTACAAGAATACGATTGGGGTAAAAGGGGATCACAAAGTGCTGTAGCACAATTACTAAAAAAAAGAAACCTCGATGTTAAAATAGATGAATGTAAACCTTACGCCGAATTATGGATGGGAACTCACGTAAACGCCCCATCTATTATTAAAGAAACGGGAGAGCTTTTATCAGATTATATTGATAAGAACCCGAAGGTGTTAGGTGAAAAAGTAGCCGAAATTTTTAATAACCAATTACCGTTTTTATTTAAAATTTTATCTGTTAATAAAGCTTTGTCAATACAAGCTCATCCTACTAAACAACACGCGATTGAGTTGAATAAAAAGTTTCCCGATATTTATAAAGATCCGAATCATAAACCCGAAATGGCCATAGCTTTAACACCTTTCGAAGCAATGTGCGGTTTCAGAAACCCACGAGAAATAAGAGAATTCATAACTCACCTTCCAGAATTGGAAAATATAACAAGATCTAAAGACGAAGTGGATGATGTTAAATTTTTAGAAAAATCCTTCAGGTAAGACAAATTTTCGTCCAATAACAGTATAATCACGTTAAAACATATATTTTAGAGCAATATTAACTTGTGAAAAAGATTTAGTGGCTAAAACGATAGAATCTTTAAAAACGAGATTTGCTAATCTCGAAAAATGCGAACGAGATAAATATTTGTCGTCACTTCTCGATAAACTAAATTCTCAATTCCCCAATGATAATGGAGTATTGATGGTTTATTTTCTTAATTACATTAAATTACAACCATCGGAAGCGATATATCTCGCTGCTAATAAACCCCATGCTTATATTTATGGTGACTGTGTTGAAATGATGGCTTCTTCAGATAACGTCGTAAGAGCGGGCTTAACCCCAAAATTACGAGACGTTCAGACACTTTTAACAATGCTAGACTACACGGAGGGTTAGTAAAATAAAATTTTGATGGCGCAAAATGAAAATTCCGATTTTTAGATTTGACTCAAGATAGTCGGTTTAAACCGCAAGTGGAGAATGAGTATACAACGTTATACAAACCTCCAGTACAAGAATTCGCTGTTGTTAGGATAAAACTACCGAAATCTATTAGAAAATATACTATACCGAAAAGGGATAGCGCTAGTATAATAATAGTTATTGATGGTACTGGGAAAAGTGTCGACAAGGAAGTTGTACCTGGATTAATTTTGTTTTTAGCAGCCCAAGAGGTTTTAGAAATAATCGAGGTTTATTCGGAAAGCATATTGATGTATCAAGGGTTTACCAATGTTGAATAATTGATATTTTATGTTGTTGATAATAAAATTTCAATAGACTTTGTTTTTGTTTCAATTACAACTCTCAGTGTAGGTTAATAAAGTTTGTATCGAAAAAAATGTGTTGGTGTACCTTACACCAATTTTAATTTATGAAATTTCTTGAACAGGTAACGCAAATTTCGTAATTTACTAAAAAGGTAACGCAAATATTGTTGGAATTTCCAGAAGAAATGATAGAATATCGTGAAAATTCGCAAATTTTTGTAAAAAATTACGCAACAATCTTTAAAATTAAGAAATTTCTTGAGAAGGCAACGCAAAAATTCAAAAAATTTTGTAATGTCTGGGAAAGGTAACAGCAAAATCGTTGAAATTAATAAATTTATTGAAAAGGTAACGCAAAAATCGTTGATATCGAGAAATTTCTTGAAAAGGTAACGCAAAAATCGTTGATATCGAGAAATTTCTTGAAAAGGTAACGCAAAAATCGTTGATATTGAGAAATTTCTTGAAAAGGTAACGCAAAATTTTTTGAAATTTTATAACTTATTAAAAAGGCAACGAATATATAGTTGAAATTTCCACGTAAACTAATGAAAATTCGCAAATTTTTCAAAAAAAAAAAAACACAACAATTGTTTAAATTTCGTAATTTCTGGAAAACGTAACGCAAAAATCGTTGAATTTGAGAAGTTTCTTGAAAAGGTAACGCAAAAATCGTTAAAATTGAGATATTTCTTGAAAAGGTAACGCAAAACTTGGAAATTTCGTAATTTATTGAAAAGGTAACAAATATATTGTTGAAAATAACGCACAATAGTTTAAATTCCGTAATTTTTTAAAAGGTAACGCAAAAATCGTTAAAATCTCTTGGAAAGGTAATGCAAACATTTAGGAAAATTTTGTAAATTATTGAAAAGGCAACGGATATATTGTTGAATTTTCCATGAAAAGTAATACAAAATTGTGAAAATTCACACATCTTTGGAAAAATAACGCAACCATTGTTCAAATTTCGTAATTTCTGTGAAAGGAAACGTAAAAATCGTTAAAGTTGAGATATTTCTTGAAAAGGTAACGCAAAACTGTAGAAATTCCCAAGAAAATGCGAAACCATGAAAATTCAGAAATTTCTTAAAAAAAATTGTTTGAATTTTATAATATCTGAGAAAAGTAACGCAAAAATTTTGGAAATTTCCAGGGAAAAAAATGCAAAACCGTAGAAATTCACAAATTTCAGGAAAATTTCGTAATTTCTTCGATATTTTTAACAAAATAAAATATTACCGTGAAGCAGAACTAATTACTTACATGTTCCGAATCGTTTTCTCCTTCATCTGTCGGCAAACCTAACCAATAAGTACTAGTGAGTCTTTCGTCGCAAGCGTCGGAAGAACTAAATACCAATCGTTTAGAAAATTGCACCAACAGACTTTCTGGTGCTGGTAGATTAGTTTCCACAATCGGATTCGATTCTTTATTAGCGTCGACACCGTCTTGGAGGAGTTTTAATAAAGCCGTTAAACCCTCTAGGAAACTTTCGTAGGTTTTGTTTTCCTCCACGGTTTCCTAAAAACCGCCGGATATAAATTATACATACCGGGTTTATCGGTATACAGATTTCTTATCTTCCGAGAATAAGTGGCAACGTGGCTATTAGAAAGAAATATTCAAATGAATTAGATATTTTATTATTTGTAATGAAAATTCATCGATTTGTGGTGTTTTAGAGTGATTTTAAATTGTTTTAAATTTATAATAAAAAAGAAGGTTAGGTTATTGTGAGTATATGTAACGTCAAACCGATCTCTCACGATTATGAACGATTCTATATTCCGTTTGATGAATGATACAAAAAGAATCGAATAACATTTTCTACGCAAAATGATTTCGATTCTTTTATAAAAATTGGAAACTATTTTAATTTGTTTAAAAGAATTACAAATTCTTTTCAAAGAAATCGATTATTAATTATTCACGAAAATTAAATAGTAAATAATATTTCTATTCACTTTCGATTAATACAATTCAAGAAATGAATCGATTTTTGATCAAATGAATTCTCGTATAATCTAAGGATAAAGTTGGTTGACCATAATATGTAACGTCAAACCGATCTTTCACGATTATGAACGATTCTATATTCCGTTGGATGAATGACACAAAAAGAATCGAATAACATAATGTACACAAAACGATTTCGATTCTTTTATAAAAATTGAAAACAATTTAAATTTTTTTAAAAGAATTATAAATGCTTAATAATAAATCAAATAGTTAATAACGTTTCTATTCACTTCGATAATTTAAATTCAATAATTGGAATCGATTTTTGATCAAATGAATTCTCGAATAATCTAAGGATAAAGTTGATTGACAGGACAGTTACGTCGTTCGACGTTGCCACATTGATCTTAATATCGGTAACAATGACAATTTTTTTGAAAGAGTAAACATAGTTTATATATTGAAGTATTCCGAAATAAAATTGTAATTATTTTAGAAGATTTGAAATAGAAAACTTAGAGCAAAAAAAGCTAGTTCTAATAACAGGCGAATGAAAAAAAATAATCAACTGATCAAATCGAGTGAAAGATCACGTCTAAATTGTTTTCGACGTTGCCATATTGATTTTAAAATACGACGATTACAAGGAAATCAGTCTTACGGAAAAAATAAGATATAAGTTACAGGGGACGATAAGAAAGTAACTTTATGATAAAAAATAATCGGAAGGATTGAAAACGTTTTGAAATTTAGGAGAAAACGGGAAGGAAACGTGATATTTAGGCCGGAAAAGGGAAATAAATGATGATTGTTGACACACACACACACGCGCGTGCGCGTATGAAATCCCGACATTCCACCACTTCCTTATCCTCTACTTTAAGTTTTATGGAAGATTTCGTGGGTCTTTTTTTTTTTGTTAGAGTTACACTTTCGTCTTTTTGGTCTGGACGTTTTAATATGTGCGGTTTCGCTGCCTTTTCAGGCTTCTTCCGCAAGAAAAGGTCTCAACCGAGTGGCGCTTGCAACGATAACTTCGCACTTGCTAATGAAGTGCGAAGTTACCGTCTTGGGGATACGTTCGGAAAATCTGGGATCTTGGAGGAATTTTTTTTGTTTTTACGATTGTTTAGGGCGGTAATGAGATAAAAAAAAACCCACCAACGAACGTTTATCTCGAAAATACTTTAGTTCAATCAAACGGGAAACGAAGAAAACGATTTAGAACGGCTGATAAATACTAAAAAAGAAAAAAATCACCTTTAAAATTTTTTCGCATTTCTTCAACGGATGTTGCTCGTTATCTTCGCCGCTTCTCCATCCGACGATATTCCTCAATTCCTCCGACGAAAGTTTAATTTTCCTTGGAGAATACGGCAAATTACCGTCAGATTCTTCTTCGACGTTAACGCACACCCTCAAAAATTCCACCGACGTATTCAATGTAGACAAACATTCCCTATTATCTTTGGAAAAATTATCGGCCAATTTATTCAAAACCGGTAGGAAAAGATCGTTTTTTTTGAGTAGATTATCTTTAAGGTGCGAAAAACCGTAATCGTGTTCGGTTAGCAACAACAAAGTTCTAACAATAGGTAAATAAGTGACGAAGGAATTTTCGTTGATAAGATGTTCGCCCATCATGTTAATATACATCAATAGATGTTCTTTTATAGGCATAGAATTAGCTAAATAACCGTCTTTGCTAGTACTACCGGTCTGAGTTAGAGTTATTTCCGTATCGCAAAAACTCTGCAATATACTCAATATACATTCTTGAGCTTGTACGTGACTATTATTGGTATTGATAATTTTCAATATTTCCCCGAAGGCCGGTATTAAATTAACGTATCTTTCTTCGGTTTTCGAAGTTACCGTACTATTAGAATGTAACAGATGCAATACGGCACATTTTATAGTATTCTGAGTTACTAAACACGCTAAAAAATTCAATAATCTCGCTATATGAGAATTGCACGGTGATATTTTGGCGTTTTCTTTCGGTACTACGGCGTCGTATACGTTATCCAACACTCCCCTAGCTATCATAACCGCCGAATTAGCCGCCAAATCCGCTATCTGTACGCAAATACGTCTCAGTAGATTCAATAATTGAGTTTGCGTCGAAATACACAATATATTAACAGTATCTTGTATTATAGTAGTGTGAGGATGTAAATGCGCCGACCACAATTTCCTCAAATTCATTATCCACGATATTTCGTCGTCGCTAATATCCTCGATAGTTTGTAACGGTAATGGTAACGGTAACAATTCGGAAAAAATCAAAAGTCCCGATACGAACGTATGCGGTAATGATGTTATGTATTTAATAACCTCCCCGCACATTTTCGTCCACAAAGTTTTCGATAACGAATCCTTTTCGTTGACGCGTTCCGATACCGGTTGAGTATATACCAATAAAGTATCGACGATTTTAATTTTAACGCGTTGCGCGTCGAAATACACCGCCGAACTAACCGGGAAATTATTTAACAAATCGTAAGTTCGTAGTAGTATCGGTATGGCGGTTAAATCTTTGAAATTCGTATTTTGACATTGTATGACGTACGATAGCATCTGTTTTAGTAAAATCACCGAAGGTCTGATCGAATTGACGATAATCCAACCTTGATTAGCGGCTATTATCGACGAATGCAAACTCGGTTGTTCGTAATAATCGCAAATTTTTTGTAAAAATTTCGTTATAATCGAAGTACCGTCCAACGAAAACAATTGCAATATCACGTGTTTATATTTCAATTCGACGTAATCTGATAAATAATTTTCGTATAATTCGTCGTAAGGACGAATACCCAAATGTTCGATTATCCTTAAGGAAGTTATAATAGGACCGAGATTATGGGGGAAATTTTCCATATGTTTCACTATAGTTTCCACGAAAATCGAAATATTATCGTACGATAAATAAATTATATTTTCGAAAGGTAATAAATAATATTTTAATTCGGTGATTTTGTTATTTTCGTTGTCGTCGAATAACATATTATAATTACATAAATGTAATAATAATTTCGAATGTTTTTCTAATAGGGGTACGTTTGATACGACCGTTACCGCTATATAAATCAAATCGATTATATAACCTACGGAAGGGGTGGTTTTTATACGGTTCAATATCATTTCCGGTTTATCTTTCGAAAAAATATAATCGAAAAATTGCAATAAACACAATATATTATCGTCCATACCTAATAATTCGGCGCACGTTATTTTACCGACCGGTTGGAACGTTAGACAGAATAAACCGTGTAAATTATCGATTATTTCCGGTTGATCCCAATCGTAATTCAATCGTTTACCTTTATCTAACAACGAATCGATATGGTACAACCCTCGTAATTTATAAGAAATTTTTAAACCTAATTTTTGATCGATATTATCGTAATCGTCGAAATTTTTTATGAAAAATTTCACTAAAACGTTCGTCGTTTCGATATTATCGTATAAATATTTCAAACTATCGGATCGTGTTAAAAATATCGATAATACCTCGTATATAGGAGTTTTGATTAAAGGTAAATTCATAGTAGTCGAATGCGTCAATAATAACAAAAATATTTCCAATAAATCGAACATTTTAAAATAATTAATTAAAATATTATCGTTATTATCTTTGATAATATCAAATTGCGACGCCACTGGTAAGAATCGTTTAGGTTGCGATAAAACGAACGGTCCCGTATTAACATAACCTAAAATTCGATTTAAACTTTTCGTTATAAAATTCATTTCCGTCGTAGATATTTCGTAGGTTATATCGCGTAATTTTATAACCGTTGCACGTAATTCCCGAAGCATTTCGTATAAATTCAATTTTCTTATTATAGAAATCAAAGCGAATTTCAATCTAACTAACGGATTATTCCGTATATAACCGATTAATTTGACGTAACCAATCGATTTTTTCCCTAATAACGAGTCGTCCCACAAAAATTTCTCGATTGCTAACTCGTGATGTAAATACGTATCTAAAGCTTTAAGTATCATCAATTTTATGGATAACGCCATGAATTCTTGTTCGTACAAATTAATTAATTGATGGTGTACGTTGAAATTACTGCCCAATAATAATTCGACGAAATCCCGACTGGTACAACAATAATCCGCTAACCTAACCCCACTTTTTAGATGTCGAATCTTATAAGTCGGTTGTTTTTGTAGGTTAGCCAATTCGTAATCGATGGAAATCTTCAACCAATCCGTTATAGTGGTAACTACACCCCTAACTTGTTCTACCAATTCTTTATCTTCCTTAGATAAATCATCAGATCTTATATGAATTGTTTCGATGTACATTTTCACTATATCACCATATATTTGATAACTACCGATGTTGTTTATCACTTTTTCGCTCAAATGTACAAATTCTTCCTTAATTTCGGTGTTTAGATCCTTAAAAACGTCCTTGTCGTATTTCGTGATGCTCGATTTGAAATAATCGTCTGCTATACTTATAATTGTTTTAAAATTTTCTTCTATATCGATACTGTTATTATTTATAAGAAACTTTCTCTTTTTAGGATATCTGATCAATTCGTTCACCCCTGGTACGAATAATTTGATTAAATCGTCCGTATTAGTATAAGCGGTATAATCAAATTCCATATCCTGATAGTGATCGGGATCATCAAGGATGTCTTCATCGCTTAATATTGGTTCGAATTCTTCGACGTCTAATTGTAGGGGTTCTTCTACTGGTGTTTCCTTCACCGGACTAACTTTTACTTCCTCGTTGGCTTCGTTTATTTCAATATCCTCTTGTTGGGGGTTTGCCGGTTCTTCTACTTTATTTTCAGTGTGTTCTTGAACGTGAGGTGTATGCGGTCTTTTTGGGGAATGATTAGGCGGAGTTCTAGGTCGTTTTCTATCCTCCCTGTCTTCGTTTCTATTATAAGATCTTCTATAATTATCGTCGTGTTTGTATTGTCGATCGCGTTCGTGTATTCTTTCCCTATCATTCCATTCGACTTCCGTTCTTTCAATACGGTAATCCGGTTCGTGTTCTTGCCAATTAACCTCTTGTTCTCTTTCAGTTTCTCTGTAATCGCGTAATTGTCGATCTTTACTTTCCGATCTGGTGTAACGTTTACGGTCGATTTCAGAACGATCTCTAGAATGATCCCGGTCTCCTTCTCTACGAGTTTTGTTGTCCCATTCAGTCTCCGGAGTGTGATGGTAACTTCTAGGATCTTTAGGAACGTCCGGGTAGTAGTCAAAGTCTTGAACATATTGCTCCGGTTGAGTAAATTGCTAATATTTCAATAAAATAATCAATAATAATGAAAATAATAAAAAAAAATATCATACTTGATAAGGAGTAGTTTGTTGAGCAGTATAATCGATAGGAACCGCATCTTGAGGCCACTCGGTATCAAGTGGTGAACCAGAACAAATTTGTTGATTATCCTGTATAACATTAGTTTGATTCGTTAAAGAAGGATTAACGACAGGTTGAATAATCTGTTCAGCTATATTCTTAGTAAGAGTTCCATATACAGCAAGCGTTATAGTAGTATACCATCCTGAATTAAATTAAATATACAATAAAACAAAAACACATCTTTTTTTAAAACTAATACCTCTAAGAACAAGTCCATCAGTAGGTATTTTCCTGACGGTATCATTTGGAACGCAATCCAAGTTGATACAACCGTTTTGATCGTATTTAAAACCACCCAAAGTTTCGAACGTGCTAGCTCCCGTTTTACCTAAATCGTTCACGAAAAATTCAATATCGAATTGACTGGGATTCGTTGCACCCAATCTAACACCTCCAGGAAAATCTGCTTGTACTCTAGCTCCCAGAGGAATAATTCTTACTTCGACAACATAGACTGGTTTAGGAAATTGCACCAAATCTAGATTAATTTCCTGGAATAAATATAACGTTAACGTGCTCAATGTTGGATATCAAATATACCTCTGAGTTATCGTGAGCAAATGTATCGAAAAATAGTAATTCTACTGATTCCGACATTGTATTTTTTTCATTACTCCATACACAATTTGAAAGTATGGTTTTAAACAACTGTTGTGGCTTTTAATTGTTGACATGTTATTCGTCTTCTTTTTTTATTCGATGCCGTGACTCCTCTGACATAGTACTTTCAGTCATAAATTTGAGTAAAAAGGAAATTTTAGTTTTCATATAATTTATTATTATGTAATTTCGTAAACCACTAATATCAAAATTGAATATAAAAAATTAAAATACATCATTGTATACTTTTACAATAACAAAACAATGACATGTCACTAATATGAAATGTAAATTATTCTATTATTTTGCTTTGAAATATACAAAATATCAAAATTTGTAATTTTTCATTCATATTCATCGTCTATTCATAGATAATTTACGTAAATTGAAAAAAGAAAAGTTGATTGGAATATTTCTTCGTCAAAGATATTTATTTAAAAAAAAGAAGAAGAATTAGTATTAACCTTACAAAAATATTTTAACGTTCTGTGGTACTTTATTTTTAAATTAAAACATTTTACATAATGTCACCAACTGGAAGTATTCTAGTTGGTAAATATAAGAAAAATTATTTTTACGGTAAATATTTAAATGCCTGTTGCAGGTGGTGGGACCGGATTTATAGGAAAATCTCTTTGTAATCTTTTGAAACAAAAAGGATATGGTACCACTGTGATATCTCGTATGCCGGGCGTCCAAAGAGTTTCTTGGAATGAATTACAACAATTGGGTCTACCGAAAAATACAAGAGCCGTAGTTAATTTAGCCGGACAAAATGTTATGGACGTAACCAGAAGATGGACCGCCGGTTTTAAACAAAATATCATTCATTCTCGAGTTAATACTACGAAAACTCTTGCAGCTTTGATCGATAAATCAGAAGAAAAACCCCCCGTTTTTATCGTTATTTCCGGTGTAGGAGCCTATAAACCGGATAATAGCTACGAATATACAGAAGATAGTTGTGTAAAACCTTATGATTTTTTTTCAGAGCTATGTAAAGATTGGGAAGAAGCGGCGCAATTTCAAGATAGCGAAACGAAACGAAAATGTAGGATAGTGAAAATTCGTAGCGGTGTAGTTTTAGGTAGAGACGGAGGAATGATCAAACAATTATATCTCCCATTCTTTTTGGGTCTTGGGGGACCAGTGGGAGACGGTTCGCAGTTTTTGCCTTGGATTCATATCGACGATTTGATTAATTTGATTATTTTTGCGATAGAAAATCCTTTAGTTGAGGGTGTTTTGAATGGTGTTGCGGAAAAACCGTGTACGAATATGCAGTTTACTAAAGTGAGTCGAATTAATTTTTTTGTTATATAATGTGATTTACGTTTATTTCAGGCGTTCGCGAAAGCTCTTCGAAGACCGGCCTTAATTCCTATTCCGAGTTTCGTTTTTAACGCTTTACTCGATAAAGAGAGGGCCGTTATGCTTACAGAAGGCCAAAAAGTGATTCCGAAGAAGACACTCTCACTTGGATTTCGCTATAAATATCCTGATATAGAAACAGCTTGTAATGAAATTGTAAATAAATAAACTCGTCAACTATATGTTTTAATTAATTTTTTTAACCTAACAACAATTTTAATAATCTTTATGACAAAAAATAAAAACTTACATTTATATTGGCAGTTGTGAGGTTATGTACCTACAGAATTTGCTCCATTTGTTAATTGTTTCCAAACAAAAAGAAATAACAGGTAAGTAAAAATTTTGGAAATTGTAGAAAAGATATTTTTGGAATATAAAATTTTAATGCTATAATTTTTTTTATTACGTCAAATTTCTCAGTTATACGAGATTTAAAATCATTTTTTTTTTACTTCACTTCAATGTTTCATAAAAATATACATGACGAATAGTTTTTATTAATTAAAAGAAATAAACACTAATATAACGAAATACAACTGCAACTATTCAACGAAATGAATGACAATCATTTTAAATAAGCAATTTTAAGTATTTTGATAATATTGAATTGACAAAATCGTGAAGTGTAACCAACTTTCTAAGACTTAATTTCCCTTCTTGGAGTTAATCGTATTCACGTCTATAGATATTTAATTTGTTATATTGATTATAATAATCACTAAAAATATCGTCTTGTTAACGTGAAAATAGATCCTCAAGTTCATAATAACGTAAATTATGAATCATAACTTGATTAGAAGTAAAACAAACTACTAAAAACCGGCTGAATAGCCCTGGGAGCCGTGACTTTTCTAACCTATAAAAGAAGAAACTAATATTTCATCCATAGATATAGTAACAATAGACTGGGTATTGAATGAAATTCATATTATAATGAGATAGAAAGAAAGTTATCCCTACCAAATGCTAGATACTATTACTAATCACCATACTGTAAAATAAAAATAGGTCTACCTTATATTTATTTCTAAATTTGGCACAACTTTTCAATATATAAATTATTTAAATTATGCAGTCTAGTTTTATCAAGTCTATGTGTAATAGTTTCAAGACTCGACGTTGCCAGAATGTGTGTAATATCATTTAATTAGATTGAATTCATAAAACTAATAAATCTTTGTTGATTTAATCATTATTTAGTTATGGATTAATAGTAAATTATAATAAAACAAATAAAAAATATTCTATAAATTTATTATATGATTCTTATATCCTTAAAACTATAATACTTTTTTCACATAATAAAAACAAAGTTGTATTTGACGCATAAATTCCTATTATTTCCTCGTTACACAAATTAACGACTTGTTGTTGCGCTATTTTCTGTACTCTCCTACCGGTTGTCCTATTTCTGAGTTCCGTATTTGTAATCGATCTATTTTGTCGATATATAAATAAATGACCGTTAGTTTCGCATATAACCGCGTAGTTCATATCAGGCGGACATACCGTATACTTTCGATTCTGTTTTGAAGCTTGGACGTATCCCAAAGCTAACAGAGTTCCTTCGTGCGTAATAGAAAATGTTTCGTTATAATGTGGTTGCCACAAACATATATCAACATCGTAGCGAATGCCTACAGCCGGGACTAAATCTGGGCTCAAATTTGCACATAATAAAACTTGGTTAGTACCTAAATTGATTTTGTGAGTCGTTCTATTTGTCTTCCCACACAATCTTTCGAAAGTAAACGTTTTGTCGTTTTCAAAATCGCACTCTTCGACTTGCTGGGAATTGAACGTCGAACCACATTGAGGCATTGACTGTAAAAGTTGAACCCTTTGTAATAAAACGAGATGCAAAGGGATTTAATTCCAAAACACATTAATACAAAGTGGAAACGGTACAGCTCTTATATCACGTGACTCTGATCAAATATAAAATCGATTTTTTTCCCAAAACCAAGTACAAGACGTACGTAATAATTTCTTTAAATTGACAGCAGTAATCGTAAAAAGAGACAACGATATAATTGACCTAACGTGAATAATTGACAGTATTAAAAGTTGGATTTGACGTTACCGCATTTTGAGGTTATGAGTTTTATTTACTGTGTT
The DNA here is from genome assembly GCF_026250575.1 of Diorhabda carinulata. Lineage (NCBI taxonomy): Eukaryota > Metazoa > Arthropoda > Insecta > Coleoptera > Chrysomelidae > Diorhabda > Diorhabda carinulata. The sequence continues at coordinate 2,179,256 of NC_079469.1, forward strand.
TTTAACGAATTTTTTTATTGAATCACTTTTCATTTAATTATATACGAATATACTTGTAAACTATTAAAAAACAACGTATAAAAAGAGTTTTGTTAAATAAGTTTAAAAAGTAAATTTATTTTTTAATTAACAATTCGTAAAAGCCCGACTTTTGGAATATTCGTCATAACTTTCATTTCTACTGACACATTTGACAGAAATTTCGATTCGATTCAAATCAATATTATCACTGACATATAAGTCACGTGATGAAAGTCCCCATTTCTACTCATAAAAACGAATGGATACAAATTTCAACATTATGTAATCATTTGAGGTTATATATCGATGGAAGCATTATGAGGGCATAAAGAAGAATTATTACTTGAAAATCATGATAAATGAAAAAAAAAATAACATCGACTTTGTAATTGTTACATTAAATTAAAAGTAATTGAAATAATGAAAATTACGTCTTTGAACAAAGAATTAATGAAAATTAAAACTGTGAACTTTTATAGCAAAAATTACTTAAATTTAAACGAACATCAAAGAAAAAAAACTTATTTTAGTACCAGTTGAATAGTATATACAAGTAGCATTGATGATGTATACAGCAAAAACGAAAAAATTGGGGGTAAAAAACCCTTAAGTCACCGTTGGAATGTACCCCCTACAATTTATTTTGAAATAAATAGTAAAAGACCGAGTAACAGTCTAAATTGCTCAAGAATCACCGAAGAGACAATAAAAAAGGTAGAAACAAATATTAAGACCATACTACCTCCGAAACATCCCCCAATCATCAGTTAATCACACAGCTATTAGCAAATATTTGTTTCTACTTCTTTAATGGCTTCCTAGAGCATTTCTAGAAATTTGAGATTGATACTTGGTCTTTTTCTATTTCAAGTAAAAATAAATTGTAAAGGTTGCATTCCAAGGGTGACTTTGGGTTTTTTTACCCCTAATCTTTTCGTTCTTGCTGTATACATCATGAATGGTACTTGTATCTACTTTTCAACAGATTTGGTACAAAAAATAGTAATAAACGAATACTTTTCCATCATACCTCGTATATAAAAATATATAATTAAAAATAATGATTTATTACCTCAGATTCACTAGTCAGATGACCTAATCTCGCATGTACTTCTTCCACTATACAAGAATCTACAACATGTTCACCTGTATGATCGTTTTTAACTAATTCTGGCCACATAAGTCCCGTTTCACTTTTATATAGACTAATTTCTAATAGTCCTGGTATAAGAGTCCAAGTAGTTAAATCGGGGTCTATTCTTTGATATAATTCCCCTTTTATCAAATCTATTTCACCACATTTTACTTTTATATAAGTATTTTCAGTATCTACTCTGATTATTCGTTTATTGGTATCTGGTGGCAATGGGATTTTGATTGTTATGTCTTCAATATTTTGCGACCATTTATATACTTTTTCCACTGGTATTACTGTTTTTTCCACGATCGGAACATCTGAATTCAATATAAATCCACATTCATCGTCACTAACAACATATATAGCTTCACAGTTTTTTTCAATATAAGCGTACTGTACGCAACCTTTTGTTTTAATCTGCTTAATAGCGGCTTGTTCCCATGCGTCTTGTATTTTTTTAAATGATATCCAGTGTAGTAATGCGAAGAATTTTTCATTTTTACTTTTCTCCAAGCTTAAAGCCAATACATGCAGTTCTTGATTGTCATTGTTCACTTTCAGCACTGCATCTAATATAATGAAAGGCGTATCTTCACCTATAACTTCATCAGAGAAGCATATGGAAAATTCTTCGTCATCATTTCTGTTACCGGTGTTTATAATATATAAAGTACCAATACCATCACCGATTACAGCTGTTGATGATGAAACGAATTTTAAAGACGTGTTATAATCACCTGTTTGCCTCTCCCTGTTTTTTCGAAGTTTTAAAACAACTAATGGATTTATAAGATCCCCTTGAAGTGGATCCATGTAGATTTTACAAATATTGAATTCTTTATCTATATAATACACCGAATTTATCTCATCAAAAATATCGGATATTAAATGATTGTGATACCCGAACAAATTAGCATGTAGTATGGAACATTGTTGTGGATTTAAAAGTACCCTGTCAACTGGAATCGTAAAATCTAACTTTTTCATTGGTATTTCTTGAAGTGATAGTTTATAACCATCAAAATTTGAATCCAGAAGTTGTCTATTAGGTATTAATTCTAATGTTGTTAACATCTTTCTTATTTTCGTACAATATAACCAAACAATTTTAGGTTAGTAAAAGATATTCTTCTTTTTTATCATTAAAGAATTGTACGAGATAACTACTAATCTATATCGTAAGAGTATCCGGAAAAGTGACTGGAATTCTATTGTAACAAGTCACATATATTATATAAGGGTATTACAAATATTCACGTATTTAAAATAAAACTTCCAATTGCAAAATCAACCTTTATTGTATTATAATCTATTAAAATACATTTCCTCAAATACGATATAAAATATATCTACGCGTCTACGTTGGTAAATATGTATTTCTATAAATTTTACAAACCCAACAACATATAAATTTTTTTTTAAATAAATTCATTTCTATATATTTACTCTCGTATTATAATAAATTGTTTTTCTATAAACATCCAACTTGCACATTAAAAACTATCAAAAGCCACAACAAATACCTTATCGTATCTTTTCATACATGTGAAACAGGATCAAAAAATTTATTTTTTTATCGAACAACTTTTTTGGAAAATAAAAAAAAACTTGTTCTAAAATGCAGTATTTAAGATAAACGATATACTTTCGGGAGTAAAAATAGGACGAATAGAATTCAGGACGTTTTCAGGAGAGATGCAGACCTTCTGAATCTTTTAAATAGGATTTCAGATATAAGGACGTTTATTTATAATAAATTTCACATATTTAAAAAATGGCATGTTTTTTTACAAATTGATACCTATTTCCCATTATTTAGGTCTTTCTGGTCAACCATTTCAACATTCTTGACATCGTCATAAGGTACACAGCACTTTTGATGATATATGTATATATTTCTTTTACATTATACAGTTTATACATATTTTGTAGACAACTGTAACAGAAAATGCAGATATAAACAAAAACACTTCTTATTACATTATTTATATCTAAAATTTGCAGGTACAAACATATTTATATTCAAGTGTGACTGAAATCATTACTCGCGTAACAGTGGAAATTTGATGTTAAGTATTGGCAGCCCTGTGTCATTGATCTACAATGTTGTAAGATTTATTGTTAGCATAATCAGGTTATTGTTAGAATTTCTTGTTTTATCGATTAATTCCAACAATTAATTATTTTTCAATTAAAATTTGTATCCTATCACTACTAACCATAATAAACTTAGATGATTTCAGAACTGGAAACAAATTACAACGTGGTAACATCTCTACAAACTTATCATATGTTTATTATTTAATATTAATAGAGATGTTTCGATTCACGAAGATAGGGAACTGCTACTCATGAATCTTGAAATAAAGTATATTATTAACATCAACTACTTATACTTCATTCCATATCGACTTTTCTGTTGTTGATCGATGTTATTGTAGAACATTTGATTCTATACTTAATACAAATAAAATATTTCAATTAATATTTTAATAGTTTGGCAACAGCGCTAATATTTAATATCTGATATTTACGGTTCACGTTGTTTAATGTAGTAGTTCATTTGCTATGAGACGAATTGAGGTTATTTCAATATTCAAATGAATAATTTACTGCCGAGCTGATAGATTTTTATTCGGTTCAAATTGTTTATATCTACAATTTTCTGTTTGGTTTAAATCTACAGTTTTGAAAAGCGTTTTCCAAAAAACAAGTTTAGAAATATAGCTTTTCGAAAATCTAAACGTCTACAGAAATTTTATATAGTGAAAGTGTACTGGTTTTGAAAATATTTTTTACATAAATATTATGCACAATAATAAATCGTATTATACGGGGTTACGTCGATAATATAATATTCTGTATAAATGAAATGTTGTATGCAAATTATTATTTTGGAAATGTATTGTGATTTTATACCATGTTGTATAGGTAAGTCGTTTTATTTCGTAAAAGAGAAGAATTTATCGAGTGAATAAAACGAACCGCGTTGTAAAATATGAATACCTAAATACGCTTCATAAATAAGATACTTTTATTTCCAAAAAAAAAACCTGGTAGTGTTCTAATACGAAAACACTAGTAGACATCAAAATTCACGTAAAAAACTATTGAAACTGACTCATAATTCAATAGAAACTTTTTAATTTTAACGAAAAAAGTTATTCTTGATAAAAAATTTTACATGTTCTAAATTATGAAAAACAAACATCAGATATTAAATTATTTTATAATATACAAGGTTTCTTGAAAAATATGATTTTTTTATAAAGTACTTAGAATTTTGACAGTATTTTATTTTTTTTTAATGTAAACAGAAATAAAATTTTGAAAAATTTTTTGAACGGCAATGAAAATGTTCGAAATACAAAAATAAAAAAAACGAGCAATTTTTTTTTCAAAATCAAAAATGAAAAATTTATCCCTAAGTCGAATCAAAAATCTATTTACACAGTATTAGTTTCATAGTATACACACAGAGGGCGTTCTAGAATTATATTTGTCCCTGTATGGGAAATTCTGGACATGCGATTGGTTGGCCACGAGCTAAGACGATAATGGCGGCTCCAATAAGAGAACCGCGCGAAACAGATGTCTGTTCAAATTATTGAAAAATAGGAGTTTCTTAAAGAAAATAACATTTATAGATATAAATAAAGAAATTACAAAAAAGTACGAGTGAAATACAAGTTTTTTCTGTCTTGTTTACATCCGCGAGGCCCCATGACAGCAGAAACCGAAGTCGCGCGCAGGCGCGGGCGCCATTACTTTCTTGAAAAACAGTCACATAGCTATTTTTCTTACACAAGGACGTTATAGCTTCCGTCCAGATTTTCCTATACGCAAAATCAATCTTATATTGTGCGTGCTAAGTATACAACACATATGAGTCAGACACATTTATTTCTGCCAAAAGGTAAGTCTCAATAGAGGCTTCTCAATCGAAAATATCCGTAGAAAGTTATATTATTTGCTATAATAAGGTTATAGAGAAGTTTGAAGTGGATAGAGCACAAAGGTAATTAGATATTAGACGGCAAACAACTTCCGAAACAACTCAAAAATAAGTTACATGATGTAGATCGTTGGTGCGAACCATAGAACCATAGACAGATGTCTAATGTTACGGTATGGGCGAAAATAATGTCGCAATATGTCAAAAGTCAAACGTCTTTAACCACAGAACTAAATATTCAAATGTCATTACGTTTTGTTATCGTGCTAGAGAAAAATAATTTGAATTTGTCATTTTGACATACTGTGAAGTATATCAAGCGTTAATTTTCGAATTTTTTCATCAAATTTCATATATATATATATATATATATATATATATATATATATATATATATATATATATAAGTTTTGTGTATCTGTCAAAATTGATTAAAGTGGTTGTTCATCTCGAAGAAAAATGCCAACAATATATGATAAAGTAATTCTTTGTTCTGTGTCAGAAAGAAATGTACTGGCCGTGCAACTCAAAGCAACAGGCCAATACTGACGAAAAATACAGCAGCTCGGACACGTATTATCATCAAATTTCAAATTCAAGATTAAAAAAATTGTCTATGTTGATGTTATAACAATTTTTGAGATGTCACTTGAGGGATTTAATTCGTCAGGGACAAAGAATATCAAAATATGGACATGAAAATGATCCTTCGGCTTTATTTCAATTTTGACAACGACTCTTGTCACTATTTGTTGTTATTTCGAGAGTTTTTTACGGTTAGAAGTCTTCCCGTTTCTCCACATACCTCTTACTCACCAGATTTAACACCCTCAAACTTATATTTCACCTTTTTACTTTGTATTCTTATCGAAATAATTTTCCACCACACCCCGTAAGTAAATTTTTTGTTCTGTTGTTGATATTTGTACTACTGGTTAAATTGCCTGAGCAGCTCAAAGGTGGAGGCCAACAGTACAAGAAATACTTTTTTGGTTCTATGAGTTGTTTACGTTCTACGTTTCTAAGAAATAATTATTTGTTCTGTGTCAGAAAGAAATTAAATGGATGTGCATATCTAAACAAGAGGCCAATATTATAAGCAAAGATACGAGGTGTGATAAATAAATTTTCATAGTAGAATATGAGACGCTTAAAAAAACTCAATAAATAGTAATATATGTCTATGGTGATGATATAATAACTTTTTAAACGTCACGTGAGGGAATGAAAATCGATCAAAGACGAAAAGTATCAAAAAATGGACCAACGTCATTCATTTAATCTTTACATCGTACCATACCACGATTTGTTGTTTTTTTTGCGGATAGAATTCTTCCCGTTTCTCCACATACCTCTTATTCACCAGATTTAACATCATCAAACATATATTTCACCTATTTACTTTGTATCCTTATCAAAATAATTTTCCACCACACCTCGTAAGTTTTATTCTCCAGAAACAGTTGTATTTGGCTGCGAGTTTCGAAGTAAAAGGCCAACAATATAAGAAGAAATCGGTTAGATTAATTAAAGCTACGCGTCAAAAATATTGTCATACTATACACAAATACATTCTTCTAAAACGACAGACTAAAAAGCTTATTCAACCTTCGATATCCTAAAAATTTATAAAACCGTCGTCAAGAATATAACGAGGAGCACGGGTTGTGCATAGGTGGGATTTCGTCTTCCACCGGAAGTACCTGTTCATTCTTCCATTTGTCTCTTACTTCTTGGACTCCCTCGAATACTCTCAATAAATTCAAACCGGCCAATGACACGACGTCTTTTTCCGTCCAATTAGGGTCAGCTAGCAGTTCGGCTAAGAGATAAGGATATTTAGACACGTCTTCTAATCCACTAGGTGTCATATTTATCCCGTCATATCCTGAAAACGAGCAGGTACCATACGAAAAAACAATTTTTCTATAGTTACAATCATTAAATTATATTTAAAAAAAAAAACTTGGCAACGCTGTATAACTTCTATAAATAAATACGATAGTTCCGCATACGTTTATATTGAGATCATATTTATTGGAATAAATAAAATAACTCAATATCAATCATAATTATTATTTTGATGAAATTTTATTTATTTATAAATATTTGAATGTAATAACAAATATAAAACTTGGTAAGTTAATTAGAAGTTGACAGTTGACATACTGAAGTCTCAAAGTTTACACCATTTCCGCTAAAATTCCACTTATACTTATGAATCTTTTGTTTTTTTATTGTACAAATAGATTCTTCATCAATATTTTCTGTTCGTTTTATAGTTTTGTAGCAATTAGCTTTTTTTTATACTAAGTTTAATTATTTAGTTTATCTCAACATCAGCAACATAGGTTATAGTGGTCATCTGACCTTAACAGTACGCTTGGTTGCCACGTTTAATTTTACTTCAGAGATAATTTAAAATAAAATTTCATTAAATTTTTGTTATATTAATTTTATTATTATTTATATATTGGACTTTCGTAATTCATAAAGTTTATAAATAATTGAAAATAAGTGAAGTAATGAAAACTTTTCATTAAATAAATGAAATATTTAAATATAAGTATACAAGGTTTACTTCAACTTAAACCCTGTATATATAAAGAGTAATTTAGAAACAAGTCTTCTTAATCGATTCATATTAAAAATAAATCGATATCTCGATTGGTTTCGAAAATAGAATTTTTTATACAAGTCAAATTTTTGGTTCTGGATTATTTGACATAATAGTTGAAAAAAAATTATGGAATAGTATGTATTTTTATCTGAAAATTATAAAAATCATGGTAATTTTTGAATCAAATTCATAGTTTTTCATAAAATCCAATTTAAATTTTTCGAATAAAATTTTTTTTTCGAACAAGTGGTATATTTTTCAATCTCCTCGTATCAAAAAGTTTTGGAATTGTAATTTATCGTATAAATTCGGACACTTTTCCCAAATTTTCCCCCAAATCAAAGATACTCCTTCTCTCTCTACCCTCCATAGAAAGAAATCGAAAGTTCTATGTTTTCGTATTATCTATATACTTATAAATATTTATGCTCCGCCTTTAAACGTTACGTCATAATTAGTCGTTAAAACATCATTTGGTACATAGCAATAATAATTGATATTATTTTCATGAATTTTTATTAATTATTCGTCTATAATAATTGTTTTGCCGAACAAATCAACTCCTTGTATCAAAAAGTTTTTGAATTGTTATTTATCGTATACAGCGGGACACTTTTTCCAAATTTTCACCCCTATGAAAGATACTACTTCTCTCTCTACACTCCGTAGAAAAGAATCAAAAGTTTAACCTCTATGTTTTCGTATTATCTATGTACTTATAAATATTTATGCTCCGCCTTTAAACGTTACGTCATAATTAGTCGTTAAAACATCATTTGGTACATAGCAATAATAATTGATATTATTTTCATGAATTTTTATTAATTATTCGTCTATAATAATTGTTTTGCCGAACAAATCAACTCCTTGTATCAAAAAGTTTTTGAATTGTTATTTATCGTATACAGCGGGACACTTTTTCCAAATTTTCCCCCCTATGAAAGATACTACTTCTCTCTCTACACTCCGTAGAAAAGAATCAAAAGTTTAACCTCTATGTTTTCGTATTATCTATGTACTTATAAATATTTATGCTCCGCCTTTAAACGTTACGTCATAATTAGTCGTTAAAACATCATTTGGTACATAGCAATAATAATTGATATTATTTTCATGAATTTTTATTAATTATTCGTCTATAATAATTGTTTTGCCGAACAAATCAACTCCTTGTATCAAAAAGTTTGTGAATTGTTATTTATCGTATACAGCGGGACACTTTTTCCAAATTTTCCCCCCTATGAAAGATACTACTTCTCTCTCTACACTCCGTAGAAAAGAATCAAAAGTTTAACCTCTATGTTTTCGTATTATCTATGTACTTATAAATATTTATGCTCCGCCTTTAAACGTTACGTCATAATTAGTCGTTAAAACATCATTTGGTACATAGCAATAATAATTGATATTATTTTCATGAATTTTTATTAATTATTCGTCTATAATAATTGTTTTGCCGAACAAATCAACTCCTTGTATCAAAAAGTTTGTGAATTGTTATTTATCGTATACAGCGGGACACTTTTTCCAAATTTTCCCCCCTATGAAAGATACTACTTCTCTCTCTACACTCCGTAGAAAAGAATCAAAAGTTTAACCTCTATGTTTTCGTATTATCTATGTACTTATAAATATTTATGCTCCGCCTTTAAACGTTACGTCATAATTAGTCGTTAAAACATCATTTGGTACATAACAATAATATTTGATATCATTTTCATGAATTTTTATCAATTATTCATCTATGATAATTATTTTTTCGAACCAATGATATATTTTTCGATCTCCTTTTATAAAAAAAAAAACCCTTTTTTATAGAATTTGAAACAAAATTTTCGAAGCAACATGATCCCCTTTCATATTCAAATTTTTTTTAATGGATGATTATATATATTCATGTTTGACGGAATAAATAATACGATTTGAAAGCCAGGGGCGGTTCATGCCCAATGGTTAACATATCGTAACTTTTACAGTTTTTTTGCTTTTACTTTTAATTAATTTTTTAATGAAAAGTTACTTTTTGTTTTATGGTTTAGGAGATTTATAGATTTTTAAATCGTTGTAAATGCTATGCATACCGTACGCCATAAAGAAACATTCTGAAAAAAATTATCATAAATTGTAATTATTTATTGAAAATACTTTGAATACACCATCAAAAATCAAGTTACGATATGTTAACCGTTGGGCACGAGCCGTTCCTGATAAAATTTCCGATTTTCTTGTATTACAACGTTGCCAATATACGAAGAAAGAAAAAATCAAACGAAATGGTGGTAAAAACACATTTAGCATTCGGATACGGTAAAATTTCAATCAAACAAATATACAGGGTGAAAATTAAAAACTTACCAGCTCCGATTCCGACGTGTTCGATACCAGCAACAGTCCTAATATGATTAATATGTTTAATAACGTCTTGTATAGTGGCAGTTTCGTTACAAGTAACATGGTAAGTGTAAAAATTTACCATGACTACTCCTCCGTTGTGCGCTATCAATTTGAGCACGTCGTCGGGTACGTTCCTAGAGGAATTGCACAGCGAAAAGGCGCTTGAATGTGAAAATATAACCGGCGCTCGGGATATATTGAGCGCCGCTTTGGCAGTGGTCATAGATGTATGAGAAAGATCTATAATCATACCAAGACGGTTCATTTCTTTAATAACGCTCTTCCCGAATTCCGAAAGACCGTCTCTGGTCTTGGTATTGGTCCCTGTTGCCCAAGGGGTGTCGCACGAATGGGTGATGGTTAAATATCTAAAATTTAACCTCGTAATTCGATTATGCAACCTCGAAAACAAATTACTCACCTAGCACCTAGACTGTAGAAAGTCCTCAAAACGGCCAAGGAATTACCTAAAGCGTGTCCTCCTTCGACTCCGATCAACGAAGCGATCCTCCCTTCCTTATGGACCGATCTAATTTCCCGCGTAGACCTCACCAATGAGAAATGATTAGAATTGAACTCGACCAGCCTTTTGATGACGTCTATCTGCTCTAAAGTGACTTGTACAGCGTCGAGATGTTGAGCTTTGCAAGGCACGTAAGCAGACCAGAATTGAGCCCCCAATAGACCGGCTCTAAGTTTCGGTATATCCGTATGAGACCATTTACTAGTCGCCCAAGGTTCTCGATCACTTATAGAACTCAAGTTTAAATTGAATAATTTATTGTGAACGAATTTTCTGAGGTTCCAGGGTAGATCGTTGTGGCCGTCGATTAGGGGTTGTTCTTTTAATAGTTTTTTTATGACATCGAGTCGTTGTTCGGAGGTTTGGGGGGGCATGTGGGGACCTAGAGCTAGGGGTAGGCCTAAACCGGCGGTTAGAGTCGCGATTAAAACGCAGATTATTATACAGATGCACCAAGGGCCTTTGAAAGTTGTTTTGGAAGTGTCGCTGGATGTGCTGCAAGAACATGATTCTATGGAGCCGTGGTAGTCGTAGGGGTGGTAATAATCTCGAACGTCATTGTAATATTGAGGCACGTTAAAGGATGTTTCTCGAATTGGATATTCGTGAGCGCAATGGGGGATCTGAAACAATAACATCGTGAAGGATGTACTCGAATGCGTGTAGCGTGGACATTCTGTATATTTTGAGATGCGGAAATGAAATTTATGATGAGACAAGTTCACGTATACCGAACCAATAAAAAAAAAGGATCATTAATCAATTTTTAATTTATTTTTTGTGTTTCCTTCCTATTTCTTGGTATTTTCGGGTCGTGCGTTGTAGATCTAGTGCCAATATGATATATTATTTCCAGTTCTTTCAAATACATAACCTCAATTTTTAGATATTAAACAGTTTCGGGATTTTAAGGGAATTTGATTCATTAATCAAAATACGTAGATTTGACAGTTTTAAATCGAGTAAAAATTACAAAAAATCGTCGTATAATATATAATCGTCATAAAGAGGAATGAATTACTTGAAGAAATATTTGTTTTCTATATATATATATATATATATATATATATATATATATAATAACAAGGATGCTTAGGATATTAGTAATATCTGAAGTGTAGAAGTGAATTTAAGAAAAACGTGTTTTCACTAAAAAAAATATATTGACCAAAATAATTCGAATATTTAGATTAAATTTTAGAAATCTTTGCTAAAAGAACGAAAAAAATAACCAAAGCATTATATGGGTATATTCACGAAGTACGGGGCAATAAAGTTTAGGTAGTAAACATGAGAATAAAAAACATGCTATCATTCAAAAATTCATATTGTCCAAAATAATATGAATCTGGGAATTAAATTTTGAAGACATTTGCTTAAAGGATAAATATACATGGAAAAAAATCATCAAAGTATTATATGCAGATATGCAAGAAATACGGGACGATAAAATTTAGGTAGTAAAAATGAGAATAGAAAACATGCTCTCATTCAAAAATTCATATTTTCCAAAATAATACGAATATGGGAATTAAATTTTGGTGACATTTGCTTGAAGGATAAATATAAATGGAAAAAAATCATCAAAGTATTATATGCAGATATGCATGAAGTACGGGACGATAAAATTTAGGTAGTAAAAATGAGAATAGAAAACATGCTCTCATTCAAAAATTCATATTTTCCAAAATAATACGAATATGGGTATTAAATTTTGATGACATTTGCTTAAAGGATAAATATACATGGAAAAAAATCAGCAAAGTATTATATGCAGATATGCATGAAAAACGGGACGATAAAATTTAGGTAGTAAAAATGAGAATAAAAAACATGCTCTCATTCAAAAATTCATATTTTCCAAAATAATACGAATATGGGTATAAAATTTTGATGACATTTGCTTAAAGGATAAATATACATGGAAAAAAATCAGCAAAGTATTATATGCAGATATGCATGAAAAACGGGACGATAAAATTTAGGTAGTAAAAATGAGAATAAAAAACATGCTCTCATTCAAAAATTCATATTTTCCAAAATAATACGAATATGGGTATAAAATTTTGATGACATTTGCTTAAAGGATAAATATACATGGAAAAAAATCAGCAAAGTATTATATGCAGATATGCATGAAGTACGGGACGATAAAATTTAGGTAGTAAAAATGAGAATAAAAAACATGCTCTCATTCAAAAATTCATATTTTCCAAAATAATAAGAATATGGGAATTAAATTTTGAAGACATTTGCTTAAGAGATAAATATACATGGAAAAAAATCATCAAAGTATTATATGCAGATATGCATGAAGTACGGGACGATAAAATTTAGGTAGTAAAAATGAGAATAGAAAACATGCTCTCATTCAAAAATTCATATTTTCCAAAATAATACGAATATGGGAATTAAATTTTGGTGAGATTTGCTTAAAGGATAAATATAAATGGAAAAAAATCATCAAAGTATTATATGCCGATATTCATGAAGTACGGGACGATAAAATTTAGGTAGTAAAAATGAGAATAAAAAACATGCTCTCATTCAAAAATTCATATTTTCCAAAATAATACGAATATGGGAATTAAATTTTGAAGACATTTGCTTAAAGGATAAATATACATGGAAAAAAATCAGCAAAGTATTATATGCAGATATGCATGAAAAACGGGACGATAAAATTTAGGTAGTAAAAATGAGAATAAAAAACATGCTCTCATTCAAAAATTCATATTTTCCAAAATAATACGAATATGGGTATAAAATTTTGATGACATTTGCTTAAAGGATAAATATACATGGAAAAAAATCAGCAAAGTATTATATGCAGATATGCATGAAGTACGGGACGATAAAATTTAGGTAGTAAAAATGAGAATAAAAAACATGCTCTCATTCAAAAATTCATATTTTCCAAAATAATACGAATATGGGTATTAAATTTTGATGACATTTGCTTAAAGGATAAATATACATGGAAAAAAATCAGCAAAGTATTATATGCAGATATGCATGAAGTACGGGACGATAAAATTTAGGTAGTAAAAATGAGAATAGAAAACATGCTCTCATTCAAAAATTCATATTTTCCAAAATAATACGAATATGGGAATTAAATTTTGGTGACATTTGCTTGAAGGATAAATATAAATGGAAAAAAATCATCAAAGTATTATATGCAGATATGCAAGAAATACGGGACGATAAAATTTAGGTAGTAAAAATGAGAATAGAAAACATGCTCTCATTCAAAAATTCATATTTTCCAAAATAATACGAATATGGGTATTGAATTTTGAAGACATTTGCTTAAAGGATAAATATACATGGAAAAAAATCAGCAAAGTATTATATGCAGATACGCATGATATACGGGACGATAAAATTTAGGTAGTAAAAATGAGAATAAAAAACATGCTCTCATTCAAAAATTCATATTTTCCAAAATAATACGAATATGGGTATTAAATTTTGATGACATTTGCTTGAAGGATAAATATGAATGGAAAAAAATCATCAAAGTATTATATGCAGATATGCATGAAATACGGGACGATAAAATTTAGGTAGTAAAAATAAAAATAAAAAACATGCTCTCATTCAAAAATTCATATTTTCCAAAATAATACGAATATGGGAATTAAATTTTGATGACATTTGCTTAAAGGATAAATATAAATGGAAAAAAATCATCAAAGTATTATATGCAGATACGCATGAAATACGGGACGATAAAATTTAGGTAGTAAAAATGAGAATAAAAAAACATGCTCTCTTTCAAAAATTCATATTTTCCAAAATAATACGAATATGGGTATTAAATTTTGATGACATTTGCTTAAAGGATAAATATACATGGAAAAAAATCATCAAAGTATTATATGCAGATACGCATGAAATACGGGACGATAAAATTTAGGTAGTAAAAATGAGAATAAAAAAACATGCTCTCTTTCAAAAATTCATATTTTCCAAAATAATACGAATATGGGTATTAAATTTTGATGACATTTGCTTAAAGGATAAATATAAATGGAAAAAAATCATCAAAGTATTATATGCAGATATGCAAGAAATACGGGACGATAAAATTTAGGTAGTAAAAATGAGAATAGAAAACATGCTCTCATTCAAAAATTCATATTTTCCAAAATAATACGAATATGGGTATTGAATTTTGAAGACATTTGCTTAAAGGATAAATATACATGGAAAAAAATCAGCAAAGTATTATATGCAGATACGCATGATATACGGGACGATAAAATTTAGGTAGTAAAAATGAGAATAAAAAACATGCTCTCATTCAAAAATTCATATTTTCCAAAATAATACGAATATGGGTATTAAATTTTGATGACATTTGCTTGAAGGATAAATATGAATGGAAAAAAATCATCAAAGTATTATATGCAGATATGCATGAAATACGGGACGATAAAATTTAGGTAGTAAAAATAAAAATAAAAAACATGCTCTCATTCAAAAATTCATATTTTCCAAAATAATACGAATATGGGAATTAAATTTTGATGACATTTGCTTAAAGGATAAATATAAATGGAAAAAAATCATCAAAGTATTATATGCAGATACGCATGAAATACGGGACGATAAAATTTAGGTAGTAAAAATGAGAATAAAAAAACATGCTCTCTTTCAAAAATTCATATTTTCCAAAATAATACGAATATGGGTATTAAATTTTGATGACATTTGCTTAAAGGATAAATATACATGGAAAAAAATCATCAAAGTATTATATGCAGATACGCATGAAATACGGGAC
The DNA here is from genome assembly GCF_026250575.1 of Diorhabda carinulata. Classification (NCBI taxonomy): domain Eukaryota; kingdom Metazoa; phylum Arthropoda; class Insecta; order Coleoptera; family Chrysomelidae; genus Diorhabda; species Diorhabda carinulata. Next base: position 2,194,699 of record NC_079469.1, read on the forward strand.
GATAAAATTTAGGTAGTAAAAATGAGAATAAAAAAACATGCTCTCTTTCAAAAATTCATATTTTCCAAAATAATACGAATATGGGTATTAAATTTTGATGACATTTGCTTAAAGGATAAATATAAATGGAAAAAAATCATCAAAGTATTATATGCAGATATGCATGAAATACGGGACGATAAAATTTAGGTAGTAGAAATGAGAATAAAAAAACATGCTCTCTTTCAAAAATTCATATTTTCCAAAATAATACGAATATGGGTATTAAATTTTGATGACACTTGCTTAAAGGATAAATATAAATGAAAAAAAATCATCAAAGTATTATATGCAGATATGCAAGAAATACGGGACGATAAAATTTAGGTAGTAAAAATGAGAATAAAAAACATGCTCTCATTCAAAAATTCATATTTTCCAAAATAATACGAATATGGGTATAAAATTTTGATGACATTTGCTTAAAGGATAAATATACATGGAAAAAAATCAGCAAAGTATTATATGCAGATATGCATGAAGTACGGGACGATAAAATTTAGGTAGTAAAAATGAGAATAAAAAACATGCTCTCATTCAAAAATTCATATTTTCCAAAATAATAAGAATATGGGAATTAAATTTTGAAGACATTTGCTTAAGAGATAAATATACATGGAAAAAAATCATCAAAGTATTATATGCAGATATGCATGAAGTACGGGACGATAAAATTTAGGTAGTAAAAATGAGAATAGAAAACATGCTCTCATTCAAAAATTCATATTTTCCAAAATAATACGAATATGGGAATTAAATTTTGGTGAGATTTGCTTAAAGGATAAATATAAATGGAAAAAAATCATCAAAGTATTATATGCCGATATTCATGAAGTACGGGACGATAAAATTTAGGTAGTAAAAATGAGAATAAAAAACATGCTCTCATTCAAAAATTCATATTTTCCAAAATAATACGAATATGGGAATTAAATTTTGAAGACATTTGCTTAAAGGATAAATATACATGGAAAAAAATCAGCAAAGTATTATATGCAGATATGCATGAAAAACGGGACGATAAAATTTAGGTAGTAAAAATGAGAATAAAAAACATGCTCTCATTCAAAAATTCATATTTTCCAAAATAATACGAATATGGGTATAAAATTTTGATGACATTTGCTTAAAGGATAAATATACATGGAAAAAAATCAGCAAAGTATTATATGCAGATATGCATGAAGTACGGGACGATAAAATTTAGGTAGTAAAAATGAGAATAAAAAACATGCTCTCATTCAAAAATTCATATTTTCCAAAATAATACGAATATGGGTATTAAATTTTGATGACATTTGCTTAAAGGATAAATATACATGGAAAAAAATCAGCAAAGTATTATATGCAGATATGCATGAAGTACGGGACGATAAAATTTAGGTAGTAAAAATGAGAATAGAAAACATGCTCTCATTCAAAAATTCATATTTTCCAAAATAATACGAATATGGGAATTAAATTTTGGTGACATTTGCTTGAAGGATAAATATAAATGGAAAAAAATCATCAAAGTATTATATGCAGATATGCAAGAAATACGGGACGATAAAATTTAGGTAGTAAAAATGAGAATAGAAAACATGCTCTCATTCAAAAATTCATATTTTCCAAAATAATACGAATATGGGTATTGAATTTTGAAGACATTTGCTTAAAGGATAAATATACATGGAAAAAAATCAGCAAAGTATTATATGCAGATACGCATGATATACGGGACGATAAAATTTAGGTAGTAAAAATGAGAATAAAAAACATGCTCTCATTCAAAAATTCATATTTTCCAAAATAATACGAATATGGGTATTAAATTTTGATGACATTTGCTTGAAGGATAAATATGAATGGAAAAAAATCATCAAAGTATTATATGCAGATATGCATGAAATACGGGACGATAAAATTTAGGTAGTAAAAATAAAAATAAAAAACATGCTCTCATTCAAAAATTCATATTTTCCAAAATAATACGAATATGGGAATTAAATTTTGATGACATTTGCTTAAAGGATAAATATAAATGGAAAAAAATCATCAAAGTATTATATGCAGATACGCATGAAATACGGGACGATAAAATTTAGGTAGTAAAAATGAGAATAAAAAAACATGCTCTCTTTCAAAAATTCATATTTTCCAAAATAATACGAATATGGGTATTAAATTTTGATGACATTTGCTTAAAGGATAAATATACATGGAAAAAAATCATCAAAGTATTATATGCAGATACGCATGAAATACGGGACGATAAAATTTAGGTAGTAAAAATGAGAATAAAAAAACATGCTCTCTTTCAAAAATTCATATTTTCCAAAATAATACGAATATGGGTATTAAATTTTGATGACATTTGCTTAAAGGATAAATATAAATGGAAAAAAATCATCAAAGTATTATATGCAGATATGCATGAAATACGGGACGATAAAATTTAGGTAGTAGAAATGAGAATAAAAAAACATGCTCTCTTTCAAAAATTCATATTTTCCAAAATAATACGAATATGGGTATTAAATTTTGATGACACTTGCTTAAAGGATAAATATAAATGAAAAAAAATCATCAAAGTATTATATGCAGATATGCAAGAAATACGGGACGATAAAATTTAGGTAGTAAAAATGAGAATAAAAAACATGCTCTCATTCAAAAATTCATATTTTCCAAAATAATACGAATATTAGGATTAAATTTTGGTGACATTTGTTTAAAGGATAAACATACATGAGAAAAAATGAGCATTGGTATACTTCTATCCAATAAGTAATTTTCATTTGATTTCCCCTTAATGACGCGAAATCACAATATTTAATAATTATTACTCATAATATGAACAATGATTTTAATCAATATATATTTTAATTCGGATCTGAAATTAAAATAAACCTCAATTTACCGACAAATTCCTCAATAACAAATTAAAATTCATTATATTTTACATATCTTGCCATTATACATATCACGATTCTCTGTCGGTATAACAGTTTACTTCAATTAAATGATACAGATACAACTAACAACAACAATCGTTAAGTGAAATGACTTTATATCAGATAATGACGTATATAGTGACGCGTTATTCCGATGAATTACGAACCCGTTTAGAGTCTCACTGCCGGAAAATGAAATGACAGTTTGTTATCTGCGTAAATTGTTTGAATTGTCTTCCTCTTGGGTTTTGTATGTGTCCTAGGAAAATAAACCTTTTAGATTTGTTACAATCGAATAAATATTAGTTTTTTTAAGCTTTTGATATGATTTACGAAATCAAAAAGTATATACAGTGGATATAATAAACAATTAAAAAAATCTTATTGCGAGATGAATGTTAAAAAGTAAACAAAATTCATAGATAAAAAAGAAGATTATAATATCAAATGCACTGTTCAATTACATATTAAATTTTCTAGTAAATTTTCATCTGGAATCGATTACACGTCATTTTTGTTTAATTTTATTGACAAGCTAAAAGTTTTCTGTTATTTGAAACGTCAAAATATACAAGAAAATATAAAAAAATTAACCATCGTATACAGTTGATGACTCATAATCATGGTTTTCATTTAGTTATGAAGACGTAAAAAAAGAAGATTATCTATTTATGTCTATTAAAGTTGCTATTGCTGTTGCCACGACATGGAACAATCATTTATATTGACAGTTGAAATGTTTTATGTTGTTTAATTTTCGTGAAACGTTAAAACTTCAAATATGAACGTCAAAAAATTACGTTTTGTGTGTAAACCGTCAACAAATGTTACCACTTTTAAATCAAACTGAATAGAAATAATTTTCTTGATATGTTTTTATCGATATGTTTTTCGGCGGATCAGTATTCCGAGCAGGAAGTCGAGATTAATGTACATATTCCATTAACGTTTTTCGTCTACCAATAAAACCATATTCTAAGGTTCAAAGGGCGCGAAAACGTATAAGAAACAACTATAAATTCCAATCTCAGCATTTGTAAATGACTGTTATTGAAATTAAGTGAATACACGAGGGAAAGTCATTTTTTTAATGAAAAATTTACTTTACCGCAAGAATGTATCTTCTTTTTTAACTTTACATATAGTACAGGTAAATTATCTATAAAATTATTTATGAAAATTTGACAGATTACTTCAGAAACATGGCGGAAACTAAAGGAAATATTATCAAATATCCCTCGTATGTTGTATGGCATATTTTATTACAACAACCAATTATAATTTATTAAAAAAATAAACAAAAAATGTTTTTTATAATATTAATAAATATGAACATATCTCTAATCGACTTTTAAAATCTGGCAACGTTGTTTAAACGTATCTGTATGACTATTAGATATTTTTTTAAGTACCAGAATATATGAAAATGTACTAAAATTTGTTATCCGCCGACAAATGAGAAAACGAGGGTTATACAAATGGTATGTTGCTTTTGTTTGAGTTAAACATAGTATTAGATCATAATATGATAATAATACCCCACTTTTTTTATGTTATAATACAATTATTTATTAATTTATATATGAATCTCTTTAAAAATATTTAAAATTGCACAATAGAGGGCGTAAGTTACCCCCGCACAACGTTAAATAATGACCTAATCACTTTTTATAACGAGTTCACCCTGTATAGTTTTTAAATGCCGTTCGTAATGTTTTTTTTTACTATCTCCCGTATAAAAAATGTATCACTCAACAATTTTCATAAATCCCCCACACTTTTGTGATAATACCGTTTTCAATATTAAAGAAAATAATATTTTTTTAACTCACCTGGTAGTCTAGGACATTCCCGTACCCCATGTGGTTGCAAGGACACGGACAGTTCTGTATGTGTTGTCTTAGCTCCGGGTCGAGGGTAGAGAGCCACGAATGCGGGCGCCCTCCTCCGGCGACGGTAACCATCGGAGACTAGCATTTTACAGCCGCCACCGCTGCATTGATCACCTTGTGCCACCTGCACCCCGACTGATGTGCCTGTGTTGCTCTATTCCTGTTGTCAGCGCTCAGCTATCGCTCTTTATTTCACCTCGTTCGTATATATCCCGTTTTAGGCCAATCCCGGGAATTATTTTGATTTTTTTCATTTATTTATACGTAATATTTTTCTTTATAAATAAATAATTAATTAGATATAATAACGTCTACTGCATATTCCCATTAATGTGTAAATTAAAAAAATTTAAACGTTTGTTACATTTATTTATAATTATATTTGTTATTCAGAATGTTAAATTGCTCTGAACTGGCCTATTTCTTCTTTTCTGTCTCGCTTTCGATAAACTGAGGGTGGGGGAATAAAACGAGAATGCCTGGAGATGGTCACATCATCATTGACAGTTGAATCAAATGTGTGTTTCCATATTTCTCACTGTATTTAATAACTCCATGAATTTTTAAATTAATTTTTTTTTTAAACGGAAAAATGGTATAATTCAATTTATTATCAATATCTTTATAAATAATTGTTAATTTAAATGCAGTGACCTCGGTAGCTGCGATTCCTTTGATCGTGTTTTTTGTCGCCTTGGTAACGGCTTGTTTGCTCCCCTGTTTTGAGTAGTAAGCAAGTGAACGGCGCAACTGTCCTTGTTCTGATCAGGTGTGCTTTGGTTATAAATTCGCTACGATAACGTGATCAATTTCTACGAAATTTTCACCAAAAATAAACGTGAAAAAGTTTTAGTTATAACGTAAATTTTTATTGCAACAGCTTAGACGATTAAATGAAATAAGAACGTGAAGTGTCTTCTAAATTATAATTTCGACGATTTAAACGTAAATGTCAATCTTCTCGATTGTTCATTCACTCGTTAAAAATTTAATTTCCATCGATGTTATGTTTACTAACACCAATATGAGGTTAGGGGAAAAATAAACTGTCAAATAATATGTGTTTATTCACAGATTTTAATTTTTTTGTTATAATTAGTAAAAAAATATATTATTAAGTACCCTATAGGTAAAAAAATTCCGTTTTTCGTAAATTTAGAACAAGTGAAGGGAGATAATGTAATTATTCCGATCAGGTGTGACTGGTTTTTTTACCAGACACAGGCTCGTTTAGCTTCACCTGTCAGTTATTTATCCATGGTAGAACAGATAATTTGGAAACGGGTCAATTGAACCGTACGGTTTATTGTTACAGAGGCGTCGTAAAAAAAAGAAGAATTTAAGGTTAATTATTAATATTAAACAACTAAACTTTGAAAATTAATTGTTAAGGGTTCTCATATATTCGTAATCAATATAAAACATCTAGAAATACCTGGTTTTATTGGGAAATTGATTCAAGATAAAATGAAAAGTTACTAATTTAAAAATAATAATGTATTATTGATTCACAATACACAAAACGAACTGTAGTCGCCATTATTTTATCACGTAAACATTTTAGTGAAAAATGTTTTGCATAATTTAGCTACTCAAAATGAAATTTTATATGTTTGTGGAGAGATTAGATCTTATAAATAAATTAATTTTATCAAAAATATTTATTTCTGAATATGTTTACAAATGAAAATGGTATTGATATATTTCACTCGATAAAACCGGTGTTGTCAGATCAATAAAATTTACGAATATATAACTATTAATATATTTTACTTAGGAATTTTAAAAACATTGTAAAAATAAAGTAAAATTAAAATAAATCTATTGTTTTTTATGTGTTTTACGAAATTGTAGACAAAAATTTTGTACATTTTTTAAACATACTCAGAAAACCCATTATCAGAACGAAGATGCTGCCACATGCTCGTCTTGGAAATGATTACATTCCAAAGAAACTTCTGAAAAAAAGCAATTCCGCGACATCAAGAATTTATGTAAGTGGTTTTTTCATATACACGAAAGATTTTAGAAAAGAAGAATATACAGAGTAAACCGTAGACGTTTTATAATTAGGTTAGGTTAGTTTTATAATTAGAATAAAAATTATACGAATTTCAAAGATCAACTAGAAGAATGTAGCAAAAATAACAATATACAAGGTGGAGATAAAAAGATTATAAGACGATAAAAAATACGTTATTAAGTATGAGTATATTTTACATGACATGTTGGAGAAATAAGATAATTTCTTTTTATATTGAAGTACATTAACCTCTTGAACTAATCTGTTCATTATCTAATAATCATTAAAACACAAAAGACGTCATCTTTCTTAAAGTCCATCTCTGTTAAAATGGTCGATATTCGTTGTGCGTCACACGGCGCATGATCGTACCTGTTGCCCGCGTGGGTCCTTTGAGATGCTGGGAGAATCATAATTAAAAAGTGTTTTTACCATAAATCTTTATAGAAAATGAGTAGATTCACTTAAAAGTATTGTCAGTTATGAAGATATGTGTTGTGAATTAGTGAAAATACTTAAAACACGTTTTTGGGTGAGTATTTTTTGTTGTTAAAATGAAGATTGGGGTCTTTAATTTTGCATATACAATCCACTAATATCGACAAAAAACTTGTTTGGAAGCTCCTATTTTTGATTTGATAATCAGATTATATGATATGATATAAAATAGACGTTTAAAATAAATATATTATTGTATGAAATATAAAATTGTGCTTTATTTAGAAACAAAATATAATTATTTTTCAACTAAATTCGATGGATATCGATTCGTTTTTATGGGAGAAATAAATACAAACAACAGAAACTTGTTTTTTTGTACTTTTATTTTTAATTTTGAGGTTATGTCGCAAACCAATTGATGTAAATTGTTTGATTTTTATTCACTACAATTTTTAGAAGAAACATCTTATAAGATAGATTATTTACTTTTTCGTAGTATAAAATAAATAATTTACGTAAAGTATACCAGGTTTAAAATAATGAGTTTCATTTATTTATGAATGTATATACGATGGCGAGTCAAAAAGTCAATTTTCTCACCTGTTATCATATAACCTAACCTAACTTATCATATAAGTTAATATTAGTAATTCCAATGGGGTTGTTATTTGTTTTCTGACATAATTTGAACAAGCTGCGTTTTTTATATAAAAAAGGAAATAAGTAATTTAGTGAAAAAAATTATAGCTGACACCAAGGATTTAGCTGTCAGAGACTATTACTTGTTTCCAAATAAAATCTTGGTAAAAGTCGCTTTTTTGAATTCCAATTAATGGGTTTTTTCTTTAGTATTTTGAAAAAATATTCCATTTTTCAATTAAATATTGGCAAAAAATGGCTTTTCCAAATACAGTTTGAACAAAAAATTTTTCATTATTCAATTTTACAAAAAATGGCTCCCCTTATTTCGATTTGGACAAAAAATGACTCCCAAATCAAATTTAGACACAAAATATGTTGTCCAAATTCAACTTGGACAAAAAATGATTTTTCTATATTCAATTTGGACAAAAAATGGCTCCTCCTATTTCGATTTGGACAAAAGTGACTTTCCCAAATTAAATTTGGACACAAAATGTGTTGTCCAAATTCAACTTGGACAAAAAATGATTTTTCTATATTCAATTTGGACAAAAAATGGCTCCTCGATTTGGACAAAAGTGACTTTCCCAAATTAAATTTGGATGAAAAATGTGTGGTCCAAATTCAACTTAGACAGAAAAAAATACTTTTTCTTTATTAAATTTTGACAAAAAATGACTCCCACTATTTCGATTTGGACAAAAGTGACTTTCCCAAACTAAATTTGGACAAAAAATGGGTGGTCCATAATCAATTTGGACAAAAATGGCTCCTCCTTTTGCGATTTGGACCAAACATTCAAAAATGACTTTCCCAAATAAAATTTGGACAAAAAATGTGTTGTTCAAATTCAACTTGGGCAAAAAATTCCATTTCCATATTCAATTTTGACAAAAAATGGCTCCCCATATTTCGATTTAGTCAAAAAATGATTTATATTTCAACTTCGACAAAAAATATCTTTTCTATTTTCAATTTTGACAAAAAATGATTTCTCCATTTCAATTTGGACAAAAAACATCTTCTTCTAATTTAATTTGGACAAGAAACTCAACTTAGACAAACGAATTCTTTTTCCATATAGAATTTGGACAAAAAATGCGTTTTCTAAATTAAATTTGGACAAAAAAATGGCTTGCCCAAATTTAAAATGGTTAAATTTGGATAAAAATGACTTCCCCTTTGAAATTAGGACGAAAAATGGCGTCTCCAAATTCAACTAGACAAACAATTCTTTTTCTATATCAAATTTCCCCAAACTCAAATTTAAACTTGTACCAAAAATAGTTTTTTTAACAATTTCGAGTATACATACGTGTATATTCAACCCTCAAGGACATCACCTGAATCTTTATTTTTCGTTGTTGTCTACACCAGGATTTGTGCTCGACTTCGGTTAGTAACCCACTTAACCACGGCGACCACTACGTCAACGACAAGTGTTTATTAAAAAAGAAGAAGAAATTTCTTTTTTTTTATTACTGATTAATTCATTCAATTACAAAAATAATCACCTCTCTTTTTTCAAATGTAATCGGCATTTGTACTACTATTTTTGAAAACAATCTCAAATATATTCAAATGAGTCTGCTTAATACCCCTTTCTACACGTACCGTATTGATTAATGTGTCGAGTTTTAGAATTTATACGAGTTTAAATGTTTCGTAACTTTATTTTCCAGTTTCGTTTTATTCAAGTATTAGAAACAACGTAATTAAATGTAAAACTTTCGATCGAATTTTTAACCCGTTAAAAAGTTTTTTCACTACGCTATAATTTTACAAATAACCTTCAAATGTTTGCTTATGAGAGTTTACTAGCGTTTTAAAATTGTCGGGTGATTGTCAAAAGATGGTTGGTCATAATTAAATAATAACTACGAATTCTTTAATATATTTTATACCACCCGTATAATTTATAAATATTATGAAACGTTACATTTTTCAAATTATTATTAATTACTTTTCAAATTTCGTTTTATAATTTAAAGCAGATAAAATTTGTTGGTTATAAATAAGACGTAGAGATGGCGATGTTATGTTTACATGTTAGAGTAATCAACGCTTAGAATCATATATTTCTTTATAAAACATTTACATCTACAATTACAGTCTAAATTTTACATTCCATATACTTTTAAATAAAACATAACCACACTTTTTATACGTTTACAAGAGTTACATTCATTTCATTAAAAACAGTTTAATTAAAACTGTCGTGGGTATTCACCAGTCATGTTTTATCGAAAGATTGAATGTCTTCATTTCCCCGTTCGTTATATATTTAATTCGTTTATTTGGAAAAGCGACAAAGGAAAACGAAAACCCCATTCAGTAGGGAGTTTTAAATCGAAGCCATATCTTATTATGTGAAGACCGCCATTTTTTCCCGCGTAATCCATTCAAGAATCCAATTTATTCGAAGACCACTTACACCGAATTTTTTCAAAGACTCGGTTTTTAGCTACCATTTAACTTTGGTATAAACAAAAATCTAGGGATTGTTAATTTTTTTTTTCTATTATATTATATGAAAATATTTTTAAAATGTTAAAATCGTATTTAGAAAAATATAAAATACGTTGTACGTCTATGTTGTTAAGCTAGGTCGTTATTTCGAATAGAAACCACCTCAACTCATCATATCAATAAAGGAATGTACTTCGAAGGCTTGAAGCATCCTTAGACAAGGATTCTCTTGTTATTAACTTTGTTTTTTGGTCCTAGAAGTAGTAGAATCAAGCTAAGAACTGTACGTGAACAATCGCGTAACTTCGTCTAGTATCGTATAAGCTCGGTGACACAAAACTATACAAATTTATTAATTTATTTGGAATATTTACACATTACGAGAATGTTTCAAACCTTATTATGATAAATATATTCAATAAAATAATTTAACAAATTGTTTTTACTAATTAAAAATAATTAACAGAGTCGAAATTTACAGGATGATACTTTTGTTAACTGACGTTTCTTCGTAGTACTGATACTTTCTTTTTTATGATGACGTCATACATTTGGGCGATTGTAAATGTTATCGACAGCAATATAAATAAGATTCGATACGGTAATTTACAATTTCAGAGCTCAGAATGCATCAAGGTGCATTCCTCAGCACCGGATGGACTCGAGGAGGAGCTTCCGAAGTCGTTCGTCGAGCTCATCCCGCTTCCGGTGCCCAATGGAACGTTCAAGTCGTCAGGGGGAAAGTCAACGGAAAATGTCTTTGGAACGCCTGTAAGGCTCTCAGTCTAGGTTTGCTGTTGATGGTATTAGGAGCAGCAATGGCCACCATAGGTGAGCATATACGAGGGCTAATCATAAAGTAAGCTACTAATTAAGTATTTTTAAGTATTTTTCGCGACTTGGAAATTCTATAGGCAGCTAAACATTCAATGTGACGTAAAAAATATTTGGCATAAATTAAATCGAGTAACCGTAGGAAATTTGTCTATTAAAGTATCTTTTATGAGGTGAATATGAAAAAAATTGATCGGAAACGTTGTTTAGAATCAACATCTAGACCTTTCTACCGAATTTCGAAATTTTCGAAATTCTCAAATACCTTTGAATATTTCTGTTTGTGTTTGCTAACCTTTGAAATGTCTCCGGGATCACTATTGCAACCTTGAATCAACTCTGAATGTTTCTGATGGCCTTGAACCAATGCTGGAAGCTTCTATAACATTATTCGGACATATCTGTGTTAATCTTGATTCTAAGCGTCTTTTTGTACACCACGAACTATCTCCGGACATTTCAAGTAACCTTAAACCAAAAATAAAGGTCTCTACTAACTTTAAACCTATGCTAAACGTCTCTATTAACCTTCAACTATCTCTGGACGTCTGTATCAACCTTCAACCACCCCTGGATGTCTCTTCTAGTCTCAAACCAATGCTAGATGTCTCTATTAACGTTCAATCATCCTTTCGATATCTCTTTTAGCCTTGAACCAATGCTAGACGACTCTATCAACCCTCAACTATGTCTGGACATCTCATCTAGCGTTGATCCAATACTAGACCTCTATATTAACGTTCAATAACCTTAGGACGTCTGTTTTAACCTTTAACCAATGCTAGACGTCTTTTTCAGCCTTAAATCAATGTCAGACGTCTCTATTAACCTTTAATTATCTCTGGACGTCTCTTCTGGCTTTGAAGCGATACGAGACGTCTTCAACTAATTCTGGACGTTTCTTCTAGCGTTGATCCAATACTAGACCTCTCTATTAACGTTCAACCAGCTTTGGACATATTTTTTATTAACGTTCAATAATCTTTAGCAGTCTCTTTTAACCTTTAACCAATGCTAGACGTCTCTATCATCCTTCAACTATTTCTGGACGTCTGTTTCAGCCTTAAATCAATGCTAGACGTCTCTATTAACCTTTAATTATCTCTGGACGTCTCTTCTGGCCTTGAAACTATACGAGACGCCTTAAACTATTTTTGGACGTCTCTTCCCGCCTCAAACCAATGCTAGATGTCTCTATTAACGTTCAATCATCCTTTCGATATCTCTTTTAGCCTTGAACCAATGCTAGACGACTCTATCAACCCTCAACTATGTCTGGACATCTCATCTAGCGTTGATCCAATACTAGACCTCTATATTAACGTTCAATAACCTTAGGACGTCTGTTTTAACCTTTAACCAATGCTAGACGTCTTTTTCAGCCTTAAATCAATGCCAGACGTCTCTATTAACCTTTAATTACCTCTGGACGTCTCTTCTGGCTTTGAAACGATACGAGACGTCTTCAACTAATTCTGGACGTCTCTTCTAGCGTTGATCCAATACTAGACCTCTCTATTAACGTTCAACCAGCTTTGGACATATTTTTTAGCCTTGAACCAATGCTAGACGTTTTTATTAACGTTCAATAATCTTTAGCCGTCTTTTTTAACCTTTAACCAATGCTAGACGTCTCTATCATTCTTCAACTATTTCTGGACGTCCGTTTCAGCCTTAAATCAATGCTAGACGTCTCTATTAACCTTTAATTATCTCTGGACGTCTCTTCTGGCCTTGAAACTATACGAGACGCCTTAAACTATTTTTGGACGTCTCTTCCCTCCCTCAAACCAATGCTAGATGTCTCTATTAACGTTCAATCATCCTTTCGATATCTCTTTTAGCCTTGAACCAATGCTAGACGACTCTATCAACTCTCAACTATGTCTGGACGTTTCTTCTAGCGTTGATCCAATACTAGAACTCTCTATTAACGTTCAACTATTCCTGGACGTCTGTTTCAGCCTTAAATCAATGCTAGACGTCTCTATTAACCTTTAATTATCTCTGGACGTCTCTTCTGGCCTTGAAACGATACGAGACGCCTTAAACTATTTTTGGACGTCTCTTCCAGCCTCAAACCAATGCTAGATGTCTCTATTAACGTTCAACCATCTTTGGACGTCTTTTTTAGCCTTAAACCAATGCTAGACATCTTTATTAACGTTCAATAATCTTAGGACGTCTGTTGTAACCTTTAACCAATGCTAGACGACTCTATCAACCCTCAACTATGTCTGGACGTTTTTTCTAGCGTTGATCCAATACTAGACCTCTATATTAACGTTCAACCATCTTTTGGCGTCTTTTTTAGTCTTGAATCAACGCTAGACGTCTCTACTAACCTTGAACTATTGCTAGACCTCCATTTTCTTCAAATCAACAAAAGTTGCTCCACTCAAAATGCCGTAGCTCAAAAACTAATGATAGGACAGGTGGCAAATTTATATACGAGTATTTTGAAGGTTATGGCCAACTGAAAATCATATGGATTTAGTACTAGTAGCGCCAGCTATGTGTCAGCCTACCTTTCAAATGTTGATACTAAACAATCCAGTTAAATAACTCGTCATTTATATTCAATAAATACCCAATTGTTCGAAAGTAAAACTACGTCTTCCGCTGATAAGGGCCTGACTCCGGTAAATCAAATTTATATTATTTAAAGAATCGTTCGACGAGAAACGTCTACTAATTTGTTTTCTTTAGGTTATTACGCCGATCATCTATCAGCAACTCCGGAGTTCAAAGGAAACTTCACGTTTCGAACGAAAAACGAAACGAAAAGTTTCCATTTGAACAATTTATCCTACGCCGGTCCTATCGTAATGGGTGTCGGGGGTAAGTTAGACAGGTCTTCGAATTAAATAAACTGATAAACATTTTATGAAAACGTCGTCAGGTTTTATCGTTGTGGCGGCTTGCGTTATGACTTTCGAAGCGCGCGATTCCGCAGCTAAAGTCGTACCGGCTAGATTCAAACTGAGTACGACGGGTCCTCCGAGCGTTTGCGGTCACGGCAGCTGTAGCAGTAGACACAGCTCGTTGAAAACATCGGCGGTGCAGGTAAAAATCGTTTTTTGAGATTACAATTTGTGATACAGGGTGTATTATAGGTTCAAACGATGACTCAACACCCTTATACTCATCAGAGCACGTCCTCGACGGATAGAAGGGCGTTGACTCAGTCTTTTTTACATTTTTCTAGGGGCCTTGCGTTGGAAACGCAACAGAATAAGAATTTGCTCAAACTTCCGCAGGTGGGTTAAACGTTTAGTTGGTTGTATGAGATATATTATTTAGTTTCTCGATAGGGATCTATAAATAGAAGTCCTTCCGCTCCTGATCTTGTATTAGAACGTACGGAACAGCCTCCATCGCCGCATATCCGTACGCCCGTGCCCCAAAAATCTAATACGAAGCCGAAGACTTTCGCCGCATGCGCTCTACTTAATCCGGGTCTGCTGCAGAGACATGCGCTGTCCGTTGACGAAACGGCGGGAAATTATAGGTAATAAAATAAAAAAAATTTCCTGGTTTTTCAAATTTCTCCCGTAGAAAATTCCCAATTTATCGTTTTCGGGTTTTTGGGGAAATTACTAGTATTTTTGAGTTTCTCAATATTTTCTCTATACTATCTTTCGAATTTTCGCATTTCTGAGTATCCCTATTGAAAAGTTTCTGATTTTCTTACCTCGGAAAGTTTCTGAGCACCGTTCATTACTACTACTACTACTTGTTTTTTTTTTCTATTAAAGTTTGTGGGCTTCAGCGTTTACAAATATCTGAGTTTTTGACTCTGTTTTTCTAAGTCACAGAATTTCTGAGTATACGAACATTTTAAGTTTCTAGCACCTCAAAGTTCAAAGTTTTCGATTTTCCCAGCTTTGAAAATGTCGGGAATTTTTGATATTCTTAGCACTGAAACTTTTAAAATTTCTGAGCAATCGTATTTATGGAAACCTGGATTTTCTGAATGTTCAATATTTTGAGTATCTCTACTTTTGTATTTTGAACTTCATGATGTTCCGAATTTCTTTACGTCAAATTTTCTGAGATTAACGGTCTAGAAAGAATTTTCTTATTTCTGAAGAACCAAATTGTTAAAAACTCAAATTTTCGTGTTTCTGAGAATAAGAGCTCGTGATCTTTCGTGTTTCAAGGTTTCTAAATCCTCGTATGTCTAATTTTCTGAGTTTATAAACGTTTGAGTTTCTAATTTCGTCGATAAGACCCTATAAATTGAATATTTCTGAGTTTCTGATATTCCTTTGCATTAATTTATGAGTCATCGTATTTCTGAGTCTTTGACTTAATGAAAGTCTAAATTTTCGACTTTCTGAGTAACTAAACTTCTAATTTTCCAGGTTTCTGAGTTTCTAAATGTTCGAAAATCAACATTTCAGAGTTTCTGAAAATGACGGGTATTCTGATTTTATATTTTTTGGATTTCTGAGTTACTGCCATAGTAAGTTCTTCGTTTCCTGATACTACAAATGACTTTTTTCTGAATTTATGAGTCACCAAATTTCTAGAAACTGGATTTTCGACATTATAGGCTTCTGAGATTGAGTTCTCGAACTTTAGAGCTACCAAATTGTCAAAAACTTCGAAATTTCGAACTCCTCAGTACTCAAGCTTCTAGTTTTTTGTATTTCCGGATTTCTGAGCTCATAAATGTCGAATTTCAGTTCATGTTTTTTCGAATGTTCGAGTTTCTATGTTTCGAAAAAGTGTCTGGAATGAAGTTATCAAAATTTCTGAGATACCAACCTAATTAAAATCTAAATTTTCTACTTTCTGAGTAATTGATTCTTCAAGTTTCTGGTTTTCTGAGTTTCTAAATGTTCGATATTCTACATTTCAGAGTTTCTGCATTATCTGAGTTTGTTTTTTGGGTTTCTGAGTTACTGCTATAGTAAGTTCTTCGTTTCCTGATACTACGAATGACTTTTTTCTGAATTTATGAGTCACCAAATTTCTAGAAACTGGATTTTCGACAATTTAGGCTTCTGAGGTTGAATTCTCGAACTTTAGAGCTACCAAATTGTCAAAAACTTCGAAATTTCGAACTCCTCAGTACTCAAGCTTCTAGTTTTTTGTATTTCCGGATTTCTGAGCTCATAAATGTCGAATTTCAGTTCAGGTTTTTTCGAATGTTTGAGTTTCTTTGTTTCGAAAAAGTGTCTGGAAAGAAGTTATCAAAATTTCTGAGATACCAACCTAATTAAAATCTAAATTTTCTACTTTCTGAGTAATTGATTCTTCAAGTTTCTGGTTTTCTGAGTTTCTAAATGTTCGATATTCAACATTTCAGAGTTTCTGCATTATCTGAGTTTGTTTTTTGGGTTTCTGAGTTACTGCTATAGTAAGTTCTTCGTTTCCTGATACTACGAATGACTTTTTTCTGAATTTATGAGTCACCAAATATCTAGAAACTGGATTTTCGACATTTTAGGCTTCTGAGGTTGAGTTCTCGAACTTTAGAGCTACCAAATTGTCAAAAACTTCGAAATTTCGAACTCCTCAGTACTCAAGCTTCTAGTTTTTTGTATTTCCGGATTTCTGAGCTCATAAATGTCGAATTTCAGTTCAGGTTTTTTCGAATGTTTGAGTTTCTTTGTTTCGAAAAAGTGTCTGGAATGAAGTTATCAAAATTTCTGAGATACCAACCTAATTAAAATCTAAATTTTCTACTTTCTGAGTAATTGATTCTTCAAGTTTCTGGTTTTCTGAGTTTCTAAATGTTCGATATTCAACATTTCAGAGTTTCTGCATTATCTGAGTTTGTTTTTTGGGTTTCTGAGTTACTGCTATAGTAAGTTCTTCGTTTCCTGATACTACGAATGACTTTTTTCTGAATTTATGAGTCACCAAATTTCTAGAAACTGGATTTTCGACATTTTAGGCTTCTGAGGTTGAGTTCTCGAACTTTAGAGCTACCAAATTGTCAAAAACTTCGAAATTTCGAACTCCTCAGTACTCAAGCTTCTAGTTTTTTGTATTTCCGGATTTCTGAGCTCATAAATGTCGAATTTCAGTTCAGGTTTTTTCGAATGTTTGAGTTTCTTTGTTTCGAAAAAGTGTCTGGAATGAAGTTATCAAAATTTCTGAGATACCAACCTAATTAAAATCTAAATTTTCTACTTTCTGAGTAATTGATTCTTCAAGTTTCTGGTTTTCTGAGTTTCTAAATGTTCGATATTCAACATTTCAGAGTTTCTGCATTATCTGAGTTTGTTTTTTGGGTTTCTGAGTTACTGCTATAGTAAGTTCTTCGTTTCCTGATACTACGAATGACTTTTTTCTGAATTTATGAGTCACCAAATTTCTAGAAACTGGATTTTCGACATTTTAGGCTTCTGAGGTTGAGTTCTCGAACTTTAGAGCTACCAAATTGTCAAAAACTTCGAAATTTCGAACTCCTCAGTACTCAAGCTTCTAGTTTTTTGTATTTCCGGATTTCTGAGCTCATAAATGTCGAATTTCAGTTCAGGTTTTTTCGAATGTTTGAGTTTCTATGTTTCGAAAAAGTGTTTGGAATGAAGTTATCAAAATTTCTGAGATACCAACCTAATTAAAATCTAAATTTTCTACTTTCTGGGTAATTGATTCTTCAAGTTTCTGGTTTTCTGAGTTTCTAAATGTTCGATATTCTACATTTCAGAGTTTCTGCATTATCTGAGTTTGTTTTTTGGGTTTCTGAGTTACTGCTATAGTAAGTTCTTCGTTTCCTGATACTACGAATGACTTTTTTTTGAATTTATGAGTCACCAAATTTCTAGAAACTGGATTTTCGACATTTTAGGCTTCTGAGGTTGAATTCTCGAACTTTAGAGCTACCAAATTGTCAAAAACTTCGAAATTTCGAACTCCTCAGTACTCAAGCTTCTAGTTTTTTGTATTTCCGGATTTCTGAGCTCATAAATGTCGAATTTCAGTTCAGGTTTTTTCGAATGTTTGAGTTTCTTTGTTTCGAAAAAGTGTCTGGAAAGAAGTTATCAAAATTTCTGAGATACCAACCTAATTAAAATCTAAATTTTCTACTTTCTGAGTAATTGATTCTTCAAGTTTCTGGTTTTCTGAGTTTCTAAATGTTCGATATTCAACATTTCAGAGTTTCTGCATTATCTGAGTTTGTTTTTTGGGTTTCTGAGTTACTGCTATAGTAAGTTCTTCGTTTCCTGATACTACGAATGACTTTTTTCTGAATTTATGAGTCACCAAATATCTAGAAACTGGATTTTCGACATTTTAGGCTTCTGAGGTTGAGTTCTCGAACTTTAGAGCTACCAAATTGTCAAAAACTTCGAAATTTCGAACTCCTCAGTACTCAAGCTTCTAGTTTTTTGTATTTCCGGATTTCTGAGCTCATAAATGTCGAATTTCAGTTCAGGTTTTTTCGAATGTTTGAGTTTCTTTGTTTCGAAAAAGTGTCTGGAATGAAGTTATCAAAATTTCTGAGATACCAACCTAATTAAAATCTAAATTTTCTACTTTCTGAGTAATTGATTCTTCAAGTTTCTGGTTTTCTGAGTTTCTAAATGTTCGATATTCAACATTTCAGAGTTTCTGCATTATCTGAGTTTGTTTTTTGGGTTTCTGAGTTACTGCTATAGTAAGTTCTTCGTTTCCTGATACTACGAATGACTTTTTTCTGAATTTATGAGTCACCAAATTTCTAGAAACTGGATTTTCGACATTTTAGGCTTCTGAGGTTGAGTTCTCGAACTTTAGAGCTACCAAATTGTCAAAAACTTCGAAATTTCGAACTCCTCAGTACTCAAGCTTCTAGTTTTTTGTATTTCCGGATTTCTGAGCTCATAAATGTCGAATTTCAGTTCAGGTTTTTTCGAATGTTTGAGTTTCTTTGTTTCGAAAAAGTGTCTGGAATGAAGTTATCAAAATTTCTGAGATACCAACCTAATTAAAATCTAAATTTTCTACTTTCTGAGTAATTGATTCTTCAAGTTTCTGGTTTTCTGAGTTTCTAAATGTTCGATATTCAACATTTCAGAGTTTCTGCATTATCTGAGTTTGTTTTTTGGGTTTCTGAGTTACTGCTATAGTAAGTTCTTCGTTTCCTGATACTACGAATGACTTTTTTCTGAATTTATGAGTCACCAAATTTCTAGAAACTGGATTTTCGACATTTTAGGCTTCTGAGGTTGAGTTCTCGAACTTTAGAGCTACCAAATTGTCAAAAACTTCGAAATTTCGAACTCCTCAGTACTCAAGCTTCTAGTTTTTTGTATTTCCGGATTTCTGAGCTCATAAATGTCGAATTTCAGTTCAGGTTTTTTCGAATGTTTGAGTTTCTATGTTTCGAAAAAATGTTTGGAATGAAGTTATCAAAATTTCTGAGATACCAACCTAATTAAAATCTAAATTTTCTACTTTCTGGGTAATTGATTCTTCAAGTTTCTGGTTTTCTGAGTTTCTAAATGTTCGATATTCTACATTTCAGAGTTTCTGCATTATCTGAGTTTGTTTTTTGGGTTTCTGAGTTACTGCTATAGTAAGTTCTTCGTTTCCTGATACTACGAATGACTTTTTTTTGAATTTATGAGTCACCAAATTTCTAGAAACTGGATTTTCGACATTTTAGGCTTCTGAGGTTGAATTCTCGAACTTTAGAGCTACCAAATTGTCAAAAACTTCGAAATTTCGAACTCCTCAGTACTCAAGCTTCTAGTTTTTTGTATTTCCGGATTTCTGAGCTCATAAATGTCGAATTTCAGTTCAGGTTTTTTCGAATGTTTGAGTTTCTTTGTTTCGAAAAAGTGTCTGGAAAGAAGTTATCAAAATTTCTGAGATACCAACCTAATTAAAATCTAAATTTTCTACTTTCTGAGTAATTGATTCTCAAGTTTCTGGTTTTTCAATTTTTTTTGGTTTCTGAGCTACTGGTAGACAAGGTAGGTAGGTACTTAGTTTTTGGATTTGGAGCATCAGGGTTATAAAATTTCCGAGTTTACATCAGATTAAATCATATATTTTAGGTTAAGTAATGATTCCATACATCCGTGCGGAAGTCAGGGATCCATGGCGATGGATTTACATTTAGAATGCCCCGTAACACTCCGCATCAAAGATAAACGTAGAAACCCACTAAAGAGACAAAGGAGAGTCGACGAAGAAGTCAGCCACGTACAAGATGAAACAATTAGACGAAGCTCCCATTCTTGTTCAGTCAAATTACCAAACCACAATTTGAAAGACACTTCCAAAAGGGGTAAAATCAATTATTATATTGCCTATGGTGCCATTTTGGATAGTTCGTTCGTTTTAGGAGGTTCGGCGCATCAATTACCAACACATTACACTCACTGCCGATCATCTTCGACGAAACGGAGAAGCTCCAACGCGTCCGATGTCGGTTGTAGATCGAGACCGAGGAAAAGAGATTGCGCCATCGCCAAGGGAAAATTAGAAAGAGCCATAAGTTCGGATTCAAGACTTCCTGGTTTGTAGTAATAATATTCGAGCTTACAACTCATTTAATGTCTATTTTCTACAGGCGTTTCTAGATACCCTCCTCATAGAACTCCTCAAGTTACACCAGAAGTTAGTCCACAAATTTCTCCGCAACCAACACGCGCTCAAAATTCTTTGGAGGTAGATCCGGGAGGTAACTGTGAGGATATTGAGGTTAGGTTATCTCAACACAGTGTACATTTTAGTAACAGTTCTCAGAAATGAGGGAGGTCGTCGTGGTGCTGATGACGAAATTTTTCGAATGAATGTATTTGGTAATTTTTTTTTCGTATTCTGAGAACAAGAAAGAAAATGGAGTTCAAAATTCGAGTTTTGCCGATATCTTAGGTCAAAAGTTTCTGAGCGTCGGAGCTTTTGAGTTTGAGATATGCCAGCCCTCGCAATTTCTGATCACACGATGCGCTGCTCCTAGATTCAAAGTTTCTGAACTTTCTGAAGCAAAAGTATTTGGATTTTTTTGGGATTTTTGAGCTTACGAAATTGATGTGTCTGAGCATACGGCGTTTCTGACTTTCCGGTTTTCTGATCATCCCGAATTTCTGAGTATCTGGATTCTTGGTGTCATGAGTGTTCATGATTTTCTGAGAATCAAATTTTTCGAAGTACTAGATTCCAATGTCCTAACTTTCTGAGCATCTGAGTCCTTCAGTTTTTAAAATTTCTGACCATCCACTTTTGTATTTTTCTGAGTTTCCGATCATTTGAATGTTATAATTATCCGAGACCTTCAGTTTTGACCATCCAATTTTGTATTTTTTTAAGTTTCTGAGCGTCTGAAGTTTCAGTTTTGTCGAAATGTCAATATCTCAGCTTTCTGAGCATCCTAGTTCTTAATTCGTTTCTGTTTCAAAATCTCCCGACTTTCTGAGAGATTTCTTAAGTTTTCAATATTTAATATTCTGAGATTCTGAGCTAACGAAATTGCAATGTTCCACGTTTTCAATCGCTTGAATTTAGTGTATTTATTTTATAACTCTCAGACTTTCTGAGCATCCGAATTCTTGGGTTTTCAAATTTTTAAAATTCTGAGCTTACGAAACTCCGAATATCTGAGCATCTGTATCTAGCGGATTATTGTGTGATATACTCTCCTGTTTTCGGAGCCTCCGAATTCTTAATTTTCTAAGCATCTGTTTTTCTGAGCTCACGAAATTCTGATTTTCCGAGCATCTATTTCTTGCGGATTATTGTGTGATATACTCTCCTATTTTCTGAGCCGCCAAATACTTAATTTTCCATACATCCGTTTTTCTGAGCTCACAAAATTCTCAGTTTCTGAGCATCTGTATCTAGCGGATTATTGTGTGAAATACTCTCCTGTTTTCGGAGCCTCCGAATTCTTAATTTTCTAAGCATCTGTTTTTCTGAGCTCACGAAATTCTGATTTTCCGAGCATCTATTTCTTGCGGATTATTGTGTGATATACTCTCCTATTTTCTGAGCCGCCAAATACTTAATTTTCCAAACATCCGTTTTTCTGAGCTCACAAAATTCTGAATTTCTGAGCATCTGTATCTAGCGGATTATTGTGTGATATACTCTCCTGTTTTCGGAGCCTCCGAATTCTTAATTTTCTAAGCATCTGTTTTTCTGAGCTCACGAAATTCTGATTTTCCGAGCATCTATTTCTTGCGGATTATTGTGTGAAATACTCTCATATTTTCTGAGCATCCAAATACTTAATTTTCTAAGCATCCGACTTTCTGAGTTTCCAAGCATCTTGCGGATTATTGTGTGAAGTACTCTCCGATTTTCTGAGCCTCCAAATATTTAATTTTCTAATGACTTTCTGAGCATCCGTACTCTTCTGATTTCTGTGTGGAAAATTCTCCGATTCTGAGCATCCGATTTTTCGAATATTTAAACTATCTGAGCTCACGAGATTCAGAGTTTATGAATAGCCGAGCTGCATAAATTTCTGAATATACGAGTTAACAAGCCAACGTTTTATTAGCGCCCCGACTAAAACATCTTTAATACGAAGTACCGGTTGTCCCAATAAGAACGGCTCTCGGCCATATCTCGGGAACCATTTATAGTACAGCTTCGGGAAAAAAAAATTTATGACAAAAGTGACATTGAGAAAAACCTGGAAATTATTTACAGAGTTGTAAGTCCACCGCCAGAGGGCGTAATTAAATACTAAAAATTATAAAATGAATAATTTACAAATTTTGTCTGATTTAGATGCATTTAAACTATTCGTATCGTATTCTTCAAGACATTCAGCGTATATTTGATCTTACAAGTTTTAGTCTATCTCTTCAAATAAGAGATGGGGGAAAGTGGGAACTTTATTATGAAAAAACGCATGTAAGTCCAGTTTTACTTAATCTATCTATGCAAACTTAGTCTTTTTGAAGAGAGCTCCTTTCTACCAATGTAAGAGTTATAATTTCGAAACAACCTAATGAATAACGTATATGCTAGAGGGCGCTATTTATTTATTTTTTTAAATCTAGCTATCCTTGAAAAATGTTGAATGGAAACATGCAGTTTTAATTAAGGAATATGAAAGTAGATAAAATTAGCAACAGAATAGCGAAAACCGCATCTCGATATCTTTTTCGTATTACGAGATATCTTAAGAAATGTGTAAATTTCAAGCATTTTCCTCTAAACATAAATTACTGCTGTTTGACTGAACGGATTTTAACATTTTTTGATTCCTCAAAATTGTCTTTCCTTGGTTGCTGTTACCGGGAAAATTTCTTGAAGAATACGATAATCATAGTTTAATTGCATCTTAATTAGACAAAATTTGTAATTTATAATTTTTGGTATCTAATTACGCCCTCTGGCGGTGGACTTACAACTCCGTAAATAATTTCCAGGTTTTTCTCGAGGTCAATTTTGTTATAAATTTTTTTTCCCTAAGCTGTACTATAAATGGTTCCCGAGATATGGCCGAGAGCCATTCTTATTGGGACAACCGGTACATACTGAAAAACTGGTCAAGTTAAAATCCAAATATTAATGATGGATGTTATATGAACTTATATTTGTATAAAAAAATGTAGTAATGAATGGTTAGATAGTTTTCACATAATATACCCACTGATTGTAATTGTTGAAAAAATTATATTAAAAAAAAAACGAAGTGTTTTATTTCCAAATTATCTCCTTGTTTAATAAAATACGTCATACCATCTTCTTTCACATTACAATTGGCCTCGACCTCAGCAGTCTAGCATTCTGTGAACTACTACAACTTACTTCGTTGTTATTAACCCTAAATATTAAACGTATATTAATATTTAAAAAAAGAACAATGTTAGAAAACTCTAATTTGTACCTGTAATAAATTTAATTAATACTTCTGTAAAACTATAATGATATATTAAGACTTTTTTGGGAAATAAATGCGAAGATTTCTGATAAAGCTAGTGAATAAATTAACAGTTAGGTCTTTGACCACATAAGGACTTATCTCAATCATCTTAATATTTCGTAAGGTAGCAAAATATTGACCTTACAATGTTTAACCTATCGATCAGTCTTGGAAAATATTTAAATATATTCAAAAATTGTTTCTTTTTGCTGCCGATATACTTGGAAAATTCACAATTTTACTAACTGTTGATATTAGTGCGGGGGATTAAAGTGCAAAATTTATTCTTAAAACATCGACTTTATTTTAACCTAAAACTTATTGTATTCGGTTTTTAAATATACCAGAAAGATTTGAAATATAATTTTTTATAAGATTATAACAACTCAGTTTATAATTTGCATTATTATTGTATAGGGTGTTTCAAAAATTTAAATTGACAGCTATCATAACGTTTTATATTATAATTACCTTATAGTGTGACATGATATTTTGACAGTTCTCATTCTAGCATTACAACATACAGGGTGGTTCATTAAAGGTAAGTAAGAAATATGTGATAATATACAGTATAAAGAAAAAATAAATTTGATTATTTTTGTTAAATAAGCGGCGTTACTGAAAATTTCACGCTTGGCGTGAACGCTCGGATTTTCCTTCGACACCCGGTCAGTTTTCAGCAGACCGGTGGTTTTTCCAACGGTCAGTTTTCTATTAACCGTCGCGGGTGGTGGTCGATTTTCTTTTTATAGAAGATGGGGTGTGCTAGCAGTTCTCCACTTGTAGAAAACGGAAAAAACTTCATAGAAGGTGCTAAAGATTCAGTTTCGGAGACGTTAACAAAAGGAGGGAAAGTATTGGAAGGTAGGATTTGATTTAGTTCTACCTTTAAACAAGTTAATATAATTTTTTTCACAATTTACAGTGTATTTTATGACGTCTGTTAATTCAATTCTCTAGTTATAAATTTCTTAAGAACTTTGTTATTTACAGGTTTACCTACCATTATAGTTGTACGTATGTATCAATTTAAAACAAATTTTTTTACTTTCTTCTTTTTATATTATTTTCCATGCTTTTTTTGTATGCTTTTTCAACGTAATTCCTTTGACAAACGACTTGATAAAGTAGGTCACTCTTATTTTATCAGGTGAGTAATGTTAGTACACTGTAAAAATTACACTGTTAAATTTCAAATCTTAATAAAATATTTTGAATGACTTATTTTGTGTATATCTTATATATTGAAAATAAATCGAAAAATGGTAATACAATAAGTAATGCCACGTCAAAAAATCAAGCAATTTGAAAAAAATTTGACATGCTTGTAGAAGAAATTCGATATTCTGAAAACTATTCGAGATATCGATTTATTTTTTACAGGAATCGATCAAGAAAACGTGTATCTAAATTACTCTCTATATTGGTTTTCTTCAATTTCATATCTGTGCGAAATATACAGGGTTAAAGTTGGATTGAATTTTTTTTTTTACAAAAATACTTTATAGTATCTACAGTTGTGTAATAGCAACGTTGTAATACAAAAAAATCGAAGGAGAACGTTGATATTATCTTCAATAATCTCAAAAAATCCAGAAGTTTCGGTTGAATAAAGTTTTACGACAGATAAAACGCAAAGTTGACCTTGAACATTAAAAACAACTTGTAGACCTTGATTAAAAAGTTATACAACTTTAGTTTGATGGAAAACAATCTTAAAATATGAATTCTTAAAAAAAATAGATTTTTGTATTTTAAAATGAATTCAAGGTTATTTTAAGCATAAGAAAATAGGCAACATTCAAGAGGTTTGTTTATATAGTTCAATTTCCCCTATCTCTTGAATCCAATGCTATAAATCTAATTTAAATAGTGTATTGGCTTGAAAAAATGATTCAATTTTCAAATATTTCATGTTATTATTTCAAAAAGTCCAAATTTTAACCCATATTTTCTTTACTATTGTTTCAACACCCTGTATATCAGAAACCCTGTACTTTTGAGTAGTGACAATTTTTTTATAAATAGATTGATCTTTTAGGAATATTTACTCGTGATAACAAATTCTAATAATGATAATTTTGATCTGTGCGATTTTTTAAGTGAGTAGGATACAATTTATTTTTGTTTTGTCAAAAAAATCACTTAAAAAAACTTTCTTTAGAGGTTATATCAAGAATTAACTCGTTATTTACATTTTGGGATTGTTTATTTCGTGAAAATATAGTTTTAATTCCCCGTCGAAACCCAAAAGCGAAACATAAAAACAGCTGGAATATTATGTAGACTTTGAAGTTATTTTGCTCTTAATATATTAAAAGACAAATTTCTTACACCGCTTCTTAAAAATATTAATTAAAATCCCGCTTCTATTATTAGAAATAATTTTCTTGTACAATCAATAACCTAATTTACCAATTCAGATGAGGTACACAACTTGAACAAAAAATATATTGATGGCTTCTAAATATAGTCCTTCACGCAATCATGACTTCCACTTACATTTCTAAAGAAAAGTTTGCAATTCATCATAATTTCTAATACCATGCAAATGTAGTTGTTGAATACGTCTGAAGCAACATGTTTTAAGATCTAGAAGTGATACAGTGACTTGAAATTAATGAGTCAGCTGACCATGAAAAATAATTATGAAATATTTCGCCTTTTCATTGGAATAAATAAAAGCTGACGAATTATTTTGAATATGTAGAAGGGATTGAAGGTTTCTTTAATAAAGATTTGAAAAAAAAAAAACACTTCTTTATTATTAATCTATAAATTAATAATATGATTTAACAAAAAATTTCGTCTGAATATTTAGTAACGGTTAAAAAATAACTATTCATCTCCGTTTTAAGCACGAATGACAGATGATCCATCGAAGTTACCTGAATTAATCAAAGACATCTGTAGAAGGACTTACGGTTTCATAGATAAAAAACAATTATTCTTCTTTTTTTGACCTCCATATTTACAGCAAATAATTAAAAACTGTTTTTCCAAATATTTTTTTCTTATAGATTCAAAACGTAATTTCTATAATAAGCTGATAAATATTTCGTGTAAATAGGCATTTTGTCTAGTAGCAGAAATCCAATAAAACTATATATTATTAACAGTAATTCAACGAGCTCACGCGATTTTGAAAAATCGTTAACATTTTGAAGTTAAAAGAAAAACGCATCACGCTATCAACACTTAAAATATTTCACACAGGACCGTAATTGATTTACAAATTTCGCTTATTGAATACATTTAAGTTTTCATCAATAAATTAGATCCACGTCAGTTCTTTATAACACAATTTTTCGTTGAAATTGTTAACGAAAATTTCATTATTGATTTTATATACCAAATGACTTCATAGCATAACGTTTTTGAAATATTAAAATTAAATTGGAATTTTATGAGAAGAAATACTTATTGACTGGACTATTGTGAATTGTAACGAAAATATTCCCTTTAATTAGACAGAGTTATTGACCTTCTAGAGTGTACAAAAAAAATAAATACACGTATAGGTTAACCCTATAATCAGTATACTTTTGAAAATACGATATAACGAGTTATAATTACAAAGATAATAACGATTGTGGTCAATAGCTGCTCTCTATAATAAATTAACGTTAAGTTTAATAGTCAAATGTTTCCCGCCATATTAAAACAGCGTTGCCAGCGTTTTAAAATAGTACGATGATTTGAGAAATGTAAAATATTAAAATACACCTAAATAAATAATTTGTTGTAGATGTTGGGGAAACAGCGAAAGAGGGAATCTCATCAGGACTGGATACAGTGAAAGAAACCGTTCATACAGCCGTCACTACCGCCGAAAACGGCGTCGAAAACGTTATGGGAAAACTAGGAGAAACTTTTAATTTAGCCTCTTCCAAAGCAACAGATTTACATGAAGACATCGAATCTAAAAAACACGAATTAGTAGCGAACGTTTCCGATACAGCAGCCGAAGCTATTTCCGAAGCTGAAACAGTGGTAGTTTCCGAAGCTGAAAACGCTAAAGAAGCGTTCACTTCCAAAGCATCGCCAGTATTTGAAACTGTTCATTCCATAGGTATAGAAATGTTATTTGAAAATTATGAATATTTTTGACTTCATTTTCCAGGTGAAGAAATGGAACACAAAGCATCCGAAATACAAGAAGATGGTATTGAATTTATCGAAGATATAGAGGAACACGTTCTGGGTGATAACGTCCACAAAATGGAAACAAAACCGGAAGAAATCCTTAAAACGACATCTACAGAATCACCTGTAAAGGAACTGGTAAAGGAGGAGTAAGTTATCTGATGTGAGTGTTGAAGTTAATCGTGCTTTTTTCTCTAGTTTTTTTAGATAAATTCATTCTAGAGTCGATTGCACGATAATTGAATATTTTTATTATATTTATTAATATACAATAGTCCGAATATTTCGTAACGGTTTTAAAACAACGATCCATCTCAAAATGATAAACAATCGAAATTAATGAATTAATCAAAGACTTCGAGTTCACAAATAAAAAGAAACAATCTTCCGTATAGTGAGTAGAACAAAGAAAGCATAACATTTATCGAAATGACAATACAGTGAAATATTTTTAAGAAACATAACAGCAACATGTACATCAGTACGATATAATAATATACAAGAGACTGAATATTTCTTAAAATAACGATTCATCTCCAAGTTAATCACGAATAACAATCGAATATTCAAGTTACCTGAGTGAGTCAATGACACTTGCATAAAAAGAAACAATCCATTTTACATATAGTGTGTAGAACAAAGAAAGTATTACATTTATAGAAACCGAATACTGTGAAATATTCTAAAGAAGCTATTAAATTAATTATTTGAATAATTCATAAATTAATATGATGCACTAAATGCCACCATTCTTTTTTAATTTAATATATTGTGTATCAATTTGATTGAAATAGCTAAAAGCTTGAATGAAATATTGTTTCTTGTTTTTTTTTTAACCTCTATACTTTCAAATTATCTATTGTGTATCTACCGTCAAATAGAATGATGTCATAAGTTGTCCACCAGTGGCGTGCATATAAATTTTTGTATCAATAATGTGTAAATAAATCTTATAATTTTGACAGTAGTGACATATATTATTACAAAACAAAATGAATGTACTATTAACGAGACATGCCGCAAAATATATTTATTGTATTCCTGAAGGACTTAGAGAGCTCATGACAGATATTTCAAGGGAAGTACTACGAAGTCAACCGGAAAACATGTATCTTTTCATAGCGGATTACTTAGAAGCTTTGCTTATTACCAGAGAAAACGCGAGAATTGCTGCAAGAATGGTTCAAAGTATAACTGAGATAGCGGAAGCTACCGTGGAGTTTTTACAACAAAGTGGTAAATTACTTATTAGCAATTTTTGCTACGATTTTGAATGTTATTATATAATTAATTAGGTTTGGATAAACCGCAAGTTGATAAGATAGTAGAAATTATACACGAAGCATTCAAGAAACGAATCAGGGATGACGTTATAACGATTCAAGCCGAACAACAAACGGAAGAAATAGAAGAAGCTAACATCATAGCGGATATACTCGAACAAGCGGAAATTCCATCGGATCTGGCAGAAGAGTCCGCTAAAATAATCCAACAGGCATATAGGAAATTCAAGACGAGAAAACAGATGGAAAGACAGCTCTTAAGTGGAATTATCGATTGGAGAATAGCCGCTAGAAGCGCCATAAGATTATACAGACAAACCGGTGTTACTAACGAAGAAGCTAACAGAGCTGCTACTTTAATAAAAGCTGCTTACAAAGGTTATTACACCCGACGTATTATGAAAAAACTCAAAGACGAACAAAAATTCTTACATCCGATGTTGGAAGAGGAAGAAGTTGCCATAGAACCCGAAGAAGCACAGGAATTCGATTTCGAATATAAACAAATGTATTCCGTTGATTCGAAAACCGTCAAAATCGATTATGACACTGTTATACCCCACGTAGATTTCGGAGACGTCACCACTGCTGAGGTAATGTGTGTCAAAAAAAGAGAGAAGATAGTGTAGTAAAAAAGTGGGAGGAGTCTTACAAAGAGTGATGAATTATGGAAGGAGTATCAAAACAGAGAGAGACAGAGAGAGTGTGAGACTGTTGAAGAGGAAGTGTTATAAGAAAAGGGGGAGTGTTTTAACAAAAAGGGGGTGTCAAAATAGAGATAAAGTATTAAAAAAAGAGAGAGACATAGCGGAGAAGCAAGTTCCAAAAGAAATAGTATAAAAAAGTACTAAAGCAGAGTAAGAATGAGAGTGGAAAATGGATAAAAGATATAAAAAGGAGAGGGAGACAGAAAGAGTGGGGAAGAAAGTAGACTCTTAAAAAAGGTGGTGCTGAATGAAAGATAAAAAAAGGGAAATAAAAAGTGGGAGGAGTGTTATAAATAGAGAAAGAATATTAGAAGTGAGGAGTGAGAAAGAAAGAGAGGAAAAGTTGGAGTATGAGATTGAGAGAGAAGTTAAAGATGATATATAGATAATTATTGAAAATTAATTTTAACCTTCAAGGCCGCGAAAGAAGAAATAGTAACGCAAAAAAAAGAATCCACGCCTTCAGCTATTATTTCGTATGCTTTGGATAAAATTTTGGATAACGTTATGAAAAAATCTGATCAGAATTATGCGAAAATCGCTGTAGAAACGCCTCCTCCGGAATCAGAAGAACCGAAGGACGAAATTTGGCATGTCGAGAATTATCTTGAAGAAGAAACGGAAGGTGCTTGAACATTTTTTTAAAGAAATCGATGTTCTCGATGAATTATTTGAATAAAAATATTTTTACAGAATTTAATGTTTAAAATGGGGTCAACGAACTGATATAGTCCGGTTAATTCGGGTTAACCACGGTAAATAAATTCGGATGTTGTTTAAAATTGGATAGATTATTCGAAATGCAATAATAAATGAATACACATCTATACAATACACACAATCTAAAAAATTCGAATTTTTTTGCTCAAAGCTAATTTGACCTGGATATCAGTTAAAATTCAATCCTTTTTTTTTTCTATTGGACAAACATTCCGTAGGAAAATTGAAAAACAAAGAATATATGGCTCAATAAAAAGCTCGTAACACCGTGGGGAAATTTAATATATTCCCAAGGTGAATGTTGAATAACTATATTTTTTTCATATCTGATGAAGTTGATATATTGGCTGACAAGCATATTTTTTAAAAAGCATCTATAAAAAAAACACTATTTTATCTGATTGAGATTTAAAAATCATGTTGGGAATTTATTACATTCAAAAACAAAAATTACCGTTTCGCAAAGTTGAATAGATAATTCGAAAACGTAGGTACAAATTTATTATTGGTCTATGGTTGTGGAGCTGTAAGTAGTCGAATAGGTCAATAACTAAAGGTAGAAAAAAGAAGAAGATTATTTCTCTAATAAATCGTAGTGTCATTATCAAAAAAATTTGTAGTCCAGTTAAATTAGTTATTTAATTCTGTAGAAAACAATTTTGGAGCAAAGATACTTTCATTATCGATTGGAGTTCCTCGGTGATCTATTTTAGGATAAAATATTAATTTATGAATGATAAATTTTAAAATCTATCTCTCTAATTGTTGTTTTAGATTACAACCGACATTTTGGGAGGCTGCAGCCGATGCTATATTACTCCAAAGGACAATAAAATCTATGGATTTTCGCGACGTAGGTATAGACAAAAAAAATTACAACCAACAAGAAATATATGACACTACAAATGAATTAATAAAAGATCACGTAAAAGATACTGTTAACGATTGATTTAATCGTTGTCGTTTCAAGAGTCTCATGTTTGTAATTTTCTGAAATATATTTTGCTCACTTTGTAAATTGAAACTTTATTCGACATTTCGTGGTGGTTCAAAAAGTTTTATATTAATAAAAATCATGAAATCTTTCAAACTCCACAATGCATAAAAATATTACTTTTTACAGTGTACATAAAATAGTTTCGACGAATAATGCAGTTTGGTTAATAATTCTACAAAATGATTGTGACAATTCAATCTATACTAACCAATTTTTTACATTCAGCTAGATTGTGATACTTTTGTTGTGACCTGTATATTGTATTTAACTATATCGATAACCGTAATACCTGCAGTCAGAAATAAGTATATTTTTTATATAGGTTAAAATGGAGTGATGTTAGAAGTTTATTGTCCTATTAATATATATCTAATGTTTACTAACATTGTCATATTTTAAGGTTTTTAGAAAATAATTAAATGACTTTAAAATTTCCTTCAAATCTAGTTTCATTCCAACCAGAAAACAATTAATCAAATAATATTATATACCAAATGATGTTTTTTGACATTACGTTTCAAGGCCGAATACTAATATCTATACGTGTATAGAGAATAGAAGAAAATAAAGTTTTTTCATACAATCCAACTAAATTTTATCTATAGCTCAAAAACCGTACAAAATATGTGAGGCTATCAAAATACTCAATTGTTATTTTCGTTATATTATATTATTATGTTTAGTTATGTTATTAATATCTCATAGTAGTTCTAAACGTTAAAGCATATAAGAAATAATAAAAAAAAAGTTGATAAAAGACATGAATAAAATATGGACGAGGCCAAAAACTAAGCATGTAATAAGAAGAAGAGTATTTCCCTGATGATAATATGTCTTACAGATTTTATAGTACAGTCAAATTAGTTCGTGACAATATACAAAATGAAGTAACATAAAAAAATACGCGAACCAAAAATTTTGTTAAGATAGGGTCATTAAAATGAAACTAACTTTTAAAAATCTGTGTTTATTGACAAACTTTGACCGAATGTAACTAAGATATTAACAACAAAAAAATTCGATAAAGTATATTTATAAATGTGAATTTACTGTCACAACATCGCCGACGGCGGCAATTACTTCAATTTCAACAGCAGCGTTTAATGGTAAAGTAGCGACTTGAAAAGCAGTCCCAGCAGGAGGATCTTTATTAAAATCTACAATGTAGAAAACCAGTTAACGGACAAACAAAATTTTTCTATTCATATTTACATTTGTGGTATACTTCATTCACTGCCGAAAAATCGTTGATGTCTTTGAGGTACACGGTGGTTTTCAAAACTTGATTTAAATTTGAATTTCCCGCTTCTAAAACATTCTTGATGTTTTCTAAGGCTTGGATAGCTTGAGGCACCACTCCCCCTTCCACTAATTGATTGGTTTCTTTAGAAATTCCTAAAGATCCCGATAGAAACAGTAAGTTGTTGAATGAAACAGCCTGACTAGAACAATATATATATATACTCTATACCTCTAAAACTAAATATCCCTAGAAATTTTAATTCCCCTAATGATCGAATTTAATTATAACCGAATTACGTTGCCAAATCTAGTAAATGTCAAAATAATTAATTCATTCTTCTTTCTTACTTCGTCTTTACGCTAACGACTAAACATCCATGGTATCAAATCAAATACTTATCTAAATATACATTTAATGATAATTAATTCAATAATGAAGTTGCTGTAAATACTATTATTTTGTTCCATTACAGGGTGTATTGTAATTTATAGTCTACAAAAATTTATACAGTTTTAAAATGAAAAAATTTTGTACGTACCTGTAGACTGGCACCACAGGAGGTGGCGCTTTTAGTGTTGTAATAATTTGTCTCACTAGTTTCGACATATTTACTTAAACTAAATGAAATGAATTGATTATTTTTTTTATCTATTAATATGCGCATCAATGAATTTCTAGGTCATTTAAATCAGGAGCGGAGAAATTTTAAATCCTTCAAAATATTTTAATTTAGTAATTTAAACTTTCGATTTGTCGCTTTTAAAGATAAATTAATGCAAAAACGAAGCAGGGTATACAAAATGGCAACCAGTCATTAATATAGATTCTGTGCTCGTATTACTTATTGTTAATACATTAAAAATAATATAAATATTTTTGAGACGTCGTTTATATATTACATAAAAAAATTTGGCTCATTATTTAAATAGAAAATCATTTAGAAACCTCACAAAAGTAAATTTCGTTATGATCCGCCACTGGTTACGTAAATATTATCAAACAAACGAATGTTTTCGTACTGTACTGATGAAATATACTACTTACATAATAAAAGAAATATATCCTTGATATTTTAGTCAAAACTAAGAACACTTTACAAAAAAAAACTAAAACATTTTCTATCACTAAAACAAATCACCCAGCACTTTTTCAAAATAGAACAAACAAAAAACACACTAACAAACACATACTTCGCAAATTCGTAGTTAAATATTAATAATTTTCATTTAAAACGCGAACAAGATTAGTTATATGCTTGTAATCTCAATAATGGAGACCAAACTAACGTGAAATACATTTTCCCTCCAAGAAAACAAACATGGCGTTCCAATTACTCGAGAAGATTATTTTTGATTGGTCAATAATATGAGAAACAATAAATTATACGTGGCAACGCTGTTAACCTTCCAGAAGATTGGTTCCAATAATTATTTTTTTTTATTACATAAAACTATTTAATAAAGTGAATAGAGATTTTGATATTATCGAGGATAAAACATTTGCACCTTTTGGCTTTATTTTAATGTACAAATAATTTAATAATGTTGAGTATAAATATTTTACCTGAGAAAAGGTGGAGATGGTGAATTTTTATGGGAGGTAATAATTTCTCGTACCAAATTTGCCATTTTTAGTACGATATTGATAACAAATTTGTGACAATACAAACTAAAATAACAGATTTGATGACACTGCTTTTATAATTTTTACACAATTCTTATCATTTTGACTTTCAATCGAGTAGGTTCAAAATAAATAAATCTTCTATAAACAGAACCGGATTTGTTTAATTTTGAACAGAAAATATAAAGACTTTGTTTTAATTTATTTTTTTTGTGAAATTACTGCCACTTTGATAGTTCTCATTTAATTTTTGCAGAATACTATAGTTAATCGATTGGGAACAATTATTTTGATGTACTCGCGATGCCATCTAATGTATTAAAAATGAAGCAACGATTTATAATCATAGATAAATCAATAATGATAATCATACTATCAAACAAGTGGTTTGTGTAATAGAAGGATATTGGACGAGGCAATTAAATTCCGTACAATCAAGTTATCTATGGAAATAACACGAGTGAAGTTAGTTTTTACAGTAACCTAACCTATTGTAATAAATATAATTAAACGATTCGAAAATATGAATTTTAGTAAAAATATTCAATCAATTTGAATCATAGTTTCTTTTTAATGTAATAAAAATTTATAACAGTGTAATATTATACCATTTTCGATAAGGATTAGGGATAAAATACGAAAATTGGATAATAGTGGAATATCGCCAAAGGAAAAAAGGTAAAATATATAATTAAATGTAAATTTCATGTATCAATTTGTTTATTTACAATTTCAATCTAATATTACATCAAGAGTTCCGAATCTGTACTGCTTTGAATTTGTATTTCTCACTAAAACTTGATTAGCACATTTCATAGTTAATAATTTGATTAAAGCCCCCGATGTTATATATCCTATAGCTTTAGTTTTACCTGTAAGGAAACTAAAGTCACCGTGTTTTACAAAACCTAGTATTTCTCTAGTACAAGATTTTCGTATCATCGTGGGTTCTGGAAGCCAGAGTTTCCTCATAGTACACGTGTAATCTTTTAACATTTCTTTATCGATTGGTATGATCTAAAATCAACGCGAAATTTGAAAAATTTTCAAAAAAACAAAAGAATCGAACATAAAATAATTTGCAGGAAATTTTTATGTTAAATTTGGCAGTGAGATCAGTTTATTAAATAATAGATACTAAAAATTGAATTTGAGGTGAAAGATCGAAACAAATTATGGAGAAGAAAATGTTGTATTAAAAATCCGCGGTTGTTTTTAATAAAAATGGAAAAGATTGCAAAAAAAAAACAATTAAATAATCTCAAATATTTCAACAATATATCAAAATCAACTAATTTTTATCCCTGTACCTTAAAAAAGGACTTCTTTTTACTATCCTTATGTTAATTAAACATTTTGTTAATTTATTTTGTGATTACGACAATTAATTTACGAAAATTATCATTAGTTGTGATCAAATACCCACCCATTAATATCAGAAATAAACAATTTTTGCTTGAAGTTTTCCACTTAATTTATGTTTCACTTACAGAAATGACTTTAAAACACAAAAAATCCAAATCAAAAACTCTCGAAAAAACGTGAATTTGCACGGTTTTAATGTTTAAAATTCACGAAATGTTTGAGGTTATGTTCTGAAATAACATCAACGTAGTTAGAATTCCGTTGTACGTAATTATAACCTATAATATTGTAAAACGAAAATATGCAAGTAAATCTTGACACAAATCGATTAATTGACATCGAAATTCGAGTTAAAAATTTGAATTCGTTATCCGCGATTAGTACGCGGCGCGTCTACTCGACTAGCACGTGTTATCATAACACAGACACAACTGTCTGAAGCACGAACGTATTTTCCGACAGCGTTGCCAGACTTAAGAGCATTACCGACAATATTTAGATCCAGTGACTCGGTATTTTGAGGTTATGTTGAGAGTAAAAAGATTAGGTATGTAATAAAATATTCAAATTAAGAATCGGGATACTTACTTTTCCTTTCTTTTTTCCTCTGATTCGTTTTTTTCTCAACTTTTTGAGCAAATTTTTGTGTTGTTTCCTCAAAGTTTTCCTTTGTTTCTCATAAACGTCATTAGAATTTGGTTCTTGTGGTTCTTTGACGTAATCTCGATCTTGCGGTAGACATATTATAGAAAATTGTCGACACAAACCTTTTTTTATCAACGTTATTTGTACGGGAACCAAACAGTTTTCCAACAAATCAATTTTTTCTTTATATTTTTTAACCAAAGCGTCCTGAAATAGTATAACCATGAAATCGAACTTTTCCTTTTAAATCCTCGTGGTTCGCTTACACGAATATTTTTTAAGGCGATTCTGTCTCTCAAAACAAAAAAATCCTTCACTACATTACACGTTAACGACCATTCCATCAACAACATCCTCCAGTTCCATTTGAATGGACTACAAATTCGAAATTTCGCGAAATTCGTTCTCTTATTCACGGGTAATTTGAAAAAAGTTTCTTTACATTTCAGAGATATTTCGTTTTCTTCTTTTTCCCCTGCTATAGTATCCGGATACAAATTATTTTGCGATCCGGATTCGAATGATATTAGATCGTTATCTCTTAAACCGCCAGCTCTGGCGCCCCACATTATCAATGCTAACCAAGTCGGTTGGGCCCAAACCGACGGTAATATAATATCCCAACCGCTACCGTAACCTTAAACATCTCCATTTTAAAATTCCACAATCCACACTCTCCAATTATAGAAGGCGTCTCATAAATAATGTCTGTTTTCAATAACCAATGTTGTTTAGTAAATAATAAGACTGGGTTTATACGAAGATTGTCCCAGAAGTACCTGGTTTCGCCTACAGATGGCGGTAGCTACTTGAAAAATACCACGGCATATGTGTCAAGTTTGAAGACGCCATGTTGTTTAGTATTCCTTCGATAGCCATCAATAGTGAAAGTTTTCAGTGAATTTGTAAATAATCATCGTTATGTGAGGCGTTAACACAACCAGTATAAAAGCTGAACTAAATTCTACTCTGGTTTAGACTGTTTCTTCGTTATCAACAATAAAATATTGGGTAGGAAAGTTTAAACGAGACCGTACGACCTGCAAGTACCAGCATCACAGCGGTCGACCAAATGTAGTAACGACTCCAGAAATGTTGAAGAAAATCCACTGGATGATCGTCGATTGAAAGTGCGCGAGCTAGCGGACGTAGTAGGCAAGTTGGGGGCCGCATTAGCTCACAATAGAACAAAAACAGCGTCGCGAAGTTGTTTCCATCGAGTATTTGACAGAAAAGCATCAACTATATCATCTGGATGATCTCAAAGTATACTAAACCTTCACTTAGGACCTGCAAGTACCAGCATCTCGGTGATCGACCAAATGACGACTCCAGAAATGTTGAAGAAAATCCACTGGATGATCGTCGATTGAAAGTGCGCGAGCTGGCAGACATAGTAGGCAAGTTGGGAGCCACGGGATGATCGAAGCATACTAAACCTTCACAACTCCACCAGAGACACGACAAGACTTTCCGTTCGATCGACCTCTCTTCGCGAAGGGTCATGGTGATCTAACCACTAATTTTTCACGTTCGGGTTCAAAATTCAATGTTGCGATGTCAGAAGCACCGGTTAAAGCGTCGACACATTTTGCTTAGAACCCTCTGAGGATGAAGAGGATTTGTCATTATCCCTACTTTTGAATTCCCTTTGGAATTTTATAATATTTCCCGCAGGAATCGTCCGCATACACTGCCTCGGTTAGGATTAAGCCCCTCACCAACGTCTAGGTTCAACGGCTCCTTCAGAGGCCACAAGTTAGTCTGGTTATCGATGATTGGTGCTACTAGATTGTACGAGGGTGGTTCAAATATAACTGGAAATGCCATGAAAGAATCTGCATTGATTGTTAGACTGGTTTTTTACGAAAACAGGCGGGACCGCGTAACTTCGCTTTTTGCTGTATTTATTGGAGGATGAGTTTCTCGATAAGACTCAAGTTAAGTAAACGGTGTTGCGCTTTCCAAAAAGGGGGCTAACTTGCCCCAAAACAAGTATAAGAACGTTAAAGCTGTAGAAAAACGCATTTTGGAAGACTGACGCAGTACTGTACGCGATATGAGACAGTTGGGTGCCGAAACTTCACACGCTCGGAAATTTGCGCGCGTTTTCGCGTAACCTCAACAGTTTGTATTGAGTCTCTGAAGACGACAACTTGGTTATCGAAACAAACAAGTTTAAATTGAGGAGTAGGTATTTTCCCATATGAAAACCGACATTATTTATAAGACACTTTTTGTAAAAACCTACCCCTGAATTTGGCGTTTTTCGCCCCAGGTCTTTGTACCAATATAATGGGAAAACTGGCCGGTGGTTCTAATAAATCAGTCCCAGGTACAAGTAAAGTTTCCCTTAGTTTATTTAGAATTGCGGTTGAAATTTTCGTTTTTGTTAATTCCTTACGGACGTTTTGACACCAAAGAGGACTATCAGAAAAGTTTTTACTCAGAGCGATATCTGTACCGTTCGGATTACTATCAATCGGTAGAGATTTCGTTCTTTTTGGTGGGAAATTGTATCTCGGATCTGATATAATTAAAGGCAATATCAAATGAGGAGACACCTGCAAGAAAATATTGATTATTTATTATATTCTTACTTGAAGGGCTATAAAAAGTATTAGAGTTTCGATTGAAGCGTTCAGATCAAAAAATCTAACCGAGTTACGTGACATAACCTTCATTCGGTTGATATTCGAACAGTCGGTAAGTCTAAACAGTTTCCAGAACGTGATGTCGATTGATTTCGCTGCCATAACAAACGTTCTTGTACATTGACGACTTTTTAGTAACAGGCTGCTCAGAAAAACGTATTTCGTAGGGGGGAAAAATGTCAATTTGTTAGAAAAGAGGCCACGTAACTAGGTCGCAAATACGTTTTACTAGATTTTAACCGAACTTTGCATTAGTAGCAATGAACTTTACAGGGAAAATGCCAAACTGCGTAAATCTGTTCACAAATTCTGTTATACCTTGGTTTTTGGCGGCAATTTAATCTTACTATTGATGGTTCTAACGAAAAATGTGAACTTTTTGGAAATTCCGTTGAGTAAAATTTGCCAATTGCGTATGTTTCTCGTACATTCACAAAACGCTAAGCGTATAAACAAACATCATTTCGGTTCGTTCGACAATGTACGGTACACAACGTTGCCAGTTTCATTAATTGTCTTAGAAACCCCATAAAACATCGAACTGGATTCAATTAAACTGTTCACTGTGAAAAAACGTTCTAAATGTTTCCAGTTCCTCCAAAAATCGACATGGCGTCACAAAATATCTAGAAAACGTCATTTCCGTTTGAACAACAACGTTGAAACCGATACACAACGTTGCCAGATCGCTGATAGTACTAATACCCTGTTTAATTG
This sequence comes from Diorhabda carinulata, assembly GCF_026250575.1. NCBI lineage: Eukaryota > Metazoa > Arthropoda > Insecta > Coleoptera > Chrysomelidae > Diorhabda > Diorhabda carinulata. The sequence continues at coordinate 2,234,904 of NC_079469.1, forward strand.
TCTTAGAAACATCGAAATCGATTCAATCGAACTGTTCACTGTGAAAAAATCGATTTTTTTTCTATTTTTGACATTCCACGCCCGTTTAGAACGTTCTAGATATTTCCAGTTGCTCCAAAAATCGACATGGCTTCACGAAATATCTAGAAAACGTCATTTCCGTTTGAACAACAACGTAGAAACCGATACACAACGTTGCCAGATCGCTAATAGTATTAACATCCTGTTTGTCTTAGAAACATCGAACTCGATTCAATCGAACTATTCACTGTGAAAAAATCGATTTTTTTCTATTTTTGACGTTCCACGCCCGTTTAGAACGTTCTAGATATTTCCAGTTGCTCCAAAAATCGACATGGCTTCACGAAATATCTAGAAAACGTCATTTCCGTTTGAACAACAACGTAGAAACCGATACACAACGTTGCCAGATCGCTGGTAGCATTACCATCCTGTTTAATTGTCTTAGAAATATCGAACTCGATTCAATTGAACTATTCACTGTGAAATAATCGATTTTTTAATATTTTTCACGTTCCTCGCCTGTTTATAACTTTCAAGATGTTGCCAGTTCCTCCAAAAATCGACACGGCGTTACAAAATATCTAGAAAACGTCATTTCCGCTTGAACAACAACGTAGAACCGGTACACAACGTTGCCGGATCGAAGGTAGTATTATCACCCTCTTTAATTGTCTTAGAAACATAAAAAAACATCGAACTGGATTTAATTGAACTGTTTACTGGGTAAAAATCGATTTTATTGATATTTTTGACATTTCACACCCGACGCGAACGTTCTAGATTCTAGTTCTTCCAAAAATCAATATGGCGTCACGAAAGATTTAGAAAACGTCATTTCCGTTCGCTCGACAATATACACACAATGTTGCCACATCGCTGGCAGTAGTACAAATTGCTTAACTTACACACTTAAGACTGCTAAAGGCGGCGGAATCCTTTGTTATTTTTTCTTCTTCTTTTTTTTTCTACGGTATTTTTGGCTACTGCAAGTAAAACTAGAACGACTGTACATAAAAAAAAATCCACTTACCTCGTTTGGAGATGCCGCAGATTTCAACTGTTCCCAATATTCGTGAGAACTACAAAATGGTTCTGACCAAGTTTCTTCGAAATATTTTTTCACCCACTCCGGCTGCCAAGGTTCGTATTTAACGACTTTAAATGTATTTCGAAGTACGGCATTTGAAAGGGGACCGGTTAATCTAAACCTACTCAAGTTCCATTGGTTTGTAATCAAAGTTATTGTACCGTTAAAATAAATTTTCGTATCGTCCGATTCCTGTGAGGGTTTGAAATCGAAATTATTTAAAAAAATATCTAAAAGTTCAATGTGAAACGCGGCGTGGCACCACAACCAGATTTTTCTCATTTGCTGATCACTTCTTGGAGGTTTCCAATGGAAATAAACTGCACCTACAGCTCTGCGTGTGTCAGGTCTGAAAATCGTTGTAGAACCTTCCCTTAATCCCCCCAAATAAGCGTTAGCTCCTATACTTAAATTCAGAGTTGGCTCTGTTAATCTTTTAAACAAATTAATGATATCCTCAAATTCTCCTGATAATTCTAAGCAATTATAATATGAAATATCTTGGATTAAACAATGATTTATTGTCGCCCTGTAGCAAGCTCTAAAAGATTTATCACAAGGACAATACGGGATTTTGTATCCCCATTTTTCAACTATATGGAAACGTTTGGCATGCCAAATATGTGTTTGTAACCAATTTATTCTCCTTTGTCGTCTACTATACTCACTATTCAAATTAGAAGGACGTCGTCTATACTTTCTGGAAGGTCGTTTACTCTTCAATGGCAGACCCGATTTTTTCCTTTGGCTTAAATGTATCTCTCGTAAACGTCTAGGTAATCTTTTAACATTATGAGACATCGCCCTTCGTCTCATGTGTCGTGGAAGCTTTTGGAAAGCTAGTTTTACACCAGAAGAAGTGTTGATGTTTTTATTCATTACTTGTATTTCTCGACATCTAGCTATCGCTATTTTTTCTAGCGTTAAGTATTGTGGTAAATCATCATTTTCTGTTGGTGTTTCAGACATTTTTCGTTTATTTATTACACAGGTATCACTTAAAATTTAGTTCGGTTTAATAAACTACACTAACCTCAAACTAATTTCAACAACACATGGACTTAAATAAGTCAAAGTGTTTAGAGCTCCGTTGGAACGAGCTATAAGCTACAATATCGAAAACTGAAAAAGTTTTTTAAAAAAACGACCAAAGATTTTTTTGTATTATAATATGTTTTGTTTTGTAAAATTTTCTGAAAAGTTTGTTTTGCGTTTTTTATTTATAATTTTTTCTTAAATGATTCGTATGTTTAGCCATAACATAAGTAATAAGTAGATAATCTACGGATTTCGTTACAAAAAAGAAGAAGACTTTTAACACGTGGTTTTATTTACTAGTATGTTCAAATTAGGGTTAATACAAGTAAATTGGTAAAATTAGTATAATGGAAAAATATTTAGTAGATATTCAAAAGCGTTTATACATATGTAACAAAATATATGAAATGTATAACGATATTTTGAATTCGTACGTTTCCGATTTTTACTTAGAAAACCATTGGAGCAAATTACCTAAATCGTGGCAGTATTTTTTCGAAGATATAGATATCAACGAACTAAGTAATATATTGGATTTATCGAAAAGTATCAAGAAGAAAATATGTCCTTTAGCTCTATTATGTATACGATGTCTTATGATGAAATACACGTTACCGAGAAAATCAAAACTAATTTCAAAAACCCCGATTTACAATTTTGAAAACAACAAATTTATGAATTTTTTTTGGAAAAATGTTAAATTAAAAAAAAGACATGAAATAGATGTAATGGCGAAACAGTGTTATAAATCAGCTGAGGAAACAGATTGTTTTTATATAGTTGATATCGGTTCTGGTTTGGGGCACTTGAGTAGGATGTTATCTTATGGTTATGGCTTTAAGGTATGTACGTTTGAAGCTATAGAAAAATTCACGATAGCAGCTCGCGAATTGGATACAAATTTTGAAACGACTTTAAATACAAGAAATATAAAACATAAAAATACGTTCCAAACTATACATATAAATAAAAAAATAACAGTAGATTTAAACATCGGCGTGTTTTTAGAATGTGTTAATAAAGCTTTTAATATTGATAATGCGACATTCGGTATTGTTGGTTTACATCCTTGTGGGAATTTAGGAGCGACTCTTTTAAGGTTTTATGTCGAATGCCCTAATATACGTTTCATAAACATCGCTAGTTGTTGTCGCCTCTAAACGAATCTTGTTTCCCTTTAAGTTCGTTCTGTTTATCAAAAAACATAACATTATCGTATCTAGCATGTGAAATAGCTTGTCACGCTATTGAAAACTATTCCAGAAAATTGAAATCTTCAATTGAATATAATAAACTTAAAATTCACGCATATAGAGCTGCATTAGAGAAAATTTTAGTATCACATAATCCGGCATTAAAACATTCTATTATAGGTAGTGCAAAATGTGATGAGGATCTTACTTTTTTAAAGTACGTTCAAAAAGTTTGTGATAAATTTCCCGAAATTTCGTTAGACGAAATTTTATATCATGAAAACGCGGTTTCTTCTAGTTGGAAGTATGTTGTCGTTTTTTATTCCGTTAGGTTACTTATGGCACCTTTAATAGAAAATATGATTTTATTAGATAGGGTTTTATATGTTATTGAAAACGTTAGTCACTGTGAGATAAATCCTATATTTGATTGCACTATTTCACCAAGAAATCAAGTACTTTCCGCTACCAAATTTAAAAGTTAACTCTGTAACTTTATAAAACATAAATATATTTTTACTTTTGTTTCAATTGTATTATTTTCACCTTTATCGTTTTAAAAATATTAAACAATTTCTTGTTTATCACCATAGGCGTAGAACCATTTATATCAATACCTATTTTATTATTCTTTGGAATTTGACATTTAACATTGTATCTTTCGAAGTAATTATTTGTTTGTTTACTGCAACTTCAAGTGGCCTCTTCTCTAGTAGAACAACACTACTTACCACTGTCATTATTGTCATCGTTTAAATTTACGTTTTTGTATATAAATTATGTTTTCAATAAATAAAACAACTTTTCTACGTTTCAAATTTATATTTTTATAAATATATCATATTATTTTCAACTTTACTGTTTCAAAGAGAAATATCACAAAAAACAATTTCTTGTTTATCTATGTCTGTAGGTAACGACCGCTACCGACCATAGGCGTAGAAAGATTTATAAATTTTAATTTGTTTATACTTCTAAATGCTCTTGATTTTAGGTACCTTTTTATCTGTCTTAATAAAAATTATAAAAGAAACCAATTTTAAATCAGAACTAAAATCAAAAACATTTAGAAGCAGAAATATTTATATCGATAGCTATTTTTTTATTTCCTAGTATTTTGCATTTAATGTTGTGATTCTATTATTCGTATTGTTATAGAAAGTTTTCAGTTCTTATATTCAGTATAAAACTATTTTTATACATATTTTGCTAATAAATTTAATTTAATACTGTTAACTGTATGATGTGAAATCGTTACGCTACTGATTTGAAATTTTACAACATAGAGTTGACTCCAACTTCAAGTGGCCTTATCTCTAGTAGGACAAACTACTTAGCACTGTTTGAATCAAAATTTTGTTTATAATTAAGATTTTCAATAACTGAAACATTTTTTTTCGTTTTAAATTTGTATTTTATATTTTATTTATTTATATTTTTACTCTCATCTCAATTATATTATTTTCAACTTATTGTTTCAAAAAGAAACATCACAGAAAACAATTTCTTGTTTATCTATGTCGTTAGGTAACGACCGCTGCCCACCATAGGCGTAGAACGATTTATATCGACAGCAATTTTATTATTACTTGGTATTTGACGTTATGTTTTTAGAAGTAATCCTTTATTTAACGAAATTTTTCAATTCTTATGTTGAGTCTAGAACTATTTTTATATATATTTTGCTAAAAAACTTTATATACTGTTAACTACATAAATTGAAATTGTAACGCTACTGATTTAAAATGATTTTACAATATGGTGTTGACTGCAACTTCAAGTGGCTTCTTCTCTAATAAAACAACATTACTTACTACTATCATTATTGTCGTTGTACATAAATTAGATTTTTTATAAATAAAACAACTTTTTTTTCGTTTTAAATTTTCATTTATTGAGTTCAACAAATAAAATAAAAGCTTATATATATCAAGGTTTCCAGAAGTGGGAATGTTTACTGTATTAAATCAGAACAAAGTTTCGGTTAGGAATAAGCCGCCATTTTATGATCAATACTGATTATTGCATTTAACTTTACTACCACATGGGAGGAATTTTACTAATATCAAATAATTCAAAAAAAAAGAACTATAGAATTCGAAAATACATATAATTTATGAAATATTCATAAACTCGTTTTACTTATTTATATAAACAAACAGGTTAAGTATTGACATATAATTTCATTATGTTTAGAATCCCCCTGTACGTAATTTTAAATGTGTGTTTCATTGAAATAACATTTTATTATATTTAGAATTTCGTTATACGAATTCCATATCTATAATAACAAAAATATAAAAAGTTTGTTCGAATTTTTGTAATTTAAATAGCAAAAATTTTAATAACTAAATATTAAAAGAGTATTCTCTATTATTTTATTTACGTTAGTATAAATAGTTAGCAAATTCGAAATTAATAGATTGGAATCTTGGTAATTTTTAATTTTTTTGACAAAGTTCAATGCCTCTAAGGACTCGGGGGATAATTTCTGGTAGAAATTTAGGTTATGACGAAATTTAATGGTTACACTGTTAATAAAAAAATTCTGAAGAAGAGATCAAATTAAATTCCAAAAACGGATATTTGACTGATTTTTTTGGAAATTTTTTTATATTTTGAAGTTCAAAATGAATTATATATTGAAAAACTATTTGTTTAATTACCGAAAGATGAGGAACCACCAAATTAATATATTTTCGAATTCATATAAATAAATGAGGAAAACACGATTTATTTTACACGAAATTTATCTATTGATTGGGTATATTTTTGTATATAAATTGCTTAATGTCATTCAGTTCTTCATCTGATGACGAATGAGATAAACCCCTGAATGTTTTGAATTCGACATCTCGAAGCATGGATTTTAACACTGATGCTGTCATTTGGCCCCATTTATAAGGTACCACTGGATCGCAATCACCGTGACATTGTAAAATCTTTAAAAAAATGAACTAACGTTACCGTATACTCAACACAGACGGAGCAATAATTAAAGAGAAGAAATAAACGGACAAAAATTCACTATGTACTGTATTAGGATAGAAAAATATAGAAATGGAAATATTTGAAGCAGTAGTCGTTCCAAGTGTGACAGAAAAAAATTGTACAACAAAAAGAAAAGATCGAGGCAGTGGAAATGGAAAGGTCAAGAAAAATAGTTCGATAAAATAAATGGGAGAAGATGAAGAATGAGAACATGAAAAGGGGGATAAAACAAAATCGATAATGGAAAAAAGGAGATTGATTAGAAAATATAAAAAATACAATGGAGAAAAGAACCAAATAAAGCGGCTTAGCACTAAATTAGAAACAACTTTGTGGAAAATTGATGAAAAATGGTGAATTATAAAGAAAAATGGCAAAAAATGGGAGAAAAACTAAATAGGACAAGATAAAAGACATGAGAACATGAAGATAAATATTGAAACAAGGTCAACAATGGGAAAAAATCAACAAAGAAGGCTGCAAACTATTAAAAAATGAAACAACTTCATGAAAAATGGTGATTTATAGAGAAAAATGACAAGAAATTAAAGAAAAACTAAATAGGACGAGATAAAGGACGAGAAAATGAAGAAATATATTATAAAGAAAAACTTAATAGGATAAGATAAAGAATGTGAAAATGAAGAAAATATTGAAACAAGGTCAATAATGGGAAAAATGAACGAAGAAGGCAGCAACCTATCAAAAAATGAAGATAAAGACCAAATAAAGCAGCTGAGGATCAAACTAGAAACAACTTTGAGGAAAATTGTTGAAAAATGGTGAAATAAAGGGGGAGAAATGGGTACAACAGCAACTGAAACTCTCATATGACACCTAGAAGGTAAAAATAAGGCAAGAAGTATAAATCCTCATATTTGCTTTTCTAAGAAATGATTTTAACAGATCATTACAAATAATAATAAAAATAATTGAAAGAAAACTATGTAAAATCCCTGAAATGAAAATAATTTTGTCAATTTGTATAAAAATAATAAGACTTACTGGTAAAGTATCCTCTGTTTTCTTCATTGCCGGAAAGGATTTATTCAAAGGTAACCAACAGGATAAACCTACAATACCGGCCAATTTTTTCGGATAAGTGAGACCGGAATACAAAGCCAGAGCGCCTCCTTGGGAAAAACCTCCTATGACGATCCTATTAGCGTTAATTCCCGCGCTAATTTCGTTTTCAATTAGAGCATGGATTTGTTCAGTGGCTTTTTTTATACCTGTCGATAAAAAACGTTGAAATAATAATAAATTACATCATGTTAATAAAGTACCAGGTTCGTCTTCTGGTCCTGAATCGTCCAATGTCTTCAGATCGAACCAACTCGGCATACGGAAACCCGCATTTAAAGTTACTTGTATTGTTGGTGCTGTAGGGCAAATAACTTTGACGTGTGGTGGTTTTATAGCAGCCATAGCACTTGCCCATCCTTGTCTGGGAAGTAAAAAAACACACAATTTCAATATATTAACCAGAAACATAATTATAAGAAAAAACCTTTTTTATTTACTAATATTATATTTTTAATTCAATTAACCTAATATTTAAATCACTACTTACCCGGTATCTCCTAAACCGTGTAAGAATATAAGCTAAAATTACGATTATATCAAGATTAATATAAAAAAAACATTAATTAATACTTACAGTTCCAGTATGTTTAGTGGTTGCTGCGATTATTACTGGGGCTGCCATTATTCATGCAATAAATTACAATGATTTGATGATATTTCCTTATCAGCACATTTGATCCCAAATTATGGAAATTACGAAAATTATAACAAATTGGATTTTTTCAGGCAGGTTGAGATATGAAGTTGACAAATGACAGTGACAAGGTGATTTCATATGTGTGACATAAAACATTTATAAATATACTACCAGTATTGCTTTCGTGTATAATATATTGCATACCCATTAGAAAGTTATGAAATACGTAATTATTCATTATAAATACAATAATAGTGATTCATATTCATATGATTCATAATATTTTTTAATTTAATAACATATCAAGTACGAAAATGATTTTATTCATGTGAAAATATTTTGACATTTTTTATATAAAAGTCAAATAATTTTATGAACATTACTGAGTTTTTCCATACCATGCATTTTCAAAATATTGAGTTAAATATTGCAATTTTCCAAAAATAAAGTTAAGTTTTGTAACTAAACATTAATTAGATCGTTAGTTTTTGTAGCTTTTTATCGCATTTTGTTTTATTTCAATGCATAAAATCGAAATTAATATCAATTAACATGTGCTTATTCCGTCCCTGTTCTATTAGAACACATCGTGTTGGCGAGTCCGTAAAAACATGTTGCGTAATGAAAAACGTACAGCGGTCCAGCTAATTTTCGTACTTATCCCAATTGTGGCAATACGTTTATTTAACTGACTCATACTATTGATACTGTTTGAAACTGATTCATTTTATCATAATCCCTCACAATAAAAACTTATCGTTACTCGTCTATTTATATTTTTGAATTGTATCCAATAATAAGATGTAACCCTACCATTTACTGCATAAATTGCATTCTTCGTTATATAAAAATCATTTAGTTTACCGAAAAATCGATAAGAGCACGCCATTTTGGTCAGTGTTAAACGAACATAACCTGTTTCTCTTTCGTGCATATGGTTTAATCGCGTTAGATTAATTTTCAACGCGAAATTATTACTTAATACCGCTATCTCTAATTAAATAGTTATTTTTGTTATTTTTGCTGGTTCGTTTCTCATTCTGCGAATAATAATAATCGGACATTCGTAGGGAACGTTGTGGTGTGTAATTCTCGTTGAGCGGTAGTGATTTTTTTGTATATCAGTATAATTATTTGTTGATTTTGTGACATCACATCGATTAACGATGTCTACTTCACGTATATTATCTCCCTTTCATATTTATGGGAAATTTCAGCCGACTACGTCACTCTGTAGGCAGAAGTCAGCTGTTTGTGTCGGTTCGCGTACAGTGTTGGAAAAACACAACTTGAGAAGAATGGCGACCTACCAGCCTACTTTAAATATCGATAATTTAAATCCTTGTATTAAGGTAATGGAATATGCAGTTCGAGGACCTTTGGTCACCCGGGCCGGCGAAATTGAGAAGGAATTAGAAAAAGTAAGTTTTTTTTGTGTACATTGTAATCTGGTTGTCAAGGTGCCAAGGATTATTTAATAATTCCTGTTATTAGTAAAATCCTTGTTAGGTAAACAGTTGATAACAAAGGAATTCGTTGTTTTGGGAAGATACTTTTGAAAGATTCATAAAAACTTGTTTATGTTTTCTTTTATTGTATTAACAAACTGGTTTCTTTATAGAAATTTTCCTATAAGGTAGAGTTTCAGATATCACGTTTAACGATTTTAGTAGATACGAGGGTAATTCGTAAACTAGTTATGTAGTGATAAAATTCTTTAACTGCAAGACGCCGTGTTTGCGTAAAGAAAATTATTTTTTTTTTTATTTAGAGTTGGTTTATACAGAGTGTGAAAAATATAAGGTACTCAATACCAAATAAATATATATTAATTTTTTTTAATCTTCACCTTATGGGATTGAGTAAGTGGAACGATAAATTTTGTATAATATGAAGTTATTCGAAAAAAAATTCAACGGGGTTAAAAAAGATATAACGTTATAAAAATTGAAAAATTTACGCGATACTTCCGTCTAAACTGTCCATAAAAAACTCGTTTGATTGGCGTTTTCGAGATGGTAATCCATTTATCGACATACCAGATGTCCGATTTTTCCAATAATTGATGGACAGTTCGACTTTTTGATTTGAATTCATAAATTAAAAGAAGGGTTTAATTTTGGGGAAAAACCTTTTATACAAAAATGGGGTTTGTCTGAATAGTAGAAAGACGTACATTGAGAGAGAAAATTAAAAATGATAGTGGAACTACACTTTGATGTTTTTGGGCAGTCCGAGGAACAGATCCGTTTTCTGTTTAGGTTAGGTTTATCGAACTTAGGTTAGGTTATATTAATTAGCTGATAATCTGAGGAAAATATATAAGAAGAATCGTTGTTTCATTTAATTCTCTCTACGAACACGTATAAATGTAATTTGATAAACATTATAAAGCTTTAAAGCACCCGGTATATTAATAACATAACTAGCATCTTTTTCTAGCATTGAATAATTATTTTAAATTCCCCTGTAAATTTCGCAAAATTAAAAGAGATTTTGAATGACCCTGGTAGTATTAATTCTATTGTTTACTTTTTCATTTATAACCTTGACCACATATTGCTTGAAGTATATTAAAAACTTTGTTGATTTAACTCAAAATATTTAAAACTTTGCAAATATTTGAAACTTTCGATTTTTATATTCGTAGAAATATAAAATGTATATAAATGTAGCTGTCAGATTAGACCGCCATATTTGGATTGACATTTATTGTTGTATAGACTTTTATTAAATCATAGCTATAATAATTGAACTTTAATGATAAATAATAACGTGATACGATAAAAAAATATGTTTGAATAATCGTGTTTTATCTATTTGAACGATCTAAATCTGTTTATATTATGTTGCAACCACTAAGTTGTTTCTAACCTAACTTACGTCACAAACAATATTCATATAATAAGGTAACATTCTAACTACACGATGCAAATAGAACGTTCTTCATTTTTATTACATATTTTATTGAAATAACCAATGTCATATTAATTTAAATAATCCCGTAAATTAAATTGTTGATAATAAATTTGTTTTCTCGTGTTATTTTTTGACTTTTCGATATTATCAGTTGAACTTACAATTATTATTATATAGTGAAATTTTGTGACATCCTTATCAATAAACTTTCAACCGATGTTGTAATACATGAAATATTCAATTCCACGCACCATAATATCAAAACTATGTTATAAAATTAATTTTTCCCACAAAAAATTTTGCATTAGATTTGATTTTAATCATTTAAACAATAGGGAATATACATGTGGTATAAATTCGATTGTTGTTTTTCAGAAATATTATAGTCACAATATTATCATATAATTATTTCAAAATTCAAAGTTTTTTTTAATTGTATGAAATGATCATTGAAAAGTACAAAATAACTGAGCGAAATTCAAATTTAATAAACGCATCGTCAGTGTTAATTGTGTTTAGAAAAAATTTTCATCTACGAATATGACTGAAAGTGGTTTTGTGAAAGCACAATCAGATAATTTACCAGTGAATTCTTATTTTCGCATGTCTCGGTATTTCAAAAAAAAATCAGGTGTCCTTCTATTACATTACAATACTTATAGAACGATTTTTTAACTTTTTCCATGACTTTTATCGATATAATAACCTATAAAGTAACTGTCACACTTGAAGTAAACTAATACTGGATGTGGGAAGTGATATCATCCAAAGTCCGCGAAAAATAACGTCGTTCAAAACAAGCCAAATTTAAACGAGACTGACAGAAAATATATTTTTTATCGAGTTATAACTATATAAAAAGAATACATGCATATTTCCCTGTAAATAACGTTTATCAAACCTCCTAGAAATACAACTTGATTCATGGTTTACATCGTTGCCACGTTGTAATTTTCGTCGCATTGTCGGATTTAGTTTTTACGAATAATGAATTGATACGACGTTGTATGGAATACTGTATTTTCAATGAATATGAATTAAACTGATTATAACTTATAATGTAATCAATTACTTCATAAAATTCGAGTAAATAACACAATTACCAATTACAACACTACAGAATGATACCCCACGGCTGCCAACGTATAGATATAAATGTCCCTTGATACACTATAATTAATTTATGCAACTAAATGTTTTTGATTTAGGTCTCTTCTGATTCTAAATTAGTTTCTTTTATAATTTGTTATAGACAGATGAAAATTTGACATTTCGACTACTTTTAGTCTTTATCAAAATATGATATTGACACTGACAATTCAATTTTATATAAAAGCCGTGACTAGTTGTTCCATTGTCGTTAATTTACATTATATTTCTGTAGGGTTTTAAATTCAGTTCGTGTTGTCTAAGGTATTATTACGAATAAAACAATGGAAATATAAACGTAACAGAATAAAATGGTTTATTCACGCGTTTAAATTTGAAATCTAAATCCGTCGTCTTTACGTCATTCGGATTCACAGAATATCTCAAACTGTCAGCGATCACGTCTTCTAAGCAACTGACTCTCGCGCGCTTTTTGTCTAATTATTACGTTATATGACCCCCCTCTGTCGCGTTGTTAAAAGAATAGAGATGGGAGATAACAAAAAACGATAACTAAATAACAAAGAAACGAAACGGGAAATTCGTGAATATTAAGATACGGGGCAACTTCCGTCTCTTATTTTTATCGAACTAACTTGTAACAAATGTTGTTACAGGGTGTGAAAAAACCATTCAAAGAAGTAATTAAAGCTAACATCGGTGATTGTCATGCTATGGGCCAAGTCCCCATCACTTTTATCCGTCAAGTTCTAGCTTTAGTAGCATATCCGAAACTATTGGACGATCCCACGTTCCCGGAAGACGCGAAACAACGTGCGAAAACTATTTTACAAGGATGCAGAGGGAGCTCGGTAGGATCTTATACAGATTCGCCGGGTATTGAAATTATTAGGAAGCACGTAGCTCAGTACATCGAAGATAGGGATGGTATTCCAGCTGATTGGCAAAATATTGTCGTAAGTGGAGGTAAGTCACAGATTTAACATTTAATTATTATTATTGAACTTACTTGTTTCGGTTCCAGCTGTAACGTCTCGAAGTATGAGACTTGATGTTGAATATTTTATTGTTTGTTCTATTGGGGGTGTTTTTTTTTTCATGTTGTCACTAAATTCTTTCACATTTTCCGGTATATTTTTAAATAACTAGGTTATTACAATCTTATGGTTTATTTCTTCACCTAGATCTTCATTTCTATAGCACTCCCTGTATATTTTAGCGAAGTAAATATCTTTGTCAATACATCTCTGATTAAGTCTGGTTATTTCCAGTTCAATCCACATTTTCGCGTAGTGATACTTTTTTTTATCATCAATAAAGACTAACTTTGATATTTCTCCTGATAAAATAGGTTCTTTGGTACTTAATATCCTAAAAACCCATTGATTTCATACTTATTTGTAGTATTTATTAATCTTGTAGGATATTTCATATTTATAGTGGCCTTTCGACTAAGTTCTTTCTTTTCCGCTAACGACTGACAGAGAATGAATTATATAAAATTAATTTACAAGAAAGTAAGATTTATCTACATATGTTGCTAAGTAAAAATTTCTGAGAATGTATAATGTTTTTGCTGCGCTTTTAAGTTTTCTTGATAAGCCGCGTATGTAACTCGTTCTAGGTTTATAACATGATGATTTATATGATTAGTTACACTATTTTGATATATACACCGAAATAATTTCAACTTATTACGTTATATTAACGTGTTTTTTTATGACTTTACATCACCACACTACACCAGTTTCGATTCTTTTATTGCACAATGACACAAATTGGTTTATAAAAAAAAATTTATATTAACAAGCACTGTAAATTCTTTCACGAAAAAAAGTTAAATCATATCTATTGTTTTTATTTTCTAATTCGTATTACATGACTGAAGTTACCGCCAAAAGCACAATGTCACAACTGTCAATGTCACATAATTTGTTTATAATTACTGCGTTCGTCTATGTACATCTGATTAATCTGACTGTTCAGTAACGTTCGACAATCCACTTCATTTCGATCTCACTCCTGGGATTGCGTTCGATTGTATACATTTTTTTCCACTCTGAGTAAGATCTATTTGTGTCGAATCTTGAAAGAGGGTTCTCAGATTTTTTTTTGACTTTTGATGTTTCGTTTGACATTTCAATGCTTGTCAATTAGCAATTTTATCGACAGTTTATATTTATGTATTGTGAGTTGTTTTTGTATAAATAAAATAAATAGCCTTATTCAAAATGCATAAGAACTGACTAAGTAAAATACTTAGTCACCTCCAGATGTCACGAACTGCTATAAAGTCAATTTCTATAGTTTCTCACTTCACTAGTTACTGCTCTGACCAGTTGATTTCAATTGTTTTAGGTTAGGTTTTTTTCGGTAATTATCACAATCAATTCGTACAATTTTTGTTCACGTGATACAAATATTTCTCTGCTCCCTTTGTTCCGCGAATGACATTACCGAACGCAACTAATAAATAAGTGGATAATCTCGTTATTTATAATTAGGTGCTAGTGATGCTATTAAAAACGTGTTGAAACTTTTCATAAACAATATAAATGGGAAAAGTCCAGGGGTGATGATTCCGATTCCGCAATATCCGTTATATTCAGCGACGTTAGCCGAGTTTAAAATCGAACAAATTGGTTACTACTTGGACGAATCTAAAAATTGGGGCCTCACAGTTGAAGAATTACAGGTAAGTTTTTCTTCTTTCGGGGCATCGGTTTTGTGAAATTTTTACTAATTTCTCACGTTTGGACCAGTTAATATATTACTTCGACGTTGGCAGAAATGTATCAGTATTTTTTATTTGTCTATGATTTTGCTTCTTCTAGTTTGAAAGTTGACTTTTGTTGTTATTTGACCTAACTATGATTTATATATATAGTTTATGTAATTATTGTGTTTACTTCAGGGTTTTAGTATGTTCTTGTGAATTTTGGTGTTTTTTGTGCATTTTTCTTTGTTTGTTTGTATTTACAAACATTTTCAAATGGAAATTTTTAATAAAATATAGATTTTTATAAATAATTACAATGGTGTTTTTTTTGAAAATTTGATATTTTCATTTACCATGACAAAAAAATTGGAACATATTTTGATGTAAGGTAAATTAATAATAACTTTCATACTCTTCTTATTATTTTCTGTAATCTTTTACATTTTCAATCTCGTTTTGTTAATTCTCTTATCAATAAACAAATTAAAACACCTATATTCATGTAATAGTTTATTAAAATATAAAAAACAATTTGATTTGAATAAAAATTATCAAATTTTATCATTTTTATATTCTACAATCGAGTTTTATCACGAAAAAGGAGAAATAAACTTAATCAAACATTTTTTTAAAAGTTTTTATTTATTTAGCTGTTTTATTAGAAAATTTTTTAATTTTCATTAAATTGGGTTATACAAACTAAATTTCTACTATTTTATATCTATTGGTATTTTTTTAGTCTGTAGATAGTTAATATATCCAAATTCTTCATTATGTTACATTTGTGTTTATATATTTAGAGTTTAGTAAGTAAAAACGTAAAAACTTCTTGTTCAAATTTCTTCCTCCACAAATCTTTGTTCTATATCACGTTTTATATTGTTAGAGGTCTATAAATGAAGCAAGGAAGTATTGTGCACCTAGAGCTATAGTTATTATCAACCCCGGAAATCCTACAGGTCAGGTTTTAACCAAAGAAAATATTCAAGAAATCATAAAATTCGCCTACAAAGAACAACTATTCATCCTAGCCGACGAAGTATACCAACACAACATCTACGATCCAAATTCGAAATTCCATTCATTTAAAAAGGTAAGAGGCTTCCATTGTTCTGCGTTTGGTTTAATTTCAATGATTTCAGGTGATGTTCGAAATGGGCGAACCGTACAAGGACATGGAATTAGCTAGTTTCATGTCGTGTTCTAAAGGATACATGGGTGAATGTGGTCTGAGAGGCGGTTACGCTGAAGTATTGAACATGGATCCCCACGTCAAAACGCAATATCTGAAAGCAATCAGCGCTATGTTATGTTCGACTACTTTAGGTCAATCTACGTTAGACGTTATAATGAATCCCCCGAAAAAAGGAGAACCTAGTTACGAGTTGTTTATGAAAGAAAAAAACGACGTTTTGGAATCTCTCAAATTGAGAGCTAAAATGGTAGCGGAAACTTTTAATTCAATTGAAGGTTACAGTTGTAATCCTGTCCAAGGCGCCATGTACGCCTTTCCTCAGATTAGATTACCGCCTAAAGCTATAGAAGCGGCTAAGAGGAAATCTTTAGCGCCGGATTCGTTTTACGCTTTCGAACTACTAGAATCCACTGGTATTTGCATAGTACCGGGTTCCGGATTTGGACAAAAACCTGGTACTCATCATTTCAGAACTACCATTTTACCGCAGCCGGATAAATTGAAGACCATGTTGAATAAATTCGCCGAGTTCCATTCGGAATTTTTGAAAAAGTATAGTTAAGATAAAAATGTAACGAAAGTGGTATTTAACTGTGATCAATCGTTACGGTTTCGGACAAGATCCATCAGGGAAACTTTATTATTGAACAAAATCGGTTTTTGTAGCTTTTACCTCGTCAGGTTTGTAGAAGAATGTAAAAAACAATGGAGAACGTCATTTATTACTAATTTTATTCAACTGTATATGACCCAAATTAAATATTAATCGAACGAAACTTTAGGAGATCTAGTGTGTACAGGAGGAGTATTGAATACAATTTTTGGGATTATGTTGAAACTTATGGACAAAATGTAACTAATTCAATAGGCAACTCTAGCAAAGTAAATCCGAAGAGATGTATTTGAACTAATAGATGGATTCATTTGAAGAATTTCCAAAAAAGTGGATAATTTTGTTAATATATGCATTCATGAAGCCCCTAGGGAAATGTAACCAATCTAATAGGCAAATATATCGTAAAAAGCTTATTCGAATCAATGTTGACAAATTTATTGAAGATTTTCTATGAAAAAATGAACAATTAAATCAATTTGTTCATTGGATACATTATTTATGAATCCCAGGGAGGTGTAACCAATCTAATAGGGCAATTATACTGTAAAAAGATTATTAAAATGAGTCGAGTGAGACGAATTTATTGAAGAATGAAAAAGTCAATAATTTGTCTAAAAAGTTCATTAGATACACAATTTATGTAGCCTATGGACATGTGCCCTATCAAATGGGCTATTCTATTGAAAAAATGTTTTTGACATGAGTTGAGTCAAAGCAAGTTAATTGAAGATTTCCTATGAAAAAATGAACAATTTGTTCATTGGATATATTATTTATGAATCCCAGGGAGGTGTAACCAATCTAATAGGCAAATATGTGAATAACAATTTAAAGGAGGTTAATATTTCCAAAACCAAAATTTTTAACAACTACTAGCGATTTTTACATTTTCCATACACCTGAAGATCTAAACACTACTTTTACTTCATATCAATAATTTAAAGAAAACAAATTATGCAATTTATTACTTGTTACGAATATATTTTATATTATTTATTTTATTTAAAAAATTTTACTTACCATAGGGTACGACAACAAATAAATAGTTCACCATCCTTTTGCAAACGAATAATCACTTTATACAATTGATGTTTATGAACCACTTTTTAGTCCGGGTAATAATAACTAATTAAAAATAGAGAAACTAAGGAATTTTTATCACTTTTAACCTGTCTAAAAGGTACAAACTTTCATACCAATACAGTATACAAGCCTTTTCCACGTAATTCTTCGCAAAACCAGGAATTTTCTTCAGTTACTTGTACTATCTTTATTATCAGTCCATATTTTACCTCATTTTTTTCCTATATATAGCATTAATTTCGTCTATACGTTTACCTGTATTTATCATTAATCTTTTAGGCACACCTCGAAGTTGTTTTTCACTTTTATCAACCGGTTAGTTTAGTAAACTAATATTTTAAACGATATTTGTCACTAAATTATCCAAAATTCCATTGTTTTATTGAAATATATTCTATTATCTTGTAAACAATAATCGGGTTCAAATGATCTACTTTATATAGGTTAGATACAATATTTTTCCTGTAACTTTGCCTTTGTTTATATGACTACACAGCTACCGGATATAAGAATGATATTTATAAAATTTTTATTAAACAGTTAAAAACTTTGATTAATGTAATAAATATTAATATTTTTTGGGTAGATCTATATATATTTTTTGGTAATTGATGAATTTGAACAGATTTGTGCGACAAAAATTAACATTTTAAGGATTTGTAAAAGAAGTAATGATTGTTTTATTTACTGATGGGTCTGAAATTAAAAAAAAAACTTTATATATAAGGGTAGTACAAAAAATATGTTATTGATAACGGAAAAATATTTATTTCCGCCTTCCTAATTAATCGTATTGTGTCTCCAGAATTTTTCTTTTTATCCAATATAAACTATTTTTGACATTATATTTCCCGAATAAAAAATTTGGGAAATTTTTTTATCAATAACATGCTTTTTTGCTCACTTGTAGCAGATATTATGAAATGTTTTATTGTTGAAGTTATATCCAGAGATTCTCGTAAAAGTCACTAAAAAAATTTGTTGTTTCATTTCCTGATTCCCTCTATTTTTTCCAATAATCAATTAGCATTTATATTAAATATAAACAAAAAATAACTACAACTAATCATAATCCCCTCGTATCCTTGAAATTGGTTTTCGAATTCTCGATCTTTCTTTTTTGAAGTTGGAAACGTGTCAGGTGTCAGGGTTATTCGGCCAATTAAAATATATGTCTCGGATAACATTGTCCATATACATAATATAAAAAAATAACGATGAATACGGCTGTCTTTCAAAATATACACCAATAGACTGACAAGTTATGATGAAACGTCTAATTCATATCAGTTTAGGGACAGATGACATGTGCACTAAATTGCGTTCGTGGTTAGCTCAGTTTCTAGTATTAGTTCTATGTTCGCGATAATCGATTCTAACACCTCGAGTGACGCGATTTGGAATATCGGCCATATTGTCGTGAGGGACAAACAAAAATTTTATTCCATTTATGCATAGAGAATTGATAGTTTAAAGCACTTTTTTAATTGAAATCAATGTCTTCACCTAAAAAAAAATGAAAATAAACACCATTACTAAGAATTTTATTGTAAAAAGTAATATTTTGCAAACCGCGAAAACGAAGTCATTATTATTTACTAATTAACACGTTGACATTGTGTCATATAAAGGATTGAAATAAAAAAACACAAATTTATAAACAACTTTTATATTATTTTCTGTAAAAACAGACAATTTTGTTCCCAAAATATTTACACATAGTTACATAGAGTTGCAACAAGACCATAAGGAATATTTAAAAAAGAATCGGGTAACTTCGTGCTGTAAGTACGTCAAAAGCTCTATAGTCTACAAGCAGTCAGTCGTACCCTTAGAAGAAGAGATCAATTCAAAATAATCGATAGTTAAATTTATCATATAATAATAATCGATAATGAAACTTTTTATATTTAGCTGTTTATTACAATGAATAAAAGGATTTTATAAAAAAAGAAGAAGCATGTCACTTGTTAATTCTTCAACATTTAAGTTTATAAACGTTGGTGATGGAAAGTGTATAGTAAAATTTCGATTATATAAAAATGTAAATATTTTTTATAAAAATTCAAGTAAATACCTATAGATTATAACGAATCATCTCTTCTATTACAAATATTCGTTATTATCGATAAAAACATATAATTAAATAACAATTCAATAAAATTTAAACTAAAATAAAACAGAATCAAATATTTCTCTTTTTTTCAGTAAATTTCGTTATAACAATGTTTGGACGGTGTTATATTATTTGTTCTTATTGGAATGTTGAAGGGAATGTTTAAATAAATTTCATATTATACAGGAAAACTTATTTAAAATATTTACATATTTACTCCAGTTTATCTGTGAAAATTGTTAACATTCAAGAATATTTATTTGTAGTTTTACTAAAACAAGGTAAGTTCAAAATAATTAATTGAATATCACATATTTTTAATGTTTTTGTGAGATAAATTAATATAAATAGAATGTAAATGTATTGAAATTATTTATAGAGTAGTATAGGGCAGCATTAGGGATTGTTTTATTACTAAGATTTTATTTATGATCGATATTTTAGATATGGATCAAAAACTGGATTGTGTTATGGAAAAAATTCACTCTATACGTTCAATTTATGTTTAATCATAGATATTTTTTTTTTAAATTTCACAGATTAAACTGGATTTTGGAAGAGATTACAGTTTTGTTTTAGTTATTTATTTTCATCTTAAATGGAACTAGATCACTTCACTCATTTGCTCGCTATTCTCAATGGCACTTCACATATCCCAGATTCACGACAATTCTTTTCATATCTCTAGTCCCATTCCATGAAAATATCGTCTCACTACGTTTTTTTTTTATTTTTCTTTAATAAAAAAATATATTTTTCAACATTGACTTAACCACAAACATTGAAAAAAAAAATAATAAATTATTGACTAAAATATCTAATCGACTTTAAAAACCCAGTCAGAGTTTTTCGATAAAAAAAAATCTTACCTGGTTTTCAATCAATCGATTTCATTTTATAATACAAAAAGCTCACGTTTTTAATTTTGAATATTATCTATTGTAGACGAAGGCTATGTTAAAAATTGGGTATTTAATCTTATATCAGCAGTCTTCTTCTACGAGTTTTTGTGTATCTTTGCCCGTATCCTGGGTAGCTGGGTCAAGTTCTCGATGCTTGACTTGCACGTGAGGCGATTGCATATGTTTCACACTAGACGGCGCTATTACAGCGCTAGGCGGTTCCAGGAATGTTTCGCTTTTCTGTTTAGCTAAATCCGAAGATACTTCGTACAAACCTAAACCATAATACAAGATAAAACTTTTTTTTTCCCAACCAAATATTATAATTGTTTACCTCCGCTACCGTTCGGCAAAGCTTCCGGATTATTCTGCACGGCGTCGTACATGGGATTGTGGAAATCTCTATTTTTGTTACCGGTATTGGCGCTTAACGCGTCTAGACCGTAAGCTACGTCAGCCGTTTCGGACGGGCCCCCTCCGTTGTTGAATGAATTAGGACCGAATTCCACGTTGGTTCCTTGTCTAAACGAAACGCTTTGGCTGCTCGCCAGGCTACCTAAACCTGATCCTTTACTGCTATAATACAAAAAGATTGATATAACTAATGTATTGTGACGGGTACACAGCCGCACGTCATATATCGGCGCCGATATTAATATAATGCAAACTGTTAGGCGGGGGTTATAATTCAATGTAATGGAAACTATTTATGGAAGAAGTTTCTAGATTATTGAAGGTTTTCTATTACTAGATATACGAAAATAAATCATCCCAAAATTTATTCAAATCCCGGCTCCGGTAGAGAAAATTTTTTACTTTATCAGGACAGCAACAAAATATCTGTATTTCTCCCATTAAAACAACCCAAAGAGTCTCTTTATGTGCTTGGAAAAGTAAAGTTATGTCAGAAGTGTCGAATGTTATTTTTTGGTTAAAAAACGTGCTAAAGTAAATCTAACCTAATCGAAGGTAGAGTAAACATAACCTAACTATAAAATGGATTCGTTTTTCGGTCAGCTCAACAACCTCAAGAAACAATTCCCAATGCGAATATAAACAAAAGACGAATAAATAAAAAGTGTACAACAGTTATTTTTATCTTTTTTCTCACCATTCGTCTTTTCCCTTTATAACCAACCCTCCAACTTCCTAAAATACCCCTAACCTCAAAATAAAACCTTCCAATTAATCGTTGGTGTTAACTTCCGACGACTGGGACCTCGATAAAGGGAACGAACGACTTCGAAAACGCTAAAATAACGTGTTTAAGCCCCCCAACTCCCTAAAATAGCCCTCCCCCAAAATAAAACGTTACTTTCAATTCAAAATGCCGAACCGGAAGTTAACCATATCAATCATTGGTAAAATCGACAGTACTTACTTCCGACGTCCGGGAACTCGTTAAATGGATCGAACGACTACGAAAACGCTAAAATAACGACAACAAAAAGACAGATCATGGATTTACCACGATCTATGTCTCTTTACTTTATTCTGATTGGATGGCCATGACGTCGAAGTTTTCGAGTGGTAGGAACGACAAAGGGAAAGAGAGATCAGCAAACCGATGCTCTTTCTCTCTCTATCGATAGTACAATGGCATTTACAAGCCGCTCTAGCTTGAAAATTACCTCTACGATAGTAACGATCCAATTTGAATCATAATTTGCCATAAATTTAAATTTCGCTCCAAAATAAATTAACACGTCATGCCAAGTTTGACATTAAAGCGGCGTTGCCGATATTTCAAGAGCCGTCAAGTCGTACGATCAACGGTGCTGTAATGACAGCGAGTGTTGGATCGTAAACAGAAAAAGAATAAAAACAAAATATGGGAGAGCAAAGGTCCAAAGAAGGATTTTGAGAAGAGTAAAGGAGGGGCACGAACGTACAAGCCGAGATGGTCCGAACGGATGCGACATACAACCAGAATGGACGAAGATAGTTGTGTCAAAAGATCCTTGTAAAGGTGAAGAGGAAAAGATGGCGTTCGCGGAGAGAAAATGGCGTCAGCGGATAGAAGATGGCGTCCGCGGAGAAAAACACGTAGAAAAGATTTAGAAAGAATGGGAATGGAGAATTGGCGTGAAGCACTAATGAACAAAAAAATATAGGTACTTACAAAGGTCTTTTCCTGATGAAAACGTACACTCCCATGGCGGCGGCGAGGATCAACAATATAACAACAATCGGTACAACGATCGCCGTGGTATTGGTCCGGCTACCGGCTGTACTATGTTCCGAATGTATTTCGCAAAATTCCCCTTGGTAATTAGGTAAACAGTGACATTGTAATTCGTTACTGTCTTCGATTTCTTTACAGTTACCGCCGTTTTCGCATTTACATATTCTCGGTAGAGGTCGTTCCCGTTCGGATGCGGCGTCGCATACGATATCGGCTTTGATTTTTTGACTCGGCGTCGACGAATCCGGACACGAACACCTATGTCCGTTCGGTACTATCAAACAGAGATGGGAACAGTGATTGTTCGAACAAGGATCTCGTATAGAGGTGTTGTACCTCAAATCGTGATAAACTTTAACGCTAGACGGATTCTGCATATCTCTCTGTATTACTACAGGAACTCCTCGACCGAATTTATCTTGTTGTATCAATTCCCCGGTGTTTTTCGTTATCCAATAGATATTCGATTCGAAAACGTCTAAAGATACAGGATGTTTCAGTATATCGCCTCGTATAACGATTTTTCTATTGGTACCGTCGAATTTCATACTTTCGATTACGTTAAGTTTGGTATCCACCCAATAAACGGTGTGATCCATGGCGTAGTCGATGGTTAGACCGGTCGGATGACGTATCTGATCGGTAATTAACGGTCGACGTTTCGAACCGTCCATCCAAGCGACTTCTATTTTCGGATTCGATCCCGAATCCGACCAAAACATTTTACCTTTTTGCGGATCGACGGCTAACGATGAAGGATTCTCCAAACCGACGCTTACCAACGATCTACGATATCTACCGTCGGTTTTAGCTACCATAACTCTACCTTTCGGTTTAGCGCTTCTGTCCATTTCAGTCCAGTATAAATTATTGGCGATCCAATCGACTGCTATTGCGACCGGTTTAGAACTACCTTTTATACCTAAATCTTGTGAATAACCGGTTTTAACTTGTCCGTTTAAAGCGTTTACCATATAAGAACGTTTGATTGTTTTTTGTCTACTATCGGCCCAAAAGATCATCTGTTGCGTCGGGTTATAATCTACGGCGTCTATACGTTGTTCTTCGGTTATAACGCCCTCGACGTCTCTTAACCTCAATTCGAAAGATCGTATTTCACCACCGTTGGCCACTAATAGAGTCACGTCTTCTTTAACGGCTTTACAAACCCCGGATAATTGATCCGATAATTGGAAACCTTCCCTACAAGCGCATCCGTAGGTACCGTTCAAATTTATACATATTTGCGAACAGTGGTGAGCGGAAGTGACGCATTCGTCGACGTCTAAACAAACTTTTCTATTTTCCTGAGATATTATAAAACCCGAATAACAAGCGCATATGTAACCGCCATCGGTTAAATTCATACAGTGATGTTCGCAACCGCCTTTCGTAGCATCCGAACAAACGTCGTTGTGATGACAACCCAATTCGTCGGAACTATCCCCGCAATCGTCGGCGAAATCGCAAACTTGTTTTTTATCGATACATTTCCTATTCGCGCATTTATATTCGGTCAAACTATCGCAAGGTTTCGTTTTCGTCGAACACAACGTCATATTATTCTCGTCCGAACCGTCGCCGCAATTATCGATACCGTCGCATAATTGGTACTTCGGTATGCATTTGTGATTGGCGCATTGGTATCTTTTCAAAGTATCGCAATTGAAATTCGTGCATATAGATGGCGATTCGTCGGAACCGTCACCGCAATCGTCGGCGCCGTCGCAAATATCCGCAGGACTAATACATAAATGATTATCGCATTCGTATCTGGATTCGGGACAATATCTTCCTCCAGGATATTTCGGGGGGCAGTTCTTTTCGTCCGACATATCTCTGCAATCTCTATCGCCGTCGCAACGGAAGTAAGCGGCTATACAATGACCGGAAGCGCATTGGAACGTTCCGTTTTTACATTGAAAACCGTTACAATCGCTTTCGTCGGAATTGTCGCCGCAATCGTCTTCGTGATCGCATCGCCAGCGTGACGAAATGCATTTTCCGTTACTGCAACTGTCAAAAATATATAAAATATGTCAAAATAATGAAACAATTGATTAAATAGATAAAATAACTTACCGGAATTCCGATTCCGAACATTCTCTATAAACCCCTTTACAAACTTCTTCTAGTTCGTCGGATCCGTCTGCGCAATCGTCGGAAAAGTCGCATTTCCATTGTTTAGGTATACATCTGTTGTTTTTACATTTGAAATCCGTTTCCGGATTACATTTCGGACAATTTATGGGTAATTCGTCCGAATTATCTCTACAATCGTCTTTACCATCGCAGAATAACCATTTAGGTATACAACGATAATTAGCGCGACCAGGACAACGTTGCCAACCTGTGGTGCAGTTCTTTTGTCGGCACATGTACGCCGGTTCGTCGGAATCGTCGCCGCAATCGTTATCGGCATCGCAAGTCCATAATTTCGGTATACACTTGCCGTTTTTACAAGTAAATTCGGTTTCCGGATCGCACGTTCGCTTGTGACATATTTCGGGATCTTCGTCGGAACCGTCTTTGCAATCGGCGTCGCCGTCGCATTTCCAACTCGCCAAAATACATCTACCGTTCGATTTGCATTTCATTTCTAATTCGGGACATTCTTTGTCGCAGTTTTGTTCATCGGAATTGTCGCCGCAATCGTCGGTACCGTCGCATATTGTTGCCGAAGGAGTACAGTTCAGATTTTTGCATTGGAACGTACCGGCGCGACACTGGCGGGGCGGACACGTAGACGGTTCGTCCGATCCATCTTTGCAGTCTTTCTCGCCGTCGCATCTGAAAAATTATACGTTCGATATATACTGCTAGTCGAATTTTCTGATTGACATTTGACATTAAAGAATCGATATTATCGCTATTTCGAGTTTGAAACTCGTAATATGACATTACGAATCGAAAATCCAAAATATCATTATGAGACGTTTGTTAATCGAATCAAATTCAATTCAGTTTTCAATTCAAAATTAATACAAATAAGTGCAAAATTACGGTATTTGAAATGTAGAATCGGTAATTAGAATTTGAGGTATGAAATTCGATATTTGAAAGTCAGGTTATGACATTTGAAATCGATACTTGACAATCGATTTTTAAAAAAAGGCTTGCAGAATTCGAAATTCGACATTCAAGATGGAAAATCCGTAACTCAAAATTCAGAACTTGACTTATTACACTAGAAATCGAAAATGGAAATGGAAAATCGGTAATAGATTTATCGAAAAATCAAACTTTGAGGTGTGTCAATCGATTCAATTGAAAATTAATACAAATGGATCTAAGATTACGATATTCGAAATGTAAAATCGATAATTAGAATTTAATATAAACAATTCGACATTTGAAAGGTGAGATATAATATTCGTAATCGATATTTAATAATCGACGTTCAAAACTCGCCTTGCAGAATCGAATTTCGACATTTAATCACTTGTACTAACCTAAAACATTCATAGACAAATTCACTTTTAAGCACATACTCGAGATACGTCATTTGAAATAAAAAATTGATATCACGATGCTAAAAATTGGTCATTGATAATCCAAAAAATCGAAATATGACGTTTCCCATTCGATATTGTTGAAAATTTATGAAAACAATTACAAATTAATTCAGTTTTCAGTTCAAAATTAATACTAATAGGTTCAAGATTAATATATTCGAAATGTAGAATCGATAATTAGATTTTGAAGTATGAAATTCGATATTTGAAATCGATTTTTAATACACGGCTTCCAGAATCGAAATTTGACACTCGAAATGGAAAATCCATAACTCAAAATTCAAAACTTGACATATTACACTAGAAATAGAAAATTGAAATGGAAAATCGGTGATAGATTTATCGAAAAATCGAACTTGAGGTTTATCAATCAATTCAATTGAACATTAATCGAAATATGACGTTTCCAAGTCGATTATTGTTAAAAATTCATGAAAACAATTACCAATTAATATCAGCTGACATCAGATTACAATATTCGAAAAATAGAATCAATACACAGCCATCGATATTTGATACACGAGATATGATATTAGAAATCGATATTATAAAATCGATTTTCAATACACGGTTTCCGCAATCGGCAAACGATGAATTACATCACTCAAAATTTATACAAGTACGTTACTGAAAATATTTCTATAAATTATTAATCGCTGTTGCCAAATTGACAATAATTTCCAAAAATTTCGATAAATATATATTTACTTACTTCCAAAACCAAGGTATACATTTCTCGTCGCGCCCTTTACATTGCCATTGACCAGCGGTACAATTCGCCACGCACGTCTTCTTATCATTCGACAAATAAAACTGATTCGGACATGCGCATTTATAAGTAGTGTTCCCTTCGTCTCCGTACCCGTCGATGTTGAGATAACTAGAAACCGGAGGCGGCGATATCAAACACAAATGCGAACAACCCCCGTTATTATTCCCGCAAGGATTATAATAAGGAAGTTGTCTCAACGAATGGAACACGTGAATATCGTACGGTTTATGCGTGGTATTCACCAACAATTCCAAATTTCCACCGTGGAATTTATTCGCTCTCGATACGGCTTTCAAATTCCAATCCGTCCAATAGATGTAGTCGTCGAATAAAGATAAAGCGAAGACGTGCGGAACCGCCGATCCCGCAAGAACTTTATGTATATGTCTCCCTTCCAAATCGCAATGAGCTATGTAATCCAAATGCGCGTCGGCGTAATACAATCGATCGGTGAAAAAATCGATCGTCAAAGCGTTCGGCCAAGCGATTCCGTTTTCCCAAGTTAGTATTCTGGTGAAATTCGAACCGTCCATTCCTAATTTTCCTATAAAAGCTTGCAGATGCCAAGACGTGAAATATAAATACCCGGTACCCGGATGGACGACTATAGCTCTCGGATCCGGTATGCTGGTTTTTAACGTCTTCCTGTTTGTTCCCGTTAGTTCGGATACGTCGAGATTTTTCGAATGTCTGTCTAGCCAATACAATTTTCTACCGATCCAATCGACGGATATACCTTCTAATCCGTGCGAATCGTGGCGAACAACGGCTTCTTTGATTCTACTACCGAAACCGCTTTTGTAAATCGTTTTGGCGGTTACGTCGCAGAAAAAAACATTTTTTTCTTTCATATCGTAATCCAATGCCACTACGTTCATTAAATCTTGATGTACCAAATTGTAAGTGTGCGCGTCTACGGATATATTTCTGATGTAATATTTGTTGGTGAATATCACCCAAGGCGTCTCGTCGTCTTTGCGTTTACACGTATGTTCGTCCGGTTCCCTTTCGTAATATTCTTCGTTGCATTTGCAGTAATAACTGCCCGGTGTGTTCGAGCAGTATTGGGAACACACGCCGGGTGTTTCTATACATTCGTCTATGTCCGCGCATGCTTTACCGTCATCCAATAACCTATAAAATAATATTTTTTACTAAATATATTGCTACTTTTATTTAAAAGTTAGTTTTCCCAGCGGGATTGTGGCAATATTCAACACCAAAATGTAATAACTCCAATACTTGACTATAATTTAATTCCCAGACGTTGAATGCATAAGTATTCGAAAGCTCGGAAAATATATTAGAGTTAGTACACTTTGGTGTTTAATTTTGAAACAATCCCACTACGAAAACTTCGTTCGAATTTAAATATGTGTAACTACATATCCCCGGAGCGATGCTTTTTATTCCAAATTCCATAGATATCCGCAAATATATTGAATTTTCATTATCCTTCTTTAGGTTATTATAAGCTATTATTATAATCTGTCCTAACCTCACTTCAATATTCGTTTAATCTCAAAAAAATCATTGTAGTATAAACAAACGTCAATGTCTATTTAAGACCGTTCTAATTTAGTTATTTTCGATAGAAATTTTAGGCGTTTTTTCGTGTTTGCAATTTATGATTTTGTTTATGTGCGTAAAATATAGTTTCATGACTCTAAACTAATTAAGAACTGTAGGTAGACGATAGAAACTTAACCTAACGTAAACTAACCTAATCAGCATAACAATTATTTTAAAAAAATATATTTTCTAAACAATTGTCGATGTTCATTGGTGTTCGTCAACCTATAACCTCACTTAAACCAACCTTAACCTAATTTAAGTCAACCTAACCTTACTTACCTAACCTAACTAAGAAATAGAATTTGAAATTCGAATGGTAATGTGAATATTGATAATGAAGGGAAAACAGGAAATGGAATAAAATTGATTTAAATTAAAATCAAATGGAAAATGTTGTTTGTTGAATACTTACTTATATCCTTGGTTACATTCGCAATAATAACTGGTAGGTGTATCGACGCACTTGTGCCCGCATTGGTGTATCTCAATTTTAGCACATTCGTCGATGTTGCAATGCAGAGGCTCGTCAGAATCGTCGGTGCAATCTGACACTTTATTACAAACCAAATTATAATTTATACACTGACCGTTGTTGCATCTAAATTGCGTCGGATCGGCGCACGTCGCGTTGTCTTTTTCTAAAAATCGAAAAATTATTCAATTACAAAGAATATGATATAATTTTTATTAATCGTCTTACTGCAATCGACTTCGTCGGATCGATCGCCGCAATCGTCCTCGCCGTCGCACCTGTACTGCATGCGGATACACTTGAAGTTTTGACAGGTGAATTCTTGCGGGGAACACGTTTTGTATTTGGTGTTGCATTCTTTACCTTCGTCCGTACCGTCTCCGCAATCGTTATCGTGATCACAAGTCCAGCCCTACGTGAAAACAACGTTTTTATCCTTATTAATCGATATAAAAATTATCATTGCGTAACATTCAATCATTAAAACGCAATTTCTAAGATTATTCTACCGATATTTTCATAAAGTTGGGATTATTAAGAATCTTGGATGTCGTCTTACAACTGTCGTATGTTCTGTGCCATCCGTCAACTATCGTGTGTTCTGTGCCATCTGTCAAATATCGAGTGTTCTCTGCCATCTGTGTCGTTTCCGTCGACTGCCAATATAATATTTACCAAAGGTATAAAGTCGTTAATAAGTTATCAATTTGACGGATAGGGGTCACCAAAAAAAAAAGTTATCGTATTTTGATCGTAAAGTATGACGTTTAAACTGACATCGGTCAAATTTTGTTTGTTAGTATTATTTAAAGTGATCAAACTCTTGACTTTTTCTTAAACAATGAAAAACATTATGGGTACTCCCAAAATGAAATTGTCAAGAATTTTTTTGAGTCCATGTGATCATGGATTTAATCTAAAATCAAAATGAATGGACTAAACCCTCCGAAAACCAAAAATAATGCAGTAATCGACAGGAAAGTTTACATCCTCAGCTATTTTAATATAACATCGACTATATGGCAAAGAGGAAAAACAATGATTTTTCCTGTACATTATTGTACCGATAAAAGAAGGAAAACAAAAAGGGACGGCCCTATATCCGAAAAAAAAAACTTTTCTTTCACCTTGTTGACAAAAACAAAAGTCAGTTTCAATGAATTTAATATTAAATTCCTTCAGGATCCATCATAATCTCCATATCTACACCCAAATGACTAATAATTCTTTTCTAAAGAAATATAAAACAAAACATATAGTTAATCGTAAAAGATAAATCTATTTGATGATAAAAGGAAATTTTTTCCATAAAAATAGGAAAATCCTTGGACTGAATGTATTACTGTCAAAATTAATTTTCTTAAATAATGAAAAGGTATTTGATTTAAAGTTTATCAATAGTGTAAGTAGCAGCGATAGTAAACGAATTGGAACTGTAATGACATAATGTAACGCTAAAAAATAAGTTGTAACGCGAGAAATCGCTAGGTTGTTAGTTATTTTACTTATCAATGGTTGGTATACATGCGTCATTTAGATTTCGTGGTCACGGGTTAGTTTATCGGGTACAATGGTGTAGATAAAGGAATGTGTATGTGTGGTAGCCATTTTGTATCGATTTTAATTTCGATCACGTTCCAGTTACGTCGGACAATAAATATTGTGATTTTATAGTACATGGTGGCATATAATATAAATAATTTTCATTAAGGATGTAATTTTTTGTTATTATTTTTAAATTAGAGTGTTTATTACAGTTAGAAACCTCAGTTTAAAAATACAGGTAAATTGTAGTTGATTTTATTGAATTAGAGTGAGGTAACTATACAGGGGGCCTTCGATAAGATACTGTCTAGAATTGGGATAGAGTGGGGTAAATAAAAGTAATTTTGGAAAATATCATTAGGAAAAACGCGTTAAACCTTCCAAGTGCGCGTTTTTATCTACCGATTAGGCATTAAACGCCTGAAATACAAATAGAATAGTCCAAAGGAACCTTGACGTATTGATTTAAGTTGTGTGTATTTACCCCCGATCTGTTTCCAAATAAAACGACAGTTTTATATCAATGTTTAACCTTCTGAGGAGACTCAGATGGTTGCCAAAACTACCCAGGCGTCATTTTGTTAACTATAATCCCTCCCTTTCTTCGACGATTGGCGAGTACGAAATCACCAGACATACTATATCAATATTGTGTTGGTAGACGTGAGAAAGGAAGTACTATAACTTACTTTATTGATGCAACGACCGTTGGCGCACGTGAATTGATCCTCAGAGCAAGATTGAGGCGTGGGACAATTATGTAACGTCGCGTTCTCATCAGCGCCATCTACGCAGTCAGGATCGCCGTCGCACAACCATTTCCTGGGTATACATTGAGCTCTACCCCATTCTTTATTAGCTTCGCAGGTGAATTCGTTTTCTTCATCGCATTTTCTATCGTCTAAACGGAAGAAATGAATCGATTTTTCGCGAAAAAAATTAAATGAGATACTTACTGCACTCGTGCCTGTTATCTTCATCGCTGTTATCGAGACAATCGTTATCGCCGTCGCAAATGTATATTCTCGGTACGCAATTTCCGTTATCGCACGTGAATAAATCACCGAAACACGTACGACCGTCACTCTTGCAATATTCCGGAGGTTCGTCCGCGCCATCTCCGCAATCATCATCTCCGTCGCAATACCTGAAAATAAATGTACAAATTATCATTTTTTATAGATTATATACATTCAAACTTAACCTAAAAAGTGAAAAGGTAGGTTATGTATTATAATAACTGTCAATTGTTAACTTACCACGTTGCCGGTATGCATCTGTGATTCGAACATCTGAAACTGTTCTGTGGGCAAGTTCTGTGCGAACAGTGTAGAGGATTTTCGTCGGAATTATCGCCGCAATCGTTATCACCGTCGCATAACCAATAAGGTTCCACGCAAATGTTCGTATTTTCGCATTTCAAGTGATTAGGTGGACAAGTCGTGTTCTTGGGACATCTTTCGTGCGTTTCGTCGGATGTAATGTTGTCTTTACAGTCGTTAACACCGTTACAAACCTGAAAACCATTATATGAGATATATACAAGGTGGTGAGACAAAATTTGTGTTAAAGAGGCGTTCCCTTCGACATTAAAAAGGATACGACAGGATCTAGTCAAAAAAGACAATCAATTGTAGTCTATTTTTGAGGATTCTTAGTCTAAGAAGCACGTTTCGGAAACTTTTAGTTTCTTTTTGCCTTTTCTCTTAATTTTTGAAGGCATCATCGACGAGCAAAACATCACAACTTTCCGAAGGAACCTCGACGTGCGGATTAGAAAGTTGAACTCACCTGTGTCATGGGTATACATCGATGATTAGCACAAGTAAATTCTCCAGGAGCGCATTGTGGATATTGGCAATCTTTTTCGTCGGAACCGTCTTTGCAATCGTTTTCGTGGTCGCATTTCCATGATTTGAAGATGCAACGTCCGTTCGCGCATCGGAATTCGTTCGGGGAACAAGAATGGAAAGCTGAAAATAATAAACAATTCATTTGAATAATATTATGAACAATGAAAGGAATTTATTGATATTAATTAGAATATCTTGGGGAATTGTGGAGTAAAGCTAGTTGGTAACACTGGTTTTGACGTCACTCCTCGCGGTGGCACTATGAAATATGGATTTTTCATTCTGCGTCTTAACAAAAAAATGACTCTTAACATTTCCGAAAGTGACGTCAGCCACTTTTATCAAAAATGTAACCGTACATCTAATTTTAATAAGATTTCACCCTACTCCACGTAAAATTTTTGACAGCGATGACATTTTAAGACACAATACCAGCGACGTTTTTACGTTACGGCCCATTTTCTTTTTCGGCTAATGAAAAAATGCGTTCAAGTTCTACTACATAAGCTTGTCCAGAAGTAAACACCAGAAAACATAAATAAACGACGGCATAATCAATCGTACAGCTTCGTATCTCGGGAAAAATCAAGTCGCAATTCAAAATTTTAATTTTCAATCAATAAAACGATCTTATTTGCCCACCGACGCCATAATTAGATCTATATATTGTAAAACTCCTTCCGAAATAACACTGAAGTAAGTAATACAATTGTTATGTCAAAAACATAACCTCGAAACGCGAGCCAATTCGTTATGTATCGAATTTTGACAATTAGCAAGTGTTTTTGAGATACTAGAATCACAGAACTAAAGAAATTACAAAATTCAAAAAAAAATTGAAAAAAAAATGATATATGTTTATATGATTGTTTGCCCACAAACGCCATAATTAGATCTATAAAAACTCCTTCCGAAATAACTCTGAAGTAAATTATACAATTGTTAATCAATAACATAACCGCAAAAAGCGAAATTGTTTCTAATGTAACGAGCACTCAAATTCCCATCGAATTTTGACAATTATCGAGTGTTTTTGTAATACTAGAACTACAGAACTAAATAAATTGCAAACTTCAAGAATATTTGAAGAAAATGATATATGTTTATATGATTGTTTGCCCACAGACGCCATAATTAGATCTATAAAAACTCCTTCCGAAATAACTCTGAAGTAAATTATACAATTGTTAGTCAATAACATAACCGCAAAAAGCGAAATTGTTTCTAATGTAACGAGCACTCAAATTCCCATCGAATTTTGACAATTATCGAGTGTTTTTGTAATACTAGAACTACAGAACTAAATAAATTGCAAACTTCAAGAATATTTGAAGAAAATGATATATGTTTATATGATTGTTTGCCCACAGACGCCATAATTAGATCTATAAAAACTCCTTCCGAAATAACTCTGAAGTAAATTATACAATTGTTAGTCAATAACATAACCGCAAAAAGCGAAATTGTTTCTAATGTAACGAGCACTCAAATTCCCATCGAATTTTGACAATTATCGAGTGTTTTTGTGATACTAGAACTACAGAACTAAATAAATTCCAAACTTCAAGAATATTTGAAGAAAATGATATATGTTTATATGATTGTTTGCCCACAAACGCCATAATTAGAAAATTATGATTATATTGTAAAGCTCCTTTCGAAATAAAACTAAAGAATTGTTATGTCATAAACATAACCTCGAAACGCGAAAACATTCGTTATGTATCGAGCACTCGAATTTCCATCGAATTTTGACAATAGTCGAGTGCAAACAAACCTATTCTAAACTCTGAGAACATCTAAATAAAATGATATATAATTTAATGATATACTTACAGCAGTAGTTTGTGTCTTCGTCGCTGTTATCGCCGCAATCGTCTTCCCCGTCGCACGCCCACATTCTTGATATACAACGTCCATTGGCACAATAAAACTTGCTCGTATCACAAGTTAAATTTTTAGCGACGCACATTTTACCTTCGTTAACCAATTTGCTATTATCATCGCAACGACATTCCGCGGTACCGTTAGGCGCCGGATGACAACTCTGCGCGCACCCACCGTTATTAATTCGACACGGATTCACGTTACACCTTTGTCTTTGACTCGAATAAACTTGTATATCTCTCGGACTGTCCTCCAATCTTTTAACCATTTCGATCATATTAGCCCCCGTGTGTTTTTCCGCTCTATAAACCCCCCTCAACTGCAAATCCGTCCAATATATATATTTCCCGAAAACCGTTATGGAAAACGGGTAGATTGTAGCCGATATTAGTACTTCTCGATTCTTCCCGTTCAAATCGGAACGTTCTATCTTTTCTCTAACTGCATCCGTCCAATATAACATATTTTCATCGTAATCTATAGCTAAGCCGCTCGGTTGAGCTAGATTTTTATCTATGATTATACGTTTAAGCGATCCCGCCATGGTTGTTCTAAATATTTTACCAGCGGTACCGAATTTACCCCAATCGGTGTAGAAAAGCGTCCCGTTGCAAGGATCTAGTACGATCGCTCTAGGTCTTTCGACTCTAGCTATCATAACTAAATCTTTTCCGTCCAAATTCATGGCGTATATACTCCGATTCGACGAATCGGTCCAATATATCTTTTGTTGCGTCCAATCGTACGCTACCCCTTCGGGATTTATACCTTTATTCCGTAGATTTATTATGGAATCGATATCCGGTTTGGTGGCTGGTATTTTAGCTATTCTAGCCCACGGTTTGATCTGCGTGAAAAATAATAATTGATGTTTGTAGTCGAAATCGACGCCTACGACGTTTGTTAAATTACCGATAGGCGCGAACGGTACGTTCGTATTTAACGGATCCAAATGTACCGTTCGGATTTCCGTTCTTGTGGAAAATATTATGTATTCGTTAACGAAACCGCATCGACGATCATTGGTGATGTTACCGGTAGCGCAGTCGCATTTGAAAGAAGGTTTTTGCGAATTGGCAACATCGTTTGGAAAAGAGAAACATAATTGTTCGCAACCGCCGTTACCGAATTTTCTACAAGGATTCGAATCGTCAGTAGGTTGATTTGTAATATCGTATATAGCTATATCTCGTAAAAACGATAAATTATTTCTCACTTTAATCGGTAAAGATATATTTCCAGGTAATTTCGAAGCTTTAAATACGGTTCTCAAATTTCTATCGACCCAATATATATCGCTTTTGTATATCGCTATACCTTTCGGATTCGGTAAATTCCTACGTATCACTTGTCTGTTACCGCCGCTATACGAAATTTTCTGTATTGTATCTAATTTTGAATCAACCCAATAGACGTCGTGAGTGTTCATATCGATCGTCAAATCAGTCGGATTACTTATACCGGAAGTTACTAACGGTAACCAATCGGATCCATCCAAATTAGATTTACCTATTCTGGGATATTGTCCGTAATCGATCCAATAGAGGATTCTTTTTATCGGATTAACGGCTAATTCTCTCGGAGCATCGGTTGTTGATTTTACAATCACTTTTCTGTATCTACCGTCTAACCAACAAACTTCGACGTAATTCTCGTGGGGGAAAACGTTAGTGAAATACATATTCCCGGCTATCCAATCGATCGCTAGTCCTCTTATACCGCTACTACCGATACCGTCTTTGATAATATGTTCAAGTTCGGTACCGTTCGGTCTTATCCTGAACACGCCGTTCCAATAACCTTTATTCAGTTCGATCCAATAGATCCAAGCGTCGGCGAAGTGTACGTCGACGTGTAAAATATGATGTCCGGGTCCGGTTATCGGTACCATAGCTTCCGAACTGTCCTTCAAACTGTAACCTCTGGTTATATCTAATTGGGATACGACAGCGAACGTCCTATACGGCGAACAATTAATTTCGTTTTTTTTGTATCCGATGCCGCACGCGCACGTTCTGGTTCTACCCTCAGCGGGTATGCAGATCTGTTCGCAACCGCCGTTATTCTGTAGACAGGGGTGGTCGGCGGCGGGTCTCTTTTTGTATATGGTGAATGATTTCAAACTCGGTTCGTTTTCTAATATTATTCTCGGGTTGTTACCGGTAGGTAAAGCGATTTGCACCAATTTTTCGTAATCGGGATCTAAGTAAAATAATCGATTCCCTAAAACTCCTATAGATTTAGGGGATGATATGTAGTTATCTTCGGTTAATATAGTTGTTCTTCCCGTTCCGTCTACTCCGATTTTACCGATCAAAGCTGGATACAAAGTACTGTAGTACAACGTTTTCGTATCCAAATCTATGACCAAAGCGTCCGGTTTATCCAATTTATCCAATAGTATAACGGGGTTGGTACCATCCATGTTGGCTTTGGCTATTTTTTGCGGTACTCCGTAGCCGCCTTCGTCGGTCCAATATAATTTACCGTCTAGAGGATCTAAACAAATGGCTCTGGGAGATGCTACCGAAGTTTCCTCGCCGTCGTTTGCTAATACGATCGTTCTATGTTTCACTTTTCCGTCTATTCTGATCACTTCGATGTTACTCGCTTTCTTATTACCGATATAAATGTTTCTACCGAGCCAATCGAAGGCGATCGTAGATGGGGAACCTATTATACCGTTATCTATACCGAGAACTTGAGTTTTGTTACCTCCGGTATACGGTGTACTCCATATTGTGCACTGTAAACAAAATCAGAGTTTTATTAGAATGTAAAGACCGATGTGGAACCGATACATAAATTTTCTGATGAATAAACCTCAAAAAAGTGATAAAACACGTCACGTTTTTAAGTCATAACCGTAACCATAAAAAGTTCTAAAAGACATCACATTTTGAATACGTACCCTCAAAAAAGTGATATATTTTGAATATATAACCTCGAAAAGTGCTAAAAACGTCATATATTGAAGAAATAACCTCAAAAGGTACTAAAAAGCGTCATATTTCGAAAAAGTAACCTTAAAAAGTGCTAAAAAACAGTCATAATTTGAAGAAATAACCTCAAAAAGTATTAAAAAGCATCATTTTTGAAAAAGGAACCTCAAAAGTGTTAAAAATCGTTCTATTGTGAAGGGATAACCACAAAAAATGCTAAAAACATCATATTTTGAAAAAGTAACCATAAAAAGTTCTAAAAGACATCACATTTTGAATACGTACCCTCAAAAACGTCATATTTTGAATATATAACCTCAAAAAGTGGTAAAAAACCGTCATATTTTGAAGAAATCACGTCAAAAAGTGGTAAAAAGCATCATAATTTGCAGAAATAACTTCAAAAAGTGCTAAAAGCGTCACATTTTGAAGACGTAACCTCAAAAGTATTGAAAAGCGTCATATTATGAAAAAGGTACCTCAAAAGTGCTATTGAAGAAATAACCTCAAAAAAAATCTTAAAAAAACAGTCATATTTTGAAGAAACAACTGCTAATACGTGGCACAGTTTGAAAAAATAAAAAAAAAGGTACTAAAAATAGTCATATTTTGAAGACAACCTCAAAAAGTGCTAACAAGCATTATATTGTGAAGGAATAACCACGAAAAGTGCTAAAAAACCTCATAAGAAGTTACCATAAAAAGTACTAAAAGACGTTACATTTTGAAGACGTACCCTCATAAGTATTGAAAAACGTCATATTTTGAAGAAATCACATCAAAAAATGGTAAAAAACGTCATATTTTGAAGAAATCACATCAAAAAATGGTAAAAGCATCATATTTTGAAGAAGTAAAATTAAAAAGTGCTAAAAGAAGACAAATTTTTAAGACGTAACCTCGAAAGTATTAAAAAGCGTCATATTTTGAAGATATAACCTCAAAAAGTGGTAAAAAACGTCATATTTTGAAGAAATAACCTCAAAAAGTGGTAAAAAACGTCATATTTTGAAGAAATCACATCAAAAAGTGGTAAAAGCATCATATTTTGAAGAATTCGAATTAAAAAGTGCTAAAAGACGACGACACATTTTGAAGATGTAACCTCAAAAGTATTAAAAAGCGTCTATTTTGAAGACATAACCTCAAAAAGTGGTAAAAAACGTCATATTTTGAAGAAATCACATCAAAAAGTGGTAAAAGCATCATATTTTGAAGAAATAAAATTAAAAAGTGCTAAAAGACTACAAATTTTTAAGACGTAACCTCAAAAAGTGCTAAAAATCGTCATATATTGGAGAAATAACCTCAAAAAGTGCTAAAAGACGTCATATTTTGAAGACATAACCTCAAAAAGTGGTAAAAAACGTCATATTTTGAAGAAGTAAGATTAAAAAGTGCTAAAAGACGTCATATTTTGAAGACATAACCTCAAAAAGTGGTAGAAAACGTCATATTTTGAAGAAATCACGTCAAAATGTGGTTAAAAACGTCCCATTTTGAAGATTTAAGCCCAAAGATTGATAATATACTCACATTTTCGCCTTGTTCGTCTTTGCTTTCCAACCAATATATCAAATTATTCTTTCTATCGTAATCGATCTGTACGCCATGTTCTATCCCGACAATAGGAGTTATATAACCCGTCGATTCTTCTCCCGATGTTAACGAAACGTCGACGATCTGCGTACCCTTCATCACCATCAAGAAATTATTGTCTTCTTCGCTGCAACTACCGCCCGAATTCGATTTATAGCCCGGTTTACACTTGCAGGTATAACCGGAGCTGGTCGAAGGCGAAAGTAGACAAATATGTTGACAGGGGTTGTTTTTGCAAGGGTTTTCCGATACCGGTTGTAACGAGGGATGGTGGACATGTATGCTCAACGGTTGGGATATGAGATGGGATACGACGGTTTGGTTATTGCCTTTATATTTGTGAGCGGATAAAACTCTGTTTAATTGTCTGTCGGTCCAGTAGAGGGTGTCTTCGAATATCGTTAGGGAATGGGGATGGAGGAGATAATGACTTCCGGCTAGTACTTGTTGTCTACCGGTTCCGTTGTAGTAACAAAAATCGATGAAATCTAATTTCGAATCGGCGAAGTAGATCCTCTGAGTGGGGATATCGAGAGTTAGACCGTTGGGCCAATAGATTTTAGTGTTGATTATGACGGATCTGTTCGTACCGTCCATACCCATACGTTCTATTCGCGGATTCTCCCCCCAATCCGTCCAGAATAACCAGCGAGTTCTGAAATAAAACGGACATAAATAAAAACGAAATTACTCCATGTGATTATGTATTTACCCCGGGCTTGGATCTAGGCACATTCCTCTTGGTTGCGTTATATTTTCTCGTGCTAATACGATTCGATTTTGACCGTTTTCTTGTGCCACTTCGATGGTATTCAATTTCGAATCTAACCAATAAATATTTTTGCCTATCCAATCGTAAGCTAGTCCTTCTACCAAATCTAGTCCCGTTGATATTATTTCGACCGGATCTCCGCCTCTATCGAGTTTGGAAATTTTCTTTAGTTTCATATCGGACCAAAAGATGGTGCCTGTTAACATGTTAGAAGCCGTTGCTACTACGTTTTCCACAATAATCGGTACCCTTTCCAAGCCTTGTTCTTTTAAATCGGCGACAAGAATCGAATGTCTGTTGGATATGATCAAAAATGCTATCGAATGATCTGAAAAAACGGAAATTTTAATTTGTAGTAGTACTTTACTCCAAATTTATATAAAAATACATTAAATCGTTATAATTACAATACTATAATTAATAGAATATGAGAAAATAAAACTAATAAATAATTTTTTATACTCAATTATTTCCGAAGTAAAATTAAACATGGCAACATAGCGTATATTTAAATTCATGATGGCCGACGTTAAACAACAACCGTCATAATTTGCTTAACAACAAAGTTGCCAAATTGAAAGAGAAAATGGTACTTTCCATATCGGATTAATTAAATGAATTATCTTCGTGATTCGTGATTGGTAAAAATTTCTTTCAGTATAAGAGGTTCACCAAATCGTGTTTTGTTAAATTATAGAACGTTTAAATTATCTTTAATCAGTATTAAGGGTGGAATGGGGTGAATTATCGTCAACATTTCAAAATTTATATAGAGTTAAATTCAAGGTTATGTATTAATACACATATAATATGAATATTTCCACATTTTGGAAACAGTTTTTAGGTAATATACAATGATACTTGAAAATTTGAATAATTTTTTTTTAGTCAAACTAATGTTAAATAGAAAATTGGCCACATTCCTAGTTGATTTATATTTCGTAACTGTAGCTGTTTGAAGTTTAGTTCGCGGTTAAAACGTAAGCAGTACAAGTAATTTTCCCCAACAAATTTTATGTAAAAACAAAAATTTAGTGGCGTGAAAAACTTAATATTACTACAAAATGAAAAAAAAAGCAATGATAAAGTATCTATTTGTGTAATATAGTGATAAGTGTATTTGTTTAAGTGTTAAATATGATGATTTAATTCGTTATTGAATACTGGATATTTATTCGTATTAATGTGTAAGTATTAGATTTGTTATAATTAAATAGGTAATCCTCAATACACTAAACAAGAAAATCTCATTAAAATAATAATTATGATAAATGCTTACTTCTGAATCATGTTTAGTTTTTAGATGAATTTTGTTATTCTTTTAAAACTACCAAAATATAATAAAAGTCGTATTTAACATTGTTGCCATGTCGTGTGTTTATATCACATATTTATACATGGTTATACGAAAGTTATAAATTTAAGACAAAAGGTGAATCAATTGGTTAAATGAAATAAAACATTTTTATCGAGTTGTGTGTATTATTGTTTCTACGAACTATAATAAATTGCTTCTTTAGTTAATAATTTCTCACGAAATCAGCTTTAAATGAGAATTTACTAGAGAGACAACATTTGTTTTATTATGTGATTGATTTTATTGATTATTTTGGATGTTTTGAAGAAAAATATGTAAATGACATGTTTCCTTTGTTTTTTTTAGGAGCTCATCGGTCTTTTAGACACTTAATTTAGACGTAATGGCAAGTTTTTTAGTAAATTGGTATTAACTAGCATTTACCTATAGTTGAATGAGACTTGTACATTATCCTTTACGTAAAATATAAACGAAAAACTAAAAATGACTAAAACCATCCTAAA
This sequence comes from Diorhabda carinulata, assembly GCF_026250575.1. Taxonomy (NCBI): domain Eukaryota; kingdom Metazoa; phylum Arthropoda; class Insecta; order Coleoptera; family Chrysomelidae; genus Diorhabda; species Diorhabda carinulata. Next base: position 2,276,558 of record NC_079469.1, read on the forward strand.
ATATATTTTTTTTAACCAACACTTTGTTTTTTTGCAATGATGTCGTGTTTCCATACCTATAAGTGAGGTTATGTTTTATATTTGGTAAAAAAATCGAGTATTTTTCTTTGTCTTGTTACTTGATCATTCTATAGTGTAAAATAATACAATCGGGGAGGAAGTACCCCCTTCCATTGTGCCATAAACATTTCGCGATTCATGAGTTACCTCAATGAAAGAATAAAAACAAATAAATAAGATTAGACCCTCGTAAATGATTCAACGATAAATATAAATATTTCTAGACGAGCTGTATCAAAAAAAAAACTGGTAAAAGGACATATTCACGTGACATTTCCTTGTGAATTACCATCTATTGTCTAAGGATGCAAATCGTGTGACTAAATCTGCATATTTTAAATAAATTATCTAAAAATATGATCAAATACTTACTGAGAGCCTTGCATGTATGTTTATCCGGTTCTAACTGGTATCCACCCGTACAGGAACAGAAATAAGATCCTTTAGTATTAGTACACGATTGAGAACAAATTCCCGGTGGATCGCACTCGTTCAAATCTTCACAGTTCATACCGTCTTTGGACAGAGTTTCTCCTAGAGGGCACAAACATAACGGTCCCTAAAAATAAACGGAAATTATTGAATAAATATTAAAAAAAAAAAAGGAAATTAAGATCCTTACTTTTGGAGTTTGTTTACAACTATTGGAACATAGTCCTCCTTGGTGTTTACATTCTTCGAAAAGACAATCTGGACCTTCGTCGGCTCCGTTTGGACAATCCGGTTTACCATCGCATACGTTAGTTAAGTTAACGCAACGTTCGGCGACATCCGGACACAACCATTGACCGTGGGGACATCTGAATGGCGGTTTAACACAAGCGTGTATGTGACTTTCGTCCGAACCGTCTTCGCAATCTTTCTTTCCGTCGCATATGTACGCCTAAAGATAAATAAATCGAAAATACAACATTTTAATTGTTTGGTCCTTCGAGTCGGTTATAAAGCTCGAAGCACCGTTATTGATAATTATTAAACTGCTTCTGTTAATGTCTTACCTTGAAGATACATTGAGTGCTGTTACATTTATAGAAATTGTTGGGACAGTTTATATTTCCGCAATTATCCGGTTCGTCCGATCTGTCGTCGCAATCTGGAGTACCGTCGCAATGCCAAGCTTTCGGTATACAAATACCGGATTTGACGCACTGGAATTGTTTTTCCGGATTACACTGATGGGGCGCTATAGACGCTGAAATTCGAGAAAAAAAATAGTTCGTTTGCTCGCCGAACATTGTAGATGTCTTATATCTGAGAAGTCTGCTCGTAATGAGAGCTCAGGTGGCTCTGTGTGTAATGTCCACTATATTAATCGGAATTATACGAAGAAGATAGATAGATGGAGCAGAATTCACTCCATTCCACTTTTTATTGCTTAAACTTTAGTTATTTTTGTCGAGGTTTGAAAATAAGTGTTCAAAAAGAAAAGTATGACGTATAATTCGATGTCAGTCGGCTGTCAGTTCGTAAGAAATCGGTTAAGGAGTTATTACGACTTCTCAGTACATGATCTGATTCTTAAGTATCAAGTTATAGACGAAGGCGAATCAAAAAGAAAGGTATGACGTATAATTCGATGTCAGTCGGCTGTCAGTTCGTAAGAAATCGGTTAAGTAGTTATTACGACTTCTCAGTACATGATCTGATTCTTAAGTATCAAGTTATAGACGAAGGCGAATCAAAAAGAAAGGTATGACGTATAATTCGAAGTCAGTCGGCTGTCAGTCGCCACAAAACATATAAAAAGAAATTTAGTCCTTTTTCCGAACAACAATAAATAAAGTAGAATAAACTTACGACATCCCACTTCGTCGCTACCATCATTGCAATCAGGAATACCGTCACATTTATAACTTTCTTGTATACATTGTTTCAAATCGTTGCATTTGAATTGATTACTTTGACAAGTGATCGGCGGACAATCCTTTTCGTCTTCTTTATCGAAACAATCGTCGTCTCCGTCGCACACCCAATTCTGCGGTATGCAATGACCGTTTCTCGGACAAGTAAATTGATAATAGGCGCACGTTTTTTCTGCGCACGAATCCCCTTCGTCGGAACCGTCACCGCAATCGTTTTCGGAATCGCATTTCCAACTGTTCGGTATACATCGACCGTTATCGCAATGAAATTGAGTACTGGAACACGTTACGTTCACGCAACCAGTTTCGTCGCTGAAATCGCCGCAATCGTTTTCGGCGTCGCATTTGAACGTCATCGGGATGCACCTACCGGATTTACATTGAAATTCGTTCGCGCCGCACGTCGGTTCTACAATAAAACGAATATAGGTTAGGTATATCGTGATTGTTTGAAAATAAAATAATAAATTATCATACTTACTAGTACAATTTTGATTTTCGTCACTATTATCTAAACAATCGTCGTCGCCGTCACATACCCAAGACTTCGGAATACATCTTTGATTACTACACGTGAAATCCCAACTGTTTGGACAAGCTTGCACCGGGGGTTCGTGATTAGGATCGGCTTGACAAGTTCTACCGTCGTCGGCGAGTTTTTCTCCGTACGGACAACCGCATTTAGCTACGAGTCGATTAGTATTTTCCCTCGGTAGAGCAAAACACAATTTGTGACATTGTCCGTTATCGTTCCAACACGGATGCGAATCTAAAATCGGTTGTTCTTTCTCGCTGTAAATCTTAACGCCGTACAATCTATTAGTTTGCGGCTCTTTCACTAAAACCTCCTCATCGGCTCCGGTTAATTTATGCAATTTTATGATAGCGTCCAATCTCCAATCGGTAATGTACATATAATCATCGTAAATTACTATACTGAAAGGATGTCGTATTAATCTCGAATTAACCGTTTTAACATCGGTACCGTCTAAATTCGAATGTTGTACGTGATCTAATAAAGCGTCGCACCAATACAATCGATCGGTATCGAAATCGATCGATAAACCGTTCGGCCAACCCAAAGTTAAATTCTTGAATATCATTAAACCGGTACCATCGGATAAAACTCGAGATATATTAGCCGGTCGATCCCATTCGGAATAAAATACGAAACCTCTATTAGGATGTACGACGATCGCGCGAGGTCTTTTTAAATCTTTAATCAACGTTCTGCGGTAAGTTACGTTACGAGTTGAAAGAACGTTAAGAGTACCTTTCCTACTATCGATGTAATACAAGTTTTTAGCCGCCCAATCCACAGCTAAACCTTCGACACCTTCGTTTTGCGAGGCTAGTACTATTTCTTTATCGGTACCGTTACGATGTACTCGATATATAACGTCTTGTAAAACGTCCGAATAATAAATAAAATTATCTTTAGCGTCGTAATCTAAACCGACGAATCTAGCACGTCGCGACACCACCGGAAGAATAGCTTCACTAAAACCTTCGATAACCGGATCAAGAACTTTACCTTTGATGAATCTCTGTTGGGAATACATCAAAAAATCCGTTATTAAATCGCAATTACGTTCGTTTTTAGTTAATTTCCAACCGATATTACAAGCGCACCTGTATCCTAATTCGTTATCGTCTGTTTTGGTTACCACGCACATATGTTGACATCCGCCGTTGTTGTGACCGCAAGGATTCGGTACGTCCGGTTGTACTAGACCGTGAAACGCTTTAATACCCTTCAAATCTTTCAAATCCTTCATCCTATAAATCGAATGTATACTACCGGTTTCGTATTTATCGACAGACATAACTCCTTGTTTAGTACCGTCGGTCCAATAAACTTTACTTTCGAATAAAGTTAGACGCGAAGGATTTGGTACTTGTTGACCTCGTAGTACCAAAAATCTTTTACCTCCTTCGTAATCGACGGTTTCGATGTAATCTAATAGAGAATCGCACCAATAAACTCGTTTCGTTATTATATCTAAAGCTATACCGGAAGCTTTGTAAGCCGCTTCCGATACTATGGAAACGGATTTAGTACCGTCCATGTTTGTTCTTAATATTTGAGAACTATCAGCTACGAACATCAAACCTACTGTAGGATCTAGAGCTATATCCGCCGGATTAGTTAAATTCGAACCTAATACCACCGCGTGCCATCTACCGTGCAATTCGAATATATCGATTTTTTGTCCAACTGAATCGGCTACGTATAATTTGTGTCCTATCCAATCGACGGCTACGGCGATCGGTAACCAAGTACCTGGTAATGCTAATTCGATATCCGGCGGTGGAAATCCCGAAGTACTGATTATCTGTTGGGAATGTATTTTTTTTGTTTTAATATCCGACCAATAGAGGGTGTTCATGTTGTAATGAAAATCCAAACCGCTAGCACCGGTCGTATTAACGACTACTTTGAGATTACTACCAGTTTTCGACATACTGAATACAGCTTTATCGTGGGCGAAGTATAACAATAAGGATGACGAATTTTTAGCTTCGCATCTATTTTTTTCTTTTATAAAATATCCGTTGGCGCATGAACAACTGTAACCACCGTCGCTGTTCGAACAATATTGATCGCAGTATCCCCATTCCAAACATTCGTTTCTATCCGTACAAGTTCTGTTGTCCGGCGATAATTTTTTTCCTTCTGGACAATAACACGATCCTCCAGTTAGAGACGCTTGACATTTGTATTCGCAACCCAGTATCGGACATGATAATTTGGCTAAAAAACGAAAATTATCATCAACAATCGATGTTTGATACAAAAAATAACGAAAAAAAAAAGTCAAAGTATTTTCAAATCGAAATCGAAGCTTAGTTATTAAAAAAAATGAATTCGTATTATAACCGTAATAGCATCGCCATTTCTGCCGCTAGGGCGCAATTCGTCGCTAGTTCAGAGCCGCGCGGGCCGTTGATCTACAACGTTCTGTTCGTTACTAGTGACCGTTTTTTCGAGTGCTGTTTCACTGCTATTTCGTTTTTTTATTATGGTAAATTTAAGTGAACAACGTGTCGCTGTGAAATTTCGTTTTCTACTCGGTAAAAACGCCGCTTAAACTGTTTTAATGTTGAAAACTGCTTACAGAGATGATGCTATGGGGAAAACTCAAGTGTACGAGTGGTTTTCTCGATTTAAAAATATCGATTGATGACTAAACTCGCAATGGAAGTTCATCAACTGCTCGAAACGATGAAAACGTTGAAAGAATTCGGATCGACAAACAGGTAATTGGTTTTTCCACTATAACAACGCACTTGCACACTCAGCCATCACTATTTGCCAGTTTTTGGTTAAAAATAACTGCCCCACGCACCTTACTCGCCTGATCTGGCTCCGTGTGACTTTTTCTTGTTTTCACTCATGAAAAGAGGCATGAAATGACGAGACATGAGTCGCAACCATGTCTAAAGATGAGTATTTTGAAGGAAATATTGTCGTTTTGTAAATATATAGCATTTAAAAAATAATTCCTGTTATTTTTGGATACCCCCTCGTATATATATATACTATCCTGATAAAGAAAGTATGAATTTATTGAATTAATATACCGTCGTAGGTTCTAAACGAATATATAAAATTTCGAATTTTTCCGATGGCTCAAAGTTAGTAAAAATAGTAATCCAAAGATGGCGTCATAAGTTATAAGACTTACAACAAGCGGCTTCTTCGTCGGCGTTATCTTCACAGTCCTTTTTCCCGTCGCATAATTTATTTTTTTGTATACACTTATGAGTACCCCCGGGACCCCCTTTCGGGCAGAGGAATTTGTTATCCGGACAAGCAATGGCCGTACAATTAACTTCGTCCGATCCATCGGAACAATCTTGGTAACCGTCACACCGGAACTGACTCGGTATACAAAGAGCGTTCGCGCAACGGAACTGAACGCCATGACAAACCGGAAAATCTGAAAAAAAAAATAATTTTTAATATCGTTAATTTATTATTATTGAGTAGTTGACTTACTGCATCCTATTTCATCGGAATTATCTCCGCAATCGTCTTTGTGATCGCACTTTTGAGACATCTCGATACATCTATGTCCTCTCGAACATCTGAACTGATCTAATCGACAGGATACTCCGGGACATCCTTCTTCATCTTTTCCCGATCTGCAATCGACGTAACCGTCGCATTTTTTCTCTTTCGGAATGCAAGGATCCGAAGCTTGGGTTCCGCAATGGAAATCGTCGTTTTGGCATGTTCTATATGCTATAAATACAAAAAAGGTCAGTCAATTATATAATATGCGTAATGGGACAAACGGTATAGTAAGGAATTGTAGTAAGCAAGCAACCAACAATACAACTAAAATTGTGCGCCACCTATGTTTCAGTATAATTATTAATTAATTTTTAAATAGATTTCTTTAATAAATGTCACATTTATAAAAATTTTTTCAATATTTAAATCCATTACGATACACGTGATTGTATTTTTTTTGTTCAATAATGATACGGTTGAATAAACCGAATACGTCATAACGTGTTTGCGAAACGTAGAATTGGAAAATCCATTAAGATTCAATCTTCCACCGGATGCGCCGCCATGTTGTCAATAAATGTTTCGATTCGATAACAGAATAATACCGTTCTGTATTAAGGGTTATCCAATAGTGAAAATACAAATACGGGATTGTATTCCTGTTAGGGGTTTGTAAATTTAGAGACAATTATTGAAATATACAGGGTCACAATTTATTGTTTGTTGAAAATATTTTAAATCTGAGTAAATAAATGTGTTGTATGTTGTCTACTATAATTATATTTCATTAGGCAAATCTATTTCTCATATTTATTGATGTAATATAAACAGTGTTGCCGGTTTTATATAAATATACCTAAACTTAGATATAATAGGTTTTAATAAATCGAATATATATATGTTAAATTAATTAGAGATTGGAAACTATAATTGAAATGACTAACGCGAGGAAAATGATTGATAATCTGAATAATTAATCTTTTTTCTTTTCTCGTAGTATTCCAATTCTGTTGAAGCGAAAATACTCATCAATTGAAATTGATTGAATTCAACTAGCGTGAGATGAGACGGCTCTATAAACACAATCCGTCTGATTTAATTTCTATTTTGCATTCGCATAAATTAGTTTTGAATTTAGTTTCAAAATTTTAGGATAAAAAGACGTGTTTGCATTTAAAAATAAATTTCATTGAAAAGTAATAGCGTTTTTATGTAGTAATACCATGTAATATGGTAGCTGTGCGCTGATTGATATACGAGGGTTGAACTAATGTATCTTTGAATGAAATGTTTCTAAAAATTTTTAGATCTATATTGAAAATTTGATTAATTTTTGGTAAATTCGAGCTATTTCACAAAATTTCGAAAGTTGTGCAATTTCTTTTAGTTTTTATAAACTTTTATATTATTCCAGAACATTGTTCAAAGTCTCAGAACTTTCCTGGAACATTCGAGGAGTTTTCCGAAAATTCGGCAACTTTGTGAGAAATCAGAGCAATTTATGGAAGTTTCAATAACTTTCTAGAACATTCGAACAATTATTTGAAATGTCGATAACATTCTAAATCTAGATTGAACATTCGAGAAATTTTTCAAAATTTTAGTAACTTTCTGGGAAAATGAAGTAATTTCATTGCAATTTTTCGATATTTTAGTTAATTTATGAGCAAATCGATCGGTTTCTTCAAATTTTTATAATTTTCTAGATATGTCTATGAGATTTCATCGAATTTTCGATATTTTAGTAGCTTTGGGAGCGAATCGAGCGGTTTCTTCAAATTTTTATAATTTTCTAGATATGTCTATGAGATTTCATCGAATTTTCGATATTTTAGTAACTTTGGGAGCGAATCGAGCGGTAGCAGCAATTTCTCGATCTTTATGGAACATTCGAGTCATTTTTCAAAAATTCGGTAACTTTCTTCGAAGTTAGAGTATTTTCTAAATGTTATTATAACTTTCTATATATTTGAAAGAGTTTTCGAAAGTTTTATGATGTCCTGGATTTGTCTTGGAAGCAAAATTCCAAAAAATTAGTAGCTTTTCAGACTTTTTTAGAAACATTGAGAAATTGCAGAGTTTTTCAGTATACCTTTCAATATTTTCCACATTTCACCGATATTTTGGATGCTGAATAATTTCCCTGGAAATTTTCTGCAGCATTTCGAAAGAGTATTCAATTTCTGAACAATTCTAAACTTTCCAAGACTTTCTTGACAATTTTGACAAGTATTTTGCTATAGGTACCCTGTCAAAATGGTGAAATTACAAGATGGCGATAAGAAATTTCCCCAAAAACCTACAGTATTGCCATATATAGTAAAATTACAATTAAAAGCACACAGTGGATTCAAACACGTACATTTCCTTTGTTACATACGGAAATTTACTTGAATATCATCTACCCTTAATCAAATTTTCCCGTCTTAGCGAATTTCTCGTAAGATAATCAATTTTAAAGTTCGTATCTACGTTCCGCTCTTCTCCAAATACTCCCCATGAACACTGACAACTAATAGTCTTTCCGCTCGGCTCAACTTCAAAACAGTTAGGGTGGTTGGATATGTGCATAAATCGATACGAATTCATAGAACCAAATAAATAAATAATGAAACTTGAAAAAAGATGTGTTCAAATTTGATTTTAGGCCCCAATTTGAGTCGAATTAGGATCAGATCGTGTACTCACTGCATTCGTTTTCGTCTGATCCATCGATACAATCCACAGTCATATCGCATCGGTAATGGGGGGGCAGACAATAAGTCCTGTTCCAACTGTACTGTCGACACGTTATCTGGCCGGTTTCGCATTCGGGAGGAGCTGAAAATAAACAGAAAAGACATATATTGACGTTTCCTCACGAATACCTCATCAAAAAACTGTCAATACTGACATAACCCCCAAAACAAGTTGTCTAAATGATCTAGAAAACCCGTTACGTAATTCGTATCTACCAAAAAGAAACTTATCAATCTCTGGTTCGCCAATAGACGCCTCAAAACCCGAGAGGAAACTCTCTTCAACAGCATACACCGGTGATTTACTTTTTTCCGCGTCTTCTGCAAACGTTAACCTCAGCTCTGCAGAGGAGCAGTTCCTATATCAGGGTCGATTCCAATGAAGTTTTCTCACCATAAGAAATTTCCTAATCTTACTCAGAATTTGCCCAAGGAATCTCTTGATTGATTTACTTCTTAAAATTTCTTTTAAATTCATTTTGAAATCGTGCAATGTTAAAAAATTCGAAAGATAGCGGTAAAAAGTCTTTAGCAAAAAATCTGAGGCTTCGATAAGTTTCTTGAGGTGCCATTTTGTGCATGGTGCAGGATTTCTAGCTTCTTAAGTTCATCTCATAAATGCTCGATAGGATTCGAGTCTGGACTACGCGCCGGCCAACCCACAGCAGCAATTTCCTGCATTAGAACGCAATTTTCGAATATAGATGTTACGTACATCCCTTTTTAGTATAAATAACATTTATTTGTCAATTATTCGATTGATAAGAGTAAGAACTGTAAATATTTGTCAATTTTCTATTAGTTTTTCTCATAAATTACTTACGACACGATTGCCTTTCGTCCGCTCCGTTTTCGCAATCAGCTTGGTAATTGCAAACCCATAATGTTGGTATACATTTTCCTTCGGGACATTTGAATGTACCAGAAGGACACACAACGCCGGTAGGTGAACCTGTGAAATAAAAAAGAAATTTTGATTAGTCCGTATTCGATGGAATGGAGATTCTACATCATTCGACACCCTTAAAACCGATTGTATACCGAAAATTGTTTGTCTTACAGAATTTCAACGTCGTAAATTTGATTATTTCGGCGATTACTTCCTTTTGGCCCCCAAGTTTTAAAACTCCTAACGCTAATTAGAAGTAAACGGCTGAATTAATTTCTGTTCAAAGTTGGTGATGAGAACTCCGCGTGGGGTTGGATCCCGATGGGTGGATTACAATGATTAACTTAGAGGGATATCAAAATTAAACAAAAAACAATGTGAATGTAAAGTTAGTGGAAAAAACAGGGATGGAATTAGAAGATGTGAAATATCTATGGGATTAACAAGAAGTTTACGAAAATTTATAATAAAATGTCCATTATAATAGCGGAAATAAAGTTTCTGCTGCATTTTACCCCCAAAATCTAATGTAAACTCTGGTAACACGCATCTGTCGCCCCTACAAGTCACCTACTTCCAGTGTTGCTAAATTAAACGCACCTATCGCCCCTACAAGTCACCTGCAACCAGCGTTGCCATATCAAGCTCCAAATTGCGAGTGAAATCACTTATTTTTGATAAATCGCACCTATCGCCCCTATAAGTCACCTGCTTCCAGTGGTAACAAATTAAACGCACCTATCGCTCCTACAAGTCACCTGCAACAAGTGTTGCCATTTTGCGAATGAAGAAAACACTTATTTTCGATAAATCGCACCTATCGCCCCTACAAGTCACCTGCTTTCAGTGTTACCAAATTAAACGCACCTATCGCTCCTACAAGTCACCTGCAACAAGTGTTGCCATTTTGCGAATGAAGAAAACACTTATTTTCGATAAATCGCACCTATCGCCCCTACAAGTCACCTGCTTTCAGTGTTACCAAATTAAACGCACCTATCGCTCCTACAAGTCACCTGCAACCAGCCTTGTCATATCAAACGCCAAATTGCGAGTGAAATCACTTATTTTTGATAAATCGCACCTATCGCCCCTATAAGTCACCTGCAACCAGTGTTGCCATATTAAACGCCACATTGAGAGTTGAATCACTTATTTTCGATTTAACGCACCTATCGCCCCTACAAGTCACCTGCTTCCAGTGTTACCAAATTAAACGCACCCTACAAATCTTCTGCATCCAGTGTTGTCAAATCACTTATTTTCCGGAAAATAACAATTGATAATTCTTTTAAAAAAGTTTCTAGAAATTCTATTATATTGTTTGTCGTTTTTCAAATAAGTAGAGTATGATAATATTTTTTGATAATTTTTATATTTAAAATACCCCTTTGAATAATATTCTTTCTAAAACATCAATACAAAACATCTGGATATAGATCTGACATCAGGGACGGATTAAGCTACTGGCTTGAGAGATATAGCCCCGAGCCCCATCATTTGGAAAACATTCCGTATTTTTTAATGTGTTGATATCACAAATCTAACGTATTGATATTATTTTTTTAATTTTTACGGGTTTCCGAATTCCTTAAGAGAGCCGCGTCATTATTTTAGCCCCGGGCCTTATAAAACTTAATCCGGCCCTGTCTGACATGCTTTGGTATATAAATCAATTCGTTACGAGTTTCCCTCATTTCAGAATATTATATATAGAACGATCTTGGAGCTAAAATATATCCATGTTATTGTTTTTTTTTCAAATATTTGTGCCTACAGGTGAAAAAATAAACCATAGATTAATAATTATCCTTTAAAATCCTAAATTCATAATTAGCACATAACTTTAGAAAACACAATACCGGCCCTGTCCTTCGTACGAGTAATACCAATTTTAGCTCTGAAGCTCCCATACTATTATCGAACAAGATATGTCATCCAAAAAAATAACTCGACTAATATAGAAAGTTTTATCGCAAATATTGTAAATTCCTTTCGGTAATAAAAATGAAATATGAAAAAAAAATCGTGGGCATCAATGTCATTACCACAATAATTCTGTGATTTAGTAGGTCACTGACCATTTACCATTGAATACGCCAGTCCAACGATGGGTGAATAAACAGGAAGTGATATATTGAATATCCGGTAGAGGCGCTGCAAGAAATAAGGAAGATGAAAGTAGGGGAAAGTGGGTCTAAAATGATGTAGTGCTAGCTCGAACTGGAACGATTTTTTTTTACAATTATTTCAATTTACTATATGTACTCAATTCAATATATTCTACAATAAGTACATATAGCGATCAGAAAAATACGGTGTGATGTTCATCTTCGACAAGATTTGACAGAAAGAACTGTCAGAAAAAAGAGAGAAAAAGAGAAATGTAAATAGAAAGACATACAGGCATAGTGAGGTGAAAAAAATTTAAGTGAAAAGAAACAAAGAGAGAAGATAATAAAGAAAGAGAGAAAGAAAAATACAAACGGACAGAGAGAGGTAGAAAAAAGAGGCAGACAGAGAAAGAGATAAAGAGGGAGCGATAGAGGGAGATAAAATGATAGTCAGAAACAGACAAAAAATAAATACAGAGACAGACAGAGGAAGAGAAAGAGGGATATAAAGAGACGAACATTGTGAGAAAGTAATAATGAAAGGAATAGGTATAAATGGATGTGGAGAAAAAGGGAAACAGAGAGTGAGACTTAAACAGAAAGTGACTGAGAGATAAAGAGAGAAAATAACAGAAAAAGAAAAGAAGAAAAGAAAATAAGCACATAAAGGAACAAGTGCGGGACAGAGATATAGAGAAAGAAACAAGCGGACAGAGAAAAAGTGACAGACAGACGGAGAGAGAGAGAGAAAAGGAGGAAATATAAATAAAAGAACATAGAGAAAAAGTAACAATGAAAGAGAGGGACAAAAAGAAAGAAGCAGAAATGAAATTAGAGAAAAAGAAAAAAAAAGATTGAGACATAAAAAGAAAGTAACAGAAAAAAGAGAATAAAAATCAGAGATATAGAGAAATAAACAAGTGGACAGAGAAAAAGTGACAGACAGACAAAGAGAGAAGAGGGGGGAATATAAATAGACGAACATAAAGAAAAAGTAACAAAGAAAGAGACAGACAGAAGCAGAAATGAAATTAGACAAAAATAAACAAAGAGACGGACAGAAATAGAGAGTCAGATATGGAATTAGAGAAAAAGAAACAAAGAGTGAGACATAATAAAAAGAAATAAGTAAGAGACAGAGATCTAGAGACAGACAGCCGGAGAGAGACAGAGATATAGAGAAAGAAACAAGCTGACAGAGAAAAAGTGACAGACAGACAGATAGAGAAAAGTAGAGAGAAAGAGAGAGATATAAAAACCGTAATTATCTCGTTATGAAAAGCTTGTAATTATTAAACTTATTAATAAACGAAATATAATTAAACTAATTTCTAATTAAACTGTATGAATTCTGATTTGAAAATAAATTTTGAATAATTCATGTGCCTTTTAACTAGACCAATATTCTCATTTAACATCACCGTCGCCGTTATACTTTGGCATCGGTCGCCGCCGCTCTGAAGTAGGTAAAATCAAGGTGGAAAATTAAATTCTCGGCGGTAATTTATACAAGGTTGCAAATAATTAATATACTTAGTTATGAAGCTTTGAGATTTTGTATATAATTTTAATATGATTCACGAAAACGAGATGGCGTGTATGTATGTTTTTTAACAAAAATTCTATATAGTGGTGGTACTGGGTACGTAAAGTCTTTATTAAATGAAGATGGTACCATCTCCATCCATATAAACACCTACAAAGCTCCATAGGAACCTTCTTAAGTTGGGTTCTTCAGTACCCAAGTAGTGCTTCAATTTTTAATGCAAAAAGTTGCCAGTTAATGAACTTAGTCAATATGTAGTACTAGGACAATTCCATGGAAGATAAGTAACGTATCAGGGCACTAAAAAATATTGTAAATATACAGGAAACTGTAATCAGAAGTCCAAAACGTCATACTAGAAATTTACGAATCAATCTTGAGAATTAACAGACAAAACTTGATATTTTTTCTGGAAAGTACGTAGGCCTTTGCCCCTGTAATCCTAAGATGGTCCCAGAAGTACCAGGCATGACCTAGAGAGACGGTAGCTGCTTAGAAAATACTCACACGACCGGCAAGTACCAGCATCTCAACCAAATGAGGTGACGACACCAGAAATGTTGAAGAAAATCCACAAAGAAGTACCGAATGATCGTAGACTGATAATGATTTAGATCTTTCGGATTATTATCTGTTTCCAGACTTGTAGAAAAGTTTCGGTGGTCAAAAATTCTCCAATAATAATGAGGTGATGTATCTAACTTATTAAACATTGCTGGTAAAAATGTATAGAGCTAAAATGAGATATTTTTTACCAAAATTTTTATTTTTTCTTTGTTGGGCCAAGTACTCTTGGAACCATCCTCGCAAACCTACACCAAACGAAATTTTTGTTCTTGTAACAACTTTTAAAAATGCCAAAATTAACGTCACTACAAACATAATGTGAATACTAGCTTATAAGTTATCAAAATTACCATAACCACGTGATTACAGGGAGTAATGCCTCCATTTTGAGCCGAATAATTTTACGAGGACGATATTTGTAACACGGCTTATGAAATAAGTTTCAAGCTTTAGATGTAGAGCTCGAACGAACTTCTTAATCATAGTTTGTTCTACATACGAAGCAGTTACGAAATTAGTTGAAGAAAATTCTCAAACTATGTCATTCAATCTACAACATAACCGACAAATAAGAAGAAATAATATATTATTTAATGGTAATATAGGTAATAAATTACGCAGATCTCAATAATATTCCAATATTCAACTCGAACAAAAAATATCTATTTGTCTATCTCAAAACTTTAGTAGCAACCCTCGTATATAAAGAATATAGCGACGTTGCCATATTTTGAAAAACAATAGTCCACATCCGATTATAAATATTTGTTTATCTCATAACTTTAGTAGCAACCCTCGTATATAAAGAATATAGCGACATTGCCATATTTTGAAAAACAATAGTCCATATCCAATTATAAAAATTTGTTTATCTCAAAACTTTAGTAGCAACCCTCGTATATAAAGAATATAGCGACATTGCCATATTTTGAAAAACAATAGTCCACATCCGATTATAAATATTTGTTTATCTCATAACTTTAGTAGCAACCCTCGTATATAAAGAATATAGCGACATTGCCATATTTTGAAAAACAATAGTCCACATCCGATTATAAATATTTGTTTATCTCATAACTTTAGTAGCAACCCTCGTATATAAAGAATATAGCGACATTGCCATATTTTGAAAAACAATAGTCCATATCCAATTATAAATATTTGTTTATCTCAAAACTTTAGTAGCAACCCTCGTATATAAAGAATATAGCGACGTTGCCATATTTTGAAAAACAATAGTCCACATCCGATTATAAATATTTGTTTATCTCATAACTTTAGTAGCAACCCTCGTATATAAAGAATATAGCGACATTGCCATATTTTGAAAAACAATAGTCCATATCCAATTATAAATATTTGTTTATCTCAAAACTTTAGTAGCAACCCTCGTATATAAAGAATATAGCGACGTTGCCATATTTTGAAAAACAATAGTCCATATCAAATTATAAATATTTGTTTTTATTTGTCTATCTGAAAAATTCAGTAACAACCCTCGTACATACGAATCATCAATTTAAATGACATCATTATCTGAAAAAAAAATTGTTTACCACGCTGGGAGCAAACTCTCGAGAATGTGACAGATGCTTAACTAATTTTAAACCTGCCCTCGTAACTCCACGATATACAGAGCTACCTTGTAGTAGGTCTAAACACGGGGTGTAAATAACTATACAATTGGCACATATTGTGGCTTTACTTAATCAAAGATCAAAACAATATACAAATGGGACAATAAAGAAACTGGATAGTACATATACACTCCTACACTATATTATTCTTGAAAAATTATAGTAAACGATAAAAAAATGAAAAAAAAAAGTTTGTAATTGACACAGATATCGTAACGGTAATATTTATGTCGCGCCTATAGACACGCTCAAGTTAATTTAACATTTCGCAGTGACATTAAGATACTATTCCCTCACAATTTATTATTTCAACTAAAAACTTTTATGCATATTATTAATTTTCTTTACTCTATTTACCTTTTATTTCTTATCAACACACAACCCGTACAACGTACAGTTATTTTCTCTAACAAAAACTTTGGTATAATATAATTTAGCAGTTTACCCCCTTCCCCCCAGTTATATCTGATATCTCAATCTAGCCAGTATTAAAATTAATATTCAGTTATCCCACATTTTGAATCCAATTTGTATTCCACTACCAAATATATGTCGTCTTAAGTTGCCGTTACCGTAAAGATAGACACTGCTAAAGATTCCTTGTCCTTGACCTTCACAAACAGTTTGTACTTATTTCTTGCGAGCGCTGAGCATAAACTATAAAAAGTACACGTTTTACTACTTGACTAACCTACATTCTAACATTTCAAATAATGGTATTGTTGATATTAATGGTATTACAAAAGAACGTGGAAAATCGTGCAAAATGAAAGTTTTTCTAAGCGAATTTTTATTTCAGATGCCGCCGGCCATTTTGTTAGCGAGTAGTACGTGATTCTATGAATAATGAACATGTTTTGACTCAATACAAATGTAGGTTTATTTTAAACGAAATATATTTAAAATAATGTTAATAATGAGGAAAATTTTAATAAACTAATAGCGGTGTACTCCATTTTTCAACTAATTTTGAATAAAATTTCTTTTAAATCTCTAAAAATCCCCTTTTAAAAGCAGTAGTTTCTATATAATATAGTTCTGTTAGTGACATTTCTACGGAAACTTTGTCACCTACGCCCTCTATTGAGTGAAAATTATATCACAATTTTGTATATCATCAGTTGTACTTTGAAAGTAGTTAATTTAGACTGAAGAATAAACAAAGCTCAAGGTGTTTTTGTTTGACATTAAAGCGCGAAACATAATGGTCGAACACCATTAGATTTGATTGAGAATATCCTGCCGTTGCACCTTCTCTCCCTTCCCCTCTAACGTCTTATCCATCATCGGTTCGCAGTGGCCACGGTACCCATCGGTACCAACTACCGCCGGAAGGCTTTCGTTTTGTTTCTCTCGCAAAGCAGCGTAGAGATGGGAATAACCGTTTCGGTTATTCTAACGTTAATAAAGTTTTAATTAATGTTAAGTTAAGTTTTAAAATCACAATTTTATATTATTTTTATCTATTATTCATGCTTTATATCGATATAAAATATGTGATAGAGTAAAATAAAAATGGTAATATATAAATAATTAAAAATTGTAACGGCCCACCTCTATTAGATGATGATTATTGTGGTTTCTACCAGAATCGCTTTCGTAACATATTAGATACAACTAATTTTGACCCTAAATTAAATTAAGACACGTCCAAATGTCAACGAGAGATGAGTAGACGCTTACCACGAAGTTATGTGATATCGGATCGATTTTGATCGATCACCCTCGAATATTCGAGACTCCATGTGCATATATAAGAAGGTTAACACACGTATAATGGTTTAATAAATAATTATCCTATTTATACAGTATTTCAAAGCGAAATATGACGAAACTAGAGGTGGTAACTACATTTATAAACGGAAAACAGTTGCTGTAGGTAAAAAGAAGTCACTGACTGGAAAGAAATTTCAAATTATACACGCAATGCTTCCAAAAGATACGAACAAACGTCGTTAGATTCATTCTAACACGAAGTTTGCCTCATTAACCACTGATAAAATGTTTTTAGCTAATACGTAGGAAGATAAACAAGCAGACTCGATGTTTAGTCCTTTGCTCGCTTTTACCACATTAGTGCGGGGTTTATACAAAGTCCAAACTGCTATAAAAAAAGTAACAAACCGTACGGCTTGGATAAAGGTTTTAGATTTTCGAGAGAAAAGTCGGGGAATTATTTTTTAATGAATGTAAATGTATGTACAATAAAAAAAAACAAACAAAAACCACGCATTACAGTTATTTAAAATTCTAATGAATGTTCATTTATTCGGAATTTGTTCATTCAAAAACTTAATTTTGTATTTTATTTATTCTATTACACAACACTATTGAAAATAAAACGAATTTCCCGCTACAAGTTTGAATATATTGCAATTATATTTACTATACATAAAACCTAGTAGTTCGAGCCAGTCCGGCCCTGCTCTTTGTTTACGTTCCCAAACAACTTCTAAAATTATACGATTTTTGTACAATATAATTTTTTTATAACGAAATCAAGTTTATGACAGTTCGTTTCGATAATATAATTTTTTTTCAGTGTACTTTTTCACTTTAAAACGTCATTTATCAACATTCTAAATAATGTCTGTTGCCACGAGCTCCGCTGCTACTAAAACTCCTAATTTTCGCGCCCTTACCTTTTGTCATACATTTTCACGACCTGTCTAGACAATTAAAACAATCAGTCTTGCGAGAACGTTTATTAAAACAGTAACCTCAACGCTTGTCAGATAAATAATCAGTTTTAATCCATCTTAAAATCTCAATTTTACAAATACGAACTACATTATTTATACATCGACATATGGCAACACTGGTGTTACCTCATGAGATCTGTTATCGCCATTTTTAACAGTTTTCAGATTTAATCCACGTGATGTGGTGAATATTTGTTCGAAAAAAATTATTTATTTAATGCAAGGAACACAGCTTCTAATAAAATGTGATTACTGTTTGTATTTATTTTTATTTTGAATTCAACAGTACTGCCATCTACGAATTTATATCGCAATTTCCGAATGGTATCCATTTTTAATTTACATTTTCCGGTCTAATTAATAATGCTGCCATCTCTAAGTTAATTATCCTACTAATGTTTGTATCTAATTCCAGATTTCCGTTTAATTTAACAGTGCTGCCAAATTTGAATCATTTTTATAAATAATGCTTTTGTCTACAACTAATTCGAATTCATACTTTCTGATTATATCTATATTTCTATTTCATTGTCTAAATATTTAAAATTCAATTAACAGTGCTAACATCTTATTTCTTATGAATATGTATGTAACTATTCCTATTTGGTGTTTGAGTTATTACGTTTGAAGTAATCAAAACGTTATTTCAGTAAAATGATTTTCTCGACTGTCGTGTACGTCTAGATTAGAGGGCGCTGTAGATAGTGACTTCCATTTCGATATAATACGACTTATCTATATTAGAATCAGAATCGTAGTTTGAGAATTAGAATGGGAATAATGGCTTCACTAACACAATATTAAATTTACTCTAATTACGGAATCTATTATAACCACAAACCGATTGAAAATTAAAATTTAAATGGCTTCATTCGATTTTATGCTAAATATATAGACGATTTTCACTCAAATGAATATTATTCACATAATTTGATTATTTTTCGCTTGTCAAATATCTATTATTTAATCTGGTGACTTAGTTTCTTCTTTTTTTAAGTCATCTACTGACTTGGTCAGTACGACCACATCATCTACCTACATTTTACACTATAACTATAACTTTATACTCATTTTCTTATGAAATTTCTTAATATTATTGTTACTGGATGAATTTGAAAAACGCAATAATCATTATATAACTGTGAGCACTGTATATTGATCGTATTTTTATATATATTCGGTTTCATTGTTTATTATGCATGACAAATGCTAGGAAAATACAGTTAACTGGCACAGAGCAACGCTTCAACAAGGACATTATAATGTCAAAACGGTATTGTGGATATTGATTTCGATTTAAAGCTAATATTATTTCATTTTTTCTGTTTTCAATCTAAAATTCGAACTTTTATAAGCTAAATCGTATTTAGGTTGACAAACTGTTTTTTATATTCACGCGGCGTTGCAACATCTCACTTCGATAACCATAAGTCAGCAATTTTATTTTAACATCCACTGTGCGTTCCTGATGTGGTTTTTGGTCGAGAAATTGCCTGACAAAACATCCAAAGTATCAAGTCAAAACGATCTTACACGACTATGCACGATTCTATCTATGTTTTTAGTGACCATTTTTGTCTGTTATCTTAAATTTCTAATTTAAGCACCTTTACTTTTTATAATACATTTTTCAGGCAATTAAAATTAAAAATCTGTCTTATTATAACTTTTTTTAGATAGTAACTTTGAAGCTTTTCTAATTATCACAGTTTTAATCCGTCTATATTTCCAATTACGAGATTTATTATTTATACCTTGACAACCGGCAACTCTGGTGTTGTCTAGTGATTTGTTACCGCCATTTTAAGCAGAGTATGCTGTTCGAATACTTCCACATGATGTGAGAAAAGGTTTGTTTGCGAAAATATCGATTTATTTCACTCAAAATCAGTTTTATTCAATTTAGTAGAAAATCTGAGACCATACAATTACTTTTGTGGGAAAAACATATAAAAGCACTAACATCAAAACGATCTTGCACGACTATGTACGATCCCTTGGCGGCTTTTAATGATTTGAAGAGTTTTCAATGCTTTTATGGTTTAAAAATGTTTTTACAAAAATTGGAAACGATTTTAATTATTTTAGAATAAACAGAAATGATTTCCATTGTATTCAATTATATTAATTACTAAATAATGAGATATTAATATTTCTATTCTCTTTTGACAGCTCGTGAATATTCGTTAATGTTCGGGTTATTAGTTTAGTTAGGGATATTTCAATCAGTTGGTAGTTTTACAAATTAATAAAACGAATATGAGAATATTTTAGTTAATGTAAATAAATAGGACAGTTATATTTCAAAAATATACATACAACGTTGAATTTAGTCAATTAGCTAAAATGTTTGGACATATTACATCATTATTTAATAATCCGGTCCAAATGTTTATTGATAGTTTTTTGCAACAAATTTAAAGGTGGCGGTGCCAATTAGAAAATAACAGTTTTCCGTAACCAAAATATTTATTACGAAACGTTATAACATATGATGAAAAATTGTGTAAACTCCCATTTACACTAGCAATAATTTGTTAAAAACTTCGGGAGAAGAAAACTTCGAAAAACAACTATAAAATAAGACTCAACTTTTATTACTTTGTAAACTTCAATAATACCAACTGTTGAAAATGAGAAATCTCGCTTTTACTGTCACAACTAGTACCAAAAAAGACATATTTCTTCAAAGTTTTATACAGGGTGTATCGCTGGAAGTATCTTTTAGACGTTTTCTAAAATTATTTAATTTCTAACACATCAACATCGTTATGATATGATGCGAGATACGGATAAGAAATACGAGGGTTACTTGAAAAATTTCCTATTTCAAACTGAAGATGCGTTGAGAGATTTTTACCAACGTTTAGTTTGTTTGTCAGGTCGGAAACTTCTCACACAAGCCTTGTATATTAAAAATGTGGAATCAATTTGTCATTTCCTTGAATTTTCGTGTTTAATTTCAATATTGGAATTTCCCGGTGCAGATTTACGACGTTGTTTTACAAATTTATCACAATTTAACACTTTTATCTTTAAAAATATCACCTTGATTTTATTGAAACGATCTACAGAGCGTTTATTTTCTTTTTACTTCATTATTTATTATGTTGAAAACGCACATTATAAATAATAAAATAAAAACAGTTCCCAGAACTGTTGTCATCATTCCCACGTCGTTAAAAATTTCAAAACTCGTTACAACAAAAGAAATATCTCAATTGTTTATAAAAAGAAATAATAACGTGAAAGGTCAGATTATTAGTTTTAACCTGAAATTGTGTTTAAGGTATAGAGGACTCGTGCGTAGTTGCCAGCGTTTTAAAGTTGGAACTATATAATACAAAATGTGAACCAAGCTAAAGAAGTGTCAAAATCCATTTAAAAATGGCCGCTGTGGGGTAAACAAATGCTTTTGCCGTAAATTTCTGTGCGGTTTTTGAAATAATTTGTTTTATTTTTATACTTAGTTTTATTGAGAAATGATTTATTAAAGAAATATGTAATTTTCTCTCCGAAACATGGCTTTATGTTATGCTGAAACTGGTGGAAAATTAGCAAGATTCAAACTGAAGTTCATTCATCTTTTCATTGACAGATTACAACAGGACCGGCTTCGCGGGCGAGTTCTCAACAATATTTCTATCTTATGATTCGCAATTATTGTTGAAGCGATTTAGAAGTAACGTCAACGAGTTTATTTTTCCATTAAAACTTCAGTAATTTACAACCAAACGAGAATTTGAATGAAACGCGAGACGAAAAAGTCTTTTTTTTAAATAAATATTGAATGACGGACTTGCGGGATATCATAGAAGTTTGAGAATACGGTAGTCAGACTAGAAACGGGTCCGTACTTACCCCGGGTGCTAGACATCTTCTAAACAGATTTTCTGATCGTTATAATGAATTTAGTTCTATAAGTGGCATGCTTACGAAGTAAAAAACGTATATAAGATGCAAAATAGTTGAATTCAACAATATTTCAATCGTCTAAATGAACTTATTAAAAAAAAAGCAGCTCAGAAATGAATACTAGTGGCCAACGGACGTTACTATCACTGAAGCCGGTCCTGTTCTTATAAATTCTGCATTCGGAAGTACTGGGGATTCGCTTTTATGACCTTAGCGTAATAATTTCGAAATCGGAATAGAAAATTAGTTTGCTTAAGACTTTTAATAGATGCTGTGATGGAATCGGAAAATTGAAAGATGGCGAGCAAATATTTACTCAAGGAATAATTTTAAACTTTGCTTTCAACATAAATTTTCGTTAGAAGAGGCTATTAATATTTGAGAAGGAAAAAATTATATCCTAAACCGGTTATATCGAGTTAAGCATAAAACAGATTCGCTTAACCTTAAAAAACGAAAAATTATTTACTGATAATAAAAAAAAAATTAATTGAATCACCAGTTATGAGTACGCGTCTTGGTATTCGGTACCCGATGGTACCGAGCACATTATTTCATCGTTTTAAAATAATTTTGCTTAATAATCAGTCCGGCCCGGAAATTTTAAACATCAAAACAAACCCATAAATTTGTTTATTATGTTTATATTTTGTTCAATTCATTGTTAACGTTTTGCTATTTTTTAAATAATCACAATAAAATATGAAAATACCTGACTTTTCATTTTACCATTTTACATACGAGAGTTGCTACGTAAGTTTTAAGACATGGCAACACTGATTCGAATATGTCAAATCTAACAATGACATCAATGATGGCATCAGATGCATTCAAATCACATGTAGAATATTTATATTCATATGTCGAATTATAAATATTTGTTTATCTCAAAACATTAGTAGCAACCCTCGTATATAAAGAATATAGCGACATTGCCATATTTCGAAAAACGATAATCCATATCCAATTATAAATATTTGTTTATCTCATAACTTTAGTAGCAACCCTCGTATATAAAGAACATAGCGACATTGCCATATTTCGAAAAACGATAATCTATATCCAATTATAAATATTTGTTTTTATTTGTCTATCTCAAAACTTCAGTAGATACATACGGAATACAGCGACATTGCCAAATTTCATTAAACTCACCTATTATAATTTGTAATTGAATTCTATATTAAGATTCCGGTAAATGATTGAAGAGGGTATAATTCACTGATTACAAAACTATTATATATAGTTTACGTTTTTACATTTTACCAAAGACATTACGAAGTAGTTTTTGTGTTTCAACACCTATCAAGTAAGAATTTCTTGAACTTTTACGTAAATCAATATATGTGGCAACTACGCGCTAAGTCAAACTAACTTTAATCAGTCTAGAACTTGAGCGAACTTAATGGGTGATTTTCATTGATAATTAATAATGAAAAATAAAATTTTATACCACAACTTGTGATAAAATTAAGTAAAATAACGTTTTTAATCTTTTATTGATGTTATGGAATCTGATTTCTTACAAGAAATGTATAAAAAAATCTCCCCGTTGAATGCCTACCTCATAATTTTCAGAATATCGTTAAAAAATAATTTTTTTTGTAAATAAGCAAATACGCAATAAAATAAGCGAGTACTGATGATATGTTACAGAAAAATGTAAACAATTTTCTATTATAATTAAGCATTACGATATGGCAACGTTGATAATTATTACGTATTTGTTTTTCGAGTAAATACCTCCCAAACAATGTATTAACATTGAATTTGTTACCTCGTATATGAGGAACTATCTCAACAATTTGAAAAAATATATTTGTTACGAAGGTAGAGGATATAGGTGGGCCGAAAGTATCATAAAATGAAAAGTCGTCGGAGTGACTCGAAAACGCATTGTCGTGTCTTTGGAAGTGTTAAACGTCAGACAGGCCGTGTAACTGTACTAAAGTTCGTCGACCTCTTTCTTTTTCTACGCCAACTATTATATTATTTATTCTCTAGTACCAAATATTTCGTTAGATAAATTGTTTTTTACATATAATAACATTAAATTGGCAAATATTTTTCTACAAATACAAATTACCCAACTCATTATTTATATAGAATGTTTATAGTAATAATGGTGGATATGCAAAATTCGATTTGACGTTTACAATGTTGCCAGACAATAGTATTTGACCAAAGTTTTTATCAATTCATTTAATTAGTTAAATTAAAAGATTTAATGTGTAATTAACGTTCTTTTCTATCTGGTATTTTCTGTATGGAGTGTATAATTACTTTGAGAAGTTGTGATTGTAGAACTTCTCTCGTTCTTGTATACTACGAGAATACTAAGAAGGCTAATGGTGACAGCCATTAGAAACGAAAAGTATGGAAGCTTCTCTTCGATGAAGCCCTTAATTCCGTGTTCTCCTTATATTCTATGGTTTGTAATTTATGTTAAAAGTGTTTTTAAGGAAATGGAACAAAGTTTTACCGTTTTAACGGGCCATAGAATTCGTACTTTTTATGTTGGTAGCTATTAACCACGCAGAATATTAATAAACTATTAAAATGGAAGGTTTCTACGAAAATTTAAATCGTTCTTTATTCTAAATTTTTTTTCTTCATTTATAGGTTGATCTTAATATATTCTACATTAGTTGCCATACATTTGCAATGTTGCCAGTTTTATAATTTTAAATACAAATAGGTACAATCATTATTTGATATTATAGCGAAATTATTTTTTGAAAATATGCAGACTGCTCTATTGTATTATTTTTATTAAATTGTGATATTATTCATAATAAAATTTCATTATTTATGTCTTGTTACCATGCGAAGTAATCGTATCGGGCGGGAAATTACGTCATTGTAAATGTAGGAAACTGTAATTAAACTTGTTAAGATTCAGAACAGACGGTTGCTACGGTAAATGTTTTCTGTTTGTGAAATTACAAAGCATTCGACGAAATGTAGTTGTACTATGATTATTTTGAATAAAAAAGAAGAAG
This sequence comes from Diorhabda carinulata, assembly GCF_026250575.1. Taxonomy (NCBI): domain Eukaryota; kingdom Metazoa; phylum Arthropoda; class Insecta; order Coleoptera; family Chrysomelidae; genus Diorhabda; species Diorhabda carinulata. The sequence continues at coordinate 2,301,611 of NC_079469.1, forward strand.
AAGAAGAAAGTAGGGTTATAACAACAATGTATTGATGTTTTCAACTTTTTGTATACTTAAAAATGGCGTCTTTCTTCGAATGACGATATACGTGTTTTATAAATTTATTTGTGGGGAATAAAACTATCGATTTGTCGTAATTTTATAGATATTCCGGGAGAATAAAACGAGGCACCTCAGCGGCTATAAAAACCGAGCGTTTCATATAATTTTGCGACACGATGCATAACTTAAAACATACGACTGTACTCCGGAATAAAGTCAATCTGTTTGGTTGTCACCCCAGCGGACCAGACGTGCTTGGAAATTCCTCGAGTTAAAGTCCCCTTGGGGATCCGAACAATTCTTTTTTTCCCTACAATTTATTTCTTACTTTTAACAATAGAATTTGTGATTACAATCAAAAAAATATATATATAAACAGTAAATTATGATAGTAGATCGTCGAAAAATATTCAAAATTCTATATTTTAAAAAAATTATTTCAAATTATGACCTCTATCTTCGACACTACATATATATCCATTATACAAGAGTTTTGATTGAACATTTCCGAACTCTATGATCTCCCGATGTTGCCAGATCACTTTTAATTATAATACTTCAAGATTAAAGTGTTTAAACACATATACAAGACACAAGACAATTCGTATTATGCAATGCAGTAATAATGAACTCCAGCTGATCCACCCTGTATAATACTTCCTTTATTTCCTCAATCTTTTACTTCTTAGTCATTTTTTTTCGTTTTTATTTCTTCTCATTCTCGTTTTTTATTTAAATATTTCATTTATATGATAAAATTTTTTAGATTTAGGAATTACAGTTCGAATTCTCTGAAATTCTAACCTAGGGACAATCTGTATATGAATTTAGTAGGTTAGTAGGTTGTTGGGTAACTCACTTTTGTTGATTACATTTATTTTTAATTGAATGTTTATAATAATAATTTGTTTGCTTATAAAAAGTAGGTTCAGAATTTCTTCGGAAATAAAACATATTATACGAGGACATCACTTACATATTATATTTTAACTTTGTTATATTTTTCTGTTAAGATAAAATTTATTTATCTTGTATTTGCTTGTTATAAAATAAAATTGGCAACGCCTATTTTACGATTATGTTCGCCATCCGATTGTTTCCTGATCGGCCATATTATCACAGTGACGCCACGTTGTAAATTACTAGTTGATGGTGTATTTACAATATTTTATTGGTTTTTGGGAAATATATTACTATGAAAACGTTAATGCTTAGAAATAAATTATTAAATTGTATTACACTAACTGCTATATAAAATTATAAATCCATTAGAGTTTCGTTTCAATTTTAAATGACTACAAAAGTTATAGATAATGTTTTATTAAGGACAGTAATGTTTCAAATTCTCAATTACGAAATTTAGATAACAATCATTATGCTATCAGTCATTGAGAAACAAGAAGAAAAATTTTTCGTAATATTTCCCATCCCCTGATGACTAAAACTTTACGTATATTAATGACGATTATCTTTGAACTTATGACGTCACAATACGTAGAGACTTTTATTATTAGCGACCATTTTGGTTTTGTTTACCCTTAAGTATATATTAACGGCCTATTAGAAATTTTATTTATACCAAAGATCTTTAATCAGAATTGAAAATACTTTTCATATTGACTTAGATATTATAAATATTATATCGCTGATCATTGAATATTAATCAGCTTTAGAAAGCTTCAAACTTTCTTTTCGTTTATTAGATACGTACGCCACTGCTGTTTTAACGAATGTGCAAAAAGCGTAAATTTTCCAATTTAACATGTATTTTTAATATCGCCAGCCGGTGGGAGTCAATATTTCGAACAAAAATTGAAAAGACCCTTACTGCTAGTCGCGATAATCTAGATATGATATTCAATATTATAAAAAAATTTATTTGGTTTTGTATTGGGATTACAAAATGATTATTTTCTTTATTGCTTTTACACGGTGTAAAAAATAATTAAAAAACAGTTAAATTGATAAAATAAATAATATATATATCAATACTTAATAGTAGGTATTCGATTCTTCTTCTTTTTTTTTCTATTAATCCATATGATGTCTTCTTTTCGATTAATATATTCACGTTTGATTTTATAAATTACTTTGAACTAATTAAACTAATTGAAAAGTTTTATTTCTACTGAAAGGTAATTAAAATCTTATTAAAATTCCCAGAATGTGTAATTTTATATCCCAAATTAACGAAAACAAAACGTAATTACGAACTAATTAAATTTTAATTGAAATCAGGTAGTATGAATCATCGTATAAAATTTTTGATGTATAAAAGTGTTAATTTGGCACAATCTCGTACTAATTTTTAATATACTGTTAGCTACCTACGCCATCTTTGTTACTAATATGAAAGATAAATTAATTCGGCGAACAGAAGGAAACTGTAAAGTTATTATTTCATTGCTATGGAAATTAAAAATTGTTTTAAACGCTTTATATTCATAATATATAGAAAAAAAATGTCTGTGAGTGATTGAAAGTTAATTTAGTTTCACGTTGTAAAAGATATTTGAATTCTCAACACCGACAAATACCGGAATCGAACGATGAATTACGAAACGTTTTACTCTGGAAATGAAAGAAGATTAATTTATATATGATTGATACATAACCCCACTTATATAAAAAATATTGTTTTTAAAAGCAACTAGGATATACCGGATTCGGTGTAAAATATAATAAATTATTTGAAAATACGGTGTCGATAAATAAACACTGCCATCAGCATAACAATAAAAATATATTACGTTTGATGCAATTCGATAATTAGGTAGCCGAGCTAAGCAATTTTAAATTTAAATATAGTCCAGTCAAATTAGTTTGAAAAAAGGTAGAGAAATTAATATGTGGATGCCACGTGTTTTTTTCTTGTTGAATACGTCAATACTGCGAAAAATTAATGGTATAATTTTTGTTTATATCATTGTTTAAAGGTTTAAAATATGTTTGTTCTTATTTTATAAAAAAATAATGTTGGGATGAATTTCTATGTATGAAAGAAGTTGTAGGTATTGAAAGAATCTACAAAACTAGTTATTTATCAATTATTTACATCGCAAATTGAAAAAAAAACTAATAAATGTACGTTTTTCGATTTTTTGTAATAAAATATTGTTTATCATAGTTATTAATTTGAATTTTACAGAATGTAGAGAGTCGATTGGGGTGTACGTTGTGGGTGCCACAAAAGGGGGGTCCGCAATCGTAAGCGGGGGTCCATTTCTTATTCACGACGCGTCGAGACATGCAAACTTGTTTATTGGAATTTCGTAAAGTGAATCGATATTAGTCTGATCGATTTCAAACCAGATTCAGTGACCTCAACTCGTAATTCCGATGAGACAGCCTCTATTTAATATAAACAAACGCTGTAATCTCAAATTTTCATGAAAAACTGAAATTTATGAATTTGGATTGGAGGGATTTGGCGAAATTTTTAAAGCTATGAAAAATGACGTTAAAAAACGACTAATTTGACTGGACTAATACGTGTATGTACTACGTATTTAACTGAAATTAAAGAACAATTTACATTGTTATTTTATTGATAGGAAAAATACGGATAATTTACAAGGATATTGAATTAATGAAGTGAAATTTTTCGAAATTTTATGTAATATAACATCCACTCAATAAATCGTATGATTGACGCATGGATGGCGCTGCCAATGTCAAATCCATATGACGTTTACGAAGTACTAACTGTCAAAAGACTATGTAAAATTCAGTTAAAAAAAAGTGACAGCCATTGAAGTGAAATTACTTTTCTTAGTTTCAAAACAATGTGTGTTGATTTATCGTTGCTTGTTGATAAAAAAAAATAATGTACAAGCTCCGTAATGGATTCAAAAGTGTTATCTGGCTCTGTTCGATGGAATTTGCTGAATTTAAACTGTCACCAATGATGGTGGACGTTTTGGTCGTCCATTTGAGCTGGTTACTCCAGAAAACATCAAGAAACTCCACAAATTAGTTATATCTAATCGTAAATTGAAATTACGTGAGATAGTCAAGACTTTAAAGATGTCAGTTTCAATTATGCGTCAACATTTGATCACGTGAAACCTTTTTTTAAAATGGTTACTGCGTTTACACACGGTCGATCAAAACCAACAACGTCTTGATGATTCAGAGCAGTTTACACATAATAAATCAGATTTTTTGCATGGATATTCGACAATTGATGAAATTTTGCCAAAAAAAACGTGTTTTTATTAGCCACACGACGTATTGAATGATAGTTAGATTATAATGGAACCTGATTGCTAAAATATCTAAAAGAACTGATTGGAAAACCTCAATTAGGTACAAAGTATCTAAAAACACTCTTTTTAGTACCAAAATGAATTATTTTATCTATTAAGACACGTGAATTGTGTTAAATTTCGTCATGAATCATCAATTGGAAACATTTTCAAATCGTCTTAATGGTTTCTAAGTTTCTAACCTCATCAACTATTGATGTCTCTCGGTAACTCTAACCGGAAATGCTTGTTTTTCATTAAATTTCCGGTAAACTTCATCAATTCTTAGATACTTTAGAACTATTGAACGTATCAAAGAAATTACGACCGCCAAAATGATATACCAGGGCGAGTTTTAAAGAAACGTTCATTATATCAATTCCTATCTCAGAAATTGTGAAAAATTAACTAATTATCTATTTAACACGTCTGCAAATAATGCAGTACTGTTGTTTAGGGTCGTTCTGAAGTTCGCGAGATGGTTTAGGCGCAAACAGCAACGCCTTAACTACGTTTGCACTTAATTTTTTGGCTTTGCCTCATTCTAGATCTTATCCACCGAAAAAATTCAAACGAACACAGTCAACATTAAAGATTTTGGCGAATATGTTACGGAATCGTCGATTTCTTGCAGTCTGGAACGTCAGACAGATATTTTGCAATGTTGAGTGAACGAATTATGGGAAAAATCGATAATAATCGATCCTACATCGAAACTACACTTTTCTCAAGTTAAAACAACACTTAGGTGACGAATGCTTTGATAGTGATGATAAAATCCGAGCAGAGTCGTAAACAAACAACTTCTTTGACTTAGAAATACAAAAATGTGTCAAAAACTACATTGGAAATTAGACAACAACGTAAGCTTTCCGACGATGTATAAATTAATTATAATAAACAACGTTTTGTATTTGTAAAAAATTTAGGAATAAACTTTTGGTACAACAGTCGTAGATCAATGGAATGATGATATAAAGTTGCTTAATTTTTCGTAAATAATAAATAAAATGTAAAAATGTACAAAAAACATCAAATTTAATAGTTATTTTGAGACAAAAATTAAAAATAAAAATTCTATTACGAAGATGGATACAGAAGTACTTGTTCTAACCTAGAGATGGCGGTAGTTGCTTGGAAAAAACCACTGTATTAGAAAGTATACATTCTATACAGCATACGTTTCAAGTTTGCAGACGCCGCGTTGTTTTGCGACGTTTTTAATGAATTTGTAACCATGGAAAAAAATTGGTTCGGTTAGGTTATGAAAATCCTTAGCTCAACCAATAAAAAATCTCTGGATGAGACTGCTACTATGTAAAATATTGAGTTAAAACGAGGCAGTATCACCTGGCATTTCAAAAAGTGCGGTACATCGCATATTAACTGAAAATTAGGACATGAGGAAGCCTTGGGCAAGATGAATGACTTGTTTGCTCACAATGGAACAAAAAAAACGTCTTAGAGATGTTTCCATCGAATGTTTCACAGAAAAAAACCAAATTCTTGCGCCGTTTCACAATCACGGATGGTTAGTAAATAATTTCACACCCGAACAATCAAAAAAATGAACTGAAATGGAAGGACCTGGTTCCAAAAAGAGACAAAGACCGTTCCATCTGCAGGCAAGGTTTTTTCGGGATAATTTCCATTGAAAAAGTAAAAACTATCAACGGCAAGTATTTTACGAACTTATTACAACGTTTGAGCAAAAAAATCAAGTAAAAACGGCCGCATTTTACTAAGAAATGCACCATCTTACACATCCGTTATTGCAATATCCAAAATGAAAGAATTGCAGTTTGAATTGCTACTTTATTCGACAGATTTAGCCCCTTCGGATTATTTTGTGTTCCCAGGTTTAAAAAAATAGCTCGGTTGTCGAAGATTTTCCAACAATGAAGATACGATGTATCGAAATTATTGAACAAGGAGATTATATATTTTTTCCCAACTTCTAGTGTTTTTTTTTTTTTCGTTGAACCAAGTACTTCTTGGATCATCCTTGTATAAATCCGAAACTAAGCAAATATCAACTTTATGGGACTTGTTTACCCACAAAACGGCATAATCCTTTGTTATTTTTTTTATTTTCGACGAATTTTTCGCTTCTTCGAGCAGGGCCGGATTAAGCTAGGGGCTTGGGGGGGCTATAGCACCGGGCCCCATCATTTGGAAATCATTTTGTATTTTTTGTTGTGTTAATACCACAAATCTAACGTATTGATATTATTTTGTGAATTTTTCCGGGTTTCCGAATTCTTTAAGGGGGCCCCGTCATTATTTTAGCCCCGGACCTTATAAATCTAAATCCGGCCCTGTCTTCGAGTGAAAATAAAACTAATATACCACAAAATATGAAGCGGGTACGCCACGTAATTTGTAGTTGTAATTTTGTTTATTTTTTACGTATTATGACCTGTTTTTTTTAATCTAAAACGTCGTGTAAATACACTTTTTAATGATTTCTAATTTATCGAAAAAACATCATTGACTTTCACCGAAGAAACGGTATAAAATGACAGTTGTTCTACATATTTACTACACGTTGATAACCGCAAAAATAAAAAAAAACGAAGATGACGGGTTATTCACCTCGTATATCTACGAATTTTATTTGTTTTTTTTTTTTCGTCAACTTACCTGTATTCGGTAGCAATCTTGTTTCGGCGGTTATGAACGGTAATAAACCACACAACACAAATAAAAAGAAGTTGTTATAAACTTCGGGGCTACCCCCGAACAACTGCATTTTACACTAAAACCCACGACATACGAGTTTATATATATATATAAAAATAATAATAAACACTTTAAAAAAACTTGTTAAACAAACATCCCATTCTTATAAAAAATTTTTTATTTCACTGTCGTTAATTTCGATAAAGTTTCAACTGACGACGTGTCGCCCCGTGTTCGGAAAAGTCTCGCGACGACTGCTCGTGTCTATCTAGATTTGCCTCTTGCCGGTGTCGGATGAAAAAGTGGATTTGCCTGTTGTACATTAACACTGCGCGTGCGCGTTTACTGCGTGAATACAGGTAATTCGACGAAGAACAATATAAATGATATTTTTCTTTCTACTAATTATCACATCGAGATAAATTTCAATAGAAAAATCTCATTTTTAAACCAAGAACAAAGTAAAAAAATTTCCAAGATACGAAAACGAAGTTTATATATGTTTATAATTGGGTTTTTAATGATATACAAGGTGTATCTGTACTAGTATTTCAAACAGTACATTTCATTTGTTATACGAGGTGTAGTTAGAAGAACTGGGTGTTTATAATATCCATTCAAGCGACAAAAATAATGAATTTCACTAGTTTGGGTATTATTTTGGCCATTTTACACTAACTCAATACAAATTAAGCGAATCTTTGTGTGCAACAAAGTGCCGATCAACTCGCTTCGACTTTTAGTTAGGTTAGTTCGCCGGTTTTCCGAATTCTATCTCGGTCGTACTCGGTACGGAATGAATTTTGTGAGTGTCGTTCAAACTGTACGTAAACTGATATTACAAATCGTCATTCGACGTACCGTGGATATTGCGGCATTAATTCCACTCGCATACATTCAATATTGGATAATTTACCCTTGCAAGTGTCAAACTCTGTCATCTGTCAAAGCCGGGGGATGTCTAATACAGATAAATTTTGGCCAAAACTGAACGTCAGAAATTGGTAAGAGTCAAGTTTTGACCGTCGAGGACGCAGAGATATTAATATATAGCACGCTATTATGTGAACGCCAACACCTACGAACTGTAAACTATTTAAATTCAAAGAAAAACGTTTTTAAACAGTTAAAACATCCAAGTGATGGATTATCCACCGAGGAGAGTACAATTTCCGCGATTTAACAGCAGATAAATATATTAATTAGGCCAAAATAAATCGAAAATAAAGAATTAAATTTTTTGATATATCGCTTCGTTTTCGAGATATCGATACTTAAAGTTATAATCAAACGTTAGTTCAAAATTCGCTTTATATTTAACAGATGGCGTTCAATCCTTCGTTTTAAATGAATATTTCATCATTTCAAATTCAATATGAATCTTGTAATTCAATAAATTTTCAGATAAATAGATTTTTTGTTTAATTTTTATATTATTTACCCTGATACTCCAAAATTATATTGAAAAAAAAACAGATTTTTATAACAAAATAAGCCATTTTTGATAAATTTCATTACACTGTGATGAATATGCACCACGAGAAAGTTAGGTTAGGTTAAGTTATGTTATGTTAGGTTAGGTTATGTTAGGTTATGTTAGGTTATGTTACGTTAGGTTATGTTAGGTTTGGTTAGGTTAGGTTAGGTTAGGTTGATATATACAAATACTAAATAAAAATAAATTTTTCCAACTTCAAGTATCGATATCTTGAAAACGAAGCGAGATGTCGAAAAATTTTATACCTCATTTTCGACTTATTTTGGGTCGATTTACAAAATGGCATAGTCAAATCCAGGCGCCACAGAAATCGTACTCGCGCTCATCCGCCGTACACTCCTAGTTTGGCACCCAATGATTTATTTCTTGTTAATCCCGCACATCAAAAATAAATTACGAGGCCAATGATCAAAAAATTGAAATCGTGGTTCTATAAACGAATACTCAAGATACCCTTATGACAAATGTCCTCAGAAGAATGAAAAAATAACGAAAAATAGTGAAAAAAATATTTGAAAAAAGAAGCCCAGGAAGAAAACGACCATCCTGGCTTAAAAACCTTAATATCTTATGTGGTTAGGTTACGTTAGGTTATGTTAGGTTATGTTAGGTTATGTTAGGTTATGTTAGGTTATGTTAGGTTATGTTAGGTTATGTTAGGTTATGTTAGGTTATGTTAGGTTATGTTAGGTTATGTTAGGTTATGTTAGGTTATGTTAGGTTATGTTAGGTTACGTTAGGTTATGTTAGGTTATGTTAGGTTATGTTAGGTTATGTTAGGTTATGTTAAGTTAGGTTAGTTCGAATTTGCGTTACCTTTTCACAGATGTTCTGGGACTTGATGCAAAAAGTTCGAGAGTGAGTAGATGACCTGCAAATACTGCTGTGAAATGATAAAAAATTTCTCATACGACCTCTCTTTTCTGAGTCAAAGGACTTTTTGTTAAAGAATCGATTGAAAAATTCATTGATTTCATGTTCTACAGGTTGTCCTTGTAAAAGTTACGGATTGTTAACCATTGGGCATGAGCCGCCCCTGTGCTTTAGATAGAAGTGTAAAATTTATTCCGTCAAATACACTACATGAACATACGTAATTATACATAAAAAATTCATAATTTTCGAATGTATAATTTAGAAAATATAGTTAAATATCTGTTCTGATTTAGCAACTTTGAAGACCTATAACTCAGAAACTAGGGGTCGTACGAGAACATTTTTTTATGTCAAAGCATTCTCGAATTTATGGCATCAATTTCCGTTTAAGCTTAAATCCGTAATCCCCCTATGAAGCTTCTCGACGCAATTACGTTCTAATTTGTGTGGATTAAATTCTATTCAATTATCAATTTCAATCGTTTCCAATAATTAATAAAAAAAAAACGATCAATAGACAATAGATTTTTTTTACAATTCTTCATAAATTACAAGTATTCAAAACACCGATTGTTTGTAATATAAAAATATTTACTTCTAAATGTTACATAATATCAATTTATAAAAAAAAATGTAATCGATTCCTAAACCGGAATTGTAAAAAAATGTGGGTTTGTATTGAATTCTTTTATAGTTAAAAGCATAATACACACATACGAGGGGATATCTATAATTACACAGCATTCAACACGAATAAAGTAATATGTCATTTACGTCGTCACACCTTGCCGTGTTGTCTGTTTTTCAAATAGTCGCGGAAATTAAGAAAATATTTGTATATTGACGTGAGAAGTTCATAATCCCAAGCGACTAAACAACTGTGTAAAACCTCGTCATTTTTCAATTGTAAACAGAGGTTATGGCAATTTTAGTAACACAGATAAATTTTTAAGGTTATGTAACTCAATAACAGATTTAAACGTATATATAAGACCGTTTAATCCTAACAAAAAGTAATCATCTAGTTTAATCATATATCCATGGTAAAATTCCATTTTTAAAAGTTATTTTCAATTTACGTCACTTCCTAACTATAATTTCATTGAATTGTTTGTTTATTGCATATTAGACGCAATGGAATTGTTCATATTCCCCCTATATCATAAAACCCCGCAAGTTCGTGATTGTTCTCTTCATCTTTGCATGAATGTATTGTCCTTCACAAATATACAATATCCATACGCGATGGATGCCGCTAAAGCTGGTGCCGGTGCCATGCCGTACCAGCCTGGTTCTTCTTCGGTCATTTTACCCCACTACAAACAGCTAGGTAACTAATTTAGTTAGTCCAGTAGAAATAGCTTGAGAGTAATAACAAAATAAAACCGTTTTCTTCGTATTTTTAATTTTAAATTCAGTAATAGATTGTTCTATTTTCAAATGAATACATTAAAATTTTTTTTAAAATATAATATTCGTCAATAATAGTGTTAAAAGTCAAAATATTACATATAACCATAGACATAGTAAACCTAGACTACGTATTTGATAAAATTCGAGTTCCAATATTAGAACGACAAGTTATTGTATCGTTATCTCTGTCAAAAGTTTGAAATATTCTTTCTAATTTCTTATATCATGTCCTATTTATTTCTATAATCTATAATCACTTCTGAAGTTGGTACAACTTTTTAATTATAGAAAGTCTAGTAATACTATTTCTACGTATATAATGAATATAGCACGTTGTTTGACATTATACAATACTTTTGTAAATAAAAATACTTCAATTGATTAGCTGATTTATTTGACATTTAGTTTTGCGCCATGTCAAACTGTCTTTAAACAACTACGGTCACGATTAGTTAATTCTAGACCCCAACCTATTTTTCCTTGACTATATTACAAGCGAGACGGCGCATTCCGTGATTATACACCTGTGTGTAGTACTTCCATTCCATCCGCCCAACTATTTTTCCATTTATTAAAATGTGATTCAAAATATAGTCGATTATTTAAATTGAACGTTTCCAAATTGTCATACATTAACGTTTAAATGTTTTGTATGTAAATTTGATTTTGTTCACCTGAGGTCTCATACGCTCATCTAACTTTTATATTATGGCGTTTTGTACAATTTAATATAAAATTATAGAGTGTAAATAAAAGTGAGAGGTAGGTACCATAAGGTACCAAGCGATGACCGTAACGGCATATTACATGACCAGTAAAAGAATTTTACGCACTGCTTATTTAAAATTGAAAGAAATTATGTCTAATATCCTTTGGTCACAAAATCGTATTTGTCAAATTAAGCACAAAATATTGTAGAATTATAGAGTAGGCAATATCATTATTAGGCTAATTTTGTAAACTGCCCTCTAGCATCGAGTAGTGATACTAAATTATAGAACACAAAATAAAAATACATCGCTAAAAATAAGCTAAAAATAATTCACGTCAAACTTATTGGTTATGTTTATGCTTGCTTTAAACATTTAAATATTTGATTAGATGACTTTAAATGTATTTTTATCCTAATTTCATTTTTACTTCCCGAATTTAATTCAATAAAAAAATGATTATTCTCAAACCGTCTTGGGTAAACCATGATCGTAAGTTAAAGAAGCCATATAGTTCATAAAAAAGTGATTAATTGATCTTTTTCAGAAAGCAAACCTATTTTTTCCGTCGATATCCACCCGAATGGAGGACGATTTGCTACTGGGGGACAAGGAGGCTCCGGAGGAAGAATTGTTATTTGGAATATTGGCCCAGTTTTAAATGAAAACGAAGAATTTAATTCAAAAATACCGAAAATGCTATGTCAAATGGATAACCATCTAGGTACGAACTTTATATTTTTTATAACAATATAGAATTGCTATAAAAGATTAACAATTACGTGATTTTAAAATAAATTGTACGAATTTTCATTTTATTATGGTAAGAAGTTGATTTATTATAGCTTGTGTGAATGTCGTTCGTTGGAGTAATGCCGGGCATTTATTAGCCTCCGGATCTGATGATAAATTAGTAATGATCTGGAGACTAACAAACGAAGGTAGTTCATCAGTATTCGGAAGTGGTCAAATTAACGTAGAAACTTGGAAATGCATTCACACTCTCAATTCACATAACGGAGACGTTCTAGACATTGCGTGGGCTCCTCACGACGGCTGGTTAGCTTCAGGAAGCGTAGATAATTCCGTTATAATCTGGAACGCACAAAAATTTCCAGAAAAAGTTGCAGTTTTAAAAAACCACACCGGAATGGTCAAAGTATCTATCAAATAACAGTATTAAATATATTTTCGTAATTATAAACGTTATTAGGGCGTAACTTGGGATCCTGTGGATAAATACATCGCCAGTCAATCCGACGATAAATCTTTAAGAATATGGAGAACGTCAGATTGGACTCAACAGGAAGTTGTGACTGATCCTTTTAACGAATGCTCTGCTACCACTCACGTCTTAAGATTATCCTGGTCGCCTGATGGTCAGTATTTAGTATCAGCACACGCGATGAACGGAGGAGGCCCAACAGCGCAAATCATCGAAAGGGAAGGCTGGAAACAAGATAAAGATTTTGTAGGACATAGAAAAGCTGTTACGTGCGTTGTAAGTAATCAAATCGATAAATATATTTCGTTATATAATTTTTTTTTAGAGATTTAACTCGAATATTTTGAAAAAACAACAAAAGAACAGTCCGAAACCTACGCAATATTGTTGCTGCGCTATAGGATCTAGAGATAGATCGATTAGTGTCTGGTTGACTTCTCTAAAAAGACCGCTGGTTGTTATTAAGGATTTATTTGATGATAGCGTTTTAGATATGTCTTGGAGTAGTAACGGGTTATACCTCATGGCTTGCTCTTGGGATGGGAGCGTCGCTTGCGTTATTTTTACCCAAGAAGAAATCGGAACTCCTTTAACAATGGATGAAAAGGTGAGAGAAAATTTTAAAATTATTCTTGCCCTTCAGTTATAACAAGAACATGGTTTGTTTTACAGCTTTTTTGTCTATATTTTCCTGTATATAACATTTAATTTCATTCCTTTTCAGCTTTATCTTCTTCTATTTTGATCTTTACGTGTGTTTTGGTGTAGATTCTTTTTGTGCCTGTTTCTTTTAATTTTCAACGTTTTTGAACCTTTTTTTTCCCTAAAAGTTAATGGTAACTTAATTTGCTTAATTTTCCTGATCTTATTGTCTGTAATTTACTTCCAAATGTTATTATTGCTTTTATTTAACTTATTTTTGATTTTTAGAATGAATTATATGAGAAAATGTATGAAAAATCGTTCATAACGGTAGAATTTCATCTTCTACAGGTTTCAAATTATTGTGCCCCCAAAAACCCACAATTTCGAGACATTTCTTCACCTTTTCCTCTTCCTCAAAGTTTTTAGTCCCCATTACATTCTGTTTTGACTTTATTTTCGTTCCGGATGTTATTTTTATCAATTTGTCGCTTATAGAATGAATTATATGAAAAGATGTACCACAAATCGTTCCAAAAGAGTTGGAACTTGTCCTTCAGCGGTTCCCAAATAATAGAAAACCCCGAATTATTAGGAGCCCTAGAAGAAAAAGAAAAACAAGAAAAATCGAACATATCGATAGAAATTCAAGACCCACCCCAACCGGTAATCCCACAAAAAGATATCCAATACGAATCCCCTAAACCCAATCAAAATATCTTAGTACCTCAGAATAAACAATTAGAAACGAGATTACCATCAGGAAAAAGGAGGATAACCCCCATGATGTTAACACCTTCGAAGGATAACAACGAAACTAGTAACCAAAAGTGAGTTATCCTCAAAAAATCAATTTTTTTCAAACGAAACTATTTTCTTTTCCAGAATTGATTCAACTAGTAATTCCCAAACGTCTTTCAGTAAATCATCCCCTTCTAAAAGTCAAATTATCATTGAAACTGTTAAACCCCAAGACATACAGAAGCCACAACAAACTACCATCCCAACAATGTGAGTTTCCCATAATTTTTTTCGATTTCCAGGAGTTAATTTGGAATTTTTTTCAGTCAGCAAAGTACAACAATGACTAAAGTAGTACCCCAACCACCCAGTGTCCAAATCAACCAGTTAATGTGTTGCGAAGTACCAGGAGATGAACCAATTGTTAAATTCATCAACGTTTTAGATCCTTTGAAATTAGCCCCGGGGGTTGCGGCGACCAAAGAATGCGGTATCGTTAAATTACAAGTGAGTGTATGGTGTGTACCGAAATAAATGTTTAATAAATTGGTTTTTAGATGACGAATAATTGCCATAAGACTCCGAAAGGTTCGCTTTCCAAAATAGAGGTGTTTAAAAATATGACCGACAAAGATCTTAAATGGGATACGTATTTAGGTGAATATTTTTTTGGATTTTTTCATAAAAATCAAAAAAGTCATCTAAAATAGTATCCGAAAAATTTATTTCGCAAATAGTTCACATCAATTTTTGCTTTTTCTTGACTTTCTTAAAGATTCTGGTTCTCAGTCCACTTTTAAATATTATTTTCATTATTTAGATTCTTATAGACTGAATTACATGGTAAAAAGTACTACGAATGGTTCTGAAAGAATCAAAATTTCATCTTCTACAGGTTCCAAATGACAAAAAATTTTATTTGGTACCTCAAATTTTGACTTTTCTTGACCTCCATCTCCTCCTTGAAATTTCTGGTCCTCAAAACATTCTATTTTTATGGTACTTCACTTTTAAATGTTATTTTTATCAATTAGTTTCTTATAGACTGAATTTTATGGAAAAACGTACCACAAATGATTCCAAAAGATTAAAAATTTCAACTTCTACATGATGAAAAATTCCATTTGGTACCTCAAAAACCTCAAATTTTGAGTTTTCTTGACCTCTATCTCCTCCTTGAGGTTTCTGGTCTTCCATACAGTCTGTTTTTCTAGTACTCCACTTTTAAATGTTATTTTTATCAATTAGTTTCTTATAGACTGAATTTTATGGAAAAACGTACCACAAATGATTCCAAAAGATTAAAAATTTCATCTTCTACATGATGAAAAATTCCATTTGGTACCTCAAAAACCTCAAATTTTGACTTTTATTGACCTCCATTTCCTCCTTGAAGTTTCTGGTCCTCCATACAGTGTGTTTTTATAGTACTTCTCTTTTAAATGTAATTTTCATTAATTTCTTATAGAATGAATTAAATGATAAAAAGTACCTCGAAATCATCTTCAACAGGTTCCAAATGATAAAAATTTTTATTTTGTATCCCATCAACTCTATTTGGATGAATATTTCTGTGGATTTTCTATAAAAATTAAATCTTTAGATCTCCCAATAACATATAGCGAAGAATCTACTACGATTAATCAAAAATCTAGTACCATACCAAAATATATGATGAAATAATTTTTTTTATATAAAAAATTTCGTCTTCAGGTTCTTCTATAAGATGCCTAACGGCCAATAGAAAACTCATAGTGGTATGCTGTGAAGATTTAACAATAAACTGTTTCGAAATAAAATCAGGAGCTCGACCTCTACCTCCGATTCTAATAGAAGATTTGGTGTCTTCGATAAGTTTATCCCAAGAAGGGCACTGTTTGGTATTGACCAAAACCGGTCTGATACATATGTGGGATCTGGAAACTCACAAAAATATTTTTTCCAGGATATCTATAAGGAGTTTGTTAACGGGAAAAGGTGAGGATGTTGTTATATCGATATCGAATGAGAACTGATTAAAATGATCTTGTAGGGATGGTGAACGGTTGTAGTTTGGGACCCTCCAATCAACCTGTGATTACTTTAACTGACGGAAGGGCTTACGCTTACAGTGTCGATCTAAAAACGTGGTAAGTGGATGAAAATAACAAAAAAATGGTGTTTTGTTAATTTTATTTACATATTTTGAACAAAATTAGATACTGGGGCAGAAATTTGTTCACAAATTGATTTTTTCGTTCTTAAACTGGATATAGTTTGATGTATTCTTCATAGGGTTATTTTTTATGGAAATTCTTTGTTATTTATTATAAAAACCTGTTTTAATTATGATCAAATTAGTAATAGTCTTGTATTACCTCTCTATCGTACCAAAAGTTCTACAATAGGACTTGAAATGTAAAATTAACCACAAAAACTACTTATACCGCCCTGATTTTCAGAAAATCTCTTAAATAATTCATTTTTTATAAATTTTTGAAATATAAAGCTCCAATTGTTACAAAAAATCCCTTAAATCTTCAATTTTTTATTATTTTCCAACATAAAGCTCAAATTTATCCAAAATATCCCTTAAATCTTTAATTTTTTAACAATTTCCTCACATAAAGCTCTAAAAGATGTACTTAATCCACCTTAACTGGTTTTATTCATGTTTTCAAAGACTTTTTTGTGTTTTTATTCTATTTTGTGGGGTTTACATAACAAATCATTTAGGGTTAATGTAACAGGCACACTTTTCATGAGAAAAGGAACATTATTTATTATATTACCCTTCTACAGTTTTAAAATTTTAACTGATGGATTATCAACCACCAAAACAACTTACTTGTTTTACCCCTAATTTTCAAAAAAATCCCTTAGATCTTTCATTTTTCATGAATTTTCCAAAATAGAGCTCCAAGTACCCAAGTACTTCTAAAATATGTACTTAAATCCACTTTTACTCATTTTATTAGCATTCTAGAAAGTTCTCTAGTGGTTACTGTCATTATTCTATTTTGTAGGAATTTTTTTGTAGGGCTTAAAACCCTAAGGCAGTATTTTCTTAAAAAGAATGCCAATAAGTCTTCTATTACCTCCTTACAGCATTAAAATTCCATCAGTGAAAATCGAAACTAAAAATTGATGAACTATTAGCTACCAAAACAACTTATCCTACCCCTAATTTTCAA
Source organism: Diorhabda carinulata (assembly GCF_026250575.1). Classification (NCBI taxonomy): domain Eukaryota; kingdom Metazoa; phylum Arthropoda; class Insecta; order Coleoptera; family Chrysomelidae; genus Diorhabda; species Diorhabda carinulata. The sequence goes on from NC_079469.1 coordinate 2,318,863, forward strand.
AAAAAAAACCTCAGATCTTTAAATTTTACAATTTCATTAAATATCTCTTGACACCATTAAAGTTTTTAATAACTGTACCACTAAAACTGCTTATTCTACCATATTTTTCAAAAAAATTTACCAAGTACCCAAAATTTAAAATAAATTTGTCCTACTCTTATTTTGGGGGTTGTTATGATTATCCTATTATTGTAGGGTTCAAGTGTCGAATCCTTTGGATCCTGTTTGTGTAACGGGGAGCAATTTCATAAGGAAAGTACCGATGACATTGCCTCTAGCTTCTATGCAAAGATGTATGGCTTCGCAAAGAAGTATGGATACTTTACCACCGGGAGTTACACTGAGTTTCTTAGAATCTCAAATAACAGCCACGGGTGTATTGGAATCTAGTACTGAGTATAAGTATTGGTTATTTGCTATTGTGAATCATTTATTGGAGAAAGGTAATTAGAGGTGGGTAGTTATCCCTGGGGTATAACTTAATGTAATTTCAGGACCCGAATGTAGGCTTAGAGTTATATTGGACGATTTGATGGGTCCTACCCATAAAAGCGCTAAGAAACCAAAGGTGGATCAAGTTATGGTAAGTTACTTTTACTAATGCAATAGATAGGATATTTTTTTGGTTTTAGGGTATGAAAAAACGTAAATTGTTGAATGAAATATTAGGAATTATCAAAACTAAACTGCCATGGCAAAGACTTTACAAAGAATACAGTGAACAAGTTAACGAGTTACAAGATGATCTATAGGTTAAATTTTTGTGATATTAAACATAATTTTAGTAAAATAAATTTTTTAATATGAACTACTTTTCATTCTAAAACCCTACCACTACTTTTTATTCAAACGGAACAAAAAAATTAGAAATTTATCAGTATTTTCAATATTTTTATTTTACGAAGTTAAATCATTTCTAAATACAAAAAAAAAATAGTTAAACAAATCTAATAAATTTTTATTTAATAATATTTACATTCAAAATGGAGATAATCAAGTTTTTGATTCTTTTAATGTCCTTTTTCCTCTCCAATTTATTTATTTATAAGAGAAAAGGTTTATGGTACAAATGAACTACTTTAGAATCGGATAACATTCATAAAAGTACTTCTACTGAAAACGAATACTAATGGTAGAAAAAAAATAATATTGCATACTATAATTTTCATTCCAAGTCCTTATTACTTCTTTTTATTTGAACAGAACAGAAAAAATTAGAAATTTATTAGTATTTTTTATAATTTCCTATTGCAACTTGTGTTTAGTTAAATCATTTCTAAATACAAAAAATGGTTAAACAAATGTAATAATTTTTTATTTATCAATATTTACATTTAAATTGTTAATAATAAAGTTTTTGATTCTTTCAATATTCTTTTTTTTCTCCAATTTATTTATTTATAAGAGAAAATATTTATGGTACAAATGAACTAATCCAGAATCTGATAATATTTGTTGAAGTACTGCTATTAAAACTTTTATTTTGGGAAATTGAATCATTTATTAAATACAAAAAAGTAATTAAACAAATCTAATAACTTTTTATTTAACAATATTTACATATAAAATGAAGATAATCAAATTTTTGATCCTTTTAATTTCCTTTTTTCCTCTTCAATATATTTATCTATATCAGATAAAGGTTTATAGTACAAATGAACTACTTGAGAACCTGATAACATCGCTAAAAGCGCTGCTATTGAAAATAGTGAATACCTTCCCCAACTAACACCTGCGGGCATCTTTACGTTAGTCTTTATTTAGATTGTTTGATTATCTTTTTCAATTTCTTGTTCTGCTAAATTTTTAGCTTGTCTCTTCTTGAATGTTCTATCTGAAATCACGTAAACGAAATCGAATGAGATTTATTTAAATATTTTGAGATATACTTACAAAAATTTATTTCGCCAACATGCCAATTAATCATTGAAAATTCCAGAGCTGCACCTAGTACGAAAAATATCGGAAGGAATCTATACATACCAAAATACTTTTTACCCGGCCATTTATTTAGAAAATTTCGAAAACTAGGAGAATACAACTTCATTTAAATTTATCTTATTTACATAACAATTTTTTTTAATGATTTGAACTACTGGAAGTTGTGATATAACCTTAATTCTTTTGACAGCAATTGACTTATAAAATCTAGTGATTTTTTTACGTAAAAATAGTCAGTTTTTAGCGTATATTTTTTTAAATTTGAAATTATTAATTAATCACCAAGCAAATTTTGTAAATAATCAATTTCTTGATCAAAAAATAATAATTGTCATTAAACAGTCAAGTATTTTTGTTAAAATTATATAAATCCGTGAATAATTATAAGATCGCGGTTCATAGAGTTTATTTGTAGATCTGTCATAAATCGATTTCCAAGTTTGTGTTTGGAAAAATAAAATGAAGTTCATAATTCAAGACAATGTAAAAATGTTTTATCCTACAGCCGAGGAATGTAAGGTAAATAATAAAGTACATTGCACGGAAGAAGGTTGTACCAGTATTTTTATATCGGAATCTAACCTTAATTTACATTTAACCAAAACTCACCGAAAACCTCATTTATTAGAAGAATCTATCACGAAGCATTATTTCTGTCCAGAACTTGGATGTTTATACAACGCAGACAAATACTTCAAAGAATTAAAAAAACTTCGTACACATTATATGACGAAACATTCTTCAGAACAATATATTTGTTTAAATTGTAATAAGATATTTCCACAACAGAAAAATCTTCAACAACACTCCGATTATTGTGGCGTGAATTTTACTTGTCCCCAGTGCCCCGCTTATTATGCCACATACGAATCTCTACAAACTCACAGTAGAAGAAAAAAACATTGCATACCTTTAAAGACTCATTATAAAGTTATTAACACTTGTTCGAAAAGTGATACTCTACTACAAGCTACAGATAGGCCTATTTTACCTAAAAGTTCTTTCAATTTAATAATTGTACCAAACGATACTAAGAAATTTAACCAAGAAAGTCAAACGTACAACATACCATCGATTTATAAAAGCAAAATGACTCAAGTTTGTAGAGAATTTGATAGTAGAAATAATCAACAAACACAAACTGGTAATAAAAGTGAATATTTCACAGTAGAGACACAAACTATAGGAAACTATCGTAATTTATCAAGAAAAAATAGTGGATCAATGGATAATTCGTCAACGCAAAGAAGTTTGAAGACTCAAACTGATGTTATAGAATCGAAAAACTTTTCTTGCAATACGTCGTTTAAAGACGATTTTCCTATTGAAACTAATAGTTCTAGTACACAAACTGGAGAAAACAACACTTCCAATAATAATAATTCTACACATACCCACGATACGATATACACAGACACCTCTGATTTACTTCAAGACGTAAATGTTGGTAGCTTCGAGTTCGATAACTGCAACATGGAGACACAAACTGACTTCATATTTGACGACGTTATGTTCGGTTGTGATTATATGAGTAACATGTACACGCAGACCTCCGATCAAATTTTGAGTGATCTAGGTTTCAGTAATATTCAGACACAAACTTTGATAGATGACGTTCTGAAATCTGTCGAAAGCCAAACTGTTATGTCCAGGAGAAAACAAGACGTCGGAGATAGAGATATGACGCACATGGAAACACAAACCGATATGGAATTTAGGGAAATGTTGGAAGTTATCAATTCATGACTATAACTTAATTTTATTGTTTTTAAATGTTTCATTGTGGAATCTTTATGTGTCTGTTAAATTTAGTAGTTGATGTAGATTACCAATAATAAATGTTTTATGAAGTTGATTTTATACATTTTTATCCTAAATTTAAACAATGTATGCCAGAAAATGGTTATATTATTCGATATCTAACAATATATTACGTTAAAACTAACTTCAAATTTAAGTCGTAAAACCATTGAATTAAAAATAAAGAAAAGAGCAATAAATAAAAGTATGATTTTTGCAAATGGCAGACCGCAATATCCGCTTTACCATTGGCGTACTATATAAAAATTATTTTGTAGCGAAGTATACAAAAAATGAACAGAAATGAGGAAAAATTTTATCAAATATAATAGAATTAACGTTTACCTAAAACAGAAATAATAATATAAGAACTTATAATAAACTTTTATTGTAGGAAGAGCATGTGACTACAACTTTTAGCTTTGGGGTTGTAAATTAATCACAATTTTTGGTACAAAATATTGGAAAAATATTCATAATATTTTCTTTAAATACAGATGTAATCTTATTTAATTCCTAAAAATTGAGCATCGTGATAAAAATGAGCAATTAGATATTAATATTGCAATTAATTTGTAACAGGTGTAAAAATAATAAAGCTATTCTTCCATTACTCTTAATTCAATGGAACATTCACTGTACAAACATGTTCAGCCATTTTGTTTCTATCCTAGATCTTCCAAATGAATTTTTAAGTCAATCGTATAAAAAAATAAGTGCCTTTAATATTAATGTGGATCTTCCATTAAACTATAATCTAGAGATTTAACTTCTATAAAAGTAATCATACCACTAATACCTTTTGTAGTACTAGATGTCATTAATGACGATACGTCAAATGTGACCAAAATTTTTAGTGATTTACATCCATTTCATTCGGTTTACATCATTTCAAACATATATGCGCATACGAATGCATGGAAAAATTAGTTAGAACCCTCAAGCTTATTTTAAAAGATGGCGGTAATTGTGTACAACATATTTTTAAAGTGAGTAATATATTTAAATTTATATAACCCACTGATAATCATAACAAAACTTCTAACAACACAATGACGATTATCAACATCATTTTAATTATAATAATCAATACTTAACTTGTGAATATAATTGTTCATATGCATCTATTTTATACATTTATAATTACTACGAAATTTATAGAACAAATGATTATCAGCTGTTCAAGTTTCAAAGTCAGTCACATATTGCCCAAGGCCGCACCTGTGCTATTCACATCAAAATATTACATACAGATGTCACCACTGTGCTCATAATTATTCTAAAAAAAGTTATAAAGTATAATAAAATAATATTAATCGTTTAAAGGAGTAAAGTTAAATAGATAATATTGAAATAAATGTAATGTATACCGATATAAGGTTAGGTATATTATTTTCTATATGGAACATATCCAGTATGGTGTCGTGTTGTCAATTTAATTGTCAAATTTATTAATCGAAATGCCACTGTCAAAGACGTGAGATCGTGTGTGTGTTGTTTTCGTGTAACGATGTGATTATTGATCTTTTTTCTTAAATTAACCGGTGGAAATAGAAATGAAAAAATCATTAATTTCCAATGCGAAATACGAGAAAGTACCATACGATGAAGATATTTTTACATGCAGGGTAAGTTTTTATTAATCATTCAGGTATATAAATAACTAATGTCCGATCTTTGTTTTCATATTGATTCAATTTTATATAACTGTCTCAAATTTATGAGAAAGTTGCTAAAATATAATATTTATTGACATGGAAAAAGCATATGTTATAACCCCTATATTTTGATTATTAATCATATTATCCTTTGTTAAATACAGTGTATTTGTTAAAAATTTGTATAAACATTAAAAATACTGCTCGAGTCGCTTTTGTTTCATAATTTTCTTTTTTGTTGGCAATATTTTTTATTCTTAAAGATTACGTGTTTCTTATAAATCTCTCCTTGAAGGTATTAAATGAAATTGTTTTATCTTAAATATGTTAATAATTTCTTGATAATATTATTTGTGAATGGTTTATTAGATCATTTTATTTTTACCTAAATATATTAAAATAAATGAGCGTGCGTATTTATGGTACTTTTAGTTAATTATTTCAAATTTTATAACCTAATTTATACGGTTTTAAGAGGATCGTAATTTCTATTAGAAAGCTTCTTCAATATAATTGCTTGAAATATTGTATGAGTTTCCACTTGATAGATGTTTTAATTATTTAAAAAATACATTTGATCAATAGGGTTTTCTAATATTAAAGTCGACAAATACTTTTCAGACATTTTTTATTTAGATATTGTGACATTAATAACAAAAAATCTTGTTTAGTGTAATTGATACGAGGAATAGATGAAAATAGGTCAGTTCTATTGTCAAGGGAACACTTTAATTGAAAATTTGTAACCTTCATGGTTTAATAATTATAAACTTGATTGGAAAGGGGTTAAGTCATCATTTTGCATTTGTATTAAATTATTTATGGCGATTTGAAATTCTTCTTTTTCTTCTATTTATTCGAGAATATTTGAACTGGAAAATAACGCGATTTATAATTACAATTTGAGCGAATCGCTCCTGGGTTATAATATATTTTTGACAATATCAAGGTATAGATTGTTAGTCAAGTTTTTTTCTAGAAATAAAGTTGAAATTGAGACGTATTTGTCTTCTCTACATCAAATTTGTGCATATATATTTAGTGCTTTTTTTTATGTGACATTCCCTCATTTTTACCTGATCGAAAAAGGGGCTCAAACGTCTACCCCTCGATGGTAACTTTCACTCTAGTACTTCTGGAACCATCCTCGTAGATATTTAAATCACGAGGCTATTGCGACCTTGAGGAATTTATTATTAATATATAGGACGTGATTATTAAAATGTTATTGAAATTAATATAAATTCATATTAAAAAAATAATAAACATAAATTATAATAAATATTTCTATTATTGCTGAGCAAATCTCGAAAAAGAGGTACTCTTCTATTACTATAAATAGATTCTTTTTTTTTTGCTTATCATACACTTGACATTTTTTCTAAAGATAAGATATTAAATAAAGTATCTGTAATTTATGTGATTCGCAAAAAAAAATGACTAAAAGGTTGGTATTACCGCTGTAGTGATTGATATCTAATCACGTACGTCGTAAATAATACCCTCACCGGGAAATGTTCAACACGATTTTGAATAAGACCATAATTAACTGCTCCAAATATTTTAAAATTAGAAAAATATTCTCGTACATTAAGTTTAATTCTATGATAAACCATGTCCCACAGGACTCTCTTTAATTTTAAAACGTCAACCGCCATTGAAGATATTTCGTTATAAAAGTTTTAACTGTCACATGACACGTATTATAATACCATGTCATTTTACGAAAATCTTTCCTTCCACTAAATTCACAAACTATTTTATAGCCGTTTGCGCAGATGATTCAAGGTCATTTTAATATTGAATCTTCAATATTCAGCCAGCTTAGATAAGTAAAAATTACACGAAAGTTGTTAATAGAATAGTGAAGCCGGTTTTCGTAATTACACCAATATTTTATGAATTCCAAAAAACCGTTATTCAAATACAAAGTAAAAACAAATAATACAAGACGTGAATCGTTTTTAAAAGGTCAAGTCTTCAAGGTTTGGGTTGTCTAGAGTTTATAAAAACACGTATTTTTTAATAAAATATTAAGCATACATTTTTAAGATAGGAAGATACTGCTAAGTTGACAATACAAGAATTAATTAAAAAAATTTACTAATTAATCTATTTAACGTACTTCTATTTGTGCGTTCAGTATTCCGTCCGCCTCATTTGAACGACTCATTTTTTTACGAAAAATCAAAGCTAAAAAAGCATTTTGAAAATTATGAATAGTTTAAGTAGGCTCCCGCGCGAAATGTCGAAAAACCATATATTTTTTGATAGCGTAGAGTATGACAAATCCAACGACACCTTTCTTTATATAAGTTATCGATCAAAATCTAAATAAATTTCATTCAAAGTTCGCTTCTTTGACCTGAGATCTTATGGGAACCGTAGTTAAATAATTTGATTACAAATTAAATTAGATATATGACTATATATAGATTTGATTGGTAAGCAATTAATCTTTCTAATGGTGTTAGTTGTTATAGCGGTTATTAACTAAAAATTGTTATAATTCAATGCATATCCAGTAACTGAGCAGAAATTAGGGAAACGGCCATATTGTTTCTGTCACTCAAGGAAAGCGCGCGAAATTTAACCACATATACATACAGGAGATCTCTGCTTATACTATATAAGTATATGTGTAGCAATACTCGACGCTTTTTGGCTGTTTTGTAAAAATCAATTGAGCGACTATTTATTTTTAATGAAATGTCAACTTTTAATTAAGCAACTTTTATGCATTATTTTAGTTCATAATTAATTTAGGATTTTATTTGACTAGTTTGGTAGACGCGGGAACCTCCTTAACACGATCATGATATGAATGTTCGGAAAGTAATCCTGATCTCGTGTATTGTCGTTAGAAACCGACCGATAAAATTGATCACCTGACGAGTTATTTCGTTTGTTTTCTCAACTTCAGTTAAACGCTTTTAAAGTTTCTTTTAATATTTTTTTAACCAAATTCAATTTTTATCCCTTGTAATATTTTGATTTTAAATCTGATAATTATCTGTCATTGGCAACACTGTTAAAATTCCCTAACGATCGAACCGAATACGACTGGTTCGGATCAAACGAACAAAGCTAATATTTTATGTTTGAAAAACTTTATTATTTACTTATTTTATTCCTGATATTTCAATTTCTTTTATTAGAAACGAGATGGATCTTCAATATTTTTCTAACCTAACATTGTGTAATTATCTTATGCAGACATTGCTACTTAATTAATTCAGACGATTCAATCGACCCAGATCATTATTATTAAAACAAAAAAAATCGATTAGAAAAAAAAAACTGATCGATAATTAATTGCCATTCGACCTCATTGACTAATTTTATATAATATAATAGGAATCAGCCAACCTTAAATGTTCAGTTTCCCCTCTACAGATTATCATCAATAGGTAGAATGAATTCAGTTTTGCATGATGGTTATATGCGAAAATAGTTCTTCGTTAAATAGAGTGATTATAATGTAACGATGAGTATTTTTAAAAAGTTTTTACATGATTCCGGTAAAGTAGAAGAAAATGCCGTTGATAATGAACGGCCGGAAGTGGAAGACGAAAAGGTAAGATGTCGTATTGTCTCTACTTGGCACCGAATTATTATGTCATCCAACAATTTAATTTGTTTTGTTTTCTTAATGAATTGAACAGAATCGGACTCACGTCGAATCATGCTGGGACTTTCTAAAAGAAATTATTTTAAAATACCTATAAGTAATACAGGTAATTTAAATTTTTATAAGTAATTGAAACGATATTTTCAGGGTATAAATATACAGGGTGTCCTACAGAACCGTATAGGGGAGTCCAAAATATGACGATTGGGGGCAATTTAGTTCTAAACTAAGAGTCCTGATTTCTTTTTAACTTTTTAAATAACATTTTTGAAAACAGGTTTTTGGTTATTCGAATTGAATGAAAATGAGAAAGTTTTAGAATCAAATTATCCATGTTATAAAAATATTTTTCTAATCAACTGACGGATCAAAAACTTTTGTGAAATTTTAAGGTTAAGTCAAGCCTATATAACACCCAGAATGGCACGATCACCTTCTATTTACCTTTACTCAATTGATTGTATTGAATTTGGTATTTTCAAGTTGAAAGATGGCAAAGAAATTAACTTTTCCCGAAATTGTAAAATGTATGTGTTATATATTTTTTTGAATAGATAGAAAATTTTGAGATAATTATTTTGAGAATTGGGTTTCCATGCAGCGAACCTGTGGCAGAAAATGTGTTTTTAATGTTTATAACGAATTCTTTTTAATATGTTCATTATAAATGCATTTTCAGTTGATAACTTACCGGCAAACTATCAACATTTTAAATTTTAACAAGTATATTTCAATAAGTATTTAATTTCACAAATAAAAAAATGAATTTTGTTGGAAAATGGTGTCTTAGTAAAGAAGAAGTAAGTTTTTTGATTAATCAATATTTTTTATATCGATTTTTTAAAAAAAACTATATCTTTATTAAAATCCTAGCTTTGCTGGCACCCTGTATATATACATATTCTATTCTTCCTAGAGTTTGTTATAATTTTATTAAATAAGTACACAAATGCTGCCCTAACGACACAAACGAAACAATTTATAGGTTAGAAAGTCAGTTGAAACAAAATCAACTTTCGTAATGTTATAACCACAACAAATATACAAATAATTGACGTCTAAACACTATTACATTCTTTTTTTTTAACATTTCACCACTCTTATATCACTGTTTATATCCCATTTTTATCAAAAACCGAATGTTTAATTTCTTCCCGCTTGTATATATGTATTACAGTATCCTTTCCAGCGGTAGTGATGTCATGAACTGACGTCATATTGTACTTGTTACAAAAATGCAGGGTTGTCAGATGCATTTCATGAAATTATGATTATCAAAATGTTAATAATATTTTTTATAACACAAACATGATCTTAATAACTGTAAAAAGATATTCAGCGAACTAGATACATGCGTAATTTATATAATATACCTATCTATATACAGGGTGTCCTGTAAAAGAACCGATACTAAGCAGAGGCGTATAGGGGAGCCCAAAATATGGGTGCAATTTACCTCGATACAAAGTTCCATTTCTGAGGAGTTGAGAGTCTTAAATTAGGGACAAAAATTCCAAAAAAAAACTATTTCTTTGTAACCCATGGGATTATTAAGGGCATTAATTAAGTTGAAGGCGATCGAATCGTTCTGGAAGAGTTAATTAGGGGTGACCTAACCAAAATAAGTTCTCCATCTCGTATACTCGAATAGAACGTTCTCGATTAATACCAGGGTTGCAAAGAAATTAATTTTTTTTTTTCGAAATTTTGGGCACTACTGCGAGACTTCTCCTTACATATACTCATAAAATTTGTGAACTCATTTGTCTAAATTGCTTAATAATTACAGAACTATGTTAAAATTATCAGGTTACGTTAATATTCTATTATAATATTAAAATTTGATAATTACGTGTATTTTGGCAACACTGTAAGATCGTAGATTATGCAGATTGACTATTTAGCAACATCTTATCATCAGAATCGTTTAGATGAGTCAAATTTTGTATCAAAATGAAATGACTTTTTGATATAACATCCCCATTTTTTTAAAGATTATGTTTTTTTTACATTTATAGTAATTTTCCATGCCATTGAACTTTACACATTCTTTAATGACAGTCCAGGTTCGGACTAGAAATATAGAAGACACTGAATGGTGTCATTTACGATTTTTTTCCAAATCCAAGCCAGAAAAACATTTAAAAATTGCCACTATTAATTTCTATAATACGAGGAGACTTCTAAAAGTTGTATTATATGTGTTATGACTCGATATATTGTCAGTGAATAATAACCTTCCTTTGAATAACCTACTTACTAATAACTTTTTTTTTGAAATATTTGCATTATTTTCATTCATCATTCTTAAAGATAATAATAGACAACGATAATTACAGTTAAATATTTAAATATAATCGCAATGAGTTGCAGTTGCATATGATATGTATTTATCTGTCTGCCGCTAGTTGTAGAATTTATATTCAAAATATAGAAATAACGTACCGTGAAATAACACATCCTGTTTACAAGAATTTATATATTACGTGAAACATTTCAATCGATTCATCATTGTAAATAGTAAATAACCATATTTTAGTTCATGTTCTAAATATAAAAAAAATCAAATAAACTCAATTTTCATGAATATTGGAAATAACACCCCTTTAGTTCAAGGACAGAAAGAATAGGACGGTCTACGTAACCAAATCTGTCAACTGTCTTCTGACGTCACAAATTACAGGACGTTATATTGGATATAACGCTCCTTTAGTCCAAGGATAGAAAGAATAGGACGGTCTACGTAACCATATCTGTCAACTGTCTTCTGATGTCACAAATTACAAAATATAAACAAATACTAAACTAATAAATAATGTGATTTCTTTTGTGAAATATGGGGGCTTTTATAGAATGATCACAGGTTTGCAGTAATTTGTGATATCACAAAATTGGATTTTGTTAATCCCTATGCTTTTTAATTATCTATGGTCAATTACATGAACAGAGCTATTCTATCTTGTGTATGACGTAACAAGTTGACAAAGTAATGGTTTAATTGCAATCATTTATAGATCAATATCGATTAAATAAAGTGAAAACTCATATTTATAGATCGATTACAACATTCAATAGAGTAAAAAAATCGAATTCAAACGTTTATTTTAGACCGACAAAGATAATACAGGAATATGGTTGACAGCTAGCGAAGCAAGTAGTTTAAGTTATGAAGAAGTAGCGGAAAGGTTACGTGTAGATATTAGGAAAGGTCTAAATTGGCAAGAAACGAGTGACAGAAGGAAGGTAGCTGGGTGAGTATTTATTATATAACCCCAAACAATAGCGAAAAATTTATTATGACAAGTGACGTTTCCTGATTGGCATACGCATCATTTGAATATTTATTTTGAAACTGTGTAAACTTTTGTTTGTGTTTTAACAGACGTTTAAAAGTGACTTTATTTATTGTAAAACATCCTCCTGTTTCAACAAACATTGTTTTAATCTTTTCATTCAAGTTTTATTCTTACTTAACATATTTTATGTGAAGTTAACTATTTTAATTATCCGTGACGATTTAAAGACGTGTAAATCTACAATGTACACATATCTAAATCACTGTTTTGTCTTATGTTAAAACAATCTAACATGTAATTAATTCGTAATCACACTATACATATGAGAAATAATACATCGTTGTTTGAGTAAAAACATAATTACATAATATATTTACCAATTTTGATATCGAAAATATTTATAAATAACATAAATTGTATTGCATTTATTTATACGTGCTTTCGAAAGATAATTATCGACGTGATTCATTGAAAAATTATTGTGAATCGACAAGATAAAGATTATTTTTAGGTATAATGAATTTTCTGTAAAGAACGGCGATCCACCATGGAAAAAGTACTTAGAACAATTCAAAAATCCATTAATTTTATTACTGCTGGCATCGGCGGTAGTATCTGCGGGCATGAGTCAATTCGACGACGCCATCAGTATTACAGTAGCCATAGTTATAGTTGTAACAGTTGCTTTCGTACAAGAATTTCGATCTGAAAAATCCTTACAGGAATTGACGAAATTAGTACCACCATCATGTCATTGGTTAGTTAATTTTAAGGTTCCCCCATATATATATTTAACCAGTTATGTTTTAGTTTGAGAGAAGGTACTCCAGATACGTTCTTGGCAAGGGAATTGGTACCTGGAGATATAGTGTTGTTGAATGTGGGAGATCGGGTACCAGCAGACGTGCGACTATTCGAAGCGCACGATTTAACATTAGACGAAAGCTCCTTCACAGGTGAAACCGAACCAGCTAAAAAAAACACGGATCCTGTTATCAGACCCAATGGGGCTCATTCGTCTAACACAAATATCGCTTTTATGGGAACCTTGGTACGAAACGGTATCGGAAAGGTAGTTTTTTCATTAAATAAAATTTATAATGTATGTAATTAAACATGTTTATTATTTTGTAGGGTATCGTAGTATGTACAGGAACGAATAGCGAATTTGGCTCGGTGTTCAAGATGATGTTAGAAGAGGAAGCCCCAAAAACTCCTTTACAAAAATCAATGGACAAACTCGGAGCTCAGTTATCAATATATTCGTTTGCTATAATTGGTTTCATCATGTTGGTAGGATGGATCCAGGGTAAACTTATTATGGAAATGTTCCAGATTGGTGTTAGTTTAGCTGTAGCTGCTATCCCGGAAGGTATCATACACTTTATACCATAAAATCTAATTCCATTTCTATTAGCTTCAATATTTAATTGAATTAATCTTTCATAGGCTCTTTTATAGAATCATATCGTGTATTTCTTCTTTTAAATCTATCGTATGTTTATATAGTCTTTTTTAGTGATAATACCTGTTTTAGGATAATTTTAATCGACATCCTTTTAACCTCTAGGTGCTAGGGTCTATTTCACAACAACTTTATTGTATGTTTTTAGTTAATTCAGTATTTTTAGTTATTTTCTTGCAAAGTTCTGCTTGATAACTCATCACTTCTTGAATTTCGAATATAACTTCTTGTGTACACCCTCTAATGGTTATAACTTCCGTTTGGAAGGTACTAGATTGGGTTTCCATTGATATATTCCAATTACCATCCCTTTTAAGTTTTTAGAAACATCAATATGGTCTGTTTTTAATTAATTTGGTATTTTTTAATACTCTGTTGCTAACTTCTGCTTGATAACTCATCACTTCTTCAATTTTGGATATAACTTCTTGTGTAGACCTTCTAATGGTTATAACTTCTGTTTGGAAGTTATTGGGGCGGATTTCCATTGATATATTCCAACTACCATCCCTTTTAAGGTTTTGGAAATATCAGTATGGTCTGTTTTTTGATTGAATGATCATTTTTTTTGTTATTCGGTATGATTCTTGAAATTTCTTTTTGAGACCTCATTTAGTGCTACTTCAGGTGGTGTGGATCCCAATAAGACAGTTGATGAGGAGTTTTAGTAATTATTTTTTCGGTAAAGGAGATATAAAGGATCTTTTTAGATTGATTTAGCTAAGGGAAGGTACTACCAGAGTGTTCCTCTTCATTTTATTCGTTCTTCTAATTTTCCTACAGAACAGAAAGGCTTCGGGGCTTACTTTTTAGTTGATTGACTGCGTTTTTTTGTTCATAAATTTTTGATTTATCAAAAATTCCTTCGGTACAAATGAACTATTATGAAAAAAAAATTCACTATTTTTGAAAAACTGCGTTGGAAAACTTCACTTAATGTTAACTATAAATTTGACTTTTTTAAATATTTGAAAATTGAATAAAATGTTTCTTGTTCATAAATTTGTATTTTATCGAAAATGCCTTCGGTACAAATGAACTACTATCATAATAATTTTTGAAAAACTGCGAGGGAATACTTTCCTTAAAGTCAATTACTTCAATTACTTGTTTAAATATTTAAGTCATTGTATTATTACAGGGTGTTTAAATAATTTTCAAAAACAAAATGGAAGTGGATTTGCAATAATAGTGTTATTACTTATTTATTCATTGTTTTCTTGGAAATAATCGAGCGTTGATATATTTTTCAGAGAAAAAAACTGTTTTTTGATCATAAATTAGTATTTTATTCAAAATTGTTACTGTACAAATGAACTACTATGAAGATAATTTACTATTTTTGAAAAATTAGGAGCTAAAACTTGACTTTAAGTCAACCATATCATTTACTTGTTTACTTATTCGTGTTATTAAGTAATTACAGGGCGTTTTAATAATTTTCAATAACAAAATGGCGATTTATTTGCAATAATAGTGATATTGTTGATATTTTTATTGTTTTATTTGAAATATTCAAACGATTATATATTTTTCAGAGAAGAAAATTGTTTTTTTGATAATGAATTTGTATTTTATCAAAACTTCCTCCGGTACAAATGAACTAATATCAAAATAAATGGATATATTTGAAAAATTGCAAGTGAAAACTTTTCTTAAAGTCAAATGCATAATTTTTTTACTTATTTGGGTAATTCATTTATTAGAGTGTTTAAATAAATTTCAAAAACAAAATGGAGGTGGATTTGCAACAATAGTTCATTGTTTTCTCAAAAATATTCTATAAATGTTATTTTAAAAAAAAAATGTTTTTTGGATGATAAAATTGTATTTTATCAAGAATTCCTCCGGTACAAATGAACTACTATCAAAATAAATGGCTATATTTGAAAAATTGCAAGTGAAAATTTTTCTTAAAGTCAATTAAATCATTTTTTTCATTTATTTGGGTAATTCTTTTATTACAGGGTGTTTAAATAATTCTCAAAAACAAAATGGTGGTGGATTTGCAACAATAGATTATTGTTGCAAATCCAAATATTAAGTAAATGGTATTTTTTAAGAGAAAAAAATTTTATGTTTCATGCTTCCTTACTATTTTCTTTAGTAGTTCCATCTCTGCTGCTACTGTTTCTCTCCACACCTTTTTATTCATTTTAATAAGTCAAATTTACTTTTTTTATATATACAGTATGTCATCGATAAATATATTTATCGGTGTGATGTTATCCTAGTAACTTATGCCACAATACCAAAGTAAAAAGCTGAGGATCCAGTAAAAACTATCTCTAGGTGTTTTCCTAACTCTCTAACAGTAAAATTGAATATTTTCATGACTCATATCCATTTCTATTGCGATTAATCATTTTTTATTGAATCTAAATGTCTCATTGCATAAAAACCCTTTCGCGTACTTCCTAAATCCACCAAAAAATGGTTTTAATGCAATTTCATCCAACCTCATTCCATTTTTTGTAGGTTTACCGATCGTTGTAACGGTAACTTTGGCTTTGGGCGTAATGAGAATGGCTAAAAGGAAAGCTATCGTTAAAAAACTACCAACAGTCGAAACTTTGGGGTGCGTAAACGTGATCTGCTCTGACAAAACCGGTACCATAACCAAAAACGAAATGACAGCTACTGTATTAGTGACATCAGACGGTTACATAGCCGAGATAACAGGAGCAGGTTACAACGACCACGGTCAGATTTTGTTACACACCAAATACGATTTCCCGGATAAAGCTCGAGAAAGTATTAGGTTGTTATTAGAGGTAAAATTGAAATCGTTTCTATATCGATATGTATTATTTCGATTTTTGTTTTTTAGGTGGGGGCTGTTTGTAATAACGCCGTTATAAAAGACGAAACGTTATTGGGTACGCCTACAGAGGGAGCTCTATTAGCCGCAGCCATGAAACACGGTATGGACAATATTGGCAACCGTTACATCAGACTCAAAGAATACCCTTTCAGTTCCGAACAAAAAATGATGGCAGTGCAGTGTATTAACAAATACGACAATAATAAAGAAGAAATATTTTTCGTTAAGGGGGCCATTGAGAAATTGTTATCGAAATGCACCACGTATAATTGGAATGGTAATGGTTTAATCAATTTTTTAATAATCTAACCATGTACCGAGGCTTTTCAAGGCTCAATTTCTACAATTCTTTCCCATAGGTTGACATTTTGTACTTCAATTCGGTTCTACGCTTCTAAAATCTTCTAATAAATTTTTCCCAGCCACCGTCTACCTCTTTTACCTCATTTTTCTCCAAAATCTTTCATTAATTTTTATTCCTCTTTGATTCACTTCCATATGTTACTTTTGGTCGTGGTTTGTCTGTTTTGAAGAACTCTTGTGCCCTTGTATCTTAATTATTTGTATTATATAAAAAAACTCCTTCGGTACAAATGAACTACTATCAAAATATTTTGCTGGATTTGAAAAATTGCAAGTGAAACCTATTCTCAAAGTGAACTAAATCATTTTTTTACTTGGCTAATTCGAGGCCACCCTGTAACGTTTATTGTTTTATATGTTTTTAATCTTCCATGTTTCACTTCCGCATGTCACTATTGGTTGTGGTATGTCTGCTTTTTAAAACTCTTGTGCCCTTAATCATCCCACGGCTTAACTTATTTGTGTTATATCAAAAATTTCCTTTGGTACAAATGACCTACTATCAAAATAATTTACTATAATCGAAAAATTGTCAGTGAACACTGTTCTCGAAGTCAAGTACATCTTTTTTTATTTATTCGGAGTATTTCAAGGTAATTCTACAATATATTTCCACAGGTTGTCATTTTGTACTTCAATTCGGTTCTACGCCTCTAAAATCTTCTAATAATTTTTTCCCACCTTCTTCCTCTTTTACCTTCATTTTCTTCATTTTTGACCTTTTTCGTATATTTTCCTTTTAGTATGTCCCAATTTTCTCATTATTTGAGCTTTTATAGGATTTATAAAGTTTCTTCAGTTCTTGGTTCGTTCTTCTTCTCCAAAATCCTTCGTTTGTTTTTATTCCACCTTGTTTCACTTCTGTATGTTACTTTTGATCGTGTTTCGTCTGCTTTAAATAACTATTGTATCCTTGTGACTTAATTATATATATTATATCAAAAAAATTCCTTTGGTACAAATGAACTACTATCAAAATAATTTGCTGTATTTGAAAAATTGCTAGTGAAATTTACTTATTTGGGTAATTCATTATTCATTCATAATTATCAAAAGATAAAAAGGTGGTGGATTTGTAACAATAATTGTATTGTTTCACTTCCTTATGTCTTTTATTGAGCAAAATATTAAGTTAGTTATGCATCACTCTGTATAGTTCGAGATAATTTCAAAATATGGAAATTAAAGACACCCATTAGTTTTCTTGATAACATTTTGAAGTTTTTTGGTGTATCGGATTCTGTTGAAGTTACTTCCCGAAGAGACACTGTCTTATAAGGAAGCTAATAAGGATATATAGTCCAAAAAATTTTACTTTTCTTCCCTATTTTTCTTCTTAAACCCTTCTAGGAACATTTTTCTACGTTACACAATAAATGTACTGTGAAAGTACCTATAGTTAAACTTGCTAGTACTGAATTCATATTTCAAATGCACCATTCACTAATTTATTTTCCCATTAAAAATCTTTATTAATATAGTGTTTTACTGTCTATATCTACAATCAACTGTTGCATATCAATTTTTTGTGGTACCCAGGTAATCAACAACCGATTAGCGATCATAAAAAAGAAGAATTTCTAGCAGAAGCCCACGAAATCGGTAAAAAAGGCTTAAGAGTCATAACATTAGCGAAAGGTAAAACCCTACAAGATTTAATGTACATGGGAATAATAGGAATATGTGATCCACCGAGACCGAGAGTTAGAGAAGCCATTTCCATTTTAAAAGAATCCGGGGTACAAGTTAAAATGGTTACCGGAGACGCTATGGATACAGCCATAGCCATCGGTGAATATATATCTATAAAATAATTTGTTTATGGCTTAATATTTATTTTTATTTCAGCTCAATCCATAGGTTTGGAAACGCTTCCGTCTCAAGTACTTTCCGGTGAACAATTAGATAGATTTACGGAGAACGAATTGGACGAAGCAACTCCTGGAGCTACAGTATTCTATAGAGTATCGCCGAAAAATAAATTATCGATAGTGAAATCCTTACAGAGAACTGGACATATAGTGGGTATGACTGGAGACGGTGTAAACGATGGTGTAGCTCTGAAAAAAGCGGATATAGGTATAGCTATGGGTAAAAATGGGACGGATGTGTGTAAGGAAGCCGCCGATATGATTCTTGTCGATGATGATTTTTATACTATCATGTAAGGACTTTATTTACAAATACATTACCGTTCCTAAAGTACTACATGTTGTAATAAAATGGTTTCCGTACATTACGAAAGTAGTCCTCAAAACATCACCATGGTGTACAAATAGTAGATAGTAACCTATGGAGAGGAAATTCTAGTAATAAATACCTAAGCTAGTGTGGAAACACACTGTACTCACTTTACTAGGATTATAAAAACTAATCCAAAAGTGGCAGCACTGAAATCATAAACTTTTTGAACTCCCGGTAGAAGATTTACCAATAATGACCTATGGGGGAATCGCCTGGTAGAAAAAGTCTGTTATCTGTGATCAAGATGTTCGAAAGCTGGATTAAAATGAAGAATAATGATAAACTTAAGAGACTGAAAGGTCCTTGTGACAAAAATATCCTTCCTAGAACTCCTACTAGATGATTTACCAATAAAAACCTATGTGGGAATCACCTGGCAGAAAAAAAATTGTGATCTGTGATAACGATAATCAAAAGGTGGATTAAGGAGAGGAAGAATTACAAAATCAAGAAAATGGAAGGTCCTTGTGACAAAAATAACCTTCCTCGAACCCCCACTATATGATTTATCAATAAAAACCAATGTAGGAACCACCTGGCAGAAAAAAAATTGTGATCTGTGATAAGGATAGTCAAAAAGTGAATTTAGGAGGGGGAGAATTACAAAATCAAGAAAATGAAAGGTCCTTGTAGCAAAAATACCTTTCCTAGAACTCCTATAATATTCCTTTTTCCTAATCTAACATGACAACTTAATCTAACCCCACTTTTACCTTAAAAATCGAAATCTAACCTCATTTAGACCAACCTATTCTAACTCAATCAGCATAATTGTTATAGAAAAAGAGCACAATCGAACATTATTCAGGGATATTTATTGGTATATTGGTATAACTTGACCTAATTTGATCTAACCTCTCTTTAACCTATCCTAACCTCAATTTTTTTTCAATCTAATAGACTCTTTTATATCATGACATTCCTTTTTGCCAACTTAAGCTTAATCTAACCTCACTTTAACCTTAAAAACGAAATGTAACCTCATTTAGACCAACTCAATCAGCATAATTGTTATATAAAGAGCACAATCGAAGACGTTTCAGGCAATTGTCGATATTGATTGGTATATATTGACGTAACTTGATCTAACCTTACTTCAACTTTAAAAAATGAAATCTTACCTCATTTATACCAATCAAATCTAACGCTTTCAGCATAATTGTTATATAAAGACAACAATCGGAGGTTTTTTAGGTCGTAATCGATATTTATTTGTATATATCAACGTAACTTGATCTAACCTCACTTTAACTTAACCAGCCCTAACCAATTTTTTCAATCTAATAGGCCATTTTGAACCACAATATTCCTTTTTTACTGTAAAAGGACGAAAATCAGTTAATTAATTTGATATAGTGTTAAAATGTCTTATAAGAAAATTCTATTTATTGGAAAATTCAATTTTGACTGGAATTAGATATAGCGATCATATGTGATAGTCAAAGGAAGATAATTTTTTTAAAATTCTCCTATTTTCAGAGCTGCGATAGAAGAAGGAAAAAGTATTTTCTATAACATTAGGAATTTCGTTACTTTTCAACTGTCAACTTCGATAGCAGCTCTATCTTTGATAGCTCTATCGACAATATTAGATATACCCAATCCGTTGAACGCCATGCAGGTAAATATTCCAACCCCTAACCTGCAAATATATATTTTTAATTTTCTTCCAGATATTGTGGATAAATATAATAATGGACGGACCACCAGCGCAAAGTTTAGGGGTAGAACCCGTAGAAGAAGACGTGGTGAAACAAAAAGCGAGAGATACAAAAGAGCCGATGATAACAAAGAAACTAATATTGAACGTACTACTATCGGCGCTGTTCATTATTGGCGGTACGCTTTGGGTGTTCCAAAAAGAAGTAAGTAAACGTTACATAACCTCAAAAAGTTTATGCAATTTAGTTTTTCAGTTGAGTTCAGAAGGAATCACGGCTAGAGACACGACGATGACGTTTACTTGTTTCGTTTTTTTCGACATGTGGAACGCACTTTCGTGTAGATCGCAAACTAAAAGCGTCTTCACAATAGGTTTGTTTTCGAACAAGATGTTTTTGGCAGCGGTAACGCTTTCCGTGTTGGGACAGATGTTGGTTATATACCTACCACCGTTACAAGCGGTTTTTCAAACGGAAGCACTAACCGGTTGGGGTGAGTTTAAAAACCGTGTTTAGGTTATCTTTTCTTCGGTACAAATGAACTACTATCAAAATAATTTACTATTTTTGAAAATTTGCCAAGCGAAAACTTTCCTTTAAGCCAACTGAATCATTTTTTTCCACTTATTTGGATCATTATTTTGTTAAAGGGCGTTATAATAATATAAATTCACAGTTTTCAAAACACTAACTGGTTGGGGTTAGTGAATATTCAAAACCGTGTATCGTTTATCTTTGCTTGGGTACAAATCAACTACCATCAAAATAATTTACTATTTTTGAAAATTTGCCAAGCGAAAAGTTTCCTTCTAGTCAACTAAATCATTTTTTTTTCACTTATTTGGGTCATTATTTTGTTACAGGGTGTTTAAAAATATAAATTCACAGTTTTCAAAACACTAACCGGTTGGGGTTAGTGAATATTCAAAACCGTGTATCGTTTATCTTTGCTTGGGTACAAATCAACTACCATCAAAATAATTCACCATTTTTTAAAAATTACAAGTAAACTAAATAATTTTCCACTTTATCCGATCCTTTAGTACTTTATTTATTTTATATTGATTTTTTGTTTTGTTTTTAGATATTGCCATGTTGACCGCCCTTACGTCTTCCGTATGGGTGTTTTCTGAGTTAAAAAAATTGATAGAAAGATATATGGAGAGGAGGTGCAAGGGAAAGAGATCTCCTTTGGAATACGTATGACAAAAAAGGGGGTTTAGCTGCTCGATGCTCTCCCCCGAACCCAAATTATTCGGTCCGTCTGATTAGAATGTGCAAATTATCAAACTATCACTACTCTATGTGAATAAAATATCACTTAACGTAGTCCTTCTTGTTGGTTCCACGTCTATCCGCAACTGGAATCGGAAGTAAACGTTGGGAGTTGTACCTAGAGATTCCCAAATTTTATTTCGCTTTCCAAAAATCACGTTTCTACTCGATATCTTTTTTTAATTTTTGGATCTAAGACGTTTCTAAAATGGTGCTTTTGCGTGTAATTCAAATTTATTCACTTGCAATCTATTTAGGCTTAAATAATTAAGAAAAATAATATAAGGGTGTGTTAAAAGTTAGGGTGTTTCAAAAATTAGCAATAACAGGATTTTTTTGACTTCACAATTGCTGAAAAACATTAATTTCCAAAAAAGTTATGGAATTATTGACTATATGACCTCCTTGAGTTATTAAATAGCTTTTGTGGGGTTTTTCAACCCCTATAATCAACTCCCAATTAGTAATAGTTGGATTAGGTACGCCAATGCAACTACCGGAGTATATCGGTTAACGGGGAGGACGGTTTTGTCAAAAATGGGGCAACAACATCATATTTTGGACCCACTGGGTTTTCATGAGACGTACCATCAATAATATACCAAACAGGATCAGATGAATCCTTATTGGAGAATCAATCCAAAATATTCTCAACCATTTCAGCCAAGAACACAGATTGTGATGTCAAAAAAATCCCTTTTCAAAATAATTCTCAAAATAAAATGGAATCTTCTATAATTATATTGGATATAAAAGACAAAACTATACAAGGCGCGTTAGCACCGGTTTTCTAAGTACTACTCAACTTTTTTCGCTACTACTTCTAAAGTTCAATTTATTTATTGGGCTAAAAACGCCATTTTGTTACTGAATTTGTATTTTATCAGAAAATTCTTTCGGCATAATTAAACTACTGTCAGAATAATTTGCTTTTATTTAAAAATTGTCAGTAAAAATCTGACTTAAAGTCAAATACATAATTTATTTGTTTAACATCATCTATTACTTTCAATACAGGGTGTTTAAATTAAAAATAAATAATTTACATCTACATTTCGTAGATTTTTATCAGTTGTAAATATTATAGTTGAAATTATGTTTCATTTATCTTTCCTTCCGTACAAATGAACTACTATTAAATTAATTTGCTATATTTTAAAAATTGCACTTTCTTGGAACATACATTTATTACAGGGTGTTTATAATTGACTTACAGTTATTGAAACACTACTCGACTTAATTTCACTGTCAACTAGGATCTTTTTTTCAAAAACTAATACAATTTTTGACAGATATAAATTAAAATCAATGTCACTTATTTTTGGGACCATCAAGTATATTTTTAGAAAAAAATATGATTGCCTGAGGTTTTTTGTTATTAAATTTGTATTTTATCAAAAAAATTCCTACTGTTCAAATGAACTACTATCAAAATAATTTGCTATTTTAAAAATTAGCTGCTGAAAACTTCCCTTAAAGTTAACTAAATAATTTTATTTCACTTACTTGAGTCATTCGTGTATTACAGGGTGTTTATAAATAATTTACAGTTTTTGAAACAATACTCGAATTAATTTCACAGTCATTTTGTAGATTTTGATCAGTTGTACAGATTATAGCTCAAATTATATGTAACTAGGAGCGAAAACAAGACAATTTTTGAAAAAAATAAATCTAGAGAGTTTTTCAAAATTTAGATATTTAATTGTCAATTTTGTATATTTAGAGGAATTCAAATTTAAAAATTTTCAATGAGACATTAATAAATAAATCATAAAACCGATTATGTAATTTCCATGTTTTTATTGAAGAATTTACTACATACAGGAGGTTCTATTTTATTTTGACATATATACCATATCTAAAACTTTTTACCTTCAACTTTAATAAATAAAAAAGGCAATTGACTTGAAGAGGGAATTGCCGAAACGTTCATATTCGTAGTATATAAAATGTATATTAGATACTCCGTTTCTGGGTATCTATTATTAAAAATTTCATCAATTCTAAGATCAAACTTGAAATTTGTGGTGATATTAGGATTAGTTTCGAAACTATTTTTTTCTAAGCATCCGAAAACCTTTTCGAAGTCACATCTCTTAAAATTTGATCGGTAGATAAAACTACTACAACAGAACAAAACAAGAGTTGGGTCAGATTTATATGCTTCCGAAGAAATTTTATCTTCAGGTGAAGAATAATCTAAAAATAATTTTTTTTTTATGGGGTAATTGACAATTCTCAAGAAACTAATTAATATTGTATCTGAAGGGTTATTTTTTTCATAATTTCATGATTTAATTTTGAATTTTCCCACTATAACACTTGAGGTTGACGTAGCTTCTCGAATGAAGTTGTTTTTTTTGCATACTTTGACTAATGACTGTAATAACCATTTTTTTTTCTTAAAAATATCAATTATAATTGATTTTTTTTCACTAAAACTAGTGTAAAAATGTAGAACGTCTATGTGATATTTTTTTATACTTTCACCTACCAAATTATCTCAAGTTACATTTTTCTATTGTTATCCGGGAAATATTTTGAAAATTTATAGTTGAATTGAAACAAAATCTGGTATAAATGAACTACTATCAAAATAATTGTATTGTACCAAAGAAACCTCTTTGGTACAAATGAACTACTATCAAAATAATTGTATTTATCAAAGAAACTTCTTCGATACAAATGAACTACTATCAAAGTAACTGCTTTTTTGGGATCTGTGAGTAAAATTCAACTTCATCCTTTATTTTTTTACCTATTTGGTTAATTACAGGGTGTTTGAATTAAAAATAAATAATTTACAGAAGCGAAATAGATTTGCACCAACTTCAACAATTGATAACTATTAGAAAAATGTATAAAGCTATTTGCTGTTATTTTTTAATTTAATTTCGAGTATTTGCACATGCTAAAGGATCTAATTTTCGTTATTTCACAGCTAATTGTTAATTTATTTATTTATTTTAAATGTTTCTATATATTTTTTTCAAGGAATCACACTAAGCCATTTTTAAATTCCGATTTTTTTTATTTTTCAAACTATATTTTTAACAGTTCAGAGATTCATATATACAAAAGAAGACACATTCATTTTTGACTATGTTTCATTTCATCGCAGTATATATATATATATATATATATATATATATATATATATATATATATATAACAATTTTTAAAATTGTTAAAATGCAAAATTGAATGTTGCTTTTTGGTGAACAATGTGTATAATAAATGAGATTAACAAGTATTTTTTTTATTTAAAACTTTAATAGCATAACTTTTGTGCTATACACTTTTTTGTTTGCTCAGTTTTAATGTAAGTTAAAAACTATGAACGATCTATTGAAATAAATGATAAAAATAATTTTTTTTTCATTTCATACACACCCTATACCATTTTTATAAATTAAAAATCTGCCCAATTTCAATAATTCTGAAAATAAACATGGGAAATACTACCGTTTAGACCCAATTCAATCAGCAGGGCCTTACCCCAATTTTCAGATAGGTTAGTATATTTCCGTTCTTCATGAAAAAAAAAGAAAGTAAAGATGTTATAAATTCATCACAAGTTGAAAAAAATTGCAAAAATCTAATAATTACATGCGAAATTAAATGTTGCTTTTTGTGAACACTGTATAATAAATGAAATTAACAAGTATTTTTTCGTTTTTAACAATAATAGCATGAGATTTGTGTTACGAACACTTTTTATTTGTTCAAGTCAAAAAATATGAACAATCTAGTAGAATAAATGATAAAGACAAACTTTTTTCTTATTTTTTACACCTTATATGATTTTTATTAAATCAAAACGCTTTCCATTTCAATAATTCTGATGATAAGCATGAGAAATTCTTAATAAACTCTACAGTTGAGTGCATTTCAATCAGCAGAGATTACTTACCACAATTTTCTGATAGTCTAGTATAGATCCATTGTTGATGAAACTAAGCAAAGTGAAATTGTTGAAAAATCCATAGGATAATTGGAATATTCATTGCATTGTATATAAATCGAAAAAAAAGCAAAATCAAAACCATTGAAATAAATAATAAAAATATTTTTTTTTCATTTTTTACGCTCTATGTGGTTTTTAATAATTCAAAATGCTCCCCATATCAATAATTCTGAAAGTAAAAATGAGAAATTCCTAATAAAATACAGTTTAGATACGTTTCAATGAGCAAGGCATTACCACAATTTTACATCCTTGATGAAACTAAGGAAAGTGACGTTAAAAAATTCATAGGATAATTAAAGTATTCAATATATATAAATTTGTGTTACGAACACTTTTCATTTGCTCAAGTCAAAAAATAAGAACAATCTATTAGAATAATCGATAAAAATATTTTCTTCTCATTTTTTACACCTTATATTATTATTACAAGTTAAAAGTCCCCAAAGCAAATAATTCTGAAAAAAGCATCCTAATAAATATTTTATATAGTTTGAATCAGCAGGGCTTTACCTTTATTTTTATGGAATTCAGTTAAACTGCAATCAAAATTCTTCTTTCTTAAATAATACTAAAGAAAATTCGTAAAAAAATTAAAATGTTATTTATTGCGAACAAGTTACATAAGAACATTCATTTCAGTAAAAATCTTCATCTTCTATCTTATTAGATTGCTGTTGGTTCTTAACTTGTTCCTGACTGGAATACAATCGAGCTATTTGTTGCGACGTTGTGGCTTCTTCCACAGTTTTATCATCCCTTACTCTCAAAAATCTAGGGAAACGCAGTGAAATACCTTTTTCCGGATCAATCTAAAACATATTTTATATATATATATATATATATATATATATATATATATATATATATATATATATATATATATTCATACATATCTCCAAGTAGAACTTACGATTCCCAAAGCTGCTCTATGTACAGGAGATAATGACAAATCCGCGCATTTGATTTCCCAAACTTGTACAGCATCAAACCAATGATCAGGTTCCAAAGAACTATCGAATCTATAATAAGGTTTCGGTTGTGAAATGACGTGATCCTTGAAAAATTCCGCATGTTTTTGCAAATCCTCATCACTAAAACCGGTTCCTATCTAAAAACTAAACCAATCAGCTTCAATGTCGCTCTTTTAACATATCAATTCACCTTGCATATACTTTGGTATTCTTCGCTGTCTTCGTCATAACAACCTAATAAAAATCCTCCATAATTTCCAGTACGTTTCCCTTTTCCCAAATAACCACCCATCACTACAACGTCCAGCGTATCACCCACACCATCCAAATAGTCTTTCTTCAACTTCAACCAATTGTGAGATCGTTTAGCAATTTCATAGGTGGCATCTTGGTCTAAAGTTTTTACCATCAAACCTTCACAATTACCTAAAAAAGATAATTACTAAAATGGTGGATTCTAACCAAAACCAAAAAAATTATGGTTTATAGATGGTACGTGGAAAAACCTATAAATATCAAAAAGGTAATACTTAGTGTGCATACATCATAATCTAGCAAAAATACAGAAGATTCCATATCAAGCTCAACAGGACCAGATTCGAACCGAGGTTGATAGAGATATGATTACCATAAAGAGCAATCCACTCTCTGGTACTCACAACATATGGTGATGCTCAACCAGTGATGATAACACGAAGTTTTCAAACTTGAGTACAATTTGAAAGATTGGGCAAAATGTGATCTCTTCATACCACTAGGAATATCAGCTCAGATCTGGAGAAAGAAACCTTTCTAAAAAGCATCCATCCACATTCCCTCGGATAGCCAAGCGCCCTTGAAGGTCTTGCAAGCTACGAGTGCACGTCCAAACTAGTATGGGAGTGTAAACAAACTCCAAAAGTACTAGCTAACAAAAACAAAGGAACCCTAATGTGACAACCAGGGTATATTAGGCAATGAAGAAGCAGACAGTCTTACCAAAAGAAGGGCATCGACTCCATACCAAGGATGAGAGCCCTACTGTGGGCTCATTTGTTGCCACATTAATAACCAACTGAACGGATAGCTAAAGAATCAGATGGAGCCTTCCTGGTGAAACTCCAGGTGTATGACAAGAAGTTCTCGTGGTGACAAGAAACTACATGAAACTGGTGGTCGGTCTTGTGATGGGTCAAAGTCCACCTTAACATGCCACCTGCCCATTTAGCTAAAAGACTTAAGTACCAAGAAGAAGTATTCCATCTTAGTTACCTTCTTGTGCTTGCTTTTTATCTGACAAAGGTGATTTGGAAAGAAAATGTTTTAAAAAAAGCTCAAACTAATGCTACATAAAAAATATCAATTTTATTAGTAAAAAATTTAAATATTACCCTTGATACTTTCATCCAAAAATTCTTCTACTTCTTCCATGACGGTCGTATCCATATTTTTAGCGAATATCCATTCTCCTTCCACTTCTCTAAAGTGTTTTTTTAAAAGATCTCTGCGTTCGGAAAATGGTTTTCTCACCAATGGTTCCCCGTTCAAATATAACAAATCAAACATGAAAACGCACACTTGTACCTTTATATCCGCCTCATTGGCATCCTAAAAATATCGAAAATTACTAAATCGGGGATTAATTAATGAAATTACTCACCTTTCTCTTTCTTGTACTAAGTATCTGGAAAGGTAAAATTTGTTTTTTCACTTTATCCCACGCAACTACTTCACCATCTAATATACAAGATTCCACTCCTTCCGTACGACACTTTTCTACTTTAGAGATTATATCAGGGTATTTGGAAGTGTTATCTTCTTGATTTCTACTAAATATATTGATTTTTTTATCATCAATATGTATCTGAAAATAAATCAACAAAAAGATAACATAAAATAATATTTTTGTCATATTTTTTTATTACTTGTGCCCTTTCACCGTCATATTTCCATTCGCAAGTAAATTTCAACCCATCGAATCTTTGAAGAACCTCTTGAACCCCCTTCGTCGGATGAGCCAACATGGGTTTCAAAGGTATACCGGGTGTAATTTTACAATGTTCTGGTAAACTTTCCAAACCAGTTTTCAATATAACTGGTATTATTTTATCATAGCTGGGACATTCACTGAAAATCCGAACAAAAAGATAACTAATCAAGCATTTTGTTTCCACAATATTGTACTTATGACCTACTTATGTCTGCTTCTTTATTCAACCTTACTTATATTTGACCTAGTACAGTGTCTTATACATGGTACATATGACCTACTATAACGTCTTACATTATGCATGGTACATTTGATCTACTGATTGGTAGATTATAATAATAATAATTTGAACTTACCAATAAGCGGTCTTCAAAATAAGACTGTACTTATCATAAAGCGCCTTAAATTTATCATTTCCTAAATCTTTTGCTTTGTTGAGGATACTGGGTGAATATTCTTGTCCTGGTGGAGTAGTAGCACAAGCAAGAGCTAATGCTTGCAAAACTGACTGTTCGGCAAGTCCAATTCTCAATTTTCCAGCTAAAGATCTTATCAAAAATCTAGCTTCAGAATCTTGACATGCAACAAACATGGATTGGATCTTTTCAACTTTTTTCCCTTGTGAAGCGTTTCCTGTCATTCTGGCGATTTCTTTCAATTTATCAAAAACGCCTTTTACAGTTAATTTGGCTGGTTTGAATAGCATCCTTTGATTGGATTTTGATTTTTCTGCTACCAGTCCTAGATCTCCAACTTCTTGGCTATCTGCTTTAACTTGAGCTAGGGTACGGCCAGTCGATTGAGCTATAGCTTTCATCAAGTTGGTTTCTGCTATACCCAATTCCAAACCTACAGAGTAAAAGAAAAATTACATATAATTGATCTTGAAAATCAATATTTAACTACGATTCAAATGCATTTATACCTTCATAAGCTGGTGCTAACTTATTCAAACACAAATAAATACTAGGAAGTAAATCTTCTGGTGATAAGACTATAACGGATCTAAAGAAATTACTTAGAATTTCGATGATTTTTAATCTTGCTGAGATTTCTTCTATTTCCTCAAATGTTCTGGACAATGCACTGTATGGTACCCTAAAAAATTTCATAACGTATTTTTCTTTAGGTACGGATATTATATTACCTTTCGTTGTGTTGCCAAATAGCATCTTTTATGGGATCGTACTTTACTAAAGTTGGATTATACATTTTCTTTTCTTCCTTGGTAGAATTATCTGATTTTTGAACACCTATAATGGGAAATTAGACTTATGGACGATAAACATTGTCACAACTTACCAAACATAAGTTTTCTAGATTCCTGTTTAATCTCTTCTTTCTTATCAACTACATCTAATTGATTTTTATTACCAGCTTTGTTATATTCATTCTTATCTTTATTTTTTGGTGTAGTTTTTGAATTTGGTGATGTTTTTTGTTTATTTGTAAACTCTGCTGACTTATTTAGTTTTTCTTTAGCACGTTTTTTATTTTCTTCAACATCAGTATCGACAATTTTTTGTTTCTTTGTAACAGATTCTGAAGATTTCTCTTCACTGCTATTTTCAATTGCTTCAGATTCGTTTGTATTTGAGCTAAAAAAATTGAGTGTTATTAAATCAAAATGTTTTATCATTACACTTACTTTTCTTGGTCAGATTCATCGCTACTTAATACCCTTGCCCTTTTACTTCTTCTTTTTGAACTAAAAAGTGTTATTTTTATTAAATTCTTTATTTAAAATCGATTACATGCTGATATTACATACCTGTTAACTTCCAGAGAAGTCTCTTTAAGATTTTCAGTCGCATTTTTTGTAGGGGTTCTGGAAAATAAAATTAGTAATAAAATACGTTCCAACACTCTAATAAAAATACCCACTTCACTTTTGATGTTTTACAAGCTTCAAGTTTTTCTTTTCTGAAATATCAAAAATAAAATATCAGATTAGAAAAATGGAAAATCAACTTACTTCTTGATGTTTTCTGTCTTGGATGTGGAATAATCAACTTTTAATTTTATTTTCGAAATAGTTATATTTTTCTTTATATTACTACAATGTGGAAAAAGAATAATACTTTT
Organism: Diorhabda carinulata; assembly: GCF_026250575.1. NCBI lineage: Eukaryota > Metazoa > Arthropoda > Insecta > Coleoptera > Chrysomelidae > Diorhabda > Diorhabda carinulata. Next base: position 2,350,019 of record NC_079469.1, read on the forward strand.
TGTCTTAATACTAAGAACTACTCTTTGAGAAACTATTCTCAATAAAAACATTTTCAAAATATTTTAAATACCTCGAACATACCCAATATCTTTATCATCATCTTTATTGGTAGGAAGTTTATTAAAAAATGACCTAAAATCAAAATTAAGTAACAAACAATGTTAAAAAATATTTTATTAAAGACTAACGTAATTGTTTTTTGCATTTTGATTTATTTATTTGCCCGCCAAACTCATATTTTAGGTTAATAGTTAAATGTCAATTTGTTTCGCATATAAATTACATAACCGTTAAAAGTAACTATCGGAATTTAATTTATACTTTCTTGGCGATTGTTAAATTTAAACTAAAAAAAAATAAAATTTTCATTGAAAAATGATAAGACTTGTCGGTAGATCATAATCAGCTGATTGCGGATCCTAATCCAGAACGAGAAATAGATCACAGTTTTCGAACATCGCTTTCAATTTTCAGTGGAAATATAAAATATGATCTACAAAAACTTTTGAGTTTTATCACTTTTTGTGTGTTACTTTTTCCATGATATTTATTAAGTTATATAATAGATTCTAGTTATTCAGTCATTCTTATTGAGCAGTTATCAACAATTACTAACTTCACACGGCTTTAGCACTAAAGTTTGATTTTAATAAACTATTTTTATGCTGAAATACCAAAAAAAGAAAACCGCACACCTCAGTATCAATGAAACAAAAAATAATAGTAGACTGCCGTTTAAGGAGAATAAATAATTTTAAAATTTCAAAAAACCATAGAAAAATTAGTATCCGAATAAAAATGAACGTGATCCGGGTTAGTTTCTGAACATTCAGATCACGATTTGGTCAATCCGATCATAATTTTTTAAAAGTCCTTATATAATCTTAATTTATCAGTCACTAATATACGACTAAGAGACTAACAGTGCTACCAACATAAAATAATCGTATATAACCAGTGAGTGAGGTTAATTCTTTCATTTCTATCTGTCATTAAATTGAAGTATTATTGAATAAGTGAGTAAGTATAGATCCTCGCTAATTTTAATGAACTAATTTTTTTATATCTTAATCATCATACCTTTTTTTGTAAATTTGTTCATTTAAATTAGAGTTTTAATGTACATGAAATATTTTGTTATATATATTTAATGGTAATTTATTTTAATATGATGATTGATATGTCTCGTTCGTATGATAAATGATTATAAATAATCGGAATATTCTGATTATTGATACCTCAATAAATACGTACAATTCAGTGATTATTTACATTATCAATTATCCTATTTTTGCAGATCAGTATAATATGGAATGTAAGAACACAAATACTCAAATCTTTTTTGTTGTTCATACAAAACTTTTAATTAGGATGAAAGAAACACGTGTGTTTAAAAATGACGCTATCAACGACTACACGTAGAGGTAAGTCAAAGTTATAGAATGGTAGTGTATATGGAATTTAGATCTCTATGATGTTTTAAGTTATCCCTGTCATAAAATAGTTGCTGATAACATTTTTTTCTGATTAATTTTTTTATTTTGAATATTTTTAAATGTTTGTAGCGTTTGACTAATTTTTATTAATTATTTTCAGGTTATTGTTGAATTTTTAATAAATGGCGTAAAATACAAAGTAAGTTTTTTTTCGAAAATATCAAGTTATTCCAATTATCATGATGATTTTTTTTAGACAAGCATATGACTGAATAGTTTTGTTGAAAATATATTTCTGAAATATTTTCTATAAAATTTCTTAGATTTTTTAATTTCGTGTTAATTAATGATATCTTTTTGTTTTTAGATCGTTTTGATGTACTAATTTCGTGGTCAACATTATAAAAAGTGAGTATTTTGAGTTTTCATTCAATTTTAACTTTCAAGTTTGTAAATTATTTAGAAATGATGATAAAAATTACCGTCTGAAATTTAGTGATTATAACTTCTGGCTGCTTTTTTGCACTGATAATTCAAAAAATTACATTTTCAAACACCAATTCCAAAATCGGGATTTCATTGAGTTTTTCATTGTTACAGGAAGAAATTTCTCCATAAAAGGAATACCAAAACTTTATTAAATTGGTAAGTGATTTTGATCATTTATTACGAAATTTTGAAAACAAACAGTTGAGAGTTTTCGATGTAGAATCCATTTATCGCTATCTCTGATGTCTTATATTAGTATTTCTCAGGTTTCACCAATAATTCAATAGTTTGACTTACTGTTCTGATTATTCTTATTAGAACTGTATTCAAAAGTTCAATGGTAGGTTTTATTTTTTGGAGGGGGGGGCTTATTTTTAGCAGGAGGAAGATGTAAAAAAAGTTGTACACCCTTTTATTAATTTTCAAATTAGAAGCAGCGCCTCAATTTTCAATAATCTAAGGTCAGTGACAATTTGCAAATTTCAAAACTAATACTTGATTCATTTATTTACCTTTTGTATCATTCTCTCCACTCTTACTTTTATTTGGCTCCTCTTGTCCCCATTTTTTTTTGTTTTATAGTCTTCTCTCTTTTATAAGTGACATTTCTTTTCTCCTGTTCCTCTTTACACGTCGTCTCCCCACTCACATTTTCCACAATGACATTTTTAAACAAATTTTTCGCCCTCTATTCCTCGAGATTTTTTATTTCTCTCCTTGACCTTTTCTTTCCTCTTTGCTTATCAGTTTTCCCATCCTTTTATAAATGACATTTTAAAGTTAGGCAAATTTCAATCACTACTTCAACATGCTTTTTTGCCCATCATGATATTGAATTTTTTACTCTTTTTTTTTTAGAGGTTCTTATTTGCCATAAACAAATAAGACTTTCATAGAAATTGTCTATTGAAACGCACTCACCAAACTTTAGCATAAACTTAACAGGGCATGTATCAGTGCACGAGTTTGTAATAGTTTTGAACAATCAGAATATTGACAGTTTTTTGTTTGTCAGTGGATCTATTTGACGTCACCAAAGCCCGATGTCCTTTGAGAAGCCGATGATTTATTTTTTTATGATTTGAATACTCACTTAGTTTGCTACCATTTTCGGAATTCTTTATGATGATTTAATATATACGCTATTAAGAAGTGTTCAACACTAATGGTTACACACTTGCCCTCTCTGATTTACAATAAAAAAACAAATACTAGACTCTGCATTTCTCAATTATTTGTATCAAATGCTTATTATTGTTGCAGTTGAATCGCGGAGTTTGTCTGAAAAGTTTCTAATGTCATATATTTTGCATAGAAAGTCCTTTTCCTCAACGTATGTCAGAATATGTAAGTTTCGTTTAATATTAAAATAATTATGAATTTAATTTAAGTTAATTTTCAAATGATGCTTCTAATATACGCTATGATTTTTTGATTACAAATATTTTACTGAAATTATCCTTAATGGATGAAATTTTCAATTGATTAATCCTTTAACTGATTATTTTGTTTTATTTTACAGGTCAGTGAACAAGAGGAAATTTTGAAATTGACGCAACAAATAAAGGAAGTTTGAATTTTAAATGTTTTTGTTTTATCAGCGTTACCCCCTCTCGACAAACACAAAAACTTGTTTTTTCTTTCCTTTAATTTTACTGAATTTATATCTGCAACGGGCAACAATCGATTTTTTTTTTAGTAATAATTGTTCTGTTTTTATTGATGAATTTCTCTTTCCTTACATCCCATTCCCGTGAATCTTTTGCAAACCAAAACAAAAATTATTTTTAACTTTGAAGGGCGCCGTGTATCCTCCATTTTGATCTTCGCTTAATCTACAGCGTTCATAGTAACGTTATGGGCGGGCGGGCGGCCAATGGACTGTTGAGCACATAGACCCATCGTGTCCCACTTAGCGTTACTAGTTACGGGCGGCCAATGGGCCGTTGAGCACATAGACCCCCGTTGTGCCCCACTTGGCGTTACTAAAGGCCGATGGGTCGTGGGGATGAAATTTACGCGCTTTAACTTCAAGGGGTGCAATTGACATCTTTGAAAATGCTCAAATCTATCAAATAAAAAAAATATTGAATGGCCACTTTAATAGAAACGTGACAAAATTACGCGAATCAAGCTTGGATTCAATTATACGTTTACTGGGTGATAGTTTATATTTAATTGTGGACGGCCAAAGGATTGTTAAAGACAGTTCTTCGGATAGGCCCATCGTGCGCCTTTGACGTTACCAAATGCCGATCTCCTTTGAGAAATGGATCAGGTATTTGGCTTGAACCATTTGATGTCATTAGGCAAACTGTGATACACTCGCAGAAAGACCTAATCTACGGTTTCATCATTCTCCTTGCATCAGCGGCACTTCGGATCTACATTGATGCCCATGGTGTAGAGATTACGTCTCAGGTGACCGTGTCCGGTTAAAAGTATTGTAACTAATCTGTTTTCGCTTTTATCGTGCCAGATGTCTATCAATATCTTTCGTAATTTTGGTCTCCGATTTGACATTTTTAGTTTATAAGTGTCTGGAACACTGTAAATGTCAATAAATAGAACTATATAACTTTTAGTATAAGTAATGTAAAGCCTATAACCATATTTTCAAATTTACCGCTAAAACTAAGATCAAAATGACAGCTTACGCATGTGACACCTATTCTTCCCTCCACACATCTTGTGACACGCAGAAAATATGGCAGAACTTTCAATAATGTCACCATTTATGTATGTTGAAATGATAATTTGTAGGTTATTTTTTATAGTGACGTAAACGTTATCTATGATAGGAATATAAAGGATATTACGAATAAATCATAGTTAACATATATAATTTATTGTGTTAGAATTATACAGTTTTTTTTTTAAATAATATTATATTAACATGGAAAATGTGACATCTACCTATAAAAATAAATGACTATCACAGATTAGAATCCATAATCTTCTTTTTTTACCAACAGCGTATCGTCAAAAAGATTATAATTACTTGGCTGTCAAATCGTAACCGTTCGTATTGGTAATTTTCATATTTCCAAATCTTCTTTTCGCCGAATTCAAGTCTCCGAAATCCGTCCACATTGGCTGCATATCCAATTTGCCTAAAGGCGTTTTTTTAAAATAAAATGACAACTGTATTAATAAACGTTATTTTTAAACAACTGATATTGACAGCCCGCCATTTTGAACAGAGGTCGTACATTGTTGACTGTTTTAATTAGAACGGAATATTTAACGATTTTTATTTAAAACAAATAATTCACTTTGAACGTAAAATGTTTAGTTTTGAAGCATTTTTAGGGCGTCAGTGCTTTGTTTTTGTAGTAAAAACTAATTTATTATATTATTAATCAACTTACTGGATTGTTTATTTTGTACGCCACTGTTTCTTCCGTTATTAGAAAAATTCGAAAATAAACTAATGTTAGAATCTCGTCGCACTGTAGATTGTCCGTTTATATATTTAGGAACGTTCAAATATTGGTTCCGAATCGTTCCCGCGCTAGCTTTCGCCAAAGGTTCCAAAATATCTTGCAAATTAAACTGACTCAAATTCACTTTCGAATTATCTTTTTTCTTCTCTGAAGCAGGCAGCTTTATTTTACTTCTTGGACAAAACAGAACATGTCACGAAAAATATTTAAAATTCGTTGACAAATGCAAACAAATATACATTTATAATAAAATCTGATAAGACGTGACAACACCGCAATGCAAAAAACCAATGATGAGAAAGGTCTACTATTTTATATTGTGTTACGTTTTAATAGCATTAGTTCGAAAAATGATAAAAAAATCTACTAACACAAAAAATTAAATATAAAAACCAGGACCTCACTTTCGGTGGGTAATTACTCCTAATAACAACCAAAACATTCACAATAAATGAAGTAGAAAAAGAGATTAATTTTCTAAATCCTCGAAAAGCCCCATAACATAGAAAAAATCACTCCAATGCATCTTGGTGTATGGAAAGGTATATATTAAGAGTTTCATTGAAGAAGAACTTGAGAATAATGTAAATACAGTACTCCGCTCATCAACAGAAGCCCGTAATGATAGAAAACTCAAAAACAAATAGCCAACTGGCCTGATAGAAATTTTAATTAGAGAGGACCTCATCACGTCATTGAAAGCTCTTACTCCGACAATTTAAGTCTATTAACAATTTGTATTTTGATTGGTAATAAATAAGAGATAAAAAAAGAAACGTTATAAAATAAACATTATACAACAGTGAAATACGTTTAAAATACTAGTACTGTAGTCATCAGGCTCATAAACAAGTATTTAAATATACCTTTTCCCAAACTTGTAAAATGAATTACTATAAACAGCGTTTAATTACACTTAAACCAAAACGTTATACACTTTAAAAGGCAATTATTGTAACGAAAGGTTTCACTTATTAATTAGTCACACAATATTTATTTATATAACTAAAATGTCATACACAGTATGTATAAAAAACAAATGAAATATCTGAATTTAGCCCATAGAACACAAAATTCTGCATAATAACTATTTATTTATCTATGAACAAAACATCATAATTTGTAGCGTAAAAAAGAAGATAAAAACGTGAGAAAAAGTACAGGACCGTACATTAGAAATTTATTTAGATAAATAAATTATTAAAATAATTTAATTTTAATTGTGATTTAATGATAAATAGTGTTTGTTAATTAAATTTAGAGATAAGTTAGATTTGAAATGAAATATTTATCATGAAATTTTTAATACATACCCTAAAATATCAGCAAAATCATCTTCGTACTCAAAATTCGTCTCGAACCCCCAACTAATTTTCTTATTAGGTATCACCACTCCTCCTCTGGCCTTATTAATTTTATTCATATTATCGAAAATCGACGGTAGATATTTACTCCCGTAATCGGATTGTCCGAAACTATAGACGATAGGCGCCCCTTGCAACCTGGGTTTTTCCAAATTTTCCATGGGTTTTATCAACGATTGGATATTTATTTGAACGGCGGGTTGGTTGGAATTGGACAATTGTTTGATTACAGATCGACCGTTTGTTTGGATATGGACTTGAGTTTGGGGATTTGGGAATAATGGATCTGGTGGTTCCTGCGTGGATATTTTTCCGTTAGTGTGAGACTGTAAGGCACTATTCGCTTGGATTTGGCGGTTCGTTTGGAGGGCGCTCAACTGATTAACCTGGAAATTTATTAGAAAATACATCCTGAAATGTGGAAATCAAAATTATAGACCTGGAAATATTGATGTTTTAACGCACTTTGTGCTGTAGGTCTATGGATGGGGTTCCATTCGAGGAATTCGTCTATTAAGCTGATCCCATTCGATCCTGCTTGTGGTACAACGTCGTTAAGGGGGGTTTTGGCAAAATAAGGGAATTTGAAACCCAAAGCGCCGGCTAGTTGATAACTTTCTGGCCATTTGTTCTAAAATTGTATCCCAAATATACAAAAAGTATCTAAAAACGTAATTTTTCACTCAAAATCCCCCCTCCCTCGATCAAACATGTTCAAAACGTCAATTTTTACTGTACAATGTTACCACGTTAACTTAGCCATAAACGACAAGATGGCCGTCGAACATTTCCTGTTCTGTAATTACCTCCGAAAACTATTTTTAAACACAAAATTGTTTTAGCTTCAGTTATTAAGAAAAAAATGTTTTTTTTATTAATTTATATTTTTTTAACGAAAACTTAAAATCATTAATTTATCTATGAAATTGACGAAATAAGCTCGCAATTGCGTTTGCCTATACAGATTTTATCAAAATTAATGTGCGCAGTAAAAAATTTAATCGAAACATTTGACGTACTTCATCTGGAGTGCCTCTTAAAGCGCATATTTTGTACAACTGGTCCGTCTCTGTCGTTCCTGGAAATAAAGGCCTGTACGTATAAATTTCGGCAGCTATACAACCCAAAGCCCATAAATCAATCGGACTACTGTAAATAGTCGAGTGTAGAAGAACTTCCGGAGCCCTATACCATCTAGTCGATACGTAATCGGTGTACGGCGGCCTCGAACGTATTTCTCGAACTAACCCAAAATCTGCAATTTTTACTAAATCCGGCCCTGAGCAAAGTATATTTTCCGGCTTCAGATCTCGGTGAAAAAAACCGTGTCGATGAATGAACGCTAAACCTTGTAAGATCTAAAATATCGAAACTAACAATGATTCAAAAGATAATGGAAAATATTTATTGTATTCTGAAATGTACATCAGTATTAATGATAATTATATCATAGATTTCGCCGACATGTTTCCTTGATATATCGGCGCCATATTTAAAATAGCGATTATGTTTATTATAAATATAATAATTTCAACTAGGTACAATCTATATTAAAATAATGAAGATGTTAGATATTACAACAGTAAACCACGTTTTTTAAACATAATTTAATTCATTATGGTAATTATAAGTTGCTCGTTTGTTGACAACAATATGAATACAATTCGTCTCATCATAATATTAATGGTCATGGTACTGGTGTACATTTTAGAATATAAGCAATTTAAAAAAACAAGTTTTTTATAACATGTAAAATTTATAAATGAAACCTAATATTATTAAATTTATAATGAAGTTAACAATTTTTGATAAAAGTTTAATAGGTTAAGGTATACTGTGTAATTATGATAATAAAAAAGCTCAATACGAATAATGTATTCAATAAAATCAATATTTAAACTCACTAACCAGCTGTTAAAAGGTAATAGATGAAATATTAAAAGCAAATAATGAAAAGAGGTTACATTGACATATATTACAGGGGTTGCAACATTTTTTCTTTGTATAAAGCAGTAGTAATAAAAATTATTGTTGTTTATGATATCGAATTATAATGATTTAAAAAATTATTTATAGAAATCTTCAATTAACTTTGGTTAGATTATAGGAATACTACGAAAACACATAAGATTTTTTTACATAAACGTATGCGAAACGTTCGCGTGTTTTGCATCAACTAACGAATCGGAATGTATGTAAATAAAGCAATAATTTATTATAATTCATAAACGAAAATGAAGGAAGCTAAAAATCAAGCACGAAAGCGAAATAAGGAGGTCATCAAATACTATGTGAATATACTAATCATTTCCAATGTTGTTACTATAGAAATGTACACCTAGAAAATATCTTACCTGATTTATGATATTTCTAACGACTGATTCTGGAAAAGGCACTCTTCGGTCTTTGATTAATTGATATAAATTTTCTTGCATATATTCAAACACAAAATATAATACATCGTTTTCTCTTATAACCTCTTTTAATTTCACCACATTCGAATGATGTAATTTTTTCAAAGACTATAAACAAAAGTCTATTTTTTGTAACAATTTTCATCCAAAAATTTATAACAATTATTAATTGAAACTATAAATATTTCCAAATAATTTTCAAAATTTCATTAATTTGACAGTTGATGGGCAAGGTTAGTTGCATAGATAAACATTAAAAAATAGAGGATACAATAGAACAATACGTATAGAAAACTAAAGAATTCTGTTATTTTTATTGTACTTTGTTTATAGATTACCGGGGGACATCTGAAGTTGAAACATATCAATTCAGAATATTTCTAAAAAACGGTAATAATAACTATCGAAATGAGAGAACTCCATTATTTTTATTATACTATGTTTATAGATACCAGGTGACTACTAAATATATAATTTCAAACTAAAATTTTTTGTATTCTTTGATATTACTGCAGTCTACAGGGTGTTATAAATATGGAAAGTCACAAAATAGTGATAACAGATGAATTTATAATAAAACATATTTTCTTACAAATAAATTTCACTTACCTTAACTTCCCTAAGATTCATGGCTTCGTCCCAAGAATAATATTTCCTCTTCATTCTTTTAATGGCCACTTTTTCCCCGGTATCCTTTCTTTGACCCAATACAACTGAACCATAAGTGCCATCGCCAAGTTGGTGTAGAATATTGTACCTGTTCATGATGTTTTACAATTCTAACCTAGGAAATTAGGGTAGATATAGAACTAATTCGATAACTTTTGTTATTAACTGGGATAACTTGGGACTCACGTAATAAATAATATAAAAACAATTTCTCTAATGATTAATTCACAATTGACATTTTTGACAAGAATGGTAAACGTCAAAATTTATAAGATTTTAGAGGAATCGATTGTGTATTTGATCAAATTAGAAATTAATAAATATAGAAAAGGAGAAAATAATTTGAAAAAACCGTCATTTTTACTTGTAAGAATGTTATTGAAAAATATCACTTTATCAATCGGGGACTTCAAAAGAATATTAGTTACGCCACTGGAATGTTTATAAATTCATTATTATGTGTTGTTTATAGTAATTATAAACATTTAGAACTTACCGAAAAAATTTAAATTAACTACAACTAACTGATACTAAATCTACATATTCCTATCGTTAAGAAACATTTTAACTGCTTACGTCTGTTCGATATTTTCACTTGTACTAAAAACAATTTTACGATTTGCGCCGTCCTTCTAAATATTGATTATTTTCCTACTTCAAGAATGTTTTACTCTGTAAAAAACATCAATTTACGTGTAACTGGGAATGTTAGAATTTATCCCACCCGCAATAATTATCAAATGTAGTTCATACCGCGAGAATGTTTACTGAAAGGTGTAACCTTAAATATTTCTGCTTGGTTGGATTTATTGATACAAACAAACGTGATGGATAATTAAACGATGAATCATAATAATATTTGGTGTCAAGTTGTCTGTATCAGGTTTTATTTACTTTAGAGTTTTCTTAATTACCTTAGTATTATAACGTTATTTACATTCTTTTATAATTAATTTGAACGATTGAATATTATGATATTGACAATTAAATTAATCAAAACAAAATCTCAACTTCAAATTTAAATTTACGTCTATAAATAGATAAAACCAAAAGGAATCATAACTAAGCAAAAAGTATTATTTTTGGCCGTGGTTTTCTTCTATCTTCTTTAAAAAAAATAATACTAATCTGTTTTTTTAATGATTACTGTTTTTAAATTAGCCATCATAAATATGATCAGCAGTAGCGACTCCAAGCGGTAGACACTAAAACTTTGTTAACACAAATTAGAGATGGGAAACTACTTCTTAAGATATTAATTGAAGAAATGAATTGTAATCTATTTCCTAGTGTGACAATAAAAGTTTATTTATATCTAAACATAAGTTAATTAATTTTATCCTATGCATATAGGTCTTTAATATAACTAATACATATAGTAAAGGGTAGTTTACAAGTGAAATTTAAAACTCAAAAGTCAATTTAAATCACATATTCACACTTTTTCACATTTTACAGATGCGATTACCTACAAACTTCTATTTAAACGTTACCGACGGTCTCGGGGTAGCTTAAACTTTAGTATAATACGAAACTGAGAATTCAAACTTAGCTTAGTTTAAACTAGAGCTCAATCCAGTTTTACCGTAAGTTATAAAATTGTACCCAAGTATGAAATTCTCTATTTTTTGTAAATTTGATATTGTGTATTGATAATATTAGGTGTTAAAATAAAACTATAGGTACTTTGGAACATATATTTGAAAGGCATAACTTATTTTTAAATACCACCCATCTCTAGTGACAGTACGTCAAAACGTCACCGTGGTAATACGCATTTTATAAATATGGGATATGGCTTAAAAAATAATAATAATCATCTTGTAAATTGCGGCGCCAATCTGTATATTTTTCGTAAATAAATTTTGGAATCTTCGATTTAGATTTTGAATATGAAATCATTTTATAAAAAATATATGGATGAATTACTACAGCTTTCAAGACTCCAATGAAATGAATCTCGTATAAGCAATAAATATTTAAATATCTGATAAGTATATATTCGTAACTTGTTATAAAAATGACTTCGAGTGTGACAAAAAGAAACCCAGAAAAATCTGTTGATAAAACAACGAAAAGCAAAGATGATGTTAAGGATAAGAATAGTACGAAGGCAGCTAAAAACTTGTAAGTTTCACACGAAAACTGAAATTTTTTTTCTAAATGATAAAAAAAATTTCAGTAAATACGGCCCGTTGCCAAACTTTCCAGGACAAAGAATGTGGAGCAGAGGTGTTCTAGTGATAGGAGTCCTTATATATTTGTGGTATTTTTCTAAAGGCACGAAAGATTCAATTCTTTCCAAACAAACAGAGGTGTACGTTAGAAGATCGCAAATTGTAGAATGTGGCCCTGAATATATAAAAGATATCAAACAATATGAAGGTTGTGTACCCAAGAAATGTGGGAGATTCGTCAGTGATAAACTCGTCACTGAAGAAGAAGCAGATATTTTATTAAAACTTGCAGTTAGAAGTAAGTGTAATATCATAAATTTAAAGCATTTTTAGAGAATTTATTGCATCATATTGATGTTTAATAGTGTACTTTAGGTTTAATTCGTGAGTTTTCATCCAATTTGTTTCATTTTACACCCTTAGAATTTGTTATTGTGTTGGCTTTTAGTAATGGCTCGAGGTGGTTCTTCAGGAGGGGCTTCTATCGTCGACCTCCACACTGGAGCCCTATCCTATAGAGACAAATTTATAAACATCTATCAACATAATGGAAATAAAAAGATTTTAACAGAAACTGAACGTAAGGTTTACGAATTAGTAAGGAAAAATATACAAAGTGCAATTGCGGAATCTTTCGGGATAAATACTGACAGTTTACATTTAACTTACCCAACTTTCTTTTCCCGTTTATCTAACGTGGATCCTAAGACGAGACACGATGAATACTGGCACGAACACATTGATAAAGTAAGTTAGAAATAGTTGGTGATACGTTAGTTGATTATTTAATTTCTAGCGTACTTACGAGGCTTTCCATTACACGTCTTTGTTGTATTTGAACGATTACGGGAAGGATTTTAAAGGAGGTAGATTTATCTTCATGGATAACATATCTGCGCCTACTAAGAATGTAACAGTGGAACCGAGGAAAGGAAGAGTATCGATGTTTACTTCCGGATCGGAAAATCCGCATTATGTGGAAAGGGTAACGGAAGGGTTGCGGTTCGCTATTACAATTTCCTTTACTTGTGATGCTACTAAAGCTATTCTAGATCCCGCTATGTGAAAATGAAGAAAATAAAGAATGTAACAAAAAGTTTGTGTTTGATTCAATTATTTAAAAAAATGGTTTAATCAATAGGGTTTTTTTGATGTTAAATTTTTTTTATCTGGCATGCTTAAATGCAAACACCACTGTGCCTCTAATTTATTTCCGAATTGACGTACATATAACCTAAATATGGTTGAATAGATGTGTAAATGACATATGACATCAAATTACATGATTTCTTATGTAAAGACAATTGACGTGAATATAAACTAAAATTAGATGTAACATGACATATGTCTATTGTGGTCCCATTCCATTACCAAATGGTCGTCTAAAAAACCAGAGAAAGACGAATTAACAATGTAAATGACATATGATGAACGGAATAACCCAAAAATAGATAAATCACTCGTGAAAATGATAGATAACCTGCAGAATAACCTTAAAATGAGCAATTTAACTGTATAAATAGCAGTTGGCGTGCAGAATAACCTAAAAACAGGCTAATAGACCGTGTAAATGATATTTGACGTACAGAATAATCTTTAACTACGCGATTTTAAATATCTATTAAAATAACTAACTGTGTAAATGACAGTTGACGTACGAAATAACCTAAAAGTAAACAATTTAACTTTATAAATGACAGTTCAGGTACCTAACCTAACCTAAAAATAAGTTTATAGACCATGTAAATGACATATGACGTACAGAATAACCTTAAACTTCGTGGTGTGATTACTTAAATGACAATTAACGTCCAAAATAGCTTATATAGACGAATTAATTATGTAAATAACAGTTGACGTACAGAAAGACGTTATATTGAGCGATTTAATTTCCTAAATGGCAATTGACATCCAAAATAACATGGATGAATTAACCATGTAAATGACAGTTGAAGTGCAGTATAACCTTTAAATGATCAACTTCTATGTATAAATGACAGTTGACGTACAGAATAAGCTAAAAATAGGTTTATGTTTCTAAATCTTCTTGATTTCAGGTCTCTTCTGTTTCAAAATTATCAAAAGATCTAAGAAATAAGAAAAATAGGTTTATAGACCGTGTAAATGACGTCTGACGTACAGAATGACCCTAAAATGATCACCTTCACTGTATAATGACAGTTGATGCACAGAATAACATAAAAATGAGTAATTTAATTCTATAAATGACACTTAACGCACAGAATAACAAAAATAAGCAATTTTATAAATGACAGTTGACGTACAGAATAACCTAAAAATAGGTTTATAGACCGTGTAAATGACCTCTCCAGTTGTAATTTGACAAAGTTACAGGTGTAAATGATAATAACTTGTCTTGGTATATTACCTTTTTGGTCGGGGGAAATATAGAAAAACTTTTCCCTCTATGTATAATTATGATCTGCCATCGTCTTGTGTTTCAAAATACCATTAACCATCCCTAAATCATGATCTTTCCTAATATGTGAAACATCAATTTTTCTTGGTATTTTCCTATATATTGTGAATTGAGAATTAAAAAAAAATGTTTTTATTTGTCATTTGGTATCCTTTTTGGTGTATACTCCATTTTTGGCAAGTGGTATTGTACAATTTTGGAAATACCGAAGGTTTTTGGAATAAAATACTGAGTATTAATTATGTTTATTACTTTTATCACATTTAACGAACAACAAAAAATGTTAACCTTGACGATGACGCTCAAAAGGTCAAGCAACAAACCCCGCGCCACCTCCATGGTTTAATAAGATTCAAATCTTTGGTCACAAACATACAAAAATAAATCCATTTTCTAACTTAGAAAAAAAAAATGATTCAGTAACCAATAAATTACTTATAAAATATATATATATACACACACGCTTATAAATATAAAATAATTTTTTATATATATATAAAAAAAATTGGACCCAAGATAAATAAATGTAAATATTTTAAGCGATGTTTTATACTTGAACCAAATTGTTGAAAATATTGGCGATTTTTTCTACGCTGCTCCCGGATAATATACTTTTGTGGTTGCCTTTTAGAGCCTCTATTGTTACCTTTTGAGTACAAACCTGTAAAGAAATTATTAAATCCTATATATTAGAGAAATTTCATTATTTTTATTATTTTATACAACAAATAACGATGTTGCCACGTGTAACTGTTTTTCTTTAGAATCGGGAAAGTTTCAGAAAAAATAATTTACCTCGAAATCGCTTGAATTTGATCGGATAACATTGGAGATGGCGGTGTTGCCAAATAAAATTTTATAACTCGAATTGAGGAATATGATTGATCGCTGTAAATATTCCAAATTCCTAGAAAGTCCTCCAGAAAAAATCATTTACTCAAAATTTGGGTTTATATGAAAACATGAAGTTGCCTTTGTTTTTTCCCTAGGATCGGGAAAGTTTGAATAATTGCTCAAGAAAAATCCATTCATCATAAATTCGGTTGAATGGAATCATCTTTTGTGAGAAAATACGAGAGATAACGGGGTTGCCACGTGTAGTTTTTGTCGTAGGATTGGGGAAATTTGAAAACATGGGCGATAGCGGAATTGCCACATTTAGTTTCTATCCGCAGGATCGGGAAAGTTCAAATACTTGCTTAAGAAAAATTCATTAGAATGGCAGAATCCATAAGAAATTGCAATGTTGCCACGAGTAATTGTCCTGGGATTGGGATGTTTGAAAATTACTCCATTCGAATTTATAGGAAACTATGATAGATAACAGAGTTGCCACATTTGGGTTTTCCCTCCTAGTATTTGGGAAATTTGAATAACTCTTCGAGAAAAATCAATTTACCTCAAATTCAGGTTTATGGAAAAACATAAGAGATAACGGAGTTGCCAAATTTAGTTTTTTTCCCTATGATCGGGAAGTTCAGATAATTTTATTTTAACTTCTTTAGAATTTAATCTTCTACGGGAAGATATAAGAGATGGCGATGTTGCCAAATGAATTCAATACCGCGAATGGAAAAATATAATTAATTGCTGTAAATATTCAAAATAGGGGTGATCTATTGTCGAAGGGTTGGAAAAGTATTACTAGTTTTGATGTAGAAACGTAATAGATAGCAATGTTGCCAAAATAATTTTCCTCGTGATCCGGAAAGTTGAAATGACCGCAAGAAAAAAATTCGCTACGAAAAACAAAAGATAGAGCTGATGCCAAACGTAATTTTTCCCGTAAGAATGCAAAAATATGAAAATTTCTTTGAAGAAACATTTAGATGGCAGTGTTGTCAAACCTAATTAACCACACGATTGAATGACTATGTACGATCGAAGAAAGACAAATAAATTCGACAATTTTTTCCGAAAACCATAACAGTGTTGCCGGATAGTTGTCCGAAACCTAGGAAGTTGCTAGTTTAAGAGAAAATTTATCTATTGAAAATTTGTTCATGGAAAAAGCTAAAAGATAGCGGTGTTGCCGAATCTAGTTTATGCAAATCCGGGGAAAGCCTTATAGAAACGAAAAAATAACAGAAATTTCAATAGTTGTTCGGGAAAATGTATCGAAACAGCATTGTTGCCAAGCATATTTTATCTCAGAGCCAAGGAAATGTCAGATTTACGACGTTGCCGGTCCTAGTTATCCTTAATATACCGGAAATTTGAATAATCGTTTAAAGAAACATTTCGGAGCCAAATTAAACGGAAATATCGATAAGACATGATATTTACCTCCGATAAACCGTAATCCTCACCCATTTGTACATAATTATCTATGGCTTTGAATAAAGTAACTTTTCCATTGAACTTTCCACTGGGTACGTATTTATCGGCCGCCGCCAATTTTCCATAGAAACTGGTAGCAGCTACTGCGATGTCTTCCGGCGAAAAAGGCGTAGCTCCGGACAATATATCAACCGTCCAAGCCAATCTCTCGTTCCACGATTTCAGTTCCATCATTTCTACGAATGCCTAAAAAAGAATCACGATAAAATACACCTAATAATGTTACGAACAAGTTCGCAAAATGGTTCCCTAAACCGACCCTGTCCAGCTACTGCGGAATTTTGAAATTTCGGCGAATTGTTTAGTAGAAGGCGGTTTATTTACAGTATTTCTTCTAACTAATTTCTAGGAAAGTCTATTTATTTATTCTGTTTCTTATAGAGTATTCCAGGCCGTTTTGATAATATTCGAGGAATCTACGTGAATATTCGTAAGAAAATTATAAATTGGGGATAAAAAAACGCATACGGCAGGGAAAAACAGAAATTGATAGATGGAATTATGTCAAACGTCAAAACTTCATCTAAAAAATCATAAATTTCGACTTTTATGAACGTATAGAAATGATACCGGTTAAATTAGTCTTCTTTTCACTTTAATTCGGCCTTGGTCTAAGATATTAAACAGTTAACGAATATTCGGAGTATTCTAGAGGAAAAAAATTATGAATCGGCGACAAAAACAAGGTACAAGACTTGGAAAAACAGAAATTGACAGATGGAATTACGAAAAACCTCAAAATATCTCAGAACAACAAAAATTTCGATTTCTATCAATGTAAAGCAACATAACTGGTTCAATTATTCTTCTTTTCACAATAGCTTCCGCCTTTTTCCATAAGATTGTGTGGTTATCGAATATTCTGGTTATATTCGAAGAATCTACGAGAATATTCGGAATTGGTCAAAAGAAACGTCAACGTCAAGAGAATATGGCTATTGACGGGTGAAATTGTCAAAATTTTTAATACAAAATTTTAAATATCGATTTTTATCCGTACTTTGCCGATTACTATATAGGTTAGTTCTTCTCTTCTGTAATTTGGCCTTTTTCGATACGTTAACGCAGTTAGCGAATATTTCGGAATACCCACAAGAATATGACGGAATTTCTAGTAAAAAAAATGACAACCCACCTTTTGTTGATCGATTTCCTTAAACTGCATTATAAAATAGATCAAAACTTCGGATTGTTCCGCCGACGTATTACCTTGAATCTTCGTATTTTTCGCTTTCCCCGTATGAGTAGCGACGTAAGAATGCGAACCGTCCACCAAAAACAAATCGACTTTCTCCTTATTCCTCTCCAAATAAATTCCCATTTCGATAGCGACGCACGCGCCGAAAGAATAACCGATTATAGTATAGGGACCTTTAGGTCGAACCGTCTTAATTTGACTAATGTAATATTTCGCCAAATCGCCGATAGATGTCAAAGGAGTCGAAGCGGTACACTGTAAACCGTATACCGGTACTTTGATATTCTTAGCTAGATCTTCCAATGCGGTAACCACCCCTTCTATGGGATGTACCACAAACACCGGCGGTAATTTTTCGTCTCTACTATTCATTTGTACCAAATTCTTTTTCGGCATTATATCAGTCGATGTATCGAAATTAACGTTGTTATCTTGTACTACGGTTACCGGTTCGGTTAAACCGCCACCGTCGCCGAGTTCGATTAATCTACCGAAGGTTAGAGCTCGTATTTCTTGCGCGTTTAGCACCAGATCGTAATTCCTTTCCAAAGTTTGTTTAATCTCGGCCCCCATGAGGGAATCCATACCCAAATCGGCTAAAGTAGCCGAAGGAGTTACCGTAGTCGAATCTTTGATTCCTAGTATGTTAGCTACGGCGTCGGTTAAACTGATTTGATTAGTATTCGATCCTCCTTTACGTTTATCCGCCAATACCATACTGGCGACCACGGAATGGGGTTGTTGCAACAAAATATCCATCGTAGCTAAACACGACGACATTCTTTGCGGTAAAGTACCGCCGACCTCGGTGTCGTTACCTCCCATTGTTTCGATTACGAGACCGACGTCACCTATGGCTCCCCATTGGATCGCGGTACCGGGTAAACCGTCGTTTTGTCTCTCTTCGCATATACGTTCCATAGCCGAATTGGCTAAACCGTAATTAGCCTGTCCGGCGTTACCTCGACCGCACGATATCGATGAAAAAGTAACGAAATAATCCAAATGCGGTGCCAAATCTCTCGACGCGACGTCCAACATTTTACTACCGTCAACTTTAGGTTTACTGACGGTTTTGAAATCGGAGGACGTTTGATTTTCCATCATGGCGTCGCGTAGCACGGCGGCTAAATTGAATATACCGCCGACGGGACCTAGTTCGTTAGCTTCGGTTAAAAGTTTTCTAGCGCCTTTGTCCGTTGTCGCATCCGAAGTCGATACTAAAACTTTTACACCTTTTTCTCTCCATCTTCTAATCGATAACGATTGATAACCGGTTCTGATACCGCTTCTCGATGTTAATACAACGTTTTTAGCGCCTCTAGTTATCAACCAATTGGTCAATTCCAATCCGAAACCGCCGAGGCCTCCTACTAAGACGTAACTCTTTTCCGGATCCATATAAGTCCTCGGTATGGCGCTTACCGTTTTAATAACCGGTCGCCGGATATCCCTACTTTCTTCTTCTCTTATTTGTAATAAAACTTTACCGATATGTTTACCGGAAGCCATATACCGGAAGGCTTGTTCGACTTGATTTTCGTTAAAAACGGTTTTCGGTAACGGCTTCACAGCGCCATTTTTGATACCTTCCGTTACCAAATCGAATACGAGTTTATTATCGGAACTGTTGGAATTGAATAGAGCGTCCAATAGTATACCGTGGAAAGTGGTATTTTTCAAAAATAAACTCATCCCCAACGGGGAATTGTTGGACAAATCGACTTTTCCGATTTCCAAGAATCTACCTCCTACCGCTAGGCATCGAATCGAAGCTTGAAGTTGGTTACCGGCTAGGGAATTCAATACGCAATCGACGCCTCTACCGTCGGTTTGAGTTAGAATCATCTGTTCGAAACTAGTATCGCGAGAATTGGCGATATGTTCGTCTTTCAATTGAGGGAAGGTCTTTTTCAAGAAATCTCGTTTGGCTTGGGTGCTGACCGTGGTAAATACGGTGCATCCCATATGGAGAGCGATGGCTATCGATGCTTGACCTACGCCACCCGTACCGGCGTGAATTAGTAGAGATTCGCCCGGTTTTAAACCGCCCCTAACGATGAGAGCGTAATAACTCTGAAAAAGAAGAAGAATTATTGAAATTATTATTGTCGATATTATAAAAATTTACCGTTCCGTAAACTACGGGTATTGTAGCTGCTTCTTCCAAGCTCCATTTTTCTGGTACTTCCCATAAAAATTCGGTTTTTGCTAAAACCGTCGTGGCTAAACTCTTGGCGGCTACCATACCCATTACACGTTTTCCGTCTGAATTTCGACCGGAAAATTCTAATCCTAGGATACAATCTTGTCCTGCTAAATCTCCGGGTAGGGCGTCCGGTGGTAGTTTACCGGTGGCGAGCATAATGTCGCGGAAGTTTAGGGGGGCGTAGTATACGTGGCATAATTCGGTATTAACTTCGTCGTTTCTGAAAATAAATTGTTTTTATAGACCGCATAACGGTGCATATGGAATATTTGCGCGAAAAGTTTGCAAAAAATACCACTACAATCCCCCGTATATTTCACGATCGTTCGCCAAAATCGTCTTTTTTCCAAATATCCCCCGTATATTTTCTCATTTCTATTATTATGATAAGTTCGTCGGCCGAAATAAACTTTGTTTTATCGATATACCTCGTATATTTTTTATTTTTTTATTATTTAGGCAAACGTGTCAATCAAAACCGCAACTTTTACTAATATCCCCCGTATATCTACTCATTTTTATTATTTGTTTAAATAATCAGCCAATATCGACTTTATTGCACTATTATCCCCTCGTATATTTTCCAATTATCATTTTTATGTTGAATTCTTCGACCGAATTCAACTTTATTTTATTAACATCCCTCGTATATTTTTCCTTTTTTTATTTTGGCAAACTTGTCAATCAAAATCGCCATTTTTTACTAACATCCCCCGTATATTTTCTCGTTTTCATTATTTTTTTGAACTAATCAGCAAAATATCGACTTTTTTGAACTAATATCCCTCGTAACTTTTCTTTCTTTAGTACAAACTGTCGCACCTTTAAAAACTGACTGAGCTACAACACGATGTTGTCACATAATTTTTTTTACTTTTTATTTAATAAAAATTCGTATTCACCGGAGTATTTTTACGCGAAAAATATACAGGGGCTATTAAAAAACATCTTTTCTATTACAAATAACCTCGTATAACTATCCTCGAATAAATAACCCATGACGTCATTTTCTAACTAGTATAAATTGACACCTTTAAATACTGATTAATCGACACAACGAGTGAATTACGCGAAAAATATACAGGGGCTATTAAAAAACGTCTTTTCGATTAAAAGTAAGCACGATTACACCGCGCCCACAATTTTCGCATAAATTTTTCGACAAATTATTATGAAACGAGTAATTTTTTCAAAAAAAAAAAAAAAAACTCACTTATAATATCCGAGTGGTCCTTCGATCCATCTCAAACTGGCCAAATCCCCTCTAGTGAGCGTATTGATATAAGCGTGTTCGACTTGCAATTTCCCGCTGTCACCGAAACATTCGAATACGATATGCCTGAACGAACCCCAAACCCGATTCCTCAAAACGTTATGTACCAAATCTTTGGCTAGTTGTTTTCCGTAAGCCTCGATGGTAAACTTCGGCGCATCGGTATCCTGAATAAAAATCGATCGAATACCACCCCCGCCGGCCTCCTGTTTCAAACAGTTTACCATGCCCACCAGACCGGCGAGTTTTTCACCTTGCGCGTACAAGTAAATCTTTCTAAGGTCGTTTTCGGCTAGTTTCATGGCGTCCTTCAGCGGTTCCACCCAATCGAAATTCTTCTCGGTTATGCGTATGACGGTGGCGTCTTCAGACACCGGAACCGGTCTACGTAACAACAGATATATCTTCATATCGGTCATCTGTTTGCCAATCAACTCCAAATCGGTTAATTTAGACATATCCAACGATCCTTTTAGTTCTTCCAAGAGGACGAATCCGCCGTTTTTCAGTGAAGCTACGGCGTTTTTCAGTATATCCATTTTGTTGTACATCAGAACGTCGCTGAGGACGACCAGGTGGACGTCTTGAGCTACGTTCGTCGTCGTAACATCCCTCAAAACATGTTTGATGTCGTTTAGATCCAAATTAGTCGTGTCTATAGGGGACGCGGTGACTACAGTCACCTCGGACGATAACATAGGTTCCGATTCGATGATGTTTTTGACTGTTGGCGCGAGAACCGATTCGATCGGTTTGTCGGTACCGATTTCGGTAACTTTGATCTTCATGGCGCCGTTGCTGTTTTCGATAACCGTTTGTATTAAAACCGTTAGAGCTTGTATTTGATTCTTTTCGGTATCTTCGATTAAAGTTTGGTTGTTTTCGTACGGGACGAATTGGTATTTTTCGATTTTAGGCGGCGGTTGGACTTGTTGGCGTCGCGGCGCTAAACTAGCTTTCAATCCGCGTAATTCCACCCCTCCAGATTTGATAACGCCGATGTTCCTGTACATATATACAGGTAAAAACGTTTTTACGCCATCTAAATGTTTCTTAGGATCGATTAAAACTCTCTGGATTCTCGTTGGTAAATAAAGTTCTTTGGTATTTTGTCCAAGTAGGGAAAATTGCAACATCGTATCGATAAAACTGATCCAGTTGTCGTCCCATTTGAGTTTTCCCGCCAAACCTCTATTATCCGATTCAGCGATACCTTTGAATATCCCCTCGTAATCGTAACCTCTCAATCGAAGTTCTTTGTAAATGTCAGCGGAAGTTAGGGGTAAGACGTCTTCTTCTTTTTTTACTACCGGTTCCGGTAAGTTCAATATTTCTTTGCTGACGTCATCTGGTACTGATATTTTGCCGGTTACGGCAACCGAGCCTCCTTCGCACAACTCGAATTCGCCGGTACCTTCGAATATGTTTATGAGAAATTTGACGGAGCCTTCTTTGGGCATTATGGTGGCCCTGTGGAACTGGACGTCTTCTAATATTACCGGAAGCTGTTCGAAATCTTCGTTTCGTAGTTTGGCGAACGTTTTCCATACCAGAGTCTGAAAAAAATTTATTTTCCCTATTTTTATCGTATTTTTTACGTAATTCAACTATATAATTTCATAAAAGTATTAAAAAATTACAAAATCTTTTGTTTTGCTGTAAAAAAAGTCTCGGTAATTACGTATTTAATAATAAAACATGGCAACGCTGTAAATTACTCTAAACATAACAGTTTATAGGTTAAGTTGTTAATTACATAAATAGAAGCAGATCGAAATCATCGTTTCGTAGTTTAGCGAACGTTTTCCATACGAAAGTTTGAAAAAATTAAATTTTTCTTATTTTTTTATCGTTTTTTTTACGTAATTCAACTATATAATTTCATAAAAGTATTAAAAAATTACAAAATTTTTTGTTTTGCTGTAAAAAAAGTCTCGTGATTAAGTATTCAATAATAAAACATGACAACGCTGTAAATTACTCTAAACATGACAGTTTATAGGTTAAGTTGTTAATTACATAAATAGAAGCAGATCGAAATCATCGTTTCGTAGTTTAGCGAACGTTTTCCATACGAAAGTTTGAAAAAATTAAATTTTTCTTATTTTTTTATCGTTTTTTTACGTAATTCAACTATATAATTTCATAAAATTATTAAAAAATTACAAAATCTGTTGTTTTGCTGTAAAAAAAGTCTCGTGATTAAGTATTCAATAATAAAACATGGCAACGCTGTAAATTACTCTAAACATGCCAGTTTATAGGTTAAGTTGTTAATTACATAAATAGAAAATATTCGTAATTGACATTGACATAAACATTATTTCAATAAGATTTCATGTTTTTTTTTTATAAATATACATTACATAGTTAGATACGAGTGTAATTAACGACTAACTTATATGAAAAATGTCCAATAGATAATCAATTCACTTCCTACTATGCAAATTGTATTATAAACTACGTACGAGTTTTATACGAAAAGTTTCCGACGTGGTTGTACCGGCTTGACTTAGCACGAGCATTCACAATAGCTCCAACTACCAGCAATATTATCAAAAAAAGTTCCCCAATTGTAGTGGACGATATTAAATAATAATAATAATAATTAATTTGTTTGTTTTACCAACAGGATAAAACACATCCTCATACTTCGGTTAAAATTCACGAATAGGTTACCATCCACTGTATTCACCAGATTTGAGCCCCAGCGACTTTTTCCTCTTACCCAACCTCGAAATCGCACACAGGATAGACCAGACTAGATCGTTATCGCTTACATAAACGAATATTTTGAAAAGAAAATTATCAAAAAATATTAATTAAAGCTTGAAAGGGTTGAGACTATCGATGGAGAAAAATATATAAACTTATAATGGAATTTTGTTGAAAAATAAAAATTACTAGCCAAAAATAATGTCTTGTTTCTTTGTTGGGTTGGAGCTTTTCATACAACCCTTGTAAAGTACAACAAAAACGTACCAACAAATGTCGATACGAATATGTACGAGGATGGCCCCAGAATAAGTTTGAATTGCTATCTCACGCATCCTATTCGCCAGATTTAACCCCTTCAGATTATTTTATGTTCCCAAACTTGAAAAAATGGCTCGGTGGTCGAAAATTTTTCAACAATATGAAGAGGTAATGTCGGTAGTTGAGAAGATAGACGATTCTTATTATAAAAAGGGTATTGAACTTATTGAAAACACTGGGAAAAGTATATGGAGCTAAAGGGGGATATTTTTTTCCATAATTTTTGTGTTTTTTTTTGTTGAGACAGGTACTTCTGGAACCATCCTCGTATGAATCCGAAACTAAATAAAAATCAACTTTATGGGACTTTCAATCCATCAGCTCTTCCACATCAGTTTTTGTAGTTAAATACGGCATAATCTTTTGTTATTTTTTTATTTTCGAGGAATTTTTCACTTCTAGTAAAAATAGAACCAATATACCATAAAGCTGGTACGCCACCCCGGTACTTCTTGGACCACCCTCGTAGTTCTATTCCTCTTTAACGAAATATTTTTCTTCATCCACACTTGTATATTTTTCTTGTAATAGTATGAAGTTTATTTAAACATGAAACGAGATTTCGAATTATTTATCAAACAAGTATCCAACGAATTCACGTAATACATAGAATTTTTAAGAAAAAACATTCCGTTGAAAATATAGTTAGGATACTAGAGAAATTAATGAACTGAACTGAAATTTGTTTTTCAATAAATTTCGGTGCTTAAAATCTAATTATACTCACCTCCACTCCCGATATCAATTTCACTGAATATAAACAATCAAAATAGTTATTGACAAACTGTAATCACAATGTTTTGAATACTAAAAGCATCATTTTTTTTTGTAAATTAGTCACTTCAACACTAATAACTTATTGTAATATTATATATATATTATTGTAATAATATCGAAATTACAGTGAGTAAATATTAAATCACCTAACCTATAACTTTATAATCACAATGTTTACACCACGTTTTACCTTTCAAATTACTACACACTACCTTTTATGAGGTAAATATTATGTTTACATATATATTATATTTTCTTTGTTTTTTTATAGATATGAAATATTTTCGGTTACTTAGTTTTCATAATACTCTAATATTTACTTTCGTAACGACGAAATTACAAACGATGTGTTGTTTAGGTTATGACTGCCATATTGGATTTCAAAATTTGCCGTGTTGTCACGTTTAGTTTTAATTAAGGTATTTCAGAACGAGTTTTTGTCATTTTTATCAATATAAGATATATATTGAATGGGTTTTTCAAAAAAAAAATATCTAATTATTTCTATATTTGTGATTAAATTAACTATTATCACTCAAATTCATAATAATTAGAAATGATCGTCATCTATTATTTTCATTTGATAGGAAGTGCTGTTTACGTTACTACTTCAATACTGACTTTAAGAAGATACTATGTTGCCACGTTTAGTTCTATTTCAGATATTCCAAATAGAATTTTTATCATTTTCATTTATATATATTTAATGGCGTTTTTTGAAGTTTGAAAAATAATCATTTCATTATTTGTAACTAAATTAACAATGAATTATATTAATTAATAATAATTGTTAGAAAGTATCCTCTTCCATTCTCTATATTTAATAGAATATGCTGTTTACGTTACAACAGTCAGATTGAATTTAATAATATACTATGTTGCCACGTTTAGTTTTATTTCAGATATTCCAAATGGAAGTTTTATGTTTAAAATTTGAAAAAATATTTAACTATAAACTCTTTTAAATAATAATAATTCATTACAAATATACAAAAAATAAAAAAAAATTGTCAGAATTCTATATTTCAATATCAAGTTGATAAATGCTTCATTTGAAACGGAGAAAAAAATCATTGGGATATAAATCTGGCCACTTGATCGCACAAAGCGAAAAAATAATTTTATTATAATGATTTTCCAAATAATTTATTGAGAGCAGAAAAATCGTTATGCTGGAACACAATCTCATCAGAGTTAACAGGAAAACGAAGAATTTTGGAAATAACATAATTTAGAAATATTTTTGAATATTTACTTCTTATTTTTTCCATAAACTCTCATGGAGTTCGGTCCAAACGTGTTCAATTTCCATAATATTCTCGGAAAATTGAATAAAAATCAGGTTTTAACAGTAGAAAAAACATTTAATCTTTTTTTGTCGAATTTTTTTGAAGATCACGTAAAGATTTTTATTTTATTTTTTAATATTCCCATTCATATTGTACAAAATGGCCTATCTTATTTTTTAATAGTTACCACCTAAAAGGACATTTCGATATACGAGGTACGGTTATTAAGTAACGAGACTAGCGCTGCAACAGTCTGAAGGTTACTCTTTCGGATGTGATATCTGTCGTGTATGAAGACAAACCAGTATAGCCGTCGCCTAGGCTGGTATATTTTGTTGTTTCGACGTAAATTTCACACGAAACTTTGAAAAACTTATCGGAACAAGTGTATGGCAGTGTTTTTGAGTGGTTTAAACGTTTTCAAGATGGCCGAAAAGACGTTAAAGATGATTAAAGTTCGGGCCTCTCTTCTACGTCAAAAACGTATGAAAATATCGAAAAAAGTCCGTAATCTTGATCGATATGACCGTTGTCGGTGCGATTGCTGAATCTACAAGCCCAAATATTGACATATGTTCATTCCTCACTGTCCATCAAGAAGTTCCTAGTCAAATACTAAATCCGAATGTTAGGCCGTCCACCTTTTTCGCCGGATCTTGCACCGTGCGACTTCTACTTCTTTCCTAAAGTCAAATCTGCATTAAAAGTAACAAGATTCGAGTCTAGTGAAGTTGTGAAAGAACAAACGGCGCGTGTACCGAAGCAATTGACTTGTACTGTTTCGAATAATGGAAGACCGTCCACCTTTTTCGCCGGATCTTGCACCGTGCGACTTCTACTTCTTTCCTAAAGTCAAATCTGCATTAAAAGTAACAAGATTCGAGTCTAGTGAAGTTGTGAAAGAACAAACGGCGCGTGTACCGAAGCAATTGACTTGTACTGTTTCGAATAATGGAAGACCGTCCACCTTTTCGCCGGATCTTGCACCGTGAGACTTGTACCTCTTTTCTAAAAGCAAATCCGCATTAAAAGTAACAAAATTCGAGTCTGGTGAAGTTGTGAAAGAACAAACGGCGCCTGTACCGAAGCAATTGACTTGTATTGTTTCGAATAATGGAAGACCGTCCACCTTTTCGCCGGATCTTGCACCGTGAGACTTGTACCTCTTTTCTAAAAGCAAATCCGCATTAAAAGTAACAAAAT
Source organism: Diorhabda carinulata (assembly GCF_026250575.1). Lineage (NCBI taxonomy): Eukaryota > Metazoa > Arthropoda > Insecta > Coleoptera > Chrysomelidae > Diorhabda > Diorhabda carinulata. The sequence goes on from NC_079469.1 coordinate 2,377,780, forward strand.
TCGAGTCTGGTGAAGTTGTGAAAGAACAAACGGCGCGTGTACCGAAGCAATTGACTTGTACTGTTTCGAATAATGGAAGACCGTCCACCTTTTCGCCGGATCTTGCACCGTGAGACTTGTACCTCTTTTCTAAAAGCAAATCCGCATTAAAAGTAACAAAATTCGAGTCTGGTGAAGTTGTGAAAGAACAAACGGCGCCTGTACCGAAGCAATTGACTTGTATTGTTTCGAATAATGGAAGACCGTCCACCTTTTCGCCGGATCTTGCACCGTGAGACTTGTACCTCTTTTCTAAAAGCAAATCCGCATTAAAAGTAACAAAATTCGAGTCTGGTGAAGTTGTGAAAGAACAAACGGCGCGTGTACCGAAGCAATTGACTTGTATTGTTTCGAATAATGGAAGACCGTCCACCTTTTCGCCGGATCTTGCACCGTGAGACTTGTACCTCTTTTCTAAAAGCAAATCCGCATTAAAAGTAACAAAATTCGAGTCTGGTGAAGTTGTGAAAGAACAAACGGCGCGTGTACCGAAGCAATTGACTTGTACTGTTTCGAATAATGGAAGACCGTCCACCTTTTCGCCGGATCTTGCACCGTGAGACTTGTACCTCTTTTCTAAAAGCAAATCCGCATTAAAAGTAACAAAATTCGAGTCTGGTGAAGTTGTGAAAGAACAAACGGCGCGTGTACCGAAGCAATTGACTTGTATTGTTTCGAATAATGGAAGACCGTCCACCTTTTTCGCCGGATCTTGCACCGTGCGACTTCTACTTCTTTCCTAAAGTCAAATCTGCATTAAAAGTAACAAGATTCGAGTCTAGTGAAGTTGTGAAAGAACAAACGGCGCGTGTACCGAAGCAATTGACTTGTACTGTTTCGAATAATGGAAGACCGTCCACCTTTTCGCCGGATCTTGCACCGTGAGACTTGTACCTCTTTTCTAAAAGCAAATCCGCATTAAAAGTAACAAAATTCGAGTCTGGTGAAGTTGTGAAAGAACAAACGGCGCGTGTACCGAAGCAATTGACTTGTAATGTTTCGAATAATGGAAGACCGTCCACCTTTTCGCCGGATCTTCCACCGTGAGACTTGTATCTCTTTTCTAAAAGCAAATCCGCATTAAAAGTAACAAAATTCGAGTCTGGTGAAGTTGTGAAAGAACAAACGGCGCGTGTACCGAAGCAATTGACTTGTATTGTTTCGAATAATGGAAGACCGTCCACCTTTTCGCCGGATCTTGCACCGTGAGACTTGTACCTCTTTTCTAAAAGCAAATCCGCATTAAAAGTAACAAAATTCGAGTCTGTTGAAGTTGTGAAAGAACAAACGGCGCGTGTACCGAAGCAATTGACTTCTTGCACTGTTTCGAATGGATAATATCAAAATAAGATAATATATATCACCAATCTCGTTATTTAATTGCCACATCCCGCATTCTCAGTGTTTAAAGTACACCAACACTCACAATAAGAAAAACTTACCAAATATCCAGTAGCTGGGAACAAAACTCGACCGTCAATGGTATGTCCAGCGAGATACTCGTCGCTTTCCTTACTAAGATCAATATCGACCACCAATTCTCCGGATCTAGACCCTTTACCACTGAAATTAGCCACGGCCCATTCTATAGAATGATCCCATTCGACCATTGAATTTATCATGGGGGTACCTTTACCGACAGGATAGCTAACAGGATGGTATAAATTACCGAAGCGCGGTTGCGCTCCTGACGCATAAATCCTATATAAAAGGAAAAAAAAATATATAGTGACACGTACGACGTTTGATACCAAAACTCACTTTCCAAGAGCAGTTAACAGAAATTCCAAATTATCGGCGTGTCCCCGTTTAACTAGACTGATATTAGTCGTCTTAGGTCCGAGCGATCTCTTCAGAATTGCCTGCAGAAGACCCGTCGGGGCGATTTCTATGGTAATAGCATTCTCGGGAACGTGTTTCAACGCCTCGTGGAACAAAACCGGCGATAATAAATTATTGACGTGGTATGCCGCCGAACTTTGTAGAGCTAACGGCGTACCCCAAGCGGATTCCGGAATAGAAGAAGAAATCCATCTCGGTGATCTCGGTTTCGGATTAGGTATGATACTTTCTAGTGCTTTCCTTAATCTCGGACCCGCATCGGCGATGTATTTACTGTGAAAAGCCGTTCCGGCCGAATTAACCACTTTGGCGAAGATACCTTCGGCTTGTAGTTGTTCTACGAATTTGGCGACCGTTTCTACGGGTCCCGATATGGTGACGTTGTCTTCGCCGTTGTGGCAAGCTGGGAATATATCGGGAGGACAACGTTTCTTAGCGTCCTCCCAGGTTAAGCCCACGGCGGCCATCGCGCCGTGAGGTAAATTGCTTTCCATGATGGCGCGACCTCTGGAGTAAGCTGCCAGAATTGCTTGTTCTATGCTGAATGTACCGTCGGCGTAAGCGCATCCTATAATCCCAAAAATAGTAGTTCATTACGCAGGCATTTAATATAGATGGAGGCATTTAAAGATATTGAAATTCGTGATTTAGTAATGAACAGTAATAAGACTAAACAAGACTGGGAGAAGAAGTAGTAGAGAAATGCCGCAAGGAGAAGTGATATCTCCAATAGCGATTCTAAAAACCATAGATTTCGGTTAGAGACCCACGAGCAATCGATATTACGAAAAAGTCCGAACTAATTCTGTCCATAAGACAATATAAGATACGTTGTGAGGTCCATCGGTTATTAGCCTGACATAGAAAAAAAAATCGTGGATAAAACAAAACTTCTTCTTCTTCTTCAAGTACCATATAGTTCGCAGCGTGTATGGTGCACCCAGAATGCCACAGCAGTCTCTTATATTCCGTAGTCAGGAAAGTAGTTTACTTCCTCTCCGTCAGTATGAGCTTGAGAGTTGAATATCTCGGTCCTCACAGGGCTATTTTCAATATCTCCACACACTTTTTAGAATGTCTGCCTAAAGTTTCTACGTTATTATAGAAAATATGATGAATACACAGCCCGATTCTTGAGTTCAGAGTCATCGGATCCTCTAATGACGCCTCTTGGTTCAAATTTCGCATCTTGAGACCTCCAACTACAATTTTTCGATTGTAAGTCTACAGAAGCCTCATATATGCCAATTTTGGACTTAACAACCTTGAGTTACTCGTAAATTTAACGATTTTTCAATGCAAATCCAAAATGATTGTGCAAAATGTATCAAAATAAAGGATTTCTACAATTCACCTCTGAAATAATTTCGAAAATGTATTCCGCCGTTTTTCAAATGAGGAAACAACTACTTTCCTGGCTAATGCTTCGAAGAATATTGAATTACAACTCCCCTGAATAGCGTTGGCTCGCAATTACAAGGAGAGGGTGTAACTACTGTCCAGTTTCGACGTTATTACGTCTCATCAGAGCAGTTTAACACCCCTCAAACGGGTTAGGGACCCGAACTTAAGACAACGTCAAAAAGCGTCACATTTGGTACATGTATCAAAACAAAGGATTTCTACTATTCACCTTTGAAATAATTTCGAAATGTATTCAGCCGTTCTTCAAATGAGAAAACAACTACTTTCCTGGCTAATGCCTCGACGGATATTAAATTACAACCCCTCTGAAGAGCATGATGTAAATCGACCTTTTTGTCGATATAATCATCCCCATAGGCTAGCAATTGCAAGGACAGGGTGCAACTACTGACTAGTTTCGACTTTATTACGTCTCATCAGAGCAGTTTAACACTTCTGGTTCGAGCTTGAGATCCGAACTGAAGACAACGTCAAAAAGCGTCGCATTTGGTACATGTAGTTAAACATTTCCTAAAGAACGCTAAACGGCGCCATCCTCACTTCTAACTGCGAACCATTGGTCAGGTAGAAATCTAGCGTAGTCGCCGATAATAGATTTCGATGGTGAATGAACGCAAAATGTATCAAAATAAACGATTTCTACTCTGAAATTCAATACTTCGAACATTTATTCCGCCGTTCTTCAAAGGGGAAAACAACTACTTTCCTGGCTTACAATTTTAGGCTCCAAAACCTTCAACTAAGCCCCACTTTTTCGAATCAAAGTCACTAAGATGACGTCTATATGTCCCAATTTTACGTCTCAAGCCTCCAATTTAACAATTTTCCTTGCTAAAGTTGACAGAATAAGCCTCATATATCCCATTTTCGGAGTTTCAAGCCTCAATTCAATAATTTTTCGTAGTCAAATCAATAAATGCCTCATATAACCTAATAGCGGACCTAAGCGTTAGAATTTTACAAATTTACTCGGCTTTCCCAATAAAAACTAGCAGGACGAGACCAGATCAGGGCTATATGGTGGGTATTCAAATTCTGTTCAACCACATTCGTGTCCAGTAGCTTTGGAAAGCGAAGCAGTGAAGCCTGGAGCATTGTGTCATGAAGCAAACGAACACCTCGGCTGATTTTCCCGCGCCTTTTTTCGAACATTTTTTGAAGCCCTCGCCGTAGTAAGTCAAAATCATCCGCTGGTTGCATTTGATTCCTCAGTCAATCGTCTCAAAATATTACAGCCATCACTTTCCGATGCCACTCCAAGGAATCATATGAAGTGGAAGGGAACTTCGAGACGGGTGGGTCAAGAGGAGAGGACGCCGATGAGACTGTAGCAGAAAAACCATCCGGAGCGATTGGACCACCGATCGACGAAGATAAAACAAAAAAAAACTCACGAAACACTCAATCCAGAAGACCATTCGAATAATCATTAGATATTGGCGCAAGATTCCAAAAATGGGGGTGATAACACGAACAACTATCGCAAAAGTTGTAACGGAGAAGATGACCGAGCGTCTTATCAACCTTTGAAGAAATACCACAGTTGGAAATTCAAAAATTAATGGGGAAAATATGGGAGGGCGGTAATATTGTCAACTAAATTTCCCGATCTTATACGACAAAGGGTAATTGCAATGGATCTTAAGCCTACGAGTGAACCGCGACGAATTTCGCTGGTACTAATCCAAGCTAACGGATTTTACGTACCTACTTCACCGACTGAATGTCCGACGATGATATCGGGTTCGATTCCCAACATTTTCAAAACGTCCGTTAGGGCTACTTGCATCGCAGCTATCGAAACGAACGAATTCAAAACGTTATCGAACGTAGCATCCGTTCCCGTAATGATGATCTCTTCCAAATTAATACCGTGCGGTTTCAAAGCATCCGAACATCTCTTGATAGAATTCTCGAAAATTTCCAATCGCATTAAATCTTTCGCCATACCGGACCATTGCGAACCCATACCGCTGAATACGTAAACGATCGGTCGGTTATCTCCTTGCATTTGGACGACTTCTTTAACCGCTTTATCTTGTAAAACGGCGTAACCTCTGTAATAATGACCGTTGATGTTTCTGCTGTGTATATCGTCGATGAGAGCGAGGAATTCTTCGTCGTTTTTATATTCTTCGATTCTATTCAAGAAATTCGTTATGGCTTGTTCGGTTCTACCGGAAACGCCGACCACTCTGGGTACTTCGCCGACGGGCCAGGTAGTTTTAGGTTTCGGATTCGATTTGAGGACGACGTGCGCGTTAGCGCCGCCGAAACCGAACGAATTGACAGCTATAATCCCTCCGTTCCAAGGTTCGTTCTTCGATACGATTTTAAGTCGACCGTCGTTAAGCGCCGGTATGTCCTTGTTCGGCGATTCGAAATGCAAATTTTGCGGTATCATCCCCGATTCCATGGCTATGACGATTTTGGCTAAAGAGCATAAACCGGACGCCGGTTCGGCGTGTCCCATGTTACTTTTAACCGAACCTATCAGTAGAGGATCAGTACGATTCTTGCAGAAGAAATCCGCGATAGAATTCACTTCTTGGGGGTCTCCTACTTTAGTCCCAGTGCCGTGAGCTTCGATGTACGATACTTCTTGTGGTTGAACGCCGATTTCTTCGTAAACTTCTCGGATTAGTTTATTCTGCATGGAACCGGAAGGGAAGGTGATACCTTGTTCTTTATTACCGTCCGTGTTCGTTTTAGCGCCTAATACGGTGGCGTATACTCTTTTGGCCGAACTGACTTTCTGTAAAAGTACTACCACAGCTGCTTCCGATCTCACGTAACCGTTTCCCGACGCATCGAAAGCTTTACACATACCTTGAGGACTCAACATACCGAGCCGGTGAAATTGTAACGAAGAAGTCGGTTTTAGTAGGAGATTTACTCCGCCGACTATTGCCGAATCGCATTGTCCTGTTTTAATGGCGGTAATTGCTTGTTGGAACGCGATTAAACTGCTGGAACACGCGGTATCAATCGCGTAACTCGGTCCGCTAAAGTCGAAAGTGTAAGACACTCTATTTGGAAACATGGCTCTGCAACAACCAGTTAAACCGTAACCGTTTATTTTGTCCGGGTCTTGCGTCCAATATTCCGACGATTCGCTATCGGATACTCCTATAAATACCCCCGTCTTCGTACCTTTCATCTCGCCGGGGTTCATACCCGCGTCCACTATAGCTTCGTACGTTAATTCCAACAACATACGAAGTTGCGGATCCATAACGTGCGCCTGTTTGGCGTGCACTCCGAAAAACGTCGCGTCGAAATACTGCAAGTTTTTCAATTTGCCGCTTCTAGTTGGTAGACCGTATAAACCGGACGGCCATCTTCTGGCGTCGTCGGTGACGAGATCGACGCCGTCGAAGAGTTGTTGCTTGAACTCTTCGATCGAACTACTTTCCGGTAATCGTCCTGATATACCGGTGATAGCGATATCGTCACTGAAGCTGTTGCCTACGTGGCGTTCGGTTTCCGGAGCTCTGGCGGGCATTTTGAAAGTGTTTATATCTGAAAAAAAAAAAGAATAAAATCGAATAAGCTCAAGGAAACAACTTCTATTCGCTAGACAGCCCGGATGGGTATGAGACAAGCTAAGGCAAACATACGAGCGCGACACGGTCATCTAAGACACCATCTTCATGTTAACTGAACACCACGTGCCCGCTAACACCTTCTAGGTTTATATACTTCGTAGTTCATAGGTGTGGGCGGCCGTTAAAGCCGTTGAGCACATAGGCCTTTAGATACGCCCGTCGTGCCCCACTTGACGTTACCAAAGTCCGTGTCCTTTGAGAAACCGATTAGATGCTTTGGCTTCAACCCTTCGTTAGGCAGGTCATGGGGTTTGTCCAGGTGTTTAAACCGCGTCCGTAGTCTGCAGTTCCGTCCTCCTCCATGCATCTGCGGCACTCCGGATCGTCCGTGATGTGCAGGTGACGTCTTAGATGACAATGTCCGGTCACTAGTCTGATTTCGCGCTTTTTGCTCGGACAACGACCTTCGGTAGATTTTTAATGAAGCAGTGTATATAATTTATAGGAAATGACGGTTTCTGTATCTATTATAATTTTAAATAAACTTTATAGTATTATACAAAAGGGAATGAACGTCGTTTAATGAACGAATGTAATGATACAATGGATAATTTCATTGGTTTTGATTATACAAAATTTGTCCATTAAGATGTGAATACGCCGTAGAAATCAACACGATTATTATGAATTACGTGGGTCTTGTTGAAAATAAACTTTTCATATCGCAACAACGTCTTCGTCTAGGTGAAAACTCACAAATTCTGATCCATAAATATCCACTCTGATATGAAAAATGAAGGGATAACATTTTAGTTAGATGTAGAAAAAAATTTACCGATTTCGTGGCTGAATACGCTTTTATCTCGAGCGGTTAACCAGTATCCACCCTTAACAATTCAAAAAAATCCTGGATTCCACATATATGTTGTATAAAGTAAGTGAGAGTCCTATTAGAGCTGAACAAAATATTCAAACACACTGTGCAGTACCCAACCAACAGATCAGTTCGACATAGTGCTGAACCGCCTGTTCCAAAACCTCCAAATCAAGCAAAAAGTTCTGTTTCTAGTCTAGAATTCGTTCGTAGTCAATCCGATAAAGTATCTCAAGAGACTAACCCAAGTTATAAACCGTTAAAAGAACCGCATTTTTTTATACTAAGTAATTTAAACGATTCAGTACGTGATTTGTCTAAAAAACAAGCTGTGCTTTTGGGGTCTAGATTAAACGACTGGAATTTACTTTCTCCTGGTACGAAAATTTATTATTTCCGACATCGTGACATCCTATACTGATCCTCCTCCTCCTCTTTCCATTATCCTCCAAAAGATAAAGTGACACCGTTTATATTTGATTCAGCAGTTGTTGCCTATGCTGTTCAACCTCTTCGGCACGATGTAGTCTCATATTTATCAAGGGTTTTGTTTGGTCCAGTTATCTAATTGGAGATCTGCATCTTGGACGTTTCCCTCCTACGAATAATCGTTCCATTGATCCTGATCTTCTAGCTACATGTCCCAGATACTGCAGATCATGCGGTTTATTCTGGTTAGCAGCCTTGTACGTGGACTAAATTCTTGTAATACGTTGGTTGGGTATTCTGTCCATGATACAGTTTTTATCTGCTTTGTTTAAAGTCCATGTTTCCGCTGCGTACGTTGCAATGGGGAAGATCAAGACATTAACTAGACGTGGCTTCGTTGTTTTCTATATTCTAGCCTGCTATTTCCGATGTTTGTGGAGATGATCGGTGTGTCGTCGGCCAACTGTAGTGATGAATTTATCTAATTTTGAATATGATCCAAGTCACTAGTTCATGTACTCTTCAAAAACTAGCTTAAAAGCAGTGTTGTTGGTTACACAAAATATTGCTCTTTCATCTGCGCATGGGACAGCAGAGACAGAAAAGTCACTACAGGAAGAAAGTATGGCCCAAGCGTAGATCACTCACTCCAGAGCAGAAGAATGTTAAAACTTTCACCACCGTTGTATATAAAGCACGGAAAAAAATGAGGCAGTGGTATCTCATACCTGAAAGAGCAATTTCCCAAACTCAGCGGAGCATACAAACTTTGAGGAAGAGCTGAATCATCTGGAAAAAGTCGCCTGGAAATGTTTTGTGAATGTTATCCAAAATTACCTGGGAACCAAAGGAAACAACCAAGAACTAATTCTGTGAACTATTTTAGAAACTGGAGCTAAAAAAAAGGTCTTTTATTGAGCAAAAAGGAACCCAATGAGACTAAATGGTAAGCTCATTGGAGACTATTCTGTGAAGTACTACCTGAAGATCATAGAGGAAACTCTTGACGGCCAGGAACCAAAGGAAACAACCAAGAACTAATTCTGTGAACTATTTTAGAAACTGGAGCTAAAAAAAAGGTCTTTTATTGAGCAAAAAGGAACCCAATGAGACTAAATGGTAAGCTCATTGGAGACTGTTCTGTGAAGTACTACCTGAAGATCATAGAGGAAACTCTTGACGGCCAGGAACCAAAAGAAACAACCAAGAACTAATTCTGTGAACTATTTTAGAAACTGGAGCTAAAAAAAAGGTCTTTTATTGAGCAAAAAGGAACCCAATGAGACTAAATGGTAAGCTCATTGGAGACTGTTCTGTGAAGTACTACCTGAAGATCATAGAGGAAACTCTTGACGGCCAGGAACCAAAGGAAACAACCAATAACTAATTCTGTGAACTATTTTAGAAACTGGAGCTAAAAAAAAGGTCTTTTATTGAGCAAAAAGGAACCCAATGAGGCTAAATGGTAAGCTCATTGGAGACTGTTCTGTGAAGTACTACCTGAAGATCATAGAGGAAACTCTTGACGGCCAGGAACCAAAGGAAACAACCAAGAACTAATTCTGTGAACTATTTTAGAAACTGGAGCTAAAAAAAAGGTCTTTTATTGAGCAAAAAGGAACCCAATGAGACTAAATGGTAAGCTCATTGGAGACTGTTCTGTGAAGTACTACCTGAAGATCATAGAGGAAACTCTTGACGGCCAGGAACCAAAGGAAACAACCAATAACTAATTCTGTGAACTATTTTAGAAACTGGAGCTAAAAAAAGATCCTTTATTGAGCAAAAAGGAACCCAATGAGACTAAATAGTAAGCTCATTGGAGACTGTTCTGTGAAGTACTACCTGAAGATCATAGAGGAAACTCTTGACGGCCAGGAACCAAAAGAAACAACCAAGAACTAATTCTGTGAACTATTTTAGAAACTGGAGCTAAAAAAAAGGTCTTTTATTGAGCAAAAAGGAACCCAATGAGACTAAATGGTAAGCTCATTGGAGACAGTTCGGTGAATTACTACCTGAGATCATAGAGGAAACTCTTGACGGCAAGGAACCAAATGAAACAACCAAGAAATATCAAATGATTCCTGAGAGAGGTTTAAGTTTTTCAAAGTTTCATAAACTGGTAACAAAAAATTATCTATGAAACTGAAGCTGAATCCCTTCCTTGGGATCCACCCTCTAATAAATGTTCTTTATGTTTGTTTTTTGTCCCCACTGCAAGTGGTGAGTTGATTTCTTGACGTAGATTTTGAAATAGGAATTTTTTTGACGACTTTTTCTGGTCATATCCTTTGATCCAATGAGGAGTTTATTGCTTCAGGATGATGTTAACCACGTATACCCGAACTGTACATACGGCTTAATAGGGATAAAGATGACGACTATGAGGTGGGGATTGGTCTTTAGGGTTAATTAACTTGTGATTATTTACAAAAAAATGTAATGTGAGGTCAAAAAAATACCCAGAAGATCATTTAATACGTCAATACGATATTCTCTTCCTAATTAACTGTTTTTGTGAGTGCATTTAGTTTGTGTTCCTCTAACTACACATCGAGATATTTTTAAAGCATGTTATCATGCTTAAGTGTGGTTGACTTAACAATATTTGAACCAGTTTGGACTCTATTCCCTGTTGAACTATAAAATTCCTCGGAATTCGAGAGATTTTTCAAAAAAATAAAAGTCTACCTGCTTGAAATAAAAAAATATAAAAATTTAAGTGGAATTTCTTCCGAAATAACTTTTAGTGCTATTTATTATCTCGGAAATTTGAAAACATTAAAAAAAACAACAATTTAATTTACATCAAACAAGGTGACATTGAACAATTTCTTTGATAACCCACCGTTTGCAAAAATTTTATCACGACGTTAAATTAATTACGCAATTAGAAACGTTTCGTACATTAAAAATTTTATCGCTAAGCTATTAAAAAAACATCGTGACTATAAATCAATCTTAAAAATGCATATTCACAACTTTATATTCAAATGTAAAAAGAAATAATCATAAAATGAAATAAATAATTATGTTGCCCCCTGTATATTCGATGAATTGAACGCATTTCAAACTATCGATTTATACAACAAGATGGCGTATCTGACATTATTCCCGCGTATTTGATCTTCAGATGTTTCAATGACGCAATTAAAATTATAAGAAATAAAATTTGATACTGATACGAAATTATTATGGTATTTCTATTTAAGTACTATCTTTTTTTCTCTATATCCTTCAACTTAACCTACAAAACGTAGTTAACCAGATTAGTTTGTTATCAAAATCGTGCAAATACATTGTCTAATAATTACTCATATTTGTTTATCAAATAAATCATTACACATACCCATTTTTTTTCACGTAACCAACGTTTTTTTTATCACCAAGCAGTTTTTTCAATGTTTACAATAGTCGAGTTTATTATAGACTAAACTCGTGTACTTGAGTGGTATCCCTTATTTATAAAACAAAAATTGATTCGCAATTACTATGTTACAGATGGTTTAGATAACGTATGTTACATCACCATTTAAAAAAAAACTACGAGACTATATAGTTTTCAAAAAAGATTAGATATCATATAATTACGCTGATTCAGGACATCCTACCTCATATAAATACAAAACAAAAAGGTGTTAAAGTCCGGCTCTGTGTTTTTATAAATCAATAATGTTTAGATAGTCGCTTTCTATCAGATATTAATGAATTTTTAATTATTTAATAAGTATTTTATTTCGGAAATGTTTTTTTTTAAATAATTATACTTCAATTTGTTCACAACGATCCTATGATACAAATTTATCCCCTAATGTAACGTTAAATAAGGAATTTTTGAAACCGAATTTAGACAAGAAAATTTCATTACTAATCTACCCCTGTATATTATATTGAATCAGAAGAAATGATTTTGTAATTAATTCACTTTGTATATATTAAAACGTAAAAATTTCGGTTTCGAAATATGTTTTGTTATAATTTTTTTGTTGTTTATTATTATTAATGTCAAATAATGTTTAATAACTTCTTAATAAAATAATCAATTTATTAATATAGAGAGTAATATGGTAAACCGAAATATTAAACGATTAATGATTATATAAATGTTCAAAACTAATTCAAATGTTATTTATCAAAAATATTATTAAAACACCCTCAACATAACCTAGATAGTAGTAACTTCTACCGGTTAAATTATAATAATTAAAATATGACAACTCACTTTAAATTGTAGAAGTAATCCTTGAAATCCCACGGGAATGAAAATATCACAAAATAATCTTGCACATTTAATAATTCAACAATTTTTCTGTATTTTAGTTACAAGTACCGCAAGCTCATACTCATTAAATGAACTGTAAAGAAATGCGCTTGGCATTTATTCGTCTACGATGGTGTATCGTTGTCAGACCATGCTTTTGGACCAATCGTCTGCCCGCGTGAAAGACTCATGGTTTTCAGATGCCGCGCACAAATTGGCGTTTTTCAGTCGATGATAGAGGTGTTGCGCTGCTGCCGGAGTCACGGAAATGCATCCGAAACAAAAGAAACAATATATATTTCGTCAGCTTATCGTTAACTAAAATCGTTCATATTACGTTCTCATGTATTATTAAGTAATTGTTAAGTATGATTTACGATCAAATTAAATGTAGTGTTTTAATATTTTTCATAAATATTTATATCGTTTTATATTGTTTGGAGTAGTTTTTATGAAACCGGCAACAGTGTATTGTTCGTTCCATGACGATGGCGCTTACAGACAAAAATTATTCACGAACTATGTCGTACAGAAGACACATATTACATAAATTATTCGACCTTGATATCAAATCCGCAAATAAGTCATGATAAATTTCATTACCTAATTTTAATTTTATTTTGGGACACTCGTAGATTCTATTTCAAGAATTAATAATAGGACGATACGACATGGATTTATTAATTTATAGGGGTTTTTAAATGGAATTACATCATTTGTTTGGCAATAAATATAAAAAACTATCAAGGTTGATTTAGTTGTCTATATAGGATGTATTCACCCCAATAAACTAATCAAATTTTGTAGAAACTTGTAAGTTTATTGTCATAAGTCGGTTCCTGTTAATATGTCTCGAATGGATATAGGTAATAATAAATTTATTAAAGAATTTAGGAATAATAAAAAATATATTTTATTGTGATATAATTGGAAATGACAGCCATTAAATACCACCATTTCACTATAGTACGAATAAAACCGATGTTATACGAACGTATTACGTGATTTAGTCGATTGATTTTTATATTAGTCTATAATAGAAATCGTACTATGCCATCTATTATTTACTTTTGAAAATTACTTTTCCATTTATAGGCTATAAACTAAAATTAATAATGTCCAATGTTTATAATAGGATTTTCTAGAATATAATGACGTAATCGTATAACTTTGAAAAAAAACTTCCAATATTTTTTACATTAATTATATTCCTAAAGCTGTAATCTAGCATATAATTAATAATTTATATTAGTTTTGTTGCTTTTTTCCATCTGATTCAATATACCTAGGAATTTATATCTACTACGTGTTGAATTGGTGAAATAAATAAAAAATATTTAATAAACAATAATTTTTCCATAAAATAATTCAGTTAAATATATAATTGATTCTATTTTGTTGTCAGAAAATATTCCGTAGTAGTAAATTCATCCATTTAACATAATGATTTAATAATATCATCACGTGATAGCGTGTTTGATGAAATTATTACAAATTTCACAACAATTTAAACAGTTTTTAATAAATTTCCTTTTGGTTAAAAAGAAATATAATGACTAATTATACATGCATTACATCAATTATGTTACGGGGTGAATTAAAAAACTATAACTTCTAATTCTATTAAAAACTGAATAATTGTTCTATATTTGATATCAACATAACCTCAAACAAGAACAATTGTTATATAACTGATTGAAACTGTTCGGAACCGGAAAAGGAAGGAGATATATCACTTTTATCGACTATTCATTATTCAATAAGAATATTTGGCGGTAAAACAAAATCAAATACATATTATTATTTATTCATTGTCATAATACACAGTAGAAAATCATCTAATTATATTGTGAATAAGTAATCTGAATTTTATGAATTAGTTTCAAATTTGCAGTTTGCTTCATTGCCGGATTTATGTTTATCATAATGGTCAATCATTTTTCCTTATAGGTAAATCCTCTTCTTGTTTAAAACAAAATATTTAAAATTGTATTATTCAATGTATGAAATATAAAATCATTTTTATTCTATTCTTATATTAGAAAATACCTACCGATTTTTTTGCATATCTGATCTCGTCTAGAATCATATCTATTAAAATTCGAGTACTTAGACACTGGCGATTAGATCGATGGAAAATCCGGTTCCTATCAAATTGATTGTTGCTAAGAGCCGTACTTAGTCCACTTTTACGATTTATGATCGTAAATATAAAAATAAAAAAGTTATTTATCAATATATTGATTAAATATTTATGTTAAATGTTTACCTGACACGTTTATAAACACTTTTAAAACTCGGCTGGGCTTTTCCAACAATTCGTCTGATTCCACCGATATACCTGGTGGTCAGATAAAAATGCATAGATTGAAATCTAAATGGTTTTTGATACTACAAATTATTTTGAAATATATGATATTATTGTTTAAATAAGAGTTACTATAATTCCTTTAAAATTTTTAATGGTTTGTTCAAAAAAAAATTAATCACCCCCACCATCTTATTTCAATAGATACGAAACAAAGAATTACTTTAAAAGATCACAACTTGAAAAATATATAATTTTTTTGGATGTAGTTTCGATAAGATGCGATGATTCTGCTGAAATTTTGCTTGTCTTGAGATATTTTGGGTCATAACAGCCAAAAAAATAGATTTACGAAAAAAATGTATATCACCTTTTTTGTAGAACTTTTAATGAGCCTCATTTTTTGTTTGAAACTTTTTTTTCTAAAATCAATATTTTCTGAGATATTCAGTAAAATTGTTATAAATTTGAAGAGGGCTGGAGAGCAAACAAAACTTTGTCAGTAAAAATCTTTTTAGATATGATATTCTCCAATTAAAGCCAAGCTTTGGCGAAAATTTCACTAAAATCAATAGGTTCAACTTGTGGGAACTTTATTCTTTTATACGTTTAGCAGGTGAGTATCGTTAATATTTCATTTTAAATGTTAGCGTGACGCCCTCTGGCGACTATTTGGGAAATTTAAAAATATTCTCACGGTCTTCTTCTCACTATTTTAGTAACAAAGTTTTTATTACGAATAATTTCCGTTATTGCACTTTTATTTAGCCACCCGGTATAAATTTGAAAAAATATATTTAATATTAATCTTCAATATCTGATGACTCTGTATTTTCTGCACTTAGAACTTCATCCATCGATCAAGCGAATCACTCGTAACCTCTTTGGTAACCCGATAACCTCCGAAAATAACATTTTAACTGATCGTGGTATTCATCGCATGTCCGATACAATGTCAAACTATGAAGTTTATTATTGCGATAATATCATATTATATAACATAATTTTTATTTTAAGCAAAAATCGAATGAAAAATTCATGAGGGAAAAAAACATGCCTATCTTTTGGATTTAGATTCCAACTCGATTGAAGATGTCTAAAAAATTTGCTTGGATTTAACCTTAAGACAATCCATAGGCGGCGATGCTTTCAATATTTACAAATTATCTGCAATTAAATATTCAAATACTTGTAAAATAAACGAAAAAACATATTTAGTAAATAATTAATATCTATATTAGTTTACGATGTACACAGAGGAACAAAAAAGTAAGTTCTAAAATTTTTATTAAAATTAATAAACACATTATTTATATATTGAAAACTGGCAACGCCGTTGCCGCTAGGTATAGATGTCATCGCCATCTTGAAGTTTTTGTCAGTGACGTACTCAGGACGTTTTGTATTGTATTACAAATCTCATAAAGTCTACGAATCAGTCAACTTTTCTTTTTAGCGTTAGCTTGTTGTTTAGCTTGCATTTCTGCTTGTTCTTCTAACAACAATTCCACAGCTCTGGCTCTTTTTCTCACAATAGGTACTTTCGACCACCACTGTTCGAAACAATCCTCCTCTTCTTTATAAATTGGAATTCGCTTACTTAAAGCGTTTACCAACTCCAAAGGACTAAGAGGATGTATTCGTAGCTGCAGCATCCTTTTTACCGTCATCACTTCTTTAATTGTGCTTATTATAGACCCTGAAATTAGAATTATATTCCAGGTTATGTAGATTAGTTAACACGGACGCTGTTATACGTGGAGCGTTTGATATTTTTAAATCACACAAATTGAAACAGTCGATATTATTAAATGTGTAATGATTATACGAGGAACGTTAGATATTTTTAAAATATTCGAACTGGAATTGTCAATATAATTGAGGTTGTAAAAGTTATACGAGAAGGGTTTGATATTTCCAAAACGTACAGCACTGAAACTTTCGATGCAACTAATTTTGTAAGGGTTATACGAGGAGCGTTTGATATTTTTAGAACACACAAATTGATATGGTGGATACATTAAATTTGTGGCGGTTATACGAGGGGCATTTGATATTATTAAAACACAAAAATTGAAACTGTCGATATATTAAATTTGCGAGAATTAGAGAAAAATTATACGAGAGGCGTTAGATGTTCTAGAAATATACGAACTGAAGCTGTCCATACAATGAAATTTGTAAAAGTTATACGAGGAGCGTTTGATATTTTTAAAACAAACAACACCAACAATTTTGATTCAATCAAATGTTTAACGGTTATACGAGGAGTTAAATGTAATACGAGGAGCATTTGATATTTTTAAAAACACAAGTCACATTTTCGATACAATTAAATATGTAACGGTTATACGAGGAGCGTTTAATATTTTTATAATATATTTTTGACAATTATTCATAAGAAAAAAAAAGAAAATTAAACAATGGAAAGTTTTCTATACCTATAGTGTACGCATCTGATATTCTGGTCATCAAACCGATGTCAAATTGCCAATTGACGGGCATATATTCACCAAGTAATTTACTCCAAGCTATGTACCTGGAACTGTAGTTCGGGGGTGGTATCATAACGAATTTTTGATAAACTTGTTGCAACAGTTTTTGATCGCATTCCCATGGAAAATTTGACGTACCTATCAACATAACTCTGTCGTCTGGACTGAAATCTAAAAATAACAAAGTAAACCTAGCCTAACTTAATGCAGCATAACCAAAAACAGTAAATTCGAATGTAAATAAAAATTAGATTAATAAATACGATTTATTTTTGAATTTTTTCCACCGTAAGTCTCTCCCAATCCCTCCGATAATAATCTCCCCTATGACAAATTAATTCAAAAAGCTGAAACGGAAGTAAATCTACTCAATCATTTGTTAAACCGGAAGTAAAAATAAAATTATTTGAATTATTATAAAATAACGCCGGCCCTGGTCTCGGAACATCGAAAATAAAGATACCAAAGGAATCGATTGATTAAAATTAATATATAATACATTAGGCAACACTGTTGAGACGATTAACTCGGTAAATTTTATACGAGGGGAAGTCAATATTTTAATATATTAGAATATATTATTAGAACAAAAATACTTGGTTGAAATAAAATTTTTTGATATAATTTACATTATACAGGGTGATTTTTGTTTATTAAACGTTATTAATTAGATCATAAAGACTTATAATTGATTAAACAAAAATTCTCACTTTTTATAATTTTTGGTAAATCCTTTTTCAGTCGTTTGGGGTCGCTCTTGTCAGTTTTAGGAATCTTTTTAACAAACGGCCTTTCAGCATTATCCATATATATAATACTAGGCTGCAACAACTTCGACACTTTCGATATCAAATGTATCAACATGATTAACCCCGATTTTCCGGGATATTTTCCGACGATATTCGACGGCGTTATATCGAACAACACCGCACCTGTTTCCGAACATATAGCATGCAACAACATTTTTTTCCCGCTACCTTTACTCCCGCTTAAAAGAAGAGATTTTATATGAGGGGTAGTTTGGTGTAGATTTGGAGTCAAAAATGGTATGATGCAATATTCTGTGAGAAGTTGACGTAAATCCCCGAGGGCTATCGGGGGATCTTTGCCGATGTTGTGTTTCGCAGGGGGATAATAGGAAATTTCACCTTGGAAATCCGTAATTTCCACTTTTGGGTATCTAAAATAATTGAATAACACATCTAATTTAACCTGAAATTCGTTTAAATCTTATTTAGAAATTGATATTATTTATAATATTGAAATAATTTATTTAGCAGTACGCCACTGAGTTATAAATTCACCTTTTGATTATTCCGTTTGCTACCAATTCTTCGAATAAAGATTCCGTTGTTCTGTCGGGTGTCAAATCTTTTTCTTTTTTCTTTTTACTTTTTTTACCCGCTCTTCTCGCTTTTTTACTAGATTTTTTCTTACCTTTATGTCCTCTATCTCTATCAAACGCCTCCTACAGTGATAAAATTCAAATAAAGAAGAGAAATCAATAACTTAATTATCACAATGTGTTAAACAAAGAAAGAATTACTTTGTTATACGAAACGCGACAACACTGTTATATATTTCACAGAATTTAATCCAGAGGCGTACACAATTTATTTTAATATATAAAATGAATTAAATAAAATTAGTTTTAAATATATTTAAACAATTATTGAATATAATTTAAATACAAAAAAACTATTTCTATATTACCTGGAGTAATTCTAACTCGGCTCTCATCATCTCGTCTACGACTTTTCTTAGCTCGTTTTCCATTTCCATCATCTGTTCTTGTTCGATAATATTTTTATAATGATATTGTCGAAAGTTATCAGATTCGTCCTTATTTCTCCAGATTTCATCGTATTCTTCTTTTCTTAGGTTCAATTCTGGTACAAAAGTAGATAAAATCGCTTTGGTAGTTTGATCTTCGTCTTCGACGTTATCAGTTTTGTTCTCTTTACCTTTGAAGCCTTTTTTAGTTCTAGATTCTTTCGATGATATTTGAGTCGATTTGCTCAATTCACTTTCAGTACCTTCAAATTAAATATTCACTACAAAAAGAATGTATTTGGAAGCTTCTTCTACCTTGTCTGCTGAATAGAGTCCTCGAAGCACTTCTATCGTCTCCTGTATATTCAGGAATTTTCCCAGTCGAAATTTTATATTCTTGTAACCAATTTCTCACTTGGTCGCTTAATTGTTCCAAAACTACGCCTCTTTGATTTATCTCTAAATTATTTCTTATTTGTTTAACCGATTCTTCGTATTCTTTACGCCGTTCTATTTGTAATTTTCGTCTTAACAATAATTTTAAAAAAATTGTATAATTCATCAAATTTGACAACACTGGATGAGATGATTAGACATCCAACGCAAAAGAAATAAAGCAAGACATACGTTCAAGGTGGAAAATGGACATAATCGTATGTCGTAAATTACAAATATGTTTAAGAGAAGTAATAATATACGAGGGTGTAAAAAAATTATATTTACCTATAATTTTTAGTTTCCAAATCTTTCTCGATTTCGTCGCTTTTAGTCTTCAACGGCGGTATCATACCAATCAGCAACATCTCCTGTATCTTCCTTCTTCTAGTAGCTCTTCTGGTGATGTATCCCCTCCATATTTTTTGTATTTTCAAAGCGGCAGATAAACTGATTCCTCCTCTTTTAGCTTCTTCCTCTATGTCTTCTTGAGTCGGTTTACTCTTTTCTTTCATCATCCTGATTTCTTTCATGAATTGTTGTCGTAATCTCCCTTGCCGAGCCCTTTCGTGCTTTTGTATTATTAAGATCGCTTGATGCTGGGTCATAGGGGGTTTCTTCGTCGTTTTATCAATATAACCTAATTTTGAAAGGACCTGATACGAACACAAAAAAAATAATCTTTGAAAAATACCTTCCATATTTGCAAATAAAAGGAAAAATACATAACCTGTAAACCTATTTTGATATTTACTCAATAATAACTATCAGAAATAATCAATTTCAACTAGCAGATGAATAAAATTCCATTAAATCTGTCATAAAATGTATTAACAAAACAAACTATGTTTTAGAATCACCTATACATACGATAAATATAAATTGTCACTTACTTCATCTATTACCCTCGTATTGTATTCTATTTCTTCTTTTCTTTCGTTTCTAAAACATGTCGGAACAACTAATTCTCTATCTGTCGGTGTGATTTTCAATTTTTCTATTATATTTCCACAATGAGTGAATTCATTCAAATCCGCTTCTACTAAATCCGCTTTTATTTCTAATATTCTTCCCAACGTAGCTTCTAATAATTTTTTTATAAGCATCAGTTTTTGTGGCTGTACAACTTGATCAACGCATACGGTCAATCTGTTAGCTACACCGATGTATCTGATTTGTTAGAATAATAAAGGTTAACAGTATATTAAAAAGAAGAAGGAGAGTAGAATGTTAGTAAACTTATAATAATAAAAAAGTTATTTCCATTTATAAAAACTGTCTTACTTTACATACAACGTTGCCAGAAGTTCCCTGTCTTCTCTCCTATCGGCCTGGACAGGTTCGAGCTGTAGGGTTTCATTTAAAATATCTTGAGTATTTTTGAATAGATCGTTATAGGTTTTGTGAGACATATTAAAATGAATCTCAAATTAACGTATGAGAATTAAACGTTTGTTTGATCAATAGTTGTAAACAATCTGTGTCCATATAAAGGTAGGGAGATTATTGAATTGTACCCAGTGGCGTTACAAACCTTACAATTTTAAATAAATACTATAAAAAAGTTATCTGAAGCCAATGGAAGAATGAGAAGTAATATTTGAAAGAAAATAAAAATGCATTAGAAAAATTGATGGGTACACTATATTCAACTTTTTTAATCAGTTTTATGGTCTAACTTTCATCCTTGTTTATTGAGTATATATTCAATTGTTTTCCTACTCTTTCTAATTGTTGATTTCTTTCATTCTATAGTACAAAATAGAATATATCGCAGTTAGATGGATTATAACCGGCGCAGTCAATAGGATTGTTAGTACGAAACTTATTGTATAACTCTTTTTCAATGATTTATTGACCAAATGTTAATAATTTATATTAATAATTCTTGCTTAATTCCAAATTAAGTATTTTCAGAAGTATACCGAGGTTTTTTTCTGATAACTTTCCTCGAGGAAAGTGGAAAATAAAATTTTTCGATTCCAATACATTCGTACCAAGAAGAAAAAAAGTTTTGGAAAGGTTATTTAGTCTAGGTATTTATAATTGACGCCAACAGTAGAATTATAAGAGGATAAGTCAATAGGATTGGATCAGAATTGACCGTCAGTAGAATTGTATATGTAATAGCCAGTAAAATTATAACTGGTGTAGTCAATAGGAAATAATTGTAGTTGGCGCAGTCAATAGGATTGTTTTGACTCAGCAATTACTATCGTTGGTACAAAACGTATTGAACATGCAGATTTTGTTCAACTATTAAACCAATATAAAAAAAATATACATGTCCGAATTCTACCGGCACTTCTTCTTATAACTATACTCGGAAAAAGTAAAGTTTTTGAGAAGATTTTTTCCAAGTATGGCGCAGTTAATAGTACTGTATTGAAATTATAACAGTCGGTATAATTGTTTATATAGTATCAGTAAAATTATAACTGGCGCAGTCAATAGGAAAGTATTTTAGTTGGCGCAGTTAATAGGAACGAATTGTAACTGGCGCGGTCAACGGGATTGTTTCGACTCAGGAATCACTATCGTTGGTACAAAACGTATTGAACATGCAGATTTTGTTCAACTATTAAATCAATATTAAAAAAATATACATGCCCGAATTCTACCGGCACTTCTTCTTATGGCAATCTTCGAAAAAAGTAGAACGCAACTTTTGTGGAAACGACGAATATGTGTATATGAAGTTTTTGAAAAGATTTTCTCCAGTTATTGCGCAGTTAAAAGAAATGTATCAAAATTATAACAGTCAGTATAATTGTATATGTAGTTCCAGTAAAATTATAACTGGCGCAGTCGATAGGAAAGAATTTTAGTTGGCGCAGTCAATAGGAACGAATTGTAACTGGCGCGGTCAACGGGATTGTTTGTGGCGCAGTGTATAGGATCGAACGTATTAAATAAATAGACATGAAAACGCAAAACATTTATTACACATTCAACAAAATAGGAATAAACTAATTATATAAACAACGTAAAACAAGAAAAAGGCGTTTATATAATTTCGGTAGTATTCATAGTGGATAGATTGGACAATATCGTCGCGACTATAGTAGACGTCGAAGCAGTAGTCAACGTCGTTAAATCCGTCAAGTTCGTACTTTTCGATAAATCGATGCGGATATATTTGTCAGGTCTGTTGTCACAATACCGATGCACTTTCATGGGTCTCAATATTTTTTCGAGAGCGTAGGCTCCTACAGAACCGGTCGCTAGTCCCCACATGTAGTATAACGTCATCATATTACCTGGAACAAACCACTAATTGATCGAAATTCCGTCAGTACTTCGAAATTTTCATTCCTATCAATGAATCTACTTAATATTATGAATCCAGATATTCACCAGCTAATTCTCGATAGCACCGAGGCACTTTTGTGGGTCCTTGGATCATGGGAACGCTTCCTAGTATTCCATTGGATAATCCTAGGATAATAGAGTAGCCGAATGCTAACAGATCGCTGCTGAGGAAACCAAAATTTGTCAATGGTGGTACTGCGCATAACGCCATTGCTGGTATGATCGTCAGTCTTGCAATGGAGCATTTCAGTAGACGTGGTCCCGTCCAATATCTAGTAGATGCCATTAGTTTACCTGAGACAACAAAAAACAATCCCACCTAATTATTTTGAGGTTAAGTTTAACTGAGAATAGAAATAGTGACGTTTTAGATTTGATAATGGAGAAAATCGAAAAGAAAATGAAGGAAAACTTCAAGACATGAAAGAATACACAAAAAATGAAAGAACAGACCAAGAAATGAATGAGTAGACAAAGAAATAAATGAATAGACAAATAAATGAATGAACAAATCAAGAAATGAGTGAATAAACAAAGAAATGATTGAATATACAAAGAAATAATTCTAGAAATGAATGGACAGACAATGAAATGAATGAAGAGACAAAGAAGTAAAATAAGAGACAAAGAAATGAATGCTTAGACTAAGAAATGAATGAACAAGCCAAGAAATGAATGAATATACAAAGAAATAATTCTAGAAATGAATGGACAGACAATGAAATGAATGAAGAGACAAAGAAGTAAAATAAGAGACAAAGAAATGAATGCTTAGACCAAGAAATGAATGAATAGATCAAGAAATGATTGAATATAGAAAGAAATAATCTTAGAAATGAATGGACAGACAATGAAATGAATGAAGAGACAAAGAAGTAAAATAAGAGACAAAGAAATGAATGCTTAGACCAAGAAATGAATGAATAGATCAAGAAATGATTGAATATAGAAAGAAATAATCTTAGAAATGAATGGACAGACAATGAAATAAATGAAGAGACAAAGAAGTGAAATAAGAGACAAAGAAATGAATGCTTAGACCAAGAAATGAATGAATAGATCAAGAAATGATTGAATATAGAAAGAAATAATCCTAGAAATAAATGGACAGACATCGAAATGGATGAAGAGACAAAGAAGTGAAATAAGAGACAAAGAAATGAATGCTTAGACCAAGAAATGAATGAACAAGCCAAGAAATGAATGAATATACAAAGAAATAATTCTAGAAATGAATGGACAGACAATGAAATGAATGAAGAGACAAAGAAGTAAAATAAGAGACAAAGAAATGAATGCTTAGACCAAGAAATGAATGAATAGATCAAGAAATGATTGAATATAGAAAGAAATAATCTTAGAAATGAATGGACAGACAATGAAATAAATGAAGAGACAAAGAAGTGAAATAAGAGACAAAGAAATGAATGGGTAGACAAAGAAATGAATGAACAAGCCAAGAAATGAATGAATATACAAAGAAATAATTCTAGAAATGAATGGACAGACATCGAAATGGATGAAGAGACAAAGAAGTAAAATAAGAGACAAAGAAATTAATGCTTAGACCAAGAAATGAATGAATAGATCAAGAAATGAATCAATATACTTAGATATAGTACAAGAAATAAATGAGCTAACAAAGAAATAGACAAAGAAATGAATGAATATACAAAGAAATGGACTAAGAAATGAATGAATAGATCAAGAAATGATTGAATATAGAAAGAAATAATTCTAGAAATGAATGGACAGACATCGAAATGAATGAAGAGACAAAGAAATGAATGCTTAAACCAAGAAATGAATGAAAAGAGAGAGAAAAATCAATGATTAGACAAAGAAATAGACCCAGAAATGAATGAATAGACAAATAAATAGACCAAGAAATGAATCAACAGATTAAGAAATGAATGAACGGATCAAGAAATGAATGAACAAACCAAGAAATGAACGAACAGACCAAGAAGTTATTGAATAGACCAAGAAATGAATGAATAGACTGGGTTAACGTATTGAGAGAGAAGAAAAAGAAAAAATAGTTAACTGATATTTACCTATCACGTCTGCGCAGTTGAAATCTATCATCATCAACATGGGCATCCATTGTCCCATGTGACAACTGACGACTTCGGAAGTTATACCTGGATAAAGGCAGAGTGTTGTGAAATATACTAAAAATATCGATACCATGTAAGGGTATATCTTCTGTATAACCGTCCACCGAGCTCGCATACCTTCTATAAAAGAAATAAAAAAAAAATTACGAACAAAAAAAGTTCCCAGAAAATATTTTATAATTTCATTTTTTTTGTACTTGTCAGACTCTGTATATAAATAAAACATTGTGCACAATTTTAGTGTATCACTATCATAGACATGAGAAAAATTATCGGCAAAAAAAATTTCCCGAAAACAATTTGAAAAAGAATAAAATTGATTTGAATAAAATAAAAGAATTATTGAACAATTTAAAAATAAAAGACCTATTGACATTATTCCATTGAAATATATAATATGCTTTTATTAGAAAACGTTGTTAAACATGAAATTTATTATATTTAAAATACAATATTTTTTTTCTGGATGATTTTCTACTGAATAATTTTTATATAGCACGCCTTTGGTAAAGCGGATATAACCGTCCGCCATTATATGAGTCAGACTAATACGTTTTTCACTGGTATAGAGCACTTCAATACAGATATGTTAAACGGGTTGCATACCGCGTTAAACACTGAGAAATTTTTAATATTTTTTCATCCTCTACTGATTATAGGTTAGTTCCAATCTAATCTGGACCGTTCTTGGAAGCGTTTAAATGATATTTTCTGCGCAATCTTCTACTATTCACGGTTCTGGTAACAGTACTTGCTACCAACCAAGTATCGAAAATACCGTCCCGGAAACGGTTCACGTCGACTGGAACACAAAACGGTTGGAACACGTAATCTCTATTATGCAGAATAGTCACCGTACCTAGGACGGTTTTTTGATGGGTGGGAACGAACCGGAAATAAAACGTATATATCAAATTAACAAACCTTTAAATGAAGACCAACCAAATCTGTCAGTATTTGTGACGGTTAATCCTCCGCTAGCTATGAGGACATCTTCGACTTTGTAAGTTGGTCTAACAGCCGTGTCTGAAGGTTCGTAGACGGGATTCGAAAAGCTCATCACATTCGAAGAAGCTGGCGGCGGACTGGTTTGAATTTTAAGTATACCGTAACGCGTATCTTGTACTTCTATCTTGAAACATTTCACAAAATATCAAAAAAAAAAACACTTATAAAATTTAAATATTTTATTTTGACATATATATAGGGACTTGAAATAAAAATTACTGGGTATTTCAATACTTACTAAGCCAGCATCCTCTTTGGGCTCGAGAGTAATTTTTGTTTTTTCCCTTTCGCAAAGTCCTAAATAAAATTGTACAAAGTCAGTCTTTCTGATACGAGGGTAGATCAAAGCGCAGAGTCCCACTGTAGTTATCGATACCAATAAAAAATCGATTGTACTCTGACGAAGATCTTTTATAAAAAACCTCGTCGTTATTCGAACCAAAGAAGTACCAACACCAGCCACACCTTAAATATTTTTTCATAAAATTTTCGTATTTCCAAAAAAAAAAAATTAAAACTCACTTTCCCCAACCATTACAGCGTGTGTATACTGTGGCGGTAACATACTGGCGTATCCATAGAAACTAGATTGTTGCACTGCATTAAAAAAAAATACGAGGGGAATTCAGAAATTAAAAACAGTAAACATATCGATTACCTGTGCAGCCAATGGCGACTACAGCGACTGCTATTAAATTCGCAGTATAAGATCCTCTAGTTTCGAAAACCTCGTAATATACTTCACAACTCATTACTAACAAAAGTGTTATTATAGATACAACATAACCTAAAAGCACATTTAAATACAATTTTGTATATAACAGTTCACAATATAACCTTAAATTAAATATTGACAGATGTCATAGACAAATAAGAATGCCGTATGATTTATGAAATTTGAATCAGTTAGTATCACAAGATTTCATATATCATCGACAAATGACAGTTGACTTTATAAACCTAAAATTAATTGTTGACATATAACATAGACAAATAAAAACTAGTGGCTGATCATAATATCAAAACATCTCATAATATAATCGACATATGACAGTTGACTCAAAATAACCTCAAATTAATTGTTGACAGAATATACAGATAAATGAAAAATGGTGGAGGATTTATGACAAATCATTAGTTGATATTACAACATTTCATAACATAATCGACATATGACAGATAACATAGGCAAATAAGAAATAGTTGATGATTTATGACAAATGATCAGCTAATATCATAAGTAATATAATTAAATATTATGACAGTTGACATAATATAACCTAAATTTGTTTGGACAATGTATTTAATGAAAAATAGAGGGCGTATAAATGAAAACAATACAAACAAACGTACTTACCAAAAAATATCCTTGAGTGCAAAGAGAACATCTCAACCAACATGTTATTTCCAAATACAGTTATCAAAGCTGTGATTATATAAACCGAAGACATGTCAAAAACAACTGGACTATCTGGATATTTGGATTTGAAGTAGTCTACTGACATAATAAAGCTAGAAGATATTAAAAAGATGAGAAATTATTCCACTTTTAATATTAAATGAGTTAAAAATTGCTCCACCTGTTGTAAATCTGAACTTGCGTCTACCATGAACAATGTTTTCATTCATAAGGAAGGTCAAGAAGTCTTACCTATTATATGGAAGTAGAAACCCAATGCCGCCGCTCATAAAAGACAAATAAACTAAATTATACTTGTCTACGGGGGGTGATAATTCATTAAGCACTTCTGCTCGGGAAAATCCTTCATGTCGTCTATTTTTTCCTAATTTTTCGTATTCCGGACCGTCGAGGTTCTCCTCGGCCATATTTAAATAAAAAATCAGGCACTGAGTTAACTACATTTAATCACGATTCGTTTTCAATACTTTTTTTTATTTTGTTTAACGTAAAGATAAGCCCTGGACCATAACGTTAAACGATCGGAAAATCGCGCATGGAAACTAATGTATTGATTTCAAAATTTGCGCATGAGCAGATCATTTTCTAAATATATATATATATATATATATATATATATATATATATATATATCAATTTATAAGTTATAACTTATAATTTGAAATGCGTTGAAATTATCCATATTGTATATTTATACATAATAAATATTATAATTTTATATAAAAACAATATTAATTACAATAATAGTAAGCTCGATCTATTGAACGATCTATATACTATCTTTTTTCTAAATAGATTTCTTCTTTATTATTATAACGGTACATTAGTGTATAAACTTATTCATAGATGACAGCAATAAAACAGAAAATAATTTAAGAAAAAAGATGATGTGATACTCTAAAATAATATTATTTTCAATATGCTGACACTACATCAATAGAGTTAGTTAATAAAATGAAAAAATCAAAAACAAATCGTAATTTCATATATCATTTTATTTTGTTATCTGCGCCATCTGTTACAATTCCTAAGAGTTTTATTTATCTTAGCTAATGGTTGTTTATTCTTGATATTCACTCGTTTATTTGTAAAAACTATCAATATGATTTAATACAAACATTGATATGAATGATGTTTTAGAATTTCCATGAATAACAATAAATTTAAATTGTTTAGAATGAGTGATTAAAATGTTGATTATATTAGATTATTCTATAGTTTTGATGAAATTACAATAGATGGCGGGGAAATTGAAATGTCATTTATGAAAAAAGTTTTCTAGATTAAAATGTCATGATTGTCAAATCATGTTGAGAAACTGGTGGCAGGGGAAATGTTTTGCAATGCGTTTTCCCAGCGTGTTTGTTTAAAAATAACAATATTTTTTGTATCTAATTAAATAATTATACGTAGTGATCTATTTTAACAAAATATATAAAATAAATTAGTGTCGTTTTATATTAATAGTGCTTTTCGGTTCGAGTGAAAACAATTGGAGATGACGTCTGTCATATCATATGAAAATGAATGTAATTTATGACATGTGTATTACTTCAAACATTAATATGTAATTTAATAAATCCTTTAACGATATTGTGATAACAATACAACAGTGCAAGTCATGGGTGCTAAACCAAGCACGGCTAACGGTACTCAAAGCCCTCGAACGAGGGCATTTTCAACAAGTAGCAGTTCCGAAGTTGTCACTGCACCCGGTTTTAGATTAATGCGAGCCCTAGGGAATGAATTGTCTAACGATAGACAACGAGCTCGATCGCTTTCTAGTGTTCCCGATTTACACGCCAGCCATGAAACTCTTTCAATGCCTACAAATGGGGCTAGCTTCGATGTTTCGACAGGAGCTAGCCCCGAGACTGATAGTAGTTCAGCCGAAGAGGCTGGTAGTGTTTTAGGATCCGCTGCTGCTAACATAGCTTTAGGAAGAGTGTATGCTGCTCATTCTTTACCTTCACATATATGGTCTTTGAATGGTAAGTCGAAATTTGTTAAACATTAGTTTATTTAATATATTTTCGTTAGTATTAACAGATGAACCTCAAACAAATTAGAATAAACTCTTATCAAAAATAAATTGAACTTTACTACTTTTTATTCCTATTAGTTATAATGTAGTATTGATTTAAAACTTTTATCAGCTCTGGAAAATATGGTAAATAAATTCCAAACTTGTTTTGTTTTTAAAAAGATTTTCTTATGCTTCATCTGCGTAAATGCATAGATAGATGAACTAGTTTTAGAAATATGAACAAGGACACGAGTTAGTACCATTAGCTTATCAACTAATTCTTAACAACACCTTGAAGTTTATAATCATTCTGTAGATAATGAAAATATTAATCATTGATAACTTTTAGATATGTTCTAATAATATATCTGACAATGTGTGTAATTCATAAATCAATTCAGAGTGTTTTAAATTACATGCCCTATGGTCTCAAGTCTCATAAAAATTCATATTATGTATAAATGATTAGTTAGCAATAAATTTATCAATTGATTTCAATAGAAAATATTTTATGGCCTCCTATATTTTGTGTTGGTGTGGTATAGAATCATTTCCATTGAAATCACTTTTATATTGTCCCTGTACAAAACACTTATTTCAATGTATCAAAATAATATCTTTTAATACTCATATGGACTGATAATGGTCATTTAAAAATATATCAAAGAAACAGGGACCATACTAGAAACGAAAGGTGACTTAATAGCAATAAAAAAAAAACAAAGAGAATAAATTATGACAGATAGATGGCTCATAGTACAAAGAAGTACTGCTAAAGGATACATCTAAGTTGTCGAAAATCAATAATATGATAAAGTAGAGTAGTAGGGCTAGAAAGTGAGATACAAAGGTCATTTTGGGACTTTAATTTATCTGAAAATGAAAGAAGAATATAAATTTGGGGATTTCAACGTCCATGGACTTAGTTTTGGGGAACCTATGAAGCACAAAATGAATAAACTTGACGAGGTAGCTTAGGAAAAAATGAAAAAATAGTGAGAGCATGTCATGTACCAAAAGGGGTTTTCAGAGAAATCAAATAGT
Organism: Diorhabda carinulata; assembly: GCF_026250575.1. Lineage (NCBI taxonomy): Eukaryota > Metazoa > Arthropoda > Insecta > Coleoptera > Chrysomelidae > Diorhabda > Diorhabda carinulata. The sequence goes on from NC_079469.1 coordinate 2,408,142, forward strand.
CTCACAAATGACTTGAAAACATTAAAAAAAACTAGAGAGAATAAATTATGACATATAAATGGCTCATATTACAAAGAAGTACTGCTAAAGGATGCATCTAAGTGGTCGAAGGGGTTATTAATGAAGTTGTGGGGCTAGAAAGTGGGATAAAAAGGTGATTTTGTGACTTTTCCAACGTTTGTGATCGCTATGGGGGTTATTATCGAATATGTAGAATCAATAAGTGGTAAATAGAAAATAAATTTCATAACTAATCAATTTTTTTTGTTCGTAGTCATATAGATCAGACAATTTTTAAGTATTATCACTAAAACATCTCAAAAAACGAGTAATAGAGAATATATAATAGTATAGTTAAGAGTAAACAGTGTAAATCAAAAGGATGGCGCTATCTTTGTAGTTCCATGAATGGTCGTCATGGTCTTATTCAAAATGGTGGCGCGCTTGTTTGAGTCATCTCATATAGATAGCGTTATTGAACGGATATATTTAAATATATATGACAATAATGTGTAAAACGATCTCCAATTTCTGAAAGACATAAACTGTTTATTAGTTTGGTAGACTAGACTAAAATAAAGTCAAATTTCTGGGTTGCGGGAAATATTGCGATTATTTGACATTAAAAACTGGATAATTTCGTACATAAATCCAGCCACGTGTCAATTTTTATTTAAATAATAATTCACAGATATTCAAAATGTTATAAATGCCGTCTGACTTTTTTTGCTTCACATCTTATAATTTCCTTAGTAACAGCGTTTAACCTGATAAAAACCATCCGAATAGAATTTCGGTATACAAATGTAATTAAAATCACATTGTAAATTACAAAAGTACATAAATTTTACCAGATAAATTTTCCAATACGGATTTATTTTTGATTAAAATAAATAACTAAACAAAATTAATTTTACCGATTTTTGAAACGTTCTATCTCACACGTAATAATGACCAAAATTTAAATATTTTGAAACCAACCACTCCCTTTTCGTATTATATTTTTCAAAATTTTACAGCATTTTCAACTTCTTTCTTAGTCATAAAGACACTTAAATGTAGAGGTCATCAGCCTATGTTTCACCTATTTACATCTGTCTCAAGGTCAAGTTAATAGACATAAATAGACAGAAACTTAACCAAAGGGATGTCAAATGTAGTTAACGCTAAGACACCTAGAGATGGCGTCCATTTGATCAGAACAAATAATATTGTTGTGCAACATATAAATATAAGTGATCTGTGGTGAAATAACTGCTAAAATTGTTTATTATAAATATAATTGTATAAATTATTCTCCTTGTTAATCTATTTAAGCAGTCCAAAACAATATTTCTATTTCTGTTTACTTTTTGTCTGACGACTTTGAATTAATTGCCCACCCGGTATTAACTTGAAATATCTCTATTAAATATAATTTAATTTGTACAATATACGTTTTGACAATATTTGCTTTTATCTTCATGTCTAATTGTCTCATTAACTTTATAATTAAGTGCCGCGTTAATGCTTAAACAGTAATCTGAAATTCAATGGACGGCTTAATAACGTCAGTCATTAAATCAATATTATATATTCAACAATACAACAATTCAACAATATCGAAATAGTTGTATTAAAACTAGGAAAATCTTATGCCTTGAATTTAGTTTACTAAACTATTTTCTCAATACAATACATTCGCCCTCTTAGCCGAGTTTTTTTGTTATAAATTTTCTATTTTCATCTTTTTATAACCTTAATATTAAGTGTTGTTTAGAACACATCAACAAAACGTCCTTTTCTGTATATACATAGGAACATGTTCCTTATATTTGTAGGAATGTGTTCCGACGCCAAAGTTGATGATAAACGATATAAATAGTCCATAAATGCGTATTATATTGTTTTCAATATTTATAAACATGTTTATTGATTTTTAAACACTCTTTGTATATCAACTAATTCAAATTTCTTTTTTATTTATTTTTAGAATTATTTTTATCCGTCAATAATTAATGTTATTTTTATTACTAATATTTAAGACGTAAATAGCTGAATAAATAGAAATAAAATAAAATGTGTGTCTCTGTTACGATATATAACAGATTCCAGACCACCCTGTAAATGTAAACACTTCGTTACACAAAGTAACAGTTAGTTTTACATACAGCTTGATAATTGTGAAAATTTGATGTTAATTCTATTCATCAACTAACATTATATATTTATTTTTAACATTTTCCGTTGGTCCGCAGCCAGTCGTTCGAATATACTATCTTTAGAATATTTATATATCTTTTGTATGCTCTGAAACGTATTATAAATATAGCTTCCTATATACAATCAAGCAACGTTGCCGGATCCAATAAAATATAATAGAGTATAATAAAAATTCGTATTGTTCACAATTGAGTCATACGGTTTATAGTGAAAAGACATTTGTTTGTACTTGAAATACTTTGATTATTCATAACACTAATAATAAATTTGCCGCTCGAATTTAACGAATGTAGAGTATATAGGTACTATATTTTGTAAAAACTGACAACGTCGCTTGATTACTTACCGCAAGCGATCCGTAGTACCTAGTTATATTCAGAGAAAATCATTGTTCTATCATTGCAGCTCTACATTTCGTGTTGTTACGATAAAATACTCAAAACTGATATTCTTGATTTGTTTATATTATAATTTTTTTTTATCAATTTATCACATATGAGTTCTACTGCATAGTTTTATAACCTTGTACGAGACTCGTTCGAGTTGATAGTTAAACCGGCAGGTTTTTTAATGTGTTAACTTCATTCAGTGTTTTTTTTATTTTGTTGTTGCTATGGGTGCCAGTATTTCTTCTTATCCTTCGCACGCTTCGTCCAGAAATAAACAAAAAGGTAAGATGGATATTTTTTATTTAAATTCTCGTGTTGACTTGGAAAAAAATATAAAATTTGTGGTAACAATAATTTTTTTTTAATTCGATATTTGATTATAGTCCATTCGTACGTAGTAGTATATTATCGAAATTATTCAAATAATAATAGTTTATTACTATTATTAGTATAGTGACTTAGCTAACTATTAGAATGATTGATCTAAAATTATATCTGTGACGGCAGCAAAAATTTTTTATCAACTTGCTTTAAAAACCTAGAGTTAATACATCACTCAATAAGCCCTGTGACTTCAGTTTCAACAACTGCTTCATTATTTGAGCTGAATTTCTTACCGGCGAGCATTTTTTTGAGATTAGCGAATAGCCAGTAGTCACTGTGAGCCAGATATGGACTATAGGGTGGATGATTAAGCAATTCGTTCGATTTACCTATCGTTGTCATCGACTTGTGAATCGGTGCTTTGTCTTGGTGGAAAACAGTGGTTTTTCCTTCGATATATGAAGTCGTTTTTCATTGAATTTTGCATTTAAACGATATAGGACTCGTTATTGATTGTTTGGACGCTTCGGACGTGGTTTACCGGCTGCAGTCCACTCAGATCATGATCGTTTTGATTCCGGAATGAAGTGATGGATCCATGTTTCATCGATCGTCACATATCTGATTTATTAAGTGTAAAAATGGCCAAATATTGCTCTGAATCATCAATATTTCGTTGTTTTCGATCGACTGTGAGTAAACGGGGCACCCAATTTGAAAAAAGATTTCTCGTAATCAAATTTTCATGCATAATTGTGAACACACCTGTCTTCTGACATCTCTACGGCCTCGGCTATCTCACGTAATTTCAATTTACGATTAGATATAACCGATTTGTGGTTTTTTAAAATGTTTTCTGGAATAACCACCTCAATTGGACGACCAGAACGTTCACCATCGTCGGTGTCTGTACGACAACGTTTAAATTCAGAAAATTCGATGGATAATACTATTTGAGGCCATTTTTGACTAATAGAAATGTCATAAAATTTCACACATAGTGTTTTGAAAGTTGGTACTTCATAAACGTCAATCGGATTTGACAATGGCAGCGCCATCTGTGTGACAGTCACATAATGTATAAGGTGTCCTAATAATAATGTAGTGAAACAAAATTATTAACAATGTTGCCAGATTTATAGTTTTGCAAATAATTCGGTTTTATTGGGGTTTATTTTCATCGTTCCAAAGTAATTTTTTTTTGCAAAATTTATTGAAAATAAAACACAGTAAATGTTATTTTTCATATTGTCGCTAATATCTCAAACCACCCTCGTAACTGACTTACTAACAATGTTTATAATAATAGGAAAAGTAATGAAAATGTCGTGGAACCGGTCCTGTCTTATAAAAATTAAAATTATAAAAAATAAATTTGCTTTAAATAATTAATTAGATATGTTGCCATTGACAATAGTGAAAAAATCGGTCAATTCATCGGCGCATGGTCGCTTATCGCATGACAATTTTCTTCTGTTCACCACCGCCCGGAAACGGATGTTTTTCACCGTATATTTGAAAGTTCTGAAGCGTTGTTCGATTCCCTTTCCGTACCTGTTGTGCCTTATCGCCCTCGACCTTGATTTAGGGGTCGGTAATTTTTTAAAATCACGCGCGTTTTCGTATTTTAATTAAAAACGTGACAATAACCTTTAAAGTGTGATTAATCAAGATTTTTATTGAAAAAAACCTATAAAATGTGGACATACTCGAACGAAATTGATTGTTATGGTTGTTTCAAGTGATCCTATTTTAATTATGGGAATTATTATCGGTTCCTGCGTCCCGGAGGAAGAATGCGAAACTATTCCTAGATTTCACCAAGTAGTTTACGGTACGGTTCTCGATGAATCCATTAAAGTGCAACAGTTATTTAGAAAGTTTTGTGATATTTCTTATCCCAATAATGTATAATATGATGTTCAAATATTGAAGATAACTTTATCCAAATTAAAACTTCAATTTTTTCATTACTTAAAACGGAACACCCTGTATACTTTCAATATATTAAATAGGAACCTCATTTTTTCATTATAATGCATAAGGTCTCCCTATACCTACCTATAATTATTCTGAAGTTATTAACACTTTAGTAAAATAATTTATTTTTCTCATCATCATCATCATCATCTGGTGTCAATTCTTGACAGATATACCAAATGTAGCATATATAATCGTTTTTTTATATCCCAACCTGTGATTTTATTTACAATAACTTGTTGATCTGTGTACCGACGATCTAGCTGATTAATTTCCGTTTTAGTTTATTAGACTATAATAAATATTTATCGTATACGTCTATTTTCAATTACAGGTTCCAAAATCCTGTTTTGACGATAGAATGTTTTTAATTTGTATGTAAAGATTACGGCAAAAAAATAATCCGTCATAATAATTACTAGGAAAATATTTGAGTTATTTTTAATACGATTCAGCTTTAACAACAAACTAATTGAACCGGTTTGAAACCGCGCCAGAATCTTTACCTCGTATCTGACCCGACTAAGAATGAAAACTATTCACACGTATTTTTGAAAATATTTTACTAATTTTTAATTGTACGCCACTGTTTCAAAAAACATGACGTGCTCTATGGCCGACAACAAATTTTCACGTATTTTTTAATCAAATTTCAAGGATAATATGTCGAATTTTGTATTTAAGACAATCAAAAATTTATTAAAATGTATTGCTTTATAAATTAATTCTAATTTAAAACTATCAAATGTATCTTATTAAAAATCTAAATTATATTTATTATTACTTGAAATTTTATGATTTTATAAAAAAGAAGAAGATATACCACCATTTCCGCGCCGTTAACAACTCTCCATTTTATTCACATTATTAATCGTACATATATAAATATTTTCTGAATTTCAATTGCTCATTTTTTGAATAGCATTTTATAAAATTTAAAAATGAAAAAACTTTATTTACAACCATCGACTTTTTCACGGCCACCTGCACCTACGAACTAAGAACAATCGACTTTTTCTCCCAGTATGTTCAATTAGTGAATAAAAATGTCAGATTAACTTACACTAATTCTTGTTGGAGATTCACAGAACTAACAAATATGAACGTAAACAAGGAAAGATTATACTTGTATTATTAAATGTCTTGTTTCAAATATATCATAAATAGAAAGTTATTCACCGTAAAATGAAAGTAAAAAATTGAAAAACTCGATTTTATGGGATATAATTAAATAAAAAGACTTTAAAAAATACGAAAAGATTAAAAATATCAGTGAAAACTTTTCTAATATTGTTTGACGCTGTCTCTTTTCAATATTATAAGGTATCCAAAAGAACGTTAGTTTTTACTTAAGAAAACATACGAGTACCTATTATAAGGATATATGTATTTCTATTGTCAGAAAAGGATAGATTATAAAAAGTTTGTCTCTATTCATGTTTAATTTTAAACTATTATTAAAATGTCTACCTTTGGATATCATATATTTTTAATTTATAAATATTGAGATTGACGATTCGCAAATTGGTTTATATTTAGTAATATCACGTGATGTTATTGTTATCTGATATTATTATAAAAAAAAAGATTTACGAATAGATAAAATACAAAATATTTATTATACGTATACGTTGACTGAATTTAAAATGACAATAAACAGTTAAGCTCACAATAAATATTTTCGTCCGATGTTTTTTGTGGATAAAATAATTTTCAGTGTACAAGGTGTTTCGAAACTGAAGAATGTCGACGATTTTTTGAATTACCGGTAAAATTTTAGTTGTCATAATACATTTACAGGGGGACGTCCGAATGTAGCTATGGAGTTCAAGGTGACAGTTTTAACATTGAATAAATTTGTTACAGGAATAAAATGTCCAGTATGCAGTAAATTTGTAATTCCTGATGATATAGAATGTCATTTGGTGATGTGCCTAACTAAACCTCGGCTATCGTACAACGGTAAGTTTTTTTATATCATTTTTCGTCTAAAACTCTTCAAATTTGAAAATTTCATTTGTATATTGAAGAAATCGTTTATGTATTCAAATTAGTCCAAAAATAACAGGTTTACTAATTACTGTATATTTGGTATCTTGGGATGTTGTCTAAAACGGTATTTCCGATTCTTTTTGGTTCAGGAAAACCATCTAACACCTGAATTTATGTGCGAAAACAGATAAATGACCTTAAAAAGTTATTTTCGACTCATCAGGTCGTTGACACTTGGGGAGTTAGTCCACTCCACTTGAGCTGATTCGAGCCAGAACGTGTTTTTGTTTACGTTTTTTTTTTATTTATTTAACGTGCTATTGACTCCTCTTGTTATATATATTAAACTACTGTTTGTTGTGTATAAAACATTTTTTGAAAATAACAATTAAAAAAAATAACTTTAAAAAAATTGTTAATGAGTCGTATTTTTTTTTCGCTAACGTTCGTTCGAATTGAGTTGGTCGATGATTCTTTGAAATATGTACGTCTAGACTGTTGTTGAACTAACTACAGGATCGTAAATTTGATGTACCGGGTGGGCAAATAAAAACGACAGTCGGTCATATAAATTTTTTAAAAATATATCCAATTAATTGGCACTTTTTATATACGATAATCGAATTCTTCAATAAATTCTGCGCGTTTTTTATTTCGTAAGCTTTAGTCTATCTTTTCAAATAAGATATGGGGGAGAGTGGGAACATTGTTATGAAAAAATACTTCTAAGTCCGGTTCTGCTTAGCCGATTTTTATAAACTTGATATTGTTCGAAAGAACTTTAATGCAGCAATACAAACTATATAAATTCCAATCAATTTTATTATCAACGTGATTGCCAGAGGGCGTTGTTTTATATATTTTAAATATTGTGATTTCTCTTGACCAATTTGAAAGGAAGCATAACATATTTAGTAGGTCTTTCGAAAATGTTCTAAATTTACATTGAAATAGCGAAAATCGCATGTCGATATGTTTTTTCAACCCCAAGAAATCTTATGAAATGTGTAATCGACGAGATTTTTTTAAATATCTATTGGAATGGTTCTTCCAAACGGAAATTAAAAATTTATTATCGATGGGAAGTTCTAAAATTGGCCTACCAGCAGTAATTCAAATATAATAATCTTATTATTGCCTCTAGATGGCGTTTTTTAAATAGAATAATAATATATATGAAACAGAGTTGTCTAGTATTCACGATGCTAATTAAATTTTTTAGAATTTATATATTTTGAATCACAGGACAAAAGCTCTTTCAATCAACATCAAGATTATAAAAATCGGCTAAGCAGAACCGGACTTAAAAGCATTTTTTCATAACGTGGTTCCCACTCTCCCCCACATCTTATTTGGGGAGATAGACTAAAACTTGTAAAATGAAAAACGCCCAGAATTTGTTAAAAAATTCGATTACTGCATATAAAGTCCCACTCAAGTGGATAACTTAACTAAACATAACTAAATATGCTTTTTTAATTTTTTATTATCAAATACGTCCTTTATTGGTGGACCTAAATTTTCAAAAAATAATTTCCACGTGTTTACTAAGGCCATTTTTTAAATCATTTCTATCTCTAAGCTGTGATATAATCTGTTTCTGATTTATGGCTAACGGTGGTTAATAGTTGCCCACCCGGTATAGTGTTACAGAATTCTTTTACTATAAACGATTTTTACACAAAACTTCATATTTATCCAAAACTCTTGCCAAAAAAAAAACAAAATTTTCGTCGTTATTCGCTACATTTTCGTTCTTTCTAAATAAATCGTTATAATGTTGATTTCAATTTCTCATTTGAAGGAAAATAGTAAAAAAATCTGGCAACAGTGTTTGTTGCAAAATTTCAGACATTTAAGAGGCGTTCCTTTTGCATGAAATCTCAGATAATTTGACTTATATAAGCGTAGCTCATTCGTTCCATTTAAGGTGGATTCATAAACGTTCGCGCCTGCGCTGAAACTTACCGATACGGCACCAACTTATATTTTACGGAAATCACTCAGTTTAGTTATTTGATAAATGATTGAAAAGTTTGAGGGTATATTTACTTGTTTTTTGATTAGTGCCTTACGATTAACATTTTCATTAAGATTTGCGAATTTATTTTTATTTTACTTTTGTATTGACGAGTTCAATTTGGCTTAGAATACAATGAAGTGAATGAATGACTCAGTCAATTTGAAATAAATCGTATCATTCGTCTATTTCATATTGTTTATTAATTAAAAAAAAAACAATCAATTCAATTACGTTTTACAACATATTTTGAGAGGATAAATTGTTTATAAACATATTATTTTGTTTCTGTAGAAGACGTACTGACTGATGATAAAGGAGAATGTGTCATATGTTTAGAAGAATTAAATCAAGGTGATATAATAGCTCGCCTTCCTTGCCTTTGTATATATCATAAGACGTAAGTAAATTTATTTAAATGAAACAAAAAAGTGGTTTGTAAATGATAAACAGACGTTATTAATAATTATTAATTCATTTCGTCACGTTTTATTACACAAACACGTATTTCCTTATGTTTAATAGCTATTTAAATGTCTTTGTAAAACAGTGGTAACTGCGTAGTAGAAGTCGTGCAACAATGTAAGTATTTTTAAATTGGCCAACGGTAATAACGTCGAAACTTCGTCCGCCATATTGAACTCGTAGCTTTGTTCGCGGGTCCGGGTACAGATCGCATGCGCAATTTAAAAATTGTCGTTCACGATTAGATCAGTTCTGATTTTTTTTTTGACGCTTCCGTGTTCGCGGATCACATCGATTGTTGATGAGGAATCAGCTCGTAATCTAATTATAAATTTGTATGTTGCCGAATTTGGAAAATTTTCAGCTAAAATTATCCTTAAAAAGCAACGATGTATATTGAACAAAATATTAGGTACGGATGATTGGAAATGGGGTTCACCCTATTTTTGGTTACAGAAAATCAAAATGTTTTTATTTTTTTTTTTTTTCGTTCTGTTCATTTTTTTGGCATTTAGGATAAAAACGGGACCAAATAGTTTGAAAACATTATTTTTGACAATAAAAATCCAAAAAAACTGAGTTTTAAAATGTTTTTCGAATAATGTCTAATTGTTTTCGAAAAGTACATACAAAAACGAACAATTTGTAAAAACAAACAAATGAATATCATAATTTAAACAATTTTCACAAATTATTAAAAATTTTGAAAAATAAATCACGTTACTAAGAAATAAGAGAGTCCTAACCTAACCTCAAAATTGTTTAATAATTTGTAAAAATTGTTTAAATTAATATATTTTATTATTTTTTTACAAAATTTTCGTTTTTATTTGTTTTTTTTTTCGAAAAACATTTTAAAATACAGTTTTTTTGTATTATTTTGTTTGAAATTTTGGTTTCAAAACTTAGATCTCATTTTTGCCTTAAATGCACTAAAAAAATAAACAAAATGAAAAAAATTATTAAAAATATTCATTTTTCAATTCAAAATAAAACAAAATACGAAACGACATTTCCTCTATTCCACCACCGTCATTCTTAAGATGAACTTATGTTTTTATTTAAAAGAATCTCATGTTTTTAAATTTTTTTTTGCAGAATATTCTTTTCCGAAAACGAATTTTTCATGACTCATCAATAAAGTTTGGCAACACTGTCGCCATATAGTTTCTATAAAAAAAGTGTACTGAACGTAATAAATCATAGAGTTAATATTAAACATAGAGATGGTTGCATGTAAGTGCAATTAGACTATTGGTAGAAAGAGGAAGATCATCGATTTATATCTCTACTCGCAATTGAAAACAAAACTTGTTAATCTCCTCCTTTGACGTTCCCGCCACTCGAAACGTCTTGGTGATCCAATCAGAATACAGTAGACAAAAAAGCAGATCGTATTTATCTTTATATGTCGACTTTAATCTCAATTCTATGAAAATAATTACTATTTAGTCTTGGTTTTCGTGAAATAAAACAGTTATTTTCATAAGTGAACGAAATAACGAATCAAGTTAACGTTGTCGGTCAGTATTTTTATGAATGAATCAACAATATGGCGTCGATTCGTTACACCACTGGTCAATATTCATACTCGTCGTTGTTGCCATCGACTATTTCTATTTTTTTGTTATATACGAGGGATAGTTGGAATTTTACACAGTTATATACTGATTTTTACAGATTTTTACAATATTTTTAGGTTAAGTTTTGAAATTTCAGGTGTATAGATCAGTGGTTCGAAGTAAACAGATCCTGTCCGGAACATCCAGGCGATTAGCATATTTCTTAAAACAAAAAAAATCGATTTAAAAATGTTGTAAATATGTAAATATTCTATTGAATTGATTTGAACGAAAAGAAATAATGATTTTTATTACAAAATTGACCTAAACGGAAAAAGAAATGTTACCAAATAATGTCGAAGCGATTTATTGGACGAGTCAAGATCGTCTACGAGGGAAGCGGTGAATGTTCGAGTCGAGCCATATAGTGAAATATTCAAAATCAACGAATCGATTTTCTATATCGGGTATGTATTTAACGATGTGCAATTTGGGAGCATAATTTATTATAGAAAAATGAAACCATTTTAAAAAAATATATTTGTAAGTTCGTAATGTGGTTTTATTGTTTCTAAATTATTTTTTAAAAATAGGAAAACACTTATCGAAGCGAATATTGTAAATTGGTCAAGTGGTATATTGAATTTGTAGATTAAAATCGAATATATACACCTCGATATTCATTAAATTGTTCTAGGACATGTTGATTTATATGTTTTCCATTATAGACCATAGTTAGGGGCACTAGAATGCCCCAAGAATCGATAAATGTCTCATTTATAGCTCTGGTATCATAAAATTTACAAAATTGAGAATTTAACATGTACATTGTTTTTTTTTCACTTCACTAGAGGCCTACAAAAAAATTATTTATATGGAACTTGTTAATTTACATGTTTCGATATACTTTGTGGCACTAGAATACCCCCAGTATCGATAAATGTCTCATTTATAGCTCTGGTTTCATAAAATTTACAAAATTATGAATTGAACATGCACATTGATGCTTTTTCACAACTCTAGAACCCTAAAAACCAGAAATTTATATAAGGCATATCAATTTACATGCTTGGACATACTTTGAGACACATTTATAATACCAGTGACCTATAGGTTATGTAAAAATTTATTTGGAGAGAGTTAATTATTGATTTTGACCTTATTTCTGTCTCTTTATCAGGCCCAGAGTCTTTGAAAGTGTCACGAGACTTATTTTTCATATTTGTCAATACTTTGGAGATGTAATGTACCCCCAATTATTGCAAATGTCTCATGTATATTATAGACAGGTATCGAATGTAGCACCGGAGTCCCAAAAATCAAAAAAATTTATACGGGACATATTAATTTACATAATTTTTCTTGATTGGACGTACTGTGAAGAGCCAGAATGATTCTAATGTAGAAAAATGTCTCATATTAATGTGAGGAATGACATTTCATGTATTTCCATGTTTGACTATTCTTTAAATGGTCTCATATGAAGCACAAGGGCCCCTAAAGTCGGAAATACATACAGGGTTCATGAATTTACATGTTTTTTATAATTGGAGGTACTTTGGAGAACTAGAGATGATTCGGTATAGAAAAATGTCTCAAATATAGCCCCATTGACCTAAAAACTATAAAAATGAATGTGAGAAATTTCAATTCATGGTATTTCATGTTTGACTATCCTTAAAAAGGTCTCATATGCAGTTCCAGGGCTTATAAAGTCAGATATATATACAGGGTTCAAGAATTTACATGTTTTTTTTATGATTGGAGGTACTTTGGAAGACTAAAGATGATTCGGTATCGAAATATGCTCATATATAGCCCCATTGACTTAAAATCTATGAAAATAAATACGAGGAATGTCAATTAATGTATTTTCATGTTTGACTATCCTTAAAAAGGTCTCTTATGATTATTATATATATATATCAAAAACTAAAAAAAATGATGTGGGGAATAGTAATTTATATTTTTTCACTTTTATCTATCCTCATAATGGTCCCAATTTCAAAAATAGTACCATTTACAGCTCTAGGCACAAATAGAACATCATGAAAACATATAAAAAATAGTCGAATCATTTTTTTTGAAAATTTGTTGGACATTAAACAAATTTAATATTATTGCTAATATTAGCGGTTTTGAAAACTTCTAAGTCATAGTTAGTCCACGATGTCAGTCACTATGACTTCATTTTGGTTTTGTACTAAAAATAAATTCAATATACTCCCTTAAATCGATCAATATACAATATTTTCACCAAATTATCCCAATATTTCTTTCCAAAAATATATTTTTGATACTATCGTATGGCTGCTGTTTATTATTATATTTCATTTCGGTTCAACTATTTTGTAAATTCATTACGGATGGCATGTTTGTAATTTTAGGCGAATAAATAGTTTTTAATTCACTGATAGGGGAGGTTTAGGTTTAGTCATCACGTTTTACAGACTGACATTGTGATTGGATAAAACAAACTGAAATAAAAGCGATTTGTCGAAGATATTTTTTGGAAATTCTATAGTAATTGCAGGTCATTATTATTATTTTTTTCTTGCAAAAATATGAATTTTTTTTTAATTATTTTCCACCTTCAATTTCAATATTGGAAATTTGGTGTCGAAAGATAACTTTGGCAAACGTTTTCGGGTCGATTAAGGCCCTTTTGTAACTTTGTATCGATAGCAACTAGTTTTTAAGCAAAACATTATGTACAGACGATTTTTTTATGTACTTTGAACTATACAAACGAAATTCGGTTTATTTACTTTAATGAAATGTGTACTTTAGGGCAATAATCACTAATGGTTGACTAGATTTCTATTTTTTTTTATTAATTTTACCATAAGCTTGTCAAAATGGTGTATCGAAGAAAATTATGACTATGTTAAAGTATTACCATAACCCCATTTGTCCTACCAATATTTTTGCTCTGTATGCAATCAAAAATCAAAATAATTCGGTGAAGTTTTTTTTTTTAATAATTAATTGGGTCTTAAATGAATAAATTTGAAGCTCCATCTTTACCTATACATACCATAATTTGACCAAGCAGGTGCTGAGTATCCCCATGGAATATCTCAAATTAAACCGATGAAGGCATAGGTGATGTAAATAATCTTAGATTTATCTAGGATTCATCGCTGAAGTTAGAGTCATCCGTCTCCAAAAGATTCCTCCTGAAAGAATCCTATTGTTGAGTTTTTCGCCAGTTAGACTCCAATCTAATAATTTATCCATCCGTTTAGTTGGATATGTGATATCTTCTTGAGACTACAGTAGGGCTCAAATCCGACAAGACTTAATACTCCCTAATTGCATCATTTCCTGCTAAACCCTGATGATCTGGTAACAATATTGTTTCCGTTAAACCGTGCTGTTAAGGTTAGTGGTATGGTATAGTCCAACAATGCCAACAATCCAGCTTCTTTTGCTAATTTGGAATCACCTCGATGGTAACATCAATTGCTCTTGTAGCAAAAAACAATTTCTCGAATGTAATACCTTTGGGTGATCATCTTGACACTTTTTCACTCTCACATTCAACTTAATTGATGCTAATGCATGTTCGAAACCATTTGACTTTAATAAAGAGTATATTCGTCTAGTACAGTGGTTCAGGTGAACCCCCATGGGCCCAAGGGAGAATTGTTTACTTAAATTTAGATCCCTATTTTTTAGGTCCTTTTATATGTTTTTTTTTGCAAAATTGTTTTGATTTTAGGTTTTTTCGAAATTAAAACGTAAAAATATTGACGTTTCGATCTATTAAAATATCAATTGTGCTCAAATTTGTCTATTTTATCTTTTTGAAGCAAATCTAGTCTCCCATTTCTCGAAAAATGCAACTAAAAAGTTGTTGAACTAATTTTTTTTTTTCAAAAATTAACATTTAAATCTTGATTTTTTTATTTACCCTTTTGTGCGAATTAACGTGAATGACCAAAAAAAAATCATTTTATTTACCTTCAATTTCGATTTTCATCACTTTCCTATATATACAACTTTTGCGATACCCCCCGTAACATAGAAACCAACTATTAAATTTTGTTTTATATAAATTTTTTTAATGGTGTTTTTAAAATTTTCACAATAAATCGCACAAAAAAAGTAAATAACGGTTGATTTTAATGTTTTTTTTAATCTATGGAGATAGGCAGCTAAGACAATTCAATAAACATCATTTTTGTTAAATGATCGGGTGATTGCAATTTCATACAAATATATTTATTTTTCACAGATTTTAATTATTATTGTGACTAATTTTCACAACTTGTTGTAAAAATTATTTTTACTACAAATTACCGGTTACTAGAAACACACAGTGACATAACCTCAATTTAATTTCAACACACGGAACATGGCTGGATCGTGTTAATTTTTTTACCGATTGCGTTCTATCCATAGATAAAGTGTTGATATTTCTATGGTTCTGTCCTAAAAATTTCTACTTTTTCTGTGTAAACATTACAGCCACATATTTTTTTATTAATTTCGGAAACAACCAAAGACTTTTTTTTTAATAAAGTGATTATACGTTTTTAAGGTGCTATTGTGACTATTGTAATTGTTACCTATATTTTTAGTACGAGATTATTGAAACATTTGAACTATTTAGAAATTCGTTTTTATGTTGAATTTTGTATTTGTTGCTTCGAAAAATAAAAAAAACTTCTTCTAAAGAAGTGCCATATTTTCATCATTAAATAAAAATGAATATCTAGGATATAGCCTTGTAGTAACAATAAAATTGTAATATTTTCCTTCTGCATTTTTATTTTTACAGTGGTGTCGAAAATTCTAGGAAAAAACTCATCCATATCCGCCCGGCTAAATATATCACGCGTTTTCGAGATTTCACGATCCATTTATCGAGGTTACAGATGTCGGAAATTGGTACTTCCGGTTTAAACCATACTTTAATTGGTTGATTTCCGGTTTTTCAAAGAAACTAAGCTAAACAGAAAATGGTAACTTGATAAATGGATTCTACGACCTGGAAAACGCTAAACGAACGAGTTTTCATTATCCCGGAAGTATTGGCCGGACACGAAACATGAAAAAATTTTTTTTTCGGTAATTCATGTGTATTAAAACCAAGGATTTCATTGTAAATATATTTATTGCAATCAATTATAAATGTATATAAAATATAATTTGAATGCAGGTATACTATGCATATTATCAAGTAAGTATCCAATAAGTCCGAAGATCATCGATTATAATGTTTAACAAGAATTATTCTTCCAATGATTGATAAGAGATTAAATTAAAAATAAATAATCGAAACGAATAAACTACAATTTGCATTTTGACGTAATTACAGTTGTAGTCAAGAAACAAAATCTATATGTCGTAAAGTGTAAGTGAAATTCCTCCCAGTGTATTATGGGATTTTACATTATTAACGTTAGCAGCCATTTATTATAGTAGTAAACTTTTTATTAATTTGTACCTTCAACTGTGATAAAAATTACAACGTGGCAACTATGGAAATATGTGCCAAGGGTCCCTGTAGCATGGAACAAAATCTATCACAAAGTGTAAGTGAAATATCACTACTAGTGAATTAGGGAATGACATTATTGAAATTGACAGCCTTGTGGCATTAGTCGTCAATTTTGTCACATTTATTGTTAGAATTTCTGTTTTTTAATCATTTTTTATTCGGATTTTACTAGTAGGACAGAATCAGTTATTTCTATAAAGTCAAGTTAAAACATAAATAAAACTTTTATAGTCGTCCCGTCCGGTCACATAGTGCAGATTTAAAGACGCCGGTGCAATAAACAAGTGTTAGCGGGAGAACGAAACAACACTTCTGACCACAAGTTGTACACACACATATACAAATATAATATTATGATAATTTGAAAATTCAATAAATAATACTTAATTAAATAAACAAATCAGAATGCAGCCCAATTTTTTTAATGAAACTAACAATTTAACCTCAAAATGTTCAATATTTCGCTCATGTTTACTATTAGTTGAATTAAATATAATCGTAATAACTTTTCATCATTTTTTACCCACAACTTGGATAAAAATTACAACGTGGCAACTATATGTGTAAAACGTCTCTGCAGCAGGGAAAAAAATCTATTATCACAAAGTGTAAGTGAAATCACTACTCGTGTATTAGGGAATTACATTATTAAAGTTGACAGCCTTGTGGAATCATTCGTCAGTATTGTAACATTTAGTTGTTAAAATTTCTCATTTGTTGATCCTATAAGCTGAATTGAATATTAACATAGTAATCTTTTAATACATACTATTGGGATAAAAATCACAACGTGGCAACGATGAAAACAACTGTCGAACGTATCTGATAGTTAAAAGTTGTTTATATAAAGTTATTGTCAAAAAGTAACAATGTAATTTTTTTCAAATGTTATATCGAGAAGTTTTTCATTTTTCTTTTGCTACTTAAATGACTGTATTTTATGAAAGAATAATACAAGTTAGTTGTTTATATTAACTTACAGGTAACCTTACGCCATAACTCACTGTTTTACATAATAAATATTACATACAATCACACATTTACAGGAATAGTTACACAGTAAAATAAAAGTATATACATATATAAATATATAGGTTAGATTTGTTCATTATTTATAGAAGACAATAATATTGCTACGCATTTCGATTATGAACTAAAAAAAAAAGATTTATTCCATTGCATTTGTAGAAAGGCACCTATTTGATCATTACTTTTGAAACAAATTACATTTTCCCAATAGAAATTTTTTTTAGCACTTTGTGTTTAAAATAATATCGAAATGCAAAGCAGAAATATTTTAAATTGAATATAAAGGATCGATAAAAAATAGAGGTGTACTGTTATAAGGTTTAAGATGACAGGAACAACACGGAATCAAAACAACAATAATTCCGCTATATTGTATAACACTTAAGTCTAATATCTCCCGATGTTTTGTTTAATATTATGATTTAGTGTTAAATGTTATCATTTTATTGTTTATTTGGAATGTAAAGAGTATTTAAATCAATATATTTCATTTATAAATACGGTTTTGGGTGCTGTATACAAAGAATGATCAGAAAAAACTTCCACGGGTGAGTATAAACAATACATGACCGAACTTAGCACATTTAATTCAATTTGAAATATACTTACTAGATATAAATTGATGATTTTTAAGTTTGAGTTAAAGAATTTTTAATTCAAATATTTTTATACGAAGTGGATATGGAAAGTAACTTTATTTTTATATATACAACAAAAACTGATTTTGAGTATAAATTTGGTGTCATTCGACTCGAAATTTTCATTTTTCCATTTCGAATATAAAATTAATAGGAAAATTTGTAATTAATAAATACCTACATTTATTAAGTAATTTTGTATAAATTGAAAATGTGCTGGTACTGTCTTATCAGAATCCATATATTATGTCAAACGTGAAGTTCTTTGGAACAGATGTAGTTTTAGACACGGCCAGCTTAACTGTCATCAGTCATATACGTTGACAGTTATTGATGATAAACATTATGTAGTACGAAGCATAATTGTTGCGAATTTTATTGAAAAAATTTAAGTTGCTACTTCTAATTTAGAAATTTCGAAATTGTTTTAATCTTGAAAATGTGCCGAAATTTTTAAAGAGTTCGGTACTGTCTCACCAAAATTCATATGTCATCTAGAAGTTTTTTACAACCGACAGACGTAGTTTTAGGTACTGCCAGTTCAACTATCATTTGTCAAATACGTCAACACCTATTGAGGTTAAACATTAATTATAACGAAACATAAATATTATGAATTTTATTAAATATTTTACTTCTAATTTAGAAATTTTTTATTGTCTTGACAACGCGTCGAATTTTTAAAAATCCCGGTACTGTTTATCAAAATCCATAATTTCTTTGGAACCGAGAGACGTTATTTTAGGTACGGCCAGTTTAACAGTCATCTGTCACATACGTCAATAGCTATTGAGGTTAGACATTATTCAGAACGAAGTATAACCATTATGAATTTTACTGAAAAATTTTTAATTATTATTAAACTTTTATTAAATTGTGAATATGATTAATAGTTTTTGGAAAAATGACAGCACAAGTATTATTTATCATTTAATGATTCTTTTTTGAATTTATGTAAAGGATTTTTATGTTGTGTTTGTTTTTTTCTTATCCTGTATTATACCATGTGAAGGACTTTTTGTAAGTTTACTTTTAAAACAAGGGTAAGGGGTAAATAATACGAGTTTTTTGCAGAAAAACCTAAATGACTCGGGGAATTATTTATTTTAATATTTTTTGTTATTGTAATTTCTAAGTAATTATGAGTAAAGAAACAATCAAGATTTCGGGGTTAAAACATGAAAATTTTATTTCCAAATGCTATAGGTGAAATTTGCAGATTTGAAAATGGTTTTAAATTAAAATCGAACAGGACTCACACAGAAAAAAAAACTTTGTCAACTTAGAGCAGTCTGCTACCAGTTAAGAAGACAGTTACACTAGATTATTGTGATCATAGGGTTGTTTTTACCAGAATTGTTCGATTTTCAAAATTAAGTAGATTATCAAGAAAGAAAAACATGTGAATTATCAAAACTGTCTCATTGGATTAATTTGGGAACCTCAAATTACCAAAATGTATTCAGTAGAGCATTGAAAATTCGATATCGATCCTTCAATTTAAAATCCATACAAGATATTTGCAACGAATATAACATAATATTGCTTTTTAATGGTATATTGCACATCAATCGATAATTAGAGGACTAATAAGTTGATATAAGTGACATATGTTGATGCTATGATACTTTGACAAAGCAATAATATGTAATAAATAAATTGTATGCAAAAAAGGGGGTTAACTGATTATAACTACATTTAATTTGTTTTTTAGTGGTCCTTGAGAATTTAATACCTGTAGTGTAGCATATTTTCTAAATACAAGGGTTGCTATTTATATTTCAAGACAAACCAAATACAACAGAATTATTTAACAAAAAAACATTGAATTCATTGAAACAAATGATTGGATTTATCAGTCAAGTGTTAGGTATCGACAGTTGGAGCAATGTAGGACAGACAATTCTGAATAATATACAACCATTTGTTAGTCATGAATCATTGGAGAAAGTCTAATCTTGTTGAACGATGTTTTTTCTTTGTTCCAGTCGCTTTGGGAAGTCTTTTAACAGTCTGACGTAACAATATCAGTTCCTTAGGGTTTCTGAACACCAAGGGATCGTCAGAATGGAAAATTCGTTCAAACTCATGGAAAGAAAGTGTATAAATTTTAACAGAGAATCCTTTGAACTAGTTTTTATCATGAATCATTGTTAGATATATAAATAGCAACCCTATCAGTACATTTTTTACAGCTAAATTTGCTTGGACAGTCATAATTTTGTCAACTGAAAGCAACATTTTAAAAATATAACCTAAAAAAATTGATTAATAATCATATAAACCAAAATATAAGGCCAATACGTAAAAAAATTACTACAAGGGGTGTTAAGGCAAAAAAAACAATGGTGAGAAGAAGAGATATGAAAGGTATAGGCCAAAAGAACTAAAAATATGGATAATTTTCAATTATTTCCATGAAAACATCTAATATGCAACCATTACAGCATTAGTTGAATAATTCTTAAGTTAAACCGACTAAAAAAAATTTAAGCTGCCTGCGTACTATAAAGCCACATATATTCCTTTCAGTAGCCCAAAAATACTCACTAAACTTTTAAATTTTTTAAACACCTTCCAAATACTCATACAAATACCAGATAATGTGTTTTTTTGAAAATTCGAGATTCTGTTAGTGCTCATATCAAGTTATAATAACCTATAAATCTATGAGAAATGTATAAGGTGCGGCAATCCTGCATTTTTTAAATGGCTATAGATACCTAGGGGTGAGTTGTCAAGGTTACCGTTACTCCAAACAAAAACCCTCAACAATTTCTCCTCTAAAACTAGAAAAACCCAAAATCTCTCCAAAACCTCAAAAATTAGCTAGAAACTAAAAAATTTGTTGGAAAACCTCAAAAATAAGTTAAAGAAACCGTAAGTCTCCGCCAAAACTCCAAAAATTATCTAGAAACCCGAAAAATTCAAAAGTTAGCTAGAAAATCCCACAAATTAGTGAGAAAAACACAAAAATTTGCTAGAAAACCTCATAAATTAGCTAGACAACCTCAAAAATAAGTTGAGAAACCCCAAAAACTAGGCAGAAAAATGCAAAAATTAGCTAGAAAATCCAAAAAATAATCTAGAGAAATCCAAAATATCCCCTAGAATCCCAAAAATTAACTAGAGAACCTCAAAGTCTTCCCCAAAAGTTTGTTAGAAAATCCCAAAAATTTCCTAGAAAACCCCAAAAATTAGCTAGATAACCTCAGAGCATGCTTCATGACGTAATGGGCGATTTCAGAAATTGCCTCCAAGAATGTTTAATCATTCAAATTATAAGTATGAAAAATGATCCATCTGTTAGATGTTCAAAAATGCAGAATTCACTGCCGCAACCTGTATATAAAAAATTGTATATTACTTTAAAGATTGCAAATGAAGTTTTCATAAATAAAATGAATACTGTTCAATAATCAAATATATCAAAAGTTTTTATTAGTACAAAGTGTTTACAATGAATATAGAGGAATGCCTTAGTACGATACAGGGTGTTCGATACATTTCGACTATAAATTAAACCGATTCCTAACTAACGTAAACAATTTTTACACTATATATCAATAAAATACTCGAATATGTCAAAATAAAATTCTAATTGAAGCAAAATACTATAACCGGAAGTTACTAAGTACTACATCAGAATTTATTGCTCCTACATTATTAAGTTTAAAATAAAATTATATATTAAGTCAATTTATTGCCTAATATTGATTGATCGAGACATAAAACTATTAATGTATTTAAAATATGTGAATTTTGGTGGCAAATAATAATTAAATTTAGAAAATAGTTATGTATTTGAGAAGTAGTTCAAATGAACTTCATATTATGGGTAAGTAGTCTCGATATTTATGGGCGAAATTTTTAATTTCAACTGTATAACAAAATATAAATAATTTGACTAGAATATTTATATAATAAATTTAAAACTTCAAGCTTAAGAAAAACAAAAAAAAAATTAAAATAGTTGTTTGTTCATCTATAAACATGTAAAGCTTTTTTTTCAATTTTTTTAAACTGCCATTCAGTTTATAAATATATAACATATTTTTTTATTACTACAATAGCTAAAAACTATACTTCAACTACCAATAATTAATTTATATTACACAAGTAGGCCTACCTTAGTGAACTTTTTCAAAATAAATCCAATAAGAGAAGTACAACCTAATGAACAATTGAGAATAGTTCAAATAAACCTTAAATTGATTTATAAATATTCCTGAGCTCAAGCAATAGAGGAAATAAAAATTATAATTAAGTTCGGAGTTCAAAAACTAGTTCAAATGAAAAGAGACCGTAGAAAAGATCTTCGAATAAACCTCCCAATTAGTAAAATGAACTAACAGTTGTAAATTGTTCATTTAAATGATGTACAAATCGTTTCACAAATTAAAAAAATTATAAAATAGTGCAAATATACCTTAAATTGAGTTCCAGCAATCAATGCAAAGTATAATCAAGCTCAGAACTCAAAAGTAGTTCAAATGACAAATACACAGAATGGAAGATTGTATAAAGAAACTGTCTGAATAAGTACAAATCAACAAAGTAGTGCAAATAAACCTGAACAAAATTTGGAAATTAATTCATAATGAAGTAGTTCATATGAAGAAAGATTGAGTGAACTTCGAAAATGGGCAAATTCGTTTTAGAAATATAAAAATTCCTCTTAATTAATAGATTAGTTTAAATAAACCATACTACTCGGCTTCGATGCAGCACTCGAAAAGTAGTTCAAATGAAGAAAGGATGTAGAATAGATCTGAATAAGTTGTTGAAATAAAGTTTTGGTGAACTTTGGAAATAAACGATTTTTTTTTTTTCATAATAAAACCAACAAGTGATGTAGAAACTGAATAAACAGTTGGAAGTAGTTCAAATGATCCTGTACTGATTAAAAAATATTCCTCAGCTAGAAGAATCAAGGAAATGAAAATAATAAATAAATTCTGACTCAAAAAGTAGTTCGAATGAAGAATTCACAGAATATAAAATTGTAGAAACTAAACTGTTTGAAAAACCCCACAAAATCGACAAAATAGTTCAAATAAACCTCAACAAATTCACTGGAGTGAACATTACAGTAATGAATCAATTTGACAGTTGAAGCATAGTTGTCAATATTTTCAACTGAAAATATGTCCTACGTTCAGTAAACACTTTGCACTAGACATACCTTAAAAAATTATATTTTTCAAAACTCACACTTCCTGAACTTAGCTCTGTTAATATTTTACAAAATATACTTAAAAATAAAGATAATTACAGTCACATTGCATGTATACAAATATATATAAAAGAGATTTGGTGTTTCGTAAATGGTGATGGGTTACAGTAATGGTATTTTATTACTTTAGAAAACCTCATCCTTAAAAATACCCACTTCATCTACATATCCTCTGCGATGTATTCAAGAGATCTTGGAGGTAGCAGTAGAGGATGCCCGCTTGAGCCATTACGTCCACGGTACCAGCGGCCAAAGTGTCTTTTTGCTTTATGTTGTCCGGTTTGACTGCTGGACGTAGAAGCGTTGGACCGAAGACAGTCGCCAAGTTGTGCAGCGACATTTTGTTGTCGCTCTCGTGTCGATGGACCCTAAATAGTTGATTCAAATGGCGATTTTAAAATAAAAATCAATCACTATTTCAATAATTACTCTTATATTTAACCAATTCCACATGGAGCATAAGCCCTTGTAAAGTAAGGTAAATAACTTTGGAAGTAGTTCAAATAGACCATAAATGATCTCTCATAATTGCATACCAAAATGTATCAAGAAAAAAATGGGTCTTAAACTTCAAATTTTAAAAGGAGTTCAAATGAACCATGATTGATCATTTGTATTTCCTTTTGAATAACAGTTAAAAGTGTAAAAAAACTATTGAGATTGAAAAGTAGTTCAAAAAGACCACGAATGTATTTTTTTTCTGAATTACATCCTCGAGTATATAAAAAAACTGCATGTCAAGCATTGAATTTTGAAAATAGTTCAGATATATACCTTCACAAGCGAATGAAATATAACTATGAAGTTATAAACTGGGAAAGTAGTTCAAATAGACCACGAATGACAATTTATATCCCAAACTTATTACCTCAAGTATATTCAAAAGCTACAAACATAAAGTAGTAAATATACTGTTAATGATGGCACTAAATATACAAAAAAATCCCTACTGAGCTCTAAATTTAAAAAGTAGTACAAAAACTCCTCGAAGAGAGGAAAGTAATTCAAATGAATCGCTAATTATAAATAAACAACAACAAAAGTGACATAATATATTTTAAATCGAAAGTAGTTCAAATAAATCGTTGATTATAAAGAATCTACAAGAGAAAAGTAACAAAATATATTTTAAATCTAAATTAGTTCAAATGAATCGCTAATTATAAATGAACAACAAAAGAAATGTGACAAAAAACATTTTAAATTGAAAGTAGTTCAAATGAATCACCAATTAAAGTTAAAACCTCCACTGTATTTACCTTATTAAATGATCCAATATGCATTTAATGGTTTCGCTGTTCTGCTTGGGTAGTTTTTGAAAGCATTCCTTAAGTAATTCAGTCCTACGTTTTAAGTTACCATTGCTCTGATTAAAAGCTTCCAAAAGTTCAGGATACAAATAATCAGTAAATAAAGCTTCGGGTAGTTCCCTTAGGTACAATTTCAAAATACCAGTCACCGAATGAATATCCACTTCTTTTAGAAGTTGTTCAGCCTCATAAGAATCTAAAAAAGAAAATGAAAAGATATTTCCAAAAGGTTGAAATATTATTTGATGCTCTAATCAAGTAAGGAATCGGAAATTACTTGTTTCGAAAGATTTTTTTAATTTGGTTATATCGAGAGAAGAACCAGACACTCTGTATATTCCTACTTCTGCCATGCCTCTCCTTTCCACTTCCCGTATACATGCAGTTACAATAAAAGGAATGTCGCGTTTCTGCCTCCTTGAAAAAACGAAAAAATTAAATATTTCAACAACAGTATGTAAAT
Source organism: Diorhabda carinulata (assembly GCF_026250575.1). Classification (NCBI taxonomy): domain Eukaryota; kingdom Metazoa; phylum Arthropoda; class Insecta; order Coleoptera; family Chrysomelidae; genus Diorhabda; species Diorhabda carinulata. The sequence continues at coordinate 2,433,261 of NC_079469.1, forward strand.
TTATGAAACTAACTTGCATACAGCTTGTATTTTTTCGCCAAATAAGGCCCCAGTTTTACCAGTCGGTACTCTCCTTAAACTAATTTCACAAGGAATGTATTTCAAACCCATACGTAATGTACAACCGTTTATGGACAAACTTTTCTCGGTGATGTGTTGATTCAACCATTTCCTACTCAATTTTTGTGTATGTTTACCGAATAGAGTGGGATTCGTCATACCGTCTCTGTAAACCAATACCCGAAGGTTTTCACAACCTTCCAAATCTATCATGAAATTTTCATTCCATTGTGGATTGTTTGTATTACAAATTACTTTCGTTTTGGCTTTTTGAAAGAAGTGACCGTAAAAGTCGACTTCGATGACTATATATAAATCTAAAAAATGAAATAAATTTATAATATGAAAGAAAAATACTGAAAACACATCACAAATCAATTTGGTACGACACTGTAATGTTGTCCAGACGTTAGAATAACAAAAATGTAAGAAATTTTGTAATTGTGAGGTTACGTCTTATCGTTTCCTACATGTTGGTAGAAATAATTTAAAATTATACATTTTTATGCTTATCAAACAACTGTATCAAAATCTTAGTGAAACGAAAACAAAATAACAATAAAATTGTTGACATAACCTTTATCAATGAATTTTTTTTTGGTGAATTGAGAACGGGGATATAAATTTCCAATGTTTGAACTACTAAACACCACCACTACACTACTACACCAACAGTCACAATGTTTATTTCAAATGAATCGTCAATTATAAAGAATGGACTAAATAAAATGATAAAACACACTCTAAATTGAAAGTAGTTCAAATGAATAATTAATTATAAAGAATGGACTAAATTACAAAGAACGAACAATGACAGAACACACTTTAAATCGAGAGTAGTTCAAATGTATCGCCAAGTTCTTTTTCATAAACAGATGAAAATCGAGGTTCATACAAACAAAACTAAGTTTTTCCAACTATCCCACTATATTTTTGAATTATTACTTCACTTAGAAACACCTCAATTAGTTGATACTATTATTACATAAGATCAAATTCATTGTATCTAAAAAAAAAAAATTTTGACTCACCACAGTAATATTCCAACCCAGTCAAATCGTAGATGTAAACATGCAAATCACCTACTAATAAACTCTCATCGTTTCCACTTCTCAATAAATACGATCCCATATTAGTTTTCAAAAATTGCCTACAAGCGGTTATCCAAGTTTGCAATTCCAACATATTGAACGGTTGGGCAGTAACCTTTCCGGTACGTTCAGTCTTTTGTAACGTCAATATTGCCTCTATCCATTGGGTACGTTCGAAATCAGACGATAAGAAGAACATATAAGTACGACCCGTCTGTTTGTTCTTTATACGGTAAACAAGATTCGGTGATACCAGTACCAATTGACTTTCTAGTTCTATCAGTCTTTTTCTATATTTATCCGAACCGCGGAGTAATTTAGAACGATTCTTAAAAAAATAAATATTCAAGTTTTAAATCATTTCAACAAACATTTAATAGTGAAATTACCTTGTCTTCGTTCGCTTTTTCTTCTTGTCGCAACTGATCTCTAACATTCGAAGCTTGAGATTTCAAAGCTACTATATTTGATTGCGATACTTCGTGTAGATTTGCAGTAGTCTCTTCTAATGTTAATATATCTTCAACTGGTATGAACCACTTCAATTCGAATGTATACTTTTCGTTCCTACCAGCAGTCTTAAAAATAATTATTGTTATTACTTTTTTCCATAAATATTAATTAAAAAACACCCTTTGAATTGAAAATAGTTCAAATGAATCATCAATTATAAAGAATGAACAAAAGAAAAACGACAAAATACATTCTAAATTGAAAGTAGTTCTAATGATTCGTCAATTATAATTAATAGACTAAAGAAAAATGACAAAACACTAAATTGAAAGTAGTTCAAATGAATTGCTAATGATGAAGAATAAACAGAAGAAAAATAACAAAACACTCTAAATTGTAAGTAGTTCAAATGAATCGCCAATTATAGGTAAATTTACTGTGTATTTATGAATGATCAAATCAAGGGGCAGATAAAATTTGAAAAACAATTCAAAAAATCTTCAAAGACATTAAGAGATTCCACATATTCTGGTTTAAAGAATGGACTAAAGAAAAATGACAAAACACACTTCAAACTGAAAGTAGTTTAAATGAATCACTAATTATAAAGACCAAAAAAAAAGAAAAATGACAAAATACACTTTAAATTGAAAGTAGTTCAAATGAATCTCCAACTATAGATAAATTCCGGATTTTTACCTTATATTTGGCACAAGCTATAACGTCGTTAAATAAAAATAAATGCCTCAATTTTCTATGACCATCTACATATTCAACGATAAATGAATTTTTCACTAATCTCCTCTGTGCTCTATCAGTAGCCTAAAAACATAAAAAAATTATAATAACTATAAATATTGTTTGAAAAAAATACTTACAGGAAACATAGATTTTGTTTGTATCATATTGAATTGGTCCAAAAAATTCTGGGTGAGATTTAAAGCTTCAGCTAAACTGTGATGATCTGGATGTGAAGAAGGAACAAATTTCAACAAATCGTGTAAGACTAACGCGTTTTTTTGTACCCTAGCTACCGGTTTATGCAAAAGGTCTTCTAAACTAATCGGTTGTCCAGAAAGTTGCTTACACGTTATATTTTTTGATATTTCCCCAAACTGTACATTCGCAGCACTACATTTTCTTACTGTATCCAATGCTAAACCGTAATTGCTCAAAAACGCCCCGTATAATGATAGATTCGTTGCCTGAAAACCAACAACAATCAACATAAATCAATTTACTCGAAATTAGATTTACCATTATTTTGAATTGTTCTCCTATTCTTGTATCCCAAGTTTGGATATGTCTTTTGAGTGCCTCCAGGAAATTGGCATGTAAATTATACAATTCCGGAATTTTGTAAAAAATTGTGTTCAATTCTGATTCACTAACGATTGGTTGTGAAGTTCCTATAGTTGCTTGAATTGCCTTCATGTACTACAACGAAACATATTAGAAAAATCGTTGCTTTTTATATTTTCTTTTTACCTTCAATAAAAAACTTAACCAATCAACGTAGTTACTTTCACTGTCGGTTATATTATAAAAAATACTTTTATACATTCTATCTGTTTCACCCTTTACATCACTTCCATCCTAAAAAATAGATAAATCAGAAAAAAAACAGAATAGATTATTACAAATTATATATATATATATATATATATATATATATATATATATATATATATATAATAAAAAGCTCAACATATCTTTCGATAAATAAATAATAACCATAATCATTAGTTGTTGTTCACTAGAGATTAAATTGAACTAGTTTTCAATCTTCAGTTGAGTAGGTCAAATATACCATGAAAGATCTCCTATAATCACATCCCGAAATTTATAAAAACAAACTGGATCCTAAACCTCAAATTTTTAGAAGTAGTTCAAATAAACCACTATTGATTATTTGTATTTCCTTTAGAATAACAATTATAACTATTTAAAAATAACTGTTAAGCTTGGAAAGTAGTCCAAAAAGACCACGAATGTATTTTTTTCAGAATTAGGTCACATGTATATGAAAAACTGCATGTCAAGCATTGAATTTTGAAAATAATTCAGATATATACCTTATAAAAATTATTATGAAGTTAGAAATAGGAAAAGCAGTTCAAATATACCATAAAAGATCCCTCAAAATCACATCTCAAAATGTATTACAAAACTGGATCCTAAACCTCAAATTTTTAGAAGTAGTTCAAATAAACCACGATTGATTATTTTTTTTCCTTTAGAATAATAGTTACAAGTATCAAAAAATAACTATTAAGCTTAAAAAGTAGTTCAAAAAAGACCATGAATGTGTTTCTTTTAGAATTACATCCCCGAGTATATAAAAAACTGTATGTTGAGCATTTAGTTTTGAAAATAATTCAGCCATATACCTTTACAAGTGAATGAAATATAACTATGAAGTTATAAATAGGGAAAGTAGTTCAAATATACCATGTAAAATATCTCAAAATTACAGCCCAAAATGGATAAGTAGTTCAAATAGACCACGATTGAATAACAATAAAAGCGTAATAAAAAAAACTATTGAGCTTGAAAAGTAGTTCAAAAGACATTCACAGCATAAGTTCTTTTTGTCATTAAACTGGTCCCTAGGAGCTGCGTCTAGACAGTATGGAAGCCATACCACTTGGTGCTTTGTTAAATATCCCGGCTAACATTTTTTTAAATGCACTGAGTGAGTTTTTGTGGTGAAACTACCAATCACCGCCTCCCAAAAGCAGTTATTCCTATTTCTCTTTTCATATATTCATTGAAATATATCAAAGCATTATTCTTTAATGAGACCATATGACCTCTCATAGCACATTCTTGGCTTGTCCTTTATAATCCAACTGTGAAGACTATTTAGTCGCCGTGTTCTAGATCACCATTGGCTAATTGTCTTTTAAAACCTTGAAGCTCCAAAAATCGATGCTAATGTTACATGGAATATTAGTGCCACTTGCAGTTATGAGAAGACTTCTCCAATTGATATAATAGCTAAAACAAACTCTTAATAAATGATGTTATGATATTATCTAGCATTGAGGGTCACTGAGGTTTTCATGAAGCTACTGAAGTATTGTTTTGTTTCGGGAAGAAACCCCAACCCTTTCAACTACATATAACTCATCAACTATTTTTAACAAGTTTTTTGTAAGAAAAATTGTTAAATCTATTATATACTTACGTGACTAAATTTTCTTCTACTCGCAGGTGTTACAGATTCCAAAGAACTGGAACTAGCATAGGAACTGTTATCATTTTGTCTTCTCAATTCAGTTATATCTTCTTGTTCATCTTCGCTACTACTATGACCATTACCATTCTTTTTAGTTGCACTGAAAACGTTCATTTTGTAATCGTACTCTGTGTATATGTATATTTTTTTGCACTCACTGTATAAAATATTCAATATTGACGTAATTCGAAGTGCCTGGAGATTGTGGATCTTGTACGGCTTGCGTCGAATCTCTCTTGGATTCTATCTGTAGGGTGCTAGTTGAACTAAAAACATTTTCAGTACTGGAATGATTACTTTTAACTATAAAATCTTCATCTGTGGCAACCATATCATAATAAGGTTCGTCTGTAGCTGCAAGGAATTCCGATGAAGATGATCTAGAATCACTGGAGCTTGTTTTTGGTTTGGTTCTTAAGGAATCTGGTCTTTGTGGTACCCTAAAATTATAATATTTTGTTGCTAGCTTCAATATATTTTCATTATTAATAAATTTTATGAATCGGATGAATCTATACATATAAATAACTTACTTTGGTGGTATTTTAACTGGAGAAGTATTTTGTTTTAAACCGTTCACCTCTATCACTGTAACAAAGGTTCCTGGATCCGGATCAGGAGGCGCGGTGGGTTCATATTTCTCTGGTACTTCATTATTAACCAATTGTTTGGATAATTCGTTAACACACATATTAGCTGATATATTTTCGGGTTCTTCGACATTTAAAGATATTGTCGCCGGTTTACTAACTTCGGTTGTGGTAACTTCAGCCTAAAATTTATTTATTCCATTTATGCTTTACTTATTAACCATAAAATATCTGGAATATGGGAAAATTGAGGAGCTGAAATTGCAAGATGGGAATTGAGATAGAGGTTAAGTGTCTAACAACTCTATTTTTCTCAGACAACCAAGTTGTTATAGCTTGTGATGAAGAGGATGCAGATTAAATGCTGAGAAAATTGGTTGAAGAATATGCAAAATGGGGTTTGAACATGAATATGTGAAAAACTGAATATAAATAAATCAAAAACAGAATATGTGATGGTAGGAAGGTTACAAAGAGACACAGAACTGCAAATGGATAAGGTTAGACAATGTAGACAAATCAAAAACCTAGGAAGCATAATTTCTGAAGATGGAACAACAAAAGAAGATATAAGAAATAGAGTGCAACATGGAAAAGAAGCTACAAGAATTCTCAATTTATTGCTTTGTTCAGAAAAAATTAACCTAAACACAAAACTGGCAATAAACAAAGTCATAGTGGATAGACAAGAGAAAATAATAGAGGCTGTGGAAATGCTCCTGCAGGATATACAAGATGAAGAGATACTATGAAAAATAGGTCGAGTATACACGACTTCGGACTGTGCCGGATGAATGTTCCCAAATCTCAAAAATTTATCTCCCTAAAACATCAATCAAAACCCTCTAAAATTCCCACAGTTTCTAGGGATTCCTCCTAAAAAATTCTATTTTTAATAAAAAAAAATTATTAAATATTAAATAAATAATCTTATTCAACATTTTTTTAAATTCATTATTCATAAATTATCAAAGACTTCAAGTAACTAATCATTTTCTTCAGATTATGATTTATTTGAAATAAAAAAAAGTTATACAAATCCCTAAAAACATCTCATACCACATTTCCTCCCTTAATTTGAAGGTTAAACGCCTAAGTTGGGAACCCTGGTACTGGTAAGGACATGAAATGAAGATAGAGCATATCAGATTGCCGAAGAAAGTATTGATGTATCAGCGCGCAAATTAAACACCAAAGTGTACTATTTCTAATATACTTCCGAGCTTTCGAATACTTATGTATTCATGTAAAACCACAGCAATTTTTAATTAATGAATGTAAGTAAATTTTATTATTGTTATATTTTTATACATAGTACTTGACCATAATTTCAGTCATAGGAAATTAATATATATTAGTATTCGAAAGCTGGGATGTATATGAGAGATAGTACAGTTTGGTGTTTTATTTTGCCACAATTCCACTACAAAAATACGATTTTGAAAAGAATAAAACAATAAATGTTAAAAATCGTCATCAAAATTTTTTTTGTGTGTGACTAAAAACTTTGTATTGTATATTTAGGAATTAAATGACATAATCTTTCTGGTTTAATAATTACAAAAGAACAATTTGACACAAAATATTTACAGTTGATTGCAAAAAACTATGAACCAGTTAAATGTTTTCACAATGATTGACTTTGATAGGCAATACTTCTATTATAGAAAATTTTCTACTTCACAGCAATTAATTCCTTAATTTTAATTGTGACACTTTTCTTTTTGGTGAAAGATTCACAGTAACAAATATTTTTATTAACTGATAAATTATTTTTAACATGGAATCAACAGAAAGCACTTCCTAATTAAAATTAATACAATAACCAGGTCACATTACATATGCATGAAACAATTTCAAATATATATTATTAGTCAAATAAGTAATTAACAAATTTACGTCATTATTAACAACGTTATCTTAAGATGAGATTTATTTATAAACATTTTTGTTAGCATTATATGTTTACATTGTTCGCGACAAATAAAAATAAATAAATAATGACCACACCTTCAAATCAGTAATTACCACACAACAGGGAATTAAAGAAAATGAGGAAATTACAATTAAGCAACAATATGAATAAATGAATAAATATTTGCAAATGTATTCAAACGAGAAAAATTTTATATTTACTTTAGATACAGTATCTACAATGACATCATCAGATTCATCACTTTTCTCTTTTGATATTTTTTTCTTATGTTCTTCAACATCACTTAACAGCCTCTCCAAATATTCAACGTAGAATTGCTCTTTTTCTAGTTCTTCTTTTAAAAGTAGCACCTTTTGTTTATGTTTTGCTAAGTTGGCTCTAACATCCTCCTCCCATGCACCTGGTAAAGGGCTATCGGGGAACCTTTGTAACCAAACTTGTTGAAAATCACCAAACACACTCATCGCTGGAAGGTTTTTTACATTATTTTGTATAAAATTATCTTGGTTTTCTATTGTTTCATGAATAAAACTTGCAAACAAAATACATTTCTAACAAAAACACTTTCACTCACAAATAAATAGGAAAATTATGAATGACAGCAATGACAACATTTGACGGTAGTAATGTCATACAACTGGATGTAAACCAAACATTTTGAAGAACGTTCGCTAGATTCGAACGTTTCTAATTTAAAAAACTGATTAATTCGAAAATAATATATATTAAGTTAACTACATTTAAATATTTCTATTTACGCAAACATTTTAGATTTGGTTTAGATTGATTTCAACATCTATTTATATTATTGATACTGATTGATCACTATTGCTTCTGTTCGAGTAGCTCACACTTTAGTTTGACATTTAACTCAACGGCCAATTGTCAAATAAACAAGCAATTTCTAAAAGTAAAATAAGAGTACTGTTTGTGGTGTTTATTTTTAATTAAATACTCAATTTTATTGGAATTTATAGGAAGTTCCAATGAGATGGCATCTGCATTGGAGCAGTTTGTAAATACAGTTAGGACTTCTTCTTCTCACGGTTATTATATTACTTTCAAAACTATTCGTACCCTATATTGAAGGTTATAATTTTAGGTAACTTAAGAGAGCTTTGTGTATTTATTACGAAATCTAATGAAATATTAGTAAAACATAGTCAACATTTGGATAATGTATTGGAAACTTTAGACATCCAACATCATTCTTTGGGAATATTATCAGTGCTGTGCGCTAAATTTAATGCATCATCCACTACTACAGAAACCACATTCACTCAAGCTCAAGATTTCATATTAAACTGCAACGGAGAACAAATTAGATTCGCCCCCGACACATGTAAGTACCCTACATATCCACATGGATAAGCTCTTGTATATCATAAATTCCAGTTGCTGAATTATGTCACCATATTACTAATTACTTAGTGGAACACAAGCAACCTTTGAAAGGGATATTATTATTACAAAAAGCCATTTCTAAGTTAAGATTGTTCGATTCGCAATTAACATCCATTCACGCCGACTTATGTCAGTTATGTTTGCTGGCTAAATGTTTCAAACCGGCTCTAGAAGTTTTAGATATCGACATTACAGGAATATGTCAAGAGGTAAATAAATTACCCACTAGTGAGAATATAAATTTTCTTAAGTGTTTTTGTTTACTTGCAGATATCCCAAAATCCATCCACACCCCAGTTTGATTCGAAATATTTTCTTTTATATTATTATTACGGTGGTATGATTTATTTGGCCGTTCGTAATTTAGATAGGGCTTTATATTTTTTTGAAGTGGCGATTACAACCCCTTCGCTTGCCGTTTCTCATATTATGTTGGAATCGTTCAAGAAATATATTTTGGTTTCCTTGCTGTTACATGGAAAGGTAAGAATTTTTTTAGTATAATTTATTAGAATTAAATGGCTGATTTTATCAATTTGTACCTTCTGAAGAGGATTACATACATTACTTGTTTTTTTAATACATTTTAATTATAAAATCGAATTTAAAAACATTTATTTTGCTATACGAATTTAAATACAAAAATTTTGAAGTGTTGTGGTCTTCTTGTTTTTTTTTTGGCTTTAGAAAAGCAAAAATCACCCGATTATAATGATTTTATTTCTTTTTTTATAATAATAATTATGGAAACAAAAAATTAGAACTTATATTTGTTGATAATCATGTAAACACACTCATTAATGAAGAATTGTACATAAACAGCTGATATACAATATTTTCTGCCTTCTAGTGGTTTCCTGTATGTAATATAGGAGTCCACACACTATATTATATGGCATCTCCCTTACAAATTAGTTTGAGATCACAAAATGCTACAATGTTTGGATTTGTGAATAATTTTTCATTTTCTGACCAACTATCCTCACAGTTTTCAATAACTCTAGACAAAACTGATGGTAATTTTATACTATCCCTTGGTTACATCGTGATTCAACCATTTTCCCCTAGCTAGTACCATCTAATGGTCAGCTGTTCCTGATATAGCTGTCCATACACTATATTATGTTACATTTCACTCACGAACTATTATAAGATGAAAAAATGCCTTGATGTCAGGTTTCGTGACTAATTTCTCATCTTCTCACTGACCATCCTCACAGTTTTCAATTAATCCAGATAAAACTGTGATTAATTTTATATTAACTCGCCATTACCTCGTTTTTAGCTTTAGACAATTAAATGATAACGAAATGTTAATAAACTTTTATAAAATCAACATTTTTAGGGTTTTTAACCAATGGTACAACCATTTTCCCATAGTTAGTTTTATCTAGTGATTAGCTGTTCCTAGTATAGCAGTCCATACACTATTTTATGTAACATCTATTACAAATTATCATATGTTCAAAAAGGGCTTTAATGTATGAATTTGTTATTGATTTTTATCCTCTAGGCAACTATACTCCACTAACTTCATATTCATAAATAATTAACGAGATTAATTTAATATTATTTATATTAGAAAAATTGTGTTATTTCAGGTGCAACCGATCCCCAAATATGCTTCCCAAGTGGTTACGAGATTTATTAAACCACTATCTCTGCCTTATACCGATTTAGCAAATGCCTTTACGTCAAATAACACAGCAGAATTAAATACGGTACTTAATAAACATTCTGAGGTAAGTTTGATTTGATTGATTCAAATTATTATTTTTTTTATTAAATATTAAATTTACAGTATCAAAAAGATAATTACTTGGTTTATTTTATTAAAGACGAAAGTGAAAACATGAAATTACAATAATTTTTGTTGAAAGTATTATTCCTATTTAAACACTTTACTCTACACTTAACTAACTTATTTAATTTCTTCAGTTACTTTTCTATGTCGTTCCGTTCATTATAACTATAAATTATAAACTCACTTTTGGTGTTAAACAAGCTCGAATATATAGCAGAAACGACATTTCTAGAATTCTAGAAGGTATACTAACGAAAACGAATAAATAACAAGACCTTTACAGAAATTAGTTGAAAAAAATAACCTCTAAGAAAAATAAACTTCAAAAGAATTCCGTATTCGCCAAATTTTAGACTTTCATTATAACCGGACAGGTACGGTTCCACGGTCCATGTCGGGGACAAGTTCGTAACAATTTTTCATTTCTGGGTGGAATTAGAAGCCTCAAGAGACTATTTGTATTTAAAAACTTGCGAATTAATAGTGATTCATGCAATGGGCTATTTTTTAGACCTTTTTTTTTGAAGTTCTTCCAGTACCCTGGAAGTTCATAGGTGTTTTTAGATCAAATCATAGACTTAACGTCGCCGTTTGCCGTTGATGACTTTCAACATTACGAATTTCCTCTTTTTTGCCGTCGGCGGTTCGTGGCAAATTTCGTTTGCGTTTGTCATATGATTTTGACGTATGACGTTAGAGCGCTTGATTTTCGACTTCACTTTAATACTTCTCATTTTCTTTTTTTAAAATTTTGTTATGGCCATTGCACACACGATAAGGCCTAATGCTCCCAATAAATAAAAACTCTTCGAATGTGTTTATAACCTCGTCGTTCAACCATTTTCCACCAACTGGCATCGTCTAGTGGTCAGCTGTTATTGGTATAGGAGTCCATACACTATATTATTTGACATGCAACCAGCATTTCGTTATTTTGTATTTTTTACCACCTTAAATGTTGATATAAACGCACCTTTTTGATAATAATCGTTGATGACTTTTTTGTAAAGCATAAAACGTAAATCACATATTTTTTTGTTAATTCAGGCAAAAAAACGAACATTTCGGAAAAAAAATGCGTGGAAATGTTTATGTATTAATTTTTTACAGTTGAAACTTTATTCATGTTTAGTAAAATTAATATTTTCCTTATTAATCGTATATAAAATTCATGCATGTTAGGTTAGGTTTAAAAAAATTGTTTTTGCTTATATTACTTTTGTGTTCACTTCATAAAAGTCATAAAAAATGCAAATAACAATATTTTTGTGAGAAAAGATCAATTTTGAGAGAAATTGTTATTTTAATCTGAAAGAACATGAAAAATCAACATATTTGTATGATTTCTTCTAATAACTTTTTGTTTCGTAAAAAAAATTTTATTTCATTACTTTTAAAAGAAGTTATCAACAACTATACGTGAATCAATGCGTTCAGACGAATATTTAAATCTTTGAAACTAATATGAGTTTCTCCTATAGGATAAAATTACCTTAAATAGAATTATTGAATACTCTGTGGATGGTTGGCCAGAGGATCAAGGCATTTTTTTAATTTTGAAGATTATTTGTACGTTCATCAAGAATTAGTTTTTCGACTTATGTTCAAAAATTTGTTTGAAAAACGATGTTACATAATATAGTGTATGGACTCCTATACCGAGAACAGCTGACCACTAGAAGGCACCAAGTCGGATAATATGGTTGAACTACGAGGTTATAAATCGTTTTAATAAAAATAATTTTAATTAATCAACATCAAACTTTCTACTTCTTAAATCTTTTTATATGATTTTCTTGATAAATCCCTTTATTTTTTTGTATCTTTTGGTTAAACCAAAAACGGAAAACTGACATTTTGACATTTGAGATCGAAAATCATGGATTGTCTTGGGGGATTGTAATGAACTAGTTGGATGAAGTGGACTGTCGTGTTTGTCGTTCACTACAGCACCCAAGTAGATGTGTTGTTTTCTTCGACGAGGTTGCGGAATGAAGGACCAGTCGTAATTTTAAGTAACGTTTAATAAAAACACTTAAATACGACAATATTACACGTAAATCGATGTACAAAATAAGCATCAAGATAAATCAACAAGAATGTCCACAGTGATATATAGTTGGTTACAAAAGATAGCGAAGTTTATATGTATATTTCTCCGGTTATTCTTGAACGAAGTAACAGAAAATTGCACGTTTTATGTTGCGTCGTAACGCGAGAGATATTTTGATTATTCAGGTAAATCGTAATTTTGCCCGTTTGTAAGGTTAAGATTTTTTATGATTTGATAAGTGAGAGAGAATCGTTAAGTTGATTTAGATATAGTTCGTTAGTTTTAACGCGCACTGTATGTTTAGTTTCTGTTTACTGTGGATTCTTTTTTCTCACTGTTCTGTACTGTGTTACTTTCTGCTCTCTTACTCTCGTGCATGAATGTTAAATTTTATTTATATGGGCTAAAATGGGGGTTAAAAATATCCCAATATCGTGGTAATATTTTGTGTTAATTGCCGTGAAGCAATAAAAAGAATCTATATTTTTCAAGCAGATTTTTTGAAATTTCTCTTTTGTTTGTATAAGGGTTGACCAGATGAACTTGGAATAGTTTGTAAAAGTATAATGAAGGTTTTCAAAAGTTTTCAATAGTAATTGCTTTTGTGTTTATTTGAGAGAAAGTTATTAGTGACACTTTAGAAATTTAACGATTGGTCTCTTGCGGAGAGAGAGTTATTTATTAGGGGTTTAAAGGTACAAAGGACATTCGACATTTGTCATTGTCTAAAATTTCATAAAATTGTGAAAGTCTTAACGATTATGGTATTTACCATATGTTGAATCGCAACAGATTGTTATCAAGTAAATCATATAAAAAGATCTAAGAAGTAAAAAAGTTGAATAAAAATTTGAAATAAGATTTTGTTTAAATTTTTAATCAAAATTATTTTATATTAACAACAGTTATAACCTCGTGGTTCAACCATCTTTTTCAAGCTGGCGCCGTGTAGTGATCAGCTGTTATTGATATAGGAGTCCATACACTACATTTTGTAAAAGCTTCATTTTAGTAACAAATTGTTAAATATAAGTCGACAACCACAATAAACTAATACTTCGATTTTTTTGGTTCTAGAAAATTAAAAAATAATACAATTTCAACGATTTTTTTTTTAATTTTCTTTTCAACGATGGGTTTAAGAAAACGATTAACGGAATGAAAAAAATATTTTGAGTGATTTAAATATTCGTTTAAACAGATATATTCACGTTTAGTTATTGATAGCTTTTTTTAATTATCGAATGAAATTTTCATAGTTTTTTTATTTATACAAAAAGAACACAAAAGAAGTGAAAAAATTTCCCCCTTGGTGACTTCCCCCTAGACAAAATGCAATTGCTGGTTGTATGTCACATAGTGTATGGACTGCTATACCAAAACAGTTGACCATTAGATGGTGACAGTTGATGGAAAATGGTTGAACGACAAGGTTATAAACAGTTTTGATATAAAATAGTTGTAATTATATTGAAAATAGAGGCTTCAGTATCAAAAAATAAAAGTAGTGATAGACTTAAAATATTGTATTTCAGGTATTTAATAGAGACCATAATATGGGTCTTGTAAAACAAGTATCGTCGGTGCTTTATAAGAAGAATATACAGAGGTTAACAAAAACTTTCTTGACTTTAAGTTTATCAGACGTTGCTAGTCGAGTAGGTCTTTCTAGTCCCGGAGAAGCCGAAAGCCACATATTACAAATGGTAAGAAATAAACTTTTTAGATATTTTTTTTCTCAAATTTTTCGTAAATTCAGATTGAAAAGCAACAAATATTCGCGACGATAAATCAAAAAGACGGAATGGTTGTGTTTAGAGACGAACCTGATAAATACAGCGGTCCCGAAGTTCTGAAAGGTCTCGAAGAACAATTAACTCTTTGTATGGAATTAGATAGACAAATTTTAGCAATGGATGAGGAAATACAAGTCAATCCGCAATACGTGAAAAAATCTACGGGTCTACAAGACGAAGAACAACCCAAAAGTACATACGCTATGTAATAAATTATGGAAAATACGCAAAAACGGGATAGATAAAATCGAATTTTTGTTTTCTTTTAGTTGTATTGGAGTTTTGATATAAATGGCGTTTATTACAAGTTGTTTCAAACTAATAAAATGAATAATTAAATTTGTTTAGATGTTAATATCGATTTTACAGGTATAACGAACAAATATCGATGAATTTTTGGTGTTTAATACCTCAAATTAAAGTGTATACTCAATTTGATAACTAATTTTTCGTTAATTAACCATTTCGTTTAAACTATTTCCATTAATATACATCCGGAAGTAATATAACTGTTGAACCAGTCAATTTGATCGAAAATAAAAACTGTTGTAATAATTATTTTTGACAAAATACTACCGCAACTGAAAAAATTGAATTATTAATGAAAAAATCCGTAATTTTTTGGTTGTTTTTCCCAATTAAAAAAAAAATTAAATTATATTTTATCGAAACGTGTTTTCTTCATCACCACTTCAGACCCTCCGGAAACTGACATAGTGAAGTCTCCATCATCTACTTTGTTGTATATAGCATTGTTTATAAAGGAAAATACTGGAAAAAAAGAAAATTTAATCCCCCAATGGGGATTATCCACAAGGCACAGGAGGTTGTAAAAATACTGGAAAAGTTCAACCCAAAGTAACTTAAAAGATACTTTTTCGATCAAGGCAGCGACTATTTTGATCTAGAAAGCACTTTACACTCTCTAGATGTTTCTAATGAACCACCATAACGAATACCCCATATCTTACTAGGTTCTATTTGGCACTGTTCATTAAAAAAACACTGGGAAAAGTGGAAAATTAGTCAAATATCGCCTGGTATATTTAATATTTGCCTCAACTATCAAATACCAACTTAACTATATGGAGGTTATCCATAAGGCACTAGGAGGTCGTGTTATTCATTATGTACAACCTGGGGATTCCCCGCGACGAATGAAAAACTTCCATTTTCACTTTAAACTAGTTTAAAAGATACTTTTTTGATCAAAGCAATGAAGAAGCACTTTTACAGTTCAATAACAATTGTTTTGTTCGAATGTCAAAAATGACACTTTTTGATGCAGACTAGTCGCGAACTACTAATCAAATCCAAACCCCACCGTTTCCTATTTGGAATCGCGTGTCTCAAGATGCAGATCACCACGCAACATGTGTAGAATGTACTAGCCGTGCCATGCTACCTCACATGTGTTATACATGTCCCAATTAGCATTTTTCCTAAAAAGTTTGAAGATAAACATAATAAGCGCAATGGCATATTACAGTACAAATAATGAAAACAACATAAAAGTAAAGAAATTTATTGATAATATTTCACAATGAAGACAAGAGTTGCTGTAAATTAGAAAAAATTTAATTTTTTCAAGTAAACATATCCATATATCATGGTGGAACTAAAATACTGTTGTTTTACAAGAAAATAGGAGTTTCACCCTTTTCAATCAACTATTTGTTGCTGTTTCCATAGAACAAAGTTTCGGCATCTTCTTTATAGACATATATAACGAAAAAATATCTTTAAGAATATTTTCTGTAGAATCTACTGTCCCACTATAGTAATTTACCCCATCTACAGTAGTTCTTACTTCTTCAAGTTGCTGAAGATGTTCTGGCCACGCAATTTTGTCAAAATATCCAGGACAATCTGGTGGTTCATATATCCGTAATAGTCTCCTTCTATAACACTCTTCTTTTGTTAGAGTAAAATAATATTTTAAATCGCACAAGGGCACTAAAGGTTTATAATTAAAAATTGAAAAACCTTCGATTATTAATATATTGAGCTTGGCTGTTTTTAATACATCTCGTACGTACCCTATGTCATGAGTGATACTATTCAAACTTTGAAAATGGTGCCTAATTCTTTTGAAACTATCCTTTTGAATGAAATTTGAAACATCGTCGAACATTTTATCCATATCTAAACTAGATAGTATATCGTAGTTCGCGTGGTTTAATTCAGGTATCCACGAAATTCTCGGGTCATTTTCTTCTAAGAAATACAAATCTTGACTGATGATTGTAGTTTTTGGTAAGATATTTTGTAGTTTTTGAGCCGTAGTTGTTTTTCCACCACATGTCACACCACTAATTCCAATAACTATTAATAAATCTTCCTCAAATTTCATCTTCAACATAATGAAATACTAATTTGAAATTATTCTCGTCAATAATGTATACATAATTAGTATTATATTATTGTTCAAGTACAACACGTGTTTATATCGGAAATGCGCATAGCAATGAAAATTACACAATAAATAATTTGCTAAGATAATCATATCGATTTTATAAAAGGTGAAGGGGTATCGGTATCAGTTTGCAAATGTGAAAAACACCAAAGTCTTACAGTTCTTACACGTCAAACTCATACCATCGAACTATTATACTTCTATACGTCAATTTTTATGGAAGTATTAAACTTTCATTAATAATTTTACATTATTTGAGGGGATTAAATCACTAAAATAAATCATCATTATCAATTGTAAACGTAATAAAGAATATAAAAAATATTAATACATTTAATGAAACAAATCATACTCTTTAACTGTTGGCTCTTTTTGTTCTGTCTATCGCTCTTTTTACGATTATATAAACCATTGAATTAGAAGTACTTCAATGGCATAAACCTAGATATTGTATTGTCTATGGTTTTCCTCCTTTTCAGTCCGTGGACCACAGAACTATTTTTTAAGCAGTTTTTATGATAAAAGTGATAAGAATATCGGACAAAATAAATATATACCTGTATTAGAACTAACTATATTGCTTTAATTCATGAAAATAACTTCAAATTAAAAGAATTCACACTTAGGAACTTTAATTAAATTTGTTGGTAGCATTGTATTTAAGTGTAATTGACATTTCAGAAAAAACAAAACATTTCAAAATGGTATAAAATTATTGATAAAACATAGTCAAGATGACTGACTGGTTCACTAATTTAAAAAACGCGAAAAAATCGTGTATAAACGACAAAAATTTAAAAAAAGTTCATTACGAATTGAACGATGGACGCCAGTTAGTCGAAGAATATAATACAGATACAGGCGTTCTTACCAGAAGAGCTTGGAGAAATTTGAGTACGCTGGTATTATTATTCTAACAAAAAACGAATTATTATACCAAATTAACATTATAGGTAATTTGTCCAATGAAGAAAAATGGGATATAGAAATAGGGGATCCGGAACCAACCTATAACAGTAAGGAAGAACATGCAATTAAAGAAAGTTCGGGACAACCTTTTATTTCAAGAAGAAACACTAGAACAAATTTAGAATGGAGGATTCGTAATCTTCCCTATCCACCCGAAGTTTATTCAGTAATTGTTAATCCTGAAGAACAGTGTTTAGTGGTTAAAACTTCGAATAAAAAATATTTCAAGAAAATTCCAATACCCGATCTCTCGAGACTCAATATCCGTTTGGATCAGACAAAAGTATCGTTCACACATAAATTTAATACGCTTATTATTGTTTATCAGAAGCCTAAGGAATTGTTAGAGTTTGAGAAGCTGCTGTACAAAGAGATTTCTAAAATTGAACCTAAAAACCTAGAAGGCGTACCAGATTGCCGACCCAGTTAATCATATTTGTAATTTAGTGTCCTAAAGTGATTTTTTTTCCAACTAACATGGCAAATCGAAAGTATTGTGATTTAAAAATATAAATAAGTAATAAAAATGTTGGTTTTTTATTTGTGTTTGAAGAATGTATTATTATACAAAGATTATGCTGGATTTTTCCTTATTTTTTCTTGAATTCGAATTACTGATATGTCAGATAACAAATCATGGGAAGGATGCTTTAAGTAAGATTATTATGTTACGAAAACCATCATAAGTTACCATCAAACGTCTTATCCCCCAAAACATCCATATTTCTATAAAAAGCAACTGTCAATACTCAGAAACATTAAATAGTACAGTTATAGTGACAATTTTGGAGTATGTTACCACACAAATCTGTGATGTGAATCAAGTTTTTAAATTGTACTATTTGAGTTAATTACAAAAACTAACTCCCTCGTAGGTTTACCAACGTCACACCAGATATGGAGTTTAAGAAAAGATCTGAAAGGATCTTTAATTCTGCGCTTTTTTTTATTCTTGTTTGCCAAAATTGATTGTTTTTTCAAATTTTGTGCCTGTATAACTGTATTATGATCATGTTACGTGCCTGTGTTTAACAAGCTTGCAATTGTACAACGTTGCCAAAATTTAGAAGTAGTAGTAGACATTGAGGAAATATAAAACAAGGTTATATTAAAATTCAATTTCAAAATATTCTGTTTTAAGCATATATAATATCTGTGAATTTATATAATTTTCTTCTTTTTTCTTTCATTTATATATAGCCTAAAGTGATATATAAATTTTTAATATTTAATAAGAAATTCATAAGAATAATATAATGAAATACTACGAACAGACTGTTCAAAATTAAACAAAACGAACGGTAAGTGATTCAATATCAAACACTTGCAAGGAAAATAATTCTGTTAACCTACAAACGCCATATTGTCAAGTAGTTAGAATGCCTAATTGATTATTATTTTTATTAATATTAAAACTGAAAACTTATACATCATTAATGACGTAAATTAATCTTTATGTTACACCAGTTCTGTTAATTACAAATTTTTCTGTTATCTTGTAAATAATTAAATATTTAACTATCAGGTTTTCATATTCATTCTTTATATACATAACCTCTCATTTTGATTAATTGTATATGCATTAAAATCATGCAGGTGCATTATTATATGAAATTTAATTTATTAAAAAAATTGCGAAAAATTGCTCAACTTGGTAAAGCGTGCGTATGCAGATATTTCACCGAGTTTCATAATTCGTTACCTAGATTGAGCAAAGCTATACCTATTATTTCATACAAAGAAATATTATAAACCATCATTTCCTAATTTTCTCACTTGAAACAAATTGCATCGCTTTAGTAAAAAAAAACATTTTAATAGGCCAGTTATTCCAGTCATTTCAGCTTTTATAAATGTTATTGCACCATAGAACAATATCGAATAAAAAAATGTACTTACCTTTTGTACATAACCTCCAAAAAAGTTAAAAACTCTTATGGTCAAAGTTTTATCTCGAAATCGGATTCTGCGCAGAAGAATACTTCGGAAATTATGCAACGGGCTCCAAAAGAAAATCATATAATAAATGAAAATTGAAAATTAATCGCTATATTTGAGTATAGTGTAGCTGCGTGTGATTAAAGAAGAAAAAGGGTTAAAAATGAAAAATTTTTAGTCAAAAATAAATACAGATTATATTCACACATTTCGTAAAGTCTATTATTATCAATATTTTGTGCTGTGCATTTTAATTTTATTACTTGAGTGTTTAATTTTCAAAAATTTTCATTTTATTTCAATTTATTACGTTGAAATATTCGACCATATTCTGGCCTACGTGTTTTATTGTAGAGGGGATCACTATTTTGTACTTCATGTGTGTATGGCCACAAAATGTCAGACGCTACTTTCTCTTACCTTTACCTCGTTTAGGTAGGTTATTATCCATTCTCTCTTCTATTCTATAGATAGATCCTGCCATTGAATAAACGATATTTCGAAACCTCTGAATAATTTCAAAAAATAACTGATAAGTTTAAATAAAAAGTTAGTTTTAATTTGGTGTAAAAAAGTGCGGGAATTTAATGTGTCATGATTTCTTTGTGATAGTTGGTGTGACGATGAACAGCTGATAGGTAATTCGTGCAAAAAAGTGTGTCTGGAAGATGAAATATATTGGACTCGTTTTTATTGCAGTTTTTACTGTGTATCAATCAGGTTTGTGCGTTTAGTCATTTTTTTATCATTAAATATTACTTCGAAAATTATTTTTATCATTATTAGCGTTAAACTATGAATTTAAATGTAGTATTTGTTTTATAAAGTAAATAGAGAATTAACTGGTCAAGTTTCTGTTATGATTGTATGAAAATAAATTTTAGCAATTTATAGGGTAACGTCAAATTATCAAAATAAAGTGAAAATGTTGAAACAAAAGATAATGGATAATGTTTTTCTCTAAAAGAAATCATTTTCCACCAAAATTGTTACCGAAAAAATAAATAAAATGACAAGGGTTTTCTAGTAATTAAATAATCGGACATCTTTGTAACAAAAACCAAATAAAACGAGCTCACGAGGTGTAAATATAAATTTTGGAATATTATTCCAGGCTAGCCTTAATGAAAATTGGATTTTCCGGAAAACTATATATTTGATCCGGAAACTAACACGATTTTTAATGTTTCGGACAAAAATACATAATATTCCTTGGATTTTCGCATATTTTTGATATAAAGGCTTATTTTTAACCATTATGTCAAAAAATCCAGAAATTAAAAGAAAATTTGACACGCTTGTATAAAAAATTGTATATTTCTGGATCCGTTTGAGATATCGATTTATTTTTGACATTTGAGAAAATGTGTGTCTAAGTGACTAGATATATTGGATTCGTTTACTTCCATATATATGAGAAATATACAGGGTGAAAGTTGAAGTAATTTTATTTTGGAAAATAAATATAAATTGTGGGATTGCATCATCGTAATACAAGAAATTACGAAGAGGAACGTTGATTCTATCATAAAAAAAATACAAAAACTCTCTCATGAGAGACACAAAACAAATTTAATAATATAAAGTTATAAGTTAGGCAACAAAATTTCAGATTTCATAGGGAAATAAAAAAAAATTGTTTGGGATTCTGTTAAATTTCTGTACAAAGAGGTTTTTTGATACGAGGAGATCGAAAATTATATCGAAAAAAAATTATAGTGTGAAAACTATACATTTTATAAGTAAATCAACATGATTTTTGGATTTTTCAGACGAAAACTTTTGCTATAAATGTGTATTTTCATCTATTATGTCAAAAAATTCAGAAATTTAACAAAAAAATTTACACGCTTGTATATAGTTCAATATTTCCGAAACCATTCGAATTATCGATTTATTTTTGACAACAATAAATTGAGAAAACGAGTTTAAATTGGATTTATTTAGTATTTGTGACGAATATACAAGGTCAACGTTGGAGTAAACTTTTTTTGAAAAATAACACTACCTATATAAATTTATAGTATTTAGAGCAGTGGAATGGCAACGTTGTAATACAAGAAAAACAATTTTTACGGTCCTCAGATATTTCCAAGGTCATAAACTGTAAGAAAATCAAAAAAAACCCTAATAATTGATATTTCAATGGGCCAGTAAGAATATTGAACTAATCACAGAATGTCGTGACAAATTTTGATTAGACAGATTGTTTATTACGATTGAAAATTTCCATTTTGAAATAAAATTACAATGAAAATGAATCTAAAAAGTGTTTTATGTTTTAACATCGGGGATAACCGTATCCGGGTTTCCGGATACTCATTACCATTCCAAATTTATTACTCTGAATAAATATTAATAATACCCACGCTTTTATTAGTTTTTTTTTTCGAACCCATCCAGGATGCTGACGATCAAATCATTTATTAAATTAGTTTAAAAAAAAATTAATACTTTTAACTTTAATAGTCTCTTATTTTTTTTACAATTATTTAAAGTATTATTATAGTTTTTTTCTAATCGTTTCTGTTTGAATTTTTTTATTGATTATACGTGGTGCAATAGATAAATACAAATTACGTCAAATTATTACGTGGTTAAACAATGAGGACGGTACAAATAACTTTTTATAGTTATAAAACTGACTTTGCAGAAAGAGTATAATCATTTTGGCCAAAAAAATGAACTAGAATTAAATTTTACCGCATTTTAAGCGAAATATTTACTCGAAAATGCACATTTGCTTTTAGTCGCCATACTGTAAACTTCTAATGCATAAGAAGTACGTTCCACTGATCACATTTCCCTACAACTATCTTTTTACGCATTGGCGAACGTATTACATGTCATTTTATTTGCTTAACTAAATAAAAAAGAAGTGAAATACTTTCATATTTTTATTAGTATATATTTTATATTTCAGATCAACTATTGAGTAAAACTGAAAAACAAAGACATGATGGTTGGTTCAATAACTTAGCTCATCCGGAATGGGGATCTGTCGGTAAGTTAGAGAATTGTTTTTTGAAACTATTGACATGTAATTGAAAAATTAATATTTGACTTTTACGAAAGGGAAAGTAGAAAGGAGAAAAAATTTAGTTTTCAAGGACTTTTCATTCGATACAGAAATATGGAACATCCGGTATAATTACGTATAAATGTATTAGAAATGGTTACTTAGAAATCTTAATGTAAATGATGCAAATGTTAGTAAAACGTGTGAAACATCTTAATGTTTCGAACGATAATTGCTTTCATATTACAAATTGATTTAAATTGAAAATAAGGTCGTATTAAATTTATAGGCCAGTAACTATATAAATTAGTAGAAATAAAATCATTTATAATGAATTTTGAAAAAATATAATAAGAAAAAACATAAATGTCATAACATACTTTCTACACCGGTGTTACAGTGAACTGTTCTTGGTAGTTTTTCCTCCATTCCTTTCATATAGATATTTACGTTCACAGAATAACATGATTTAGTTGTTGTGACTAAATTGACGCCATCTAATGGATAAATCTTAACTACTGATTTGACATAAGTCATAAAATACTAGAAAATTTTATTTGTAGTCTGAAATTTTTATATTCTAACGTAATTCGAGTCAAAATACGCCTCATAGTTGATTTTTTAGATAAATAGATGAAAATAATATGAAAAATGTCATTAAACACGATGTTAATACGTGTCAGGATTCTTTATATCCGGCAGCCATCTTGTGAACAGTTTGAAATATTTATAAGGGATATATTTTAATGCATAATAGCCCTTATGTACACAGTGATTATGATTCAACAACTAGAACCGGAATTATCAATTCACTACCAACATTATTTATTATTGCGTCATTTATGCCAACATAATGTCAATACTATAGACACGAGTAAATCAATATTGAAAATAAAAAGTTAAATTGACCCTGAATCGTATGCATAAATCACTTAATAGATGGGGAAATTAAATCTAGAAAGTTGGTAGCACTTTACGATGTTATCGAATCAACATTATCAAAATACATGTTATTATTTGTTTATATTCATATATTGTTATTTCGTTAAATAGTTTATTTTGAATTCAATTTCAAGTTTTTATTGATAAACGTTATTTACTTTACTATTGGATTTGTCGGCAGTGTGTCTATTGAAATGACTAAAAATATTTCAATAAATACACATTTCTACAATCCGGTATAAGCCGGAAATAACCTGTACATTTAATAACTTTTTACAAGCCTTCATTTTGATTTAAAAATGAATTATTCAAATCGAACTAGTCTAATATCCGTAATATAATAAGATGTAAATTTAGAACAAACGTTTCAAGATGACGAAGAATCACCTTGAATGCCGTGAGCGTTTTTTTTTCAATAATTGGGGTCAGCCGGTATATGATTTTTTTGATCTCATTATGTCTCACAGTGATATTGATTTATGATAATTCTTCTAACAACATTTATGCATTATAATATTAATCATGAACAGTTACGTCATTGTTGATACGATCTGAAGAAATTTGAAATAGTTTAAAATCGTGATTTACTAATAAAATGTTTCGATTCATATCGGCGCTTACAACGCCATCTCTCCGCGAGACGAACCATTTCATTTCACATAACCAGCGCTATTTACGGAATTATCGGGAACGAAATGGCAGTAACTTACGGGGGTACTTCCAATAATTTATTAAATTTCAGATAGTCATCTTATTAGAAGAACCCCAGCCGCGTACGTCGACGGCGTATATATGCTTTCAGGTCAAGATAGACCGAGTCCGAGGAAACTTAGCAGGTTATTTATGAAAGGTTTAGACGGTTTGGGGTCTACGAAGAACCGCACCGCACTATTGGCGTTTTTTGGGCAATTGGTTACATCCGAGATAGTTATGGCTAGTGAAAGCGGTTGTCCAATCGAAATGCACCATATAGAAATCGAAAAATGCGATGAAATGTACGATAACGAATGCAAAGGAAACAAATATATTCCTTTTCATAGAGCCAGCTATGATACGAAGACAGGACAAAGTCCTAATAGTCCTAGAGAACAGGTAAATAATTGTTGCCGATTCAATCGTTTCTAATTATTCTGCGCATGCGCGAAAATCCACAAATTTTGATAATAATTGAAAATTTACTTATATCGAGACGCATGCGCACTACTGATTGAAATGGAAAAAGGAAATAATTGTTTTAGATGAATCAAGTTACGAGTTGGATAGATGGTAGTTTTATTTATAGTACCAGCGAGCCTTGGGTAAATGCGATGCGTTCGTTCCAAAACGGCTCATTTCTTACCGACGCAACTGGTAAAATGCCGATACATAATTACAGAAGAGTTCCTTTATTTAATTATCCTGTGCCGCATATGATGAAAACATTAAACACGGAAAGGTTATTTCGTAAGTTTTTTCTCTCAATTTTATGAGATCAGATCAGATCTCAGGTCACAATTTGATTCCAAGTTTATAAATGAAACTCGTCTGAAAATCTATAATGCGCAAGTGCTGGTATTGAGTCTGTGCTTATCTGAAAATTGCGCAAATCCGGAAATTAATAGTTAAAAAGTTCACAATAAAAAAATTAGTTACACGCGTGTACCCAAAAACCAAAAAAAAAAGAAATTGCGCAATCCGGAAATTGATAATAATGCGCGTGAACGTTTGGAATTGTAATACAAAGTAATTACACGTTTATATCCGGGAATTTAGTCTGCGCATGTCCGAAAATAAAGCCTGCGCATATACGGAAATTGATAATTAAAAAATTTGGCAACAAAAAATAGTTACCCACGTGGAGCAAAAAAAATGAAATTTGCGCGATCCCGGAAATTGAGTCTGCGCAAATCCGAAATTTAACAAGTGAATGTTTACATTATTCTGCGCATGTCCGGAAATTGATCATACGTGTAATTTAAAATTACACGCGGAGTTGCCAAAATTGAGTGTGCGCAAGTCCAGAAATTGACAATAAGCGTGTGCAATATAAAATTAGTAACACGCGCAGTACAACGAATTTAGTCTGCGCAAGTCTGAAATAAGATAATGCCCGTAAAGTTATCGTGAAATAACGAAAAATTATGTTTTTTAGTGTTAGGTGACGCCCGTACTAATCAAAATCCGGCGTTACTAACGATCAGCGTCTTGTTTTTTCGATGGCACAACGTGGTAGCTTCTAGAATAAAAAAGCACAATCCAAATTGGTCGGATGAAGATGTTTTTCAAAGAGCACGTCGTATAGTTATAGCTACTTTGCAAGTATATTTCTCATTTCGTCTTCTAAGAGCTCTTTCACGCCAATAGAACATCGTTTTGATTCAAATTTGATCATTCCTTGCTTTTTTCCACCACGCAATTAACCTTTTAAATTAACAAAATACGATGTTTTATGAACTTATCGGGTGAAAAGGCTCTGAAAAAACATTTTTTTAATCTAGTTATCAATTTTTACAGAACGTTATAGCTTACGAATATTTACCAGCGTTTTTGGAAGACGAATTGCCTCCGTATAAAGGTTATAATCCGGACATTCACCCCGGTATTACTCACGTATTTCAAAGTGCCGCATTCCGATTTGGACATTCTTTGATACCTCCTGGATTATATAGGAGAGATTCTAGATGCAATTTTAAGAAAACTCCAATGGGCGACATCGCTATAAGATTGTGCTCAACTTGGTGGGATTCTAACGTAAATATTTTTCACATAATTATATTTTATAGAACGAAATTCATTCATTTATTCTATTAAACACGTTTTAACTAAAATATTTTTAAGCAAACTGTATTCGCAAAACGCTTTTCTCGAAATATTAAGTGAAAAAACAGATATAAAAAAAATTACTAAAAAACGATGACTCATACAGCGACGTTGCTAAGCCAGATCCTAAAATGGCGCGTCTTCGTTGTTGAATAAAGAACGTTTCCGGATTCAACGCGGTGATGCCGATTTGTGTTATTTTACTTTGACTTTAGAGAAACATATTTTTCTTTCAATTTTTACAAGTGAGGTCAAAGTGGGTGTTTCAGATGAAATTTAGGGAAATCCTTTCAACCGTTTGGCATCACTGTTTTAATCAATGATGACAAACCATTGATATCGAATTGGTAGTCGTTAAACATCAATCGAGTTCGTGATTGGCAGGACCGTACTAAGATTGTAGATTATATTTTTACAATCGTTATCATCTATTTTCGATCATTTTTTATTTTAATACTAGGGAATTAAAGTCATAGAAACTACGAGGGGTGATCAAAAATCACTGTGACTATAAATGTAACATAAATTTGAATTAATTACTTAAAGTACTGCTTTTTGTTTTTGGATAGTAAATATTTTTTGGAAAGTAATTTCCATTGCTATGTTTTTTTTTGAAGAAATGGAGGAGGAAGGTGGAAATATACAAATAATTGTTTTAAATATTTAAAAAAGGAATTGATTAACTCAGAAATCGGGTAAATGTGTGAAAGTGAGGGTCCCTCTATGTTTGGTCAAAAAATCGAAAAATTAATATTTTCTCCATTTCAACACTTTTTTGGTTGATAAAAAAAAATAAAACTCATTTTTATGTGAGAATAAAAATACGAAAAATCATAATTTAAATGATTTTTTCCAAATATTTAAAAATGAATTGATTAACTTGAAAATTCAGGTTAGTGATTGGAAGTGAGGGGGGTGCCTCCTATTTTTGGTCAAAAAAATCGTAAAATTAATATTTTCACACACATTTTGACAAAAAAAAAGAAAAATCGTATTATTACGTAAAAATAAAAACACGAAAAATCATAATTTTTTCCAAATATTTAAAAAAGGAATTGATTAACTCAAAAAATCGGGTAAATGTTTGGAATTGATGGGGTCCATCCTATTTTTGGTCATAAAAATCGAAAAATTAATATTTTATTTTAATTTTCACTTTTTATCAAAAATTTTCGTTTTCATGAGTACTTTTCAAAAAAAAATACGAATAAAATTAGTGTTGGTACCGGCAAATCATATTTTTAGGAAGTTCTAACAAATAATTCCATAGAAGAGTTACTGATGGGTATGACGTCACAATTATCCGAACGGGAAGATTCGGTTCTGTGCTCCGACGTCAGAGATAAACTTTTCGGCCCAATGGAATTTTCCCGAAGGGATCTTGGAGCTATTAATATAATGCGCGGTAGAGATAATGGTCTTCCGGATTACAACACAATACGAGCCGCCTATGGATTAGCAAAATTTAAAAATTGGTCGGATATCAATCCAAGCTTATTCAAAAAACGACCCGATATATTGAAGACGCTCATTGCAGCTTACGATAATAATATTGATAATATCGATGTTTATGTCGGGGGAATGTTGGAAAGTTACGGAAAACCGGGAGAGTTATTTACAAAAGTTATTTTGGAACAGTTTATCCGTTTGAGAGACGCCGATAGATTTTGGTTTGAAAACGTTGAAAATGGGTAAGTAGAAATAAATAA
Organism: Diorhabda carinulata; assembly: GCF_026250575.1. NCBI lineage: Eukaryota > Metazoa > Arthropoda > Insecta > Coleoptera > Chrysomelidae > Diorhabda > Diorhabda carinulata. Next base: position 2,461,481 of record NC_079469.1, read on the forward strand.
AATTTCATACTTTTAAATTGTAATTTCGTTTTTGATATCAAACCAGTAATAAATACCAAACTTTTTAAATTATAGTTCGGCTCTAGTGTAATTAAAAGCGTTCTATTGATAATTGATTTCTTCTAGTATGAACGCAAATTATATAGTTTGGCCTTCACCTTGTGTTTATCCACCACGTGGTAAAACGATACATTCATATTGACACCACTCTGATATGTATTGTTCCGTGATTTGGAATGCTGATATCTTGAACAGAGTCGGACTGGTTTCAAATAAAAAAATAATTACATTAAATAAAGACGATGGATTAAAAAAACAAATTAATATTTTAGTGTATTGACACAATTCTGATATGTATTGTACGTGATTTGGAATGATGTTATCTTGAACAGAGTCGGACTGGTTTCAAATAAAAAAATAGTTACATTAAATAAAGATGAATTAAAAAAACAAATTAATATTTTAGTGTATTGACACAATTCTGATATGTATTGTTCCGTGATTTGGAATACTGATATCTTGAACAGAGTCGGACTGGTTTCAAATAAAAAAATAATTACATTACATAAATGCGATAGATTAAAAAAATTAAATAAATATTTTAGTGTATTCACACAAAAAGAAATTGAAGAAATAAAAAAGATTACGTTATACGACATTATTATAAACAGTACTAACATTGATCCCAAGGCGATACAAAAAAACGTATTTTTTTGGATGGACGGCGATCCCTGTCCCCAACCTATGCAATTGAATACGTCACAAATGGAACCGTGTAAAGTTATAACAGGTTACGATTATTTCGAAGTAAGGATGAAGAATTCGGAAATAATTTTAAAAAATTAACGATACACGTTTTCCAGGGAAACGAACTCGTCTATATCTACGCGTGCGTTTTTCTTGGTTTCGTACCGATTTTGTGCGCAGGCGCCGGATACGGAGTAGTCAAATTACAAAACCGTAAAAGGAGACGTCTCAAGATAAAACAAGAAGAGCTGCGAAACGGCGAGGTGAAATTACAGGTGGATACGATGATAGTAACGGAATGGCTGCACGCCAATCACAAGCGAGTTGTCAAGGTTAAATTCGGTCCCGATGTTGCCATACACGTATTGGAGAGGAAAGGAGAAAAATTGAGAACAATTAATTTGAGTAACGTTGATAATATGTTAATAGAAGAATCGATTAACGTTACAACGAAAAAAAAACCGATTGTTCTTATACACGTGCCGAGAGATTACGATTTAGTTTTAGAATTCGAATCCCTAGCCTCGAAAAAGAAGTTCATGAATAAGTTAGAAGCGTTTTTGAATTCGAATAAGAAGACTATATTCAGTACACAGGTGAAGTTGGTAAAGTTAGGTTATGTCAAATATCCAATTCGATAGTTATACATTTATAGGTGGTACGAGAAGTACTTTTGGCTAAAGCTGAAACCCGTCAGCGACGAGAAAAGAAACTCGAACATTTTTTCAGGGAAGCTTACGCCTTAACATTCGGACTGAGACCTGGTGAAAGAAGAAGAAGATCGGATTCAAATATAGACGGTGAAGTGGTGACTGTGATGAGAACGTCTTTGACCAAAAGTGAATTCGCTAGCGCGTTAGGGATGAAAGCAGACGCCATTTTCGTTACTAAAATGTTCAATATTGTCGATAAGGATAAAGATGGGAGGATATCCTTTCAGGTAATATATTAATTTTATTTTAATAATGATAAAAATTATTATTGAAACGTGCCCAACCCCACGATCAATCACAGAAACAGCCTTTTTGACACCGATAATATTTTCTCGCCTTGTATATGCCTCTTTAATGCCTTTTTGATATCGATAATATTTTTTTCGATACAACCTGTATATGCCCCTTTACTGCACTTGTGACATCGATAATATTTTCTTCGCCAGTATATGCCTCTTTAATGCCCTTTTGACATTGATAGTATTTTTTCGATACTCACTGTATATACACTACATCCTGTATATACACTACAACCCACGTAAACCACAAGCTACCATACGCCCCGTATATTTTTCCCGCCAACCGACTGCTGTGACGCAATAAGAATTTTTCCCGCCAACCGGCTGCTGTGTTGCGGTAAGAATTTTTCCCGCCAAACGACTGCTGTGACGCGATAAGATTTTTTCCCGCCAATCGACGACGCGATAAGAATTGACCCTACCTCAACTATCACTATATTATAAAGAATAAAAAATATCGCACGCCACTGTCTGATCAATTATTTATACACAACCAAATGAATTTTCTATCTCTCTTTAAGAGTTGGTAGTCTAGACATGCAATCTAGCGATGTTGCCAGTTCAAACAGTACATCTATTATGTAAATTACTTTTCATACCAATATATTTGTATATTTTATAATATTTATTATTATTAGTCATTCATAAACAATAATTGCAATTATATTTCTGATTAATTACTCACATTGAAATGATTAAATTTCACAGAACACACTAATAAAGATATTTTATTCGTAATTTAAAAAAATCTGGCAACCACGCTACCAGCTACAATTTAAATCTGCCATAGTCTATTTTTAAACATACAGGAATTTTTATGAAACCTGAATTACACAACTAGAATTAATGAACCATAGAAGAGTTCATTTTTGAGGGAAAATGATAATTAAATAATGTTTAGACATACAGGGGAGAGTATTTAATCAATTTTTGCTTGATAGTTTGTTTTGGATCAAAATTTAAATTTTTTTAGAAAATAATTCTGATTATCATCAAAAATAATTTACTCTATGCCAAAACTTATTTCTAATCATGGATAAATCGTCTGTTCATCAAATTCATTCAACCCCAGTTCGTTTTTGTATCAAAATTTACGTTAATTAATGAAATAATACCAATTAACATCAAAAATAATTTCCCTTTTGTTAAAAAAATTCTAATAATCGATAAATAATCTATATATCAGATTTATTTGATCCCATTTTTTTTGTATCAAAATTTATGTTAATTTATGGAGTAATTCCGATTATTATCAAAAATTATTTCTGAATATTTCGTAAATCATTGATAAATCGTCTATCACGGATGAATCGTCATAATTTTGTTCTATGATCCATTAAAATCGGAAAAAAAGAAGAAATTGTTGACACAGCCATTATGCACTAATACTCAAAATGATGGACGTGGGATAAACAATCGACGTTCTCGTATGTACCCGTGTTAGCTTTTCTTGATTTTTCCGGTAGTTTGGTTATTTTGTATTATTGTTTTTTTTATGGTGTAAAGAGGACCTCATAGATACTTTTTAGATCTGTTTCAGTAGAATTAATACAGCACGAACTGAGAATTTTTATAGTTTTTTCAGTAGACTTTTCAGCAATTCACAAAATTTAGAATACTAATTTTTTTTAATTAATTTCCACTGTTGTTTTCAATTTTATATCACATGAGTGAATAGTTAACGTCTTATATGTGTCTATATAATTCTAGGAATTTTTGGACACTGTGGTACTTTTTTCTCGCGGTGCTACTGAAGATAAATTGAGAATTATTTTCGATATGTGTGATAATGATAGGAATGGGGTAATAGATAAAGAAGAACTATCGGAAATGTTGAGGTCTTTAGTAGAAATCGCTAGAACGACTAGTTTATCTGATGATCACGTTACCGAACTCATAGATGGCATGTTCCAGGTAAATTTTTGATGATAAACAATTATTGGAATTTGTATTTTGAAATATCAACTATTTCGCTTACGAATCGTATTAACATTATTAAATATATATATAGGAAAAAACTTACGCATATGATAACCACACAATTTGCACAAAAAACTCATCCAAATCGTTTTTTTTTTCTATAAACATAATAAAAAACACTGTGATTTTTGAATTTATCAAATTACGTACAATTCTAATTTGTTTCCGCATATTTTTGATAATATTCGACACAATTTTCACAAAATTGGAATCGCCCCGTATAAACAAACTTTTGTACGATGTCTTAGGGGTCATACTGCAATAAACAGTAGACAAGCGGAGCTTGACGTCACGACCACCATATTAAGTTCACTTTCCAAACAAAGTTTGTAAAGTAGTGTATTTTCTTTAAAGTTATTTAAAAAGTGTTTAATTAGTTCAGTTTTGTATAAGATGGTAATGTATTTGCACCAGAATGTATTGATATAACATATATACGTCCGTTAAAACTTTGTTCGGAAATTGATCCCTGACCTGTGCTAACAATGGCGGTGTGTGACGTCAACAATCCTGTAGTCTATTGAAGCAGGTGTTCAGTAAATTTCATAGCCTTGAAAGTTTCCGTCGGTAAGGTAGCGCGCTTTTTCACATTATATACAACTACCCTCGGTGTAGCGCGAAATGATACGATGAATCATAGTAGTGTAAATAGATGGCAGTGGAAAAAACTTTAAGTGAAATTAATTTTAGGACGCCGGTCTTGAGTATAAATACGATTTGACTTATTCAGATTTTAAAGTATTAATGCAGGAATATAAGGGTGATTTTATTGCGATCGGTCTCGATTGTAAAGGAGCGAAACAAAATTTTTTGGATACGTCCACGAACGTTGCTCGAATGACTAGTTTTCATATCGAACCCAGTTTAGAAGATAAAAAAAATTACGTTCGATTAAAATGGGACACGTTCGTAACGTTTTTAGAGGAAAATAGACAGAACATTTTTTATTTATTTTTGTTTTACGTAGTCACCATTTTACTATTCGTTGAAAGATTTATACGTAAGTAATTATTAATCCGATAATTAAAATTTGGAAAAAATATTTCGTGTTATTTTAGATTATTCTTTTATGACTGAACATACTGATTTGAGACACATAATGGGCGTGGGTATAGCTATAACTCGAGGCTCCGCGGCGTCTTTATCTTTCTGTTACAGCATTTTATTATTAACGATGTCCAGAAATTTGATAACGAAACTAAAAGAATTTTCCATACAACAGTACATTCCGTTGGATACGAATATACAGTTTCACAAAATAGCCGCTTGCACTGGTTTATTCTTTTCGTTATTGCACACAGTCGGACATATTGTTAATTTTTACCACGTGTCTACGCAACCGATAGAAAATTTGAAATGTCTCACTAATGAAGTTCGATTTCCGTCAGATTATAAACCCGGATTTACATTTTGGATATTTCAAACAATAACAGGTAAATATATTATCGTAAATAAATAAGATATAGTAATTGTTCTAATCTAATCTAATGAATAAAGATCTGAAAAAAAAGTTAGTTTTTTTCTAATATTTCCTAAAATATTAATTTTAGAGAAAAAAGTTTCATACAAAAAATGAAGCTCATAAAAAGTTCTACTAAAAATGTTATAAATATTTTTTGCATAAATCTATTTTTTTGGCTGTTATGACTCAAAATATCATTGCAGGAGCCATATTGACTAACCTAATATAGATATTTTGTGTCATAACAGCGAAAAAATAGGTTTACGTTAAATATGTATATAAACTTTTTTGTGGAACTATTGATGAGCTCTATTTTTCAATTAAAAGTTTTTTCTCTAATCTCAATATTTAAGAAGATATTTAGTAAAATTGTTATAACTTTAAGGGGGTCTGATGTGCAAACGAAGCTTTTTTGGTTAAATTAAATTGAAAATTAATCAATGACAGTCTTTTTAGAATCCCTTTTGTAATTCTTTTTAAATAAATTCATTTTGACGCTGCAAATATTATTGCTTTTCTTGTACCTTTGTGCCATTCAGATTTTTCTTAGTTTCATCAAGATCATTAATTATAAGTTTTTTTCACGTTTTTCTGCTTATTTTTTCATATATACGAATTTCCATGTTTTAAAATATTTTTTTCCAAATTTTATTCATAAACAATAAAATTTTGGTTTGGGCGCCCCTTTAAATTAATTATAGATCGTAATTTATCGAAATATTTTGTTTATTTTATAATAAAATAATAGAATGTAGAAAGTATAAAATGTATATCTAAATTTTTTCGAAAATTCATAAAAACTCGACAACTTTACGACATATCGGTCGACTAGACACATCCAAATAAAAACGTTTTTAATAGCCCACTACTTTAGTTCACGATGCTAAACGAAGTTGACCGAACAATTGGAATTTGAACGCGGCGAAATTAAGTAATACCAGTAATACCTCCAAGTTTATTAAATTTTTTCGAGATTTCAATTATTTATTAATTATTATTTCTTAATGTAATTATTTTAATTAATTTTATTACATTAAAAGTGATAAATACTTGTATTACAATTAGGAAATTTTAAAATATTAGTGGATTTTGATATCGATTTAAAATAAATACTTGTTCAGCAGTTATTTTTTAGTTTAGTAGATGGTACCACTTGAAAATTTTGTTTCTACATTATAATGTTCTGTAGACTTGATAGTGTAACGTATTAGCACGTTCGCTGCCGAACTATTTGAAACAAAAATGGGACTCTATACAAGTGCATCCGAATTTTTTAATTTTAGGTGTAACAGGCGTTCTTCTATTTATAATAATGTGTATAATAATCGTTTTTGCACATCCTACGATTAGAAAAAAAGCATACAAATTTTTCTGGTTCACTCACAGTTTGTATATAGTGTTTTACATTTTTTGTTTAATACACGGCTTAGCAAGACTTACGGGGGCTCCTAGATTTTGGTTATTTTTCATCGGACCTGGAATTATATTTACGTTGGATAAGGTAAAATATTTTTTTAACAATATACCGGGTGCTTCAATATTAACCTTATGTTAATTTTGGTAGGGATAGGAATATATAGATGTATTGTTGCAGGTTGTAAGTTTGAGAACAAGATACATCCCTTTGGATGTATTAGAAACGGAATTATTGCCTTCGGATGTAATCAAAATAAAATTTTACCGTCCGCCTAATTTGAAATATTTATCGGGACAATGGGTTAGGTTGGCATGTACGGCCTTTAATTACGAATTTCATTCGTTTACTTTAACATCGGCGCCCCACGAAAACTTTCTGTCTTGTCATATTAAAGCCCAAGGGCCCTGGACTTGGAAACTCCGGAATTACTTCGATCCTTGTAACTATAATCCGGACGATCAACCGAAAATTCTATTGGAAGGTCCGTTCGGAGGAGGGAATCAAGACTGGTATAAATTCGAAGTGGCCGTAATGGTTGGGGGTGGGATTGGAGTCACCCCTTACGCTTCCATCCTTAACGATTTGGTTTTCGGTACTTCGACCAATAGGTACTCGGGTGTAACTTGTAAAAAAGTGTATTTTCTGTGGATATGTCCGTCCCACAAACATTTTGAATGGTTCATTGACGTATTAAGGGACGTGGAAAAGAAGGATGTAACAAACGTTTTGGAAATTCATATATTTATTACACAATTTTTCCATAAATTCGATTTGAGAACGACCATGTTGTATATATGCGAAAATCATTTCCAAAGATTATCAAAAACGTCTATTTTCACCGGACTAAAAGCTGTCAATCATTTCGGACGACCGGATATGACGTCATTTTTAAAATTTGTTCAGAAACGACATAGTTACGTAAGTATAAAACACTTTCTTTAGTGTAGTTTTAGTAGAAAATATTCGGAAAAACAATTTTATTAATAAAAAAATCACAATAAGTAATTTAATGTTAAAAAATCAAACCTCTTCTAATTTTAGAATAGATATATATATATATATATATATATATATATATATATATATATATATATATATATATATATATATTACATTTTCCATATAGGAACTTTTCTCTCAGTGTGTTCTTTAAAATTTCGCGCGATAATGGATTTTCTTCTTCAACTTCACCTATTCGTTAATTGAATTCATCAGAATCGATTCAACATCTCTTTTCAATATAAATTCATTGTAGTGTCAAGATGTAAAAGGATAGGTAGAATGGTAAAAGAAGAAGATATTTGGACAGGTTTTATAATTCAGTAGATCAAATGAATGTAATTTTTAGTAAACAAAGTGCTGATTTCGTGACCTCACAAAATAAAATCTTGTACTGACTATTAAATGATTTGTAGAATTTGTTAAATCGTTTAAAGCTTTGTGTAATCTACAAATTGTATCAGTTTTATGCAAACTAGTTAATTTATTTTCATTACAAATCTTCTTGATATGCGATTTTTATTGAAATGGAAAGTTTATTTGACCAAAATATCGAAATATTTTAAGCCCCTATTAGAGATTAGAACTTTTGTTAATGGCATTATAAGAAACTATTCATATGTCAGGTAAATATTATTGTTAATTACAGTTTGTACTGTTTTAATTGAAAAATTGTTTTTGTTAATGTTTTAATATCAACAACTTACATATAGCTGTAACATGCCATTCGGTATTCAACAAAGTATCTTATATAAATGGATTCCAAGATATTTAACCTCCTCCCTTCGAAGAATTTTTAACATGCCATTCCGCTTGTTATGTTTTTTTTAAACATTTTGAATATTCCTTTGTTCACTTATTGTTGCACAGTAGTCACTTCTGATTTAAATAGTGTATAGAAAAGATGTAATATATTTCAGGTAAGCAAAATTGGGGTATTTAGCTGCGGACCAAGGCCTCTTACTAAAAGTGTAATGTCAGCTTGTGATGAAGTAAATATTGGAAGAAAGTTACCTTATTTTATCCACCATTTTGAAAATTTCGGATAAATTAACCAAATAAATGTTTTAAATTGATTTTATTGTATATATTATAGTGCAACTGTATTTTATTTATTCAATAAATTATTTTCATGTAATTTTCGTTTTTATTTTATAAAAAAAATCTATTAAAGCCAGAAATTATTATAAAACTATTTTTTGCAGGTTACAATTTTATGAAAAATTTAAGAAAACAACGTATTTTTTTAAAGAACATATGTTTATATAAAAATATTTATAAATTTCTACCAACAACGTTTTTAAAAATATAAGCCTTATCTTAGTTAAAATCAAATAATAAAGCAGAACTTATACAAAAAAAATCTAGCAAACAATTATGTACATTGTTGTAATTTTTGTTGTTGTTTTTGTAGAATTTTTAATAATGAGCTATAAAAATAATGTCACAAAGTGGTTATTTCTCTGTTATAAAGTTGAAATCAATTAAAATAATCTTCAGTTTTGAAAAATTCAGTACTCTGACTAGTGGACTTTTTATCGACATTCTTTTTCTGTAAAAAAATAATTTGAATATATACAAAAAGTACTTACTTCCACAGTACTGAAACTTACAAATAATGGTGTGAATATTTGAGTAACTTTTGCAGTTTTTTCAGTACATCCTAGGCTTAATTCAGCTTTTTCAATTTCTTTTTCTAGCTCGTCTAAATTAGACTTTATATGTTTGGTAAGTTTTTCAACAGAATCTATTTTATTACATAGTATATCAAATTCTTCTTTATAATTTGGTACGGAAGTTAAAATGTCATTATAATCTTTTCTATCCTGTATAACAAAAGACATCATCGTCTCAAATTCTTCTAATCTGGCCAACATATCATCCACAGATTTGTTAATTGGTTTTAACTAAAAATATAGTCTCGCTATTTTTTACTATATATTTAATCTCCTAATAATAATAAGTCAAAATAACGAATCTCATAGAATCACCCTCGTTATATAAAACAACTTATATAAAAGTGTACTATTACCTTTGATTCTAAATCTATTTCACAACATTTTGAATATTCTTTCGCAGTTTTTTCGACATATTCCATATTTCACAATAGTTTTATTAAATTTAATAGAAAATGACAAAAACAAACACACGAAAATTGAGGTTGTTCTCCGAAATACAGATCAGTACCTTAATCAGTGATAATGACGATTTATTCGAGAATATATTAACTATCCTTTTTTGTTTATAACATTCAAGCTCTAATATTGATTAAGAAAAAACTTTAAAAATCCATAGTTATTACACAGGGGAATAATTTGTTAAGAAGCATTTATATTTTTCTTTAACAGTACTATATGATGTGAAATTAATGACGTCACATTATTAAATATAATAGAAATAATTTCTAATAAATCAATCATATGAAATTATATACTCTTGGTATTTTCCGTTATATTCTTATTTTCAACTGTAGAATCTTTTTTAAGAAATACGTATAAAAAATAGTAATTTCAAAAACTGTGAACGCCAAAAATAGAATAATGTCAATGTCATAAATCAATAATTGCGCCACCTTTTGTTGAAATTAACTTTCTTTTTTTTTCTCGTAGTGGAGTGATGGATGCTGGTATTTGAGTGAAGTATATAAGGAATTTTGAAAATTAACTGGAAATGGTATCGCCAAAAGCTGTTTTAGGTATATGTGCCGGGGTGTCAGCCACTTTATTTTTAGGATATTGCATATATTTCGACAACCAAAGACACAATGATCCCGATTTTAAAAAGAAATTGCGACAAAGTAAATATAGATGATAATATAGGTTATGTTTTTATATAATTTTCAATTCTTCCAGGAAGACGAAATAGAAGAGCTGCAGCTGCATCGGCCGGAAAAAGAACAAACACAGTATTTCCTGATCTAAAAGATCATGAAGCAGTACAAAGATTCTTCTTACAAGAGATCCAACTCGGCGAAGAGTTGCTCGCGGCAGGTGACCTTGAAAACGGAGTCGACCATCTTGGCAATGCAGTAGCCGTTTGCGGACAACCGAACGATCTTTTACAAGTCTTGCAACAAACGCTACAACCCAATGTGTTCCACTTACTCGTCAAAAGACTGCCGACTGTAGCACCACGTTTAATGAAGGCACAAAGTAGTACTCCGAGCGCATCTTTACAGGAAGATGATGTGGAGTGATACGAATGCCTTTTGCGCTCTAGTCTCGTCGTTAGAATCGTTATAGCTCTGTGTCACTTTCCATTGTTGCAGAATGCAGTAATATACTGGTTTATGTGAGCAATACTTTAATTTTCACGTTTTATATCTGAGGTATCCTTGGACAAATATTTAAAATCAAAGTGGATTAATTTATTATACTTAGTTGGCAAATATAAAGTATATTTCTGGACTGTTTTTGATTTTCTCTACAATTTATTTCATTTTAAAATATAAAAATAGGTAATACATGTAAACTACAGATATTAGATGTACTTTGATGTTCATTTAACAGAACGCCTCCAAAACTGGGGAAAAGACGGGAATTTCGCAGAATCGGAAAAAACCGGAAGTTCGGTTTCAGTAATTTGGAGTGTAGCAACAAGGCTTAGCAAGTATAGTTCAAACTCGTTTTGACTGATCTAGAAAATTGCATCTTCCAATTGAAACAACATATTGAAAGTTTCCTACAATATTGTTTATGATCTCATGCAATATCTTAGGATAAATTGAGTGCAATTTGTGGTTTGTTTTGACAAATGCTTGAATAAAGTTGAGCAAAAACAACAAATGGACATCTACTTTAGATATTGGGATACAAACAGAAATTAGGTTCAAGATCCGTATTTTTCTTCTTTTTATAACTCTCTTAGTTTTCGAGATATCAATTTACAACCAAACGTTAGTTAGAGATTCGCTTTATAAAACAGATTTTATCATTTCAAATTCAACACTATTCATTCAATTTAAGAAATAAAACGTTTTTTAATTTTTACATAATTTACCCAAAATGGGCAGTTATATCTGGCTTTCATAACTCTGTGATAAATATTACTTGATATATAATGAATACAGGAAAAGTTTAATGTTTTTTAGGAAGAATTGTCTAACACCGTTTATAAAATAAGAAAAAATTTGAAATTTACATCAATAATTAAATGTAGAAATATACTGTTTCGAGCTTATCAAGCAAGAAGCAGATTCTGGTGGGGTTAGGTTAGATTATTCGACTCTATATCTCGAAAACGAAACGAGATATCGACTTATTTTGGGTCGATCGATTTACCAAATGGCATAACCATATCAATCTAAATCTTTTTCCCTGTTTTCTCTTCTACTTGATATGGAATAACAATAAAACTAAATTCTGGATGAGAATTAATAAAAAAAATTTATTAAGCGTTCAGAATAACCATTTGAGATAAATAAACATGATTACAATATTAGAATTAAGCATGGAGAGCAGCTTTAACTTGAGCTTGTTGAAATTGATGCTGTAATTTCTGCAGAGCTTCTCTTTGAGTATCGTGCTTCTTATCGAGGGCGCTAATTAATTCGTCGATTCGTTTTATTTCTTTACTTATGTAATCCATTCTCTTGCTGACATTTTGCTTGGCTTCCACCAAATCAGTTTTTATTAAAACTGGTCCTACAGATTTATATACTTTGCCATCGCTTGGGAGTCGATCTAATTCTTGTTTTACTACATCGTTTTCGTTTAACTGGCCATCTAATTGCTGTCTTGTTTGGATTGTTTTTTGCAATTCTAAAAAGTGAGGTTATATCGATGTGTATAAAGAAATTAATTTCGTACATACCTTTTTGAGTTTTTTTGAAGTTATCTAATTCGTTTTGCAACTTTTTTTGAATTTCCTCACTCATTTTGTAGTTAATAAAGTAACAGATTTTTTATCAAAATAAATTCTGAATTAATATACTAAAATAGAAGAATTTCTTCTCCCTGACTTTGACGCTATAATTTCTATCGATTACAATAATTATCCATTCTATAACATCCTATTGTTTTATTTGCATTACATATTGTAAACGATAATTTTTGTAAACTACTGTAATAAACTAGATACAAAATACGAGTATACAGAATATATTTGTAAAAATGGATTTAAATATTGAGATGGTTAACTTCAAGTATATAGGTTATAAAAGAAGATTTATATATGATGTTTGACAGCAAGCTAAAAATTTAAAATCGCGACGGTTTTGTTTATAGTTTGAATATTTTTGTTATAAAAGTTTTTGAAGAGCTCTATAAATTATCCTTATGCCTTCGATTGTAATGACCGAAAAACAGAAACAAAAAAGAAAATCCATCGTACAAAAGAATTCCGTGGAGGAAGAACAGTCTGAAGATGAATTACATTTATCAGATGATGATGATGTTAATATAATAGACGGAATTCGTATCCCCCCTGCAACGAAACCGACTTGTTCTTTTGATCCAACTGGTCCTCGTTTAATCATAACTAAAATCACAAATAATTTTTTTAAAAGTTATGCAGAAGAACAAGTTTTGGGACCATTCCATAAAGTAACTAATATTATGTCACATAGGAGGAAATAATCTAGTGGTATTCTTTATTTTAGTGTTTCAATGCTATTATTGGACCCAATGGAAGTGGAAAAAGTAATGTTATTGATTCTATGTTATTTGTTTTTGGTTATAGAGCTACCAAAATTCGATCCAAGAAAGTGTCTGTATTGTTACATAATTCTGATAAGTACAGAAACGTTCAATCTTGTACAGTATCAGTACATTTTGCACAAATTATTGATAAGGTGTGTTAAGATAGATATTAGAAATTGTTTAACTTAAACTGTTCTACATTTTAGTCCGGAGATGACTACGACATAGTTCCAGGTAGTGAATTTGTAGTATCTCGTACAGCTAATAAAGACAATTCCTCGTATTACACATTAGATGGGAAGAAAGTACAGTTTAAAGAAGTCGGGAAGTTACTCAAAAGTCACGGCATTGATTTAGATCATAACAGATTTCTTATTCTTCAGGTAAGAGCTATTTTAATAAACTAAAGTTGTTTTTTGTCATCCAATACTTTCGAGTGATAGTGTATGTAGAAAATTCGTATAATTATTTAGGGGGAAGTAGAGCAAATTGCTATGATGAAGTGTAAGGCTGATAATGAACATGATTCGGGAATGTTGGAGTATTTGGAAGACATCATTGGAACAAATCGCTATAAAGTAAGAATTTCATCAAATTTGATTAGAAATTTGATCAAATTATTCTTTTTAGAAACCTCTCACTCAAGTACATGAGAGAGTAGAATACCTCACAGAACATAGAACTGAAAAATTGAACAGATTGAATTTGGTTCAAAGAGAAATGGAAGAGCTGAAAGAACCTATGGAGGAAGCCGTTGGATTTTTGAAAACTGAAAATAAAGTAGTGACAAGCAAAAATTTTCTTTTCCAAAAAAATATGTAAGTAATAATTTACTGAATTGTTTGTAACTTAATAGTAATATCTCTATGTAGATACTCGTTTCAAAAGAAGTTGGAGAAGTATGACGAAGAGAAGAAAACTATTTTGGAGGAGCAACAAGATTATGAAGAAAATTTGAAAAAGCTAAATGAAGAAAAAGCCGAAAAGGAGAAGATTTTGAAGAAGAAAGCATCGTAAGCATTGCATTTTTACTAAATTATAACATTCAAAGTTAAATTGGCTGATTTTTATCATAAATTATCAAAATTGTAATAGTTTACTTAAAATACAAGGTGTATTGGAGAATATGGTGAATTATTTAATTAAAAAGGTGACATAAACTTTGAATTAATCTTTTCTGTTTGCTATCAATGTTTTTATCCCAATATCAAATCATTACAATGTCAAAAATGATGTTAAAATCTTGTCCTTTCACTACTTTTCATGTCTTCTCAAATTCAATACTCTTGTTGAGTAAGAAAGAAACTAATGTTCAATTGATTTTCTTTGCGAATAATTGATAAAGTTTCTCTCAAATAGATAAAAATGCAATTTTTAGAACCTACGAGCACCTCAGAAAGCGGAAAGAAGATTTAACAGAAGCATTTAATAAGGCAAATAATAAAGATGTGCAGTTACAGGAGACTATGATGCAAACGAATAACACCAGAAAGAAAACAAAGGAGCTGCTAATTGAAGAAAAGAAGAAGTTGGAAAAATTACAGAAAGTTCCTGAAGAAAGTGAAAAGGTAATTGAAATCATCACGAAAAGTTTAAGAAAAATTAAAAAGTTTTTTGTGAAACATATATTTTTAAAAGGGCATAGAAGAGTGTGAAAGAAAAATTGAAGAAGTTACAGTTAAAAAGGAAAAGTACGAAGAAGAAAAAACGAAACTTTTATCAACATTAAGGACGCAAACTGTGGCTCTTCAAGAGAAAAAAGATGTTCTTCAAAATGAATTGATTGGATTGAAGAAATCCGTCGATGAAACCAAATCTTCAGTAAGTAATTAATATATTTTATTAATTTATTCTACTAATTGCATTTTTAGTATGTATTAGCTGAATCTGAATTGAAAATATATGTGAGTAGCGAAGAAAATGAAAAAGACAAATTGGAAAATTTAATAAAAGAATATGAAACATCCCAAGCAACCATCGAAGAAAGAACAAAACAAATTGGTTTATTAAAAAAGAAAATACCAGCTACAGAAAAATCTCTCAACGATGCTTCCTCAGAATTGAATGTTTTAAGATACCAAGAATCTCAATTAATCTCTAACATAAGAAGTAACAGGGCTCAAGTTGAGGAAAAGAGAAGTTCAATGCAAGCTTCTAAATCCAGAGGAAAAGTTTTGGACAGTTTAATGGCACAAAAACGTGATGGAAATTGCCCTGGATTGTATGGAAGATTGGTAAGTTATAAATTATATCAGAACTATAATCTATAATTTGAAATTATTCATTATTTAGGGAGATTTGGGAGCTATAGATCAAAAATATGATGTTGCCATATCGACAGCTTGTGGACCACTAGATAATATCGTCGTTGATAATGTTGGAACTGCACAGTGGTGCATAGAATTTTTAAAAAAGTACGACTTAGGTAGAGCGACTTTCATAGCTTTGGACAAACAAGAGCATTTGAGACAGTACACAACAAGTAAAATCAAAACGTAAGTAAAAATAACAAATGAACTACTCATTTTGAGACCCTCTACAAGAATTGAAATGTTAGTAATAATTATAGAGTAGAATTGAACTACTAATTTGAAACTGTATTATAATAAGGACAATTAAAATGTGAATAATAATTCTACAGTATGAATGAACTACTAATTTGAGACTTTATACAACCAAAAACAGTTAAAACGTGATTAATAATCAGAAAGTACAAATGAACTACCAATTTGATAATTTATACAACAAGCATTTTGGAAATATGCATAATAATTATATAGTACAAATGCACTACTCTTGTTTAATAGGTGTTTACATATATTTCCATTGTACATTTGAACTACTACACACTTCTTTACTCGCCTTTACTCTTTTTATTATCAAACAATATTTTCGTTATGTAACTATGGAAAATATAATTTTTTGCTGAATTTAGTGGATATTTAGAAGTCAAAATGTTTTTGAAATTTTTTTTTTAGACCTGAAAATGTACATCGTCTTTACGATCTTATACAAGTGCAAGATGAAGACGTCAGAACAGCTTTCTATTATGCTTTACGTGACACTTTGGTAGCAGATGATTTAGAACAAGCCACTAGAATAGCTTACGGCCAACAGCGCTTTAGGGTTGTTACTCTGAAAGGAGATCTCATTGAAATGACAGGTACAATGAGCGGTGGTGGTAAACAAGTAAGTAGAGGACGGATGGGGCAATCAGTTCGGGTATCCAATGTAAATCCAAGGGAAATACAGAGTTTGGAAGAAGACTTAGAACAAATGGAACAAAAAGTGAGAGAACTGAGGCAGAAACAAGCTTCACTCGAAAGTCAAATCAACACGTTACAACCTGAGTTGAGGCAAATGAAATATGATTTAGAGAAATTTTCAATGGAATTAAAGGTATAGTATATCTAAAGTCAATTTAAATAATTATTTTTAATTTGTGTAGGGGTTGCAACAACAACAACCGATATTGGAGAAACAAATAAAAGAGCAAAAAACTAAATCCAAAATGACGAAAGCAAATCCAGCTCAAGTGAGAAAGTTAACGAAAGTAATGGAAGAGAAAAAAGAATTGTATGACGCAGCCGCCGAAAGGGCGGGTGTAATTCAAAGCCAAGTCGATAAAATCAACGCCGAAATCGAAGAAAAAACTTCAGGAAAAATGAAATTAGTTGATAAGAATCTTAACGAGGCCATTAAAGTCATAGATAAATGTAAAGCTGAGATTACCAGATTAATGGTAGCTGTAACAACCTCTGAAAGGTATGTTTATACATATTAACATAAAATTGGGGTGAAATTTTTTTTTGTTTTTATTAAAAATTAGAAATACCAAGAAATCCCAGCAAAAAATCAAAACTATGGAAGAAGATATCGTGAATATGGAAAATAGACTTAGACAAATGAAAACGGAAAGAACAGAAATAGAGGAAGACGCTGCAAAATTGCTAGAGTGTATTAAAGAAATTACCACACAACTAGCGGAAGGAGAAGAATCATTTGCAGGTACATTATTTTACAGCCCTAACCTACTAACTTCAATTCTATCAGAAATAATTCTAATGATGACAATATTTTTCTAAACAATAATCAGTTTTTCAAAAACTAAACCTTTTCAAGCTAGTACTTCAAATCTTCATGCTAATTTTTGAAAAATTATGATCAAATTTCTATTTTCCATTACATATCTAAAGAAAGAAGTGGCTAATTTAGTCAAACAAGGCAACAAACTGTTCTGTAGACATAAATGCATATATTTTTGTTTTTTTATCCTCCATTGACCAATATTTTCAAAAACTGAACCTTCTCAAGCTAGTACTTCAAATCTTGATGCTTGTTTTTGAAAAATTATGATCAAATTTCAATTTTCCATTACAGACCTAAAGAAAGAAGTGGCTAATTTAATTAAACAAGAAAATAAATTGAAGTCTGAGAAAGTAGATATTGACCAAAAGCTAAAAACAGTAAATGGTAAAATAAATGAGTGTAAAAGTGCCATACATCAACTGGAAGTCAAGGTAAAACTTGATATTTATACATTTCTTCCACAAAGTCATTTTATTTAATGTCTTTTGTTGTAGATATCTCATTTGAAACTTCAAGACATTCCCAACGAATCAACTGTTGATCTTGAGAAATATACTCATGAAGAATTGTTGGAGAAAGACGCAAAAGAAGTAGAAAAGGAATTGGAAGCTGCGGAAACACACTTGAGAGTAGCAAAACCAAATCTCAATGCAATTGAAGTAAGTTTTTATGTGTATCTGTGACTAGGTAAATCAAACTACAAAATTTTTGAAAAAAAAAATCGACATGCCTCTTGTACTTTGTTATTTCGTTTATCCTACCATTTTCTTATTCTAGTCTGTATTAACTTTGTATTTAGTGAGTAATAATTATAGAGTACAAATGAACTACTACTTTGTTATCTCATTTATTTCTCTATTTTCTTCTTCTAGTATATATTAACTTTGTATTTGAACCGAAAAGGCAGTATTAAATATGATTTATGAGAGATTAAAGTTGAAATTCTTTCTTATTTTCACTTTTAGTCGAAACTTTTCGAAAAAAATATCCTCTTGTACTTTGTCATTTCATTTATTCCACCATTTTCTTATTCTAATCTGTATTAACATTGTATTTAGTGAGTAATAATTATAGAGTACAAATGAACTACTACTTTGTTATCTCATTTATTCTTCCATCTTCTTCTTCTAGTATATATTTTAAATTTGTATTTAGTTCCAACAGGCACTTAATTTCTTCAGAAATGAATAAATACATCAACTAATCTTCAAATAACACGTGTTTGAGTAAGAAATTGTTTCAATAATCATTTCTAAAACCTACTTAAGTGTAAAATGAATAATATTATAAAACCTCATGTACATAATTGTTGCTTTTTTATTAAATAATTTAGGAATACAGAAATAAACAAATGGTGTATATTGAACGATCAAAAGAATTAGAAGAAATCAGTATGAAGCGAATGGAAATGAGAAAACTATTTGATAATTTGAAAAGTAGACGTCGCGAAGAATTCATAATCGGTTACAACATCATCAAATTAAAATTGAAGGAGATGTACCAGATGATTACATTAGGGGGAGATGCCGATTTCGAATTGGTCGATACTTATGATCCTTTCTCCGAAGGTATACAATTCAAGTAAGTATTTAAAAATGTCATTTTTATAATTTTTTTTTCTAAATTTCAATTATTCATCAGCGTGAGACCGCCTAAGAAATCGTGGAAGAAAATTTCGAATTTATCTGGTGGTGAAAAGACTCTATCATCTCTGGCACTTGTATTCGCTTTGCATTACTACAAACCTTCTCCGTTGTACGTCATGGACGAAATTGATGCGGCGTTGGATTTTAAAAATGTCTCTATAGTTGGAAACTACATCAAAGTAAACAATTTTAATTAATTCAATTATATTTATCTACTGATGTTAATATTTCAGCAAAGAACCAAGAACGCTCAATTTATTATAATATCCCTTCGATCTAATATGTTCGAATTGTGTGACAACCTTGTAGGAATTTATAAAACTTTCGATTGCACCAAATCAATAACAATCGATCCCAGAATACATGATCACAGAGAAGTACCCAGCGATAAGATATTGGTCATGTCAGAGGACAAACAAACTACTGATTTCTTTAACAAAGAACAAGGTAATTACTTGAAAAAAAATTTTAGAATTATAAATCTATTGTATATATAATTATATATTATAGAAATTACAGACGAAAATGGAGGAAATGTTGAAAACATTCCAGTGGAAGATTCTGATATGTCCGAAGATGGACCAAGTACTTCAAAAGAAATTGATTAAAAATTTTATATTTTTATTACAGAAATAGCTCTAATATTTAAAAAATATTGTTAATAATTAAATAGGAAGTGAATTAAAATTTTTTCAAACAAAACACAATATTATTACAAACCTTTAAAACCAACACAATATGCAAGTTTTTCTGCACTCCAATTTAACCACTTACAGGGTACATTGTGCCTCTTATTAAAACTATATTCATCACGGTTCCAAAGGAAGATACATGCTTATTCCCATAAGTTTCCCATTGAAAATATTTTCTGTAATGACAAAGTTGACCGAAATTTTCTTTTCTGTCCTACAGAACCTACTTTCTTCATTTTCAGCTCAATATAGGTGATTCCTGAGATGGTAATGTCCTGTAATTAACTCAATGAGAATATGTAAGTAACCATATATTTCTGTAATCTTGTTGTCCACGGTTATTTATTGATATTTAACTAACAATCACCATGTTTCAATAATTCAGAAAGCTATAACATTACTTTTTACATCCCCAATTCCCTACTTTCTCTTCTCATAGTTAAATCTTTCATTCCTCTTTGTGTTTATCCTCTAATTCAGTTGGTTACTACTTCCTTTAGGGTATATACTCTACCAGAGCTGTATTTATCACTGGATAAGCTACAGCTTTACCTCCAGTTCCAATACACTCATATCTGGAATGGTATCAATGAGAATAAATTCACATTTCCATAAGTTAAGAGTGTAAACTATTTTTTGGAATGTAAAAGTACCAGAGTTCCTTTTACCTTCCTACAAAACCTGCTTCCGTCATTTCCAGCTCAATCTACTCTTATTAAGTGTTTCCTAAAGTGGTAGTACCCTAAAATAAACCCAATGGGGCAGTGTACCTTATTTTAAGCAGATATTTCTGGAATCTTGTTGCCCAATGTTTTTTATAGATATTTAACTAACAAGCACCATTTTCTTATAAGCTATAACATTACGTTTTACAGCCCCAATTTACTACTTCACCTCCTCCTAGTTCAATCTTTCTTTCCTCTTTGTGTTTATCTTCTAACTCAGTTAATGACTACTTTTTTATTTTGTTTTCTGTAAGATTTGATGGTAATACAAGAAACAATTAAAGGAATTTTTTATTTCTGTATAAACATAAATAAGAGTACTATTTATCGACCTGCTCTCCTGGCTAATAATCTTTAAATCGTGATATATGGAACTCACCTATGTTTACTTTCTAAATATTAGAAAAAGATAATGTTTTCACTGTGGTTTTACTGTTATCAAACGGATGTACGCTTCCTGAATGTTTACCTCAACATAAATCATAAAACAACATATCATAAAGTAACATTCAGTTTTGATTAACGTAAAATGGATGAACAAGACCAAATCCAAAAACCGACTAGTGAAATTTTATTCAAAAAGTGCTCCATTGAACTTTCGCCTCCTCATTATCGAAAGGAAGAGGAATTTTTCAATAAAACGAACAATGATGAACCGAAAATCGTTGATTTTAAGAAAAAAGACCACAGTAGTTCAAATAAACCGACTATTACACCAAAACCGAAAATGACACCGCCCGATCTCAGGAAAATGAATATAATGAACGAAGGAAGCAACGGAGGCGCAAATAAAAACATAAAGGAGATGAATAATCACTTTATAGATCAACTGAATAAGAAATTAGAAGGTTAGAATTTTAATTTAATAAAGCTGGACATTATTTTATTAACAATCAGATGGCGTTTATTTATAGGTTATATTTACAAAGTTTGAATGTTTTATTAATAGAGTAAGTGGAATCGTACTGTTACTCTTTCTCATTCTAATAGCAGTTCATGCCAACTTTACAAACTCTCAAAAATATTAACTCTATGGTTTTAGTAACAGTAACATATCTCTATGGCTTTATAGCTTTGTTCGCAGGTTTGATTCCAAACTAATTCGAAGATTAGTTCATGCATAATGCCAAAAAATATAGTGTATTAAGTAACTTTTTATTCACTTGTTTCACTGTTAATATTAAAGATAGAGAGAGTGAGTTATAGGAGTTTATTCAAATCTAACTGTGGTATACCGATATTCTTTCTTTCTCTATTTCTATTTTGATTAGTTCACCATAATGTTGAAATTTTGTGTGGTGAGAAAAGCAAAGGAAGAGAATAACAAGTTTTGGTTTTAATAGGTCATTTCGGTATGACATCACAACCAGCCGCCATATTGAGGTATATTGAAATTGAAATTATTATTAGTAGTAGGTTTTTATTTTTATGGTCAATGATGTTCATTTAAATTTAAAAAGAAGCTCGAAATAATCAAATATCTATACAAAAGTGAAAAAAATCTTTGTCTACCACCACAATATGGCCGACTTTTCTAATATAACTATAACGATGCTCTTTCTTTCTCATTCAATAGTATAATTACACTTATATCTATCTCTATCTTTAATATTAACTCTATGTAGTACGAACCGGATCAGAATACGTTAAATATGATGACGTCATTGGTAGTATTTAATAACCTCTATAATGTGCCCAAATAACGTGACAATATACATTCCACAGGAATGACCAGGGAAAGTTTGGATACATATAAAAATCAGGAAGTAGAAAAGGATAATCCGATAAAAAGTAACGATGACAATAAACTTGTGAAAGAAGATTTCAAAAATGAATTGACTAAAAAATTGAACGTTGGGTTTAATGAAGCCGTTCAACTTCATTCTCCCCCAAGTAACAAACATCAATTGGAGCAACAAATCGAGATTGGTACTAATAAAAACGAGATTATAGAAGAAAAAATTAACCTAGAACAATCAGTTGGTTTGTTAAAAGGTGAATTCACTCTGAATCAAGGTCGATTCACTAACTTGACTTTCCGTTTGCTGTTAAAAATTAAAAACATCATTCATAGTTGCCATTTGAAGTCGCCATCTGCGTTGGTGACAACATAAACTAATTTTATCTAAGAGCCAATCACATCAAACCAACAATATCACGAAAACAGAAATCAATACACATCAAAAAGAATAACGTAGAGTGTAGAATTTGCGTCACCAACGGCAAACGGAAAATCAAATTTATGAATAGGCCTAAAAACTTTGATTTATATTAACGTTAGCGGCAACGTAGGTATAACTATTTTCAGCTTTACACATAAATAAAGATAAACATAGTGACGAAGAGAGACATGTCGATAATACAGTGGGTGGGGTTAGCAAGAAGAAAGAAGACATGGCGACATTACGTCCAAAATCTCCACGTCCTGTCCCTTTGAAAGGCGAAAAAGAAGAAACAATTTGGGATAAAATTGGTACATTAGGACGTAAAAAACGAATTAAGGAAGGTAAGTTTTGTGGGTCTGATTGTTTGATAAACTTAACACATTTCCATATATGGTTGTGATTGTTGACATTTGTATAAACCAGTACAAGGTGAATTCAATAAATTTATTATTTCGTAGTTCAAGAAGTACAAGCAGAAGGAAAATATGCTATCGATTCGCCTGGATGTCCTACGGCTCCCGTTATACCACCCGAAGATTACAATCTTGGTAAGCTTATTTATTTCTATTATAATTATATTATTATAAATTTTATTTTTGGTGTTTTAGAAGATAACGAAGAAAGATGTATGATAGCTCAACGAGCTTACGACGATCCTAAATTTTACGAATTACTTAACGTTTTGAAAGAATGGATAAACGACGAACTTGCTTCTCAAAGGATAATTGTTCAGGATTTATCAGAGGATCTATACGATGGTCAAGTGTTGCAAAAGCTTCTTGAAAAACTTACGGGAGATAAATTCGATGTTCCCGAAGTGACTCAATCGGAGGAAGGACAGAAACAGAAATTAATGGTCGTCCTTGACCATTTTAATAAAGTAAGTCACATAACATCAATAAAATAGCTATAAATTTGTTTATTTTATGATTTGGACCTTGTTTATTAAATCAGATCAGATTTCATCATCTAATTATCATAAATTGATTAAATATTGTTATAACAAATATTTTAGAATATATCTGAGGCTTCTGAGAATGTTTTTGACCATTTTAATTAAGAAAGTGACATTACGTCAATAAAATTGCTATAAATTCTGAAAAAGTTTTGACCATTTTAATGAAGAAAGTGACATTATTTCAATGAAATTGTTATAACTTTCTTTTTTTTTGTTAATTTGTACGATATCTATTAAATCATATCAGGTTTCTTTATCTAATCATCATAAATTGATAAAACATTGCCATAACAAATATTTTAAAATACTTCTCAGGCTTCTAGGCAATTGCTTATATCTCACTAATATTGCATAGTTTTACTGATTTTTATAGGTATTGGGCATTCAAAAATTATCTCACAATAAATGGAATGTAGAATCAATTCATTCTAAAAATATAGTTGCTATAACTCATCTACTGGTAGCTCTAGCAAGGCACTTTAGACCTCCTGTGAGGTTACCAGAACATGTTTCAGTTGAAGTCGTAGTAGTTCAAAAGGCAAACGGGAGATTGATACACAAAACAGTTAGAGAAAGTTTAACAAAAGCTTACGATGATGTCGGAATGAGATGTGAGAGGGATGCTTTTGATACATTATTTGATCATGCTCCTGATAAACTCCAAGTTGTCAAAAAGTCGTTAGTAACGTTTGTAAACAAACATTTAAACAAGATGAATTTTGAGGTAACAGAAATTGAAAGTCAGTTCCACGATGGTGTTTATTTGATAATGTTAATGGGTCTATTAGAAGGGTTTTTTGTTCCCCATTATAGCTTTCATTTAACCCCGCACGAATTCGATCAGAAAGTACATAATGTTAATTTTGCTTTTGAGCTTATGGAGGAAGTTGGTTTACAGAAACCAAAAGCAAGACCTGAAGGTGAGATTTGACTTTAAATGCCATTTAAAAATATCATTTTGTTAACTATGTTTATTTTTTTTCCTAGATGTTGTTAATATGGATTTGAAATCGACTCTAAGAGTGTTGTACAACTTATTTTTGCGTTACAGAACAATAATATGAAAAGAAGTGCCTTAATCTGCCTATTAGAAACTAATATTGACTCTAATGTAAATAACATTTGTTAAATAGTGAAAATATTTAATTAACGAAATGTTTTATAAATTATTAATCAAATTACAGAAGTTATTAACTTATTTAACTTGAAATTTGAATCTCTTGAATATATTTTTGACATATTTTAATATTTATTACTGCCAAAGTCATGAAACATATAAAACAAGTAACTACAACAGTAAAATCATATTGGGAAACATATTTCTTCTTTTCTAGAACTAGTTATGCAATTTCGAGTGTCGAAAGTATTGAGATTTTAGTTTTCACTCTCCTTTTTAGCTATTTTCTCCACTACTCTCCTTTGCTACTTCATTTGTTTGTCGTATTTTATTTCCCTTTCCTCTTCTACTTATTCTATCTAAGTTTTCTTATTTTTCTGTTACTTTTCTAATCAAGTTTTATGATGTTTTTCTCCTCATGTGTCCGTACCAGTTCAAACATTATTTTGTTTCCTAGATGTGGTTAATATGGGTTTGAAATAGACTCAAAAGGATAAAATGGAAAAAAGTGCCTTAATCTCTTCCATTTTTCATACTTCATTCGTCATATTTTTTCCTTTTTCTTCCTCCCTTCTTGAGCTACTTGTTATAGCAAAGTTTACCTGGGTCTTAATATCCTTCATTCTTTTTACAGCAGAGGTATATAGATTCATGCAAATCGTTTTGACTTTAGTCCTTTAGAAGTTTTGCCACTTTTTTGACTACAGTAGCAGAACGATTTAAAACCAGCAGATATAAATGAATATTGAATACCCATTATAAAAATTCCTATTTCCATTTATTGAGACTAAAATCAATCAGTGATGCCTTTTCTTATTCAAGCCGAGTTTTCCTGGATCTTCCTTTCCTTTTTCTCTTATCTCTTTTTGCTTCTTTAATTTTTCTTATAAGCCTGGTGTTCTCTATGTGTCTATACCAGTTTAAGCATTATTTTAATTCCTATATGAGCTTTCCTATAACTATCTTCTTTCTTATCTTGTCCTTCCTCATTATTTTCCTTAGTTGCTTAATTTCTGCTGCTAACCTAACCCAGGAAAACGTACTTAACATTTTGAAAATAATGAAAATGTAATTGTTTTTTATTCATTTAAATAAAATGTATTTTGTATATTAATAAACGTATTATAATAAAAGTACTACTTGTTTTTGTAATAATTGATAATTGCATCTAATACCACAGCCTCCTCGGTTACATCATGAATCAAATTTGGAAAATACAAATCATATAATACCTTAATCCTATTTTTATACTCTTCTGGAGTACTTTTAGTAGCAAGAATTACATAAACTGATTTGTTATTTTTCTTTGTACAAACTGCTGCACTGTCCAATACTATACTGGAAATGAGTCCGGTTAATGTTGGGTCATAATTTGTTCCGTACAAATTTGTATAAATATCAAATCCAGCTAAAATAATTACTGTAGGAGACTTGTGCCACATGTGGATAGCATTTAAATGATTTATTAGGTCTTTATAGTTTTTCAAGTATCTAAAAATTAATTATTTATCATTTAATTTCAAAATTTGAACAAAAATACTTACATAAATATGATTAATTGTAAAATTTCTTTATCTGGAGGTGAGATATTTTCTGGGATTTTATCAATAACTTTGGGAGATATAAACCATACATTTAATCCTAATTCTGCAAAATAAATCGCTGTCTAAAAATTATGTTTTAAATCTATTTAGTATTAGTTATACAAACTCACTTTAAACAAAATATAATTGCTATTATCGTTTAACAATAACGTAGGATGTATCCCCTTTGGAATCATTTTCCTATATTAAATAATTCTAGTAAATCATAAACTAATATAGGTTATGTTTTCTATTTCATCTGTCCATATTTATTTTCTATCTCTATTATATCCGTAGTAAATTTATGTACCTATCTTTATCACTTTTAAAATTAGTAGTTTATTTGACGCAATTAAAAAAGAAGAATTACCCTACTTGTTAAATTCTTTTTTTAAAATACAGTTTTAATCTATTTCTAATGTTGAAAAGACCTAAATAATGAATGTTTTTAGTTGTTCTGAGTGTCGAAAAGAATATACACTTTTAATCAATTTAAGAAGACATGCAAAAACATCCCATCCAGGTGATATTCTTATAAAACATAAATCTATAATAAACAATCTCTTTCAATAGCTGAATAACAATTCCATACCAATAATTCCACATTTTTATTAATTTGATTATTTCGCGTTCAACTAATTCATTATTTGCAGATAAAGTCGATACAATAGCCCCTCACAAAACTTACAAGTATGAATGTGAACCGTGCAAGAAAAGGTTTAACCATTTAAGGGATTTTAAGTGCCACAAAAACAAACATCAACTTTCGTCTCAATTGAAAACTGTATCAAAACATAACTGTTCCCTATGTAATTTTAAAGGATCTAAAGTCAATTTAATAAATCATTTCGAATCTATTCACAATATAATAATCAAGACAAATACTTTTGAATTTAATTCATTTGAAAATTTTATTGTGTGGAAGAGTGAAGTAGAGAAAAATACAAAATCACAGTTTGTGAAAGAGAGAGGTACAGTTTCTTTTAAAAATAAAACTATTATTAAATACAATTGCCATCGCTCTGGTTATTATGTTGCAAAGGGAAAAGGATTACGCCGTTTAAAAAGAAAGGGTTCAAATAAGATAAATGGATTTTGTCCAGCTTCCATGGTAGTGCACATGGTTGAAAATGGAAAATGCAAAGTAAGTAGCAATGATTATAAGTTCTCACAAAGCCTTTCTAGTTCTAGCAGATGAAATATTTGTATTTTTTCAATATTATAGGTATCTTTTATTGATCAACATGTTGGTCACGAAAATGAGGAGATTGGTTATTGGGCTCCAACATATAAAAAGCGAAAAACTAAAAATGAAACAAAAAAATCCATTCATAAAATAAGATACGATTCAGATTTTATCAAAGAAAAAGCTTACGAACCCCCAGTTGATAATGTTTTAG
Source organism: Diorhabda carinulata (assembly GCF_026250575.1). Lineage (NCBI taxonomy): Eukaryota > Metazoa > Arthropoda > Insecta > Coleoptera > Chrysomelidae > Diorhabda > Diorhabda carinulata. Next base: position 2,489,112 of record NC_079469.1, read on the forward strand.
AATACAGTTTGGCGGTAGCAAAGGGAAAAGAATTTATAATTTCGCATATAATTCCCCATCTGTATAAAGTAGCTGAAGGCATTATTTGTATCGAACAAGCAGATGAATTTAAAAAACTTTGTGCTCCAATAGCATCGACGTTAGCTGAAATTGGAAATAGATATACGGAAATTAAGAAACATGGACATTATTCTTGACTGGAAATTATTAAATTAGATTGTTGTTATTAGAAATAGAACCCCTACATATCAAAAGATTTTCAACTTCGCCTCTGTTTTTGTTAATCATAATTATTTATAAATAACTCTTTTTTAAGTACAAAAAATAATATGTATTTCTGAATAATAATAAAATAAATTAAAATGAATCAATTATTTTCATCCCTATAGATTATAAAAAATTGAGTTTTATAATTAAGATAACAAATTTGGCACAAATGAACTACTAATTGTTAATTTAATAATACACATTAGAATAAATCAAGAAGTTCTAATTATTTTCATCCCCGTAAATTATGAAAAATTGAGATCTATAAGATAAAAAATTTGGGACAAATGAACTACTCCTTTTAATATTAAAAACTCAAATATAGTAATTATTTCCTTCCTTATAGGTCATAAAAAAATACATTTATCAATTAATGAATTTAGGAAAATTTAGTAAAATATTTATATATTAATTATTTCCAAATATTTCTATCCCTGCACAGAATAAAAAATTGATTTTCTGATTATAAATCAAATTTGGGACAAATGAACTACTAAATGCTAGTTTATTCATATAAATTTCGAACTAATCAATTAATTCTCATTATTTCCATTCCTGTATATAATACATAAATTAATTGAATTTTCTAATTATAAAACAAATTTGGGACAAATGAACCACTAAATGTTAGTTCAATTAAATAAATTTCAATTTATCAACATTTCGTAATTATTTCCATCCCTGTACATAATAAAAAATTGAATTTTCTAATTATAAAACAAATGAACTACTAACTGCTATTAGGTTAGTAGATTCTTCTTTTTCATTTTTCGTATCATTACCATATACATTTTCATAGATAAGTGAAGTAGTCTACTCTAAGTACATTTCTCAATGTATTTGACTGTGTTTCGACACCGGTAACGGTAGCAGAGACACGATCTAAATACGTATGTGTAGGTTATTTGTGGTAAATATAAACAAAAAGTGAAAGAAGAAACATGTATTTGTGCACTGTTTAAAATCATTCAACCATATCGAAAAAAAAATCGTGCTGTATGTACTCAATATAAAATACCTAATTGAAAGTACAAAATGTGTGAGAAAAAATGTGCTTCATTAAAAAATATATAAATGTTAAATAAACAAGTTGATGTTAATATGATCTGAATTAGCAAGAAAACCAGTTTGGAGAGAGGTAAGTTTTCATATTGTATATTCATTTTTAATATAAATATTATTTTAAACACTTCAATGTGAACAAATTTATGAAAAAATTTATCAAGTAGCACATTCACCTCCTGACCTTCTTTGTCATGATTGTTTTTTATTTCATAGACTTGAGAAGGTAGGTCACAGTCATTATAACATATTTTCTTCCAAATATACTTTAGAACTTGATTAAAGTATTAGAATTTTTGTTTTCTTCAATCTTTTTTTATTGTTACACAGTTTCCATATTTTCATTTTTATTAATTTGTTTTATAATTCTGACATCTTGTGGTAATTATATGGGTTTACTTTGTGATACAGAAATATGAATTATTAGATTTGGCATTTTGTAAATTGAAAAAGCTTATCAGTAATCAAAATTTTGAGTAAAAACACAACTTGAATCCATGTCAAGTAATTAAAAAATATTGAACTAAGTAAAAAGAAAACAAAAATGGGTACGATATGTAGTAAAAAGACGAGAGTGACGCAACAAGATAGGGCAATTCTAAAATTAAAACAACAACGAGATGCTTTAAAACAATACCATAGGACAATTGAACGGTCAATTAACAAAGACTTAGAAGTCGCCAAGAAATTATTAACAAATGGACATAGAGAAAGAGCGAAACTTATTATAAAAAAGAAAAGGTTTCAAGAGCAACTCATGTTCAAATTGGATAAAATCCTCAATAATATAGAGCAAATATTAAATGATATGGAGTTTGTACAAATCGAAAATCAAGTAGTTGAAGGCTTGAAAATAGCTAACGAAACATTGAAGAAAATAAATGCTGCTCTTGATATTAAAAACATTGAAACTATTTTAGATGATACTAAAGAGGGAGCAGATAAACAAAAGATAATTACTGAACTTATTAGTGGGTATTTTACTGAAGAAGATGAAGCAGCTATAGAAGAAGAATTGATAGATATGCTTGAGGAAGATTTACCTAATGTACCTTTAGACGAACCTGAGATAGTTAGTAATAATGTGAAAGTTAAACATAAGTCTAGTAGGAATAAAGGGGAAATGGAATTAACAAAATAGAAATTTTAGTTTGGGTGGAAAATTAATAGAATTTGAATTTTGATTCGTTTTAAATAAAAAATATCTGAGTGAACTGCAATTTGAAATGAAAAATGGAACAAAAACTACAAATATTTATAAATGTCATGAAAATTTACTTCTATCTGTTTGTTTGACATAAATCCACAAACTACACACTAAATTTTCATGAATTTTTCATCAATAATTATGGTGATTCAATGACAAGGTTAAGTTTTGTTTAAATTTGGTGATAACAGTTGAAGTATCATAAAAAGTTATGTCTCAAGGACAGCTCTACCTAATTCCCAAAATAATGCAAGGAGATATCAATCTTATAGATCCATAAAAAAGTACGTGCTATCTTTTATCTACTTCCCCCCCAAAAAAAACTTGCTATACCCATTATAACACATATAATGTGCAAATTTATTACACTACATCTTTCAAATGCGTATGAAAATGAGTTCAAACGCATTTCTTATAGTTCTAGTTATAGTTTTTACACAAAATCAGGTACGATTAATAAACATGTTATGTGAATGAATATATTAATTTATTTTTAAAACATCTACATACCAAAATTTAAATCTAATACACATATACGACACACGATGCTTACAACAAACAAAAAATTGAAGCATAATATAGTTTAGTACCTATTTGAAACCGCGGAGGGTCGCTAGTTACATTTAATAGAAAGAAACTTGTAAAAAAGTGAAAATCCTGCTATTATATTTAATAATATTAACTAATTGCCTAAGCAGCTGGGGGCGGAACTATGCCAATGTGATTTTTTTGACCATTATAATGTACTCCAGGCTTAAGTCAGTAAATATATAAATTTTTTTAAAGAGTTCCGAGCACGCAAAAACCGAAAAATATCCATAAATTAAAATTATATTGAGCTTTTAATAATGAAATATCACCTAACACAACTAAAAAATAAAGGACAATTTTTTAGGTTAGGTTCGTTCTAGATGTAATTTCAAACTTTGTGAGTTATTTCAAGTAATTTCTTTTACAAATTATACGCTAATTATGCTATTTTCTCGCTTAAATAACTTTTTTTGTCCAATTATAATCAGTGTTGACAGCAACTGCATTGCAGTGTTCCCAACATTCAATTATTCATCTTCCTAAAGCCCCAATTAAAAACCCCTAAAATCCCCACATTTACTAGGGATTTTATCATTTATGAAATGAATAATTAAATGTTTTTAAGTAAATAACATTGAAAATAATAATTTTTCATTAAACAAATAAAAAATTTATCCAACATTCCGTTGCAGTTTGGATCAAACCACAATCATATTTTGTATCATTTCAATCGATTTTCTGTTACGTAACATATTATTTTCAATGTTATATATCGATATTTGACATGATAAAAAACGTTGCAATTATAGTAGGGAATCGTGAATTCGAATCACACACGGTTAATATTTTTTTCCATTTGTTATTTTGAATTATTTATATGTATCTATGTACCATGTCAAGTATAAAGGACGGAGACAGATATTTATGATATTAAATATATGGATAGAATCACTTTTTCATAATCCCGCCCCTTTGTATTCCCGCAATGAATGGTTACTTTTTTTGAGTCCACGCCTCCAACCGAACCTATATACCAAACCCCAACCACTTCCGTCACCGGTATGATACGGAAGTCTTACCCTATGATCTATGGTATATTTGAGCACTAGAAATATTCTCAAGATATGGAGATAATACAGGTCAAACGACAGGTTGTTCAAGAAAAGAAAAATATAGTAGTACAATTATTGTCAATCTAGCGCGTTGTTACCGTATCCCAGCGGAAATATTGCATGCGCATGCTCGCTGATGTCAACAAACACTTAACCTTATGAATATTGTGAAGCCATAAAATACTGTTATGCCATTTGAAACATGTATATATGTAAGGGATGAGAAAGGACAATTTTTGAATTTTTGAATAATTAAAATTTTGATTCTTTACAAAAATTTGAGTACGCTACTGTATCTCATTCCACCTTCCACATATCTGTTTTGATAAAACCGAATTACCGCTACATATCGTTGATAAGACCGATGATAATCTGGTTTGAAACGTAACAAAAAATTTGAGATGTTTAAGATCTGTACATGTGTATGTTTTATGTAATTATAATTATTATGCTTTTAAGTATGATATCATCGCGATTGGATTAATTTAAATCAATAGTAAGTAAAACAATATAAGTACCATGGAACTAAACTGCTTTTACCATAACACAAAGGTATCAAAAGTTTCGATTTTAATAAATATATTGATATGTGATTAGAAAGTTCATACATATTTGCTAATTTATGTTTTGAATTGAACATAATCAATTTTTTTAAATACTAGATTATGGAAAGAAGTTTTAGTTAGTTGTTGAACTCGAAACTTTCAACATAACCTCAAAAAGTCATTTTTGTTGGTAATATTTTTTCAACAGATAAAGTTATTTTTAAATATAAGAACGAGCTTATTCCAAATACACATTGAATATAATTATATAGGTATCATAGATTGGCAATTATTACGTGGTAAATGCAAATATTGTGTGATTACGAAACGAACAAACAAGAAATAAATAACAATAAAAAAGCGAATTCCTATATATACTTTCACTTTTCGTAGAATAGTGTTTCCAACGCCTACGTTTTTATAAAATATTTCGTTCGTCTAATGATACGAGGGGTGTTCAAAACGTAATTAACAAAATTATTACCTTAAAATTCCACAGCAGCCGGACAGGACCCAGGACCCATGCCCTATTAACAAAAATGCTTCTAAGAAAGCAAAACCTGCTTTTTTTTTTTGGTAAATAAGGTGACGACCACAGGTGAACTAAGTCTCTGAACACGAAAATAAGGTTGACACTATAGTTGTTGTTTTGGGTCGAATAGGGATATTTTTATAAGAGATAAGATATATTATAGAATTGTCCCTGATATAGGAAAGATTTTCCTCTGCAAGCGTATCATTTAATTTCTAATTAGTACTTAAAGTGGCCCAATGTGTTCTAATTTGAATATCGATTATTAAATTTTTTTGTTCTAATTCTATTATGGGATATGAGATACTAAAAAAACAACACGTGGATTATGTTGAATTCATTATATTAACAACAATATGTTAATTTTATTGACGATTATAGCTAAATTTGCGATAGTTTGATTTTGTTAAATGTAACTAGCGACCCGCCACGGCTCCGAACAGATACTGGAGCGTATTATATCTACATGTTTCGTCTATTGTAGGGTCTCATCAGCTTGATGCAACAATTATGTGTATCAGATTTAGTGTAATCAAATTCACACACTGTATTTGTTAAAAGGGGTATAGTAAGTTATTCATAGACAAGGAAGTCGATGACAAAACTTCGATTAGGTAATTTTTTTTTAAAATATTGCCGATACCTACAATTTCTCACCACGAGCCGTTACTGATTCAAACTACTGTTTTTTTTTATGAATATGAAAATAATAGATTTTTTGGTATGTAAATATTTGTAGATTGAATATGACCTTCAAACATTATCTTTTTATCTTTATCGGTACGTAATTACAATGAGAGGTTAGTGTTAATACGATTAGGTAATTTAATTGATAAAAAACTAAGCGCCATCTATCGATTTTTAGAAAACTTTATGGTATAAACAAGGGTACAAACAAAAAATTTTAGTTAGTAATAGATTTACTAAAAATTACTTCATATTTCTATAGATTGAATCATTTTATTCACTAGGTGACACCTGTCATTGACCTGTTACGCCACTGGATTGAATATGCTACAAAAAAACTCGTTTTTGTGGTAAACATAAAAATTAGTGACTATCAGTTATGTAATGAGTTATTAATAAGTAAATCACTTAAAGTCATGACCATAAATAGTTGACATTGAAATGATTTTAAGAAATATTTAATAGTTATTAATATACAGGTAATACTGCAACGTAGACATTAAAAATAAAAGTGTTATTTCATAAAAAATACCAAGAATTACATCGAATTACATTTCTAATGATTTATAGAAAAAATTATAACATTTTAAGGTTTTTTATAGATTATGATTTACAGATAATTCGAACTCCGGCCCTGTGTTTAAATTTATAGAGAAATTCACTAAAATAGGAATCAAATATGACCCAATTCAAAATGAAAATCATATAATGAAATAATACGCCATCCACGATTGTTTTATCGATTCCGCGTTTCATTATTTCCGTTTTCTTGTGTATCATTAAAGCTTATATTTATTCAAGTTAAGACTGAGAAGTTCCGGAAGTAAAAACGAACAAAAACAAAATGGATCATCAACAATTAATCGAAGAAATGCCCATAGTGGAACAAATGTCCACGCAAGACAGATTATCGTTAGCTAGAAAAAGAAGAAACCTCCAATTGAAATTTTGGTTACAAAAAGAAAAAGAACATAGCAAAAGAAACTCAAAGTATCAAAAATCTAATAAACGAGGAATATCTTTCGACGACAGCGTGGTATTATTAGAAGCGGCAGCTAGAAATGATATAGACGAAGGTGAGTTCGTGAAAATAAATTCATTTCTAATAAAATTCTTATCTACAAAATAAATCTAGTGACAGATAACACAGGCTAAGAAAATAAATCTTTTTGACTTTGGTTATCGAGATTACATATGGCAACGTCTAACTCGTTATTGTCAACCATGTTTGTTTATGTAAATGGCGCTATTAGATTGTTATTCGCATTCAATAGATTAAGGCACGTTCACAAAAAGTCGAGACTATAAAAAATGATGATTTGAACAGTTTACTCATACAAATTAAAAGAAAAAGTAAACTTTCGTTTCAATATCATTATTCACGAAATTAAATGTAAATTTGTGTTAGTTATTTATACAGGGCGAGGTATTAGTCGAATAACTCGTAAAAAAAGTTAACCCGATCACGAAATGAACGTTCGGAAATTAATCTAGATCGTGTTTATTGGTATTCGGAAACTAAATGAAGTGAAGGGATCATAGATATATGATAGAATCTTTTATATTCTGATATGGTAGTGAGTGAAAGCGATAAGTTTTTTGAAACTTTAATTTTCTATCTATTCTTGTAAGCATAATTGACAGGTGATTTATACGTTTTGCTTGTTAGCTATAAAATCAGATACTATATGTTCATATATTATTTTCGATTTTATAATGTTTGACGATGTTATACAGGGTAATTTGAAAGATAATATGATAATATACTGATGACTGATTCTCTACGGTTTTAATCTCTGATAGCAAATGGATAGGGTCGGTGTGGCTCTAAATTATAGTTATTAAACGCTTAATTATGACATCTACTGTCGATGGATGATAATGTTAGTAATTCCTTGATGTTTTTTAAATATTAATAAATAATAATCGGTACTCGTAATTTTTGTTGAATATACAACAAACTACGACTTAAATTAATCAGCTATTTGAAAAATTTATTACAATTTCGGCATAATTTAGCATTGCTGTTATTTGATTTAAAAACTTGTATTTATAACCCCTTTTTGGATGTATCAAAAACCGCTTTTATACATAGGGAAACACCCTATATATTATTATGAATATTATAATAAATGAAATGAATCGACTGGTTCTATACGAAATGTCAGTGTAAGAGCTAGACAGCGTGATCACGTGATTTAACGTTTCGATGGCTTGCACGGTTGCCAAATCTATCTTCTTATGTTGAAAGTTTGTTGTTTATGGTTACGAGATATTTTCTTTTAAATATGTAGTTAAATAGCATGTTTGATGGTTCAAGGGCAGGTCATTGAGGTTGTTTTTTTTTCGAATTTTAGTGCGTAGGTTATTAATGAAAGGCGTGAGTCCGGACTCTAGTAACGAAGATGGTTTAACAGCTCTACATCAATGTTGTATAGACGATAACGAATCCATGTTAGTATTATTATTAGAATACGGGGCTAACGTTAACGCGGAAGATAGCGAAAAATGGACACCTCTACACGCGGCGGCAACTTGCGGCCATCTTAAATTAGTCAGGTAACTGAAATGGGTGATCGATACTACCGCTTCACAATCGACATGTTATACAAGGTTGTTTCGAAATGTTTCAGGATTCTAGTATCTAGGGGTGCTAATTTATTAGCCGTGAACGCTGACGGTAACATGCCGTACGATATTTGCGAAGACGAAGCAGCTTTGGATTATATAGAAAGCGAAATGGCTCGACGTGGGGTCACGCAACAATTGATAGACGAAACCAGGGCCGCCACCGAGGCGCAGATGCTAAGAGATTTGAAAAAGATTGCCGCGAATGGTGGTAATTTGGAATATTACGATGCGCAAGGTGCAACGCCCGTGAGTATTTATTATTTTTTTATGGAATCTTCAGACACGATTTGCTGATTACTAAATTCGTAAATTTTTTGTATTATTCTAAACAGGTTCATCAGGTACAACGAATTTTTTTATCCAAACAATCAAATTCAAGCTTTTGCACATTTATCAAGAATTTATAATTTTATAAATTCGTGTTTTTATCCTTGTTAGGATCACAAGGTAGTATATAACTCAACTCGATCTATTTTATAGGTTTTTGAGGATTAAATAAATTCGAAATTTTGTACACTCATCAAGGACAGATGAAAATACACTAATTTAACAAATTCACATCATTATCATTGTCAGGTACGTCAGGATAACATAAAAAAGAATCTCTTGAACATTTTCACCCACTTAAAGTCATTATATAAATTCAAAAACATCCAAATTTGTCGAGGATTGATGAAAATATACTAATTTTATAAATTTCCGTCATTTTCCTTGCCAGGGACACTATTTTTATCCACTTTAAGAGATTATAAAAGGCCAGAATGACCAGGAAAATTAAATGACATGTTTAGACTCATTTTTATTCAATCAAAATGTTCCAAATTTGTCAAGGACTGATGAAAATAAAATAATTTAACAAATTCACATCATTATCATTGTCAGGTACGTCAGGATAACATAAAAAAGAATCTCTAAACATTTTCACCCACTTAAAGTCATTATATAAATTCAAAAACATCCAAATTTGTCGAGGATTGATGAAAATATACTAATTTTATAAATTTCCGTCATTTTCCTTGCCAGGGACACTATTTTTATCCACTTTAAGAGATTATAAAAGGCCAGAATGACCAGGAAAATTAAATGACATGTTTAGACTCATTTTTATTCATTCAAAATGTTCCAAATTTGTCAAGGACTGATGAAAATAAAATAATTTAACAAATTCACATCATTATCATTGTCAGGTACGTCAGGATAACATAAAAAAGAATCTCTAAACATTTTCACCCACTTCAAGTCATTATATAAATTCAAAATTGTCAAGATCTGATGAAAATATACTAATTTCATAAATTCACATTATTATCATTGCTGGAAACACTAGGATAGCATAAAACAGAAACTTTAGACCCACTTTTTACTCAATTTAAGCGATTGTATCAATCCAAAATAGTCCAGATTGCTCGAGGACTGAAGAAAATATACTAATGTCATAAATTCACATCATTATTTTTACCAAGGCCATCAGAAACGTTAGAAAGAAATTTTTATACTAATTTTTTACCCATTTTGAGCGACTATATGAATTCAAAATTCTTCAAAGTTGTCAAGGACTGATGTAAATATGCTAATTTCATAAATTCACATTATCATCATTTCCAGAAACACCAGGAGCGTTAAACGAAACTCTCAAACTCAATAATTACCTACTTTTAGCCATTATATTAATTAAAAAATTTGCAATTGGTCAAAGATTATACTAATTTCATAAATTTTCATTAATATCTTTGCCAGGTTGCATACAATTAATCAATAATTAACACACTAATTTATTCAAATAGACACTATTTGATCAACTTTTCATCATACCAGTGTGTTAACTATGACATATGATAGAGACTCGTTTTTTATACACTATCTCACTTTCCAGAAAGTTCGATTTCCTGGAAACCTCTGATTTGTCGTAAAAACAAATAAAAATAGAAATAAATATAAAAAAAGACCTTAATCTAACGTAAACAGGTTATAAAAACAAAACAAAGAAATTGTCGCCGTACAGGTAATCGACGCGTTCACCATTACCATAATCGAACAGGACCGACTTCACTGTTTATGTCAGTGAACGAGTTGGTAACAATACTAATTTAATAATGTTTCCCATCGTCTTATCAGGTCATCAGTATACGTTTTTTGTGTTTCTTTTATTATTTTTTCAGATTAAACTGTACATTACATATTCTATTAATAAATTTAGTGTTTCGTGTTAATTTTCAGTTACATATAGCGGCTGCTAACGGATACATTTCGGTGGTAGAATTCCTTCTAGATTTAGGCGTCAGGACTGACGTCAAGGATAAAGATGAATGGCAACCTAGTCACGCGGCAGCTTGTTGGGGACACGTAAGTCGAAATATCGACGAAAAAAAATCAAGTAAAAAATGACATAACATATTTTCAGCCCGAAGTATTAGAGCTACTAGCGCAAGCTGGAGCTAATTTGAATGCCAAAAACAAACACGACGAAACACCATCAGGTAAATAAAAATTTTGATACGGGGGCGTTTGGGAAAGTTGTAGGTACGTAAAGTGACTGTATCTCGGAAATTAATAACAACCACATAATACTAAATGAGGTCGATAGGAGGTCACAATATTTGTGGGTTTGTGATGTTGTTTACGAATTGAAGGTATTTTGCAGATATTTGCGAGGATCCCGATATAAAGGAGAGGATTTTGGAATTGAGGAACGAACAGGAAATTAAGAAGCAAGCGGAAGCGAAACGGAAAGTGCGCAGATCTCAGAGTAATACGAGAACTCAATCCGTGAGGCGGACATCTTTACGAGATAAAGGTCTGACGGCTAGAAGGGACGCCGTAGAAGAAGCTAGATTGAGATTGGAAGCCGAAAGTAATGTAAGTCGAACGAATATTCATTTTTATATTTACAATTTATTTATAACGGATATTCAATTTATCTTTCCGAAACACTTTGTATGTCAATATTTTACTCGTAACTTAGGTTAGAATAATGTCACACGTCATATGTCACTCTTTTAACGGGTTTTGGGTTAGGAACACGTCAAACGTCAGTTTTTTAATGATTTGGGATTAGAAACTTGTCATATGTCAACGTTTTAACGAATTTTTGGCTAAAAACACGTCATATGTTACTCTTCTAACGGGTTTTGGGTTAGGAACACGACAAACGTCAGTTTTTAAATGATTTGGGATTAGAAACTTGTCATATGTCAAAGTTTTAACAGGTTTTGGGTTATAAACACGTCATATGTCAATCTTTTAACGGGTTTTGGGTTAGAAACACGTCAAACGTCTGTTTTTTAACGATTTGGGATTAGAAACTTGTCATATGTCAACGTTTTAACGGGTTTTTGGTTAAAAACACGTCATATGTCAATCTTTTAACGGGTTTTGGGTTAGAAACACGTCAAACGTCAGTTTTTTAACGATTTGGGATTAGAAATTTGTCATATGTCAACGTTTTAACGGGTTTTTGGTTAAAAACACGTCATATGTCAATCTTTTAACGGGTTTTGGGTTAGAAACACGTCAAACGTCAGTTTTTTAACGATTTGGGATTAGAAACTTGTCATATGTCAACGTTTTAACCGGTTTTTGGTTAAAAACACGTCAAAAACATCCAAATTTGTCGAGGATTGATGAAAATATACTAATTTCATAAATTTCCGTCATTTTCCTTGCTAGGGACACTATTTTTATCCACTTTAAGAGATTGTAAAAGGCCAGAATGACCAGGAAAATTAAATGACATGTTTAGACTCATTTTTATTCATTCAAAATGTTCCAAATTTGTCAAGGACTGATGAAAATAAAATAATTTAACAAATTCACATCATTATCATTGTCAGGTACGTCAGGATAACATAAAAAAGAATCTCTAAACATTTTCACCCACTTAAAGTCATTATATAAATTCAAAAACATCCAAATTTGTCGAGAATTGATGAAAATATACTAATTTCATAAATTTCTGTCATTTTCCTTGCCAGGCACACTATTTTTATCCACTTTAAGAGATTGTAAAAGGCCAGAATGACCAGGAAAATTAAATGACATGTTTAGACTCATTTTTATTCATTCAAAATGTTCCAAATTTGTCAAGGACTGGGTTAAAAACACGTCATATGTCAATCTTTTAACGGGTTTTGGGTTAGAAACACGTCAAACGTCAGTTTTTTAACGATGTGGGATTAGAAACTTGTCATATGTCAACGTTTTAACCGGTTTTTGGTTAAAAACACGTCAAAAACATCCAAATTTGTCGAGGATTGATGAAAATATACTAATTTCATAAATTTCCGTCATTTTCCTTGCTAGGGACACTATTTTTATCCACTTTAAGAGATTGTAAAAGGCCAGAATGACCAGGAAAATTAAATGACATGTTTAGACTCATTTTTATTCATTCAAAATGTTCCAAATTTGTCAAGGACTGATGAAAATAAAATAATTTAACAAATTCACATCATTATCATTGTCAGGTACGTCAGGATAACATAAAAAAGAATCTCTAAACATTTTCACCCACTTAAAGTCATTATATAAATTCAAAAACATCCAAATTTGTCGAGGATTGATGAAAATATACTAATTTCATAAATTTCTGTCATTTTCCTTGCCAGGCACACTATTTTTATCCACTTTAAGAGATTGTAAAAGGCCAGAATGACCAGGAAAATTAAATGACATGTTTAGACTCATTTTTATTCATTCAAAATGTTCCAAATTTGTCAAGGACTGGGTTAAAAACACGTCATATGTCAATCTTTTAACGGGTTTTGGGTTAGAAACACGTCAAACGTCAGTTTTTTAACGATGTGGGATTAGAAACTTGTCATATGTCAACGTTTTAACCGGTTTTTGGTTAAAAACACGTCAAAAACATCCAAATTTGTCGAGGATTGATGAAAATATACTAATTTCATAAATTTCCGTCATTTTCCTTGCTAGGGACACTATTTTTATCCACTTTAAGAGATTGTAAAAGGCCAGAATGACCAGGAAAATTAAATGACATGTTTAGACTCATTTTTATTCATTCAAAATGTTCCAAATTTGTCAAGGACTGATGAAAATAAAATAATTTAACAAATTCACATCATTATCATTGTCAGGTACGTCAGGATAACATAAAAAAGAATCTCTAAACATTTTCACCCACTTAAAGTCATTATATAAATTCAAAAACATCCAAATTTGTCGAGGATTGATGAAAATATACTAATTTCATAAATTTCTGTCATTTTCCTTGCCAGGCACACTATTTTTATCCACTTTAAGAGATTGTAAAAGGCCAGAATGACCAGGAAAATTAAATGACATGTTTAGACTCATTTTTATTCATTCAAAATGTTCCAAATTTGTCAAGGACTGGGTTATAAACACGTCATATGTCAATCTTTTAACGGGTTTTGGGTTAGAAACACGTCAAACGTCAGTTTTTTAACGATTTGGGATTAGAAACTTGTCATATGTCAACGTTTTAACGGGTTTTTGGTTAAAAACACGTCATATGTCAATCTTTTAACGGGTTTTGGGTTAGAAACACGTCAAACGTCAGTTTTTTAACGATTTGGGATTAGAAACTTGTCATATGTCAACGTTTTAACGGGTTTTTGGTTAAAAACACGTCATATGTCAATCTTTTAACGGGTTTTGGGTTAGAAACACGTCAAACGTCAGTTTTTTAACGATGTGGGATTAGAAACTTGTCATATGTCAACGTTTTAACCGGTTTTTGGTTAAAAACACGTCATATGTCAATCTTTTAACGGGTTTTGGGTTAGAAACACGTCAAACGTCAGTTTTTTAACGATTTGGGATTAGAAACTTGTCATATGTCAACGTTTAACGGGTTTTTGGTTAAAAACACGTCATATGTCAATCTTTTAACGGGTTTTGGGTTAGAAACACGTCAAACGTCTGTTTTTTAACGATTTGGGATTAGAAACTTGTCATATGTCAACGTTTTAACGGGTTTTTGGTTAAAAACACGTCATATGTCAATCTTTTAACGGGTTTTGGGTTAGAAACACGTCATACGTCAGTTTTTTAACGATTTGGGATTAGAAACTTGTCATATGTCAACGTTTTAACGGGTTTTTGGTTAAAAACACGTCATATGTCAATCTTTTAACGGGTTTTGGGTTAGAAACACGTCAAACGTCAGTTTTTTAACGATTTGGGATTAGAAACTTGTCATATGTCAACGTTTTAACCGGTTTTTGGTTAAAAACACGTCATATGTTACTCTTCTAACGGGTTTTGGGTTAGAAACACGTCAAACGTCAGTTTTTTAACGATTTGGAATTAGAAACCTGTCATATGTCAACGTTTTAACCGGTTTTTGGTTAAAAACACGTCATATGTCAATCTTTTAACGGGTTTTGGGTTAGAAACACGTCAAACGTCAGTTTTTTAACGATTTGGGATTAGAAACTTGTCATATGTCAACGTTTTAACCGGTTTTTGGTTAAAAACACGTCATATGTCAATCTTTTAACGGGTTTTGGGTTAGAAACACGTCAAACGTCAGTTTTTTAACGATTTGGGATTAGAAACTTGTCATATGTCAAAGTTTTAACGGGTTTTGTGTTATAAACATGTCATACGTCAATTTTTTAACAATTTGGGATTAGAAATACGTCATATGTCAAAGTTTTAACGGGTTTTGGGTTATAAACATGTCATACGTCAATTTCTTAACAATTTGGGATTAGAAATACGTCATGTCATTCTTCTAACGGGTTTTTGATTAGGAACACGTCAAACGTCAGTTTTTTAACGATTTGTGATTAGAAACTTGTCATATGTCAAAGTTTTAACGGGTTTTTGATTAGGAACATGTCAAACGTCAGTTTTTTAACGATTTGGGATTAGAAATACGTCATATGTCATTCTTCTATCGGGTTTTGGGTTAGAAACACGTCAAACCTCAGTTTTTTAACGATTTGGGATTAGAAACTTGTCATATGTCAAAGTTTTAACGGGTTTTGGGTTATAAACATGTCATACGTCAATTTCTTAACAATTTGGGATTAGAAATACGTCATGTCATTCTTCTAACGGGTTTTTGATTAGGAACACGTCAAACGTCAGTTTTTTAACGATTTGTGATTAGAAACTTGTCATATGTCAAAGTTTTAACGGGTTTTTGATTAGGAACATGTCAAACGTCAGTTTTTTAACGATTTGGGATTAGAAATACGTCATATGTCATTCTTCTATCGGGTTTTGGGTTAGAAACACGTCAAACCTCAGTTTTTTAACGATTTGGGATTAGAAACTTGTCATATGTCAAAGTTTTAACGGGTTTTGGGTTATAAACATGTCATACGTCAATTTTTTAACAATTTGGGATTAGAAATACGTCATATGTCAAAGTTTTAACGGGTTTTTGATTAGAAACACGTCAAATGTCAGTTTTTTAACGATTTGGGATTAGAAGCTTGTCATTTGTCAACGTTTTAACGGGTTTTTGGCTGAAAACACGTCATATGTCACTCTTTTAACGGGTTTTTTGGTTAGAAACATGTCATACGTCAGTTTTTAACGATTTGGGATTAGAAATACGTCTTATGTCATTCTTCTAACGGGTTTTTGGTTAGAAACATGCCATACGTCAGTTTTTAACGATTTGGGATTAGAAATACGTCTTATGTCATTCTTCTAACGGGTTTTTGGTTACGTCATACGTCAGTTTTTTAACGATTTGGGATAAGAAACTTGTCCTATGTTAATGGATTTTTGACTAAAAACAAGTCTTTCGTCAATTTTTTAACGGGTTGGAGTTAGTAACATATCATCTGTCAATGTTTTAACGGGTTTTGGGTTATAAACATATCATTCGTCAGTTTTTTAACGATTTGGGATTAGAAACACGTCATATGTCAATATTTTAACGATTTGGGATTAGAAACACGTCATATGTCAATCTTTTCGACTAGGAACACGTCATGTCACTCTTTTAACAATTTTTTGGTTAGAAACACGTCATACGTCAGTTTTTTAAATATTTGAGATTAGAAACTTGTTATGTCAATATTTTAACGGGTTTTTGGCTTAAAACAAGTCTTTCGTCAATTTTTTTATTGGATTGGAGTTATAAACACATCATCTGTCAAGTTTTTGGGTTATAAACATGTCATACATCAGTTTTTTAGTTATTTGGGATTAGAAACACGTCATATGTCAATATTTTAACGGATTTTTGGTTAGAAACATATTAGAGGTCAATATTTTTTATGATAAATGACAGTTTACCTCATAAAAACGAATTATTTCCTTTACCCAGTGTATATATAATAATTAATTTTATAAATTTTGAAAAAATAAACAACAATTATTAATTATTTCATATTATTATCTGTCTACTTTATTTGTCTGGGGGTAACTAGAAATATGTCTCGGAACTTTTTTTACGTGTCTTAATGTTGAAAATAAAAGTTAGAAGTGAAACTTTTGCGTAATTCAGTTTTCGCTAATTAATACAAAGTTATGATTAAATCAATCAACTTCCTATAAGATTTATTTATTAAAATTTTTAAAATTGATTTAATTATTTACGTTCAGTGAACGTACAAGTTGCGATAACACATTAAGAAAGTTTGTAATTTTTAATAACGAAACATTTTCGATTCGGATAGTGATCAGTGAAATCCGTCTTAAAAAAATGTTATAAAAAATATTCTGGTGAATAAACGCGAGTTACTATGACCAAAAATCTCCCCGTAGTTTGTTTATCGTTCAAAGTGAGTTCGATTTTCTACATTACGAAATAACCGTATCGCCCCTATACTATACAATGTGTTTAAATCATAATCGGTAATTTATTTATTGTCGTATAATTTTTTTCTAGAGTTTAGACAACGAAATTACGAATTACCCTTCGGCTACGGCTCCAAATACAACTCAAACCCCTCCGAAATCCATATTGAACAACAACCATTTATCCGAACTCAACATAAACAACCTAAAAGACGAAAACAATCATTTATCGCCGACCAACCCGAACGCCATTCAATTAATCGAAGACCGGAGAGCCCCCGAGGGCAAAGACAACGATTCCTCATCCGAAGTAGACTCGGCTAAGGAAAAAAGTTACACGACAGACGTCAACGGAAAAGTAACCGTACACGTTGTGGTTACGATTAACGGTAACGGCACTTTGGCCGATCTAAAAAAACAGAGGACGCAGATTAGGAACAGTAGTAACGACGTGAGTAGTTTGACGTCGCCGATGGGGAGCGTTTACGAAAACGACGTTAACCCCGATCCGGAAACCGATATTTTGAGGTTAACCGGAAATACTATGGAGGAGAATATGGAGTACGCCAAACCGAAAAGGTGTTGTATTATCATGTAAGTTGAAAAAAAAAAACTGCCGATTATGTATTCGTTTGTATTATGTCATCGAGAAGTTAGTAGAGCGATATGAGAGGAAAAATCGATTAATAAATAATCGATTTTGTTACTTATATTGTTCGTTTTTTACTAATTTATCAAGAAGTGTCCCTCGTTCCCCTACAAGTTTTTCATAAATTGGGCAATATGAGCAAACAATAAGCGAAAAATTTTCCGGGCGTCTCGTTACAATTTTTCGGTTGTCAAAATGACAACAATGACCTAACCTAACCTAATAGCTGTCAAATAATTAATTTTGACGTTACTATGTCTATTAATTCATTAAAATATAATTGAAAAGTTATCAAAATCATTGTAATTTTTTCACAATCGAAAATTTAAGCGAAATAAAAACGATCGTAGCAACTTTTCCCCTCATTTGCGTCTAATTTTTACTTTTAACGAAAAATCGATTTATACATAATCGATTTTTATTGAGGAAATAATCGATTTGTTACTTATATTAATCGTTTTTACCAATTTATCAATTGCCCCTCGTTCCCCTACAAGTTTTTGATAAATTGGGCAATATGAGCAAACAATAAGCGAAAAATTTTCCGCTGTAGGGGAAAAGGGGGCGCGTTGCTACAATTTTTCGATTATTATCAAAATGACAATAGCTGTCAAATAATTTATACATTTGATTACTTTTGACGTTACCATGTCTATTAAAATTCATTAAAATATAATTGAAAAGTTATCAAAATTATTGTAATTTTTTCACAATCGAATATTTAAGCAAAATAAAAACCATCGAAACAGCTTTCTCCTTGATTTGCGTCTAGGTATTACTAGTGACGAAAAATCGATTAATAAATAATCGATTTTGTTACTTATATTAATCGCTTTTTTACTAAGTTATCAATTGCCCCTCGTTCCCCCACAAGTTTTTTAAAAATTGGCTGTTCTGTTAATTTTAGAAAAAAATTGCACGAAATTGGCGGCTGTTTTTGTAGCGTAAAAAAACTTCACAAAAATATGAATAATTAAGTGCTAATTAAATGCTGCGGAAAATTTTTCACAGACGTCATGAAAAAAAATGACTTTTCCAAGTTTTCTCAGCAGAACACTCGTGTGGCTTTGCTAGGTCCTAATCAGCATTACTCGTCATTTTGTGAAGCTTATACTTTACGAAAACAACCCCCAATTTCATACATAATTTTTTTTTGTAGCAAAAACTTTTCTCTATAATTGAGCAGCTTTTTCGTAAAACTTTCCTTAACCCATTAACTGCCAACTTTTATTTTTTTAATATATAATTTTTTCCTCAACATTGTCATGCAAATATAAAGAATCAATAAATATAATATGGTTTTATTATCGGTTTATTAAATAAATACCAATTTTTCAAAAAAGTCCCATTTGGGGACCATGGTTGGAATACAGGGTTGGAATAATAAGAGTATTGATGGAAATGAATTTATTACAAAAAAGCTGATACAAAGGTTTAAAATGTTATAAAATCAAAGAATAAAAAAGTAATACTATTGAAATATAAATAATCAATTATGCCATTTTTGCACACAATCCACATGTATTCCAACATTACACTTTTGGCACTGTTTTCTTGCGTTTTTCTTTCATACATGTCTTTAAAATTTGTTATAAGAGGCAAATACCATATCTTACCTCGAATTTTTATTCTATATTTTATATTTTATCAGCCAATCTAGTTTATCCACACCGCCCATGTACATACACAGCCACCGTCTTTTTGTCAGTTCTGGAATAGCGAGATACAATATGGATTGGGTCAAGTTCTTGATGATTTGATAATACTTTGACTATATTATTTTCTTTTCAAGTTACTGCAAATATATCATTGTTTTTATCAAATCTATAATCAAATGTGCCTCGAATTTCTTTTTTCATTTCCTCATCCGTTTCGAATGGGCACTTGTTGGTTCTGTTGTAACGAACCGTTCCTGTAGCTCTTATTTCCATTTCGCCTAAAGTTTTCATTAATGCATGACCGGTGAAAAAATTATCAAAATAAAAAACATGATCAATGGAGTTCAAGGGAAGGAAGAAACGTCTGTTATTCTACTATAAATATTTATTTGAATTGGAAGATAAAGGTATATAGAAACTTAAGTGAAAAAATCAAATTCCCAACAAAATAAAAAATAATTTTTTTTAACTTGCTTTGGACTTGAAGACTTCAAAATTAAATTTCAAATATTTAAAGTAAAAAAGTAGAATCAACAGGTGCACTTATTCTTTACAAATTGTATGTGTTAATATGAGGGTTACTGTAACCGAATAAATAATGCTGCCAACTGTTAATCACTAAAATACCCGCGATCCCCAAATGGGGCCCACGGCAGGGAATGGGTTAATATAGCACTTAATTTGCAGCTTATATTTTTTCTGTCTGCTCATATTGCTCTGCTAACTTTAGTGACATGTTGTATTATCGAATTGAGTCACATATCAATGTTTTTTATCATTAACTGTTATAAAATCACCGTGATTCCTATAAATGTTATAGCAATAATAAAATTGTTAATTTTCCATAATGTGATTGTTGATAAAATCCATTAAAACAAATTTAAAGATCCATGGAAAACAGTTCATCGGTATAAGGTATTATTTCAACATTTCCCATAAAACCGTCTATAATTAATATCAAATATCGAGTGGATTGTTTTTTGTGTACCACTCTGTACATAAACCAAATGAAAAATATATTTGAACTAGTTTCTATTATATTTTCTGTATCAGTATTACTTACATCATTCCATAATAAATATTTTATTTGAAAAATAAACTTGAAGAAAAAACTATTTGGTACATACAGGGTCTTTCATTAAGATCTACTTATCATTAAAATTGAATAAAATGCTTATCGATATTAAATATTATATCATTGAAATATTTTTTTTCACCCTGTAGGTTAAATTTATTCAAACACATGCCTTTAGAAAATCTTGCAAGTTTAATGGAATCGAATTGTATTAATGTCCAGTTCTACTTGAGACGATCATAACCTCAAATTACTTATTCAAAATGTTCAATATGGCACTTAATGTTGAAAACACTTATTCATGTCATCTAATTAAGGTAAAAAAAATTCCCTGTTGACGGTAATGATCTTGTTCTCAAAAAAATTTGAATAAATAACTCTTCCAGCTCAAAAACCATACCAAACAATAACTTTGTGAACACTTTTCATTGTTAAAAAAGTTTTGAATTATTTGAAAAACACTATTTGGTACTATGTCAATGTCCAAATTCACTTGAGACGATCATAACCTTAAATCGTTAGTTCAAAGTATTAAACAAGGTTAAAGATCGTAACCTCAAATCGCTCGTTCAATATGGCTCAAAAGAGTTTCCCCATTAACATTAACGAACTGGTAAACAAAAATCATAACCTCAAATCATTACTTCAAAATGTTTAATATGATTCAACAGAGCTCCTCATTGACATTGAAGATTTGGTAAACAAAGATCATAACCTCAAATCGTTCCTTCAAAATGTTTAATGATTCTACAGAGCTCCCCATTGACATTAATAAACAAAGATCATAATCTCAAATCATTCGTTTAAAATGTTCAATGTGGTTCAAAAGAGCTCCCAATTGAAATTAATGAACCGGTTAACGAATTATGGACCGATAAGACTGCAAGGTCAAAATCTACATCTAATAAGGCTTTTAGTATGTATTAAGTTATTAAAAAAGATTTATCCATGCTTTTGGATCCCTTTGTAATAATCAATTGAAGAGTTGGATGCTAACCAAAGCTGTGAGTTTTACGTTGTTTTAAAAAATAAAGCAAATTTTGTGATATTTAATGAAATATAATAGAAACTTTTTTTCTTATATATTTTTTATCATATCTAGAAGCAATACAACTTTTTCAATAGATAAATTCAAGTGAGATTACTAAGAAAAGTATTTAGAAAAAATCAGTATTTTTTTTATAATTATCAAAGAATTTTTAACAAAAATTCTTTTTTGTTTAATAATTTCATATTATGAAACAAACCCGAAAAAAAATCTTGAGCATAGCAAAAGTATTTCTTATTTTTCTTTTTTAAAAAAATTAAAATATACATAAAACATGATGAATCAAACGCTTTCGACTGCATCAAGAATCCCTCATGAAGACTGTACTACATGATCAAGTAAATACAAAAACTGAACATTAATAAATTTGTATTTGTATATAGAAGCTGTTAATTAATTGGGATTAAGTGTTTGGCAACTAGATTACGATCGTTTTTGTAGTGGGATTGTGGCAAAATCAAACAGCAAAATTTACTAACTCTAATATATTTCCGAACTTTCGAATACTTATGTATTCATAGTCTGGGACTGAAATTATGGTCAACTACCGTATATATTATACGTTTATACATATTTTTATATTATATTTGACTATAATTTCAATCCCAGAGGATGAATTCATAAGTATTCGAAAGCTCGGAAATATATTAGAGTTTATACACTTTGGTTTTTAATCCCACTAAGAAAACAATCTTAGAAGTTATTAATATAGGATTCTTGAAGGTTTTGAGTATTCAGGCGCGGTTTCAAGATGGGGTTATTACTCCCTTAAACTGTCTTACAAATTTTAGGGACCATCAAAGCTTTGGTACAGTTTGAGCAAAGTGCCTAATCAGTCGCCTATATAAAGTTTTGATCACAGTTTTTTTTTTCTTACTTTTTTTATTTTAATTCGTTAGCCCTACCCTAAAGAAGCTGAAACCGCCCCTATAAGTATTTAACAGTATTGTGAACTTATTAATTCCTTTTTACGAGGTTGTGAATTTGAAATCTATTATGAAATCTTCTCAAGTTGCAGTTCCTCTTCGAAATTCCTCTTCGAAATTTTCGATTTTTTTACTTACTTGAGTAGAATTATAAGGGACAATATAATTTATTGTGATATTTTTTCATCTCTACGTGAACAAACTATTCTATATATTTAATTTACTGAAAAATATTACTAGGATTTTAAAACATTTTTACGATTACGATTTCTGTGGTGTCAATATGATCGTGGATTCATATAGAGTCGATCCAGTCCGTCCCTGGGAGTATGGAAAAATAATAATAAGATATCGAAGGTCACATCTCGAAAAATTAGTTACTTCGTGTTAATTCTCGTCTTGACTTTAGGTCTCTATTCTATGGAAATCATTTTGATAAAGACCATAATTTAAGGACAACAGAAATCGTAATCTGCCCAAATGTTTATTATAAAAATCAAAATTATAGCATAAAAACCATATTGACA
Organism: Diorhabda carinulata; assembly: GCF_026250575.1. Lineage (NCBI taxonomy): Eukaryota > Metazoa > Arthropoda > Insecta > Coleoptera > Chrysomelidae > Diorhabda > Diorhabda carinulata. Next base: position 2,512,317 of record NC_079469.1, read on the forward strand.
TTATTACATCGCTGTACTTACTGTCTTTCTAACACCAATTAGCACACTATTTATTTATTAAACACTCTGTATATTAAAATTTATAGTGAAATTTTAAAAAAAATTTACTTACTTGCCCGTAAAATTGCCTCTTCTATTATTTGTTGCCTTTTATGAATAGTTGTAGCTAGTGAATTTGATATTTAAAAACATGATGAAATTTAACACAAAAACAAACACTTCAAAAGGACAAACAATTTAAACGAGAACGAACTATTAATTTCTTTTTGTATTAACTTTCAATATATACACAAATTTCCACTAAACAGGGTAACGTTTAAATACAAAACACACTTCGAAACGACAAAAAATTTGAACGAGAACTAACTATTATTTTCTCTTTGTATTTATATACACAAATTTCCACTAAACACTGTGAAATTAAACACAAAAAACGACAAATAACCTAAACGAGGATTAACTTTTATTTCTCTTCGTATTAACTTTTATTTATGTACACAATTTTTGATTGAATACGGTAAAATTGTTTTATTCAACTGTTTCAATTCAAAATGTCTACCATGTACCATGCGCGACACTTTTCTTTTTCTATCGTCTACTGTCCTCACCTAATTCCGCAAATGGTATGACCCAGTCTGTATTTCACACTTTTTTAACTGTCTGAACTTGGATGCAGTGTCAACAAAAACGTTGCGGTGTTGCCATGTGTTACACAAATTTTACTTAATTCGGAATTATTTTTTTTTTAAATTTTATGATTGGAAGCAAACTAATTGTGAATTTCTGAAGATTATATCACGTTTTTAAATATTCAATCACAAAATTTATTAGATATTTGTTATTGTAAATATTTTTTTATATTATATTGGTTGTAGGTGATGATTTGTACAGTATTACGTTCATTTTTTTCATGTTTTTTCTTTGCGGATTATGTACCTAAAGATGAAGATTTTTAGAAAATAAATATTTTTACCTAACTTGGTCAACTTATTTTTCAATTACCATATGGCGTCGAATTCAAATTTGATTTCAGCGATAAAAAAATAAATTTGTGGTTATTTAATCGTAGTTACTTGTGATATTTTCGAAAGCATTTCAAAAACAGTACAAAAGAACTACCAGCTAAAGATAGGTGGCATTAGTACAACACAATACATCGAGAAATGTTTTCTATACATTCATTGCAATAAAATGTTTGTGTGTGTAAGAATTCAAATAAATTTACGATGATGTGACTACAATGATCGGTGTATATTGCAACCACTGCTGCCACATTAACGGCCATGTTGCTACATTATAACGTAGAATTTGATTTTTTAGTTATTTGCCATTTGGCAGCACTGGTTTCCCGCGAGGTTGTTTGGACATGCGCATCGAACCTCGCAGTGTTGCCAGGTATCTTTGATTAAATTATAACGCAGTGGTACCTCAATTAACAGATTTCCTTAAAATTACGTTGAAATAAACTTTCGATAAAAAGTATGGACATGAAGGAAGAAAAAAGCATATGTTTTGACCAAACTAAAAAATTACAAAATTATGTTAACATTTGATTTTTCATATAAAACCGTGAAAATTATTTTAATCTAATCTGATAATTATCTGTCATGTGGCAACATTGGTCTCTTGTAAGATCGCACGAGCGTGTGAACATGCGCATCGAACTGCAGAGATGGTTCGCAGCGTGCCAGGTGTCTGATGAAATTATAACGCAGTGGTACCACAATTAATATATTTTCTTAAAAATTCTTTCAACTAAAAGTATGTCAATAAAAGAATAAAAAAAGCATATATTTCGAAAAAAAAATATGTAATTTTTGTTTACATTACAAAAATTGGTAATTGGTAACTCAAATAATAAGATATTCAATTGTGTTATAATCTAATAATTATACGTCATCTGGCAACATTGTTTTTTCGCGAGGTTGCCCAGGTTGTGATGCGTTATGAGTTTCATTTAAGTTCGTTATAACGTCACAACGAGTAGTGTAGGAGACATTGTAGATTATTGCTATGACAATTGACAGTAGTAATGAATAAAAGCGGCGTTGCCATAACTCTACCATATTATTTTAATTTGAAGCTTCAATAATTTTTATTGAACATCAATGTGTAAATAAAAGTGCAAAATATTCATTTTTCTCAGCCAATATAGGCTTTAGGTAAAACGACGTCACGAGCAAATTGTTTAGTTTTTTATCAGAAACCAAGAAAATTAAGTTAAAATCTTGTAATTATATGTAATCTAGCAACACCGGTTTCTCGTGCGGTTGCGCGGGTTTGTGGAGGTGCGTTGCGAACTTCGTTAAAACGTCAGAAAGCGGCGTTGCCAGAACGCTATTATATTATTGTAATTTCAATATTTTTTCCAAACTTGAAATATTTATTTTTCTCTCAGTGTATATAAACTTATCGTGAAATAACGTCACGTGCGAGTTCCTTCGAGTGGTTTTCCAGGGGTGTAGTGACAAAATTAAGCAACAACTTTTAAAAATATTAGATTTTTAATATAATTCTTTAACAATATATACAAAGTGTCTTGACAAAATTAACAATAAAATCGAACACAAGAAATTTTACAATGACATTCGTATGAAATGACAAAACAATAAATATAATAAAGAATTTCTGTTATGTACAAAATGTCACTTAATTTCAAATATTTCAATATACAAATATTGCGATAAATCGCGAAAATATTTAAAAAAAATTTCCAATCATTATATACACAATTCATATACAATTTTCAAAAAAAAGTATTATATTTAAAATACGTACACCTGGCAGATTTTATGAAAAAATTTTAAAAAATCGGTCAAATGAATTTTTGATATAAAATGTACCAAATATTTATATTTTCTTATTGGTAGGTACATAGTTATCAACCATATTTCATCAATCATCAAATAATTGCTTTTTTTAAGGATTTGGCAACATTGGAATATCGACGGCCATTAATGTAGACATAAAAATCAACTGCGATGTACTGCTGAATATTTAAATGAACGTAAAGTTTTCCTTTTATATTATTTTCAAAAATAATATACAAATTTTCCAAAATTTTGAGGATGTAAATAAAATCAACATACAACCAGTCAAAACAAATTTACCACGAGACGTTAGTAGCAGAAGATAAAATGGCCGCAACAAGGTCATTTCAATAATATCAATCTAGTTTTGTCAAGGGCGTTTCACGTATATGCAATACAGGAAATTGCCAAAAAATAGAAAAATAAAAATCTCAAAAAGACAACTTCCAAGTATCACCCAAAAGCTACCATTGAATAAAAAGTAACCGAAAGTAAAAAGACGAGGTTCAAAGTGTATTGCCTGTAAATTACGGTGTGGTGGTTGTAGTGATTTGGCGTTTATTTTGTCAGAAAAAAAAAACAATGCGTGTTCGTTCTCGACGTATTTTTTCCTCCTGCCATCTCGCGAGTGTCCTCAGAGATTCTTGGTCGCCTACTATTAGGCAACCAGAAATGGACTGCGTTTGAATAAACTACGAGGGCGAATCACTACATATTGGACATAACCTACAAGATGGCTTAAAAGTCATGACTGTATCTCTGATTTTATAGAATTGTATGATGCAGACGCATTTTAAACCTCGATGTATCACTTTGGAATTTGCAAATGCAACGGGATACGCTTCTGTATAGGGCTGGGAAATATAATCGATTAATCGGAAATAGAACTTCAAAAGAACGATTATGGTTTGATTCCCAATAAAAACAAACCAAATAATGAACCTACAAAAGATATTTGAAAGTATGCCATAGACGCGAAACTTAACGATTTCAAGATTATCATCGATATTTTTATATTTTCCGATTAATCGATTACCGATTATTTTTAAAAATATATATGACTCCTTTATTAGAAAAAGATGGACCGGCTAGTGCATTATACACCAACTCTAAAAATGGTTGGATAAACGAAGATTTATTTGTCACTTGGCTCAAACATTTCGCAGCATTTGCCAAACCTGCCCAAGATTCACCTGTGTTATTAATTCTGGATAATCGCAACAGTCACATTTCCCTTCAAGCTTTTAATGTTTGCAAAGAAAACCACATCACAATGCTTTCCATTCCACCACACAGTTCTCATAGAACTCAACCGTTGGATGTGTCATTTTATGGACCGCCGAAAGCTGCTTATAGGCAGGGATGTAATAGGCACATGAAGACACATTTGGTGTCTACAACAACTCCAAAGCATACGTACAAGTTGCGAATATACTCATCCGGAGGGTCACTAATCTAGTGTAGGCATTAGCTAAGCCCCGTAAAAGAAATATTTTATCAGAAAATTGATGGTGAGCGTAATTGAAATTTATTGAATTTATTTATTTTCAATACCTGCCAATAAGAATGTAAAATGACAAAAAATAATTAGTACCAACGAGATTTTCAAAGCCCTACAAATGAAAATTAGCTTTTCTTTTGTATTACTTATTAAACGTTATAATAAAATGATTAAGATTCTAAAAAAAGAAAACTCGTTTTATCTGTAAATGATGAGATCAAAAATCTTGCCACATTCGAATGCAACTATTACGAAGAATAAAGTTTAATAATAAAAAAAAAGTTTAGTCCATATTTGTTGTAATTGAAAGTTATTTATGTTCAAACCTTGAGTTTATAACTTTCATATCAAGTAACTATTCATAATAAAAGTATTTCAACTTCTTTTCACAACCATTATGTTCAATAGAAACTGGTACATTTGAACTACTCCAACTGCAGATACCTAATCGAAACAAATTGAATTTGATTTAAGATATCAATATTGTCATTTTATTCTCACAATAGTTATGTACATTTGAACTACTCCTAGAAGCTTTAGATTCTCAATTAAAGAATTTTGTTTGAAATCTACAGAATATCAATATTTCATGATTTTCAACTTCATTCTAACTAATCGATTTGAGATACATGATAAGAATGAAATTTTTTGTTAAATTTGTAAAAATACTGCAAAATATTTTAAAATTAAGTTCAATTTGATTGAAGGTATCAGTATTTACATCTTCTTTTCACAACAGTTATGTACAATAGAAGCTGGTACATTGGAACTACTCCCAGAAAATGCAGATGCCGAGATAATTAATGTTATAATTGGTTTTTTGAAAGAAGAATCAAAAATTGAACCAAATCTTAACAGATAGTTCAGGACCCTAGAAAAAAGTTCAATTTGAATAAAAAAAGATAAATATCAAATTAAATTCTAACGGGTATCCAAAAATTCTATAGAAAGTTCAACACCAATGAAGATTTCAATGTTCTCAATTCATTTTCACAGCTGATAGATACTGGTACATTTGAACTACTCCTGGAAAATGCAGATACCAAGATAATTAATGTTATAATTGGACTTTTAAAAGAAGAATCAAAAATTGAACCAAATCTCAACAGATAGTCCAGGATTCTAGAACAAGGTTAAATTTTAATAAAAAAAAATGATGAAAATCAAATTAAATTCTAACGGGTATCCAAAAATTCTATATAAAGTTCAACACCAATGAAAATTTCATTGTTTTCAACTTATTTTCACAGCTAATAGATCCTGGTACATTTGAACTACTCCCAGAAAATACAGATTCTGAGATAGTTGACGTTTTAAATGATTTATTGAAAATAAAATGTCAAAGTTCATTTTACTTTCACAACTGATACATACAAAAGTTACTGGTACATTTGAACTAATCTCAAAAAATTGATAAATATAGTAACATAATAAATGGTTTTGAAATTGAATTGAACTTTTGCCAATATCTGTAAATATTTGGAAATATAATATTAACAAAGTTCAATTTTATTAAATGACGTTCCCGTATAATATCAATAGTCTTCTGTCAAACCTCAAGATTTTCTGTAATCTTTCTTTTCAAATTGTAAGCTTTCTGCTTCTATATTGTATTACTTACTGCCTCCCGGTCCGTCTAGTAGCAATTACGTCCTTACCTACATAATTATAAAAAAAAACATCAAATTTTTATCTTAAAAAGAGAAAAAAAAGCTTCAGTCATAACTCAAATCTGCAATGCACGCGAATTTCAACACCAACAAATTTTATTACTTACACTCATATAAATCTATAAAATTTCTATCTGCTCGACTATCCTTTGACGTTCTGTCAAACTAAAGTAGCTGTCGCTGTATTTGGTGTGATCTGCTCCACAACATTCTCTACATGTCGATATTTTTTTATTTTCTTCCATTCTCCGTTGTTGTAATTCATCTGAAAGTGAGTCTCTACCAGCATGGTAAGATAAGTAGCGTCCGGTTGTAGTACATTTTCTTGATCTTCTGAAAGTTTGATAGTAACTATATTACCGAGATGAGGACACGGATTGTCTCTAGAACCAGCCATAAAACCGAGAATGAGCGCTTTTTCCGGCCGAGTAACTTTGTTTGCCGTACGAAACATATCTTGAGCTTCCAGCATTTGTTCTCTCTAAAATACACATTTTTCTATATTATTCATCATAAAATAAAATCTATTAACGTGCATAATTACCGTGAGAGCAAGACCTCTTCTTTGTAAAACAGTCGCTGTAGGTTGAGGTTGAATCCTAATGTGTGTAACAGTCTGTTGGGGCTGTTGTACCGGCCTTTGTGTAACTACAACAGGTGTACCAATAATATGTTGAGTTTGCACGTGCTGCTGCACTTGTTGGACAGTTGGTTCAGAAGAAATAATAGTTCTTTGGCCTGAAGGCGTCGTCGCCAATAACGGAGGAACAGGTCTCATTGTATGAATGAGCTGTTGAGTAACAGCAACTGCCGGTTGAGGTATAGGAACTGAAACAGGTGTTGAAATCTGAGGTGTAACTGGGGTTGGAGTTGATGGTATAGGAGGAGTTTGTACTGGTTGAGATATCAAAGATGTTGTAACCAAAGATCCTAAAAACGATTTTTTAATATAAAATGTATTATTAAAACAAATATTAGTACATTACCTGCTGAGGGAGTTACAACGGGTTGAGGTGTAGCTGGAGCATAAGTTGGAGTTGGAGCCAGACCAGCGGCATAATCTGGAGTTGTAACAACAGTTGTTGTTAGTGGAGGACTTTGTACTGTTGCATTTTCAGTTGCTTTTTTAGCAGCATCCTCAATTTCTAAAAATCAAGAATAAAAATATGCTTTTACAGTTATCTAATTACATTAATACCTTGCATTTTCTTTCTTTTTTTAGCTGCAGCATAACCTAATGGTTGATCTGCAATATCTAACAGTTTAACACCACCCTCCTTTCTTCCAGCAGGTGCTCTAGAAAGCGGAGGTCTATTAGCATTACTGTTCAATGCAGATCGGAATCCGGAAGTTGGTACTCTGCTTGGGATTCCTTTTAGAGGTGCTAAAACAAACAATGCATCTCACACGGCTGGAGATAATTGATTTCATAAATGAATTATTCGAACTACTACATCAAATCTTACATTTATTTTAAAGATATATAAACAAGTCTAGTATGACAAGCAAGTTTTCAAAAGTAAAAAAATTGAAGTTTTTTAATAAAAAATATCAAATAGAAATCTCAATATAAAAAAACAGAGCAATACTTGATGGTTTTTAATGTATTCAAAAGTCGAAAAAATGTGATAACATACTTGTATCTGTCATTTTTCTTGGCATCCCTCTGGATCGAACTGGTATGACAGGTGCACAAGATTTTTTATTCATATTTGATGCTGCATCCATAGATTTCTGCAGCAGATCTGCCCTAAGCAATGCGGATTTTGGTTTCTTTTTTATTGTAAAATGTTTTAATGGTTCAGGTTTATGTCCAACCTTAAATTACAATTCCTAATTGTATTCAAAATTATATTAACATCAAATTAGTTTCAAATTTTCTGAAGCTGAAAAATGTACTTACAACTGAAACTAGAGCTCCCTTATTTAAATAATGACATTCCATGGGTAACATAGTGTGGTCGTTTTGTTTACGAACTAATCTCCTTAAATCAGCCACTAAATCATTAAAAATAGGACGAACTTCATCTACATCTGATATTTCTGTATTCAAAGATCCAGTAGAAGGGTAGGTCTTTAGTGCATCTGCTAACATCGCAACCCACAATTCAGAATCGCCTAATGCTACTTCCAAAATTTGTTCTAGTTCTGTCTTCCACTTGAAATCAAATTGTAGTTTATTAAATAAAACAAACTCTTATGAGATTACACCATTTTACATGATTTTTGCAGCGTCTTCATCGGATATAAGAATTTAAAGACCTTTAACTTTAGGGATTTGTAGGAACCAAGAAAGCACCACAGTGGAAATTTAAAAAGACTATGTCGAATAACATTTTTAAAATTCAGGAAGGTATATTAATATTTATATTTATTTAGGCGTAATATAAAAAAATTGGAATTTGTAGACAAGTGTTAATAAGCACAGGATCTTGTTATTAAAATATAATACCTGGCCTATTATTTTCTCCAGATGTTCTAGGTATATTTCAAACACTAGTTTCATTTAAATTTAATACAATGATACAACATTACAAGAATTAACACGAGGAAAATTGAATTTGTTTATGTTTTGACATATATAAACATACCTCTTCCAAATTTCTGCGCGGGATATGAAAAAAACTGAGTAATAATTTCAGTTTAACTTGGGTTTGTAAATCTGGAAAACAGTCTTTTATATTTCTCAATACTTCAGCATTTAATTGTGAACATATTGAACCTCCTGTCCAAGAATCATTTGAAATTCCGAGTTTATTGTGAAGCCACAACGAAGTATCACTGTCACGCACATTCGCCATTTTATAAACTGACAGTTCTACATACGTATGAAGATAGTTCACTCACGTTGATAACTTCTTCTTTTTTATATATTAACATATGATTATTGAAGCTCCATACGTGTTATTCATGATTTGTTTATTTTGACAGCTCATGAGCGACGTTTTAAATCAAATGTTTTTATTATCATCCACTTTAACCAAAATATGCTAATAGAACTCAATTTTACGTATTAATTTTCAAATAATTTTTGCAAAAATAAAATAAATATGCGTAATCGGTGAGTTTTTTTCCTAAACAACAGTAAAAACCTTAAAAAAATCTTGTTTTAGACCCCCCGGATAATTAAAATGTTTAAATTGGAATCGTATATAACACCAATTTTATTGAGTTACGTCAATAGATATATAAATAATTTTAAATTAGAAGATTCTCAGGTATTTATATTAAAATTAATAATCTTATAGGAATATTAGAAATAATTAATTATATATTTTAGGTGTCTTTGTGGGGCGGAGATGCTTCCTTCAATAATTTGGAATTAAATTTACAAGTACTGGAACAGGAACTTCAGTTACCTTTTAGTTTTGTTTCTGGTAGTATTAGAGAATTACTCATACATGTACCATGGACAAAATTAGCGTCAGAACCAATTACCATCACCATAAACACAATAGGTAAATATATTTATTATTGTTGTACAATATTCATTTTTTATTGTTTTTAGAATGTATTTTAAACTTAAAAGGAGAAGAGACTAGAGGAAGAAACGATGCTTCAGCATCTGGAAGAGAGAAAAAACCGGGCCATCATGGGTAAGTAATATTAAAATGAAAATACAATTAATTTAAGTTGAAATTTTTCATTTTTTTGGGGGGTTAGGAAAGAAATGGAAGCACCCCAGGGATACGTGCAATTATTAATAAACAAAATAGTGAGTAACATTCGTATTTATTGTAATAATCTGATATTGAAATACGTTGAAGAAGATATAGTTTTGTCTATGAACGTAAGACATTTGAAATTTGAATCAGCCAACCAAAAATGGGAACCAGCTTATATAGGTGAGTCCTGGATTTCTTTTTTAATAATTTTTATGAAATTATGTATAGTCAGAAAATTCCTAAAGATGAAAATATAGCAACAAGTATCAAAGAAATTACTACTATTGTTGTACTTTCTATTTTTTCCTGAAAAAGCATTACATTTTTTATTACATCAATTCAAAACAAACCTCCAAAAAAATAAATAGAAATGAGTACCTTAGACTAAATATTTTTGTAGTTTTGGCAATTTTGCAGAGCATATACCCCAATTTATAAACGAATGGGCATTTTAAATGATCATCTTTGTCCCTCACAAAATTTGGTTTTGATTCGACCCAGTTCGTTAATTTTTTTTTAAATATTATCTGGAAAATAATACATTAGTTGAAATATTTACTTTTTTATTTTTATTCTGTTTTGTTAAAAATCTTCTAGATGTTTCTCCGGCCGAGGTTATTTTAAGAAAAGTTATAACAATAAACGATCTAACTTTGTGTTTGGATAAACGTAACGCTTCTGGTAAAATTGAGGTCTACCAAGAACCTATGTTATATAAATGTTCAATGACCATGCACCTATTAAAAAAATACCATTCAGCTACAGCTAATATAGCATCAACAACTCGTTTGGATATCTACTGCAATAAGTAAATTATTACATCATATCAATGATTGTTACTATAAATGATATTTTGCAGTATGGAATTTAGTATGACCGAACAACAAGTACCAATGTTTATGAGATTATTGATGTTGTTATATGCTCTTCATCAAAAACAGCTCAAACCTGAGTTAAATGGTACTTCGGACGGTACTAATACCACACAGGATTCTAGAGGTACTAAATCTTGAATTTCATTACAAGGTGATTGATTATTATGAAATTTGATACCTATTTTGACTTTAGATTTGAAAATTAAAGTCGTCACATTTTATATATTGGTGGTACAGGGTGATTCATTCGAAAGAAACCGGAAAAATAATGTATTAGTATTTTGATTCACCCCGTATCAGATTCAATGAATATTAACTAAATGAATAATTTTCCAAAATTTTTACTACTATTCGAATATTTTGGTCTAAATAGTTCTTCATTATTGATTTTTCCTTACATTATACAGGGTATTAAACTTGTTATGATTTTTTAGAAAATTATATAACTTTTTAAATATCCTGTAGAACTAAACACTACCCTATATTATTATAACGAGGAAGTAAAAATGTTTTCAAATATGCAATAAAATATAGGGTGTTTCATTAAAAAACAATTTTGATATGACACAACATTATGTAAATAATTTTGAAATTTTAGTCTAATAATGGTTATTAACCTTCAAATTTTTAAATTGATATATTGAAGGGATAAAGTTCAGTACCTCTTTTGTCTTTAGATATGAAAATTTATGTCGTTACATTTTGTATATTGGTGGTACAGGGTGATTCATTTGAAAAAAACCTAAAAAATAATGTATTAGTATTTTGATTCACCCTGTATAGATTCAATGAATATTAACAAAATGAATAATTTTCCAGAATTTTTACTACTATTCGAATGTTTTGCCCAAAAGCTTTTTATTATTGAATTGTCCTTACATTATACAGGATATTAAACTTGTTATGATTTTAATTGAAATTGATTATAACGTTTTAAATACCCTGTAGAATTAAACACAACCTAATATTATTATAAAGGGGAAGTCGAAATGATTCTAAATATACAATAAAATATAAGGTGTTTAATTAATTAATTTTAATTTTGTAAATAAAATGAGATCTAACAATCCCTCAAATTTTCAAATTGATATTCAAAGGACAAAGGAGGCACTGAACTTTATCTCATAATCAATCACCCTGTATATTATAAAGGTTTTTATTGATTTTAGGTCTTTTTTGATATAAAATTAGTTTAAAAAATCAGATAAAAATTGATATTTCGACCCATTTCAGTCATTATTTTGTTGTAACTGTTATTTGAAACTACTTAGAGACCTAAAATCAAGAGGAAAATCTTATAAAAACTCGTTTTCAGATACTCAAGATAATTCGTTGGGTTGGACCGGTTGGGCTTGGTCATATGTATCTTCGGTTTTACCAGCACCGTGGGACGATGATTGGGATAATAAATTTTTACAGGATCACAAAGGACACACTCTACATTTTGGCATTTATGTCGATAATCTTTCCATAACATTCAAGGTAAATTCAATCAGAACAAATACGAGGGGCAACCATATAGTTTTATTAGATTTCAGAAACTACCCCAGATCGATCTAACTACTACAATCAAAAAAAACAACGTTACACACCGATGTTATGTTTAAAATTACAAGGTATATATTCTGAAATTATAATTCATGGTTTAAAATGGTTTAACGCTACGGGGGGTGTAAGTTATGCGGTTTTACTACCCCTAGGAGTGTGTAGTTGCTCTTATATAGAGATCACCGATGAATCTGTACAAATGAACTACTTAAAAATAGGTTAGCGACTTGAATATTTGGATTATATTGTTTGTTATATGTTTTATTTAATTTTTAGGTTCCGAAACTGATGGTCATAAGACGGATTCTTTATTCGATGCAGAAGCTGCGGAAAATAAAGGTAAAAAAAGGCAGTACAATACTTCTTGGGACGTTCACATGACCGTTTATTCAGAATCTGTTCTTTTGGAACGCACCCCAGCTTTTTCGTTCGATTATTTATATCAAATGGATATGCCTAGTGATACATCGAGTGAAGTATTATCAGAAATGGGAAGTGATTTCGAATTCAGGTAAATTATTTATTTAAAAAAAAATTTCAACTCAATTTCGTTTCGTTTTTAGTAATTTCATGGAGAATTCTAGTATGAGAATTTGTTTTGGTCCTTTTAAATTAAGATTATGTTCAGGATTTTTCCATAGAATCAGTACGTTGCAAGCTGCTGGTAAATATACTATTTAATTCGATTCAATTTTTAAAATAATTGAAAAAAAAAATATATTTTCAGCTTCTTATTACGATTATCCCCCTTATGCAAATCCCAAACCTGAAAAATCTCTACAAGAACTCCATCCACCGTCCGAAGAAGATTTCGATGCTTTAAACGAATTTATTCCAAGTAGGAGTATGAGAATAACTTTTTTCGCCCCAATTATCGAATTAGAATTAATGGACCATCCTTATTTTCAACCTACCAAAGGTATGCTGTATAAAAAGAGAAAGGTATGGTATCATAAGTTAATTTTTCATATATTTAATTTAATAGTTATTTTATTTACAGAAATTAAATACAATTCCAGTTATATTAAAACCACTCCAATTACCAAAACTGACATTGGAATGTCAATTCTTGGATATAAGTCTAACTTATCCTATGTACGTCAACCGTTTAGTCCATACGACTTGTCAATTACCGGATCCTCCTATTCAACTATTCGAAGCTTGCTATAATCGCAATAATATCAAAATTGTAGGATTGTGCAGTCGTTTGATAATCACTTCCAATAATCAAACGACCATTTTAACCCCTTCTAGTTTCTCTTATACCACTAAAAGTATTAATAAGTCCCAATATTGGACTAATCCTGATATCGCCCATGAAGAAACTACTTTCGAATCTGAGAGTATTACATTAAACGGAACCAATGCCAAAATGATGGTAGTATTTTATATCATTGGTAAACTGTTTAAAATGGATGCAGAAGAAGCTGTTGGTATTATGAACAACACATCAATTCTAACCGACGCTACCAAAGATCACGGTAAATTATTTTATATTAAAAATATTCCGTTCTATATAATTATTTTTCAGGTTTACCCTTCATGGAACTCTGTATAGAATCGATTAGGTTTAAAAAAGTGAAAACTAATTCGACTGTTTCGATAGATGCTAGCTTAGGTTCTATTAAAGGTTTTATATTCGAACCGGTCCATACGAAGAATGATGTTACTAATTCGAATGACATCCAACAAGTATTATTCATATCTGGTCCCGAACCGAAGTCAGAAATAGTTCAAGAAGAAACATCAACGAAAATGTAATACCATATCCCCTTATTTCCATTTAAAGTGAAATAAATTTATTTTCAGTGACATGTCCGAAACTCCACCTCTATTTACAGTGACAGTACAATATCCAATAAGTCCAGATAATAAGAAACATCCGCCGATATTGCTGTTTAATCTTCAAGAAATTAGAGTTTGTGTTGATCCTCTACTCTGCAGGTGGTTACTGTATACCCCCAAACAGTTTGGACACAAATTAAAAACTTTCGGTAATATTTTTACGAAAAATACACCACTACAAGCATTAAACACCTCCAGCAATGATTTATTATCACTTTCACACCCTGTATATCCACATTTTTAAAAATATATCCTCCCATAAACTTTAAACACTTGTAACAATGAATTATTATAATTTTGACACCCTGTATATCCACATATATCCTCCCATAAGCTTTAAACACTTCCCTCAATGATTTATAATTACTTTTACACCCTGTATATCCACATTTTTACAAAATATATCCTCCCATAAACTTCAAACACTTATAACAATGAATTATTATCATTTTGACACCGTGAATATCCACATTTTTACAAAATATATCCTCCCATAAACTTTAAACACTTATAACAATGAATTATTATCATTTTGACACCCTGTATATCCACATTTTTACAAAATATATCCTCCCATAAACTTTAAACACCTCCAACAATGAATTATTATCATTTTGACACCATATATATCCACATTTTTACAAAATATATCCTCCCATAAGCTTTAAACACAGCCATCAATGATTTATAATTACTTTGACACCCTGTATATCCACAGTTTTACAAAATATATCCTCCCATAAACTTTAAACACCTCCAACAATGAATTATTATCATTTTGACACGCTGTATATCCACATTTTTACAAAATATATCCTCCCATAAGCTTTAAACACAGCCATCAATGATTTATAATTACTTTGACACCATGTATATCTAAATTTTTATAAAATATATCTTCCCATAAACTTTAAACACCACCAACAATGAATTGTTATCATTTTGACACCCTGTATATCCACATTTTTACAAAATGTACCCTCCATAAGCTTCCAACAGATCCATCAATTATTTACAATTACTTTGACACCCTGTATATCCACAGTTTTACAAAATATATCCTCCCATAAACTTTAAACACCTCCAAGAATGAATTATTATCATTTTGACACCCTGTATATCTACATTTTTACAAAATATACCCTCCCATAAGCTTTAAACACCTCCAACAATGACTTATTATCATTTTGACACCATATATATCCACATTTTTTACAAAATATACCCCCATAAGCTTTAAACACCTCCAGCAATTATTTATTATCACTTTGACATTCTGTATATCGACTAACAATTTTTCCAATCATAACATAATGCTTTCTACAGTATGAACAAAATACATATATCCATTATTATGGTTTGTAGATTTTTTTATAACCAAAAGAATGTTAAATGAATGTTTTTTAGATACCATTGTAAAAACTAGAAACATTTCAGAAGCTAGTGGTAGTATACCAGAAACTTCTCGAAAAACTCCAATTCAAATAGAATCGGTTCATAGTAGTTCAGATAGAGAAACGCATTTCGCTTCCAACAAAGCGGAAATAAGTGAAGAAGAACCAGTCGATGTACAAGAAAAAATTTATAACTTCCTCAAAAAGTGGTTCGACGTGTGGAAGGGAATGTTTCTCTATGGAGACGTTTCTCAGTGTACAATTTATTTTCCTTTGGTGTCACTATCCGCTATTGGGTCTCAGGGTGAGTCAATGTATTGAGTATTTCGTTCTCAATTGGCGCAGTCAATAGGATTCACTCAGATCAACTTAACATTGAGAATAATTAACTTTTTTCGTTTGGCGCAGTCAATATGATTCATTCTCATTAACTTGACATTAAGAATAATAAGCTTTTCCCGATTGGCGCAGTCAGTAAGATTCATTCACATTAATTTGAATCTAAGAATAATAGACTTTTTTCAATTGGCGCAGTCAACAGGATAGAATATATTGTAGCTGAGTCAAATTTAAATTTCCGTAGGTATCCAGGAAGCCGTGGATTCGGCAGTGAATAAAGACCATCCGCCAGATATAATGGTGATAACTTTACCATTCGCAAATATTCGTAGTGCCCACCGACAAAGTATTAAAAAACATCTGACGTCTTTACCGATTTCATTGCCGGACACTATATGGTCACCGGATAAGTCAAGCTTTCCATGGACTATGTCTATATCTGATATGAGCTGTTACACGGTCCAGTACGGTAACAAATTGATATTTTTAAAACCGGTTTCTTTGAGCGCCACCGTGGGGTTATCTACTAGACCTACTAAAGCCGAAAACGAATCTACGGATGTTATAAAACCCGATTTGGGATATTTAGGAGTGTGTGTACACATCGACATGACACCTATTGTTATATCTACGTCCGAGATACAAGTTTATTTATTCGCCGGTGTACTTTACGGTAAGTCGTTCAATTTTTTTTATTAGATATCCCTAATAAAGATTGTCTTTTAGGTCTCATGGAGGTAGCGTCGAATTTAATGCCGGAAAAAATTAAACATTCCAATTTAAAAACCCCAGAAGTCCTTCCGGCCGTGATGAGCAAAAACAGTTCGACTTTATCACCGACTATAATGAGAGAAAATACTGTCGATTCAGTAAGCGATAAAACGCCACCTATCGCCGCGTTATCCCAACAAGATACCATCGATGAAAGTGTCAAATTGACAGCTTGGGTACAATGGACGGTAACGAGATTTACAATTGAGTTATTGTCTAATGAATATAGAGGTTTCAGTGAAGATTTGGAATCGTTACAACCGAGGTTGAAACTGGTTGTCGATGCTGAAGATATTGTTAGTTCTTTGGATTTTCAGAGCGTTTATTTGAAAATCAAAAGTAAAATCGGTTCAGTGTCTATTCAACATTACAAAAGGTAATTTGTTTAAATTTTGTCTACGCTTCTTATTCCTTAAGTTTTTTTTAATTAGCAGTGGTAATTTATATGGGTTAAGGTTAACTTCTAATAAAAAAGGGATTTTTTTTAGGTTATAGTTCAATTCCAAATGGTAAAAATTCTTTAAATCAACTTATTATTTCAAATGGCAACTTTTTTTGGTCAATTTTTTAGAAAAAGGCATTTTTTGAGTAAATATATGATTTGAAGTGGTAATTTTTTTAGATCGATTGCTAATTCTAAATGGTAATATTATTAGGCCAACTTCTGATTCGAAATGGTAATATTTTTCAAATGGCCCAGATTAACATCTAATTCAAAATGGCAACTTTTTGATGTTAATTTCTAAATAGAGCGGTAAAAAACTTCGAGTTAATGTCTAAATCCAAACGGCAACATTTCCAGGTCACTTCTGATTCAAAATGGCAACTTTTTTGACTATATTTCGAATGGTAACTAATTTAGATCGACAACTAATTCAAAATGGCTACTTTTTGATGTTTATTTCTAATTAGAACGGGGAAAAATCTTTGGGGTTATGTCTTAATCCAAATGGCAACATTTCCAGGTCACTTCTGATTCAAAATGGCAATTTTTTTGTCTATATTTCGAATGGCAACTAATTTAGATCCACAAGTAATTCAAAATAGCAACTTTTTGATGTTTATTTCTAATTAGAACGGGAGAAAATCTTTGGGGTTATGTCTTAATCCAAATGGCAACATTTCCAGGTCACTTCTAATTCAAAATGGCAACTTTTTTGACTATATTTCGAATGGTAACTAATTTAGATCGACAACTAATTCAAAATGGCAATTTTTTTATGTTAATTTCTAAATAGAGCGGCAAAAAAACTTCGAGCTAATGTCTAAATCCAAACGGCAACATTTCCAGGTCACTTCTGATTCTAAATGTCAACATTTTTGACTATATTTCGAATGGTAACTAATTTAGATCGACAACTAATTCTAAATGGCAACTATTTTAGGTTAACTTCTAATTCGAAATGGCAACCTGGTCCATTTTCCGGTGTAGTAATGCGTCTGCGCGAAGACATCGGTATGAATCAACGACACGAAGATAACGGCTTCGTAAACATAACTATAACGAGGGCGAGTTGCCAACATACCCATACATTATGGGGCGCGGTTCAAAAGCGTTACCACAAGGAACCCAAACGAACGGACCCACTAAATTCCCAACTTCTATCCCAAAGCCGTTACATAACCGAAATTGTCGTCAACGTACAACCTATAGGTGATTATTTCCTTCAACGTACCGTTTTGTTTTTTCCTTTTTTATTCGGTTATTTGTTTTTTTTTCTAGATTTTATCATATCCCTGAAAACTCTACGTAGCTTCTATTTAGTGGTGGTTCCCCTACTACAGATACCCCTAAGTAAGGAACCGACAATTCTCGATCAAAGCACAACCATATTGAACGCTAATAATCAAAATTTACCACTGACTTATTTGGAATGTCAGGATATTCGAATAGTCATACCTTCGGTTGAATTGCAAGGAACTGGAAGTTTGCACGACGTTGTCATATTTCAAGTGCAGAAGATTTGCATGAGTCCTTCAGCAGTTAATCCGATTTGTAGGACTCCACTAAGACCAGACATTTATGAACAAGCAGCACATGCTAGAATCTTGAACGTACCAGGTAACTTAGCATACAAATAATTTGTTATCCAACTCTATTACCTTGTCTTTGTCCCTAAATACATTTATTTAGAGGCTACTTTACACAGTGGCTTCAAAATATATTATCAGAACTGTTTTCGACTCTACAACCACCCTTTTCAATTTTTCTCAGATCTTATAACTTGTGAAGGGATCTTAACACCAGAAGGTATATTCTCCAAAGCATTTTTTGTATATGCTTGCAATGGTGAGTCATTCTAGTATTTAAAGAATCTGAGTTTCATCCCCCTTCACACAGAATCGGTTTATGCTACCTCAGTTCCATCCCCCTGTACACAGATTCAATATCTGGTGGTCCAAATCTTATCAGGTACTTCCTGAGATGATCGTACCACTTTGTGAAGTGATTTACACCAATAAGTAAACACCAGAGGGTTAATTTCCCTTTCTTCTGATCTTTTTTGACCAGAGCATTGTTTTAAACGAAGTCTAGGTAAATAAAAGGCGTTTATGCTACTTTTTTGGCTAGTATAGTGGCTTCTTCGTTACCTTTGATTCCTTTTCGAACTAGAAGAATCTGAAATTCATCCCTTTGTACCCACATTCAATAACTGGTGGTACCAATCTCATCAGGTACTACCTGTGATGATAGTACTACTTTTTGACGTGATTTACTCCAGGTCCAGGTCAATGGAAGGCGTTTTTGTTTCTTTTTTGGCTAGTGTAGTGGCCTCTTTATTTCCTTTCATCTCTGTGTGACCAAGAAGACTATGTTTGATAACTTGGAGTCGATGACATTGTAATTCAATAATTTGATAGCCTCATGATTTGTCGAGACACTTTTCTAATGATTAATTCCACTTGTAAGACACTTGAACAGGAACCTACCGATGATGAGTATTTGGTACAAATACCGAATCTACTGTGGCGCTTTATGAGTCACCTGTGTACTATTTAATGATTATTCTGCGTGTGGTTTTCCCTTTCCTAGGTTTCCTTCTTCTCTAACGTTGTGGTAATGTTTTTATATTTATAAATATGAGGACCATACTCCCTGTCAGACTAAAATGACTCCTTGGGGTACTATGTACATTGCCAGATGAACATTTTTGATATTTATGAAGAAATAAGTAAATGAAATTGTTTTTTAGGAAGTGAAGTAGAAGATAGACAGTACCAACTGGATCTACTCGGTATATCTATCTGCACCGGTATATGGGAAGATATAAATTCAGTGTTTTCATCGACTAATCCCACTTTAAAGGGTTTGAGTGAGAATCCAGCTTTAGAATGGAATAATTTAGATCAAGGACAACCAAATTTTTCTCAACCCATATTAAATCTGTGGCATATAACCGAAAAATTCGATATATCTCTTATATTAGCACCGGCTATGGTGTATAAAGATACCACCATAATCTGCGGACACTCTTTAGAAATCAATCTAGTCACTGATATAATGATAAATTTATCCTTGCAACAAATAAAGCTATTGTCGGCTTTATTAAGCGAATTTATAGCCTTAATGGAACCTCTGGTTGTCGATGAGAATTTCGTTAGACCAAAACTGATATTACCTTACTCCAGATCCCGCGACACCACCATCTACGAAGAAGAAATCGAAACTTGCGAATTATTCAGAGATTCAGGCATAGAAACGTCCGATATTAAAAGTTTGTCTTCGAGATTATTGAAAACTTTGAGCGAAAGCGAAAGATACGTTGTACCGAAAAGTACGACTTCGCTTCTCGGTTATTGCATCCCTTTCGACGTACTTTTCACGGCGGGAAAAATCAGCTTAGGTCTTCACCAAGTGCATATACCACCAAACGGCAGCCAACAGGCGAAAAATAAAAGAAGAAGGTCTCAAAAAGTAGATAACGACGAAGCGGGATATGAAGCGGAAGAAGAAGGGATAGTTGATAAAGAAAACAATTATAATCGATACTTACCTCTTGTTTACGTTAGCGTTAATCAACCGAATCTGTATTTGAATAAAAAACAGTTGATTCGGGTAATGCAATTGACTTGCTTCGATTTGAGATTGAAATTGAGCGGTCCGGAATATCCACCTATTAATCACGTTCCTAATGAAGAAGATTTTCCTGTTAACATTGTGGAAACTAGATCCGGTACTCCGGATGTCAACACCGGTATTTTTCCGGCGTTTTTCACTGGAAAATTTTCTAAAGGGGTCAGTAAGAATGCTACTATCGATATTGAAATTTCTAAACCGACGAAAATTTTGTGTTCCGCTTCGAAATGGGGATATTTGTTGATTGTGAAAGATAAGGTGAGGCGCAGCCAGGTTTATTTGATAAAACAATATCTTATTCGATAATTTGTGAACATATAAAACAAGTTTATACTGTATCTTAGAATTCTATCAAAATTTATTACTCAATATTCACTTCAAAACAATAAATTGTGAAAGTAAACAACACTAACTACATAAAACCACTTCAGAACAATAAATTTAGTCATTAAAGCAAACTAAACCTTATTTAATCCAATAATGAGGTCTATAACCACTGCAAAACAATAAATTTGAACATCAGAATAACATAAATCTTGTGAAATCCAGTAATAAGGGTTCTAACTTCTTGAGAACCATAAATTTAGACATTAAAACAACATAAAACCATATAAAATGTAGTAATATGGTTTTTAACAACTTCAGAGTGAGAAAGTTTGCAAATAAAATCAAATGATACACAGTAATTGATTTATAACCACTGTAATACATTAAATTTTGCTAATAAAACCATACAAACCATATGAAATACATTAAATAGGTCTATTACCACTGCAAAATAATACATTTGGTCAATAAACCATATGAAATTTGGTGATATGGTTTCTAACCACTTCAGAATAAGATATTTTCGAAAAAAACCACATGAAACACAGTAGGACTCTAAACTTTGCTAATAAAACCATACAAACCCTATGAAATACGATAATTAGTTTCATAAGCACTATAAAACATTGAATTTTCCTAATCAAACGACAAACAATATGAAATACAATAAATAATCACTTAGGAACAATAAATTTAGTCAATGAAACAGCAAAAACCATATAGTAGTATGGCTAGGTTAGGTTAGGTCTCGAACCACTTTAGAACAAGATATTTTGTAAAGGAAACTAAATGAAACACACTAATTGATTGCTAACCACTGCAAATATGAATTTTGCTATTAAAACCACATGAAATATAGTAATTATGTCTATAACCATTGCAAAACAATAAATTTTGGCATTAAAATAGCATAAACCTTATGAAACATAATAATCAGGTTCATAACCACTGCAAAACAAATTTAGCTGATAAAACCACATGAAATACAGTACTTAGATCTATAAGCAGTGCAAAACAATAAATGTTGACAATAACAACATAAACAAAATAATTATGTGTATAACAAGTTGAAAACAAAAATTCTGTCAAAAAAACAAAAACCACATAATTTATAACCAACAAATATATTTGTTTATATCACAAAAACAAAATTTTTAGGTACTGGATGCGTTCAAAGGGAACAAAAAGGATCTAATAGTAATGTCTAAAAGTATAAAAAAGCAAATCAGTACCGAAGACATAACGACGTCTGTACCTAGTATAAGTAGCAGAAACAAAAGTAGCGACACCTACGGTAAATTTCAAGAAATAAAAGATACCCTCGGTGGTACCAACGTAGTTAATGTCAATTTTAATCAACTAATAATCGCCATACAATCCGATTCTGGGCATGAGGTAGTTAATCGAAAATTTTTCTCAGTGTATATAATTTAATTTTATGTTTTAGGTACACTTCGGCGTGGAAAAAATGTCAAACACCGTATCGTTGTTGTCTCGACCGGAAAAATTATCATTAAAAACGAATTTACATTGCATAACGTTATCGGTTATTAACGGAGTGTATAAAAAACTTTTACTGAACCCTTGGACTGTTTCCATCGACGTTTCGGTGTTTTGGGAATCTTGGCAGACTCCTGACAGCGATCCGCAGGTTCAAATCAGCGTCGAAAGCGATTGCGTTATAGTGGATGTTGGTCCTGAGCAGTTGAAATGCCTCCAAGTTGTTATTAAAGAGATCAACGAATTCGTTTCTACATTACCATTCACGGTATGTAATTTTCAAAAGTTTTATATTTATAAATATGTTTTTCCTTTTTTTTTAGGAAAATGTTCATAGCGAAGTAGCATCCGAACCATTATCTGGTAGGGGATACGAAAAAGATCAACACTATAAAGACGATTTGAGAGCTGGGGCTTTCCAATTCATAGATGCTGTTACGGAAAATACAGAGGAGCTGCCATTACCATATCAGGTCTCACTATTACAATTAGTATTATTCTTATATGCTGAAAACAAGACTACTATAAGTCCATACACAAGAAAAACATTGTAAAAACAGCTCAATCAAGGCTACTTTAGGTCTAATGATGATACATACATCCAAAACAAGGTTAATATTGACGCAAGGCTGCTATAGGTCTAACAGTGACATATAACTAAGGCTACTAAAAGTCTAATAATGGTATTTAGAAAGAAACAAAGGCTAATAATTATCCAAAAGGCATTAATAAGTTTAATTCTGACATATATAGAACAAACAGGACTGATAATGATATTAACAGCAGAAACAAGGCTACTTTAAGTCTATTTATTACTCATATAAGACAAACAAATTGTAAAAACGGCAGAAACAAGGTTACTTTAGGTCTAATAATGATACAAACATCCAAAACAAGGTTAAAATTGACGAAAGGCTCCTATAGGTCTAATAATGACGTATATATTAAAAAACTAAGAGTACTAAGGCTACTATAAGTCTAATAATGGTATTTACAAAGAAATAAAGGCTAATAATTATCCAAAAAGCATTAATAAGTTTAATTCTGACATATATAGAACATATAAGACTGATAATGATGTTAACAGCAGAAACAAGGCTACTATGTGTCTATTTATTACTTATACGAGACAAACAAATTGTAAAAATGGCAGAAACAAGGCTACTTTAGGTCTAATAATGACATACATTAAAAACAAGGTTAAAATTGACGCAAGGCTGCTATAGGTCTAATAATGACGTATATATTAAAAACTAATAGTAATAATAATGTTATTTACAAGGAAACAAAGGCTTATAATGATCCAAAAGGCATTAATAAGTTTAATAATGACATATATAGAACATATAAGAATAGAAACAAAGGTCTAGAGGTCTAATAACATCTAATAGAAGAAAACCAAGGCTACTTAAGATTCAAAAGGCATATATAAATCTAATAATAAGGCTATAAAAAGTTCAATATTGATATATGTATTGAAAACAAGGCTATTATAAGAATAAAATCAAAGGTCTGTAGGTCTAATAAGATCTAATAGAAGAAAACCAAGACTACTTATACAAATAAAGGCTATAATACGAATAGAAACGAAGCTACTTTAGGTTTAATATATATACAGGAAGAACAAAGCATATAAATATAAAAACAGTGGGAACAAGGCTAATACTGAGATATATAGGGGTAACCCAACAAGACTACTATAAGAACTATAGTAGTACTATAATGACATATATAAGAAAAATAAGACTTATAATGATAAAGATCGAAGAAGAAAGGCTATTATAGGTCTAATAATGATACAGGTCAAAGAAAAAGGCTATTATAGTTCTAATAATGATATAGATAAATACAAACAGCAAAAATAAGGCTTCTTTACGATTAATTCCTGTCATAAACAAGGCTACCACAAGTCTGTAAATGACATTTAAAGCTAATATGAGACCATCAATGACACAAAAAGCAAAAAACAAGATTTCTATCAGATCAAAACACACCCAGTGGAAAGAAAACCCTTTTAAATTCGCAAATGCTCAAAAAATAATGTCCTACTGATAATTTGTCTTTATTCCCCTTTTTTTTCTGAAAATTCCGATAAAAAAAATATTTTCAGGTTATGTTTTGGAATAAATCCATATCGGCAATGGCTTGGCGTTACCCCCAACCTAGAGCGTTAACAAAAGTGAGGGTATTCCCAGTACCGTACAAAATGACTCTGGGATATCAAGATGATTCACAAGTACTCTGCCATTTGGAATATTGGTCCGAATGTAGAAATTCTTATTTACCTTTTACGCAATTTTATTTGTCCGAAAGTGAAGTTTGTCACCTGACGTTACCCGAAACCAATCCTCAACCGGTTGTGGCTTCTACATGGAGAGTGGTAAGTATCATACACAAATGAGCAGCTTTACATACTCCTAGTAGTTCAATTGTACTCTATAATTATTATTTACATTTTGGTTTATTTATGCTTGTTTTATATGGACTCAAACTAGTAGCTCATTTGTATTTTATGGTTATTTGATTGTGTTTGTTGTATTGAACTCAAATGAGTAGTTCATTTGTACTTCAGAGTTATTTCTAACAATTTATTCACCTTCTTTTATATTGATTCAAATTAGTAGTTCATTTTTACTCTATAATTATTATTACATATTTTGATGAATTGTGCTTGTTGTATATGATTTTAGATTAGTAGTATATAGTTTCAAATTAGAAATTCATTTGTACTTCAGGGTTATTTCTAACAATTTGTTGTGCTTTTTCTATAAGGACTCAAATTAGTAGTTCATTTGTATTCTATGATTATTATCTACATTTTGGTTGATTTTGCTTGTTGTACATGAACTCAAATGAGTAGTTCATTTGTACTTTATGGTTATTCCTAAGAATTTGATTGTGCTTGTTATAGGAGGATCAAATCAGTAGTTCATTTGTACTCTATAATGATTACACACATTTTGTTATTGAGATTGTTGTAAGTATGTATATAATAGGTGATTTTTTAGGTTATAACCATGGTGAATAACAACGAAGATCAATCCACGAATGTTTTGATATCACCAAGAGCGCTTGCGGCTTGCATGAGGATAGATTCCTACTTCAACAAATCTTTTATACCGAACTTAACGGCGGCATTGTATATAACCAAAATCGATGTTTCCTTCTATAATTATTTTGATAGATACACAACTACCAAACTACCGGATTATCTAAAAAACTACACTCCGGATTACATGTTTCCGGAAAATCAAAGATTCTTAACTCTAACTCTGTATAACATAACCGGTTACTTACTAAACTGGGAAATGGATTACGTGTCGTCGGAATTGAGCGCCGCTGTTAAATGCAACGTCCTGGATTACAATTTTTTAACCGAACAAACTTTCATCGAACCGTTCACCTGTAAATTGGAAGCGATAATTGCAGAAAAAGTCAAATTCAATTTTATATCGAAACCGGTGCAAATTAAAATCGGACCTAACGTCGCTCATTGTTTAGCTGTAGCGACCCAAGTTTGGGATCAGAATTATTCTACTGCAAATAAGGAAAATGATTTTTTGGTAATGACTAATTTTATCATCTGTAATGATACTGTTAGCGGGATAAGATTCGGTCAAGCAGGTACCGAGGAAGATATACTCTTGTTGTCGAGACAGTTCCATTTGTATTCGTGGAGGTCTCAAAAGAAGAAGCAGAAACTTAGGATAGCATTAGAAGAAAATGATTGGGTAAGTAAATGTCGAAAAAAATTTAGTTTATCAAAAAAAAAACAAATTTTTGTGCTATACAAGGTGTTTTATCAAGAATGGTGTATAATATAACCTAAAATGTAATTGAGTTCTATTCCTTACTTCTTTTTATGTGTTTTTGTTAATAAACCTTTTTGATTTTAGGTCTATTTTAAATATAACATAATTATTAAAATATAATTTGTTATTAACGACAAGTGAATCAATTAATAGTTCAAATAACACATAAATATCAAAATCAAATTGTATTAAAAAATTTTTATGGTTGTATTCAAATTTATTAATTCAAATTGAAAAATTTCAAAATTTTTATAACTAAAATGTTTGTTTTTTATTGATATCTCATGATTTGTTAATGCATTTTTATTTTTTTACCCTATTGAAGACTTTTTAATCTATTTTCTAAACATTGGGATGTTTGTTCTATGTAAACAACTTAACAAGGAACCTCATATGCAATATATGTTGAAATATTTCGATAATATATTACGTCTTTTATCCTATTATCATATTTATCAAATGAATTTGACAGTTTTTTGTGAAAGTCCTTGGACATTTTGATGATTGGGATCTGTTTTGTTCCTTAATTATTATTGTTTGTTTATCCTTCTCTTGGATATGTTATAATTCCACTAATATTGTTCGAATCACTATTCAAGTAGAAAATTGTAGTGATTAAGGCTTCTTATAGTTGAGCTGGTTCTTGATGAAGTCTTATTTTATCAAATTTTCAAAAAATAGTTAGCAGAAAAGTTGATTATTGACTGCTAACAACGTTTTCAGCAACTGCTAATAGAGTCCAAAAAACTTCTGTAATAATTATGTCAATTACTGCTAATATCTCATTATTCTCCACTGTGTATTTTTAAATCAAAGATTTTTGTCACCCAATTTGGTTTCCCAAACTTTTAGTACACTCTGTACATTGAAATTGATAATATTTGACTCTCATAGTAAAATAAACTTTAGGAAAAACTTTATTTTGTGTCTCTTTCTTATCCATTATGTTTTTTTTGTTTTTTATCCTCTGTATATTTTCAAAATACTAATATTTGTCACCCAATTTGTTTTCCCAAACTTTTGGTACACTCGGTACATTGAAATTGATAATATTTGACTCTCATAGTAGAATAAACTTTAGGAAAAACTTTATTTTGTGTCTCTTTGTTATCCATTATGTTTTTCTTGTTTTTTATCCACTGTATATTTTCAAAATACTGATATTTGTCACCCAATGTGTTTTCCCATACTTTTGGTACACTCTGTACATTGAAATTGATAATATTTGACTCTCAAAGTAAAAGAAACTTTAGGAAAAACATCATTTACTGTGTCTTTCTCATCCATTATGTTTTTTTCCACTCTATATTTTCAAAATAATGATATGTATTACCCAATTTATTTTCCCAATCTTTTAGTACACTCTGTACTTTGAAATTGATAATATTTGACTCGCCCAGTATGAGACACATTCAAAAAACATTGTCTTGTGACTTTTTATTACCAATTATACTTTTTTTAGTGATTTTCTTCACTTTATATTTGTTAATTTATAATATTTGTTACCTAACATACTTTTCTACACTTTTCTCATACTTGTATTCCAAAATTAATAAAATTTGACCCTCAAAGTAGAACAAACATTATTTTTAGTATATTTTTTACCCATTATACTTTTCCGGTTTTTCCAGACTCTGTATTCTTGAATATTAATTATATTTGTTGCCAAATATGGTTTCCAGATTTTTAGCACACCCGATATATTAAAATTAATAATCGACTCTCAAGGTAAAAGAAACATTAAAAAATGTTGTTTTATGAAAGTAACTTGCTAAACTTTGTAATTTTTTACTTTATTGATCTTAAACATTTTCAGAAATGATTAAATATAAAGGGTTGGCAGAAAATTTTGATAATTTTAGTGTCAACAACAAATACCAATTGATTTAACAACACTTATCTATTAGAATTACCTCAACAACTTCCAATATTTCATTTTTTCTCCATCAATTTTCCTAAAAAATAATTTTTCCATTATGTTAGGTCCACATTTTAATTCCATTGTTTCATTATAAAACTTTTTAGGTTTGGTCGAGATGTTTTACCATTTCCGAAGACAAATTGGAAATAATAGAATTTAGTAATGACCGTAACATCTCGGTATTCGTAACTGTACAATCTTTATCAGCTACTCAGAAAAAAATCACAATTTTTGGCCAACTTATAGTATCAAATATGTTATTGGAACATTTTGATATGAAAGTAGTAGAAGCTGTTAAAGAAAATAAAGATATAGAATTTAAAAATACTCCAACGATATTAGTTCCTTCACATAATAACACTCCCTCCATATTCATCAATGGTAAAAAGAAATACTTCCTACGGTTGAGGTTCTTCGGATTGGATTCAGCTTGGACAGGAGACATACCGTTGATGGAACACCATACCGGTAGCCAACCTTGGTTGGTTAAAGGTATCCAAATCAAATTCAAATTTATTAACTCTATAAACAATTTTGATTAATTCTAGTGCCTTTACAAGAGAGGGGACAATTCCTCAGCATCTGGTGCCGTATCATTACTCAAGACATAAACCAACATAAAAGGATACTAGCCGTCTTATGGCCTTTGTTTACAGTAAAGTCCAATTTACCAATTGAGTCTCAAGTTCATATCGAAACTCCAACTTTAAATGTTCATCTTGATTGTAGAGTTGAGGGTAGGGGGAGGATACAGCAACTTTATTGTCCCGGGACCATAGATCATTCGCATCAGCTTACTTTTAGAATAGAGTGAGTATATTTAATTAAAAAAAATAAACGGTTATTCGAATAGTCAATTTTTAATATCTATTTTGTATTAAGAGTCACCAAATTTAGTTTAGAGAAAATTAATATCGATTTGTGGTTGGTTTTTATTAAAAAAAAAAAAACGGTAAAACTATGTGATGCTGACTAAATTTCTCTTTGGTTATAATAAAATCCTACCAAATTTGACAAAATTAGACTTATTATGTGTCTCATCGTTATCATACGACTTTTTTAGGTATCTTATCATTTAGAACTGCAAGATTGTTTACAACTATCGTTTTGCTTCAATTTCTTATTTCAACAACCCAAAACTAGAAAGATTTCATTTTTAAAAGTGAAAGAAACGTTTAGAAAGTCATTTTTTCTGTACAGTTGTTTTTCATCAGGTTTTTTGCACATTGTGTATTTTTTAATCAATAATATTTTACTCAAAAAGTAAAAGAAACGTTCAAAAAACTTTGTTTCGTGTCTTTTTGTTACCAATTACGCTTTTCTAGTCTTATCCTTAATTTATTTATTCTTAATTGTTAAATGAAAGATATTTGACTCACAAAGTGAAAAAAAATCATTGTTTTGTGTACCATGCATTTTTCACTTTCTGTATTATTAAGTAGATGAGAATTGACTTACAAAGTGGAAGAAACATTTTAAAAACATTGGTGTCTGTCTTTTGATTGACTTTTTCCACCTTCTGTCTTTACGAATTAATAATATATAAATTATATATAAATATATATAATAAATATCCAAAAAAAAACTTTTTTACGTCTATTTGTCACCAATGAATGCTTTTTGAGAATTTTATTACAATTTTTATATTTAAATTCACACCAATCATGCTTTTCCAAACTTCTAGCAACTTCTGTCTTTTCGAATTAAGAATATTTTATTCATAAGGTAAAAAAATATCCAAAAGAACATTGTTACCAATTAATGCTTTTCCAGATTTTTGTAAAAATTTTCATTTTTGAAATCATATTTCTTATCCATTATGTTTTTCCAAACTTTTTCTACATTCTGTATTGTTAAATGGAAGATATTTAATTTACCTAGTTAAAAAAAACATTTTTTTATATCCCTTTGTGACTTATTCTGCTTTTCCAGATATTTCCTTCTGTATTATTTTTAACAGTTCATTATTTCTATGTTTTAAGTAACAATGAAACTTATTCAAATCCATACATTCCACTAAACTACAGTCTCGTTGATCAAGATACGTTTTTCAAGAAACCGGAAAAAGTAGACATCGAAACTATTTTGTTAGCATTGAAAAATTTCAATGACAAATCGTGGCCGTATTTCGGAGAAGAATTGGATGAAATCGATTGGGTAGTTGAAGACCAACCATTGACACACGTTCAGGTAAACCTTCTTTTTGCCAATGACAAATTATTGACATTGACAATTATTTGCTCTCCAATAGTTTCAATAGTATAAGGTTCTTTGTTATAAATTCATCCATCTTTTGTCACCATTGTTGTAGTGAATTCTTATACTAACACATTTAGATAATATTTTCACTGATTTTTACCACTAATTTTCTCTACTAAGTTTACTGGTTTTTGAATTAAGCAATTTAGCTGATTATTAACACTATTTTACTAATTTCCAACCATAATTTTGCTGATTTTCTAAATAAATTCAACTAATTTTCGGCGCTAATCAATTTCATTAATTTTCAACCACAATTTCACTTATTTCACTGGTTTTCAACTTAAATAAATTTCACTCATTTTCAACCATAATTCTATGATTTTCAAAACTAATTGAATTGATTTCAACACTATTCAATTTCACTGATTTCCAACCACAATTTTACTGATTTTCAACATTAATTTCATCAATTCTCAATACCAGTTTTCAACACAAATTTAAGTGATTTTCAAAGCTAATTATTTTCACTAATTTTCAACTGATTTTGAACAACAATCAATTTCATCAATTTTCAACACTAAATGCACCGGTTTTCAACACTAATTTAAGTGATTTTTAAAGCTAATCATTTTCACTGTTTCTCAACACTATTTCATCAATTTGCTACACTAATTTAACTAATTTTCAACTTTAATTCAAATAATTTTGAACACTGATCAATTCATCAATTTTTAACCATAATTTCACTGTTTTCAACACTAATATCACTGATTTTGAACGCTAATCAATTTCATTGAGTTTAAACTATAATTTGACTGATTTATAACATTTTCAACTATTTACCATATATTCTTATTTCATTGCTCTGCATAGTATGAAAATGAAAACCAAACATACTTGTTGATAAAAATCTCATCTATATAATGATGAAATTGAATAAAAATTCATATTTCTGTTGTTTATCTCCTTATTTGTTTATTTTAAATCTTTGGAGAGCCAACCCAATAAGTAAGTCTAGAAAAACTGTTCAAAAATTTCATTTGTTCAAGTTAGAAATCTTTGTAGGTTAGATATCAAAACGCCTGCCCGTATTCGTGTTCTTTATTAGTTGAACTTCTACCTTGGTGTCTAACGGTTAATACCTTGGGAGTACCGATTTCTTTAATGTCGAATGGTACGGAATTATGTAGGATACCACACCACGGAATCGTAGCTCCACCAAAACTAGAGGTTTGTATTGTAACAATTTTATTTTTAAACAAAATCATTGTTCAATTTATACATTCATTTAAATTCTACACTTTAAACGATTTATACTCATTTTCAACTAATCACTGTTTATTTTTATTTCAACTTGAAGACTTTGATCTTAATAACATCCATTAGATTTAAATGAACTATTATTATTTACTTTTCCTAACATGACATTATTGACAGATGACATAATAATCGATTTGGAATCATCGAAAAATATAATTAGAATAAACTATGTGTTCAATAATCGGGAAAGCATTTCGATTTGGATAGGAGGATATATAAACAGTTCTCTTATCTCTTTTTTTTCCCTGATAAATTTAGATTTAAAATATAAAAATATATTGCAATTTTCATTGTTGACAATAATCGATGATGAATAATCGAAAAATATAATGAGAATCAACTGTGTTATTGGTAAAAACTTCGTATTTCTTGGTTATGTTCGTTTTTTGTTTTGTTTTCTTTTTATATTTAAACAGTTTTAGATAGAATGATATGAAAAAAAAGTATTTTTACCTCGATTTTTTCTTTTTAGAGATGAATTTGATTTGTAAAATAAAAATTACTAGGATTTAAGTTTCTCACTTTAGCAAATTGTTTGTTTGGTATTTATTTGAATTATTACATAAATCCAGATGAAATTTCATTGGTTTAACAAAACCATACTAAAATTTGATTCAATTTCAATTTTTCTAAAGAAAACACTTGAATTTTGCGTTTTCGAGATAATAGAACCCATTTATCGACGTACTATTTGTCGAAAATTAATACTTCCAGTTTTCCTATAATTAGATAGGTGAACTTCCGGTTTGGTTTTTTGAACTGGGTATATAAATTAAGGGAAAGTTTTCATATATTTTGGGGGGTGTGGGTGTGTAAGAAAGTAAAAAAAAATGTCATGCTTTTTTATTTGATTTATACAAATAATTTTCTTTCAAGGACAATTTCAATCTGGGTACTTGCATGGGCGGTTCTTGGTATTATTCGGAACCGCTTCAGCTCGCCAAATCCGATTGGAGTCAAGCTTTTTACATGCCCAAAATAACCGGTACCATACCGCAAACCGGATTTATCAAAACCGTTATCAATTGCGATAATAACATATGCAGCGTATTGATATCCAGTTCGGTTAACAACGATATGAGATTATTGAAAGTAAGTATTCTATGAAAATCAACTTACGGGGACTGTTTGACAATTTATTTTCGGTTCTAAATGATTGGTCCACTTTTAAAATTGATTTTTTGTATCCAGATTTCGTCGACGCACGTTTTATCGAACCACATGGGTACGCAAGTGCAGGTGATATGTTTGGCGGTACCGGAAGGTGAAAAATTCTATGGTTTTCCGGATAATATCGAACCGTATAGTTTTACGTTGGCCCCGTATCTTAATAAAACG
This sequence comes from Diorhabda carinulata, assembly GCF_026250575.1. NCBI lineage: Eukaryota > Metazoa > Arthropoda > Insecta > Coleoptera > Chrysomelidae > Diorhabda > Diorhabda carinulata. The sequence continues at coordinate 2,545,233 of NC_079469.1, forward strand.
TAAATACCTCTTTTAAATAATTCATAGTCGATAAAAAATTGACGTACTGTCAATCAACTGTCAAAAAAGTGTGTTTTCCATACAGATTTTATATATAGAGTAGACATAATATAGTTCGACCTTCAGAAAGAAAGAAATGATTATTTATCTATTGCTGTCCTTGTTTATTGACGTTAAATCAGAGTCAATCATGCGCAATATGCATCGAAAGATAGAGATAGAGATACTTAAATGATTCTTTTTTTCTTTTTATTCGCTAGATGTTTCTATTTATGGAATAATTTTGAAAAATTTGCTCTTTTGGTTGCAGTAGTGATTTCAGACAGAACGACGTTACCATTTTTTTAATGCATAGAATTTCATGTGAAATTGAAATTTGTTTTTCTTGTATTGAGGCAAATGTGGCAACTATGTTAAAGTTCTGGTGAAAACATGTATGAATCAGTAATTATCATTGGTAGAGGATATTTTTGGTAAAAATATTGTTAAATTATTGATTTATTTATGTTTTTAACAAATTATATAAAATATTTCACTTTTGGAAAATTACTCTTTTATCTATGGTAATAAATATGGAAATCGTGTATTATTCTATCGTTTATTGAAAAAACATTGTTGCCAAATATGATATTCATAAAATACAGAAGTCCTCATCAACAAATCGAACATAACCTAAAATCAAAACAATTTATTGCAATAAATGTGGCAACTGTGTATAATTTTCTATATAATTTTTTGAAAACTTGTATAAATCAGAAATTTGTCAATGGTGGAATAAAGAATAGGATAGTAGAACAGTGACAATGTTAAAACCATTTGAGGCAATTTTGCACGCCATCTAGTAACATTTACGCTCGTTCTTTATAAAAAGTTTTCTTTATCTTCAAAATTCGTATCGACAGTACATTGTTGCCGATTTTACTTTTTATTACGAAAGTGACACAAATTACCTATTCGATAGGAATCTTTACAATAGATAGATAGGGCGATAGATACAGTTTTAATGAAATTGTTGATATAAAATTATAATAATTATAGACTGAGCGTTTGAAAAAATTATCAGAAACTACAAGTAGTACGGTCCTGTATATATCCCTTGTACATTTTACAGCTACAACATTGTTAGTGGGAAATTAGAATGGCCAACAAATCGAGTCAATTTATTGTAATTTTAAAACTTTTTTCAAATTCTCAAAATGTTGCTTCGGAACATTATTCACATTCTAATATTTTTGTTTTCTGGGAATTATTTTTTTTATAACCAGTACCCGATCCATTTGGACTATGTGTTATCAAAAAAAATATATACAAAATAGCTCTTAATTTTGATCACAGAGAGAAATGGATAAAATCCATTAAACAAATTGAATCTCCGTTAAGAAGACTGCAAAACCCCAAAAATGTAGTACATGTAGAATCCACTCGCGATGACCCTTTTTTGAATCAGTCTTAAACCATCTTATTATAGATAGTAATATATAATATTATTGATGTTCTAGTTTTCGAATTTTTTCATTAAAGTCAGCTAGGAACCAACAATTTTATAAAACATTATCCTTCATAACGGTAGCTGGATCAACGCCACCGAAACGTTGACATAAAAAAGATTGTGTATTGATTTATCAAAAAAAAAACAGAAAGAATATACCATAAGAAACATACAAAATATATTGAAAATGTATTGTGTTTGACTACAACCACAGATTGCATTTGTTGCATACCACTAGGGAAGAATTTTTTCTATTTTTCCATCAATTTTCTTTTTCTAATTTAATATTATTTTATTATCTGAAATTTTCCCTATATTTTTGTCCAAGTTATTAAGTACTATCATGATGAAATTTTTCAATAATGTTGTTGGAGTTTTCAATGCACACTTATCATTTAAATAATAATTCTTATAGAATATAAAAAGCTCTTGTCCACTGTTTATGTCATCAGAAGCTTCTAAACTGACTTTACAGTCTTTGTAATTGAAGCAATCTAAACATTTTTCAATTAAATAACCCCCAAAATATACTACAGAACAATTTTCTAACGTCGCAATATCATTTGAATGTACCTCGGAAGAAATTGAATTGGTGGATGAATCCGTTTGTTCGAATTATGATTCTTCTTCAATATTTAATGAACCGAGTCATCTGTCATCTGTTGGTAAAAGCAGTATATTATCATCATCATCCAGTTAACTGCTGCATTAGCACTTCTATGTGGCTGGCCTCATTAAATGCTTTCACTGTTGGGTTTCTGTTATACCCTCCTCTTTGACGATAAACAGAAAATTGATTTTCGAGTGGTCTGTGAATAAATAATTGAAACCTTCATTTTTTGATCACTTGCAAATTGTTTAACGGAGTTAATGGTGAGAAGAAAACCATCAAAGCTATCAGGTCTGGTCAAATTTCCCTTTTTTTCAACTTTGTATAGATTTTCCAATAAATCATATCCTGAGCTTAAAGCTGCTAGCACTTCTGGATTTGTATCGCTCAAAACACGATTACAGGGTTTTTTTGAACGTGTACTATTCAGGGCATCAAATAAATTGTTCATGGTTAGAACAAAGTTAGCCGTGTTTTTAGCTGTACTTGAAATAAGTTCACCAGTTTCCAAATATGTCATTATGGCAAAATAAACACTGTGACTCAACAATTGGGCTGCTAATTTAACCTTCATTTTTTCAAAAGAATTCGGACTGATGTGCTCATCAGTCAGTTTCAATAAGGCCTGTTTTGCTCCCTTTATCAAAATCATAAACTTTTCGAATGTAAGAAAAGCATATGAACTGCCCATTAAATATGGAACTATTGTTCAAAAAATTGTTACTAATGCATTTAAACAGATGGGGAGCATCAAAAAAAGCATAATATTTTTTCAGGTTGGTTTTTGTTAATTTTGAAAATTAACGATCAATGCTAAAATTTGGATAACATCAATAAATAAAAAAATTCTTTCTAATAAAGAAAAAAAAATTGTCCTATCAACAACTACTAAAATACCTACTTATAATCGTTTTGTCAGTTTTATCATTGTGTAAAGATATTTAAACAATGGCCTCAACCTTACCGATAAGTGTACCAACTAACCCGGGACCAGTCTTGGTTTCATATTGCAGAGCCAAAAGTTATAATAATCGAAAATATTATTTATTGTATTATCTATTTATACTATTTATACCACAAAGTAATATAAAAATGTTAAAACTGAGCTCATTGTTGAGTTAAATATATTTATATGGTATTAATTTAACAAAATGATTTTATTCACAAATCTGTTATAGGTAAATCAAGCTTGAGTCATATATTTTTGAAATTACAACCTATTAAATTGCAATACAAAAAATATATACTATTAAAAAATATATTCAAGGCGTCATATTTAATATAGTTACAACGTTACAAAAAAGACACCAACTACTACAGTTGAAAGTATAAATTGCTCTTCTCCAGGATTTTTTCTACATAACATTTTTTAAAAATAATTAATTTGTTCTATAGTTTTAAGTAGGCTGTTTCTATTATCACTGTAGGAAGTTCTGGATAGGTAAATCGTGAAATAAATAACTAACATCAATATTTGTTGGGATTTGTTCAACTTTCAGAAACTATATTAAACAATGAGACCATAAATGTTTACAAAACCATCTGTTTCTTTAATGGTATAATAAAAGCAGGCAAACACTCTACTTATCTGAACCAAGTATGTATAGTCATAAAAGCAAATAAAATTATCTCTTGTTAAATGTGTTTTTTGCAATATATATAATAAAATTAAAACTAAAATTCATTATTATTGAAAGTATTCAACCATCCTAAGATGGTATATGGCATTACTATATTCTTACCCTTAATAGATACGATGACAAAAATGGTGATTATATTATGGATGGACATTACATTAGTTAAAAAAGCCCTTTTTTATATCGAAAACACCAGGTAATATTTAAAGTAAAGCTCTCGTTACATTTTTTTGACAAAACGAAACGTATTTAAGAATATTTATTAGTGATGTTAGTTATTCGAGATAAAAGTATATCGCTTAAATTGACTAATAATTATAAGAAATAATCATATCCTCATTAAAAATCTATATGTTTGTCTCGTAAAGGCACGAAACGTCGTATCGAAGATTTGTTGGTACATGTCTATAGTAAATTTGTATTCAAATAAAACTAGAATTTGATATTATTCTATTCAAACATTCTATGCTGGATAAAACAAAAGCATAATTTTTTATGTATAACTTGAGAATGGAGGAAATTATAATTTTCTCCCTAATTTTTACTATTTAATATATAATTCAATATAGTATTATAACCATATTTTAATATATGATAAAAAACAGTCTGTATACAATTGAACGGGTGAAATTTTTGCCTCATTGACAGGATAGTTTCCAAATATAAATACACAGACACACTACCTTATTATCATGTGCTTAGTTCATAAACTTAAAAAAATAACAGAAAATGCTATTTCAATTTTCGTGAAATATTAAAGTTCAGTCCTTTGTATTCGGTTAGTTGTGTTTATGTATAAGTTTGTAATATTTTCAAAAATGTTTTATTCTATTCTGTTTGTCTTTACTATAAAGATGGTTTCAAAGTTTAAATTTAGGTATGATTCAAGTACTTTTGATAAGTTTATAATATTGAATAGATTTGGAATTCGTAGTAAATCATTGTACTCGTTTAATATGCAATACGACTATAATACAAATAAACTCATTATCTGAAAAAACTATTGGACGAACTATCTTTTATTTGACAATAATTAAATACCTACTTATGTTTAATATTGAACATTTGTAAACAGTCATTTATTCACATTCACTATTTTTTATTTCTTTATGAAAAATAATTGTCTTAAGAAAGAATAACTCACCCCAGTGTATGATCCACTTTTGACATCTGGTAGGGTCATTCACAGAAAATCGGTACATTTTAATTAATTGTAGGATCTGATCTCTTACTTAGTCCACACTTGAAGTAAACCCACTTATTTCCAGCCATTCCTAAAAAATTGAAAAGAAGAAGTGATTATTTGTTATATAAATACATTTTAGTAAATACTTAGTTCGCTAAATATACAGTTTTTTTTCGAAATTGTAAGCATTTATACATCTAGCACCTCTTATAATTTGAATATATTAACTAAGAGAGTAGTGATGTATATTAATTTATTGAAATAATATCCACTTACCTTAAAAATGAAATAAATATCCAAGTTCAAAGATTCTCAAATAAAAAAATATTCCAAATGCACAACCAACGAAACTCAACAATAACACAACGAACGTAATACAATAGTGAACTCAAATTGCAACTTTGCTATAGACACCCAAAAGAAGAAACTTTACAACACACCTAAGGGTCGAATATAATATTTTAAATAATTTTGGCACCATCTGTTATTGGGGTAAGCTAAGAAAACACGTAATTCAAGCTACGACGTACAGTAATTAAAGACGTGCTGTGGATGCCAACTCTCCACTGCCATCTATTGGTGGTGTCCACCTCGTCAAATGATATCCTCATAAGGTTAACCTACTATCCTATTCTTTATACAATGGCGGGAGACATTTTTAACAAAAACATCACTAAATCACCGATTTATTCATGTTTTTAACAAATTATAGAACACATTTCAACATATTTTCACTTTTTGAAAAATATTAATATCGAATATTCTTTTATCTATGGTAATACATGTGGCAACCGTGTTTCTTTTTATGGTTCATTGAAAAAACATCGTTGCCAAATATGAATAAATAAATAAAGCCCTCAACAACAAATCGAACATAACCTAAAATAAAAACCTCCTTAACCAATTTTTTATTTTAGGAATTCTGGTGTTTCAATAATCAAATGGCACACATTGGCCAACGAACTAGATACAATCAGTAACGATTACGTATTATATTTATCGTTTTGTGTAAGTTCTAATTTAGGATGGTCGTGTCCAGTTAGGGTAGACAAAACTTTTTTAAAACGATCGATTTGCATAACATCGACAACGCATCCTATACCAGCCGTTTTGACATGCCAAGAACACAAAGGACAATTATACATTTCCCTACACAACGATCCTAGACCTCAATTATTGATAATAAACAAAACAGGTTAGAAACACTATATTTTCGATAACCCCTCGTATATACATATATTTTTTTCAAATCATTAGGTGTAACTTTTTATTGCGCCCAATCATTAACAGAATACGAAGTAATAGAAGAAACTCAACATTTTAAATGGTACTGCAAAATAGCTCCCCATAAAGACCAATATTACAACATGTCTTTGTTATCTGATAAATTCCCGGAATTACCGCAGTTTCATTACACTGAAAAATTGGCTCTTGCAAGTGAATCCGATAGTAAGAATATTTTTTTTTAACTATTAAAATTAATTTACTTAAAAATTCAATTTTCTAGATGGTGATTATCAGTGGTCTACTAATTTTAGTTTAACTCACGATTACGAACAATATCTTAGGATACCATTTTATGGTGATATACATATAACGGTCGTTAATACAGCTTGTACTACATTTTTGATATTAGATTCCGGAAGCGAGGTAATTAATTTTATTTTTTTTTTGTTCCCACTATATTTTATCTTCTATAATATATCGTAGATGGAAATAAGTGCTAGCGATATACGTGTGAGATTGAGCATGCAAGAAGTTAGAGATCCACCATTAATAAAAGGAAAAACAACTTCGGTAATCATTGCTTTTATTCTATATCGAACTATTGACTATATCCCATATACTTGAAAACATATTGTATCTCCCCCGTATGTCTCTCCTGTGATTTGTGAATAGTTCAAATTTTTAAAAATAATTATTGGCTCAAAATTTAAATAAAATATACATCTAATTTTCAAAAACAGGAACCACTACAGCTATCGAAACTGTATGACCCAGAAGAGCTACCAAGGTCTTTGTCAGATACTGTAATACCGATAGAGAATCAAAATCAATGGTATAATACCAAAAATCGTTCGAAAGAATACAATTCTTTAGATGAATCATTGGAATCGAAAAGGAGATGGTCTGAGTCGAACGTTTCCCTATTATCACCGAAAACAAAATCTCTATTAGTACGCACTTTACCCATGAGGAAACAGTGGCACTGTTTAAATTTCAATGCTTTTATAAATGCTTTTACTGTGATATTTATTTCTGGATTAAAAGCAGAAGGAACGGAAAGGTGGGAAGTTGCTAGTTTGGTATTTGATAATATTGTAATTGTGGCTTCACAAACTGAGGTAAGTATAATATATAAAAATGTTAATAAATTTTTTTATATCTAATAATTTTTTAGAAAATGAAATTGAAAATTTCCATAGCTGCGATTCAATTCGATAACCAATTATATTCAAGAGAATCCTATGATTTTCCTGTCATGTTGATTGGACAGGATACAAAAGAACTGAACACTAGACAATCCTTAAACATTCCGATAGAAAATTTGATACAGAGTGCTAACGAAGACGATTTATTCATTTTAGATATTGTATTGGAAACGTGGAGAGATAAATATCTCATGAACGACTTTACAGGTATTTAATCATTATTTCTTTTACAATTTTTCCTTTATCTTGAAAAATATTTATACAATAATATGCTTTAAAGTAATATACACCTCTATTTTAACAACAAGGTTAAAAAATAAACTTCGTATTTGATTTGTACCCTTAAGAATCACTAAAAACAGTTTATGTCAACCGATAGCTTGTTTACACTAAGAAAACAGTTATTTCACTTACCATTTTTTGAATTGAATCACAAGTATGAGTGTAACAACTGAAACTGAAAATAAAATTTTTCTCCAAGGTATTAGGGGTCGACAAGAATCTTTATTAATAAGATCAACAGGTTCTCGTTGTTTATCCAAATTTTTAGTTTTTTCACAAATCTTTTTGGAAATAATGTTACACTTTGTCAATATATTTCTAATGTTTTTGATATTTTTCTTAATGGAAGCGCGTTGTTCTATCGAAATATCTTCTGTGCTACAATGTTTCATTATAAAATGCAACCCTGCTTCCATAGTGATAATTTGTTTAATAGCTGATAATATCTGTATTGCAGTATCGTTATTACTGTAAGTTTCAGTTAAAGGCACTACTGGTATGGATTTCGGATGAAAAGGGTGTTTATGAAACTTGTATAAACCCGCTAGGATTCTGTATCTTTGAAAAGGCATTTTCACTCCAAGTTCCTCCAATTCTTCTTCAGTTATGGATAAAACTGTTTTCAAAGTTAACTTTTTATCAATCAAGCGTTTTATCAGACATTCACTTCTCATACCCCAGAGCATGTTATATGTATCTAAGAAGAAATCAGGTTGGGCAGTATTTAAATCAGTAAACATTTCATCAAATGATAATACATTCGGATTTATTGGACATAGCATATATTCGTCTTCTTGTGGAAATAATTCAATAATATTTTTAAAATCGTTATCTTTAGCAATATCAAGTGGGGTGTTGTTTCTTATATCTGGTTTAGTATACTCCAAATTTTGTTCTAATAAATATTTTACTACGTCAACTGCATTTCCTTGTACCCCCCAAAACAGCGCTGTCCACTTTTGGTTATCTTCGGCATCTTTATTAGATAATGGCAGTAAAAATTGAACCGCCGGTAAATTACCTACATTTGCAGCAAACATCAAAGCAGTCATTCTAGTCTTATTAACAGCTTTAACATCAACTCCGTGATTTACTAACAGTCTTATAACTTTTAATGTTTCCGTACAAGGAGAAGTTTCTTTGGGGCAGTTACAAGCCATCATAAGTGTTGTGCAACTGTCTCTTTTCAAATGTACATCTGCTAAAGACATTAGTAATTCTTCTGTTAATTTAGCACTACCAAAGGATACGGCCAAAAACAAAGGTGTCCAATCATTTTGTAGATACGTGTTAACGTCAAAACCATTGTTAATGAATTTTCTTACATCTTCTACGTTGTTATTACAAATAGCATTGTACATAGAAGTATTCAATTGATGTTGTTTCTCTTTTTCGGTTAATTCTCGAGTTACTTGCTTAAATGCTGTATTCTCGGGTATATTTTCGTAAGAAACATAATCGTCGTCCGAAATATCACTATCCGATATATCTGGTCCAATAAAATAGGCCATTTTAACAACTAAACATAAACTCTTATTATAGTTTTAAAAAAGTAAGGTTAGAATAATTGTAATAAAAATGGCTGCATAAGCGATACATTTAATCTATTCGACTTTTACGTATAATTTATTCATCCACATAATATATTGTAGGTGCAAAATCTGTAAATATCATAATTAATCCAATATCTTGCTTCGTGGAAGATAGATATATAACAAAATTAATGGATTATTTCAACGTTTTTATACCTACAAAACTTATTTTATGGCCGGATAAAAAGATTCCTTTTAAATTAAACGCAACACCCGGCTCGGTATGTATTGGTTTTCTAAACATTTTAAATTCTAATTAACACGTTAACTGCCAACTACGAAATAACTCAAGTACAACTTAAAAAAATACATTTTCTATACCTTTCAGTGATAATGTATTTAAACTAGAATTTTTAACGATATAATGCGATTAAATGGAATTGTGAAAATTGCCTTGAGAGTTAACGTGTTAAAATTATAGGCTTTGAAATTGTTTTCATGTTATTTTATAGGTTAGTGTACCAGAACTTGTTTCATGGCAATGTGCTATTATTGCTAAACCATTGACTATAAGAAGTTTGAGCATAGCACCGATTTCTTTATTGTTATCGGTACATTCTTCAATAAAGTTGTACATAGCTTTGGATCAATCCCCATTGCAATTTGGGAGCTTCGAAAGGAGAAGGATTATAACGACGCCTTATAGGTACCAACTAAAAAAATGATAAAATTTAATGCTTTTAATTATTAACTATCCTTATTTGTAGGCTGGGCCATGCATTGACGATGCATTATCTTTCTGGAGCAATATTTGGTGCAGGCTGGGTAGTCAGTTCTTTGGAGCTTATCGGTAGTCCAGGCGGATTAGCCCGAGCTATGGGTACAGGTCTAAGGGATTTCGTTAGCCTACCTTACAGAGGTAAGACGATAATAAAATTATGCTGTTTATAATGATATTTGGTTTGTTCGTAGGTTTGGTTGTAGGTCCGATGGCATTTTTAAGAGGTATAACCCAAGGTTCGGCATCTTTAATGAAGCACGTTACTGCTGGAACCCTACAATCAGTTACAAAATTAGCTTCAAGTGTAGCTAGAAATTTGGATAGATTAACCTTGGACGAAGAGCACGTAAAAAGAACCGAGGAACAAAGGAGACAAAGGCCACAAGGCTTAGCTCAAGGCTTCTTTCAGGTGCATAACTTATTGAAATAATTGACATGGTTATTTTATTTCTTACGAAATATATTTATTAGGGCTTAACTGGTTTGGGTATAAGTCTTCTTGGAGCTATAGGTGGAGTAGCTCACCATCCCCTTCAATCGATGATCAGTGATGGAGCATCTCCTAGATCTTTAGTAACCGGTGTAGGTTTAGGACTCGTTGGAATGGTTACGAAACCTTTGAGTGGAGCTGCGGAACTTGTAGCTCTAACAGGACAAGGTATTTCAAAATTTCGTATGTGTTACTATTTTTAATCATTAATTCGTTTTTAGGTTTGCTACAAGGTGCCGGTTGGACATCCCTTCCTGAACCACGAACTATTCCTTCTGTTGATATAATAAGTCAAAATATAAATTCAATTTTGAAATATAGTTGGAAGAATATTCAAACTCTATCCCCTTCCCATTTATTATACGTTACAGAGGCTACTAATATCTCCAATTCCTATCAATATGAAGCAACGGCTCTAATTTTAACTCTCGAGAATTTAATCGTGATCAATTTGAATGAAGATTTGACCCAACGAGTAATAAATTTAGCTGAATTGTCGATATGTCCTAACAATGATCCTACATTGTTAGTTTTCAAGTTGACTTCGCCTTTGAAACAGCCGACGGTCGAAGAAGATGGAGCAATGGAAATGGATCCTGTAAGTAGAGCGAGAGTAGTTGAATACGTTAAAAATACCGTTGGTGTATTACATTTACCAGATACTAATGAAATCGTGGACCGGACTAATTTTGATATCTCACCACTCTCTTCTCCTAGTGTCATTAGTGAAGTTTCAATGGAATCTACAGTATTAACTTACTATGTTAATTTACAAAGTAGAAATTATTTTATTTGTTTGTTAAATATTGCCAAACAACAAAGGCAAAATTACAACTTTCCAATTTTGTGAATTTTTTATCAAAATTAAAACGTTGGTATAATAAATATTTGTTTTTATATTGTTTTTATTTATTTCCTTCTTTCGTATCCTATAAAAACTAAATGTTATATCAACAAAGTTGAATTAATTTCTTTTATGAAAAAAATGTGACCTACCTTTGTATTTCGGTAGGTGAAATGCTAGTGGTATAAAAGAACTACGATCGATAAGTAAATAAACGTCTGTCAAAACTGTCAAGCGACGTATAATATCAATATGGGTTTCTATTGTACCGACCATCAATAAAAAATAAGTTTGAATAACTTTCTTATGTTTGATCTAAATTACATTTAGTACAAAAATGGGTGAAAACGAAAACCCCATCTTGTATGTCGTAGTAGTTGGTTTTCATCACAAAAGAGGGTGTCAGGTAAATAATTGCGTTTTACCTAAATCAGCATTATCAGCGTTGTTTTTGTATAGGTGGAGTATTCCTTCCCGGAATTGGTACCAGGACACCCTAACGAATGCCCTCCCGGCTGGAAATACCTACCGACGTTGGCTTTACCAGATGGATCTCATAATTATGACGAAGACACTGTATATTTTCATTTACCTAGTTTAAGTAAACCAATGAAAACTATTTATGGTATTTCTTGTTTCAGGCAAATACCAGTTGAAGTAAGTATAAAAAGAAAATTTTCGTGTGAAACATACAAAAAATTGTTTTAGAAAATTAAAAATAAAACATCAGATATAACAAGGGGCACAGTTCAAAAATCTGTGTGTGTATTGAGTAGAATTCCTTTGTATGGACAAATACAAGTAAAAATGTGTTTAATCACTCACGCTTATTTTGATGAAGGGGATTTTAGTCAAGTTTCTATACTTGAAGATACTTATCATCATTTAAATGCTGTTATGATGCAGCCGGATGCTATACAACAACCTTATGTTGGTAAATAGTTTTTCCTATCAGTTTTTATTATAATTTAAGTGAAATTTATCAGAAAGCAAGCTTTCAGAATTGTTTATATTTAATTATTTTATTTTTTCTCAAACTTTTTAGGATTGTCTGCAAGGGATTTCATTTTACAATGGAAGCACAAAGCAGTACTGTTATTTAAATTGATACTTTTAGAGAAAAGGGTAATTTTTTATAAATCCCCTGTTCATCCTTTATGTTCTACTATATTAACACTAATATCGTTATTCCCAGATATGATAGAAAAAGGATTACATAATTCAGCATCTATAAGGTACTTAATTATTAAATATTGTTCGAATGTATTGAATTTTTTTCAAATTTAGGTTGTCGAGACCCATGTCGCCAATGCCTGAATATTCAGACGAGGATTCTAGTCCTATAAAATTAAAAAATATAAAGAACATTCCTTGTATGAATGGTACAATTAAAAATGAAGATATCGATACTATTGAAGTCACAAAGGAATCAAAAATTATTGAAAACAGAGGACATACAGAAAAAAAACAAATTGATTTAACTAATTCTAATTTGGGTAATGAGGAAAATAATCTAGGTAATAATAATCAGACAGAAGTTGGATTAGAACTTACTGAATCAATTAGTGTAAGTAAAATTTATTATTTGAATGATACATTGTTTACTGATACCTTTTTTTAGGGAATTAAAATTTCTTCTAATACTGAAAATGAATCTACAAATGGTGTTGATAAGTCTAATAGTCTCCAAAGGGATATTAGCTCAGATACTATATCTGATGCAGCTCATAATAATTTAACGTATTTAACTCAACTCAACATAGAAAGTTGTGGATTTCCTCTAGCTATTTTTACTAAAGGTACTAAATTAATGATCTTAATCACAATCAAGTAAAATTCTTTACTTACCGAATATTTTCAGGTGTAAGGCATGCTGGAGTTGAGTCATTCTGTGGGTTCACCGTGTTATTTTTATTCCTTGATTTTTCCCTACAATCTTAATTTTTCTGCCCAGCTTCTCCTCGATTTTCCTTTGTCTATGTAAGTTCTTGCTTCATATATATTCCATATTAATCGTTCTCCTCTCATTCTTATAACATGACCAAACCCTTAATTGTCCTTTGACAGGAAGTTATTTGTCTGTTGGGCTTATCCTGGATTTGATTCTTAATTGGTTCCTTGTACCACTCAATATGGTAAATGATTCAAGATGTAATATATTCTGTGACCCAAAGAATCTATTGTGACTGTGGTCAGAAAGTTCAGCTAACTGTCAAAGATTTTCGAGTATAATGTCTAGCATCTTCAGGTGCTCAATGAGATGGCAAAGCTCTCTATAAGACTTTTTTATTGAGGTTAACACATCCAATAGATCCTCTTTGATTATAGCTTCCCAGGAGTATCTTTACCTATCACAACTCATGTAAATAATTTTTCCCCAATATACATCCTTTTCTAATGTTCTATTTATTTCTGTAGCTGATTCCATAAAATTAGGACATACGAAGCAACTTTTCCAGGTACTCCTAAACTAGCTTGGATCTTTTGATATTTGAATTGAGCACATTTTTAATTGGTATTGTGTCCAAATGTACAGATTGTTTGGTTTAAAAGAGAAAAATGCTTATAAAGGAATTAACTGTTTAAAAATTTGATAACTATATGTATTATATCATTTAATAGAATTTTATTTGTAGGGTCTCTCTGCTTGCCGTATTTATCCTTGCCATATTTAGATTTACTAGCCGATGTTAATGTAAGAAGTTACGTAGTAGGAGCTACGAATGTACTTTTCAAGCAAAAAAGGCAGCTCTATGATATTTTAGTGGATATAGATACAAATAGAATTGAATGCCAAGATATTAATTTGAGAAAATATTTACATTTAACTACAGAAGATCTCAGGTAAATATTTCCTACGCTAGTTTTGTCTTAAGTTTGATTTTATTCATTCCAGATTTGCCGATTATATTGTAAAACATGTTACCGAAGAAAGACATGACGTTTTTTTAGACGGGGTAGGATGGGAAGGTGGTGATGAATGGATTAGGTCACAGTTTAGGGTATATTTGTTGTGTTTGTTGAGAACCTCCATGTTACAAGGTAACTCTTAATATATTGGAATAAAAAAATAGAAACTTGATTAATTGGCCCAATGGTTACTATTAAATATTTACAAATAACATTAACTGAAAATTTTGAACAAATTAAACGAATTTAACAGGGCAATTTTAATGAAAAATAGATACTTGATAGTAATTTTAATTTGTTTAAATTAAATTTCCAAAAACAACTATTAGTACAATTAATCGAGTCTATAGTAATTCAATAATAAAACAACTTATTTTGTAATATTTTAGATGGTTGTCGAGAAATTGATCATTTCAATTCGAGTTTCATAAGCTGTTGGAGAGATACGCATAATTATAAAATTTGGTTAAGTGGAATAAACCCTGGTATATTAGACGTTCATCCTGGTCATCCTTTTGCAGGACAACTGTCTGTATCAGATATGAAATTGAGATTTTCACAGTAAGTACGCTTATTTTTTGCATTCTACCTAATTCACATTTATTAATTTCGATAGTTTTAATTATTGTAGTACAATGCAGAATACGGAAAGTGGTAGAAAGTTGAATCAAGCCATGGCTTCTACTGGAAAAGCAGTGGTAACCACAAGTAAAGCTGTAGGTAAGTACTGTCCAATTTTTATTAAATTTCATCACAGAGTAGATGACATTTTTGAAAATTAGACATTAAAGCTATAGGTAAGTTATATCCCAATTAAATTTCATCAATGTGTATATAAATTTATAACAATTTTTATTATTTTGATAACAAATCATTTCAAAATTCATCTTTTTAAATCTAGCTCGCTTGTTTTTGTCTCTTCCAGCTAAAATGAGCTGCAGGATCAATGATAGTCTCAATTTTTTCCAATTCCACCTTTCAATTTATTATAATAGTTTTAATTTTGAAAATGTAATTATAGGGGTGGAATATACAGTATTCTTTCCAGGTGGTGCTTTTTCTCAAGCTAAAGGTGCTTTATCTTCTTGGTGGAGTAACTTTATGGTCAGCCCTGAACAAATGCAAAAGGTTTCGGAAGCTGAGGATAATGAAGAATCGACAAATACCACTGATGAATTGATGAATATTCCAATAAGTATTAATAGTGATAAGGAAAATAATAAAATAGAAGATTGTGTATTGAAAGAAAACGTTCAGTTAGAAGGTGAAGCACAAAAATTTGAAAATATTGTTAATGGAAGTGTCGTAGTGAATGAAATGTTGAATAGTGATGAAGAAAAGCATAATCCGGGTGAAGTACATACTGTCTAAAAGTTTTTTTCCAATTATTGAACAAATTCTGTTGCTTTATTATCAGTTGAAAATTTATTAAATATTTTTTTTGTTATTTTTTTTATTTGTATTTTATAAAAGTGATTATAAACAAGAATATATTTAAATGCCCTATTAGAAAATTTGTTTACCAATATTTTTTTCAACTACAACCTTTGAAGTACCTTCTTATTTCGATTAAATATTTAGTGGTTTCGGAACAAATAAAACAACATGTTAACAACACAAGACTAGTTTTTATTTGTAACCATAATTACATAGTATTGAAAATATAAAAATTAATTTTATTTTCTGAGATCTAACACAGTCGATG
Source organism: Diorhabda carinulata (assembly GCF_026250575.1). Classification (NCBI taxonomy): domain Eukaryota; kingdom Metazoa; phylum Arthropoda; class Insecta; order Coleoptera; family Chrysomelidae; genus Diorhabda; species Diorhabda carinulata. The sequence continues at coordinate 2,561,131 of NC_079469.1, forward strand.
ATGTGCAAAAAAATTTAAAATGTCCGTGGTACAGAAAAGAAAAAACAAGAACTATAAAAAGCTTCTAAACATCTACAAAAATACACAGATTCCTTTTTCTAAATACAAAGCGGTACATTCAAAATTAAATTGACCTCGTTAATTCAGTTACCATCATATTTACTTATTTCAGTTAAAATAAAAAAAAGACCCCAATTCTCATGGAAAATCTGTTTTCTCCAGTTTTTCTGATCAAAAGTCTTAAAATCTTGAAAAACTACCCCTGAAGTGTACGCAGATCTCAAAGTACCACGGATGGAAGAAAATTGGCTTCGGTTAATTGTTATGAAACTTGGTACAATGATAGTTTGAAGCAAACTGATCAAAGTGTCAATAATCATGAAAAACTATTTCAGAAGTGTCTGAAAGTACCGTGGAAGTAAAGGAATTGGCTTCAGACAATTAAAAGAATCACTGGGGTAGATAACGTAAAGAACAAGTCACTTAAGGCAAGATTAACCTTCCTCAAGCATTTGTGAGTTTTCTATGTAATTAAAAAGGATTGTTGAAGGGTGAGTCACGTTGGTTTGATAATGAGTATACCCCTGGTGCTGCTACTTAAGCACAACCTCCAAGAGTTCTTGCACCAGCATGACATGACTTGATATTGTTTGATCTTTAGCTTTTGTTGCATAAGTTGTCCATAGCTAATTTTTATTCCTTGAAAATCTTAAACTAGACTCAGGTTCCAAATAGATCTTGATCAAATTGACCACTGTCTTGAATGTATGATTAAGTTATATCCGGAATTGCATCTTGATCTAGTGCTTGTGTCAAGTTTAAAACCAATTCCCTTTCTCCAATGGTACCTTTGTAGTTTTTGGGTTTCGTGCCGATTAAACTTTTTAATAGGGTTGCTTCAAATTATTATTGTGCCAATTTTCGCTAAAATTGACCGATTTTAGTTTTATCAATAGGTGATAAGACTAAAATTTATTTTTCAAAAGTACAGTAGTAACTGAATTAACATATTCATGGTGCGTTTTTTTCCAAAAATTCGGAAGGTATCCGATTTTTTTAGCATTTTTCACAAATCCAAATTGGCTTCAGGTAATTAGCAATTGTGTCCTAAAAAGCGGGAGGTTTTCGAGCCAATCCGGGCATGCGTTTCAAGCACACGATTTTCTTTTGTTTTGAAATATGATGACTATACAAAATCCTCAACAGCAAATACAAAATTTATATTTTCCTATTCACATAATTATACTTATATTCGTATTTTTGTTTGAGGCAACTTTAGTTGAAAAAAAATAGTTTTGATCATAAGTACACTTGAAATTCAATTTTTTTTTAATAAATCGTTTCATTATAGAATCGTTCAAATAAGAGAAATAAATTGAATAATTTCAAAATATTTTTTTTTAGATATAATTACATTAAATTGCCCCTAGTTACGGGGTAAGAAATTAAGAAAAATTATATTATTACAAACAATTTCGCGAAATGGGTCCTTGAGCCGACACTGCTTGGTTACAATGAATTTTAAATTTCGGCGAAGGCGCCTCCTTTGATGAAATACCCGGAATTCGTTTCATCATTGTTTTAGCATAAGTTTTAATAGCAAGCGGTTTATTTACATCGTTTCTTTTGAAGAATTTTCTACAACTTTTGGGATATATAAAGGAGTTTGTGAAACGCTGTTTAGTTCAATTTATAATAAATAGTCATAATAAACGAAACAAAATAGAAAAGCAATCGAAGAATTTAAATAAATTAGTTAAGTGTTAGTGATAAGTGATTTATATAAATTAGTGAAGTGTAGTGTAAAGTGCATAAATAAATAGAGAACGCGAGAGACAGTTTTTATTAATTAAATAAATAAGAAAAACATTACGATATAGTAGAGTGGGTAACGAATCAATCTGAAGATAATTGGTGACAAACTAAATGCAACGGAAAAGGAAAATCAGTTGAAAAACAGACCTTTTAGGACGGAAAACGAGGAATATTCAATTTCGATTAAAAATATTTTGAAAAATATATCAAATGTCAGGGGTCAGTACAGGCGCCAAAACTGTAAATGCGCCTTGGTTATAGTAAAAATATTAGAAGAAAAATTTTTAAAAATTCACCCTTATATATAAAAATTTGCAAATCAATTCAAAACGCTATTAAATATAATTAAAATGGAACCAATTTTGATATAAAATGAATTCTTAACGTTAGGGAAAAGACAATGCGGCTGTCAACTGTCTAAACAAATTGTTTCACATCGTATTTGATTGGTGAGGATTCTTATAAATCAAGTGTATATATGATCAAGTAGTTCAAAAGTACCATTCACATTTTTTCAAAAATTGAAATTGCCAAATTTGACTAGACTAGAAGTCACTTGAAACTTAAATTGCAATGTTGAAAGATCAATTGAAAATATTGGGTGGTAAATTTAATTATTCGAAGAAATTTCGTTCACCGAATATCAACAAATAGATACCATATTGTTAAAACACCCTGTATATTAATGGAATGAGTGAATGTGAGTCGTACTTTATTTCGAAATGAATTATTATCAACAAATCGGGTTATTTTTTCAAAAATACTTACTTGTACTGATTAAAGGAATATTTCATTTACCCTGCGTATTATGTTTTTTTTTTATTTTTTAAAATATTTATTTATATATATATTTTTTTTTCAATGGATGGATTACACTTTTGAGCAACGAACTTCTTTACAGTTTTTACGAGAACGTTCAAAGTCGATAAGGAACTTCCGTTAATATTATTCAGTATTTATAAAAAGTTGGCGTGATTAGGGTATTTTGAGGTACCATCATGGACAGATTTTGGTATTTTTTTATATAAAACTCATGTCATAATTGCAATTAATCAACTCACAATATAAATTTTATATTTTGTTTGATCTATAATGTGATTCGATGACTTTAAACATTCTCACGAAACACTGGTTTTGCCCATATACAAATAAAAATCCATTTATTTCGTAAAAATATCCCTAAATAAGAAAAAAATAATGAAAAACAAGCAGATAAACCGTTTCTCCGTGTATAAAGTGAAAAACAATAGATATATATGTATATACAATAAAAGAAACCAACAAATAAATCAGTCGATGTTGTAATATGTTAATAAATAAAAATAAATATTTCAATACAGTCTATATGAAGGTGATATTTATTGTTTTATTATTAAATTTTATTTCATAATAATTAATAGAAGAAACAGAACCGTCTTTCAAAACCAAGTGGCACTAAACCTAACATAAATTGAGGCCCTTTTATAAAAAAAAAAGTTTCTCAGTGTACAAGATTACATAATATTCAGAAAGAAACAAAAAATTTCTCCGGCTTCATCAATTTATATGAAAATTTTCACTTAAAAAAAATTTATGATCCGTATGAAAACAATTTTTCAAATTTTTTTTAATTTGGTATTTCTTAGACCTTTTGATACGTTTATGCTTCTAAATGTTCTCGTTTTAAATCTCTTCTGATTCAAAATTAGTTTGTTTTATAATTTTTTAAAGAAAGAAAAAAATTTTGACGTTTCGACTAAAAATATTTTGATAAAGACTAAAAGGGATCGAAATGACAAAATTTCTAAGAAGAGACCTAAAATCAAGAGCATTTGGAAGCATAAACAGTTTATTAATACATTCACCCTGTTGTTTAAGATAAAATTTGTTTGAATTATTTTTTTCAACTATTATTTGGCCCTAAAGGGTCCTGGGGATAGACATAAAGACGGTCCTGCTGAGGAAACCAATGAGGTGTGTATAGGCAGCCAACGTGTTAAATACACCTTCATTAATCGACAAAACAAATCAAATAAGTGCCAAAATATAAAACGTTTATATATACACACTTATTATTTGTCACACAAATGTTTTGACGGCACTTACATATGCGGTTATACATGAATATAACCGAGATTGCACAAATATAACACACCTAAACAGTTCATTACAATCGCTACGGTATTTTTTGTCATCTTTCTACTCAAAGTTGAAATTTTCAAGTGAATTAAGCCCTTCGACATATATGAAGCAACAAAAATTCATCGAGTAACATTTGCTATTTTAAAATGCTAATCGGCTTACTTCACTTAAAATGATCAAATAAAATATAATACAATAAACAAATTAAGAACGTGGTCCCTATAAACGGGAAAAAAGATAAAAAGATTTGAATAAAAAGAAAAAAAAAAATAACCTATGATAGTAGTAGTGTTAATGAAATGGTGGAATAACAAGTTTGGTTTTCTGGTTTTTGAGCTAGCTAATTTTGGAACGTTTTGATAAGGGCTCTGTGGGACTGGCGCAAAGCAATTTCGTTGATGTAAAATTGTCGTTACCATAAACGCTCAGACTATTCTCCAGTATGTCCTGTTTCTAAAAAAAAAAGGATCATCTTCTATAGCTGTTAAGCCTGGTTTATGCATATGATCAATATTGAAAAGTTTCGTATTTGTGACGTTTTTATTTTTCAAATATTGCATAGAAAAATATGAAAAAAAATATATTTTATACATTTTTTCTTTAACTTATATAATAATATCTAACTTCAAATTGTTTTACTTTATATTATCAACGGATATTATAGTGGGTTTACTTATTATATTGTTTTTTTTTGTATAAAAGATTACAAAAATACGAGGAATAAGAAATTTTATTATTAATTGAAATACTACTTTTTCCAGTTTACCAAATTTTCTTTCATAATATCTGAAATTGTATCCACAGTAAAATCAATATTAGTATTTATATCAATCGATAAGAGGGTTTAGAAGACACAATCTCAATAATTTAAAAAAAAACCGTTACGTTATCAATACTATAAAAGCCCTTTAAAAAGCACTGGAAAAACCAGTCAAAACAAAAAGAGCTAACTGGAACCGAAAAGTAAATCAATTAGGGCGCGTAAATAATTTTGAAATGCGTAATTTTTCCTCATTTATCACTAATCACTAATAGGTTATTATGTATAAATCTTTATTTTGATTGTCAAATGTCATAAGGCAGTTTTTAGCTAATAATATATTCTTTGGTTCCAGTGCCATTTAAACTACTAACAATATAGTTGTCAAATGTCAATAGGCAGTTTTTAGTGGACGACTTTTTAAAGGTTGTGCTATTTGAGCTACTATAAATATTGTAATTAGTAAAGTTGTAGTCAAATTAAGGTATAAAAACACTTATAACGGTTAATAATTTAAATAATGTTTTTTAACGTTGATAAATTGTACCGTTTCAAAATAAATATTCAAGTGAATTTTGTATTAGGGAATTTTTCGAAATAAATTCCTTTAAAATATCTTAATAATTTAAGACAATTTCGAAATGCAAAACATTTACTCAATTATTGAATACTTATAAAATATCATGTATAAATCTTTATTTTGGTTGCTAAATGTCTCAAATACTAGAAAACTGGTTGTCAAATGTCATTAGGCAGTTTTTAGCAAACGACGCGTTTTTCAAGATTAATGCTATTTGAGCTACTATAAATATTGTAAGTAGGAAAATTTAATACGAATGTTGATATAAAAGCACTTATAATGATTAACAATTCACATAATAATGTTTCTTGACGTTAATAAATTATACAGTATTCAAATATATTTTTGTATAAGATTTTTCGAAATTAATATTATCTTAATAGTTTAAGATAACCTCGAAGTGCAAAACTTATCCTCAATTATTGAATACATAGGGATTATTATGTATAAATCTATTCGTTACCAAATGTCATGTCAGTTTTTAGTAAATGACTCGTTTTTAAATTCTACAGTACTATTTGAACTACTATAAATATGGTTGACATATGTCATAAGTCAGTTTTTAGCGAGTGATGCGTTTTCTATTGTAGTATTATTTGAACTACTACAAGTATTGTAAGCGGTAAATTTTTATACGAATCGTGATGTAAAAGCACTCATAACGGTATACATTTTTTTCTCTCTCAAAAAGTTATAAAAACAATCAAAAACTTACTATTCCTTCCAAAATAACGGCAATAGGTACGACTCCAGTGGCTTCGGCTACTTGATGTTCAATCAAATAAAACATGTATTCATCGTAGAGCAACCTGATTAAATGAAAACTACCGAAACTAGCCGCCGATCTAAGCGTTAAATCTCTTATTACCATTGAACTGTAGAAACTCCATTTGAGTAAAAATTGTCTTGCCGCTTTCGAGAAGCTCGGTTTGCCTTCGTAAGGCTTCAGCGCGCTTTTTACGACATTTTTTAACCAAGACGCCCATTGCTCCAAAGAGTTTTGTTGTTGGAGCGTCAATTTAAAATCGTTTTCGAAACGGGCCACTAAATCGTTATCGCACTGACATACCCAAGATGCCTATAACATATTCAATAATAATTAATCAGTTAAAGCGATTGGTCCTTCGAACCGGATATAAACCTAATGAAGGCTCGAAGGACCAGACAGGTTAATTGTAAGTGTACTTAACAGTATACAAATATTAGTAACGATTCGTGACATTAAATTGGATTGAATAAAGAAAAATTTCAATCCATTGTACACTTAAAGATGTAATAACTTGATTTTATGCAAAATTTATATCGAAATTTAACCTATTAACAGATTTATCTCTTGTAACCACTGTTTATGACCTTAGTACCAGTACAATTACAGCGTTTCTGGCCCTTCGAGCCGGAAATAAACCTAATGAACGCTCGAAGGACCAAACAGAGTAATTGTATCAGGTATTTACATATATGATTATAGAGTTATCGAACATTTTGAAGCATTCTCGTGAGATTCGGAAGAATATTCGAAAATAATACGAAGATACGACAAGAAAAAGTATAGAAATTGAATTTTTGTACGGCTCCAAATTGATACCAAGTGTTGAATTATGGGAAGTAAGATTTCCCTGCAACAAGTCAGGTAGATTCTTGATGGAAGAACTAGAAGAGTGATAATTGAACACCACCAACAGATACAGAAAGTCGCATCAACAAAATCTGGTAACAAAGTGTCTCCACAAAAGATCTATTCCATATTACTGCTACTTTGGATCGAAGGTATGTCGGTGATAAGAACAACATAAACAATCATTGTAAGAAGACTTTTCGATGGATAATAACCGATGAAGATCCAACGGATGTTGTTCGATAACAAGAAGAGACTACCTTGGTGTTTGTTGGAGTAAATCGACGATTGTCGAGTTTAAATGTATTATTAGCTACTTCAAGGGGGTATATCGTAATTATATGATTCCTGGAACCTCAAGTAACTGATTCGATATGGAAATGATCAAATTTCTATCCGTAGCGTATAGCGAATGATTATCAAGACGGGGCAGTGTAACTTTGCCTTTACCTGTACGATTAAACATTCTGGAATGCTCTAGATTATATTCGAAGAACCTGTTTTTAATTTCAATGATTTTCTTTCGACTTGTTTGATGTGTTTACCTGTTCTCTAACGCTATGGAAATCCACTCGGTTCAAATCCGCCAACATCTGTCCGATTTGGTTGCTATTGTGCAACACGGCTCTGGCTGCTTGAGCAAGATGATTGAGGGAAGTGTAGCGTCTCAAACTGCTGCTAAATGCCGATACCGCGGTGAGTTTTATTTGGAGCATAGCCTGCGGAGCTCCAGCCATAGCACTCGTCAACCAATTTTCTAAATCTAGAACAAAAAGAAAAAAGGCGGTTGAAGTAATCGAAGATTCGATATCGATGTTAATGTTACTTTTGGCAAAATTCCGTATACTCTGAGTCAAAGTGGCAGGTATGGGTTTCAAAACGTCGGGTACCAAAACTTGAATGAGATTCTGGTAAAAAATCAGATCGACTTGTCGCATGAAATGTTGAACGGGTTCCAAATTGCATAAAGAAAATAATTTCGATTTCGAGAGATATTTTTCTTCTTCGCATTCGTCGCTGTTATTGTTATACTGAGACCTAAAAAAATATATATATATTAGGGTGGTCCAAAAAAATTTTTTTTCAAGTTTCGTACCAAAATATGTAAGATTATAATGTTAAAGAGCCCCCTCCGAAACGGAAAGTAAAAAAAAAATTTAAAGGTAAAAATTTCTAAAATCCTCAAAAGAGGATTTTTTTTTAAATTATTTTTCTAATTATTTTAGTTTTTTCTACAAGAAAAATGATAATGATTATGAAAACGTCGAAATTTTAATATTTAAAGGCCTCTCCAAATTTTAAAATTTTTAAAAATTTCTAAAATCGTCAAAAATCGATTTTTTTCAATTATTTTTTACATTATTTCAGTTCTTTCTACAAGAAAAATGATAATGATTATGAAATCGTCGAAATTTTAATATTTAAAGGCCTTTCCAAATTTTAAAATTTTTAAAAAATTCTAAAATCGTCAAAAATCGATTTTTTTCAATTATTTTTTACATTATTTCAGTTCTTTCTACAAGAAAAATGATAATGATTATGAAAACGTCGAAATTTTAATATTTAAAGGCCACTCTAAAATTTAAAATTCTTATAAATTTCTAAAATCGTCAAAAATCGATTTTTTTCAATTATTTTTCTCATTATTTCAGTTCTTTCTACAAGAAGAATGATAATGATTATGAAAACTTCGAAATTTTAATATTTAAAGGCCACTCTAAAATTTAAAATTCTTATAAATTTCTAAAATCGTCAAAAATCGATTTTTTTCAATTATTTTTCTCATTATTTCAGTTCTTTCTACAAGAAAAATGATAATGATTATGAAAACGTCGAAATTTTAATATTTAAAGGCCACTCTAAATTTTAAAATTTTTAAAAATTTCTAAAATCCTCAAAAATAGATTTTTTTCAATTATTTTTCTCATTATTTCAGTTTTTTCTACAAGAAAAATTTTTCAAAGTTTCCAAGACAAGTACTTAATAATAAATAAATCGATTTTTGACGATTTTAGAAAACCTTTTTTCACCTGCCGTTTGGTAAGAGGCTCGGAAAAAAAATTGTTTTTTTTGTGCCACCCTATCACATATATAATACAAAAATTAATGATAAAAATACCTCCAAAATTCCCTCCAAAGCGATTCGACAGTCGCAAATTCGAGACTCAAAATTGCATCCAAAAACGCTTCCAAATGTTCCCTGTAAATAGATTTCAAAGTATCCACATCATCGAAGCCACATTCGTCAGGTAACGGTTCATCGAATTGTATATCAGGAAATACTGGAATGGCAGTACTACCATCACCTACACATGACCAAAGAAAAAAATCGGTTATCGAATTAAATCGATACATTTTTTTATTACCAACTAACCTAAATAACCGATGTGTTGCGATAACCCGGAATTCGATATGGAATCGGACGATTCCGAGCTTCGTTTGAAAGGTCTAACGGTACCTTGAGCTTTACCGTTGGTACTCGAACTATTTAGAACCACTCGACTACTTTGATCTTCCAGATTCATCAAAGGAGAACCGGGTTTAACTCGGATGCCGTAGTAGTGATATTTCGAGTTTCCCCTAATGAAAGCATCGATGAAAAACTCTGAATTAGTCTTAAACAAAAGTGTAATATACTAAGAACTCATAAATAGCTCTCGTATCCCGCCTATACATAACTAATAGAATAAAAGAGAAGAAGAAAGTTAAGTTGTCACGTCAATCGACTGACAGATGAAAATTTTACTCTTAAATAACCCCTCAGAACGATTCAACTTCCCATTACTTTATGCCCTCAACAATGTACCAAATTTGGTTATGAAGAAATTAATTTTTTTCGAAATTTCGGGCACTATTCGAGACCGTGTAACTTCTAAAGCCCCTATACGCCTCTGCTATGTATCTGTACTTAATAATTATATAATATTTAGAAAGGTACTATTTACTAAAGATGATAAATGAAATGTAAAGTTTGAATTAATTTGATTTTTAATCATAAAATGTGAATTTAAAAAAATTAAAATCCGTTTCGTATTCATTTATATAACACGTGGCAACACTGCAAAGTAAACATTGCATCTAAATTCTAACAGGAAAAAAAGGGATGTAACTGGATACATTTTGGACTTTCCTATAAGTATTTGTTTTGTATCAGAGTTTTTACGAGACACCCTGTGTATAAATAGCGTTCACCCAATGTAATCAAACAAGTTTTTTTATTTAAATTTACCGCGCTACCATATTGAAACTGTTGACGTGTTTGACAGATGACAGCCAACTCATAAAAATACAAAGATGAGGCTTGAAAGTTTGTTTATATTTGAATGTGGAAAAATTAAAAAAAAAACTGAAATATTCATGTAAAAAACTGCAAATTTCGTTTCTGGTAAGTTAATTTAACCTATAGTCTTGATAATATTCAATATTTTGATAATAAATACCGAAAAATAAAAACTTTCCTTTCAAAAAATAAAGATTGTTATTTACTTACATCCTTAACTTATATAAATAAAAATCGATACCATAAATGATTTTTCTGTTTTTGTTTCTCAAATATTATGTTGATATATTATAAAAAGTCTCGTAAAAAATAGAAAAAAAGTTAAAAACCGTTACATTTTAAAGTTTTACAATGTAAACAAAATGAATCCTATAGATTGGTACCCACCTGGTTCCTAGACGTCTCGTTCTCAATCCCAAAAATACGGATCTTATTAGTTTCCCGAAGGAAGCCGCGTTTACGGGTTCCAATTTGTTATCGGCGCAATGCCTGAGGTAGTGAGCGTATAAAGTAGATCGAGGTAGCGAAACACCTTCAGCAGTTTCATAATTTTCCAATAACCATTGAACCTTTTCAATTAAAAAAAAGTTTAAATCCTATCCAAACCCAAATACAGGGCGTCCTCAAACAACAAAGAACCGATTCTATAAGCAGTGGACATGTGATAAGTTGCAAAAATTAAATTGGCTCTAGACTCCTGTAGTTATGGATAATATACAGGAAGTGTTCGAAAAATAATAAATACACAGAGATCAAATAATAATGATACAATATATATATATATATATATATATATATATATATATATATATATATATATATACAGTGAGGAAAAATAAAAGTGAAATGATTAATGTCAAGAAGACCTACAAGGTTTTAAAAAACGAAAACAAGCTGAAAGTATTGGATTAAAAGTAGAATCTGATTAAAAACGCAGTATTTTATACAGGGGGTGATTGAATGATAATAGTACGACAAATATACAGTGGAGATAAATAAAAGTGTAATAATTGAATGTCAAACAGACCTACAAAGTTTCAAAAACGGAAATAAGCTAGAAGTATTGGATTAAAAGTGGGATCTCATTAAGAAATGAAGTATTCTATATAGGGGGTGATCAAATGTTAATAATACAATATATATATATATATATATATATATATATATATATATATATATATATATATATATATATATACAGTGAAGAAAAATAAAATTGTAATAATTGAATGTCAAGAAGACCTACAAGGTTTTAAAAACGAAAACAAGCTGAAAGTATTGGATTAAAAGTGGTATCTCATGAGAAATGAATTATTCTATACAAGGGGTGATCAAATGATAGTGGTACAATATATATATATATATATATATATATATATATATATATATATATATGTACAGTGGGGAAAAATAAAATTGTAATAATTGAATGTCAAACAAACCTACAAGGTCGAAAATAAGATGGAATTATTGAAATAAAAATAGGATTTGATTTAAAAACGCAGTATTTTATACAGGGGGTGATTGAATGATAATAGTACGACAAATATACAGTGGAGATAAATAAAAGTGTAATAATTGAATGTCAAATAGACCTACAAAGTTTCAAAAACGAAAATAAGCTGAAATTATTGTATTAAAAGTGGGATCTCATTAAAAAACGAAGTAATTTAAACAGGGGGTTATCGAATGATGATGGAGTAATAATTAGAATTGAGGAACTGTGGAAACTAAAAAACAAACACACTCATTTCAATTTCGGGACACCCTGTACCTATAAAAACGAACAAAAACATAATTAATTTGTCGGAATCAAGCTTTAGTAGACAAAGACTACCACATGCACTAAATGAAAGCTCGCGATTCAATTTTTTTGTGCTACAAACAAAAAACGTGTTAGTAGATAAAGCCGGCAACTTACGGTGGCCGGAGACACCCTTGTGGCGTGTCCCAGGGCTGATCCTACGTCTTCACCTGTAACTACCGAAGGCTGAGAAGCATGCACTGTCGCTGTAGCAACGTAACTCGTTTCCTGCACCGCCCATAATTACAAAAGCGATTAGTTATATCAAATCAGTTAATTAATTCATCGCAAAATACAATTCATAACACAAAAACGATCGTTACATATCAAAATTTACGTACATCTTTTTTATTGTGTCACAAATGTATTCGGAAAATTAGATTTCATGTCCCGTTACGGGCTCCGGTGGATTTGCAACACCGTACAAGGTTGCCAGATAAATAAATGCGAAAAGCTGTATCTTGGTCACTGTTTGTTGTTGGCAATTTTATTAATAAAGTGTGAAAAAGAACGCGAAATATACGGGGGGCGAAAGTAAAATACTCAAACGGAAAGAATGGAGAAAACTGACAAACAAAACCAGGACCAACAAAAAGACTATAATGACAAAAACAAGGGGAGTATTCCACCCCAATAAAGGGATTTGTAGGCGCACAAAGCATTAGCCATAATCATAAACATCATTTGATTACAGGTTCTTCCCCGAATTGTATAAATTGGGTAAAAGAAAACTGAAGAAAATTTTTTTAATTAAATTTAATATATAATAAACGTTTTGATATTTAGAAGACTAGGAACGGAAAAAATTAGCTCAGAAGTTAATAAATTAAAAAGAAACTTTGAATCAAACCTCGTCACTTTATTTTATTAAAAAAATTCGCTGGAATTTAATTTTGTTTTGATACATTTACTGGAATAGTTCACATTGTGGGCCAGGTTTACTGGGTGATTTCCATTGGAAATTCCAGATGGCGCTTTACGACCCGTAGCGACCATCTTGGAATTGAAAAAAAATTTTTTTGGTCATTTTAGTGATAAAAATTCCTATCGGAAAAAACTACGAATAATAGCGCCCGAAATACTACGATTTGCCTTTTTTGGTATACTTCCATTTTGAAACTGTTGACAGATGACAGCCAACTCATAAAAATACAAAGATGAAGCTTGAAAGTTTGTTTATATTTGAATGTAGAAAAATTTGAAAAAAAACTGAAATATTCATGTAAAAACTGAAAATTTCGTTTCTGGTAAGTTAATTTAATCTATTATTTTGATAATATTCAATATTTTGATAATAAATACCGAAAAATGAAAACTTTTGTTTCTAAAAATGATTTTCATTGGAAATTCCAGATGGCGCTTTACGACCCGTAGCGGCTATTTTGGAATTGAAAAAATATTTTTCCAAATCTACTTTTTGGTCATTTTAGTAATAAAATTTCCTACCGAAAAAAACTACGAACAGTAGCGTCCAAAATACAACGATTTGCTATTTTTTTGGTATACCCTGTATAAAGGAGGTTTATTAAATTACAATTTTTTTTGTATTTAATAAGTGCAAGCTAAAACAAATTTGGTAGTAAAAAAGTAAAAAGTTTTGTTTTTGATGAAAAAATTCATTATTTTCGAGCTATAATCAATTTTTAAATTAAATTAATCGAAAATTCAAATTTAGAGATGGAAAATTTGACTAAAAAGACGTTTTAATTTAAAAAAAATCCACCAGAGTCCGTAAACTGTTAAAAAGAATAAAATATTGTTATTATTATTTCAATTTTAGTTATATCTTTTATAATTGGCTGTTTTCTGATGTAACCTACAGTCAGTACTGATGAAATCAGCTACTTCAACAATTTTATATACCCAACATTCAATACGAAGAGTTGATATAAGATTTAGAATACTAAACACACTATTTACTATACTGTCTGGTCTTTCGAGCCGGTTATAAACTAAATGAAGGCTCGAAGGACCAGACAGTGTAATTTTTAACGTAGCAAACAGTTCGCTATGGATATCACAGAATTATTTAATTACAACTAACGAAAGTTTAGATAAAATAAATGAAATGATAAATGAAACTAAATTAAATACTATACCCTGTGAAAAATCTGTAAAAATACTACTTTTATTCTACAATCTAAAATATCGGTCAGTACTAATTGTCGATTACAACCGAACAAAGCCTTACCGCACTAGTAGTTTGAGGTGATACCCTGTTAGAGATGAGAGACTCCGGATCCACGGCGTGCTGAACTACGTACTGTCCTCCGGTTGTGGTATAACCGACGGTACCCGTAACAGTTGTCGTACCGGAATTCGTAGCTGCATAATATTGACCTTGTCCCTGTCCGGCGTTCGTAATCGGATAAAGGGTCGCCGATTCTCCGACTGTATAAACCGGATACGCCCTGGAAATATCGATATATTGATCCGGATCACGAAAAGTTGTAATACTCCTACTTACATCTGTGCCTGTCCGCCGTTCGTTTGGGTAGCGTATATTTCCGGTTCGACATATTGGATGTGGTAGCCTTGATGAGAAGCCACACTGTCACCTTCCGCTACTACAAGAAAAATACACAATTCCACAATTGTTCGTTTAAATTGTTTTGTTATCATTTTCTTCCTCCCCTAACTCTAAATAATCTCAAAACTAATAAATTTGTTTTAGGCCCCTCCCTCCCTACACGTAGCCTAATTCAATCTTTCCCATGACCCCTCCTCATATTGCCCGATGCTACGTGCTACGTAATTTTTTTTCACAATACTTTACTTTTTCTATAACATATTTATTATGTAAATATCAATAGTGAGAAATTAGCATTTGTAAGCCAAATAAAATCATTTTTTTAACAGCTACGTGGTTTATGGGCGTTGTAAAACAGCAGTTTTTTAAAATAAATTGAAGTCCTGTATAATATTATATACTTTAAAAATCAGGGAACATGTCATACTGCTATTTTTCACATTTTATTTTTAGTTTCATAAAAAGGCTCAGTTCTGCTATGGCAAATGATGTGTCATCAAAATCAAAGTGTATTACCAGCAATTACATCAAAATTTAAAAACTTTAAAACATTGTCCCATTGTCTAATAACTTACGACCAAGAGCAACACTTCGATTCCATAACAATTTTTGATCTAAAACTAACCTTCAAATATATTAAACAATAAATGTTTATAATAATTTATGCATTATTTTTACCTGTAGTATCACTTCACGTATAGTTTTATTTTATTTTTTTCTATTTCGAAAAAACTATCAATGAGTTGTTTCAAAGTTTCACAAATTTTCGATTTCCACATCTTCCAGATCGATTTGTTTTAAGTTTTGTTACATTCGTATTTTTATAAAAAAAAATCGTTGGTATTAAATTTATTGATTCACTTGTTTTGAAGCGTCGCCAACTTCAATACTAAAGAAATTTCGATAGAAATCACTATATTATCACTCATTCCACTGTTTCCACAATCAACAACACATAAAACTAAACATTTTAAAATAAAATTAATAATTTTTGTTTGTCATCTCAACGCCATTAAACATCTGATTGTGAAATTCGTGGAACATTTTCGTTTAAGAGTCGATTCAACTTTCTGTCAAATATGTGTACATTTGGCGCGAAATAATATGTAAAAAAATGTCTACCACTAATCGTAAAAACAAATGCGCGGTATTCAGTAAGAATCAATTCTTAGGAGTGAGAGGTGCAAAATTTCATAAAACTGCAACACTAGTTTTAAAGTCCCTGTACGCAAATCATATCAAAATAAAAAGCTAAAAAAAATCAAGAAAATCAAAAAGAACGATCTGAACATAAACAAAAACATAACCTTCAACTTTTCATTGCGTCTTTTATTGAAAAAAAATTTAATTGGATATTTTGCGACTCTCAAATTAAAATTAAATTATATATTTAAAGCGTAAATAAAAAAAAAATTAATATAACCTCAAAAGTGCTAAAAAAATTTGGAAATATTAGTTTAAACGTGAGATGGTTGAGTAGAAATACATAGAAAACAAGTTAAAAATTCGAAAAAACTAACAACTTTCGACAAAAATAATCTAAACCATTTTGACAAAAAAAATCTAATAGTTTCTATTTTATTTTAAACCCTTACCATTATGATTTGAAAAAAATATCTGCTGTAACTAATCATATTAAATCAAAACATTATTTACATATAAAAAATTAAATATTGTATCCCTACTTTTTACCGTTGGACATTTAGATACAGAGTTCCAATACCCACTCGCGAACATACTGTTCTAGACTTATCACCATCCGATTTCGAACTACACTTTTAAATGACAAACACTACAAATATCGTCAAATAATCGTATCGTATGTAACCGAAACTGATGAAGCCCCGCCGACACTAAAGAACGATAAGGATCAAGTCGAGTGTTCATAATTTGATCACAATATATACAAACTCATTTTTCCCCTACCTGTTACGACATATATATCCGAAATATACAATACTAGATTTAATATCACAAAGAGTTACGCGAAAAATAGAGATTTATCAGGTTTGGGGAAGCGGAAAAAAGTGACAGTGACACAGTGGCGGAGAAAATAAACGAAATGAAACAGTGACAGATTTAAAGTAGTATTTAAATCATGGTTACGCCGCCATATTGAGATGGCCAATAGGGAAATACGCGCGAATGATAAATGTATAACGAAAATAATTTTAGTTTGATTCTTTTCAATTTTAAGAAATAAATTTCGTTTATTTTTAATTATAAAAGTGAAAATTAGAAAAAAAATAACGTGATGAGTTTAAAATATTTCTTGTCATAGTTGGAAAATTTTTCGGCGCATGCCCCAACTTCCGACATGTTTTTCGTGAACATTATTTACAAATTTATTCGCAGCGCTTAGTTTTATAAAGAAAGTAGCAATAAAACAAGTAACAGATAACAATTCATCATTTAATATAAAACTTATACTGGCGCCTAAATTAGTGCAAATAAAATAAAAATATAGGATGAAATCAAACAAGTGCATTTTAAGTTCGCACATGGTCTTCAGGTCGAGTTTCGCTTGCGTCGACGTGTGCCGGTGATTCAATTTACGTATCTTTATCTCGATACCGTAAGGATTATTTTCGAATAATAAATGTTGAATCTATACGTTAAGAAGTGTACAAAATTCATGGCTCCCATTTTTTCAACAACTTCGGATTACGAATTTAATAAAGTTTTTCGGTTTTAATAGATAAAATGGGTTTTTCTAGCTTACGGTTTTAACGATTATGACTTATATTTTGAAGAAATTAATTATTTCTGCTCTTATTAAATTTTGAGTTAGGCAAGTGTTTTTTCCCTAAACAACTCTGAGTAGCAATCTAGCAAAAAATTTGTTAGTAAACTGTGCTTCAAAAGGACATCGCTTATGTTTGAGTGGTTACAAGAGAAAACTGTAAGTACTTTGTGCAATTTTTCATTTAACTGCTTATTGTCCAGTCATATTTAGTGTTCAGATTGTCTTCATTTTAACATGGCGGACGCGCTTGCGCTAAGCATACTCGTTTAACATAACAACATATTCAATACAAAAATATCAAATTGATTTAATAAATAAAAATTATTCGTAAAAAAAATGAAGACGCCACTGGGGTCACTCTTAAACATCTTCTAATAAGAAACGCTAAAAACATGATTCACCTATAATCCGATCTACACAGGTGACGCGTGTCAGTCGCGTGTCCAATCAGGTGAACGTATCTACAATGTGTATCATCCGTCAAAGCACGGGGGTCGTTGATGCTTAAATGAAGGGATGATGCATCCGATATGCCCGAATTGAGCTGATATCTAATGAAAATCCTCTAATTAACGTATATATTACAGTAGGTGGAATCAGGTAGTTGTATTGTTATGTTGATAGAATGCAGCTGGAAGCTAGCATATCAAATTATATAGTCCGTTGGAAAATTAAAGAAATTGAATAAAATCTAAATGAAAAATTTAGAGTTTCGTAGACTTCTTCGGGTCTTTTTGGTTTAATTAGAATACTGTGTATAATAAAAAAAGTTGTAAATAGACTTGTACATAAGTATAGGTGCGTGATTCAATGTACCGGGTGTCCTCAATATAAAAGGTTATTTTCTATGAATTGAATAAAATCTAAATGGAAAATTTAGAGTTTCGTAGACTTCTTCGGGTCTTTTTGGTTTAATTAGAATACTGTGTATAATAAAAAAAGTTGTAAATAGACTTGTACATAAGTATAGGTGCGTGATTCAATGTACCGGGTGTCCTCAATATAAAAGGTTATTTTCTATGAATTGAATAAAATCTAAATGAAAAATTTAGAGTTTCGTAGACTTCTTCGGGTCTTTTTGGTTTAATTAGAATACTGTGTATAATAAAAAAAGTTGTACATAGACTTGTACATAAGTATAGGTACGTGATTCAATGTACCGGGTGTCCTCAATATAAAAGGTTATTTTCTATGAATTGAATAAAATCTAAATGAAAAATTTAGAGTTTCGTAGACTTCTTCGGGTCTTTTTGGTTTAATTAGAATACTGTGTATAATAAAAAAAGTTGTAAATAGACTTGTACATAAGTATAGGTGCGTGATTCAATGTACCGGGTGTCCTCAATATAAAAGGTTATTTTCTATGAATTGAATAAAATCTAAATGGAAAATTTAGAGTTTCGTAGACTTCTTCGGGTCTTTTTGGTTTAATTAGAATACTGTGTATAATAAAAAAAGTTGTAAATAGACTTGTACATAAGTATAGGTGCGTGATTCAATGTACCGGGTGTCCTCAATATAAAAGGTTATTTTCTATGAATTGAATAAAATCTAAATGAAAAATTTAGAGTTTCGTAGACTTCTTCGGGTCTTTTTGGTTTAATTAGAATACTGTGTATAATAAAAAAAGTTGTACATAGACTTGTACATAAGTATAGGTACGTGATTCAATGTACCGGGTGTCCTCAATATAAAAGGTTATTTTCTATGAATTGAATAAAATCTAAATGAAAAATTTAGAGTTTCGTAGACTTCTTCGGGTCTTTTTGGTTTAATTAGAATACTGTGAATAATAAAAAAAGTTGTAAATAGACTTGTACATAAGTATAGGTGCATGATTCAATGTACCGGGTGTCCTCAATATAGAAGGTTATTTTCTATAAATTGCTGGGGATAGTTTGAACAATCTACCGTTGATTTATTTATGAAAACATTGTTTCGTCACCAAAAGAAAAGCAAAATAGCTGTTATGTACGAGGGTGCTTTCAAAAGTACCTGGCCCAACAAAAAACATGAATTTTGGAAAAAATATATATCAATTTTACGTATTAGACCCATAGACTTTTCCCCGCGAAATCCAATAAGTTCGATACCTTTTATAATAAGAATCGTTAATCTCCTCAAAACTGCCGACAACATCTCTTTGATCACCGAGCCATTTTTTCAAGTCTGGGAATAGAAAATAATCCGAGGGGGCTAAATCTGGCGAATAGGGTGCATGAATTAGCACACACAAAGTTTAATTAATAAATTTTGATTATTGCAATAACGGATATGTGAGTTGGTGCATTGTTTTGACGAAACTACATTTTCTTCTTATCAAAATGCGGCCGATTTTACTTGATTTCTTCGCTCAAACGTTGCATTATACTCGTCGTTGATACTTTTTCCTTTTTTAAGATAGTTAATGAAAATTACCCCACACAAATCCCAAAAAACCGACGCCATGAACTTGCCCGCAAACGAAACGGTTCATGTCAGCTGGTTCTCCCTTTTCAGTCCGTTCTTTTGTTTGGGGTATGAAGTGATGGACCCACGTTTCATCCATGGTTATGAAACATTGTCCAACACTCGATGGAAACATCCTCACGACGCTGTTTTTGTTCCATTGCGAGCAAATGCGGCATCCATCTTGTGCAAAGCTTTCCCATGTCCAAAATTTTAGTTAATATGCGATGTACCGCCACCTTCCCGGAAGCTTTTTGATACCGTTATCGAAGAATTCCTTGGACAACTCGAACAGCCATGTCCGCACTCCTTTACCTCGTCGTCGGTGTTGAATTTTTGACCTCCAAAGGCTTCTTTCAGTGGTCCAAACACGTAGTAGTCTCAGAGGACAGACACCCCAATTTTGATATCGCATCGAGCGTAAGACGCGCGGTATGATAGCACGCGTTATACTGGAGGAAAATCGCACTTCGCGCTGGAATGCTCATCCGTTTCGAGCGATAAGCGGAATTCACGAATGTTTTTACTCGCGTCTCTTCCTCCTGATTCCTCTTTAGACGACACTAACACTGTAATCGTGGTCATAGGACCTGGAGCGCGAGCGTCGAACATAAAAATTGGCCATATCCCAGCGCGAACTTGATCGCGAGCGTTCGCGATCATGAATCACACTTCGTAAATTGTTTAAGGCGTCAGCGTCGGCGCAAATGTAAGAATTTGTAAATTGAATATTAATAACGGACACAGTTAACACATAATCTAATCGCCAAGTACACGCGTGCCATCTACATCATTCGTTTTTGACCGAAATATAATTTTTATAGCATTAAATTATTATCGAACGTGTGTTTACGGGAAAAATATACTTTTAGTAATATAGGAGTATGTATATTATGGATTTAATAACTACCAAACTAAAATATAGGGTGCTCTTACCTACGGTGGTTTGTAAAGGTGTTAAAGAAGTGTAAGACCTAGTCGCTGCTTCTGGTGGAAAGCATTAAAAATATCAATAGTCTAATATTAGTAACAATAACTACATTTTCAAATACGCATGCAAAGCAGAAGTGCCAGAAATGAGATTTTTGAGGGCTCTGAAGACGATAATTTATTGGTAGAAACGCGCGTCAGTTGGCGTAATTGTATTTGTGTCATGGTGTTAATGGTCAAGTTTAAAAATATCATCGACGGTTCTAGGAGAACGTTTATAAAACAAAAATCGATTATTTAAGTTCGCACATCCACCCTAATCTACGGATTTAGTACCTATTTATAGTTTCTAAAAAACGAAAAAATTGATTTTAAATCGTTTTGTAAACAGATGTCGATTTTGATAGTAAATCTTCAAAAAAAAATCATAATTATCGATATTACGAGTGTAAATCAAAAAATTTATATTACTAGCTTGTGTATACGAGGGAGAATCGAACCCTTTCAAAATATTGTGCATTATAACTGATACATTTACCCCGCTTCACGTTTTTTCTTCGATCTCTTAAATGTTGTTGAATCGGTATCCTTCAAAGCGTGAAAATAAGAAAAATTCACACGGAGTCGTATCAGGCGTGTAAAGCGGCGCGATCATGCCATTTTTATCCAAAAAAACATCCGCGTGTGCAAGGACATTTTCATTACGAAATAATCAGCCCCCTGTCTGCCACAAATTGATTTTTTTTTGAAAACATTCTCGCGCAAGCTTCTTAACATCACGAAATTTTCGAATAGTACGAAGTTTGTTATCAATCGACACGTGGCCATTTTTAAATTGTGTAAACATTGGATTTTTTCCCGTAGCTTCATCTTGGTAACCTGCTTACAAAGTTAAAACAATTTCCACGGCGTTTTTACCAAGTAGGAAATCAAATTTCATACCAGTACGTTGTTCACTCCAACTTGGCATCATAAAAAATTAAACAAAAAGGAAGTAGCGCCAAGGAAATAATTATAGCAGAGGAACGGAACAAGCAATATCGATGTCCAAGACGGCAATGCTGTCCATGGGGTCTTGGCCTCATAAAGTGAGTGCGTTCGCAAGAATCTTCATGTTGCCGCGAGGTCCATTGTCTTTTACCATGATCCGACATCCAAAAGAAGCAAAGGTCACGGAAGGCACCAAAAAAGGGAACTGCGAGGTTATCCTTTTGATAGACTTTAAGGAATCGAATACAACCGTGAATACTCTGACTTAGTTGCGTCAAAACTGGCCACAGTCCACACTGCTTCGCTTTCTGAGGCTACTGCACCCCAATGTGGCTTCACAGAGATTAAACACCCACCATACACCCTTCATCTGGTCTGAACTTTCTTTCAATATTAGTCTAAGAACTCACGGACCACGCTACGTCTTTTTATTATGAATTTTCTTTCTAGTAGAATGTTTTCGGTTTGTTATGAACCACATCTCGAACGTACAGGTCTGAGACGAAACGACAACCTTGCAAAGCTTAATTGAGCGTTCCAAAGAGATGAAAATGTTAGAAAACGATATCTGGAGAAGGTATTTCACAATTTTAAAGTCGAGCATCGTTAAGGAATAACAAAATTTACATCGAGACCTTTCCCTTTCATCTGATGATTGAATTAACGTATTTCTGTTGTTTTATCTAATCGTAATCTTCACGCGTGACCAAAGTTGCACAAACTTAACAAGTACGCATGCGACCGCCTCCTATTTTAGTTATTACACCGAAATAACGGTTATAAGAGTTAGAGGAGTTTTGTAAAGTTTTTAAAAATTCTTTTTTGTCGACTTACCTGTAACAGTTATGAAATGAGGGGACGTGGTCGCAAGCGGATCGGAATCGTGGTTCTCGGTCGGTTGTTCGGCAGTAGCACTGCTTTCGTTACTCGAATCGGCAGCTTGCTCCAACGCGGAAACGTCTATAACCGGCACACCGTTGACTATGGTACCGGTTGCGGTCTGGAAAGTTGAGAAAATTCGAGAAAAAAAATTAAAAAATCGAATCCAAAACGTGAATTAAATTGAAAAGAAAACGCCATAAGATGTTATCATACACAAACCATCACGGTATATGTAAATCTTGAGTGAAAAATTACTTCCAAATACCGAAGAATTCGTTGCTGATTACCAAACGTTATTCAGACCAAATAGATCCATTATAGATCAAATTAAAGAAGTTTCGAGAAAGGTACGGTGGTATATTCATTAAATAATCGTGGATTTCATGCAAGCCTATGATTCGATTTACAAAAATCAACTTTATGTTAATATAAACAATTTCGGAATGCTAATTAAGTCCAGCATCCATTTGTTTGAATATAGAAGAAGAATCAACCAATTTAGAGACAAAAAATGACACTTTGGAAGGAAGGGAGAAAGATATGAAGGTTGTTACTTTTGAGATATGACAACACTGACGTTAATATGTCAAATTTGACGTTGACATCGAAAAGTTTGACGTTTTTTATCGACTTTCGACTGGTTTCGACTTTTAGTGATGAAGCACTCGTGGATATTGTCCAAAATCGCCAAAAAACGTCGTTGCTGCGAGTAAAATGATATTCACGTGACATTTCGTAAGATTAATTCTACTCGCATACATTCATTACTGCATGAACTTTTGGTCTCTTTCAAGACGAGCCAAATCCAAACAAAAGTTGTTGGTGCGCGAAGAACTTCGAAGCAAATGGTTTCGGAATAACTGAACATGTCGCCAACTTTCCATTATAGCAACGTAGAACTGTCAGTTCCGAATTGTACATCAGCATCTGTTTGCTGACAATTCGAGCTCTCACTCATCAATTCAAACAAAAACGTTTTTGAACAGTCGAAACATCGAATGTTTGGCACCAAATGATAAATTCTTATTCCCGCAGATCAAAAATACACCTGGAGGAGCGGTTGATACGTTGAAATCTCACGTTTTGGAGGTGGGAAAATTGGGAAATGGGAAAATTGCTTTAAGAATTGGTGCAAAAATGTACTGATCTTAATGGAGAAGATTTTGGATAAAAATAAAACCATATCCAATTAAAAATATTTGTTTTTATGTGTTTATCTCAACTTCAGTGTCAATGGTTTAACAAAGTATGCTGGGAAAAAGTCTTTGAAGGGATTTGACTCATTAGAAGACTTTGGAAAAGGTGGTAGGTAAAAGGTACAGAAGACGCAGTCAATCTTCTAAAATAACGCTATTAGAAGAAGACAGTTCTAGTTAGGAACAACTAGGGAAGGTTAAGACAACTAAATATTCATAACTTCAAGTTAATATACAGAGTAATAGTTCATAACTTCAAAATATTCTATTTCAAGCAACGTCAATATCCATTTATATTTTATTATTATTCATTATTTTTTGTCACAAATTTTACTTAAATTTCGTGTATGAAAACTCACCATCAATTTTTCCATCATCATCTTCGTTAGTTACTTATGAATCGTTGATATATTTTCCTTCGCGGGGCACTAAGGGCAACGCTTTTTTTCAACAACAAATTATCTGACATTTGATTATTGATTTTAGAAAAATTCGTTTGTTTATCAGGTAACTTGTGTGAATTTTGGATCCGTACTAAACATTCCACCAAATGTCAGCGGAACATGACATTTTTCAATCCATTTGTAAATTGACAAGTTTGAGTTTCATTATCTGCAGTTTTTGTGCTACTTTAACCGAAAAAGACATCTTAATGGATTAATGTCAAAACTAACTTCAAGATTCTGCAGCCTATTGAAAGTTAAATAATACAAAAGTAGTTCTCAACATTTAGAACATTTTACTCGTCAAAAGGAAATTTAAACTATCAACTATCCGAGAAGAAACCCCTCTAGAAGACAGTGTTTAAATTTCCAAGAAGTGAAAACATAAAGTCTCTAAAAAATGAGCTGAATAGCCCTGGCAATTGAGGCCTTTCTAATCTTAACGAGTTTCTACACCATAAAGTGGCTTGATCAAATGCTTGAGGCTCCGATTGATGGGCGCTTCAAGCGAACTTCAATATTTTGATCAAAACTGTCTGTCGAAGCTGAGAAATGGAGGTGCCTGGAGATTTGGGCTTCCTGGCATTAACATTGGTTGCTGCGAAGGGGAGAAACCACAAAAAGAAAAAGAGATGGTGGTTTTTAGTCAATCACCGTCAATGCTTCAAGCTTCAAAACGGGTTTTTAAACTATCAATCAAGCTTGATACAATCAATTTGCTCGAGCATTTGAACAGATAGTCTAGGGCCTACTTTAGATTCTACAGTGTGCGGCAGCATAACCTTCCTTTTTTCAAATTCCCTAAAACGTTTTGTATGAATCAGAAACGTTTTTAAACAATTCTGAAGGACATATCATGTAGATGACGTCTCTTATTCTTGATTTCGGGAACTTTTCATGACGTTTCCAAGCAAATTAACTCAGCTATGTCTTTTCGGGACACGGGACAACTTCGTGTTCAGTTTTTTTGCCAGTAACTTGCGATTGCAGGAGTGTCCTTTTTATCAAACGTCTTAAAACGTTTTTAAACAATTCTGAAGGACATATCATGTAGATGACGTCTCTTATTCTTGATTTCGGGAACTTTTCATGACGTTTCCAAGCAAATTAACTCAGCTATGTCTTTTCGGGACACGGGACAACTTCGTGTTCAGTTTTTTTGCCAGTAACTTGCGATTGCAGGAGTGTCCTTTTTATCAAACGTCTTAAAACGTTTTTAAACAATTCTGAAGGACATATCATGTAGATGACGTCTCTTATTCTTGATTTCGGGAGCTTTTCATGACGTTTCCAAGCAAATTAACTCAGCTATGTCTTTTCGGGACACGGGACAACTTCGTGTTCAGTTTTTTTGCCAGTAACTTGCGATTGCAGGAGTGTCCTTTTTATCAAACGTCTTAAAACGTTTTTAAACAATTCTGAAGGACATATCATGTAGATGACGTCTCTTATTCTTGATTTCGGGAGCTTTTCATGACGTATCCAAGCTTATTAACTCAGCTATGTCTTATGGGGTATCGTCCGAGCCGATTTTTCTCTTCCACGTATAATGTGATTCGTCAATATTTAATATTTTCATGAGTTATCCTTCAGGAATCTTTTTTTTTTTGATAATAATCCAAATACGGTTATTTTGTGGTGGAATATTTCGGATAAATTGTATCAAGGTTATCGTTATTGACAGTTGGTAATTGTCAATTTGAAATAGAACGTCAGATTTTTTATTATAAAATGAAAATAAATCAAAGAAAGATAAGTAGGATAGAAATTAGTATATGTGGCGATTATTTTGGAGAAGGTATCACCAATAAGGAGGTTTCATACATTCAGTGACGCACTTTAAATAAATAAATAAATGAAAGTAAACAATATAATTATTGTGAAAACTATTTTCGTACAGCTGACATTGGAAGTGACATTTTGAATGACAGCCAACAGTGTTAAAAGTGATTGTTTACGTAGAAATATTTTTAACGCAGTGTCAAAATGAAGAAATCAGATAAAATCGTGATAAAAACTTTAGGAATTCCAAAATTTCTATTATCAATATTTAAAAATCAATCTCTAGTATCATCATGATAACTAGTAGAAACTGGAAATACAACATTGGACGATGACGTTCCAGAATTTGCTGAGAAATATAGTTATACAAACAGTGCATTTTTTATTCATGTATTTCTGGAAAATACTTGCTATTTGTAGCGAAAAATTACCCAAAAAATTGAAGTGTTCTATTTTTAGACGGCCTAATTGTTTGCCTTGGTCTCCGAAAATCTTCTCGGTTCGTTTGTTTTACTCCCGTAGTGCGGATTTACCACAAAACATACTCAATAAGAAGGTCAATTTACATGTAAATTTCGGCAACACAAATTTAATTAGCCATTTACCGATCGTGTTCTAAATGGTGAGAATTTTGTAAAATTCAATGCTCAAAACGAAATTATCACTCAAGTGATTTTACAAATTTAAATACAAGACAACAAGACTTGTATCAGACCCATCATGACGTACGGCACGGAAGTCCGCGAGGACACCAACAAGACGAAACAAATGCTGAAGGTGGCCGAGATGAAAACACAGAGTAAGAAATACAGATGTCAAAGAGCAGTGCGCGATACAAGACATTGTAAGATGGGGAAGACAACGTAAGAGGCAGTGGTGCAACCATGTAAGACGGATGGACGAGACAAGACGAGACGAGAATAGTCCTAGAAAACAACCCGCCCGGTTCAAGGCCTCCCGGGAGACCACCTAAAAGGTGGAAAGATAGTTGGCAATCCACCTCTCAGGAAAAGATGCAGAGGCAGCTTCAGAATGAACAGATCGATAGATCTCCAAGAAGTAGAAGAAGAAGAAGACAAATTTAAATAGAAAATATTTGAAATATAAAGCACTGATATGATCGTCGAAGAGCATCAAGTTGATAGTCCGATGTCTTAATATCTGGCGATTTACCTATAGAAGAACCATGGGAATTTTCCGAGGAATTTTCAGATTCCATGGTTAGAAAGGAAAATAGTAGTTTTGACAAACGAAAATTGAATTTTTTAACTAGTAAGAACAATTCAACACCTAGGAAAACGGTTAAGTATTCATTGGAATACAACAGCCAAAATATCAAAATTGAAAGTTGAGAACTATGAGTCTTGGAGGATTTTTTTGTCCAATGGGCAAACGGCTTGCCAGAAATTGATTGGGAAATGCTCCCGAAACTACTCATTTGTAGTTTATCGAGCAGTATCAAGTATTGTCGAGGACCAAAAAGGAGAGAAGCCCAATCTCGTTAGTTATAGAATTTGACGTTTATACGTCTCGTGTGAAACTCCTTATCGAACTGTTGATGTTCTTGCAAAATTTATTATTTGTTGGGTTACAATCAAAGTGAAACCTTCTTGCTAGGATGAAGCTATTCATCAGGTACCTCAAAAAACAGTAAAGACATGTCGTTGATCCAATTGATCGAAGAAAAGAGTTTTTTGTAAACTTTTAGCAATGGAAACTG
The DNA here is from genome assembly GCF_026250575.1 of Diorhabda carinulata. Lineage (NCBI taxonomy): Eukaryota > Metazoa > Arthropoda > Insecta > Coleoptera > Chrysomelidae > Diorhabda > Diorhabda carinulata. Next base: position 2,588,773 of record NC_079469.1, read on the forward strand.
ACTCTAGGAAACTTTGGCTTAGAAGAATGCTTCGAAGTACTTTCTCTTAATTTTAATGCATCTGAATATATAGATTTAACAAATCATGGAATTATTACGAATACTATTGTCCGTTGAAGAATTAAGCGATGGAGCGTATTAGGATATTATGAAGCTAAAGATGGTTCTACTTTGGGAAAACTAAAATCGCGAAATACGAGAATGGTTCTAACAGAGGAAACTCAAAAATTAACTGCCGATATCACCCCTTCATTGTTGAAAAATCTTTGACCCTTCGAGCCAAATTTGGCGAATAAGGTGCATGATGTAGCAATTCAAACTTAAATTTGGAAAGTGAAATAAAGGATGAGTGAGCTGGTGCATTGTCTTGATGAAACAAGACTTTCTCCTTATCCAAATGCGTCCGATTTTGCTTGATTTATCGCAAAAACCCTCGCCTGCAGATGGAATGGTTTTTTGCCTCCTTTGGATCCGATGAAAAAAGTAAAACACACGTTATTCTCGCAAATCTGTGATCACTGCTGCAAATTTTGCTGGTGTCAATCTTGTTAACCTCCTCAAAAAGTATAGACCTCCTGCTGATAAGCACGAAAGATTTTTTGTGTGATATAATAAAAAATGTGACAACGTCTCTCCTGGCAGAGTCAGGAGCGGACATTCTATAAATAAAGCAACAGGGATGGAAATTCAACAGTGCAGCCGAAGAATGTGTTGAAAGTTCATTAGAAAATAAAAGAAAAATTCCAGAAAACATTCTGGACCAAGCCCCTGGCATACATGGATATATCACAGCTTCAAATAAAATTAACATTCACCCAAAACATGGACTTACTTAGACAGGAAATTCTCAAAAGAATATTCACCCAGAAAATGGACTTACTTAGACAGGACATTCAAGAGAATATATGCCCAGAAAAAGGGCTTACTTAGACAAGAAGTTCAAGAGAATATTCACCGAGAAAATGGACTTACTTAGACAGGAAATTCAAGAGAATATTCACCCAGAAAAAGGGCTTACTAAGACAGGAAATTCAAGAGAATATTCACCCAGAAAATGGACTTACTTAGACAAGAAGTTCAAGAGAATATTCACCGAGAAAATGGACTTACTTAGACAGGACATTCAAGAGAATATATGCCCAGAAAAAGGGCTTACTTAGACAAGAAGTTCAAGAGAATATTCACCCAGAAAATGGAGTTACTTAGACAAGAAGTTCAAGAGAATATTCACCCAGAAAATGGACTTACTTAGACAGGAAATTCAAGAGAATATTCACCCAGAAAAAGGGCTTACTAAGACAGGAAATTCAAGAGAATATTCACCCAGAAAATGGACTTACTTAGACAAGAAGTTCAAGAGAATATTCACCCAGAAAAAGGGCTTACTAAGACAAGAAGTTCAAGAGAATATTCACCGAGAAAATGGACTTACTTAGACAGGAAATTCAAGAGAATATTCAACCAGAAAAAGGGCTTACTAAGACAGGAAATTCAAGAGAATATTCACCCAGAAAATGGACTTACTTAGACAAGAAGTTCAAGAGAATATTCACCCAGAAAATGGACTTACTTAGACAGGAAATTCAAGAGAATATTCACCCAGAAAATGGACTTACTTAGACAAGAAGTTCAAGAGAATATTCACCGAGAAAATGGACTTACTTAGACAGGAAATTCAAGAGAATATTCACCCAGAAAATGGACTTACTTAGACAAGAAGTTCAAGAGAATATTCACCAAGAAAATGGACTTACATAGACAGGATATTCAAGAGAATATTCACCCAGAAAATGGTGTTACTTAGACAAGAAGTTCAAGAGAATATTCACCGAGAAAATGGACTTACTTAGACAGGAAATTCAAGAGAATATTCACCCAGAAAATGGACTTACTTAGACAAGAAGTTCAAGAGAATATTCACCAAGAAAATGGACTTACATAGACAGGATATTCAAGAGAATATTCACCCAGAAAATGGACTTACTTAGACAAGAAGTTCAAGAGAATATTCACCGAGAAAATGGACTTACTTAGACAGGAAATTCAAGAGAATATTCAACCAGAAAAAGGGCTTACTAAGACAGGAAATTCAAGAGAATATTTACCCAGAAAATGGACTTACTTAGACAAGAAGTTCAAGAGAATATTCACCCAGAAAATGGACTTACTTAGACAGGAAATTCAAGAGAATATTCACCCAGAAAATGGACTTACTTAGACAAGAAGTTCAAGAGAATATTCACCAAGAAAATGGACTTACATAGACAGGATATTCAAGAGAATATTCACCCAGAAAATGGTGTTACTTAGACAAGAAGTTCAAGAGAATATTCACCCAGAAAATGGACTTACTTAGACAGGAAATTCAAGAGAATATTCACCCAGAAAATGGACTTACTTAGACAAGAAGTTCAAGAGAATATTCACCCAGAAAATGGACTTACTTAGACAGGAAATTCAAGAGAATATTCACCCAGAAAATGGACTTACTTAGACAAGAAGTTCAAGAGAATATTCACCGAGAAAATGGACTTACTTAGACAAGAAGTTCAAGAGAATATTCACCCAGAAAATGGACTTACTTAGACAGGAAATTCAAGAGAATATTCGCCCAGAAAATGGACTTACTTAGACAAGAAGTTCAAGAGAATATTCACCGAGAAAATGGACTTACTTAGACAGGAAATTCAAGAGAATATTCACCCAGAAAATGGACTTACTTAGACAAGAAGTTCAAGAGAATATTCACCCAGAAAATGGACTTACATAGACAGGATATTCAAGAGAATATTCACCCAGAAAATGGAGTTACTTAGACAAGAAGTTCAAGAGAATATTCACCCAGAAAATGGACTTACTTAGACAGGAAATTCAAGAGAATATTCACCCAGAAAATGGACTTACTTAGACAAGAAGTTCAAGAGAATATTCACCAAGAAAATGGACTTACATAGACAGGATATTCAAGAGAATATTCACCCAGAAAATGGAGTTACTTAGACAAGAAGTTCAAGAGAATATTCACCCAGAAAATGGACTTACTTAGACAGGAAATTCAAGAGAATATTCACCCAGAAAATGGACTTACTTAGACAGGAAATTCAAGAGAATATTCATCCAGAAAATGGACTTACATAGACAGGATATTCAAGAGAATATTCACCCAGAAAATGGACTTACATAGACAGGATATTCAAGAGAATATTCACCCAGAAAATGGAGTTACTTAGACAAGAAGTTCAAGAGAATATTCACCCAGAAAATGGACTTACTTAGACAAGAAGTTCAAGAGAATATTCACCAAGAAAATGGACTTACATAGACAGGATATTCAAGAGAATATTCACCCAGAAAATGGAGTTACTTAGACAAGAAGTTCAAGAGAATATTCACCCAGAAAATGGACTTACTTAGACAGGAAATTCAAGAGAATATTCACCCAGAAAATGGACTTACTTAGACAAGAAGTTCAAGAGAATATTCACCGAGAAAATGGACTTACTTAGACAGGAAATTCAAGAGAATATTCACCCAGAAAATGGACTTACTTAGACAGGAAATTCAAGAGAATATTTTCCGAGAACATGGACTTACTTAGACAAGAAGTTCAAGAGAATATTCACCCAGAAAATGGACTTACTTAGACAGGAAATTCAAGAGAATATTCACCCAGAAAATGGAGTTACTTAGACAAGAAGTTCAAGAGAATATTCACCCAGAAAATGGACTTACTTAGACAGGAAATTCAAGAGAATATTCACCCAGAAAATGGACTTACTTAGACAAGAAGTTCAAGAGAATATTCACCGAGAAAATGGACTTACTTAGACAGGAAATTCAAGAGAATATTCACCCAGAAAATGGACTTACTTAGACAGGAAATTCAAGAGAATATTTTCCGAGAACATGGACTTACTTAGACAAGAAGTTCAAGAGAATATTCACCCAGAAAATGGACTTACTTAGACAGGAAATTCAAGAGAATATTCACCCAGAAAATGGACTTACTTAGACAGGAAATCCAAGAGAATATTTTCCGAGAACATGGACTTACTCTCTTCAATTCTCTTCGTTCATTTCACAAACCTTTTCCCTCAAATAAAACATAATTTTCAAGAAATCGTACGTAGATGAAATTACATGTACAAGAATTGAAATAGTTGGTGACGTGGTTAAAAATTTCATTAAGTTCAAGTTACTATAAGATTACATGGTTCGATTAATAACTATAATAAAAAACAAGAAATCAGATATTTCATCCTACTCAATCAATTTGTATCGCGTATATACTTACACTAATTAGTTAATCCCACTTCTGAAAATTGACACTTCAATAAAAACCTGCCTTTTACTTGAAAAAAAAATGATCCCAATACACTGAAACACAACGGCTCAATAACATCGAAATCTCTTACCTGATGTAAACTAGCTGGCAGAACAATGAGCTGAGTTTGTTGAGGCTGAGCCGGGGGTGTAGTAGCCGGCGCTGGAGTAGGAGGGCTGCTGCTACCTCCGCCTGCTACGAAACGAGCTGTAGTTGCCATGGTTGCGTCACCAAGGCTACTCCTGTCGGTCTCTGAAACAACCAATGGCGTCAAGGTCTCGCCAGATTGGCAGAGCTTTTATTTTTTTTTTTTATTTCGCGGAGGCATTCGTAACAAGGTATGGCGAATACGTCAGGGAGGAAGAAAGTGAAGTGGGTTACATGTTTTTTTCTTTGTTGAAGAAAATCTTGTTGATGTAAAACTACATTTTTGATATATTGAAAATATGGGTATTATGATGTTATTTCATTTTTGTTTATAACGTTTAAAATAGTACGACAACTAGTATTTTTATAATTAATTAATGTAATGATTAAAACTTTATTAAAAATTTTTCAAAAACACTTGAAAATATGGGAAGTTTCCCGAAAAATCTGAGGAATATGTTAATTAATTTGAAACTTAATGCATCCCAAAATATGGTTAGCACGAATTTGATTCCTGTAGATTGCATTTTGTATCATTTTGACGATGGTGGAGATCGATGTTTTGGACTCTCCATTATTGATAATAGTCCCGCAAGAAAAATTTCTCTATCTGCATCAAAATGTACATCATTTAAATGCAATCTAAATATAGCGCAAACAATTTTTTTATATTTTATACAAATAAAAGGTCTGGTTATTAAATAACGAGATTGGTTACGAAAAAGGGTTTTATTATAAAAATTATTCTACATTCGAATGCTCCCATTCAATATACCCCCTCTCCTCTCGCCATACACCTTTCCATACGTTTTTTCCATTGATGAAAGCAGTGCTGGAAGTCTTCTTTGGTGAGGACCTTCAGGAGCTCTGCAGTTTTTTACTTTACCGCTTCCATCGACTCAAATCGGGTCCCTTTCGAAGCAGATCTTTTTCTAACCTTTCAAGGAAATCTAAACAGACCGTTTGACGCAAGAGCTTTTGATCAGAAGTCAGTTTTTTTGGCACCAACTTCGCAAACTTTTGTCATATGTAGTTCCTCGTGTAAAATTTTTATAACCGTCTTTATCGGCGTTTACAGCCTCGGAAATCATCCGGATGCTAATTCGACGATCTGCTCAATTTGGTTGGTTGATTTTGGTTACTGTTTCCGGTGTTAAAACAGTTTTAGGCGCTGGTCATCTTCAGTGCTTTCTAATCGTAAACTAAAGCGCTTAAACCACTCAAAAACACGCGCACGAGATAGAGTAGCCTCTTGTAACAATTTATAGCACTGCACAAATACTATAATAGTAAACTCTACCCGTCTAAGGCGCCCTCTAGATGCGTAGTTTCGTCATATAATAGCCAGACCTCGTAGACTCGTAGCAAATTTCAGAAATTACAAAAAATCGCCATTTTATATGTTTATCCCAATATTGATATCCCAAAATTTTATAACAATTTAGAGCTAAAGGCAGAAACAGGTTCGTTTCAAACCGTTTCCACACGCGCGGTCTCGTTATTTAATAGACAGGCCTCGTATATTACTTACGAGGGATGTATAAAACTTTCCCGACCTCAATCTGAAGGTAACTTGTTTTGCAATAAAAAACTTTTGTTAAATACAGAAACAAATGATAGTTTTCGATTGATTCCTTTCCAATTTACTAATTCAAAACTTAGTAGGGCCATTATTACAGAATATTTTCTAAAAAGTACCTAAGCTAATAGAAGTTTTCGGCGTTTTATGGCTCTTTTAGAACTAAAAAACTGTACAGGATAATAGAAAAATGTTTGGACTGGTCAAAAGCCGTGTAAAGGTTAAAAATTTCATCTTGTTATCTGTTCCCGACAAATTTCAACGAAATTATTATTGTAGGTGTTTCCATTTAGTAAGGAAATCCAAGTTAACGAGTTTAGTTCACTTGCAATTTTATAGAAAAATTAAAAAAATATGTTAAATGGCGGAAAATCGTGTTTAGATCTCCACGAACTACGAGGATGATCCCTGACCTACAGATGGCGGTAGTTGCTTGGAAAATACCACTGTACGTAAAGTACATAATTTATACAGCAAATGTTTCAACTTTGAAGACGCCATGTTGTTTAGTTTTTGTTTGGTGAACGAGTTCAGTGAATTTGTAAACATGGAAGAAATTCGGCATCGTTTTGTTATAGAATATTTTTATTTGAAAGACTTTGAACCCACTAATATAGAAGCTGGAGTAGATTCTACTCGGAGTTTAAATGTTTACGACCTGTAAAGATCAGCACCGCATTGGTCGATCAAATGAGGTGACGACTCCAGAAATGTTGAAGAAAATCCACTGGATGGAAGCGTTCGCTCACGATGGAACAAAAATAGGTGTTTCATAACCATGGATAAAACAATGGACTCAAAAGGAAGAATCTGATCCAAAGAAGGCAGAGATAGTTCCATCTGCAGACGAGATCATGACGTCGGTTATTGCAATGGCCAAAGCCATTGAATTAAAGTATGAATTGCTATTTCATGCACCCTATTCCCTAGATTTAGCCCCCTCGGATTATTTTCTGTTCTTAGAGTTGAAAAAATGGCTCGGTGGTCAAAGGTTTTCCATCAATGAAGAGATGATGTCGGCAGTTAATGATTATTTTTAGTAGCTTGACGAATTATAAAAAAAAAGTATCTTTGTTGGGCCAGGAGCGTCCCCGTATACCTTATTGAACTGGTGTGAACATAGATAAAGGTAGAAGTTTCAAAAACTGAGAAAATGCAGTTCTTCGTGTTGTCTATTGAAATTATTTTTAGAAATACAAAAAACTGTAAGTTACCTGCTGTTTTTTCTCAATTCAATCCTTAGATAGCATTAACACTAACCTTTCATTATAATTATTTAACACTACAAAACCCAAAAAATGACACGAAACTTGTCTAGCTTCAATCAACAAATAAGTAACGGGTCGAAATACAGCCCTTATGCAATTTAGTAATAAATGCAAAGCGTATAAAAGAGAATGGAAATGAATAGTACACCTGCCCTAATAAGAGCAGTATGGGGGTTAGAACGCTTTTTCAATTAGTGAGGGAGTTTCGACCACAAAATTACGAAACAACTAAAAACGATTCAAACCAGATGAATATCTAGTTAATCCAGAGTTTTATGTGACAGAATTTCAAAGTATAAAATTATAATCAGTCTTTTTAATACTTAGTATACAGGGTTTGTCCGGAAAGTAATAGGACTGAGTCGATTTAAAAAAAATTTATTGAGCCAATCGTACAATTCTTTAAAAACTTTCAAAATAGGCTCCTTCTGCGTCGATGCAGCGCTGCCAGCGCGATTTCCAAGCATTGAAGGCGTCACGGAAGGCATTCTCCGGAATAGCCTTGAGAGCCGCGGTGCATGCTGCTTGGATCCCCTCTGTCGTCTCGAAATGCTTGCCTTTCATCGGCCTTTTCAAGCGAGGAAACAAAAAAAAGTCCGGGGGGGCCACATCTGGGCTGTAGGGCGGCTGCGGAAGCGTTGGAATGCCGGCCTTAGTCAGGTCGTCAGTGAGCACTTTTGGGACCATCTTCGCGCACACCTTGCGCATGTTCAAATGCTCCGTCACAATGTCATGAACCACAGATTTTGGTAAATTTAACATCTGGGCAATCAAACGAATACTTAGTCGACGGTCTGTGTTCAAAACTTTGCGCACACGAGTCACATTGTCGAAGTCTTCCAGCACGGTCTTCATCGGCGACCTCTTCCCGGCCGTCCAAAAAAGGCCTGGTGCCACCGAAACACACCACTTCTTGCTAAAGCAACATCTGGGTAAGCCTGCTTGATCATATCAAACGTCTTTGTCGCAGATTTACCGAGTTTCACACAGAATTTAATCGCGTACCTCTGCTCTAACGAACGCTGCATTTTCGGCTTGCACAACTCACAGAAACACGTCGCGCGAAAATGCCTGTCCTGACTCTCCAGGTGCTCGGAGACAACTGACCATCCGCTCGTTAGCTAGGAACGCCCTCTACCGAATCCATTCGGTGCGCGCACGCTCTGAAGTACAATCGCGGCGGAAGAAAATCAGTCCAATTACTTTGCGGACAAACCCTGTACCATTTACGAAGGTACCACCCTAATAATTTAATGATTAAAAACACACTTAAATCACGATGCACCATTGAGAATCTGTAAAATTCTTGTTGTGGACTAAGTTCGTTGCACGATTATTCACTTAGGAATTCACTCAGAATTAGTTGAAGGATCAATATTTTACGATGCGAAAAAAATGCACAATCACTTGCCAATTGAAATCGAATTGATTGCTTTCTCAAATTCCACAATTAAATTCATTTGATTCACTGTTTTCGGGGTTACCTTAAGTAGTTTCCAACTTCAATGATGTGAAAAACTGTATTTAAAGCACGATTAGTTACTACGTCTACAATAAACTACGTTCGTATATTAGGGGAATCTAATTATAACCGTAACATCATTATCGTGTCCATTTTGTGTTCTAATCGTTAAAAATGCTGCTTAAACAAATGATTTGCGCGTTTCATTGGATCAATTGATGAGAACTGTATTTAATGGACAACCCTCGTATAAAGATAATAGAAGATCAACTTTTTAGTGTCGCATATCCGAATATGAATTGAATATAATGAAAATATACAACAAGCCACTTTACTATCGATACCTGTTTGACTATCCTACACCTGGTTAGATAATAGCGGGTGAGTCACACAGTACTTGCATTGGGGGAGTAGTTGTGGATAATGTGATAGTTTTTTTTTGTGAAGGAAACCGTAGGAACGGCACAAACTGGTACGAAGTTAACTTTCCGGTAGAATTTCAGTGGACAGATCCAAAAATTTACGTACGAGGTGTAGTAAATAATTTTGTACTGCGATTCAAAGTATCTTCGGTTATTGTTTAAAGTAGCAGATTCTATGGGTTTCTTTGAAGTCTTGAGTTTCTGGAACTCTGTGTCTTCTCTGATACTGGCACAAATGCTGCTCTGGTCACTTAGTTGAAAGTTGAAAGAATCCAAATCAAATATTCGTCAAGAGCCCGGCATCTTCAGATGTTCATTGAGACTGCAATTTGGTGATAAATTCCCAGGAGTAGCTCTGCATGCCTAAATCCTAGTAGATTATTCCAGTCATAGTTTTTTTTGTTAATCTATCTCTTTTTATAGTGCCTATTGTACTGTAGGTGATTTCACAGAAGGGTTTAGGTCGTACGAAGGGTTTATCCGCTGCTACTTCAACAATTCTGTCTGTTATTTCAACTCCAATGTAACCTGTAACCCATTGAAAGGCAATTTGTCTAACGCTAGGCATTCATCTTGGATTTATGGAACTCAGAGCTCTAATTGCTGCTTGGATATTGATCTGGATGATAATCTTTTGATTGCAATCATTTTGTGGCAAGTTTAACTGACTTTTTGGTGAACTTCTTAATGTTTCTTTAACCACAAACTTTAATATCTTTTATTTTTATTTGTATACCAAACTCCTGATTTTTCTTTTTCTTTTTGGTTTGTTTGTTGTTATTGAGATGATGCTCCTCAATCTACAAGCACATCCTGTTGAGCGTCTTGCCTCAAACAACGAGTAAATTGCTTACAAAAACGCAAATTTTGAAAATTCAGTTCATTGCCTCTCGATCATTTACGATTTCATCGAAACTTGTTACATACAATTCATTAAAGTTTTAAAATAGTGTTGTTGAACGTTGGAAAGTGCTCAATCATCTGGTTTACGAGCTCGAGCTTTCGATTTAATGATGGTTGTTTATTCACGTTTAAAGCATGGTTCGCAGTGAACAAATTAGGCTCGTCACGAATTTTGTCTAATTTTTCGTCCGTTTTAGAAGATCCGAATTCTTGTCGATCCATTTTCCAATAATTCGAACGCCTGGCTTATAATTTAAGTGACGAAAGTTGCCAATGTTGTAGAATTTTTACGCAGGCGACTAAATTTCCAAGAGAACAGGAATTACTATAAACGATCGAGCATGTGGTGGTCATTGATCGCTAAATCGGGACTATAGGGAGGTTGGTCAAAGCACTTGGGTTCAAATAACCGCTTTGATGGACATTATCATGAAGCAGATTGTATAGTTAGTCGCACTTTTCACTTTTAATACATTTTTTTTTCAAATCTCACAATATGTTGTTAAATTCAAGCAACCAGCAGGAACCAACTCAATTTTTGGAACTCAAACTGTTTAAACTTGAATTTCCTGGCCGTTATTTTGATTCTAGTATTGAATATCTCACGAAAGACTGATAATCGTAGAACAGCGAATGGAAAATGAAAGCAAATTTTTGGTACCAAAGTGAACACAACTTAATTTGAAGTTTCTGTTACCAAATGCATAGAAGAAGCACCTAATTTATTGGTCTAACTTCTAATTTTTCAACCTCCGCTCACTCCGTGCAGACGTTACGGTCTCGCACTACACACTCCGCCATTGTTGACATTCAGGCGTCAGTCGGCGTTGTGCTACAGCCACGTAAACATTATTGATGTTCCCGCCAAGTGTGATTCATTTTCTACAGACTGAAGGCCAAACTGCTGCAGAAATCCATCGGAGAATGAGTTGTGTGTATGGGAAAAACTTCAGAGTAATGGTGGGGCATGATGATAGGGGTCAAGGACGCAAATCTGTCGTTGATTGATAGAATGGTTGAAGAAAACAGCAGATTCACTATAAGAGAGCGTATCGAAAAGCTTGTCCACAGATATAACAAATGTCTCGAACTCTTCGGTGATTATTTCGAAAATTGTACCAATTTTTCGGTAATAAAATGATTATTTTATATGAACGTGTCTTTTATTTATGGCCTATCGGAAGTTGAAAAAAAAAACAGCCCTTAAATTACGATAAACTTTTAAAAAAAAATATGAGTCGTTCGGAAATTTCAACTGATTATTTCTTAAACGAAATAAAACCTGGTAGGTACACATCCCATCCAGATCCAGATATAATTGGGGGGTTGAGAGAGGACTGAGAAAGTTATTGCTATAGCAATGCGCCATGGTTACCGAACTGGGGTTGATTTCGCTCACCTACCACTTGTTAAGAATCCATGTCGATATATCGGATGACGAGCCTAGTTTGTATAAAGACGTTCCGATTTTTGTTTATACTTTATTTGTATTTATTCATTAAATTACGTATAATATTTATTGTTTTCGATAATTACAACGTAGAATACGGATCAAAACACGTCAAAACAAAGTATTTGATATTGTAAATAAACAGGATATTAGATTTAGTTCACGTCATAAGCAAGGGAGGCGCTATTTTTGGTAAAAATGAAAACGACGCGTTAATTTTCATTTACAAAAATCTTGCGTCAATTCACAGGTCAACGGAATGGAGAGAACTTTGTTATCAAATATCCAAATGTTTAAATTAACCAAAAACTGTTGGCAGTTTCTTTACTACGAAAGAATCAATTTCCATGTCGATTGAGGTACTTCCAAAACATCTGATTTGCACGCATCAACTGCTTCTTTAATTGTAGAAAAACGTTGACCTCGTAATTTAATTTTGATCTACGGGAATCGGAAGAAATCAATGTGTGCTAAATAAGGATCATAAGGCGGAAGATCCATCAATTCGTTGTTTTGACTAGTCGAAAACTGATGTTCGATATTTCTCATTGTCGTGGTGAAGAATGATTCGTCTTCTGCGATTTTTTCGAATTTTTGTGCCGTTTCATAACGAGGGTGCGTCACTTCACACCCTAAACAAAAGATCAATCAAAACAATGGACTGAAAAGGGAGAATCGGATCTAAAGAAGGTAAAGATCGTTCCATATGCAGAGAAGATTTTTTGGAATAATTCGCGTTGGATAATTTTCATTTACTATCTTGAAAAATGAAAAACTATCAACGGCGAGTATAATGCAACGTTTCGGCGAAGAAATCAAGCAAAAACAGCCGCATTTGGAACAAGTTTCATCAAGAAAATGCACCAACTCACACAACCGTTATTGCAATAACCAAAATTGATGAATTAAACTTTGCATTGCTATTTCACGCACCCTATTCGCCATATTTAGTCCCCTCGGATTATTTCCCAATTGTTCCCAAATTTGAAAAATTGGTTGTGTGATCAAAAATTTTCCAACAACCAAGAGGTGATGTCGGAAGTTAATGGTTATTTTGAAGAGCTTGATTCTCAGTAATGATAACTGTTAGGAAAAAAATCATTGGTACCATTTTTGTATAGAATTTTAAGATCTACAACTTTGGTTTGAGGTTATTTTTTGATAAAACTTACAGTTTTCGAGAAAATTACAAAAAACCTCAAGTTTCGACCTTTGACCCCGAATAACTTTTCTAGCACACATAAGAACGATGGGGGTTTTTAAAACTTTATTCGTAATGGTAAATCCCAGCTCCCCACCAATATTAAGCTTTACAAGAACAGTTGAAGAATCGTTAATACACAAATCTTTGTTGACCCGTTATTAATTTTGAACTATTCCAAACTAAACATCCACCGTTTTAAATTATTTTCATTTTAGTAGCAAATCACTTTCACCGCTATCGTTTCCAAAAATAAATAAATAAATAAACGTACCACATTTGTTCTTTTTCGTTGTACACGTGTTGACATCGTTTCAACCACGTAGCAATTATTATATAAGTGATATCTCGTAATACCTTTATGTCTTTTAAATTAAAACTTCTATTTTTACCCCCAACTCTATTTTCCAAAGAATAAACATTATTAGAAGGACGGTCAAATGTTTTTTTTATCCAAAATCTCGTCAAACGCTGCGTCAATTTCATATTTATTGTATAACCAACCTACCAAGGGAAAATTACCCAATTAACTAACTCAGAAAAGACTGAGCAATGAAGTGAGCATAATACACCCAAATTACTAATTTGGAGACCCTTTGATACAATAACACAAACTAATTTAAGTTTAATCCAAGTCCTTGATGGAAAATAATCATCGAAATTAATCCAAATCTACAGATTATTTTGACTTTATGACGGTTGCTTTTTATATTTTCAGTGTTGGCAACACTGTCTAATAATCTCGTCGTAGTGAACATAACCGCATTTTTTCGTTTGACTATTGTTTACAATTAATTCGAATGAAATTAGTAAAAAAAATGGAATTACTACGATAAAAGTATATCAATTTATTAGCAAACAATATTATTGTAAGGAAGATATGCCATTATCGTACATCAATTTAATAAAATCAAACACAAAAATGGAAAAACGTAACGTATTCATATTATACATTTAAAAACTGTTTGTTTATAACGAAAATTTTAAAACTGAATCAGTAAAATTATTATTCAATACAATTGTTAATTTTTTTACGAGGGTCGTCACAACTATAGTTTTTTTACATATCGAATTACTTGTTCCGTTTGTTTTTGTGTGGAACACATCTGGTAGCAGTCGAACATTATCTTTGTAGTTATTAGTCTGAATATCTTTTAAGAGGATATGTTCAACTGTGTTACCAATATGTCGAGATTCTTTCTTTCATGATTGTTTTTTATAAATATGCTTTTTGTTTTGTCTCCATTTTTTCTTTATTTGTTAATTATTCACTGAATGTCTTGTCGCGAGGTCTAAGGACATTATATAATGAAGATTCATGGGGTATGAGGTCCAGAAGACAGTTTATTGATAGATAGATACAAGGATTTTAATAATATCCAGGTTTTGTGTCCATTTTTTTCTCACAGTGTAAATTATTCACTAAATATCTTTTCATAAGATCTGAAGACATTGTATAATGAAATTTCATGGGGTATGAGGAACTAAAAACTTTTTTTTATAGATACAATCGAGTATCCATCTCAATACCCATAATTTGTTGCCAGTTTTCTTTCTCTGTGTAAATTACTCACTCAATATCTAGTCGCAAAGTCTGAGAACATTGTACAATTAATTTTCATCAGGTATGGGGAATGGAAGACAGTTTATTGATAGATACCTACAAGGATCTTAATAATATCCAGATTTTCTCTATTTTTTCTCTCACGGTGGAAATTACTCACTAAATATTTTGTCATAAGGTCTGAAGACATTGTATAATGAAATTTCATGGGGTATGAGGAACGAAAAACTTGTTTTTGATAGATACAATCGAGTATCCATCTCAATACCCAGAATTTGTCTCCATTTTTCTTTCTTTATGTAAATTACTCACTCAATATCTTGTCACAAAGTCTGAGAACGTTGTATAGTGAATTTTTATGGGGTATGGGTAACGGAAGACAGTTTATTGATAGATACATACAAGGATCTTAATAATATCCAGATTTTGTCTCTTTTTTTTCTCTCACGGTGTAAATTATTCACTAAATATCTTGTTATAAGATCTGAAGACATTGTATAAAGAAATTTCACGGGGTATGGGGAATTGAAGACAGTTTATTGATAGATACATACAAGGATCTTAATAATAACTAGGTTTTGTCTCCATTTTCTTCTCCCACAGTGTAAATTATTTACTAAATATCTTGTTATAATATCTGAAGACATTGTATAATGATATTTCATGGGGTATGAGGAATGAAAAACTTGTTTTTGATACAATCGAGTATCCATCTCAATACCCAGACTTTGTCTCCATTTTCCTTTCTCTATGTAAATTACTCACTCAATATCTTGTTACAAAATCTGAGAACATTGTATAGTGAATTTTTATGGGGTATGGGTTATGGAAAACAGTTTATTGATAGATACATACAAGGATCTTGATAATAATCAGGTTTTGTCTCCATTTTTTCTCTCACAGTGTAAATTATTCACTAAATATCTAGTCACAAAGTCTGAGAACATTGTAGAATGAAATTTCATGGGGTATGGGGAATGAAAGACAGTTTATTGATAGATACATACAAGGATCTTAATAATAACCAGGTTTTGTCTCCATTTTTTCACTTATCGTGTAAATTACTCACTAAATGTCTTGTCATAAGGTCTGAAGACATTGTATAATGAAGTTTCATGGGATATGAGGAACAGAAAACAGTTTTTTAATACAGAATTTATAACATAACAAAAGATTGATGCCCATTTTATGTCTTATCAACAAATGACATGCAATAGAGTTCGAATTTTCATCCATAAAAGAAGGTTTTGATTTCAAATGAAATAGAAAAGCTGATTCTAGTTAAAAGAAAATAATTATTATAATAAGAGAAACTTCTATAAATCTTCTTCTTAATATCTTCTTAATCTTAACCCATAATATGTAATCTATAGGGCTAAAATCCATCTTAGTTCTGTCCAATAGTATCAGTTTGAATACATGTTTCAACAAACTCAAACTTTGAAATCAGCCAACAAAAAAATTACTGACTAACTACACCCAATATGGAATATTTTTGATATATTCGTATTAAAGTGTAAAAGGTTTTCTCTACTTAGAGCTATAATAAAGTTTAACAATCGATCAAACGAAATATTATAGCTATTCATATAAAAAAATAAATAGGATTTCAATAATTCTCATTTTGATGTATGTTTGTTACGTCTATTTCAAATAAAATAAAACAAATAACAAACACAAAATGAAATGTTTTTTTTTATACCCCTATTTGTATCTTATATAACTTCTTTACCTTTGTAAAATGACGGTTAAAAGAAACTACAGGATGTAATTCTAGAAAATATTGAATGGCCATTTACTTACTGTCGAATAATAAACATATATTTTTGGAAAAGGTAGAATAATTCTACGAGTACTAAAATCGTAAGTCCTAACCTCAAATCTAATATAATAACCGCAAAAATCATATTAATATGCAGTATGATATTAGTAGTTACTATTTAAAAGCTTTGAAAATGGTTATGGTTATTATATATTTTTTTTCGTACACAGTTATGTGACATTTTTTTTCCTTTAGTTTAACGATAGAATTTGAAAAAAAAAAATACGTAAGCTGATGATATATAACCCTAAATGTGACTAATTATAAAATTATGATATATACCAATATGGTTCAATTACTGTCATAAAAATATAAAATCTTTTATCAGCATATCTATATAGATTACAATTTTTTATATAATTTCGGATGTAGATATCATTAATAATTTTTTATACATATGTCCGTATACATAAAGAATATAAATGTTAAATAATGCACTGTAATCGTACTATAACGATAACATTTTATATCATTAATTTTACGTTAAAAAAAAAATTTCCATTATTATTATTACTGCATTGACGTCTGAAGGGAGCCATTTGCATAAATAAAAAAATAGTGAAAGCTATTGGAAAAATTGAAAAACGAAATATTAAAAAAGCGTGCTGTGTAAATCAACCGAAAAAATTATTGCAAATAACAAAAAAATAATTAATCAATGTTAACATTTACCCAATGTTGCTATGTTGTTGTGTCGGTTGCTAGGCAGTCACCAAGGATACGAAATGGTCTTGCTAGTTTTGACAGGTGTATATATTCAGTTGATTTTATAAAACAGCAGCTCGTTTTACCATTAGAATTGTTTAAATAATTACACTGGTACGGAGGTATAACTCCATTTTTACAGTAATGTATTAATAACTCACTAGAACTGCTGTTTATTGATTATTTTACGCAGCTGAAGTGCACGATGGCCATTACCGATAAAAGAGAAAACTGCAATTGATTCACACTGTTATTACCTATATTATCCGCAAGGCGCTCGGTAATCAATAAAAGAAATAATAAAAGTCCATATTGCTTGATACACCAATAAACTAACCTCTCTTTATCCTGGTTTATACGACACTGATAAATAGAGATTATTAGTACAATAATTATCATTTTGTTACTGTTGCCATGGGAACAATACGAATATACATACTTTAAAATCAAAAACCTTTATAAGCTATAAACTATTAATTACTAACTATTATATTCAGATATTATTGTCTGCAATTATTTAGGAAGCTAATCAATTATTATTTAATCAGGATAGTAGGTGGGACCTTAAATAATTGAGTATGTCGAAATATTTTTGCTAAGAGAATTGTAGCTTCATCTATAAGTTGTTTAAAACATTTTTGTCTAAGTAGAAATCTCTCCGCTTAGTAATAACTTGTCAGTAGATGGCACTGATAGGCTCTAATAGAATATTTTAATTTCTATTATGGTATTAATTCACAGAACTAAACTTTGATGTTTATGGGATCAATTATTATATAGTGTTAAATGTATTTCGTGATTTTGATAATTTTTTTATTATTATAATTAAATGCTGTTAATTGAAATTGTATATATTTCAATGTATACCATACATACGTTAATTTGGTGGAGTCTCAACTTTTTGTTCGTTTTAGTTTTTGTAGATCTGTGAAACCAATTGATTTTATGATATAGATTAACCTAATTTTCCATCAATAATTGATTTTACGATTTTTAACAATTCTGTTGGGTCATTTTCAGAATAGTGTAATTGCAAAACGTAATCATTAATATTTCATTCAGATATAAAAATCGTATTATAAATTACAGAGAATTGTAAACTTTATTGTGCCCTAGGAATGCAATCCATTTCCGATGTAATTACTACTATACTATGTATATGTATGTTTTTTATTATATTCTCATCAATATAAAAAACTCGTTTATTGTCTAAATATTTTTTGAAAAAAAAACAATGAAATTCAACTAAGTGTGATTATGATACAATATCAGGTCAGGGTGCGATTCTTCAATGAATAAATAGAGGGCGGCATGACTGGCTGATATTATCGTTTGTTTATTTTTCAACTGACTAATACAGGGATGCCGTATCTTAAATTTTATACCTGAATATACTTAAGAGCACAAAAATTGGAATATTTAACATTTTTTAATCCGATCATGTTAACTTTAGATGATTAAAATATATTATTCCGATAATGTCCCATTTTCTGAAGATTTTGTGTGTTTAAAACCAAACTGAATTAACGAAAAAATTATACCATTAGCATCATTTTTCTACGAGGCGAATATTCTACTACATCTAGATGGCTTTTGAATACATAGAATCCCTCAGATGCAGGTGTTTGTGATAAATTATAAAAATCACAAAAAATACCTGTCAAAATAAAGCTCTAATCACAAATATATTAACAAATAATATACATGAAGTTTGAAGAAAATTGAAGAATCAGATCTATTTAGAACTTAGAATAAACAAAAACATTTGATTTTTTCTTAAGAAAACTTTATTATACACTGAAAGAATAAATGTTGATATTTGAAAAAGAAATTTTTATTATCAAACAATAATTTCACAAAAGGATAAAATCTTTTAAATATACGTCTTCGACACGGCAACTACGCCTTCGTCTGACGTTGTTAACTCGACACCGGCCCTGTGTGCTGTCACCTAATCCATCTGTGTGTTGCTCTTCTACACTTCTATGCATGCAAAACATTTCAAAGTAGATCAATCTGCGATACTTGAAAACGCATGTCAAGTTAATCGTGCATTTATCAATTGTTAAACGATCTGCCATTACGAATTTATCCACCCAAAGTGAAAATAGAAAGAATAATGGAGTGATTCGTGTTGTTTACATCCCGATTTGTTGACCAAATAAACTTGAAAAATGACCGTGAAAGAGTATTATTTATCGGTAACTACCAGTCGGTCGCCATCTTTTAAGTAACTACTCTTGCCAATGAACTTTTAAAATTTAATTTACAAAAGGGATGCTTTCGTTTTGGTGAAGTTACTTTAAAATTTTATTAGTGCAATATATTGAGTTTTATTTAGTTGAGAAGACGGCTCGTAAACCCAAAAGGTAAGGTTAGGATTTTTATTTATATTCATTCATATTTATAAAAACGTATATAGGCTTTAATTGTGTCAATTTAAAATATTTATCAAGTAAATAGTATTTATTTTAATTATCATATGTACAGTTTGGATAGATGGGGAGTATTTTTAAAATATTTTTCAACTAGATACAGGTGTATGGAATCTACCATTATAATTCCAAATAAGGCTGTATAATTTTAAGGAGTGTTAAGTTTCTAGGTTGTATAAAGTTTATTGTTTAAAAATTTATCATTAAACCATTATCACTAAATATTACCTCAATAAATAACCTTGAACGACTATATTTTATTCGGAAGGGGTGTCGGTTCGATTCAAGATGTCATTTAGGTATTGTGTTTATCAAGATTACTTACGTCGATAACCATTTTCATTTTTCCTAATCTAAAAATAACCTAATCTGGTCACGTGATCTTTTACTTTTAATAATACGGAATAAATTCAAACAAAAACTCTATAATTACGTGGTGAATTTATGAAAATCGATAGAATAATATGTTCAAATTTAACTTGTTGAAAAAATTAATAATGATTACATATTTTTCCGTATTTAATAATTATAATTGATTGGCTGTTGTTCTAAGAAAAGTAGGCCATATTTAATTTCGGAAGCCAGGTGTCCTCTACGTTTAAAGTTTATTCCTATTCTTATAAATGAATCGAACTTTTGACGACACTGTACTTCGTGTTGGTATAATATATGTATGTATAATACTTTCAACAATGTGCTGAAATCCGTATGCACAATATACATTTTTTTTTAAATTTGTTCAGGTTAAAGTTCAAGTAGAAATTGTTATTCATTTTTTTATTTTTTAATTACAGTCAGTTGATGTATTTCAAACTAGAAGTAATGGATTTGGCTCACTCTTTTTTATACATATTTTTGGATTTGACATAAAAAAGTTAAAAAAGGCACATTGATTCAAATTTATGAATATAGTGTTTTGGAAAGCTTCTATATTAGGAAACTATTTATCCTCCGTTATTTAAGGTAATATTTTAACTTCCAAAACCTACAGGGTGAGCCGAAACTCATCAAAAAAAGACACATCTCGATATATTTAGAACAACGAGAAATTTGACATGATAGAACATAACCTAACAATTTTTCCAGCCTGTTTGCTATACATATTTTTGGATTTGAAGTAAAAAAGTTGGGAAAGAATTTAAATTTGAATCAATGTTGATTCAAATTTATGGATAAAGTGTTTTTAAAAGCTTCTATACTAGGAAATTATTTATCTTCCGTTGTTTAAAGTAACGTTTCATCTCCCAAAACGTACAAGGTGAGTCGAAACTCATCAAAAAAGACACATTTCGATATATTTACAACAAGAAATTTGACATGATAGAACATAACCTAACTTTATTTTTGTGTAGTATTTTAAAATAGCTCATACTATACACAATACAGTGTAATAGAAAAGTGAAAATTTCGTCATTTGTATAGGTTCGTCCTATTTTGGGCTTAGATATAGTTGTATCTGTATTTCTATGATGATTTATCTTAATTTTAGGCTTTTGTTTTCTATGAAAATCAGTTAAAAAAAAAATAAAAATTGTCGAAACGTACATTCTACATGTTATTTTAAACATAAAATAAAGACAAATCATCAAAAAAGTCTAAGAAGTAATAAGATAAAGAAAGTGATATGTGTATATAAGGTTTAATAAGAAAAAAAAAGTATTTTCTGTTAATATACTTTTTTTGCAAATAATATGTTTGCCGTAATTTGCCAAAATTGCTGTATAAATAGTTTTTTTTTTTCGAACGATTTCTTTATTGTTCACACAACTAATGCTAGCCGGTTTGAATAGATGGAAGCACTTATCAAGAAATTAGATTGGAGTCGTGATTCCGGTTCCCTTTAACTTTTACGATACAGTATCGGCTTAGCACAAACAGGGGTCAATAAACTACGAAAATTATCAGACGTGCCACTGGGTTATTTAATTGTAAATTAGAGAGTGAAATTTCATTTTTTTCGTGGATTCTCAAACACTAGATGTAAAAGGATTTTTGAAGTTTTGTAAGGGAAGGGGGTAAAAAATTTTTTCGATTTTTATAATTTTGAATCCACGAAAAAAAAAATATATATATATATAGATTGATATTGTAATTGATAATATCTATCTTATCAGCCTCACCTTCTATTCTCTCTTTGTCCTACCCCTACTAGTGTCTTTTTCATCGTAAAAAAATAGTTATTCGTAATATACATATGAACTATAATAAAAAAATCATTGATTTGCTGTTATTTGAATCATCTTGACTTTTTTAGTTTAATATTTATGTGTAATAGAAGAAATTAGTTGTTTACATTTCTTTAACATAACTTTCTACTTATGTCATTTATCAATTACCATCGTCGAATAAGAATTAAGAATTTTTGGCGTCTCGCAAAGAAAGGGGATGAAAAAAAAATTACATAACCTTACCTAATCACTGATATTTTGTGTTTATATTTAGATGTTTTATAACACAAAAAAGCTGAAAATACATGATTATGTTGGTAAAAAATTTTTTTCCTCCCTTTCCCCTGTCAGACGACAAAAATCATTTTAGATACAATCATCTAGTGTGTTAGTAGCTGGTTAGAATTTGGAATTCCGTTTCCGGAACGTCAACCATTTTTTTATGTAATTTGTCGAATATTTTTATAATACGAGGTATGTTGGAAGTTTGTTGCAAATTATTCAATTTTCAGGCACGGATGGGGTGTAAAAGGGATTGGTACCATGGCAGATAACCACTGTTTTTCTGGAGGCGGTAAGTAATTTTAACATTTGGTTTCGAAATATTATTTACATAACCTTAAATAAATTATTTTAAATTATATAACTTCCATAATACAACATTATAATTAAATATTTTCAACTTTTTACCTGCCCCTCGTAAGTGTTATTGTAGAAAATATTTCCTATATAATTATTTTTTTCTTGAAAAAATTCAATACCGATAATATTAATTTATTTTTAATGAAACTTTTGCAGAAATATTTTTTTCCATATCTAGATTTCTTTTATTGAAATTTTGCAAAGCGAAATCTAGCGGTAGGAGGTCGAACTTGAAATCTCGCTTCGACCGGAGACTCAATAAGCTTTTATTTGTTTTGATTGCATATTCGTTTTGTGCAACAGCATCTCGCTGTTTCACTTGATTTCTTTCTGATTGTTCGATTGACACATGTTAGGTGTGTCTCTAACAATCGAATAGAATCTTCTAGATGTCATGAAAGTGGGCCGGGATCTAACTATACTCGCTAATATTAAGTGGATTTAACAATTATCCAAGGTCAATATATTAATCAATTACTTCATTACTGTTTTTTAAAGAATTACTTAAATTTCATATTAAATTTTTTATGTCTTCATAAAATCTGACGATTCTATTTAATCTCATCACTAAATTATACAACGTATATTTTCATCATGAAGTAAATATAAATATATAGAATAGTTTCCTATTTTTTTCGTTCCCGAAAAGACGTATTAATTATTGTTTAAATTATTATTTGTGTTATAATTTTAAGTCTTGAGTGGACCTGCTAGGTAATAATCTTTTGTTGGGTTATAAAAGAAACTCGATGATCGCGGCACGAGCGCGGTTGGCCCTGTCCGTCAAGGGCTGCCGCGGTGTTGCCAAAATATAAACTACTTCAATGTCGGTATCATAACGGGTTATCATTTATGAAACAAATTCATCGAAGCTTCATTTTTCAAAAGTGATTATAATCACGACGTTTTTTTTTCAACTTTTATTGACTTTTTAGTAAGAATTAATCGGATAGGTGTGGTCATATGTTTCATGAAATGGCATCGTCGCTTGATAGTCATCTGAATTGATTAAAACTTATATTGGGTATTAATTTAAAGTTGTAGGGGTAATAGGTGTATGTAAACTAATCCTAAAGATATTTTTTCTAATTTAATATAATTCGTTGTCGAAAATGCTGAAATCGGACTTATTTATAATTAAAAGTATTTAAATATGACGTATAATGTAAAATTTGGCAACAAAGCATTCATAAAATATTTTAAAATGTATAATCACGCATTCAAAAAAAATGTACATACTTAATTTTTAGACTTTATAAGTACTACGCATTTATTAAACGTAATTGTGTATTTCCTTATTTTCGTTGTCGATAAAATACGTCTCCGAAATCTATTGAATTGAATCGAAACCGGCAACAGCGCAATCGAGTGCTCCGTTTACTCTCGTATCGTTGATCGTTGCATAAGAGTAATAAACGACAAGAAGATGAGCCGAAACCTAAACGCACAAAACCGGCGGATACCGAATCACAGAACGCAAGCGATCCGCAAGAAACATTGCCGGTTGTATAATTGTTACGGCGTTGTCAAATTTCATAATAACTACAGTTTATATATTTGAATTTATCGGTTTTTTGTTTTATTATTGAGTTTTAAGAACTTTTTAAATCAAGGTTGTAGATTCTGTTTTCTTGTTATTAACAAAACTATATAAACTTTGAACACTTTGATTGAGGGGCAATTTTACAAGCGAAGGTTAACCCTCAAACCCCACAGATATCGACTTTTTACGTTTTATAGTTGGAGGTCACTGTCAAACTTCGATTAACATTAAACTGACAATTCCAACCTTATTTTTTCAAATTGTTAACGTTTCAACGATATTTTAAGTAAACGATTTTAGTTTTACTAAGATTATTGTCGATTCACTAAATGCTATGTAGTAATAGTAAATAAAGTTTGAGCTATATTTCCGTGAGGGTGAAAACTGACAAAAAATATGGATTCAACTATGACCTTGAAAACTTAGGTATTATTGGTTTACACTAGAGTTTTATCCATATTTCAATCTCCAGTTTTACTACAAGTTGAAAAATCTCACCTAAACTATGATTCGAGATACTTTTGATAGTTATAGAATTTTAATTATCTATAGATAAATTTAACAATCCGGCAACGGCGCTAAGCAGTCAGCTGTTATGTATTGTTGGCTGTAGAAGTGCGCGCTAGAGAGAGATAGAAATTACTAGAGAGTTGTTGAGTTGAGTGAGTGCATTTCGGTTTGAACAGCGGGTGGGACACCTGTTGAACGCTTTTCTCTCGTTAGCTTTGCTCGTTTCTCGTTTATTTTCTCTGTCTCTCTCGCTTTGTTGGCTCCCGTATCCGTATGAACACGCCGAAATGGCCAATGGAGGGATTCTGCAGATAACTGGATATGGCTTTAATGCCAGTAGCGGTACTCGCGGGAATCGTTACGGTTAATGCGTTTTATTATTGTGTCACCGTTCTTAATTGAGTGGATAATTTTTTTTCGAATAGATTTTTAATATTGCTTTTAATCTAGTTATTATATATAAAAATAGAATTTAAAGAACGTAAATTTAGTTTTTAAGTGTTATTATATAGAATAAACAAATTTACTTAAATTAAATAGTCTTCAAATTTTGACTCTAGTTTTTTCGCCAAAATTTTTGTAAAATTTATTTGTGTAAAATCAAGATTTTAATAAAAAATTATTTGATGTGCAGAATTTGAATGAAGTTTATTAATTTTTTTTTCTAATTTTCTAGTATAATGAAGGTATTTAAAAAAAATTAAAATAGTCTCTACATGATTTATCCCAAGTTAATTTCAAAATCTGGAAAGTTTTTAAATTGAAAAAACACAAATATCCCTATTATATACTTAGAAAATTTTCTTAAGAATGTCGAATTTTTTCGAAAAGTACATGAATAAATGAAAAAATTGAAAAAAAAAACAATTGAATATCATAGTTTTAACAATTTTTACAAATTGTTAGAAATTTTGTAGGTTAGGTTAGGTTAGAATTCTCTTTTTTCGTGCTTCCCGCTTCCTTTGCTACTTTTTATATAAATTCGTCAAGTGACAACAATTTCACCTTTTTCACTTCAAAATTTTTAATAATTTAAACATTGCTTAAAATATAATATTCAAATCGTGAATTGTATAGTTTTTGAATTTTTTTATTATCAAAAAAAGTGTTGGATTTTTAGTTTTCATTTTTATCTTAAATGTGCCAAAAAAGAAACTTTAACAAATATTAATCTTTCGATGTTTTTCAACCAAAAATAGTGACTTCTTATAATTCCTCTATATACGTTATTCGTAAATTTTCTGTTATTTTCTTGATACGATATGAAAGAAATGAGTCGAATTGATAATATCCTTAAACAATTCGAGAATTTGGAGTTCACAGCATTTTGCGGACAGTTATGAACTAGCCCGCTGCTTGCTGTTGTTAAAACAGTGGTTAAAACTTACCGACACTCGCAACGTTGCCGGATCTGTTTCAAAACAATCAATGTCGTGTTTGAAGACACCCACTCGATTTGGTATTGCTCTAGTGAATCGTAATTTTTCCGCCCGAAGCGACCACAGGTTTTTTTTGTAATGATTGTGTGGATTTTTAAACAAACGGTTAGAAAAAATATGACGTTGATTTCGATAGCTGGTTCATTTGTTTTTTTTTCTGAAAAGTACAGTATTTTTATATCCAAATTATTGGTACACTTAATGAAGATGAAAATAATTAATTTTGAAATACGAAAAAAATATGTAAAATTTAGTTTCAAATTGTAATAAATAATAAATTGTAATAAAAAAACCATAATTTGTAAAACTATCTGAGATGCTCATGTTTATGTATGGTGGATTGATAGAGGAAATATTGATCTATATCAACGACCATGTTTGACTTTTCCACTCTAATTTTCATGGAAAACATACAGGGTGAAAGTTGAAGTGAAATTATTTATGACATATTACAAGAAAAAAATTTGTGGTATCTACATTTATGATAAAAAACAATTATAATAAACGAAAATCGAAATAAGAGTATTCATTCTATAATAAAAAAAAAATACAAACTGTTTCGTGATAACACAAACAGATTTACAGAGTGATAAAGTTGAATGTTTTAAAAAATCTTTCGACATGCTCCTGTATAAATATTTACTTTTCTAAAACTATCTGAGATGTTCATATTTATCTATGGTGAATTGATAGAGGAAATATTGATCTATATCAACGACCATGTTTGACTTTTCCACTTTAATTTTCATGGAAAACATACAGGGTGAAAGTTGAAGTGAAATTATTTGTGACATATTACAAGAAAATAAATTGTAGGAACTACATTTATGTTGTAATAAATATCTTTTATGAAATGTTCCCATTTATATTGAAATTTTTTTTGGTGTATAACTGTATTTATATGTTATTTCAGAAAAACTAATAAACATAATAAGTTAAAAACCATATTCACTCGTAACTCGTTTTATTTTTCAATGGTTAGATTTTCTTTGGTCTATTATTGACTGGTGCAAATATCTACTGGCATCAGTAATAATCGGGATGACAGCCACAGTGATAGAGATCGCGTAAAGCCGCCGCGCGTCCTGTGGCTTATTCACAGCGGCAACGGGCAACAGGAACGAACTCGGGAGAGAGTAGAGTAAGCAGGAGACGAGAGGTTTTAATCGTGTCGTGCCGATTGGCGCTATACGTAACAGCTGGGTCGATTACATTATTATACGTACGATCCTTGTCGGAACGGAGCGGAACAAACGAAATGACAAAATAGCTTCGGTGCGCGTAGATGCCACGTGCCGTTGAAAATGACCAGAAACTAGAAAAATTATCATTATTTTTTATATTGGGATATTTGCGTCGATTTTTATTTTACGTTTGTAAATTTTGCAGTTCTTTCTGTGAAATTCCACATTCTATCATATTTTTTTTAATATTTTCATTTTTTTTTCGTGTACCTCATAACACTTATATTTATTCATCAATTTCACCATTTCACCAATAAACGAAAATCTAAAGAAGAGTGTTCATTTTCTATTAAAAAAACAGTAGTTCTTTTGTAATAACACAAACTGATTTACAGAGCTTTAAAGTTGGATGTTCTAAAAAATCTTTCGACATCCTCCTGTTTAAATATTTATATTTCTAAAACTATCTAAGATGCTCAAGTTTATATATGATGAATTGATAGAGGAGAGATTGATCTATATTATCGACCATGGTTGGTTTTTCTATTTTAATTTTCATGGAACACATACAGGGGGAAAGTTGAAGTAAAATTATTTGTGACATATTACAAGACAAAAAATTGTAGTGGCTATATTTCTGATAAAAAACAATTACAATAAACGAAAATCGAAAGAAGAGTGCTCATTTTATAATAAAAAAAAAAAAAATAGAAACTGTTTCGTGATAACACAAACTGATTTACAGAGTTTTAAAGTTGGATGTTCTGAAAAATTTTTCGACATGCTCCTGTATAAATATTTATATTTCTTAAACTATCTAAGATGCCCAAGTTTATATATGATGAATTGATAGAGGAGAGATTGATCTATATTATCGACCATGGTTGGTTTTTCTATTTTAATTTTCATGGAACACATACAGGGGGAAAGTTGAAGTAAAATTATTTGTGACATATTACAAGACAAAAAATTGTAGTGGCTATATTTATGATAAAAAACAAATACAATAAACGAAAATTGAAAGAAGAGTGTTCATTCTATAATAAAAAAATAGAAACTGTTTCGTGATAACACGAACTGATTCACAGAGTGTTGAAGTTGAATGTTTTGAAAAATATTTCGACAGGTTCCTGTATAAATATTTATATTTCTAAAACTATCTAAGATGCTCAAGTTTATGTATGGTGGAATGATAGAGGAGAGATTGATCTATATTAACGACCATATTTGGTTTTTCTACTTCAATTTTTATGGAAAACATACAGGGTGAAAGTTGAAGTTTAATTATTTGTGACATAATAGAAGAAAAAATTGTAGTGGCTACATTTATGACAAAAAACAACTACAATAAACGAAAATCGAAAGAAGAGTGTTGTTTTTATAATAAAAAAAATAGAAACTGTTTCGTGATAACACGAACTGATTCACAGAGTGTTGAAGTTGAATGTTTTGAAAAATATTTCGACAGGTTCCTGTATAAATATTTATATTTCTAAAACTATCTAAGATGCTCAAGTTTATGTATGGTGGAATGATAGAGGAGAGATTGATCTATATTAACGACCATGTTTGGTTTTTCCACTTCAATTTTTATGGAAAACATACAGGGTGAAAGTTGAAGTTTAATTATTTGTGACATAATAGAAGAAAAAATTGTAGTGGCTATATTTATGATAAAAAACAATTACAATAAGCGAAAATCGAAAGGAGAGTGTTGTTTTTATAATAAAAAAAAAAATAGAAACTGTTTCGTGATAACACAAACTGATTTACAGAGTTTTAAAGTTGAATGTTTTGAAAAATATTTCGACATGCTCCTGTATAAATATTTATATTTCTAAAACTATCTAAGATGCCCAAGTTTATATATGATGAATTGATAGAAGAAATATTGATCTATATTAACGACCATATTTGGTTTTTCTTCTTCAATTTTTATGGAAAACATACAGGGTGAAAGTTGAAGTTTAATTATTTGTGACATAATAGAAGAAAAAATTGTAGTGGCTATATTTATGATAAAAAACAATTACAATAAGCGAAAATCGAAAGGAGAGTGTTGTTTTTATAATAAAAAAAAAAATAGAAACTGTTTCGTGATAACACAAACAGATTTACAGAGTGATAAAGTTGAATGTTTTAAAAAATCTTTCGACATGCTCCTGTATAAATATTTACTTTTCTAAAACTATCTAAGATGCCCAAGTTTATATATGATGAATTGATAGAAGAAATATTGATCTATATTAACGACCATATTTGGTTTTTCTTCTTCAATTTTTATGGAAAACATACAGGGTGAAAGTTGAAGTTTAATTATTTGTGACATAATAGAAGAAAAAATTGTAGTGGCTATATTTATGATAAAAAACAATTACAATAAACGAAAATCGAAAGAAGAGTGTTGTTTTTATAATAAAAAAAAATAGAAACTGTTTCGTGATAACACAAACTGATTTACAGAGTTTTAAAGTTGGATGTTCTGAAAAATTTTTCGACATGCTCCTGTATAAATATTTATATTTCTTAAACTATCTAAGATGCCCAAGTTTATATATGATGAATTGATAGAGGAGAGATTGATCTATATTATCGACCATGGTTGGTTTTTCTATTTTAATTTTCATGGAACACATACAGGGGGAAAGTTGAAGTAAAATTATTTGTGACATTTTACAAGACAAAAAATTGTAGTGGCTATATTTATGATAAAAAATAATTACAATAAACGAAAATTGAAAGATGAGTATTCATTCTATTATATTTTTTTCAATATTTTAATTTTTTTTTTCGTGTTCTTCATCATACTCATATCTATTCATCAATTTCTATATTTTTGATTTAAGTATCGCCATTTTTTGCCGAGTATCATCAAATTTGAAAATTCTTTGAAGAAATATAAATTTAATCATTTTTTTTTTTCAATTTCCTTCCGTTTCTTGTCGGTAGGTAATCATATAATTCACTAACTTTTATTTCTTTTTATACTGTTTCTTATATTCTTCACTATTCTTTTTGTTTTTGAGTTAATTATCGTTTATTTGCTGTTTTTATTCGATTTCCACATTCTAGAATATTCTTTTCATAAAAAGTATTTTATTTTATCATATTTTTCCATTGTCTCTATGTATCTTATCATACAATTAACTCACTTATTCATTTTTCACTATGTAATGATATATTTTCATCTCTCTATCAAGTACTTAATACTTTTCTTAACTTTTTATGCCTCTTAATCAATCTAGTCGTTTGTCATTCTATAAATCCCTCATGTGCCTTAAATACTTCCTCACAGGTTTCTATAATTCAAAAGACACAATTTTTTAATCATATAGTATATAAATTTCACAAAAAAAAAACATAAAATCAAATTATTACTGAGGTAACTTTGAAATGTAGTCCAAAATAACCGATCCCTTTAAAAAATGATATGATCAACCATATTTTTAAATTTTTCAATTAATTAATGCCAAAACGTAATCGATATTTCATATATAATAACTTTGCGGGGTACGTATTTCTGTTTTTGTTTAGCAAATTTTTGGTAACGAACAAATTCAAAAGTTCTATCGAGAAAATGAAATAAAAAAATTCAAACAATTATCTATCATCCCCCGTAATCTAAAACGATCTCGCCGTGAGAGAACCCTCGAAGCGCACTCCCAAACATTATTCAAACGTCATCCGTATCAAAGATTTTCCCACCTTCTAACCGGCAACGTCGCTTCTCAGCTGTATGGAAAGTTACCGTGCTTTACTCTGTTTGCGGTGTCCTTGTTCATATTTTTATATGTCGTTTCAATCAAATAAAGATCAAATTAGATACAATATATATTTCGTTGTGGTTTGAATGAGTTTTCTAGTGCGTTTTTATGGGGAAAACGTATGTTTTGGTCTATAGATTTCCCGGAAGATGCTGTATTTTAGAGGTAAGTGCCCAAGTTATTCGATTCTTTTACAAATATACAAACAACGATCAGCCATTGTGAAATTTCTTATAAAACGATAATGTAGGTTGATATTTATATGATATTTTGTCGTTTTTTTTTTGAAATATTTGTAATAATATTGAAATAATCATGATTTAGTATTATGCCACGTTTCATAGATAATTCGTTTTGAACAATATTGAAATAATCTTAATAATACTATACATGTCTCTAATATGGTCTATATGCAGTAGTTTACTTGTTAATACCTATTAATATTTACATACATACAATTATAATGTATACAGGTTGTCCTAATTTAGAGACCCGATGTCAACGAAGATTGTTATACATGTGTACACAATTTCACAAATTATTAAGCAAACAAAATATTTTTTTTCCAACTTATATTCTTTCAGGACTTATTGGGATATGATCTTGATTGTTAATTGCAATTTTGTGAACACCTTATAATTTAAATATATACAAACAACATTCTTGTACACTATTTTTATGTTTTCTGACGATGTTTTCATATGTAGACGTCGAAACGCTTGGTGAAAATTTTGAATAAAAATTTACTGCTAATTTCTGCGTATTTTATTATCAAAATTATTTGTCTTGAGTTAATAGGGATGTTTTTTCTGTTCCAATTGTCCTCTACTAGAGCCTTTTTTATTATGTCTGCGATAATTTTCATTGCCACAGATTCCCCAGGGATCGGAGCAGCTCTCTACTTTGTCGAATTATAGAAATCACGGATATTATACATTTTCCATCATTTTCCAATTGATGGAATGAAGTGAGATGTTCCAGTACATGATTTTGGTTAAGACACAACTCTATTGCTAGTCTGCTGTTCGTCCTAAATCGCCGGTTGAGATAAGAGACTCTTTCCCATAGTTTAAGGTGTCCCATTGCAGATTCAGGTGCCATAAGCTGTGAAATGGGCTCTAAATTGACTATGTCATCGATAATATCATTGCCCATAAGTTCTCAGGGAATTAGAGTAGATCTATCGTTTGTAGAATTAAAGAAAACGCATTTTCCATCATTTTCCAATTGGATTAGTGAAGTGTATTTAATTCTTTCGTATTTTTCATTAAGACAACTCTATTGCTGGTCTGCTGTTCGTCCTAAACCGCCAGTTGGGATAAGAGGCTATGATAGAGCCATGCCTCTTGGTTTTTACCAATTTCTCATAGTTTAAGGTGTCCCATTGCAGATTCAGGTGCCATAAGCTGTGAAATGGGCTCTAAATTGACTATGTCATCGATAATATCATTGCCCATAAGTTCTCAGGGAATTAGAGTAGATCTATCGTTTGTAGAATTAAAGAAAACGCATTTTCCATCATTTTCCAATTGGATTAGTGAAGTGTATTTAATTCTTTCGTATTTTTCATTAAGACAACTCTATTGCTGGTCTGCTGTTCGTCCTAAACCGCCAGTTGGGATAAGAGGCTATGATAGAGCCATGCCTCTTGGTTTTTACCAATTTCTCATAGTTTAAGGTGTCTCATTGCAGATTCAGGTGCCATAAGCTGTAAAATGGGCTCTAAATTGACTATGTCATCGATAATATCATTGCCCATAAGTTCTCAGGGAATTAGAGCAGATCTATCGTTTGTAGAATTAAAGAAAACGCATTTTCCATCATTTTCCAATTGGATTAGTGAAGTGTATTTAATTTTTTCGTATTTTTCATTAAGACAACTCTATTGCTGGTCTGCTGTTCGTCCTAAACCGCCAGTTGGGATAAGAGGCTATGATAGAGCCATGCCTCTTGGTTTTTACCAATTTCTCATAGTTTAAGGTGTCTCATTGCAGATTCAGGTGCCATAAGCTGTAAAATGGGCTCTAAATTGACTATGTCATCGATAATATCATTGCCCATAAGTTCTCAGGGAATTAGAGCAGATCTATCGTTTGTAGAATTAAAGAAAACGCATTTTCCATCATTTTCCAATTGGATTAGTGAAGTGTATTTAATTTTTTCGTATTTTTCATTAAGACAACTCTATTGCTGGTCTGCTGTTCGTCCTAAACCGCCAGTTGGGATAAGAGGCTATGATAGAGCCATGCCTCTTGGTTTTTACCAATTTCTCATAGTTTAAGGTGTCTCATTGCAGATTCAGGTGCCATAAGCTGTAAAATGGGCTCTAAATTGACTATGTCATCGATAATATCATTGCCCATAAGTTCTCAGGGAATTAGAGCAGATCTATCGTTTGTAGAATTAAAGAAAACGCATTTTCCATCATTTTCCAATTGGATTAGTGAAGTGTATTTAATTTTTTCGTATTTTTCATTAAGACAACTCTATTGCTGGTCTGCTGTTCGTCCTAAACCGCCAGTTGGGATAAGAGGCTATGATAGAGCCATGCCTCTTGGTTTTTACCAATTTCTCATAGTTTAAGGTGTCTCATTGCAGATTCAGGTGCCATAAGCTGTAAAATGGGCTCTAAATTGACTATGTCATCGATAATATCATTGCCCATAAGTTCTCAGGGAATTAGAGCAGATCTATCGTTTGTAGAATTAAAGAAAACGCATTTTCCATCATTTTCCAATTGGATTAGTGAAGTGTATTTAATTTTTTCGTATTTTTCATTAAGACAACTCTATTGCTGGTCTGCTGTTCGTCCTAAACCGCCAGTTGGGATAAGAGGCTATGATAGAGCCATGCCTCTTGGTTTTTACCAATTTCTCATAGTTTAAGGTGTCTCATTGCAGATTCAGGTGCCATAAGCTGTAAAATGGGCTCTAAATTGACTATGTCATCGATAATATCATTGCCCATAAGTTCTCAGGGAATTAGAGCAGATCTATCGTTTGTAGAATTAAAGAAAACGCATTTTCCATCATTTTCCAATTGGATTAGTGAAGTGTATTTAATTTTTTCGTATTTTTCATTAAGACAACTCTATTGCTGGTCTGTTGTTCGTCCTAAACCGCCAGTTGGGATAAGAGGCTATAATAGAGCCATGCCTCTTGGTTTTTACCAATTTCTCATAGTTTAAGGTGTCTCATTGCAGATTCAGGTGCCATAAGCTGTAAAATGGGCTCTAAATTGACTATGTCATCGATAATATCATTGCCCATAAGTTCTCAGGGAATTAGAGCAGATCTATCGTTTGTAGAATTAAAGAAAACGCATTTTCCATCATTTTCCAATTGGATTAGTGAAGTGTATTTAATTTTTTCGTATTTTTCATTAAGACAACTCTATTGCTGGTCTGCTGTTCGTCCTAAACCGCCAGTTGGGATAAGAGGCTATGATAGAGCCATGCCTCTTGGTTTTTACCAATTTCTCATAGTTTAAGGTGTCTCATTGCAGATTCAGGTGCCATAAGCTGTGAAATGGGCTCTAAATTGACTATGTCATCGATAATATCATTGCCCATAAGTTCTCAGGGAATTAGAGTAGATCTATCGTTTGTAGAATTAAAGAAAACGCATTTTCCATCATTTTCCAATTGGATTAGTGAAGTGTATTTAATTCTTTCGTATTTTTCATTAAGACAACTCTATTGCTGGTCTGCTGTTCGTCCTAAACCGCCAGTTGGGATAAGAGGCTATGATAGAGCCATGCCTCTTGGTTTTTACCAATTTCTCATAGTTTAAGGTGTCTCATTGCAGATTCAGGTGCCATAAGCTGTGGAATTGGCTCTAAATTGTCTATGACATGCTGGCCACAAAACTGGAAAACCTGGAAACGTCAGGTAATTTTCAATTTACTGGAAAAGTCAGGGAATTAGTTTAAAAATCTGGAAAAAACGAAAATTTTCTATTAGGATTATTTAAAATTATTCAACTACTAGAATTTTTTCGTTTCCTTCGAATGAGATTCAAAAATTGGCGCGCATGCGATTGCCATATCATCTAGCGTACTTTTTATTGTACTATTCAGTAGCATCTGACGACATAATGTCGATAATGTCATTGCTTCTGATTCCTTAGAGATCTAGAGCAGCTGCACTCTTTGTAGCATTACAGAAATCAAAGAATCTACATTTTCTAATATAAATATCGAACTTTTTGGATTTATTGCAAACTGCACTCAATCGCGTTGAAATAACAAAATGATTCAGGTTATGTTCAACTATATAAAGTTTAAATCTGAAATGTAATTGACAGTTAGAAACATGCAGTGTTGTCAATGTTGGAAATATTAACGAGGTTCTTGTTATCGAGATTTTTTTGACTAAATAACTCAACTTGTGTTGTTTGTAAAATTCTGTAAATCGAATAGTTTCATTTATTAATCTTATTATGCTATTTTTGAAAGTTATTCGGTATTAGCGTTCGTATTTGTTTCCTCTGATACTTAATTAGTTTTATTCGGGAGGACGTACTGTATATATTTGATTGAATAAATGTGTATAAGCAAAGAACCACACCTTAGAACGTATGTTTGAGCGTTTCCCTTCGATGCTCCGCCGAGACCGGTGGCAGAAGGCTATTACCCATGTCAAAAGAAGGAATCTTTGTCCTCGTTAAACTATTGATTTCCACCCTCTCACGTTCAAGTGAAATTGCTTTCCCGACTCACCATAATCTTGCAACAACGCAAACCTCCAGATTCTTTATTTAACCCATGGAATTCTACTATTCATCCTGATAATGTTCGCCGTTTCCGTATATA
This sequence comes from Diorhabda carinulata, assembly GCF_026250575.1. Taxonomy (NCBI): domain Eukaryota; kingdom Metazoa; phylum Arthropoda; class Insecta; order Coleoptera; family Chrysomelidae; genus Diorhabda; species Diorhabda carinulata. Next base: position 2,624,117 of record NC_079469.1, read on the forward strand.
TTTAAAACAAATTTCGTGTTTCTCTTGGTGATTGTATGAAATTCAAATCAAATTTTATTTAAAAGCGATCGTAAAAACACTAGATATGTACGAGGTGACTAACAAATTATCCTACAATTAATTTATTTATTTCTTATCGCAAAAACTGCGAAATAGTTTGTGGTCACATGTTTTTATGAAAATTATGGTTTCTAAAGAAATGGTTTAATATCGTCGAGAGCAGTTTAGCGGATTAGGATGAAGAATAGATGAAGAGAATACAAAAGAAAGAGACAAAATTGATATAGCAATAGCGAAAAAAGTAAAAAGAAAACATCAATTTCTAATAAGCAAAGAAACAGAAGCAAAAAACATGAGAGAAAAAAGAAAGACCCAGGAAAACTCGATTAGAATGAATAGTACAGAAAGAAGGATAAAAGCGAAAAATAAAACAACAAATGAGGTAGCAAAGGACAGGAAAGGACAAATGAAGAAAAGATGAAGATCACAAAACCTAATAAGCAAAGAAACAGTAGCAAAAAACATAAGAAAAGGAAGAAAGACCCAGGAAAACTCGGTTAGAATAAATAGTACTGAAAGAAGGATAAAAGCGAAAAATATAACAAACAAATGAGGTAGCAAAGGACTGGAAAGGACAAATGAAGAGAAGATGAAGATCACAAAGCCTAATAAACAAAGAAACGGAAGCAAAAAAACATAAGAAAAGGAAGAAAGACCCAGGAAAACTCGGTTAGAATAAATAGTACAGAAAGAAGGATAAAAGCGAAAAATAAAACAAACAAATGAGGTAGCAAAGGACAGGAAAGGACAAATGAAGAAAAGATGAAGATCACAAAACCTAATAAGCAAAGAAACAGTAGCAAAAAACATAAGAAAAGGAAGAAAGACCCAGGAAAACTCGGTTAGAATAAATAGTACTGAAAGAAGGATAAAAGCGAAAAATATAACAAAAAAATGAAGTAGCAAAGGACAGGAAAGGATAAATGAAGAGAAGATGAAGATCACAAAGCCTAATAAACAAAGAAACGGAAGCAAAAAAAACATAAGAAAAGGAAGAAAGACCCAGGAAAACTCGGTTAGAATAAATAGTACAGAAAGAAGGATAAAAGCGAAAAATAAAACAACAAATGAGGTAGCAAAGGACAGGAAAGGATAAATGAAGAGGAGATGAAGATCACAAAGCCTAATAAACAAAGAAACGGAAGCAAAAAAAAACATAAGAAAAGGAAGAAAGACCCAGGAAAACTCGGTTAGAATAAATAGTACAGAAAGAAGGATAAAAGCGAAAAATAAAACAAACAAATGAGGTAGCAAAGGACAGGAAAGGACAAATGAAGAAAAGATGAAGATCACAAAACCTAATAAGCAAAGAAACAGTAGCAAAAAACATAAGAAAAGGAAGAAAGACCCAGGAAAACTCGGTTAGAATAAATAGTACAGAAAGAAGGATAAAAGCGAAAAATAAAACAAACAAATGAGGTAGCAAAGGACAGGAAAGGACAAATGAAGAAAAGATGAAGATCACAAAACCTAATAAACAAAGAAACGGAAGCAAAAAAACATAAGAAAAGGAAGAAAGACCCAGGAAAACTCGGTTAGAATAAATAGTACTGAAAGAAGGATAAAAGCGAAAAATATAACAAACAAATGAGGTAGCAAAGGACTGGAAAGGACAAATGAAGAGAAGATGAAGATCACAAAGCCTAATAAACAAAGAAACGGAAGCAAAAAAACATAAGAAAAGGAAGAAAGACCCAGGAAAACTCGGTTAGAATAAATAGTACTGAAAGAAGGATAAAAGCGAAAAATATAACAAAAAAATGAAGTAGCAAAGGACAGGAAAGGATAAATGAAGAGAAGATGAAGATCACAAAGCCTAATAAACAAAGAAACGGAAGCAAAAAAAACATAAGAAAAGGAAGAAAGACCCAGGAAAACTCGGTTAGAATAAATAGTACAGAAAGAAGGATAAAAGCGAAAAATAAAACAACAAATGAGGTAGCAAAGGACAGGAAAGGATAAATGAAGAGGAGATGAAGATCACAAAGCCTAATAAACAAAGAAACGGAAGCAAAAAAAAACATAAGAAAAGGAAGAAAGACCCAGGAAAACTCGGTTAGAATAAATAGTACAGAAAGAAGGATAAAAGCGAAAAATAAAACAAACAAATGAGGTAGCAAAGGACAGGAAAGGACAAATGAAGAAAAGATGAAGATCACAAAACCTAATAAGCAAAGAAACAGTAGCAAAAAACATAAGAAAAGGAAGAAAGACCCAGGAAAACTCGGTTAGAATAAATAGTACAGAAAGAAGGATAAAAGCGAAAAATAAAACAAACAAATGAGGTAGCAAAGGACAGGAAAGGACAAATGAAGAAAAGATGAAGATCACAAAACCTAATAAACAAAGAAACGGAAGCAAAAAAAAACATAAGAAAAGGAAGAAAGACCCAGGAAAACTCGGTTAGAATAAATAGTACAGAAAGAAGGATAAAAGCGAAAAATAAAACAACAAATGAGGTAGCAAAGGACAGGAAAGGATAAATGAAGAAAAGATGAAGATCACAAAACCTAATAAGCAAAGAAACAGTAGCAAAAAACATAAAAAAAGGAAGAAAGACCCAGGAAAACTCGGTTAGAATAAATAGTACAGAAAGAAGGATAAAAGCGAAAAATATAACAACAAATGAGGTAGCAAAGGACTGGAAAGGATAAATGAAGAGGAGATGAAGATCACAAAGCCTAATAAACAAGAAAAAACAGAAGCAAAAAAAAATAAGAAAAGGAAGAAAGACGTAGGAAAACTAAAAAAGTGGTAAAGAACTAGAAAGAGTAGAAAAAAAGAATAAACGGAAAGTGAAAACTAAAATTCTAATACCCTGATGCTCGAAAGGACATAAAGAAGTTTAGAGAAGAAGAATTTTAATCTAAATTCGTTTATTAAATATTTTTTTTTAAAGCTATATACCCAAATATTTGACACAAAAGCTAAAAGCTTGCTTACAGCTAATATATGATCCGTTTGCTTCCTAGTCGTTTATAAACTGTTGATAAATAATCAGAATATACCAGGGAATATAGAAAATACTGTCCGAAATAGTCTGAAGAAAAAAATTTAAGGAAAATTATCGGGCAAGATGGCGCATTGAAATTTTGAGATAAGATCTTATTGATTTGTTTCATGTAAAATTGTTTCGTACGCTAAATGAATGGACTATAACAGATGTTTATTGAGGTATATCATCAGCCGAACGTAAAACATGCATTTCTCGAAAAGATTCACTTACACTTTATTAATTTTTCTGATGGAAAGTTTTACAATTAGACGGAAACTTTTCTGTGAAAAAAAAAATTAGAACGCATGTAAACAAATAAGTTAACGATACGATTAGCTATTTCTGCGTCATTATTCTCTATAAAATTAGTAATTTACGTCGATTATGAAATAAATGATTCACAGTATCCTTGGAAAAGCAAATTTCAAAAAGTGCTTTAATTTAATTTAATAAAAAATTATTCGAGCTGCAGTTTAACGAGATATTTCACATCATATCCCATTAATTTTTTACTCAGAACTTGATACTAGATCACCAGATGTATCAAGTAAAACCCTAACCTCATTTACTCATCAAGAGCTACTCGGTACTCCTTTGTTTTTTTGTTCCGTCACCTTTTCTAATATTTTATCCATTTCCCGTTGACTTCAGTAGTACAAACGTAAGTCCCTCTGAGAGATTACCCCGAAGTTTGCACGCCAGAAGGTGTTTTTTGACTTTCCAATTTTCCCCAAAAAAATACTCGAAAATGTTCCGTTGGGATATTAGTTTACGTCAACCATACTTTCTGTCGAATCCTTCACGATCCTGATTACCCTTCATCATCTTTTGGTTTTAGTTTATCTATAAGAAATGTTAAAATTTGTCTATGAGGATGATGTAGTGACTAGAATGTTCAAAACTGTTATGGGGGATTTACAAGTGAAATAAATCAGTTGGGGATGAGGTTCTTCGACCTTAAAACGTGTTAATATGCACGAAACTTTTTGTTCAAACAAACAAATCTTGTAAAGTCTTCATGGAAGGCATTTTAATAGATTTTTGACTGATGAAAAGATTTTTATTGGAAATGATGAATTGAAAATTGGATCCAAAGAGAATTCCAGATTTCTCGAAGGAAAATAATAATAATTATAAAGAAAACACGATGACATGGGTTGTGATAACAGATAAATAAACATGTAGATTCGAAAAAGTTAACAGTTTTGATAATATTGATGACAAAACAGACGAAACAAATAAAAGATGTTCCAAACCTCTCAGGAATCTATAGATATATAGGAATCCAATGTATTCTCAAAAAGAAAAAAAATAATAACGAAAAACTAGAAGATGGGACAAATGTAACCCATCATATAAATGGAAAAGGTTGCGTCAAAGAAGTGGTTAAAGATAGTTGCAAAGGATTCGAAAGAACAGGATGTAGATGATGATGGATGTTTACAAGACTTCCATTTACCAATTTTCCAGGTTTGTAGTCACGTTTGATAGGAAAATACGGATTGAAAAGCATCTTGATTATACGACGCAAAAGTAATTGCGTAAGATCTTGAGAAAAATTGTGAGGAAAAGAACCGCGACTTTTCCATCTCTTGCCAAATCGATCCGAACAAAAATATACTGCGACACGGGGCGTGTCACTTTTGAATAATAAAAGAAGAAAATTTGTGTTATAATTTCGGTTCGAATTCGATTTTTTTCAAATTAACGAAAAAAGTTAACAAAACACGTTTACATATGTATAAAATGCGCATATCAAACAACATGACCTAATCCGAGCAAGACTTCTACTGATCGATTCCCAGGTGCATGCATAGTAGATGGGGAAAAAGCCCTCCGCCCCTTCCCGCATCGGTCCATCTCTTTCTGGGGATCGGTTGTGGGTGGCGGCGAACGTTCCCTTTCCCTCTACCCTAACACGACCCCCCGGTCCCACTCTCACGCTTCCGCAGCTTCTCTTATTGACCCGAAAGCCCGCCGTTAATGGATTCCTCCGATAGGATGCAACAACAGCGACAGAACACCAGCTCATAGTGGAAAAATCAAAATTGAGGCTTTTCATATTCCTCCTGCCGCTATGTTCGACCTTGCTAACCAAACTGTTCGAATTTTTCCAATGCTTAAATACGTTTTTTTATCGTATTAGTCTTAAGTCTCAATTAAATGCTTAACTAGTAACATAACCTGAAAAAGAAATACAGCGATTGGTAGGAGAAAAATCTTTAGATAGATGATTTAAAAATCCCACCGTTCAAGTTAATTTCTCTTACAAAACGCAACAAATCGGTACGTTTCCTATCCTATTAATTGTTCCTAAAGTACTAGAGTGAAAAAAAATTGAAGAAACCGAGGAAAAGTTACAAAAATATTATTTTAAACGTGCTCCGTCTCGTGGAATGATTTGTAAATAGTTGTTTGGATTCAAAAGTGAAAGAGATTATTTGGAAAAGTGCTAAAACTGCTTGTTATACTAGAGCGAATTCTTTAAAAGTTTTTTCATAGGCGCAAACTTCTTTACTACCATCTACTGCTATAACAATAACCAGTTCAGTTCACGTTCGCCGTCCCAGGTCAAAAATTTTAACGCTTCTGTTCATGATAAAGGAAAAATTTCCATTAAAACTGAAATTTTTCTCAAAAAAAAATGTTGAGTTGTTACTGTGATATCTACTTTATGAATGCAACGTCTGTCGTTGCTGTAAACAAATCAGTATCGCCGTAGTCATCTTTTTCATCAGAGTTTTTTTTTTCTAAAGAAAAGTGTATAGAAATCAACGAATTTTCTCATAAAAATTATAAAATGTATCAAATGAAGTGCAAGGCAGTTTAAAGATGGAATGAACGTTTTGAAAATAGTAGAAAACAGATTTTAGATAATTTTAGGTCAAATCTCCGACCCAGGTCGAAAATTTTAACGCTTCTGTTCATGATAAAGGAAAAATTTCCATTAAAACTGAAATTTTTCTCAAAAAAAAATGTTGAGTTGTTACTGTGATATCTACTGTATGAATGCAACGTCTGTCGTTGCTGTAAACAAATCAGTATCGCCGTAGTCATCTTTTTCATCAGAGTTTTTTTTTTTCTAAAGAAAAGTGTATAGAAATCAACGAATTTTCTCATAAAAATTATAAAATGTATCAAATGAAGTGCAAGGCAGTTTAAAGATGGAATGAACGTTTTAAAAATAGTAGAAAACAGGTTTTAGATAATTTTAGGTCAAATCTCCGACCCAGGTCAAAAATTTTAACGCTTCTGTTCATGATAAAGGAAAAATTTCCATTAAAACTGAAATTTTTCTCAAAAAAAAATGTTGAGTTGTTACTGTGATATCTACTGTATGAATGCAACGTCTGTCGTTGCTGTAAACAAATCAGTATCGCCGTAGTCATCTTTTTCATCAGAGTTTTTTTTTTTTTCTAAAGAAAAGTGTATAGAAATCAACGAATTTTCTCATAAAAATTATAAAATGTATCAAATGAAGTGCAAGGCAGTTTAAAGATGGAATGAACGTTTTGAAAATAGTAGAAAACAGATTTTAGATAATTTTAGGTCAAATCTCCGACCCAGGTCAAAAATTTTAACGTTTCTGTTCATGATAAAGGAAAAATTTCCATTAAAACTGAAATTTTTCTCAAAAAAAAATGTTGAGTTGTTACTGTGATATCTACTGTATGAATGCAACGTCTGTCGTTGCTGTAAACAAATCAGTATCGCCGTAGTCATCTTTTTCATCAGAGTTTTTTTTTCTAAAGAAAAGTGTATAGAAATCAACGAATTTTCTCATAAAAATTATAAAATGTATCAAATGAAGTGCAAGGCAGTTTAAAGATGGAATGAACGTTTTGAAAATAGTAGAAAACAGATTTTAGATAATTTTAGGTCAAATCTCCGACCCAGGTCAAAAATTTTAACGCTTCTGTTCATGATAAAGGAAAAATTTCCATTAAAACTGAAATTTTTCTCAAAAAAAAATGTTGAGTTGTTACTGTGATATCTACTGTATGAATGCAACGTCTGTCGTTGCTCTAAACAAATCAGTATAGCCGTAGTCATCTTTTTCATCAGGTTTGTTTTGTTACTAAAGGAAAGTGTATAAAAAGTAACGAAATTCTTCTTAAAATTGGAGAATCTATCAAATGAAGCGCAAAGCAGTTTTTCGATGGAAAATAGCAGAAAACAGGTTTTAGATGGTTTCAGTTTACGGTCGCCGGGAAAATTGTCATTAAAACTGATATTTTTCTAAAAGAAAATTGAAGAAACAGAGGAAAATTTCGTATTGGCTTCTGCGATGTATCAGTGCTATATAGCTCTAGCTGGGAGCTATAGTTTTTTCATATGTCTCACTTCCAAATCAGCTTCGATCTTATGATATTAGAGGCTCTAATCGATATCATCCAAGATTCTAATCTCCTATTTGGGATAGGAAATAAATGTCATATACGTATCGCGGTGTTTTAGCTCTTACCCTAACATAAAAATAAAAATCATAAATAAAAAAAATTCTTTCTCCTCATTTCCACACATTGACTAAAGCTCCTATGCCAATATAAAAATATGATGAAACTTTAAACTCGAAATGTTTAATTTCCTAGTCGCTGTTTACCTCTTAACTGGACCTCCAGCTATGCCAACAAAAAATACGCACAGGGCCAGATCAGGGCTATATGGTGGTTGTTAAATCTCTGTGAAGCCACATTCGGGTGCAGCAGCCTTGGAAAGCGAACACCTCGGCCGACCTTCACTAAATATTGTAACTACCACTGTTTTGGTACCTTTTGGGACCTTTGTCATTGACTCTCCTTTTCGATGGAATCTTTTTTGGATTTTGGAACATTATAAACGCCCATAGCTTCATCACGAATCAACTAATTATAATTCTTATGTCCTCGCGCTCACGACGTTCTATTTGACGCCGTTTTTTCATTTTGCTGTGAATTCCAGACACCCTCATGAAGGATCCTCAGAAAACTCGTTTTGGAAATGCCGGTTTGTGCCGCATTTTCTTTTAATTTCAATTGTAGCCACCTCCAGCACTTGGGTTCGAAGCAGGAGGTTTATAACTTCGTGTAAAGCTTCTAAAAACTTGTCTCACCATATTTATAATACCTACGCAGATTTCAAAAAGATATTCCCAAGAAGAAATCATTTAATTTGTTCTTATATTAACGGTGTTCATTAATATGGCGGATGGCGCTTATTACATAGAAAATCTGTACCCAGTGCATCAACACTTCACCTCCATCCTCCCTACATGTACACACACGTACATACAATCCGAATGCGCTGTAACTTTATGTGTATACATATCGTGTGGGTTCTCATTCTCTCAATCCATTCTACTATTCAGTTCCGCTTATACGGAGGTGGAGTGCGAATGCCCGTTTCACGTGGCGGGGTGAAAATTGTGCGCGTCTCTCACGACTCGACGTAGTTCGAAATTTCGTCGTGGGGTTGAAAGTTTACAATTTCCCGCCGCCGTCGATTATATTTCCTTCTTTTTGTCGGTTCGAATCAAACGATTCTACCACTAGGTAGTATGCCATGGCTGTACTTAGATCTGCTCTTGGTAAGAATAAACGTATTTAAATAGAGAAATATGATAATCCTAAGACTGCGCCATTATTTCTATTGAACGGACATTGTAACATCGTTTTTCGAATAATTATGATTCGATCAACCCTTATTTACTTCACCCTAACAATTCGGGACATCCAGAGATTATAGTTTCAGCTTTTGGCGTCTCGAATTTAATTATAACGCCATTATTAGGGGGTTTATTCAATATTTAACAAGTATTATAAGAAAAACTACCCTTTTTTGACAACACACTTATCCAAAGGTTTCTAACATGCTTCTTCTTTTAGTAGACATGTTTAATAACTGCTCTATGCGTACCATCCATTATTTGATCTTCTGGTATATCGAATTTATTTAAATTTTTGACATCTTATAAACTTTGCTTTTTATAGATTTATAACTACCAAACAATTTTACTGATGGTGCTACAGAGCTGATTCTATCGTATACGTCATTTCTCGTTACTGTAAACAAATCAGTATAACCGTATACATCATTTACATCAGAGTTGTGTCTTTACTGACGAAAAGTGTATAGAAAGCAGCGAAATTTGTCATAAAAATAGGAAAATGTGTCAAATGAAGTGCAAGGTAATTTTTCGGTAGAATGAAGTGAACGTTATTATACAATTTCTCGTTACTGTAAACAAACCAGTATAGCCGTTTCGTCTCTTACATCAGAGTTGTTTTTTACTGGAGAAAAGTGTGTAGAAAGCAACGAAATTTCTCATAAAAATAGGAACATGTGTCAAATGAAATGCGAGGTTGGTTTTTAGATGGTTTCTGTCCGATTTGTCGTTGCATATCAAAAATTTTAACGTTTCCGTTTTTGATAAAGGAGAAATTTTCATTGAAATTGACATTTTCGTTAAAAAAAAATCATTGGTGGTGATGCAGAGCTGATACTGTGAACGTTACTGTACAATTTCTCGTTACTGTAAACAAACCAGTATAGCCGTTTCGTTTTTTACATGTTTTTTACTAGAGAAAAGTGTGTAGAAAGCAACGAAATTTCTCATAAAAATTGGAGAATATATAAAATGAAGTACAAGGCAGTTTTTCGATGGAATGAGCGTTTTGAAAATAGCAGAAAACAGGTTTCAGATGGTTTCAGTACATGATCGCCGTCCCAGGTCAAAAATTTTAACGTTTCTGTTCATGATAAAGGAAAAATTTCCATTAAAACCGAAATTTAAAAAAAAATTATGAGTTGTTACTGTGACATCTACTGTAAGAATGCAACGTTTGGCGTTTGCTGTAAACAAATCAGTATAGCCGTAGTCATCTTTTACATCAGAGGTTTTTTTTCTAAAGAAAAGTGTATAAAAAGCAATGAAATTTGGCTATTGGAAATTGGAAAATGTGTTAAATGAAGTGCAAGGCAGTTTTTCGATGGAATGAGCGTGTTGAAAATAACAGAAAACAGGTTTCAGATAGTTTCAGTTCACGATCGTCGTCCCAGGTCAAAAATTTTAACGCTTCTGTAGATGATAAAAGGAAAATTTCCATTAAAACTGAAATTTTTCTAAAAAAAATGATGAGTTGTTACTGTGACATCTACTGTACGAATGCATCGTCTGCTGTAAACAAATCAGTATAGCCGTAGTCATCTTTTACATCAGGGTTGTTTTTTACTAAAGGAAAGTGTATAAAAAGCAATGAAAGAGTTTTAAAAATGGCAGAAAAGCGGTTTTTTATGGTTCCTGTCCGATATGCCACTACATATCAAAAATTTCAACACTTCTGTCTATGATGGAGGATGATTTTTCATTAAAACTGACATTTCTCTAAAAAAGCCTTGATATCTAAAGAAAATCTTATGTGTTTTACAGATTTTTGACTTGTATCTAAATTTAGAATAGAGAGTTCTTATAAATACAAAAAAAGAAAATTTGCTTTCGCTCTAATTTACTCTAACTACGCGTTAAGCTATCATATATATTGCTCAGTTAATTGCAGCTCTGGAATAACCATTCTACATGTTCTGGAGGTCAAAAAAAGTTTTAATCTGGACCAGCTCCCGAATATTCAGTATCTTCTTTGTACTCAATGTCACCTGAACCATTTACATAAAGCAAAGCACGAGACTTGGGAAGGATCTAGGACCCATCATACAAACGAAAATTCTCATCAAACAACCGTTCCGAAAATCATTTGGGGTTAAAAACGCCATCTATTAAACAGTTAAAACATTTTGTTCTGTTTGAGCGAATCAAAGCTCGTAGCAATGGCAATAGTCGAATAATGAGTCACTGAGGATCAAACTATTAACAAAAACTACAACTAAAACGTTATTCCGAATGTTAACATGTTAAAATCATTCGATTTGTGGGAGATCAAGAGATTCCGGTCCCCTTCTTTCTTCTAGGGTCAATTCTACAATAATGTTGTGAAAAATCTCGTTATTTAATAACTAAACCTCGTATACTATTCATAAAATAATATTTTTTTTAAATATTTACACTAATAATAATAAAATTAGTCTTAAATTTCAAATAAAAAATTTCTTGACACCATCCCGAAGACGCTGCCATCCTAATTTTTTGACAAATATTTCAACGGTCAGTGTTCTTAGTAACAACCTCAGAAAAGTCGTTGTACTTACTTGTTAGGATGGGATATGCTTGTAAGTGCCCTCTGACCCTATCTTGGCGGCCGAGGAAATCAATACTTTACCAAGGAGGCAGCATACGGCATTTTATACTGTGTTCTAACCAGTGCCGGATTTAATCCTAAATAAATACATAATATAAAGAAAACATTTTCTCTGGAGGTGGCAACCGTCACGTGACTTGTACAAGGACGAAGTTAATGATAATTTTTTTACTGCAACATTCAAATCAAAAGAAACTAATTAAACTGGACGTAATTTGAAAAATAGAAAATTCAAAATTTCTGAAAGAATATATTTTAAATTCCAATTAGAAATTATTGTTAATTTTGTTTAAATACGGTCCTGTTAGGTTCTCTTTTCAGTTCCGTCCGCTGTAGCGTCAGTTATGTGAAGGAGATACAACTTCGCCAACTAAATTGTATATTTGAGGAGAGATACGAACAAGGAGGCTTAGGGGGTGGTATATCGGGGAGTAAAGGGTGAGAAAACCCCAATATTGACAGAAATGCGCCACAGGAATCACCGCTTCGTCGTATTATTTTTAGTCTGTTGTATTAGTGCGAATATGATTCCATTAAAATCAAATTCAACATTTATTAACAATTGATATTGATATATGAGTAAGTAGAAAAGTTTTTAGATTAATATGCACCCCGAAATTGACACTCGAACATTCGAAAACGAAAATAGGATGTACAAGGCAAAGCAATCCCCCGGTAATTCATCTTATCTCCTTTTTTATGGATAAGGTAGTTTCCTGCAACGTTCTAGTCATCTGGTATCAATTCTACCCCCGTGGCATTGCCGGAGGGTCCATTTGATCACTGCTTTGGTCGTCGTTAATGCTCACGGTTGCCCCAGTTGAAATGGGGGTATCCCGATTCAGTAGCTATCTTTTGAGGGTCAGATATTTATCCATTGGTAAAATAGTTTCCTGGTTGTCCTAGGGTGGGTCCAAAAAGTTTCCTAAAACGGTTCTAGCAAACCTCTTGTACTTTCTATGTCAGGTGTTGATTGAAAAATTCTTAAATTGAAATGTTTAAGAAATCTGCGAACTGATGACATCATTATTGGTCCATGTTCTTCTCCATTGGTCATATTGGTGACCTGAAGATAATGTATGACTTATATTCAGGCATCTGCAAATAGTGCTTGTCTCTGATATCATCAAAATGTTTCCAGACCAACACAGGACTAAAACAGGAAGATCCTTTATCCACTACGCTGTTTAATACGAGTTTTTAGACGATGCAGATCTACGAGTCAACGAAGATAAACCGAAGTTCATGGTAATTACAACACCATAAAAAAGAAAAGACAATGAGTTTGGAACAGGTTCAAAGTTATGTATATCTTGGGGTGGTTATCAAGGATATGGGTGACGAGGGAGAAAATCTGGAAGCGATGATGATTCCCTGCATAATCAATTTCTGAAAATCGTCGTCCCCTCATTATAATTTCTTCTGAAACCTGGTTTGGTTCAACGCTTTTTCTTTTAAATGAAAGTTTTTAATCCCTCCAGTGGCAATCACGACAATTTACATTTTTACCTTGATTCAACTATTTTGAGACGCAAAAATGGGTGGAAAGGGATACCAACACCTGAAAAAGCATAAAGAAGTTTCTGGGCGGTAACTTGATGATCAATATAAATCGTAAATTAACTCATTTGACTTCCCAAATCGTCAGATTCATTTCCAAATGTTTTTTTTTTCTCTGGAATTATGTAAAACGGAATATTCACAGCGTTATATGAAACAAATGTAAGTTTGAACATATTTAGGTGAAAATAATAAAATTTTATTGTTAATAGATGGTAGGAGGTGGTCAGAAATCGTGGACCTTCTAATGGAACCTTCACCAAAAGCCGAAATCCATGGAAAAGCTGTTTGAACCTTGTTCAAAACTCGCGGCTTCTTTCTCCTCCATACATAAACAGAATTCTAAATCGCGATCATGATACTTATGCTATGGAGATGGCGTCTTAGATTACTAGATCTCTTTAGAACTTGGAATTTGGTGCTTGTTAAAGTGAAGCAGTTGATTGATAAGAGAGACTAGACGCTCATCTATATAAGCCTTTAGTTATTTCCACAGAGTATGTTGAATCCGAGAAGATTACGAAAAGATTAGGTTCTTGGTCCTATGTCATAACGTATGGATTCAAGTTATAGATCTTACTGGACATATCGAGAGATTTTGACATGGTTTGGGATGAAAACGTTCTAAATAAATTGAGATGGAATGGCTTGAACGTAGCTTCCTCAAATACTGATCCATCCAGCTCGCTATCGATGGACACACCTCAAGTTCGAGGTCAACTTTGGTGTTCCCCAAAGATGCATCTTGTCACCTACTCTCTTTCTCCCGTATATCAACGATTTACTCGATAAAATTACAAAACCGGTCTTGAAATCAAACCTTTTTAGCCATAGAGGTTCGTATGGCTGCTCTGTCGACTAAGCAGATTCAGATTGAAGTGTTTCTATGGTGTTGATTGAATATCGTCCGTAGCTAATACTTCGACCGGAAGGCGGTAGCATTTTCGTCTAGCCTGCTCCAGCTATTCATCCTGGAACCATTTTTGTACCAAATTTGGTATTGCAGACTTAAGAGTCACTAGTCTGCTATTATCTAACAATTATTTTTGCCCCAAAGTTCTTATTATTAATATTCGCATTTGCCACTGCTTATTGGACCTTCACCAAGAGTCTGCGTCTAGATTTTCGCTCGACCAGTTGCTCTAGTCAGCAACTCGTTGTGGATATGAAGCCTCCAAGCTAATTTCATGATTTCGACTTAAGTAACCAAACGGTGGATCGAGAGTAATGCATCTTTGTGATAGGATTAACAGCTGTGAAAATTTGGGCTTTTTCTGTAGATTCTACAACTATTTCTTCGTATTTTCTTTATACAGATCGATCTAGATTCTAATAAGTAGACTTTTTGAACCGTGTAGTAGGAATCAAGTGATAAAAATTGAGTAAATTAAAAATTAGTTAACTACATCAGATGTAGCTTCATTTATATCAATTACAAACTTTAAAATTGCGCTAGCTAAATCCAGAACATTTACTTTGACCCTTAAACATGACCCTTCATATATTACATCACTCAATAAATCTTATGACTGACACACAGATGGCGCTGTCGTTTATGAAAAATACTGAACTCTGCTTCATCGGAAAGAACCATTTGTTATTGGTTTGCTAAATTGAAACGTGGTTGTACAGACACCGATGATGGTGAACGTTCTGGTCGTCCAATTGAGTTGGTTACTCCAGAAGACATCAAAGAAGTCCAAAAATTGGTTATATTTAATCGAAAATTGAAATTGCGTGAGATAGCTGAGGTCTTGAAGATATCAGTTAACAATAATGCATGAACATTTGAACTTTTTTCAAGGTGGGTGCCGAGTTTACTCTAACAGTCGATCAAAAACAACGTGATGATCATTCAGAGTAATGTTTTACCATAAACCATCATCATCGGACTAGATTGCATCCGTTGAACCAGATCCGAAGCGTCCAAAGGCACAACAGTCAGTTGGCTTCAGTATTTTGGGAGACGCATGGAATATTCTTGATGGACTATCCCCAAAAGGAAACGACAATCAATAGCGATTATTACATCGAGTTGTTTTGAATCTTTTGAATACAAAAATCATGGGAAAACGGCTTCATATGTCGAAGAAAAAACCAATTTTCCACCGAGACAGTACACCGATTCACAAGTCGATGGCAACGATGGTTAAATTGAACGAATTGCTTCATCATCCACCGTACAATCCAGATCTGGCCACCAGTGTCTACTAGCTATTCGCAATTGCTGAAACTGAAGCATATTTTGAGGTTAGAACAATTTTTAACGTTAGTTCAGCTTTAATTTACTTTATATCTCTGAAAACGCCAACTTAATGTCCGAAAAAGTTTGTTAATTTATATAATTCGTTCTATACGAATCTATTTAAGCGTATAACGTCGATTTTTGTACGTTGAATCATATTCGTCGACGTCAATACTTTATATTCGATTACGAGAAAGTGGAATGTCGATAAACTAACGTAGGAAATGTGACAACGCCGCCTCCCCGTTCAAGTTTAATATATTTAACGTGATGAAAAAATCACTTAAAAATCTATCCGGCTGCCCGGTCTGTTGAATATGTACAACAAAACTACACTATTATCGATTAATATGTGGTATTATCTCCGTCTCTTTCTCGTTTACGTGTATGTGTGTACTAGTGGAGAAAGGATTGTCAAATGAGGCACAGACTAGGTGGCTGTGATACGGTTAAAGTCATTCAATACGTGGATTTTATCAAATTTTAAAGACCTCCACACACGATCAGGTTATTTAATTTTAACGAACTCGTTCCAATAAATTCGGAAAAGTGCCACAACTAAAAAAGGATGTGAGGGAAAACGAGGTTAGGAAAAGTTTTATTTTCGTCGAAATATCTTCCATTGAAAATTTTTGTTATGTAACTTGTTTTTAACCTAAAGTCGTTCAAATATTGTTCCAATTTAGTAACTTGATTAGAACCCAATAAAAACAATTCCCCTTAACTCTCTACGTAATCCAAGGAAATTGTAGTTGATATACGCATTAAAAAAATTGCGTCCAGTTAAATCTAGAAAAAAATGATCGCAAACAGGAGGTCATTATTCTTCAGGATGATGATTTCCAAAATCATGAAATCTAAATTGGTTTGGAAATATCTGGACAAGCTAAATGAGTTAGGCTGCAATTTAGATTGAGTAAGGGCAGTTTAATCTAAGATCTTAACCCTTTTTTGGTATCTACAACAAAACAATAGAGAAAGCGTTAGAAAAGAAGTTAGATAAGGGTATCTACAAGGGTTGAGACAGGCCAAGACAAACCTATAACCAAAGATCCACTAAATGTAGCAAAATAAGCAGATTCTGCTACTACATTCTTTGAAAATGTGAAGAACTATGACATTCCAGAGCAAAAAACACCTGGGAACGTATGTAATATAAGATTGAGATTGAAAATTAGACCAATCCCTCATCCCCCAAACCTTAACATTGTAATAGCAATGGAATTAACGGATTGTCAAGCATTTAACTGCCGATATCACGTTTTCATTTTCGGAAATATTTGACCGTCGAGCCGTTTCTTTAACTCTGGTAACAGAAAATAATCCGAGTGGGCTAAATCTGGCGAATAGGGTGTATTAAGTAGCAATTCAAAGTATTAAATAATTAAATTATACATTTGTCATTTCTTCTTAGCTAAATACGGCCGTTTTTGCTTGATTTCTTGGCTCAATAACATCGCATAATACTCGTTGTTGATAGATGGAACGGCCTTTGTCTTTTTTGGAACCAAGTCCTCCCTTTTTAATCCGTTGTTTTGATTGTTCTTTTGCATTCTTTGTACCAATCGACACGAGGTTGTTTCGGCGAATTGTCGAATTATCCGATATCCAACGCGAATAAATCTTTTCGACAGCTGAATGTTCATGCAATATTGAATGTATACGAGTGGAACTAAGGCCTTAATCACACGGTAAATCAATCAGTTTAAGCACAGCATCGATGTTTTATGGCTGATTTTGCACGACATTCTCGAAATTCATCCAGTAGCGAAGTGCGATCACGATTGAATACGAAAAACCAGCGATAAACGATGGCTGGTGATGTTGTTTCATCGCCAAAATCCAAAGAGAATTGATCGGAACACTGCCGTTGGTTTAATCCACGTCGAAAGTCATAGAAAATGATCGTACGAAAATTTATCTATTTAAACATTTCAAATAGCCCTCGTACGACAATACGTTCTGAATACGTTCACCATTAAAAACGTCAAATCTTAATTTTTCACGAATCTAACGTATAAATACAAAATTAATGAATGTTTTAATGAATATTTCCGATGTTTAAAAATATTTTCAATATTGAAACGGAATTCTTCGTGAGTAATGATATGTTGGTTAATATTTTGAGTTTTCGTGTGTAGATAAAGCTCAAAGCCAATCCGGTGGCAATATGGAAGCTGGCAGTTGGTGTGTTGTCGCATATACTCTTACCCGAAACTGTACTTCGGCCAGATCGGCGCGAGTGAGATATTCTAGACGCCCCCTCGCTACCCACCCAACCCCTCTTTTCCCCATCCACCCGTCCCGAGCTCTCTTTGCACACTAGAGAATCAACCTGATGACGGTTGTTCCATTTTAACCCAGAAAATTCCATCTCTATCTATATACGATTCTATTCTATGATACGTATTATCCGCCATGTTTGAAATTAAATAGATTAAATCCATTACGAACTTATTCTAATTCGGCGTATTCATGTGCCGGTATTTAGTTGGTTTTCCGGAAAATTATACGTTTAATTAGGAACAAAAAACATGATATTCCATTATTTTTTGTGTACTTTTCCTATTAAAGGTGTATTTTTAATCGTTATGTCGAAAAATCCAGAACTTCAAAAAGCAAATTGAAGCGCTTGTATAAAAAATTATATATTTCCGAATCCGTTTGAAGTATCGATTTAGTTTTGACATGATTCAATTGAGAAAATATGTGTCTTTGTCATACTATATATTGGATTCGTTTAGTTTCATATTTGTTAAAAATATACAGGGTCAAAGTTGAAGTATTTTTTTTTTTTTTGAAAAATAACACTTTATAAATTTATAAAATCTACAGTTGTGGAATGGCAACGTTGCAATTCAAGAAAATCGGAAAAGGAACGTTGATACTATCATAGAAAAAATACAAAAACTTTCTCGTTATTATACAAAGCGATTTATATGACATGAAAGTTAGAAGTTATAAAAAAAGTTCAAATCTCAATGGGAATCATTTTGGTCGGATTATAAAACAAAAAATGCCCTACATTCCCCACTAAATTTCTGTAGGAATGGGTTTTTTAATACGAGGAGTTCGAAAAAATTCTTATAGGCCGAAAATTGAGAAAAACTAACATTTGATCTGGAAAGTAACATGATTTTTTGATGAAAATAGACAATATTTCAGACAAGTTTAGGTTTTTATTAGTAATTTTTCCTATCAATTTGTTATATTCCATTATATCCCTAACCAAAAGTCACTTTAAGCTGAAAAACTTTGTCATATCATCTCGTATCTATAAAAATTATTCCAAGTTGATTAAACGTCGTTTTTTACGAATTTTTTCAATAAAAAATGTCGTACAATGACATTTATCAAAATAGACAACCATGCCGTAAACAAAATACCAGCTAGATATATAATACTAATAAAAAAAGGGCCAATCTTCGAAATCTGTACACTCGCCGAACCGAACAAACTGGGTCGTAATTTCATCGATCGATCAACATCACCAGCAACTTCCTACAACTTCCAACGAAACTTCTGGATTGCCGTTATCTTTTTTTCAAGGACGTTGCCAAATTCAGTTTCTAAATTTTCAAACAAACATCGAAACAAAAATACTTGAATATACTTAAAAATAAAAATGGTATAAATGACATATTTTCATCTTGAAATATTTGTAAAAACGTCGCTTCTTCATTCGAAACCATAAATCGTATTTGTAGACATTAAAAAAGCCTCTGACATGACTAACTATCTCATGAAACTTTCACTTGCGTGATATTTCATTCTAAAACAAAATATTACGAGTTTATTAAGTGTTGAAAATTGTTCATTACTCGATGAAAAAAGACTGTGTAACATCGATTTTGTAAAGAAGCTCTACAGGTATCCTACGGAGGTCTCTAGAGACCACTAAGAGGTTCGAAGGCGGCTCTAAAAATAAAACGCGATACGAATTATCGATTAGATTCTCTTTTCAAGTACGCCACCAAATAGAATTTCATTTTGTGTTGGATTCGACGATTTTATTTCTAATTTAGTGATTACAATGTTGTCAAATTGAAATTATAAGAATAAATTCATTTTCGCGTTATTTAATTTATCACAAAGGAGTCTGAATGTATTTTTTATCAACTTTATAGTTATTACTCGTATTTCGAAAAGTTTCAGCATTCGGAAATCATTTTGGGTTAGAAATTTTTTTGACAGTCTTGGAGTTGCGCAGAGAACACAGTTCAGAGATACTAATTAAAATTACATCTACGTTTCAGCGCCAGGTGTTCCGGAACTGTAAATGCTTAATGTAAATTAGCTTTTCATCACTAAAGTACAATCCACTTTAAAAATATTGGCGTTTAGAAAATTCGTGCATGTTTTCGACGCCAGCTCCCCGACTATAAGAGGTTAAATAATTACCTCTCGTACTATATGATTGTAGAGGCTTCGTAATTCCTTTTTTTATAATCCTTAACAATTAACAGCTCCACTTGATTAGGATTTTTTACTTAATTTTTGTTGTTAAATTTAAAAAAAAATTTCATGACGATAAAATTTGATATTTTACAAAATTTTTAGTAGGAAAACATATTTTCAGTTACGACCGAAATCGATTTTTGTATAGTTGATTTTAAATTTTTAAATTTAAATATTTTTAATTCAAAAATTAATGCACTTTTTTTATTTTTGTGAAATAACTAGTTAAAAAATAGCATCACGTGTTTAATCTTTTGAATTTGGAATCATACTACATTCAAAAGGCCTTCAACAAATCATTTTGAAGGCAGTTTTTGTATTTTGAGTGATAAGGGCTGGGAATAAATAGTTTAGACACTTAATTTTATTGTACTAGAAATTTTTCGATAAAATATTTTCTTAGAATTCCAAAAAAAATTTGGAAATTTTCATTCCGGAACCGATGAAACTTCTAGAAATATTTCTACATTCATTTATTAATGGGTAATGTTCAATTTTCTTTATGCCGGAAAATCTATTGATTCAAGTTTTGATTTTTCTTTGGAAAAATGAAGGTCATTTTATTTTTATTATAATTATATCTCAATATGTACGGAAAAAACTTATTATCTCAACTTATTTTGAAGGTTTTTTAAGGCTCTTTAAGAAAACTTTTACAAATTTTCTTCAAAAACATTTTTTCGTCATCTAACTTTGTAAAGTTTCAAATTTTCAACTGCGGTTTGAAATTTATTTTATCGAGGTATAACTTAAAAATCAAATAATAAACAAACTCTTCCGTA
The DNA here is from genome assembly GCF_026250575.1 of Diorhabda carinulata. Classification (NCBI taxonomy): domain Eukaryota; kingdom Metazoa; phylum Arthropoda; class Insecta; order Coleoptera; family Chrysomelidae; genus Diorhabda; species Diorhabda carinulata. The sequence goes on from NC_079469.1 coordinate 2,644,448, forward strand.
AATTGCATGTTTCAACTTTGTTTTAAATGGTTTTTTCGTAAAATGCCGAGCTTTTTAGTTATTATTAGAAATAGATTCAAAAACATAAACTTTTTGATTGAAAACGCCTCAATTTAATAGTGAATAGCTAAGTACCTGGCCTGATCTAGAGATGGCGGTAACTGCTTTTAAAAAATTACTCATTCAAGTTTTTACGTTGACCAATAATTTTTTTCCAAAATGTTTTCTTTCTCGGGCCAGGGACTTCTAGGACCGTCATCGTAAAAATTAAACTTTTGCTGCTTAAATATGCCTCATTTATCAATTTCTGTGGTTAGTTTGCATTTATTCATTTCCACCCCGGTGCGGCATTCACCCTCTGATTAAAAGCCCCATATAACTTTTGAACCCACTTCTATGTTAAGTAACATGATCCAAAAAAATTGCTAGCCAAGAACCGTTATTGACTGGACTAATTGTGTTAATGTTGATAGATTACAGTGTTGTCATGTTTCATGTTATATTTGTTTTTTATTATTAATTTACGTATTAATTTTTAATTTTTTATTTAATAAGATAAACTATTTTTTTTTCAACAAATATTTCACGTAGTACGTATAAAGTAACATAGATAAAATTTAACTACTATACAGGGTGTCCCACACAGTTGAAACTATCCGTATAGGGCAAAATACTAAAATCCTGAAAATTTCTACGTTTAGGTTTTCGGATACGATCTTTTTAACTAAAATATTTTCAAAAATGGCCAAATTCGGGTTCTACCGGAAGACGACTGTATCTTTGTTATTTTAAATGGAACACCGTGTATATTAATACATTTTTTAAATCTATGTAATATTTTAGTATACTTTTGTCTAAAAACTTTTTTCGAAAAATGCATACTTTTTGAGTTATTAATTTTTTTGTAAAAAATTTTACCGTTGCAAACCCTTATAAATTATTTTTTTTACGTGGATACCATTGAAGATATGAGAATGTTTTCTATTCGGTTGTTTTTAGCAAGGTCAGACGTAGTAGAATCTATGTTGAATATTTTTTCATTTTATACAGGATGTGTATAAAAAGTGTTCAAATGTAGACCACATCTGCATCTCTAAAAATTTACTGAAAATATCTGGATAACGGTAAGTTTTAAGTATAGGAAAGTATGCATGAGTTTGCATTATTTTTTACTCCTGAATGCATTAAAATAGAAAAAACATGGTGGTTCCATTTGAAAAAATAAAGAAATTTGATATTTATGAAGTTGAACTTTGAACACTCTCTATACACACCCTGTAGAAAATGAAAAAATTTTTAACATAGATTCAAATACGTCTGACCTTGTTAAAAGCAACCGAACAAAAACCATTTTCATATCTTTAAGGGTATCCTCGTAAAAAAATAATTTATAAGGGTCTGCAATGATCAAATTTTTTACAAAAAAATTAATAACTCAAAAAGTATGCATTTGTCGAAAAAAGTTTTTATAAAAAAGTATACTAAAATTTTACGTAGATTTCAAAAACGTATTGATATACAGGGTGTATAATTTAAAATAACAAAGTTACAGTCGATTTCCGGTAGAAACGGAAGTCGGCCATCTTTGAAAATATTTTAGTTGAAAAGATCGTGTCCGAAAACCCAAACGTAGGAATTTTCATGATTTTACTTCCAAGTATTTTGCCATATACATATAGTTTTAACTGTATAATGAATTTATTATTAAAACAACACAAATTCCCCCTTTTTTTATAATATAATCAATCAAACCATTTATCCCCCATTCAAAGCGAAACGTAATCCCTACTCGGATTCGAAATTTGCTGCGTCAACTTCCGTCCCATTGCTGCTGTGTGAATAAACGTCAAAAGCGGTCCGTAGCGGAATGCCGAAAGCGAACATAAATGGCCAAACCATTTGTTGTCTGCTGAAACGAGTGAGAGGAGATGAAATCGATCCTATGGTCGACGATCCATTTTATCCCTACGGCGGCTCGTCCTCGGTTGACGAGCCACCAAGCGAACGCTGCGAGAATGAGCGAAGAATCGAAGGTGGCCCATGCCACCGCCCGAACTAATATGTTCCGCACTCAACACTTTACACCACGTGACCTTGTGGCTTGCTTGTGTGAGTGTGTATGTCTCTAGATAGCGGCGCGCTGGCTACGATTCACTCTACCTTCGGTATTTTCGAAGTCGTTTAAAAGGTAGCGCCAATTCCAATAAATTAAAATAGTTAGGAAAATTGGTTTTTAAATAGATAAAAATCTTGACGTTTCGATTTATTTCGTTCGAAATTTGATTCTATTTTTAACCACTACATAATTTTTTTTTCTCTATAATCACATCTTAAGAATAAGTAGCAACCTTCAACTGAATCATTCATAGTTACAAATCCCGTTTTTTTTTTTTCAACCTACGATAGGCTTTAAATAAAAGATAAATTCATATAAAACAATTCGTTGAGCCAGGTCATCTGAAACGACAGATTTGGCCCCCTTCATCTTTAAACTTTCGACACCATCACTCATGAAGTTTTCCCCATACACACGACTCACTCTCTGACGGATTTCTGCAACACTTTGGCCTTCAGCCTGTAGAAAACGAGGCACACTTGGCGGGAAATACCAATAATGTTTACGTAGCTGTAACACAACGCCGACTGACACCTGAATGCCAACAATAGCGGAGTGTTTAGTGCGAGAGCTTCGCAGTAGCCTTTCATCTGCCCGCGTAGCGTCTTCTTATTATTGACAGCTATCTCGTTTCTATATAAGAAAATCGTTTCTAAAAATTCCATTTCTTTTGCATTTGATTCTGTTTTGAATTTTTGAAATTATTTTCACCCAATTTTCAATTAGAAGACATCCATAATCAACAAAAACATATACAAAATAAGAAATTACAACTTTTTGGATGTTCCCACAAAAAAAGATCAAGGAGGATAAGATTATGTGACCTAGGTGGCCACTTCATTGATCAGCCTTCCTTCAAACCGGTTATCCAGAAACCTTGAGCATTGAAACCATAGAATCTTCCCGTGATTATTCATTTTTGAGGTCAATGGGTGCATTTTATCTGAATCCAGTCGGGATTTACCTGAGCCCAGTAGCGACAATTGTGTCGATGTACTGTACCACTTAAACAAAACTTTGCTTCGTCTGAAAATACTACACAGATAATATTTGGATTTTTATCACAACATTCTAAACATCTGTCCTCAGAGCTCTTGGAAAAGTTGAATTTTGTATGGGTGCCGTTTTTCTTATTGATGATAAAATGCAAGACCAAGACCGGCTTAGTCTTAGTCTTAGTTTTGCTTAACTCGGTCTTGGTATTGCATATTCCGATCTTGGTCTTTCACAACTTTGTATTGGTCTTTGTTTCGCAGATTCGGTCCTGGTTTTGGATCTGCAAGCCCTTAGTTTGGTATTGCAAAATGAAGAATAGTCTCGCTTATCACTAGTTTTTCTTTCTTTAAAAACTTTATTAAGAACGACTAATTAACATTTGAGGATTGTCTTCTAATAACAGCAAATTATCTAACTTTGCATCGTCTTGGTCTGCTAGATTTTGAAGCCTTTTTCTACAGGTACCATTCCATGAAATTAGTACGACGTTAATTTGGAAACTAATTCTGACAAATAGTTTTATTAAAACAATTTAAATGATTGATTTTACTCAAGTTTTGATTCTTCTAAATATGTAGTTTTCTTTCATATATTCAAAATAAAATTTCCTCACATTTGTGGGTGTGTTTTTGCATTTTTTCTTTTCGAAAATGAACGTTTCACACACTATTACTTTTCTCTATTACGTTTTGTTATATTATTCGAATTTTGTATAAAAAATTTCTTTCGCGTTTCCTTTTTACCAGCTTGAATTAGGGGCTTTATTGCTGGCGAATCCGAGTAAAGGAAAAACTCGTTTATGAGATGTCGTCCTTTTCGCGTGGTTTTACGGATGACACTCCGGTGAATTGGGAGTTAATGGGACAAAAAAAAACGTGTTGAACTTGGAGAATAGAAAAATATTGATTTATGTGCATTTTTTTTTTAATAATTAGTAAGTGAAATTAGAGACGAGACGTTTAGGAATACGAAATTTTATATATAAATTTGAACTTCATATATTTCAAGTTTGAAGACGCCACATTGTTTGATATTTATTTGACAACCATTAATAGTGAACCAATATAAAAGCTGTACTAGATTCTAGTCTGGTTGAGACTGATCATTCGTTATTAACAGTAAAATATTGGGTAGCAAAGTTTAAACGAGACTGTACGATCTACGACGACCAACAACGCAGTGATCGACCAAATGAGACGACGACTCCAGAAATGTCGAAGAAAATCTTACTAGATGATCGTCGACGGAAAGCAGACATTTTGAAAAATGCGGTACATCGCATATTAACTGAAAATTTGGACTTGAGAAAGCTGTGTGCAAGATGGATGACGAGTTTGCTCACAATGATCAAAAAAAGTGAAGATTTTCCAATGTGTCACAGAAATTTTTGCCATGGACGAAATGTGGGTCCATCGCTTCACTCACGAAACAAGAGAATAATCAAAACAAGGGACTGGAAAGGGAGGACCGGCTCCAAATAAGGCAAAGGCCGTTCCATCTGCAAGCAAGGTCTTGGCGTTGGTTTTTTCGGAAGCGCGTGAGATAATTTTCATTGACTATCGTGAAAGAAAAAAAAACTATCAACGAACTTATTGCAACGTTTAAGCGAAAACAACAAGCCAAAACGACAGCATTTGGCTAAGAGGAAAATGTTGTTCCATCAAGACAATACACCAGCTCAAACATCCGTTATTGCAATAACCAAAATTGATAAATTCAAGTTTGAATGCACCCTATTCGCCAGATTTATCCCCCTCGGATTATTTTCTGTTCTTAGAGTTGAAAAAATGACTCGAGGGTCGAAAATTTTCCAAGAATGAAATGGAGTTTGATGATTCTTATTATAAAAAATGTATCGAACTTATTGAACATCGTTTTTTGTGTTTTCTCCGTTGGATCCAGGTCCAATCTTCGTATTTAGAAGTTGTTTTCCATAAAGTACATGGATATTAAAAAATTTTTATTTCTGTAGACTTTATTTTTTTTTCTCAAAAAACGTTCTATTAAATAATTGCAATAAATTGAAATTCAAATTTTAACAGTCGGTAGGGGTAAGTGTGAAATAATTTTCCCTATGGAGACGAGTATCTAAATAAAGAAAATACCACCGGCCACGCCCTGAACGGTTATTTTGCTTTGCCCTTTCGTCCCTTAATCTAGATAACGGGAAGCTCACGGGGGTTGTAGTCGTTATTAGGACTTTCGATGTTTGTATTAATACAAACTGGCAGTAGATGTCGACACATCATCTATTTATATGAAATGTAAGTTGAAACAGATAATACACCATAAAATGAATAGGGGGCGCTTTTGTTTGGAAGAATAGGGACATTTTTGTATTAACAATTCTTTATCGAATTACGTGTCATATTTGTTTTAAAAGATTTTTAAATAGTAAATAATTCATTCCACGAGCTCATAACTAGTTAAAAAAAATGATATCCCAAGAACTTCAAGATACTTTTTTATATGAATTATGTCAAAAATTCCATTCATATCTCATACATAATATAAAGATTGTCTCATATATAATATCGGGTTTCATTATTCACTTTGTTTATATAAGCATAAAAAAGAAAGCCTTGATTTTCGATGTATTGTATTCTATGATTTGAGATTCTATGATTTGGTAAAACCATTTTTGGGCGAAATTCAACATTGTGTTGTTAGAACGAACAAAATAAAAAAACTTGATATTAATAACGTGTATTCCCTCCTCTTGCATTGATGACTGCTTGAAGTCGGCGCTGCATACTTTGAATTAAGTTGCGGATCACATTCTGGTCGATGTTATCCCATTCCTGCAACAGCAACCTTCTCGGCTCCTGGACAGTTCTTGGTGTTGGTGTGTGTCTGCGAATCAGTCGTCATAACTCGTCCCAAACATGTTCTACGGGATTCATGTCAGGGCTGCGGGCTGGCCAGTCAAACCGCCTAATTTCTACCTCATCCAGATACTCTCTGATAATTCTGGCTGTATGTGGTTAGGCATTATCTTCTGCTAACCCCCATAGTCACCATGAAAGGCATAACATGGTTTTCTAGCACCTCCGTAATGTACCTGTGAAAGGTCAGGGAGTCATTTTCTATGACGACCAACTCTGTACGAGCTAGTGCAGTGATTCCCGCCCAAACCATAACTAACTCACCACCAAATGGAAGACGCTCGTTAATGCAAACTTCAGTCCATATTTCCCCAGGTCTTCTCCACACTAGTCGACATCCATCTGGCCCAGTGAGGCAAAAACGCGACCATCTGAGAACAATACCCAGCTCCGGTCATCATCATACCAACGAACGGGATCTCTGGCAAATGTCAATCTTGCTTTCCTTCAGCATGAAGTCTTCTTCTAACGTTGACATATCACACTTCTTCCAACTGGTTGGAAGTTACCACTCAACGGTCATCCCGTTGAGTGGTAACTCTTTTTCGCCCAGATCCTGGTCTTCTAGTGATCAGGCCAGTCTGGTACACCCTTTGCGCACCGCAAAGACTAGCAGTTTCACCTTGCCTCCGACCATCTTGTAACACCGCAACAATTCTTACCACAACAATCGGATCTGAAGGCATTATGGGCCTGTTAAGGTTTGACACAAAGATTCAACAGTAATGACAGCTGTCAAGTCACGCATAAAATTTGCTTCAACGCCTACTAATCCCTGTCAATATTGACGCTAAAATTATTCGCAATTTCTGAAGTGACCTCCGGATTGAATTAGTGAAGTATTCTTTGTTTTAAATTTTAGTCCGTCATTCCAGCATATTACGAGGGTTGCTATATAAGTTCATAAAAGTTTCTGATTGAACTGATGTGTTAGAGTTCTCGTTGTCTTGGTGGAGGATGATTCGTCTTCTGCTGATATTTTCGAACACTTCCTGGCAAACAAATGCTGGTCTACCATTCAGAATTGATCGTTCTTCGTTGCTCTAATGAAACGTCGGCTACACATCCAGTTATTTCGAAAAAACAAGCGACAATCAAAATGCTTCGTGAGCGAACACATTTTGTTCGATTTGGCTCGGTATTGAATGTATGCGATTGAAATTATGATTGTATTGAAATGTCAAGATTTGAAATATTTTGCTTTTTGACTTGAGAATAAATTAAACATTTTGGTATGAGTTCAAATTTTTAATCTAGCACGAGCTATGCCTCCTCATCGCTAATTTTCATAGGTTTTCGTTACTGTTCTCCAACCAAACATTTAGATGGATATTTGAGATGAATTTCAATGTATGAATCAAATTGAAACGACTACGAATAAAAATTTTCTTGATATAAAATGTTTTATTTCGAATTTTCCACCCGCAATACCTTCAAAATAACATCGGTTGCTGTTCGTGTCTAAAACCAGGTCGATATTGCCCCTAAAAGGTTAGAACAATATTTCGTCATCTGTTCCACTCTAACGCCGTTTGAACAACGAGGCGGTGGAAATGCCGCCACCGTCGACGTGCATCCCGACCAGAGAATCACGAGAATTTGAGAGGAAACCCGAGGGCGGCTGTTACACGCGATAAAATTGTAGTTGGAAAAACCAAATTAAATTATTTCGATTTGAATACCAAAATATAATATACAGTATGATTCAATTAATTAAAAAAACCTCAATAACGTAAAATTTTGACCAACTCGTGTTGGTGCTTGTAATGAAGATGTTTGGATAAAGAACAGAACAACGAATTTTGATTTGACAAAGGGAGGTGGCAGTATTGGGGGTAAAATATTACTTTTTAAATGTCTAATTTTCGAAACACTATTTAAAAATAAAAACATAATCAGTATTTTTACGATATTTCAAAAAATCCTTCCGTATAAGTACCACCGGGGAATTTTCCTTTTCATCCGAACCTTGTGGTTGTACAGCCGTAAACCTAATTCGATGGATAATATTTGAAAATGTAGTATTTCACTTTCCGAATACTAACATAGCTTTTAACAAGATCGATCATCCAATTAACTAACTTATTTTCTTACTACTAGCCCTTTACAATGATCCCCCGAATCCACCGAATAATTTTCTACGTTCTACGGTACATGGAGTTTTCGGTTATGTAACCTAATTAATATCAAAAAGGTTTTAGTTTTTGGAGATTCCAAATTAATGTGGATTAGATACTAAATTCCAAGTAATACACTTGATGAATCCGCCACGAGTTGTAACATGTATTCGGACTACCTTTTCCTTTACCTGAAATAACCTCTCGTAAACTTATCTCAACGGATTAAAAATCGTCAAGAGTTCTAGCGCACCCCAAAATTTGTATTCCACACTATTTGGGGCAGTGTTTTCAAATATTATGCTATAATTATAGTATGCTAGTTACTGAAGAAGGCCAGCGCATTTTTTTTTAATAGAGAAGCTATGACCTCTTCGATAGCTCCAAGCTGAGTATATGCGATGTCAGGATAACTACAGTAGATCATACATGAAAAGAAATCTATTATAAAGCTTCAGATATCAATCTGCGGTTCCTAAATTAAATCTTTTTGCTGCCAGCTCATTTAAGAGTTTGGACGTCCACTCTTTTAGCTTTCAGGACTTTCAAGGCTGCTTGGCTATCTGAGATAACGTAGATGTGTTTTTTAGGTTTATATCCAAACACCTCCTGAAGGTTTTAGTCCAGAAATAACCAGTCCGGATCCTTGAGTTAGCTTTGAATCGTTGGTGCACCAGAGAGCACTTCGTATCTTTGTCCAACATTCTATGCATTTGGTCCATTGGTTTGTCGCGACTTTCTAGCTTTATTAGCTCTAGAATTCTTAGGTGACCTATCAGATTTCGTTACTGTTTTGATAAGACTGTGGGCGTCGTAAATACCTTCTTCGATATCAAATATTTTCATTAATGACGTTGCTAGTTTATTTTAAAGTTTGAACGTGCACTCTTTTAGTTTTCAGGACTTTCAAGGCCGCTTGGCTATCTGAGACAGCGTTGATGTGCTTTTCAGGTTTATATCCAAACACTCCTGAAGGTTTTAGTCCAGAAATAACCAGTCCGTATCCTTGAGTTAGTTTTGAATCGTTGGTGTACCAGTATCTTTGTCCAACATGCTATGCATTTAGTCCATCGGTGTGAATTAGGTCTGTGGGTGTTGTAAATGTCTTCTTCGATATAAAATGAAGAAGAAGCAAGTTCAGTTGGGCTTCTAAAGCTGTAGTAAAGCAGGTAGACATTCACCTTGTAATACCTAGATCTCATTTAGTTTTTTCCAAGCTGTTGTTTGACCACCAAACAAACGCTGCATCTGTGATAAGGGTTTGATGACTGTTTGGTCTACCCAGATTATCATTGTAGGCTTTAGTTCTCGTTAGTTGCCAATAAGATTGCGACAAGTCCGTATACCTTGTCGAAGTGATTGTTCCAAGTAAATGTTTTATCCAGGATGACTCCTAGATATTTTACTCCATTGGAAAGTATTAATTTAGTTCCATTAAGGATAGGTACGCTCATATTTGCCTTTCTTTACCTTGTAAATGGGACTAGTGATGTTTTACAGGGGTTGATCGAAAGTTACTCTCCAGTTTTTAATTGTGCTTAGATTTGCGTTGTACCTTCATGCTTGTCCTTTCTAAAACTGTAAATCCAGCGCTGCTGGAGTCTAGTGAGGTTTTTTTCCACTAACAATGACCACAGTATTGTTATTAAATCTTTATATTAATTGAAATCAAAATGGCGGTTGATTATTTCGATTAAAAATCGATTCCGCCGATATGAATGAGCATTCATCCGTCCAGGGATCATTCCACGATGAAAAATACGTCATAAAATTTAATTGTGTGGGATTATTGCGAATAGAACCGGGAATTTCAACTTTATTCCCTTACAAACATATTAAATCACTTTCTCATAATCGATTCAGATTACGAAATATTTTTTAGCATAAACGTCGAATGACATAAAAGTTCACCTTTAATACCGAAATTTAATCGTTATCTATGGTGTATATGCCGTACCCATGCAATATTAATAACTTGTAATTATTGTTTGTTAAATATGAAATATATTTGGTATCAAAAGTTGTGTGTGTTGTTTTTATAAAAACGATAAATATTCAAAGTGTTGTTTCGACTAAAATAATATGCTTTAAACTCAAGATAAGATAACGTAGTAATATTGATATTATTTCAAATTAATTTGCATGGTCGATTTATGTGTTTGGTGCGTAAAATTTTCGAAAATTGTATAATGTACAATCCCGGTTTCTCAGTAAGTAGAATTTTTAACAAAATCTCGATTGAAAATCCCGAAAACAGTTGACATATCGATGACCTTACAATTTACCATATTATGGAAACTTGACAACATCGTAAATCAACTGTGTTTCAAGTTTTTCAAAACTTATTAAAATGTTTGATGCAAGATCGTCAATGGAACATTGGGCTGTCATTTCTGAAGTAATATCAATAAATCAAGATGTAAGAAATCTTGAGTAAAAATATAGTAAAATGACTTTTCTTAAAGGCCGCTAATAAGTTTAGGTTCTGTCCAAATTACCCAGCTGCAGCCAATGCTTCGTACGACGATCTTTTTGAAACTCCCAAATACAAAAGTACGCTAGAACCCTAAATATGGGTTGACGATATTTAGATAGCCCGAGGACCAAGGTATTTAACACAATAGACTTTAAAGGTCAATGGGACGCATTACTAAGTTATTCTGAGGCTTCTGCGTGAAGGAATTCGTCCCAAACTATCTATTTCATGGATATTTCACGACGATAATGCCTCGTAGTATCCCAACATGATAAGAACTGATTTTTTTGCCCAAAACAGTACGAAAATCATCCATCAGCTACTATTTTGGCCTAATTTTTCTCCCTGCGACTTTTTCCTCTTCAAGACACTCAAAAATTCGCTTCAAGAATGCGCCATGAAAAGCATGAAAAGTACGAAAAATTGAATTAAATATTGGCATGCTTGTATTACGAGGGATGTTCAAATATAACCTCGACAAACGTTCTGACATAAGTTTTTATCCATTATCGAAAATATTTACAAAAATTTAAGGTTTTTCTAAGTAATTTCTTACACTAGTTACACGGTATCGAAGAATTCGGGCATCCATATTCATACAAACTCCAACCTCGTCGTAGTTGTTGAATTTTTGACTTTCGATCACTTTTTTCAGTGATCCAAACTTGTGGTAGTCGCAGTACTGAATCCTCCACTCTTTAGACTCCACATTACCAAAACTTATGCCGAGTTTAGCCGAAATTTTTCGAACAGTCGTCATCCTACGGCGTTATCTGGTGTAATGCGGCTAATTCTCGACAATTTCGTGACTATCTTTGAACGTTTAAGCCCTGGCACTCAGTACTCTGAATTGATTTCGCAAACGCCGACGAATGTACGTGTTTTTAATGCCTTTTCACATCAAGAACTTGAACTTGACGTTGATTCGTGGTCATAGCAAACGCGTGAAATGTTCTCTCGTGACGAAAACTGTTAGTAAGGCATAATTCAAAAGATATAGGCGCCCTATCTACAGCGTGTAACGAACCACCCTAGTATCTCCTAAAAGTCGATGCGAATGAAAAAAGAGAGATAAATCCAATTACTCATTCAATTTCAATGTAAAAGTTGGGGGAATCGTCTAAAGTGACTTTTTTGACTTAACCTAGAGCATTGGTTCCCAAATTTTTTGATTTCTTAGACTACTTTCAAAATTTTGCTGGATGCGGTAGACTTCCTGCAGCTGCATTGCTACCAATTTCCAAATCTCCAAGATCTAAACTGTTCTCGAAAAAAAAGTTCTTGATAATTGATATTAAAATCAATTGAACAAATTGTCAATTAAATCTTAATTGATTGAGGGATATACTTGATGGATTGACAGCAAATTCTCAATATTCGGTTTGAGTTTTGTAAGGAATACATCTGCTCATTTTTTTTTGTTAATAAAAACATTTTTCGACGAGGAAAACGCGATCGGAAGCTTTTGCACAACTCAGCCAAAATTTTGTGATCCCACTTTCAGCTCCTCGTTAGTACCGAGCTCGAGTAGCCCCTCTTGTAATATCACATCCTCCACTTAACGTTTTACCAAAAGGATTAATGATCCGTGGTGGTATTTCCATCGACCGAATATCTTCAAACCCGATTTTAAAATCATCTTGCAGGGCAATTAAATGTTGAACGTAAGTTTGGAAATCTTCATCGAGGCATTTTACCAGCGACAAGTTTGGAAACTGTAAAAAGTTTTTATTAAATTGAGGCTGCCTCCTTGTAATTGTAAGTTGAGTAACACTCAACGAGCTTGAGCTTGATAAGAAAATTCAAGCCTAAATTTCATTTCTTATCGAAACCAAATGAAAGTTTATGGATGATTATGGACCGCTCGTCGAATATCCCGTGGATCTTTGGTGGTCCACTTGGATCACTTCGGGAATCTCGGATCTAGATTAGATTTAGAGAATTCTTTAATAGTTGTTTTATTTATTCTCTTCTTGTAATCCAAAATTTCAACCATCAGCAATCATTATTTATAGAATTGCTTCTCGAAGAAGACGTTCGGGTTTTCGTAGTTGCCTCTCATCTACAGACTTTAGATTAAAAGTAAAATGAAAATACTGGAATGGATTTAAACAAGAATGATGTACATCAAAAGTGAAACAGTGCAAATCCTACTTTAATAGGTCAAATCAGTTTTTTTTTGTGACATTGACAGATCTTAATGATGTGACAAAAAAAAAATAAGTTCTTAGAAATAATACTAATGAATTGTGTTAGGTATACAAACTTACGTCTTTTAAAATTGAAAAATAAAAAAAAATCTTTCATCATTTCACGTAAGTAATTTTTTTCGATAATCATTTTTTTGTTATTGTTTTTAATGATGCATTAGACGGATATGCGATATATTATTGGAAAATCTTCTTAGTCCCAATGAGATGAAAGAAGGATACATTTGGAGCTTTGCCTGAGAAGATTTTTTCTATTCTGAAATGATCAATAAAAGAAAACCCCAAATAAATGAAATGTTGACTTTACACTGTTTAAAATTGTACGTTGTAGGAAGTGGGTTAAACATTTTTCAATATATATCTGCAGGTTTATGCAATTTCGACAATTTTTTCTGTCCCTTTATCCTTTACAACCTAATCTTCCCATCTTCTTCAAGGTCTCTTGGAAATATTTCCAATCTGTAGTCCTGTTTATCACACTGTCTTCTCACTTCTTTCTAGTGTTTCCTTTTTATTAATAATTCTCTATACTACCAACGAGATTGGTTACGATAAATTGGTTTTATCATAAAAATTATTCTACATTCGAATGCTTCCCTTCAATACACTCCCAACCCCTCGCCACAGACCTGGCTGGAAGTCTTCTTCGGTGAGGGTCTTCAGGAGCTCTGCCGTTTTTGGCTTTACCGCTTCCATCGACTCAAATCGGATCCCTTTCAAAGCAGATCTTTTCCTAACATTTCCAACCTTTCAAGGAAATCTGAGCAGATCTATTGGTCAGGATTCAGTTTTTTTGGCACCAACTTCGCACAAACTTCTGTCATGTGTAATTCCTTGTGCAAAATTTATCTAACCGTTTACAGCTTCGGCAATCATCCGGATGCTCGCTCATTCGACGATCTGCACGCATAATTTGGTTGATTTTGGTGACTGTTTCCGGAGTTAAAACAGTCTTGGGCGCTGGTCATCTTCAGTGTTCTCTCGGCTCAAACTAAAGCGCTTCCACCACTCAAAAACACGCGCTCGAGATGGAGAATCGTCCTCATAGGCCAAAACTCAATCGGAGTTTTTTTCGATTTAACGAGAAATTCGAAGTTTTAACAGAATTCTTTTGTTATTGTTTTAGCTCCAGAATTATTCATTATCCCTTCCACCAATTGTATTATCTTCAGTTTTCTTTCTTGTCCTTCATAATTATCTCCCTTCTCATGCTGGCGAATGCCCCATTGAAGATTGTATTATAAATCTCAGGTGATTTGGGTAGATTATTTGAGATTATTCATGCGGATCCTCCATTGTTCGAAACGTAAAAAGTCTTCTTTGGCTTTAAGAAAGAGGTAAAAGTCGCACGGTGCAAGATCCAACGAAAAAGGTGGTTGTTTTAACACACACTTTTCGCATAGTAAAATCTGCCGCGCACATTATTTACCAATTTCTATAGAATCAACAATCCCATGAATACTTAGCCGGAGGTTACCGACTTTTTCGATGTTTTCATCCGTTTTTGACGTAGAAAGGTGGCCCAAACGACTCAAACATCTTCTCGTCCATCTTAATAACACTTAAACCACTTAAAAACCCCCAGACATGACAAACATTGATTGTCATGTAGTTTTTCGTTAAATTATAAATTTCAGTTGCAGTTTCATAAGAAATTTCACAACTATCTGTTGGTTGATTTTCACGACGAAACGAAGAAAACCAGCCCGGTCACGGCTACACTGATTCGTCTACAGATTACCGACTTTTTCGATGTTTTCATCCGTTTTTGACGTAGAAAGGTGGCCCAAACGACTCAAACATCTTCTCGTCCATCTTAATAACACTTAAACCACTTGAAAACCCCCAGACATGACAAACATTGATTGTCATGTAGTTTTTCGTTAAATTATAAATTTCAGTTGCAGTTTCATAAGAAATTTCACAACTATCTGTTGGTTGATTTTCACGACGAAACGAAGAAAACCAGCCCGGTCACGGCTACACTGATTCGTCTACAGATTACCGACTTTTTCGATGTTTTCATCCGTTTTTGACGTAGAAAGGTGGCCCAAACGACTCAAACATCTTCTCGTCCATCTTAATAACACTTAAACCACTTAAAAACCCCCAGACATGACAAACATTGATTGTCATGTAGTTTTTCGTTAAATTATAAATTTCAGTTGCAGTTTCATAAGAAATTTCACAACTATCTGTTGGTTGATTTTCACGACGAAACGAAGAAAACCAGCACGGTCACGGCTACACTGATTCGTTTACAGATTACCGACTTTTTCGATGTTTTCATCCGTTTTTGACGTAGAAAGGTGGCCCAAACGACTCAAACATCTTCTCGTCCATCTTAATAACACTTAAACCACTTGAAAACTCCCAGACATGACAAAATTCATTGTCATGCAGTTTTTCGTTAAATTATAAATTTCAGTTGCAGTTTCATGTGAAATTTCACAACTATCTGTTGGTTTATTTTCACGAAGAAACGAAGAAAACCAGCCCGGTCACGGCTACACTGATTCGTCTACAGATTACCGACTTTTTCGATGTTTTCATCCGTTTTTGACGTAGAAAGGTGGCCCAAACGACTCAAACATCTTCTCGTCCATCTTAATAACACTTAAACCACTTAAAAACCCCCAGACATGACAAACATTGATTGTCATGTAGTTTTTCGTTAAATTATAAATTTCAGTTGCAGTTTCATAAGAAATTTTACAACTATCTGTTGGTTTATTTTCACGACGAAACGAAGAAAACCAGCCCGGTCACGGCTACACTGATTCGTCTACAGATTACCGACTTTTTCGATGTTTTCATACGTTTTTGACGTGGAAGGGTGAAACTGTCAATTGTCAACATTGGCTAGTGTCACATTTAAGGAAATTAAATTTACTCCAGAGCGTCCCGTAAGTGTTTTGTAGTACGGAACTGTCACTTTAATGACATGGAACACTCAAAACGCAACATCTGATGCAATATCCTTTCTCAAACTATGTTGTTAGAAAAATGTCCTTGGGTCCTTTAGCCATCAGCGAGCGCTGCACTTCTACTAGGATCGTCACTGGTTCTTGCTATAGTGATTATTCGAACTATGGAAAATTATTTTATGCAACAGGAAAGTTTCTAGTTTCACCTTTGTTTTATATTTTCCATCAAATGAGTTAGCACCTGAGTTTGAACATCGATCGATTTGAAAAAAACGTAAATATTAACGTAATTACATCAAATAGAAAACTAGAAAAATCAATCGGTAGAAAAGCTACAACAACGTCCTCTGTCGACTAGGAAATACCACAATTCCATTCTTCCTGTGACGTCACGACCATCTCGCATGCCGTGTCAACATTGATCGTATAGGGACCAAAAACGGGGGTCGTCAGATGGTGAAAGAGCGAAAGGGGTGGTGGGTTTTAGCTTCCCAACCCGTCGACCGCCCGAAAAGGAGGTTGGGGGGATTCCCTCGAACCCCCCAATTACAACCGTCAGATGGAGCTCCGGTGAGAACTGAAAAAGTTGCACCATTCTCCGGGCTACGCCCTAAAAACGACACTATACTACGACAAACGGTCAAATCCATTCTAAATATACCGAGTCAAGTGATAATAACTCTCAAAGGGTTCGAGTTTTTTATCTGTACATCGTGTTGGCGAATTTTATTTCTTAACGACACGTCCAAAACTAACGCTATGTATATAATTCCCATGTAACTTGATGCGTCTTTACTTTTTAGAAATTTTCGTGTTTTATTAGGTCTTCATGAAAATAATAACATTTTTTTGCCATAAAAAAACTTTCCATACCTTAATATACAAAAAATATATAGATAATTGGAATTTATTATTCATAATTATAAATATTACTCAAATTCCTGTTTATCATAGATATATTTTTCATTTTAATATACATAAACCTTTTTTACAATTTAATTTCGAGGTTTTTTCACGCAATTTTATCATATTTATGACTTCTTAATCTATTTTCGAACTATAGAGACGTCTGTCCTATTTCATAGGTACATAATTATTTTTTCCGGAATTTTATTTTTAAAAAAATCAAATCAAAACGATTTAACTATTTTACTGATTCACTAGTACCTTTATTAGGTTTATTAAGGGCAAATTATACCTCTGAAATATGTTTATACGAGGTTAATTCAAATATAAACCAGAATTTTTGGCGAAAAATTTAGTATCGTAGAAGTGGCTGCACTGGATGTTAGACTGTTCTGTTAAGAATCATAGAGAACAACCTGGATCGCTTAACCTCACTTTTTACTGTACTTATAGCCAAGAGCGGAAAGGCTGTACAAGGGTCTGTTGCGCAACGCGTTCTTTGGTCGAAGAAATTCGCGGGAACTACTTGAGCAATTCGAGAATGAGACACTCAAAGGAAGTGACGGAAAACTTGCCACATGAGCGGCGCGATAGAACAAGCTATGAGAACGTCAGCGCTGTAGAAAAACTCATTTAGGGAGACCGACGCAGTTCGCTGAAGAATTGGACATCGGCGTGGGTAGTATTGAGCAAATGAGTATCAAGACTTGTGAATTTTGAGCAAAAATTGACCGAATAGTCACCACAGATGAGACTTGGGTACACTACCATATTCCGGAACGAAAACGCGCGACTATGAAGGGGAGGAAAAAAGATGAAGGCGAAGGTTACACGGTCAGTATGTACCATGTTTTAAGGCATGAAAGGACTACTTGAAGTTTATTCTCAGGCTAGACCGCATACAGCTCGGCTTACGATGGGTTGAGAAATACTCAAACACCCTCCTTGTGATTCCGATTTGTCACCATGTGACGATTATTCATTTTTAGCCCATTGAAATAGACACTTGGCGGGCTGCGATTCGAATGCAGTACAGAGATTCTGGAGAGTATTTAGAAAAACAGTAAAATTCCGGTTTATACTCGAACCGCCCTCGTAGTATCTATTTTTATTGAATTGGGGCTGCATAAAATTACATTTATTAGATAAAAAGGTGGCCCAAGAACCGTATTTTTGTTTGGATCGTGGGCCTCCTGTAAATGCTGTAAATCTGTAAATCTCCTTTGCGTTGTTTCAGGCGCTGGAGTGAAGATGGAGCATTTCCAGGCGGCGCTCGACCCCCGGAAACAGGAGCTCCTGGAGGCGCGCTTCCTTGGCGCTAGGGTGAGTTATTTTTTCCATTTTGCATAGCTTTTATTCTAAAATTCCAGCAGATATAGAATCGATATTGGAATCATCTAATTTCGCTAAGGTTTTACGTAAATACGGCCCTGAAGCGATCATAGACTGGCCTATCTTTTTGCCATTTTTTTGTTTTATCTACAATAGCGATTTTAACGTAGCGCACACAGTAGTTTCAATCGATATACTGTTATTTCCCTACTCCTCTGTTTATACGATCACAAAGCTTCAAAATGTATAAGAAATACATATTCGTCGGCCATTTTGAATTGATTAACTTTGACCTTTCCGGTACAAATCTGTTTTTTTTTTGTTTATTTCGATTATAGAAAATCGTATTATTCGTCAGTCAACTATATACATATTTATGTTTTAAACATACAATTTTAATATTTTTTTGTTGCTGAATATAGTAATAGATTCAGTTTAATACAAATCGAATGTACCTATATAGATTTTCGGGAGAGCTCGTAGGAAAATTCCTAAACACCAAATTTCCTTTTGGGTACAAAAGAATTTCCTCTCATACGTGTGTAAACTAATTATTCAAAAAAAATCGTCGTTAACGTTGAATCAAGTATGTAGAGGTGACGTAAACCGTCATTATACTATTCCACGCGTATTTTTCAAAATACTATGATTGTTACAATCATTTCGTACAAAACTAGATACCAATATTGACATAAATAAACTGCAATTAATCAGCGTTCGTAGAAAAAATATCGTAAACAACTCGATAGAAAGTTACGACGCCCAAATCTTCAATCAGCTACCAAAGCACACAACCTATAGAAGTTCAAAATCAATATCCACAGGCATCTCCATACGGCAAATATCACTTGAGTCTAATGGGGTCTTGTGATTGCTTTTTACATAAAAAAAATAAATATTTCACATTTCCATTGCCAGAAATTGTGTATCTATCGTCCTTTGTTATGTAATCACTTATTTTTGTATTACGTATTTATTTTGACAATAAGGCACGTCAAACGTCACCTTTCAATTGAGATCGCAAACTTTTTAGATATCCCTCGTAAAAATGTCCAACATATTACTCTGGGACGATAATCTCGAAGTTCGGTACTTTTTTAAAATTAATTTTGTCTGATAATTTTCATTTTATGAAATCTGTGGAGGAAAAATTATTTGTTTCCTCATCTATTTATCGCCTATGAGAATTTTTTGCTATGAAATTTTAGTTGTATAAAAGTTTTAAAACAAAATGTCAATAATTAATAATTCCCTAAGCTGGCCTCATTTTTTTTTAACGTAAAAACCTTGAATAATGAATTGAAGATTATTAAAATAACTCGATATGTCACAAAAATGTTATCAACCAGATTATACGAATATTTAAATATACTTACTTCCATTATTTTCTATAAAAACACGTTATATAAGGCGTAGTTCGTAAAAGCGTTTTAAAAAAGAAGATTATGTATCTATAATGTATTTGTTGGCGATCCTTCTATGCTTTTTATTTTTCTGTGGTGATCTATCTGTAGTATAGTTGTTGATTTAAAAAAGAAGAAGAAATACTTAACCAAGAAGAAAAAGCGGGACAGAGATAGAAAGCATGTAACTAATTTATTTTGTTTTTAAAGAATAAATTAACTATGATCTTATATTTGTTGTGAATAAAAGTATTAAGTGGAGTTGATTATTTGTGAAAGATTCTAAAACGAGTTTTGTTGAAATCTTAATGTACTGAAATGAACGAAAATTTGCTATCCTATTTGGAACCCGTCGGATATCAATTATCTCAAATTTACTAACAAAGAAGTTTTTTTTTATTTTCTATAGAGAAATACCGACTCTGTAATATAGTAAGTACAAATTGATCAGACAAACGGGTTCATCTTACCGTTCGTACAAGTTTTTCAAAATATTTTCAACATTCTCATCGCCGATAAAGAAACACGTTCTTCTTTCTCGTTCTGGTTTCTATTAATCTACAAATTCAATTGAACAAAACTCGAATCTCGACAATTTCGTATCGTGTAAACCGGTCTTCGGAAAACATATTCGTCTCTCTTTATTTACTGTTTTTTTTTTCTTCTGTCCATCGACGATCTTCAATTTTTCCTCGTTTCAGTTTTATCGCGTATCTCGGAACTTTTGATTTCGCTAAACGGTTCTTACCATCTCGTTATTTTACGCTATAACCACAGGGCCGCATTAAGATTATTTTTATTAAGATATTCGAGTTAGAGCACGTGGCAAATTTTTCGGGCGAAAATACGTAATATTTCGTGGTTTTTCGCGTACTTTTACCATGAAGGTGACTATTATGTCAAAAAACTTTAAATTTGAAAAAAAATTTACATGCGTGTATAAAAAATTTTATATTTCCGAAGCCCTTTGTGATATCGATTTATTTTTCACATGAATCGATTGAGGGACTAAGTAACAGTATATATTGGATTCCCCTAAATTTGTGAGAAATATACAGGGTTATAGATGGAAGTTATGGAAAGAAAATCTTTGCTCTAAAAATAGAAAAAAATTTTTGTTTTCACATTCTGTGCAAGTTGTTCGGGAAAAAGATTACTATAGATGGAAAATTAATAGAAACTGGATTTTCCGAAAAACTGTACACTTTAAACGGAAACTAACATGATTTTTGAATCTTTCGTACAAAAGTACACAGTATAGTCTTCGAAATTTATTATTCATTATGCCCCTTTCAATAATTTGTATTCTCAATAAAAAATGAATAATTAAAATTTTTCAAGTCCGTATCTGTTTATGTGAAGATGTGTTCCGATGGAACGGTGTCGTTGCACCTCTGCCGTGCAATGCGAATGTGAAGGTACAGTCACGACGAAAAACCTAACCGATTTCGAATGTACCTACGAGAGATTTGTTGTTTAGTAAACTCTCTTAAGTCTTCATTCCAGGGGTCAGAGCTCATGCTTCTATATTATTTTGTGATTATTGTTGTTGGTATGTTCGGTAGTTTACGTCGGTGATGACGTCCGTTCGGCGTGCTTTCAATGTATTTGTGATTCAATACGTAAAACATGCTTATGTACATTTTGGTAAGTTTAATTTTCTATTAAAAACTGTATATTGTTGAAAATTGTATGTTTCGTATACCGCCGCACCCTGTATAAATCAAGTTTTTCAAGACTGTCGATTTAAAGAGTCGTTTTGTGACAATACACATTTTTATTTTTGGACTTCGACCCAACTAGTGTTATTTTTAATATTAAATACGCGGATTTTTTAATGTTTCGGAAAATTTTTGTAATTTCTATCAACATTTTTCGAACTAACAAAGAAACAAGACATTTTGTTTTTTAACATAGACTTTAGACATACACCTTATGAATATCCCACCCTGCAAGTAAAACTTTGAGGCTAAGAAATAGGAAAAAGTCGTTGAGAACCGAATCAAGTGAAAATGGCAGCCGGCCAACCGATTCAAAGTACACCTCTGGAATTGTAGGCGATCATAGAAGTGCGATTTCCGGGCGGAAAGAATTTTTGTTCCTGTATTTATTTATTTCGGAGCAAGTTCGCTCTTTGCATCTCTTAACATCTTGAAACCGAGTGTCTAGAAGCCTTGAAAACCGGGAAAGACACGGGAATATCACAGAGCCGGGGATTCGACGGGAATTTTAAGTAATTTTGAATGAGCCGACTATGGAAAATGATGTCGAAAGCGCATCATCCAATCGAAACAAGTTGAACCTCCCTCGTAACTGCTTATTAACGGTCCTACTTTGAGACCATGTTCAAAGATAGTCTGTCCAGACGAGAAATCTTCGTATGCATTAAATTGTAGCTCTGAGTAGTTCCCTCCGAAATTCTGTTCACGAATAAGAAGCCCTTTGAGAGTTTCGAAACCGTGGAAAAGTCTTTGGACAATAAATCACAAATTCGCTGTCCCTATCCGAAGAACTAGAGACATTCCTTAAAAAATTTCAAAGTGATTGGCCTCTAACACTCCATTTTTTTATGAAGACCCGATTGCAGATCTAAATACTTGATGAGGCGACTCGTTGCAGGCGAAAGACATTTTCAAAAAAGTGCCAATAGTTTGTTCTGCAACCTCAGAAAGTACAAGATACCGATTTAGGTTTTGAAAAAACGCGTTGGGGTAAAAGATGAAGACATGTTAATCTTAACTAAGAGTTTTCTTAATCCCAATAAGGCTGACAAGGATCCAGAACAATTCGTACAAGTGATGTCCGAAGCATTCGACATTTTGTTGATTGCAAACAGATGCAACGCTACTACATTGGTAGAAACAGACTTTTAGAAGCGAAGATGAAGAATTAATCCAGATGTGAAAGAGTATTCCGCAATCGGTTGTTCGTAAATTCTGCCACATCACAAAAAATTCGTGAACTGTAACAAGTAAAAGCGAAAACTTGATAATAGACAGGAAATTTTAGAGCCTTTGTATTTCGGAAAACACACTTGACAACTTCTTCTTCATCGTACGTTAGAACTTAGTCCTGTGTTTGCATCAATGGTCGCCTAGCTGCAGCTGGGATGATGAAGACCAGCTTTCATACCATCTTGTACGTGGTGGTTCTGGTGTTTGGGATGTATTTGGTTTTTTCTTCTCAGCGTTCGCATTTCAATAGTTCTTAAAAGCCGCTTAAAAGAAGAAGAAGAAGACGACTTGGCAACTTGTTTATTTGACTATGACCGTATATTTTTGGACCGATAGAAAGAAATCGCGAAGAAACGAGTGTTCATAAAAAAAAATGATTATCAAAATTGATGAATTGAACTTCAAATTGCTTCCTTACCCACCATTTTCTCCAGATCTGACCCTCATTGACTACTGATTGGAAAAAATGTTCCAATGACGAAAATATCGATCATTTGATGATGTTCCATTAGTTACTGTCACTAAACTCATAAATTTGTTTTGTCGTGTGCCTTTTTTTCTAAAATATTTCGTTTTTATCTTATTTTTATAACCATTTTATGTTATATTAAATTTTATTTTTGTTATAATAACTTAACAGATACGAACCTTTTGAAATTTCCAAAATATATATTGAAAAAATATTATTAAATACTAATTGACGATTTATGTTTCAATTTCTTACCTAAATGGAATTTTATTAGTAATAAAACCTTGGGTAAATGGGGTTTTCATTGCATGTTTAACAATTACATTAAATTCCATGTTATGTACTTCCTTGAAAGATACGCATAAAAATAATTTGTGACCAAAATTATTTCACCATAAACATCTGGATATACTACTTTTATACTGTAGAACAAAATCCTTCTCGAATTTTTTTTACCTGTTTCGGGTTTAACATTTGTCTAATTTAACGTTTACCTGCCTTAAACTTCCACTGATCGGATAAATAATATACGAGGATAAGTTGATAAATCACATGCTGAAAGCCACATTGAGGCACTAATGTCTGGATTTTCTAATAATTTCTGGATTTTCCAGCTGTTTTCTGGGTTTTATAGTTAATTTCCTACCTAATTTCCATGTTTCTTACCCAATTTCTAGGTTTTTCCAACCAAATTTGAGCATTCGAAGCTAATTTCTGACTTTTTTTATCTAATTTCTGGATTTATATAACTAATATCTGGGGGTTTCTTACTAATTTCACGTTTTTTCTACCTAATTTCTAGATTTTTTCAGCTAATTCTGGGTTTTCCTAGCTAATTTTTGTCTGTTTTAGCTAATTTCTGGATTTATATAACTAAAATCTGTAGTTTTCTCTCTAATTTCACGTTTTTCCTAATTAATTTCTAGGTTTTTCCTGCTAATTCTGGGTTTTCCTAGCTAATTTTTGGCTGTTTTAGCTAATTTCTGGGTTTATATAACTAAAATCTGGATTTTTCTTACTAATTTTACGTTTTTTCTACCTAATTTTTAGATTTTTCCAGTTAATTCTGGGTTTTCCTAGCTAATTTTTAGGTATTTTAGCTAATTTCTGGCTTTATATAACTAACATTTGGATTTTCCCTCTAATTTCACGTTTTTCTAATCAATTTCTAGATTTTCCTAGCTAATTTCTGGGTTTATATAACTAAAATCTGGAGTGTTCTCTTTAATTTCAAGTTTTTCCTAACTAATTCCTAGGTTTTTTCTGCTAATTTTTGGTTTCCTAGCTAATATCTGTGTTTTTATAACTAATATCTGGAGGTTTCTTACTAATTTCACGTTTGTTCTACCTAATTTTTAGATTTTTCCAGTTAATTCTGGATTTTTCTAGCTAATTTCTGGGTTTTTATAACTAAAATCTGGAGTCTTCCTATTTTAGCTAATTTCTGGGTTTATATAGATAATATCTGAAGTTTTCGTAGCTAATTTCACGGCCACTGGGGGTTCTCAAGGACTAACGGCTCCTTGAGGGGCCGAAAGAGTTATACTCCTATCCTTTCCTTTCATCCACTGAAACAACGACATAGAACACGTGGTGAGCCCACTGTTTGTGTTGATGTCCGTTTTGCAGTTGAATAATCAGTAGAAATACCTTGTTAAAATGATATTTGTTCAATTATTGTTGATCTCATTCAGGTTCTTATCAATAAAATAAAAATTGAAGTTTCTTAAATCAAACCACGTGTCTAACAATAAAAACAACATCCTGTATATTTATTAGATGGCAAACTGTATTATTGTCACTCTGGCTACATATTTTTTATTATTTTTAATTATTACGAAAATAGTAATAGAAAAAAATGTATTGACTAGTCCTCGTATATGAAAATTATATTGATTCCTCTTGGTTTAATATACTCGACTCCAACTAGACTATTAAAACTTTTTCTGAATCGGAAGACTATACCACCAAGGTTGGTCAGTGAATTTAAAATAGGTTCTAGTCGGTACACGTGAATGGCAAATAAAAAATGTTGTAGTGGTCCTGGTCAGGGTTTCGTGTATTAGTACGTGTAATAGTGACATATACATTATAAACGGGTTCTTAAATTTTTTTGTGAACGTAATCGATGTAATAGCCTCTATGCAAATCATAAATTAACAGGTTTGATATTTTTTTATTATATAAAATAATCTATGAAAAGAGTACGAATTATTTTAAGACGTACAATTTGAATGGAGTTTACTTTGGCAGCGTAGCCAATTTTTTTATTTTTAGCTCCGTTTCTCTAAATTTAATTGGAACTCGACCGTGTTATAACTTTTTTAGAATAGAGACTTTTGAAATAATTGCAAATGACCAGCGTTAAAAATGGGACAGTAATTAAAAAATTTTCACTTTTTGACATAATCTTTCGAACGTTCTCGTCGTCGTTTATCCGAGAAAAGATAGTATAAAACCAATTCGACTAAAAAATTTATAGATTCAATCGAGTTGAGCTCGCCCAATTTAAATAACTGTGTATAAAGGATGTGTATATATACGTTCATCTTATCCAACTAGTACAATATATAAATAAATCGTTTTTGAAAGCAGTAAATGTTTTTACGTCGAACAATATAAAGATTGTTTAATAACGTTGACATTGTACGGCATGGAAATGGTTGCTTCTCGCTATCAGGTACGGATTTACCCACAAAAACTAAAATTCATCACAATTTATTTTTCGATATTATTTATTTTTATTAGGAGAGCTACAAAAAAGGGTGTATTTTCATTTTGTGAAAAAAATTATTTATTCCGTACAAAAATTTCGAATTTTATTTTAAAGGGACAACGAAATAATGAATTGAGCATCGTTAATGTTTTAAAAACTGAGTAATGGGAGTATTATAATCGTTCTAATTCAAAGCTGATTCAAATACATTTTACTTTCACTGCTCATACCAGGATACGAAGCTATTTGATTGAATTTAATGCGGTAAAAACCCCAAGATACCATTTTTACAAGACTAGCATAATGGTTGAGGATTTGGTCCTGTTTGGACATCAAATATCACCACTTTGACATACGCAAATACGCTTGTTTGGGGTTGAGGTTAGGAGCAATATATTTTGGCATAGTCACGTGACCAAATTAGTTAAGACAGCTTCCTAAAACAAGGTCCAGATTCGTCCATCTTTCGAGTATTGCACGCGCATTTGGCATTTGACTTCCAAGCATACTTATAGGTTGACCAAAAACTTGGAAAGACTAAAGCAAGATGGCAGACACACTGAGTTCTCCAGTATCGCAGCAAGAAATGGGGACACATTAGATCCTTCGAATCGTAGTGTATACGAGACCTCAAATCCGTATATACAAAAGATGGCAAAAGCTCTTCTGAGATGTCCAACATAAGTGCAAGCCAGCAGGATTAATTTTCCTCAGAATATTACAACCTGCAGACGTTTAAGATTAATATCCACAGGCACCCTTCGACCTATATACGACTATAATATAAGTCACCCCTTGTGATTGCTTTTCTACATTATGGATTTCTTCCAAATAATCGAATAAAATTTTTCTTACTCATATATTAATGGAAATTTATTTGGTTAGTGTTACGAAATTAAACACTCAAGTGATTGATTCATATATTTGAGTCGATCAACATAAAAGTTGTCACGTTTTAAGGAAAAAGGTCCCGTACGTGTCTTGACTCTAATTACCTGTTTTAAAAAAATATGTCAATTTTGAGTATACAATAATAAATAGTATCCTACCAAATTTAAAGCATTCTGTTTGGAATGATCAATTATGTTTATTAATGAGCTGTTATGTTAAATATTTTGTTGATTCCGGTCCTGTCCACCGGTGTAAACCCGACTTTTGTGACATTTCATTATCACAATAGATTAGAGTGAGATGCTAACTCGGCCGCATTAAACAAATACTTACGTTCATAAATAAAATGGCTGGATGTGCGAGGGGTGACCGCTGTTGTGAGAGGGAGGGGAGCGGTCATAGAAAGAGAGGTGGTAAACGGCTTGCAAAACAACTTTCGGATTTATCTTCGCGCATATCCGATTTTTGTAATTTCTCAGACGTTTTTTTTTTTCGCAATTTTACATGCGACTAGTTCATTACTGAAGCTTTTCCGTCAATTTTAGAGCAGCAGAACTGAATCGATCAAATGCATCGCGATCATGTGACCTTTAACCTTTGACTTTTGAACGGTTTTATTAGATGAAATTATATAGAGATCTCAACCGATTCGTTTTGTAAAAATAACTTTCGATATGTAAGTTTAAATCTATTATTTGTGCTTAAATTTTGATATTTTTTATTGGATTAATTAAAAAAAGTTTAGAAACCAAAATATTTTATATTTTTTCGTGTCAACGGCTCCGCCTCTCATCAAAATACGTACGCCGGTTATTATGTTAATCATTTGTTGTCCCAGTCGACGATCCTTGTGAATTTTGAAACGTAAACGAGCTTGTAAGCGAGCAACGCGCGCTGATTGCGTGGGACACTCGATTCTCATTTTTTTTTTTCATCTTCATTTTAATCCCTATCAGGTCTGGAGTTAGTAAATTGATAAATATGCAAATATAAACAATTGATTTAACAAGTTTTGTTCACGGTAGATAAAATTTGGACACATTCTGAATATATTTTGGACGTGTCAAATGCGCATGCTTTGTTCAGAATATGTTCTGAACATATATTCCTCCACGAACGATTTATGAACATCTAAAATTATAATTTGAATACAAAACTAGCTGGGAGAATAAAATATTTATGTAATTAACTGGACGAAGTCAGTACGTAAAAAACCACATAGTGGTCAGGTCCGAGGGTACATTGGACGTATTTAGTACGGGTTCCGAATTAGAAATCTGTGCTCCACGAACGCACGATTTAAAATCTATTGACAGAACACGATCAGGATTTCTACTGCGTAAAAAGCTTAAGATAAAAGGAGAAAATAAACATTTAACTTTTTCATTTGAATCCAATTCTTGTTACAAATAATTTGTCCCAACAACTAAAATATTTATTTATGGTTATAGTCTTGAAAATGGAAATATTACCAATACCTAATATAGATTCAATATCAACATATACGTAGTTATTTACTTAGGTGCTGAAAAATAAATTATAATTATATAAATTTATTGGTTCAAATGTATCGAAATATTTCGAGGTCGGTTCTGCGCCACCTTTGCGTCTCGCCTCTCGGAGCGCCTGCGATGTCGAGAGTTAAAATCGGGCCACTTGTGTGTGTAGCTGTGTTGTGAAGGACTGTTTCAAAGACCGATTTAAGCAGCCACATAGCGAGTAGAGCGTTGAACTTGCCCGCGCGCTGCTGTATTAAAAGAGGCGGGCGGACGAACTATTACGGCATACGACAACAGAAAACAGCCGGTCGGTAGACGACGTTGCCATATCGGCAGGGATTTCCTCGGTTTATAATTATGACTCATCGTGCGCAAACATTCTACTCGAGAATATATACTTTAAAGTATATATTTAAGGATTAGGCGGTTATTAAAGGAATTTTTATTATGTAATTTACGGGTAAGTTTGAATGTATAAAAGAAAAAAAAATCATAATATGCATCTAATACTCATTGAGTTGTACTTCTAGATATGTCCGGTCTAGAATCATGATCAAACTTGTTATTTTAACGTTTAACGAGAACCGAACGCGTATTTTGCGGAATTTCCGACAGATAATTCGTTGAAATTGAATAATATAAATAACTTGTTCTTTGTAAATGATTCATCACTCGTATAGACCTCTCCTCCATCACCATGACTGAGGAAATAGTTGAAATTTATACTTATATCATTTCCGCTCAAAATCTGATAGTTTCGCCAATGAAAATATCTCATCTAATTATTGAAAAAACAAACTTTAAGAAACGGTATACTTATTATGAATTTAATAATATTAATAAATCCACACTATCAATTTTTCCTTCTACTGTTTCCTGTGTGTAGATTAATGTTTAATGTGAAATAGTAGAACCGGCAACGTCGCGGGGTAACCCCGAGACAAGTGGAAGCGATATCTCGCCGACTTGCGGATTCGCCTGCTGAGCTTGATCGTTTACAATCGTTTCACATTCACTCTCTCTCTTACGGGTTCGTTTGTCTTCTGTTTTTGCTCGGCTGGCGCGTCCTAGAAGGCCTTGGGAGAGAATTTCTGCCGGTTCGCTTCGATTCGACCGGCGGTGTTTTTCGATCTCTTGTTTTACTTTGTTATGACCCATTTTCGGCCATTTTTTTATCAAAAAAAAAAATCATAATTTACTATATAAATACAATGATAATTCCTTAAATTAACGACCTACCTTATTAAAACTATAAATATTCTCCACTAGAATAAAGAAAATTTACAAAATCTTAAGATATTGTTTTGGTTCGATAATCAATTAGAAATGTATATAAGGCATTGAATAGTATGTTGAGTGGTAAAGATAAATTGAAAGCAATTTTATCCACGTTCTATTATCGATTTGATTGTGACTTTCACATTATAAGTTTAAATACTATCCGTCTTAAAAATATATGGTTGACACTATAGTGGCCAATAATGATAATATTATACGATAAAATAGTATACAAGTTTTTATGGATATGTGTGCATATTGTCCTTGAATCGATCCGAATGATATTAATGTATCTTATACAGGGGACAAAAGAAAAATAAAAGATTATATATATTATGACTGTATACAAGACGTATCAATAATTATGGATAATGAAGTTTATTTGTGTAAAAATATTATTTGGGTAGGTATGTTGCAAAATTTAAGATAAATTTTATATGTCTCTAAAGTATTTAATATAACAATTGATGATTTAGAAGTAACCAATACAAGTCGAAAGCATCAAGTTTCTCTCCGACAAGAAATCAATAGTCACAACCTGTTACAGTGTTTCTGTTTGCAGTTATGCTGCTGGGAAAGTACAGTTTCGCCTAAAGTTTTGCGTTGAATCGTTCGGGTAAAGCAATATGGCGATGTATACACGCTATTTTTTTTTCAAATTACGCCGAGAATTCAATACGATAGATAGAGAGAGAAATAGAGAAGGATGGACGGGAACGCCAAGTGTTATTGAAATATTTGAAATTCAAATTTGTTAGCCGACGTACAGAAATAGAAATTGGAATGGATTCAACTAATATATACTAGACGAATCTGTGGAGAATTCTATTGGGGTAATTGAAGATAGAAAAATAAAATATTTACCGTATTCTTATTATATTCATTTTTTTCTGTGTGTTTTATTCCTTCAATTCGAAAATTTGCGGTTTAATTCATAATTTTGATCAGTTTAACAAAACAGTAGTTGTCGAATGTATGGAGGGTGCTACATCAAATTCACGATAGGGAGGCGCTACTATCGCATGAGTGTAAATTTTAAATAAACCGCTAGAAATTCAAGAATAAGGACAGACTTTCTTACTAGAAATTCACAATAATCAATTAACCTTCAGCGTTACTCCAAAGTACCTTTTATAGGTTATATTTACAAAATTATTTTGTACTACGTGAATAGTTCAGATTTTGTATACCAAAATTTAATTAACGATTCTAGTCATTTAAAATTTTTTAACACTGCATACTTCACTCTATTTGAGAGAAGTCATTCAAATAAGACGGACGGGAGACTGAACTGAACGATCATATGATATCTCGTCCGACAGGAGCGCCATTCTGGTCAAAGTTTGAATTATAATTTACCGTCTACAAACGGATAGTTTTTAAGCTAATTTTAACTAATCATACGTATACCTTACAATTGGTGAATTATCTTAGATCCAAGTTTAATACGAGACAAAGTTTTTAATATATGAGTTGTTTTAAGGTATATTTCGATTACCATTTCTGTATATCTTTTAATAGCTTCCCATTTTAGAGTTATACTATTCGAACATGAATATATTTTAAAGTGAACTAACTGGCTTACGAGTCCCCGTAGATTCTTCTTAATTGTATTTATGTTGCATGTAAACGTATAAACTCTTCTGTCGAGCAAAGACACCTCTAAATTTATTCAAGTATGCGATAGTCGATTCGAGAGATCGCTTCTTGATCCATATAAGGAGAATCGTATACGGCTACCAAACGAGACTCACGCCGTATTTTTTTTTTTTCGTCTTTCTCTCTCTCTCTTTCTTTTCTTCGTTCTTTTTTAAACTTTGGTTCGGTTGGTAACGTTCAAACTGACGATCTCGTCTTTCAGCGATTATCCGCACCCGCCTGAGAATATTGAACTTTCAACCGTTGCCGATTCTTCTCGTCGGAATAAATACTATTTATTACTAACTATTCGGTGTAGACTATAAATTATACAAGAAATGAAAACTAGGGAGGTACAAATATTTCAACAGACGTCATTCTTTCTTTTTCAAACTTCGATTTGGAAATATCCAAAAAGAAACCTCGTAGAAAACGAGTTTCAGCGTATCTCCTGCTGATACGTATCTGACACGTAGACACCTGTGGGGATTCATTTGGACTCTTTGGGAATCACTTTTAGTAATGGTAGAATTCAACCTAGAATACGAAATTTGGAAGCACTGTTAGAATAGAAGTAAATATTGATCAATTCGCTCGGACTTTTGGTGATGAAGCACTATCTCGAACCATCGCGTTTCGCTGATTTTCCGAATTCAATCCTGGTCGATGAATTTCGCGAAGGTCGTTCAAAATCTGTTGTGCGTAAAGCATCGCAAGGTCATGTGACATATCGTGTGATTAAGGCCTTAGTTCCACTCGTATACATTCAATATTGCATGAACATTTGGCTGTCAAATCAGTGGCGGCTTTAGGAGGTGGCGCACAGGTTAAAACTTTTTTAGATTTTGATCCTTAATTACTTATTAAGGTTATAACATAACGATAAATCAAAATTAAGTTAGTTAACTAATTCATTCGTTCAAAACATAATTGAAAAATTCATTACGTACATCGAGAGATTTTTTTCGATAACCGTAAGTACAAAAAAATGACAAATCCGCGATTCGAAGTTTATAAGTACAAATGTGTGTAAACAGAAGTAAACTTTGAGTTATTGTAACCCATAACCCAAAATTACCTACGATCTACGTACATTTTCACTTATTAACTTCGAATCGCGGACTTGTCACGTTTTGTGCTTGCGGTTATCGAGTGCAAAGACCTGCCGCCGGAAGGCTCGCAATGGGTAAGGCCGCATCTGGTCGAATAGATTCGTTCGCGTTGGATATCGCATGATTTGATAAGCGCCGCAAAGAGACGAATCATGGATCTATAAATATGAACCCGAAATAAAAAAACAACAATCGAATGTTGAGCCAAAACCAACGAAGAACTTATTTATTATAAATATAATTTGAGTAGCAATCCTCCAATAGTGCTACAAAGACCGATAGATAAAAAATAGCCCCACTTGATGTCACCAAAGTTCGATGTACTTTGAGAAACCGATTAGTCGCTTTGATGTTGTTAGGCAGGTTATGGGGTTTGTCCTGGTGTTCAAACTGCGTCCGTAGTCTGAAGTTTCGTCCTCCTCCATGCACCAGCGGCACTCCGGATCATCCCCGATGTCCATGGTGTGCAGGTTACGTCTTAGATGGTAGCGTCCGGTCATTAGTCTGATTTCGCGCCTATGGGCCTTCGCTTGTCTCATGTCAGGCGTCTCCATCTATTTCTGTCGAGTCCGCCTTGCGAGATGACTGTTGAAAGATGGGTCCTGGACCCATTGGTAAACTTACCTTCCAATTGCCAAATGTGATGATAATCGTGGGCTATTTGAAAAAAAAAAACGGATCAGCTCATTTTTTTTTTCCTCAATTTAACATAGATGTAATTCCATATGTTTAGGGTTAAATTGACTTGATTTACGCAATTGACGTTTCGGAAAGAAGAAAATATTTGAAAGTTGATATTTATTTGGTGTTGTTTTGTTTCAGGTGAGTGTCCCTAAAGAAACAAAAGAAAATAATGTCTTAAATAATGCGAACCCCGATGTAAGTAGTTTCTATTTTTATTTTCTCATTGCTCATTTTTTTTTTCAAATTCATCTTCGTTCCACTTTATCCTTAATGTTATCGTTTACGAATGCCCCACGGTTAAGTTTGTTTTTTCACCCCAACAAGATGATTTGTTTTTTCGTTCTCATTAATAAACATTAAAACAACAAAATAAATCATTATTATTGTAATGTTTTTAATTTTTTTATTTAAATACTATACACTTAACTAACTTCTCACTAGCACTTAACTAATTTATTTAAATTCCTCGATTACCTTGTTAATTTGTTCTGTTCACTACGACTATTTATTATAAACTGAACTAAACTTCGCTACAGAAATTCCTTATATATCCCAAATGAAATTATTCAAAAGAAACCTTGTAAATAAACCTCTTGCTATAAAAAGTTATATTAAATCAAAGATCAAACAATGGAGGCGCCTTCTCGAATTTTAGAATTCTACTCTATCAGCAGTTCTGAAAGGCGACGAATCTGAAATTAGGAAAGTACGTACCAAGTTTAAGTGTCTCGGCAGTTCTGAAAGGCGACGAATCTGAAATTGGGAGAGTATGTACCAAGTTTACGTGTCTCGGCAGTTCTGGAAGGCGACGAATCTGAAATTGGGAGAGTATGTACCAAGTTTACGTGTCTCGGCAGTTCTGGAAGGCGACGAATCTGAAATTGGGAGAGTATGTACCAAGTTTACGTGTCTCGGCAGTTCTGAAAGGCGACGAATCTGAAATTGGGAGAGTATGTACAAAATTTACGTGTCTCGGCAGTTCTGGAAGGCGACGAATCTGAAATTGGGAGAGTATGTACCAAGTTTACGTGTCTCGGCAGTTCTGGAAGGCGACGAATCTGAAATTGGGAGAGTATGTACCAAGTTCACGTGTCTCAGTAGTTCGGGAAGGTAAGGAATTTGAAATTGGGGATCACGTGATCTTTCTATACGCCCAGAAAGTGCTCAAAAGCCTAATCTTCTTTTCTAGAGCTGTTTATGTATTTTCCAGACTCATAGTATCGGGATTTTAGTTACCATGTTCATTTTTCCACTTTTTGCTACTCCTAGGTGTTCCTTCCCTTGTTTTCCTATCTCTTTTTGCTTCTCTCACTTATGACGGACTGTGATTTGAACATATTTTGTATAAATTTCTTTCTTGAATGGCCAGAATAAATTCAAAAAAAACTTTCTCAAAATGATCTTTATTTTTATTGTGTTTACATCTGTCTGATCCAAGTCTCGATCGGTGTTACCAACCTAACCTCTCAAAAATTCCCTTTCTAGCGCGAAATTCGAATTAAAATATAAAAATGCTTACATTTGTTGATCTTTTGTATAATTACCTCATGCAGAAACCCAATCAAGAAGAAAAAATGAATTTTAGTAATATTAGAATGATCAAAATATACAAAAGTTACTACTTAAGTTTTGAGATAGAGCACCACTAATGGTGAAAGTACCCAGAACGTTGTTTGAAGATACTTGAAATAATTTTCTTGGTCCAAAAATGCAAAATTTGTTTTCGATGATTTTCTATAAATTTCGACGTGTGTTGATAAAGTCGCTTCGACTTTTGGTGATAAAGCAACTTCACGAGTCACCGTTCTTCGCCGGTTTTCCTAATCCAATCATCTTCACACTTAGCTACAGGATTGCGCCAGACGAGATCGATACTGGGCGTAAACTGATATTGCATTGTCACGTGACTTATCGTAAAATTGAAGAATACTTTGTTATTAGTTCCGTTCGTATACATTCAATATTGCATGAAATTTTGGATTTCAAAATTATTTGCGTTGGATTCGGTAATCGTTCAAAAATAGTTCGGGTCGATTTAATCGCGGCGCGTCACAAGACGTCTGTAAAATCGTGACAGGCGACGAATCATGGATCGATTCATATGAACCCGAAAACAAACACCAATCGATTGTTGTATGGGTCTTTCAAGCAAAAGTTGTTTGCGCACGATGGACTTCTAAGCAAATGGTGGTTTTTTCCGCAATCGTTCCATTAGAGCAATGCAGAACGGTCAATTCTGAATGTTATAACAGCATTTGTTTGCCAAAATTGTTCGAAAATATCAGGGAAATCCATCTCGGAAGACAAATCATCGAATTTTTGGGTCATCCGACGTTCAGTCCTTGTTTGGCACCCAATGATTTCTTCTTATTCCCGTAGAT
This sequence comes from Diorhabda carinulata, assembly GCF_026250575.1. Taxonomy (NCBI): domain Eukaryota; kingdom Metazoa; phylum Arthropoda; class Insecta; order Coleoptera; family Chrysomelidae; genus Diorhabda; species Diorhabda carinulata. The sequence goes on from NC_079469.1 coordinate 2,679,438, forward strand.
CAATAATAAGTTGCGAGGTCAACGTTTTTCTACTCCTGAAGAAGCGGTTGATGCGTTCAAATCACACGTTTCGGAGGTACCTCAGTCAGAATGGGAAAAATGCTTCAAGAATTGGTCCAAACTCATACAAAAAAATATTTGTCTATATCAAAACTTGGATAGCAACCCTCGTAAATGCTAAAACTCGATAAAATAAGAGCAGATTTAGTACTTTTGTGAATAAATTCGGGACAACGAAAAAAAAAAATTTGTTTTTGTAAAGCTGTGAAACATAAAATCAGATTCCAACAGTATTCGATAAGATAACGGCAATCAACATCATTTCCATCTATTTATAATATTTCAAGACAAATATTTATCTGTTGGCTAATTGACTAATCGATTTGGTAGTTTGAATCGGTCTCGTTGACGCGTCAAAAATTCCTAAGTACTGACGCGGAAAATTTTCTACAAATATCATTATTTTTAGCATTTACGTCGACCCCGCTTACGTGACTGTACTTGGCAAAAACCAGTTGACTTACCAATCATTGAAAACATCATTCAAATCATATTTTTCATACGCTTTTCTTTAATATCATTTTATTATTTTTATCTCGATTGCGGCATATTTTTATTGTGCAGTCTTATCTCCATCATACTTATTATTAATAACATTCACTATCACGACATATTCACGTTCTGGTCGAGGATTGGACGAAAATATGTTCGTTTTAAATGATACTACTGAAAAAGAAAAGAGAGAAAAGATCAATCGAAGAGGAATGAAGAAAGATTCAGAACAGCTACAGAAAATAAAAACCAAGAAAGAAAAGAATAGAATAATAGAAATCAAGAACGTAACTACGAAGAAAATGGGAATTAAAACGATAGAAGAAGAAACTCCTACGGAACAAAAAGTATACACAATTATAAATGAACTGAAAAACAAAACGGAATCTCAAAAGGAATCGTAAAGACAATAAAGGAGACACAAAATGCAAACTGGACAGATCGGTAAGTTGTTTTAAACAATTACCAGAAGAAAATAATGAGATTAAAAACGATAGAAGAAGAAACTACAAATAAATATCGCGGAGAAAAGTTAAGAAAAACTAGTTGTGGCAAATGTGTTAGATATATGAAATAAGACACTAATACGTTGAATCACTAAATACAGAAATGATCCCAGAAGTACCTGGCGTGTCTTAGAGATGGCGGTACTCTGGGTGAAGACTGCTTCTTGTTTATCAACAGTAAAATATTGGACAGCAAAGTTTAAACGAGACTGGACGATCTGCGACGACCAGCAACGCAGTGGTCGACCAAATGAGACGACGACTCCAGAAATGTTGAATAAAATCTACTAGATGATCGTCGACTAAAAATGGACGATCTAGGCATTTCAAAAAGTGCAATACATCGCATATTAACTGAAACTTTCGACATGATAAAACTGTGCCCAAGATGGGTGCAGACAAAATCTATTGTAAGACCAGTAGCATCAGAAACGTGGACAACGATGATGAAAAATAAGAATGTTAATACGAGAAAAAAATTCTCAGAAAAGTACATGACGTATAAAACTGTCAGACGAACATAGACCTTAAAATAATAAAAATGACAAGGCCACATTGTCAGCAGTGAATTGTGATGGAGAGAGAAGAAGAGAAAAGAAGAAAAAAATGTCTACAAAAAATCAAGCGGAAAATAGAAAAGGTTGGAGCGATCGAGTAGTAAGCAAAAACCGAATAAAAAGAAGAAAAATAACGAATTAAATTGAAACAAATGGTGTAGATAATAAGCATATAACATAAATAAACGTTTTCAATACGAAAAATGTTACTTACATCGAAAAAAGTCACTTTTGTTTTTCAATGTCGTTTGAAATTAATAAAATTGAAATTTATAGAATTAAAAGTTTAGCAAATCGTCTTACTTTATGGTCTATCTTGTTTTTTTAATTCTAATATGGGTTTCAATGACACAAAAAGTTATATTTTACGAAAATATAGTAAATATGTATCATCCCAAGCGAAAAAGAAGTCTATGAAAAAGTCAAAACAGTGGAATAGCTACATCCATACAAATATTATTATTGAATAATCTGCGAAACCTTTAAAGGGGACATAATCATGTGATAATTGATATTTTCTATCTATACCTCAGTATATTTAACGAATTTAACATTTTTTTTAATTATAAATTGAAATAATAGTGTCAACAGAATATAAATTACAAAAGTAATCGCCATCTTGATTTCGATTATCTAAACAAACCTTATACGATGAAAACAATGCAAATTACTGGTACATTTTACAACTCGATCTATTGAGAAACAAACGAACTATTTGGTTATCTTCGTTTCAATTTGTTCTAAATTCTATGTATACTTTCACTTCAGTCTTATCTATCAATCGCCATGTTTTTTTTGTTTCATTTCAAAGAATTCTTGAATATATTAATTATGTTGAATGAAGCTTACGTGGAGGTTTTGTGAAAATTTCATGTACAACATTTTTTTTGCCACATTTGCTATTGTGAGATCTATTGTATAATTTTCTGGTACGTATTTTTGAATATAATACAATTATGTATTAAAAAAATTGAATTATTTCAAATATTTTGAACAAAAATTCACATTTTAAAATCAATTTCGTGGTTATTTTCTACTACAGCGTTTTCTATGAAATTTTATTATAGTAATAACTTAACAAAATCTAGGTAATGAAATTATAATATGGTTTAAATAAAAACTAACCCTTTTACGTGGTAATTTTATTTATTTTTGACACACACAAATTACACCGATATTATCGTATTTCCAAATTCACTATAATTTTTAGCATGCATACAGAATATCACTAAACACTAAATATATTATCCAATCGCCATATTTCAATCGAGCATCATCATTCGATACAAATAAACGCGCACAATTCGAAAACAATCCACATATCGCCTCCGGTTCCGGTTTTTTTTTTTAGGTCGAAAGCACTTTTGCGATTGGACAGATTAGTTAAGAGTTGATCGTTGTACGCCGCGTTAGAGGTTCGTCCTGAACCGAACAGTTGAAGAAAGTGAACGTTGCCTTATTCTTTTTTATAATCTTTTATTCACCATGGTCGTGTCTACGGTCAATGGACTCTTAGGTTATCTAAAGAGGTCGCGAATTAATGACGATATATAACCGCGAAACTGTAGATACACGCGCGAAACGATGCTAACGCAACGCCTGCTACACGTAGAATGAAATACCAACGAGTCGACGAGGAAAACACGGCATTCCTATCTACTCACCGATTAGGCGGAGACCATCGCGGCGTTGCCGTATCTCCGAGAATATTTCAATGTTATTATCGGGACTACATCAGATTCATGTAGGTTTTTTTTTTAACTTATAGTATGTGAATATGATAGTGTTATAATAGTCGTTTAACTAGTTTTATCACAAAACTTGAATGTTTATATTTGTGTAGGTATTAAATATATCGCGTTTGTGTATAACGACATATTTTAATATATTTTTTTCCGTTAAAAACTCCGGATATTTACATCGTAAGATGATATTATGGGTAAGAAAGCATTGTTATTATATTCGAAATAATTATATAATAATATACAATACTACTTATTAGTAATTTACAATATAAATTACATAATTTACGTTCTAATTGATTATATAAAAGGTAAAGAAATAATTTTCCCTCAAACAGGTGTTTTACGGTCGATTCACGATGTTTTATAAATTAAAAAAACGCCATATTTAATACTCAGACATTTGTTTTGGGTGAATGGAATAATTATCTCATCAAGAAAATGGATTCTAAAGGCGCTTTCACGGGAAATATTTGATACGTCGCTTCAAAACGTTCAAATAAGCATTTTGAATACTATAAGAAATCATAAAAAATTTAAAAATAAAACATTAACCGGAATCGTATCGTCAATTATTCACCCTGCAATAGAATTTTTTATAGACCAATTTCACTAAGTATATTTTCACACTTTCGTTGTCGTTGCTAATGGCAACGCCCTTCGTAACTCAAACGATAAATATAATATAAAAAAATTGAATAATCAAAGAGAAAATATATTGAGGTCATCAAACGAAAACGTTAACCGTGAAGAAAACCACAATACAGGATTTCGAATTCAATTAATAAATGAATTTTCTTCGATTTATATGGAATGATGAGGAAGCGACAACGCCGCCGTTATTTATATGAAAAATAAACCAAAGTCTGGCCGAATCCGAAACGTCGATGTCATGCGCGTTAACGCGACGGTAAATGAGCGCGGCGCCAGCTGATAGCTAAAGGCAGTGTTGCCAGCCAATGGCCTCGATGAATGGCATTGCAAGGTCTGTCTCGGTGCAGTGCAGTGCTAGTGTGGTGGATATGTAGACATGTGCGGTGATAGCAAGTTCGAGCGCTATGGAAGGGCTCCTCCAGGCTCTCCTGGTACAGCGGTATTGCTACAACTTCGGCTACCAGGTAGGCTTAGTAACACATATGTTTTTTTTTCGTATAAAACGTTTAATGTTAAACGCCAGAAACACGTGTTCCCGACGCCTATAGGCTTGTTGACCTACTCTCATGTTTCTCATTGATTTTACACGACTAGACACAGACGTTGTGCGCTACCGTTAAGAGACGCATTTAATTTGACGCACTACCTCTATTTTAAACTCCCGCTTCTATTTAATATAGTATAGTAGTTTTGAGAGGTTAGATAATGGCGGATCACATATTCCGTTTAGTGTTTACGACGCCCAACTTCGATTATATAGCATAGGTTATGGTTTTTTTTTCTTTGAAACTATGTATTAGTTATTCCGATGTAAAATTAATAATAAGTAATTGTACATAAAATGACAGTATTTACGTTTTAATTTAGAACAGAACAAAGTTATAAGATGTCTATAAAAAATATTTAATCTACGTTTAAATTTAAATCGGTACACACAGTTCATAAAAAAACGATCGATTTCACGATTTGAACAATGTAATTACTATCAGTGTTTAAAAATAGAATAGAAAACCTTTCGTATTTGTTGCTAGGAGTTAATACAAAGTTTCACGTTTCTGGAAAAATCAATATTGATATACCTATAAGCAATCTAAATATTAATTTCTTACGAAAACAACGTTAATAATTTTTATTGTATAGCCGTATACGGGGGTTAGTTTGAAATATGGAATATTCGTGAAACAAAAAAAAATCTAATATTTTAACAGGTGGTACAACATGGTTGCCATATTAGTGTATATTTTCGCGACGAAATATACAGGGTAAATATAATTATCGGATTTGATGTAGACGTAAATTTATTTGGACGAGGATGACACGTAATCATTAGATACGGGGTAAATATAATTATCGGATTTCGTATATACGTAAATCTATTTGAATAAATTGAACTAGAATTATCAATGACCATATAAAGAGACGTTTATTTATAGAAGTAGAATAAAACTGTGGCCTTATACAAACCGTACCCTCTAAAAGATACTTCTAGAAATAATTATTGTCTATTATAGCGGAAAACCGAGAGACTTTTAACATATAAATGATTTAATCAAGGAAATTGAATAATTTTTATTACATTTAAGGAATAAACGGTAAATTTAACAACAACGATGTAACTGTTTAACAATAAGCGTATGCTAATCGTGGGCTTACTATAGTAAATTAACGAAATGAATTAATAGGACAAACGGGTCAACTTTAACCTTTACCAAATTCGTTCAAAGATGATTCTATAAATATACAGAAGTTTATAAAATTTTTTTTCTTTCTAATAGAGTCGTTTATTTTTTTATTTTAGTCAGTAAATGCGCCGGCACCGCCCCTGATCGAAATCTTTTAGTACACATAACAGCAGGCGCTGGGTAGGTTATATTTCTGATTGAATAGAGTACGTATATGAAGGCCATTCCGTTGTACAGTTGTACCAAAAAAAAAACGAGATTGTAAGACAAAGAATTCCGAACCAGTCCCTATGTGATCTCACGTGACAAAGAAAATCGTACGTTCGTTGTGTGTTTTAATTTCCAAGGTTACCGTTATTTTCGCTAAATCATTTAATAATCGATTAATAATCGACAGAGCATTGGATTCATTTATATGACGATCGTCTCAATGAAATGATTTCTATAAACGTTGATTTGAAAGAGTCGATAATATGGTGGTATGTACGTTGTTGTCAGTTCTTCTGTTTTTCTGAAAATTTAAAGAATTTTTTCCTAAATTTCGTATATTTAATTATTATTATAATCTACTGTTATTTAAGTGCCGTTTATCCATATCGAAGTTGAAAAAACTATATTTTGACGAGCGTTTTCTTTTTTATTTTTTAAATTACCACTTCTTTTCTATATATAACCGTTCGCAACCCCAGTTACCACACAACGTATGTTTTTTGACTTTGATATTTCGAGGTACGAGGTTTGTTTGAAAAATTTCTGGTCTAACAAAGAAAATCTTTTTTTCCGTGTTTATTTTTTCGATACTCTGCAAAATCCTCACAAATACTCATTTATACGATTGTGAAACAGAAAATAAACTTACAAAATGGCTAAAATTTTAATTAGACATGCGCAAATATATTGGTAAGTACTGACATCTTCAGGAAACCTTCGTATCTGTCATACAAGTATTTGTTTAAGATTTAGTTCGATTCTAATAAATAGATTACTCGAATATTGAAAAAAAAATCCAGTTTATTTCAAATTAGAGCGATGCTCCATTGGATTTTGCACTTGGAAATAAATTGACGAAAATAATTTTTATTTATAGCGAACATATAATTATCTCGAATTGAAGCTGACTATAAATTAAAAAGAAATATCATGATATTAAAATTAAATTTAAGTCAATTCGATTCTAAACAGAGGATATTTGTGTACGGATGTTGTACAATCCCTTTAAAAATAATCTCGTGTCTCGTTCGGAAATTCTACATGTTTGTATGCGTATTTGCATTTGTATGTATACGACTACGAGTGTGAGTGTACTTGAAGAAAAGGTCGCAGCGACAACATCGAAAACTAGGATGAGATGCTTGAGGGGTTATGCGGGGTGTCCGTCCAATCTGACACATCTGGAATAATCGATATATCCCTATTCAAACCCTCTCTTTTCTTGTAAAGTTTCCTCCATTATGGTAGTCTATACAATACCGGGAGTGTTTAAAAACATTTAATATATTTACGAGGACGATACGCAAAGTAATATGAATATTTTTCGTGAATATAGTTTTAAATATACTGATAATCTACTTAAAATTAGAACGGAGCGACTTTAATATGAAGTAATTTGTAGTATTAGTCAAGTCTTTGTGAAATATTGATTATCACGAGCATCAATTTTCAATATTACCAACACGAATTCGTGATATTTGATATAACTAGCATCAAATTACGTTAACTCTTACAAAAATTGAAAAAAAAAAAAAACGTTTGAAATTCTTTATGAAATAGGTCATTAAACAATTCTAGAATGTTGAGAACATAATGTACTTTTACGAGGGTTGAGACACAAGTATGGTTAATATGTAAACGGGTTATAAAAGTCTATGACATTACCGAGCTAGGTCAGTGAACCCAATGAGTAGTTCACCAGTGTAGTACGACGTCCTGTGACTTTTTACTGTATGACAAGATTTTTGTGTTTTCTTTGTTGGGCCCGGTGGTTAGCAAAAGCCAAATATCCTTCGAGAAATCGATCGGATTTCTTTGATGACAATAGGCAAACTGTGAGGCTTGTAAGTATTTAAATAGCGCTTGTTTAAGTGCAGAACACTCGCAGATGACGTCGTCTAGAACAATCTACAAGGACTGAGACAAGCAAAGATACTTCTGGGAAACTGTAACCAAAGATCTCTCGATTGTATCCTCAATGAATACTGGATGATGCTGGGCGTAGCAGAGGACGTGCAGATTCTGCTACAATTTTTTTTTTGAAGTGTAAGAAACCCCAAATAAAGGTGTGTTACCTCAATTAATGATCTGTTTATTATCCGCACGTATGTGTCAAATTTTTCGATCGACATGGTATATTCAAGAAGTAAATAGTTGTCATAACATTTGATTTAACCCTCGTAGAATATTATGAAATATTACCAACTAATTATAGAAGCGTTCATCTTTCTGACTGTTGTTGAATTCTGAAATTTATTTTTCTAGAAACATCGGCCTTCATATATTTTATAATACAATAGTTCATTTTGGAATGACGTCACAACCAGCCGCCATATTGTCTTCTGGGACAAATATAACGTTATTTACATTGAAGTTATAGTTATATTGGTGTTTTATTTTCATGTTTTTTTTACCATAAATATCTATTTAAATGAAAAAGGCGTTCGAAATAATCAATTCTATATATACAAATGAAATAAAGTCTTCGTTCATCCACCACGACAATATGGTGGACGTCTCAAATCACGTTACTCGAAATGACCTATCAAGTTACTTCAAAGTTTATTAATTCTATTTGTATCAAGCTCTCTTATAAATTTACAAAAGAATCATTAGTTTTAAAGAAAATTACTATTAGTAATTTAGTAATTAGTAATTATTGCCTATAACTAAATGTTCTCTATTACTCTCCGTATGATCCATTTTTATAAAGGGTTGGTTGAGTGTTTGTTGTATTGTACCATTTGTAAGTAAGCGGGACGAAAAAATATTGAAGTAAATTCGAAAAACCTAATACCTATCGTCAACAGTTCATAGAGCTATAAGAGATTTCACGACTTTCGAAAAAAATGGCCGGCCCTCGTTTCGCTGTGCAAAGTGTACGTAGTACATACCTATCGGCATAGCGGCGTTAGGGTCGATAACCTACATTATTTAGCATTCTATTATGTGTCTTGTGTACCTGAACTCAATGGTCGTCGAGTGTACACACAACACAAAACACAAGAAAACACATAATACACAAAATTCTTGCTCTCGCCGACTACGATGAAGTAGCTTTATTAGCCGTTCTAAAAATGTCGTCCCTCTCTTCGGAACCGACTTATTCTAGCTATTTGGTAGTAGGCTGTGCATTGCATTGATTTAATCCGTCAGAAAATTATCTCTAAATGTCCGTCTTCGGAGATGGTCGAGATCCGTTCATTTTGATTTTATCGAGAGAAAGAGAGAGAGAGAGAGAAAATCATTATTGTCGTCGGTACGTTGAATGTTGTTTCGCATTAAAATTGTGTCAAATGTGCTGTAATTGTGTAGTGATCTCGTTGACATGGCAGTCTTCTGTTTATTGGTGAGTCTAATTATTGCAAATATTTATCATTCATTCATATATTTTCGAAAAAAAAAAAAAAATGTTAATTCGTATAAAGTTTGACAGACGATTACGGTTCCATCTATACGTATTGAAATCAAACACTTTTCACAAAAAGAAATTTATATATACAACAGATGTTAAATTAGACATAGTTTCTCTAATGCTCGATTTTACTGAAGTTAGTTAGTATATAATTCATGAAACTTTATTTTTTTTTATCATTAGAAAGTTAAATCGGATCTTACCAACAAATATGTCTAACCAAATTAGCAAACAAATATTAATGTCAGTTTAAAATACGATGTTTATTATTAATGATTACCTTGTTATAATAAAAAATACATTGTTGCCGTAGCTCTTCAATTTCGTAGTAGATATTAGGATAGAATTTGGTTTTAAAATTGTTGTTTATCAAATAAGAGAGTGTAGATTCTTAATGGTTGATATGGAAATTATATTCCACGCATATCTAAAAATAAATGATTCTATTAATAAAAATCGATAACTGTTTAAAAAGTCGTGTACGTGAGACTAGTAATAACGTGAACAGTTGAAAATTGAATAATAAAACTTATACATATTTCTAACGATACGTTGAAAAGTCTACCAGCTGGTAGTAGATAATCGGTGTGCGATGTTGCCGTATCTCGGGCTTCCCGAACAGGTAAATAAATTTTGACTGAAAGTCGATATGAAGGGTGTCATGTAGACACCGGATGTTTTGTCAGAGACGTACGCAATTATCATAAAAGGGGAGAAATATTTAATAGAACGTTTTGGAAAATATTGAAAAAGATAGAAAACGAGAATATTTCATCTTTCGACCGCTATAAAACCCGGATATTTTTCACCTTTTTACCACATTTGTTATGGACAAATTAGTGCCTCTTATTATATTCAACTATAAGATTAAAATTAGGTTTTTTTTTTATATATATATAATATAATGTTAACTTTGAATAAATAAACAATTAACATAAACCTTGTATTTTAGCATATTGTTATATAAAATTTGAAGTCATGCTTGTTCTAAATAGCACGTTTTCAGTGATAAAATGGTTTACATTGTTGTCATATCGCGTAACTTTATGATTTACTTCATTTACTAGACAATTATGAAATGTTCTCGTCAAGGAAGAAGAACGCCCTGTATAGTTCTTTGAAATTCGGTTACCAAATAATTTAAAAGTAGGTATACCCAAGTTCGACGACATGCATTTCAGATAAAATGTTTAGATCAACTTTTTGGAGTTAGTCGGCTACAAATATTTTCAGTTTTCAGTGAGTCAGTGTTATTTTTAGAAAGAACCATTCATCTAATTTTGAGTCACGGTTTCGTTTTAATACTAGATATGGTGGTAAATATCTGAACTTTTTTTTTTACTTAATGTTAAATATTGTGTATTTTCAAAGATTCCTAACAAAAATTTTGATTTTGTATTTGAAATTTGTGTTATAATACGAGGATTACTACCAAAATTTCGAGGTATGACAACATTGTTGTGAATATGTCAAATTTGACATTGTCAACATAAATTTTGACATTTTAAAAACGCCTTGTTTAGAATTGAACATTTTCGTGCGATGATTTCGACGTGTGTTGATAAACAAGCGTGAGATTGAGACATACTTGGGCTTTAATTTCATTCGCATAAATTCAATATTGCAATGAACATTTGGATGTAGAAAAGATTTGTTGGCGTTCGATATCGCTCAAGGGTCAACAGAGGTCAACGTTTTTCAACAACTGAAGAAGCGGTTGATGCGTTCAAATCAGACGTTTTGGAGAATATTTGGAAAACCAACAAGCTATTTCCAACCCTAGTATTAGAACGAGATACAAAGAAAGTTATGATATATATCTGTCAAATTAGTCATTTATTATTAAATGATACGTTCAAATTTTCCACTTGACATTAACGAAATAAACTGATCCAATACGTCTTCTGCAATTATCAAAGTTTCACTGACTGGTCTATTTTTAAAAATTTAAACACCATCAAGTGGAAAATCTGCCAACAAAAGTTTTGTTTGTTTTATTCGCCAACCGAAAACGAAATATTTTCTACATTACTTACAATTTATTAAGAAAATTCAACATATTATAATTGTGTGAATCATACATTAAGAACGTAGTCGATGTCTCATCATATAACGTAATTTGACACGTCATCGAGGCAATGCCTTTTATTCTATATTCATACTTAAAAAAAAAAAGTAACAAAAATCAAATTGATACATTTACATACACATAATTTATCAAAATACGTATCGTATTATCGACGTAACGCCTAAATAACACACCGGCAACGCCGCGTAGTTTATTTTTTTTGTAATGCGCAACTCGTAAACAATCAACAATTTGTTTGTGCATACAAGCGTAGAAATAATTGTTGCTGGGTTAATAGCTCGATAGTATAATTGAAATATGTAGGTATATCATCGACGTATTAAAACCGAAAGATTTTTCTCGAAACGAATAATAACGTAGGACGGAAGCCGATTATTTATGTATCGAGAACTGGCAACGCTGTTTGCCGTGTTTGAGATTGACATTTGCAATAGTTCAACTTTTGGTATATTTGTGTTAACAATTAAAAAATTTCATCTCGATCAAAAAAAACTAACGAAGTCGAAGCGGTATCCATGGCCACCGAATATCGCTGATTAGGTACGTTGAATCTCGAACGCGGCCTTTGACAAAAAAACCAATTCATTATTAGAGGCCAGCGCTGCAATGGCGAAAGTTCAAATTTGACTATTTGTACATTTTTATATTTCAGGTCGCTATATCGAGCTTCCATCATTGAATTTTTTAAATATTATTTTGTATATTATATATATATATATATATATATATATATATATATATATATATATATATATATATAAGTATATACAGAGTGATCTACAAGTATAAAACGCAATACAGTTGATGTTATATCGTGGTATTTACACTGTTGTCGGTTGTATCGTTTTTCTGGGAATAGAATCATTGAACATTTTATATATGCAGGGTGTTCCGGCACTTGATGCAAAAAGTTCGGGAGTGAGTAGATGACGACGAAAAATTTTTCTCATACGGCCCTTCGTTTCTGAGTTATAAGCATTTAAAGCTGCATAGTCAGAACTTATATGTTAGTATATTCTCTACATTATATACTATGAATTTTTTAGGGATGATTACGTACGTCCATGTAGTGTGTTTCATCTGCGCATGCTTTTGATCAAGAAATATTGAATTGCACGTTGTTTAAGCGACCTTAATAATGCTTAAAGATGAAAAAATTCTTATTTTTGTAACCCCGTCTGGAGACTCTTCCTCAGGAAGTCGTATCCGGCTTCAGTATATATAAATAACTCCAATATTAAAATAAATAAATCAGAAGTGACTACTGTACCGCAATAAGTTAACAAAGGAATAATCAAAATGTTTGAAGAAAAACGTAACATGCAAAAAATCAACTTTCGGTTAATTATTATTTCAATAGTCACAGACTTAAAAGTTTCTCTTTTACAAAAATGTGCGTACTCATTTCGAGTTATTCGCGATTCAAAATATTTTTGAGTGTATAAACCGATTTTAAGGTGAAAATTTCGAGATTAAAATTAAATACCTAGGATCCTTTTTTGTAGAAAATTTTGTACTCTACATTTTTTGATACGGCAGTTTTTTTCTAATTCCCCATAGTTTTCGAGTTATTCGCGATTCAAAATATTTTTGAGTGTATAAACCGATTTTAAGGTGAAAATTTCGAGGTTAGGATCAAATACCTGGGATACTTTTCTGTAGAGAATTTTGTCATCTACATTTTTTGATACGGCAGTTTTTTTCTAATTCCCCATAGTTTTCGAGTTATTCGCGATTCAAAATATTTTTTGATTATAAACCGATTTTAAGGTGAAAATTTCGAGATTAAAATTAAATACCTAGGATCCTTTTTTGTAGAAAATTTTGTACTCTACATTTTTTGATACGGCAGTTTTTTTCTAATTCCCCATAGTTTTCGAGTTATTCGCGATTCAAAATATTTTTGAGTGTATAAACCGATTTTAAGGTGAAAATTTCGAGGTTAGGATCAAATACCTGGGATACTTTTCTGTAGAGAATTTTGTCATCTACATTTTTTGATACGGCAGTTTTTTTCTAATTCCCCATAGTTTTCGAGTTATTCGCGATTCAAATTATTTTTGAGTATAAACCGATTTTAAGGTGAAAATTTCGAGATTAGGATTAAATACCTGGCATACTTTTCTGTAGAGAATTTTGTCATCTACATTTTTTGATACGGCAGTTTTTTTCTAATTCCCCATAGTTTTCGAGTTATTCGCGATTCAAAATATTTTTGAGTGTATAAACCGATTTTAAGGTGAAAATTTCGAGGTTAGGATCAAATACCTGGGATACTTTTCTGTAGAGAATTTTGTCATCTACATTTTTTGATACGGCAGTTTTTTTCTAATTCCCCATAGTTTTCGAGTTATTCGCGATTCAAAATATTTTTGAGTGTATAAACAGATTTTAAGGTGAAAATTTCGAGATTAGGATTAAATACCTGGGATACTTTTCTGTAGAGAATTTTGTCATCTACATTTTTTGATACGGCAGTTTTTTTCTAATTCCCCATAGTTTTCGAGTTATTCGCGATTCAAAATATTTTTGAGTGTATAAACAGATTTTAAGGTGAAAATTTCGAGATTAGGATTAAATACCTGGGATACTTTTCTGTAGAGAATTTTGTCATCTACATTTTTTGATACGGCAGTTGTTTTCTAATTCCCCATAGTTTTCGAGTTATTCGCGATTCAAAATATTTTTGAGTATAAACCGATTTTAAGGTGAAAATTTCGAGATTAGGATTAAATACCTGGGATACTTTTCTGTAGAGAATTTTGTCATCTACATTTTTTGATACGGCAGTTTTTTTCTAATTTCCCATAGTTTTCGAGTTATTCGCGATTCAAAATATTTTTGAGTATAAACCGATTTTAAGGTGAAAATTTCGAGATTAAGATTAAATACCTAGCATACTTTTTTGTAGAGAATTTTGTACTCTACATTTTTTGATACGGCAGTTTTTTTCGAATTCCCCATAGTTTTCGAGTTATTCGCGATTCAAAATATTTTTGAGTGTATAAACCGATTTTAAGGTGAAAATTTCGAGATTAGGATTAAATACCTGGGATACTTTTTTGTAGAGAATTTTGCACTCTACATTTTTTGGCACGGCAGTTTTTTTCGAATTCCCAATAGTTTTCGAGTTATTTTTTTTTTTAGTTTCAAGTCCTAAAATTTTGAAAATCCGTGTCCATAATTTTGTAGAGTTGATAGATTTATTCAGTATCCCAAAACCTCTGTGAATCTAGAAAATCAAAACCGCACAATTCAATTTAAAGTTTTTAGTTCAAAATCGCTAATTTGCCTGTACTATTTATATAGGGATGGATATTTCTATAAGTTGGTTGCACGTCTCAATTTCTACCAAAAATAATCAAAGTTTAATTAAGAATAACGCAAATTTTTATTCTTTCAGAATAATGTATTCTCGAAATTTTATCGATAACACTGTATACGTAAACGGAAACTTGTTAACAATAAATTTTTTCAAGTACTAACTCATACTTATCTTTTTTATCTATCAGCTGTATATACCAGTAAATGACGTTCCACATTTGAAACCAAACCAAATAATCCGACTCAAAAACCGATCCGTTTATAATATTTGTACGTCGAGAACGTACGATAATTATCAATTCATGTAATTTGTTAACGAAAAAAAAAAATATGTAAAATAATAAATTGTCGGCCAGTGTGTTGATTACGACGTCCTATACTTATCTATCTATTCATTTTGTTATATTTTCATCGGCGAACGTGTGTTTCGTGTATTTGTTTTCGTTCATTTTTATGTGCCTAGACGCGTTTCAATTTATATTGGTAAGTTTTGAATTTGTTGTTAACTTATTTTATATTAACGTTTCTGAAAACGTACGCCGATAATGTTGAGTAATTTATTGAAATTAAGCGACTACAGTTTTGTTGTAATCGTTGAAGAAATCAACTTTTCTTATAAAGTTATTTCTTTCCTTAATCGGGTGTTATGGCGTCTGTGCTGCATTGTTCATTTTACCGATCACGTGATAGATAATGAGTCATCTAAAACTTGTTAGGGTAAAGTTTTTGTGCTGCGTATATGTGCGTTTAACATTCGATCGGTTTTTATTGTAAAATACTATACTTTAGACCGAGTACGTTTAGAAAATTTCAACCTTTTGTGATAGAAAAATAAATTTATATACATACAAATAACGTCATAAGTTTTGCATTTGAATATTTCTAATACGGAATACGAGGTCTGGATATTAAATAACGAGACTGGTTACTAAAAAGTGTTTTTTTATAAAAATTATTCTACATTCAAGCAGTGCTGGAATTCTTCTTTGGTTAGGGCCTTTTTGGGCCTGCCGTTTTTTGCTTTACCGCTTCCATCGACTTTGAAGGAAATCTGAGCAGACCCGTTGACGCAAGAGCTTTTGAATCACGGAAACTTGTTTTGGGACGTGCTTAGAAAAAATATCTAGATACCCAACGCACTACTCGATTTTTACCCCATTTGTTTAGGGCGCAGTCTCGTTATTTAATAGCCAGACCTAGTAGACTATAAGTCAATCCATTCACCACTTTTTCAAATATGTAGCAAGTCAAATATCTGGTACTACAATACGAAGATTTGAGATTTGATTATTTAGTAAGGGTTCCGTGACTCTGATGAGATCCATAATATGTGAATCAGTCCTTATTTAGACGAAACAAAATTTTAGAACATGAACTGATATAGAGGCAACTAGGGCTTATCATCCATACACATCCTTCGTAAAATTAATTGACTTGTATTCCATAAATTTCAATAATCACTCCCTCTCAATCCGACTACCCTTAAGAAGCAGCTTATTTTTTACTTCCAAATAGCCTTGTCGCGGGTTGCTGGTTCGATGAAAATGGGGTGGTTTTTACGATTTCAGACGAACAGTATCTTTCGTCAATAGCCGCGAACTAGGTTAACTATCGCGCCCATTTTGTTTTATACTAAAAGGTAGTTAAAGAAATTTGGTCATACTTGTCATTTTCCACTATAAATTAGCAACAAATTAAGCTTCAAACCCTATCTGTGTAACTAGGTTCCACCTCGATATAGTGCAACCAAATTGCTTCAGCTTAAAAGTGTTGAGGGTAGTTTGTTTGATCTATAGGGGTGAAATTCGACATTTATGGAAGCAAAAAACAAAATATGACGTTGAGGTGGGTCCAAAAGTTTCCAATACATGTGGTTGCCGAAAGTTGATAGTGCCTAAAAGGGGGTGGTGGGTTTTACCACTAGGGGCTGATATTAAAAATTCGTAAATGTATAATTTCGTGATACTGTCATCTTCTATGATCAATTAGCAACAAAATACGACTCAAATTACATTAAAATTCAAATTTTTCAAGCAACTACCGCCATCTCCATGTCAGGCCAAGTACTTCTTGGACCATCCTCGTATTAACAATCTAAAACATATTTATATGGAAGATGATAGTTGGAATTTTGAGGAATAATCACCTTGAAAATAGAAAAAAAAACCATTATTATTTAAATGAAGTGGCAAGAATTTTAGAAACTTTGGTTTTTTGTGCTAAATATCAGGATGTAAATATATAGATTCAAATCAATTTCAATAAATTTTGCATTTCGAACTATTATAAATTATAATAAAATTTATGAAGGATCCTAATCACAGATTCAATTTACTTGAATGACGATAATATGATACAATGTTCACCGTTATCTATCTAATTTATTATTATTTTTTTTTAATTTAATTTTATGTTAAGTACGTACGAAACAGTTCAGTCATTGGTAAGTTTTTGCGTGCTACTAACTTTTGTAAAAACATTCGATCATCAACGATTTCATCGGTTTTTGAATGCAATTGTTCAAGAATTATCAAGTTTACGGCGATTTATCAATTTCAAATGACAAGTATTTTATATAATTACGACTATAATCGGAGATTGTTTTCATACAGTTACTAAAGTTGAATAAATTTCTTAATCATTTTTTGTGTTTCTATGAAGAAATAAGTGGTAATATTTTGTTTTTTTTTACATTTTTCTGTAAAAATAATTACGTTTTAAGCAAAATTCAACGGTGTATTGCGAAATCGAATTTATTAAAAAGTATTTTGGTTTTTAAAACCTTCAATGTTACGTAAAGATTCTGATATATATAACAGACGCCATTTGTCAAAGTGGTGAAACTCAACAACGAATAGAGCCGAACATAGAACTAATAATCGTATTTTCACGATATTTCTAGCACAAAAATAAAATTTTTCTCGACGAAAATATCAGATTTTGACCAAATAGCACGTCACTTAATAAGTCATTTTTGTCAAAAATCGATTTTAGAAGGATTTGTCTCAAAATAAGTTCCAGTCTCATCAATTCCTTCTTCATTTGAGCTGCATTTCTTATCGGCGAGCATTTTTTCGAGATCAGTGGTCACTGGGGACTAGATCTGGACTATATAGTGGATGAGGAAGCGTAATTCGTTTAATTTAACCATGGTTCCATCGATTTGTGAATCGGTACATTGTTTTAGTGTGAAGCAGTGGTTTTTCCTTCGACATATTAGGCCGTTTTGACTTTCTCTTCCTTTTTGGAGATAGTCGATGAACAATATTCCATGTGCATCCCGAAATACTGAAGCCATAAACTTCCCAACTCATTTTGGACGCTTCGGGGGTGGTTCACCGTCTGCAGTCCACTCAGATGATGATCGTTTTACCTAACCAAAGCAGAATGTCTTTCTGCGACAGACCTAAAATACCTTAAAAACCTACCCCTGTAGGAATTACATTATTTTTGTGCATTATTCGTGGATTTGCGGCGTTTCCCCAAATTTAAAGGTATTTTGAAGAAATATTGATTAGGATTTCGTTTTTACGAGCTGCAACCTAATTTTTCACAGGCCTCTTCCTCGTTCCGCAGCAATGTCGCACCGTACCTCCACGTTCTGCTTTGGGGATTCTCTGGTTGCAGCAATTTTGCTTGTTGGCGTGTCCAACAAGATAAAAATGAACTCAATCATCCGGTTTACAAAGTCAAATCTATGATTAAATTTTGTAAAAGCTCAGCTCCAAATCTTTACGTAAAATAATAATGAACTATACACGTTTAAAGCAACAGCCCGCTTCCAAATAAACGATTCAGGCTCGCCACGAAAACTGTCTATATTTTCGACTATTCTAGAAGACCTTGGACGGATTTTGGATTATTCAATGTTGATCTGATCTTTTCAAACTTCCAAACTTCTCAGAATAGCTGTGTTCTCGCAATAACCAATACAAGGTGAACTTTCTTTTGAGGCACCTTGTATATTATTCAATGTATAACTACAAATTTTAAAAATTATTGTTCGAGGGTCGCTCGGTTCTGAATTTTCAAAAAGACATCGGATCTGTTCATTATTAATTACGAATCAATTCGTAATCGAATTATAGCGATTCTAAATTGGTTACAAATTGATTCGGAATCGATTCTAAAGTGAACTGCGAGGAAAGCTAATGACAGAAGCTCGGCTCGGTAATAAGCTCGTACCAAATTTTCTTGTGCTCGCTAAAACGCTCTCGTAAAGAAAATTATTTAATAGAAAAAAATCTATAATAATCGAATTTGAAAAACAATTAGATTTCATAATATGTTATGAAAACACAGATACAAAACATTGTTTAAAATAGAATATTATTTGTTTTTATTTTATTTATGACTCTTCCCATATTTGTTGACAACAATATTTGGTTTTCGTGGTTGTTTGTACGGTATAAACAAGACGTGGTATCGAAAACAATCGGTCTGTTATTTTCCATAATTTATTTGAAAAATATCATCTAAACATTTAATTAAATATTTATTCTAACCTTACTTTTCTGGGTGCAAATGTGACATATTGTTTAAAAAGGTTCTTGCTATTGCGTCATGATTGCCACTTCTCTTTTGTGGGGCTGCCAACTTTCCAAAATAAAAAGTAACCAGTAACAAATAAATAAGTATTAACTGTCATCACGAGGATAGATCCAGAAGTAAATGTCTGACCTAGAGATGGCGGTAGTTGTTTGAAAAATATCATTCATTCAAGTACAAGTTATGAATATTCTCTCTGTTATTTTTCCTTTCTTTTTATTTCCCTTAATAATGATGTTTTTCCTACAATTATTGCTTTTTTTGTTTATAAAAAATGTCATATTAATATATGTCTGTAAATTATAGTAAAATTAGTATTTTCACTGAAGTTTTCTGTTAAATAAAATCAAAATCGGTGAAATTATCATTTAATATGGCCACCGAAATAAAAAAACTCTGTACATCGTATACAGTGATTTAACTTTTTCTTCACGTGGTACGATCAATTGGCTTCCAAAATCACCAGATTCACGATTTTCCATCTTGTGTTATTGAAAATAAAATGTTACTAGACATTTTATTTGAAAGAGCTAAAAGTTGCAAAAATTTAATGAAAAAAACCACATAACCTTTAAAAAAATGAGATATACGAGGTCTGGCTATTAAATAATGAGACTGCGTGCCTAGAGGGCGCCCCAGGCGTGTTTTTGAGTGGTGTAAGCGATTTAGTGAGAGCAAATCAAAATGCAAGGCAATGCTGATCGATTTTTTTCGGTATCGTGATGACTGAATGGGTTCCAGGGGGTCAGTCTGTCAACCAGACTCACTATTTGTCAGTTTTGGCAATACTGCTCGATCACCCTTCGTACTCAACAGATTTGGCACCGTGCGACTTTTTTTGTTTCTGCTTTGAAAGGGCGCTCACCAAAGAAAACTTCCAGCACTGCTCCGATCAATGGAAAAAACGTGTGGAAAGGTGTGTGGCGAGGGGAGGGGAGTATGTTGAACCCTTTTTCGGAACCAGTCTCTTTATTTAATAGCCAGACCTTGTATACTACCTTGGTATAATAGTTTTTAGATGAATTATACATTTACCACTATAAAAATTCGTTCCATTTAATATTAGATCTTATTTTTAATGTGCTTTTTTTTCAAATAATCATCAGGTTTATTATCGAAATTACATTTTCATTCATTTATTTAGAATCTAGAGTCAATAGAATATTTCAATTTACGTCTCCCCGCCCTTGTTTTGATGCTTATCAATTTCTATTCTAATAAACAATATACACGAAGAGTGGACTAGGAATTCATTGGAGTTTAATGTAATTTAACGGGTCGTTCATATTTAGTTGAAAAACGTTTATAATATAATACGAAAATTGTATTATCTTTGTTACAGATGTCAGCTGGATCTCAGATACAGATGGCACCACAGTCAACAGTAAACACAACTCAGCCCGTACATAGCCAAGACTCCAATATGAGTACAGGTAATTTGATTTTTTTTAAGGAAAAAGGTATATCGACATGAATCAATTTCGTTAAATTCCTATTTTCTTCATTTGCTTTTATTATATCCCTAATTATTCCTTTTCTTTCGTTCAGTTTTGTCGATTTTTTGTAATAGCGTGTAAGTACGTGATTTAATTTAACTATAAGGATTTTTTTTGTTTTATTAATAGTTTAAATGAGTAGGTGGTTGGATATTTTATTAACTCTTATCAGTGTACTATTATTATGTAGACGAAAAGTCGGAATAGTCGTTTCCCGTATAAATCATTTCCTTTGTTATATTGCCAAGTAAGATCGACTTTGATATTATTTCTTCAAAATGGCTATTAAACTTTGAAAAACGCCACATTGTAATCAGTCGAGAAATTTTAAAAAATGAAAAAAAACCATCAAAAGCTTAGATTAGTTATGAAAAGATTGAACGACGTTTTAACCTCACATTGGGCAATCACCGATGACGTAATTCGCAGCTTCTTCTTTTTCCAAACATCATATATCGTAGTGATGGCGTCTGTTGGCAATGGAGCATTAGTTGACTTCACCCAGGCGTTTCTATGCATCTTTGCAGAGTTTGTCTTACGGGCAAACTACCCAGAGACGTGATAGCTACACTTTTGGATCCACAAAAAAAATTTATGTGATTCCGCTGATCCCAGTTTAGCGATCAGAAAACATCATTCAATTCATTATACGGACATTGGATTTAACGAAACGAGGGATCCAAAACAACTTCAGTCTCTTTTCGATAATGATATATGTGAAAAAGAAGAAAATTGTATAACTAAAAGGTCTTAAAATGCAGAAAAGCAGCAAGATGTAGTGTATATCTTCAAAGATGAAAACGATGAGGAATTGAAGTGGAATTTTTCCAAAATTTGCCAAAATTATGACAGTATATGCTTACGAGGATCGTCCCAAAAGTACTAGATCGCGTACTTTCAATCGACAATCATCTAGTGGATTTTCTCCCAACATTTCACGAATTGTCACATCTTTTGATCGACCACTACGACTAATTTACCAAAAACGTTCATTATTGATATACATTGTTATTTTTCAAGCAACTACCCCCATATCTAGGTCAGACCAGGTACTTTTGGAACCACCCTCGTAGAGCTTAATAATTTTATAGGTTTGTTCCTACCTTGAAACGGTTTTTGGAAGCGTTTAAATGATATTTTCTGCGCAATTATTGAAATAAAATAAATTTAGGGGGGTAAATGAGCTTGTAAATGATAACGAATGTTTGTGATCATCGATCAATTGCTGAACCAAATCTTGTACTAGTTAAGTGCACCGATTAAAAGTGATTTCACATCATGTTGATGCAATCAACAACCTGAGATTTAAATTAGGATTCAAAATATGATTATTATAATTTGAAAAACGTTAAAGCACGACTATTACACTTTCAATGTTCATAATAACTACAAGGTATGATCGTAAAGTAAATTTCTTTGTGCAAGCGCGTGGCAGTTAGTTACTATATAACAATACCGCCATTTTGATCTTTCTATGAACAATAGATCGATCGATTACTCGATTTTTGAATGCTAGAAACGTTGAACCAAATGAAATTGATCAGGTGTACGTAAAAACGAAAAAACCTTCCCACATCCTTCGGGACATTTTTCAGCAAACTCTGTATAGGCCAGACTTTGTTGCTAGTGACTTTTCACGTCATACAATAGCGATACCATAGATAAAAGAAAATTTTAGAAAGAAGGTAAACGAAAACTACTCAACACGCTGACTGCCAAATGCGAAATAACTTGTAATTAAACTCCCTAAAAAGAGTTTTAACACGTGATTCAACTAAAAAATAATTTTTTTGTCAAATTTCAGCGAAAATTACAATTTTTATTGATTAAATGAAATCGTGAGTCAACGTGTTAAAGTATCTCAAAAAAATATGTAAACCATGTCTGTATTGATTTTTTGAACTTACTCAATGAACATCCCTCGTATATTATTACATAAATATCTGTCGAATATTAATTTTATTGATTGTCAATTGGAAATTATTTTTCCATTTCAAACTAAATTAATCAAATCGAAATTCAATTATATTATAAAAAAATTTAGAATCTCCTTTGGTTCAAAATTGTTTGCTATGGTTAAAATTTTTAATAAAATAAAATGTCGTTTACAAAGGCAAGAAACCTATATGTTGTGAATTTTTGAAAATGTGAGTGACATTTCGATAAATTTCTTTAATCTTTTCCTTCTTAGACCTTAAATATTTCTGTTAATAAATCGATTTAAATCTGTTTGAATTTCAATTTTTTTTTTAAATAGAAATTACTCTTTCAAATAAATAGACCACATCCAATTCTAAAGAGATGGAAATGTACCCATCGCCATTATCATCAAATTGTTTTTTGAGAGGGATAAAATTGTTTTGAGGAAGTCGTTTAATTGTTTCTATTAAAAATGCCATAGATAAAGTGGGAGGTAAATTGTACTAATTTATATTATGAATAGGAAATTTTCACTATGTAAATTAAACAAATATCAATAATAAGTAACTCAAACAGTTTATTAAACTTCATATTTAGCCTCTTTCTACCACATCTTGTAAGTTTCGAAAAACACAATAGGGGTTGATGTTATAACCATTTTTTTTTTCACTTATAACATTGGTTTGTCGTATCTTCGTAGACCGTTTTTTTCATATACCGATCAACCCCGAAACAAGTTATTTTTTACCGTTAAACTGTTTCCTTTCTTTGAGCGACGTTGCCATGTGTGTAACTTGAAAAGATATCAACCAATACCTATACTAAATATATCTAAATTGAATCATTTAATATAGGCGTTGTTTTGCGTTGTACATTGAGTTAAATATAAAAATCCCCGAACAATTCAGAAAAACACATTCTAAAAATAACCACTTGACGGAAATACAATTTTTTGAGGTGATCTAATATGGTTCGAAAAGTAGATATTCCAAGGACTGTTCCGTCGATGACGATTATCATACAATCTTTGTCGCTAGGCAAAAAAAAATCGAAGCCCATATGTTTTCTAAAATTGTTGTACGTTAATTGTTGTAACATTTTATCAGTAAACAATATAATAAAATGGAAAAATACCAATTACAAGAGAATAATATACTTTCGTCAAGGTCATTATTCAAGTTTGTATCAAAAAAAAATATTATCGTATTTAAATTATCAATTTTAATGTTCATTATATTTCGAGAATATTCCAAAACATTGGGTGTTACAACTTGTAAATTATTAGATTATAATGATTTTATTTGAAGATATCATTAGAATAATAAAAATTATTATTAATAATTTCGTTAACAGGTGTAATTTTCAATCCATTGTAATTTATTTTTATAATAAACTTGTTTTAAACTAGTAGATTACAAATATACAAATTAAAAAAAAAACTTTTCGTTTACCTCTTGTATATAGATAATCGCGGATCAAGCAACGACAAATTTTACGGTATACCAAGTCGTTGATCGTCGCCTAATTATTATCGTTTCAAAATGGAGGTTTGTAATATATCTCGTAACTACATATATATGCATATAAATATACTAACCAATCTAAAAATATACGTCTACAAGACTTTTGTAGCTTATTGAAATGTTTACTCATGTATTTTTCATGGAAGAGGGTAAGGAAAAAGAGAGAACGTGATAGGGGAAGAGAGACGGAACGATTACGAGTCTGAATACTGGGAACTGAATTCTATTTATAACACGTAGGTATGAAATGATCGAAAGCTGTCTACCTACCTTTCGAAGATTTTGATATCTTTAAACTTTTTTTTAAATTTGTGAACGGTATACAGGGACTTGATGCAAAAAATGCGTGACAAAAAACGTCTCATACGACCTCTCGTTTATGAGTTATAGGCATTTAAAGTTGCTTGTATTTATATTTAAATGTATTTACTAAATTATACATTCGAACATTATGAATTTTCAATGGATGATTACGTATGTGCAAGTAGTTTGTTTGATGAAATTAATAATTCTATACTACTATCTGAGTATCAGGGTCGGCTCGTGCCTAATGGTTAACAATCTGTAACTTCAACAGGGACAACCTGTACAATCTAAAAATAGCAAAAACGAATTTACCTACCTTTCGAAGATGTAATATCTTTCAACTTTTTTTTAAATTTGTGTACGGTGTACAGGGTGTTCCGGGACTTGATGCAAAAAATTCGGGAGTTAGTATTTGACGCGAAAATAAAAAATTTTTTCATACGACCTCTCGTTTCTGAGCTTTAAAGTTAGTTGTATTTATATTTATTTAAATAATTCTATACTACTGAGGACCAGGGTCGGCTCGTGCCTAATGGTTAACAAACTGTAATTTCAACGGGGACAACCTGTACAATGTAAAAATAGCAAAAACGAATTTACCTACCTTTCGAAGATCTTGATATCTCCCAACTTTTTTTTATATTTGTAAAAGGTATACAGGGTGTTCCAGGACTTGATGCAAAAAATTCGGGAGTTAGTATTTGATGCGAAAATAAAAAATTTTCTCATACGACCTCTCGTTTCTGAGTTATAGGCCTTTAAAGTTAGTTGTATTTATATTTATTTAAATAATTCTATACTACTATCTGAGTATCAGGGTCGGCTCGTGCCTAATGGTTAACAATCTATGACTTTAACTTTTGAATCAACTCGATAAAATTTATGGTTTATGAGATATTTAGATCGTTGTAAATGCCAAGGGGACGTTCACCACAAAGAGACATTCTACATTATCATAAATCGTAATTATTTTCATAGGGAAAAAATTGAAATTTAAAAAACTTGAATTGGTTAGCATACGACTTATCAAATAAAAACAAAAAAAAACTGTAATAAATGTTCGAAGTGCAATTCTACACACTTCTGGAGTCTGCGGAGGATATTTTTGGAACTTGGAAGGACATACCAAGATTTTGTGTCGACACAACACAAGTTTATTCTATTGATTATTTCGTTCCTTGTGTTGCCCAAACAAATAAATCCATTGTGACGAATGGGCCTCCCCGATCAATCCACTTATCAGGAAAACTGTTATTCAGATGATTTTCTACATCATTAAGGAAGTGGGGAAGGATTAATCCTGCATGAACCCCTTTATCTCCGCGAATGGTCGGCGTTACTTTGAATTTTGATTCCGCCTTCGCTTTAAATGCCTATAATTCGGAAACGAGTCCCGGAACTTTCTGTATAAAAAGAGGATAACGAAAATTCTTTTTAAAATCTTCGAAAAAAGTATTAAAAACGAATTGAGTTATCTCGTTTCTAAGTGTAAAGTTTTGATTGGTTTTTTCCTGGTTTTTATTTTGTTATTTACTTATAACTATAAATTCATAAATTTGTTTCGAACTAGGTGAAAGTGTATCAACAGTTACTTATGAATTTGGTTCATGTGTATTGAACGTAAAAATAATTTTATCAAAGAGGTCAATGAATTGCATACGGATACCGTTTCAAAATTCAATTATTCGCAATGTGCTTAGATCTAAATTTAATGGAAAGTCTTGATATACAACCACTCAGTTCTAGATACTAAACCATTGAAAATCATTTATAATAAAATCTAATCTCTTACTAATCCAAAACTACGGTCATTTTAAATATTATAACCGAATATTTCCTAAATTTTTCATAAATGTACCTGAGCTAATTCAAGTATTCCATCTTTTATCACTAAACAAAACACTAGAAAAAGGTTTGGAGTGGCCAAAATCATCGTCTATTAAATATTACTTAGCCTCAATTTTATATAGTATCTAACTAGGTCCAAATTGTGTTTAGTTGCAACTTGCAAGATGCATGAAAAATCTGGCAGGGACCCGTAAACGTCGAATAATCGTCCATAAACAATTAATGAAGATTAATATTGTGACGAACAAATTCTCAAAACGGTTCCCTAAGCCGACCATGTCCAGTTACTACGGCGAATTCGCGCGGTGCTTTTCGGGCGACGTCTTTCACATATTTTATAAATGGCGGAAATCGTTTCATGTTTATTTGTATATAATTTGTCTAGTTGCAGGCGGTTTATTTACAGTATTTCTTTCAAATAATTTCTAAGAAAAGTCTATTTATTTATTTCTTCTAGTTCTAGAATTTTGTAGAATTTTATTTGTGGCATATAAACTATTTGTGTGAACGCAGTTAGTTAATTTTAAATAAATAGTCGTAGTGAAAATAACTAATCGCGGAAATTATTTATTTATAAGTAAATTATTATAAGTTAAGCGTGTAAATAAATTAAGGACGTAAGAGGCAGATTAAAAAGTGTAAATAAATAAGAAAAACGTTCAAATCATATACAGACAAACGTTTATGTTACAGTTGTTGATGACATAGTGAAATTAGTTAGTAGCACGCTTGGTGTTGGGAAAACGACGAATCACATAATTATTGAAGATGACGAGCTTCTTGTAGCACGTAAAGCTCCAAAAAAAAAACAAAATTTCAAATAGAAATTCATCGTTTCAAAGAAAGTAACCACTCGTGATTTTCACGAATTACTCTTGGCGGGAATCAATAGTGGCGGACATGTTTACGTGTCTGTAGCACAACGCCGACTGACGCCTGAATGTCAACAACAGCGATAGGAGGTTGAAAAAAAAACGGCCCTCGTAAATTTCAAACTATTTCATTCCGCAACATATATTTTTTTTAATTTTCTATTCATAAATTATGAAAAACTTCAGATAACGATTTTTTTTCTTCAGATTTTCATTTTTTGAAAACATACATATTGACGTTAAATAATTTGAACATTTGGTTAAAATGTTGAGCATGATCCACCATTACGTTTCAATTTGGATCGTACTATAATCATATTTCGTAACATTTCAATGTCTGTAACGGAATTTAAATTAGAAAAGTCCCTTTAAAATAATATCCCTAAACACATCCCATCCCACATTTTCCCCCCTAAATCTGGGAACCCTGTCCACAACATCGTACACCATTTTCTCATACGAATCGTGCATGCAACGTTGCCAAAACTAAGGATTAGTCGCCGAAAATACTGTGAATATATAATTTTATTTTTATATTTCTTTATGTATCGTATATTTTGTTTAACCTAACCTAAATTTTTGTACTAATGTCGGTATATCGAATTTTCTAATTGTTTTAAATATTTTTCCTTCTCCCAATAGTTCAAGAATGTGCCGAATTATTGAAAAAAAAAAAAATCTAATAATTAATCGAGCAACATTTTTTTTGTTTTCTTTTTCAGTAAATTTTGCATTGCTAATCTGAGCTTTGTTTCTGAAGGTTCCTCTCACAGTGACAAAGAGCTGGATCCGAATACTCCCGAAAAATTACCCAGGACACCGAGCGAACGGAAGCGGAAACGGAAAGCGGAAGACAGCGGCGGAGGAGGTGTTGGTGGACCGCCGGTAGCTAAGGGGGCTGTGCGTAATCAAAATACCGATAAAAAAATCAACGAATACTTCAAACATTCGGGTAACAGTCATAGTCCAATAAGGCACGGCGGTGCGAAAAGTCCCTCACCTCAACAACCATACGCAATGGTAAGTCATCTTTTAACAACAACATTCGCGATTCGAGCGATTCGAAACTTTTTTTATTGTTAATGTTACGAAAAAAGTGGTTCAAAAACTAAAATACAATCAACAGATTTTCCATTCGAAAGCAAAGAAACTGATTTTTGTTTTGTCAAAAATCGATTTTATTCATCAACTCAATTTCCTTGAACATCAATACAATCATTCCAATGCTTCTCTAACTTCTCGATGACGTGCTTATAGAAGGATTTGTCTTTTGTCTCAAAATAAGCTGCAGTTTCATCAATTGCTTCTTCATTTGAGCTAAATTTCTTACCGGCGTGCATTTTTTCGAAATCAGTGGTCACTGGGGACTAGATCTGGACTATACGGTGGACGAGGAAGCGTAATTCGTTTAATTTAAATATGTTTCCATCCATTTGTGAATCAATACATTTTCTTGGTGTGAAATAGTGGTTTTCTCTTCAAAATATGAGGCCGTTTTGACTTTCTCTCCTTTTTGGAGATAGTCGATGAATAATATTCCACGTGCATTCCAAAAAAAGCCATAAGCTTCCCAGCTGACTGTGTCTTTGGACGTGGTTCACCGGTTGCAATCCACTCGGATAATGATCGTTATGATTCTGTGTTGAAGTGATTGATCCATGTCTGTACGACAACGTTGACATTCACCAAACCAATATGGTTTTTTTTTCGATGGAACAGTGTCCGGATAACATTTTTGAAGCCATTGCCGAGGTTAATCAGAATTTTTTTCATCAAGAATCAATGTTAACACACAAAATTGTTTTGAATCGATTATTTCGTAGCTTCACTTAAATGGCCGTCACTTTTTTCTAACTAATCGAAACGTCATGAAATTTTCCTCATAGTTTTTTGAAAGTTGGTACGTCATAAACGTCATACGGATTTGACAAAGGCAACGCCATCTGTGGGTCAGTCACACGATAAATTGAGTATATATATTCACAACTTTTTATGAAAAACAACTTTTTTCTCAAATGGTACGTTTTTAAGTGAATATTTTGTCGAAATGTTCCTCAAGACGGGGTCGGCTTCTGCACAAATATGTAGTTTCATTATAATAAATTATGTTTTTGTTGTCACTAAATGTATAATATACAAAATTTTTTTGGATTTTCTATGATTTTTTTCGTTACGAACAGACAATTTATCCCTTTATTTTATAAATTTAATATGTAATGACAGTACTTTTCGTTTCAGTTACCACCTTCACCGCAACAAGTGGGGATGTCGTCCCCGCAAGTTTGTAATACAGCTTTTGAATTTTACAAACAACCCTTGAGGGTGCCACCTCAAACTATGGTACACAAATTGATACAGGTCAGTTTACAAATTGTTATGTAAGCTGAAATAAATTGGTCTAAATTTTTAGAAAAAAAATTTTTTTCTTCAGTTGTATTAACGAATTGGGACAAACCTAGATCGTTAATTCGTTAGAAATAATTGGAATTAATATATTACCTCCCTAATTTAAAAAAAAAGTGAAGATGAAATTTAGGGATCCGAAACGTTATTATATCTCATTTTTTTTTATTTTCACGTGGTATTGTGTGCTAAGAAACTTCAAATTTCAATTTATCCTTTCCTAAAAGAATGAAGATGAAGTCTAAAGTTCCGAAACATGTGATTAGAACATTATAATTTTTTTTTTCTAATTTTACACGGCTTTTAATGAAACGAAAAAAAACGCCAAATTTCAAATTCGAATTCTGATATTAAATTTATGGATCCGAAACTTTATTTAACTCATTTTCCAATTATATTTTTTATTTATTTTCACGCGGTATTTTGTTTGTTAAAAAAACGTCAAATTCTAAATTTGAATCCTGATATTATCAAAAAAAAAATCCGCGCGCCATGTACCCGTTTTTAAAAGAATGAAGATGAAATTTATGGATCCGAAACATGTGAATTGATCATTACAATTTTTTCTAATTTTACACGGTTTTTTATGTACTGAAGAAAAAAACGTCAAATTTCAAATTCGAATCGCGACATTATTCCACCTGGCGGATATTCTCAACCCGAAGAAAAATTTTTTTTTCGCTTCCGTTTCGATTTCGATAATTTTATAAGTTGAATCGTTGAAATTGTAATTTCAGACTGACCTAACATGTCATAGGATACAGGAGTTTGAAACTCAGGCGTCGTCCGATTTAGAAATGGCAAATACAAAAATAGATGAATTAAAAAGGGCCAACGAAGAACTGAGGCATCAGATATCGACGCAACAAAAATCTATAGACCAACACAAACAACAAGTGAATAAGTGTATAGAGGTTGTCAAAAAACTGCTCAAAGAAAAAAGTTCGATAGAGAAAAAGGAGGCGAGACAAAAGTGTATGCAAAATAGGTTAAGGTTAGGACAATTCGTTACGCAAAGGGTGGGGGCGACGTTCCAGGAAAATTGGACGGACGGGCACGCGTTCCAGGAATTGGCGAGGTAAATATAAATATATTCAATTAACGTTTATTTCATTTATACGATTCTAAATTCTCATTTTATAAATAAACATTACAAAATATATACTTCTAGTTCAAGTATAATCAAATTCTTTTTTTTTCCACTCTTTTTACTATATTTCTTTATCTATTGCCGTCTTCTGGTCTTCCCATACTTTCGATTATCATTAAATCTCCTATCAGTTTCTTTTTCAGTTTGTTATTTTTCTATTATTTTTCTTATTTTCTATTTTCATAGTAGACATATGTCAATCCAACGACTCTTTGTTCTTCTTCTCCTTTGCTCTTTGTTACTCCTTCTAGTATTACCACTGTACCATTTTTACTACCCTTCTCCATCCGTCCGTACTCCGTTCTTCTTATCAATTCAGTTATTTTCAAATATCAAGTTAAATCTCCTATCCATATCTTTTTCGGCTTACCTTTTCTTTTTATTCCAATACTTTTATTTGTGTTTTGTTGATCATTCTCTCTGAATTCATGCTCCAACCTCTTGATTCTTTGTGTTCTGACTAATATTAGGCTTGTTATATATTTCTTTCAGCTCGGTATTAGTTCTTCTACTCCGTTGTTTATTTCAACTCTTCCTTCTATTTTTGGAGCGATTTCTTCTATCACATTTTTATCGTTTCACCATTTTTTCTTCGGCTTACCTTTTCTTTTTATTCCGATTCTTTCTGGAGACGTGCCCCAACCTCCTGACTCTTTGTGACCCTCAGCTCAGCATTTATTTTTATCTGTTGTTCATTTTCACTTCTCCTAGTATTTATAGAGAACTTTCCTTTGTCGTATTTCCATTGTTTCACCATTCCATTCTTTTTACTATCCTTCTCCGTCTATTGCTGTCATCTGGTCTTCCTTTCAACTTTCTCAAATCTGATGTTACCTCTATTATCCACTTTTTCTTTGGCTTGCTTTTTCTTATTCCGATACCTTCTTCTTTTATTTGTGTTCTTCAACAACTGGAATCTTTGTTTTCTGAATATATATATATATATATATATATATATATATATATATATATATATATATATATATATATATATATTTTAATATATATATTAATATTTAATATACTTCTAATTTTTGAGCAATTTCTTTTCCCAAACTTCTATTGTTTCATCACTCTACCCTTTTTACTATCATTCCTTATCTGTTTATTTCCATTGGTCTTCCTCTCCACTCAGTTGTACCCTATCTTAACAAATCTGATGTTATGTTCTCTATGCAAATCTTTTTCTTCTTCTTATTCTAATTCCTTGCCAATTCTGTAAACATGTCCCAACCTTCTGACTATTTGTATTCCGACTAATATTAGGCTTGTTATATATTTCTTTTATCTTGGTATTTGTTCTTTTTCACATCTTTTGGAACAATTTTCTTTAGAACCCAGGACTAGTCGAGTCTATTATATATATATATATATATATATATATATATATATATATATATATATATATATGAGCCCCACAGGTTTCAGGCCCTTAGTTTCCAGTTCCTTTACCCGTATATTTCCATTTTTTTCTGTTTTTTGTCTTATTTTGCCAATCATTCACTTCCTTTGTTTTCAAAGTTCTTTTAATTTCCTTCAAACATTTTTTTTTTCGGTCTTCCTTTTCTTTTTTCCCACCTTCTCCACCTTTTAGCATTTTTTTTACCATCTTGTTCTGTTTGCTTCTATTTTATGGAATATTTTTAGCATTTTAGTTCTGGTTTTGTTATTTTTCTGTATCTTCCTTTAATTCCACCATAATTCTATTTGAGTTTCCATATTTCTAGATTTATTTGCTCTTTTTTATTCATTTTCCAGGTTCTGCTTGCCTAGGTAATTGTTCTATTTTAACCGTAGTTTAATTTGTAAGCTTTTTGTCTTTGATTTCGAATCTATTCCAAGAAATTCCAGTTATTTATTATTTCTTCATGAAAATAGTTTCCCGTAACCAATTTTTCATCTTTTTTACACATTTTTATATGGTATAACCTTCAAATTCAATTACCCCCACTACATACTAGTGAATTATAGAGAAAATCCAATGAAACTGTTGGAAAATTTTACATTGATCCCGAAAAATATTTTCCATTATTCCAAGTACTTCGCATGAAGCGAAAAAATGTAATGAACCACTGTTGCCATTATTTTCTTGTCGCAAATCTACAGACAAAATCCAGGAAAAATGGGAATAACTTTTTATAATTAAGGGGGTAAAAAAACGGTGCACCCTGGTTGATCTAATTCCAGCCCTTGTAGTGATCCGGGAACAAAAAAATTTGGAAAATTTAAATAAAAAATTAATACATAAATTTATGAAGCATATTGATATAAATTGTAAATATTTCAATGTTATGATGATAACCCTTGATCCAGAAACACCATGACGGTCAAAATTGTTTCAAGACGGGACTGAAACCGATTAAAACCTCAAAAATTATATTAAACACCGAATTTGCTGCCTTATTAATTTTTATTTTTTTCTTCAAGGCGGCAAGAAGAAATAACGGCGGAACGAGAAGAAATAGATAGACAGAAGAAATTATTGTTAAAGAAAAGGCCATCGAATAATGAAAGCGGTCGAAAAAGAAATAATTCTAGCGCTTTGTTAAACGGAACGGATTCCGGTTTTTTGAAACCGGACGCGGTACCGGGTTCGTTTACGTTACAGGAATATTACGAGGCCGACGAAATATTAAAATTAAGGCAAAACGCTTTAAAAAAAGAAGACGCCGATCTCCAACTCGAAATGGAGAAATTAGAAAGGGAACGTAATTTGCATATTAGAGAATTGAAACGTATCCACAACGAGGACCAGAGTAGGTTTAATAATCATCCAGTACTCAATGACAGGTAAGAATTTTTATAATTCTTAATACTTTTTTTTTAATTATTTATCAATTTTTTTATATTTTCAACTTATTTGTCAAGTATTTTTCATCATAATATCCATTGCTTTTATTGTTAATCCAATTCTGTCTCAAATAGTTCAGTAGATTCTTCAGAATAGCCTATAACTGCTTAATCATAAATAAAAAGGCCATTTTACTGAAGGAAAAGAAGAATAACCTAACCAATTATATAACCTATAACTTTACAAGTGAAGTTTAAACCTCAAACGTCAGTTTTTACTACAGATTAGTTTTATAGATGGCGAACTTTGGTTCAAACGTTTCCGGTGGTCTGGGGGGAATTGAAACTTTAGTTTAACATGAAACTGATTATCAGGAAGAGCCCATAAAACAATAAGTTATTCGTCCTAAATCAAATTTTTGTCCCATTGTCCCATTTATTTCTTAAATTTTTAATGGTTCTATCGAAAACGTGAAAGTTTTTGTTATTTTCATCATTAAATTTCCATGCCAACACCTAACCTTTTTCCTTCTCCTCAAAGTTACCGTGAATGACAACTGACAGAAAATCATGTGTTCAACTGTAAAATAGAGCAAATCTTGTTAATTCCTGGTTTAAACTAGAGATCAAACCATAGTTTAATCTGCTGTTTTACCCTAGGCTGTAAAATTGGCTCATAATCCATACAGTTACATGGGTTTTACATGATTCTATATCCTATAGGCTGCTTTTAATGTTTCCAAAATAATTAAGAGTTTCCAATGTCTCTATGTTGTGAAAATATAAAAATATGAACGTTTTAATGCTTGACAATTTTTTTTAATAGAAAATTTCAATTCTTAATTAATAGCAATCAACATTATACTCTTTAACGTCTTTCTTAGCTCATCTGTCATCCTCTTTCCCTTTCGTTATGTGCTGATTTTAAAGCCGTTCCAAGTTTGTCTCACTTATTTTAGTAAATTCCCCAGAAATAGTCAGAAAGTTTATAACATTCCAAAATATTCTATAACTAATAAATCATATAGAATAAGGCCAGATTACAGAAGAAAAAAGAAGCAGAACGTAACTAATTAAACAACTCAGAACTTAAACTATACAGTTACATGGGTTTTACATAATTCTCTTCCCTCTAGGCTGCTTTTAATAATCCCAAAATAATTAAGTGGAGTTTTAATGCTGACTGAGTTTTCCATCAATTCCCAAATTGTTGAAAACTTAATTTTTTTTTGAAAATTAATTTTCACTGTTGTGTTTATTAAACATGAGTGAGTAATGAAATTAACTCCTTTTCATTAGATGAAAAGAGTTTTTATCAGAATTCTGTTCATTTTCCACCAGTTTCCAATAAACTTGATTTTGTTTACCCTACGGCGGCCATTTTTAAATAGACAGTTTTCAAATATTCTGGAACTTTCTTAATTGTTTGGAAGCATCTATGAGAATATTTAAGAAAAGATTAAAATAAACATAACAAAAATAGAATGTCTAAATATACCAAAAACTTATTTTATAATAAAAATATTTGTGGTACTAATTCCAGATATTTTTTTATATTGTTGTTTTTTTTTTTTAATTTCTAGGTATCTACTGTTGATGTTATTGGGTAAAGGGGGGTTCAGCGAAGTGCACAAGGCGTTTGATCTCAAAGAACAACGGTACGTCGCCTGCAAGGTGCATCAGCTCAATAAGGACTGGAAGGAAGATAAGAAAGCCAACTATATAAAGTGAGTGGTAACGTTTTATCTTCTATTATCCCTAATATTTATTCAAAATTTTTTTAAACGGTTTCCGATATTTATATTTTTGTTTTTAGACACGCGTTAAGGGAGTACAATATACATAAGGCGTTAGATCATCCGCGAGTAGTTAAATTATACGATGTGTTTGAAATAGACGCAAATTCATTTTGTACCGTACTAGAATACTGTGATGGACACGATCTTGATTTTTATCTAAAGCAGGTGAGCACCATAACCTCCAAATATCATTTCTTCTCCTTTCTAAATATTAACGAGAATTATTTTTGTAGCATAAAACGATACCCGAAAGGGAGGCGAGATCGATAATAATGCAGGTCGTGTCTGCCTTGAAGTACCTGAATGAGATTAAACCTCCTGTGATCCATTACGATCTGAAACCGGGTAATATCCTGCTGACTGAAGGTAACGTTTGTGGCGAAATCAAAATAACCGATTTCGGTTTAAGTAAAGTGATGGACGAAGAAAATTACAACCCCGATCACGGTATGGATTTGACGTCACAAGGCGCCGGCACGTATTGGTAAGTGATAATCACCAAAAGCTTCAGTGTATATTCAATTTGACATTTTTTTTTTCGTTTTTGAGACCTTCAAATACTAAATAATTTTATTGATACAATATTGTAATGGTTGTCTTGATACTTAATTTATTTTTCAACGGTAGGGTCAAAAATAAACTCTAGCTGCTAAACATAAATAGTTTATATTCCCAAAAAGAATTTCTCAATAATTCTAGAAAATATACGAACGAATTATTTGCTAATTTATTTTTCAATGGTGGTGTAAAAACTAAACTCTAGCTGCCAAAAAAGAAATAGTTTATATTCCCAAAACGAATTTCTCAATAATTCTAGAAAATACACAACCAAATAAATAAAAAGAACTTTCTAGAAATTAGTTCTAAAAAAATGATTTAAACATTTCCGCTGTTTATAAAAAAAACATATTTAAGCCGCCGCGAATCGGCGCACCCGCCAAATTTTAGACTTCAGGTTTAACCGAACAGGACCGGCTTCACGGTCCATATCGTGGACGAGTTCGTAACAATATTTTATAGATTTTTCAAAAATTTATTCCTCATTAAAGTTTGTAAAATTTGCTTTTATCTAATTTTGATGTATTTCCTTTTTGAATCCATTGTAGGACTTTGTTTATATAAAGATGGGGGTCCTGTTGAGGCCATAGATGTTAATGACAACTAAATATTGTTTCGGTACAATAATAACCTCACTTTTCCTCTTTATTCGCCATTATTGTTTGTCAAAATATGCCCCCCTAAGATTAATAAACTTCTTCTCGTATTTGAACCAATTTTGCCAGTACTTCTGCCCCTCCAACTCCAAAAATATTGATTTTGACCGAAGGGATTGTCATCTCCTGCTGTTTATTGCTGGTATCCTTTGGTTTATATATGGGGGTCTTGTTGAAGCCATGATTGTTAATGACAACTAAATATTGTTTCGGTGCAATAATAACCTCGCATTTCCTCTTTATCCGCCATTATTGTCTGTCAAAATATTCCCCCCTAAGATTAATAAACTTCTTCTCGTATTTGAACCAATTTTGGCGGTACTTTTGCCCCTCTTAACTCCAACAATATTGATTTTGATGATTGGTTTATATATGGGGGTCTTGTTAAAGCTATAGATTGTTAATGACAACTAAATATTGTTTATAAGTTATAAATTTTATTTATAAATAGGGTAAAAGTGGGTATTCACGTTTTTTCATTACTTTAAAACGTTTTTGTTTCAGGTATCTTCCTCCGGAATGTTTTGTAGTGGGCAAGAATCCTCCGAAGATATCATCAAAGGTGGACGTATGGAGCGTAGGCGTGATATTTTATCAGTGTCTGTACGGTAAAAAACCTTTCGGACACAATCAGTCGCAAGCGACCATTTTAGAAGAAAATACGATATTGAAAGCGACCGAAGTGCAGTTCGCAAACAAACCGGCGGTTACAAATGAAGCGAAAAGTTTTATTCGTAGCTGTCTGGCTTATAGAAAGGAGGATCGCATCGATGTCCTTTCGCTGGCGAGACACGAATACCTCCAACCGCCCATGCCTAAACATTCGAGATTAACATCGAATCAACAGCAACAACAACAGCAACAGCAACAACAACAACAATCGGCATCGTTTTCGGCGGGTATATTCGGAGCAATGAATGCGTCGTCGTCGTCTTAGTAGACCAGATCCCGGGGACGAAAAAATCAAAACTCGAACAAAAGAAAAAAATTACAAATAGATGTTTCATGATTTTTAACGGGAAATGTGAGTCTTATTGAAATTTGTTGCTAAAAAAGTGTTTGATTTAATGAAAAATGTTTTATTGAATTTTATAAAATACTTTTATCGAGTAAAAACTTGTTAAAAATTTTCAACTTTTGTAAATTATTTAATAAATAATTAGATTTTGAATATTTATAACAACTCAAATAACAATATATAAAAAGTCAAATATTAAAATATAAACAAAATAAAAAAATACAATTCAAAACAAATTCTTGTTACATGAATCTTAGTAATTTTATATATATATATATATATATATATATATATATATATATATATATATATAAGACAAACAACATAACTGTTTTAGAAGAGAATAAATTAGCACAAATATTATTTTAATGGTTTTTTACATCTAGTAATTGATTTTTCATTAATCAAACGCTGTTTTAATTTAGAAGAATTGAACCAACCAAAAGAAACGTCTATTTTTGATTTTAATCTATTTGTCATTGAAAAAAGTCCCTAGGATCTGGCCTATAGTGCAGTGCTGTGTTTAATATAAGTTTATAAAAAGAGAAACTAGACTCTTAAAGAAATAAAATATAGTGTTAATAAAATAATTCTTCTTCTGTATTTAGAAGAAAGACTATATGACCTTCGTTTTTTTTTATTTGATTAGACTGATTTTTTTTTGTTTTGGTCGAGTGAGGACGTTGTGAATTATCGACACACAGGATAGTGCGGATTTAAAACGTTTTAAAAAGCAATGCTTGGCTTCCCTCTTTTACTGTCCCAAACGGTTGACACAAAATTAGGACTCTGGTTGAAATATTCAAGAATTTTTGTTTGTTTTCTTTCGTTTTAGAACCTATCTTAAACAAAAATTCGCGTAACTTATTTGATTTTGGAATTTTTGCATTCATTTAAATAGAAAATGTATGTTTGAAATATTGGAATAAACGAAATTCAAATTTATTATTATCGAAACGTAATTTTTATTTATATATACCTAAAACTTGAAATTCTTTACGTTCAAGAAAATATTTTTATCAACTAACTAGTTTTCTCCGTTTCTACATTTTTTTTTTCACCGTTTAATAATCAGTCGAATACAATTTTTGTGTTATTTTGAATTTATCAAAAAAAATCATATACTCCCCTTATTCTCTCCATATGGTATCTTTTAGTTACTAAATTTTCCTTTTATCCATTTGAAATCCACGTAAACATCCCACATTCAATTTGAATGCAAAAAGAACAAAAAATTAAATCTTAAATTGGTACTTTTTGACATGTAAGAGTCCTCCTTTTGTGTCATCTGTTGAAACGCTGTCCAATTACTTGAAAAGTAAGTGCAAAACAAACTGATAGTCGTACGTTTCATTTTTTTATATATAAATATATATAAAAAAATCTATATATATATAGAGAGAGAAAGTTTAAGTTATTTTATGAAAGTGCCCTTGCTTTGTATCATAGTAAATTTGTTTGCTATTTCCCTGATTCTCCATACCCGAAATACCCCATTCCCATATTACCCCGTTCTCTCATTATTCATATTAATAATAGTGTAATGTGTACAAAAAAAATATGATGATTCAACCCTATTATTCAATTAAGAAATTTGTTTCGTTTAGTAAGATTTATGCAGTTTTCGCTCAAATTTATCAACAACTTAACCTCAATCTTGTTTCAACAGCTCAATATTGTTTGGAAGTAATTAAAGAGAATTTCAATTACAAATTGACTTATTTACATAAAATAACTACACCGAAAGTCTCTATTACACTATTTGGTCACTATAGTATTTACACAAAGGCTCGAAGGACCAGGTATTTTAAATGCGAGTCTTGTTTTAAAAGTGGTAAATAATGTATTCAGTATAAATATCTCTAAAGGTTCCTGAAATACTAAAGGAACAGTCTTTATACATTATTTGATCATTAAATTAGATACAAACTCATATGCAGGTTCGAAGGACTAGATATTTTGGTTGGAAGAGTTGTTTTACTGATGGGAAACACTTTATTCAGTATAAATATCACTAACGGTTCCAGAAATTCTACATAAGTAGCCCTATTAAATTGTTTGGTATTTATGTTACGACATAAATTCACGTGACGGCTCGAAGGACCATATATTTTAGTTGGAAGAGTTGTTTTAATGATGGGAAACACTGTATTCAGTATAAATATCACTAACGGTTCCAGAAATTCTACATAAGTAGCCCTATTAAATTGTTTGGTATTTAAGTTAGATATAAATTCACGTGACGGCTCGAAGGACCATATATTTTGGTTGAAAGAGTTGTTTTAATGATGGGAAACACTGTATTCAGTATAAATATCATTAACGGTTCCAGAAATTCTAAATCATCAAACCTTTTACATTGTTAGGATTTTAAGTTAGATACAAACTCGATGCTGGCTCGAAGGGCCAAATATTTAAATTGCAAGTGTTAATACTACCAATGGTTGTAAAATAATGGTAATAAATCTGCTCGGATAAAAAAATAGATGATTAGATAAAAGATAATAATAGAACTAAATTCAATTTTTTTAAACCAAATCAGTAAAAAATGAACTTTTCTTAACTTTTATACAATTTTTGCTTCTTTTTCATCCGATTTTCACCAAATTAGTTGATTTTACTCAATAATCTTTAAATATTTCAACAAACTTTTTTTTAATTTAATTAAAATATGAGTTTAATGAAAAAATAGAGAAAAAACAGCTAGAATTGTATAAAAGTTTCAAAAAAATTGTTTGTTTACAAACTTTGTTTTAAACAAATATTCTACTTTTATTATCCAATAAAATATTCAGTTGAACTTATTTTTGTATTTATTCAGATTCATTACCATAATTTCTAGTTTAATTTAGAAGTTTTGGAACCGTTGATATTAATACTGAATACAGGGTTCACCACCACTAAAACAACACTCATAATGTGTAAAACATTTTTTTTTTCATTATATTTTCACCAAATTATTTGGTTATACTGAATATTTATCAGTCTATTTGGATATTTAAAAGTAATTTCTTATTTTTTTTTATTAAATTAAAGGATTAGTTTGATTTCGGATCACATCAATCCAATTATCTTCTTCATTTACTTAAGGGGGCATCCATTAATTACGTGAACCATTTTTATATCAATTTAGACTCCCCTTCCACTTAGATAAGATTTGCCTGGATCCCCCCTTATTTACGCTAAAAATATGTTAAAATAAATTTCATTATTCATAATTTATTTAAATTAAATAAAATTCAAAGTAAAAACAAAACTTTTTACTCAAGTACTATTTCGATATAAATAATCTGGGATTTCTGGTAGTTAAGAGAAATGTCTACAACGCACAGCAGCTCTTTAGCACGAACCACACGCATTGGTTGAAACTTGACTACAGTTTCTCGTCGCAACGTATCTTTACACACGAAGCGAAATAAATGCCATATATCTTACAACATCTATTATCAATCGTTTTTCTTTGTTTATTTACATCAATGTCAAACTTTTTAAATTAATTTTTCATTTTTTGAAGTTGACGTGAGATTTTCGATTATCCCCCCTCGGTTTAAATGAGATTCCATCTGAGCACACGTAATAAATTGATGCCCCAAAGTGTTTAAATATATTTTCTTTATATATTTTTAATATTTTTTTTTTTTTTTTGAAAAAGGGCATATATCTTACATACCGAAACAGATATTTTCCACTATATACGGCTTGTTAGTCACAAACTCATTTTTTGTTTGGGTTTGTGATTTAACAGAAATTTAGCAGCTTTGAGACGTTCGCAATTGATTTTGCATCAATTTGTTCGAGAATAATTACAATTTCTTTTTTTTTATAGATATATATATAAAAAAAACCTTTTTGTACAAAGATATCTTGATTTTGGGTTAAAAAATCCATGTTTATACCATTCTACATTTTTTTGATAGTTATTTAATTTCATTAAGTATATATACATCTTGTTTTAGTACAGTCCATTTTCATTAAAAGCTATAAATTTGTTAAATTAGAAATTTTACAATAAACGAATACATTATTTTGTAAAAAAAAAACTCTACAATAAACAGCAACACAAACACAAAGCTAAATAAAAAGAATTTTATTTCGTTCTTTAATTAATAAAATCTTTCTGTTGACCTAAATAAAATACTCACTTTATAAACTAATGTTGAAAAATGTATATTTCTCACTAGGGTGAAATGAATTCCCACTCTTCCACTACCTATAATAAGGAAGCGAAATTTTTCACATATTCTATTCACTCCTACAGTAATTCCTAAATATTAATTACCCATTTCATGTAAGTCGACATAAAAATATATACACGTACAGAAACCTGATGTTTCATATTTGTACTAGTACATTTTCGAAACAGTATATTATGACCTTAATATGTTTTAAAAAATTTATTATTACGAGGTATATTCGTAAAGTAATCTCTATTTTAAAATAAAAAAAGATCCAATACTGATACATCGAGGAAATCTATCAATTATACAATATTTTTCAACATCTAGCAAAGTATAGTGTACAGACTATGGTGAAAACGTTCAATTTGAACTCATTAAGGAGTCATAACGCCCTTTCTGAGCCTTTACAAAGTATGATGGAAAACGTTTCGGTTGAAGCCCTTCATAAGTCATCACGCTTCGTTTTACCCATTTACTGTACAAATTATGACTAAAAACGTTCCAGTTGTAGCCCTTTAGAAATCATCACTCCCTTTTTTTAAGCTATTCGCTGTTTAAAGTATGGTGTGAATCGTTCATGCTGAAGCCCTTGTTTCAACTAGTTACCATACAGAATATGGTAGAAAACGTTTCAGTTAAGGCCCTTTAAGAATCTTGATGCTATTTTTTGAACCATTCGCTGTATGGAGTGTGGTGAAATACGTTCTAGCTAAACTCCTTCAGGAGTCATCTTATCCTTTTTTTGAGCCATTTACTGTACTAATTATGACCAAAAATGTTCCGGTTGAAGCCCTTTATGAGTTATCAGACCTTTTTTGAACCATTCTTTTATTGAGTCATTTACTGCACAAAGTATGACCAAAAACGTTCCATTTGTAGATCGTTAGAAGTCATTACACCCTTTTTTGAGCCATTTGCTATACAAAGTATGGTGAAAAAAGTTCCAGCTGAAGCCATTTGAGAAACTTGACGTTCTTTTTTGAACTAATCGCT
Source organism: Diorhabda carinulata (assembly GCF_026250575.1). NCBI lineage: Eukaryota > Metazoa > Arthropoda > Insecta > Coleoptera > Chrysomelidae > Diorhabda > Diorhabda carinulata. The sequence goes on from NC_079469.1 coordinate 2,722,227, forward strand.
GTACAGAATATGGTGAAAAACGTTTCAGCTGATCTTCTTCAGGAATCATCACCTACTTTTCGAATAATTTGCCATCTGGTTAAAAACGTCCCAGTTGAAGACCTTTAAGAGACACCATGCCCCTTTTGAAGCCATTTAGGAGAAATTACGCACTTCTCGAAGCCATTTGCTATACAGAGTATAATAAAAAAGTTTTCGGATAAAGTTTTTTAGAGTATGAGCAAAAACTTTCCGCCCTTTAAGTCATCATGTCCTTTTTTGAGCCATTTGCTGAACAGAGTATGTTGAAAAACGTTCCAGTTGAAGCCTTACTTCTTAACATCGAATCTCTCATTGCAATTTATCTGTACACTTCACAGATTTGTCGTTGAATTTTTCTCATTAATGAAACTAATCACTTATGTTTGCAAAACCAACAGTGAGATCAAAATGGCGTTAAATCTTTCTGCTAACCACAAAAATGACACTAGCAAAATGAAGATGGAACTTATTTTATGAATATACCTCGTATTAGAGATTGGGTATATCCAACAAACAGTTTTAGGTTATTTTTTTTAGTTTTATATATAACGACAGTGAAAAAATATCATTTTTTTATATTTTGAATCAGACCAATCAAAAGACTTCTCTTTTCTACAGTTTTTATTGAACATTAAATATGTTGATAATTTTCAAATAAAATTTTCCATGTTATAAATTTTTTTTCAACTTATTTAATCTTTTTTGAAACTTTTTTAATATCAATAGCAACTAAATACAGTATAAATAACTTTATAGAACCGTTAATTTTGATTAATTTTTTCTAAATAGAATTAAAACAATGATTTGAAATTTTTTGAGTATATACTAATAATACTGTGAACGAAAACATCTAGAAATGTAGAATCTACATTGATTACAGATATCTTTCACTTATATATTTAATCGGTAATGATTCTTTGCTGATAATTGTAGTTTTTGAATTTTATAAATTTGAATAAAAACGAAAAAAAAAATGATTTCGCGCATGCTGTTTTTAGTTTGATGCTAAATCAATTAAAATGAAAAATCTCGGTATTCAAAAAGCAAAACTTAGATTCTAAGTTATATAATTATGTGTATATAAATGACGGCTTAAAATATTTTGAATATCTTTGAGATTGCATATTGCGGAATGTCTTGAATCTATACAAGATCAAATTTATACAAAAACAAATTAAATAAATAAGAGGGTTTGGACAAAACTCGCTTCGGCTTCGTCATTTTTTACTATTGAATTTGACACGAGCAGTAAGTATCAGCCAGTTTTGTAAATACCTCCCAAAATAATAATGTAAATATTTTGTAACAATTGTGCTGCAATATACTAAAGTCTAGATCTAAATTTAAAAAAAAAAATTGTTCCTACATGCAAACAAACTTTATATCAAATGAAACTCTTTATACCGTACTCCTATATTGAAGTACTGAAAGTTTAATTGTTTTTACAGCATTTCAAATCTGTTCTTCGCCAACAATCCCCATCCTCCAACTCTCATTGTTTTTAAGTCTTCGAGAACTTAACCTGATTCTGGGTCTGCCTCTTCGTCTTCTTCATATTTTTCTGTTAATTCATAACTTTATTCTGAACATTCTCGTACTAACCTGGTCTATCACTGAAATTATACGCCATTGCATTTATAAATATAAAAAAACTTACATATAAACAATAATTTACAACTTGAAAACACACTCTGGGGTTCAGTAGACTCTAAGACAGATTATTTACTTCCTAGGCAAGACTGAAGGCAGCAATAGAGAAACGAAATATCCTTTGAGATTTGTTGGACCTTTGAGTTATGCACATAATCCCTTACAAGAATTTTCCAGGTAACAAGGTGTATTTTCTTGTTTTGGAAAGATGTGTTTCTTATGTATAGACCGCTTTGAAATGCTAAGTTTATAAGATAGTATACATTTTCGTTTATTAAGTAATGAAGATCTAAAAATATTGAAACCAATTAAAACAACAATTTATATTTGTCTCCTTGCAATTGGGGGTTGTTATTTATGCCCATACGACAAATAATTTTTTTTCTTCAGATAACAGTCATAATAAATTATTATAAACTGTATAATTTTCTTCAATTTCTTTTATATGATTTTGTTGATAAATTATCTCGATTTTAGATCTCTGTTAATTAAAATGTCGTTATTACATTAATCATATTTTAATAAAGACTAAAAGTAGTCGAAACGTAGATATTATATGCTTTTAGGTAAAATGTTAATTAATACTGACTTAAAATCAAGATAATTTAACAATAAAAAATATATATTGAACGTACCTCGTATATTTTATACTAGTTACTATATTTTGTTTCTACAAAAAAAAAAGAAATTAATGAATGTGTGTAATTGAGTTAAAAGATTGTATTTAGATCTGTTTATTTGAAATTAATTTTGTTTGCATTTTTTTTTAAATTCTGGATACTAGGCTAATAAGCAAAGTATGTCCATATGGTTAAAAAAAACTCGCAACTAAAAATTACATGTTACTTATTTATACTGTGCTGTTTGTGTAAAAAAAAACTAGTGGTAATCGCTCACCACGGACTTTTGTGATAAGAATAGTTAAAAAAGTCATGTTCTAGAAAGCAAAAAAATGTATCGTTATATTGTTTATTGTATTGTACCTATACTTTTTATTTTATACAATCGTTCACAGTTTTCCTTTCTTTTTGGTATATTCTACCGTTGTACATATAGTGTGTATATTACTACACAGTAAAGTTTTCAAAATTAATTTAATTTATTTTTCCTGCGATTTTATTATTAAAAAATATAAGTTCTACTAATTTAAATTCGACTTTTTATCTTTCACTTAGAATGGTAATGACAACAATCACTCTGGACCATCTGGAACGTCAACCATCAACCACAAAAATAAGGCGTTAATAAACTTAATTTCTATAATTATTAATAGTTTAAATGCTTATAGGAAGAAAAATAATATTTTGGCTACTCTGACAAATTTTGCATTTCGGTATTTTGTCAGAATTTTGAATTTTTTAAATGCTATAGATAAAGTGGTAGTTACTTGGAAAATAACACTGTATTAGAAAGTACCCAGCCCTCTGCCTCTAAACTCATAAGGTAATTACTCATATTGGAGTTTTAATGCACAGAAACATCTTTACAAAAGAAAAACTATCGAAAATAAACAAAAATGGCATTTGTTTATAATAAATTTTGAGGTTATGTTCGTTCTAGAGAACTATGGACTATTCTACAATACGTGACTTTGACAAATCGGCCATTTTACAACAAAGAAAATATTTTTTCTCAGTTTGTTAACGCGCGTATCGTGTTTTTTTCACATTATTCGTTATTTCATTAAAATAGATCAAAGTGAATATTATCTGACCTGTGATACAAAGTGCCATGTAACGAGGTATCAGATGAAAATCGTTTCTAAATAAGGCAAACGGTTTCTAATATAATAATTCACTGTCATTTTTTATCACACCTCGTATGTTTGGAAAGAGTACTTTTCTTCTGAATACGATATATAAAATGACTTCTAAAACCTTTCTATTTCTACTAAATAAAAAATTATAAAGTTTGATAAGTCTGATGGCTCATAAAATTCGGTGAAGCAAATTATAGGTAATTAGCAAGATTTCTACAAAATTTCCAAATAAAGAACACTGAAAACTTCTTCATCAGTTTCTTATTGAATGTTTTACATTCATTGCATATCAAATAAAACATTTAAGGCCGATTCATAAAATTGACTTTCCGTTGCCATTCGCGGGTGACGTTTGCCCTTTGACCTCTATTGACCCCATCCATTGACTTTGCTGACGTTAACCTAAAAATTTTTTTTTGACGTGTGTACTAATTTTTGTTTTTATTTGTAATTCGTTATTAATGAAGAATATCATAGAAAATAACGTTTATTTTATTGGGAAAAACGTGGTGAACGCGAACAGAAGTGCTCTATTCCATTGCTACGAACGGACGGAAAAAGATAAAATTCGTTTATATTGAAAGTCATCAACGATGGACGGCAACTATGAATAGACTTATACATTTCAATAATTTTTATTTTGTAACAGCAAACAGAAAATCAAGTTTTTGATTCGGTAATTATAGTTAAATGGATTTTCATTTTAAATACATAATATTTTTACCAAACAACATTAATAAGAAATATGCTTGTGTCATTTTAAAGTTATATCTTCAATATAATATAAATTTAAATCCAAATTATGTTTTTTCTAGTCAAAGATTATTACATATTATAAAATATTTTGATCAAATGCACCACATTTGAAAGCTATAATTCAAGCAATTCTTCTGACTGCCAGTGCATGTTTTTTTGGTAAAAATGGCAGGAAGTTCGAAAAAACGGTAAGTTATCTGGTTCAGCACATGATGAACAATTCACAACACAACAATAATGAGGCATTTTTGAATAAATTTGCTTAGATTGAGTATTTAAAAATTAAAAACTCGTCAGTGTTTTTACACATGCAACAAATATTCGAATAAGATTGTGTGCCGTCTAATAAAAATGACTGAACTGTCAATGACGTCATTTTGGAATGACCCATAAACTCAATTTATTTTAACTGTTGATGCAGTATTCTTATTAACTAACAATACGATCATGTAGTGAAGTTTTTTTATCACAGACCTTTTTTCACTTTTGAATTGAAAATCCAATATTTAGAACTAAACTTCTTCTTCAGTTCAATCTATTTGAACATGTAAAATTCATTTCACTTTTACCACAATCAAACGAAATCATCTTACTCGTTAAACGTCTCTAGAATGAATTCTAATCTTGAGAATGAATCTCATATCTAATTGTTATTTAGCACATAATTTGTTGATACATTGTTTCTATTAAAAAATTACGTATGTAGAATTAATTATTGCGATATTTTGAACAATGATAGGAATTGTGAAGGAAAATAAATATTGAATATTCTGTAGATATTATCAATCTATTCATAAACCATTTATGACTTTTACTCAACTGTACGTACAAAATTGTAAAGTAGACACAGATCTTTTTACTGCAGACTGATAAATGAAGGTTATACAACATCGCCGGATTCCACAAGTCTGTCTTTTTGATCAAATCAAAGTCATTAATCGAATTGATTCGGAAACATTTTTTATTTATTTGGCGTTAATTATTATTAAGTAGAACAAACCTAGTGAAGTATTATTGGCTTTATGAGATATTCCAAATAGAGAAATTGTATATAAAATGAGGGTTTTAATACATCTGGCAACATACGTTTAATAAATCGAATTCAGTGCTTATTGATGAAGTATCCAATCAATATCGATGACTGAATATGTCTACGTTACGGAAGCGCGAAATTCAAATTGGAATGCAGAAAATTTTATTTTCAAAGGTAAGTGAATATTTATCAATACTAGTAGTTATAGGGAAACATAAAAACATTTCTTATCTCAACTTTTATAGTAAAATGACAAAGAATAATTCATTCGTATGTATTTTTTTAGTTCACCGACAGAACAAGCTGGTATATTTTTTTTAATATTTTAAAACATGTTGGCACCCACTTTTATTTAAATCTAATTAATTTGAAAAACTAAAGAATTCGTTAATCATTCAAGGACTCAACTCTAAGTACAAAATTTTGAAGTAGACGCAGATCTTTCACGAGTTTTTATTGCAGACTGATAAATGAAAGTTATACAACGTTGCCGAATTTCACAACGAGTCTGTTTTTTTGATCAAGTCAAAGCTGTATTATTAATCGAATGAATTAGGGAAACGTATTTTTTATTTGTGTGGCGTTAATTGTTATTAAGTAGAACAAACCTAGTAAAGTATTATGAGATATTACAAATATTGAAACTGTATGTTAAATGAGGGGTTTTAATACATCTGGCAACATACGTTTAATAAATCGATATCAGTGCTTATCGAATAAGTATCCAATCAATATCGATTACTCGTTACGTTACGGAAGCGCGAAATTCAAATTGGCACATTTTATTTTCAAAGGTAAGTGGATGTTTTTCAATAGTAGAAGGTATAGGGGAAAATGAAAACATTTCTTATCTCAACTTTTATTGTAAAATGACAAAGAATAACTCTAAAACTTTTCAGAATCAATATACGTCTGATATAGAGATAATATGTATCTGAATACATGATATATAGATGTATTAACTACGTAAATATACATCTTATATTTTTGCAGATCAAATCATCCTATTTATCTTTTTTTTTGTTCACCAACAGAACTGGCCGATCTTTTTTCTAATGATATTTTAATACTGATGTTGGCACCCACTTTTATTTAAATCGAATTAATTTGAAAAACTGAAGAATTCTTAAATTATTCAAGGAACCTTAGAAGATAAATTTACAAATTCTTACCACTAGATATTCAATAGTTTTCATACATTCAATTTGCATCGTGATTATTATTATTATTATTGGGTGTAAATGCAATTTCAAGATAAAATATTTTTTAGTGTAGTTTTTAGCAACTGAATATTTATCTAGTAAGAATTCGTTTCTTTTTTAACCCTGTGTGGTAATTCAAGAAAGGAGAAACTGCGTGTAATAAGAAAAAATTGTTTTGTGCAAAAAATTCATCATTTATATGTTTGTTTATAAATTCAATTTGTGCCCATAAGTTTAAGCTAAATCTACGTTATTCCTAAAAGTTATCTACTATGTAAATAGGTCATTTGATGGATTTTGTAGAATCAAGTCCATCGCTTTTTCCTTTTTTTTTATTACTAACTACATTGAAATCATTTTAATGTTCAGAAAAATATCTATTAGGTATAAATACTGCATGTAGATACAATTTTTCTGAAAGGACTTATCTTATTTTGTCTATGATTATTTCCCTTAGATAACAAGTTTTTATTTTTTTCAAATTAGAAATCAGCACAAATAACCAATATTCCAAACATAACCTCAAAATTAGAGTATGTGCTATTAATAAGAAGCTGTAGTTTTTAGGCTATTTATTGTTTGTTACCAATTCAGGAGATTCATTAAAACGATCAGTAAATTTTCCTGAGTAACTTTTTGTTAAAAATTATACCATTTCATATGAGATTATTTCAATGTAGTTATTATTTTTTTTTGGACTATTTCAATTAACATCTTGCCTCTTTTGACTTGATAGTACCAGAAAATCCAACAAAACCCAGAGAGTACAATGTGAGAATAGATATAGATATACATATGTAATAATGATAAAATGATTTTTTTTTTGTTTTGCAACATTTCAAATAGATATTTTTATCATCAATGATTTGTTTCAAGTTGATCCCACAGTCGCAGGCACGGAGGCCGTTAGCGTTTTAATATTTTTTTTTTCAAAATTTTTTCAACGCATGTGCCAGTTCGCACTCGAAATTAAATATTAAATTAGCAAAAGGGTTTTGGGATCGTTTAATAGGGATCCCTCAGATTCATTATTATGGTGAATATTGTATAATGTTTGCTTTTTTAGAAATACTGCATATATAGAGAAATTTTTTTAAAAATTTGTTATATAGGTACCCCAACTGTCATTTAAAGAGTTTTTACCTTATAAACAGATTGAAAAGTAAGTAATCTCAACGGAAACGATTTTGTAGGAGTTTGTAACTTTATATTATTGCGCTCCCCTCGTATTTTTAGTTCTAGTAATTGGAAAAATCTTGTGATTTAAATGAATTTTCTTTAAGCCAAATGCCGGGTACTAAATAGTGTAGATCATTTTTATAAATAATAAATTTTGTCACCTTTTTTATTTGAATTTTTTTTCGTATTATCCACAGGTTTTTAATTATAGCGCTTCAAACTTTTTACAATGTTTAGTTTGTAAAAAGTTTGGAGCGCTATAATGAGTTATAAAAAAAGTTTCAAATAAAAAAAATGGCAAAAATTATTATCTATAAAAATTATCTACATTATTTTTTTGTTACGATGCGCGATTCACGAGATATTACATAAAATGAGTTTTTCAAAATGGCAGCTGACGCGGGCGCCCCCTCAAGATGCCCAATTGGATTTACATTTAGGGGGCACCCCTGAACATATTCCACAAAAAAATCTTTGCATTATGGATCTGCTTTTTTTGGTCCGGCGCGATTGGCCTACTGTTAAATCTTCATTTTTATGGCGGATTTAAGAAAAAAATTGGGAAAGAAAATTTCAATTTTATTGCTTTAAATCTTTTTGTAAATGCACTCATTTACGTTTAATTGTTGATTAATTACTTTTTTACAATTAATCGAGTGATGGTTTTATTTATTTTTGTTTAATTTATACAGAAAAAACAAACAAAAAAATTCATTTTGTCATTTTCTCACTTTATATACTTTTTACTTATTGAAATAATATAAATAGAAATATTTATATGAAAATTTTTGTGGGTAGCCAAAAATATAAGAACTTCATTTGATGTTCTACAAACGAATATATTCAAAAAGTGGGGTTATGATAACATTTAGTCATAAATTCATTTGAAATCTCCATTTGAAATATTTTTTTGTCATAAAAATAAAGATTTGAAAGGAAAATTCATCAAAATCTGAAGATTTTTTTATTTTGTAGAGCTAAAAAGAACGAGGGAACCATCAAAGTATAAAACTACCTATTAATTTCATATTTAAAAGAAATGAGATATGTGTCGAAACTGTTTTTTGTTATCCGTAAAACATTTTTGTACATTGTATAAATAGATTTTCGATATAATTGTAGATATATTTTAAAAAATAGTAATTCCTATCTTAGTACATATATTAATGATTGTCAAAGCTTAGAATTTTATCAGCCGTACTAAAATATATTGGAAAATAAAGCACCCCCCATAGAAATGAACTAACTCAACATTCATATTTGTAGGTTATGTTTATGACCTTACTGCTTGTTCTAGTTGATTATTTAAGTTGAAATGAGGGGCACACTTTGGTTAATTTGCATATTAAAAGCGCCAATTTTGACAGTTATAGTACCATAACTTTTCAATTGAAAATTCTCTGGTCAAAATTTCAGCTTTTTTTAAAATATCGATGAGATTTTTGTTTGTTAAAATCTCTACTTTCTCATTGTGTGAAAAAATATTACCATCGCCATGGTAATTTTGCTCAGAAAAGGCAAAAATTTTTTCCATGTTACACCGATAGGTCTAAAATTTTGATTAATATTTAATAATTGTACATTATGATAAAAAAAAAAAGATTTTTTTTGGCCTTTTCTGAGAAAAATTCGCATAGCGATGGTAATATTATTTTATCTCCATGAAGGTTTAGATTTCAACGCACGCATTCTCACCGACTTTTAAAAAAAAAGCTGATATTTTAAGGAGGAATTTTCGTTTGAAAAATAGGGTACTTTTTCGAAATTAAGTCAAAATAAGGAGAAAAAATAGATTACAGTGTATTTGAGATATAAAGGGGTAAGTTTTCGTCAAATGTTGTTGGTAAAAGATAAAAATTAAAAATCAAAAATTAACCTAACATAACTAAAAACTGGGTTTTTTTAATTTTTCATATAAATTTTGAGGTTATGTGAAAAAAGTGTATCAATAAAAGTTGTAGATCTTTTTATTAACAACAACTTTGCAACCTGATGGTTTTCCATAGGAGTTTTAGTTTAACCGGAAACCGAGATAAAAAGTTTTTTACCCTTAAAAACTCACCCCCTTCCCCTTTCGGATCACAGATCACTCGTAAATTATTTTTACTTTTATTTAAATGAGGAAACGGTTGGAGGAACAAGAAAACGGTTGAAACGGATTTGTTGATGTTTTATGTCGAAAATCTATACAAAATGAATCTGAGAAAAGTCCCTTATTAATAAAACAACGTTAAATAAACGAAAAAAACTCGCTAATGTCATAAAGAAACTTTTAATCAACATCAAAATCATAAAAATGAAAAGATACAAAAAATTATTATTATTATAAAAAAACTAAACGTTAAAAGTGAAACAAAACACGAAAAGAAGAGAAGCGGTTAAACAAAACAAAACAGTTGGATACAAAAGAAAATTGGAAAAACGGAAAAACTAAACACAGAGATATTAATAATCGTCATAATATTTTTTTTACCTTTTTGTGCGCGTACTTAAAACCAAAATTGACAAGTTAAAAAAATATACATTTTTCAACACATACACGTTTATGTAGATTTACAGGTAGGTAGATATTGACTTTAAATTTGGCAAAAATGCTGCGTGTCTTATATCAAAATATGCGCACTTCGCAACAACCACATCGAAAGTATAAAACAGAGTCCGACAGTATAATAACAAATAAAAATGAAAATTTTAATATTCCGGACTCTATTTATACATTTTTTCCATATCATCACCTGTAGGTGGTAATAAATTTTAGCGAAGTAAAAAGATCACGCGTTTACACATCATTATTCAGTATTTGCGAAAAGTATGATTTTCATGATTGTCAAAGTGTATGTATAATATATATTAAGTATTAGTAGATAGAATAAGAAATGTATATAGTATCTAATATAACGCGTGTAATCACAAACTTCAACTGTCAATTATCATCCATCAAACTCACCAACATCATCAGACAATCTAAGAAAACAGATGATCTACGTCAAAATGGCCGTCATAAGGTAAAAAATGGATTTTCCCATATGTTCAGTTACGTTATTCTCGTATTATTCTGGTTTCTCTTATTTTATGGTGTAAAGAATACCCCATAGATACTTTTTAAATCTGTTTTATTGAAACTAATCCAGCTGAAACGGTGTATTTTTAAAATTTGTTTTAATCGGTTTGCACTGTTGCATTGAACATAATTGACTACTGTTCAAGGTGGCAAAGTGATAACCCAGTGAAAGGTACAACGACAAACAAAAAGTTTTAGGTGAAGTTAACCCCTTTCCAACTTTAGTCTTTCTCACTTTCTATAAGTTCTACTATACGAAGTTTTTCCGGAAAATACGGTATAAAATTTTATTTTAAGGGTTGCCAATCTCTTCAACGCCCAGTTCAGCACTTCAAGATCAAGTTACTTGCAAAGCTAGGTATAAATAAACGTGAGAGTTTTGAGTGAAGGAACCAACCGTCAACAAGTGGTTAGAAAGGTTCCAGAAAAGCTGAGAAGTGGAAGTAAAAATAACCGGGAGACTTTTGAGTGTTTAAAACAAGTTTATGAAGACAATTCTCTAAAGGAACCAATAGCGAATAAGGAAGCTCTCGTCCAGGACGCCCGTCATCGAGTTCTGATTAAAATGTTAAACAAATTCCGGCTTGTGTTCTTAATGACCGTAGATTAACAGTCAGAAGGATAGCTGACGAGCTATCAATCCCCAAAATAATCGTTCTGAAAGAAAAACATGAAATGAAAAAATTGTGAGCGAAAATAGCAACGAAGCTCTTGACTCCAGAACAGAAGGGTTGAGTACTGTGAGGATTGGTTGGAATCAGAGGAACGAGGGGACTTTCTCAACCGAGTTATCACTGGAGACGAGTCCAGGTTTTACGAATTCGATGTGAAATGGAAACTAACAAAAGAACCGACAACAAATAAGTCCAATGTTGATTGTTCACCAGAAATTTGTCCCTCTCGGTCAGAGAATGAACGTAAACTTCACGTTGCAATTTTGAGACGTATCAGAGCTCGAGTGGCTCGAGTTCGACGGAATTTGGCACAAGAGGGCAGGTAGATCTTTAGTCACGAAAATGCGCCCGCTCAATCACTATGGCAGACTACCAAATTTAGCCCCTTGTGAGTTTTTTTTGTTCTCGAAATGCAAAATGGTGCTTCGGAGACAGAAGAAAAAAAACGACACGACGACTGAACTACATCAAGACTTTCAGCAATATTATCACTAGTGGAAACGGCGTTGGCAGAAGTGCGTTTTGTCTCAAGGAGAGTTATTTGAGTACAGCTTATCCACAATAAGTATGACAGTGCTTAGTCGAAGAAAAAAATCGACAAAGCTACGTTTTCGGATGGAAATTTCGCAATTTTTCAGGCAACAACTCTTCAAGAAGCCATTTCGTAATAAAACCGGAAAGTCTAATTAACCGACAAATAGAAATTGACGTCAAAAAGCCTCGTTTACCCCACGGCGACCATTTATAAATACACATCAGGTGATTTTGACAATTCGTTAGATTGCTCAATATGATGTAAAACTTCGAATCACCAATTATACCGGTTACTTTAATAAACGAATTTAATTCTTTTAAGGCCAATTACTTCAAGATCTCCTAGTAATTCGTCAAATGGAATACTTTTATTTATTGATCTTGATACGTTTAACCGATTGTTATAATTGGTGAACGATTATAATTAGTGAGGTGTAAAGTCGAATTTTCGCGACGTCGTTCGTAAAGTTTGTTAAATACACAAACGAACGCGCGCGATCGCAGTATATTGACTGAGACGCGCGCGTCGTCGGCAAAAATGTGCGCGAATAAAAATTCCTACCAAGCGGCAACACTTACAAATTAAAAAAGAGATTCACTATGAGAACAATGAGATATACACACACATTATTGCCGATGTTATTTTTTTGTTTTTATTTATCTATGAAACGTTTTCTTTTTGCGACAAGAGTATATTTTAGAGAAAGACGTCCATATCTCTAGGGTAGAACTAAACCCTGTGGTATTCCTATTTATATTAGACTAATCACTGTTTTCTAATAACTAATTCTAATAATTCCGCGACATTACTAACAATACTAGCCATATATTTATATATATATATAATACTATTCGGGAATAGTTCTTAATTTTTGAACCGATCCCTACCAAAATGAGGATCCCTCACATCATTATGTTTTTTTTTACTGTTAAACGCCTATTCAAATAAATCCAGTTAGAAAAACAACATTTTTTATCCCTATCAATACCTCATTTTATGACGTGAATAATAATCAATTGACAGTTCGCAATGTCAACTGTCAAATCATCATGTTTTGACGTGAATAATAATCATATGACAGTTCATAGTATCAACTGTCAAATAATCATGTTATGACGTGAATAATAATCAAATGACAGTTCGAAGTTTCAACTGTCAAGTAACCTGCTTGTAACATAAGTAATCATAAAATTATAGTTCGTATTGCCAACTGCTTTCAGTTTTTGACGTAAATCATGAACAAATGACAGTTTATAGCGTTTTAGACTGAATTTTCGTAGCTGTATTCATACACATAATACTAATAAAGTCTTAAGTTAGTAATTGTAGTAATGACATAAATTCTAGACATACGACTTTTTCAATTGTTTCGGCGGGAATTTTAAAAATGTTCATATAAAAATTGTTAAATTACTATTTTATTTGTCATTTGGATTATTTTAGCTAGAATTTTGAATTTTCGTATCAAAGTCATCAATTTTTGAACGTACATGAAGCCACGTGACAATTCGGGATTATTTTAGCGGAATTTTGAATTTTTTGTTTAAGTTTAGGATGTAGAATATGTTAAAACATTTAGTCGTACATTTTCAATATAATATTTGGTCATTTGTCTATAATTATAAAAACTATTATTGTTTTTTTTTTAATTGTCAAGTCTGTAATATTTAAATGAAATGTAATTACGTGACAATTCAGAAAGTTTCGGCGGAAATTCCAAAAACTATTCGATTTTTATTCATCAACACGTTAATTGCCGTTTTCAGACGACTTGGAATAGTCGTACATCCATGAGTTACTGTTAATCAACAAGTTATGATACTAATAGCAGTCGACGTGTTAAAACTTGTACCTAACCTAACATTTATGGAAAACCAAAATGGGATCAAGTTTTTGTATGTGTATGTGTGGGGGATCCTCGGTTTTCGTATTCTTCTATACAACATGGATAAACATTTCTATAAACTTACAAAAAATAACATCGCCGCGCTTTGTCCAACCATAATTCTAATTTTTTTGCTAACAGTATTAAAGCCTTTCAATACTGAACACTAAACGCAACATAATAATCATCGAGGAGGGAATAAGAACTAACTTAAAATCTAAACTTATTCAATATAAAATATATAGGGGGATGGGGGACGGGCCAAATTAACCTATTACACAAAATGGCCCCCGATAACAAAGCCGAAACCTGCCAAAAAAAATAATAACAGTCTATATAATAATAATATATCAATAAATAAGTGCTGTGTGATACAAATTATTTTTTTTAGCTACCATGTCATTTTAATAACCGTGGTTAAACGATTCTTCTTTTCTATTTATTTTTTTTGTTAAATGGAATGAATACTGTTTTGTTTTGGGATCTAACAAACGCCTCTTATATACTAGATTTTGAAAATGAGACTCTCAGATGATTCGAATCGGATAGCTGGTAGTTGTGCATCTTAATTAGCGCCACGACGGCTTCTTCCATACTGGGCAGTTGAATTAGAGCCATTTTCTTGTCTTTCCTATTAAAATAAATAAATAAATTTATAAAATTAATCATAAAAATCTATTCAAAGATAAATATTTGTAGTGCCTTTTTAACTTTCACAGATGTAACTCAATTTTATTTAAATAATTCTGTGCTGAATTTAAAAATTAGTTTTTTTGGTAAAGATAAGAATATTGATACTTTTAATAAGTTAATATGTTTCAATTTTTCAAAAAAATTAATTTTCTACCAAAAGAAACAATTTATCAACAAAAATTAATTATAAGGGAATCAAAAAGATTTTAGAAAGTGTATGAGGATGTCTGATGGTTCAATGCCAAACAGCAAAGTATATAGAATTCAAATAACAAAAATAAATAAATAAAAGTTTAGAAGGAGATTGGAACTCCTCGTTACAATGATTTTTGCTTTATAAATCTCCCTCCATCTTTTAGGTTCACTGTCAATAGGTATAGATACTTTTTTTTTGGTAACAAAATGGCACTAACTACGAGATGATATTATTTTCTTTGAGACATAAGCTGTCATTTTTAAATTAAAGTGCGTTTTTCCAATAGCCGTTAATTGTGATCATTAGCAACAGCTGTCAGTTCTCTGTCAATTCTTTAAAATATAAGCTGTTTGCCCCTTTTTGGTCATCTGCAACAGCTAATTGTTGTCAGTTGTCAATTAAAAGGTACGTTTTTAAAATTATAATGATTTTTCTTCAGAATATAAACTATTTCTCGCCATTTTACTCATCAACTACAGCTGTCAATAGTCAGTTATCAATTAAAGTGTGTTTTTTCAATTGTTATCAGTTTTCTTCAAGATATAAGCTGGTTCCTGCCTTTATTCTCACCAGCAACAGCTGTCGCTTGTCAATTGAAGTGCTTTCTAATTGTTGTTAATTGTGATTATTCTTCTTTAGACAATTAGCTGTTTCCCGCTCTTTCGCTCATCAGTAACAGCTGTCAGTTATCAATTAAAATACTTTCTAATTATATTTCTTGTTATCGAGAAGGTTTTTTTAATTATTTCTTTCAACAGTCATCTGAATTTTTATGAATCCTAAACTAACCTCAACCAATATCATTTTTATTGGTTTAAAATCTATTTTGAAAACTTTGCTATTGTTCTATGATTGAATTTCCACCACAAGGAAATTGGATGTGTGGATAATC
The DNA here is from genome assembly GCF_026250575.1 of Diorhabda carinulata. Lineage (NCBI taxonomy): Eukaryota > Metazoa > Arthropoda > Insecta > Coleoptera > Chrysomelidae > Diorhabda > Diorhabda carinulata. The sequence goes on from NC_079469.1 coordinate 2,737,763, forward strand.
TAGTTTTGATATTCGTTCATGTTTTAATGACATAAATCATACTTAAGAGATAGTTTAAGCGAGAATTTTAAAAAATACTTCTATTAATGTAAATTTGTCACTATTAATTTGTCTATTAAAAAATATAACAAATCCTCAAAACAAAATATATAAAAGAAATATTAGAAAATAATTTTAAACATACGGGAAAAATTTGAACGCCTTGATGGTGAATCCGTTTTTGGTGAAAGCTTCCTTGATATCTTCTTCGTTAACGGTAGCTGGAATGTTGCTCAAATGTAACGTCGACGATGGGGGGTAGATATTTTGATAATTCTTGGAACCCGGTTTCTTGAACCTGTGTAACGGACTCTGACTATAGTCTTTGGTTAAACCGGCATCGGGTTGACCTTCTTTGGGCATTTGTACGCTCTGGTGTTTGCTCAACATCACTCTAATATTTTTTCCGAATACCTTCAATTTGTCCATATGAGTTATGGCTATATAAAAATAAATTTATTACATATCAAAAGTTATAAATTCAACATTCATTTAAATATGTTTGTAGATACTAGAAATTAAATTAATTTTTTATTGATTAAAATAAATTTATCAAATTCTTTACCCAAATGTGCCTGGTGGGGTTCAGCAAGTTGCACCAATGCCGAATCTTTTTTGTTGTACAAGATTTTTACTCTTTGTACATCACCATATACCCCTAAAATTAAAATATTACCAATAATTAATTTTTATTAAACACAATAAAAATTGTATGTATGTATATATATAATGATTGGAAAAAATAGAAAAAAAATATTAGAGCTTATAGAAAGAGTATTAAAACAACTAGCGCAATACAAAAATAAAATAGTGAAAAATTGAATAACGCATAACATGCAGGACGATAAGAAAATATATTTTAAATAATATATAATCTAAATTAATAGAATGAAAATTAATAAAATTCTGAAATTATATAAATTTAATATCTAAGCAGTAAGCTTTGACCAACGAAATAAAATTATTTAACGATCTAAATAAATAATTTAAAACATTCAAATAGTAATAAAAAAAGTAAACGTTTTAAGGGGGGTCACTATAATTTCCTTTTTAAATCATAATTAATATCAAATTTTCAATATAATAAATCAAATATATTAATATAAAATAATACATATTTCTCTTAATACAGTGTTAAATCATTTTTATTTTACGAGGTATCGTCAAAAAATTAAAAATAATCCCTTCGATTAACAATACATCTATCACAATTTATTCACAATTTCTTGGTGTCATGGTCATCATAAAACGTACAATTTTTAGTACATCTTTTATTTTATAGAAAAGTTAGTAGTCGCTAAATCTGGTTAATAAAAGGGATGTAAATAAGTAGAAGACTTTTATGTACTGTATACTTTTTGTTTGTTATTTTGTTTTATTAAACGAAAATGAAAGTTGTTGACTGAAATTATTTTATTTCCACTTTAAATTTGTAAAAATATGATGACTCAGTAATTGCCTAATAATTTTTCGAAACAAAAATACAGGATCATTGGATGTTAATTGTGGTATTTATAAATTTTTGAAATTGAAAATGAGTAAAACAAAATATTGGGGACCACATAGTGGGGACAAGCAAAGACATTACTACGAAAGTGTACCAAGAAGATATTTGAAGAATTTATTAGCTATAGGAAGAATTTTAGCAAAGGTTTTAGAAGAACATTATAGCCTTTGGCAATTGAAATTTGAGGATCATGTTAATGGAAATGAATAAAAAAAGATAGGCGACAACACAATGGAGGACAAATATAGACTTCAATGGGAAAGTTTGTCCAGAAAATATCTGAAGAATTCATTAGCTATAGTTAGAATTTGAAACTTAAACTTGTAGAAAAGGATGTGGGTTAAAAAAGGAAACATTTATCCACTTGGAAGCATACTAAGACTACTCCTAATCTAAACTGAAACTAGTAGAAGTCATAAAATTTTTAAAATAATTTCGGGAACTTAATGCAGAAGGTACCACAATAGATATTTCAGTTTTTAATGAATTATCACCCTATCAAACCAAACATGCAATTTTTGACATTTTATAGGCTTTAAAAAGATTACCAAAAAACTTTTTATTAAATTAACAAAATATTATGAAAGATCTAAATTTTATAGATTCATTGAATTAATTCTCATCAATTCAAACTGTTAATTAAATTCGAATTACTCAAACTAAAAAAAAATTTTTTGACAAAAACAAATTTAAAAAAACCAATTCTTATCAATTCATACTTGGAAAAAAATGTATTTTCAACAATTCAACTCAAGAAAAGTCAACTGTCGACTAAATTGTTATTATTATTGGAAAAAATGAACATATAAATGAAAATTATTATTGATGTAAATGTGAAACCTCTGTCAAAAATATAAACACAGAAAGGACAATTATTGTTAATCGAAACTTGGAAAACCCAATTTTTGTCAAAAATACATTTCAAAAAATCAATTTTTACAAATTTAAATTTGGAAAAGTCAATCCAAGCTTGGAAACTCGAATTTTTCAACATAAAAAGGCTAAATGAAATCAATTTTCACCGATTCATATTTGGAAAAGCCAATTTTGTTCAAATGTTTGTTAAAAATTAGCATAGAAAGGCCACTTCTTATCAATATAAACCTTAAAAAACCCAGTTTTTGTCAAAAATACATTTCAAAAAATCTATTTTCACAAATTCAAATTTGGATAAGTCTATTTTTGAAAAAATAAAAAATTGGGAAATCAAATTTCCCACAAAAATGAACACAGGAAGGCCAATTCTTATCAAAACAATACAACTTTTGGCAAAAATAAACTTCCAACTTCAATTTTCACCAATTTAGAAATTGGAAAAGCCAATTTTTGAACAAGCTAAAATTGAAAATAAAATTTTCGACGAAAAGAAGCATGAAAAGACCAGTCCAAGCTTGGGAAACCCAAATTTCATAATAAAAAAACTAAATAAATTCAATTTTCACCGATTCAAATTTGGAAAAGCCAATTTTTGACATAATTATATTTTCAGTCAAGTTATAATGATGTTTATACGTGTCTAATAGAGCCAAATTTTTGAAAGGATTTTTCGATATATATATAGCACAATCTTTCCGTTTATTTTTTTTTTCAAATAATTAAAATTAGTGACTCCCCATTGGTAATCCAATTCGCTTGGTAGTCTGATAATGAGCAAATTTGAAAAATCAAAACAGCTACAAGCAAATCGGACTCAACTCTGTTATTTTAATGTTACATTTTTTTTAGTAGGACTCGAATAAAATTAGTTAAAAGAACAGAGTTGTAAAGTAATCAAGACTAGGTAGATACATATTTTTATTTCTTCTTATATATTTGAAATTTTATAAATTATATTATGATTAATTAAAAAAAAATGTTCATCATGTATTTACCTAGTTAGTTTGGGAAATATAATTCAGTGAAAACATACCAAATAGTGTAAAGAGAGCGTCAGGCGTGACCATCTACAATAGAGAAAGATGACAGTAGGATGTAACGTGGCACAGAGAGGTAGCGTTTATGCCACCGGAGGGGCAGCAAATGTAAAAAAAAAGAAAAAAACAGCATTAGATTATTTTTTTTTGTTAATTTAAAAAACCTTCATGTGGGCTAATAAGAGAAATTTTATCTGCTGAAAAGCAGTTTATAGGGCTCGATTAAATAAATTTAAACAAACTACTTATTGTTTATTACAAATAGGCAAATTAATAAATGAAAAGTATTATTTTGAAATATTTTTTCTAAAGATATTGCAACTAAAAAACATGAAATGGATCGAAATCATTTTGCGCTTCATAGGAAGAATTAGTTTAGAAACAAGATATGAGTTGAGGGGGTAGAAGAAAAGCATAGTCAAATATTTAAATTTTGGAGGCAATGATTGATGTCAAAGAAATAAAAGAAGAGACGTGACATTTCAAGTCAAAAAAATAAGTAAAAGACGCGAGGATTGTTGTCAAAAAAAGAATTTAGGAGGCGAGAATTTTTAAGAAAAAATGAATAAGAGTGGACGATTTAAATTGTCAAAAAATGAGTTTGGAAAACAAGGATTATTGTAAAAATGAATTTAGGATGCGAAAATTGTGAAAAGACTTTCTAAAGGTAGAGGGTCAAAAAAAAAAGGAATTTGAATAACAAAAATGAAACTATGAGAAGACGATGGTTGTAAAAAAATAATTGAAGTCAAAATTTAAGTTTAGGAAGCAGAAAATAAATTTAGGGGGACGAAATTGTTGAAAAAACGTGTGAAAATGGGGGGGGGGGTGTTGAAAAAACATAATTGAGAAGGTTTGGCTTTTAATTGTCTAATTGGAAGGCGAAATTGTCAAAAAATTTAGGAATTTAGGAAGGAGACGACTGTGATTGTCAAAAAAAAAATTAATAGTCAAGGATTGTTGTCATAATTGAGGAGGGAAGTTTAGGAAGAGAAAATGTTGTCAAAAAATGAATCGAGGGCGAAGGGCGAGCATTTTAATTCAATTTAAAACATTATTTTCTCACTTTTTAGAATAAAATTATATTAAGAGCCTTATAAACCTTATAACGATATATTTTATCAAGTATTATCTGTAGAAAAGAAAAAAAAAAGATTATAGATATTAATAGAGCATGAAAAGGTTTTTTAATGATTAGATGATAAAAATACTATATACAGTTTTACACCCAAAGCTATTAATTTTTAATCGTATATTTTTCTTAAATAAAATCATCGAGGGAATAATAAAATTCTTTTATACGTCTACACGAACCTAAATTCGATTTGTTTTTTAAAAACTGAGCTTCACAAAAATTTACTTTACCACAACGATACAAAACGACAATGAAAAAAAAAACTATTTCCATTAAACCTTCACCCAAAACTATTAAAAAAATTAAAAAAAAAAAGATAATATATTTTCAGTATTAGAGTCCGGTAATGTGTACAGTGCTTTTTACGTGTCAAATTTTGACATATTGAAAAATAACCAAATAAATTCTTCTTGTTAGTTTTTGTAACGTTTCTATCAAATTTAAAATGATTTTGAAGGTTGTTATTATGATATCTGTGATCGACAAGGACCTTCACATCATAATAGAAAAAAAAAAAAATTGCAAAAAAATTGTTGATCAACAAATTTTAGTGTATTTCCGAGTTTTATTAGAGTTTTATCGACGACAATAAGGAACGGTATAGAGATGGAAACTAAAACTCTTTAAATTCTAAAAATTCGTAAAATTAAAAAAATTATTGCTTAATCAATTTTCGGTTCTTTCGCGCGTTAATTTATTGTTTTATTGGCGGTAAGAAATAGTAGAGATGGGAACTGAAACTCTTCAAATTTTAAAGATAAAATAACTTCGACCGAATAAAAAAAAAATTGTAGGAAAAAATAAGATTTTTCGATTATTTCACGAGTTATTTTTTTTATTTTATCGACGACAGCGAGGACCGGTATAGAGATGGGAACTAAAACTCTTTAAATTCTAAAAATTTGTTAAATTAAAAAAAAATATTGCTTAATCAATTTTCGGTTCTTTCGCGCGTTAATTTATTGTTTTATTGGCGGTAAGAAATAGTAGAGATGGGAACTGAAACTCTTCAAATTTTAAAGATAAAATAACTTCGACCGAATAAAATTTTCTAACAAAAAAAAATTGTAGGAAAAAATAAAATTTTTCGATTATTTCACGAGTTATTTTTTTTATTTTATCGACGACAGTGAGGACCGGTATAGAGATGGGAACTAAAACTCTTTAAATTCTAAAAATTTGTTAAATTAAAAAAAAATATTGCTTAATCAATTTTCGGTTATTTCGCGTGTTATTTTATTGTTTTATTGGCGGTAAGAAATAGTAGAGATGGGAACTGAAACTCTTCAAATTTTAAAGATAAAATAACTTCGACCGAATAAAATTTTCTAACAAAAAAAAATTGTAGGAAAAAATAAAATTTTTCGATTATTTCACGAGTTATTTTTTTTATTTTATCGACGACAGCGAGGACCGGTATAGAGATGGGAACTAAAACTCTTTAAATTCTAAAAATTCGTAAAATTAAAAAAATTATTGCTTAATCAATTTTCGGTTCTTTCGCGCGTTAATTTATTGTTTTATTGGCGGTAAGAAATAGTAGAGATGGGAACTGAAACTCTTCAAATTTTAAAGATAAAATAACTTCGACCGAATAAAATTTTCTAACAAAAAAAAATTGTAGAAAAAAATAAAATTTTTCGATTATTTCACGAGTTATTTTTTTTATTTTATCGACGACAGCGAGGACCGGTATAGAGATGGGAACTAAAACTCTTTAAATTCTAAAAATTCGTAAAATTAAAAAAATTATTGCTTAATCAATTTTCGGTTCTTTCGCGCGTTAATTTATTGTTTTATTGGCGGTAAGAAATAGTAGAGATGGGAACTGAAACTCTTCAAATTTTAAAGATAAAATAACTTCGACCGAATAAAATTTTCTAACAAAAAAAAAATTGTAGGAAAAAATAAAATTTTTCGATTATTTCACGAGTTATTTTTTTTATTTTATCGACGACAGCGAGGACCGGTATAGAGATGGGAACTAAAACTCTTTAAATTCTAAAAATTCGTAAAATTAAAAAAATTATTGCTTAATCAATTTTCGGTTCTTTCGCGCGTTAATTTATTGTTTTATTGGCGGTAAGAAATAGTAGAGATGGGAACTGAAACTCTTCAAATTTTAAAGATAAAATAACTTCGACCGAATAAAATTTTCTAACAAAAAAAAATTGTAGAAAAAAATAAAATTTTTCGATTATTTCACGAGTTATTTTTTTTATTTTATCGACGACAGCGAGGACCGGTATAGAGATGGGAACTAAAACTCTTTAAATTCTAAAAATTCGTAAAATTAAAAAAATTATTGCTTAATCAATTTTCGGTTCTTTCGCGCGTTAATTTATTGTTTTATTGGCGGTAAGAAATAGTAGAGATGGGAACTGAAACTCTTCAAATTTTAAAGATAAAATAACTTCGACCGAATAAAATTTTCTAACAAAAAAAAAATTGTAGGAAAAAATAAAATTTTTCGATTATTTCACGAGTTATTTTTTTTATTTTATCGACGACAGCGAGGACCGGTATAGAGATGGGAACTAAAACTCTTTAAATTCTAAAAATTCGTAAAATTAAAAAAATTATTGCTTAATCAATTTTCGGTTCTTTCGCGCGTTAATTTATTGTTTTATTGGCGGTAAGAAATAGTAGAGATGGGAACTGAAACTCTTCAAATTTTAAAGATAAAATAACTTCGACCGAATAAAATTTTCTAACAAAAAAAATTGTAGAAAAAAATAAAATTTTTCGATTATTTCACGAGTTATTTTTTTTTATTTTATCGACGACAGCGAGGACCGGTATAGAGATGGGAACTTCAAAATAATTTGAAAAAAATCGACAAAATAAATTTTCGATCCAAAAAAAAACTATTAAAGAAAAAAATTTATAAGATTAGTTGTTAAAATTCAAAAGCACTGCACACGACTTATTTCTATAGACAAAAAAAAAATATATATTTTTATCAATATAAAAATGATACTGACCTCCTCGTTGAGATTACTGACGAGCAAAACGGTAGCCATAGCAAGACCCGGAGTTGTTAAGCCTCTCAATCCGGGAGCTGTTTGCCCCAAGGCGAAATTGCCGAGACCGGGTAATCCGCCAGCAACAGCTCCGGGATACGGCGCTGCCAAAGGAGAAGCCAAACCGTGCATGAATGGACTGTTCAATACTCCGGGTGTACCAGAAAGAATCGAATCTAGAAACATACGAGACGCGTTACGAATTTATGGTAAAAAAATGGGAAATCGAGTCACTCGCACCTGCTAATCTTTCTCTAGCCAACCGAGGCTGTGTAGCCAATAACAAAATATCGGCGCCCAAACCGCCGGCTAAACCTCCGGTTAGAGCCAGTTGATCGCCGCCGTCGCCGGTCGGTAGATTCGGATTGGTGTAGTCTCTAGACTTGTCGTTGTTGTATTTTACGTTCAAGGACGACATTTTCGAATAATCGATACGTAAAGTACAACAACTGTTGTAGATGTTTTGACCGTCTAAAGCTTGTTTGGCGGATTGGGCAGATTGAGTATCCGGATATTGGATGAGAGCTTGGAACGAATCTGTAAAGTAATAAAAATATTCACGCCTCTCTTTCCTTTATAAAGGAAATACTTACTGTTCTTGGTGAACGTTACGATTTTCAAAACTTTTCCAAACCGTTGGAATATCTGAAATAAATCGTAAATATTGAATAGTCGTTTTTGTACACTAAGAGAGCGCTAAAAGAGAAATTAAAAAAAATTATTACCAAATGTAAAATATCTAAGCTGATGGGGTATATCATATGCTCGATGATAACTCTCAAAACGGTATTGGGCCCACCCTGTATGTCCTGTCCGTTAGTTACCGGTGTAGAGTTTGTTGCAGGAGTTCCAGAGTTGCTTGTAATTGCCTGTGCTGCTTGTAATGCAGCTTGCGCAGAAGCATTCTATAACAAACAAAAAAAAAACACTAAAACCAAGTATTTTATAGGTATATCTAAAAATTCCTAGTGCCCAACAAACAAAGAAAGGTCATAAAGAATTGAAATGTTTGTACAACGTCTTTTTAATTTCATCGTCGCTGTTAAATCTTGTACCGCTAAACTCGATATTTTGCTTTGCGAACAAAAAATAATCGAACAGGGTCGAGTCTGGACGATACGGTGGGTGATTAATCTCTGTGAAACGTTTATAGTATCCTTGGAAAGCAGTGTGGGGTGAACCAAGCGCACATTTCGGCTGATTTTGCCGAGCTTTAAGTCAACTGCATTCAAACTTGTTTTTGATTACTTGAAGTCAATCCAATGGAATCCCTAAAAGTCCCAAAATATTGCAGCCTTCATTTTTTTTGGTACTTTTCGTGACGTTTGATTTTACCGGCAAATTCTATATTTTTCGATGTCATTTCATGGAATCTCTTTTGGATGTCGGATCGCAGCAAAGCTCAATTTTTACGCTCCGGACATTTATATTGTTTTCAGTAACATGACCTTCTGCACGTGGGTAATTTTCTAATGATTCTCGTCCTAAGCGAAACAATTTCTACAAATTTTTAATTGTTGAAAATGACACTCGTCATCGTAAATTTATGTTTTTGATTCTTGTTGGTGCTAAACCTTTTTCAGTCTTTAGCACACAACCCAATTTGAGACATTTTTCATAACAACTTGAGTGATCGTTCGAGCTTCACTATAATAAAAGTTGAAACTTTCCGTGAAGCTTGTTGAGGCTTGCCACTGGCACGTGCATAAAGATTTTGCGATAGATATTCTATTTACTATATGAAGCCAAGAAATGAGGGTCCACAATACTAGGTTAAAAAATGCCATTGAATATAAATAAAATTTAATACTTTCCAGGAATTTAATCAAAATTTTTTCCCCTAAATGAATTTTAAATTTAACGTTAAATTAAAAATTAATGGAATTGCTCAAGGGTCGTTTCTAATTGAACCAGTATATATTTTTAATGATGTTTTCTTAAGCCAGATTGACACAAATCCAATCCTTTAATTTTTTAATTTCGATTCCGGAATTTATTATTCTTTTTAATCCAAAACGCGAGGATAAAAAGAATCAACTTAATTTTATCCAATTTTTCTAAAAAACTTTCTGTATTTAACTCCAAATTTTTGGAATATCATTATTGGTATAAACATCTAAAATAGCGATTTTTTGTAATTTCCGAAATTTACTACGAGCAACGTGTCAATCTCAAATCTCTGGTAAAATTGAAAAAAACTCCGATCGAGTGCTATAAAATGTCGCAAGTGGCCTATGGGGACAATTCTCTATCTCGTGCGCGTTTTTGAGTGGTGTAAGCGCTTTAGTTTGAGCCGAGAGAGCACGGAAGATGTCCAGGTCGCCCTGTGACTGTTTCAACTCCGGAAACAGTGACTAAAATCAAATTGTGCGTTCAGAATGAGCATCCGGATGATTACCGAGGCTGTAAACTCCGATAAAGAAATTGATAGAAAAATTGTACACGAGGAGTTACACATGACAAAAATCTGTGCAAAGTTGGTGCTAAAAAATCTGACTCCTGATCAAAATCTCTTGCGTCAACTGGTCTACGCAGATTTTCTTGAAAAGTTAGAAAATGATGTGCTTTGAAAGGGACCCGATTTGAGCCGATGGAGAGGTAAAGCAAAAAAGACTTTCAGCACTGCTTCGATCAATGGAAAAAACGCATGGAAAGGTGTGTGGCGAGGGCAGGGGAGTTTATTGAACCCTTTTTCGTAACCAGTCTCTTTATTTAATAGCCAGACCTCGTATATTACCTCGGTATAATAGATTTCGAAGTTTTTAGATGAATTATAACCTTTACCACCATAAGATTTCATTCCATTTAATATTAGATCTTATTTTTATGTTTTTTTTCAAGTAATCATCAGGTTTATTATCGAAATTACATTTTCATTCATTTATATAGAATCTAGAGTCAATAGAATATTTCAATTTACGCACTTGTTTTGATGCTTATCAATTTCTATTCTAATAAGAGTGGATTAGGAATTTATTCGAGTTTAATGTAATTTATCGGGTCGTTCGTAACCAGTCTCTTTATTTAATAGCCAGACCTCGTACATCACTTATGAATTGAAAAATGAAAAATTGGGGCATTTTTATCCCTTTTTCATATCTAATGAAATGGAAACACCCATACGTTAAAGCCCTTGGATTATCTATATTTAATAGTGATAGTTTTCTATTATAATTTTGAAAATTCCCTGTACTGTTTAATTACATATATTTAGCTCTTTTTGATACGCCGAGCACCAGCTCTCATACTATTCTTTTGTTGTACTGTTTAGTGATCTTCCAATATTTAGTTTTTTCTCTGTTTTCCCCATCTCTTTGTTCGTATAGCTTCTCTCCAATATCCTGATTTATCATTCTATATCCAAAGCTCACTTCTTCAGTAGTGTTCATTATTTTTTTGTTTCCATCTTGCTTTTTGTACTCATCATGTCAAATATATGCCGAATTTGTTCCTTTATTAAATCCCTCTCACTTTGGAAAGTCCCGTTTTTCTGATGTTTATGATCTACATCATTTTTCTCTAGAATCTTCAATACGTTCTTCGATTTATTGGATTTAGGAAGCTTGACGTATTGTAAATAGTGTCCAACTTCCATCCGTTCTTCCTACGTTGGAGTCTTTCCAAGTCCCATGATTCTAGTGAAAATTTTAATCTTAACAAAGTTACGTTTCTGAAATGTAAACCTTTTAACGAAGTTTCCACCAAAAAAAAAAAATTCGTAAATATGACAGAAGATCCCTGTGCTTCTTTTTAACAGTGTAAATATACGAAATTGTATTTTTTTTCTCATCTAAAATGAGTCTCGAAACCAAAGGCTCCAATTAACGAAACTCACTTTCAATTAAAATTGTATATGTATTTTCTTAACGACAGTTTCAATTTTCTAATTCGCAGCTGCTCGAAAAATTTTACGTAGCTATCTCCTAAAACGGTTTAAATTAAAAATGAAAAGAAAAACTCTTTTCCGTTCTTCAATTTACACTTTTAATGACTCAATTTACGAGCTTAATTTTGAATATATTGTGAGAGTCGGTTCCCAAAAGCAGACGTAGCGAAAATAGATATTCATTTCTGTATATTAAAATTGTGTCAAAAATATGAAAAACATACAGTTTAACTTGGTACTTGTTAAAAAAAAAAGTGGAATACACCGTTTGCAACAATTTTAAAAAATAAAGAAGAAACGAATGAAATTCAACGACGTAAACTAGACAAAGAATTCCTTATAGCATTTATACAACAATGTCTTCGGCGTCTGACGAATCTTCTTATCCCACCGAGAGAATTGTTTTACATTTTAGATATTTCGAAGCTTTAGGGCAGATATAAGTTGAGGTTATGATTGGGAATGGGTTCTCGTTAACTGACAATGTTACAATTTTACGACTTTTTGAATTTATACACAAAGAAACGTAATCAACAACAAATACTTTTACTTTCATTCAAATAGCACTCGTATGAGGACACGTTGTGAGTACGTTCACCATTCGAACTGTCAAACTCCATGTCAGATTTGACATATTTACATCAGTGTTGCCATATTTCAAAATTACAGCAATTTTTACTAAAATGACCACTGTGTCTATGTTAAATATGTGGTATTTTTGAATAGATATCTTATAATATTTTAGGAATTGTAATCTCCCTTGTACAAAAAATGTGAAGTGGTAGTACATATTTTTGAATTTTCTATTACGACATCAAAAGACAAAACAGTTATAATTTATTATTTCCGGCACCTCAAAATTATAAATGGCTCGACTATTAACCTGAAAAAAGGACATTTTTCATTTCATTTCTCCTTCAAGATTGTTCCGCGTTCCCTGATAAATGTGCAGACATATTTCATTTTGATATTAAAAAAGGGTTGCTGTTACCGATATTCCTTGTAGTAGTAAGGAAAATAAAACCCTTTATAAGGTGTTATGAACTGAAAATGGAGGTGGGAAACTGCGGGAAATCTCATTAGACTTGCTAAGATTTTGATGGAAGATACATTGAAAAAGCAACGACGCGCTTTGGAGCTCGTTAAAATGAATCAAGAGTTTACAAAAATTTAGTCTGCAGCATGTTCAACGATTAACATTTGGGAAAAAACTGTTTTTCAATATTGTGACATGGTCATGTAACATTTTTTCATTGTTTTTTATTTCAAATAGCTATAAACAAAACATGTCTAAAGAGAAAATTGTCATTTCTATTAATATTTTTTTTTAATTTTAATGGTGAATGCGCAAAGTGCATTCGTCATTTTTGGAAATATTTTGCATCGGCTATACTTCATTTTTAAATAAGCATATGTTCTTCACTAAGATTTGGACAAGTTTGAAGCCGCGTATTTCCAATATTGTGACCCCAATTAACATCCCGATTTTTTTCAACATAAAATCAACCTTTTAAAACATTCCTTTAAAATATTAACTAAATATTCCCATTATTTTGGCCTGGACGAGTTTTTATATAAGCATAAATTCTCCATTAAGATTTGGACAAGTTCGAAACCTCGTATTTCCAATATTGTGACCCCAATTAACGTCACGATTTTTCTCAACATTTAATCAACCTTTAAAAAGAATTCTATGAAATTTTAGCTCAATATTCCCATTATTTTGGCGTGGAGGAGTTTTTATATAAGCATAAGTTCTCCATTAAGATTTGGACAAGTTCGAAACCTCGTACTTTCAATATTGTGACCCTAATAACGTCTTAATTTTTCTCAACATTTAATCAACCTTTAAAAAGAATTCTATGAAATTTTAGCTCAATATTCCCATTATTTTGGCCTGGGTGAGTTTTTAAATAAGTATATGTTCTCCATTAAGATTTGGACAAGTTCGAAGCGTCGTATTTCCAATATTGTAACCCTAATAACGTCTTAATTTTTCTCAACATATAATCAACCTTTAAAAAGAATTCTATGAAATTTTAGCTCAATATTCCCATTTTTTTGGCCTGGGTGAGTTTTTAAATAAGTATATGTTCTCCATTAAGATTTGGACAAGTTCGAAGCCTCGTATTTCCAATATTGTGACCCCAATTAACATCCCGATTTTTTTCAACATAAAATCAACCTTTAAAAACATTCCTTTAAAATATTAACTAAATATTCCCATTATTTTGGCCTGGACGAGTTTTTATATAAGCATAAGTTCTCTATTAAGATTTGGACAAGTTCGAAGCTTCGTATTTCCAATATTATGACCCCAATTAACGTCCCGATTTTTCTCAACATAAAATCAACCTTTTAAAACATTCCTTTAAAGTATTAACTAAATATTCCCATTATTTTGGCCTGGACGAGTTTTTATATAAGCATAAGTTCTCCATTAAGATTTGGACAAGTTCGAAACCTCGTACTTTCAATATTGTGACCCTAATAACGTCTTAATTTTTCTCAACATATAATCAACCTTTAAAAAGAATTTTATGAAATTTTAGCTCAATATTCCCATTATTTTGGCCTGGGTGAGTTTTTAAATAAGTATATGTTCTCCATTAAGATTTGGACAAGTTCGAAGCGTCGTATTTCCAATATTGTAACCCTAATAACGTCTTAATTTTTCTCAACATATAATCAACCTTTAAAAAGAATTCTATGAAATTTTAGCTCAATATTCCCATTTTTTTGGCCTGGGTGAGTTTTTAAATAAGTATATGTTCTCCATTAAGATTTGGACAAGTTCGAAGCCTCGTATTTCCAATATTGTGACCCCAATTAACATCCCGATTTTTTTCAACATAAAATCAACCTTTAAAAACATTCCTTTAAAATATTAACTAAATATTCCCATTATTTTGGCCTGGACGAGTTTTTATATAAGCATAAGTTCTCTATTAAGATTTGGACAAGTTCGAAACCTCGTATGTCCAATATTGTGACCCCAACTAACTTCCTAATTTTTTTTCAATATATAATCAACATTCAAAAAAACTTCTCCAAAATTTTAGCTCAATATTTCCTTTATTTTGAATTCAGTGATGTTTTAAACAACCAAATGTTAATTTTAGAAAAAGTTTCTTAGATCGAATACTGTGAGCCCAAGTAACCTCCTGATTTATACCAACGTATACATCAATAATTTCTTACGGAATTATAAAATATCGATAAAAATTCCAATGGCAAAACTAATATACCGGAGCCAGTTTAATAGAAACGCTTATAATACCCGCTTTAGAAATGTTATTTTTTTTTATCCAAAAAAACTAATTTGCTTGTTTACTTAGCGAGAACCGAAATTTCTCGCTCCTACCAACAATCAACATTAGATATTCCTAATTGATGTTGATTTTCATATTCGGAAACAAAAAATTTTACGCGGCGCGGTACTAAAAACAAACAAAACACACACAGTTTGTCGTAATTAGTGAAATGATGGGGTACGGCATGAATAGGGAATAAAATATCCCATTTCATTAACGCCCGCTTTATACAACTGGCAGGCCGTTTAAATTCGAACCCTTCGTCCTTTATTCTACCTCTGTTCGGCACTCTCCGATAGCTAATCCATTTAGACAAAAAAAAAAAAACAAAACAAAATCATATAAATTAAATTGAACTAAAAAGACTATGAATTACAACAACACAACGGTCAACAAAAAAAAATATCAAAAAATTGAAAAATTCTATCTAAATTGAAACTAACGTACCGCGTAATTAATATAGTTTTGGTGTTGTTTCATTATCGCCCGCAAACATTGTTGAAAACAAGCATTCTGCATCATTATTCCTTCGCCGGCCATTGTTATGGAAAACACGAAGGGGAATCACGCTTTGATGGTATTTGTGCCACTACACAATGCCCTTCTAATCTATTACGTATGTTACACATCCTTTATTTGATTTATTAACTGGTTACGTGGTCTTTATTAGATCTACAACGGATTTACTGGAAGTTATCGGTAACGAATCTTCCAAGTTTTTCACGAAAATTCCGCCAAAGTTCGCTTATATGGGTGATTCCGTTCTAACTTGTGATATTCAATGTCCTGTATTGTTTTTTTGTACTAGTCATTAATTAATAATCAATTAATAAAAATTTTGTGTTAATTGAATAATTCTTAAGATATTTAAACATTATTTTTATACAATATAACTTGCCACTTAAAGAAAACTTATACTACATCACATGAATGTCAGTACCGTGTCATGTCCATTCCTAGAATTTACCGATAAATTATTAATTTTTTTTGTCGTAACAAATGATTTAAACTAATTACCTTATAAATTCTAATGTTTATGATCAAACTGAGGAAAATTGATGCACTTGTTGTTTAATATCTTAAGTTACCATGTCAGTACCGTGGATAAATGAGTCAGTACCGTGGAACTCAAAATCCGACATTTGTGTCTTGCTCGTGATACTTTGAAGTTGTAGTAAATTCCTCTTAGAGTTTTATTTTTACAGTAAAATAGATGAATAATATGCATAAAAAAGTTAGAAAAGTTAAATTTTAAAATCTTGAAATTTTGAATACAAAAAATCACAGTTAGAACGGAATCACCCATATATCTATTTAATTTGATAAATATGATATTAGTATAAGTCATAAAGGACATAACGCGTTATCCACAATGAAAAATACCAAAAAAAAAACAAAAGAAATAATATTATATATCAAGTGACTTGTACTAATTGTTACACTGACTACATAGGGCAGACATCTCACTATTTACAAAACAGACTAAAAGGTCATCAATACGATAAAAAAAAATAAAATTGCATTAACGAACCACGAAATATCAAAATATCGAAAAAATTCAATTACAAAGATTCAAAAATTCTTGGAGCGGAATCTAATACTGGAATAAGAGAATTTTAAAAATGGTTTACTGTCATAAAAACGAAAAAGTTTTAAATGATAAAAAGACCTAAATAATTTAAGTAAAATTTATAGCTCTATTTTGTAAATTTCAATAAAACTACAAATAATTTAATTGATTAAGTACTGTTACATATTTAAGATATAAGGACTAAGGAAAAATTAATTTTTTCTTATTAGAACATGTTCATGATGTAAGTGATCTATTGATTAATATAGATAAGCAAATTGTCAGTGTCAATATCATATTTTGACTTATAGAAAAGTAGAAACGTCAATTTTGTATCAATATTTCAAAAATTATTAAAAAAAACTAATTTTAAAATAGAAGAGACCTAAAGTCAAGAACATTTAGGTACATAAACATATCAAATGAGAAATTAAATATGATAATTATTTAAGCTATAAGGCGCTTCATTCCGCAGCAATAGTCTCTTTCTGTATCAAATTTATTCACCAATGCAATTATTTGTTCTTAAATTTTATATGGTCGAATAAACACCCAGGAAAACTTGGTTACAATAAGGAAGACAAAAAAATGATACAGCAGATGAATGAAGTAGCAAGGAGTCGAAAAGAGTGGAAAAAAATTGATAAAAAGAGGAAAAAAACTAAAATCCCTCTGACGCTCTGTAAGGTATTATAAAAAGTTTGAGTAAAGAAGAAGAGGTGAGACTAGGAGTTGAATTTTCTTTTGGCGAAAAGGAAAATTGAATTCTGATTCAAGTTTGAAGACGCCATGTTGTTTAGTATTTGTTTGGTAGCCATCAATAGTGTTGATAGAATACGAAGACCAGCATCCTAGTGGCCGACCAAATGAGGTTACGACTACAGAAATGTTGAAGAAAATCCACTGGATGATCGTCGATTGGAAATGAGAAAGCTGTGCGCAAGATGGATGTCGCCTTCGCTCACGATGGAACAAAAACAAACATCGTGAAGATGATTCCATCGAGTGCAATGTTTCATAACCGTGGATGAAACGTGGGTCCAAAACTTCACACCCGAAACAAAAGAATAATCAAAACAATGGACTGAAAAGGGAGGACCTGGTTCCAAAGAAGGCGAAGATCCTTCCATCTGCAGGCAAGGTCATGGCGTTGGTTCTTTGAGAAACGCGTAGGATAATTTTTCATTATTCTGCGAACTTATTGCGATGTTTAAGCGAAAAAATCAAGCAAAAACAGCCGCATTTGGCTAAGAAGATGCACCAGCTTATCTTACTAACATCCGTTATTTCAATGACGAAAATTAATGAATTAATGTTTGAATCTCTCTCTGGGGGAATCAAAACCTTGTCGTTGGTGAGAGGGCTCAGTAACCTTATATCCAGGGAGCGACGCCGGCGGTAGCGTAGCTACCGGTAAGGTCACCCATGCCGGTAAGGTCTCGAAGTGATGAAGGTAAAGCTAAGAAGATTCCCACGCAGCGTCTGACCCAGAGTGGGCGGCTGCAAACAACGTCTATTCCCCAGGTTAAGAGCGGCTGAAGCAAAATTAGGAAGGCAACGGGAAACCACCTAGTGTATTTTTCCCAAGAGAACCACATGGAAACATTCGAATCAAAATTTTTGTTTTAAATAGTCCCCCGATCGGATCTCCGGGGGGGACTGACTTGAATGTTTCAGAAGAAAGACTAAACTTACGTAAACTTTAAAAATTGGAACTTGGAACACCCAAAGCCTTTTCGAAGCTGGGAAATTGGCAAATCTCGTACAGGAAATGAGCAGGCTCAAGATAGATATTCTAGGAGTTCCAGAAACTTGGTGGCCCGATTCCTTACTCCGATCGTACTGATTTAATAAAACTTAGAGCTAAACCTGTCGACCTAAACAAAATTCAGCTATATGCACCAACAGCCGACTCAAATGACCAAGACATAGAAGAGTTTTACAGTGATGTGAAGGGTCTTCTAAAATGAACTAAAAATCATGAAGTTAATATAGTCATGGGCGACCTAAATGCCAAGCTAGGAAAGGGCAAATACGAAAACATCGTTGGGCCCTTTGGTCTGGGAATAAGAAATGAAAGAGGGGATCGTCTCCTGCAGTTCTGTCAAGAAGAACATATGACAGTAACCAACATATGGTTCCAATATCACCCTCGCCGCCTATATACCTGGAAATCACCAAGAGACCAACCAGGGAACGTTACCCGTAACCAGATAGATTACAACCTTATAAACTCCAGATTTGCTTCTTCAGTAAAAACGGCATGTACATATCCTGGAGCTGATATACTCACAGACCGTGTACTACTATCGGCCGTCATAAAAATATCCCTTTCAAAGGCTAAAAAGGAAGCACCAAGACGTACAATAGCACTAGATAAACTGCATAGTCCAACCATTAAATCCGTATTAACCAACCGATTAAACTCTCAGATACAGAAGTTAGATTCCACTAGACTCATAAGATCAAAAATTACAGTTGCAAAAAATGAATGGCTTAAAAACGAGTGCAACGAAATAGAACAACTGCAACGAAGACACACGATGATTTCAACATCCATAGAAGATTAAAGGAAGCCGCTGGTATATTTAAAAAACGAAATCTAGGTATAATAACCAACCAGGACAACCAGATAGTTATGGAAGATCATGAGAAATACAGGATATGGGAAGACTATGTAGAAAAACTTTTCGACGACAATAGACCAGACCAGACCAGAGAACTCGATGCAGAGGAATGTCTAACCGGACCTTCTATTACCAAAGAAGAGGTAGAAAAGGCTGTACTAGTCACTAAAAAAAAGAAAGCAGCTGGTCCAGATGAAATACCATCAGAAATACTGAAACTACTGGACGAAAGAAGCATTAGAGTGCTTTAAAAGCTGTTCAACAAGATATATGATACTGGTCATTACCCTGAACAGTGGCTATCTTCAGTTTTTATTCCTATCCCAAAAAAACCGAACGCAAGAAAGTGTGAAGATCATAGGCTAATTAGCCTTATGAGCCACTTCCTAAAAATATTCCTAAGAATAATATATCAGAGGTTATATAGAAAATGTGATAATAATATAAGAGACTCGCAATTTGGATTTACACAGGGGTTAGGAACAAGAGAGGCAATAGTCGCAACACAGGTCCTTGTACAGAACTGCTATGACCAAAGAAAAAATGTTTGTCTATGCTTCATAGACTACGAAAAAGCTTTCGATAAAGTTCAACATTACAACCTTATGCAGCTCCTTAAAAAATTGGATTTGGACGAAAAGGACATTCGTTGTCAAGTCAAAGTAAATCATGGTCCAACTGCGCAAGTTCGGATTCGCCGAGGAGTACGACAAGGTTGTATATTGTCGCCGCTCCTGTTTAATATATACTCTGAAGCCATCTTTCGAGAGTCACTTGAAGATAGAGACATTGGGATCAAAGTCAATGGAGTCTGGGTCAACAACATACGTTACGCCGATGACACACTACTGATTACAGATAATATAGATGACCTACAACAATTAATTAATATAGTAGGCGGACATAGCCAAAACATGGGATTAAACATCAACATCAAAAAAACTAAATTCATGATTTTATCAATAGGGAAGCGAATACGTTTAGAAAATCTATTGGACAAGCTCGAAGTACATTCATAAAATTTAAAAATGTATTTACACGTACCGACTTTGATCTTGATCTTAGACTGAGACTTGTGCGGTGCTACGTTTGGTCAGTGCTTCTTTACGGAATGGAGGGTTGGATCCTTAAGGTAAAAATCATCAACAGATTAGAGGCATTCGAAATGTGGGTATATCGTAGAAGCCTGAAGATACCATGGACTGCCAAAGTGAGGAAATATTCTCAGGCGTATCAATAAAGACCGTGAACTCTTTAACAACGTGAAGAAACGAAAGATTGCATATCTTGGCTATATAATGCGAGGCCATAAATATCAATTCCTACAGCTGATAGTCGAGGGCAAGATTGAAGGTAAGAGAGGATTGGGACGGAAGAGGATGTCATGGTTGCGGGTATATAAGATATTCAGACATTGATCCATACCGCTAGAGATAGAGAAGCCATGAAAAATGTGATCGCGAACATCCATTGATGGATATGCATTAAAAGAAGAAGAAGAATGTTTGAATTGCTACCTCACGCACCCTATTCGCCAGATTTAGCCCCTTCGGATTATTTTCTGTTCACAGATTTGAAAAAATATCTCGATGGTCGTTGTGTTTAAAGAATAGAATTTTTCAAAAAATTGAAACATTGAGAATAAATATATAAAATATAAGAAAATTTTGATGGTTATTTGTATGAAAAAATAAAAACTTTTCGGGCTAATACAATACTGTGTATTTGTAAGGAAAATATCCCGCTAATAGAGTTGTAAAAAAACCGTTTACTTTCGGCATTAAATTTGTCTCGTAGAATTTAATGGGGCATGTTTTTCTCAAAACTTTCCAAAACTGTCGTTCTCAACAATTTAAGTAGCCGTTAAAGGATATGTTTATTTTTGTCATTACGGTTTTCGCGATTTGTTTTATTTTTAAAATACTTTTAAATGTTTTTATACTACATATTATTGTCATCATCATTTAACACATGCACACTACCGATCAAAAGTTCTTGCCCGCACTATGTTTTGTGTTTACACAACAAATAAGATCGATTTTGATATTGATATTTTTGCTTTCATTATATTGGGATACAATTTTGGTATTCCCTGTAACAATTTTTACAAATAATCGTCGTGTATTTGGTTCTATTCGTTTTTCAAGATATTCCAAAGATGTGATACTACTTTCTGACTTTCCTGTTCAATATATCTCAGGTTGAAGTCGGGCGAATACGACGACTAAATAATCACGTTCTTCCTTTCCAATTCTTTCAAATACTTTAATCGTTATCAAGCTGGAAGATACATTTTCTGGCGTTCGGGCGCTGGCCAGTATGTACTAAATTTTCCTTTCTAACATTCCCCAAAACCCCTTCAATTTTTACCAGATGTCCAGTCGCTCTTCCTCCAAAATATCTTCAACCATCAACGAGCCTCCAGCACGTTCTACAGCCGGAATAACACACATTCCATCTTCATTTTATCTTCCAAGTTTTGTGGTCTTGAGCCCAATGCAATTTTTTAAACTTATTTTGACATTTTAAAAGAGATTTTTGCACTGCTAACTTTCCAAAAAGACCAGCTTCTCTTAATATCCTTTTCACTTGTAGAAGTACTTGAAGGCAGATTCTAGATTCATTGATCTAAGCTACTGTCTACCAAGTTTACTGACCAAGTCGCTCTGAACGTTTTTCTATCGCCAAAGCTTCCAGGGAATGCATTTTTTCATGTTGTAGTCCACGGTATGTCGCGGTATTTTTAATTCGGTTACCTTAAGCTGGATTATGAAGACTTGCAACGAGTTTCAACCGATAGTTCCTTGGTTTTATCCATGTTGAAACTTACAAGTCTGAATTTTCGAAAACGATTCGTATGCGGAAGATTCATAAAGTATAAATCACAAGACGTTATGTACTTAAAGTATACATATGAAAGCAACTAAAGTGTACAAATGAGTAAAAACTTTGGTAGAATGGGACAAAATTGAGGGGAAAACTATAATGAAATTCGAAGATTCAATTGTCTTGAGAAAATTATTATCGTCATTTTGTAGATAAATGATGATGACATCGTGAAATGGCTCAATCCGTGTTTGATAACTAGTCTGCACTTAAATTAATTATTGGCGCGATTCGAATCAACGCGCCAACACGAAGAAGCGTAAACCATTGTGTTGGAAACAAAAGAAATTCAATACTAGGATCGTTTATTGTTCGAGACGCGACGTAACTATACAGGGTGTAACTCTTTATAACAATACATTCAATATATATCCCATATCTATTGATACAAACTTAAATCATGTTCCTTCTATTGATGGAATCTAAACTTTAGAAATCGGATGATGTTTGTGTTATTTCCATTGGAATTCAAAGTATCAATATAAATATTTTTGCGAGATTCTTCTTTTTGTTCATGTTTCATGGTACCTGGCCTGATCTGGAGAAGGCAGAAGTTGGTGATGATAAGGTGACGATTCCAGAAATGTTGAAGAAAATCCACAAATAGGTACTGGATGATCGTTGATTGAAAGTGCGCGAGCTAGTATACATAGTAGGCGTTTCAAAAAGTGCGATACATCGCATATTAACTGAAAATTTGGACTTGTGAAAGCTGTGCGCAAGATGGGTGCCGCTTATGCTCACAATGGAATAAAATCAGCGTGGTGAAAATATTTCCATCGAGTGTTTGGCAATGTTTGCGCAGTTTCATAACCATGGATGAAACGTAGGTCCGTCACTTCACTCCCAAATGGAAAGAAATGGACTAATAAGGGAGAACCGACTTCAAAGAAGGCAAAGACCGTTCCATCTGCAGGAGAGGTCATGGCGTCGGTTTTTTGGGATGCGTTTTGGATAATTTTTCTTGACTTTTATTATGAGAATTCATTTCAGCATTTGAGCGAAGACATCAATCAATATCGGCCGCGTTTGTACAAGAAGAAAGTTTTGTTTCATCAATACAATGCACCAGCTCATACATCCGTTATAGCAATGACCAATGAATTACTACCTTATAAATCGAAAATGAAGAGGTAATGTCGGCAGTTAATGGCCATTTTGAGGAGCTTGACGATTATAAAAAGGGTATCGAACTTATAAAACATTGCTGGGAAAAGTATGGGAAAGAAAATTTGTTTTCTTTGTTGGGCCAAACTGGGTTAACAGACTTAATAGTTCTAGCACTTAAACAATTTTTAACTACAAAAGAAGAATGGTTACAATTTAGTGAACGATTTCTGAGCTTTTGTATATATTCATTAATCAATTCTTTGGAAAAACGATGAGCAGTATACCTCCAATTTGACATTATTATAATAATTTTTTTTATTATTAATTTTCGGTTCTTTACCAGTTTGGCGGTGTAGTGACGTCAGTACATAGTAAGCTTGTGTACAAATAACGGCATTCTTTAGTGTTTATATGTTATCAAATAATTTTCCTCGAGAACGTTTGAAAAACGATTTATTCACGTGTCTAGAGCAATAAAAGATAAAAAAATTGGTTACAATTTGCTCGAATAGATTCAAGGACGTTTAATTTATATTTTTGATGGAAATATCAATTTTTCTAAATTTATAATAAATATTATTGAAATAATGAAATTAAAGTTAAAACCAAATATCACAATTTTGATGTAAATAGATAAAACAACAACCCAATAAAATTATCGATACGTTTCTAACCAAAATAAATTGAATGACGTTAATTGTGTGTTTACTATTTAGTGACGTCCATCACAGCTGATTGGTACAAAATTGGTCAAATTCTAGACCTGACAAGATGCTCAAAGGACACTTTTATTGATTTGTTAGTTACTTAATCGTCCTCTCTCTCTCTCTCGATACTTATTTTCTGAAATAATAAAAAGTCGTTTAAGCTTCGTCCAAAAAAAAATTAATTTGCGCCATTAAATAGACGCCATTGTTTAAGAAAACATTTCAGTTCAAAAGTGAAAATGAAAAGAAAAGACAAAATGAATACTTAAGCGCTCTTAAAAACACTTCTAAAGGTGCCACTGGAGAATAACACGAATTGAAAAAACGTAGCGGTGTTTGAACGTTTTTATAGAAAAGAACCAATTTAGAAAATTAATGTCAACAAAGTTTATTGTACACTTAAACTTTAACTAGACTATTAAAAATCATTTGTAAATTTTCCGCTTCTGTATACACTTTGAATGATTCGATTTTATTAAAACCAGATTTTGTTCTTAGGGGATCTCATTTTCAAAAACAAAAATTGTTGATAAGCCACAAAATCACTTTAAAACCACAACGCGAATAACTCTTCTAATTTCAAAGAAAATGAGAAATTTAAGGCGTTCCTGAATCTGATGCGGAAAGAAGGAAAAAAAAAAAATAAATGAAGAATGTTGGCAACAATGCAAATCCGCCACGTAAATGATTTCCGTTCGGTGTTATTGCGAAACACAAGGCTAAAGGCTATAAAGTCAGCGAAGACTCGTTGAAATGAGTTATAATAATAACCAAAGGTGATAATTGATTGATTTTGATACACTACCGTTTCCTCGTCAACTTCCAAAACGAACATAATTGATGTCGTTATCATGAAAATTTCCAGCACGCCATTTCACATTCCTCACCCTCCTGTTTGTCTTCTTCCATCTCCACTTTCCAAGATATCGAACTCTAGTACTAAAAACCGTTTAACAAGTTTTCCACCGAGACAAATTTCCCTCATTTCCTCTGACGACATCATTTCGGAAAACTGTATCGGGAAAATTTACGTAACGCAAAATACGTCCAATTAATGTTTCAGAAAGCTCATCCTTGGCGAGCGGTTATTTACTTAAAGGAAAGTCGATTTGAAAAACGGACGGAAAGTATCAATTTGAAAAAGGCGGAATTTTTTATTTCATCTTTTGATTTTATTTTTACTTGCGTTGCTTTTCAGATGTATATGTTTCAATATTAAAATGGTGCTTCAAGATACGTACATACATAGGCGGGTATCTGGAAGCCGTAATTTCGAATTAACACTGATAGTTTTCTAGCTTCCTCACAGGAAGCATGTAGCGGTTTTTTTGCATTGAATTGACGACAAATTAATTAAATACGAGGATGGTTCCAGAAGTACCAGGCCCAACAAAGAAAATACAGAAATTTATTTATTTTTAAACGTAATCTCCTTTTAGCTCCATACACTTTTCCCAGTGATGTTTAATAAGTTCGATAACCTTTCACCATCGAACCATTTTTTTCAAATAATCCGAGGGGGCTAAATCAGGCAAATAAGGTACATGAAGTAGCAATTCCATCTTTAATTCATTGATTTTCGCCATTGCAATAACGGATGTGTAAGCTGGTGCATTGTCTTGATGAAACAACACTTTATTCTTAGCCAAATGCGGCCGTTTTTGCTTTCTTTCTTCGGTAAAACGTTGCAATGCATTCGTATAATACTCGACGTCGAAAGTTTTTCCTTTTCCAAGATAGTCAATGAAAATTATCCCAAAAAACCGACGCCATGACCTTGCCTCCTGATGGAACGGTCTTTGGAACCAGGTCCTCCCTTTTCAGTCCATTGTTTTGATTGTTCTTCTGTTTCGGATGTAAAGTGACGAATCCACGTTTCTTCCATGGTTATGAAACATTGCCAAATACTCGATGGAAACATTTTGTTCCATTATGAGCAAACGCGGCGCCCATCTTGTGCACAACTTATTCAAATCCAAATTTTCAGTTATTATGTGATGTACCGCACTTTTTGAAATGCCTAACTTGCGCACTACATCATTTTTGTAGTCATCACCTCATTTGGTCCAACACTGCGAAGCAGGTCTTCACAAGGCGTACGGCCCCCTCTGACCCAAAGCAGAAGATTTTACTGGATTCCTAACGGAAAAAAACGCGTTATAATCTCTCTCACCAAGAGTGCGACGACTTTTTCTACTTGTTTGTTATTAGAAAGGCAATAAAATGCACGAATTATCGATGATTGGGAATAACCCAAACCATGCCGATAAGTCAGATGACGAACTTCCAATATTTTACGCACAGCATCGATGTTTCCTGGTACAACAATAGATTTTGGTCTAGCTTCACTAAATTCATCCTTTATTGAAGTGCGACCACAATTTATTTCGGAAAACCATTAAAAAACGATGACTCGTGATGGTGCAACATCACCAAAATTCGAAACGTCATACTATTGTTGGTTTAATCCAAATCAAAAGTCATCTGTAAACAACTCAAATAGCTTTCGTACGACAACACGTTCTGAATACGTTCACCATCAAAAATATTCATCTTGACATATTCACATCAATGTTGCCATATCTCAAAATCCTCGTAGACTATAATTTAAATTTTTAACAATTATTTCATAGACGCCATTGTTATTTTAAAATACCCAGCACATTTCTGTCATCCCATTTCCGGTTCTTAGAAGACAATACAGACAATATTCCTAAGATAAGAACTTGTGCGTATTCATTAAATAATCCTACTTGTAAAGTCTTTTGTTGGGAGTTTTCCCCCTACTGGCTTTAGGGTACATCAAATATTTTGACGAATCTGCACCAGATGTTGAAAATACTTGTTAATGAATACTTTTTTATATAATCGTCGATTTTTCGTTTTCTCTAACAAAAGGAGATTAAAAAATATATGAAAAACAATTTTTTTTTTGACATATATGTGGTTACGTTAAATGTAGAACATGAGATGTTGAAATGCTTACAAGAATTTAGTTGTGTTGTTTATACAAAGGGCTCCGAAATAACTAATGTATCAAGATATGGTCTCCGCACGTAACTTGAATCATCCAAATCACTTTTCAAACAGATCATTCGAGCAAACCCGCTCATAATTAGCTAGGTGACTATTTACCGTTCGGATTTATCTTTAGAGATGCTAGCATAGAGTTTGAGATGAAAGTCCGTTTCTTCTTTTCCTTGGTTGATTATCTAATGTTGTTGATTGCTTCTTCGTTGATTTTGATACCATCTGAAAGTTCCAGGGCTTTTACAAAACTTGTAGAAGACTTGATTGATAAAGTCGCATTAACCTTGCGAAATGCTGTTTTAAAAAATGAAAAATCAAAATTACCGTCGAAAATTACGAAGATATATTGAAAAATTCTTAGCCTACTATAGAACCAAACAAAATTTCAATGTCAAAATATTTTATTACTCTATTACATATTCTCCTCTTAATTGGATACATTTATTGCAGCGAACCTGCAACGTTTCTAAACCTTTAAAAAAATGTTTCTTCCCGCTCTGCAAACCAGACCTCCACAACTTTTATTACCTCCTCGTTGGAAGAAAATTGAAGCCTTTTAAATTTTTTTTTCAGTTGAGGAAAGAGATGATAGTCTGACGGAGCCAAATCTGGCGAAAAAGGAGGGTGATCTAGTAATTAAAACCCTAAATCACGAATTTTTTGCACGGCAACATGAGATTTGTGTATAGGGGTGTTGTCCTACAAAAACAAAACACCTTTGGATAGCTTTCCGCGTCTTTTCTCTTTAATTTTTTCCCGTAGAGTGGTCGGTAATGTCGAATAGTGATCTCCAGTTATTGTTCTACCTTTATCCAAAAAATCAATCATGATGGAAATCCAAAAAAACTGGAGCAAGAACTTTTCCAGCAGATTTTTTGACACGAAACTTCTCAAGTCTTGCAGAACCAGAGTGTCGCCATTCCATCGATTGATGCTTTGTTTCTGCATCGTAAAAATGTACCCAAGTCTCATCCATAGTAACAATTCGGACCGTGAATATTTGGACTGCAAGCCTCAAAAGAGGTAAATTTTTCATTGAATGAATGATGACCGATCGAGCCAGTTTCTGTGTTAGTCATATAGGGCTAAAACGGATATCTGAAGCACTGAATATTCCATACGAACACGTTCATCATATAGTTCACGTCAATGTGGACATGAGAAAAATTGTTGCAAAATGGATCCCCAAATATTTGAATGTTGACCAAAAGCGTGCAAGGGTAGAAGCATCGCGTTCGATCTGTGCTCGATTTGAAAACGATGTAGACTTCTTAAACCGAATTGTTACTATGGATGAGACTTGGGTACATTTCTACGATCCACAAACAAAGCAACAATCGATGGAATGGCGACACTCTGGCTCTCCAAGACCTAAGAAGTTTCGTGTCCAAAAATCTGCAGGAAAAGTTCTTGCTTCAGTTTTTTGGGATTGATTGCCATGGAGTAATCATGATTGATTATTTGAATAAGGGTAGAATAATAACTGGAGATTACTATTCGACATTGTTGACCACTCTACGGGAGAAAATTAAAGAGGAAAGACGCTGAAAGTTATCCAAAGATGTTTTTGCAGGACAACCCCCCTGCACACAGATCTCATGAGGCCATTCAAAAAATTCGTGATTTATGGTTTAAATTACTAGAACATCCCTCTTATTTACCAGATTTGTCTCCGCCCAACTATCATCTCTTTCTTCAAATGAAAATAAGTTTAAAACGTCGTAAATTTTCTTCCAACGAGGAGGAAATAAAAGCTGTGGAGGTCTGGTTTGCAGAGCAGGAAGAAACATTTTTTTTAAAAGTTTAGAGACGTTGCACGTTCGCTGTAATGAATATCCAATTAAGAGGAGAATATGTTGAGTAATAAAATATTTTGACATTGAAATTTTGTTTCGTTCTATAGTAAGCTAAGAATTTTTCAATATATCCAAGCCAAACTAGTTTATAATCGATTTTGTATAACTTTGGTAAAAACCTTCGTTACGTGACGTATCAAGCTTATTGGGAGGTATTGATCACAATGGTTTTTTAGGGAAGAATCTTTCATTCATCAAAGGATGTACGTTTTGGCCATTATCTCGAATCTTGGAATTGAAGGCGCAGAGATATCATCAAAACGTTGTTCTGTGTAAGTCTTCAACATCTTTATGAGCTTTGAGCTTTCGGATATTAGGTTTCCATCAACGTCCAGCGAGCCAGAAGTCTTCTTTCGCATTGTTCGATTTCGTTGTATTTCAACCAGTTTTCCTTCAGTTCCAATTCCATCATGTGTACGATTTCATCCGTCATCGATTCTTTCTTCTTAATATTGTCTCTGTTCAAATACGTTGTGCATGTTGCTGCAAGTCCGTTGGGAGGCGTAATTGTATAAAAGTATAAACGTACAAATACTATTTTTATCTACAATTATTGATAGGATTTCATTGCTAATAGTCGATAATTGAATTCGATTTTCGTCAAACTAAAACCGAGAGAATGTTAATAAAAAACTTAATTTACGTTTAATTAGCCCGCGAAACCACATTATTAGTAAATGTAATTAATGCGGTTTCTGCATTTGATTCGTGTACGAACGTTACTCACGTGGTATTGTCAACGCAACCATCGCATGTGAATGGCGATGCTAATATAGGCGTTTGTACAATGTGAAAAACTATTAAGAGAAAAAAAATGAGATTTTTTATTTCCGTTTTGATAGGAAAATTTTGAATATCCATTATGGCGTTAACAACTTTTTCTTGTAACAAACTTGTTTTTTTTTTCGTTTAATATAAAATATAATGTGTACATCTTGATAAAATGCTTCCGTTGTTATGTTCCAAAACCTTTTCTGTCTAGAATAAAATTAGTTTTGCAGGTGGAGCTGAAAGTTTAATAGCCGTCAAGAGCGTCAAAACTAACAATTCAATTAGCGAAGTTTATAGGTTGGCAATTTAAGAAATTTTACTGCAACGTTTTGAGTAGAATCCAATTTTTTCTCAGTGCTAGATAGGTAGAGGTGAGCGAGTACAATAAAAATTTCTTTCAAACGAAATAAAAGAATTTTCTGACGTTTATAGACCTACTAGATATTATTATATTGGTTAATATGAAGTCAGACTATTAAATAACGTGGTTATGATTATAAAAATTATTCTACATTTGAATGCTCTCCTTAAATATGCTCCAATCCCCTTACCACACACCCTTCCATACGTTTTTTCCATTGATCGAAGCAGTGCTGGAAGTCTTCTTTGGCGAGAACCTTCAGAAGCTCTGCAGTTTTTTGCTTTACCGCTTCCTTCGACTCAAATCGGATCCTTTTCAAAGCAGATCTTTTTCTAACCTTTTGTCATGTGTAATTCCTCGTGTTACTTTTTCTAACCGTTTCTTTATCGGCGTTTACGCTTCGGCAATCATCCGGATGCTCCTTCGATCATCTACACGCATAATTTGTTTGATTTTGGTCACTATTTCCGGAGTTGAAACAGTCACAGGACGACATGGCCGTTGGTCATCTTCAGTGTTTTCTCGGTCATCAATAAAGCGCTTACACCACTCAAAAACACGCCCATGAGATAGAGAATTGTCCCCATAGGCCTCTTGCAATCATTTATTTTATTTTTAATTTAATTGCAAATTTTCAATCTACTCAAAACATACAGAGTAAATTTCTTGCTAAATGACTTGAGGCGGGCACCATCCACTGATGGGTCTCCGTAGATCACTCCATGAGATATTCTGGTCAGCGTCTTTTCAATCTTCTCTATTCCATTGGATCAGTAAAAAGCTTGGATATTAGTGGATTTTGGTGGTTTTCGTTTCTTATCGCTGATGTCTAAATAACCTCATTGATGGTTGGAATACCGAGGTCTGCCATGGAGCATTAGCTATTATATTGCAGTATCTTGGTGTTCGATGGTTTACTGCAACCCCATAGCTCTATACCAAATGTCCATATTAGTTTCAGGATGATTTTGTACATAAGTATCCATTATTAACTGCGATCGTCTGCCGATTAGCCAGTTCATATTTTGAAATTTTAGCTTTAGTTGTGTTTTTAAGCTTGTATGTGTTTCTTCCAAGCTAACTTTTGGTCCAAGTGTAGTCTGAGGTATTTGACTTCTGTTTTCACTGGAATTGGTATATTGGT
The DNA here is from genome assembly GCF_026250575.1 of Diorhabda carinulata. NCBI lineage: Eukaryota > Metazoa > Arthropoda > Insecta > Coleoptera > Chrysomelidae > Diorhabda > Diorhabda carinulata. The sequence goes on from NC_079469.1 coordinate 2,768,642, forward strand.
AATGGTTACTTGCGGACAGACTCCTCATTTTGTGGTGAACATTCTCCACTGATGTAGCCATTCTTGTAGAACTTTAAGGTGCTATTGCAGCTTTTCTGATGCTCTTGTAGGGTCTGCGAAAGTAGCGTCGGTGTTGGAATATCAGCAGTATACATAAGGGCCAAGGACACTTCCTTGGGGAACGCCTGATTTTATGGGTTGATGATTGGACAAGGAGGTTTGGACTTTGACTTGTATATACCTATTACTTAGGTTACATAAGTAAAAGGAAGATATGATGGGCTGATTTTTGTTTTATTTTGAACAGTAGTTCACGTTCGTTTCAAACCGCTAGTGCACAAATACTATAATAGTGATGGAAACGTGTTTTGGGACGTGCATGGAAAGATATCTAGTCCTAGAGTGTATACAGACATTTATAAATTACAATTCATATCACCCCTACGATTTTATAGTATAATTATTTTTGTATTATCGCTTTTTGTAAAATGATTAGTTTGTATCGGCCGTTATTGGTGAAACGTGCGGAATATAAACTAATATTTCAGATCAAATTTGATATTAATTCATTCCCTCTGTTTTCCTGTTCGTTTGAATCGAATTTTCTGTTACGTGAACCATATAAACGGATTAACAGAGTCATTTGACAAAATTCATCAAGTCAATGACTAGAAAATATTAAAAACGTTTGGTATTTCCGACTTTATTTAAAAGAATTCAAACATCACATGAATTTTTACAAAACTATTTAGATAAAATTTATCCCTAACACAGAACTCAAAACTAGTGAAAGGAAAATGTCATTTTTTCACGTGTTATACACTTTAGTTGTACTACGGATTCATTTGTTATTATTTTTGAAAAAAGTTGTCCAGAAAAAATAATACATTGACTTATTTTTATATTCTACTTAAAATTGTTACTAATATTATTATATATCAACAATTTTGGAAAGTAAATAAATTTTTGGTAATTGAAATTTGATGGCGAAACTTACTGAGCTTCGACAGATTATAATATATGATTGATTTTAATTTTTTTAGCCATAGAGATATCGGTATAGACATAATCTCTTCATTGCTAAAATATCTTTGACCACCAAACTATTTTTTCAAGTCTTGGAACAAAGAATAATGTGATGGAGCTAAATCTAGCGAATAGGATGCATTAGGTAGCAATTCAAACTTCAATTCATCAATTTTGACCATTGCAATAACGGATGTGTGAGTTGGTGCATCGTCTTGATGAAACAACAATTTCTTCTTAGTCAAATGCGACCTTGCCTGCAGATGGAACGGTCTTTGTCTTCTTTGGAGTCGGTTCTCCCTTATTAGTCCATTTCTTTTCATTTGGGAGTGAAGTGACGGACCTAGGTTTCCTCCATGGTTAAAACGATGCAAACATTGCCAAACACTCGATGGAAATAACAAACGCGGCAACCATATTACGCACAGCTTCCTTATGTCCAAATTTTCTGTTATTATGCGATGTAGCACACTTTTTGGAATGCCTACTATGTCTGCCAGCTCGCGCATTTTCAGTCGACGATCATCCAGTGGATTCTCTCCAACATTCCTGGAGTCGTCACCTCATTTGGTCGACCACTGCGATGATGGTCTTCGTCTTCTGCAACCCAATATTTTACTGAGCAGTCTCAATCATTGTAGAATCTAGTTCAGCTTTTATATTAATTGGCGTAAGGCCTTTCAAATGAAAGTAAATAACGTGGCGTTTTCAAGATTGTATATTTTCTAATACAGTTGGATTTTTCAAGCAACTACCACCGCTATTTCTATAATACAGTTTAAAGATCTTTTACTGCATTAATTAAAATTTTAAGATTTTTCGAGGCACACGAGCTGTTTGGTCGCTGTAAGTGACTAACAAGGCTGAAGGTATCTTCAGAAAATTTCCTTAACGGAGAAGCGCTAAAGAGGTAAATCGAATCCAGGAATGTAAGCAGATTTGAAGACTTGAAAAACACCTTGCAGAAAACAAACCATAATTATGTATTTTACAATCATCTACCAATGTAGCTGATGTTTTTACTTTCCAAGAAAATATGTTTTGATGTCATAAGGAAACCTTTTTTTCTATCAAATATCATAGTTTGATGATCCTAGTGCTTTCAACGTTGGACGCTGATATCATTAGACGCATCGTGTGATCGTAGTGCGCATGTTTTGCTTCCAAGGTTGGCATTGGTCGTTAGACCCGCGTTAATGGAGCGGCCAACATCGAAACGATGTTGAAACCGACCCTTGTGATACAATTACAAACAGTTCTTGTCCTCTTGCGAGTGGATACTGTTCATCACATTGTTGCCACGTTTTAATTTCCTTAGGTAAGGTTCCAGCCTTCTTTCCAATGTTCAGTCGTATGTGGAAACGCGACCGTTGACAAAACGTTCAGTGTAGTACCGGCTTTAGTTGTAACCGTTTGTTTTTTTCGTTTCTATTATAATTTTTGATTTACGACGTGTCACGAGTCCATGCTTTACATTATTCACGATATTTACCACGATGTACACAAATATGAAAAAAAAAAAAAAACTAACGACGTTTTTACCGATTTACAGTTTAATAGTCTAACAACAGCGGTAATGATAATGAGTTTGATTTTGTGTGAATACCACTAATCACCTCGATAGTTATATCCATTCATTTTTATCAAATCTCAAATGTTTTAATCGATAAATATCGTCTGCGATGGGTAATTTATTTTAGATTAAAGCTGGTGGAAGTCATTATCAAAAAAATCAATAAGTATTGACAATTCCTGTTGTGTCGTTTACGTTTATATTATAAAGTCAAAATTATCAAGAAAAATTAAGAGGGGTTCGCACTCACTCATTTTCTTCTAGCCTCAACATATATAGCGACTGGTAGACTGGTAAAAATAGCAGGGAATACATTTCAAATTCTATAACGGACAATCGGTAGACCACGAAAAAGGTGGAATGAGCCAATATGAAGAAATATATCAAAATAACAATTTAAAAGGAAGAAGACGAATCAAACTGGAAATGAAGGTCTCAAATGATAGATATGTTTCACCTAAACAATAACAAAGTCTTATACAGTGTGTTTACTTAAATTGGAACCATATGGAAAACTTTTTTATTAGTGGTTTTATGAAAAAAATTATTCTTGATAAAAAGTTCTGCATGATCCAAAAGTTAGAATGCAACCGTCAGATATCAATATTTTTGAAGCATTATATGAGGTTTGTCAAAAAATTTGAATTTTGTGCAGCCACAAAAAGAATACGGAATAATTAGTAAATAATCACAAAAGCTGAATTTTCATAATAAATGACTGTAATTGCATATTTGATATAACTTTATAACATTTTTCTGTGAAAAATAAAGATACTCTTGCACAAAATTCAAATTTTTTGACAAACCTCGTATACTGCTTCAAAAATATTGATATCTGATGGTTGCATTCAAACTTTTGGATCATGCAGAACTTTTTATCAAGAATAACTTTTTTTCATAAAACCACTAATAAAAAAGTTATTCATATGGTTCCAATTTATAAGTCAACACACTGTATATTGAGATATTCTTATAATTCCCAGGTGTTTAGTTGTAAAACGACTTTGGTGTTAGATAGCCACTAAAAAATTTAGGAACGTACAAAAAGATTTTTAAAAATTATTGTTGTTTTTGATAAACGGAACCAAAACCAAAAACAAGAATATACAGAATAAAAAAATTTTGTTTTTCGCAGATATTTCCATTATCAGTTTTTGCTTAAATTTCAATAAAGACTTCAGTTTCATCAATTTCTCTTTCATTTTAGATGAATTTCTTACCGGCGAACATTTTTTTGAGACCAGTAGTCACTGGGAGGTCAGATCTGGACTATAGAGTGGACAAGGAAGCAATTCGTTCAATAAAACCATCGTTCCTTCGACTCGTGAAGCGGTGCCATATGAGGCCGTTTTTCCTCGGTTTTTCCATTCAAACTATCCAACAATTCGATGTAGTATTCGCTATCGACTTTCTCTCCCTTTTGGAGATAGTGGATGAACAATATTCCATGTGCATCCCGAAATACTGAAGCCACAAACTTCCCAGCTCATTTTAGACGCTTCGGACGTGGTTCGCCGGCTGCATAATGATCGTTTTGATTCCGGATTGAAGTGATGGATCCATGTTTCATCTATTGTCACATATCGACGCAAAAAATCTCATTTATCACGTGTCCAAACGACCTTTCTCGATGCCAAATGTTCATGCTCAATTGTAAACACACGGCCTTCTAATATTTTTGGACTTCTTTGATATCTTCTGGAGTAACAACCTCAATTGGACGATCAGAACGTTCACCATCATGGTGTCTGTACGACCACGTTCAAATTTAGCAAGTCGATAACAAATGGAGCAGATAAAATAGAGTCCAAATGCCATTGTTGAGCTTGTACAGAACTGTTTTGAATCGATTATTTCGTAGCTTCACTTAAATGGCCGTCACTTTTTTCTGACTAATCGAAACGTCATGAAATTTTACGCATAGTTTTTTGAAAGTTGGTACGTCATAAACGTCATACGGATTTGACAATAGCAGCGCCATCTGTGTGTCAATCATTCAACTTATTGAATAATGTAATAAGATTGTTGATTTTTAAAAAAATTGACTTCGTATAAGAACATCACGTATTTTGTTTTAATTTCATATTTATGCACGAAAAGAAAACTACCGCTAATTATAAAAAAAATAAAGTTTCGTAATCATCTGTAAAAAAATTGGTAATCAAATGTTCGTTTCCCCATATTGAACGCATATAATTCTATTGTCAACTTGAGAATTCAACTTCAAAGTCCTCGATTTGATCGGGATCTTAAATCGGCGCCGAACTGAAAAATCGCTTTGGAACATTAAATGATGCGTTAAAATTTTCTTTTCGGCTTTTCCGCAGGTAGCCACGTCGAACAGAATTAGTTTAAGCACTGCGAGGATTCCTATATATTCGCCGTATCGCAATTTCAAAAAAGATTTACGTAATTGTTGAAAATAAAATCGATAATATCAAAATTTTCGGGAGCTAAAAGTAGAAAACAACTCACCGCATTCGAATGTGTCTGATCCGTCTTCAATTCCTTATGATTGGAGTATTGAACATACACTGCTCGACCACGCAACTGAGCTATACAACCGGCGAAATAATTAACCATAGTTGTAGCCGATTGTTCGTCGCCCATTTCCAAAAACGCCTGGTTCTTTCCCTTTAATACTAACACGTTGGTTACCCTGCCGAATGGGAGACCGAGGTGAATTATTTCTGCTTCGGATACATCGCTCGGGATGTTCCGGATGTGGATCACTCTAGACGGTTTGCCTACGTTTTGTTCTAATTTCACCTGAAACAAATAAAAATCGATGTCGAAATATAAAATGGTTGTTTCCATACGGCACACAAAAGTTGTTGAACCCGAAGATCGTTAAAAACTAATAAGGTTAATTGTAAACCACGATTGATAAAAAAACGTGTAATTCGAGACAATTAAAAGACACGTCCAGTTAGAAACGCGACGCTAATAAATAACAAACCTTGTAAATGTAACATTTGACTATATTTTTTTAAATTATTCATCATAACATAAATACAAATATGCTGTTTGAAAGACATTCTATTATGCTTTAAAATGTGGGTATTTCTTATGTTTAACTTAATGAAATTAATGCATTAATCAAATTAAGCTTTTTTATTATCAACATAAATAGAGTTATTGACAATTTAAAACTCTCTCCCTCAATTTTTTAATAATGGATATGATCTCCTCTGTGCCCTAATAACATCCCTTATACGATTAGGCTTAGATCTAATCAAATAGATATTGTTTCTTGTGGTATATTGAGCCGCTCTTTTATACTGCAACTATAAGCTGGGATTCTTCGTTTTAGCTCATCCAATAAAAATTTCTATCGGATTTAGATCAGGACTGTATGCTGGCCATTCCATAACTCGAAAACCAACTTCTGCAAAGTAATCTTGTACGATTCTGGCGGTGTGCAGCCTTGCATTGTCATGCATAAAGGTTAATTCGTACACAGTCGCCCTTACGAATAAAGACAGATCATGCAGGAGCCACCTCCATAAGCACTCCGCTCATCAAAGCAGCAATCTGCAAATCGCTCTCTAGTCTTCGGTACATTTTCCTGCTTCAATCGCTACCAAGGAGGCATATTTTGGTCTCGACTCAAACCATAACTGATCCCTATTGTTCCAATTCAGATGATACTGTGCAAAACGCAGGCGTGCTTGCCGATGATTTCGGGTGAGTTTTGGATCAAACGTAGATGTTCTAGAGGTCAGATCATTTCACCATTAATCACCAGCGATCTATTAGTTTCATTGGCAGAAAATATTTTCATCAAACGACATTCATAAACGCTTATTTTGATTTGAAAGACAGTAGCTTTTATTTGGGTTGAGGGTTAATTAAAAGTAAATTACAATTCTGGAAAAGAAGTTTTGTTTATTAGGTCGGAAAGTTTTCAAAGAGCCCTCAACCAAAGAAAAATTGAAACTTTAATGCTAGAGATAAGCCTTCAGGACAGTAAAGGAAATATGGGAATACAAAACGCCGCTTGTAGATACTTCTCGTGGTAAATGGATCAAAAACACAATACAGTAGAGACCAATTATATGGAAGAGAAGCTGGTAGCGAAAGAATTATTTGCAGGTGTTGGCTAACAACTTAATGTTATTTAAATGTCTATTATTTGACAGTATTGATCGTATCGATGAGTAGTTGAAACCTTTCTAATGTTTCCATGCACTTTTCTTTTTCCATTAAATAAGGATTACACTTTAACGTATTTGTTTCAGCTCGTTTTACGAACTCGTCAACAAAATCGAGAGGTAATTTGATTGGGAATTTCCTTCTCGAAAATGGAAATTCTTTCCCTTTTTTTTCCTCTTCCGTGCGAGTTAAACAATGTAAAATTTCACGTATTACGGTTCTTTTATTTGGGGATATAGATTTAAAGTCTATTACACCGTTGTAGTTAGTTTTTCCTTTGTTTTTTTTTTTGATTCTAGCAGGATGTGAATTGGATTTTTTGCCATTTTCGAGATTGAAAGTTTTATGTCCGGATTTATATATTATGAGGGATATTGCATGATTAAAGGGATGTTTAGTTGGATTTGTTTTATTTGATTTTCCATCTAACCTTTTGCCACTTCTCATGAAACTTTTCACAGAAAAAGGGGCTGTAAGAAATTGTGAAAAACGCAATCAGCCTTCTGAAAATACGCAATTGGAAGAAGGAAGCTCTGAACAGGAACAACTGGGGAGGAAAACTCACGATGCGCAATTAGAAGACATCAGCTATGGACAGGAGCAACTAGGGAAGAAAATTCAGGTCTGCAGATTATGAAATATTCCTCGGAAAAAGGTGGCAGTAAGAAGTCGTTCAAAATACAATCTGTTTTCTAGATAAATACTGTTGGAAGAGACAGAAACAACTGGAATGGAAAACTTGGGAATTTCATGGTCCGCAGCAGACGCAATCAGTTTTCTAAAGATACACAATTGGAAGACATCAGCTATGGACAGAAACAACTAGGGAAGAAAATTCAGGTCTGCGGCAGGCTGTAGCTCCACAGGAGATTATAGAAAATTCTTCGGAAAAAGGTGGCAGTGAGAAGTCGTAGAAGACGCGATTAACTTTGTGAAGATACGCAATTGGAATATGGCAGCTCTAGATAGGAACAACTGGCAAGGTAAACTTGGGAACTTCATGGTGTGCAATTAGTTCATGCAAAAAGAAAACTCATGTCCTCAGCGAGCTGTAGCACCATGGAGAAAGATAAAACGAAAAAGTTGGTAGTGAGAATTCGTAGAAGAAGCAATCACCCTTGCGAAATACGCAATTGGAAGATGGCAGCTCTGGACAGGAATAACTGGGGAAGAAAATTTCGAGAACGTCAAGGCCTGTATCACCATGGAAAAGGAAGGTTAATAATATATATTCCAATGTAAAAAAGCGTATCTGGTATCAAGACATGATATATTGTGATCGATCCTTAATAAGTCTACGAAATTTCGAATTAATCCGAAGTTTTGTAGTACTTCAAAGATTGGAATGTTGAATAAACAATAAAAAAAAATGAGTAATTATTGTATTCCTTCCGTTATATATTAAAAACTCTTTCCATTGGAAATAATATTGGGAAAGCGTCTAAAAAATGTATTACGATTGTTTCAAACTCCCTGTTTTTACTCGTACATCGGGGATATTTAATTTTAATTAACTGAAAAACAAGTCTGGGCTTTCAAAATATCAAACTTCACTATATCATGTTAGTAAAAACAAGGGAGAAAGCCTTTGAGCGAAATATTCGATACGCCTTTATTTGCTCTCATACTAGAATTTCATTTTCGGAATTAAAAACTAACATTTCGCAATTTTTGCTTCATTTCGTGGGTTTTTAGTATAAATTCTCTCCCCGACACCTCTGAACTCTCCCCCTTATCTCGGATCGACAATAGAGGTATCAAGTTTCCGTTTCAATACAAAAACCTTCTACAGGTAACGCGTCTACATTATGGCGGCTGTCGGCCGATGCAATTATCTTGTATAGAAACAAATGGCGACTCTTGCGAACTGCCATAAATAAAGACTTGTTAGATTAATTATAGCACAATAAAGATTTTGTTGCTTTCCTTCCCATCTCGCCCGTTTTACGGCGACGATAAGAGAACTACTATTGTCCCTATTTTGATGCTGATGGTTAATAGCCTAATACTAACAATCACATCACTTTATGCATAAATTTTTAATGATTTTAGTTTGAATATAGTCGGAATTTTTAAATTGAGAATAAGCAAACTTAGAAAAAAAACAAAATGTAAAAGGAACGTAATTTGATTTTAAAGGTGCTACGATTATCCTTAAAATATATGGAAATCTAGGACAATAATGCTTCGAAAATTACAACCTGTTGTTTTCACAGTGTCAGGTGTATAATCAATCACTTTATATCTAACAGCTCAATCGATCACCCATTATAAAGTTCAGAATAGTTTCTCAATGCTTATATCCTGGGTAATCAAGCCTACACATACATACGCGTCCTATATTATCTCTTCATATTAACATTATTCCAGTGAAATGGCAACTTAAGTTGGTAATAATACAGGGTGGCCCAATAGAACGTGCATTTATAAGCTAAAAAAATTAATACTTGAGGTACTGTTGAAATAAAAGTTATGATAATTAGGTAATTAAATGAAGTTTTTTTTTCAAAATAACATCATCTAAATGACGGTCCTTTCCTCTAAACGCGAACGCAGATTCGTGAAAACTCTTGTCAATTAATCTGGTATGATTGCTGCCATTTCCTGGCAGATATTTTCATTTAGCTGACTGATTTCCCTCGGATTTTTCATGTAGTCTTTATGTTTGAGGTTTTCTCATAAAAACAATCAAGAGGCGTCAAGTCAGAGCTACGTGGGGGCCACCTCTTTTGGAAATTAGTCTTGTAGGGAACATCAGTCTAACAGCCGTCAAAGAATCACTGTGACAGATCGCTCCGACTTGTTGTAACCAAGTTCTCGTATTCGCTATTCTTGATCTCGCAAGCTTTGGAGTCAAATATCCCTCTAACATCGCAATATAGCGATGATGCTTCGTCCTTGTGAATCTTCAAAGAAGAAAGGTCAAATAATTCATTTACTTGAGTTTGCTGCCCATGCCGTTACTTTCGGACTATGCGGTGGTTTTTGATGTTTCATTTTTGGATTTTTTCGATCCAATAACGACCAGGATGTTGCCAAAAGTGGAAAATCGACTAAGCAATTCTTCAGCAAATGTCAACCTTGATCCAAAGTCAGTATCTTTTAATTCCTGTGTTAACTGGAGCTTATAAGGATGCAGCTCAAAATCCAACTTCAAAATTCGCTTTAAACTTCTTCGTGACAAGTTTAAAGCCACCGATCTCTTCCGAGTAGACACATGCGGATTTTCTCGTACTGACTCCTTCACCCTATCGATATTATCGGTTGTCCTAGACGTTCTTGGACGACCTTTTGCTGATATTTTAATTAAATTTGCACTCGGAGCTTCATCAACGTGTCTTAATCCATATTCTGAACGATACAGTCGCGTTGTCAAGACAAAAGCGACGCTTTCCGTCGAAGTGACTCATGGCTACTACAACTCCACGAGAACAAATATCCAACCACGCTAGGCTTCCCCCGCCCACACACCGTTTACCTCGCGAAAAAAGTGCAATATGTACGTTCTATTGCGTTACCCTGTATGATACTTGAGCTTTGAGATTAGACAAATGAGAACAATTGTTTTTAAAAATATTCTCCTATAAGATCAATACACTTTTGCAAGCATTCGAGCCAATTTTCATTCCGATTGAGGTACCTCCAAAACGTGTGTTTTGAACGCATCAACTGCTTCTTCAGGTGTAGAAAAACGCAATATTTCCAGAGCACACCTCGTATAAAAATGGATTTGTAAACAAAAAATTGTTTATTTATACCAATATCAAAATTGTTATAACATTTTTGTTTTACAAAAGTCGTTTTACGTTTCTGGGGATTCTAATTTTAGATATTTCTCAGGATAAAAACGTATTTTAGTGTGTGAAGAAATCAAATTTCGGTATTGATATTCTGTATAAAACATGTCAAACAACTGACTATTTGATGGGGAAAAACATCGAATCAATGTCTCGTATTCATCTGATTTATCACTCAATGACTTTTTTTTTGTTCCCCACTGTCAAACAAAAGATGCACGGACGGCAAAATTTATTACTTCAAGAATTTTTCGAAGACATTCTACGATATCGGTTTTAGAGTGGAAAAAGTTTTCGGCAGTTTTGATTTGAGCGCATGCTAAAATGTATAGATCTTAAAGGCGAATATTTTGAAAAAACAATAAAAATTAGTAGTAGTAAACCAATTCCTGGTATTCTCGGACCTCGGTCCTTATGATACGAGAATATATACTCATAGTTGTCGATGTAAAATTCCTATAATATTCTTTTGTATGATTTACGATAGAGTTTGAGAAAAAACTAGTTTTTCACATAGTTCATACACACCTTTTACTGTATATTTTTTCAATTTTTTAATTAATATATATAGGGAAACATTTTTTTTTAAATTCGAAAATTTTGTAGGCAGTTAAACATTCCAGTGAGTCCGTCATATTACGTGACGTCATAGGTATAAAATAAATAATGAACTTATGATATAAAGTAAATACGATAGTTAATCTAAAATAAGAATAAATATTAAACTTTGATTAATCTGAAAAATGGTATATAAATCGTGTTTTGTGACATGATACCATGATTAAAACACCTGATCGAGTTTTTTTATGATGCAAAAAAATTTGATTTTACAACAAAAATGGTTTGAAAGTTTGACGATACTGCGAGATGTAATTAGTTTTTGTTGTCAGGATTATTTTAATATTAGTAAGATTCAAATTTAGCTTATTTTAATATTTTATAGTAATAAAGTTTATTATGCTTGTAATTTTTATCGTAATTGTGTAATTAACTCAACCTATAAAAGTTTTATTCACTTAGAAAAATGTTTCATTTATATGTGACTAATAAATAAAAACTGTATTATAACAGCACACGCGACGTTGCCGGCAACGATAATCTCGTGATCATCAAGGAGACAACTGCGCAACTGGAATTTTACGATTTTCAATTAAGTATTTAGAAATTTTCTCACTTTTGATTAAATATTTTACTTTCTGGCATTATTCCATATAGAGAACTCATTTAATAAAAAAAAATAATTTAAAAAAATGCGAGTACTCTATTGGATTTGATCCGTTAAGGTTTATTCACTTATATATATATAGAAAAATGTTTCATTTATATGTAACAAATAAATAAAAACTGCATTATAACAGCACACACGACGTTGCCGGCAACGATAATCTAGTGATCATCAAGCAGACAACTGCGCAACTGGAATTTTTGCAATTTAAATTATATATGTAGAAATTTTTTCACTTTTGATTAAATATTTTACTTTCTGGCATTATTCCATATAGAGAACTCATTTAATAAAAAAAAATAATTTAAAAAAATGCAAGTACTCTATTGGATTTGATCCGTTAAGGTTTATTCACTTATATATATAGAAAAATGTTTCATTTATACGTAACAAATAAATAAAAACTGTATTATAACAGCACACGCGACGTTGCTGGCAACGATAATCTCGTGATCATCAAGCAGACAAGTGCGCAACTGGAATTTTTGCGATTTTCAATTAAATATTTAGAAATTTTCTCACTTTTGATTAAATATTTTACTTTCTGACATTATTCCATATAGAGAACTCATAAAATAAACAAAAAAATAATTTTAAAAAAATGCGAGTACTCAATTGGATTTGATCCATTTTTCTTTTTGAAAATATCATTTAGCGTCATTGCCCTTTTCAGTATCCCTAGTCCCTGATACAAAAACTTGGTTCGCTATTGTCTATTGTGTTATTATTATTACTATACGAAATCAGAAAAGAGATTCTATCTCTCCCAACAGTTCATCCTGTTCCAAATTGAAAAAGAAGTTTTCTGAACTTCGCTACCCGTTTTGTTGTATATTAAATGGAATATCAAACTTTATAGGAGGACGAGAATAGCCATTGTTAGTTTTAAATTTGTTCTCTCGTCTTTAGATTTCGGCGTTATGGAAACAATGGATACACTTCGGGGAAAAGTGGCAGTAGGTGACGAAAAGGGGGTGTAAATATTATATAAAGACAATGGTCGATGGTCGGTTGGCATGACATTCTTCTTTGAAATAATGACTCGAAATAATAATTAACAGAAAGTTTGAAAATGAGAATTTGATATAGGTTATTAAAGTTTTCTCATCCATTATCAGAAATTTGATAAATAGGAGATGTAGTTTCTTTATTATGCTCTTAATCAAATTTTCCACGCACTTGTGGTAAGTCTCGACTAGGATAGCCTTCAGTTCAGAGGTTTGGAAAAGAAGAAAAAGTCACTAAGATCCGAATCTCGCGAATAGGTTGCCGGAGCGATGATTCTTTTCGAGTTTGCCAAAAAAATCAGTCACAATTAACGCTGGGATGTGATAGTGCAAAATCGTGGTGGAAAATCCATGGAGATATCTGAGAAAGACCTAGTAGTACTCCTTATTGCCCGTTTAACCTTCCGGAATTAATTCATGATGAACCACACTACGTTTTGAGGTGTCAGCGTGAAACACTTCGTTCTAAATAACCCAATCCATTAGATTTTCCACCACGATTTTGCACTATCACATCCCAGTGTGATTGTGACTCCGGTAGCGTAATCACAACATTTTGCTTTCTTTGTGACTTTTTCTTCTTTTCAAAACCCCTGTATTGGAGGTTATCCTGGAATTCCATTTACAAGACAAAAGAAGAGGATGGGCTACTCGCATGAGGCAAGTTTTTGACGACTTCACGATCTTCATTGATCGCTTTGTGCAGCTCGTTTGCGATAAAATAAACTCCCCGACGCTTCCGCAGCCACGTAAACAAATAGTTGACAAACACAAAGTTTGTTTGACAAAAAGTTGTATCAAAAAAATGTTACCGACTGGATTTTCTTACGAGCACATCAATACATTAAGCCGGATCGAACCAATATAAAAAAATAATTTGTAAATTTACTTACTTTTTTGGCATTTTCTTGGTTGTTGTTATCGGAATGTGGTGCAGATGGAGCCATGACTGATACGTTAGATTGTGATAGTAATTCGTCGCTACCTCTCTGAAAAGAAAAATACAAGATTCAAAATTTTTATTGGGAGATAACAGAGGATTCTCGGAGGAGTGTTGATTTGTCGAGCTGATTTGGGTATATTGGGCATGTAGCCAGAATGGACGAGGATATTTGGGTAAAAGATTGTTGTAAAGGGAAGACGAAGTCAAAAGGAGAAGAAGGCGCCCACGGAAATAATAGATAGAAGCATGTAGAGAAGATTTAAGAAGAATAGACGTGAAGCAGTCTGAACTCCAAGTCTTACAAGGCCTGTTGAGATATTTATTAATGTTTTCGTAGTGGCAGTGTGGCAAATTAAACACCAAAGTGTACTAACTCTAATGTATTTCGAATACTTATGTATCCATCTTCGGGAAGTGAAATTATGGTCACATAACAATGTAAAAATGTGTATAAAATTATTAAAAATTAACTCCATTAATTAATTGAGGTTTGTGGCGTATTGACATTTATTATCAAATCAATATTCAAATTGATGCGTGATTTAAATATGGAATATATTGATCCTGGTTGCTATTCAAATTGTTTTGAATTTTTATTGGTTAGATTAGGGTAGATCGTTATGAATTAAACTGAATATTTATTGGTTAGATTCAATTTAAGCTTTTATAGGTTAGATGAGGTTAGTTGGTTACTGATGGCCTTGAATTTTTTATAGATTTTTTTTTGACATCTAAAAGGTTATTTAAATCAGTTTTCTTATTAATACACTGTTAATTAAGAGCAATATATTGTCAAAACTTTGACAGGTTCATAATTCATACAATGACCTTCGTAGAAAACGAGTGATACCAACGAGCATCTATCGGGTTATAATTTACGTCACTTTTCTGAGAAATATATGACAAACGTATTTTTTTTCATCACAATTTAAACAAGGAATTTCATTAAGTAAATAAATTTTTATAAATATTATAGAGACAAAGATAATATTACGAACTCGCCTACTGATATAGACCGTGAGGCCGGTACTGTTAAGTTTGGCGTATGCGACGACTATTCGTATTTTTTTGGCGACTATTTGTTTATATTCCCGTGACTCATTTTTATAGAGACAGTATTATAGGGATTTCAAGAATCTGAAATATTTAGAACGTGATTTTAATATATAAAGCGGAATTTTAGCAGTTGTAGTCTGTAAACAATTTCAAATAGTGAATACATCGAGACAATGCCAAATGAAGTCAAATATATATTTGAATAAATTGAAAAACAAGTGGAAAAGCATTTTTTGAACATCATTTTCTTGTTACGTCACTGAATTTAATTCCCAAAGCTTGCAGTGTTAATACGTACATATATATATATATATATATATATATATATATATATATATATATATATATATATATATATATATATATATATAGTGGTTCGTCGCTTATAAATGCACAGTGTTACACTTGATGCTGTCGCCTCTCAACGCCAGTCATTATTTCTCTCCGATAGTAAAATCCGTTAAGAGCCTTTTGTGTTTTCATGAACGGAAACACACTTTCCGACTCTCCGCTCTTTTCTCTAAGCGGCCGTTTTGGCATTTACGATCACTCAAGATTATATGGTTAAATATAGCTGCTACTGCTGCCGTTGCCCACTTAATCCGAATATAAAATATATATTTGGAAATACATAAACTGCTTCGAACGTATATTTCATGTATCCAAATTTTAATAACCGACAGAAAAATTTTATACGTTTATAATCTAGAATGGAAAATTTTTTTTTTTCATTTTCACTTGTATTTACTAAACTAGAGAAAGCACAATCTCCAAAAGAAAACGACTGAGCTTCAAGTTGAAGAGCACCATCCGCAATATTGCATTTTGAGGTACCTCAAAACCTTTCCAAACTTAGAGCTATCTTATTGGAAGTCTAGACAGTCCAGGGTACGAGAATGGTCCCAAAAGTACCTGGTCTGACCTAGAGATGGCGGTAGTTGTAGTAGAAAGTATACAATCTATACAGTATATGTTTCAAGTTTGAAGACGCCGCGTTGTTTGGTAATTGGTTGGCAGCCATTGATAGTGAACGTTTACTAGTAAATTTGTAAACATAAAAGAAAGCTGTGAGCAAGATGGGTGCCGCGTTTTCTCACAATGGAACGAAAATAGCGTTGTGGAGATTACCGTGGATGAAACGTGGGTCCATCACTTAAGACCCGAAATAAAAAAATAATCAAGGCAATAGACTGAAAAAGGAGAACCGGCTCCAAAGGCAAAGAACGCTACTTCTGCAGGCAAAGTCAAGGCGACGGTTTCTTGGGATACGCGTGGGATTATTTCCATTGAATATCTTGAGAAAGGAAAACCTATCAACGGCGAGTTTTATGCAACGTTTAAGCGAAGAAATCAAGTAAAAACAGCCGGATTTCACTAAGAGGAAAGTGTTGTTTCATCAATTCAATGCATCCATTACTGCAATGGCCAAAATCAATGAATTAAAGTTTGAATTGCTACCTTATGCACCCTATTCGCCAGATTTAGCCCCCTCGGATTATTTTCTGTTCCCAGACGTGAAAAAATGTCTTGGTGGTCAAAGATTTTCCAACAATGAAGAGTTGATTTCGGCAGTTAATGGCTATTTTGAGGAGCTTGTAGATTCTTATTATAAAAAGGGTATTAAATTTATTCAACATCGCTGGTAAAAGTGTTTTCTTTGTAGGACCAGGTACTTCTGTGTTTGTCTCACATTTCACTTGCTACATTTTACATTTCTGTTTGGATTTAATTCTCTAATGTATTTTCACTAATTTGTGTTTTATGTTTTCACATTCTTCGTTAAATTCATCATTCCTTTCTATAATCCTTATTTTACTTAGTTGTATTTCTGCATTTTCAATAAACTTCTTTATACTTTCCCAATTTTCTTCTGTATTTGTAAGGTTCTAACTTTAATTTCATTTTAATATGTCAATATTTTTGACAGTTTTCGATTTCTTTATTTACAAGCTTACAAGTTAATTTTGTTAATGTGTTACTAACCATACTTTTATCGATTCATTTCTCCACAATATTTATCATTTTCGTCGATAAAATCGATACAGCTTGTGCCACTTTCTTCTCATCCACCTATGTTTCTTCTGGTAAATCTCGGATTATTTTATTCAAATATTTAAAATACACTCAGTTTTTGATATATAAGACCTAAATTGCGTCTCGACGCATTATTAACAAAGCCATCAATCTCGTTTTTCCCTTTTACTTTAACCTCGGTAATTGTTTTTTCATATTCACGTCAAGTCAAACAGTAACATCATGATAAAGATAATCCCTCCATTTGAGAGGAAATCCCTTCTCGCAAGGCAGAACATCCCTCTTTTTATTTTTTAGTAAAACCAAGAGACAATTATTCTGGGAAAAATCAAGCAAAGAGAGATTGACGTAGTGTGTCTTACCACGACAGGATTGAAACGCGTGGCATTAGATTTAACATTTTTAAAATGTCAACCTCGTTCTTAGTTTTATTCTGGATAGAAGATAATACACTACAAGTCAAAAGTTTGGTAATAGTGATAATAAAATAACAGTCTATAATTTCTACTCTCTCGCTTTGATTTCGGTGCTTAATTTTAGTATTTTCTGTAACATTTTCGATGAATCGTCGTCTATTTGGTTCCGGTCCATTAGTCTTCCAGGATATTCCAATTATGTGAAGTGGAAATAGGACATTGCTTTCTGATTTTCCTGGAAAATTTATTCTTCTACAACTCAAGTCGGACGATAAATCATCACTTCCAGGACGTTCTTTCTTTACAATTCTTTCAAATACTTTTTGCCCATCTTCGAGGAATGCTGGGAATCGTTGTCACGCTGAAAGATAAATTTTTCGCTGACTAGAGCGTACTTCATTTTCTCTTGATATTTTTTATAGCCTTCTTTCTTCAAAATCGCTCCAGTTTTTACTAGATCTAGATATTATTTCCTCCAGACTTTAACTGACCATCACCGAGTCTACACCGTGTTTTAGAGTCGAGATTAGACATGGATCCTTTGATTTTCCAATTTTCATATAGTATCTTGATTCTATTTTCATGGCTTAAAAGAGGCCACCTTTTCAAAAATACCATCTTCTCTTAATCTCCTTTTCACTGTAGAAGTACTCAGAAGAAAATCGCTAGATTTATTGATCCGAGCTGCTATCTTTGGGCTCGTGAGTCGTGGACCACGTTTACTGACTAATACGAAACGTTTATTTCCAGCGGTTGTGGTTTATGGCGGCCGTCCTGACCGTTTTCTATCGCCAAATCTTCTTCGTGTTTGCATATTTTTTCACGTCGGTACGACAATTATTGCATGAGTTTAACCCCTTTCAAAACTGTCTCAATTTGCGAAAATGAAAATAATTCGTATACGAACTTCACAAAAAGATTTATTGGTCCATAAAGTATAATTTGATTGGGACTAAACTACAATCATAAACTTATGGGGTGGCAAAAACTTTTGCCCGTCGGCTATACCTCAGGAACGGATTATACTACAGCTTCAGTAAAAAAATTATAACAAATATTCAACCCGACAAACACGTGGAAACTATTTTCAGAATTTTAGTTCCACTATTAGAGGACATATTTGAAAATATGTAATTGTCCACTTTGCATTTTGAAAATAATATTGGAAATACTTCAATACTTTGGTATTCGAAAAGTACAGTTAATCATAATTTTGAAAGACATAAACGATGAAAGTAATTTTGGACTATGAGAACTCTCCTTTTCCTCTCTACTCTTTTCTACGTTGAATATTTTGCAAGTTAGTGTCCCATGACGTTGCGACTGTCAAAATATGAAATAAAAATTTAATGCTCTGTATCTCGGAAAATAACAGTAATTATGATATGAAAATTTCACAGTTTAATTGACAATTCTTTGCGAATCTATAGAATTTTTATTCAAATTGTTCGTTAAATATTTTGAAAGTTACGACTAAAGTTCAATCCAAAACAAAATACGAAACTAAACTTTAATGCTCTGTATCTCGGAAAATAACAATAATTATGATATGAAAATTTCACAGTTTAATTGACAATTCTTTGCGAATCTATAGAATTTTGGTTCCATTTGTTTGTTAAATATTTTGCAAGTTACGACTAAAGTTCAATCCAAGACAAAATACGAAACTAAACTTTAATGCTCTGTATCTCGGAAAATAACAATAATTATGATATGAAAATTTCACAGTTTAATTGACAATTCTTTGCGAATCTATAGAATTTTTATTCAAATTGTTCGTTAAATATTTTGAAAGTTACGACTAAAGTTCAATCCAAAACAAAATACGAAACTAAACTTTAATGCTCTGTATCTCGGAAAATAACAATAATTATGATATGAAAATTTCACAGTTTAATTGATAATTCTTTGCGAATCTATAGAATTTTGGTTCCATTTGTTTGTTAAATATTTTGCAAGTTACGACTAAAGTTCAATCCAAGACAAAATACGAAACTAAACTTTAATGCTCTGTATCTCGGAAAATAACAATAATTATGATATGAAAATTTCACAGTTTAATTGACAATTCTTTGGGAATCTATAGAATTTTGGTTCCATTTGTTTGTTAAATATTTTGCAAGTTACGACTAAAGTTCAATCCAAGACAAAATACGAAACTAAACTTTAATGCTCTGTATCTCGGAAAATAACAATAATTATGATATGAAAATTTCACAGTTTAATTGACAATTCTTTGGGAATCTATAGAATTTTGGTTCCATTTGTTTGTTAAATATTTTGCAAGTTACGACTAAAGTTCAATCCAAAACAAAATACGAAACTAAACTTTAATGCTCTGTATCTCGGAAAATAACAATAATTATGATATGAAAATTTCACAGTTTAATTGACAATTCTTTGCGAATCTATAGAATTTTGGTTCCATTTGTTTGTTAAATATTTTGCAAGTTACGACTAAAGTTCAATCCAAGACAAAATACGAAACTAAACTTTAATGCTCTGTATCTCGGAAAATAACAATAATTATGATATGAAAATTTCACAGTTTAATTGACAATTCTTTGCGAATCTATAGAATTTTGGTTCCATTTGTTTGTTAAATATTTTGCAAGTTACGACTAAAGTTCAATCCAAGACAAAATACGAAACTAAACTTTAATGCTCTGTATCTCGGAAAATAACAATAATTATGATATGAAAATTTCACAGTTTAATTGATAATTCTTTGCGAATCTATAGAATTTTGGTTCCATTTGTTTGTTAAATATTTTGCAAGTTACGACTAAAGTTCAATCCAAGACAAAATACGAAACTAAACTTTAATGCTCTGTATCTCGGAAAATAACAATAATTATGATATGAAAATTTCACAGTTTAATTAACAATTCTTTGCGAATCTATAGAATTTTGGTTCCATTTGTTTGTTAAATATTTTGCAAGTTACGACTAAAGTTCAATCCAAGACAAAATACGAAACTAAACTTTAATGCTCTGTATCTCGGAAAATAACAATAATTATGATATGAAAATTTCACAGTTTAATTGACAATTCTTTGCGAATCTATAGAATTTTGGTTCCATTTGTTTGTTAAATATTTTGCAAGTTACGACTAAAGTTCAATCCAAGACAAAATACGAAACTAAACTTTAATGCTCTGTATCTCGGAAAATAACAATAATTATGATATGAAAATTTCACAGTTTAATTGACAATTCTTTGCGAATCTATAGAATTTTGGTTCCATTTGTTTGTTAAATATTTTGCAAGTTACGACTAAAGTTCAATCCAAGACAAAATACGAAACTAAACTTTAATGCTCTGTATCTCGGAAAATAACAATAATTATGATATGAAAATTTCACAGTTTAATTGACAATTCTTTGCGAATCTATAGAATTTTGGTTCCATTTGTTTGTTAAATATTTTGCAAGTTACGACTAAAGTTCAATCCAAGACAAAATACGAAACTAAACTTTAATGCTCTGTATCTCGGAAAATAACAATAATTATGATATGAAAATTTCACAGTTTAATTGACAATTCTTTGCAAATCTATAGAATTTTGGTTCAATTTGTTCGTTAAATATTTTGCAAGTTACGACTAAAGTTCAATCCAAGACAAAATACGAAACTAAACTTTAATGCTCTGTATCTCGGAAAATAACAATAATTATGATATGAAAATTTCACAGTTTAATTGACAATTCTTTGCAAATATATAGAATTTTGGTTCCATTTGTTTGTTAAATATTTTGCAAGTTACGACTAAAGTTCAATCCAAGACAAAATACGAAACTAAACTTTAATGCTCTGTATCTCGGAAAATAACAATAATTATGATGTGAAAATTTCACAGTTTAATTGACAATTCTTTGCAAATATATAGAATTTTGGTTCCATTTGTTTGTTAAATATTTTGCAAGTTACGACTAAAGTTCAATCCAAGACAAAATACGAAACTAAACTTTAATGCTCTGTATCTCGGAAAATAACAATAATTATGATATGAAAATTTCACAGTTTAATTGACAATTCTTTGCGAATCTATAGAATTTTGGTTCCATTTGTTTGTTAAATATTTTGCAAGTTACGACTAAAGTTCAATCCAAGACAAAATACGAAACTAAACTTTAATGCTCTGTATCTCGGAAAATAACAATAATTATGATATGAAAATTTCACAGTTTAATTGACAATTCTTTGCGAATCTATAGAATTTTGGTTCCATTTGTTTGTTAAATATTTTGCAAGTTACGACTAAAGTTCAATCCAAGACAAAATACGAAACTAAACTTTAATGCTCTGTATCTCGGAAAATAACAATAATTATGATATGAAAATTTCACAGTTTAATTGACAATTCTTTGCAAATCTATAGAATTTTGGTTCAATTTGTTCGTTAAATATTTTGCAAGTTACGACTAAAGTTCAATCCAAGACAAAATACGAAACTAAACTTTAATGCTCTGTATCTCGGAAAATAACAATAATTATGATATGAAAATTTCACAGTTTAATTGACAATTCTTTGCAAATATATAGAATTTTGGTTCCATTTGTTTGTTAAATATTTTGCAAGTTACGACTAAAGTTCAATCCAAGACAAAATACGAAACTAAACTTTAATGCTCTGTATCTCGGAAAATAACAATAATTATGATGTGAAAATTTCACAGTTTAATTGACAATTCTTTGCAAATATATAGAATTTTGGTTCCATTTGTTTGTTAAATATTTTGCAAGTTACGACTAAAGTTCAATCCAAGACAAAATACGAAACTAAACTTTAATGCTCTGTATCTCGGAAAATAACAATAATTATGATATGAAAATTTCACAGTTTAATTGACAATTCTTTGCAAATCTATAGAATTTTGGTTCAATTTGTTCGTTAAATATTTTGCAAGTTACGACTAAAGTTCAATCCAAGACAAAATACGAAACTAAACTTTAATGCTCTGTATCTCGGAAAATAACAATAATTATGATATGAAAATTTCACAGTTTAATTGACAATTCTTTGCAAATATATAGAATTTTGGTTCCATTTGTTTGTTAAATATTTTGCAAGTTACGACTAAAGTTCAATCCAAGACAAAATACGAAACTAAACTTTAATGCTCTGTATCTCGGAAAATAACAATAATTATGATGTGAAAATTTCACAGTTTAATTGACAATTCTTTGCAAATATATAGAATTTTGGTTCCATTTGTTTGTTAAATATTTTGCAAGTTACGACTAAAGTTCAATCCAAGACAAAATACGAAACTAAACTTTAATGCTCTGTATCTCGGAAAATAACAATAATTATGATATGAAAATTTCACAGTTTAATTGACAATTCTTTGCGAATCTATAGAATTTTGGTTCCATTTGTTTGTTAAATATTTTGCAAGTTACGACTAAAGTTCAATCCAAGACAAAATACGAAACTAAACTTTAATGCTCTGTATCTCGGAAAATAACAATAATTATGATATGAAAATTTCACAGTTTAATTGACAATTCTTTGCGAATCTATAGAATTTTGGTTCCATTTGTTTGTTAAATATTTTGCAAGTTACGACTAAAGTTCAATCCAAGACAAAATACGAAACTAAACTTTAATGCTCTGTATCTCGGAAAATAACAATAATTATGATATGAAAATTTCACAGTTTAATTGACAATTCTTTGCAAATCTATAGAATTTTGGTTCAATTTGTTCGTTAAATATTTTGCAAGTTACGACTAAAGTTCAATCCAAGACAAAATACGAAACTAAACTTTAATGCTCTGTATCTCGGAAAATAACAATAATTATGATATGAAAATTTCACAGTTTAATTGACAATTCTTTGCAAATATATAGAATTTTGGTTCCATTTGTTTGTTAAATATTTTGCAAGTTACGACTAAAGTTCAATCCAAGACAAAATACGAAACTAAACTTTAATGCTCTGTATCTCGGAAAATAACAATAATTATGATGTGAAAATTTCACAGTTTAATTGACAATTCTTTGCAAATATATAGAATTTTGGTTCCATTTGTTTGTTAAATATTTTGCAAGTTACGACTAAAGTTCAATCCAAGACAAAATACGAAACTAAACTTTAATGCTCTGTATCTCGGAAAATAACAATAATTATGATGTGAAAATTTCACAGTTTAATTGACAATTCTTTGCAAATATATAGAATTTTGGTTCCATTTGTTTGTTAAATATTTTGCAAGTTACGACTAAAGTTCAATCCAAGACAAAATACGAAACTAAACTTTAATGCTCTGTATCTCGGAAAATAACAATAATTATGATATGAAAATTTCACAGTTTAATTGACAATTCTTTGCGAATCTATAGAATTTTGGTTCCATTTGTTTGTTAAATATTTTGCAAGTTACGACTAAAGTTCAATCCAAGACAAAATACGAAACTAAACTTTAATGCTCTGTATCTCGGAAAATAACAATAATTATGATATGAAAATTTCACAGTTTAATTGACAATTCTTTGCGAATCTATAGAATTTTGGTTCCATTTGTTTGTTAAATATTTTGCAAGTTACGACTAAAGTTCAATCCAAGACAAAATACGAAACTAAACTTTAATGCTCTGTATCTCGGAAAATAACAATAATTATGATATGAAAATTTCACAGTTTAATTGACAATTCTTTGCAAATCTATAGAATTTTGGTTCAATTTGTTCGTTAAATATTTTGCAAGTTACGACTAAAGTTCAATCCAAGACAAAATACGAAACTAAACTTTAATGCTCTGTATCTCGGAAAATAACAATAATTATGATATGAAAATTTCACAGTTTAATTGACAATTCTTTGCAAATATATAGAATTTTGGTTCCATTTGTTTGTTAAATATTTTGCAAGTTACGACTAAAGTTCAATCCAAGACAAAATACGAAACTAAACTTTAATGCTCTGTATCTCGGAAAATAACAATAATTATGATGTGAAAATTTCACAGTTTAATTGACAATTCTTTGCAAATATATAGAATTTTGGTTCCATTTGTTTGTTAAATATTTTGCAAGTTACGACTAAAGTTCAATCCAAGACAAAATACGAAACTAAACTTTAATGCTCTGTATCTCGGAAAATAACAATAATTATGATATGAAAATTTCACAGTTTAATTGACAATTCTTTGCGAATCTATAGAATTTTGGTTCCATTTGTTTGTTAAATATTTTGCAAGTTACGACTAAAGTTCAATCCAAGACAAAATACGAAACTAAACTTTAATGCTCTGTATCTCGGAAAATAACAATAATTATGATATGAAAATTTCACAGTTTAATTGACAATTCTTTGCGAATCTATAGAATTTTGGTTCCATTTGTTTGTTAAATATTTTGCAAGTTACGACTAAAGTTCAATCCAAGACAAAATACGAAACTAAACTTTAATGCTCTGTATCTCGGAAAATAACAATAATTATGATATGAAAATTTCACAGTTTAATTGACAATTCTTTGCAAATCTATAGAATTTTGGTTCAATTTGTTCGTTAAATATTTTGCAAGTTACGACTAAAGTTCAATCCAAGACAAAATACGAAACTAAACTTTAATGCTCTGTATCTCGGAAAATAACAATAATTATGATATGAAAATTTCACAGTTTAATTGACAATTCTTTGCGAATCTATAGAATTTTGGTTCCATTTGTTTGTTAAATATTTTGCAAGTTACGACTAAAGTTCAATCCAAGACAAAATACGAAACTAAACTTTAATGCTCTGTATCTCGGAAAATAACAATAATTATGATATGAAAATTTCACAGTTTAATTGACAATTCTTTGCGAATCTATAGAATTTTGGTTCCATTTGTTTGTTAAATATTTTGCAAGTTACGACTAAAGTTCAATCCAAGACAAAATACGAAACTAAACTTTAATGCTCTGTATCTCGGAAAATAACAATAATTATGATATGAAAATTTCACAGTTTAATTGACAATTCTTTGCAAATCTATAGAATTTTGGTTCAATTTGTTCGTTAAATATTTTGCAAGTTACGACTAAAGTTCAATCCAAGACAAAATACGAAACTAAACTTTAATGCTCTGTATCTCGGAAAATAACAATAATTATGATATGAAAATTTCACAGTTTAATTGACAATTCTTTGCAAATATATAGAATTTTGGTTCCATTTGTTTGTTAAATATTTTGCAAGTTACGACTAAAGTTCAATCCAAGACAAAATACGAAACTAAACTTTAATGCTCTGTATCTCGGAAAATAACAATAATTATGATGTGAAAATTTCACAGTTTAATTGACAATTCTTTGCGAATCTATAGAATTTTTATTCAAATTGTTCGTTAAATATTTTGAAAGTTACGACTAAAGTTCAATCCAAAACAAAATACGAAACTAAACTTTAATGCTCTGTATCTCGGAAAATAACAATAATTATGATATGAAAATTTCACAGTTTAATTGACAATTCTTTGCGAATCTATAGAATTTTGGTTCCATTTGTTTGTTAAATATTTTGCAAGTTACGACTAAAGTTCAATCCAAGACAAAATACGAAACTAAACTTTAATGCTCTGTATCTCGGAAAATAACAATAATTATGATATGAAAATTTCACAGTTTAATTGACAATTCTTTGCAAATCTATAGAATTTTGGTTCAATTTGTTCGTTAAATATTTTGCAAGTTACGACTAAAGTTCAATCCAAGACAAAATACGAAACTAAACTTTAATGCTCTGTATCTCGGAAAATAACAATAATTATGATATGAAAATTTCACAGTTTAATTGACAATTCTTTGCGAATCTATAGAATTTTGGTTCCATTTGTTTGTTAAATATTTTGCAAGTTACGACTAAAGTTCAATCCAAGACAAAATACGAAACTAAACTTTAATGCTCTGTATCTCGGAAAATAACAATAATTATGATATGAAAATTTCACAGTTTAATTGACAATTCTTTGCAAATCTATAGAATTTTGGTTCCATTTGTTTGTTAAATATTTTGCAAGTTACGACTAAAGTTTAATCCAAGACAAAATACGAAACTAAACTTTAATGCTCTGTATCTCGGAAAATAACAATAATTATGATATGAAAATTTCACAGTTTAATTGACAATTCTTTGCAAATCTATAGAATTTTGGTTCAATTTGTTCGTTAAATATTTTGCAAGTTACGACTAAAGTTCAATCCAAGACAAAATACGAAACTAAACTTTAATGCTCTGTATCTCGGAAAATAACAATAATTATGATATGAAAATTTCACAGTTTAATTGACAATTCTTTGCGAATCTATAGAATTTTGGTTCCATTCGTTTGTTAAATATTTTGCAAGTTACGACTAAAGTTCAATCCAAGACAAAATACGAAACTAAACTTTAATGCTCTGTATCTCGGAAAATAACAATAATTATGATATGAAAATTTCACAGTTTAATTGACAATTCTTTGCAAATATATAGAATTTTGGTTCCATTTGTTTGTTAAATATTTTGCAAGTTACGACTAAAGTTCAATCCAAGACAAAATACGAAACTAAACTTTAATGCTCTGTATCTCGGAAAATAACAATAATTATGATATGAAAATTTCACAGTTTAATTGACAATTCTTTGCGAATCTATAGAATTTTGGTTCCATTCGTTTGTTAAATATTTTGCAAGTTACGACTAAAGTTCAATCCAAGACAAAATACGAAACTAAACTTTAATGCTCTGTATCTCGGAAAATAACAATAATTATGATATGAAAATTTCACAGTTTAATTGACAATTCTTTGCAAATATATAGAATTTTGGTTCCATTTGTTTGTTAAATATTTTGCAAGTTACGACTAAAGTTCAATCCAAGACAAAATACGAAACTAAACTTTAATGCTCTGTATCTCGGAAAATAACAATAATTATGATATGAAAATTTCACAGTTTAATTGACAATTCTTTGCGAATCTATAGAATTTTTATTCAAATTGTTCGTTAAATATTTTGAAAGTTACGACTAAAGTTCAATCACTATGACGTTGCGAATGTCAAAAAATGAAACTAAACTTTAATGCTCTGTATCTCGGAAAATAACAATAATTATGATATGAAAGTTTCACAGTTTTTATTCACAATTCATTCTTTGCGAATCTATAGAATTTCTATTCAAATTGTTCGTTAAATATTTTGAAAGTTACGACTAAAGGTCAATCACTATGACGTTGCGACTGTCAAAATATGAAATAAAAGTTTAATGCTCTGTATTTCGGAAAATAACAATAATTATGATATGAAAGTTACACAGTTTAATTGACAATTCATTCTTTGCGAATCTCTAGAATTTTTATTCAAATTGTTCGTTAAATATTTTGAAAGTTACGACTAAAGTGATGGTCTGTATCTCGAAAATCTCAAGGTCTAGTACATTACGTAAAAATACGTGGTTTAGTCAAAAATCTCGTGTATTCAATCACCTGTGCTACTTTCGGCTTTTTCACGTCTTTTATTTAATAAGGCGTTTCATCTGGATTACAGCCACGTTAAGCCATCAATTTTATGAGTATGGCTGCGGAGCGTAAAGAATAAAAAAAAAATGACGACGAATAGGAGAAGGGCGAAAGACAAAGAAACGATGTAATTGGAATTGTTATAAATAGTTCGGTGTGGAATGTTGGCTGTAAGATGGAGTAGGCGACCGTGATTAAGATACTTGTAAAAGATTTACAAGAGGAAATTATAGGTTAAATGGAAAATACTTTGGATTTTATGTGATAGTTAGTCTGGGAAGAAGTATATGTAAGTCCGGTTCTACTTAACCGATTTTTATAAACTTGATGTTGTTTAAAAGAGCTTTTTAACAGGAGTATGAAGTATATAAATTTTGATTTGAAACGTGAAATAAAATCACAAAAGTTTAAGTAAAACGTTTGAAAGTAAATTAAGCGAAAACCGTTTGCCGATATTTTTTTTCTGATTCGAGATATCTTAAGATATCGTGGGTCCAGCACTAGAATCTGGATGTACCAGATTTTGATATCAGGCTGGATTATTGCAACTGGGTATTAAGTATAATACATGGCGATCCTGAAATACTTTCACGATGAATCTACGTTTCACCCTTTCAATTAGTTAGCAAAATAAAACCAGAATTTCTTTTCCCGATCAATCAGGAACTACATGTCCTCCAGCTGGAATTGTTCGGTATCATTTACATAACTTTTCTTTGACGATTTCTCCCATCTCGTTTCCTTTCATACATCATTCATAAATATACGTATGCACGGCATAGATTTGTTTAGTTTTCAAAGAACGTTTTCGAAATGTATTTTCTTTGTTTCCACGATTGAAAAATAGTGAATAAAATATGACACTTTGATTAAAAATTCACTTTTTCACAAATACAAACTTAGTATTTCTCAAATAGACAGTTTTGAAAATAAAAACAAGTAAAAACACTAATGCCCAGCGGAGTTAACGAACAATCATTTCTCAGCTTCACGCGTCTACAGACGCACGTACGGCACAGTAAGGCCCCTCAACTGTAATCATTTCCACCTCTTGGTAATGTCGCCATAAATTTTCCCACACCTTGACGTGACGTAGACAAATTATCCCGGGAAAACAACTGGTTGAGTCGGTTCGATTCTGGACTGCAGATCAAGGAAAACGAAAAGAATAGATTTGGAGAAGGAAAACGTTGTTTTTAACAGATTTGGATTGGGAGGATGTTATATAGACGAAAAAGTGTTGGAATAACAATATTTGATATGTAATGGATAGCCCTGTAAGGTAAAATCGACAATTTTATTTTACTAATTCATTTCAAGGGTGTAAATTGAAAAAATTTCAAAGTACCCTAAAAAAGTTGGTATAATTTTTAATAATCCGATATAAAAAAGCCATTTCTTTTAAACTGACAACTCCGACGTCAATTACTTTAGAAACAAGTCCAATTTTAAAGCAGTTTCATCGAGATGAGCACCCCGAGAAAAAAATTAAAAAAAAAAAAGAGACGGCGAAGCTCACGAGTCGAAATTCTCCACGTTTTCTCTTCGAATGTCTTGTTTATTAAAAGTGGCAAAAACTTTCGAAGAACTTTCATCAAACTACGTTAACATTTTTCGAATTCGCACTAAGAAAATTTAAAACCCTTCAAAACTTTGTGTAAACACTTTTAGTTTAAGTCTTCATCCAATGTTTCTACTGCTAGAGAAAAAGTCATCGTCGAAACGGGAATTTTTTTTTATGTAAATTATACTCCTCGTTCCAAGATTCATTTACTAATTTACCAAAATTAATTATAATCAAAGTTTTCGTTCCGTGCTCCAAATATCCTCATTAAAATATTAACTAGCGACCAATGAGATACTGAATTACTGCCACGAAAAGAGCTTCCTTTATTTAGTGTAAGAGGATGGTCCGAGAAGTATTTAGCCTGACCTAGAGATGGCGGTAGTTGCTTCAGAAAGTACACAATCTATACAGCAAGTTTGTTTGGCAGCCATCAATAGTAAACGTTTACGGTGAATTTGTTAACATGGAAGAAATTGGTCGTCACAATGGATTGAATAGGGAGAACCAGCTCCAGAGAAGGCAAAGACCCTTTCATCTACAAGCAAAGACACAGTCCGTATTTAACACCCTACAACTAAAAAAATGTTTGGATCACTGAAAGAAGCCCTCAAAATCGACTACAAGGTAGAGGAATGGTTCTCAGAGTTGCCCGAAGACTTCGGAATCAAAAAGCTTCCGGAGTGGAGTAACTAGTAGGGGAAATTACCCATTTGTCGGAGCGTTCATCCCAATCGTATTCGAGCCGCCCTCGTATATCAATTTTTGACCCCGTATTCTGCGGACACGTTTTCACATGCAGAGTTTTTTATTTCTTTTGTTTTCGTATCATCAGAAATACGACTCGAGGCGTTGAAGAAAACTATTCAGAAATTTATGGGATTTTCGAGTAGGTGTTGAATGCGTATATACCGGGCGCGAGTTCGCTCAATGATTTATTCAAAAACAAGTGATTTAATATCAAAGCAAGTTCGTAATCAATCTCATTCTCTTCGTAGATGAAATTGTTTAAAAATGTATAATCAGAGAAGATTTCTAGGGAATTTTGTTATTATTTCAAGGCGATCTAAACCACGCAAGTTATTTTGATATCTTCTACCTTTTTTTTTGTATGTATGTATATAAAAAGTACAAAGTGGGGCGGATACTTATTCGAATTTGAGGCCCTAGAGCTATTCGATAGAATGGATCGTAAAATTTAATGCTGCTTGTTTCGGAGTGGGCGGAAATGCAGTTAAATCGTATTTCCGTACTTATTCATTCTATCATCACCGCATTTTTACGTTTTCCAGGTTGGCAGTTGTATTAGAAACAATCAAGCTTCAGGTTATGTGAAATAATAAAAATTAGTAATAAAATATAAATTACCAAGTATCGAATGAAGAAATGGAATATAAAGCTCTGGATAACGAATGCTTAAAGAGAAAATTCAAAATTACTACATAAAATACGGATCGATAAAAACCGATAATAAATAAGTAGACTACAGCATGTGAAACTTTTAAGCTTCAAGACCTATATCAACATCTTCTAGTCCTCTACAAGGCCCAAATTCGTCCATCTTCAGAATATTGTTCGCACATTTGGAGCTCCAAGCATATCCAGAAGATGCTCGAATGAATACAGAAGAGAACAGTTCGACTTGTAGGCGATCCAGAGCTGAGCAGAAACTCAGAGCAAAGAAGAAAGGTCGCTGATCTGATTCTGTTTTACTGATACTACTACTACTCTTCAGAGTTGTCTAACATGATCCCAACTAGAGCAGTTTTCGCAAGACGTGGCTCATGTACATTGAGCTCGCCTGCAGAACTTCAATCAGCTACCAAAGCACGTCTTTCCTGAGCACTACAACCTACAGAAGTTAAAGATCAATACCTCCAAATTGTAGGCACCACTCTAACTACTCGAGTGTGTTTTGTGCTTGTTTTTTATATAAAAAAAAACCTTCCAGATAGTATCTATCTATCTAACCATGACCAAATCTTTCATAATAAGCTAACAGTTGATGTTCGTCATAAAATAAAATCAAAATGGATTCGGACGAAGATAAAAGGATTGAAAATCTAATAATTTTACAACAACTGATATTTGCTTAGGATAATGCTCCTGGAAATAAACGTGTAAAGCTTTGGAGATCTTTGGTATGGATGAATATCTTGTTAAAATCATCGAGGAGCTTACACCACTAATTTTGACAAATATTTAAGGTAGGATCTTTCTTCAAAATAGAAGTGTAATTAAGGTGAAAGGAAAGGTAATCCTATGGGCGAAGCTGTACTGCTTAACCCTAGATTTACAGACCAACTGGTACTTCCACAAATATATTGCAACTGGTGATTAGAGATATATTTTAGGAATACTTGATGATGATCATAAAGCAAATTGATACAATTGTATACAGTCAACAAGAATAACTTTTGTTTCAATTCCTTGTGATGGCAAAACTTACCTAATAACAAGAAAAACAAAAGGTGAATCACCGTTAGAAGCATTGTTTTGTTGTGGATATGAAATTTGAACCAGAAAATTCAATTTGAAACGATGATAATTAGCTAAGACGGAGGACGAGATAATCAAGAAGAAATGTAAGTAAAATGTAAAGATTAGAATAGTGCTCAAGTAGAAGAAAAAATTATTGATATAATTCAGATAGCTCATAAAAAGAAATTCCAGTGGATTCTGGATAACAGACGAAAAAAGGGGAGTCAAGAAAACTATGAAATTAGAGCAAGGACGTTCCTTGGTGGCTGATTCCACAGACTTGAACTTCTCCTAAGAATGGAGTCATAAATTGACGTTCTGGGCGTCTACAAGCGTTCATGAGCCACGTCTGCTTGTTGAGCAGTGGTAGAACCGTTTCTAGTCCACCTGTATCGCCTATAATGCTCTCTTCTGTATCGAGACAAGCATCCTCTGGGTTAAGCGTTCCGAATGCTCCAAATGTGCGAGCAATACTTCAAAGTTGGACGAATCTGGGCCTTGTAGAAAATTAGAAGCTGTTGCGAAGGACCGAATCCTGAGCTTTCTTTGTACAAACAAAAGCCTGGGTGTTTGCTGCATTAAACTAAATCAAACTGCGTCCATCCCCCTCTAGAATGTTTTCAAAATCAGTATTGATGGTGCCTACGGATTTAGGTGTTTCCTGGGGAACGCCAACATAGACATCAAGCCTTTCTGAGGTTATTCCATTCAAGCTACCAAGCAAATCGTTGATGAGAACGACAATACGTGTTAAACCCTGTCGAAAGCCTTTGATATGTCCTGTGCGTTTGTCCTTGATGTTTTTGACAGAAATTTGGCGATGGTAAACAGCTGTAGCTTGTTAATTTACAATATTATTGACTTAATGATTTTATTTCACGCTGATCTTTTTATACGTTCACCGTATATTAAAAATATGCCGCTGGTAGTGTTAATTGTTATTCCAAACATAGCGGAAACTGCAAATTCGATGGAAATATGTGGATGGAGGTAAATGAACCCGTAAACTATTACAAGTAGTCAATTTTAATGAATCTAAATATTTCTCCTAGATGCTTACATCGTTATATTACTAATAGACGTAAAGCGAATTCCATAATCCGTAACAACATTTTGTAGTTCGTTATTTCTTTCGTATAATTCACATTTTGTTATAATGATGAGCTGCTTTCGAGTATCATTGAAATTTGTGGAATCTATCTAGTCAAGTATAAATATTATAACAAGAGAATTAAAATTTGATATCATCAAATCGTTTCCGTTTCGTTAAAATATTCTCTCACTTAAACTTCGAAACAGTTATAAGAGAAAATATCGATCGTCCCTCATATACAGACTTCAATCCATCAGAAAGTGCTCGGCTATGTGACCCCTTTTTCAATATTTCCACTTTCGAGAATGTTTTGAATAATACTCGTGGCGTTCTCCCAAATGGACCCATTCATACGCTAATATATGAATACTCTTTCAAGTTGTTTGCTCGAGAAACTGAACTTTGACACGGAGATTTGTAACGAATTTGTAAAGAGAAAAACTTTTCTACAAGACAGTAGAATAACTTTTCTCCTTCTTTTCTATTCAATTTGAATTTGTATAAAAGGTGGATGTTTTGTTGTCGCCTCCAGGTCGACGTTATCAAGATAATGGAGTGTTTTTTCTCTCTACTTTTGTTTGTTTCTTTATAATGCTATAGTATTTACGTTAAGAGCGTTACTTTAATTTCGGAGAGGGCATCGCATCGGTGTATTTCGAAATTAAAATTAGTCTAGTATTACTTTCAATATCATACAAATACATCGAATAACAAAAATATCTTTATATCAGTTTATTTTATCCATTTTGTTACATTACACGATACTTATCTTATTTTTTTCACTCGCCCTGTATTGAATTTTTACCATAATTATCAAAAGTTACTACACTATACATTAAAGCGATACCTTTTTCACTTTCGACTCACACTATATATAAACATTCCCAATAATATTAATTAAAAAAAAAAATGCAAGCTGTCAAAAATTGAGAGATTCTGCTAATCATAATATCCCTAATAAACCATACTTTTGATGAACACTAGAGAAATTTTACAAAAAGTTTTAATACCACACTTTATAGTTACCCTGTATATGATTTGTATCAAAAACTCTATATACAAATCAAAGCGATAAATTTCTCACTTTCGTCTCACACTATATATAAAAATTCCCAATAATATTAATTAAAAAAAATGCAAGCTGTCAAAAATTGAGAAATTCTGCTAATCATAATATCCCTAATAAACCATACTTTTGATGAACGCTATATAACTTCACAAAACGTTTTAATACCACACTTTATAGTTACCCTTAATATGATTAGTATCAAAAACTCTATATACAAATCAAAGAGATAAATTTTTCACTTTTGACTTATACCGTATATAAACGTTCCCCTTCTTACATATTAGTTATAATAATATCAAATATTCATTGAAACAATTTAAGTTATCCAAAGTTCATTGAGGAGCATACTATAAGCACTATATCAATAGAAATAGCTTTACAATCACCCTGTATCATGAAGTGTACAAAAAACTAAATATTTAAGGCATAAATTTGTTTTGACTTTTGACTCACACTATATATAAATGTTTCCATCTTGTATAGTACGATATCAAATATTCAATAAATAAATTTAGGCTGTCAAATGTCAAATAAAAGGTATACCTACCTATAAAATATTTAATTTTTTTTTTAAATTACATATGTTGAAACTGTTTATAAAAATGAATGTTTTTAAAAAAACAAGTCATGATTTTGTTATTATAAAAGCTTAGAGAATCTTCGTGTAAATTACATTACAAAATAAAACATTTTGTTAGGTTAGTTTTGTAAAAAAACATCTTATTTTACGACAGAAAAGAGTTTATAACGCGCGATGTATTATAATTTTAATAGAAACTGGAGTATTCTCACAAATATTTTTTTTATATATACATACATTTATCATATAAAAAAAATTACATTGTAGAAATATCGTATCGAGTATCATATATATAATTATGTAAATAAAAATTCTTACCGTTGAAATTGCCTTCCTTTTTCTATCAATTAAATTCAAGCTCATAATCCAGAAATTAAATTATTATTAACAATAAATTCTTAGATGTATTTATTAATCACTACAAATAATAGTCCAAACAATGACATAAACAAATAGTTTCAAACAATCAACGCTTGCTTCATAAAACAAGTTGATAGGAAATTGCATGTTATTACGTCAAAATAGCTCATAGAAGTACTACAGTGAGGACGTTGCGTTAGACTATAACGACGTTATTTTGCACTGTTATTTTGCACCGAATCATAAACTTCTATACAAAAATACAGAGTTGAAGGTTATTTGATCGTTAGGGGTGATGTGAGTTATAGTTTTTATTAATTTTATTAATATATATTAAATTTGAAACATAATATGGTTATTTTATTTTAAAATTTTGAAACTAAAAAGTTAGGTTATATTAAAAGAGAAATATTGATACGTGAATTGAATCACCGTTAATTTTTCAAATGATTCAGTTGTATACGAGGTATGTTAAAGAATATTCTATAAAATTGTTGTTAGGAAAAATTAGTTTTACCGTATTTTTAATGTCACTGAAATTATTTAATAGATTTAATAGCTAAGACAAAGCTGTATTACACCTTTCTTTTGGTAATAAAATCTTTTTTGTATCTGTCTTTTTTTATAGCCCATTGGAGATTGAGAAAATGAAACAACTCTCGTATTTTGAATTTTGAATGAATGTTTTTGATATTATAAGATAAGAAACTATTCAATTTTTAAATATAATTAACATTGTTTAATACCAAGAAAACATCGAAATATTAATAATAAAAAAGTTATGAGTATAGTATAGATATTTTTGCTTTATGTACATTTCCCTCTTGGGATCTAATTAAATCCGTAACGTTTCTACAATCAACAGATGTAACATGATTTTATCGGCTTTTTTCGGTTCTATAAAATCCCTATGTAAATTTTCCAGGGTTAAATAAAGATCAATAGATAGCTTTCTATCGGAGAAAAGCAAACCAAAGGAAACCCTAACAGATATTAATTTACTAATCTTCTTAAATCTTGCTGACGAAATATCGAAATGTAAAGCTGGCAAATATAATTCCATTTCTGTGTGAAAAGGGAAAAGGGAAGACTGAAAATAACTGATAAGGTACCTCGATGTAGAGTTTATGATCGTCTTTCAACTTTATTAATTCAAAAATACATGCAGATAGTTGAATATTGTATATACCGTGGGGATAAATGCGATTCCTACTATTCTATATTATTAGGAAATGTTAGAAGCTAAGTTGGTCGATTTATATACTCATTTTACAGGTAATTGGATTAATTTCTTACCCCATTCAATATTTTGAATAATCGATATTAGTTTAACCTTATAGAAATAAATATCTTTACAAAAAAACAATTTAGAAGAGGTAGATCGCAAAAGAGGAATGATTATTCAATTGCGTCATGTTTACAAATCCATCTATGCAAAAAAACTCGTAGTAGTATTAAAAAGTAGACAATCTATACAACATACGTTTCAAGTTTGAAGATACCACGTTATTCAGTATTGTGCGCGAGCCAGCAGACATTGTAAGCGTTCCAAAAAGTACGGTACATCGTGTATTAACTGAAAATTTGGATATGAGAAAGCTGTGCGCAAGATGGATGCTGCGTTTATTCATAATGGAACAAAAACAACCTCGTGAGGATGTCTCCATCAAGTTTTTTGTTGATGTTTCACAGAAATAAAGCGCCAAGCCAAGCGCAGTTCAGGTGCATTATTGCCTAATGTTAAACAGGAAATTATTATGACAAATTATGAGCGTGCCTTTCAAAATGGCCCCCGTAGTTTAATATACATAGAATCTACCATTAATTTTTTAGTTTATATATTGTTAAGTTCTATAGGTCTTCCAGACCCTTGGTTTCAATATTCTACTTCCTTTTTTTTTCAATAAAATCAAATGTATATTCACGAAGGAAAAATTGAAATAAAAATGGCAGTTTATTTTAGGGAAAATTACAAAATAATAAATATTTTCAGAACGAGAAGTGAGAAAAATAATACCTTGTATATATATATATATATATATATATATATATATATATATATATATATATATATATATATATATATATATATATATATATATATATAAAGATTATCCGATATGGTTTTGCAGAATTTGGAAATTTTTTAGAACAACTCTATAAATAAGTAAAAGTTGTTAAAAAACTGCTGAAAAAAACGTGAGTAAAAATAAATATATTTATTATTATTATTATTCACAAAACAAAATTTTTCATGTTGATTTATTTTTTTTTCTTACCATGGGGTATTGTTTTGAGATGTTAACATCCATTTGTCACTGAGAGCCATATCTGGAGAATATGGTGGTTGTTAAACCAATTCTAATGTAAATGAATTAAATTTGATTATTATTTGCATTGATATTAGACACTGCATTATCTTTTTGGAGGAAAATGTTTTTTTTCTATCTGTTTCATTGCGATTTTTTCTTCATTAGGTGCAATAATGTGCTTCATAACATTTTTAGTTAAAAGTCAATGTCTAATCAACACACATTGGTTGTTAAAAAAATGTTATTTGATAAGTTTTATAATTTATTTTCAAAAAAAAAGAAATTGATAAAATTCGAATAATCCTGACGAAATATCTGATAATTCCACAATTATCATTTTTTTAACATTTATTTTCGATTTGTGATGCGCGGGGGCTTCCAAAAGTACTAAAATGCATTATAAGTTTATTTTATTCTAGTTTATGTACAAAATAGAAAGAAAAATGTCAAAAATATTTAGAAAATATGTAGAAATTAATAAAAATCAAACAATCCTGACGAAAAATCTGATAATTCCACGTTTATAATTTTTTTAACATTTATTTTCGATTTGTGATACGTGAGGGATTTCAAAAAGTACTAAAATGTTTTATAAGTTAATTTTATTCTAGTTTATATACAAAATAGAAAGAAAATTGTCAAAAATATTTTGAAAATATGTAGAAATTGATAAAAATCGAATAATCTAGACAAAAAATCTGATAATTCCACGATTATCATTTTTTTAATATTTATTTTCGATTTGTGATACGCGGGGGATTTCAAAAAGTACTAAAATGTTTTATAAGTTAATTTTATTCTAGTTTATATACCAAATAGAAAGAAAATTGTTAAGAATATTTAAAAAATATGTAGAAATTAATAAAAATCAAACAATCCTGACGAAAAATCTGATAATTCCACGTTTATAATTTTTTTAACATTTATTTTCGATTTGTGATACGTGAGGGATTTCAAAAAGTACTAAAATGTTTTATAAGTTAATTTTATTCTAGTTTATATACAAAATAGAAAGAAAATTGTCAAAAATATTTTGAAAATATGTAGAAATTGATAAAAATCGAATAATCTAGACAAAAAATCTGATAATTCCACGATTATCATTTTTTTAATATTTATTTTCGATTTGTGATACGCGGGGGCTTCCAAAAGTACTAAAATGCATTATAAGTTTATTTTATTCTAGTTTATGTACAAAATAGGAAAAAAAATGTCAAAAATATTTAGAAAATATGTAGAAATTAATAAAAATCAAACAATCCTGACGAAAAACCTGATAATTCCACAATTATCATTTTTTTAACATTTATTTTCGATTTGTGATGCGCGGGGGCTTCCAAAAGTACTAAAATGCATTATAAGTTTATTTTATTCTAGTTTATGTACAAAATAGGAAAAAAAATGTCAAAAATATTTAGAAAATATGTAGAAATTAATAAAAATCAAACAATCCTGACGAAAAACCTGATAATTCCACAATTATCATTTTTTTAACATTTATTTTCGATTTGTGATGCGCGGGGGCTTCCAAAAGTACTAAAATGCATTATAAGTTTATTTTATTCTAGTTTATGTACAAAATAGGAAAAAAAATGTCAAAAATATTTAGAAAATATGTAGAAATTAATAAAAATCAAACAATCCTGACGAAAAATCTGATAATTCCACAATTATCATTTTTTTAACATTTATTTTCGATTTGTGATGCGCGGGGGCTTCCAAAAGTACTAAAATGCATTATAAGTTTATTTTATTCTAGTTTATGTACAAAATAGGAAAAAAAATGTCAAAAATATTTAGAAAATATGTAGAAATTAATAAAAATCAAACAATCCTGACGAAAAACCTGATAATTCCACAATTATCATTTTTTTAACATTTATTTTCGATTTGTGATGCGCGGGGGCTTCCAAAAGTACTAAAATGCATTATAAGTTTATTTTATTCTAGTTTATGTACAAAATAGGAAAAAAAATGTCAAAAATATTTAGAAAATATGTAGAAATTAATAAAAATCAAACAATCCTGACGAAAGATCTGATAATTCCACAATTATCATTTTTTTAACATTTATTTTCTATTTGTGATACGCGGGGGCTTCCAAAAGTACTAAAATGCATTATAAGTTTATTTTATTCTAGTTTATATACAAAATAGAAAGAAAATTGTCAAAAATATTTTGAAAATATGTAGAAATTGATAAACATCGAATAATCTAGACAAAAAATCTGATAATTCCCCGTTTATAATTTTTTTAATACTTATTTTCTATTTGTGATACACGGGGGCTTCCAAAAGTACTAAAATGTTTTATAAGTTTATTTTATTCCAGTTTATGTACAAAATAGAAAGAAAAATGTCAAAAATATTTTGAAAATATGTAGAAATTAATAAAAATCAAACAATCCTAACGAAAAATCTGATAATTTCACGTTTATCATTTTTTTAACATTTATTTTCGATTTGTGATACGCGGGGGCTTCCATCTAAGGATTAATTATTTGAAAAATGTGTTCAGAAATGATTTCATAAGTACAAAGAAATTAATAAAAATTCAATAAATGAAACAGAAAAATATTTAATAATATTGGTATTTATACCATATTAACCATTTTTTGGCAAAGTATTGGCGTCTGTTTTTTGGGATGCACGTGGGATGATTTTCATTAATTATCTTGAGAAAGAAAAAAATATCAACGGCGATTATTAAGAGAATTTATTGCAACGTTTGAGCGAATAAATCACTCAGAATCGATCTTAATTGGCTAAGAATGAAGTGTCGTTTCATCATCATGGCCAAAATTAATGAATTAAAGTTTGAATTGCTACCTATTAGCTAGACTCAGCTCCCTTGGATTAATTTCTTGAAAAAATGGTACGGTGATCAAAGATGTGATGTCGGATGGCTATTTTGAGGAGCTTGACGATTCTTATTAAAAAAAGGGTATCGAATTTTGAACATGGGTCTTAAATTAATGTCACAAACACCATTATACTTGTAAAACTAAATTGTAGGTACTTTTGTTGAAAAAAACAAACTTTTTTTTCAAATTTTCCAATCCCATTTGAATATTTGGGGTATAAGGAATTTCAACCCTCTTCGGGATATTATAAATACCTGTGGAATATTCTGTAGAATGTTATCAGACATTCTCAGACATCCTTTTACTTTATGTTGATAGAAAATTTATATTTCCGCAATATTTTTCATATTTTATCGAGCTATATTGAAAGATATTAACAAAAAAATAGTTAATTATTACAATATTTGTAAATGAAGTAAATGAATGTATCAAACTTTGGTCATTAAGATAAGTGAAAAATTCATTGGAATAATGTGTTTCGATATGAAGTCTGTATAGTAAGTTTTTACAGTTTTGTTGAATATTGTATTATTAGGGTTGAAAAAACCTCAAAACAATAGACAATTAATTGTAATAAGGCTTAGGAAGTAAGTAAGACAGTGAGGAGTATCATCATCATTCAGCAGCTTGTCTTGTTCACTGCTGGACATAAGCCTCTATCAACCCGGACCGTTTTCATCGATCTTGGGCATTTTGGATTCAAGATATCCTTTCCAAATCGTTCATCCATCTCGTCGGCAGTCGACCCCTCTTTCTGTATGCTTCTTCCACAAGACGCCATTTCAGTATTATCTGATAATCCATTTTAAATGTGTGACTCTTTCAATTGCATTCCTAGCCTTTTCTATGAAGTTTTGAATTTCACCTCGTAACGTCATTCTTAACTCCACTGCTGCCAAAGATATCTGACTTGAAATGCAGTCCAATTCATTCCTATCCTTCTGTTTAGTTCGGAGGTTTGATTACCTCTAATATCAGATCACAACTCGGAACTCTGAGATGATTTGATTGCCTTTTCTAGTCGGTATGATATCGGTACACATAGTACCGAACTTTTTTCCATTATTATCTAGTTGTGAAAAGTCTGTTTCTGCATGCACATCGCATGGCGATTGGCTATACAGCAGCTTACAAACGTAATAAACCTTATGAGACATAACCTCACTTAACCTAACCTAACCTAAACAATGGGTTTTGAGCCTATCGTGCTTGAAGAATGAAATAAAAAAGGACGATTGCGCAGGACACCATTTGTATTGTATTTTATATGTGTTTATATGTTTTACATTTATAGAAAGTTTAATTTTCGATAAATATTTTCAATTATATATTTGACAAATCTTTCACACACATATGTCATTTATAAGAGTTACGCGTTCCTATAATTTACCCTTTTTTCCCTAAGGATACACATCTGGATTCTACTTTGGGATGAATGTTGTAAAACAAAAGGTTCTCATACACGAAGGGTTTTAGTATTTTCGAGCCCACACACAAAATACATTAAGCCAATTTATGTGCGGCTAGAGACAAATTAATTGATCCCCATTATGGACTGTTCTCAACAAAAGGGGATCATTTGAATCGATCGATTTCGGTGCTTAATATTTTAGGATTATTCGACTATTTTCAAGTTATCGCTAAATTGCATCATTTCAATATGTGGCGGATGGATCACTGAAATCCGCCATAACTTAAAAAGGGGAATTTAATATAATATATACATTATCGGTATATATTACAGGGTGTATCAAAAAAGGTGAACCGTCTCTAGGATAGATTGAAAACTGAAAAATATTTGGGGTTTGTTGAGTAAAAAATTTCGTAACGCCGTTCTTATTCAAGGGGGTTCAAGAAAAAAAAACACATTAGAATGTGTAGAAGAGGACTTGTCTGTAATGATAAGTATGTAGCTGTTTAAGTATCCTCCATGTAAAAGGTAGTCCAGTCAAGTTTTTTGCCCAACTTTGTGTTTGACAAATTCAACCATAGAAAAGTACACAATTGAGCAGCGCGTTAAGATTGTTGGGCGTTCAAATCAAAATTCATTTCGTGCATTTTTTTGGTCAGCATAGTCGACCAAATGTGTCCACAATCGGGAGAATTGTGCGCAAATTTCAGCAAACCAGGTCTGTAGGAAATTTGAAAACACCTGTGCATGCTAGCCCCGTTCGTGTGCCCTAGTGTGGCAGAAGAACTGTCAACCTCGACTCGTCGTCGTGCCCAACAATTAAACATCTCACGAACATCACTGATGCGAACTTTGAATAAAGATTTGAATTTACCCGCTTACAAGGTTCAATTGACTCAAGAGATGAAGCCTGTTGACCATTTCAAGCTTGGTCAATACGCCGAATGGTTGGTCGAACAGACAGAAGTGAAAACATCTATAAAGAGTGACTGTTTGGTGAGGTTTATGGGCTGGCGGGTGTCCTCCTTCGAAAATGAGGTCGGCCAAGCAGTTACCGTGAATGGTGTTCGCTATCGCGAGATGATAACGGACTTCTTGTGACCAGAAACTAAAGATATGGATCTGGACGATATGTGGTTCCAACAGGATGGCGCCACTTGCCACACAGCCAACGAAACAATGCCTCTTTTGCGCGAGAAATTCAATGGCCACCACGATCATGTGATTTGACACCGTTGGACTTCTTTCTTTGGGGATATTTGAAAGAAAAAGTGTACGTCAATAAGCCAATAACAATTCATTAATAACATTGAACCTCAATTATGTCTCAGAGTCATTGGAAATATGGACCATCGCATAGAGGTATGCTACCGAAGCCATGGCGAGCATTTGGCCGATATTTTGTTTCACACATAATTTTCATAGATCCTTCTATCATTATAAAAAATATTAAGATAATTCTCTGAAAACTTTTTGTTTTATTTACAATTAACGTCGTGCATTTTGGTTGGACCACCCTTTACTTGAAGAAGACGTATTTGTTTGTCTTAATATATTTCTACGTCCCAGTTTTTGGACAACGTCGTTCAATGGTTCTAAATGTAGTTTTACTTGGTACTTCTTCGAAGAAACTTTTCTTAACAGCTGCATTATATCCATAAACATTGGCCTAAAGTTAATAACATGTCAGTGTATTCCAAATTTGAGTACGTTTTGATTAACAATATCAAATTTAACAAATTATTATTGACTTATCATCATAACTATCAATGAATGACAGTTTTCCATGGTAAACTTAAAGAAAATGCTAGTGCCGTGTAAAATTCGAAATTAAATAATTATGGATGCTCAACTATTGGGGGCCTTAGTATGAAACAAACAC
The DNA here is from genome assembly GCF_026250575.1 of Diorhabda carinulata. NCBI lineage: Eukaryota > Metazoa > Arthropoda > Insecta > Coleoptera > Chrysomelidae > Diorhabda > Diorhabda carinulata. Next base: position 2,811,981 of record NC_079469.1, read on the forward strand.
TTTGAGTCCCAGAACCGTAATACATGATCATCAAAGTCCTCCAATAGCTCAGAAGTCATACTTATTCAACTTTAAAAAACAAGATTGTACACTGATTAGACTGGATTTTTGTGAAACGTTACGAAAAACGAAAGACCTCAATCCCGAGTATTTTAAATGTATATATTTCATAGATGGGGTCTCATTTCCGCCACAAAACATGTCAAATTCACATAATTCCCACTAATTAATAAAATTATCACTACTTTATACCAGCAACTTCTCTTTCTTCAAGAAGGTAAACGTATTGAATTGATCAGTTAAAGAAGATTGAGAGAAGCTGATCTTTCTGGAATGGTGACAGTTTTTAAGACTTAAATTGGACGCATGAAAAGAGATGAGTCAATTATGAGGTTTTTAGAGTATTTTTAATCGGGACAAAGGAAAAAATGATGTTAGATCCATGCGTAATCCTGATTGTAAAACACATCGAAGGCTCGGTGATGGTTTCTGGATGTTTTGGAAGCAGAGCCACTGGAGATCTGGTGAAAATTTAAGGGATTTGGAAAGAAGAAGGTTAAAGAGAAAATGTGGTAAGTTCTGATCAGCTCCTGATCGACAGAACATTTATCTTCCAATATGACACTAATCCCAAGCATTCCTCGAAGCTGTGGAAAGAGTATTTGAAAGAATCGGTAAGGAAGAATGTACAGTCGTCTCATCTCAACCCGATTGAGTTATTATGGGATAGAAAGTAGTCCTACTCGCACTTTACATCTTTGGAATATCCACTATATAAAAACTGCTGCTATTAGATCCCTCTGTGGAAATGGATGGAAACATTTGGTAAGAATCGAGCTAAGGAACGCACCTTTTGCTTTTCATATCAACCAAGGAATAGTGTGAAATTACAGACCATATTATTGGTTCAAATATTTGGGCAAGTCTCACAGTTTGCCTAGTGATGTTAAAAGGTTAAATCCGAAATGCCTATCGGATGCTCCCACTACTCAACTATGATCTATGACCTTATTAAAATGTTAAACGTTTTTTTATAATATTTTTTGTTATCGTTATCATATTATAGAAAGAAACTTTTTAATTTAATAACTTAATCTCGCAAATACTCCATTTTACAAAAGATCTAATGAATCACATCTGGAAAAAGGTTCTCGAAATCAAATTATTCAAACAGACATTTACCCGGAGTGTTTTTCTATTTAATAATAAAATTAGATATTCTTTTGTTGGAATCGTTTATTTTTCAATTATACCGGAATAATACAAGAAAAACATATTAAAAATGAAATGAGGGGCAGGTTCGGTTGAAGGAAACATTTAATTTTTCAATTCGGCACACAGTTTCCTTACTTTTGTACCGCTGTTGCACCTGGATTATTTGATATTTTTTTTATTGCTTGAAATTATAGTGCCGGTATTTTAAGATATATATTACTACATATCTACCACAGTTAAGGGTTAATTGCACTTTGATCATTTTGTTTTATTTTCAAAATCCGCATTCTGTTTAGTTTGAAAAAGATTGTTGATCGGTGAGACTAAATATCAATCCGAACTAGATCTACCTAATTACTTTCACTCATTCTGAAGCTCGTCATTGAGCTAGACGCCATTGAATTGAAATATCTGGAACTCACATTAAATAGTAAATTTCTCTGGAACAAACATGAAAAAGACAGTTTGTTCTTTGAAAAACACAGCCTCTAAAGACAGTATTTCGTTTGGTTTATGAGAAAAACAGTCTCTAAAGACTAATTTTAATTTCGCTTCGAGAAACACAGTCTGTAAATACGGATAACAGCTTGTTTTATGAAAAATATAGTTTATGAAGACAATTTTTCTTTTGTTTTTGAGAAAGACAGTCTCTAAAGACACATTTTGGTTCCGTTTCGAGAAACACAGCCTGTAAAGATAGATAAGAGCTTGTTTTATGAAAAATAAAGTTTTTGAAGACAAGTTTTTATTCTGAAGACGGGTGACAGTTTGGTTTATGAAAAAGGCAGTCTCTGAAAATAAATGAGAGTTTGTTTCACGAAGAAGATAGTCTTTGAAGACAAATTTTGTTTTATTTATAAGAAAGACAGTCTCTGAACACAGATGATAGCTTGTTTTATGAAAAATATAGTTTTTGAAGACAAGTTTCCTTTTGTTTTGAGAAAGACAGCTTCTAAAGACAGATGATAGTTTGCACTTTGAAAAATACAGCCTCTAAAGACAGTATTTGGTTTGTTTTTGAGAAAAGACAGTTTCTTAAGACCAATGACAGTTTAGTTTATGAGATACACAGTCTGCAAAGACAGATGACAGCTTGTTTCTTGAAAAATAAGGTTTCTGTAGACAAGTTTTTATTTGTTTTTGAGAAACACAGCCTCTAAGGACAGATGACAGTTCGGTTTATGAGAGAGACAGTCTCTAAAGATGAGTTTGTTTCACGAAAAAGACAGTCGTTGAAGACAAATTTTGTGAGAAAGATAGCTTCTAAAGACAGGTGTCAGTTTGCACTTTGAAAAATACAGCCTCTAAAGAAAGTATTTGATTTGGTTTTAAGAAAAGAAAGTTTCTGAATACAGATGACAGTTTGGTTTATGAAAAAGGCAGTCTCTGAAAATAAATGAGAGTTTGTTTCACGAAGAAGATAGTCTTTGAAGACAAATTTTGTTTTATTTATAAGAAAGACAGTCTCTGAACACAGATGATAGCTTGTTTTATGAAAAATATAGTTTTTGAAGACAAGTTTCCTTTTGTTTTGAGAAAGACAGCTTCTAAAGACAGATGATAGTTTGCACTTTGAAAAATACAGCCTCTAAAGACAGTATTTGGTTTGTTTTTGAGAAAAGACAGTTTCTTAAGACCAATGACAGTTTAGTTTATGAGATACACAGTCTGCAAAGACAGATGACAGCTTGTTTCTTGAAAAATAAGGTTTCTGTAGACAAGTTTTTATTTGTTTTTGAGAAACACAGCCTCTAAGGACAGATGACAGTTCGGTTTATGAGAGAGACAGTCTCTAAAGATGAGTTTGTTTCACGAAAAAGACAGTCGTTGAAGACAAATTTTGTGAGAAAGATAGCTTCTAAAGACAGGTGTCAGTTTGCACTTTGAAAAATACAGCCTCTAAAGAAAGTATTTGATTTGGTTTTAAGAAAAGAAAGTTTCTGAATACAGATGACAGTTTGGTTTATGAAAAAGGCAGTCTCTGAAAATAAATGAGAGTTTGTTTCACGAAGAAGATAGTCTTTGAAGACAAATTTTGTTTTATTTATAAGAAAGACAGTCTCTGAATACAGATGATAGCTTGTTTTATGAAAAATATAGTTTTTGAAGACAAGTTTCCTTTTGTTTTGAGAAAGACAGCTTCTAAAGACAGATGATAGTTTGCACTTTGAAAAATACAGCCTCTAAAGACAGTATTTGGTTTGTTTTTGAGAAAAGACAGTTTCTTAAGACCAATGACAGTTTAGTTTATGAGATACACAGTCTGCAAAGACAGATGACAGCTTGTTTCTTGAAAAATAAGGTTTCTGTAGACAAGTTTTTATTTGTTTTTGAGAAACACAGCCTCTAAGGACAGATGACAGTTCGGTTTATGAGAGAGACAGTCTCTAAAGATGAGTTTGTTTCACGAAAAAGACAGTCGTTGAAGACAAATTTTGTGAGAAAGATAGCTTCTAAAGACAGGTGTCAGTTTGCACTTTGAAAAATACAGCCTCTAAAGAAAGTATTTGATTTGGTTTTAAGAAAAGAAAGTTTCTGAATACAGATGACAGTTTGGTTTATGAAAAAGGCAGTCTCTGAAAATAAATGAGAGTTTGTTTCACGAAGAAGATAGTCTTTGAAGACAAATTTTGTTTTATTTATAAGAAAGACAGTCTCTGAACACAGATGATAGCTTGTTTTATGAAAAATATAGTTTTTGAAGACAAGTTTCCTTTTGTTTTGAGAAAGACAGCTTCTAAAGACAGATGATAGTTTGCACTTTGAAAAATACAGCCTCTAAAGACAGTATTTGGTTTGTTTTTGAGAAAAGACAGTTTCTTAAGACCAATGACAGTTTAGTTTATGAGATACACAGTCTGCAAAGACAGATGACAGCTTGTTTCTTGAAAAATAAGGTTTCTGTAGACAAGTTTTTATTTGTTTTTGAGAAACACAGCCTCTAAGGACAGATGACAGTTCGGTTTATGAGAGAGACAGTCTCTAAAGATGAGTTTGTTTCACGAAAAAGACAGTCGTTGAAGACAAATTTTGTGAGAAAGATAGCTTCTAAAGACAGGTGTCAGTTTGCACTTTGAAAAATACAGCCTCTAAAGAAAGTATTTGATTTGGTTTTAAGAAAAGAAAGTTTCTGAATACAGATGACAGTTTGGTTTATGAAAAAGGCAGTCTCTGAAAATAAATGAGAGTTTGTTTCACGAAGAAGATAGTCTTTGAAGACAAATTTTGTTTTATTTATAAGAAAGACAGTCTCTGAATACAGATGATAGCTTGTTTTATGAAAAATATAGTTTTTGAAGACAAGTTTCCTTTTGTTTTGAGAAAGACAGCTTCTAAAGACAGATGATAGTTTGCACTTTGAAAAATACAGCCTCTAAAGACAGTATTTGGTTTGTTTTTGAGAAAAGACAGTTTCTTAAGACCAATGACAGTTTAGTTTATGAGATACACAGTCTGCAAAGACAGATGACAGCTTGTTTCTTGAAAAATAAGGTTTCTGTAGACAAGTTTTTATTTGTTTTTGAGAAACACAGCCTCTAAGGACAGATGACAGTTCGGTTTATGAGAGAGACAGTCTCTAAAGATGAGTTTGTTTCACGAAAAAGACAGTCGTTGAAGACAAATTTTGTGAGAAAGATAGCTTCTAAAGACAGGTGTCAGTTTGCACTTTGAAAAATACAGCCTCTAAAGAAAGTATTTGATTTGGTTTTAAGAAAAGAAAGTTTCTGAATACAGATGACAGTTTGGTTTATGAAAAAGGCAGTCTCTGAAAATAAATGAGAGTTTGTTTCACGAAGAAGATAGTCTTTGAAGACAAATTTTGTTTTATTTATAAGAAAGACAGTCTCTGAACACAGATGATAGCTTGTTTTATGAAAAATATAGTTTTTGAAGACAAGTTTCCTTTTGTTTTGAGAAAGACAGCTTCTAAAGACAGATGATAGTTTGCACTTTGAAAAATACAGCCTCTAAAGACAGTATTTGGTTTGTTTTTGAGAAAAGACAGTTTCTTAAGACCAATGACAGTTTAGTTTATGAGATACACAGTCTGCAAAGACAGATGACAGCTTGTTTCTTGAAAAATAAGGTTTCTGTAGACAAGTTTTTATTTGTTTTTGAGAAACACAGCCTCTAAGGACAGATGACAGTTCGGTTTATGAGAGAGACAGTCTCTAAAGATGAGTTTGTTTCACGAAAAAGACAGTCGTTGAAGACAAATTTTGTGAGAAAGATAGCTTCTAAAGACAGGTGTCAGTTTGCACTTTGAAAAATACAGCCTCTAAAGAAAGTATTTGATTTGGTTTTAAGAAAAGAAAGTTTCTGAATACAGATGACAGTTTGGTTTATGAAAAAGGCAGTCTCTGAAAATAAATGAGAGTTTGTTTCACGAAGAAGATAGTCTTTGAAGACAAATTTTGTTTTATTTATAAGAAAGACAGTCTCTGAACACAGATGATAGCTTGTTTTATGAAAAATATAGTTTTTGAAGACAAGTTTCCTTTTGTTTTGAGAAAGACAGCTTCTAAAGACAGATGATAGTTTGCACTTTGAAAAATACAGCCTCTAAAGACAGTATTTGGTTTGTTTTTGAGAAAAGACAGTTTCTTAAGACCAATGACAGTTTAGTTTATGAGATACACAGTCTGCAAAGACAGATGACAGCTTGTTTCTTGAAAAATAAGGTTTCTGTAGACAAGTTTTTATTTGTTTTTGAGAAACACAGCCTCTAAGGACAGATGACAGTTCGGTTTATGAGAGAGACAGTCTCTAAAGATGAGTTTGTTTCACGAAAAAGACAGTCGTTGAAGACAAATTTTGTGAGAAAGATAGCTTCTAAAGACAGGTGTCAGTTTGCACTTTGAAAAATACAGCCTCTAAAGAAAGTATTTGATTTGGTTTTAAGAAAAGAAAGTTTCTGAATACAGATGACAGTTTGGTTTATGAAAAAGGCAGTCTCTGAAAATAAATGAGAGTTTGTTTCACGAAGAAGATAGTCTTTGAAGACAAATTTTGTTTTATTTATAAGAAAGACAGTCTCTGAACACAGATGATAGCTTGTTTTATGAAAAATATAGTTTTTGAAGACAAGTTTCCTTTTGTTTTGAGAAAGACAGCTTCTAAAGACAGATGATAGTTTGCACTTTGAAAAATACAGCCTCTAAAGACAGTATTTGGTTTGTTTTTGAGAAAAGACAGTTTCTTAAGACCAATGACAGTTTAGTTTATGAGATACACAGTCTGCAAAGACAGATGACAGCTTGTTTCTTGAAAAATAAGGTTTCTGTAGACAAGTTTTTATTTGTTTTTGAGAAACACAGCCTCTAAGGACAGATGACAGTTCGGTTTATGAGAGAGACAGTCTCTAAAGATGAGTTTGTTTCACGAAAAAGACAGTCGTTGAAGACAAATTTTGTGAGAAAGATAGCTTCTAAAGACAGGTGTCAGTTTGCACTTTGAAAAATACAGCCTCTAAAGAAAGTATTTGATTTGGTTTTAAGAAAAGAAAGTTTCTGAATACAGATGACAGTTTGGTTTATGAAAAAGGCAGTCTCTGAAAATAAATGAGAGTTTGTTTCACGAAGAAGATAGTCTTTGAAGACAAATTTTGTTTTATTTATAAGAAAGACAGTCTCTGAACACAGATGATAGCTTGTTTTATGAAAAATATAGTTTTTGAAGACAAGTTTCCTTTTGTTTTGAGAAAGACAGCTTCTAAAGACAGATGATAGTTTGCACTTTGAAAAATACAGCCTCTAAAGACAGTATTTGGTTTGTTTTTGAGAAAAGACAGTTTCTTAAGACCAATGACAGTTTAGTTTATGAGATACACAGTCTGCAAAGACAGATGACAGCTTGTTTCTTGAAAAATAAGGTTTCTGTAGACAAGTTTTTATTTGTTTTTGAGAAACACAGCCTCTAAGGACAGATGACAGTTCGGTTTATGAGAGAGACAGTCTCTAAAGATGAGTTTGTTTCACGAAAAAGACAGTCGTTGAAGACAAATTTTGTGAGAAAGATAGCTTCTAAAGACAGGTGTCAGTTTGCACTTTGAAAAATACAGCCTCTAAAGAAAGTATTTGATTTGGTTTTAAGAAAAGAAAGTTTCTGAATACAGATGACAGTTTGGTTTATGAAAAAGGCAGTCTCTGAAAATAAATGAGAGTTTGTTTCACGAAGAAGATAGTCTTTGAAGACAAATTTTGTTTTATTTATAAGAAAGACAGTCTCTGAACACAGATGATAGCTTGTTTTATGAAAAATATAGTTTTTGAAGACAAGTTTCCTTTTGTTTTGAGAAAGACAGCTTCTAAAGACAGATGATAGTTTGCACTTTGAAAAATACAGCCTCTAAAGACAGTATTTGGTTTGGTTTTGAGAAAAGACAGTTTCTTAAGACCAATGACAGTTTGGTTTATGAGAAACACAGTCTGTAAAGACAGATAACAGCTTGTTTTATGAAAAATATTGTTTTTGAAGACAAGTTTTCTTTTGTTTCTAACGTCAGTCTCTAACGACAGATGACAGTTTGGTTAACGAGGAAGAAGGTCTCTGAAGATAAATGCGAGTTTGTTTAACGAAATAGACAGTCCTTGAAGACATATTTTGTCTTATTTTTGAGAAAGACAGCCTCTGAAGAGAGGTGACAGAGGTTTATGAGAAAGACAGTCCTTGAAGACATATTTTGCTTTATTTCTGAGAAAGACAGTCTCTGAAAATGAATGAGAGTTTGTTTCACGAAAAAGACAGTCTAATCTAAAAGACTAATTTTGTTTTATTTTTGAGAAAAACAATTTCTGAAGACAGATGACAGCTCGTTTTTTGAAAGAGGCGGATTTCTTGAAAAAGATAGATGGCAGTTTACTACTGTCTACTGTAGACGTACATGTCAATCGTGAGACTAATTATCACATAAGGGGCAGTGGTTTGAGATAGTAAAGCACGAAAAACGATCTCTTACTCGGAATGTTCAAAGTTCTCTGGTATCATTCTACATTCTAAACTTTCTAAGAGGAGAATTGGATTAATATATCAGAATGGGAGGCACAAAAATCATTTGGGTCGCGGTGTCCATGGTACTATAATATTTTCATCTTCAGAAAGAGCTAGAACTCGCAAGGTACTAAATCTGGCAACTGAAGTGGCCAAAACTCTCTAAAAGTCACAATGATTAGTTTCCATTAAAAAAGATTGTAAGAAGTTGCTCTAACTAGGTAATTGATGCTGGAAAAATGAATTTTCGTTTGCCGGTCCTGACGTATCTCAACTGTTGCTCGAGCAACCCTTTTTTTGTAGCCGTAAGTATTAAAATTTCCTTGACATGAATAATTCCACCACAAAGGATATACCAATTACGATTCAAGCATTCTTAAGTACATAAAAGGCCGAAAAAAACCTCTGGGTAATTTTAATAGAAGTTGATTATAATTCTGAGTAAAATGAAGAAATAAAAATATCACGGAACGAGTTTTTCACAAAACTCCGAGAATAATTGTATTTTAATAAATAAGGAGAACATGGATTTTATAAAATTAAAAAGATCCCGAAGCAAGAAAGTACAAAAAAATTCGAGAGAATTGAAATTTCAACTTGGTTAAATGAACTACTTGAACCGTTTCAGTCTTTTCATTTCAATACCAGAAACTGAATATAAAAAAAAATTTAATATTTTCATGCAGATAATTTCAAAAGAGAAGTTGTTTAAAACAGTCCTTAATCGGAACCTTCGTAATGCTACTAGATTCACACCAACGTTTCGAGTTATTCACAGTTATCTTCAATACAATTAAATCCTTGGATTGGAAACTTGACGGAATCAGCTCTCTCAGATGGATCTAAGGGATTTCCTTGATTGTGACGTCTGATTGCTAGTATCAAAAATTTATAATAATACAGTCAACTTTCCATACATGTTGGAAGCTTTGGTTGAGATGAATCCTTTTTATAGCATCTTTGGAGTCATGGTTGGTTCCCCGAAGCTTCTAAAAGAGGAAAGTCGCAGAGAGCTAAAGGTGGCGAATACAGTGGCCGAGCAATGACTTTTGTTTCATGTTTCATGACAAAAATTCCCGAATTGGGTCGTTTACAACGAGTTTCCTAACCTAAATGCTAAAAAACGTCTAAGTAGTACTTCTTATTGGACGTTCGATCATTTGGAACGAATTCATGGTGAACCACACGAAGGTAATTATGAACTCGTCCAAGCATCTGAAGCATTTTTAACGATTCCGTAGCCGTGAATTTATTGGTGACACAAACACGCAAAGGTAATTAGTGATCAACTACCGTGGCTGATGGATACGTTATGATTCCGAAAACATCAAGATAGATAGTGCATATAAAATATATAGTTTAATATAATCATAAACAGTTATGAATAAACTTGCATAATTCAATCCAATATATTGAGTTTACTGGCTTGTGGAACTTTACAGTTGAATTTAATGACCATCAAAATTTGTATCTCAGTATTTATTATAATAGTCGTAGATAAAATATAGTAATCAACTTACAGTTATGGTGATAATCGGTCTAAATAATATGCGAAATTGAAATGGTGGCTTCTGTTTTTGATTTCCTAACCACTTTCTTAAATATACGTATTCTACTATCGGGAATATTCACGAGAATCAATTTATTTGATGGAATGAAAGGTCTCTATTATGCAAATAAACGTTCCTTTCATATTTTTCAAACAAAGAAATATATTAATTTTTGAACACTTTCCTTCATTTACAAAATTAAAATCATCTATCATTCTTTTCATAATACTATGTTTACATTTAATTATTGGTTGTTTTATGAAAGCCCTATTTGGATATCGGTATTTGTGTGTATGTTAAAAATTATACGTCAATCAACCTCACAGCCCCGTCACACGATCATCTAAATCAAAAAGGAATATCGTAATCACGTTAACGCGTTCCATTAGAAACATAAAACAGTTTATTAAAGTTGATTTATCTCTTTCGTGTGTATCCAGAACAAATTAGAAGTTTTTTACACCATTTCATGATTAAACATGATTTTTATAAAGGAAAGTTCGATAGGAAACTTCTGTCAATCTTGTAGATATGTTCTTTTGTTAATGATCAGATGTGTTCGTTTGTTTATTATGAGACAAGTTCATTTGTTACTAATCAGATCCGTTCGTTTGTTAGTGATCGTTCTTTAGTTAGTGATTAGGCGCATTCGTTTGTTAATGATGAAACGTGTTCGTTCGTTAATTTTGAGACGTGTTCGTTTGTTACTAATCAGATCCGTTCGTTTGTTAGTTACCGTTCGTTTGTTCGTTTGTTAATGATGAAACGTGTTCGTTTGTTAATTTTGAGACGTGTTCGTTTGTTACTAATCAGATCCGTTCGTTTGTTAGTTACCGTTCGTTTGTTCGTTTGTTAATGATGAAACGTGTTCGTTTGTTAATTTTGAGACGTGTTCGTTTGTTACTAATCAGATCCGTTCGTTTGTTAGTTACCGTTCGTTTGTTCGTTTGTTAATGATGAAACGTGTTCGTTTGTTAATTTTGAGACGTGTTCGTTTGTTAATTTTGAGACGTATTCGTTTGTTAGTTACCGTTCGTTTGTTCGTTTGTTAATGATGAAACGTGTTCGTTTGTTAATTTTGAGACGTGTTCGTTTGTTAATTTTGAGACGTATTCGTTTGTTAGTTACCGTTCGTTTGTTCGTTTGTTAATGATGAAACGTGTTCGTTTGTTAATTTTGAGACGTATTCGTTTGTTACTAATCAGATCCGTTCGTTTGTTAGTTACCGTTCGTTTGTTAGTTATCGTTCTTTTGTTAGTTATCGTTCGTTTGTTAATGATGAAACGTGTTCGTTTGTTAATTTTGAGACGTGTTCGTTTGTTACTAATCAGATCCGTTCGTCTGTTAGTTACCGTTCGTTTGTTCGTTTGTTAATGATGAAACGTGTTCGTTTGTTAATTTTGAGACGTGTTCGTTTGTTACTAATCAGATCCGTTCGTTTGTTAGTTACCGTTCTTTTGTTCGTTTGTTAATGATGAAACGTGTTCGTTTGTTAATTTTGAGACGTGTTCTTTTGTTAATTTTGAGACGTATTCGTTTGTTACTAATCAGATCCGTTCGTTTGTTAGTTACCGTTCGTTTGTTAGTTACCGTTCGTTTGTTAGTTACCGTTCGTTTGTTCGTTTGTTAATGATGAAACGTGTTCGTTTGTTAATTTTGAGACGTGTTCGTTTGTTACTAATCAGATTCGTTCGTTTGTTAGTGACTAGGTGCATTCGTTTGTTAATGATGAAACGTGTTTGTTTGTTAATTATGAGACGAATTCGTTTGTTACTAATCAGATCCGTTCGTATGTTAGTGATTAGTTGTGTTCGTTTTATAATTCTCGGAAATGTTCGTTTGTTAATGATAAGATTTGTTCGTTTGTTACTAATCATATTCGTTCGTTTGTTAGTGACTAGGTGCATTCGTTTGTTACTAATCAGATTCATTCGTTTATTAGTAACTAGGTGCATTCGTTTGTTAATGATGAGACGTGTTCGTTTGTTACTAATCAGATTCGTTCGTTACTAATCAGATTCGTTCGTTTGTTAGTGACTAGGTGCATTCGTTTGTTAATAATGAGACGTGTTTGTTTGTTACTAATCAGATTCGTTCGTTTGTTAGTGACTAGGTGCATTCGTTTGTTAATGATGAGACATGGTTGGTTGTTACTAATCAGATTCATTCGTTTATTAGTAACTAGGTGCATTCGTTTGTTACTAATCAGATCCGTTCGTTTGTTAGTTACCGTTCTTTTGTTCGTTTGTTAATGATGAAACGTGTTCGTTTGTTAATTTTGAGACGTGTTCTTTTGTTAATTTTGAGACGTATTCGTTTGTTACTAATCAGATCCGTTCGTTTGTTAGTTACCGTTCGTTTGTTCGTTTGTTAATGATGAAACGTGTTCGTTTGTTAATTTTGAGACGTGTTCGTTTGTTACTAATCAGATCCGTTCGTATGTTAGTGATTAGTTGTGTTCGTATTATAATTCTCGGAAATGTTCGTTTGTTAATGATCAGATTCGTTCGTTTATTATTAATCAGAATCGTTCGTTTGTTAGTGATTAGGTGCATTCGTTTGCTTATGATCAGATCTGTTCGTTTTTTACTGATTTAATTAGTTCCTTTGTTAATATGCAGGTGTGTTCGTTTGGTAATGATCAGATATCTATTTTTGTTAATGATCGTACGTATTCGTTTGTTAATTATCAGATATCTTCGTTTATTAATTATGAGATCTGTTCGTCTGTTAAACATCAGGTATGTTTGTTTGTAATAATCAAATTTGTTCGTTTTTTAAATGATGCGTTCGTTTGTCGGTATATCGACAACGTAAGTAAATAACAGGTTTCTTTTTTATGTACTGACTATGTGTTTTTTGGGCTTCATTGATTATTAGTTTCTGCAATACGAGCACAAACATTATTAATTATTAATACATTATTCTCATGACGATCGATTGAATGATAATGAAAATTCGGTTTATTAGAAATGTCTCATTATAATAAAGGCTAGTTGAATAAAAAAAAATTGTACCGAAAGTCTAGCTACTGTATATATTCATTTATATTTGACGACATACTTTGTCGTCAAATATATATTTAAAAAAAATTAATTATTACAGATAATAGAACAATAATCAAAGTAAATTACTCTCGAACAATAATCTCTTCCTAGTAACTGTATCTTTCGAATCATCCTATACATTTTACATTTCTTAATGGTATCACGACTTAGGCGGTTATAAAGAAATAAAAAGGCGTTGGAAACAGCCTTTTCTACATTCCATAGTCGCTGATGAGGGTCAACATAATTACTGAAAAAGAGAAACGAAACATCACGTACTAGAGGGCATTCGGTCGAATCTTTTGTTGTTTCTGCACGAAGAACTTGGAGGTAGAGGCGTATTTAAATTGAGGAGTAGGAAATTTCACATAAGAAAACCGAAATTAGAGAAACTTGGGGCGTTGTTGATCCAAACAGAGAATATATACAAATTCCAAATTATATCCTGATACATGTTCATCAGAGACTTATGAAGGACACACCATGAATTATGAATCTGTCAAATTTTTGATAACTACGAGAAAAACTACGTCCATTTTTTGAAACAACATACTTTGCCCGAAATGATCGATTAATAAGAAAACTGATTTGAATAACCTTTTAATCTACGCGTATCTTTTAGATTTTGAAGAAAGAAATTCTATAACCTAACCTATGAAATTCAACTTCACTCGTAACGACATAACCTATAAAAATGTCATTCATGATCTAGCCAATGGAAAGTAACAACGATTTCTATAACAACTATAATCAATACTTCAATATGTCTATCAAATGTCAAATTGAATATTAATTTTCGAAATTGATGAATTTAATATTATTTATAAGAAATAATACGATTCAAAATCGCCGCAAACTACTCGTGTAAATAAATTTTATTATTATTATACTTTTATACATATTTTTATTTTGTTCTTGATATTAATTTCAATCACAGACGATGAATACAGAAGTATTTCAAAGCTCGCAAATATATTAGAGTTAGTACACTTCGGTGTTTAATTTTGCCACAATCCCGCTACGAAAAAGCTCATAATTTAGCTTTTCCAATTCATATATATATAAATCTATATAATAATAATAATAATAATAAAGTCGGTCATACTTTAAAATAATTACGAAATCAACACGTTGTTAAAATTTCCCTAGGGTTTCTTATTTTCAGGATCTGCATGATCAGCACCTTTCATTTTTCACTTATCAATAGATTTTCTCGTGAAAAGGAGTAGCAATATCGATTATCTCACCGACAGGACTATTCATCACAGTTTCCTTGAAGTGATACTCATTTTATATATATAAAAAAAAAAATAAAAGAAAAAAGTTCCAAGCATCATCATCGAATGATAAATGTTCCGCCATTAAGGTCGAAATGTCATTTGTGGAAAAGCCCTGCTCAGCACGCCACCGCCAAATAAATTAAACAAAAATAAAATATGTCCTTCGAGAAAAACTTTTCCAGTTAATCATTCCTCCAAGAAAGGAGCAACAAGATGAGGGAGATCGAAGGGGGAAACGGAATCGCTAGAAAAATATTATAAATATCGAACCTGGATATAAATAATTCGAAATATTATGAATAAGGAGTGGATTCTATGCTAAAGGTATCATTATTTCGGCATTTTGGTATTTTTTTGCATATTTTTAAAAAACGTGATATATATTAAAAAAAAATGTGTCGGAATGACTAAATATTCACTTAAAATCTCCCTAGAGCTTGAATTTTTCCAAAAATTTTTTCGAAGTGCGAGTTTTTTGGTACATATACAGGGTCTTTCTAAATTCATGCGACATAATTCAGGAGATATCACACTTAAGAGAGGGTGACTAAAATTGCGTTTTAGTATTTTTTGTTCTAAAATTTCAGTAGAAACTTGAAATTCTATAATTTTTATAGATTCGCAAACGACATTTTGTCGCATGAATTTGCGCAAATTTTATCAAAATTTTTCGCATATAAATCCGGCTTTTTAATTACAAAATTCGTTAACCCCGATAAGTAAATCTTTTATCTAAACTCGGTATTTAAACAAGAATTTTCGTAAAAGTAATACCAAGTCGAATTAAATAATTTTCTTCGGGGAAACAACCTCGTCTTTATCTAATACGAAATATTCTACACAAACCTCAAAGGATGTGAATGTTGTTAATGTCCTTTGTAACCTTATACAACCGTTTCTCTAAGTTCACGTTTCTCTGTTCGTTGCCACGTATGTTGGACAGGCTTTAGCTTTTGGGAAAATTAAACACCCAATTCCATTACATTATAAAGATAATCATCTTCATCTTATAGAATTTATCCTGTTTCAACTGGTTTGAAAGATCTATCCAAAGAGAATATATGGTTAAAAAATGATTCTTTCATTTGTATATTCCTCTTAGGTTACCAAGGATATAAGAGTCTAAGTATGTATGTTCTAAACATCTGTGTTGAGAATTTTTACGAAGATAGTTCCAGAAATACCTGGCTTGACCTAGAGATGGCACCACGTGTTTAGTATTTGTAAAAATCCACTGGTACTGGATGATAGTCGACATGAGAAAGCTGCGCGCAAGATTGGTGCCGTTTTTGCTCACAATGGAACAAAAACAACGTTCTTCCCATCGAGTGTTTGGCAATGTTGCACAGAAAGAAAACAAGAAAAATGGACTGAGAAGGGAGGACCTGGTTCCAAATAAGGCGAAGACTGTTCCATCTAAAGGCAAGGTCACGGCCTCGGTTTTTATGCGATTTGCGTGGGATAATTTTAATTGACTATCTTGAAAAAGGAAAAACAATCAACGGCGATTTTTATGCAACGTTTGAGCGAGGAAATGAAGCAAAAACGGTCACATTTGGTTGAGAAGAAAGTGTTGTTTCATCAAGAAAATGCACCAACTCACACATCCGTTATTGCAAAGTCCAAAATTAATGAATTCAAGTTTGAATCGCTACCTCATGCATCCTATTTGCCAGATTTGGCATGGCGATTTTGAGGAGTTTGACGATCCTTATTACAAAAAGTGTATGGAGCTATTTTTTCCCAAAGTTTCTGTGTTTTTTTTGTTGGGACAGTACTACTGGAACCATCCACATACTGCTAGAACCGTCACCGAAGGTTTTTGGCTAGCACCAATTAACATGAATTTCGTTATGGAAGGTTCTAGGTTTGTCATGCTTCTAGCCTGGTGGGTGAATCAATAAATAAGTAAATTTTAAGCAGAAAATGTTCTATGTATATTTTTCATCTAGCAAATACCTTTTTAGATATTCACGATTGAACCTGCTGAGTTGTTTTCTACCAAATAATGCATTCACTGAGTTACCACTCGTTGAAAAAATCGACTCGCAAATGAAAAATTTGAGACTTTCAAAGGTTAAAAAACGAGAAAACATTCAATTTTCTGAGGAAAATTTGTATAGCTTTTAAAAGAGTATAAAACAATTAAATAATTTATGATAAAAGTGTTTGAAAGACCTATTCCCAGACATCCCAAAAATAATAGGCACACACACTACTTGTAGCTCTTGAGAACGCCTTTTTTGAGTACATGAATAGCTTGTGAATTAAGAAAGTTGAACTGTTTTTTCGTGGTAATTTTTTTTTCTATTTCTTCACTATGTATTTTATAAATACACATTTAAATGTTACTTTAGATTATAAATACATAAATGTGTAGAAAGTTTTGAAGCTCGCTACGACCTCTCCACGCTTTTCAACAGATTTTCTAAGGTCCTTTTCACATTACGTATATTTAAAAAAATGTAATCAATTCTCTGTCTTCTAGTTTATATGATATTGCTTCCGAAAAACATGCTTACGTTATATAAAATCATGTTACGAACTCGTCCACGACATAGGCTGTAAAACCGGCCCTGTTCGGTTATAATGGAAGTCTAAAATTTGGCGAATATGCCGGTCGGGGAATTCGTTTGATGTTTGTTTTTATATATATATGTTTTTATAATTATTATTATGAAAGTTAGTTAGGTCTAGTATGAAAATAAATTCACTTCACCGTTGAAAAACAATTTAAAATTAATTATTGAATGAAAAATGATAATAAAGATACGAATTAATTAAATTGTGGGTTTTATTTATCTGCTTCTCGTTATATTTAATAGTTTGAAAACTATTACAAGGGGTAATTTTCACCCATATATATCTCACAATAATTTCTAAGCGATATTTCCATCCTCAACAAGATATAAAAGATATTTATTGATTTAAGATAAAGTATTTATGAATGAAAAGGTATAGTTTTTGATCTGATCTCCTAACTTTAGCAACTAGTGGTCCTTCGAGCCGTATTAGAAGACGAAATTATTGTAATTACTCCTCAATCCGATACTGTTGTGTGTACTAAAGGAGAGAGAACGCATATTCGCAGTATTTAAACATGAATGTGTACAGAGGAGACATTATATTAGGATTTCGTTTGAGCAAAACGTGGTTAAGAGGAAATGTTTATCCTTGTCGTTTATTTACCATAAAATCATACAATAAATGCACAGCAATCGAAAAACGAAAAGATTATATTACATTCCGGAACTTACATTATAATATGGTTGTTTTGAAAAAGTTTGGAAAGTTATGATAATGTAGAGATGAGTTAATAGATTGAAAGATCAAAATATTGCGTAAACGAATTCCCTAAGAAAAAGTAAACAATTTCCTAACCTCAAAGTTTATTTCATATTTTGTTATCAATTTAAAAATGAAAATTACAAAGTTAGGTGAAGTAAACAAGCTGTTGCTTTGCTTTTGGAGTCTGATGGGCAGAAAAAGCAACCAGGAAGAGGAAATATAAGTATAGATCTAGACCAGAAAACATACAAAATTATACTTTAGACTAGATAAAGAAACATAAATAAAACATAAGATAACTAAGAAATCCTTGGCGAAAGAAAGATGTAATATCAGCAGATCAGAAACTCATTTCTCCCTAGAATCCTTAGAAACAAACAGCTGAATTTCATCTGTGCATGCTTTTGATCAAGAAATATTGCGTCTTGCATTGCATTGGACTAAAAATATCGCTTTTATTGTATCGTCTAGAGAGTTTGACTTTGTTCTAGTGATATTTACTAAACCTTTATCTATTATTTGGACAAATCAAGTTGGGGGCAGTTTCTATGCGACAGGTTTTACTTATTGAAATTGTTGGAGGGATTTTATCAATGTCCACAACAAGTCGAGTCTAATTTCAAACTACTGGACGCGTTGGTAATAGAGCTGTGCTTCATCTTCCTGAAATCATACGGCATTCACTAGAACTTGAGAGATTCCTGGAAGAAGATATAATTTTGCCAAAGTTTGAGTGATTCCAAATAATGATGACCATTCAAATTGCCCTCAAAGAAAAACAGACCATTGCTATGGTTTCCAATAGTCCTTTTTGAGGGTATTGCGTGTGTTTTCTCATCCAGTAAGAGGTTATTAGTTAACTTATTCCTATAAGGATGCATTTTATGTTTTGATGTATAGCTCAAATCGAATTTAGTAAGTTTTTGATTTGATTTCATCTGTCTTACAAGACCTAATCGCGAAACTACTTCTCCATTATACTAAATTATTCCTTGGGATCTAGGTCCTAGGTCCCCACTCCTGGGAGCTGTAAGACCTTGAAGTTGGTGGAGTGGCTCAGTAACTTTCTCTCTTCTTGTGCCGTCTTGACGGACTGGTAGAGAGGAATGAAGCTAAGAAGCAGCTCAAAAATTCAAAGGATTAAGTGTTGTACGCTGATGCAATGACAATTTGTTGTCCTCCCGGCGTACGACACTCCCGAGGATTGAGGAAGGTGGTTTAGTGGGTGAGAGTTCCACACAAACTCACAGCATTTGCACCCGCCCGTTGTGAGGAAGGCATTAGCTTCCACCCCACCTCTGGGCAAAAAAAAGGTCCTAGGTCTAGGTCTAGATCCTCAGGTCATCCCCCCGCGTGTGATATTGAGGCTATAAGGGAAGTTTTAACGAATTTCGAAATCATTTCAAGGTATGAAGTTTCATCCGAGATATATCTAGGTTTAGTTCAGTTCTTACTCCATCAGTTTACTATTTATTTAAATCCGCGGCGTAGGAAAAAAATTGAAAAGATGAAAATGGTTTTGCCAACGTATCAAAGTATTTAAATATAGATTTTTTAGGTAAACGAAAAGGTAGCCCGAGTATATAATGAAATTCGTGCTGTATGCATTGAGAACATTTCCTGGAATTTAAATCCTAATCTACTTTGTTCAGTTGGAAAGTACAAAAATTAAAGCCTAGAATGTTTAAATTGCATTTTCACATTTTTTACACAAATTTCTAAAATTTGCGAGTGCATTAATTTGTGAAATTGCAGGTTAGTTTAGTCAAATAAAATAACAGACTACAAATTTGTGAAACAGGTTTGTTATAGATAGAAAATGTTTTTATTTCTTCTTTTTTTATGTGTTTAAAATAAAATATATGTTTTTCATTTCGTAATTCAAATCTCGAGCTGCATAATCTTCGATTACGAGTTGTCTAATCTTCATAACAATCACGATCACGAGTTGGTAACAGAAATTAGAATTTTACGGCGGGTATCGAAATCACGCCCTGTAACGATTGGGTATTGACATAATACTTAATGATGTATTCGCGGAATCGAAGATGACATCGTCGTAAAAGCAGAGCTATTAAAAAAGAGGTAAACTTTTCATTTTAGTCAACGTTGGGTGGAATATTTTTGGATCCCTTAAATGTCATTTTGATAAAATCGTAGAATTTTGTATAATTAAAATCTAATTTGGAATCAAATGAATGCTCGAGTGCATATACATGTTCACTTCAAAATGATGATGTTTCATCTTATTTTTATATACATTTTTGGTTAATATGAATTTGAAAACATCATTATTTTAGTATCAACGTTGTTTACGCCGCTTGCTTACTAAAACATAATTATCATTCTAGATAAAACAAAGTTGAATAAATATTATATTTTAGTGAGGTTAATTAGATCTCCTTGAACCTCCGCATACCATCTCTTCTTTTCTTCTTTTTTTTTCGGATTTCTACCATATTTATTTCAGTCATTTTCTTTGCCACTCTCGATTCCAGCCATCCTAGTCTTCTGGAACTTATGATTTCGCTGAATTCTTATTCATCCTTCAGGTTTTTAAATTCCTGGTTTCTCCTTCTTCTCCATATATCTCCCTCCTTTTTCCCTCCTAAGTAATTTCCTCTTCCTGATTCTCTTCGGCTTTATTCAGTACCTACTTTCGTTTCCATAATATATCGGTCTGATGACTGTTTGTATAGATGTATCTTAGTTTTCTTGAATATTATTATCTTGTTTGGTGTTCCTGCCTCGAGTTAATCTTGCTCCATGTTTTTTCTTTCATCTTTCTCCTCGTTTACTCTTAAATTTGCTATTTCTATAAAAGCCCCGCCGGTATTTTTTAATTCATCTTCACTTGTTGATAAAATTACTCCATCATATGCATGTTGTTGTTTTTAGTATGCCCGTGGTGTTGATTCGGCTTCCTAATACTATAATATAGGGTTTAATCAATCATTTTATTATTATATTGTTAGTTCTTGATATATTTTTCATGTGATCTGCTTAATGCTCATCAAAAGCTCGCTAGCATCAAAATTCAAAGAGAAATTAACTTGATCGGCGGAACTAAATTTCAACCCAAATAAGACTAATTTCCTTCACAAGGAGAAAACTCAAAATTTCTTTGGAACTAACAGGAAAATTAGATAATAATTAAAGCCAGAAAAGTGTGCAGACACTTTGCAGGGAGAAGTTGTGGTTGTAACCTAAAGATCCTACTGTGGAAGTACACGGCAATTTTGAGACCTAATAATCACGTATGGGATACTAAAACTAGTCTGACTATCACCAGCTCTGGAAGGTAGATTTGTGCGACCGGAGACATGAAATCATGTCCAACAGCTGCACTAGAAGTGATCCCAATTCTCTTCATAGTACTTGGAAGCGTGGCAGATAAAACGAATGTCCAGAGACGGAATCACCAAAGATAAACCGTCCCTAAATAAAGACCAAACCTAAAACATGCCTAAATATAGTGCATTTTGTCCTACTTCGGTATCCAAAGGTTTAGTTTCTACATTATCTTCTTATATATCTCATCCTTATACTTTCTATCTTCTTTTTTTGGCTTTATGATATGAATCTTTTAGCTGCGTTAAACTTTATTTCATCCTCGTTTATTCAATTATTTTTTCATCATCATTTTCATCAGCTCTTTGATACTTCCATTAGAATTATCTTAATCTTGCACTACACGATACGTGCAAAGTTCGGGTTCCAACATCCGCTAAACATTGGTTGAAGGCTGGAACCTTTCCTAAACTTACCTAAAGAAATGAAAACGTGGCAACAAAGTGATAAACAGCATACAACAGATACAAATTCTTTTAAAATAAACTGGATGGTACTGGTAACTTTGAGTTTACATAAATAACACGTAGCATTCACGCGAAAGAGGACCAAAAGTGGGTGAAGTTGTATCACAAGTGTTGGTTCTGATTTCGCTCCAATGGCAGAGTTGAAAGCAAAACATTCGTTGAATGACATGCGCATTTAGACCAACCATATCATGTTTTCGACATTTCGTATATTGTTTCATAGAGTTCACACTATTTTTATATAGTTCTTTGATTCCGCATATTATTATTTTATTCACTTCTCTTTTTATAGTTTATAGAATTCATATTTTTTGACATTATTTCCTTAAAAATTGATTGAATTGGATTGAATAGTCACATAAATAAGAAATTCAGTTGAAAAAATGCGATTTAAAATAAAAATCAACGGTCCAAATCCGATTTCTTATATTTAAAATCTGCATGTCTTGTTCCCGATATCCTGTGTGCTTTTGTGCTCTTTCTGCTTTCGCTAATGACCTTCTGCGATCCGCATGACCAATCCCATAATTCTCCAGGCCCCAATCTTTTTGGATCCGCTTCGTCGGACATTCGATTCACATCGTTATGGCCATGATTATTTTGAATTAGAAAGAAAAGTGACAAAAAGATTTTCGGATGGTGTGACAATCCGAAATCTGTGAAAACTAATTCGGTTTATAGAATTTGAAAAACTATATTTAAAAGTTAAGTTATGAATAATGCTGATATTGATCATATTGAATAATAATTAGACTAAACATATTAACATCTCCTTCTACAGGCTACAAGGTGGTAATAAATTTATTTTTTAGACGACGCTATCTAAAAGTTGTTCGTTCTGTATTCACTTACACATCGAAAATTGCATTTTGAGCGTTCCATGTAATGAAAGTGACAGTTCCGTACTGCCAAACACTTTCCGTACTGCTCTCGAGAGATTCTGGAGTGACTCTAGCCACTTCAATGTTGACAGTTGACAGTTTCATTTCGATGATTTTGCATTTCTGAAATTATTTGTTTTATCCGAAGTTTTGTCTAAATTAATGAATTACAATAAATGATGATGAAAAAGAAAAAATATTGACATTGCAAATAACATTTATTTATTTTCTTTCCTCAGTGTAATTGAAAAAGTTTTGGATGTTATGCGTCGTCTTAAAAATGTTGTGTACGCCGCGGCTGAAATAGCACTTTCAGTTCTTGGTATACAAATAACTTGAAGCTTCTGAAAAACAAATTAATAACAAGAAGAACGAAGTTGAAAATCTAATAATATCAATCCTAACTTATGGCAGTGAATGTTGGGTGATGACAAAAATACCAAGAAAGAATATTTGAAAGAAACATTATCAGGAATTAGCAGATTGAATAATCCGAAAAATCGATGAAATACTAGACAATGAAAACATGTGAAAGGATCGTAACGTTGATGACGAACAAAGCAGTTTGGAGACGAATTGTTGAGGAGGACAAGGCAATTGGTGAGGTAACCACAGTATACAATACCAAACTAATGAACCAATGATCACAGACATCCCATTCAAAGTTGTTCTTTGGGATGTCTGTGAAGGAGATAAGCACCTTGTTTATGTGGGGTGAAAGATATTTTAGATATGGCCCTGATGTAGGAAAAATTTCCTCGACAGGTGATTTTAGAGTTTGTTATAACTGGTCCGATCATTATCACAAGAAAAGTAAAAGATGAGGCTACCGCAACGGATATATTGTTTTCTGTTGTTGGCCATTTGGTTTGTACATCTCTTTACAAGGTTGCAGGAAAACCAGCAACACCGACGATCGACGAGGCGGGATTTGGGAGTGGTTTCACCTAATGACGATAGGGAAATCGTTAAGAAGGAAGAGCTCGTGTTCAGGGGGAATTTGGAAATAAGGAAAGTTTCCTCATGGGTTTTGAGGACAGAGATCTTCTATTAGAGATCACTGGGAAGAGAAGGGTGCTATTGGTAAGGGAATTGTTTGATTCCGATGGTGTTATAAGCAGCGATTGTTGGGTGAGATGCAATATTCGTTTGCTCTATGGGAAAGACTGGTCATCGTTTAGTTGTAACCAATAACCGCCAATAAAGATCTTTCGCAAATATATATCTTGTATACAGATGATTCGAAACTAAAGCAAGGAGATGGATTGGGCATTTGTACAAACATATATTTGAATAGATACCTTATACCGATGTACAAACGATCTTAAAGACTCTGAAAGCTATTTAAAGTAAGTCCAAACAGTAAAAGCACTAGCTAGTAGAAATAATGAGACTACTAGGTCATCGGGTTACACCAGGAAGCATCAGGGACAACGACTTCATCAACAACGACGTGAGATGGACTCTCACTGGCCTAAGACTACTGTAGGCATCCAAGAGACGACGACAGATTTTGCAAACGAGTCATGGAGCTAATAGAGCATCTTCTTTTTGATTTTTTTTTTCAAATTTTACGTTAACGAATTGCTATTTCAGTAAATTTTTTATCTCTTACCATATTATTTTAAATGCAGCACACTGTATATTGAAAATTCATGTAAAACTAAGTAAAAAGGAATGATAAAAGGCTTGGTGCTTAACAGACAGATTCCAATAAATTAATTAATTAAATTAAAATTTTCCATAAATTTTTTATACAGTTCAATGATTTCAACACAATTAAAACCTCTTAATTTTCCCAATTATTATTTGTAGTTACCACTTATATACTATACGGTTGTGTTAATGGTACCCGACGCCGTGAAATTATGGTCTATTATGGGTCAACGTCTTCTACAATGTCGTAATTTTTCAAGGTTATGTAATACGCTTCACTTGGTTATGTCTGTTTGTATTAATATCATTAATAACATTATCGAGTACATACTTTGTTTAGTAGAAATGAATAGATTGTTGAAACTATAACTAAACAAACATGGGAAGGAATAATACGACATAGTTTACCTGCATTAGCACCTATAGTGTCAAATTGGTATATTTTCTCAAAAAAAAAGCCACAGAAATATTCTAAATCACGTTTTATATAGTTTTGAAAATCGATAATTTATGTCATTTTATAAAATTAGTGATAATTTGTATAAACTATAAAGATAATTTCTGACATATCGATGTCACTATCCTTTATAGAAATCTAGTATACGAGGATGGTCTCAGAAGTACCCGGTCTGACCTAGAGATGGCGGTAGATGCTTGGGAAATACCACTGTATTAGAAACAAAGACAACAACAAAATAAAAGCTGAGCTAGGTTCTACTAGGTTCTAGTTCTAGGTTCCCAGACTTTAGAAAATACATTGAAGATGTGATTTCGGTAGTTAATGGCTATTTTGAGAAGCTTGACGATTCTTATTACAAAAAGTGTATGGAGTTATATTTTTCCAAAGTTTCTGTGTTTTTTTTGTTGGGCCAGTACGTCTGGAACCATCCACGTACCTTCGATTCCTCTTGATATTTTTTTTAAACGTATATAACTGAAGCCGAGGGCAAAGTATAAAAGTTTCACAGTCTCAATTTTCTTTTAATTAAATTCTTGTAGCAATTAAGGGTCTTTTTGTCTCCCTTCTATAGACAGAGTATTTTCATTATATACTATTACGTACGTATGAGTTTAGGCTTTGTTATATTTCCCCAAAAAGGTAAAGATCTGAAGAACGTTATATTCCTAAAATACTCACTGTTTCTTTAGGAATTAGAAACAATAACAAAAGAAAACTAACGATACGGGGTAAAACCGCAAATAACTTCTTAGTCTCGCTGCTACAAGTGGCAGATATTTGGTGTGTATAAAGTTGAGTGAGATTCCAGAGAGAGATTGAGAAACATCGCCATTTTCTTTGTTTGCGAGACAGCGAAAAAACATTATGTGAGAGAAATTTGTACGGAAAGATCCGAATTTCAAAGTATTTGCCTTTTATAGATCCAAATAATATTCTTTTCCGTTTGATTCTCGATAAACTTGGAATAAGTTCTTTAAAGGCTTATATAGTCTTGGAACACCCTGTATGTAACGGTGAGTAATTGAATGAAATTATATGATTCATTCAATAACCAAGAGCAGGTACAAACAAAACTCAATAAAATAATTTTATTACGAAAATAAACTATGAAAATAATAAAAGACAAAGTATTTTCAATTGTATTTTTCAAAATGTGGGTCACATTTAATCATCAAAATTGCATGATCACGTACCATTAGATCTTTAAAGGTAAATATAACTGCTGATTAACTTAATTTTCTTCAAAACAAACCTCCTTTTTGATTATCATCATATTCTAATTTTTGTAAAATAAAATGTAATAATTAATTTGAAGCCCCCTCTGCTTTATCCAGTAGTATATCTTTGAATTCGGATTCATTTCGAATTATTAATTTTGAATAAAAATTTTAATCAAATAAAAGTCTAGCATGTGAAGCTGCGGGCCATCATTAAATTCCGCTCAGAAATAAAAAAATAATAAAAGACCTGGATGATATTATTCAAATCGAGATTCGGAACGAACTTTTTTATATTAATAAATTACGTATTTCTTCCCAGTTTTTTGTAGTCGTTAAGAGATACATATATAGAGGAAGTCTCATAAATAATATTTTTTTTTCAATATTCACTTTGTTTATTGAATTAAACCCAACAATCAGCAGGAAAAATCATTCTTTGAGCTTGGTTGGCATTTCATCTCATTTGGATTCAAATTCTTTCTCACGCAAAAATTCCGCCGTGGATCTGAATAAATTGTAAGAGACTAAATGCTGGTTGTGCCAATACTTCAATACCGTGAAATTCTTCGATCTTATTCCGCAGTATGAGGTCTACCATTGTCCACCCTCTTCCGGTTAAGTAAACCTGAATATTTCTACGAAAAAACCTCATAAATTGGCATCAACTATCCACTAAATATCTCAACATTGATAGCTCTATCTTCTGGAATAATTTCGAAGTACATTAAATTCCCCTATATACCCAAGACTTACAGTTTGAATCGACCTCTATTGGTGATGGGTTCTGGTAACTATTCTTTGTCTAATCCCCGATTTTTAGGACAAACCAAGGATCTAATACAACTATTTTCTTTGGGCAACACTGGGAGCTGTTTGAATTTATCTCCCCTTTAAATTCTGGTACTATTCGATAACTGTATGGTATCTTTAGAAGGTCCAAGGAAAACCAGGTATCTCCACTATTAAAACATTCATTAACTGTGTCTTCTTCGATTTCATATATTCTCCCTCCTGTAATCCGAGTGTTGATACTTAAGTTTTGACAAAAGTTGTTGGATCTCGCAGAACTTTATCGACATGTTGCCGCCGTTTGATTAGAGAAACGTAGAACGATCAATTGTGAATGGTAGAGCAGAATTTATTTACCAGAAGCGTTTGGAAATATCGGGGAAACCAAACGTCGAAGACGAACCATTCTCCACCTCGACAATGCGAGCTTTCACACATCATTTCAAACCAAAACGTTTTTGAACAGTCACAGCATCGAATCGATGGGTCATCCATCGAACAGTCCCCTTATAAGACACCAAATGATTTCTTGTTATTTCCGCGGTTGATGCTTTTGAATCATATGTTTTGAAGGTACATCGAGAGAGAGAGAGAGAGAAATGCGGATTGTGAAAAAAGATGATATCGATTTGATTTCAATTGGCAATTGATTGTGCATTTTTTTCCATTGTAAAATATTGAGCCTTTAACTAATTCTGAACGTGTAGTTGGTATGTAAAGATTGTGGTCCGCGTTCCTAAATGGATAGAAGTGCAACGATCTTCCTTGAAGAAGCGTGCTTACGAATTAGGCAAACGGAATCAAAGAGTCAGGGTTTTTAATCTTTTAAAGATGTCACTGCTGTGCTGCTCAAATTGAGTCGCACCACGCGTACCCCAGAAGAATAAACTGTAAGGAGGTGGATAAGTTCAGTCTTTTCGGAACTGATCCCAGCGCAAAACAGGAGGAACTTAATTTTTTAGATGAGTTGGTAACATGTAACTCCTATTTCAAAGAATTGTTCACAAGAATGTTATAGATTCAACGATGAAAAATGGTGGTGTTATTTAATATTTTTCACCCCGATTGAGGGATGGATAAAATGCTTCGACAATTGATTCAATTCAAACGCATGAAAAAATGTATTGATTTCAATGGAAAATATTTCAAGAAAGCCATATCCAAATACTCATTTGTCTATCCCAAAACTCAAGTAGCAGCCCTCGTACACGAATTTGATATTTATTGCACTACATACCATTTTTTAAATTGTCTGAGTTTTTAAATTTAAATTGTTTTTAAACATTTTCTTTTATAAATTGTATCATTTTCAGCAATCTGTTAGTATAGACATTAAAAAGTCTATTGAAGTGAGTTCTGGCGATTTAGTAGACTTTTATCCCCTTATTTAATCACATAGTCGACTACAACTTTGTTATTCTATATGGAACACCGTGTATATTAGTACATTTTTTAAATCTACGTGAAATTTTAGTATACTTTTGTTTAAAAAATTTTTTCGAAAAATGCATACTTTTTGAGTTATTAATTTTTTTGTAAAAAATTTGAACGTTACAGACCTTTATAAATTATTTTTTTACAAGGATACCCTTAAAGATAAGAAAATGGTTTCAATTCTTTTGCTCTAAGCAAGATCAGACGTATTTGAATCTATGTTAAAAATTTTTTTAATTTAAACAGGGTGTCTATAAAAAGTGTTCAAAGTTGACTTCATAAATTTATAGGGTCGGCAACAGTGAAATTTTTTACAAAAAAATTAATAACTCAAAAAGTATGAATTTTTAAGACAAAAGTATACTAAAATTTTACGTTGATTTCAAAAATGTATTAATATACAGGGTGTTCCATTTAAAATAACAAAGTTACAATCGACTTCTGGTATTTCGCCATATACAGACAGTTTTAACTAGTCGTAGGACACCCTGTACATAAAAGATGAAACGTAAAATACACTTTTTAGTATTTTTTTGAAAAGTGTTTTTGAATTATATAAATTCGAGATATATTAACAAAAGGAACGAAGTATATACTTACGAAACGTCGAATTGTATGATAGTGCACAACTCACCTGAAATAAAAGAAAAAAATTAGAAAAAACCGTTTCTAAATTTTCCGTTTTGAAAATTAATTATATACACACTTTTACGTAATTAATAATGCAGACAATGTTACGAGAAAATTTCGTTCCAACATGTTTACAACCCTCCAGCGTTTATACCAATAAAAAGGTTACATATATATATATACAGGCTGTGCCGTTGGAGATTAAATTTTGTTCGGTTTATGTTTCATCATAGTCATAATACCATTTTAATTTCGGTTATTGTTACATTTTACACAGGGTTAGTTAAATAAACGGTAGCGACTGAATGAATTGATATTCACATCAAAGGAATCACTTAAGTATTCCAGAAAGTTAACAAACAATTTTGGTATACATTCGAAATAATAAAAATACGTTGTTTTTATATATATTTGGATATTTAAGTACATATATTTGTACAGATCGTTTCCATGTTATAAGTCTAGTCAATTTAGATATTTTTGCAATGAAACCTTTCATTATTCCTAGTTCAAACCATGTGTTTCTATGTAATGTCAGGTGTTCTTTCCAATGGAATAAAAATCATAGAGCAAATTTTTCAAAACAATGCCCAAATTACAGAAAAACGGTCAATAAATATGGTACTTAAAGAGGAGGTAAAGCAGAAGTTCTTTCTTTCTTTCTTTTATTTTCTAGAATGCCCACTAAAACTTGCTATTAAGGATTTTTCTTTAGATTTCAAAAAGGCTCAAATTTAGTTACAAAACAAATCGTTTGAAAATGAACCAATGCCGAAATATGAAGCTGTATGGACTATGGATTTTGAGATGGACGTGGTTCTAGTCACGTTTATAACGGAAACGGATTCAATTGAAGTTTTGTTTTCTAGAATGCCCACTAAAACTTGCCATTAAGGATTTTTCTTTAGATTTCGAAAAGGCTCAAGTTTAGTTACAAAACAAATCGTTTGAAAATGAACCAATGCCGAAATATGAAGCTGTATGGACTATGGATTTTGAGATGGACGCGGTTCTAGTCACGTTTATAACGGAAACGGATTCAATTGAAGTTTTGTTTTCTGAAAGCCCTCTAAAATTTGCCATTAAGGATTTTTCTTTAGATTTCGAAAAGGCTCAAGTTTAGTTACAAAACAAATCGTTAGAAAATGAACCAATACCGAAATATGAAGCTGTATGGACTACGGACTAGGAGATGGACGTGTTTCTAGTCACTTTTATACCGGAAACGGATTCAATTGATATAAAAAGTTTTGTTGGATGAAACAATGCAGAAATGTGAAGCTGCAACTCACTAGATTTAGCTAGAATGGTAAAAACAGCCAGTACACTTAATTGTTAATGTTAATTACGTACTTAAATATTTGTAAGTATCAACAATTATTAATTATAGTTGATTTTCATTAAATTTTATGTTTATTCAAATTTGCGTCTGCTTTGTTAGTAACCGATATTAAAAAAGAATATTAGTCGAGTGGAGATTAATATAAATTTACATACACGATATTATTAAATTTAAAATTTACACAGCACTATTATATTGGTCGGGGGACTTTATTGTTTAACTTGATTATGCCATTAATTCGCTTTGGTAAATATTACGCCATATACTTTACAAGTTTAATTATGTACGATAAGCGCTAATAACCAAACAATACGAATCGTTTGCGTCTTTGGAATACGAAAATAAAAAAGATAAATAATAATTTTCTCCTGAAAAAACGTTTTTACCAATTCTATTCATGTTGTAATCAATTTAAGTTGAGATATAGCAAAAATCATTTTTGTGCGATTATTTTCTATGACTTTCCACGTGGATTAAACTAATAGGAGTGTTCTGATCAACTCGTTTCGACTTTTGGTGATGAATCACCATCTCGAGCCGTAAATGGCGCGGTCAACGTTTTTCTACACCTCAAGAAAATAGAAAATATTTTGAACAAAAAAATCACATCCAATTATGAATATTTTTGTTTATTACTCTATCTCAAAACATAAGTAGCAGCTTCCAGAACAGAATACAAGTAAAACCGTTGGAAACATTAATTTTTTTGTTGAAAATATCTGTGATAAATTCAAAGATATCTTCAATTCGAGTTGCAAAATCTACGTATTTCGTCGTTTAAATATTCTTTCAGAAACAACGTGTCGAATACCTTTTTAGACAGACGCGGATGAATCTCGCTCTAATTTTCTTTATTATTTACCTTTTCTCGCATCAGCACTTAAAAAATATTGCTACAAAGCTCGAGTTTGATCTGTCAGAAAAGTAAAATCCATGACAAACAAACACTTTCTCTTTTCTCAAAGGACCAAAAGAAGACATTGAGGAAACACGTTAAACCGCAAGTTGTTTAATACAACGGGGAATGTTTGATTCGTATGAAATATTTTTTTTTCTACTTTTATTATATTTTGTAGTAAGTGGCATTTTAAGCTTTCGAAAGTAAAAGGCGTTTATTTGTATTTATACATTACAAGATGTTTTTTATTTCGTTTTTTTGGATAGATTTCTCTATTAGGAAAGTTGTAATGACCCTTTACATTGCTTGTCCATAAAATAAGGTCCTTAAGGAATCTTCACAATAAAAAACGTATTTATTGGCATTCAATAGAGATATTAGACTGTATTTTGTGACATAATCGCCGTTTAAGTCAATGCATACAGTCTTCTTTACAACTTTCAAAGTGTTTCTTTATAGTCCAGTCATTTAAGGTAGTTCACTTAGGAAAATCGAGATACCTAGCTATAAAATCGTTTAAACTTGTTTATTTGAAATCCTAAAGCTCCTCTCAAAACTTACATATAATTCGATGTGGGCAACTTCAAAAATCAGGGGTCAAAAGTCAAAAAAATCGATTTTTTTTACATTTTTTGCAAATAACTCGTTTCCTATGAGCTTCACGGTATTTGTATTGATTATCAATTTTGTAGAGCATTAAATTCTCTATAACTTTTGTTTCAAAAATTTTTTCATATGGTGAATCGTTTCTGAGATAGAGAGCGGTTGGAATCACGTGTGAAATCAACTGGTAGTCCCGATCAAAATAATGATAATTTGGATGAACTTGCAGCAGCATTTGAAGAAGAAAACTGTGGACAGTTCAGAGGGAAGACGACGACAATGAAGGATTGAATTGGAATTAGAACTCATTGTTCTTATAATTATTTTCTATTTGTTTTTTTAATTTTAACAATTAAAATTAAAATATTTCTCTGTACGATTTTGAAACTGCACGAAAAGCTAAGTGCTATTAAATGAATTTATACTTGAATCGAAATAAATAATTGAGCAAAAAATTTTTAAATATAATGTAATTGATGATAAAAAATTAAAATTATATATTTAGGAATAATATAAACGTTATAGGAGATTATTTTAATCGAATCTACTAGTTTATTTAAAACGGGATTCTTTGCGCCCTCTATCTCAGAAACGATTCACTGTATGAAAATATTTTTGAAACAAAAGTTATAGAGAATTTAACGCTCTACAATATTGATAATCAATGCAAATAGCGTAAAATCTATAGGAAACGAGTTATTTGCAAAAAATGTAAAAAAATCAATTTTTTTGACTTTTCACCCCCGATTTTTAGATTTGCTCCCATCGAATTATATGTGAGTTTTGAGAGGAGTTTTAGAATATCAAATGAACAAGTTTAAACGACTTTATAGCTGGATATCTCGATTTTCCGCAATTCTTGCCTATATCTACCTAAAATGACTGGACTATTAATTCAGAAAAAAAGTCTGGTTTGTAAATTGAGTGTGAGACAGTATTCCATTCGTTTGCTTACAGTTTTTTGCATACAAAAAACGAATCACAAGTCGTAATTCGCATCGCTATTAGAAGACGTTTGTTTTTATGTATTGGAAATGTATATGATTAATTTCATTTATAGTTTGTTAGATTATAGTGGAATAGGTACAAAATGGGTTTCGATTAGAACTATTTGTCATACTGTTTTAAATTTAAAAGACTAGAAATATAAATTACAAGTGGGAGATTCACGAAAAAAACGAGAAAGAATTCGTTAATATATTTTTGAATAACTTTACGGAGTAATCAATCTATCTTAAATTTGGAATAAATAATTTCACATACAGTATGTATTGATGTAATTTTATATCGTTGATTCTTAAAAAAAACAAATGCACTGCCAATGGCGAGATTTCTACAACATTTTTTCCTACTTCTTGTCTGGAGATAAGTTTTCGTCATTTTGATGTACACCAAAAAGGCTGGGCATAATTTGAAAATCTTCACCCCAAATTAATAAATAAAACATTTTCCTTCTGTAAATAATTTCTTTGAAGGGTTCAGTTCAATGAAAAAAATCACTTTTTCTGCACCTGAATCTATTATTACAAGATGGGGTACTTGTTTGGTAGCCGCTTTCTTTATTTCGAGAATTTTTGTTAACTGAAAGATTTAATTCCAAAATTTTCAATCGAACTTTACCAATCCCTTACTGATGTTGAAAAATTATTCGAAAGCACTGAAAAAGAATCGATTGTAGCTTTGTTTTTGGGTTATATATTATAATAATGATTTAGTTGACTTTCTAAACTCCTAACGCGTAGGGTAGGTAGTCCTAGGCGGTAATTAGTGTTAATAGAAATATAAAACTTGATTATCGGTAATCCGGAAGGAAATCAAATCCAAATAACTCTAGAAGAAGTAAAATCACGTGCTTTTCCATCAGGACAACGCATTTTTTCATACTTCCTTGATCACCTTGCCTATAATATACAAGATCTGTCCATCAGCGACTTTTTCCCGTTTCCTAACCTCAAAATTCCATCAAACTAGGATATTATCGCATATATAAAAATTGTAATTATTGTTTGGAAGGCTGGAAAACGTTGTAACATCGCTGGACTGTGTATAATGGTGACAAATGTGAATTTTTATAGAAAAACCAATGAGATCGATTAATTTGAATCATCTGATTGAAGACAACATTATATTGACTATCATATTCCCACCTACGGCGTCGATCTCCATGCAACAAGCTTTCAAAATCTGTTATGAAATTTTTTCGAACAATTATCAATGTCCTTGGTTTATAATTACTGAAAACAAATGTCTTGTTCTTTTAATAGTTGGGAAACATTTGAGACAACCATCGTACATTGCCAGTCGAAATATCATTTAATCTCTTGAACGTTATGCCTCATTTAATATGACAGGTGATATAAACCGTTTTGCTCCTTATTTGTCGAGGGGGTGTCGACCGAGTCCTCGACTTGGAGAAATGGAGAGCGACGAGGGGAAGATTTGTCGTCGTGGAAAACTGAGAAACTGTCTATCATTTTATCCCGCGTCTTTGTTTATGCATCTCCGAAGCATTTGTCTCGTTATCTCGCTTTTTCTTGACTGTTTCCTGTCGTGGGACACGCGGGCAATCAGTCGAGTTGCCGAGTTGCGCCAAAAATGGAAAAAGTTTTTTTTTTCCAGTAATGAGAAAATATGTCTTTATGCGAACGTCGTTTATATTAAAAGAATAATAATTTATATCGTATTGGCCTATTATTTTTTGTTTATTATGCTTAAAACAAAGAAAGATCAAGAAATTTTCTAAGTAATACTTAATTTAAATTATATTTTGTAAGTTTTCTTTCTATTACAAGTTTATATGAAAAAACATTCTATTTCCTTAGAATTTAATGATTTTTGTGCTGAAATATGAGAAAAAAATACAAATAAAACTTATAAACAATAAAATGAAAAAAATATCATCATTGAAGATTTAAATTTTCTATTTTTCTCGGACTACAACCTAGATCAAATATTAAGACAATACGGTCTAAAATATTGGAAAGTTACTTATTTTTTGATATTATTTTATAAAAAAAAGAATGTACTTATAACTTGTAAAGCTAATGTTAAAATATGAAATAAATAAAAAATTCATTTGCCCAATTTATAAATAAAGACGATTAACAATGATTTCAATTTTATTTTTAAAAAGAAAGTAATCAAAAAATCATTTTCCTAGTTATATGGAAATGTAAAATAATAAAATGAGCTTTTCCTTCCATAATATACTCCCTCAATTCTATTAAGTGAAATAAATTGGTTTTTGCCTGTACACGTACCAGAAAATCGCCTCACAAACTTGATTTGTAATTGCAAAGTGCAAAATCAACAATAGAAAGATATAAGGGGAAAATTTAGAACGTTAAAAATGTAAAACATCGAAAACATTTATCAATTTCAAATTTCGACATGTCAGCATATAACCCATAAATTAGAACTAGTCCAAAGCACGGATTTTTATAATTTTTACAAGCAACTCTTAATAAATTCAACTCCGTAAGTTTTAAACCCCATTAGAACTGTGATATTCGTCATACGACCTCGTTTAAACCCAATATTTTACTGAGCAGTCTCACCCAGAGTAGAATCTAGTTCAGTTTGGTTGGGCTAAGAACCTTTCAAATAAAAGAATTGTAAAGAATATCACCATGACCATGTTTATAAATTCACTGAAAACGTTCATTATTGATAGCTACCAAACAAAAAATAAACTTGAAACATATGCTGTATAGATTGTGTACTTTCTATCTCTAGATCAAGCCAGGTACTTCCGGAACCACCCCCGTAAACCCATCTGTTGTTGAGATGGTAGTTAAATATTGCCGCCTCATTTTTGCGCTAAGAACAGTTTCCAAAGATCTGAACTTATCCACCTCTGAGGTACGGGTGGTGCGACTCAATTTGAGCGATTGTTCAAACTACAAAAGAGAGTTGATAGATATTCACTAGAAACTAAACCGCATGGCTCACTGCAGGAACTTCTTTAAAAGATTAAAAATTCTGATTATTTCTTCCTTATTCATCTTTGTATCCGTTTGCCTAAGGCCGTTGCAAGGCTATTCATTTAAGAACGCCGAGCAAGACCTTGACTTACCTATTCCACGTTCAGAATTATTTAAGGGCTCAATACTTTACAATGCAAAAAAATGCACAATCAGTTGCCACTTGAAATCAAATCGATACAATGTTTTCCCGCATTCTGCAATAATTTCAGGACAAGTTTTTACAAAATTTTGTAACAATTTTTTATCAATAAGGCATTTCTGTGTTTCTCTCTCACTAGAAACAGTCATTTTTCACTGTTCAATATGAGATAAAATTATAATAATAATAGGAATAGAAATCGGAAGGTCAATATTAGATAGTGACGTTCCAGAATTTGCTGACTTGTTAGAGGTTGGAAGAATTTTTTCAGCAAAGGCATTTTTATAAGCAACGGAATGATCCGTAAATTTGCCTCCTGATTCCGCTAGCAAAGAAGCGGAGGATCTGCGAAAAGTGAGGTCTGTATATTGCTTTGGTTCTGGCAATTTGAAATTTGCCTTGACCATTTGTATATATTTTTGCATGATATTTTGTAGCACTTCCAACTAAATTTCATAGTAAAAACTACAATCTTAATTGCTTATAGTATATCTATCTTCAAATTACATTCCTTCATAGTTCTTTTTACATACGAATATTGTTTGAAATACGTTAATTACCCCCAGGATATTCAATTTAATAATTCAACGTATTGTACTCTATTGCAGTCGATATTGATTTAAGTTAAGTAAACATGTGTTATTGAAAATTTTATTAATTCCATAGATTGTTATGTTTGAATTCGATTATCATTATTTAATATTATTTAAATTAAAAAAGTTATGTTGGAATCAAATTTTTAATTACACACATTTTGTTCGTTACCCCCAAATGATTTTTTAGTTAAACATGCAAAAAAACGATTCACGTTTTCCGTAAAGCCTACGAAGTATATTTTTACAGTCCCATTGGGCATCAAGACGAACCATTGGCTCCAAATGTTGCTTATCGTTGTTATAAGAAACATTAACAATTTTGAATTAAGCAGCAACTCAAATATATTAATTTTTATAAATCTTAGATTGATGTTGAGGCATTTTTGCAATTTGTATTATGAATTGAGTATGTGGAGTTCAATATCCTAGACTTGGAAGTAGTTCTATTGAAACTAAAAAATTTGTCCCTTCATATTTGAACAACTTTGTCAAATAAAGAGAGTGAATATAATTCCTGATGGAACAGTGCAAT
Source organism: Diorhabda carinulata (assembly GCF_026250575.1). NCBI lineage: Eukaryota > Metazoa > Arthropoda > Insecta > Coleoptera > Chrysomelidae > Diorhabda > Diorhabda carinulata. Next base: position 2,848,335 of record NC_079469.1, read on the forward strand.
TTGCTTGATAATTATATCACGAATCAGTGGACCAGACATGGAAAATTCTCAACTTTTTTCATAAAAGAAGATCGATTGTTCGAACAGAAAAAGAAGTTGAAGCTTAGATTTTTGTTGATCCAAAAAAACAGACAGATTTTCATTGATAATAAATTTCAAACATATTCAAAAAGTTAGAAGTTGTAAAGCAGAAGTTTCTGCATTCTTAGCAATAAGCAAATAAGCCGTCTTAATGACATCCAAGCCCGCTAGGTAATTCGTATTATCGAATCAAACAATTCCGCTGCCAAACAAAACTCTCCTCATCCCCTGTCTCGCTAATAGACGGCTTCTCGCTTCAAAGCTCAAGAGGAAACTTCTCTATCCACTCATTTCGCTTCAAAACCCAAGAGGAAACTCCTCAATCCATCCAATCGCTTCAAGGACCAAGAGGAAACTCCCCTATTCGCCCCTCGCCCAAGAGGAAACTCCCAAATCCGCCCACTTGCTTCAAAGCTCAAGAGGAAACTCCCCTATCGGCCCCATCGCTTTAAGGACCAAGAGGAAACTCCCCTATCGGCCCCATCGCTTCAAGGACCAAGAGGAAACTCCTCTATCCGCCCCTCACTTCAAGGTCCAAGAGGAAACTCCTCTATCTGCCCCCTCGCTTCAAGAACCGAGAGGAAACTCCCCTATCGGCCCCATCGCTTTAAGGACCAAGAGGAAACTCCCCTATCGGCCCCATCGCTTCAAGGACCAAGAGGAAACTCTACCTTTCGAGCGTCGGTGTTGCAGGTTTTCCTGTAACCTGGTGAACCGGTTCGTTTACAAAATATATTCTCTTCTTCGTTTTTTTCATTTGTTCACCTTGAAGCAGTACAAATATCAACAAAAGCCACAATCTCAGCACTGCAGAGGGTCAGCTCCCACATCAGGGATAATTCCAATGAATCATCCCACCCAAATTATATCCAACGAATTTATCTACATGCTGATTAAGATAAATTTGGACACAACATGAAATCAGAAGAGCAAGAAGAATGTTTCCTTCGAGATATTACGAGATTTGAACCAAGTTAGCAATGACAATTCGATGAAAACACGATTAGGAACTATATTTGGGAATTATTGCGAGAAAGTACTTGACAAAATGTAAGAAAAACGAAATAAATATGATAAATCTCGGTACAAGTAATAATCAATTTCGTTTTAATGATTTTTAAACTTTATATTTGATTCCAACTCACGTGGAGCGCCATCTAGAGACTCTCGATACGAGTTGAGGCAGAAGGAGACGGATTTAATTGGAACTTTTTTTTTAAATGCCATCCCCATTAATGATTTTCTTTCAATAATATTTTTGCTAATTCAAACTATTAGCAAGTTCAAAAAACTGTTGTCTTTGCTTCAACTTATTTTTTCCACATCGTGACTAATTAAAAAAGTTTAGTTACAAAACAAATCGTTTGAAAATGAACCAATACCGAAATATGAAGCTGTATGGACTACGGATTATGAGATGAACGTGGTTCTAGTCACGTTTATACCAGAAACGGATTCAATTGAAGTTTTGTTTTCTGAATGCCCTCTAAAACTTGCCATTAAGGATTTTTCTTTAGATTTCAAAAAGGCTCAAATTTAGTTATAAAACAAATCGTTTGAAAATGAACCAATGCCGAAATATGAAGCTGTATGGACTACGGATTATGAGATGGACGTGGTTCTACTCACATTTATACCAGAAACGGATTCAATTGAAGTTTTGTTTTCTGAATGCCCTCTAAAACTTGCCATTAAGGATTTTTCTTTAGATTTCAAAAAGACTCAAGTTTAGTTACAAAACAAATCGTTTGAAAATGAACCAATGCCGAAATATGAAGCTGTATGGACTATGGATTATGAGATGGACGTGGTTCTAGTCACATTTATACCAGAAACGGATTCAATTGAAGTTTTGTTTTCTGAATGCCCTCTAAAACTTGCCATTAAGGATTTTTTTAGATTTCAAAAAGGCTCAAGTTTAGTTACAAAACAAATCGTTTGAAAATGAACCAATGCCGAAATATGAAGCTGTATGGACTACGGATTATGAGATGGACGTGGTTCTAGTCACATTTATACCAGAAACGGATTCAATTGAAGTTTTGTTTTCTGAATGCCTTCTAAAACTTGCCATTAAGGATTTTTCTTTAGATTTCGAAAAGGCTCAAGTTTAGTTACAAAACAAATCGTTTGAAAATGAACCAATGCCGAAATATGAAGCTGTATGGACTACGGATTATGAGATGGACGTGGTTCTAGTATCTAAACTATTAGCATGGTTCAAAACTGTTGTCTTCGCTACAACTTACTTTTATCTTAGCTGTGTTGATTGGGGATTGTTTTCTTTTAGGGTTTCTTGCATCGCAGGTATTTGTTGAAGTTAATTTATGGTTTAAACTACCCTCCTGCAACAATTGACCATTTAAGCTGTTTATGAAAGAATATTTTTATTACAACCCTCGTAAATATAACTGCATAATATAAGACGAATTCACGATTATATGTATAATTTAACTGAACTTGAGAATTTCGATATAAGAAACTGTATTGCGATATAAAAAAAAGGATATAGAATCCTTTTGAACAACCTGGTGCATAAACGATCCTACAAGGATACCAGGTCCTAAATATAAACTTGGAGAAATGTAAATACACCGTTTGAAGATGCCTTTTCAAAAGATAAAAATTAATAATGCAGAAACGGGGCAAGATATAGGGTATTATATAAATTTTTGAATTGGATCGAGAGGGTGAAAAAAAAAGAATGGAATACGTCTGTATTTTCTTTTCGATGGAAAAGTTTCTCGGTTAAAAAAACGGGGAATTTCATTGAGTTGCATTATGCAAGTTCGCAGGTTTCTTGACGTATTAAAATCTGGAGACAGTGACGATTTATTAGTGATAAAAAAATCTTGAATTCCGCCACCCTTTATGTTGTATTATATTTCCATACCATTAAACGAAATAGGCGCGAAAACGAAATTAAATGTTTACCTAATATCCGGATCAAATGATAGATGGCGGTGGCGTCGAATAAAGTGGATTTTGCTCGATTTACTCGGCCGTAGTTTCGGAAAGAAAATTAGATGAAACGACGATAAACCTGAGGTTAATCCCTCACGAAGGTAAAGGGTTAAATGATACTATTGAGGAAATTAAGAGTTAATCCTACAAGGATTCAATAAGAGATTTACAACGCCGCAATTTATTTCGAAGTAAATTGAATATAATATTTTTGATTTTATCAGTGTAAGTACGAGTTTGAAAATTCAATTTTACGCATTTGCAAATTAATTTCATGGAGGAGAAAACCTCCAGAAAGTGTTATTGTCCTGTCTCTGATCCTTGTTTAAATTGTGTTTTAGCTTGATATGCCTTTGGGTTTTAGTAGTTAGTTACATTGTGAAGGGAATCAAATTTGGCCATCGTTTCATTTCTAACCGTCGCGTCGTGCAGCTTTGGAATTAACCCTTTTGGTTACGTAATGAAGTATTAAATATAATTACTGCGTCGTCAGGTAATTACTATGTTTTGTTGGACGAATTGAATATAGTCCATTCGTTTTCAGAAAGTACTACGATTAAAATGAAAATTAGAATCGCCAAAAACATGATGAAAAGAAAACTGCAGAAGTTGTCGCCTTTAATTCTGTTGATTCTGCTAATAAATTAAATTATACGAAATTGATGTTTTTTATGATAAAAAAAATTAATTTGTAACGACCATATGGGTATTATTGTTTTATTCTCGGTTTACAAAAACAGGAACTTGGATTAGTACAATCAAAAGTCATGTAGGAAGTAGTCCAACAATGATTTTCTCTTATTTACAATTTTTAATAAATTATTTCGTTGCTGTATTAAGCTAGTTACTGAATTTATGAGTCTACCAGCTCTACAATCTACGAGAATGGTACCAGAATCTACCTGGCCCAACAACGTAATCTCCTTTTAGGTCCAAACACTTTTCGTAGCGATTTCAAGTTCATCACACTCCTTTGCTGGAAAATCTCGGTTTACAAAAACAGGAACGCACCTTTAGTCTTCTCACTTGGATTAGTACAATCAAAAGTCATGTAGGAAGTAGTCCAATAATGATTTTCTCTTATTTACAATTTTTTATAAATTATTTCGTTGCTGTATTAAGCTAGTTACTGAATTTATGAGTCTACCAGCTCTACAATCTACGAGAATGGTACCAGAATCTACCTGGCCCAACAACGTAATCTCCTTTTAGCTCCAAACACTTTTCGTAGCGATTTCAAGTTCATCACACTCCTTTGCTGGAAAATATTTGAGTTCCCAGCCATTAATTCAGTGTGGTGCTAGTGCAGGTCTTTGTGAAATGATAGATCACCGGTGTCAGTATGCAATAGGTACAGAATTGGTCTCTGTATACTTCCTTGTGGCACACCTGAGGTCATTGGATGCAGAGTTGTAATTTAGTCTAAGAATTTCACTTTAAATAACCTGCGGGTCTTGTAGATAGGATTTTATTATAAAGAAATAGTTATAGGGGAGGTTTTTTTCTGAGCTTATTTAGTAAACAATCTTGCTACTTTATTCTCCTGACCGGAATACTGTTTTTCAATCATATATAAAGCAGATTCGATATCCACTAATTGAAAATTTAGAAATCCAATGTTTACAGCTGATCCATCAATCCCACAAGTCTGGAATGTAGGATGGTTTTAATTGCCAGAGATCTTCGTCTTCTGTTTCAAGAACTTCCAGATGTATTGCGATGGAGTTCCTTGGTGTTTCACAAGTCGAATGTAGATGGAGTTGCAACAACACCCGCACGCCGATTTATCTGCTAGGTTTAGCATCTTCAGGTGTTTGTTGAGGCGACGGCGCCCCGATAGAACTCCTGTTAGTATTCGTAGATTGTTCTAAGGATGATATAATCAGAAGATTAAAGTTTCCTCAACTTTTTCACTGTTAGTATTATTATATCGATCATTTCTGGAATCCATTGGTCTATTTGAGTCGGTTGCAGCAGTCAAATGTTGAAAATCTCGCGCCTGACTTTATAGACGATCCGCATGTACTGAACAGTCATCTAGATCTACTAAAATGGGGAAATTCGGGAGGACATCGTAGTAAAAATAATAATGAAAACATTCATATCAAAACTAAAGACGACAATTTAATTTCAACCTAATTTTAAAGATCTCTAAGTTAGTTTGACTAAGTGTCAAAGTTTTACGTTCACCAAAAAATCGTTTACTTTCTTAACCCACAAAAGAGGCGCATAAATAATTAACAAGCACCAGATGTGAGTACTCGCGTTTCATTTTCCCCTCAATTCCATCCCTTAACGGCCCCTCTACAATCCCTCTGTAAATGGGAAATGACGGTAAAATGTCCAGCATGCAATATTCACCGCCTTATACGTGTTTTACTTAAACATAATGGCCAATTCTACATTAAAACAGTAATTTATAATAGATGATCACTTTGAATTTTGTGGTTTGATGTTGGAAATTATAAAAGGAGAACGAATAGAGCAAGTTTGAGCTTTATCCAGCGAATAGTAGTCCAACCTTGAGGAACTTTGTGTTGTATTTGATAGCCGTTTACATTATTGAGATTGTGTGTTGATGAATGTAGATATTCGATGAAATATTTTATTCTTAAAACATGATTGTATCAAAATATAGTGTATTGAGAATTCTATTGTACATTCCAATAGGAATAGTAACTGCTCAATAAAGAGTTTAATGTGGTGCGTCAGTCCACGTTCTAACCATTTTCTCTTCTAAACTAAAGTTTATTGCATTTTATGGCTTTTTCCGCTATTTTCTTTACATTTTTTTCTGTCCTGGGTATTACTCCACCATCCACGGATTCCCATTTGGAACAAGATCACTTGTTACTTGATTTTCCCATTTGTATTTTGGTCTTCCTTTGGACCGGTTTCCATTCTGTTATTTTTTTAACTCTACTATTATTTTTCATCCGTTTTATGTGTCCTAGCCATCGAATTTATGAATCTGGTGATAGTCTTTTCATTCTTCAAGTTTTTTTTCATCAGCTTCTTCAAAGATTACGGTTGAACTTATCGTTGTTATGTAAATTTTCATATTTTCCCTTTAGGCTGTTTACACTTTTCGTTATTATCGCCAAATCATCTGCCCATGCTAATATTTCGACGTTTTTGCGTTGCTGATAGTCCTGTTTGAATCCTCGATTTATATAAAATTCTTTAGTTTTTCCATCTCTCGTAATTACATGTGATTTACATTCAGTCATCATCATTCTGCTGAACTTCATTAATATTTTTGAAACGTGCAATTTTGACATGTCCTTTTAGTAGTAAGTCTCATTTCACTATGTCGAAAGCTTGTTTGAAGTCTATAAATAGAATGTGGATATTCGTATCTTCATCTTAACATTTTTTTTCTATAATTTGATTTCAAATATGACGATGGAAGTAAAAATATTGTAGACCGTGTTTAGTAGGGTGATAAATCTGTAATTAGCCCACATTTTTTTTTGGGGGGGGGAGACCAAATTCACTTTCTAATGTAATGATATGACACTAAAGTATAAAAATTGGAATTGGCAGCACTGAATTTTGAAATACCACAACTTTGTGGGTGAAAAATTCGTAAACTAACTTAAAACAAGCTTTTTGGTTATTTTCAAGGACGATACGACGATTATAAAGATCAAAATGTCTGACAAACGAGTAACTATGTATTTTTTAATGAGTACATCACTTTTCTAAGATTCTACTTAGGCTATAAACACCGAGTAGTTACAATTATACGACATAAGGTAGACGAAGCAAAACGATTTATTTTTTCGTTTGCAGACAATTAAAAAGATTATTATAATGTCGAGGAAAATGTACTGGTGCTTTCAACTCTCGTAAAAACGTCATTTTGTACTTGCAAGAAGTGCTATTGTCGTCTCTGAATTCTATAGTATGAAATTATATACTATATATATACTACGAGACCGCGCGCCTAGAGGGCGCCCTAGACGAATATTGAGTTGGGTATCTAGATTTCTAACTCCGACTGAGTGCTATAAATTATTGCAAGAGGTCTATAAGGACAATTCTCTATCTAGAACGCGTGGTGTAAGCGCTTTAGTGAAGACCGAGAGAACACTGAAGATGACCAGCGACCAGGTCGTCCTGTGACTGTTTTAACTTCGGAAACAGTGAGTAAAATCAACCAAATTATGCGTGCAGGTTGTCGATTGAGCATCCGGACGATTTCCGAGGTTGCAAACGCCGATAAAGAAACGGTTAGAAAAATTTTACACGAGGAATTACATAACAAAAATCTGTGCGAAGTTGGTGCCAAAAAATCTGACTACTGACCAAAAACTCTTGCGTCAAAGGGTCTGCTCAGATTTCCTTGAAAGGTTAGAAAAAGATCTGCTTCGAAAGGGACCCGATTTGAGTCGAAGGAAGCGGTAAAACAAAAAACTGCAGAGCTCCTGAAGGCTCTCACCAAAGAAGACTTCCAACACTGCTTAGATCAATGGAAAAACGTATGGAAGGGTGTGTGGTAAGGGGATTGGAGCATGTTGAAGGGGAGCATCCGAATGTAGAATAACTTTTATAATAAAAACCTTTTTTGTAATCAGTTTCGTTTTTTAAAAGCCAGACTTTTTATTTCAAAACCGAAAATCTTTATTTAAATTTCAAAAACTTGCTTAATTGATAAAATTTTTGAGCATATATCAATATCAAGGGATTATTCTGATAGAAAATTTACTTCTAATTACAGAAAAAATACAACTTATTCGCATGTACAATTAACAAATGAAAAATTACAAAAATGAAGTGAAGATCCAGACGTGTTAGTTTCTATAACTGATAATAACTCTTAATAACTCGATTATGATGTTCTTTGTGAACATCCAAGAAGGGTTTTATTATGAAGGGATTGGTGTATACCTCTTTTGGCCAATAGACTAACCTCGGTCGATCTATTGGAGTGACTAGCAGTTTGTAGCCTAGGGCGGCAGATTTCAAAATGCGGCAAATTTTGTCCGGCAATTCGTTTACATTCACAAAATTACAGAAAAGAGAGCATCAAGTTTTTCGAAAAAATTGAGATGGAATTAAGCGTATAGAAAGTATATACTAGAGAAACGAAAAACTACAACAAAAGATTTAATGAAACTTCTGATGAAGAAATTGAAAGTGATCACTTTAAAGTTAAGACGTTTCTAGTTTTCTCATTGTCAAATATTCATTTCTAACAAAATTGATTGAGTTTTTAGCCTCGATTCAAACAGAAAAGATATTTTTTTGGAAAAATTGTACTCTAGAAACAAAATTGTTTCAGGAATGCGTACACTTTCGAAGCTACCTTTCACTTTTTACTTTGAATTGATCTATGTACACAAGTGTGAAATTGATCAGGTGAAAGAAGTTTTTCTTCTTTGAAAATAGTGATTTTCTTATAATTAATGGTTTTGTTGTTAAACTGCGAGTGTAATAAAAAATATGTATCAACGTTCCTCGTTGTATAACCATCATTAATATTATATAAATGTTGAATATCTTTGAAACAAACCTCATCTTACTAAAGGACTATACATGATACAACTTTGCTTATAAAATATTGACTTTCAGATGTCAGTGAGTCTGCAGAAGATTAATTGGTTAGGTTACTAATTTTTGGTATTAATGTCAATAGTTTCGACAGACGATTTAGTCCAATTTTGACTCGTGTTTCGTCCAATAAGCAATTATCGTTTCAAAATTTCCAGTGACGATTTATTCTTAGAAATAATCTGTTGATTTCAACAGTTGGACCCTTTTTTGACTCAGATAAACTGACAGCACAAACGTTGCTTTCAAAATTTGCTCTCAATACACATTCTTGAACCACCTTGGCAAGTCTTGGTGGTTATATTCAAACTCGATCGCTGTTTGATTCGATACAAGAAAAATTGATTCTACCGCGTCTTTATGATATAATTTCCACTGGAGCCCTTCGGGGGCATTTTCATTCCAAAAATTTATCATTTTCGTTATTTCTACTGAGCTTTGTTTCTTTTTACAGGGATCTGATAGAATTGCAAGCAGTTCGCGTTCGTTGAACTATAACACTTTTGATTGGATCAATAATAACTTTTTGTAATAGCTTACTTTGTACCATCTCCTCTTCTCATGTCCTTTAAATCCTTTAAAATCAACGCCAATCCTTCCGCCGTCCGATGTCCATCTAATTGATACTTTCTTTCATTGCCCAAAAGTCCATACAGATTTTTTACTTTAAACAGTTTTTTTTTGGTATATTCGGTTCTATAATTTCACATTATATCATATTACCGTGACATTGGTGAGTTGTCTTCAATCATATGACTTCCAATTACTTGATTTCTACTGAAGCAACAAATTTTTGTGGCCGAGGCGCTGAGTTGTCAATATCAAATTGAAGAATTTTGTAATTTGTTTTTTATTTTTGTTCGGGATTTAGTATTTTCAATTTTATTTGAGACATTCATGTCCTAAATCGGGCCAACGTAGCTTATATAAACGCGAGGAATGGCTTTGAGTAACTGCACAGTCCGAAAAAGACTTAAGACAACTAACTTTGAGCCAAAAAGACCAAATATTGGCCCCAAATTAATCCCAAGCTGCCCATCTACAATTTACCAGAAAACACGTTAAATGGACTGATGAATAATGGATGGTTTGGACTGGTATTTCAATAGAAGCAAAAACCGAGTTGGTTTTAATTGAACTGTTGGTGAAGCGGGTGGATTAACTCAGATACACATACTGCAGGATGTCGAAATTGCCGCAATTGATTGGCCAACGCGTAGTCCCGATTTAAATCCTTTCGAGTATTTATGAGATGAACTTACGAGAAATGATTAGGCTACTGCAACAGCCGGATCAGTGAATAATTGGATAGCATCGACTAAAGGAATTAATTCGATCCATGAAAAAGCTAATGGAAGCTGTTATTATGACCATGGGAGGGAAAACTATAAATTGATAGGTTAATTTCAACTTTCTTATTTTTTACTGTTAATTATATCCGTTTTCCATTGTTTAGAATTCTTTATCGTTTGATATTTTTTCTTTATCAAAAATGGCTTTCAGAGAGATGTTAAAATCAAAAAAAGAAGCTTGTTTTTCTACTTTGTTGACTTGAACTTTTTCAATTATATCCTCATTAAATAGATCTTTGGTTTTTATAATGGGCATATTATATTTGAGGCGAAGTATCTTAAATTAATCGATATTTTTTGAATAAAAACAAATACAAAATTAAAAAATTTAGGTTGCAATTTCTTTTGCGAATCAAAAATCCGGAAGATAATTTTTCTCATTGATGAAATTATAGTTTTGATTACATCCTGTATAATATATTTTAGGTACCTCGTAATACAATTACTTTTATTAATTTTTACCGATTCCTAGACTATAATGAATATGCGTATTTTATCATAATATGCTTTTGATTATTTCTTCTATACATTTTTTTCAATCCTCAACCAACAGCAACCAACATTGAAAAGGGTCTTTGGCCCCACTTCTAATTCAAGGCTAACTCGATGAACGAACAACGAATGCTTCGAGTCAAGTTCAACGAATAGAAAACTAAGTACACAAACACATACATTTAAAAACAGTGCGGTACACCAGCAGAACTAAAGAAACAAAAAAAATATAATGATCAAAATAATAACAGCCATATAAATTACGTGTGTTTAAATAACTGAAAATAAGTCTATTATCGATAGAATTTTTTTAATGATAAAAATTTGTAGATCAATCAATTTCATGAGTTAGTATGATGGTTATCTAAATTCAAAAGATGCGTCTGGTTTAAAGGTAATTGAGCATGGAATCTCTTTGGTTATGTTGCTAATATTTGTCATATCTGTGGACAAGCTTTTCAATATCCTCTTAAAAGAAAGTTGCCGCCAATGAAACTTCTGGAACTTCCGTAGACACAGCAGTAACGGACGAATCTTCAACCATTCTGTCAACTCGTTGAACCAGGTCATCTGAAACGACAGAGTATCAATAATGGCGCACACGTTTACGTGGCTGTAGCATAACGCCGACTGACGCCTGAATGGCGCATAACGCTTTCTTCAGCACGCAGCGATCGGAGGTTGACAAAAAACGGCTCGTATACAAAATAATCGTAAGACTTATACTTACATATGCAAGGGAAACTTGAGGAGACACGACAAAAAAGTAGAACATGATGAACCATCAGTGAGCTTAGAGATCAAATTAGAAGAAAAACTATAAAAGATCTGAAAATAGAAGATCGATGGGCTAAATGGGCAAAGGATGAAAAACGAACTTCAAGGAGACCTATCCAGAGATGGAAAGCTCCTATAATCAAGAAGAAGAAACAAGACTCAGTTTAACGGAAAGAGAAAGAAGAAGAACAAAAGTATTAAATTGTTTGTTTTTTTAATCAAGATACTACAGCTACAGGATTGTGTTAACCGACTGGATAGTTATATAATTGATCTGTTTGATGAATTCAGTATGTTAATGAAATGTAAATAATGAAAAGTAAATTTTGATTTTTATAGAAATACTCCATTCAAAACCTAAAGTTCAGACAGATTCCACGTCAAGCGTCAACGATTTTAACGCGATTCAACTATTTAGTTGTGTAGAGAGCGCATCCAGAAAATTAATAATCGATGACATCTGGATCATTCCCAATTCCTTAATATTAGTACAAAATGATTAATCTAAAAGTTCTGGTTAGTGCTCTCCTCTTTATTTGGTGGATGAATAGGGAAAGAAGATAATCTATTTATCCACAGATTACCAGGTGGAAAATTCCACACGTTATATGGTAAATTGAGGGAATTATCTCGATAATCGGTCCGCTCATCCAGATACGACTTCTACGCAAACTTCTTCCCATTTCAGATTGATGTCTAAATACTCTTTCAGACTCTTTAAGTAAAGCACAGGCCTTTTTTCAACGTTATTAATGAGCCACGTGACGTCCACCATGGTGACAAGAAAAGTGGCGCGCTTGATCCATAGTTGTACAACTTTTTGGACTTTTTTGTCGAGCAACTATCGAATTGACAGTATGTGGGACACAACAAAACAGTTGTTCTACCAAAAGTTGTATGTATGCGCTAGCTCTAATATGTTAGTATAATTGTTGTCTGTCCACGAGATGGAGCAACCTATAATCGTACTTCAACGATGCTAAAATGATTTTAATTGCTTAGGTAGGGCTCAAAATACTAAATTGAAGAATCAAAAGTAATTTTAATAACTTGTCGAAACCTACAGATTGGTTATTTGTACCTTTTTGTTACCAGGACTCAACGTACCTTGACGTGTCCTTATACTGAATGGATTATTATATTTTAAACAGTTTTTATACCAATTTCCTACTTTGAAATTCAAAACAATCGATTTGTTTTGATATTATGATGTTTTTCAATCAACATCTTCTTTAGAACACGCATTTGATGTTTCTCTTGTCATTCTTGTTCCATGTTGATAATCTACTGGGCATAAACTTTATTTGATGCCACCAAACAATCTCGATGACAGATATTTGGTAGAACTTTATTTGTATGTGAGTTTCCATCATAGTTTGCTGCAATCTTGATCAATTTAGTTGTTAAAGCTGCGGAACCCTTTGGAAGCACTTGAACTTTGCAGAAGCTTCCAAAAACACATTTCGGTCTCATTAACGTCTTCAGAGGCATTGAAAATCCAATTGCATTGATAATTTCTAAACTTGAAGCAATTCTTCCTGATTTTTAGACGTTTTGAGTAACTTCAAAAGATTTTTATTATAGTTAAACAACTCAATTATTTGTAAAAACAATTTATTAAGCAAAAAAAGTGAATAAATGTAGTGGTTTCAATAATCTGATTAGCGTATTCGATGAAAATCAAACTTTTAAGAACCCAGTATCAGTGTACAAACAGCCTTAAATACTAAATCTTATCGTATACAATAATATTTATAAATAATTATAAAATTGCTGATATTTATACGGTTGTTTGAGCTTTTTTGTTGTATCACTAATAGTTTTGGAGTTATTGGTAGCTACGGTATCTTTTGGAAGCACTTGCACTTTGCAGAAGCTTCCAAAAACACATTTCGGTCTTTTTAACGTCTTCGGAGGCATTGAAACTCCAAATGCTTTGCAAATTTCTAAACTTGAAGCTATTCCGAAGCTATTCCTCGCGATTTTTAGACGTTTTGAGAAACTTCAAAATATTTTTACTTTAGTTAAACAATTCAATTTTTTGTAAAAAACAATTTATTAAGCAAAAAAGTGAATAAATGTAGTGGTTACAATAATCTGACTAGCGTATTCGACGAACATTAGACTTTTAAGAACCCAGTATCAGTGTACAAACTGTCTTAAATACTAAATCTTATCGTATATAATAATATTTATAAATAATTATAAAATTGCTGATATTTATACGGGTTTTTAGCGCTTTTTATTGTATCATTAATAGTTTTAGAGTTATTGGTTTTTTTTTTATTTCACTTTTCTCTTTAAAACTTTTTGTGTACCTTTTTCTAGTATGTGAAACTTATGCTTCTTTGTGAAATGAACAACGGTAGTCCCAATTTTGAATAAAATTTCCTTGATGCCACCAAATAAACTCGACGGCAGATATTTGGTAGAACTTTATTTGTAAGTGAGTTTCCATCATAGTTTGCCGCAATTTTGTTGATCACTTCAGTTGTTAAAGCTGTAGAACACTTTGGAAGCACTTGCACATTGCAGATGCTTCCAAAAACACATTTCGGTCTTTTTAACGTCTTCAGAGGCATTAGAAATCCAATTGCTTTGCTAATTTCTAAACTTGAAGGTATTCCGAAGCAATTCTCCCGATTTTTAGACGTTTTGAGAAGCTTCCAATGTTTTTACTATAGTTAAACGACTCAATTCTTTGTAAAAAACAATTTATTAAGCAAAAAAAGTGAATAAATGTAGTGGTTACAATAATCTGACTAGGGTATTCGACGAAAATCAAACTTTTAAGAACCCAGTATCAGTGTACAAACTGTCTTAAATACTAAATCTTATCGTATACAATAATATTTATAAATAATTATAAAATTGCTGGTATTTATACGATTTTTTGGGCTTTTTTGTTGTATCATTAATAGTTTTGGAGTTATTGGTCTATATTTTATTTCACTTTTCTCTTTAAAACTTTTTGTGTAGCTTTTTCTAGTATGCTTCTCTGTGAAATGACCAAAAGTAGTGCCAATGTTGCATTTTTTATCACTTTACTGCCCAGTATCTTGTTTCTCACTGGCAAAAATACTCTGGAAAGTATTGACTATACAACAACTTTGAAGCACAATCAAAAATAATTCTGAGTCTGCTCTCCTTTGAACAATAACTTTGTCTTTGCTCATATAAATCATTTTTAGATACTAAAGATGTTCGTTTTTGTATCATTGTTTCTGAAATATCTGATTTAAAGATGCAATTCAATTATTATTAAATTGAAAATTGTATTTTAGTTTGAATTAATTTTTAAAATAACCGGGAACGAGTCTACACTGTTCAACAAGTGCTTATGTTCATAGAGGTTGTTATTTCTCTCTTCTCGTTTCATGTTTTTTGTTCTTCTTCTCATTTTATATAAATAGTGTACCCAGTATGGTATATAGTCGTATATAATGGGTTAAGATGAGTTGATACGTGTAGTTATACATAAAATACGAGGACGTTTTTTCAGTGAAAATATACGAGGAAAGATTCTAACAACGAACTATTAATCACAAAAAATCACCTAAGACATTTTTTTCTTTATGTTAAATTACTATTTAACACAATTGTGACATTCAAACTGTCTTAATATGACAGAGTATATGATATTTTAATTAAAGAAGACAATCTTTCAATAAAGTTTTTATTTTTACATTTTTTTTGCGTTTAAAGAACGAAATATCAACGTATATTATTATAGATTTAGGTTAGGTTAGGTTAGGTAAAAGTAATTCTAACCTAAGTGACCTCTCGACTATTTAGTGCAGTCATGTAAACATAGAGGGTAGTTGTGTCTTCTCCAATCGTAAATATTCAACGCAGCTTTCCTTAACTTCGCAAACTTGAACTTGAATATGTAAATTCCGCGAAGGATTAAACGTTTTCTATATATTATAGTAAAATAATCCCGTTTAACGACCACGAGAGGAAATCGTCTGTAAATCTTTCCGACCGTTCAATCATACAAAGGAAAATGATATTAGCTTTTAAATGAAGCACAGTTGAGATTTTATAACTTGCATTTCCAAGTTGGAAGTTTCAAACTACGTTTTACGCTCAACGAATTCCAATTTTAGTTTTGGAGCAAAAGTACACATACAGATTTCGAAGTGGGTATGTATATAAATAATTCCATACGCTTCGATAGCATACCTATAATTATATTAAATAAACTTTGATGTATAAATTAATCTACGCCGTAATTGAGCATATAAATTAGATAAACTTACATTAATTCTAGATTAGGATTTCCTTTCGCGAAACTTGTGATAGAACAAATTTCATACAACTAGAATCACAGTTAACTTACTTCTCCATCTTTTTCTTGAATTATCATACTAATTTACGATCTAATTTTTGATTATTTGTTTTTCCTGAATATTTGTCTTCGACATATTCTCACCGCTCGAATTTTACATATTTTCTTCACTGTCTTTCACTACTTGAAGCTTTTGTTTCTAATAATGTTTCGACAATATACGAATTTCATATTTATTGCTCTCCGTATTATTTATTATGATACGAGGGTTGCTGTTTAAGTTATGATATAAAAACAAATATTTATAATTGGATATGGCTTTATATTTATTTTCAAAATATTCTTCGTTGAGATCAATACACATTTGCAATCGTTTGAACCAATTTTCGAAGCATTTCTCCCATTCTGATTGAGATACCTCCAAAATTTATGATTTGAACGCATCAAATACTTCTTCAGCTGTAGAAGAAAGTTAATGGGTGCAAAACGTGTTTATATTTTATTTTAGGGTTTATTCCTGTCGCGTGCCCGATTAAACTGACCCGAGGGCCCATTTGGCCCGCGGGCCATATTTTTCCCATAACTGACTTAGATTATTTCATTGTAGCAGTCTCCTAAAATGTACTGTTTCCAATTTATGTCGTTTTTCACTAGAAACCAGAGATATCTTTCCATATAAATAACGAGAAGCATCTAAACGAACCGTGTAAAAGCAAAAACATTTACAATAGCACATAAAACTACACGTTTTTATATATTTTTTGTAGGGTTTATTCGAAATAATGTCGCGGGCCCGATTAAACTGACCCGAGGGCCCATTTGGCCCGCGGGCCGTACTTTGCCCATGTCTAGTTTAGATTATTTCATTGTAGCAGTCTTCTGAAATGTACTGTTTCCAATTTATGTCGTTTTTTACTAGAACCAGTGACATCTTTCCATATAAATAACGAGAAGCATCAAAACCAACCGTGATAAAAGCAAAAAACTTTACAATAGCACATAAAACTACACGTTTTTATATTTTTTTTGTAGGGTTCATTCAAAACCCGGTAGCGGGCCCGATTAAACTGACCCGAAGGTCCATTTGGCCCGCGGCCCGTACTTTGCCCATAACTAGTTTAGATTATTTCATTGTAGCAGTCTCCTGAAATGTACTGTTTCCAATTTATGTCGTTTTTCACTAGAAACCAGTGATATCTTTCCATATAAATAACGAGAAGCATCTAAACGAACCGTGTAAAAGCAAAAACATTTACAATAGCACATAAAACTACACGTTTTTATATATTTTTTGTAGGGTTTATTCGAAATAATGTCGCGGGCCCGATTAAACTGACCCGAGGGCCCATTTGGCCCGCGGGCCGTACTTTGCCCATGTCTAGTTTAGATTATTTCATTGTAGCAGTCTTCTGAAATGTACTGTTTCCAATTTATGTCGTTTTTTACTAGAACCAGTGACATCTTTCCATATAAATAACGAGAAGCATCAAAACCAACCGTGATAAAAGCAAAAAACTTTACAATAGCACATAAAACTACACGTTTTTATATTTTTTTTGTAGGGTTCATTCAAAACCCGGTAGCGGGCCCGATTAAACTGACCCGAAGGTCCATTTGGCCCGCGGCCCGTACTTTGCCCATAACTAGTTTAGATTATTTCATTGTAGCAGTCTCCTGGAATGTACTGTTTCCAATTTATGTCGTTTTTCACTAGAAACCAGTGATATCTTTCCATATAAATAACGAGAAGCATCTAAACGAACCGTGTAAAAGCAAAAACATTTACAATAGCACATAAAACTACACGTTTTTATATATTTTTTGTAGGGTTTATTCGAAATAATGTCGCGGGCCCGATTAAACTGACCCGAGGGCCCATTTGGCCCGCGGGCCGTACTTTGCCCATGTCTAGTTTAGATTATTTCATTGTAGCAGTCTTCTGAAATGTACTGTTTTCAATTTATGTCGTTTTTTACTAGAACCAGTGACATCTTTCCATATAAATAACGAGAAGCATCAAAACCAACCGTGATAAAAGCAAAAAACTTTACAATAGCACATAAAACTACACGTTTTTATATTTTTTTTGTAGGGTTCATTCAAAACCCGGTAGCGGGCCCGATTAAACTGACCCGAAGGTCCATTTGGCCCGCGGCCCGTACTTTGCCCATAACTAGTTTAGATTATTTCATTGTAGCAGTCTCCTGAAATGTACCGTTTTCAATTTATGTCGTTTTTTACAAGAACCAGTGATATCTTTCCATATAAATAACGAGAAGCATCAAAACCAACCGTGATAAAAGCAAAAAACTTTACAATAGCACATAAAACTACACGTTTTTATATATTTTTTGTAGGGTTTATTCGAAATAATGTCGCGGGCCCGATTAAACTGACCCGAGGGCCCATTTGGCCCGCGGGCCGTACTTTGCCCATGTCTAGTTTAGATTATTTCATTGTAGCAGTCTTCTGAAATGTACTGTTTCCAATTTATGTCGTTTTTTACTAGAACCAGTGACATCTTTCCATATAAATAACGAGAAGCATCAAAACCAACCGTGATAAAAGCAAAAAACTTTACAATAGCACATAAAACTACACGTTTTTATATTTTTTTTGTAGGGTTCATTCAAAACCCGGTAGCGGGCCCGATTAAACTGACCCGAAGGTCCATTTGGCCCGCGGCCCGTACTTTGCCCATAACTAGTTTAGATTATTTCATTGTAGCAGTCTCCTGAAATGTACCGTTTTCAATTTATGTCGTTTTTTACTAGAACCAGTGACATCTTTCCATATAAATAACGAGAAGCATCAAAACCAACCGTGATAAAAGCAAAAAACTTTACAATAGCACATAAAACTACACGTTTTTATATATTTTTTGTAGGGTTTATTCGAAATAATGTCGCGGGCCCGATTAAACTGACCCGAGGGCCCATTTGGCCCGCGGGCCGTACTTTGCCCATGTCTAGTTTAGATTATTTCATTGTAGCAATCTTCTGAAATGTACCGTTTTCAATTTATGTCGTTATTTACTAGAACCAGTGACATCTTTCCATATAAATAACGAGAAGCATCAAAACCAACCGTGATAAAAGCAAAAAACTTTACAATAGCACATAAAACTACACGTTTTTATATTTTTTTTGTAGGGTTTATTCAAAACCCGGTAACGGGCCCGATTAAACTGACCCGAAGGTCCATTTGGCCCGCGGCCCGTACTTTGCCCATAACTGGTTTATATTATTTCATTGTAGCAGTCTCCTGAAATGTACCGTTTTCAATTTATGTCGTTTTTTACTAGAACCAGTGACATCTTTCCATATAAATAACGAGAAGCATCAAAACCAACCGTGATAAAAGCAAAAAACTTTACAATAGCACATAAAACTACACGTTTTTATATTTTTTTTGTAGGGTTTATTCAAAACCCGGTAACGGGCCCGATTAAACTGACCCGAAGGTCCATTTGGCCCGCGGCCCGTACTTTGCCCATAACTAGTTTAGATTATTTCATTGTAGCAGTCGCCTGAAATGTAACGTTTTCAATTTATGTCGTTTTTCAGACACACTACATGTTTTTATATTTTCTTTGTAGTGTTTATTCGAATTCCTGTCCCCCGATGCCCCCTCAATCGTTGATTTGACTGTGTTTGTTTGAAATGATGTGTGAGATGTTTAGCGTTTTAATTCCTTCTTTTTTACCAAGGTTAATGTTTTAAATATCGTTAAACAACTCAATCAGCACTCGTATAACAAGAAACAGCCCTCGTAATATTATTTTTGAGACTTTGGAATTGAATATATATATCGCATTAAATATGTTTTTATTTATTCTAACGAACATTAAATTTTTTCTCAAATTCTTGCGTACACTTTAATCATAGCTTCTCTAATTATCCAAAATTATATACCAAGGTCTCCATTAACTGACCTTCACTCTCAATACGTACAAAATAGTCATCTAAAAAACCCATTACGTCCTACCCACTTAACATGAGCCCAATTCTAATTCTCTAGTAGTAATTCAACCAAAGAAATATAAGAACCAATCATTTCGATCCTATAGTTTATAGAAAGCTTGTTTGAGAATTAAACTAATATCAAAACCAGTATCAAGGTCAAAATCTAAAGGTGAATATACTAATAAAACGTAATCTGTGTTTACATCAAACAAGTGGAAACGATTACGTATTCAAGTTCTATTAAAAAAAAATCATATTTGATAAATAGTTATGAAGCTGGGTTAAGAGAAAGTACTCAATATAACCATGGTTTAAAAGCAGATCCATAGCTGTTCTGGCTTACCAAATAACGCAAAATAATATTTGTTACTAGTTAAATAACTTAATTTACCACTTAGAGCCACATCAATACAAAAAAATAAAGGTGAGTGATTTGATAAGTTGATGGAACTAATGGGCATATGGAATCGATTAACTACGACGTTGGTTCCCGTCAGTTTACAATAAATCTTAACGAATACAATAGTAGGTAGAAGTTGAATAGGTAGATTTATGATTCTTCACAGTCACATTAATATAATACAAAAATTAGGTAATCCTAGACGAGACCCATTGTATAAATTAATATTTAGACTATTTTCACGGTAAAATACAACAGCCACAAACTCCAGATGATCTCAAAATGAACGTCAAATTTAAATTTGCCGCTCTAAAAAAGTAAATCGACAACTGACAGTTTAGGGTTAGTCAAAATGGAGCGTCACACGACAGAATCCAATTAACAAATGTTGGTGATTTTTCGACGAAGCTCATTTTCGTCTAGATGGGTTTGTTAATCGCCAAAATTGCTGCTTTGGGGTTTTGAGAACCCACATGTGATTGTCGAAAAACAACCTGTCACTGTGGCCAATAGGTGGTTTCAACAAGATGGAGCCACATGCCATACAGCCCAATAAATAATTACTTAATGTTTAATTAATAACCCTTTATGATTCAATAAAAAAATTACAATCAAAAGTTTAAAAACTGTATTTTCATTTAATTTAAATCTTTACTTTTGGGACACCCATTAATTAGAAACGTTTGGTAAGTTAAAGTCTATTTATCGAAGAAAAAAAAATAAACCAAAACAATGATCAGTGCGTGATGAGTACGTGAACATCCCGAGCGAAACGTGTCGCGTGAAAGGAGCGGACGCCGCATCGCTGCAGTAGCCGTTAGATCAGATGTAGTACAGGGACGACATCGTCTTATTGTACTGCAGTGAGATTGTTTATATTTATCTGAGGCGTAAAAGTGTAAAAATGAAATGCAAGATAAGGATTTTAATATATTTTATAATTTATTAAAAGAAATGGGATTTCAAAATAGAAAACGAGGAAGGAGCTGTTATAATTTAAAAAAAAAACGGAAACTTGTTGAAGAAAATACAAAAATTCACTACCTGGATGAAACAAGTGTAAACGGTAGACATACTAAAGATAAGTTTAGTTTATTGTTAGTGTTAATTTTGCCTGCATAAACCAAGTTTAAATGAGAGAGATGTTAATTGAAAAGACAATAGTAATAAAATTGATACGAGACCGAATCTAATAAAAGATTATTTCCTATTTAACTGTATGAAATTAACTGAGGTTCGGATCTTGATGATTTATACGGATTCAATAAGGGCGCTTAAGGATAAAGGAAGGAACTGATAAGGCTGCAATTTATTTGTAGTTTGACCTACTTTTATGAATGAATTTCTTATGAAACCGTATATTGCAATTTCGAAATGATATCTCTCTAATCAACTTTAGCAATTTATATAAATTTCCCGTCACAAAAACGTGGAGTTCTTAACTAACTGAATGAATTTTTTATTAGGAGAATTAGTCCTGTCGCCACATATTTTACTCTGAATTTTGAGAAAATTTTCACACTTCTAGCACTGTTTTTTCATAAAATTGTACAAAGTTGTTTCAAATTCTGCTACACTTTAGTACAAAGAGGTTTTTTGACACGACACGTTCTACTTTCAGTCTCTGAAGATGATAAGTTGATAACCGAAACACGCTTCCAAATAATCATTTCACTGAATATTTACAAGGGCGTCAAATCTTAACAATACGTTGGAAGGGTTGATGGTTCGTAGCCTAATTCATCTGTAAACATAGTGGAGAAGCATTTTATTTAGTATTTTTTCCAT